>NC_090826.1:51287318-54087318 GCF_028021215.1 Eschrichtius robustus
TTTTCTATGCTATCTTGAGTGATGGGCCATCAGAAAATGTTTGAGGGGATCAATGAACCTCTGAGGCTACCAGCATTCCCTCCTAATTTTCCCCCATCAGTAGTCATGCTATAGCCCTGCTTCATGCTTTCTGCTCTCCTTCTTTCTTTCCCTCACTTCACAGGCTCCACTGTGAAGAGATTCAAAGTTGGGGTCATATTCCATTTTTGTAAAATACTACTTTAGATCTTAGAACATACCATGTTTGGAGGAGTCTAAGCTCTTTTGTGTTTGTCTTCATGGGAGTTTGTATCATTTCTTGGATCTGTGGCTTGAGATATTTTTATCACTTTTGGAAATTTTTCAGTCATAATTTCTTCAGATATTGCTTCATCTATATTCTCTTCCTCCTCTCCTTCTGTGACTTAATTACACATATGTTGGATAGTGTCACCATTTCCTATATGTCTCTTATACATTCTTTTTTGTATATCCCATCATATTTTCTCATTCATGCTTCAATCTGGATATTTCCTATTGAATGATATTCCAGTTCACTAATCCTCTCTTCAGCTATCTTCTATTAAACCCATCTGTTTTTAAATTTAGTTTTTGTATTTTTTAGTTCTAGATATTCCATTTGATTCCTTTTATAGATTCAAATTAATGGCTGAAAATTCTCCATCTTATTCATTTTCTTAAACATATTAATTACAGTTATTTGAAAATTCATGTCCTGTTTTGTATCATTCATGACCATTTCTAACTGAACATTTTGTATGGATAATTTTAGAGATTTTATGAGATGTTAACGTCTTCCACAGAGGGGTTTTTTCTTCTTTCTGTTGGTTGTTCAATTTGAATTTCAAACAATAGCTTTCAAAGAAATATTGTTTTGCATTTTTAAAAATTTTTATTGGAGTATAGTTGATTTACAATGTTGTGTTAGTTTCAGGTGTACAGCAAAGTGAATCAGTTATACATACAGATATATCCACTCTTTTTTTTTAGATTCTTTTCCCATATAGGCCATTGCAGAGTATTGAGTAGACTTCCCTATGCTATACAGCAGGTTCTTATTAGTTATCTATTTTATATATAGTAGTATCTATATGTCAATCCCAATCTCCCAATTTATCCTTCACCCCACTTATCCCCTGATGACCATAAGTTTGTTTTCTTTCTTTCTTTTTTTTGGCTGCCTTGGGTCTTCGTTGCTGCACATGGGCTTTCTCTAGTTGGGGTGAGCAGGGGCTACTCTTCATTGTGGTGTGTGAGTTTCTCATTGCAATGGCTTCTCTTGTTGTGGAGCACAGGGCTCTAGGTGCACAGACTTCAGTATTTGTGGTACATGGGCTCAGTAGTTGTGGCGTGTGGGCCCTAGGGCATGCAGGCTTCTGTAGTTGTGATGCACAGGCTCAGTAGTTGTGGCTCACAGGCTCTAGAGCACAGGCTCAGTAGTTGAGGCACATAGGCTTAGTTGCTCTGTGGCATGTGGGATCTTCCCAGACCAGGGATTGAACCCATGTCCCCTCCATTGGCAGGCGGATTTTTAACCACTACACCACCAGGTAAGTCCCCATAAGTTTGTTTTCCACATTTATGACTCTACTTCTGTTTTGTAAATAAATTCATTTGTACCCCTTTTTTAGATCCCACATATAAGCAGTATCATATGATATTTGTCCTTCTGTGTCTGACTTACTTCACTCAGTGTGACAATCTCTAGGTCCATCCATGTTGTTGCAAATGGCATTAGTTTGCATTTTTTATGGTTGAGAAATATTCCATTGTGTATATGTACCACATCTTCTTTATCCATTCTTCTGTTTTTTTTAAAATTAATTAATTTATTTTATTTATTTATTTATGGCCATGTTGGGTCTTCGTTTCTGTGCGAGGGCTTTCTCCAGTTGTGGCAAGTGGGGGCCACTCTTCATCGCGGTGCATGGGCCCCTCACTATCGCGGCCTCTCCTGCTGTGGAGCACAGGCTCCAGATGCGCAGGCTCAGTAATTGCGGCTCACGGGCCCAGCCACTCCGTGGCATGCGGGATCCTCCCAGACAAGGGCTCAAACCCGTGTCCCCTGCATTGGCAGGCGGACTCTCAACCACTGTGCCACCAGGGAAGCCCCATTCCTCTGTTGATAGACATTTAGGTTGCCTCCATATCCTGGCTATTGTAAATAGTGTTGCAATGAACATTGGGGTGCATGTATCTTTTTTAAATTAATTAATTAATTAATTATTTTTTGGCGGCTTTGGGTCTTCATTGCTGCATGCAGGCTTGCTCTAGTTGCAGTGAGAGGGGGCTACTCTTTGTTGCGGTGTGTGGGTTTCTCATTGTGGTGGCTTCTCTTGTCATGGAGCATGGGCTCTAGGTGTGCGGACTTCAGTAGTTGTGGCATGCGGGCTCAGTAGTTGTAGCTCGTGGGCTGTAGAGCGCAGGCTCAGTAGTTGTGGTGCATACGCCTAGTTGCTCCGTGGCATGTGGGATCTTCCCAGACCAGGGCTCGAACCCGTGTCCACTGCACTGGCAGGCAGATTCTTAACCACCTTGCCACCAGGGAACTCCCACATGTATCCTTTTGAATTATGGTTTTCTGGGGGTATATCCAGTAGTGGGATAGCTGGGTCATATGTTAATTCTCTTTTTAGTTTTTTAAGGAACCTCCGTACTGTTCTCCATAGTGCTGTATCCATTTACATTCCCATCAACACTGTAAGAGCGTTCCCTTTTCTCCACACCCTCTCCAGCATTTATTTTTTGTAGATTTTTTGATGATGCCCATTCTGACTGGTGTGAGATGATACCTCACTGTAGTTTTGATTTGCATTTCTCTAATAATGAGTGACGTTGAGCATCTTTTCATGTGCTTTTTGGCCACCCATACATCTTCTTTGGAGAAATGTCAATTTAGATATTCCGCCCATTTTTTGATTGTTATTTTATTTATTTATTTTGATATTGAGCTGCATGAGCTGTTTGTATATTTTGGATATGGATCCCTTGTTGGTTGCTTCGGTTGCAAATATTTTCTCCCATTCTGAGGGTAGTCTTTTCATGCTGTTTAGGGTTTCCTTGCTGTGCAAAAGCTTTTAAGTTTACTTAGATCCCATTTGTTTATTTTTGTTTTTATTTTCATTACTCTAGGAGGTGGGTCAAAAAAGATCTTGCTGGGATTCATGTCAAAGAGTGTTCTGCCTTTGTTTTCCTCTAAAAGTTTTATACTGTCTGGCCCTATATTTAGGTTTTAATTAAATTTGAGTTTATTTTTTTATTTTTTATTTTATTTAATTAATTAATTTATTTATTTTAACATCTTTATTGGAGTATAATTGCTTTACAATGGTGTGTTAGTTTCTGCTTTATAACAAAGTGAATCAGCTATACATATCACATCCCCACATCTCTTCCCTCTTGCGTCTCCGTCCCTCCCACCCTCTCTATCCCACCCCTCTAGGTGGTCACAAAGCATCGAGCTGATCTCCCTGTGCTATGCAGCTGCTTCCCACCAGCTATCTATTTTACATTTGGTAGTGTACATATGTCCATGCCACTCTCTCACTTTGTCCCAGCTTACCCTTCCCCCTCCCCGTGTCCTCAAGTCCATTCTCTAGTATATCTGCATCTTTATTCTCGTCTTGCCCCTAGGTTCTTCATGACGATTTTTTTTTTTTTTTAGATTCCATATATATGTGTTAGCATACAGTATTTGTTTTTCTCTTTCTGACTTACTTCACTCTGTATGACAGACTCTAGGTCCATCCACCTCACTACAAATAACTCAATTTCGTTTCTTTTTATGGCTGAGTAATACTCCATTGCATATATGTGCCACATCTTCTTTATCCATTCATCTGTCGATGGACACTTAGGTTGCTTCCATGTCCTGGCTATTGCAAATAGAGCTGTAATGAAAATTGTGGTACATGACTGTTTTTGAATTATGGTTTTCTCAGGGTATATGCCCAGTAGTGGGATTGCTGGGTCGTATGGTAGTTCTATTTGTAGTTTTTTAAGGAACCTCCATTCTGTTCTCCATAGTGGCTGTATCAATTTACATTCCCACCAAGAATGCAAGAGGGTTCCCTTTTCTCCACACCCCTCCAGCATTTATTGTTTGTACATTTTTTGATGCTGGCCTTTCTGAGTGATGTGAGATGATATCTCATTATAGTTTTGATTTGCATTTCTGTAATGATTAGTGATGTTGAACATCCTATCATGTGTTTGTTGGCAATCTGTATATCTTCTTTGGAGAAATGTCTATTTAGGTCTTCTGCCCATTTTTGGATTGGGTTTTTGTTTTTTTGATATTGAGCTGCATGAGCTGCTTGTAAATTTTGGAGCTTAATCCTTTGTCAGTTGCTTCATTTGCAAATATATTCTCCCATTCTGAGGGTTGTCTTTTCGTCTTGTTTATGGTTTCCTTTGCTGTGCAAAAGCTTTTAAGTTTCATTAGGTCCCATTTGTTTATTTTTGGTTTTATTTCCATTTCTCTAGGAGGTGGGTCAAAAAGGATCTTGCTGTGATTTAGGTCATCATACAGTGTTCTGCATATGTTTTCCTCTAAGAGTTTTATAGTGTCGGGCCTTACATTTAGCTCTATAATCCATTTTGAGTTTATTTGTGTGTATGGTGTTAGGGAGTGTTCTAATTTCATTCTTTTACATGTAGCTGTCCAGTTTTCCCAGCACCACTTATTGAAGAGGCTGTCTTTTCTCCACTGTATATTCTTGCCTCCTTTATCAAAGATAAGGTGACCATATGTGCGTGGGTTTATCTCTGGGCTTTCTATCCTGTTCCGTTGATCTATATTTCTTTTTGTGTGCCAGTACCATACTGTCTTGATTACTGTAGCTTTGTAGTATAGTCTGAAGTCAGGGAGCCTGATTCCTCCAGCTCCGTTTTTCTTTCTCAAGATTGCTTTGGCTATTTGGGGTCTTTTGTGTTTCCATACAAATTGTGAAATTTTTTGTTCTAGTTCTGTGAAAAATGCCATTGGTAGTTTGATAGGGATTGCATTGATCTGTAGATTGCTTTGAGTAGTATAGTCATTTTCACAATTTTGATTCTTCCAATCCAAGAACATGGTATATCTCTCTATCTATTTGTATTATCTTTAATTTCTTTCATCAGTGTCTTATAATTTTCTGCATAAAGGTCTTTTGTCTCCTTAGGTTGGTGTATTCCTAGATATTTTATTCTTTTGGTTGCAATGGTAAATGGGAGTGTTTTCTTAATTTCACTTTCAGATTTTTCATCATTAGTGTATAGGAATGCAAGAGATTTCCGTGCATTAATTTTGTATCCTGTTGCTTTACCAAATTCATTGATTAGCTCTAGTAGTTTTCTGGTAGCATCTTTAGGATTCTCTATGTAGAGTATCATGTCATCTGCAAACAGTGACAGCTTTACTTCTTTTCCAATTTAGATTCCTTTTATTTCTTTTTCTTCTCTGATTGCCATGGCTAGGACTTCCAAAACTATGTTGAATAATAGTGGTGAGGGTGGGCAATGTTGTCTTGTTCCTGATCTTAGTGGAATTGGTTTCAGTTTTTCACCATTGAGGACGATGCTGGCTGTGGGATTGTCACATATAGCCTTTAATATGTTGAGGAAAGTTCCCTCTATGCCTACTTTCTGGAGGGTTTTTATCATAAATGCATGTTGAATTTTGTCGAAAGCTTTCTCTGCATCTATTGAGATGATCATAGTTTTTCTCCTTCAATTTGTTAATATGGTGTATCACATTGACTGATTTGCTTATATTGAAGAGTCCTTGCATTCCTGGGTTAAACCCCACTTGATCACGGTGTATGATCCTTTTAATGTGTTGTTGGATTCTGTTTGCTAGTATTTTGTTGAGGATTTTGCATATATGTTCTTCAGTGATGTTGGCCTGCAGTTTTCTTTCTTTGTGACATCTTTGTCTGGTTTTGGTATCAGGGTGATGGTGGCCTTGTAGAGTGAGTTTGGGAGTGTTCCTCCCTCTGCTATATTTTGGAAGAGTTTGAGAACAATAGGTGTTAGCTCTTCTCTAAATGTTTGATTGAATTCACCTGTGAAGCCATCTGGTCCTGGGCTTTTGTTTGTTGGAAGATTTTTAATCACAGTTTCAATTTCAGTGCTTGTGATTGGTCTGTTCATATTTTCTATTTCTTGCTGGTTCAGTCTCAGAAGGTTGTACATTTCTAAGAATTTGTCCATTTTATTGGCATATAGTTGCTTGTAGTCATCTCTCATGATCCTTTGTATTTCTGCAGTGTCAGTGGTTACTTCTCCTTTTTCATTTCTAATTCTATTGACTTGAGTCTTCTCCCTTTATTTCTTGATGAGTCTGGCTAATGGTTTATCAATTTTTTTATCTTCTCAAAGAACTAGCTTTTAGTTTTATTGAGCTCTGCTATTGATTCCTTCATTTCTCTTTCATTTATTTCTGATCTGATCTTTCTGATTTCTTTCCTTCTGCTAACTTTGGGTTCTTTTTGTTCTTTCTCTAATTGCTTTAGGTGTAAGGTTATGTTGTTTATTTGAGATGTTTCTTGTTTCTTAAGGTAGGATTTTATTGCTATAAACTTCCCTCTTAGAACTGCTTTTGCTGCATCCCATAGGTTTTGGGTCATTGTGTTTTCATTGTCATTTGTTTCTAGGTATTTTTTGATTTCCTCTTTGATTTCTTCAGTGATCCCTTGGTTATTAAGTAGTGTATTGTTTAGCCTCCATGTGTTTGTACTTTTTACAGACCTTTCCTTGTAATTGATATCTAGTCTCATAGCGTTATGGTCAGAGAAGATGCTTGATATGATTTCAATTTTCTTATATTTACGAAGGCTTGATTTGTGACCCGAGACATGATCTATCCTGGTGAATGTTCCATGAGCACTTGAGAAGAAAGTTGTTGTTTTTGCATGGAATGTTGTTTTTTGTATGGAATGTCCTATAAATTTCAATTAAGTCCTTCTTGTTTAATGTATCATTTAAAGCTTGTGTTTTCTTATTTATTTTCATTTTGGACGATCTGTCCATTGGTGAAAGTGGGGTGTTAAAGTCCCCCACTATGATTGTGTTACTGTCAATTTCCCCTTTTATGGCTGTTAGTATTTGCCTTATGTATTGTGGTGCTCCTATGTTGGGTGCATAAATATTTACAATGGCTATATCTTCTTCTTGGATTGATCCGTTGATCGTTATGTAGTGTCCTTCTTTGTCTCTTGTAATAGTCTTTGTTTTAAAGTCTATTTTGTCTTATATGAGAATTGCTACTCCAGCTTTCTTTTGATTTCCATTTGCATGGAATATCTTTTTCCATCCCCTCACTTTCAGTCTGTATGTGTCCCTATGTCTGAAGTGGGTCTCTTGTAGACAGCATATATACGGGTCTTCTTTTTGTATCCATTCAGCCAGTCTATGTATTTTGGTTGGAGCATTTAATCCATTTACATTTAAGGTAATTATCGATATGTATGTTCCTATTACCATTTTCTTAATTGCTTTGGGTTTGTTATTGTAGGTGTTTTCCTTGTCTTGTGTTTCTTGCCTAGAGAAGTTCCTTTAGCATTTGTTGTAAAGCTGGTTTGGTGGTGCTCAATTCTCTTAGCTTTTGTTGTCTGTAAAGTTTTAATTTCTCCATTAAATCTGAGTGAGATCCTTGCTGGGTAGAGTAATCTTGGTTGTAGGTTTTTCCCTTTCATCACTTCAAATATGTCCTGCCACTCCCTTCTGGCTTGTGGAGTTTCTGCTGAAAGATCAGCTGTTAACCTTATGGGGATTACCTTGTATGTTATTTGTTGTTTTTCCCTTGCTGCTTTTAATATTTTTTCTTTGTATTTAATTTTTGATAGTTTGATTAATATGTGTCTTGGCGTGTTTCTCCTTGGATTTATCCTGTATGGGACTCTCTGTTTTTTTTGGGTTTTTTTTCATAAATTTTATTTAATTATTTATTCATTGGCTGCATCAGGTCTTCGTTGCGGTGTGCGGGCTTCTCGTTGTGGGGGCTTCTCTTGTTGCGGAGCACGGGCTCTAGGCACGTGGGCTTCAGTATTTGTAGCACGCGGGCTCAGTAGTCGTGGCTCGCAGGCTCCAGAGTGCAGGCTCAGTAGCTGTGGCACATGGGCTTTGTTGCTCCACGGCATGTGGGATCTTCCTGGACCTGGGCTCGAACCCATGTCCCCTGCATTGGCAGGTGGATTCTTAACCACTGCACCACCAGGGAAGTCCCGGGACTCTCTGTTTTTCCTGGACTTGATTAACTATTTCCTTTCCCATATTAGGGAAGTTTTCAACTATAATCTCTTCAAATATTTTCTCAGTCCCTTTCTTTTTCTCTTCTTCTTCTGGGACCCCTATAATTCGAACATTGGTGCATTTAATGTTGTCCCAGATGTCTCTGAGACTGTCCTCAATTATTTTCATTCTTTTTTCTTTATTCTGCTCTGCAGTAGTTATTTCCACTATTTTATCTTCCAGGTCACTTATCCGTTCTTCTGCCTCAGTTATTCTGCTATTGATCCCTTCCAGAGTATTTTTAATTTCATTTATTGTGTTGTTCATCATTGTTTGTTTGATCTTTAGTTCTTCTAGGTCCCTGTTAAACGTTTCTTGTATTTTTTCCATACTATTTCTAAGATTTTGGATCATCTTTACTATCATTATTCTGAATTCTTTTTCAGGTAGACTGCCTATTTCCTCTTCATTTATTAGGTCTGGTGGGATTTTACCTTGCTCCTTCATCTGCTGGGTGCGTCTCTGTCTTCTCATTTTGCTTAACTTACTGTGTTTGAGGTCCCCTTTTCACAGGCTGCAGGTTCATAGTTCCCGTTGTTTTTGGTGTCTGTCCCCAGTGGCTAAGGTTGGTTCAGTGTGTTGTGTAGGCTTCCTGGTGGAGGGGACTAGTGCCTGTGTTCTGGTGGATGAGGCTGGATCTTCTCTTTCTTGTGGGCAGGTCCATGTCTGGTGATGTGTTTCGGGATGTCTGTGCCCTTATTATGATTTTACGCAGCCTCTCTGTTGTTGTGTGGGGTTGTGTTCCTGTCTTGCTAGTTGTTTGGCATAGGGTGTCCAGCACTGTAGCTTGTTGTTTGTTGAGTGGAGCTTGGTCTTGGCATTGAGATGGAGTTCTGTGGGAGATTTTCACCGTTTGATATTACGTGGAACTGGGAGGTCTCTGGTGGACCAATGTCCTGAACTTGGCTCTCCCTTCTCAGAGGCACGGCCCTGACCCCTGGCTGGAGCACCAAGAGCCTGTCATCCACACGGCTCAGAATAAAAGGGATTAAAAAAGAAAGAAAGAAAGGAAAATATAAAATAAAATAAAACAAAATGAAATAAAATAAAGTTATTAAAATAAAAAAAAATTATTAAAAAAATTTAAAATAATAAAAAAAAGAAAGAAAGAAGAGAGCCAAACCGAAAAACATATCCACCAACGATAACAAGCGCTAAAAACTATATTAAACAAACAAACAAACAAACAAAAAAAAAACAAATGGACAGACAGAACCCTAGGATAAATGGTAAAAGCAAAGCTATACAGAGAAAATCACACACAGAAGCATACACATGCACACTCAAAAAAAGAGAAAAAGGGGAAAAAATAATATATATCGTTGCTCTTAAAGTCCACCTCCTCAATTTGGGATGATTCGTTATCTCTTCAGGTATTCCACAGATGCAGGGTACATCAAGTTGATTGTGGCGATTTAATCCGCTGCTCCTGAGGCTGCTGGGAGAGATTTCCCTTTCTCTTCTTTGTTCGCACAGCTCCCGGGGTTCAGCTTTGGATTTGGCCCCGCCTCTGCATGTAGGTCACCTGAGGGTGTCTGTTCTTCGCTCAGAGAGGACGGGTTTAAAGGAGCAGCTGATTCGGGGGCTCTGGCTCACTCAGGCCAGGGGGAGGGAGGGGTATGGATGCGGGGTGAGCCTGCGGCAGCAGAGGCCAACGTGACGTTGCAACAGCCTGAGGTGTGCCGTGCATTCTCCCGGGGAAGTTGTCCCTGGATCACGGGACCCTGGCAGTGGCAGGCTGCACAGGCTCCCGGGAGGGGAGGTGTGGATAGTGACCTGTGCTTGCACACAGGCTTCTTGGTGGTGGCAGCAGCAGCCTTAGCATCTCATGCCTGTCTCTGGGGTCCGTGCTGATAGCCGTGGCTCACGCCCGTCTCTGGAGCTCCTTTAAGCGGCGCTCTTAATCCCCTCTCCTCGCGCACCAGAAAACAAAAAGAGGCAGGAAAAAGTTTCTTGCCTCTTTGGCAGCTCCAGACTTTTTCCCGGACTCCCTCTCAGCTAGCTGTGGTGCACTAGGCCCCTTCAGGCTGTGTTTACGCAGCCAACCCCAGTCCTCTCCCTGGGATCCAACTGAAGCCAGCTCAGCTCCCAGCCCCCACCCGTCCCGGCAGGTGAGCAGAAAAGCCTCACGGGCTGGTGACTGCTGGTCGGCACCGATCCTCTGTGTGGGAATCTCTCCATTTTGCCCTTTGCATCCCTGTTTTTGCGTTCTGCTCCGTGGCTCCAAAGCTTCCTCCCTCCACCCGCCACAGTCTCTGCCCGCGAAGGGGCTTCTAGTGTGTGAAAACCTTTCCTCCTTCACAGCTCCCTCCCACTGGTGCAGGTCCCGTCCCTATTCTTTTGTCTCTGTTTCTTTTTTCTTTTGCCCTACCCAGGTACATGGGGAGTTTCTTGTCTTTTGGGAGGTCTGAGGTCTTCTGCCAGCGTTCAGTAGGTGTTCTGTAGGGGTTGTTCCACATGTAGATGTATTTCTGATGTATTTGTGGGGAGGAAGGTGATCTCCACGTCTTACTCTTCCACCATCTTGAAGCTCCTCTTGAGTTTATTTTTGTTTATAGTGTTAGGGAGTGTTCTAATTTTATTCTTTTACATGTAGCTGTCCAGTTTTCCCAGCACCACTTATTGAAAAGACTGTCTTTCCTCCATTGTACATTCTTGCCTCCTTTGTCACAGATTAGGTGACCAAAGTTGCGTGGGTTTATCTCTGGGCTTTGTGTCCTGTTCCATTGATATGTATTTGTTTTTGTGCCAGTGCCATACTGTTTTGATGACTGTAGCTTTGTAGTATAGCCTGAAGTCAGCGAGCCTGATTTCTCCAGCTCCATTTTTCTTTCTCTAGATTGCTTTGGCTATTCGAGGTCTTTTGTGATTCCATATAAGTTGTAAAAGTTTTTGTTCTAATTCTGTGAAAAATGTCATTGGTAATTTGATAGGGATTGCATTGAATGTGTACATTGCTTTGGGTAATATAGTCATTTTCACAATATTGATTCTTCCAATCTGAGAACATGGTATATCTTTCCATCTGTTTGTGTTGTCTTTGATTTCTTTCATCAGTATCTTATCAAAACTTATCTGATAGTTTTCTGAGTACAGGTCTTTTGCCTCCTTAGGTAGGTTGATTCCTAGGTATTTTATTCTTTTTGTTGCAATGGTGAATGGGATTGTTTCCTTAATTTCTCCTCTGATCTTTTGTTGTTAGTGTATACGAATGCAAGAGATTTCTGTGTATTAATTTTGTATCCTGCAACTTTACCAAATTTATTAATGAACTCTAGTAGTTTTCCTGTAGCATCTTTAGGATTTTCTATGTATAGTATCATGTAATCTACAAACAGTGACAGTTTTACTTCTTCTTTTCCAATATGGATTCCTTTTATTTCTTTTTCTTCTCTGATTGCCGTGGCTAGGACTTCCAAAACTATGTTGAATAATAGTGGCGAGAGTGGACATCCTTGTTTTGTTCCTGACCTTAGAGGAAACACTTTCAGTTTTTCACCATTGAGAATGATGTTTGCTGTGGGTTTGTCATATATGGGCTTTATTATGTTGAGGTAGGTTCCCTCTATGTCCCCTTTCTGGAGAATTTTTATCATAAATCGGTGTTGAATTTTGTCAAAAGATTTTTCTGCATCTATTGAGATGATCATATGGTATTTTGTATTTTATCTAGTCTTCCAGTTGATCCTGCCAACAGGTCCATGCTATTCCTAAGTCTAACTTATCAATATTAAGTTTTTATGTGATAATCATACAGACAGCAAAAACAAGTTCACAGGATTTTTGTGATTCCAAATGTGATAAATTTTATAATATGAGGCAGTATATATAAAATTAGTCAGTTTAATCAGGTTATGATAGAACCCTTGAGTGAAAATGGGAATGAGAAAATTTACAATTCTACACACCCTAAATTAGTAGCTGTCTTTATTTTCTTATAACGCCACTTCTTTCCTTTCATGACACTTACATATGGGGCTAGAGAACATGCAAACAAAATGGCCCACTCAGTGCCTAACAGCATTTAATAATCATAGCTCCAGCAATACTGAAATGGGAAGAGATCAAGACATTAAGTTTCTCAGTAAGCAACAGGCTATCACAACAATGCAACAACAGTACCACGATGCTCCTGTTACTCTATACAGTGTAATATTGCCTAAACTTTTTGTTTGTCAGACTCATAATCACCTATGAGATTCTAGGTTCTGCTAATAGTATGTCTTTTTCTATGTTTCTTCAGCCCTAAGGATGGCAAGCTGCTTCCTACAGTTACTAATCTCTGGGTTACCTCATGGTCATGGGTTGTATTGTGTCCCCTAACGTAGGTACCACTGAAACCTGTTAATATGACCTTGTTTGAAAACAACATCTTCTATATGTAATCAAGTTAAGGTGATGTCATTATGGATTTGGGTGGGCCTGAAGTTGAATGAACAGTAGTGTCTTTGTACAAAGAAAGAGAGGGGGATTAGATGCAGAGACAAAAAAGAGGCAGAGAGGAAAGAAGGCCATGTGAAGACAGAGGCAGAGATTGCAGTTATGCAGCCATAAGCCAAGGAAGGCTTGGGACCAGCAGAAGCTGGAAGAGGCAAGGAAAGACTCTTTCCTAGAGCCTTGAGAGGTAGCATGGCCCTCCTGACACCTTGATTTCAGACTTCTAGTCTAAGAACAATGAGAGAAGAAACTTCTGTTATTTTAAGCCACCCAGTTTGTGGTATTTTGTTAATGACAAATGCCCTAGGGAAATGAATACACTCACCATCCTCTTTTTGCTCTTTCAGTCTTCTATCAATAATATTGATAATAACCAATCCCTCAATCGCCTGCTATAAATTCCCTCTGTTTGAAATACCTAGTGAGGTATCTGGTTTTTCCACTGGAATGTAAACTGATATACTATGCTTCCCCCCAAATTCTCAGTACCTTGTATCTTGATCCAAAGGGTAATCAGCAAACAGTTGATGGATGTAGTAAATAGAGAATTGCAACAACAGATTAATATCAATGCATATTTTTTCACTTGTCATATTTAACACTTGCTAATTGCTAAATATTTTGCCCAATTCATCTTTATCATTTCACTTAATAATATGTCTTGGAAATCTTCCTGTATCAGACCAGCCATGTTATTTTACAGCTGCATAGTTTTATCAATTGAATATACTGTAATTTAATTAAATGGTGCCTGAAGGATCCTTTCATTGTTTCCATCTTGTTTTTTTCTTTTAGGTTCTTATCAGTTATCTATTTTATACATATTAGTGTATATAAGCCCCGTCTCCCAATTCAAGCCCCCACCCCCGACCCCGCTTTCCCGCCTTGGTGTCTATATGTTTGTTCTTACATCTGTGTCTTTATTTCTGCCTTGCAAACTGGTTCATCTGTACCAGTTTTCTAGATTCCACATATATGCGTTAATATACAGTATTTGTTTTTCTCTTCCTGACTTACTTCACTCTGTATGACAGTCTCTAGGTCCATCCACATCTGTACAAATGACCCAATTTCGTTCCTTTTTATGGCTGAGTAATATTCCATTGTATATATGTACCACATCTTCTTTATCCATTCATCTGTCAATGGGCATTTAGGTTGCTTCCATGACCTGGCTATTGTAAATAGTGCTGCAATGAACACTGGGGTGCATGTGTCTTTTTGAATTATGTTTTTCTCTTGGTATATGCCCAGTAATGGGATTGTTGGGTGATATGGTAATTCTATTTTTAGTTTTTTAAGGACCCTCCATACTGTTCTCCACACTGGCTGTATCAATTTACATTCCCACCAACAGTGCAAGACGGTTCCCTTTTCTCCACACCCTCTCCAGCATTTGTTGTTTGTAGATTTTCTGATGATGCTCATTCTAACTGGTGTGAGGTGATACCTCATTGTAGTTTTGATTTGCATTTCTGTAATAATTAATAATTTTAAGATTCATTAGGTCCCATTTGTTTATTTTTGTTTTTATTTCCATTACTCTAGGAGGTGGGTCAAAAAGGATCTTGCTGTGATTTATGTCAAAGAGTGTTCTTCCTATGTTTTCCTCTAAGAGTTTTATAGTGTCTGGTCTTACATTTAGGTCTTTAATCCATTTTGAGTTTATTTTTGTGTATAGTGCTAGGGAGTGTTCTAATTTCATTCTTTTACATGTAGCTGTCCAGTTTTCCCAGCACCACTTATTGAAGAGACTGTCTTTTCTCCATTGTATATCCTTGGTCCCTTGTCATAGATTAGTTGACCATAGGTGCATGGGTTTATCTTTGGGCTTTCTATCCTGTTGCATTGATCTGTATTTCTGTTTTTGTGCCAGTACCATATTGTCTTGATTACTGTATAGTATAGTCTGAAGTCAGGGAGTCTGATTCCTCTAGCTCCGTTTTTTTTCCCCCAAGATTGCTCTGGTTTTTCACGGTCTTTTGTGTCTCCATACAAATTTTAAGATTTTTTTTGTCCTAGTTATATAAAAAATGCCATTGGTAATTTGATAGAGATTGCATTGAATTTGTAGATTGCTTTGGGTAGCATAGTCATTTTCACAATATTGATTCTTTCAATCCAAGAATATGGTATATCTCTCCATCTGTTTGTGTCATCTTTGATTTCTTTCATCAGTGTCTTATAGTTTTCTGAGTATAGGTCTTTTACCTCCTTAGGTAGGTTGATTCCTAGGTATTTTATTCTTTTTGTTGCAATGGTGAATGGGATCGTTTCCTTAATTTCTCTTTCTGATCTTTCATTGTTAATATATAGGAATGCAAGAGATTTCTGTCCATTAATTTTGTATCCTGCAGCTTTACCAAATTCATTGATTAGCTCTAGTAGTCTTCTGGTGGCATCTTTAGGATTTTCTATGTATAGTATCATGTCATCTGCAAACAGTGGCCATTTTACTTCTTCTTTTCCAATTTGGATTCCTTTTATTTCTTTTTCTTCTGTGATTGCCATGGCTAGGACTTCCAAAACTATGTTGCATAATAGTGGCAAGAGTGTACATCTTTGTCTTGTTCCTTATCTGAGAGGAAATGCTTTCAGTTTTTCACCATTGAGAATGATATTTGCTGTGGGTTTGTTGTATATGGCCTTTATTATGTTGAGGAAAGTTCTCCCTATGCCCACTTTCTGGAGAGTTTTTATCATAAATGGGTGTTGAATTTTGTCAAAAGCTTTTTCTGCATCTATTGAGATGATCATATGGTTTTTATTCTTCAATTTGTTAATATGGTGTATCACATTCATTGATTTGCGTATATTGAAGAATCCTTGCATCCCTGGGATAAATCCCACTCGATCATGGTGTATGATCCTTTTAATGTGTTGTTGGATTCTGTTTGCTAGTATTTTGTTGAGGATTTTTGCATCTCTATTCATCAGTGATATTGGTCTGTAATTTCCTTTTTTTGTAGTATCCTTGTCTGGTTTTGGTATCAGGGTGATGGTGGACTCATAGAATGAGTTTGGGAGTGTTCCTCCCTCTGCAATTTTTTGGAAGAGTTTGAGAAGGATGGGTGTTAGCTCTTCTCTAAATGTTTGATAGAATTCACCTGTGAAGCCATCTGGTCCTAGACTTTTGTTTGTTGGAAGATTTTTAATCACATTTTCAATTTCATTACTTGTGATTGGTCTGTTCATATTTTCTATTTCTTCCTGGTTCAGTCTTGGAAGGTTATACCTTTCTAAGAATTTGTCCATTTCTTCCAGGTTGTCCATTTTATTGGCATAGAGTTGCTTGTAGTAGTCTCTTTTAAAACGTGTACAAAATGTTGTTTCACTAAACATACATTTATAAATCTTGGAGAGTTCTTTGGTGAGATATTAGTAGAATAAGTACCTAGCTACAGGATTCTCAGATCTAAGGGACTGTACAACTGAAGTTCTAATAAGTAATATCGACTTCTTTTATAAATGTACTACATCCTTCTCAAAGGGCTATCACTAGAGACTGCTTCATGATATAATACAGCTTGGAGAATTATGCCTTTTACAACCCAACTGACCTAAAGGATAGCCATCAAGGCAAACTTCACTCTTATTTTTTCTTCACTGGTAAGCCATTTATATTTCTGGGAGCAATGAGATGAAACCCAACAAACAAACCATTGGGGCTAAGTCACAGCATCAACTAGAGCCCTGGGAATAGGAGGTCTCTCGAGGAACAAAATAACCAAACTCACCGGGAAGTAAATCAGATGACAAATAAGATGAAGCTCTGCTCAACAACTCAACAAAATTCTGTCATCTGTGAAAGAAAAGGAAACATAATACCTGTGATCAATGTGGGAAGCTCTGGAAGAATGTGCAATAAAGCTTAAAGTTTATACAGATAGTGATATTAAAGGAGTTTTCTGATGTCTGTATCATTTGGGGTGCAGTGAAGGAAACACAAGCTACTTTAGGTGTCTCTACTAGAAATGGAAATTAGGCATCCACAAAATTATTGCAGGGGCTAGTAGAATGGAGGCTGGTGTCTGCTGCTGGGCTAAGGGTTAGGTCTCAGAAGATGTAGTCCAGAGTCCAGAGAACTGCAGGAAATTCTGGCTGACGTCTCAGGTGCCCTTGGCCATGAGTTTGGTGATTAGGCAGTATATAGGGCATTCTGGCCACCAGAAAAACTGATGTCTGCCAGGGTTATTGGAGTTGCTACTACTGCAGAAAAACAATAAATACGTATAATGTCCCTGCCCCTCTCCCCAGTCTTCCTGCCTTTCAAATCTCATGCAATTGCATCTCAGTGATGGAACTTAAATCAATTCCAGAACCTCAATGTCAAGGGAGCTTTGGAAATGTTCTTTTTAGCCTTCCTAAGTGTGGGAAGTATTACAACATAGGAAAGAACATAGAAGGGGATAGAAATGGGTGCTAAGTGCAAATAGATAATATTTAGTGAAGTCCCCAAGCAGAAATTGCATTGAAGAATGTGTGAGCATTTGACAATCAGGGAGTCATTTAAAACTTACAAGTACTTTAGGAACACTTTGGTAGTGAGAATCACTTATATTTGCCTGCCCAACATCCATTCTCCATTTATATAAAAATATGTTTCTTTGGGGGTAATGGGCTACAATCAATGTCCCATACCCTTCCCTAGACAACGTTGTGACCCACTCAGTCTAATTAATCTCAATCTATCACTTCACTTTCCCTATCTCTCCCTCCCTCCCTTCTTCCCTCTCTCCCACTCTCTGTCTCTGTGTCTCTTATTAACTTTTGTTTCTGGTGCTTCCTGAAGTTTCATGTCCCCTGATTTTGTGTGTAACTCCATATCCTTTCAAAAATATTTCTTTTTGCTTATGTTAGCAAAAAACAGTTTCTGCTTCTAGCAACCAAACTACAACTGATAAGAATTTTTATCACCTCTTTGCCCATCAGAAGTCAAGCAAATATAAAGAGCCAATTGTGAGAATATGTCCTGTGTTTTCTAGGAGAGTTTTAATGCCATGTGATTTTATTCTTTTTATTTTTATTTATTTTTTAAAAGAAGTATAGTTGATTTACAGTGTTGTGTTAGTTTCAGGTGTATAGCAAGGTTATTCAGTTTTATTTTATTCAGTTTTCTTTTTCAGATGCTTTTTCCTTATAGGTTATTACAAAATATTAAGTATAGTTCCCTGTGCTATACAGTAGGTCCTTGTTGGTTATCTGTTTCATACATAGTAGTGTGCACATGTTAATCCCAAACTCCTAATTTATTGCTCCCAACCTCTTCCTCTTTGGTAACCATAAGTTTTTTTCTATGTCTGTGGGTCTATTTCTGTTTTGTATATAAGTTCAATTGTGTCATTTGTTTAAAGATTCCACATATAAGCAATATCATATGATATTTCTCTTTCTCTGTCTGGTTTACTTCACTTAGTAAGATAATCTCCATGTCTATCCATGTTGCTGCAAATGGCATTATTTCACTCTTTTTTATGGTTGAGTAATATTCCATTGTGTATATATATATACATGACATCTTCTTTATCCATTCATCTGTCGATGGATATTTAGGTTGCTTCTGCCTTCTGGCTATTGTAAATAATGCTGCAATGAACATTGTGGTGTATGTACCTTTTTCAAATTCTGGTTTTCTCTGGATATATGCCCAGGAGTGGGATTGCTCAATCATATGGTAGCTCTATTTTTAGTTTTTTAAGGAACCTCCATAAATTCATTAGATACATAACTAGTTTGTTTTGCTTATACCTCATAAAACTTTTTCTATACATGGTATCACAAATCAGAAAAGTTCTTTGTCAGTATAGAAAATATGACCTCCAGAGCTTCATGTCACTTTAGGCACAAGAATAGATAAGGCATAGGTATACAGAACCACAAGCCAGATAAGCTGATGACTATATCAACTGCTGAAAGGCTAGGCAGGGAAAAGAAAGTTGGAGAAGTAGCACTCTTAAGGAATATTAATAAACATATAAAGATCTGATATTAGCACAGATCTGGAAATGAACTGCAGTAGAAGCATCTCCTGTCTTCTACACTTCCTGCAATGCCCTCCTCTTAGGAGGGCCAGGTTTATGCCTACAGCATCTTCTGACCCATTGAACAACAACACAACAAAAACCTAAATCCATTTATATTTCCACATTGCATAACATTTATTTTTCAGAACTGTTAGGAGTTAGCAAATATTCAGTAAGGGCTCTGGACAAGATGGCACCAGAAACTCTCCTGCCCCTTCTTGAATTTTTGCTTATAGCAGGGGAGGGAAATTGCAGGAAATGTTTCTAAGTACTGAACTTGGACACTGCCTGATTTAAGTGGTATATAGGACTTAAGTGACCAATGAAATCCTTTAGATCCTCTAATAAAATACCTTCTTTATTCCATACTCTTTATATGACTCTAGGACCTTCAAAGAGCCATTGACAATTTAAGTGTGAGAATGGGTTCTTGTTGCCATAAAAGGCAGTGTAATTCTAATCACAGTACCAGGTGCCAAACTCTTCATGTTGAGTCAGAGAGGTCAGGACTGAAGGACAAGCTCTGTGAGCCTGATTGTAGATTCAGGCAGATCTGCGTTCAAATTCTAACTTCATCCAAACTTAAGTTAAAATGGCCTTAAATTAGCGTTCTGAGTACTTTGTGTGCATTCTCTCATTTAATTGAGACAACCATCTTATTAGACATGTAAATGACTTGCCTATGGACACGCTGATCAATGGAGGAGCCATGATTTAAACCCTGAATGTCTGACTCCAAATCCTGCACCCTTAACCATTGTACTCTATGGCCTTACACATGAATGTAATATAACTTGGTTTCAGTTACATTTTCCCCCCCCTTTGGAATTCCATGAACATGGTTTCAGTGTCTTCTGATATCTACTATTGCAGAAGTTGTTTTTTTTTTTTTTTTTTTTTTTTTTTTACCGTAAGTTAAACATCTTTATTATGGTGTTTAAATGCCAGATTGAAAGAAACATACTACAGTTGACCCTTGATCAGTGCACTGGAGGTTGGGGTGTGTTAGGGGCGCTGACCCTCTGCCCAGTCAGAAATTCATGTATAATTTATAGTTGGTCCTCCATATTAGTGATTCCTCCTTTCCACTTGTCCACATTGCTAAAGTTTGAGGTCAGTCTGATTTGGATTCATTTATAATTATTTTTTTCATTTATTTGCTTTGGTTTAGTTTTATTTTGTTTTGGCTGCATCCTTAAATAATTTTCTTTGTCTCTGTAGCACAAAAGTTTTGTCAGGAGGGACATGGATACATTTTTTCTTAATTTAGTTTAGATCATAATGAATCCATTCAGTCTGTACACAGAGGGTTTTTCTTTTTCCCATCTCTGCAAAATTTCTTCAGCTGTGACTTTTGGTTTTATATCTTGTCCAATTCTTCTAGTTTCTTATTCCACAATTTCAGGGCCTCTTAGGTTCAATTTCTATTTTTATTCTTCTATCTCTACTATCTGTTTTCATTTTTTTCTGTTCTTTTTCTCTAGATTTTGTGGAAACCTCTCAAGTTTGACATTATGCACCAGATTTTCTCTAGCATTAATTTTGCTGTTCATTGATTTCTAGTTATCCCTTTTTCTTTTGTAAATAATATTTTATTTAAACACCACCCTGGCCATTCGTTATGTGTTGTTTTTGGCTGCTTTCAGGCCACAATGACATAGTTGAATAGTTGCAACAGATTATAGACCCACAAAGCCTTTAACATTTATTATGTGACCCTTCAAAGAAAAGGCTTGTTGACCTAAACATTTAACATAAATGTCTTAATATCATTAAATATCTAACAATATTCAGATTTCCTTGATTGTCTTATAATTTTTAAATTGAGATATAATTGACCTATAACATATTAGCTTCAAGTGTACAGCATAATGATTCGATATATGTATATATTGCAAAATGATCACAATAAATCTAGTTAACATCCATCACCAAACATAGTCACAATCCTGGTTACCTCTTCATTATGCTGTAGAAGTTTCAGTTTCCTTGAAACTATCCACATTTCACCAAGTTCATTTTAATTTCTTCTGTTCACTTTAGTGCTTTTTACATTTCATTTTTAATCTCATTATGCTTATTACTTTACAGTTCATTTCAACAGAGACATGGCTCCTTATATCCTATAGAGAACACCAGTGGCTTTCTAAATGTTTTCTAATTTCTAGAGTAAATCATTTCCAAAAATTTGCTGTTATTTGGAGTCTGTGGGATCATAATTACACCTCCCTGTTCTGCAGTATTTTTGAAAATTAGGCCTCATATATTAGGGTTTTCTCTTTATTCAGTGTCAGTGAGGAACTGTTCACATTCTGTACAACCCAATAGATGAGCTTCATAAGTTTCCCTTGGTCCTACTCACTGCTCATTCAGCCCCTCAGTCAAGGGGTGAGTGAAGACTCCCACCAATATTTGGTGCTTCTCAGGCATTTGTCTTGTGCCCCTCTGTTGGGACCACCTCAGAGGTGGGATCTTCTCACCACACCTGCTGGATATCAGACACTAAATTGGTGTAGTATGTCATAATGGGTACACTTGTTGACCTGAAACAAACAGATTGCCAGATATTTCTCCAGCAAAGATGGGTTTATTCAGGATCAATAGAGAATTGCAGTTTGTGGTCTGCAATCATGGTGAGCCATGCTCAAGTCCCCCAGACAGCAAGGGAAAGAGAATGCTTTTATAGAAAGGAAAAGGGAGTTGGGAGGGCTATAATAAACAAAGTGTCCATGGCTTCTCATTGGCTGAGTCCTTGCCAGGAAAGTCCTTCCTTACTGTTGGGCTCTAATGTCGCAGGGCATGAGAGCTTTCCCTTCTGGTATCCCAACTCTATTTAACTGAGGTTTCTGTATATTAATTTTTTACACACTCCTCAACATATACAACTACCAGGGATCCCCTCTTTCTTCTTCAACCCACGTGACTTTATATTTCCATATGCAAATACCACAGCCGGGTCTAGCTATTCCTGCCTTCTTCACCCCAACTTTCTGCTCTATTATTCCTAGAAGTTGTGGTCTCTGCATAGGCACAAAAAAGCAGTGTGTGGGTAAGTGTACTGGTGTGTAACCTTGGATGAAGGAAGGAGATGAAGGAACAGTACTCAGGTGGATACAGAAAGTAGCATCTATGTCATTTTCTGGTTGGTTAAGACTTGGGGCCTCCAAATCAAGGGGAAGACTGTGGTGAAGGGATGAAATATCTTCTGTCTTCTGCACTTTTTATAGGTAGGCAGGACAAAGCTTGGGGCACCAACTCAATGATTTTCCCAGATTCCATGTGTTTATAGTCAGTGGAGCTTCCTTCTAGATTCGGAGACCAGAGTGCCTGTTAGTTTTTGCTTCTGGTGTGTGTTTTTTGTTCTTTTTTGTTGGTTTTTTTTTTTTTTCCTCTTCAATTGTTCATTGGAATTTTAATAAAATTAAAATGTCATCTGTTATGCAGATGCCAAAAACACAAAATGGGGGCTATTTCATAGAAACATCCTTGTAATCTTGATGATGTTACTTACAGGTGACATGTTTCTCTCTGAGTTTTATACAGGCTTCAATCAAAGGTGTGCCAGTACTCCCTTCCCAAGCTCATTGCCTTTCTCCACCTTGTGAAATGTATGCTCTGGCCACAATGGACAGTTTGGTTCTCCAAACCTATGTTCTTGTTGCTTTTTTGTCTTGGCACACACTGCTCCCTTTACCTCTGAGTTACTCTTCCCCGTCCCTCATCTGGTGAGCTCCTACAAGTCCTACCAAGCTCAGCTGAGTATTAAGTAGTACTGAAGAGCCAGCTCTGTTCAGACTGCTAGAATCATAGTTAAGTCCCATGATTTGAAAAGTTAAATCATTAGAGCCATTCCCTTGAGAATCCTGTAATCTACTATTCCAGCTGAGGGGCACAAAATATGCTAGGAAAAGGAGGCAGATAGAAAAAAGACTATGCAAGGGGCTGTTAGCCTGCAGGAGCTGTATAGTTTGCTAGGGCTCTATAACAGAACACCACAGACTGAGTGGCTTAAACAACAGAAATTTATTTTCTCACAGTTCTGGAGGCTAGAAGTCCAAAATCAAGACGTCTGTAGATTTGGCTTCTTCTGAGGCTCCTCCTTGCCTACAGATGGCCACCTTTTTGCTGTGTCTTCACAGGGTCTTTTCTCTGGGTGAGCCTATCCTTAGTGTCTCTCTGTGTGTCCAAACTTCCTCTTTTTATAAGGACACCAGTCAGATCAGATGTGGGCTCACTCTAATGGTCCCATCTTAATTTAATCACCTCTTTAAAGACCTTACCTTCAAATACATGGTCTAAGGGCTGGGGGCTAGGGATTCAACAAATGAATTTAGGGGGGATAAAATTCAACCCATAATAGGAACAAAGATTTAAAGAATCCCAACTTTTGGGACAATTCACTTAAGGACTCTGAACCTCATTTTATTCACCTGTGAAGTGGGTATAAAAATACATTAACTCATGGGGCTGTTGGGAGTATGAAACGAGATAAGCCATGTAGAGCATGTAGCCCCATGCCTGGACATGTGAGGTGTACATGCATCAATCCTTCTGAGTCAGGAGGTTATTTTGGTTGTTATTTTACTCAGCTGCTGGAAAGCTCATCCAACTGCACCATCTTTCTTTGCTTTCACCTTCTTAATCATGTAGCCTAAACTGTATTCTTCTCACCTTCCAGTTACCTGTGAGAAGCATAGCCCTTCCTTGATACATAGTCAATAAACTCTCAAATCCAGACAAAAGGATTCTTTTTCCATTTGACAGGTAGAAAATTAAGGTTCAGAGAAATTAGTGACTTGTCCAAGTTCTCAAAGCCAGTGCACATCATTGTTGGGATTTCCATCTAGGCCTATGTGATTCAGGAGCTCATGAAGCCTTTCTGCATAGATGGGGGCTGAAGGGGTAGTGGAGGCGCTAAACAGGTGAGGAGATGCTACCTGCAAGCCATGGGCTTCCTTGGATTATACATGCCCCTGGAACTTAAAAGTGTCCTCACTTTGTATTCATATCCTACACCTCTCCTGGGTCCTAGGGCAATAAGATACTGAGCTCCTCAAGTCCAGAACTGTGTTCAGCACCAAGCCCAAGGGTAGAGCTGGCTATGAAATGCAGGCAGTTTGCCTAAAGCCCCTGTGCCTAGCCACTATCCTATAAGCCTTTAAGTTGCATAGGACTTGTAGGAGAGTTGGTATAGTGTATTCAAAGCCAAGACCCCGAAGCTAGAGAGCCTGCGTTTGACTTAGCCTTACTGATGAATTCATTTATCAGTTACATACTAGTTTTAGCCTTTCTGTTCCTCAGCTTCCTCATTTGAAAATAATAGTACCTATCTCATGAGGTATGTGTAAGGATTAAAAGAGTTAATATTTATAAAGCACTTAGAACATTGCATGGAATATAGTAAACACTATATAAATGTTGGCTATTATTAATAATAACTTTATTAGCAATATTATTATTAGAATTCTTACCCCGTATGAATTATGGGCTCTGGAAGAGAAGATTGGAATTAATGAACTCATAAAAGCCAGATCTGGTTTCCAGGACCCAACCAATGGGCAGATTCATACCATGTCTCTAATAGCTCACTGCCTAACAATTTTCCTATTCCCATTAAAAAGTAATTGCTGAATCAGACACCTCATGTTTCCTTTATCTCCTAAAATCCTCTGGTTGTTCCTAGGATTATCAAACCAGTCCTTTTCAACCTAATTGCACTCCCAACAATGGACCAGATGTGTATGATAAGTTCTACTTGGGGCTATGTCAATTGTGCCACTCTATTTACGAAGCCTCCATAGCAGCTTCATTATTTATTCCCTCCCCTGACACAATTTGGCTCATGTGCCTATGTTTTAAACTGGGTTTGAAGCATTTAATTTTGCCAATACAGTTTTAGAGTATTAGTTTGCCTCCTGTTCTCTCTCTGCCCTCATTAATTACCATTTACTGCAAAGTCACAGAGAAACATTAAATACTAATTCTGACTTACATGTTCTTGGCCAAGAACCGGGATAATAAATTCCATTCAACACAACCTGAACTCACTCACTCATAAGGGTGATTCAGAGTAGAGATTTGAAATCGTAATCAAGTCTTTCTCAAAATCGCCTTATCCTGGCAGTCATTCACTAATGTCTCTGCTTGGTAGGGAAATGGCAAAAAACAAAATCTCAATGTTAAAACACACACACACACACAAAACAACTTTGCCACAGCGTTCTCAAAATTGCTCCTCTCATCAGCTCTTGCAACGTGATAGTTTAAGAAAACAACACAGCTCATTTTATTTGGTTAGATGGGGCTAATCCCACATCACCATAATCCCTCCTGATGTTTTATTGATTCTAAAGGACATTTAATCAGGAAGCAGCTCAGCACTAGAATCCTGCTAATTAGTAAGCAGCCACATTCCAAATGGGTTCCCAATAGAACAGCAGATTAATGGACAATATGTACTAAAATAATGATTCCTGCATTCAGCTTCTAAAATGTGTGTCTAAATTGCATCTTTAATCTCTTAAGAATATAGGTTTGCATACAAAGCCCTTAACTGAATGGATTTAATTCAACAGAAGAAGCTTTAACCAATGACTGTCTAAGGATGAAACAGGTTTATCACTTATAAATGCAATTCTTCATTGGTCTCATAGTTTTGATGTCCTTGAACATTCAAAGGTCAAAGACAGGTGAATAAAAAAAATCGGTGTGCTACTCTGATAGACACATAAAATAGTGGGAAATTGAGAATTTTGATATAATTGTAAGTAGCCGAACCTCATTTGTTCCCCATTCACTCTTATTCTCATATCCCTGATTCCTGGAATCTTGGTTCTGGACCCCAACTTCTAATGAAGTATACTCAGTATAATGTGAGCTTTGACACTTGCATTTTCTCCTTTTATACTGGTGCCTTTTTGGGACTCCCAATTTTGGCTTATTGACTTTCTACTCTGCTCTAATCCCACTTTTTTGCTTTTCCTGCTTAACCGCCTCCCTCACCTTCACCCAACCACCTCCAATATTTTACAGAAAGAAAACAGCCATGTCCAAACCTGGTCTAGTGGAAATTCATTGGCTATGCTCAACCTCCTCTCATCAGTTATTTACCACTTGATGTCCCCATAACCTTTTATCACCATGTGATATGTCACATATTCTACTTTATTTATAATTTCTCTTCCCCATTAGAATATAAGCTTCATGAGGGAAGGGACTTTGTTTCATTCATATCTATATTCCCAATGACTACAATAGTGATTGGTATACAGTAGGCACTCAATAAATATTTGTTAAATGAATGAATGGATTAATCAAATATTTACTCTGTACCTATCATGTGCCAAGCACTGGCCTACAAGATGTTGGAATATAATGTGTAACGATCCTTGCCAGCATGGAGATCACCATCTAGACATTAAATTTACAAATCACACAAATAAATACATAATTACAAATAGTGATAAGTGATAGGAAAGAACATTACTGAATGCTAAGAGAGTGTATAGCACAAGGAACATGATTTTGATGAGATGGTTAGGGAAGGCCTTCTTCAATTTGACCATAAGCTAAGGATTAGGGAAAACTCATGTATCTGTATCCCTCAGAGTGTTTTGAGACTTTATTCTTCCTCTAGTTCAGTTCAATTCCACAAATATTTATCAAATACCTACTATGTGCCAGGTAGCGCTTTATACACATGGGATGCATCAATAAATAAAACAAAGATTCTGCTACCCTATGGCACTATAGTCTATAGTTTATCAGAGACTGACAGATAAGAACAATAAACAACATACATCAATTTGATTAAAAGTTTATACATTAAAAGTTTATAAGTGTATTGAGGGAAGCAAAAGGAGGGCAGGTTAAGGGGAAGAAAGGATCAGGTGACTACAATTTTTTTAATTAACTAATTTTTGGCTGTGTTGGGTCTTCATTGCTGCATGCAGGCTTTCTCTAGTTGCGGTGAGGGTGGCTACTCTTGGCTGTGGTGCGTGGGCTTCTCACTGCAGGGGCTTCTCTTGTTGTGGAGCATGGGCTCTAGGTGCATGGGCTTCAGTAGTTGTGGCACAAGGGCTCAGTAGTTGTGGCTCACGGGATCTAGAGTGCAGGCTCAGTAGTTGTGGTGCAACTGGGGCATGTAGTTGCTCTGGGGCATGTAGGATGTTCCTGGACCGGAGCTCGAACCCGTGTCCCCTGCGTTGGCAGGTGGATTCCTAACCACTGCACCACGAGGGAAGTCCACTACAACTTTAAATAGAGTGTTTAGTGTAGGCTTCATGGACAAGGTGACAACTGGAGAAAAACTTAAGGTGAAGGAGTTAGCAGGAAGATATTTGGGGGAAAAGCATTCTAGGTTGAGTAATCATTCAGAAGATAGGTGTTAAGGTGGATCTGTGCCTGGTATGTTTGAGGAAGAAGGAGCACAGTGTGACTGGAACAGAATGAGAAAAGGAAGTTGGAGATGGAGCCAGAGAAGTGACGGAGGGCAGGTCACATAGAACCCTTTACGAGGACTTTGATTTTTTTTCCCTTTGAGTGAAATGAGGTGTTCCTGCAGTGTTATGAGCAGAGCAATGATATTGTTTTAGGTTTTAATA
This sequence comes from Eschrichtius robustus, assembly GCF_028021215.1. Taxonomy (NCBI): domain Eukaryota; kingdom Metazoa; phylum Chordata; class Mammalia; order Artiodactyla; family Eschrichtiidae; genus Eschrichtius; species Eschrichtius robustus. The sequence continues at coordinate 51,314,653 of NC_090826.1, forward strand.
GATCACTGTAGCTGCTGTATTGAGGATAAACTAGGGACAAGGGAGAAGCAGAATTCAGTTAGAAGGCATTATAGTAATCCGGGAGAAAGATAATGGTAGCTTGGATGGGGTGTAGTTAAGTAACAATAGAGGTGGTGAGAAAGGACCAGAATCTTGACATATTCTCAAGATAGGTTGACTTACTAATGGATTACTGATGGATTGAATATGAAATGCAAGAAAAAGAAAAAAAGGAGAGGGCCGACAGCAGAAGCAAGAAGAACTACAATCCTGCAGCCTGTGGAACAAAAACCACATTCACAGAAAGATAGACAAGATGAAAAGGCAGAGGGCTATGTACCAGAGGAAGGAACAAGATAAAACCCCAGAAAAACAACTAAATGAAGTGGAGATAGGCAACCTTCCAGAAAAAGAATTCAGAATACTGATAGTGAACATAATCCAGAACCTCAGAAAAAGAATGGAGGCAAAGATCGAGAAGATGCAAGAAATGTGTAACAAAGACCTAGAAGAATTAAAGAACAAACAAACAGAGGTGAACAATACAATAACTGAAATGAAAACTACACTAGAAGGAATCAATAGCAGAATAACTGAGGCAGAAGAACGGATGAGTGACCTGGAAGACAGAATGGTGGAATTCACTGCTGCAGAACAGAATAAAGAAAAAAGAATGAAAAGAAATGAAGATAGCCTAAGAGACCTCTGGGACAACATTAAACACAACAACATTCGCATTATAGGGGTCCCAGAAGGAGAAGAGATAGAGAAAGGACCCGAGAAAATATTTGAAGAGATTATAGTCGAAAACTTCCCTAACATGGGAAAGGAAATAGCCACTCAAGTCCAGGAAGCGCAGTGAGTCCCATACAGGATAAACCCAAGGAGAAACATGCCGAGACACATAGTAATCAAATTGGCAAAACTTAAAGACAAAGAAAAATTATTGAAAGCAGCAAGGGAAAAATGACAAATAACATACAAGGGAGCTCCCATAAGGTTAAGAGCTGATTTCTCAGCAGAAACTCTACAAGCCAGAAGGGAGTGGCATGATACACTTAAAGTGATGAAAGGGAAGAACCTACAACCAAGATTACTCTACCTGGCAAGGATCTCATTCAGATTTGATGGAGAAATCAAAAGCTTTACAGACAAGCAAAAGCTAAGAGAATTCAGCACCACCAAACCAGCTCTACAACAAATGCTAAAGGAACTTTTCTACGTAGGAAACACAAGACAAAAAAAGGACCTACAAAAAAAACCCCAAAACAATTAAGAAAATGGTCATAGGAACATATATCGATAATTACCTTCAACGTGAATGGATTAAATGCTCCAACCAAAAGACACAGGCTTGCTGAATGGATAAAAAAACAACACCCATATATATGCTGTCTACAAGAGACCACTTCAGATCTAGGGACACATCCAGACTGAAAGTGAGGGGATGGAAAAAGATATTCCATGCAAATGGAAATCAAAAGAAAGCTGGGGTAGCAATACTCGTATCAGATAAAATAGACTTTAAAATAAAGAATGTTACAAGAGACAAGGAAGGACACTACATAATGATCAAGGGATCAATCCAAGAAGAATATATAACAATTATAAATATATATGCACCCAACATAGTAGCACCTCAATACATAAGGCAACTGCTAACAGCTCTAAAAGAGGAAATCGACAGTAACACAATAATAGTGTGGGACTTTAACACCTCACTTACACCAATGGACATATCATCCAAAATGAAAATAAATAAGGAAACAGAAGCTTTAAATGACACAATAGACCAGATAGATTTAATTGATAATTATAGGACATTCCATCCAAAAACAGCAGATTACACTTTCTTCTCAAGTGCGCATGGAACATTCTCCAGGATAGATCACATCTTGGGTCACATATCAAGCCTCAGTAAGTTTAATAAAATTGAAATCATATCAAGCATCTTTTCCGAACACAACGCTATGAGATTAGAAATGAATTACAAGGGAAAAAATGTAAAAAACACAAAAACATAGAGGCTAAACAATACGTTACTAAATAACCAAGAGATCACTGAAGAAATCAGAGAGGAAATCAAAAAATACCTGGAGACAAATGACAATGAAAACACGACGATCCAAAACCTATGGGATGCAGCAAAAGCAGTTCTCAGAGGGAAGTTTATAGCTATACAAGCCTACCTCAAGAAACAAGAAAAATCTCAAATAAACAATCTAACCTTACACCTAAAGGAACTAGAGAAAGAAAAACAAACAAAACCCAAAGTTAGCAGAAGGAAAGAAATCATAAAGATCAGAGCAGAAATAAATGAAATAGAAACAAAGAAAACAATAGCAAAGATCAATAAAACTAAAAGCTGGTTCTTTGAGAAGATAAACAAAATTGATAAACCATTAGCAAGACTCATCAAGAAAAAGAGGGAGAGGACTCAAATCAATAAAATTAGAAATGAAAAAGGAGAAGTTACAACAGACACCGCAGAAATACAAAGTATCCTACGAGACTACTACAAGCAACTCTGTGCCAATAAAATGGACAACCTGGAAGAAATGGACAAATTCTTAGAAAGGTATAACCTTCCAAGACTGAACCAGGAAGAAATAGAAAATATGAACAGACCATTCAGAAGTAACGAAATCGAAACTGTGATTAAAAATCTTCCAACAAACAAAAGTCCAGGACCGGATGGCTTCACAGGTGAATTCTACCAAACATTTAGAGAAGAGCTAACACCCATACTTCTCAAACTCTTCCAAAAAATTGCAGAGGGAGGAACACTCCCAAACTCATTCTATGAGTCTACCATCACCCTGATACCAAAACCAGACAAAGATACTACAAAAAAAGAAAATTACAGACCAATATCACTGATGAATATAGATGCAAAAATCCTCAACAAAATACTAGCAAACAGAATCCAACAACACATTAAAAGGATCATACACCATGATCAAGTGGGATTTATCCCAGGGATGCAAGGATTCTTCAATATAAACAAATCAATGAATGTGATACACCATATTAACAAATTGAAGAATAAAAACCATATGATCATCTTAATAGATGCAGAAAAAGCTTTTGACAAAATTCAACACTCATTTATGATAAAAACTCTCCAGAAAGTGGGCATAGAGGGAAACTACCTCAACATACTAAAGCCCATATATGACAAACCCACAGCAAACATCATTCTCAATGGTGAAAAACTGAAAGCATTTCCTCTAAGATCAGAAACAAGACAAGGATGTCCACTCTCACCACTATTATTCAACATAGTTTTGGAAGTCCTAGCCACGGCAATCAGAGAAGAAAAATAAATAAAAAGAATACAAATAGGAAAAGAAGTAAAACTGTCACTGTTTGCAGATGACATGATACTATACATAGAGAATCCTAAAACTGCCACCAGAAAACTACTAGAGCTAATCAATGAATTTGGTAAAGTTGCAGGATACAAAATTAATGCACAAAAATCTCTTGCATTCCTATACATTAATGATGAAAAATGTGAAAGAGAAATTAAGGAAACACTCCTATTTACCACTGCAACAAAAAGAATAAAATACCTAGGAATAAACCTACCTAGGGAGACAAAAGACCTGTATGCAGAAAACTATAAGACACTGATGAAAGAAATTAAAGATGATACCAACAGATGGAGAGATATACCATGTTCTTGGACTGGAAGAATCAACATTGTGAAAATGACTATACTACCCAAAGCAATCTACAGATTCAATGCAATCCCTATCAAATTACCAATGGCATTTTTTATGCAACTAGAACAAATCATCTTAAAATTTGTATGGAGACACAAAAGACCCTGAATAGCCAAAGCAGTCTTGAGGGAAAAAATATGGAGCTGGAGGAATCAGACTCCCTGACTTCAGGCTATACTACAAAGCTACAGTAATCAAGACAATATGGTACTGGCACAAAAACAGACACATAGATCAATGGAACAGGATAGAAAGCCCAGAGACAAACCCACACGTCTATGGTCAACTAATCTATGAAAAAGAAGGCAAGGATATACCATGGAGAAAAGACAGTCTCTTCAATAAGTGGTGCTGGGAAAACTGGATAGCTACATGTAAAAGAATGAAATTAGAACACTCCCTAACACCATACACAAAAATAAACTCAAAGTGGATTAGAGACCTAAATGTAAGACGGACACTGTAAAACTCTTAGAGGAAAACATAGGAAGAACACTCTATGACATAAGTCACAGCAAGATCCTTTTTGACCCACCTCCTAGAGTAATGGAAATAAAAACAAAAATAAACAAATGGGACCTAATGAAACTTAAAAGCTTTTGCACAGCAAAGGAAACCATAAACAAGATGAAAAACTAACCCTCAGAATGGGAAAAAAATATTTGCAATCGAATCAATGGACAAAGGATTAATCTCCAAAATATATAAACAGCTCATGCAGCTCAATATTAAAGAAACAAACAACCCAATCCAAAAATGGGCAGAAGACCTAAATAGACATTTCTCCAAAGAAGACATACAGATGGCCAAGAAGCACATGAAAAGCTGCTCAACATCACTAATTATTAGAGAAATGCAAATCAAAACTACAATGAGGTATCACCTCACACCAGTTAGAATGGGCATCATCAGAAAATCTACAAACAACAAATGCTGGAGAGGGTGTGGAGAAAAGGGAACCATCTTGCACTGTTGGTAGGAATGTAACTTGATACAGCCACTATGGAGAACAGTATGGAGGTTCCTTAAAAAACTAAAAAATAGAATTACCATACGATCCATCAATCCCACTACTGGGCATATACCCAGAGAAAACCATAATTCAAAAAGACACATGCACCCCAATGTCCATTGCAGCACTATTTACAATACCCAGGTCATGGAAGCAACCTAAATGCCCATCAACTGACGAATGGATAAAGAAGAGTTGGTACATATATACAATGGAATATTACTCAGCCATATAAAGAACGAAATTGGGTCATTTGTTGAGACCTGGATGGATGTAGAGAGTGTCATACAGAGTGAAGTAAGTCAGAAAGAGAAAAACAAATATTGTATAGTAACACATATATGTGGAATCTAGAAAAATGGTACAGAGGAACCGGTTTGCAGGGGAGAAATTGAGACACAGATGTAGAGAACAAACGTATGGACACCGAGGGGGAAAGCGACTGGGGGGTGGGGGTGGGGGTGTGATGAATTTGGCGATTGGGATTGACTTATATACACTGATGTGTATAAAATTGATGACTAATAAGGATCTGCTGTATAAAAAAATAAATAAAGTAAAATTCAAAAATTAAAAAAAAAAAAAAGAATGACCTGAGGCTCTTGTTAAGTATACCACTTTCTAGCCCTTCCCTTTAAAGTATTATCTAGTGGGCTTGGGGAAAAAAAAAAAAAGAATGACCTGAGGCTCTTGTTAAGTATACCACTTTCTAGCCCTTCCCTTTAAAGTATTATCTAGTGGGCTTGGGGAAAAAAAAAAAATAGAAAAAGAAAAAAAGACAAAGATTACTGGTGTGTTGTGTTTTCATTTTAATTCAGTTCAAAATATTGTCTAATTTCCCTTGTGATTTCTTCTTTGATCAGTGGTTATTTATAAGTGTATTGTTTAGTTTCATAATGTTTGGAGAATTCCAGGATTTTATTTTGATTTTGTTTTTTGATTTCTAATTTAATTTTTGGGGGTCAGAACACATATTTTATATGATTTAATCCTCCTAAATTTACTGAGACTTGTTTTATGGATCAGGGTAGATAGGGTTTTTCTCTTAAATATTTCATGAACACTTAAAAGGAATCCGTATTTTGCTGTTGTGTGGAGTAATTGCCACTTACATCAAGTTAGTTGATAATATGGTCCAAGTCTTCTATATTCTTACTGATTTTATGTCTACTTGTTTTATCAATTACTGACAGAAAGATGTTCAGTTCTCCAACTATAAATTGTGAATCTATTCCTTCTTCCAGTTTTATGTTTTTACTTCATGTAAATTGAAGCTATATTATTAAGGGCATGATCATTTAGGTTTGTATGTCCTCTTGATGAATTGAATTTCTGGCAATACCTCTTGATTTAGAAGCTACTTTGTCTGACTTTAGTGTAACCATCCCAGCTTTCTTTTCATTAGAGTTAATAAGGTATATCACTTTCCATCCTTTTACTTTCAGTGTGTCTGTCTTTATATTCTAAAGGGGTTCATTTCAGATAGCATTTAGTTGTGTCTTGATTTTTAAATGAAATCTGAAAATTGCTGCCTTTTAATTTAATTTAATTTATTTATTTGGTTGCACCAGGTCTTAGTTGCAGCAGGTGAGTTCCTGAGTTGCGGCAGGGGGGCTTCTTAGTTGCAGCTCACCGGCTCCTTAGTTGTGGCATGTACACTCTTAGTTGTGGCATACATATGGGATCTAGTTCCCTGACCAGGGATTGAACCCGGGCCCCCTGCATTGGGAGCACAGAGTCTTAACCACTGTACCACCAGGGAAGTCCCTGAAAATTGCCTCCTTTTAATTGGTGCATTTGAATCATTAATACTTATTGAAATTATTGATATGGTTGGATTTAAATCTATTATTTTTATTTGTATTTATTTTCTATTTGTCCTGTTAGTTTTCTTTTCCCTCTTTTTTTTTGATCTATTCTTAGTATTTACATGTGATTATTCCATTTAATCTTCTCTATTAGTATTTTTAACTCAATACATTCTTCCTTCAAACAAAATTATACTACTTAGCTAATAGTATAAGGAGCTTTTTACAGTAAAAGTTTATTTCCACCTCCCAGTCTTGTATGCTATTGTCAAATGTTGTACTTTATTATGTTATAAACTCCACAGTACATTGTTATTATTTTTGCCTTAAACAGTCAATTATTATTTAAAGAGGTTTTTTTAATAAGGAAAATGTATTTTTATTCATTGACATTTATTATTTCCTGTACTTTTCATTTCTTTGTGTAGATTAAAAATGATTATTTTCCTTCTGCCTGAGGGCTTCTTTTAATATTTCTTGTAGTGCTGCTCTGACAGTTATGAATTTTCTCAACTTTATAGGTATGAAAAGAGTCTTAATTTCCATTAGTTTTTGAAAGATAGTTTTGCTGGATGTAGCATTCCAGATTGATAGTTTCTTCCTTCAATACTTTACGGTTGTTTTTCCACTGTCTTATTGCTTACATCTTTTCTAATGATAAATCTGTTGTAATTCTTATCTTTGCTGCTCTGTATGTAATTTGTCATTTTCTCTTGTGCATTTAAGGTTTTTTATTTATTGCTAGTTTAAGCAATCTGATTATGATGAGCCTTGGTATGGCTTACTTCAAATTTCTAATATTTGAAGTTCATTAAACTTCTTAGGTCCATGTCTTTATAGTTTTCTTCAAATTCGGAAAACTTACAGCCATTGTTTTTTCAACATTCTTTTCTTTCCCCCTATTTGTCTTCTCTCCTGAGACTCCAATTTCTCATGTATTAGGCTCCACTACAGCACAATACCCTTCTGGGGACTCTAATCAATGCCACATGTGTTTCTCTCTGATGGGTGGAAATATGAACTATTCCCAACTCTGTGTGAGATCTAAAAATTTCCCCACCTTTTTCTTTTGGTGTTTCTTTCTCTGGCCTTGGGTAGTTTCCTCAAATGCATACATTAGCCAAGTCTTCACATGAAGACATGAGGGCAACTCTTTGGAAATCTCCAGAAAGTACTCGTAGGGGATCTCTCCTTGCTGCTACTTTGTACTGGGCAGTCTAGCCTTCTTGGCCTTCCTGAACTTCATACTCTGTCCCTTTAGCTCAAGGAGAATGTTGGGCTCAGTTTGGAATCCCTCTTCTTGTTCAGTAAACTGAGCTTACCTCATTTCCTTCTCTCAGGAATCACTGTTCTATGCTGCCTGATGTCCAAAGTCTGAAAAATATTGCTTCATATATTTTGTCCTATTTTTTGGTTGTTTAGGGTGAAATGGTAAATCTGATTTACCATTTACCAGTAAACTGGAAGTGGAAGTTTACTGCTTTTGTTTTTCTATGACCAAGAAGATCCTCTGTTCTTAATATAAGCAAACATTCCTTAACTTTTTCTTTAGGTGATAAAATTGATTGCTTCATACATAAAACTTCTAGCCTAAAGACAGATCTATGTGTTTGGTATTCTAATAAAGGACCGTGTGAATAAAAAAATCAACTTACTTTATTTTGTCCTGGTAACCCAAATCTTGATGGTTAAGCAATGTTTCCAGAAGGCTCAAAGTCAAATATAATCCATGTTTCCCACATATAGCCCTGACCTGCAAATAAGAAAAGATTTGAAATTTCAATATAATGAAATTAAGATTTGAATTTCCCTCCTATAATTAGAACTTATATAATTTGGACAAAGAATTAATAACCAGGAGTGCATTATACCATTAAGATACCATTTAGGACAAGAATGTCCAACTGAATGTGCATCACCAGCAAATTTTTAGTTGCTTGACACAAAGGTATAGTTCATTACTCAGAAGTCACTGAACTTTGAATTGCTGATCTTACATTTTTGTCAGCCATGGAATGGGCGGTCCAGACCTAGAAATTATACACACTTATTATATAAGTAAATTACAAAGTATTTTTGTACAACTACTTTGATTTACAAAGAAGCTTGTTGTATTAGTAAGGTTACTATCACTATCTGTATTTTATATATGAGGAAACCAAGGCTTAGAGAGATTAAGTGACCTTCTCAATGTCACATAGTTAATAAATGATGAAACTTAGTCTAGAAACCAGGTACTCAATTAATGTTTGTGGGATGGATGAATGAAGGGTCACTGCAGTTTCCCAAGTACTTAATATTTTCTGAGTCCAGCTGACAAACCAGTTCAGTTCTCAAGTTGGTGGGTGGGTGATACTTAGATTCAAACACGTCAAACTTTTAGGGTTGTGATAGTATGTGTTCTGTGTTTAGCATAATGTTTAAACATAGAGACTTAAGAATAAAACATGACTAATTTTGAATACCGGTTATGCTGCCTGTGATTTGTGTGATCTCAGGAAGTTACTGAACCTTTTTATTCCCAATTACTTCATCTACTAAGTAAGACCAGTATTTTCTACTCCTCAAGAGAAAATAAGCAGTTAGAATAATGCTTGGATTTTAGTAGGCATTTGATTAATATTTGTTGAAATGAAGAAAAGGAAAGGAGGGAAAAGGAAGAAGAAGGGATATAGAGGAAAGAGAGAAGAGAAGAGAGGGAAGGAAAGGAGAGAAGGGGGAGCAAGAGAACAAGAAAGAGAGAGAGAGGAAGAGAGAGAAAAAGAAGGAAGGGAGGAGTAAAGGAAGGAAGAAAGGGGCAAAGAAAAGAAAAGAAATGTCTAATTCAGGGTTTGGAAAAATTGTAGCTACTATTATTATTTTTAGAGGAATTTCCATACACTGACTGTATTAAGCATGTCTTTTTATTCTGATGCTTTGACATCATGGGGCCTTGCTGACCCTGGAGAGACTGCCTCTCCCCTAGGGCTAGCCAATTCCTAGAGATAGTGAACGACTGGCTTGCAAGTGTGTCTTTCATCTGCAAACCAACTACTTCTTTTATTGAGGCTCTCACACTTGGGCCACTATTTCCATGTCCTAATTACTCAAGGGCCAAGTGCTAGGCAACTAGGAATGGCCCTTATGTCCCAGAGCCCACTGAAATTATTCAAACTAGCCAATCCTAAGCCTTCTTACTCTTGTCTCACGCATCCCACAATAAAGGCTCTTGCTCACATTTTCCCTCATCCTCTCTGCCTCCTAACCTCCTGGTGCTTCTCCATGTGGCCTGTGCAGTGTGCCATTCCCCTCCTCCTGGGAACTGAGTAACAAACTGTCTTTGCAATGGCAATCACCTCCTGATCTGTTGGTCTGACCGTACTTGAATAATATAACCTAGATTTTAATATAGTGACAAAAAGCTAATCTTCATTTGTCTTTATGCAAGGAAACAGCCAATCTGGGTTAGAAACTTGAACATGTTACTTACTAGCTGTAGAAGAGTATGTCAGGGAAGGAAAAAGATCTATTTAAAACATGAAAAAAATGAATAATAGTTTGCCAGAAGAAAAAGGGGTTGAGTATAATTCCAGGCAGAAGAAAAGCATGTGTAAATGATGGGTGAGAAAGAGCATGGTGCTTTTAATAAACTGCATGTATTTTGGCATAATTCACCCTATTATAGTTTTATACCCCTTTTCACTGGGCAGTAAATATCTGTTCATGAGAGCTCCTCTAAAAGACAGTGGTTTACTGAGGGCTGGAATTGCGTCTCCTTCATTTTCCTATCACCATTCCTAGCACAGTGTTGAAAAATAGTTATTGAATAAATGAATACATGGATGAATTAGGAATGAGTGAATGAGTTGAAGGTCCTGAAGAGTGGAATGTGTATGGGCATAGGTTGGAAAAAAATAAATTGAGAGAGGTAGAAATTAGTCACATTATGCCATTTTACTCAATAAATAAAAATCGACTTATCCTCATGATTAGAGCATATTAGTGTATTTTTAAGCATCAATATTAAGAGGTTATTCTAAAAACACTTTATTTACTTCTGGCAACATTGAGTTTTGCTCCAGGCTAAATGAACAGCAGATTAGAAATAGTACATCAGGGTTCCTAGAAGCAGATTGATTGATAGCTGCTAAGAACTGACTGCTGACAGTTGTGGAAGAGCAATAGAAACATCTACCAGAAAATCCTGGCAATTTAGTGTTATCTAGGATTATTTTAAAAATCCATATTCATTAGGATTTCCCTTGTTCAATAAGAAAATGTTTGGCTATGTATAGTTTCTTCTGTTCAATAACGACATTTTAAAAATCAAATGTAAATAAAATATTTATGTTATTTAGGAAATGACATGTAAAATAAATATTCATTTCCTCAAAATGCTCCTTGAGAGAGTGATGCACAGATGCTCTCTCAACTTCCTCTCTTCCTATTTATGGTTCCATTTGCATTTTACCCCATCACTCTACTTAAGTTGTGTTTACCAAATCATTAGTAACTTCTGCAGTTTCAAATTTAATGAATACTTTTCAGTCCTGATTACAGATGATCTCTTTGCAGCATGTGACATGGCTGATCATGCCATACTTCCATAAATCTATTCTCTTGGCTTTCTTGACCACTGCCATATTTCTTTTGATTATTTTTAGTCTCCTTTCTTGGCTTGTCTTCATCTACCTACTCCTTAAAAATGGGTGTCCTCCTCAACCTTCCCTTCTCACTTTCCATTATGTCTTTGAGTAATCCTAATTACTCCCAAGGCTTCAGCTCCATACTGAAGACCCTTAAATCATTTAGCTTTAAGCTCTCAACCTACATCAACATGTTCAAAACTGAATGCATCATCCTTTCCTTTACCTCCTCAGCTACTGATTTTCTGTTTCCTATCTCAGAGAACGGTGCCACCACCTACCAAGTTGCTAAAGCCAGAACCTGGGGAGTCATTTTTGATTCCTCTGAATTCAGGACCCACGTCTAATTAAGTCACCAAGACCTACTTTTCTATCTCCTTAATATCGCCATCCCTCCTGCTACTACCCTGGTCTAAACCCCCATAATTTCTTGCTTGAATTACTGGAATGGCCTTTTAAAGGTTCTCTCTGCCTCTAATTCTTCACGTTCTATTAGAGTGCTCTTTTCAAATTTCAAATTTGATCATATCATTCACTTGTTTAATATCCTTCGATGATTCCACTGGGGCTTTAGGATAAAGTTCACACTTCTTAGAAAGACCCTTCAAAAACAGGTTCCTCCTTTCCATTCTAACATCAACTTGAGCAGCATCTCCCACCGTCCCCAGCCACCATATATTTACTGTGTCCTGCCTATATGAAATGGCTTACAGTTCCCTGAATTAGCCATGTTCTCTCTTACTTCAGTGACATTTCACATTGCACCTTTTACCTAGAATACCTTTCCTGTCCCTTCCTCTGCTCTCCCCCAGTTCTTTGCCAAATTCACACGTCCTTTAAGATTCAGTATTTGCATCATCTCCTCTGGAGTTTTTGGGTGAGGCTAGGTTGGTGTTCCTTCTCTGTGTTCAAATTTACTGCCATCACTGCATTTTACATATAGAATTGTATCATGTTTAAAACATTACCTTTTCCCTGAGCTCCTGGAGAACTCTGGAACTGAAATCATAATAGTTTGTTGTCCTTAGTATCTTATCACACAGAACACATTGAGTGATTAATATGTTGAATGTAAGAATAAACATGCCATATTGTTCAGAAATCTGGCTATTGCTTTGGAAGAAGGGAATGATTTGAAGCTAGTAGAAACCATTTATCGTTTTAGGGCAGAGTGTACTGATATAGAAACAACTAAGTACAAAAAAGGAGCCTGGCAAACTGCAGAAGAATGTCTTACAGTTCTGGTCACTTGGTAAACTAGTGTCATAGCTGTAGTCTTGCCATGGGAGTGAACCTCACATTCACAAGCCCCAGTTCCCTAAGTAAAGGGACTCCCTCTTGATGATAATGAGAGAGTTGCATGAAAATGAAGCAAGAGTAATTAGAGGTAGAGCAACCTGTGTTCTAGCAGCTCCTTCTGGCAGGAAGGTCTGCGAGTAGTTTGGGAGGTCTTTGTGATGTAGAGCAGAAAGAGGATGAAAGAATATGGATTATGTATAAAAGTGTTAAACTGAGCCCGCATGCTTGGAAACTTCTTAGGTTCTACAGACTATTCAATCTACACCTGATTTGAATAATGGTCAGGGAAGTTAATAAATAAATGTCTGTGGATCCATGTTGCCTCAGGAATTCTTCCTGAGCCATCATTGTGTCAAAAATGTGATAGAGGAACAGAATGAGTGAGTCCACAGAATGAGGATGACAGATATTAGATATGTTTTTATACTTTTCTTTGAGAATGGCGACAATGCCATTGATTCGAGTGACAAGACCCATAGATCACCCTTCAAAACTGCATTTATTTATCTGAGAAGAGGCAGATGATCTCTGAACTGTCTGAAATATTGGCTGTGAGGATGTGCTCTTTTTCCCCTCTGGGCACGGGGTGCACAGATTTCGTGAGAAACTTAAGGAGGTCTGTGAAACCCTTCCAACTCAGATGGCCTTTCCCAGTGTCCTCTGAAGTCCTGTGTCCAGGAACAAGTATGTTGGGGTGCAATCGCTGCTGCTTGCCGTGTCCAGTGTCTGTTGGGCCTCAATTTGTCTCACGTTCTGGGGAAACAGAAGTCTATTTGCCATGCCTCCCAGAACTGTAATATACTTTGAGTGAGTTCCAGATGTCTTAAGAGATGCCAGATGGCTCATGAGAGGCAGACCAGCTTCAAGGAAAATGTGCCCTATTTCCTTGGATATGAACCACAAATTTAAACTTTCAGGGCCAGCTCAGGGTGGAGGACATTCAGGGCCCGCTCTGATGGCCAGCGTTCAATGTGGCTATCACTTGACCCTGGGAAAGGTCTCCTTCCTTAGGCTATTTTGTAGTGATAATTTCACCAAACACAGATTTTTTTTTTTTTTAATATAAGGAAGGGAAACCTATTTACTGAGTGCCTCATATGTCAGACCATATATTAAGTACCTTTACATACTTATCTTGCTTAATCCTCACAATAGACACAGGAGGTAAGGAACCCAGTTTTTCCAGGTGGAAAATCTGAGGCTCAAAGCGTTTCAGTAAATTTATTTTGATTTTCAAGTCATTTATATACCATTCTACCAGGGCATCTGAGAACATTCAAGCTTCACTGATGCTGTTATGAATTTTCCAATCTAACAAGAAATGGTTTCTTCTTAGTCAATTTCCACTGATCTTCTCAATAACATAATAAAGGCCATTTATGATGTGTGGAATCTCCTGTAGTGTTGTCTCCCTCTTCTAGTGGAACAGGCTTGCATGTTTAATATTCATGTATACAATATACATGCACACACACATGTACACACTATCATGTGCTTTGCCTTTGCATGGTTAGTTGACTGTATAAATGAAAGCACAGAGAAAGCTACTTCTGTCCTAGAATAAGAATCCATTTTCAGCATGTTGTGTCCTTGCTTCCTTAGTAAACATCTCTTGTTCTTCTGAATTCTCTGACTCTCTCAATTCTTAACCCGTTTACCTGGATGAAAGGCATTTTCCAATCTTTCCTATAGGATTTTTTTTTTGGGGGGGGTCTGTAAATTCCAATTCCTTCTAGTCCTCTGGAATTCTAACTCCTGTATCCTGGACTCCTTCCAAATATAGCCTTCCAGATATATTCTGCTTATTGGAGTTCCAATTCTGTGTCTCAATTTCCAGTATTCTTCTGTATTTTGAATCCTGGCTCTGCCTCTTGTTGGCTGTGGTCCTTGAGAGATTCAGTTGGCTTCTCTGAGACTCCGTTGTTGTTGTTGTTGTTTTTCATTTATTAAATGGGCATTATAACATCTACCTAGATCTTGTACTTATTTGTAAGTGTTAAATGAGTTAATGTAAGTAGAGCATTTAGTGCAGTGTTTGGCACTGTAGGAAGAACTCAGTAAAGCTTGGTGGGGAAAGTTGTTGTGAATGGAATTGCAGTAACAGTGGTCATTATCCAAGGTAACCTCATGACTGGAGTTTGTCTGGCTAAAGACAACACATGAGTTAATATGGTTCTGGATCCTCTTTCATGAAACATATCTGCACTGTTAATTAATGCTCCTAAACAGCTTGCTAATCTCTGTCAGCAATAAATCACATCAGTCCCTACAATTTGGTGTCCCTAAGGAACAAGGTACCACCTGCTAACCTCACTGGAAGCTGGTAGAGGGTGTTAGAAATGAACACTTGGCCTTAGAAAAAAATTTGTTTTCCATTGTGAAAGATTATTTGGTATTGTCATATTGTCTATTGTTAGCGTAAAACATAGCCCCGTGTAAGTAATGCCTGGACCAATTCTGCACATTTCACAATTCCTTTTCTCTCTTGTTTTTCTCCTCTTGGGCACAGAAAACAAACAATTGTGAAATGTAATCCACAGGCAGAACACAGATCATAACTGTGCCTTCTTCTTTTTTAATTTGAATTTTTATTTTAGTGTCTTCTAATAACTTTTAAATTTCTATTAAACAAGATATTGCTTGATTTCCAAAGGGATGGCCAATTTATCATATAAGGGATTAGATGTAAAAACAGGAAGAGGAAATCTTTTACTGTAAACATTCTGTTTTCTTTAGCACATCACTTTCCTCCTGGTTGATTGAAATTTGGGAAATGATTATTAGACTTACACAATAAATATTGAACTTACATTATATAAATGCTCCTAGAACCTACATAGTATATATGCATACCTACTTTCAAAGCTAGTCAGTTATGTATCTCAGTATGTATTATTCTTAGTGAATAATATAACTATGTCTTCTTACTATAAACCTAGTGCCCCGAGGTAGCCTTCTAGAGATGACTGAATCTGAAATCTAATTTTGGTTACCTTGGGTGGGGGGAGGTAGCCAGAGAACGAGCGATCTCCTTTTCGAAAACTCCGGTTGAGATCCTCCATGTTGAGTTTGCCCTTGGTTGCCCTTAGTGCCATCTTCAAGATCTCCAACAGGTGGTGGTTCACTTCTGACTGGGAGTTGGAGTCTTAAGGGGCAGTACTGCTTGGAGAGGCAGGAGAAAGGCTGTGAAAAGATTATCCACTCAAAGCTGTATGGTTGATTCACTTTGCTCTACAGCAGCAACTAACACAGCACTGTAAAGCAATTATACTCCAATAAAGATGTGAAAAAAAAATGGTTCTGAAGAACCTAGGGGCAGGACAGGAATAAAGATGCAGACGTAGAGAATGGACTTGAGGACACGGGGAGTGGGGGGAAGGGTAAGCTGGGATGAAGTGAGAGAGTGGCACTGACATATATACACTACCAAATGTAAAATAGATAGCTAGTGGGAAGCAGCCACATAGCACAGGGAGATCAGCTCCATGCTTTGTGACCACCTAGAGGGATGGGATAGGGAGGGTGGGAGGGAGACGCAAGAGGGAGGGGATATGGGGATATATGTATATGTATAGCTGATTCACTTTGTTCTACAGCAGAAACTAACACACCTTTGTAAAGCAATTATACTCCAATAAAGATGTTAAAAAAAAAAAAGCTGCTGTGTGCTTTCACACCACACCTCTCACCCCAATACATACTGTGGAATGAGAGGACCCACCTAGTAAGGCCTTCTAAATCTGGGAAACCTCGTCATGGAACTACATGTGGAGATTGCATAGATTAACTAAAGTCTGTTCTACTCTAGTTGAGTCCCACAGTCTGTTCTCCCAGAGGTACCAACCAATTGAACTAGAACATAGACCAAAACTTGTAATCCACTAACTCTTTTTATCCAGGTTAGAAAAACTTAGAAGTGACCATAGTAGTTTACTTTTCCTGCTTGATCTTACTTTTCTTAAGCCCAGATAATTATTGATAACAAATCAAATTTCCAAACTGTCCATCGCCACAAGCAAAGCAAAGCAAAGCAAAGCAGATCCTACCAGATCCCTGTAACCAGGGAATCTATTTAGAAGGAAATCTTGAACCAGGTGAACTTCCTGCATTATCCTCGACTCTGCTCTTTGTATCTGGAAAACCCAGAAAATGTTTGGGAACAATCATTTACTTACCGTCTGGCATGCAAATGTAAGTAGTTATTAAAATAGTGTATCTAACTGACTATTGTTACTTTAAATAATTGGCAAAAAAACAATAGGGTGATGAAATGTTATAGTCATTTATTTTGTGAAACTAGTTTGAGATGTTTACTCATTTAACATTCAAATGTATGTGTCCTCCCAGATCCAAGCTGCACTATCTTCTCCACAGTGAAGCTTTTCCTTATTTCCACTCCCTCAACTTAAGTGCCACTTCCCTAGAGGGACATTCCATGACATCCCCCAACCTCCACTCATGTAAATCAGTTTCCTTTCAGTGGTGTGCTGGTAAATCTTTAACGACTAGCTCTCCAAGATAAAGCCCTAATCTGTAGCATTACTAATTTTCATGGTGCCAATACTCTCACCATGGCTGATTTCAAACTGCCAATATGATGTCCCTGAATGAGGAACTGGGAATTGAGGCTCACCGGCGGCCCTCCTTTTGCTCCAGAACCCCCTGCTTGAGAGACTCTTTCATAGTTCTTTGTTCTTTTCCTTAGTAAGTCTCCCTCAAGTTGCAATTGCTTCCTTATTCTTTCAGCTGTTGTTTCCTGTCTGACCTCCTCCCTAGTAGACTGCTCCGTAAGACGTGGGCTGAGTCTGTTTTGCTCCTACATCCTGTGGATCTTGTGCACATTGGCCTTACCAATCTGATGTATCTGTCCAAGATTTGAATCAGAAGTTTTCCTTCCTCTTTCCTTTTCTTGCAACACCAGTTCCTGTGGGTAGGAATTCATAAGGTTTTGGCCTTTGGCTCAGCACACGGAGTACTGAATGGGCAGGTGTTATATGGAACCCATTTACTGCAGCTGGTGGATTTCGTAGCAAAACCTGCTGCAGGAGTTTACTTCATCTGGTCCAACTTAGGTGATGAGAGCCATTGCCACTCCTGCTGCCACTGGTGATGCTGGAGGCTTTTTAAACATCACAGAGTGCCCCATATAAGGCTCTACCTGACGGAACCGGGGAGGGCCTTTTTCTGAGCTGTAGATTAATTAACAAAGAGCCTGGATTAATTACAGGTCATCAGTCCTGCACTTCCATAAACACACTGTCTGGTTTATATAGAGCAGCACCTTCTCTGATGAATTCAAAATGATGTCTTTATGCACCTTTTCTACACAGTAGGTATCCGAATGTCCCTGCGAGTGAAGTGATGCAAGCTCTCTGGATAACTGGAGTGCCAATGACATTCCACAGATATTTATTGAGCATCTCCCATGTGCCAGGAACTATGCTAGAAGTATGCTGGACACTGAGTTGGCCGGGAAAGATACCATTCCTAACCTCAAATGTCAAAGAAGTAATTACAAGCACAATGACTGTTATAAAGGGAAAGGGCTATGGGGTCATATAGCAAAGAGATATAACCTAGTCTAGGGCTCAGGAAAAGTTTTCTGTCTAGGATTCGTAAGACCCATATCTGCCAATAAGTGGCAATATGTTCTGGTGCATCGTCTACTACCCTTCAGGGCACAAATCTCACTATCTGTTCTATATGAAGTGTGGTTGCTGATTATTAAATATTGCCAGGGCTTTACAACTCTCAGCAGGGCAGTTGCGCCAAGTGATAGTTGACTGGCGTACCCACATGGCAGCATCACTTTCTTTACCCCTGAGGGAGAGACTGGGCCTTGCCAATCTCTGAATTCACTGTGCTCAGCAAAGTGTGCCTGGCAAGCAGCTGGCATTCAATGAATGTGTGTTGAATGAAGTACTGCAGTCAAAAAGGGCACATCATAGAAAGGAATCAAGTCTATCACTTGGCCCAGGGATATTTTTATAGGACACTGTGCCTTTTTCCTAGAGTGAAGTGATACACTTCAATGCCATGGCTCTTAACCACTACATCACATTATTTGCAACGGGAAAGAGTGTCTTCTGGTAGGATAGTTTAAAATAGTAAAAAACACTTATATAGCACTTACTATCTATCAGGTACTATTTTTAAGAACTTTGCATTGACTAACTCAGTTCCTCTTACAAATCTATGAAGTGAAAGGAAATCTATCATTGTTCCCATTTTACAGTTGGAGAATGGAAGCACAGAGAGGGTTAAGTGACCAGCCAAATGTTGCAGAGCCACTAATGGGCAGAAACAGGAATTGAGCACAGGCTTCTGTCAATGGAAGTTATGCTCCTAACCACTGCACTTTGTCATTTTTCGTGGAGAACACAGAGACTATCATGCTTTACTGTGCCTCATTTCTAATGCTATTCCTCACATCCTATTTTTACGTTGAGTCATTTCTTTCCTTTGAGATTATGTAAAGGAATTTTTGACTTCTGTGCCTCAAACCTTTCTCTGCTAGTGCCTGTAACCCAGGAGTTCACTGACCGAACATATTTCTGGAATCATACTGTATGAACTGGAGCTCCCCCCCGGTATACACTCATTTCTTATTTCATAATGAGGTTTTTCATTTTCACATGGCAACTTCATAAAAAAGACACTTGCTTGACGTTAAGAAGCTGGTAATTGTTGCAAATAACTTTCTATGCTGGCCTGAGTACAAGAGAGAAAAAAACTATAAGCAGAAGCCAACTGTTGGTGAAGAGCAAAGTGATTCTGCATTAGGTGAAGTTTTCGAGTGTACGACCTCCACAATCCCTGCCAGCTCTTGAAGTCTACAAACACTATGCCCACAAAAAGGGAGAAAAGTACCTCTGATGGCTACCACCCTGAGTTTCTTTCACCTTGCTGTCCTCAACTCTTTTGTTTTGCTGTGGATCATCTGAAGCTGCAACTTTTAAAAACCAGAGAAGCTTTTCATAATTCACCTGAAAATTAAATATCAAACAGAACATCCCCATTTAATTTACATGTAGGGGAAAGAAGATGCCTGCTGAGATAAAATGTATTTGGAAAAGTTTTAGCATTAAAAGTGTTAAAAACAGGTTTTAAAATATAATAATTATTAGTGCTTTTTTACCAACTATTCATTTTATTTTCCCTTCTGGACATACGGTAAAATAATACTTCCTGGTTGTCTTGTGGTTGAGCAGGGTGATGACCAGTTCTGGCCAGTGAGTTGTGAGCAGAAGTGACATGTGCTACTTCTGGGCTGAGGATTAAACTGCTGACATGACACCCTCCAGGTCTCTCTTCTTCCCCTCTGCCATCACTTTCAAAAATCCTACAGAGTGGATGCTTCCTCAGCATGGGTTTGGAGCTAAGATGATGATGGTACTGAGAAGACCCTGGGGTGGACTCATTAGGAAAAATAAACATTTATTGTTTTGAGCCACTGAAACTTTGGGGCAATTTGTTACAACAGCATAACCTAGCCTCTAGCTTCTCTCTCTCACACACATCTCTTACCTAGATATATTCAACAGATATAGTCAGATTACTTAGGGGCAAGGCCTTATTTACCTAGGTGAAAAACTCAAGACTTTTTTTTTTTTTTTACATAGGAAAGGACTAAAAGAATGTCATCATTTCCATTGCTGGGCTGGATGACATGCTAGGGACTCTGGTCTGGTGGGCAGACAACGCCAGGGCAGTAGAGGGCGTAGCATGGGGATGGGAAGCCAGATAAGGTCCTGATAGAAACTAGATCTCAGGCTGGAGAATTGGCTTGAACTGAAGATTCAGAGAGTTTATACTAATAGGTTGATACTGTATTGCTAAATACTTCTCATAAATATACAACTGATTCTGTTTGCACAGATTAGGGATGGGCAGGAGATAGAACTAACATTTATTTGAGTACCTACTAAATGCTAAACATGAGACCAGGTAATTTGCATTTATTATACTACTAAATCCTCAGATTAGCCCTATGAGATTGGTTTTGGCCTGATTTTCCATCAACACATGCTCACAAGGGATTTATCCACTGGTAGTATTTCTTCCTATTTTAGGATATTTTCCTTTAGCTTAATGTGTATCATCTGTCTTTTACATAATTTTTTGATTATATGAGAATTTAGAATAACAAATCTTAGAGACCCATTGGATCTGGGAGGAGGAAGGGGGAAGTAAGATGCAATGTTCAGGGGAATCATTTGAGGTTTGCCTGTGAACTCCTCAGGGAAGCTTCCTTGAAAGCTGATGGGACATGTGGAGTGTGGTGTCCACCAGTCCATGCTCAGACCTTCTTATTATCTGTTTCACATCAAAATATACAGTCAACAAATAATACCCCTTCAATCACAATAGAAAACAGCCCAACAACTCTTAGGATACACACATTGGGTTGGTCAGAGCTGCCCCTTGCCATCTGTTCTAAGGACGAGTCTCTAAGGTTTCTCCTGGGGAGGCCATGGATATAGGACAGGGACTGGTCTCCAGTTGGTACAGAGCTGCAGTAGACATTTTCCTGGTTGGGAATCTTAAAGAAACAGACAAATGGTAGTAAGGATCAGAAGGGGTGGGTGAAGAGAAAGAGAAAAAAAGGGAGAATATGAATGAGTCAACAAATTCTTTTTTTTTTTTAAATAAATAAATTTATTTATTTATTTATTTTTGGCTGCATTGGGTCCTTGTTGCTGCGCACGGGCTTTTCTCTAGTTGTGTCTAGCGGGGGCTACTCTTCGTTGCAGTGCTTGGGCTTCTCATTGCGGTGGCTCCTCTTGTTGCGGATCACAGGCTCTAGGCGCGTGGGCTTCAGTAGTTGTGGCACGTGGGCTCAGTAGTTGTGGCTCGCGGGCTCTAGAGCTCAGGCTCAGTAGTTGTGGCGCACGGGCTTAGTTGCTCCGCAGCATGTGGAATCTTCCCGGACCAGGGCTCGAACCCATGTCCCCTGCACTGGCAGGTGGATTCTTAACCACTGCACCACCAGGGAAGTCCGAGTCAACAAATACTTAAAACACATTCACAGTTCCAAATGACTTCAGCCCATGTGGTCATTGAGTCATTGAATCCCCACAGAAGAGAAAGGTTACCTCAACATTAACTTCATCATTATGCAATTAACACAAGTTTGATAAATAAATGGACAATTAGACACTTTTTCATTTGTGCAATAAAGAAGGTGTCTGTGACGAAGAAAAAATAGGTAGACCATAAGGTGTTTATAGGCAAATGGAGGGCTATTATTAGAGATAGGGCTATCTTTGGGCTGTTTCAATTAGCAGATTCAAGAAGGGCAGCAAAGGCAATTGTGAGCTTTGTCAAGAATGGAATAGAAGAGATTAAAACACCCAGAATATTACACCCCAAGAGCAATGTTATTAAAGGTTACCACAGAATAAATGATGGAAAAAGTGTCAATGATAAAATCCCATTCCCTCATGCCATGGTGTATGATGTATTAATAATGTTTTTTATTTTCTGTATTTTATGATGGTTTGACATCTTGGGGACCTTGCTGGCTGGAGGAGACTGCCCCTTCAAGGGCTAACTAATTCCTAGAGATAGTAAGCAGCTTGCCTGCTAATACATCTTTAATATGTGAACCAACCAATCCTAAGTCCATATCTCCAACCACCTCCTTTATCTAACTCTCACACACCAAGCCAATATTTCCCCTGCCCTAAGTCTACCCAGGTCCAGATATCAGACTGGGGACAGCCCCTCTTTGGGCCTCCAGTGGGCCCAAAGCCCACTGGAATTGTTCAAACCAGCCAGTTCTGGTCTATTTACCCTGCCCTGCATTACCTTTCCCATGGAAACCCCAGTAAAGGCTGTGGCCTGTGCTTTCCCCTCACTCCTCTGCCTTTTGATTGACTCTGGTGCTTCTACATGTGGCCCTGCATGGTGTGGCATGCCCCCTTTTCACTGGGAAGTGTAAATAATACATTCTTTCAAAGGCAGTTGCCTCTATATGTGTCACCTTGCCATACCTGATTAAAGTAAAATCCTGGGTACAAATTGAATCACATGGCTATTTTTAATGTCAAGTAATTGAAAGGAGACATTAGCAGAAGGATCTGAAAACTGTGTCTGTACTTAATTGATAGTTATATTGAATAACCTATCAGTATGAATAGCAACCTACAGATGCTGTATAGTCATGAAATATTTTAAAGAAAATTCAAGAGGGTCTCTAGAGTGGGCAGAGTGAGCAGGAGTGGCAGAGGGTTCTAAAATAGGCATAATAATAACAAGACATATATTGGGCACATACTCTCTACAAGGTACCGTATGAGTACTTTGTTTATATCATTCAATTTAATCCGTACAACAACCCTATAAGGTAGGTAGTACTTGTACCTTTTTATATTTGGAATGCTGAGGCTTACAGAAGTTAAGTAACTGTATTCCTTCATTTAAGAAATATTTATGGCTTGCCTAGGCTAGGCCAGGCACTGTGATAGGCCCTACAGTGAATAAAACAGATATGGCCTCTGCTCTCACAGAGCTTACAGATGATGAGAGGCATGGCAAGCGACTGTGATAGTACACCATGGGATGGTAAGGGACACTATTAGAACAGCCCATGGGTCCATCTAACCTGGACTTGGTGGTCCAGGTCTGGAAGCAATGACATTTAAGTCTAGGCTTGAAATATGAGCTAGATTTGGATAGGCTAAGGAGTGGAGACTTCCGTGATAGACGGAATGGGAATAAAGGGGAATAAAGAGGAGAAGAGAAGAAGGAAGAGTACAGGAAAAGGAAACTGGATGTAGAAAACCTCAAAGGTGCACACACGTGCCTAAAAGAGAGTAATGGATGTTCTCAGAGCATCACTTAAGTTTTTGGAAAGACAAAAGGCAAGGCTGGAGAGGGAGGCAGGAGAAAGGAGGTGAATAGCCTTAACTCTTGTTAGTATCTGTGCTTTATCCTGAGGGCAGTGGGGAGTCATGGTAATGTTTTTAGTAGATCTAGGACTAGGCTAGACTTGCCCAAAATTTACTCCCTAGTAAATTGTGCAGATAAGATTTGGGCCCTGGGCTTCCCTGGTGGCGCAGTGGTTGAGAATCTGCCTGCCAATGCAGGGGACATGGGTTTGAGCCCTGGTCTGGGAAGATCTCACATGCCGCAGAGCAACTGGGCCCGTGAGCCACAACTACTGAGCCTGCGCGTCTGGAGCCTGTGGTCCGCAACAAGAGAGTCCGCGATAGTGAGAGGCCCGCGCACCGCGATGAAGAGTGGCCCCTGCTTGCCGCAACTAGAGAAAGCCCTCGCACAGAAACGAAGGCCCAACACAGCCATAAATAAATAAATAACTAAATACTTAAAAAAAAAAAAAAAAAAAGATTTGGACCCTGCTTTTCACCTTTCCTCTGGGATGAGAACGATTCCACAGTCCGTCCACAGAACAGTTTCATTCTGCAAGGTATTTAGTTAGGTATTTCAGACATAGTGTTCTCAGAACAATACGTTTCTTTATAAATTACTTGTAATATAAAATATTTATATTTTCAGGTACATATAAATATTTTCTGCCTCTAAGAATTGATACACTTCTATATTATAGTACTCTAAAGATGCATTTATCAACACTTATCATTCTCATCGAGTCAAGGTGTTCTTTAGTCCCTTTACTCCCATTTATACACCAAATTTATTGAGTGCCTTTATCTTTGGCACTAGAGATACAGGTGAACAAGACAGGTATGATTGCTGACTGCCCCTCATAGATCTTTTGGCCTAGACATTACAGACTAAATTTTATGGCCTTGCCTATGGAAAGGGGAAAATATATTGTGCTCCCAGGAATGCTGTGAAGAATGAATGCCATAATGTATTTTAAATATTTTGCATATTGTACAACTATATTATGAATTTGTTTGCTATTTTTTGTGTATCTCCTTCCAAAAGATCTATGAGGGGCGGTCAGCAATCATACCTGCCTTGTTCACCTGTATCTCTTGTGTCAAAGATAAAGGCACTCAATAAATTTGGTGTATAAATGGGAATAAAGGGGACTAAAGAACACCTTGACTCCATGAGAATGATGTGTTGATAAATGCTTCTTTAGAACCCTATGAAGGCCAGAACTCTCTTGTATCCTGCTGACTCCCA
Source organism: Eschrichtius robustus (assembly GCF_028021215.1). Lineage (NCBI taxonomy): Eukaryota > Metazoa > Chordata > Mammalia > Artiodactyla > Eschrichtiidae > Eschrichtius > Eschrichtius robustus. Next base: position 51,339,245 of record NC_090826.1, read on the forward strand.
GCGTCAAGAAAAACACTGAACTTGAAGAAGAAACCAAGAAAGACAGTGTCAGAATGATGACGATGTCTTGTTCAGGCCAAGGGCACGCCAGGCCTCAGGCTTCTCCTTTCACTGATATAAATCATCCTGGGCTGTTTTTCAAAAGCAAAGAGTGTTCCTAAAGTGTCAAAGAAGATAAAATGGGAAATTCTGATCAAGAATCACTATGTTTCTGACTTCAGGAGTTGTCAGAGTACCTATAAAGTCTCTGATACTACAGCTTTCTCTCATTTGTTTTACTTTGAATCAAAAAATACTGCTTGGGAATGGATGACACAGTAGCCTGAAATAACTTTGAGTGATGCTAGTTTTGTAATATTGACCTCAAAGAATCGGTACAAATGAAGCACAGAAATTTAACACAGATTCAGCAACTGTCCTTGGGCGTTAGAACTTGAAAGTGTTGGAAGTGTAAACAAGTCTTTTAAAGAGATGGCTTATAAATAAAACTATTTTTAAGTGGTTATATTGTAGAAGACATGAATACTCTGCACCAAGACAAGTGAACACAACAAACTGTCTTAATATTAGGCAATGGATAGCTGTGACTTGGGTGAAAATTTAGAGAGACAGCATTAAATGCAGAGTTGAAAAGTTCTATTTCTTAAATAACTTAGGCCAAGGTCTTGATGCATTCTAGAAGGCTGCTAAATGGCTCAAAAAAGGACACTAGTGATAATAAGTACAACCATGAGAAAGATGCATGTAAAATATTTGATAGTTTTTGAGAAATGTAGAATTGAAAAAATAGTATTTCCAAATTAATATATATATATATGATTTTAATATATACTTTAAACATATTAATACAGTAAATATTAGAGTTAATCATTTGGCTTATTTATTTTTGTAAAATTTATATTTTATTTAAATTTTAACTTCTAATTATGGAAAAATTTACACATAGGCACATGTAGCGAGAATAGTATGATGAAACTCCATAAACTCATCACCAAGCTTCAGTTATCAACTGAAAACCTTGTTTCTTTATATCCACATCACCCCCCCACCAGAGATGACGTGAACCCCAGGCAGTGTATTATTTCATCTGCATTGTTTTAGCATGTATTTATAAAGCAGTGATTTTTACAGTGTGGTCCTTGGGTCACAAGCCTCAGCATCACCTTGAAACTTGTTAGAAATGTGAATTCTCAAGACCCACCCTAGACCCATTGAATGAGAATTTCTAGGGTTGGGAGCCTAGAAATCTGTGTTTTAACAAGTACTCCAGTAATTCTAATGCACAATAAAATTTGTGAACCACTGACCAAAGGATAAAGATTCTTTTTAAACATAACCACAATGACATTATTACACTAAAAAATTCCTTATTAACAGTAATTCCTTAATATCATCAACTACCTAGTGAGTGTTCAAAATCCCCCAATTATCTGATAAATAGTATTATTAGTTTGTTTATTCAAATCAGGAGCCAAATAATATCCACATATTGCAACTGGCTAATATCACTTACATCTTTTAAAATTTCTAGTTCTTCCTGGGCTTCCCTGGTGGCGCAGTGGTTAAGAATCTACCTGCCAATGCAGGGGACATGGGTTTGAGCCCTGGTCTGGGAAGATCCCACATGCCGCGGAGCAACTAAGCCCATGCACCACAACTACTGAAGCCTAGAGCCCGTGCACCACAATGAAGAGTAGCCTCTGCTCGCTGCAACTAGAGAAAGCCCGCATGCAGCAGCGAAGATACAGTGCAGCCCAAAAAAAAATAAAAATTTCTAGTTCTTCCTACCCCCCCACCACCTTTCTTTTCACATTTTTTCCCTTGTAATTTATTTGTTGAAGAAGCTGAGTTGTCTGCCCTGTAAAGTTTTCCACCGTCTGGATTTTGTTGCTGTTTAACAAATTGGCCCATATAATTCCTGTAAAACAGCAGTTAGATCTAGAATCTTGATCACAGTCAAGTTCAATCGTTTCATAGTTGGTATATTTTCCCATGGAAGCAAATGCTGTCAGGTTGTCTTCCTTTTTGTGTTATTCACAGGCACTGATAATCATTGCTTTAGTCCATTTTTTTTTCGTTAGGATTTTAGAAAATAGTGGTATTCTCACTCTACTATTACTTCTCATTTATTGGTAGTAATATTTCTCTAAAGAGAGACTGTCCCTTATCAACCATTATCTAAGATACAGTTTGTGGAGAAAAGGCACATTGAATAAATGCTTGATTCTTTAATGCACTAATTTAAAAATTGTTTGTCTCCTAGCTTTCTTCAGAGGTGACCAATTGTTTTTGTTTTTGTTTTTAAAAATCACTGTAAACTTATGGATTTAAACATATTGAATGCCTTTAAATCTATTATAATTATTATTTTTATTGATATCCAAAATGTCCCACTTTGACTAGTGGGAGCAACATATTTTTTTTTTTTTTTAGTGGGAGCCATTTTAAGTTAGATCCTGAGTCTTTTCTTGACAAGTCTTGGAAGGTCTTTGGTATCTACATTGTTTTTGGGGTAAGCAGATGTTACAGGCTCAAAGCTGGAATCAGCCTTTAGAATTTACTGAACACAATGCAGGTGGTAGGGTGCTCATTCATATGGGATTGTTTCTACATTTTTCAATGGACAAGGCTAGGAAATGTATTTTTTTTTAAAAAAAGAGTTCATACTGATATTTCCAAATCAGATGTAGGAGTATAGGAGTTTTATATTGTCTCATCAATATTATAGCTATATTTCATTTCTCCTACACTAGAAATTCCAAGTCCCAAAACCACGAAGATAGTGTCTCATTTGCTTTATCCCCCAGTACACATACAGAAGAACAATATCAACATAATGGTTACTGAAAACCTTTAAAGGTATTTTTTCAAAAAAATTTTCCTTAGAGTATATACCCCACTAGAGACATACAGTGAAGTCATTATGTTTTAAAGTTATTTACAATAGTTCCACGCTCTTTGGTTTTGCTGTCAATTAATACATAGGTTCATGTGGTAGCTAGTCTCCAAGGCGGCCCCAGTGATCCCTGCCTCCTAGTACTCATGTTCTTGTGCAGGCCTTCCCCTCCACACTTAATTAGAATTAGTCTGGATAACCAATGGAAGAACACTGTACAAGTGATGGTATGCCACTTCTGAGATTAGGTTATTAAAAAGACATTGGGGCTTCAGTTTTGGTTGTGCACACACACGCTCTCTCTCTCTCTCTCTCTTTTTCTGGGATAACTTATCTTGGGGAAGCCAGATACCATGTCACAAGCAGCCCTATGGAGAGGCCCAAATTGAAAAAGAGACAATATCTCTGGCCACAGCCAGCAAGTAACTGAGGCCTCTGTCAATAGCCACTCAAAGGGGCCTAGAAGTGGATCTTCTAGCCCTGGGTAAGCCTTCAGGTGACTGCATTCCTGCTGACATTTGGCATGAAATTTCATGGGAAACCTTGAGCGAGAACTACTCATCTAAGCCATTCCTGGATTCTTGTCCCTCAGAAACAGTGAGAGATAATATATGGTTATTGGTTTAACTGGTCACCTTTTCAGACAATTTGTTATGCAGCAATAGATAACTAAAACAGACTTACTTTATTTTGTTTTCAATTTTTAGGGCTTGAATTTTTTAAACATTTAAGTTAGTTTTATATTTATGTGAAATATTTAAATAGTTCCAAAGCCAAATCTACAGAACAAGATTTAGTCAGAGATTTGTGGTTTCTATTCTCGATCCCTCCATTATATTCCCTCTAGTCCCAATAGGTAACCATTTAAAAAAAAAAAGTTTTTATTAATTCCTTCATTTTTAAAAACATAAGCAATAATAGATATTTAGATGCATAATCTACATACTTTTCTTCACTTTGCTTTTGTTTAATTAATAGTATATCTAGCTATATTATTCCATACAATGATATATACATACAATTATATATATGTATATGTGTGTATATATATGATTCATATGTATAGTGATATTCTTCATTACTTTCTACAATTTTATTAAAGTTTTTATAATACTCCATGTATGGATGTACCTTAGTATTTTCAACCTGTCCCTTGTTGATGGAAATTTAGGTTGTTTACAGTTTTTGATATAATAAGTAATGCTGCAATGAATACCTTCTACATAAATTGTTAAACATATTTCCAGTATACCTTTGGGATAGATTTCTGAAAGTGAGATTTTCACGTCAAAAAATTCATACATAAGTAGTTTTGCTGATTATTGCCTAATTTCCTTCCAAAGTGGTTGTTCCATTTTAAATTTCCTCTACCTTCTAACAAAGTATGTTGTCAATTTTCTGGACTTTTGCCAGTGTAATAGGTGAGAAATTATATCTCAAGGTGGTTTTTTTTTTTTTTTTTAAACGTGATGATCCATTTATTTATTTATTTTCGGCTGTGTTGGGTCTTCGTTTCTGCGCGAGGGCTTTCTCTAGTTGTGGCAAGCGGGGGCCACTCTTCATCGCGGTGCGTGGGCCTCTCACTATCGCGGCGTCTCCCGTTGCGGAGCACAGGCTCCAGACGCGCAGGCTCAGTAATTGTGGCTCACGGGCCTAGTTGCTCTGCGGCATGTGGAATCTTCCCAGACCAGGGCTCGAACCCGTGTCCCCTGCATTGGCAGGCAGATTCTCAACCACTGCGCCACCAGGGAAGCCCCTGCAGTTATTTTGTATATTAATTCCCTGATCCATTTGGAATTCATCCTGGTATACATCATTACATGTATAATATGTGAAGAATATACATGATTTAAAATTTTCTCTGTGGCTAGATAATCCTATATTGCTTATTAAAAAGTATATTTTTCCCTACTAATTTGTGATGTCATCTTTATTATACACAAAATTGCAATATGCCATTGGGTCTATTTCTTCACTTTTTTTTTCAATTCTATTAGTCTCATCTATTTATGTGCCAAAATAACACTATTTTAGAGACAGAGATTTTACATTTTATATCTGGTAATGCTAGCCATGTACCCACTGCTTTTCTATTCAGGGTTTTACTGACTATTCTTGCTTGTTTATTATTTCAAATTAACTTTATAACCAATTTGACTATTTACAAAACAAAAATCTGATACTATTTTTACTGGAATCACATTAAGTTTATAAATTACCTCAGGGAGGATTGACATCTTGATTTCGTTCATGTTTTTTCCCATTCTTCAGAATTGTGGTAAAATACACATTACATAAAATTCATTATCTTCACCATTTTTAAGTGCGCAGTTCAGTAGTATTAAGTCTACTCATATTATTGTGCAACCATCACCACCATGCATCCACAGAACTCTTTTCATCATACAAAACTGAAACTCTATACTTATTAAACAACTGCCTATTCCCTCCTCCCCTCAGGCCCTGGCACCACCATTCTACTTTCTGTCTCTATTATTTGACTACTCTGAGTATCTTGCATAAGTAAACCATACAGTATTTGCCTTTTTGTAACAGGCTTATTTCACTTAGCAAATGTGAAAATTATCTGTGTTGTAGCCTGTATCAGACTTTCCTACATTTTTAAGGCTGAATAATATTCCATTGTAGGCATACACATTTTGCTTATCCATTCATCTGTTGATGGACATTTGGGTTTCTTCTCCATTTTAGCTATTGTGAATAATGCTGCTATGAACATGGCTGTACAAATATCTCCTTGAGACCTTCCTTTCAACTCTTTTGTGTATTACCAGAAGTGGACTAGCTGGACCTAACGGTAACTCTATTTTTAACTTTTTGAGAAACTGCTGTACAGCGGCTGTACCATATTACATTCTCACCAATAGTGCACAAGGGTTCCAATTTCTCTACATCCTTGCAAACATTTGTTATTTTCTGTTTTTTTTTCCTTTCTTTTTTTTTTTACTAGTAGCTATCCTAATGTGTATGAGGTGGTACCTCATTATAGTTTTGATTTGCATTTCGCTAATGTGATAGTGATGTTGAATATCTTTTCATGTGCTTATTGGTCATTGTGTATCTTCTTTGGAGAAATGTCTATGCGAGGCCTTTACCCATTTTTGAATCAGGTTGTTTTTTTCGTTGTTGAGCTTTAGGAGTTCTCTATATATTCTGGACATTAATCCCCTTATCAGATATATGTTTTGCACATATTTTCTCCCATTCTGTGGGCTGCCTTTCTACTCTCTTGATAGTGTCTTTTGATGCACAACATTTTAAAATTTTCATGAAATCCAGTTTGTCAGTTTTTTATTCTGGTGCCTGTGCCTTTGGGGTCAGATCCAAGAAATCATTGCCAGATCTAATGTGAAGGTTTTTCCCTATTTTTCCTTTTAAGAGTTTTATAGGCTTATATCTTATATTTAAGTCATAGATTAATTTTGAGTTAATTTTTGTATATGGTGATCATACTTTTGTATGCAGATATCCAGTTTTCCCAGTACCATTTGTTGAAAAAACTGTCTTTTTCCAATTGAATCATCTTGGCATCCTTGTCAAAAAATCATTTCAGGCTTCCCTGGTGGCACAGTGGTTAAGAACCTGCCTGCCAATGCAGGAGACATGGGTTCGAGCCCTGGTCGGGGAAAATCCCACATGCCACGGAGCAACTAAGCCCGTGAGCCACAGCTACTGAGCCTGCGCTCTAGAGCCTGTGAGCCACAACTACTGAATCCGTGTGCCACAACTACTAAAGCCCGCACACCCTAGGGCCCATGCTCTGCAACAAGAGAAGCCACCACAATGAGAAGCCCGTGCACCACAACGAAGAGTAGCCTCCACTCTCCGCAGCTAGAGAAAGCCCACACACAGCAACGAAGACCCAACGCAGCCAAAAATAAATAAATAAATAAATAAATCTAAAAAAAAAAAATCATTTCAGCATATATATGAAGGTGTATTTTTGGACTCTCTATTCTATTCCATTGGTCCATATGTCTGTCTTTATGCCAGTACTATACCATTTTGATTATTGTATCTTTGCAGTTAGTTTTGAAATCAGAAAGTATAAGTCCTCCAGCTTTGTTCTTTTTCAAGATTGTTTTGGATATTCAAGGTCCCTTGAGATTCCATATGAATTTTAGGATGAGTTTTTATGTTTATACAAAAAAGGTCATTGGGATTTTGATAGAAATTGATGATGTTAATTTTTTCTGTACAAGAATATAATAGCATGCCTTTCCATCATGCAAATATACTCATGTTTTTCAGGAGTATTTTATATTTTTCCTCATAAATGTTTGGACATTATTTCTTGTTCAGTTTATACCTATGTATTTGATTTATTTATTTAGTTAATTTAGTTAAGTATCTATTTGCTATTGTAAATGGTGTTTTCCATTTTATTTTCTAACTAGTTTTTGTACGCACGTATGTGTGTGTGTGTGTGTGTGTATATATATATATATATATGAAAGCCATTGATTTGTGGATATTAATGCTATAACTCTATTTTGCCAAATTCTCTTACTGTCCTTTTTTTTAAATAAATTTATTTATTTATTTATTTATTTATTTTTGGCTGCGTTGGGTCTTTGTTGCTGCGTGTGGGCTTTCTCTAGTTGCAGCGAGCGGGGGCTACTCTTCGTTGCGGTGCAAGGGCTTCTCATCGCGGTGGCTTCTCTTGTTGCAGAGCATGAGCTCTAGGCACGTGGGCTTCAGTAGTTGTGGCTCACGGGCTCTAGAGCGCAGGCTCAGTAGTTGTGGTGCACAGGCTTAGTTGCTCCATGGCATGTGGGATCTTCCCGGACCGGGGATCAAACCCGTGTCCCTGCATTGGCGGGCAGATTCTTAACTATTGGGCCATCAGGGAAGTCCCTCTTACTGTTTTAATAGTTTCTTCATTAGAAATTGTGGGAGTTTATATATATAATCTTACCATCTGAAAAGAGATCTTCCTCCTTTTTAATATTATGCCTGTGATTGCTTTCTCTTGTTTAATTATATTAGCTATTACCTCCAACAGAATATTAAAAACAAGCAGGGATATTGGGTACTTTGACTTCTCCTGACTCTAATGTGAAAGCCTGTAGTGTTTCTCCATTAAATAATATGTTGGCTTTGGGTTAATATATAGAGAGACGCATTTTGGAAACAAAAATGAATATTCTCAAGGAATTTACAGACTCATGGAAGGAGATAGACATGGAAACAAACTATTTTAACAGTATAACAACATCTGCCATAAGGGTATGCACAGATAGATGTAGATGTACCTCAGAAAAGGCAGTTTTGGTGGTGAGACAATGATGTTTCTTGATAGACCTGATATCTGTGTTGAGACCCCGATGTAATTAGGAGTTAAATAAAGAAGGAGGGAAGAAAATTTCGCATAAAAGTAATTGCATGGTCAAAGGATAGGAGATAAAAAGAAGCAGAACTCTATTTGGGACATAGAAGTTCAGTTTAGTGAAAGGTGGGGATAGAAGGGAAGTAAGCAGTGAACAGAGTTGAGTTGGTGCAGTAAGTCAAGGAGTTTGAAGTTTCTACTAGGGCAGTGACAATTAAACAATGGTGTTCAAGTGTTTTAAGTAGGGGCTACACTTGATCAGTGGTTTTGAAATTCCTCCTAAAAGAGGTAGCATATATATATCCCTGCCCCATTGGTGTTGTGCTTTGCCATGTGGCTTGCTTTGGCCAGTGGGATGTTAGTGGATATAACATAAGCAAAGACTTAAAATGTACTTGTGGTTGAGTAATGCAGTTGTGTTTGTCCTCTTGAAATGTTTCCATTACTATGAGAAGAGCTTGCCTTGAGGAGCCCATTGGATTCAGAACAATAAGAAAAACAGAGCAGACCTGAACCAAATCTGTAGTCTGGAGCCAAGCCTCGAAAGTCCTACTGGAATAAGTAAAAGCTGTCTTACTCACATATGTGATGTGAACAAAAATGATTATTGTTATAAACCACTGAGTATTGGGCTTGCTTGTCCCACAGCATTATTATTACCACAGCTGACCAATAAAGAGAAGAAAGCATAGAAAAATAAGTCCTGTTTTAAGATAATTAAAATCTTCCTACTGATGTGTAATGGTGGTCTGACTAGGATGATGGCAGAGGAAACAGAAGTAAGAGGACACTGAGAGACATAAAAAAGATGGAATTTAAAGGGCTCAGTGATTAGTTAGATATCAGAGTTAGGGATGGAGAGGAGGAAAGCATGCCCGGATTTCTTGCTTATGCAACTGGGAGAGTTGTGGGACCTTTCTGTGAGACACAGACCACAGGAAGAAGAGCAGGATCAAAGGTTTGGCTTTGAACTTGTTGAATCTCAGCTGCCAATGCACAGTCAAGTGGAAATGTCCCTGACATCTGTCTATTCATCTATAAAATGAGGATAACATCATGTGTCTCTACCTACCTCAGCGGCTGTTGTGGAGAACAAACAAGATAAAACATGCAAAAGGACTTTGAAAAGAACATACTACCAATTAACTGTGATAATTATTAAAATTAAAGCACTAACACTTTCATTTTCATGCTGCCAGATGCAAAAAGCACACTTTAATTTTATTTTTGAAACTGTGCTACTGAGTCTGTTTCTAGTCATACATTCTTTTTTTATTTTTTGAGAGAAAGCAGAGCTGATGCTTCTGAGAAACAGTGTAAACAGCATATATGTACTTTCAGAGACATGGAAGGAGAGAATTTAGAGACAAAAGGTCCTAGGGCTGGCAGTGAGAAGAGCCAGGCTCTAACTGTGAGACCTTGAACCACCATTTAAGCTCTCTGGGCCTCTTATTCTTCATTTGTGAAATGAAAGTTTGTATTTGTTGATTTCTAAGCTATCTTACTGTTCTTGGATACATGAAACTATGGATTCTCTTAACATTTTCAGCTTTACTTACCTCCTACTAACTATACTCTTCAAATTTATCTGTAATTTAGAACAGAGTTTCATACTTGCCTGTCCTCACACATGTTGGCTCAAGTCTCTATCAGCTACTTTTCTTTTAGAGCAAATTCAGCTGGTCCAGATTGCCTGTTACATCCCAGGCAGGAAGGCTTATTTTCATCTGTGTATGAGGAATAAGGATCTAGAAGGAGTTCTGATTGGTTTACTTCTATCACCGTGGCAGGATTCCCTTTACCACTTAGTCAAGGTGGTAATGAGGGTCTCTGTACCAGGCAACTGTGGCTGGCACCTGGCCACCCAGGACCATACACTTGGCAGACAGAACCAATTAGACCCCCACTTCCTATGAGGTATTGCTGTGTTTGGTGGCTGGGTGTTAGCCCTGCGGAGCCTCCCATCAGAAACCTCCTTGAATCCTGGGAGAGGAGGGACAAATCATCTCCCTCTGGCACTACAGAGCTAGCAAAGAATCCAGATTGTGGAGGTCCAAGAACAGCCTACCCAATGAACATTCTGCCTTTTACAATGGCTAATCCAGAAACTCTACCCCAAATGGGTAGCTTGATGTGATAGGGAGAGTGCCAAGAAACAAAATTTCATTTATAAGAGAAAAACTAGAAGTGACTTAAATGCCCATCAATAAGGGATTAGTTAAATGAGCCATGTTATATCCATATAAAAGAATGAATACAGTTTGGGGATTAAGGACCTAGAACCTGGGCCTCAACTGTGGCTCTGCCACTTCTCAGCCTTATGACCTGGACAAGGCACTTGACCTCTTTGTTTTTCAGTTCCTTCATCTATGATCTGAAGATAATAAGAGTTCCTACCTCATTGGATGCTTGGGGAGTAGTAAGTTAGTTAATATATGTAAAGAGCTTAGAATAGTGCCTGGCACATAGTAAATGCTATATAAGTGTTAGTTCTGATTATGACTCTCATAGAGACACTAAACATGATGCTTAGGATGAATTTTTTGAAGCTGGGGGAGAATTCTTGATATGAAGTGAATAGACCAGGATAACAAAGAGTATATACATAATGGTTCATATTCAGTGTCCAGGCATGGAAGAAAGAAGAGAAAGAAATATACCACTATTTGATTGAGTTTTAATTTCTTCTTATTTATATTCTTCCATTTTACAAAATTTCTACATGAGTATATAATATTTTATAATTAGAAGGATCAATAAAAATTTTAGGAAGGAAAAAGAGAAGTCCTCAGTGTTTGAGACCTTGCAGAACATGGTCTGAGGTCCATTGGTGGACTGGTAACCACTCCAAAGTTTAATCTTTGCAGAGTTCTCATGAGCAAAAGATCCCAAATCCACAGGATTTTATATTCTCATGACTGGAAACTAGCGAGCATCTGAGTGATTTAGTAAGGGCTATTAAAATTATAAACTAAAAATAGTTATGTTAGAGTTTACTGCAGACTCTAATTCAGTATTCTACTAAAATATCTGGCTGTTACTTCATGCTTGGCAGTACTGCAAAACTCTATATGTCTGTTTAATTGCAATTTCAGCAATTTTTGGAAACGGTACTTGTTACCAATGAATCATTAGTTTGTCTTGATTTGGGTCTAGTTTTCAATTGCTGCTACTCTTGCTTTTTAATTACAAATTAATAATCATTTAGATTCATCATTACCAAGTTAGTTTGTTGTGGATTGTTTGGTTGATCCTTAACAGAGTGCAGTGATAATATATTTATATCAAGATAGTTTAGGGCTGATAATTTTTTGATATCTAGACATATTTCATTGGATTTGGAATATAAATGATCTTTTCCTGTAATATTAAAGCAGACGAACTCTCCCCCTCCAGCACACCCCAAACTTGCATGTACGGTGACATCACTGTATAACTATCGCTGAGTTAGTCACAGATAGAATAGGTTGACCAATTCAGTTAGTGGTCAGCAAAGATGCAATATACAAAATGACCTTAAAATTCATTTTCAGATGAAAAAAAATGATTCTAATTCTATCTGATGCAAAATGTGTTAATTACCATTAGTAGAAGTGTGTGTTGGTGTGAGTCTATGTTTCTGACCTAACTTTGAATTTTCCTAGCCAATTACCAAGAAAAGTTCAGGTATTTGTTACTCACTTTGCCATCCAGAAATCTGCAACTGAGTGCTCCCGTTAGGAGTTTCTGGTTGTCCTCTGGTTTCTGGTTTTTCTCTGGGTGCTTGCTCTTTTCCACATCATCTGGGTCATGATTGATTTGATAATCTGTGGGATTAGTAGAAGCTGGGGGGGGGGGGTCTCTGCTAATCTGCTTTGCAGTACCAGTCACTGATTTCTGGAGTACTGTTTGAGTTTCTGCCTTCAAGTTCTCATTCTCCTTGCTGGGAAGAAACAGTTTTGCACTTTGTTACTCAGGGCAGACTCCATCTGCACTAGGCTGGCATAAGAAAAGGAAGGTATTAGCATGGTGCTGGGAACACTGGTAACTTAGCATGGCGTAATGAAGAAGTAAACGTTGGTTATTTGTCTAGGGATCATTTACCATAGAGAGACCATGTTATTCTCTTCTCAGGCTTTATCTTCCATATACTCATAATCTGTCCATCTGCTCCAAAACCCTTACTGTAAGAAATGGCAGTGTCAAAGATGAGCCCTAAAAGTTATCACATATCTTTTTTACTTACAAGTCTAACAGGTATTTTCAGTGTTTGCAAATAGAAAAGGAAGAAAGTCAAGGCAGTTTGCCAGCTCCAGTTCTGCTCTATGTCTGTCCTTAATTGCCTCACTGTGAGGCTTCTTTTTCTCTCAGTAGTCTTCCATTTAATTTTAATATTAAATATAGAGGGGAAAAAAAGGGAAAAAACCTGTAGGAATGACTCAAAGAAATTTAAATAAAAAACAAAAATCTAAAAATTATTCAACTTTGTTTAATAACTAAAGACATAAGTCAAAACAATTACAAGGTATTGTTTTATTTTTTAAATTTAATCTATTTTTTTATTGTTATTTATTTTTTAAATTTTTGGCTGCATTGGGTCTTTGTTGCTGTGCGTGGGTTTTTTTCTGGTTGCAGTGAGCGGGGGCTACTCTTCATTGTGTTGCACAGGCTTCTCATTGTGGTGGCTTCTCTTGTTGTGGAGCACGGGCTCTAGGCACGCAGGCTTCAGTAGTTGTGGCATGCGGGCTCAGTACTTGTGGCTTGTGGGCTCTAGAGCACAGGCTCAGTAGTTGTGGCACATGGGCTTAGTTGCTCTGAGGCATGTGGGATCTTCCCAGACCAGGGCTTGAACCTGTGTCCCCTGACCCTTGCATTAGCAGGTGGATTCTTAACCACTGTGCCACCAGGGAAGCCCAAGGCATTGTTTCAAATATAGAAAACTTCTTTGGAAATAAGAAAAACAAATGTTTATGGCCACATATATAGATATAATTCTTATAGTGGATGACCAGACTAAACATGTTAAGAGTCAGGAACTTGAAATTTTTAACCTAGCAAATAAGTTTTTAAGAATGTATATTAAGGAAAAAATGCAGAAAAAGAAAAATTTTAAACTCTAACTATTTTTTAATAGATGGATGTGTTGAGTATTTCATTCTATGTTCATATGAGAGAATGTATGGAGCCATTAAAATAGTTATGAATAATTTTACTCACAAAAGAAAATGTCTAGTTATACAAATAAATGAAAAAATATAATTATCTTAACTATAAATTCATGTATAGATATATATGTGTTCACGTGTTAGAGTACATAATATATCTAGAAGGAAATATGTCAGAAGTAAACAGTAAGTATCTCCTAATAGAAGTTAGGATATTGCATTATGCTATATTATATCATATTATATCTTATAAAACTATTATTCTAAATTTCCTACATGAGGAAATGTTATTTTATTATCAGGAAAAATAAATTTAAAAATAGCTATGCCTTAGGCAGAACACTCTATGACATAAATCACAGCAAGATCCTTTTTGACCCACCTCCTAGAGTAATGGAAATAAAAACAAAAATAAACAAATGGGACCTAATGAAACTTAAAAGCTTTTGCACAGCAAAGGAAACCATAAACAAGACAAAAAGACAACCCTCAGAATGGGAGAAAATATTTGCAAATGAAGCAACTGACAAAGGATTAATCTCCAAAATTTACAAGCAGCTCATGCAGCTCAATATCAAAAAAACAAAAAACCCAATCCAAAAATGGGCAGAAGACCTAAATAGACATTTCTCCAAAGAAGATATACAGATTGCCAACAAACACATGATAGGATGCTCAACATCACTAGTCATTAGAGAAATGCAAATCAAAACTACAATGAGGTATCACCTCACACCAGTCAGAATGGCCAGCATCCAAAAACCTACAAACAATAAATGCTGGAGAGGGTGTGGAGAAAAGGGAACCCTCTTGCACTGTTGGTGGGAATGTAAATTGATACAGCCACTATGGAGAACAGTATGGAGGTTCCTTAAAAAACTAAAAATAGAACTACCATATGACCCAGCAATCCCACTACTGGGCATATACCCTGAGAAAACCATGGTTCAGAAAGAGTCATGTACCATAATGTTCATTGCAGCTCTATTTACAATAGCCAGGACATGGAAGCAACCTAAGTGTCCATCGACAGATGAATGGATTAAGAAGATGTGGCACATATATACAATGGAATATTACTCAGCCATAAAAAGAAACGAAATTGAGTTATTTGTAGTGAGGTGGATGGACCTAGAGTCTGTCATACAGAGTGAAGTAAGTCAGAAAGAGAAAAACAAATACCTTATGCTAACACATATATATGGAAGCTTAAAAAAAAAAAAAGGTTCTGAAGAACCTAGGGGCAGGACAGGAATAAAGACGCAGACATAGAGAATGGACTTGAGAACACAGGGAGGGGGAAGGGCAAGCTGGGATGAAGTTAGAGAGTGGCATGGACATATATACACTACCAAATGTAAAATAGATAGCTAGTGGGAAGCAGCCACATAGCACAGAGATCAGCTCGGTGCTTTGTGTCCACCTAGAGGGGTGGGATGGGGAAGGTGGGAGGGAGATGCAAGAGGGAGGGGATATGGGGATATATGTATATGTATAGCTGATTCACTTTGTTATATAGCAGAAACTAACACACCATTGTAAAGCAATTATACTCCAATAAAGATGTTAAAAAAATAAATAAATAAAATTAAAAAAAAATAGCTATGCCTTATGCCTAGATGGTTGTATAAATTTTAGCTATTGTTATTGACACAGTGGAAAGGACCCATTTTAAAGCATGTTATGTTATCTGAGCATAAAACAATTGCTACAATACTTGTTTATTTGAATAAGGCCAAGATTTGATGTATGTATATTTTTTACATTAATTCTCTTAGTCATGGCAGCATGAGAAGCAAAGAAGGCTTAAGAAAGAACTCTGAGGAACACCTACATTTACAGAGGGAAGAGCCCTAATAGGAGATTTGGAAGAAATTCTAAGTAAGGTGGAAGGAAAACCAGGAGAGTGTGGTCTGGCAGCAAAGTGAAGAGAATGTTTCTAGAGAGAGGGCATAGTCAACAGTGTCATGTGCTGCTGAGAAAGATGAGTCCTGAAAAGTGTCCGTTGAGTTAAGCCATAAGTACGTCATCAGGAATCTTGATAAGGGGAGCTTCCTGAGGTAACAGAGGTGGACGCTAGAGTGAAGTGGGTTGAGGAAAGAGGGGAGACAAAAAGCTAAAGGTAGGAAGTATAAAGAACTCTGTGAAGAATTTTGGCTGCAAGAGAGGAGAGCAATGGGGTGGTGACTGGAGTGCAATGTTGATTTCAGATAGGGCTTTGTTATTATTATGTTTATCTCCAAAATATACAAACAGCTCGTACAACTCTACAACAAAAAAACAAACAACCCAATCAAAAAATGGGCAGAAGACCTTAATAGACATTCTTCCAAAGAAGACATACAGATGGCCAGTAGGCACATGAAAAGATGCTCAACATCGCTAATTATTAGAGAAATGCAAATCAAAACTACAATGAGATACCACCTCACACTGGTCAGAATGGCTATCATTAAAAAGTCTACAAATAACAAATACTGGAGAGGGTGTGGAGAAAAGGGGACCCTCCTACACTGTTGGTGGGAATGTAAGTTGGTGCAGCCACTATGGAAAACAATGTGGAGGTTCTTCAGAAAACTAAAAATAGAATTACCATATGGTCCAGCAACCCCACTCCTGGGTATATACCTGGACAAAACTATAATTCAACAAGATACATGCACCCCTATGTTTATAGAAGCACTATTCACAACAGCCAAAGCATGGAAACAACCTAAATGTCCATCAATAGAAGAATGGATAAAGAAGATGTGGTACATATATACAATGGAATACTACTCATTCTTAAAAAAGAATGAAATAATGCCATTTGCAGCAACATGAATGCAACTAGAGATTATCATACTAAGTTAAGTAAGTCAGAAACAGAAAGACAAATACCATATGATATCACTTATATATGGAATCTAAAATATGGCACAAGTGAACATATCTACAAAACAGAAACAGACTCACAGACATAGAGAATAGACTGGTGGTTGCCAAGGGGGAGAGGCGTGAAGGAGGGAAGGACCGGGAGTTTGGGATTAGCAGATGTAAGCTATTGTATATAGAATGAATAAACAACAAGGTCCTACTGTATAGCACAGGGAACTATATTCAATATCCTGTGCTAAACCATAAGGGAAAGGAATATAAAAAAAAGCATGTCTCTATGTGTATCACTGAATCACTTTGCTGCACAGCAGAGATTGGCTCAACATTGTAAATCAACTATATTTCAATTAAAAAAACAAAATTATAAAAAAGAAACTAAAGATAGTAGGGACTTTAATATATTTAAATGAAGAGCCGGGACTTCCCTGGTGGCATACTAGTTAGGAACCTGCCTGCCAATGCAGGGGACATGGGTTCGATCCCTGGTCTGGGAAGATCCCACATGCCGCGGAGCAACTAAGCCCGTGCGCCACAACTACTGAGCCTGTGCTCAAGAGCCCGCGAGCCAAAACCTCTGAAGCCCGCATGCCTAGAGCCCGTGCTCCGCAACAAGAGAAGCCACGGCAATGAGAAGCCCGCGCATAGCAATGAAGAGCAGCTCCCGCTCACCACAAATAGAGAAAGCCCGCGTGCAGCAACGAAGACCCAAACGCAGCCATAAAAAAAATAAATAAATAAACAAACAAACAAATAAATGAAGAGCCAACTGACCAAAGAAAAGGAGAGGATATCATTGATTAAATAAGGTGAACCCTGACAAAGTAAGATCTCTCAGAGAACAGAGATAGAAATGAAACTTCAGGGTGGGGAAGTAGGAAGATGGGTGAGGATGTAGGCAAATTTTAACGTTTGGTGACAGGAGACTGACCAAATTGCCGACAGCTTGAATTTTCTCTTTGACATACAAGGTATGGTTACCTGTTGGGTCTCAAGAAAGGAAATGCTGCGGTAGGAAGTCTGAATTAAGGACATACGGCCTGACATAGCTTCTATAAAGAGTGGAAGATAGCTGATCAGAAAAATAAGGAAGGTTGGCTGGGCACAACTGAGCAACCACTGAAGGTTGGAGACCATGGATTTTGCAGCACCAGCTGGAGAGGGCACACGCCCAGTAGTCCTCGTGGAGATGCAAGGAAGGCAGACAGCGGGGCTCGTCCAGGGCTGGGGCTTTGCCAGACAGGTGCAATCAAATGGCAATACAGCAAGATGGGAATGCTAGAAGAAGAGTGTATATATAACACATAGTTCTTGCAATGAGAGAAGACATTAACATATGGTCCCTGACCTCAAGAAATTTCATTTCATTTCGCTGTCCAAAAATAACAGAAATAATAAGGTTAACAACTGGTATAAACTTGCTTCTAGAAGTCAGGATAGTGGTTATCTTTGGGGGGAGGTATAAAGTCCAGAAGGAAACATCAGGGGGGCTTCTAGGATTTTGGTACCATTCTGTTTCTGGATCTGGATGTCTGTTGCAAGGGTAAATCAAGTTTGTGAAAATTCAGTGAGTGGTATACTTATAACATGTGCACTTTTATGTATAACATAGGTATATTTCTATAAAGTGTTAAAAGAAATTGGCATAAAATTTACATAAATAATATGAAATCTACCTAATTGGTATATAAATAAATGTCAAGTGAATGTTACAAAGAATCAGTGCTATTTGAAGTTCCTAAGAAAGATAAGTAACTATGGTTTGCAATGGTTGCAAAAATAATAGTATTACTGAGTATTTAGCTACATGACAGCCACATGATAGCCATTTACAAACATTCCTTTATTTAATCTTTAGATCAACCCTATAGGTAGGTCCTCGTATTATTTTCATTTTAGGATGAAGAAATTAAACTTCCGACAGTTCACACGGTTTGTCCAATTCTACATAGATACATCCACAGGGTCTAAGACTTCTTGATTGCACCTTGATTGTTCTGAGTCAGGAAAGGATCCATGGAAGTTAGGGAATATGTGAGGAACAGAAATTAGAGGACGAGGCATGCAGGAAGTGCAGGATTAAAAAGCAAAAATGGTCATGGGGCAGACAGTTAACTCTTCTGGATGAAGGCAAGGGGGATGAATCATCTTTGCTTCAATCACCTTCAAAATCCTTTTGTGGGCAGTCTCAGGACAGAATTGCCTGAGAAATGTGAAATGTGACTGCTTGTCTGTTAAAACAGCCACAGTAGATATAAAATCAAAAATAATCTGTTAACTCTGTTCAAAGTAAAAGCTGTTTTTCTTTTTTTTTAAACAAACTACATAGCACTTTAAAATTATGAGAAAGACTCCCTAGCTGAGAAATGGCATGTGTCTGCTATTAGCACAATTCGTCAACACGCGTTTGTTATGTTGTTCACAAACCCACAGTTCTTTCTTCTAGGCTTGTGTGCTATCTACCTGCAGTATTGAAAATAGAAATCTGCCATTTCAAAGGAAAGAAAAAAATGTCATCAATACTGTCTTGGAAGCAAGACACAGCTAGCTTCCTCATATGTACTGCTAACCTCAGCTGCTGCTCTCAGGGATGCTGTGAAGGGTGTAGTGTCAACTGGGAACTACGGCAATTAGGAAGGATGACAGTAATGCTGGATGATAAATAAATGAGGAGAAAACTGTCCAATTGTTCCCTTTCTCACACTAGGCTCTTCCTGCAAATCAGCCCTTTAGTACCACCCTTTTGTAGAGCTCAGAGTCTCAGGATTAGAAAGAAACATTGCAAGGGTGTCTAGTAGCATCCTCTGCCCAAAGCAATGTACAGATCCCACACTGGCCCCGCCTCCCATGCAACTCCATCTCACCAGATCTCACATTTGATTTGGATTACACCCCTCCTGAGAACATCAACTCGCAAATGGAGGACCCAGGGGGCTCAGCAAAAAGGTCACCAGATGCCATCTTAAAGGTCTGCCAGCCTTGGCAGAGACTCAGTGCTGCCAATTTCCAACTGCGTACCATCTAATAGGCCTCAAACCCTCTGGAGAAGGCAGCCCGGAGTGTGCCAACACAGTGAATGGGGATCTAATTTCAGTAAATGAAAGCATGTTCTTGTTTGGAAGTAATAACAGATAATCAGCACAACCAGACTTTTCTCTTTTAAAAAGACAACAACAAAATAAAAAATAAAGTGGGACTGGGGAGGGGACTGCAGCTGAAAATCTCACCAAACTCCATGGGGAAGCTGAAACGTAAAGCCTGTGCTAACGTAGCAAATGTTGTGATGAAATGTGAGGGTTTTTTCCTCTTCTTTTTTTTTTACTCCCTGGAGCCATCCATATACTATTTTTTTTTTTTAAAGATATTCGCCATGTATTTCTTCTTTAGGTCTTTTTTTTTTTTTAATTTATTTTTTATATTTATTTTTGGCTGTGTTGGGTCTTCGTTTCTGTGCGAGGGCCTTCTCCAGCTGCGGCAAGCGGGGGCCACTCTTCATCGCGGTGCGCAGGCCTCTCACTATCGCGGCCTCTCGTTGCGGAGCACAGGCTCCAGACGTGCAGGCTCAGTAGTTGTGGCTCACAGGCCCAGCCGCTCCGTGGCATGTGGGATCCTCCCAGACCAGGGCTCGAACCCGTGTCCCCTGCATTGGCAGGCAGACTCTCAACCACTGCGCCACCAGGGAAGCCCATCATCCATATACTATTATCATTGATGTTTAGTCTTCAGAAAGATTTTTAAAGTACATTAATTCCCAAACCCATGCCCAAATTATTTCTTCGTCATTGTAATTATGCTAGCTAACATGTCCTAAATGCTTATTTCTATGTGTCAGCCACTGTGTATAAGTTCACATAAATTACTTCATGTTATTCTAATAATCCTGAAAAGTAGGTATTATGATCATCATTGTACAGATGAGAAAACAAATCATCAGAGAGATTAAGTAAATTGCTCATTGATAAACTGATAATAAGTAGAGATCTAGGGCTCAGACCCAGGTCTGTATGGCTCCAAAGCGTGTACTCCTTCCTCCACATTTCTCCTCAACTTCATACTCATAATAAACAAACTGGCTACTGTTAAACAACAGGATTTTGATTCTCTTTTAAAATGTTAATAAAAAATAATGTATATATAAGTACCTAGTCCATCTTCCAACCTAGGCTTATAAAGTCCCTCTCAGAACACCCAAGTGGCCATCCTTCAGCTTTGGTTTGTACCTTCCCAGGGACAAGGGATTCATAACATTCTCAAAGTTATTTCCAAAGTTTCCCACAACTCTCTTCATAGCATTGAGCCACATTCTGACAACAATGAAAATAACCAAAGTGTATTTTTCATGGCATTTTGCACTATACTACTTTACAGAATAAGAATAGTTTCTCAAATTGGGGCCATTTTGGCTACAAAATTAGTAACCAGTTCAATCACCAATTGTTCTTTGGTATGATTTACTCCCCACCCCCCTTTTCTTTTCTTTTTTAATTGAAGTATAGTTGACTCACAATGTTATATTAGTTTCTGATGTACAGCACAGTAATTCACTATCATTATAGATTTTACTCCATATAAAGTTATTATAAAATGTTGGCTATATTCCCTGTGCTGTACATTTTATACATGTTTTATACCTAGTTGTTTGTACCTCTTAGTCCCCTTCACCCATTTGCTCCTCCCCCAACCCCTCTCCCCTCTGGCAACCACCGGTCTGTTCTCTGTAACTGCGAGTCCCTTTCTGTCTGGTTATATTCATTTGTTTTATTCTTTAGCTTCCACATATAAGTGAAAACATACAGTATTTGTTTTTCTCTGTCTGACTTATTTCACTAAGCATCCAGGTCCATCCGTGTTGTCATAAATGGCAAAATTTCATTCTTTTTTATGGCTAAGTAATATTCCATTGCATATATAATGTTCTTTATCCATTCGTCTGTTGATGAACACTTAGGTTGCTTCCATATCTTGGTTACTGTAAATAATGCTGCTATGAACATTGGGATGCACATATCTTTTCAAATTAGTGTTTTCATTTTCTTCAGATAAATTAACTCACAGAAGATGATATCCCAACATACCTACTCTTCTGAAACCTTCTTTTTACACGTAAATCCAATTCTACAGCATTAGGCATATTTACACCATGGATGTTTTCTTCTATTTTGCTTGTTTTTTAGCTATGCATTATTATCTTCTTAGTCAGGGTTGCAGTGAGCATACAATCCACTCACTGTCTTCAAAGATCTCACAGTTAAGTGGGAAAAGCAGACATTTAAACAGAAAATTATAATACAATGTGATAATTGAAAAAATAGAGTATGTAAAAAAGAGATATAGAATCACAGAGGGTTGTCAAACCAAATCTGCTTAATAGGAGTGGAAATGACTCCATGAAGGAATTGATTTATAAGATAGCAGTTGAAAGAGAAAGTAAGAAGTGGGAAAATATTCCAGATAGAATGAAGGGATTGTTCTTGGAGAAAAAGACAGTGATTGAACTTCAGACCACCTGAGGCGGGTCACAATTGTGCAGGGTGCTGGATAATAAGATAGAAACTTGGGTCACTCTGAACTTATTAAATCAGAATTTCTGAAAGCAGGACAA
Organism: Eschrichtius robustus; assembly: GCF_028021215.1. Classification (NCBI taxonomy): domain Eukaryota; kingdom Metazoa; phylum Chordata; class Mammalia; order Artiodactyla; family Eschrichtiidae; genus Eschrichtius; species Eschrichtius robustus. The sequence continues at coordinate 51,361,111 of NC_090826.1, forward strand.
GAAAATTTACATTCTTATCAAACACCTCAGATGATTCCTATGTACACTGAAATTTGAGAAACAATGGCATAGACAATGAAAAAGGAAGGTCTTTTCCATAGTTGTGCAAAATGTACAAATAATTTCAGGCAGTGGCTAAGGATGTGAGCTCTATGTTCAAGAGACCTGGTTTTGAGTCCTAACCCCAAATATAACTTGTGTGATTTTGATAAGTTATTTCACATCTCTAATTTTCAGTTTCTCATCTGTGAGATTAGAAAAATAATACTTATCAAGATAAGATGTATAAAATATTTAGCACCGAGCCTGGGTTCCCAGTCAGCCCGTGACAAATGGTAATTTTATTTTAGTCCTAAGTTAAAGTGCTATCTCCTTTATCAATACCTTTCTCATCACCCAGGTACAGAAGGGGTGCTCTTTCCTTTGGATCCCCAAACTTTCTTTGTTGATAGGTAAAACTAAAGTTCGAAGGATCAACATTTCACAGTTCATAGGAACTGAGGAAAATCTGTTTAAACAGATAAAAAGACAGAGTTCATGTAATCTCTCCCACCACCTTGTTATTTACTAATAATAGTAAATACAAGTTATAGAAATCACCCACTTTAAAAAAAAAAACAAAGAAGATTAATTCATATTTAAAATCTGCTCTGATAAAGCACAATTCTTTGGAATCACATTCCTTAATTTTACAGAAAAAACCGCCAAAGAACCCCAAACATTGTTGTATCAAAGTGTCCTCAGGTGAATTATACCCAGGAGCTGTGCAGACTGTGCTGTTTTTAAATCTTTGAGCCAACAATTTCAATTATAGGCTTGAAATTGAATGTTCTTTGCACTTGTATTCTCCCCTGTTTCTAAGCAAGATGATTGTGCAACTGCCTGGCCTCTTCACCAATTATCTCCGTGCTTTAAGGCACAGCTCTGAGCCAGGTTTTCCATCCATGCTCTGAGATCCTTGAACAGCTCCTACAGTTCTCCTCTCTCTGTAACACGTTCTGGATATATCCGCAGGGTCTATGGGAACAAGGAGCAATAATGATTGCTATAGGGGTTTTGTTTAATTAGATTGAACTAAATCAGTGGTATGTAAAGAGACCATGGATTTGAAAAGTGTACTATAGGAAAGGAGGGGAAGAATGAATAGGCAGAGCACAGGATTTTTAGGGCAATAATACTCTGTATGATACTATAATGGTGAATGCATGCCATTATACATTTGTCCAAACCCATACAATGTACAGCACCAAGAGTGAACTTTAAGGTAAACCATGGACTTTTGGTGATTATTATGTGTCAGTGTAGGTTCATCAATTATAACCAATGCACCACTCTGGTGAGGGATGTTGATAATGGGGAAAACTACGCATGTGTGGAGGCAGGAGGTATATGGGATGTCTCTATACCTTCCTTTCAATTTTGCTGTGAACTTAAAACTGCTGTTAAAAATAAAGTCCTAAAAAAAGTGTACTGCATAAAAATAAATCTGTGCTTTCTCAAAATTATAAGTGGTTAAACTATATGTGGCAAGGTATTACGTTATCTCTTTATAGAAAGTTTTCCTGTACGTATACAAGAACTTATGTTTTGTTTTGCTCTTAAACCAAACTAGGATTATACAGTTTTGTGATCTTTTAAAATTTTTCCAGTTGACAATATAACGTGGATACCTTATGCATCAATGTTTATGTATCCACAAGAACATTTAAAGTGTCTAGATAGTATTTCATTGTATAGATATACAAGAGTTTATTTAACTAGTCCTCTATTATTTGGGAACATTTACTGTTCTCAAATTTTTACTAGTTTAAATATTGCTTCTCTGCTGGACATTTTCCTTTTCTCCGACTTCCTTGCGTCCTCATCCACTCTGAGAAGCTGACCTTTGTGGACTGATCAGCTGGTCCGCTCCCATGTCTTCTGATTCTGGCCCTGGCAGGAGATTGGTTCTCCCTGCAAGAGTGCCTCAAGCTACTTGTGTCTTTTACCCAAAGGTCACTACTTTTCTCCAGGTGGCCTGAGTTACAGAATGCTTCCACCTCAATAACATTCCCCTTTTCCTATCTCTGCAGACCTTGCAGCTGCTAGCCCATGATTCCTGTACTGTATCTTGCAATTCTTTTACTCTTGTAAACAAATCCTCCTAATTTGAGTTATGTAATCTGTTTCCTACTGGACCCAGACTTGTGTATGCTTGTGTACATTTTTGAAACCAAACCATTACATCGACCCATAATTATTTCCACAGAATTGATTCATAGGTGGTGATTTGATGCCAAAGCACATACACTTTTAAGGCTTTTTATAAGTATATCTAAAAACCAATAGCATATGAGTACTCTTTTTTTTAAATTTTTTTAAAATTTATTTTATTTATTTATTTTTTTTTGAGTACTCTTTTTCCTTAACCCTTGTCAACCTGGGTATTTCCATTATAAAAACATTTCCAATTTGATTGGTAGAAAATAATATCTCACTGTTGTTTAAACTTCTTTCATTACCACTCAGGTTAATTCCCCACCCCACTCCCCCAACCATACATATATATCTAGTGTTCATTTTTATTTCTTCTTTTGTGAATTGCCTGTCTAGATCTTTTGCCAGTTTTTGAAACTGGGCTGATCATCTTTTTCCTATTGATTTGTAAGTGCTCTTTATACATTAAGAGGATTAATTTTTTCCTGTCATATATGTTGTAAATAGTGTTTTGTTTTTGCCTTTTACTATTTATTATATTTTTGGAAGTGTAGGACTTCAAATGGTAAAGTAACAACTTTTGCCTCACAGTCTCAAGATTTAAGATCAATGGCCACCTATTTTTTACACCATTAATTTGACATTTACTCACATAAAGCCCTATACTCTAATTTAAAGCTCTATGCCTATGTCTTGGGCTGGAGGCATATGTCCCAAACAGTATCGCATGCTCCTTTTTACTTCTCACAGTGTCTAGAATAATAATAATAACTTAAAACCTATTGTAGGAGGTTAATAAAAAAGAAAAAAAACAGTGGAAAGGGCATAGGAGAAGTATGATTTTTAGCATATTACTTCATTTCTTTGAACTTGTGAAAACATAAACAATTGTTTGTGCTCTGATATCGTTCTGTTTTAGGGAGAGATTGAGTTCATGGATAGTAAGGTGATATGTAGATTATATAGCAAGAAATACAATAAACAAAAATAAATTATTACAATTAGTTATTTCTTTAAAAAAAAAATAAGTAGGTATTTGAATTTTTAAATCACAAAGTTTATCCAGGCTTTATGTAGGGACTATAATTGATTGCTGCTACCATCTCCTGCCTGGATTACCATAATGACTCCCTAAATGGTCTCTCTCATTTTACTCATGCCTCTTCCAGTTTATCCTCCACTCAGCAGCCAGAACCATCCTTTAGAAAGCATAAATTCGATTGTGTCCTCCACTGCTCTCAATTTTCCAATGTCTTCCCATTCTACATAGAACAAATCCAGAGTTCCTATCAGGGACCACATGGCCCATGATCTGAGCCCCGAGGGCCTCCCTGATCTCATTTCCTACGCCCCTCCCCTTGTTCACTAGCTCCACCAAATCTAGCTTCCTTGCTCCTCCTTAAGCACACCAAGAGGCTTCCTATTGGCTGTTCCCTCTGCCCAGAATGTTCTTTCCTCAGCTATATGCATAGTTTACTCTCTGTGTAGAACTGTGGAGGCACGGGGATGGTGATGAACACCTGTGGTGTCGCTTGGTACAGACTGAATCTCATGGGTGGAAAATCAGCAGCTACGCAGCTGCCCTGATCTCTGGGTGCTGTGCTCCTGGGAAGTGACACTTTGGCACTTTGTAAAAAGCAGGCATAAGGCAACCTAGTACCAAAAAAATCTGCTTAGACTCCAGATGCTCAACTTAGGTGCTATTTGTAGCAGTTGTTGGGGAAAGCCAAATGTCCAATATCTGGAGAACTTGGGGTCTGTGGGAAGTTGCAGCCTCTTCTTCTGGGGCAGGAGAGGGAAGAAGAAACTACTAGTTCTATGGAAAGTTGGAATCTGGTGAGCCACACCCACCGGGATAGAGTTGGGCTAGTCTTAGCCAGCTCACTGCTAGCTAACCATGGATAAGTCTCATTGGGTAGTTCTGACTCATCTTTACACAGTCTCAGTTAAATGCCATTTGCTTAGAGAGGCCTTCTGGGAACATCCCTTGTGATTCCATATACCCTTATGACCCTCCTCTATTTTTCCTCATTGCACTATCCTCACTTGAATGGTCATTGTTTACCTATTTGTTGTATGTCTCCCATCACTAGAATTTTAGGTAACCTGCTCTGTCCCTAAGGCTTGACACTCAGCAAGTACTCAATTAATGTTTGTTAACTGAAAGGATGTCAATTCCATATATGCATTAATTTCTAAAACTGTTAACATTAACACTTTAAAAGAATTCAAGAAACTCAAAAATATTGTATTAATGCAAAGGGCTTTGAGGGATTAAAAAATGACAGAATATGGGCTCCATGAGAGTCATGTGGAAAAATAAAGAATTTTGTATTTATTGGCTCTAAACATCAATGTACATTATTACAAATATTTGCTATTCTTTCCCATAAAAACTCGGAGTCAGCTTCCCCTGTGCTTATCAATCCTATACCAATAGCAATGTAACTGGAATAAAATGCTTTGGGTCATTGATTCTTGGCATGGGAAGGAACTATAGAGTCCAACTTTATTCACCAGAAGCATCTCTACTCACAGGGGTTTCTTGAAAGTGACCCAATTCCTCTTTTATTTAACAACTCAATTCCCAGATTCTATAAATGTTCCCCTAGGCCACATGTCACACCCTGGAGCTTCCATAATGCCACTCCTTTAGTGCTTGAACCTTTAGTGTGCCAGGATCCCTCCTAAAATGTGGCATCCAGGATGAAGAATAGTACTTCCAGGTGACAGGTCTAGTTCTGAGTATGATGCCTGCCTCCTGCCCCACCCCCCATTCCTCTATCTGGACACCTTTGGCTCATGCTGAGCTTAAACACAAGTGTACAGGGGAAAACCCTCCATTTTATCCTCCGCTCTACTCTCTACTACTACCACACACTACTGGTCATCAAATATGTGTGGGTTTTCCCCACTCCAAGCAGTTTTTTGACATCAGCTGAGGGTCCTACATTTCAATTCCGTCCTGACACTATCTACCTGGAGTTAGCACTGATGCCATAGGTTAAGGGCTCAGTCACACAAGACTGCCCTGCCCCCTTCAGGTGTCAGTCACAAGTCCAGGTTGTTACCTATGTTTCTGACAGGGTGGCTATAAATTAGGGTTCCCACAATTCTCTCCTCAGGTTTGATGAATTTGCTAGAGTGCCTCACAGAGCTCAGGAAAACCATCTACTTGCTAGATGACTGGTTTACTGTAAAAGGATACAACTCAGGGACAGCCAGATGGAAGAGATGCAGAGGGCAAAGTATGTGAGGAAGGGCATGGAACTTCCATGCATTCTAACATAGTATAACACCCTCCCAGCACACAGATGTGTTCAGCAGCCTAGACGCTCTCTGAACCCCATACCTTTGGGATTTTTAGGAGGCTTCATGTAGTTATGATCAATCATTCACTCAGTCTCCAGGTTCGCTTACCTCTAGGAGGATAGGGTGGTGTCAGGGGCTGAAAGTTCCAAGCTTTTAATCATGGCTTGGTCTTTCTCGTGACCAACTTCCATCCTGGAGCCACCCAGGATCCCACCAAGAGTATCCTCATTAGAACAAAAGACACCTTATCACTCAGGAAATTCTTAGGGCTTTAGGAGCTTTGTGTCAGGAACCAGGGTCAAAGATTAAATAGTAGAACAAATGATACTCCTAGTGCTCTTATCTCTTAGGAAATTGTGAGAGTTTTAGGAGCTCCATGCCAGGAACTGGGTGGGAGCAGAGACGAGTATGTATTCTTTTTTTAAATTTAAAATTTTTTTTCATTTTTTATTTTTTTGGCTGCACCACACAGCTTTCGGGATCTTAGTTCCCCAACCAGGAATTGAACCCGGGCCCTTGGCAGTGAAGGCACGGAGTCCTAACCAGTGGACTGCCAGGGAATTCCCAGAGACCAGTATGTATTCTATTACTTCACAGTAAGTAAAACCCAAACATTTATTCTATACAATCACTTACATGTACCCTTATCTAAAGACATACTTTACATATATTTCTCTTGATTTTATCTTGCTGGTTTTCGCTCATTTTCCTGCCAAGTCTTCCCAGCATTCTACTACTTATCTGTTTACTAAAGTGATTTGTCTATCTTCCTTCAGTTGGGGATTTCAAAAAATGTTGACTAAGAACAGGGTCACACATAAATCCTCTCAACCTCTCCACCTGCAACACATTGTGTTTACATCCATTGTTCAGTCACTACCAGGTTAGTACGTCGCCTATCTTAATACTATTCAGTCCAGAATTCTCTGCCTTATTTCAAGACTTTGTGAGAAAAATGTGCCTAATCACTCACTGAAATTAACCAATACTGTGCTTTATGATTCCCTTCATCTGCACTGCAGTAACCTCATCAATAAAGAGAATGCGGTCAGTTTAGCATGCTCTGTTTTTTAGTCAACATGCACCAACCCTTAGTGACCATCACCTTTGTGTTTTGTTCTCACATCTAATATATTTAATTCTTTGGCCTGCAATTTTGCCAGGGGTTGTCCACAAGCCTCAAGTTCTGTGATTTCATTACCAACTTTTATCTCCTTTTAGAAAATGAGGTATTTGTCTCAAGTCAACTGGCATATGTTCTTCTGGATCAGCTATCAGATGACTCATCAGGGTTCCATAGTAATATCTTCATGCTATTTTAGCAACACGGGCCTTTAGACTTGGATTTAAAGCACTAAGAATTGTCTTTCTAGATCTTTCCTTTTCTTGGCATCTATTGTACTCTAATTCATTTATTAGGCTTTCAATATGTACAAGACTTTGCACTCAGTGCTGAGAGTACAGTTGTGCACATAGAATTTACAGGTAAATGGGGGGGACACAGAAACGCATAGGAAATTGTCAGAGTGCAATAATCCCTATGAATGCTATGGGAGCCCACAGGGGGAGGAAGGCAGGCAAATCTGAGGTTGGTGATGGTGGCACTTCATTAAATTTGCATTTTAAAAAGATGGTGCTAGCTATACTTGAGAATTGGGCTTCTCAAACACTAATGTTGCATAGGTCTCACCTGGGAATTGACAACAGTGTAGATTCTGACTCAGTATGTCTGGAGAGGGGCCTGAGAGTCTGCATTTCTAACAAACTCCCGGGTGAGGTTGATGTTGATGGTCCATAGACTACCCTTTGAGGAACAAGGATTCAGAGAATGAATGAGAGAATGAGATTAGAGGCAGGGAGCAGGGTTGGAAGGCTGGTGTAGGGATATATGCGGAAAACGATGATGGCACAAACTGAGGGACACCTGTTTTACTCTTTAAGCCTGTACCTTGATCTTTTTTGTGAAAAATATGTATTCTAAGTAGGCACTGAATATTTTCCGTTCATCTCCTGTTAGTAACTGTCCAGGCTAAGCTAAAAAAAGACGGAGGGAGTGCTGTTCCAGTCTTAATTCTTAATAAGTGGCCTGACTTTAAGTTCACTGAGGCCTCAGTTGTCTCACCTCATCTGTAAAATGGGAGACTGGTTGTTATGAGTTATGTGCCCCCTCCCCCAATTCATATGTTGAAGTCCTAACCCCCAGTATCTCAGAATGTGACCTTATTTGGAAATAGGGTGACTGCAGATGTAATTAGTTAAGATGAGGCCATGCTAGAGTAGTAGAGTTATAAGCCAACTGACTGGTGCCCTTATGAAAAGAGGAAATCTGTACACAGACATATACAGGGAGAGGCAAGGAGAGAGACCTGGAACAGAAGGATCCTTCCTGGGCACCTGGAAGGAGCAGGGCTCTGCCGACACCTTGGTTTCGGCTGACTAGTCTCCAGAACTGTGAGACAATACATTTCTGTTGGTCTAAGCTACCCAGTTTATGGCATTTTCATACAGCAGCCCTAGCAAACTAATAGACTGATTTGTACCTTGAAGATCACTTCTCTGTCTGATATACTATCCATCTTTTCCACACATCCTATAAGAAATCTGAACTAAATGTGGTTACACGAGAATAGTTCTATTTTTCCATCCATTATTAATTTGTAATTTTTTTTTTAATCCAGATTTTCCTTATAGAGACTTCTTCCTCTTTTGGCTTTTACTTATGTTTCTTATGTACATTTTTTACTTATGGGTTCAACTGATTCACCCCAAAGAAAACACCTTCTTGAGGCCCTGGCTGAAAGGTGTAGATGTAGCATGACTAAAATGTTTTTTAGAGTCAGACTTTGGAACATGCAAAGGCATGGTAGTGGTGGGTCTGTCTTTAACTCAGCAACAAGAAGCCTCTTGAGAGTTATTTATTTTTGAACCATACAAGAATATTTTAGGAAAGCTTGTTAACTGTCCTATGTCATTCCAGCAACAGTAACATCAAGTCCATAGAAACAGAAAGAGAAAACTTATCTTAATATTAAAAAAAAACAATTGTTTTATTGTCTGTGTCATAGAAGAAACAGAACTGTGTCTTTTATTTCCAACTAATGTAGTTGATGTAATGTACTCTTATTTCCTGAATCTAAAGTTTAAAGAATAAAGAGAAATAAATACAGGTATCTTCTCATAAGACAGATGGAAGTTTTCTCTACTTTAAAAGGACAAGGATGCTTCCCCTACCTCCCACCCCCATTAGGAACGTATTAGACTCTGATACCCTGGAAAAAGGAAGGGGTTGGGGATGAAGGGCTTAAACAAACAACCTCAAAGAGGAATGGAAATTAGTAGAAGAGCAATGTCTTCCAGGTAGAAGGAGAACTGAGCAAGGCATTCCAACTGATCTTATTTACTTTTCTGGACAACAACTTGGATTTGTCAAGATCAGCAGATCTTGAAACAATCACTTATCACAGTATCTTAGTTTCTTCATCTACAAAACAGAGATAACCTGGCATAGAATATTAAAGGGATGCCAAGTGTTTCATAGAAAGAGATTTGATTTTTTACTTAATGTCTTGTATCCATGGAAAGATTTGCCTCAATAATAATAGCAGAACCATTTATTAAGCATGTTGAATATACTTCTAGGCACTGGAAAGATGTTTTGCATACTTTTTCTCATTTGATCCTCACAACAACCCTACTAGATAAATGGATTTTACCCCCACTTGATAGAATCTGAGGCCAGAGATGTTAATTCACTTTCTCAATGTCAAAAGTCTAGGAAGGCACAGAGCCAGGATTCAAACTCACATCTCTCAGGTCTGTAGGGATCTCAAACATATGACTCATGTGCTGCAAAGCTCACTTCCTGTGCCATGACAGACATTACTAATTGATTACAGTACTCACTTTTGAATCTCTTGGGGCAACCGTACTGATTGGTGGGGAGGTAAAGCCCATTTGCCCTTCTAAAGCCTATACTCCATAACAGTAGTCCTCATGGCCTCATCTTCAGGGATTCTGATTTAATAGGTCTTGGGTTGAACCCCACATCTTTATTTTTAAGGACTCTCCAGGTGATTCTGATGATAGCCAGGTTTGGTGTCCACTGCTTTCTGAATCTGTGTTCATTGAGGTTAGATCTTTTTGTTTCTCTGTTTTTTTGGTCTGTGGGTTTCTGAAATAGAGGAAAGAACTAAGGAAATCATTTTAGGAGGGAAAGACAATTACTAACTGGCTGCTATTTATGGAATGTCTACTAGATGAAAGGCAGGGCTAGTATCTTCTTTTTCTTATGCAAACCACCAAAACTCTGGAAGGAAGAACTGGTCACTTTTCTGTGCCAAACATCTAGAGAATTTTAGCGATATATGAGTGTCCCCCTTCAAGTGTGACTGTGATGCGTTTAGAGGAAGAAAGCCCTCTTAGTTATGTTCTGAGAAGCCCCTATTGGAGGAGTATGGATTATGAAGAAAAGTAAGTGAAACTCTTACAATTTATGACTCTTTACCAATCCCACTCCTTTAATTCATAACAATTTGATTAACAACCTTCCCCTCTTCCTCCCCACCCCCCAAAAATTACTACATGTGGTAGATTACAAACCTGATGAGGAGAAGCAGCAATACTCCATTAATATTTATAAATGTCTCAATGCTTATATTTCCCATCTATTTGGAAAATCAGCCCAAGTAATTAAGGTGTATGGGGAATTACAAAGATGAAAACTTTAGGAAAACACTGTGCATAGAAGTTATCAACACTATTTTACTTTTACTGTTGCATCTTAATGACTTAATTTTCCATGGACAGCATTTTTAAAATGTAAATTTCTGGATTAAAAAAAAAAAAACTTCATTATCATCCAAGCAAAACAGGTATTTTTCAAATAGTAAACTTACATCTTTGGCTTCTCCACAAGGTATCAAAAGTGTTTACTTCCAACGTTTTTCACCATCATCTCAGGCATCGCATTTGATCCACGGGCAGTCTTCCAAACTGAAGACATAATTCTCAAAACCTCTTCAAATCCTTGGGGGTGGAAAATAAGTAAAACTCTTTCTCTGGATTTTCCACTAGGCAACTGTAGCATCCTTGTCAATAATAACAACAACAATAATAGCAAGACCAAGTGCTTTTCCTATATTATTATTTCAATATTTCTAATAAAATCATGAGAAAGATACTCTTAATTACTATTATCATTCTTGTCTTACAGTTGAGGAAACAGGCATAATGTAGCTAAGTAACTTATCCAATATCACATAACAGTAATTAGCAGAGTTGGGAATTCCACCTAAGAGAGCTGCAAAACTGGTTGACAGCCATTCGGTGACTCTGCCCTTCTGTACTACAAGTCAAGTGACAGGATTCTTGTGAGATCAGAGAGGAAACCAGGGCTTTAGAGGGACGTGTGAAGAACTCAAATTCAGTTTTGAAGCTCAGTTTCCCCATTTATGAAACCAGAATAATTCCAGTTCTGCTCTCTGGATTTAGGGATAAGCCAATGAGATCATGCATCTGAAGGAGCACTGTGCATAGAAAAGGAGATTTTTCTCGTTATCACTGATCTGTTTCTGCAACAATGCAGTGGATCTAAAATTGAGATCCAGCACTAGATATTCATTGCATGTTTAAACAGGTCTGATGCCAGGGGAAACTTAGAAGTTCTATAAACCTGGCCCCAGGCTAACCATTACCTATCAGAGGCTCTCAGAGATTGAAAGGCTTTTAGGAATCATTCCAATCCAAATGCTCCCTTTACAGATTGGGAAACCAAGGCCCAGAGAGGGTGTTATTTGACCAAGGTCACACAGCGAGTGACAGCATACCTGTTTCCAGTACCCTGGTCTGATAAGTAGACCAGGGCTCTTCCCAAAACCCTAGCTTCACTTAGTGTGTGGTCAGCAATATGACCTGCTCTGCGAGGGTAGCCCCATCCCTACAACTTCTTTGAAGCTATCTGTAAACTTCAAGGACCAGAATTTGTGATTATGGGGGTCCTCTCTACCCAGCAGCTGCGTGTCAGTCCTCTCCCTGGAGAGCTCAGAGGGGGCGGCCTTACCGCTCTGGCGACTCAGGGGTTTGTGGTCAGTGCTTCTCCCCAGGATCCCGACCTACGGAAGCCTGTGGGGATCGGGGTGGGGCGGGAGACCGGAGCCCAGGAGTCGGGCCAATCACAGGGCCCCGCTCCTGGGCGGAGGCTGCACCAGCTCCCGGTAGCTAAGGACGCAGAGGGCTGTTGCTGGGCGGGGACCAGATCGCCTACCTGCGGGAGGCTGGGGCCTTCTCCGCGGGTGCCCAGGGTGTGGCTGCTGAGAGGTGAATAGTCTGGATGTTTTTTTCAAACCTGGTCTTTGGAACTTCCTCGAAGATCTGTGAGCGTCCTTCTTGAAGTCCATCTCTCTCACTTGTGTGGTCACGCCTGTCCCACTCTTTCCCTTAAGCTTCATTTTCCTTTATGAAGTGTGCACGCAGCTGGGAATCTTACACTTGTCGCTTCAAATCCAGGCTCTTCCACTGTATGGCTTTGCATAAATCCGTTCTTTTCCCTGAGGTTCAGTGTCTCAACTGCAAAATGGAGGAAAAGTACTAACAGGGACATAAAGGTAAGTTGGTGATGCAATTAAATAAGAATATTTAAAAAAATAATTTCGAGTGATATCCACCTGCCACATCCCTCATTTGAACCAGATAAATATTACCTTGTAAGTTAACAATTGCCAATAAAATAATTTTATTTCGATTTTAAAGATTAAGAATACAAGGCTTGAGGTATTGAGAAATTAGCCAAGACCATACAGAGGTAATTGACAGAGGCAAGATTTGAATATAAACCTACATATATCCAAAATTTCTAGGCATTTTTTATTATGCTAAAAGTCTTCAGCAAATGTGGGTAAAGGCACTTTAAAATGACTCCAGAATGGTGTTATTTCCATCAGCAGCAGCAGCAGTCCCAGCATCCACACCCACTGCCTCCTGCCCTCTAGCTGTGTTTTGTGCTTTACTGTATCATCTACTGGCACATGCTGCCAGAGATGGATGACATACTGGCCTCCCCTCTAGGGCTCACTCTCTAGTGGGCAAGACATACAGGCATATTCTATGATATACAAAGTGCCAGGGGAGTAGAGGAGAGGGGGCAGCTCCCTTCTCACTCCCCCAGTCCAGCTTTCACATTGTCACCAGATCAGTCCTCCCAAGGTACAACTCTGATAAGCCCCCTCCTCTAGTCCAATGTCTCAAAGGCCTCCCATCAGCCATGGAGGATGTCCATGGTTTCAAAGTCTTCTATGCCCTGGCCTCAAGCTAGACCTAACCTGCTATCCCACTACTTCTCCCAGACTTGCTAAACTCCATTCAACCTGGTCCACTCACTGGCCTGAATCTGCCTTTCATTTCTCTGCCCCTGTGCCTTTGTTCACTCTCTTCCCTCTGTCTACAATACCCTTCTGTTTCCTCATTGTGTCAGCCTGCTCTCCATTCTTTAAGTTCCATCTCAAATGGCCAAAAGTATGTACCTGAGAATCAGATACCTTGGGTTCAAGTCCTGGCTCTACTAGTTCAATGTGATCTTACTCAAGTCACTTAATGTCTTTATACTTTAGTTTCATCTTCTATAAAATGAGGGTGATGTTTTGTAAAGATTAATTGAGTTATATAAATAAGGCATTTAGAACAATGCCTGACGCATAAGGAGCAATATAAATGTTGGCTCTCATCATTATTATAATTATCTGTCAAGAAGCCAAACCAGATCCCAGAAGCTGAAAAGGATTTCTCTATTCTCTGTATAATTTGGTTTCTCTTTTATAAAACGTGTCTTTCTTTGCCTGTTTGCATCAGTTATCATACCTTCCAGGACTACACTTGTGGTAGGCTGAATAATGGCCCCCCAGATGTTCACATCCTAATCCTTGGAAGCTATTAATGTTACCTTCTGTGGCAAAAGGGACTGTGGATGTGATTAAGTTAAGGATCTTGAGATGAGGAGATTATCCTGGATTATCCAAGTGGGTCCAAATATAATCACAAATGTCCTTAAAAGAGGGAGGCAGTAGGAGATTTGACTACAGAAGAGGAAGTAGGAGATATGACCTTGAAAGCAAAGGGTTAGAGTGATTTGAAGAAGAGGTCCTGAGCCAAAGAATGCAGGTGGTCTCCAGAAGCTAGGAAAGGCAAGGAAACAGATTCTCCTCTAGGGCCTCCAGAAGGGACCACAGCCTGCTGATCCCTTGACTTTAGTCTCACTTTAGTGAGACTGCTTTTGGGCATCTGGCCTCCAATTTGTGTTGTTATAAACCACCAAGTTTGTGATAATGTATTTATTATAACAGCCATAAGAAATTAATGCAATGCCACTGAAGGATCCACTTCTTTATAGAACTGATCATACTCTATGGCTTAAGTAAGCTGAACAGTTCTTATCAATGACTAGTACACAGATATCAGAGGATAAAGAAGTCTTCTATCTGCCCACAGTTTAGTAACCTGTGAGGATAAGGTGTTGAGGCCGCTGGCAGAGATGTATATCAACACATACTACCTTTTTTTCAGTAGAAGAGGAGGAAGCCAGATCAGAAATGAAAATAGAGCCAGTGTGTGAAAGGTCACAAGACAAAGAGCCTAGATCCAGCTATACCTGAAGCTAGAGTCTAGAATTCCCAAACAGAGGAGAGATAAATTTCCCTTTTACTTAGGATATTTTGAGATGGGCCTCATTAATCTTTACCCAGAGGGTTCTGACTAATACAGAGACTCTTAAACTTCATGTTGCTAAGGTTTATATGTGGGATGCAGTTAAAAGATTGAATGACATTTTAAGTTTCACTATAAATTCTGTGATAAAGCTTGACGGAGTAAATTGATCTTGATCAAATCTGATATTCTACTAAAGACTATCCTTTGACCTTATCTTGACTTAGAGGTTTTATAAATGCTAACTAGAAACATAATAGCATTGGAGGGAGGCTTTCCATAATGCAGCTGTTCTATCAGTTTGGAGGTATTTAGATGAAATTTGATATATTTTTTCAGACCCCACGGAGCCTTTGATTTGCCATTTCCCAACCAAGTGACCTTGAACAAACAATTTAACTCTTTTATCTTTAAGGTAGAGACAAGCAATAACTACAGTCAGAGCTGCAAAGAAAACCTAGGTGTGATTGACTCTAGAAGTAGCCTTTATAACCACAACTCCACACCACCTCTGTGGATGTTAGTTAGCCATTTTTGTTGTTATTATTGTTACTATTAATGTTAATGTTTTTATTGGCATTGCTTTAAGGCTCTAAGTCCCTTAGAGAAGCAAATTCTGTGACAGAATTCTTAAGAAGGAATGGCCTTTTCTTATCTGGGATTTTTTTTTTTTTTACTTCACACTCTGCTTTATGAAATGACATAACCAGGAAACATCTCTCCAGTGGTTTATATTAAACAAGACAATACAAAAAGCTATGCAATAAACGTCTCCATAAGATTAAATACTGCGGTTAAAACTGCCTTCCTTGAATTCAACAGCTTTAGATTACGAGTCACCAGAGAAAGATTCCAGAGAAACATCTCCATCCAATAGAGTCAGCTCTCTCCCCTTCGCCCCCCATAAAGATGAATAGCTGTAATAAGGGGACCAAAGAATGCCCCCACCTAAGACTTCATGATTTTACATTTACCATCAGACTAAGGAAGAGGAAAAAATTGTCTCCAGTGTTTTGTTTTTGCCCATATAAGTCAGAACAGAATGAGTTTATAAATAGGAAGCGATAAAACACTGGTCTTTTGAACAGTTTATTCAAAGATCTGTAAAACTGAGGCATTTTACACTGTAGTCCCTGTCCAAAAAGAGAAGGGACAAATACGAGTGTAAACTGAGCTGTGTTGCAAAGAATATGGGGTATTATACTTATTTCTTTTTTGGCCAAAGAAACATACAGAACCCAAGCCAATGATCTTTATGACTAATGGAGGATGTCAGGTAAAAAGATGAATGAGGGCAGGCTGATTTTAGAACAGAATGCAAATATGGCCAAGTTTCTTTCCTCTTTAAAGTGCTCTCTTGGCTCTGGAAAAACAAGGTCATGTAGCTTACTACTTAGATGGATTGACTTTGGGCCCTATATTAGTTTACTAGTATTGCCATAACAAGTACTACACAGTGGGTGGATTAAAAACAGAAATTTATTGTTTCACAGTTCTGGAGGCTAGAAGTCCAAGAGGGTATCAGCAGAGTTGGTGGCTTCTGAGGGTGGTGAGGCAGAATCTCTTCCATGCCTGCGTCCTTGCTCTTAGTGGTTTATTGACAATATTTGGTGTTCCCTTGGCTTGTAATTTCTGCCTTCATGTTCACATGGCATTTCCCTGTGTGCACATTTGTGCTCACTCTACTCCAGTATAACCTCATCTTACCTCTGCAGTCATTCTATTTCCATATAAGGTCATATACTGAGATATTGGGGGTCAGGATTTCAATGTGTGAATGTGGGGGGCATACAATTTGCTATTGACTGAATATTCATGCTCCTCCCCCATCCATACGTTGAATCCCTAACCCGCAATGTGATGGTATTTGAGGAGAGGCCTTTGGGAGGTAATTAGGTTTAGATGAGGTCATGGGATTGGTGCACTTATGAGGAAAGAAGGGACCAGAGCTCTTTCTCTTCATCCCGTGAGGATACAGCAGGAAAGTGTACCTCTGCAAACCAGGAAGAGGGTTCTTTCCGGGAACTGAAGTGGCTGGCACCTTGATTTTGGACTTCCCAGACTTCAGAACTTGAGAAGTAAATGGCTGTTGTTTAAACCACTCAATCTATGGTATTTTTGTTATAGTAACTTCAACTAACTAAGGCATAATTCAATCCATAAGAAGGCCTAACTGCTTGGATACAAAATCTGGCTCTGCACTTAGTATGGTGTTACTTCAGGCAAGGTACTTTGCCTTTCTGTAACTTTATTTCTTCATGGGTAGTACCAATGCCTACAATCATGTAAGGTTGAAAGGAATTAACAAACGTTTAGGACAGTATTTGGTATACGGGAAGGGTTTGTCTTTAGCCTTCCTCCTTAGGATGATATACATGTTCTTTCTTTCTTTCTTTATAAATGTATTTATTTATTATTGATTTTTGACTGTGTTGGGTCTTTGTTGCTGCGCGTGGGCTTTCTCTAGTTGTGGAGAGCAGGGGCTACTCTTCGTTGTGGTGCGTGGGCTTCTCATTGTGGCGGCTTCTCTTGTTGTGGAGCACAGGCTCTAGGCGCCCACAGGCTTCAGTAGTTGTGGCACATGGGCTCAGTAGTTGTGGCTCGCGGGCTCTAGAGCACAAGCTCAGTAGTTGTGGTACATGGGCTTAGTTGCTCCCCGGCATGCGGGATCTTCCCAGACCAGGGCTCGAACCCGAGTCCCCTGCATTGGCAGGTGGACTCTTAACCACTGCGCCACCAGGGAAGTCCCACGTGTTCTTTATTATGGCCTCCTTGGTTTGGCTGTTACTCACTTCTCCAATCCCATCTCCCTCTCTTTCTCCCCAACTGAAGCTGCACCAAGTTGCCTGCAGCTCCTTAAAAACCTCCCATGGAGTTTTATCCCTCATGGCTTTGCAGAAGTTGTTGTTTTTGCTTGAATGTTTTCCTCATGACCCTGTTTCTTTCAAATAAGATCGAATGTTACCAATTCTGTGAATTTATCTATTCTTAGTGTCCCTAGGCAGGTAGGTCTGCTCTCTTCAGTAAACTAGCAGTCTAAATGAACCCATGGGTTAAATCCAATTCACCTGCCTTCACTAATCAAGGTTATTTTAAGATTTGCTTGTTCTCCAAGCAGCATGTCCTCCAAACAGCATGTAGCCAGAACAATAAGATGTTTGCCTGAGCTGTTTTCTAGGACTTGGAGTCAGCTGTGTCTAGTTTGAGCTGAGCCAGTTAAAACTCAATAAGACCACCGACCCTTCAACTGGGCATGCGCGAGTGTTCACTCAGTGATCTTTTGAACGTGCAGAGGCTTAGAGCTCTTAGTTACGCCTGCGCAGAACAACCATTGTTGCACCTTTTCCCAGTCACCTTTCTCCGCTCCCCATGCCTCAGGCCTACCACTTCATTATTCATTATCCCATAAATACCCCAAGCCCCTTGCCTTCTGGGAGGGAGGTAGATTTGAGATTTGTTTTTCTGTCTCCTTGCTTGGCTGCCTTGTGAACAAACCCTCTTTGCTGCAAACTTCAGAGTCTCAGCATTTTGGCTTGCTGTTCATCCCGCAAAATGAACCTGGTTTGTAATATTAACACTTATTTCTCTCAATTGTAATTACTGGTTTATTATCTTTTTTCCCTACTCGGTTTCTCTTGTTGATGGTAAATATTATGTCTTATTCATCGTATGGCCAGTTCTAAGCACAGTGCTGGCACATAGTATGTGATCATAAGTATATTTTAAATATATGAAAGGGAACAAACATATGTTGGATAGTTTGTAATAGCATAATACGAATTATGATAAGTAAAGACCATTTAACAAAGGATAGCATCTTCTATTTATTTAAGATTTAAAATATGTCAGTCACTGAGTGAGTAACTTATGTGTGGTATCTCATTTAATTTCAGTAATGTTCCTATAAGGGATATATTATTTATTTTTTTGTTCTGATGAGGAATCTGGTCTCAGAATGCTGGATTACACAGGACTTTTGATGGTAAATAGGAGAAATTCCCCTAAAGCCAATGATAGCAAAAGGGGCATTTCTCATGAAACCCAGGTACAGAAATGAACTCAGGCCTCTGGCACAGTCAGGGACATGGAGGTTTTTTTTTTCTTAACCTTTGTCTCTGCTTCTCTCTGTACATCGGCTTCATTTATTCTCTTCTCTGCTATACGTTGGTGTTTTCTGATCCCAGACCATGGGAAAAAGTTACCCCCACAATGCATGAGTTTATATTATTTCCATTCAAGAGACCAGTAAACCTAGAATTTCTTAGTCCATTTACTAGGGTTGGCCTAGTTTGGGTTAGACCAATTCATCTGAACCAATGAATTGTTGCACTGAGGGAAAGGAGATAATAGCAGAATGATAAACGAAATTGTTGGAGGAGCCCTTAGCCTTGAGGAAGAGACAGTATCCGGAAAGTTACAAGGTATAGGAACCTGGTAGAGGTTAGTCTGATAGGAGGTTGAATCATTTTCCCAAGGTCTTGCAGCAAATTAATGGTAGAACAATGATTCAGATTCACATCTGTCTGACTCTAAAGTATTGCATCTTCTCCTTGGAGCATACATTTTTAACCTCTAGAGTATAAAAAAAGAGTCCTAGAAAAATGTGGTCTTAATGAAAGGTCCTAGAGAATGACTGCAGACTAGAAGTTCTAAATCACAGAAAGACCATTCTGGTCACCTCTGCCCTGGATTGTTAGGAACATTACCTGATTTTAAGTTTTAGCATCTGTAAATCACAGAATTTCAAGGTTGAAAGGAATCTCACAAGTTATGCCCAGTGATTCTGAAGGCCTCAAAGAGGCTATATGGTAGAATTAAGATCACTGACTGAGACCAGAAGGTTGGGTTCAAAGATCAATTCCACCACTTACTGTTGCATGTCCTTGGGCAATGGGCTTAGCATTTATGCCTTGGTATCCTAATCTGTAAAAGGAGGATCATAACAATAACTACATTATTCTTTTTCTTCAAAGCAGTATTTGTTGCGCACTTATGTGCAGACCCTCTTCTAGGTGTTTTCTATTTACCAACACATTTATTATCATAATAATTCTGTGAGGTATGGAATATTGTTTTCAATTTAGGAAACTGAGGCAGAGGGAAATTCAATACCTTGTCCTAGAATATACAGTTACTTAGTGGTAGGGCTGGGATTCAAACACATACAGTTCGGCTTCAGTGCTTATGCACCACCACCATGTTCTATACCTGCCTGCTGCTCTTGGGAAGAACAAGTGATAAAGTATACATGAAGCACTTAGCACAGGTCCTGACACACCCTACATTCTCAATAAATGTCGGTGCTGCTGCCATGACTCTCCTCCCAGTTCTAATCGTCTTACTGCCAGCTATGAAACCCAAGTGCCATAAACCCCTCAATTCCTGAATGCTTGTGGGGAAAGAGGGAAGACTGCTTCATTTCCTAATACTGCTTCATGGCCTAGAAGAGGGACCTTGTGTAGATGTAGGACTTTTCAGTGCCCAGTATCCCCACCCACTTCTAAAATGGCCTGATTGGGATAATGCTCCCTCTTTTTGGTGGGAAGTAAGAAAGTGGTTGAGAGAAGGAACACTTCTTGATAGAGCCCCCAAATGGTCTAAGTTGGTTTTATGATAAAACTTACTATATTAGTATCACTGGTATCTATATCTATTAAATATTTATTGGGCATAATTTTAAGGTACCACATTGAGTTGTTGAAGATATGATGAATCAGATTTGAATGCCCCTCTCAAGATTACCAATCAGAGAGGTAAAATATGCTCATAAATATTCATAATACAGGACTGGAAAGATTAATATTCTTGAAATGTCCATACTACACGAAGCAATCACAGGTTCAGTGCAATCCCTATCAAAATCCCAATGGCATTTTCCACAGAAATAGAACAAACGATTCTAAAATTTGTATGGAACCACAAAGAAATCTGAATAGCCAAAGCAATCTTGAGATAGAAGAACAAAACTGAAAGCCTCATGTTTCCTGATTTCAAACTGTTACAAAGCTGTCGTAATCAAAACAGCATGGTCTTAGCATAAGAACAGGAACATCAATGTCTAGATCAATGGAATGGAATACAGAACCCAGAAGTAGACTCATGCATAGATGGTCAGCAAAGGAGCAAAGATATACAATGGTAAAAACCAGAGTCTTCAGAAAATGGTGTTGGGAAAACTGGACAGCCACATGCAAAAGAATGAAACTGGAGTATTATCTTACATCATACACAAAAATCAACTCAGAATGGTTTAGACTTGAGCATACCTCCTGAAACCATAAGACTCCTAGAAGAAAATATAGGAAGTAAGCTCCTTAATGTTGGTCTTGGTAGTAATTTTTTGAATTCGACACTGAAAGTAAAGGCAACAAAAGCAAAGATAAACGAGTGACACTACATTGAACTAAAAAGCTCTGTACAGCAAAGGAAACCAACAACAAACTGAAAAGGATACCTACTAAATGAGAGAAATTATTTTCAAATCATATATTTGATAAGGGGTTAATATCCAAAATATATAAAGAATTCATACAACTCAGTAGCAAATAAAACAAACAATCCAATTATAAATGGGCAGAGGATCTGATTAGACATTTTTCCAAGAAGATATACATGGCCAGGTACATGAAAAGATGCTCAGCATCACTGATCATCAGGAAAATGCAAGTCAAAACCTCAATGAGATATCACCTCACATGTGTTAGAATGGCTATTATCAAAAAGACAAGAAATAACTAGTATTGGTGAGGATGTGGAGAAAAGGGAACCCTTATGCACTGTTAATGGGAATGTAATTTGGTGCAGTCACTATGGAAAACAGTATGGAGATTCCTCCAAAACTTAAAAACGGAACTAACATATGTTTCCAGCAATTCCATTTCTGGATATTTTTCTGAAGAAAATGAAAACCCTAATTTGAAAAGATGTATGCACCCCATGTTCATTGCAGCATTATTTGCAATAGCCAAGACAGGGAAACAACCTGTGTCCATTGATGGATGGATAGAAAAAGAAAATGTGATTGTTATATCTCTCTATATAGATATAGGAATATTATTCAGCCATATAAAAGAAGGAAATCTTGTCATTTGTAACAAAATGGATGTACTTTGAGGGCATTATGCTAAGTGAAAAAAGTCAGATAGAGAAAAATACTGTATTATATGTGGAATCTAAACAACAAATAAGCAAACAAACAGAAAACCAAAGCAAAGCAAACTCGTAGGTACAGAGAACAGATTGGTGGCTACCAGAGGTGGGGTGGGGTGGGTGAAACAGGTTAAGGGGGTCAAAAGGTACAAACTTCCTGTTATAAAGTAAACAAGTCATGGGAATATAATATACAGCATGGTGACTATAGTTTATAATACCATACTGCAGATTTGACAGTTACTGAGTAAGTAGATCTTAAAAGTTCTCATCCCAAGAAAAAAAAATTTGTAACTCTATGTGGCGATGCATGTTAACTAGACTCCTGATGATCATTTCTCAATGTATACAAACATGGAATCATTATGTTGTACACCTGAAACTAATATGTTATATGTCAATTATACCTCAATTAAAAAAAGAGGTGATTGTATAAGTGTTCAAAGATATAGATGCAATGTGGCATTTTTTTCTTTTCCTTTTAAATAAATCCTGTACTTAAATCTAAATCTTTTTTTTTTTTTTTTTTTTCTGGCTGTGCTGGGTCTGTTACTGTGTGGGCTTTCTCTAGTTGCAGTGAGCGGGGCTACTCTTTGTTGCAGTGCGTGGGCTTCTCATTGCAGTGGCTTCTCTTGTTGCAGAGCATGGGCTCTAGGCATGTGGGCTTCAGTAGTTGTGGCGCATGGGCTCAGTAGTTGTGGCTCGCAGTCTCAGTAGTTGTGGCTTGCGGGCTCTAGAGCACAGGCTCAGTAGTTGTGGCACACGGGCTTTGTTGCTCTGCAGCATGTGGAATCTTCCCAGACCAGGACTCGAACCCCTGTCCCCTGCATTGGCAGGTGGATTCTTAACCACTGTGCCACCAAGAAAGCCCTAAACGTTTTTTTTTTTAAATATTTATTTATTTATTTATTTGGCTGCGCCGCGTCTTAGTTGTGGCATGTGGGATCTTCGTTGCTATGTGCGCGATCTTCGTTGTGGCATGTGGGAACTCTAGTTGTGGCATGTGGGATCTTTAGTTGTGGCATGCTAACTCTTAGTTGCGGCACGTGGGATCTAGTTCCCTGACTAGGGATAGAATCCGGGCCGCCTGCGTTGGGAGTGCAGAATCTTAGCCACTGGACCACCAGGAAAGTCCCATGGACTTTAAATCTAATTTAAAGTATTAGATTTTATACTCCAATAAAGATGTTAAAAAAAAAAGCATTAGATTTTAGATTATGGAACATTCATATAATGAACCACAAAGCGGTCATTGGAAGTGACGTATTGAGACATAGACATGTAAAGATGATCACAATATATTAAATTTAAAAAGCAAGTTACAAAATTGTATGTGTCATAGATGCCATTTAAAAACATATAGTAAAAATAACATACTCTAGTAATAGAAAAAAAGTTCTGGCAAGAGACATTAAAACCTTACAGTATATAATTCAACAAGAAAAATATAATTAATTCAATTAAAAAACAGGCAAAGGATTTGACATATGTATGAATATTAGTCATAAAAAAGAAGGGAATCTTGGCATTTGCTACAACATGGCTGGACCTTGAGGGCATTACATTAAGTGAAAAAAATCAGACAAAGAAAGACAAGTCCTTTATGATCTCACTTATTTGTGGAATCTAAAAATAGAAATAAAAAATTAAAAAAACCCCAAACCCTGAACTCATAGATACAGAGAACAGACTGGTGGTTGCCAGAGGTGGGAGATGGGCGAGGGTGGGTGAAATGGGTGAACGGGGTCAAAAAGTACAAACTTCCAGTTATAAAATAAGTCATGAGGATATAACGTACAGAATGGTGACTATAGTTAGTAATACTGTGTTGTATATTTGAAAGTTGCTAAGAGAGTAGATCTTAAGAGTTCTCATCACAAGAAAAATAAACGTAACTATGTGCAGTGATAGAAATTAAGTAGTCTGGGGTAATCATTTTACTACACATACATGTTTCAAATCTTTATGCTGTGCACCTGAAACTAATATAATGTTATGTGTAAAATAAGCATAATACAAAATATACAGTTAGAAGGAGCAGCAAGAAATATGAAAATCTGAAGGAAGGAGAAATTACTTCAGAATAGTGGGATTAGGGAATGTTTCATTGGAAGAGTTAGCATATGAGTTGGGCCTTTTTTTTTTTAAATTTTTTTATTCATTAATTAATTTATTTATCTATGGCTGTGCTGGGTCTTCGTCTCTGTGCAAAGGCTTTCTCTAGTTGGGGCAAGTGGGGGCCACTCTTCATCGCGGTGCGCGGGCCTCTCACTATCGCGGCCTCTCTTGTTGCGGAGCACAGGCCCCAGACGCACAGGCCCAGCAATTGTGGCTCACGGGCCCAGTCGCTCCGCGGCATGTGGGATCCTCCCAGACCAGGGCTCGAACCCGTGTCCCCTGCATTGGCAGGCAGACTCTCAACCACTGCACCACCAGGGAAGCCCAAGATTGGGCCTTTTAAAGATAGCAGTTTGATATGTGTGAAGGGAAGAGACAGTATGCTAGGCAAGGGAACAACACAGATTTAAAAAAAAGAGCAAGGAATTGTGAGATGTGGTCAAAGAATGGTGTTTAGTTTCACTTGGAGGATGGTAGAAGGTAATTTCGGGAGGTAGGTTTGGGCCAGTTTGTAGAAGACGTTGAGTATGAGATTAAAATGCATATATTACTTTGGATTAGGACAGAAGGATGTGTATGCTATTTTATGGTATGAGTGAAATGACCTCACCCACAGCGTTAGTCAGGAGGGTCCAAGTTATGTCTCTTATGTTGTTAAGAGACGACATTTAACTTTCAGTGGCTTAAGAAAACAAAAGTCAAAAGTTTATTTTTATTTATGCAAATTCTGCCGTGGATTTGGGCAATTCTCCAGGGCAATTATCCTCTGTGTGTTGGTCGGCTCCGCAGTCTGGTCTCTCTGGACCCTGTGGCACCTCCATGTTAACACATGCTTCCACAATGGCTGTTGCAAGAAAAAAGTTCTGAAAGGTTACCCATCTGGAACTAAGTTACTTTGTTCTAGAAGCCACACACGTGCTGCTTCTGCTTACAGCTCATTGGCCAGACGAGTACCGTGGCCCTTCCTAATGCAAGCGGGGCCCGGGAAGTATGGTCTCTGTGTGTCTGGAAATGGGGAGGCCATGGATACTGAGGAGCCCTAGTAATGTCCACCACACCCAGACTTGCAGAAAATCACTGTGATTCAGAACAAGATTGTATTTACAAACAAAATAGAGATACGTAAGGTTTCTAATACTCTATTAACAGACATTTCCCCATCTGTTGCATTTACAACTTTCAAATGAAGGAAATAATGTTTACGGTTTATCCACCCACAACACATAATGAGAGGAAGATAGCTACTTATTTCTGTAGTTTGCCTGTTATTATCTCTAGGGCAGCATAAATTGGTGTATGTTGTATGGGGCATAAGCTCTGCCGGCACACAGCTGACACCTCACTTGGCTTTAGCTGCAAGCTGCAGTCTAGCCATTATAGACCACATCTTCCAAAGGATGCCTCCTCATCAGAATGTGATGAGAGAGAAAGCCATGCTTAAGGAAAGAAGAACACTGATGTAATGTGTATACACACAGTCGCCTGTATGTGGTGTGAACATGTTACACGATCTACATAAAAGGAAGATATTTTGAGAATGGAATGTAGAGCTAGTATGGCTTAGTCAAAAGTGCCTGAGCTTTGGAGTCAGAGATCAATAAGCTAGAATCCTAACTTTATGAACTAATTGCTCTGTGACTTTGAGCCTCAGTTTCTCATCTTTAAAATGGCATTGATAACAACAGAATTCTCCAAAAATGTATTAAGGATAAAGCTAAATTTAATTAAGAGCCTGGTATGTGTCAAACTTTTTACATGTGATGTTTTATCACATCATACCTATCACCTATCCTCTATCCATCTCTCTCTATCTTTCTCATCAACGTATGTAAGGACATTGATTCAGCTCTTATGCAATGGGAGGGAGTGTTCCAGCTTGAGTCTAAACTGGGATTTAAAGTATCTGATGTACTGACCTGGTGAATAAGGCCTCAGGTAGCGGGTTTGCATGAGGGATTTTTCCAGGTGTAGAGAGGAGTTACTGAAGGAATATGATAAAGTGGTTTCATGTGGGAATCTAGGAATTAGCTTGAAATAGGATGGACGTTATGGTGTTTGTTGAGATTTAGATATCCCACCACATACCCAAGACTGTACATAACTAGAAGTAGATGGTAAAGGAGATGATGTGGAGAGACTCTGAGACACAGAGACAGAAGCAGAACTTGTTTGGTAAGTAGGTGACAAAGTGTAACACAAAAGAGAAAGGAAGGCTATTTCTCTCCACCTTGGCATGAACACCATAAGAATCAGAATGTGGCTCTGCTAGAGTCTCTTGAGAGTGTGACGCTTTGAGTGCACTGGACCACAGCACCCTTGGGAGGTAATCCATGTCCACCTGGTGGGCATCCTCATCTGTGACTGTGACAAGGCTGTGCTATCCTCAAGTGGCTTCCTGATCAGTTACCGTATCCTCAAGGGAGAAAAAGAAAATCAACAAAAGTACCATGTTGTTGAGAATGAATGGAATACCCACTGGGATCCTTTGAAATTTGGGGGAGGCTGTGTCTTTAATAGCCGATCCATAGATTCTAACCCAAGGTCTGACACAAAGGAACTCAGAAAAGCTTTATCAAAGAAGGAATGGATCAAGCCTCTTAGATAACCTCAACCACCAGAGGGCAGACAGCAGAAGCAAGAAAAACTACAATCCTGCAGCCTGTGGACCAAAAACCACAGTTACAGAAAGATAGAGAAGATGAAAAGGCAAAGGGCTATGTACCAGATGAAGGAACAAGAAAAAACCCCAGAAAAACAACTAAGTGAAGTGGAGATAGGCAACCTTCCAGAAAAAGAATTCAGAATAATGATAGTGAAGATGATCCAGGACCTCGGAATAAGAATGGAGGCAAAGATTGAGAAGATGCAAGAAATGATTAACAAAGACCTAGAAGAATTAAAGAACAAACAAACAGAGATGACCAATACAATAACTGAAATGAAAACTACACTAGAAGGAATCAATAGCAGAATAACTGAGGCAGAAGAACGGATAAGTGACCTGGAAGACAGAATGGTGGAATTCACTGCTGCGGAACAGACTAAAGAAAAAAGAATGAAAAGAAATGAAGACAGCCTAAGAGACCTCTGGGACAACATTAAACGCAACAACATTCGCATTATAGGGGTCCCAGAAGGAGAAGAGAGAGAGAAAGGACCAGAGAAAATATTTGAAGAGATTATAGTCGAAAACTTCCCTAACATGGGAAAGGAAATAGCCACCCAAGTCCAGGAAGCGCAGAGAGTCCCATACAGAATAAACCCAAGGAGAAACACGCCGAGACACATAGTAATCAAAGTGGCAAAAATTAAAGACAAAGAAAAATTATTGAAAGCAGCAAGGGAAAAACGACAAATAACATACAAGGGAACTCCCATAAGGTTAACAGCTGATTTCTCAGCAGAAACTCTGCAAGCCAGAAGGGAGTGGCATGATATACTTAAAGTGATGAAAGGGAAGAACCTACAACCAAGATTACTCTACCTGGCAAGGATCTCATTTAGATTTGATGGAGAAATCAAAAGCTTTACAGACAAGCAAAAGCTAAGAGAATTCAGCACCACCAAACCAGCTCTACAACAAATGCTAAAGGAACTTCTCTAAGTGGGAAACACAAGAGAAGAAAAGGACCTACAAAAACAAACCCAAAACAATTAAGAAAATGGTCATAGGAACATACATATCGATAATTACCTTAAACGTGAATGGATGAAATGCCCCAACCAAAAGACATAGACTGGCTGAATGGATACAAAAACAAGACCCATATATATGCTGTCTACAAGAGACCCACTTTAGACCTAGGGACACATACAGACTGAAAGTGAGGGGATGGAAAAAGATATTCCATGCAAATGGAAATCAAAAGAAAGCTGGAGTAGCTATACTCATATCAGATAAAATAGACTTTAAAATAAAGAATGTTACAAGAGACAAGGAAGGACACTACATAATGATCCAGGGATCAATCCAAGAAGAAGATATAACAATTACAAATATATATGCACCCAACATAGGAGCACCTCAATACATAAGGCAACTGCTAACAGCTCTAAAAGAGGAAATCGACAGTAACACAATAATAGTGGGGGACTTTAACACCTCACTTACACCAATGGACAGATCATCCAAAATGAAAATAAATAAGGAAACAGAAGCTTTAAATGACACAATAGACCAGTTAGATTTAATTGATATTTATATGACAGTCCATCCAAAAACAGCAGATTACACGTTCTTCTCAAGTGCGCATGGAACATTCTCCAGGATAGATCACATCTTGGGTCACAAATCAAGCCTCAGTAAATTTAAGAAAATTGAAATCATATCAAGCATCTTTTCTGACCACAACGCTATGAGATTAGAAATGAATTACAGGGAAAAAAACGTAAAAAAGACAAACACATGGAGGCTAAACAATACGTTACTAAATAACCAAGAGATCACTGAAGAAATCAAAGAGGAAATAAAAAAATACCTAGAGACAAATGACAATGAAAACACGACGACCCAAAACCTATGGGATGCAGCAAAAGCAGTTCTAAGAGGGAAGCTTATAGCTATACAAGCCTACCTAAAGAAACAAGAAAAATCTCAAGGTAACAATCTAACCTTACACTTAAAGAAACTAGAGAAAGAAGAGCAAACAAAACCGAAAGTTAGCAGAAGGAAAGAAATCATAAAGATCAGAGCAGAAATAAATGAAATAGAAACAAAGAAAACAATAGCAAAGATCAATAAAACTAAAAGTTGGTTCTTTGAGAAGATAAACAAAATTGATAAGCCATTAGCCAGACTCATCAAGAAAAAGAGGGAGAGGACTCAAATCAATAAAATCAGAAATGAAAAAGGAGAAGTTACAACAGACACCGCAGAAATACAAAGCATCCTAAGAGACTACTACAAGCAACTTTATGCCAATAAAATGGACAACCTGGAAGAAATGGACAAATTCTTAGAAAGGTATAACCTTCCAAGACTGAACCAGGAAGAAACAGAAAATATGAACAGACCAATCACAAGTAATGAAATTGAAACTGTGATTAAAAATCTTCCAACAAACAAAAGTCCAGGACCAGATGGCTTCACAGGTGAATTCTATCAAACATTTAGAGAAGAGCTAACACCCATCCTTCTCAAACTCTTCCAAAAAATTGCAGAGGAAGGAACACTCCCAAACTCATTCTATGAGGCCACCATCACCCTGATACCAAAACCAGACAAAGACACTACAAAAAAAGAAAATTACAGACCAATATCACTGATGAATATAGATGCAAAAATCCTCAACAAAATACTAGCAAACAGAATCCAACAACACGTTAAAAGGATCATACACCACGATCAAGTGGGATTTATCCCAGGGATGCAAGGATTCTTCAGTATATGCAAATCAATCAGTGTGATACACCATATTAACAAATTGAAGAATAAAAACCATATGATCATCTCAATAGATGCAGAAAAAGCTTTTGACAAAATTCAACACCCATTTCTGATAAAAACTCTCCAAAAAGTGGGCATAGAGGGAACCTACCTCAACATAATAAAGGCCATATATGACAACCCATGGCAAACATCATTCTCAATGGTGAAAAACTGAAAGCATTTCCTCTAAGATCAGGAACGAGACAAGGATGTCCACTCTCACCACTATTATTCAACATAGTTCTGGAAGTCCTAGCCACGGCAATCAGAGAAGAAAAAGAAATAAAAGGAATACAAATTGGAAAAGAAGAACTAAAACTGTCACTGTTTGCGGATGACATGATACCATACATAGAGAATCCTAAAACTGCCACCAGAAAACTGCTAGAGCTAATTAATGAATATGGTAAAGTTGCAGGATACAAAATTAATGCACAGAAATCTCTTGCATTCCTATACACTAATGATGAAAAATCTGAAAGAGAAATTATGGAAACACTCCCATTTACCATTGCAACAAAAAGAATAAAATACCTAGGAATAAACCTACCTAGGGAGACAAAAGACCTGTATGCAGAAAACTATAAGACACTGATGAAAGAAATTAAAGATGATACCAACAGATGGAGAGATATACCATGTTCTTGGATTGGAAGAATCAACATTGTGAAAATGAGTATACTACCCAAAGCAATCTACAGATTCAATGCAATCCCTATCAAATTACCAATGGCATTTTTTATGCAACTAGAACAAAAAAATCTTAAAATTTGTATGGAGACACAAAAGACCCCGAATAGCCAAAGCAGTCTTGAGGGAAAAAAATGGAGCTGGAGGAATCAGACTCCCTGGCTTCAGATTATACTACAAAGCTACAGTAATCAAGACAATATGGTACTGGCACAAAAACAGAAGCATAGATCAATGGAACAAGATAGAAAGCCCAGAGACTAACCCACGCACCTATGGTAAACTAATCTATGACAAAGGAGGCAAAGATATACAATGGAGAAAAGACAGTCTCTTCAATAAGTGGTGCTGGGAAAACTGGACAGCTACATGTAAAAGAATGAAATTAGAATACTCCCTAACACCATACACAAAAATAAACTCCAAATGGATTCGAGACCTAAATGTAAGACTGGACACTATAAAACTCTTAGAGGAAAACATAGGAAGAACACTCTTTGACATAAATCACAGCAAGATCTTTTTTGATCCACCTCCTAGAGTAATGGAAATAAAAACAAAAATAAACAAGTGGGACCTAATGAAACTTCAAAGCTTTTGCATAGCAAAGGAAACCATAAACAAGACGAAAAGACAACCCTCAGAATGGGAGAAAATATTTGCAAATGAATCAACGGACAAAGGATTAATCTCCAAAATATATAAACAGCTCATTCAACTCAATATTAAAGAAACAAACACCCCAATCCAAAAATGGGCAGAAGACCTAAATAGACATTTCTCCAAAGAAGACATACAGACAGCCACGAAGCACATGAAAAGCTGCTCAACATCACCAATTATTAGAGAAATGCAAATCAAAACTACAATGAGGTATCACCGCACTCCTGTTAGAATGGGCATCATCAGAAAATCTACAAACAACAAATGCTGGAGAGTGTGTGGAGAAAAGGGAACCCTCTTGCACTGTTGGTGGGAATGTAAATTGATACAGCCACTATGGAGAACAATATGGAGGTTCCTTAAAAAACTAAAAATAGAATTACCATATGACCCAGCAATCCCACTACTGGGCATATACCCAGAGAAAACCGTAATTCAAAAAGACACATGCACCCGAATGTTCATTGCAGCACTATTTACAATAGCCAGGTCATGGAAGCAACCTAAATGCCCATCAACTGATGAATGTATAAAGAAGATGTGGTACATATATACAATGGAATATTACTCAGCCATAAAAAGGAACGAAATTGAGTCATTTGTTGAGACGTGGATGGATCTATAGACTGTCATACAGTGTGAAGTAAGTCAGAAAGAGAAAAACAAATATCGTATATTAATGCATGTATGTGGAACCTAGAACAATGGTACAGATGAGCCAGTTTGCAGGGCAGAAGTTGAGACACAGATGTAGAGAATGGACATATGGACACCAAGGGGGGAAAACTGCGGTGGGGTGGGGATGGTGGTGTGCTGAATTGGGCGATTGGGATTGACATGTATACACTGATGTGTATAAAATTGATGCCTAATAAGAACCTGCAGTATAAAAAAACAAAACAACTGATACTAAACTTTCATTGGGTTATTTGTATGGAAATATGTTAATATAAATGTTTCAGACATTACATGAAATTTCTAAAAATCTTATATTTGTATTTGTATGGAAATATGTATGGAAATATGTTAATAAATGTTTCAGACATTACATGAAATTTCTAAAAATCTTATATGTTCTGGTATAATGTTATAAGTAATAATCCTAGTTATTACTTTAAAATGTATATCTCAGAAATAACTAATTTTCTTGTCAACTGCATTATTATGAACTTTCATCAAATCTTTAACTGTGGTCATTTTTAAGTCTTTTGTCATTTCCAGACAGTTCTGGGTGTACTTTGATGATTTTGCAAATATGTTCCTATAAAAGGGTTTCATCTTCAAGAAATTCATGGAAAAGACTCTGACAAGTACAGGTTTCTGGTAACTGACTGTACTGCTGAACTGAATGAATAAGCATTTTCAGAACTCTAATGAAAAACTGATGAACTCATAAAAGTGCTAACAAAAAGATCAAGATGAAAAAAAAAATTAATTACATGGGACTGAGTGAACTGATGAGGATGAGTATAATTTTTGTGACTTTCTGTCTGAATTAAAAAAAAAAAAAATCCCACAAGGACTCAGAGGCAAAGAATATACAAATCAATTTTCACTGCAAAGTAAAGGAGCTGTTACAGTGGAGGATTACCGGACTGAATGTCAATATTATGACATAGTATGAGTGTGTTTCATGTTTGGTAATTGCAATCATTGTTGCTTTTGTTGTGGTCATCCATGTACAATGCTTGGTGTCAGTCTGTTTATCTCTTGTAAAAATAAAATACAATGTGTGTGTGTGTGTGTGAAAAAAAAAAAAAAAAAAAAGAAGGAATGAAGAATCATCCCCATCCTCAAGTGAATGCTGTGTTTCCCTGTGGGGACAGTAGTGGCATTCTGGAAGGAACATTCTTCATTGTGCAGGACTGTGAAGAACATTTAGCACTAGTTTCCAAGAGCATTCTCCATTCATGGTGGCAATCAAAATATCCACCACCCCATGCTTACTGTGGGGATACTACTACTCCCTCAGGTTGAAAATCATTGATCTAATGGGACCCAAGACTGCTATGCAGGCTTAGAACCAATATTTCTGTGGGAAGCCATAGAGCTTCTGTAGAGTGGGACCTTTTTCTCTGTATGCTCAGGACATTGGTGACTGGGATTTTCTCTTGCTTCCTTTGGTTGGTGCCCTAGGAATCTCCTAGAAAGGAGCTCCGCTTGACATCCCCGTGTGCTTTTCCTGAGCAGTGAGTCTGCCAAGGCCATCCCAGTATCATCTTGAGGAGCCAATCCTGGCCCCTCAACACCACCACCATCTTGGTCTCTGTCATCAGAAGTCTAGAAGCTTCTAAGTACTGCATTCCAGCTGGTGGAGATTTTTGAAAGAGGAGTCAAATGAGAGTAAAAACATCAGCTTTATTTATAGTCTGGTAGATATTAAAGATCAGGAAGATCAGGGCTCTTTGTCAAAAATGGCTTTGGGACTTTTTCTGCCGCATAGTCCGTAAGCCATACTAGAGCCTTATAGAATCTGCCTGTAATATTGTGTTTATGTATGTAAGCGGAGGGGATTACTTGGATAGGGAAGGTGAGATGAGTGAGACAGAGAGAAAGATGCCTTTTAGGATCATTTGTTTGTGTCTTTTTTTTTTCTTTCACTTTCTGCCTCCTAAAATTCCAGCGGCAATACTGCCAGTTCTAATATTCACCACTAGGTGGCAGTAAAACAGAAATGTCTGCAAAGAAAGCAGAAATCCCTTCAGAATTATAATAAGTTTTATAGACCAAGACAACTGCAGTTGTAAAACATTATGGTGTATCAATTGGCATATTTGCTGATCAAATCTTTACAAGGTTCGAATAGGCTCATAAATACTGGTTTCTCTAGTTTGGCCTATTCATGCTTCATGCTTCTGTTTAAGACATTTTGGAGGCTGGGAATCCCGCAAATGGTTGAAATATCAAAGCAATATACCACTGACAACTTGTTTTCCTGTGATTGAGGGAAAATATATATGCCTCGATTAGAAGCACTACCCAAACAAGCAGAATTTGCTACATTCAAAGATGAGCTCATTTTTCATGCAAAGCATAGCCCAGGCTGGAGTGAACCAACAGCTAAATCGTTTTGCTACTTGATTTTTATAAGTGAGTCCAATTCCCTTACCATTCCCACTAGAGTCTTATTATGCAGGGATGTTTCCATTTTCTTTTTTAATAAATGGTAACCAGCTGATGATAAAGTCAGGCTTTAGGATAAATGCATAAAATCATAGCGAAGGGGGTGACATCAAA
This sequence comes from Eschrichtius robustus, assembly GCF_028021215.1. Taxonomy (NCBI): domain Eukaryota; kingdom Metazoa; phylum Chordata; class Mammalia; order Artiodactyla; family Eschrichtiidae; genus Eschrichtius; species Eschrichtius robustus. The sequence continues at coordinate 51,394,598 of NC_090826.1, forward strand.
ATACCCTTTTTCATTGAAGTGTTGGTCTCATGTGGGTGGTTGAAAAGAAAAGAGAATTGGTTTATGACTATCAGCATTTGATAATGGGGAAACTGAGGCCTAGCTGTTCAGTGACTTGCCCAAAGACATGTGACTGGTGAGTGATCTAACCATACTGTGAAACTAGATTTCCCTTAAGGCAATGGGTGGGCTGTGAAACTGATTACCTTTAGAGACCTGTTCAAGAATTTTTGGATACCAAAGCAAGTTGAGTAGCTAAGCTTCCTTCTGTTTTTTGCAGATGTGCACACGGATTGTTTTAGAGAAAAGGGTGAAATTCCTTGAAAAGGTAGACCTTCATCATATGGTGACTGCTTATTTTATATACTTAGATAAGGATCTTGTCTCTGACCAATCATTTGTGATAGATTCTGCCTTAGGGAACATCTCCTGGCTTCCTTCTCAGAGCTAATGCTTACGTTCACTTTGCTCTATCTAGAATCCTCTGCTTCTGTTTTCACCTGGATAAATTCTGTTGAAAATGAATTGGGTGGCCCTTTGATGTGTTCCCCAGATATCCTTCTGAGGTACTTTCTCCAGGGAGGAACAGTTCTTTGTCATCATTGCCTGAACTTCCATTAGATGCAAGGTGGAGACCTGATCTGTTTTGCTAGTCGTTATATGCATGGAAGTGCTTGACACATAGGAGGTCCTTGAATAATTACTGTATGAGAGAATAGAGTGATCCTAACCCTGGCTTTTACACAATGATACTCTTTTTGAAGATGGAATATTTATTTGAGAATTTGAAATAATACAGAGTATAAAATGTTTAATGTATATTGCATATTAAATGTATTGTAATCGTTTGAAATAACTGAAAGTTTTAATTTTATCACAGTAATTATATATGCATATAATTATACTATCTATATTCCTATATATATATATATCAATTTATCTATCATATATATATATAGATTTGTTTGTTTTGCTCTAGGGAAAGAGATACTAATAATTATTGATCCTTGCTATGCAGCAGGCACTGTATTAGGTCCTTGTACATATTGGTGCTATTTAATCTTCATATATAAGCAGTTTGAGTGACTAAATTAGAGCTCAGATAATTGTATGGCTTGCCACGCACTCAGAATATAAGAAAGCTGGATTCACACCCAGACCTACCTTCCTCAGAAGTTCCTGGTATTTCCACTCTCCAGAAGTGAATGGGGCTCAGAGAGCAGGTGTCCCTTTCCTGCTGTCAGACAGCTAGTCAGTGGCAGAGCTGAGTGGTAGAATCTGGGACTCCCGACCTTTACAAGATTTCACAAGGCCCAGACTTTCCATCAGCTCTGTTTACACTGAGAAATGCATTCATTTGGCAATTGTCTGGGCCCCATGTGAACAGCTGCTAACTTGTGGTGTTAGCTAGTTCACAGATTCCTTGGTCCTCCTGACTCCAGCTTCTGCAGAGGTTTAGGATTGGGAAATACAGATTTTGTCATTCATTTGCTTGTATATAAAAATCCATTTTCCAGCTCTCCCACTCCTTAGTCTCGTCCTAAGCCATCTTGCTGTGCATTTGTCAAGGACATTTGCCATTTTCAATTCGGAGAGAATAATTCAAGTCAGAGAAAACTAAGCACCAGAATTCATGAAAAAATATATTAGGAACAGTTTAAAAATGGGAATGGCTGTATTTGCTCTATAACAAGCAGAGCATTAAAAAAAAATCAATAATAAGAACAACAACTAATGGTGATAATGTCTTCCCTGACTCATAGGGATATTTAAGAGTAAAATGATGTAATTGATGGGAAACACTTTGAAAAATAAAAGCAGCATGCAGCACAAGACATTATGATGACTATACGATTGTCCTTAAGCACAGCTAAAAGTGAGCCTTATCTCCCTCAGGACCAGATGTCATCAGTGAGAAATCATTTGTATAATTCCCTAAGTGCAAAGGATGTCTGCAGGGCTCCAGGCTCTTATACTTGTTGTTATGATCTCTCCATAGGGTGTCCCATGGATGTGGCCCAGGGCAAATTAGAACCTCTCTGAGCCTTTGTTCCCAGGTCTGTGAGATGGGGATTAATCTTATTAGTAATGGCTGCCTTCTACAGAGCAAGTCTATGTGCCAGGTACCAAGCATCTGGGGTTTATGATTTCATTTAATGCTTACAAAGGAAATGCCTTATTTTATAGATGAGGAAAATGAAGCATAGGGCAGTGAAATATATAGGCCTAGATCACACAGCTGGAGTATCGTGAAGTGTGTAGAAATCCACAGATCTTAACTTAGTCACTGTGTGTGGTGGATTGTGCAGATCTGACTCTCCATCATGCTTTTCTCTATCCCCTCTTCTTCTTTGGGCAGTCACCCCTTCTCCAGAACATAGTCCATAGTAGTCTGTGCCTGTCCACGTCACCACAGGGTAATAGTGTGACCAGGCCTAGCCAGTCACAATAATACTCTCACTCTAGCCCCATTAACTGACTCAAGGGCTGGGTACAGGATGAAGGCCTGGCCAACCAGGATCCCTAGGATTTATATATATAAAAGTGGAGAGAGAGACTGTCTCTCCTGTAGGATTGCCAGCCAGGATGAGGTAAGAAGACTCAAGAAGACTGTTTACAATAGGAAAGAACGAAGCCAACAGAATAACAGAGGCAAGAGATGGAGAGCATTCTGGCTGCATCCTTTAAGCCCCTAGGCCCAGCAGTGCTTGAGGTGAGATCCGCCCCACGCTTTCCAGTCATGGGAGTCAGTAAATACCATTTAAAAAAAAAAAGACACTTTTTTTAGAGCAGTTTTAGGTTCACAACAAGGTTGAGAGGAAGGTACAGAGATTTCCTGTATCCTCCTGCCTCCACACATGCTTAGCCTCCCCCATCGTCACCCACCAGAGCTGTACATTTGTGACAATTGACAAACTTACATTGACCCATCATAATCACCCAAAGTCCATAGTTCACATTACGGTTCACTCTTGGCGTCGTACATTCTATGGGTTTGGACAAATTTATGATGACATGTTTCCATTACTGTAGTATCATACAGAGTAGTTTCTGTATGATAGTAAATAAAATTTTTTAAAATTTATTTACTTTTGGCTGCGTTGGGTCTTTGTTGCTGCTCGTGGGCTTTCTCTAGTTGCAGCGAGCGGGGGGTACTCTTCTTTGCAGTGCACAGGCTTCTCATTGCAGTGGCTTCTTTTGTTGCGGAGTACAGGCTCTAGGCTTGCAGGCTTCAGTAGTTGTGGCACACGGGCTCAGTAGTTGTGGCTCGCAGGCTCTAGAGCGCAGGCTCAGTAGTTGTGGTGCACGGGCTGAGCGGCTCACGGAGCAGGGCTTGAACCCGTGTCGCCTGCATTGGCAGGCAGATTCTTAACCACTGCGCCACCAGGGAAGCCCTAAAAGTCCTCTGTGCTCTGCCTATTTACCCTGACCTCCCTCTCCTCCAGCCCTGGCAACCACTGACTCTTTCACTGTCTCCATAGTTTTGCCTTTTTCAGATGTCATATAGTTGGAATCATACTTTTCCAGATTGGCTTCTCTCACTTAGTAATATGCATTTATGTTTCTTCCATGTTTTTTCATGGCTTGATAGTTCATTTATTTTTAAAGCTGAATAATACTCCATTGTCTGGAGGTACCACAGTTTATTGATCCATTCACCTGCTGAAGGACATCTTGGTTGCTCCCAGGTTTTGGCAATTATGAATAAAGTTTCTATAAACATCTGTGTGAAGGTTTTTGTGTGGACAAAAGTTTTTAACAAATACAATTTTAAAGCTAATTGAATTAGGGTTTTGGCATTTGCAACCAAAAAAATTTCTGAGTAATATAATAGGTAACAAAGTTTGTTTATACACATTGTCTTCCTTGGTGCTTCCAGCAACTCTGTTCCCAGTGTTCTTATGAGCGGCTTTTTCTAATAGAAATAAGAAGGACCAGAAAAAAACTAATGACCCACTTGATATTTATACTCAGTGTTTGTTCCTCCAAAGACCTTGCTCTTTCCATACTACCCTGCTAGACACAGAAGGTAGAACCAGACATGCTAATGAGCTTTGAGTTTACTGTAAAACAAAGGCAGATAATCTGTCATATTAGAACAATCTCTTTTTTTAAAATAATTAATTAATTAATATATTTTTGGCTGTGTTGGGTCTTCGTTGCTGTACGTGGGCTTTCTCTAGTTGCGGTGAGTGGGGGCTACTCTTTGTTGTGGTGCGCGGGCTTCTCTTTGCGGTGGCTTCTCTTGTTGCGGAGCACAGGCTCTAGGCGCTCAGGCTTCAGTAGTTGTGGCACGTGGGCTCAGTAGTTGTGGCTCACGGGCTTAGTTGCTCTGCGGCATGTGGGATCTTCCCGGGCCAGGGCTCGAACCCGTGTCCCTTGTATTGGCAGGCCGATTCTTAACCACTGTGCCACCAGGGAAGCCCAACAATCTCTTATTTATTCTGATTATCCCCAAGAAGTTAACAAACGTTTTTCTAGTTATTAAGGCAAGTAAATGCCCCAAACTTTTTTTAATAATATCTTGATTTAAATACATTTGACACTTTCGTGCCTTTTTGACAACAGAACTCTGATCATGATTGTATTTTTTACTTGATGATCAGGGTCATAATTTCCCCTGTCATAACAGACAACACTCTTTGTTGTTAATGTGATTGTTTAACTTCCCAATTAGATGGTAAGGTCCATGTGGGTAGACAGTATGCTGTCATTGTCACTATCATCATCATCGCCATCATCATCATCCCAGTTCTTAGCCCAGTACCTGGTATCTACTGTTAACTAAAGGCCTGAGTCATGAATGCATGCATAACAGGCATAATTGTAAAATGAAGCTGAATAATTCTAATGCAATTCAATTACAAATGTTTAAGAGGCTACTGAAATATGCAAGATTGGTCCTTCATTTAACCCCAGATCACTAAGGTTTTTGTGTTTGTGTGCTTTTTTTTCACATTCCTCCCTCTTTTTCAAGATGTTTTGCTGTTCATATGGGTCTACAACCGTGGGTGTTATATAGGTGTGTGTAGAAAGGAATGACCAGTCTCTAGTATCCAATAGGTCCTGGCTCTGTCCTTCAATATTTGTGTAGCCTTGAACACACCCTTTAACATCTCTGACCTTCACTGTCCTCCAATGCAAAATGGGAATCCAATAAGCTACCCCAAAGATGTGTGATAAGGATTAACTGTGATAAGGCTATCAAGTCACCCGGTAGGTGAACCACAAACATGTTTTAATGAGAGTTCCAGAAGAGTAGGACACTGAATGCCAAAGTATTAAAATGAGGCGAGGGACAGTGCTGCCTGGATGGAGGAAGTGCACAGGGGAATGAAGGTATCACTCAGAGGGTTTCCAGGGTTTTGATACTGCAAATGCCAGATCAGCCTGAGGCCAAGATCAGGTTGTGAATAAAGAGGTCTTTCTCAGCAATGGAAGGAACACATTTGTTTTCAGAGCAAAGGACTCTTTTCTTTAGTAAGTGATGAAGTCAGTGTACATGAGTCCCATTGCTTTAGATCCCCATTGCCGTCACCTGCGTGTGCAAACCACAAACACTTCCAGAGACCAACTCCAGACAGCTTTGTGGGACATCAAGCTGTTGCTATGTCATCACTTTTTCCTTTCCTGAGGAACGTCATCTCTGTTCATCAAAGATAAAGGAAGATTTTTTAAAAAGATAAAGGAAGATAAATATTAGGAAAGCAGTTTGGGATGCAGGAGATCCTTAGACCTTGCTATTTACTTAACCTTTCAAAACATATCTAAATAGATAACTATTGACTACTGTGTTAGCAGGAGAGGGTGGCTGTTGAGAATATGGTCTGGAAGTCACATCGACAGGGATTCACATCCTTGCTTCTGTCTTTATCAGTTTTGTGACTTTGCACAGGTATCTAACCTCTCCAAGCCTCATTACACTCACCCATAAAATAGGTATAAAGTACGTCCTTGGCATGATTGAAGAAGAGCCCAGAGCTTGGTACTTAGCAGTTAACTGACTGTTGCAGTTGCTTGGATTTTTGTACAAGTTATATCAGTGAATTCGAGAGCTAGCAGCACAGAGTTTGCTCAAGGTGGAACATCCCTGGCTGTACTGCATTGTTGGACTCTCCCTCCCTCTCTCCTTTCCTTTCCACTGTTTTTTTCAGTCCTTTGTATATTTCTTGCTTCCTGTCTTTGTCAAACATCTCTTTAAAAAGAATTTTTTTTTGCAGTATAGTTGATTTACAGTGCTGTGCCAATCTCTGCTATACAGCAGAGTGACTCAGTGATACACATATTTTTAAAATCAAACATCTCTTGATCATTTACCTTGTTCCTACAACGGAGCAATCAAACTTCTTTACAAAGTACTTTTGTGGACACTCATTTTGCTTTTACATATTTTTCATTTTACAAAGTACATTTATATAATGTGTGTTGTTTTATTTCAATACATTTTATTTACCTATAATATATATTCAGAAAAATGCACGAATCACAAGTGGTCAAGTAATTTTTACAAAGTACGTGTACCTATGTAACCAGCACTGAGATAAAAAAGTGAAGATTTCCTATACCCCCCCCAAATCTCCCCTGTGCCTCTTCCTAACCAAAGGTAACCACTGTTCTGCTTTCCAACAACTTAGATTAATTTTGCCTGTTTTTGAACTTTAGTAAATGGAATTATATACTCTTATGTGTGGTTTATTCCTTTCAATTAGTGTGTGAGATTCATCCATGTTGTTACATGTAGCAATAATTCTTTCTTGCTGCTGTATAGTATTTTTAAAAATTCATTCTACTATTAATGGACATTTGGGTTGTTATGAATTCTTGTGTTTGTCTTTTGATATACAGGTAAAACAGAAACACATTTCTGCTGGTTGTATACCTAAGAGATAAATTGCTGGGTTGTAGAGTGTAAATCTTCAGCTTGATTAGGTACTGCCTAAAGGTTTCTCAGAGTAATTCAAACAATTTATTCCCTCACCAGCAGAGAATGAGAGTTCTGGTAGCTCCACATACTTACCAACAATTGGTATTGTCAGAATTTTTATTTATACCCTTTCTGTTGGGTGTGTAGTGGTATTATTTTTATTTCAATTTGCATTTCTCTAACACCTAATGAAGTTGAGTGCCTTTGCATATGCTTATTGGCTATTTGAATATCTCCTTTTGTGAAGTGCCTATTCAGGTTTTCTGTCTTTTTTCTTCTAGATTTGTAGGCTTTTTTTTTTTTTTTTTTTTTTTTTTAATTCTGGATACGGGTTCTTTGCTGTATATATATAGAAAATATATTCTCCCAATTTGTGGTTTACCTTTTCACTCTGTTTGTATATGTATTTATTTATATATTTATATTTTTAATTTTTATTGAAATATAGTTGATTTACAATGTTTTAGTTTCAGGTGTACAGCAAAGTGACTCAGTTTTATATATATATGTATATATATACACACACTTTACATCCTCTTTCACTGTAGGTTATTACAAGATATTTTGTATAGTTCCCTGTGCTATATAGTAGGCCCTTGTTGATTATCTATTTTATATATAGTAGTGTGTATACTTTAATCCCAAACTCCTAATTTATCCCTCCCCTCTAACTTTTCACTCTTGAAATCTTGTCTTCTGGCATATAAAATTTCTTAATTCTTATATAGTCTGATTTATAATGTTGATTTTTGTGTCCTGTTTAATAAACTTTCACTTATTTTCAGGTCATAAAGATATTTTCTTTTGTTTTTTTTTTCTAGAAGATTTAATGTTTTACTTTCCACATTTAGATCTACTTTTAATCAGGAATTAGTTTTTGTTTGTTGTTAGGAAGGAATCAGGGTTCACTTTTCCCATAATAATTTCCAATTCACTTTCCATTTATTGCAAAGCCCATTATTTCCTGACTGCACGGCAGAGAATATTTGTCCAAACCAAGTGACCGTATATGGATAGGTTTAATTTTGAACACTCTCTTGTCTCCTATTGATATATTTGTCTATCTGTGTACCAGTACTACAATGTCTTAATCAATGTACATTTAAACAAGTTCTGATATTTGGTAGGTAAATCTTGCAGTATTGCCTTCTTCAATATTGTCTTGCTATTCTTAGCCTTTTGTATTTCCACATAAAATTTAGAATCAGCTGGTCACTTTTTACAATAATAACTAGTCCTGCTACAAATGTCGAATGGGATAGTATTGAATAGTATTGAATCAATAGTATGAGTTTTCCAGTCAATAAGGATGGTATATCCCTCCATTTAAATTGGTGTTAATTTCTCTCAGTAATGTCTCATAGCTGTAAGTTCAGAAGTTTTGCACTTCTTTTGTTAAATTTTTTGAAGTATTTCGTGTCTATGATGCTACTGTAAATGGTATTATTTAAAATATTTTCTATTTGTTAGTGCTATATAAAAACATGTTTTAAATATCAACCTTGCTATTTTCACTTATTAGTTCTAATCATATATTCTTTCAGATTGTCTATTGCATGCAATCATGTCATCTGTGAATAAGGACCTTTTAATTTCTTCCATACCAGTTCTATGGTTTTAATTTTTTTCTTCCCTTATTGTGCTAGCCCAGTCCTCAGTACAATGTTGAATAGAAATGGTAGTATCAAGCATTCTTGTCACATTCTCCATTTCAGGGAAAAAGTTTTCAGTATTTCACTATTAAGTATGATATTTGATATAAGGTTTTAAAGAATAGTATTTATCCAATTAAGAAAGTTCACTCCATTCCAAGTTTGCTAGGAATTTTTAGAAGGAAGGGTATTGGATTTTATCAAATGCTTTTATGTATTTAGATTATCATATTGTTTTATTCTTTACTCCATTGATGTGCTAAATTACATGGATTGAACTTTGAGTGCTAAACCAACCAGGAATTTTTATTTCTGGAGTAAACCCTAGTCGGCCTTGGGTACTATCATTTTTGTATACTGCTGGATTGGACTTGTTGATGTCTTATTTAGGATTTTTACATGTCTTGAGATTTATCTGACATTTTCCTTTTTTCCAATATCCTTGTCAGGTTGTTGAATCAAGGTTATGCTGATCTCATAAAGTTAGCTATTCTTTTCTATTATCTGGAAAAACTTGTGCAAGATTGATGATATTTTCTCCTTAAATATTTGGAAGAATTAACTAATGAGGCTGTCTGAGCCTAGAGACTTCTCCATTTGGTGGAATGTTTTAATTGGAAATTTAACTTTTTAAATAGCTATAGATCAAGTTTTCTATTCTTGTGTCAGTTTAGGGAAATTTCCTTCTTTTAGGAATTTGGCAATTTCACTTAACTTTTAAAATTTACTGGCATAAAGTTATTTATAATATCCTCTCATTATTCTTCCTTTTTTTGAAAAAAGTGTTTGTAGGATATGTTGTGATATGTTCTTTTTCATACCTGGTTATCAAATCTCTCTCCCCACTCCCCTGTCCTCCTTTCTCTGTCTCTGTCCCTCTCTTCTTGATCAATCTTGCTAAGCATTTATTCTTTTTGTTATTCTAATAGTCACTTTTCTTTGTTTATTTCCTCTACTGTGTTTTTTTCCATTTTATTATTTCTGCTCTTTTTGATTTCCCTCCTTCTACAATTTCAGTTAATTACTTAAAACTTTGGGTTTGGGCCTTTTAAAATTTCTTTTCTAACATATGCTTTTAAGGCTACACATTTTCCTTTAAGTCCGTATTTCAGCAGCATCTGCGAGTTTTGATATGTTTTTTAATAATTTAGTACAAAATATTTTCTAATTTTCATTGTGGTTTATTCTTTAACCCAAGGTTCATTTGGAATTATTTTGCATAATCGTTAGTTTTAGGGATTTTCTGTTTAGATTTTTGTTATTGTTTTCTAGCTCTAAACCACCGTGTTCAGAGGGCATATTATGTATGACTTAAATTATATGCAAGGCGTTGAGACTTGCTTTATAGTCAAGTGTATTGTCAATTTTGATAAATGTTCTATGTACACTTGAAAATACTGTGTGTACTGCTACTGGTGCTCTCAGTTGCAGTGTTCTAACAATAGCTGTCAATTAGTTCCAGAGTATTATTTGTGCTATTCAGATCTTTTTTTGTTTGTTTTTACTGATATTTTTGTCAGTGTATATACTGGTTATTGAGAGAGGCATGCTAATATTTCTATGATTATATATTTATTTTTTCTTTTTTCCTATGTCAGTTTATATTTCATGTATTGTGAATCTATGCAGTTGAGTTCATATTAATAAGTGTTAAATCATCCTTTTCTCCTATGAAAAATTTTTTTAATTTCTAAAAATGTGTCTTGGGACTTCCCTGGTGGTCCAGTGGTTAGGACTCTGCGCTCCCAATGCAGGGAGCACGGGTTCAGTCCCTGGTCAGGGAACTAAGATAACACATGCTGTGCAGCGCAGCCAAAAATATTTTTAAAAAATGTGTCTTACCTACATTGTCTGATATAGTTGTTTTTTTTTTTTTTTAATTAGTGTTTGCATGGTATATATATTTTCATTTGTGGCTGAAGCTATGGATGCCCTGCTGGTATCTCCTCAGCACTCAGTCTTCCAGGAAATGCTAAATCATCCTACTGAGTCCCATAAGCACCTTCAACTCTCTGCCTGACATTTTTAATTGACTCCTGTGGCAGGCAGGAAGTAGGGGGAGTTAGTAGTTCTCCAGGCAGAGCCCTCTACCAATAAGGTGTGGGAGTTTAGGGATAAATACCTCAGTTTTCTAACCCCTCAGTTGAGACAACTGTGATATATATTTTATACAATCCCGCATCAGTCCATAGCAGAATTCAGTTATAATTGCCTCAAGAATTACTGTTCATTAATGCATCCAGTATCCTACCTTTCCCTGTCTTATTTTCTCATTCCCTTACATATGATCCTGTCATCACTTAATAGTAAACTATTTGCACTCAAATACTTGTGTCAGTGTCTGCTTCTGAAGAAATCCAGCCTAGGAAGCTATCTTTTTCCTTACAGTTTGTCTAATATCTTTATATTTAAAGATGGAGCATATTGTTGTGTTTTGTTTTATTCAGTCTGTTAATTTTTGTTTTTAATCAAAATATTAATCCACTTACACTTAATGTGTATACTGGTGTATTTGTGTGTTCTGTTTTCTCTCATGTCTAGCTTCATTATTTCTCCTCTATTAACCTGTTAGTTATACATTCTTTTACCATACTTTTAGTGAGTATCCTAGAAATTACAAGCACACTTAACTAATTACAGTCTAATATAAATTAGATCTTTTACCACTTCCCAGATATTGCTGATTGAGAACATTTATACTCCTTTTATTCTTTTCCTGATTTTTGGTTATTAATGTCAAGCAAAGTAACACATACATTTTAGAGTTCACAAGACATTATTATCATTGTTTGTGTAGATAATATTCATTTAGGTTTATATACTTGATGTACCTCTACCAATTGTCCTTAATTCTTTCCTGCATTTTGATTTTATTGCTTAGAATCATTTTCCTACTGTCTGAAGAGCTAACTACTTTTAGTGGGATTCTGTTGACAATGAATTTTCTCAGGGTTTTTTGTTTGCTTGTATAGAAACATTTTTATTTACTTTTTGCTTTTTTCTTCTTTATATGTGACATTGTTTTTATTTAAGAACAACTTACATACATTCAAAGCACAAAATCTCAGCGTTCAGCTTGATGAATTTTTATGTATACCATCCAAATCAAGGTTTTGAACATGTAGAGCACTCCAAGAAGTTTTCCCATCCTTCCCTACAGACAACACTTTTGCTATAGAAATAACTGCAATTCTGTGTTCCCCAACAATACGTTAGTTTTGCCTGTTCTTGAACTTCATACAAGTGGTACCATACAAGAAGTACTTTTGTTTCTGGCTTCTTTGACTCAACATTAGGTCTGTGGAATCATCTTTTATGTGTAATAGTGGGTTTTTTTTTTATTGCCATGTAGTATCCCATTGACTATATTACAATTTATTTATCCACTCTATTATTGATGGACACTTGGGTTGTTTTTCATTTTGGGCTATTAATAATAAAGCTGTGATGAACATTATTGTATAGGCTTACTTTTGGCAGGACATAAATACTTATTTCTGTTGGGTATGTACCATTTTTCATTGGTTTTAGTTTTGGGAGTTAATAGTTATTTCCTTTAAGAACTTTAAAAAGCATTTTTATAGTTTTATAGCCTCTAAAGTTTCTATTGAAAAGTCAGGCATTAAGTTTTACTGTTGCTCCTTTGAAGATAAATGTGCTTTTTCCTCTGGCTGCTTTTAAAATGATTTTGTTTTTGGTTTTTAGTAGTCTTATTATGATATTCCTATGTGTGGTTTTCTTTTTATATATCCTGCTTTAATCTGTGGCTTAATATCTTTTGTCAATTTTTGATAATTTTCAACTGTCAACTTTCAAATATTGCCTTTGATCCTTTCTTTTTCTTCTTCCTTTACGCAATTCCATTATATACATGATAGAGCTTTATATCCTCTCTCATATGTCTTTCTTGGTACTTTCTAAGATTTTCATCTTTTCTTCCTCTCCCTGTGTTAGCTTGAATAGTTTCTATTGACCTAACTCCTGATTCACTGTTATGTCCATATAGAATTCTTAATTTTGATTATTATATTTTTCAGTTCTAAATTTTTAATTTGATTTTTATAAGTGCCAGTTCTCTGATTACATTCTCCATCTTGTCATCTCCACATTTTACTGACATTTATTTATTTTTATTAAGTTGGACAAAGGCTTTTTAAAAAATTTATTTATTTAATTTATTTAATTTTATTATTTTTTTAAATTTTTGGCTGTGTCGGGTCTTCGTTGCTGCGCAGGCTTTCTCTAGTTGTGGCAAGTGGGGACCACTCTTCGTTGTGGTGCGTGGGCTTCTCATTTTGGTGGCCTCTCCCGTTGCAGAGCATGGACTCTAGGTGTGCGGGCCCCAGTAGTTGTGGCACGCGGGCTCAGTAGTTGTGGCTCATGGGCTCTAGAGCACAGGCTCAGTAGTTGTGGCCCACAGGCTTAGTTGCTCCTTGGCATGTGGGATCTTCCTGGACCAGGGCTCGAACCCGTGTTCCCTGCATTAGCAGGTGGATTCTCAACCACTGTGCCACCAGGGAAGCCTCTACTGACAGTTATTTTAAAGTTCATGTCTGATGGGTTCCCAAACCAGGTCATCTCCCATTCTTTTTCCATTGTCTGTGTTTTTCCTGTTATTCTTGCTTGTTGATATGTCTGTTATGTTTAATTGAATGGCAGACATAATTTATGGGAATCTGTGGAAGTTCTTGGTGATGTCATTTGCCTTTAGAGTGAGTTTGCCATATGCTCAAGATCGTCAATAGAGGGCAGGTCACATGAATACAATCTGAGACTGAGATGCATTGAAGCTGGGTTGCAACTTTGGTAAGGTTCCATTTGCGTCTGGTCCATCCCTTATCTGGAGGGTAGACCCCCATAGACATTATTTATTTGATTCTTATATTGTATCAGGTAGGATTCCCTGGGATGTTGCAAGTAAAAGAAAAAGTAGCTTAAACAGAATAAATTTATCATCTTACATAGCGAGAAGTCCAGAGATAGGCTGGTTCTTTGGCTGCTAATTCGTAAATGCATCCCGGATCTAGCTTGGGTTCTTTAAAATTCTCTTGGCTTTGTTCTCATGGTTTTATGGTCGCTGCAGTTATGGGTCTCATGTGTAGCTAACACTATCCTGAGGTAGGAAAGTGAACTTGTCTTTATGGGGCTCTGTGTAAGAGTGAATAATCCATCTTCTGGAGGCCTCCTTCCCCCAGAGTCTTCCCTTCATGTCTCTTTGGCAAGAATTTTGTCACATGCCTATGCCTAAACCAGATTTTGTCAGGGGCAATGGAAGGGCCATGTTTGACTTAGACTAGTCAAGATTAACCACTTAGGCCTGGGAGGGGTCCTTTCTCTGAGCATATAGCCAAGGGGAGTGTGAACACCTAAGCAAAACTGGGACCTGATTAACAAAGAAGAAGGAAATAATATGTATCTGTCACTTGGAGAGATAGCTGGGTCTCATACAGCAATCCTATGAGAAGCATATTATTGTTGTCGATCCAGTTTTAATTATGAAAATTCTGTGATTTGCAGAGTTTGAATACCTAGCACAAGGTCAGTTATTTGGTGTCAGAGTCTCTATTAAAATAAATATCATCTGATTCCAGATTCTGTGTTCCTTTTTTTAAAAATAAATAAATTAATTAATTTATTTTTGGCTGCATTGGGTCTTTGCTGCACACAGGCTTTCTCTAGTTGCGGCGAGCGGGGGCTACTCTTCGTTATGGTGCACAGACTTCTTATTGCAGTGGCTTCTCTTGTTGCAGAACATGGGCTCTAGGTGCACGGGCTTCAGTAGTTGTGGCACACGGGCTCAGTAGTTGTGGCTTGCGGGCTCTAGAGTGCAGGCTTAGTAGTTGTGGCGCGTGGACTTAATTGCTCTGTGGCATGTGGGATCTTCCCGGACCAGAGTTTGAACCCGTGTCCCCTGCATTGGCCAGGGAAGCCAATGTGTGCCACCAGGGAAGCACCTCTGTGTTCTTTTTAATGCCTCGCTGTCTTCTGACAAGGATAGAAGTTTCCTTTTTTTTTTTATAACCGCTGCTATAAGATGTTCACACATACAAACTGAGGTAGATGTCACAATTTCCTTCACCCTGCCTTTCCAGATCTTAGCAGAAATGTCATAAATGGTCAATCAGGATGAGAATGTTGTGGGGATGGTGTTAATCACCTACAGACCTAAGATTGCCTAAAATTTTAATTTATATATTTATGTGGCCATTCCTCAATAAGTAGTGGACGTAAGCCACCTAGGGCCTAAGCATTATAAGGTGTTGCTATTCAAGATGTAACCACAAGGGACAAATTAGATTTTTTACTTCCATTAGCAAATATGATTTGTGTCCATTCTCTGCTGCCATTCATAATTTTGAACTCCACTCTACTTAAAATATTCCCTCTCAGCATCAGCTGAATGATTTTCACAAGAATCTGTCTCTTTGAGAAGTACCCTTAGAATGATGGATTAGTGGTCCTGACAACATTTGCTAAGTTGGGAGCCCGTTAGCCCTTTCCATTTCTCTCCTCCAGAGTGGAGGTGGGGAGCCATGAAGCCCTGCCATCAGAAGAGTTGGAGAGTAGACCTCTTCATGACAAAGCAGCTGGAACAACCACAATTTCAGCCCTTGAGAGCAGCTCCTGCCACGGGGTCAGAGGAGCAGCATTTTACGTTCCTTTGTAGAATAAACTGAATATTTTTATAAGAAACAAATCTTCCATCTATAATCCTGTTCCCATTAGTGGGTCAAGGCAAGAGCAAACCAGAGAGGCTTAATTTACTTAGGAGACATTCAGTATAAATACTATATTCCCTTGTGTGATGTTCTTGTTCTGTTAGCCTTAATACGTGCAAACAAAGATGACTTACCCAAAGTTTTGATATGCTCGAAGACCATCCTTCTTATAACAGGGTGTTCTTTCTCGGCTGGGTGTCAAGAAGATCTCGAAAGTCTACATCAACACAGCATGTATTTTCCCTCTGCTAAACTATCATACAATCTGTAATTGCTAACCCCACAAATTTGAAAGTTTACCTTAACATTTGCGGGAAGCAGATGGTTTTCATACACTGCCAACCTGTTGTTACCAAAGCATTTTCCAAGAATTGTTTCCCAGCCACAGTCACTAGCATAATTAACCTTTCTGTGGATTGAATAAACAAGAAAGTGATCACCAATATGCCTGAAAGCCAAATGCACCATTCAAGATTTGCCTCAGAGCAAGCTCTGGGGCACATGTAAAACCACATGTGGCATGATGAATAACCAAATTTCGGTATGTTTTCTGGTGGCCACTGTTCCTTCTTCTGTCTCCTCCTCTATTCCATAGTACACCCTCTGGTTCTGGTCCTGTGTTCTTATTTACCTGTTTCTGTCTGCAGCCATTGGTCTGGCTAGGCCCCAAGATAGTCTTCTGAATAGAATAGTAAACAGGAAAGAAGTGTCTAGGCTGTGAGAGAAAATGGCCTCAGATTTGAAGCTTTAGGATCAGTGCTTCACAGCTGTTTGTTTCCCTACAGGCTTCATCCGGACTTTTTCAATACCTGTGAATTTCCTGCCGCTGCCCCTACCCTCCCCACCTTCCTGGTCTTTGCCTTGTGTTCTGAGTGTCTTGCTGATTTCTCTCACTCTCTCTTTGGTTTATATTCCACTGTTTCTTCTGACTTTTAAAAAACTTTTTACTTTGAAACAATTATAGATTCATAGGAAGTAGCAAAAAAAAAAAAAAAAAAAAAAACCCCAAAAACCTAACAAACAAAACGTGCAGAGTTCCCATGTATAGCTTTCAATTAGTTTTCCCTAATGGTTACATCTCCCATAACTATAGTACAATATTCATACCAACTGACATTGGTACAATCCACAGGGTGTATTCAGGTTTCAACAGTTTTAGATGCACCTGTGTGTGTGTGTATGTGTATGTGTGTGTACGTGTGTGTTCTGAGTTTTAAAGAGGAAACATCTTCAGTCTTCTGCCTGACTTCGGAATGGCTCAGAGTCAGATTCAATAAACATTCATTAAGTATATGTATGAGACATTGACAGATAATTCACATGAGCTCGTTCAGTTGATCTTCACATCAACCCTTTTAAGAAGAGATTATGTTATTTATTTTACCTGTGAGGAATTCAAGCAAACTCCACAGAAATCCTGTGGTATTCCCAAGGTCATCTAAGTAACAGCCTGATTCCAAGGCCAGGGCTCAACGATGCTGCTTGCCTGGTCCTTCAGCCTCTATGTAGACCATGGCCTCTCTTTTCATGCACTTTATTCAAGTCATAGCCTGACTTGGACCTCAGCTTTGCAGGGGCCTCCTACTTTCCCGCCTCCCTGACCTAGACTAAGTCTTTGTGACCTCCCTGATCCATAGCCTAGACTCACTTCAGGCCAGAATAAAACTCAGGTCTTTTGACTCCTGGTGAAAGTTCTCCACACTGATTGTTGTCAGAGTGGAGGAGGATGTTTTCCCCTTCATAATGATAAGTACCACTGACTGAGGACCTACTATGTGTCATGAGCTGTGCTAGCCTTCTTGCCTCATTTTCACTCTGAGAAGTCTTATCAGATAATTATTATTATTATCCCCATTTTACAGTTGAGGACACAGGCTCAGAGAGCATAAGTGACTTAGCATCAGGCACAGAATTATCAGGTGGCAAAACCGGGACTGGAACTTGTGGCTGTCTGACTCCAGACCTGTATTTGGGACCTATACTTCTTGCTTTGAAAGTGTCAGCTGAAAAAATGCACAATGTGAGGGTTGTGAGTGAAGTTTTATTTGGGGCAAAATGAGGACTCTAGCCTGGGAGATGGCATTTCAGAGAGCTCTGAGAAACTGCTCCAGAGAGGCTGTGGGGGAGGTCAGTGTTACATACGATTTTAGTGAATGGGGTACGTGCAGTCAAGCACACATTTTGGCAGAGGTTGGCTGCTAGTCACGAGGAGCAGATGTCACCGTTAATGATTTTAGTGCTTTTCTAGACATGAGGAGAGGCAAGAATTGGGCTCATAAAATCTCCTGAAAATATCTAACTATCTGAAGACCTCTTCTGCCAGTTTTTCCCAGAGCACAGAGTGCCTCATTCCTGATCTCCACCCTAAACTCCTTTTAGGGAGTGTTGAAGGTCAGCAGCTACAGTGACTCATGATTTAATTCTTGCAGAGGTAGATGGCAAGTGCCAATTTGTAGTTGGCAAAAGAAACAAATAATTACCTCATTTTCCTCCAGACATGAAAACAAAACAGAAAAGTTCAAATTGTGTGATATAGAGATAAAAATTAGAGATTAACGCTATCAAATTACCAATGGAATTTTTCACAGAACTAGAACAAGAAATTTTACAATTTGTATGGAAACACAAAAGACCCCGAATAGCCAAAGCAATCTTAAGAAAGAAAAACGGAACTGGAGGAATCTGGCTCCTTGACTTCAGACTATACTACAAAGCTACAGCAATCAAGAGAGTATGCTACTGGCACAAAAACAGAAATATAGATCAATGGAACAGGATAGAAAGCCCAGAGATAAACCCACGCACATATGGTCACCTTATCTTTGACAAAGGCAAGAATATACAATGTAGAAAAGACAGCCTCTTCAATAAGTGGTGCTGGAAAAAAAGGACAGCTGCATGTAAAAGAATGATATTAGAACACACCCTAACACCATACACAAAAATAAACTCAAAATGGATTAAAGACCTAAATGTAAGACCAGACACTATAAAACTCTTAGAGGAAAACATAGGCAGAATACTCTATGACATAAATCACAGCAAAATCCTTTTTGACCCACCTCCTAGAGTTAGGGAAATAAAAACAAAAATAAACAAATGAGACCTAATGAAACTTAAAAGCTTTTGCACAGCAAGGGAAATCATAAACAAGATGAAAAGACAACCCTCAGAATGGGAGAAAATATTTGCAAATGAAGCAACTGACAAAGGATTAATCTCGAAAATATACAAGCAGCTCATGCAGCTCAGTATCACAAAAGCAAACAACCCAATCCAAAAATGGGAAGAAGACCTAAATAGACATTTCTCCAACGAAGACATACAGATGACCAACAAATACATGAAAAGCTGCTCAACATTGGAGTAGCTTTTGGAGTAATCCAAAGCTGTAATCCAATGTATGCTCCAATCCAGCATCGTTGGAGTAATGCAAATCAAAACTACAATGAGGTATCACCTCATACCAGTCAGAATGGCCATCATCAAAATGTCTACCAACAATAAATGCTGGAGAGGGTGTGGAGAAAAGGGAACCCTTCTGCACTGTTGGTGGGAATGTAAATTGATACAGCCACTATGGAGAACAGTATGGAGGTTCCTTAAAAAATTAAAAATAGAACTACCATATGACCCAACAATCCCACTACTGGGCATATACCCTGAGAAAACCATAATTCAAAAAGATTCATGTACCACAATGTTCATTGCAGCACTATTTACAATAGCCAGGACATGGAAGCAACCTAAATGTCCATCAACAGATGCATGGATAAAGAAGATGTGGCACATATATACAATAGAATATTACTCGGCCATAAAAAGGAACGAAATTGAGTTATTTGTAGTGAGGTGGATGGACCTAGAATCTGTCATACAGAGTGAAGTAAGTCATAAAGAAAAGCAAATACTGTATGCTAATGCATATATATGGAATTTTAAGAAGTGGTACTGATGAACCTAGTTGCAGGGCAAGAATAAAGATGCAGACGTAGAGAATGGACTTGAGGGGACAGGGCGGGGGGAGGGGAAGCTGGGATGAAGTGAGAGAGTAGCACTGACATATATACACTACCAAATGTAAAATGGGTGGCTAGGGCTTCCCTGGTGGTGCAGTGGTTGGGAGTCTGCCTGCCGGTGCGGGGGGCGCGGGTTCGGGCCCTGGTCTGGGGGGGTCCCGCGTGCCGTGGAGTGACTGGGCCCGTGGGCCACGGTTGCTGGGCCTGCGCGTCTGGAGCCTGTGCTCCGCAGCGGGGGAGGCCGCGATGGTGAGAGGCCCGCGCACTGCGGTGGGGAGTGGCCCCCGCTTGCCGCGACTGGAGGGGGCCCTCGCGCGGAGGCGGGGACCCAGCGCAGCCATAAATAAATAAATAAATTAATTAAAAAAAAAAAAAATGGATGGCTAGTGGGAAGCAGCTGCATAGCACGGGGAGATCAGCTCGGTGCTTTGTGACCACCTAAAGGAGTGGGATAGGGAGGGTGGGAGGGAGATGCAAGAGGGAGGGGATATGGGGATATATGTATACATATAGCTGATTCACTTTGTTGTACAATAGAAACTAACACAACATTGTAAAGCATTTACACTCCAATAAAGATGTGAAAAAAAATTAAAGATTAAAATTAATTCATGTAGTATATTAAAATTTTGAATTATTTCCTAATAATTAAAAATTGGGAGATTTCACATAAAAATCTGGATTTCTAGATTTTCATGATAGACCAACACAACTGGCAATGGAATCTTGGCACAGCCCTGAGTCTATGCCTTCTGGGTTGCCATTGTTCCCTGACAGCCCCTTTTCCCTGCCCTTCCAACCCTGCAGGCTTGTGAATTGTTGGTGGTTCCTCAGGTAGAGCATCAAGGGAATGGGACAAAGTTGTGGCTTTAAATCACGATTCCAATAGTACCTGTGCACCTATGGCAGTCTTGAAACATCATCACGGGTCCTTTGACATTTCATTTCATGTTTACCTTCCCTCCTCTTGAATTTGCGTGAGTTTATGACTGCTTTGGCCAATAGAATCTGGGAGGAGTAACTATGTGACTTTCAAAGTTAGGTTATAAATGTCATGCAGTTTCTTCTTGTTCGCTGGAACACCCTCTTTTGGAACTAACCTAGGACCATCATGCTGGAGAGGCCATGTGTAAGCCTTCTGGTCAAAAGTCCCCTTGATCTTGGTAATCATTCCACAATGTATATGTATGTCAAATCATCACGTTGTACACTTTAAATCTAAACAATGATATTTGTCAATTGTATCTCAATAAAATTAAAAAGAAAAAAAGTCCCAGCTGAGTCCAGCCTACCAGCTATCCCTGACAAAGCACCAGACATGAGTGAAGCCATCTTCAGTCCTCCAAGCCAGCCCATCTGCCAGGTGAATACTACTGAGAGATTTCAGTGCTACATGGAAGAGTCATACAGCTGAGCCCTGCTCAGATACTTCACTGCAGAATCATGAGATACAATAAATTGTTACTATTGTAAGCTATGGGGTAGTGGGGATTTTTGGCAGTCAATTAGACAAAGGATTTAAAGTTCTGTGCCTTAGTTTGATCAGGTATAAAATAGAATTCAGAAAATATGTCTTGCCCTTTTCATACAGATGAAAATAGGAGCAATTTAAAGAATGGATTTAGCAACACATTGAAAAATACCAAGTACTATTCAAATAAGGTTATTATGATTATAAAAGACTGATGGCTTTGTGACCATCTTTACTACTTCACCAAGCCTCAGTTTCTTTATCTTTAAAATAGAGATATTAATAGCTATCACTGGCTGTGATTAAGTACTTAGCACAGCACAAAGCACATAAGTAGTTCCTTTTCCTTTACTTCTTTTTAGAGCTTTCTAATTATTGTTTCTTCTTTGTAAGGTGTTTCAAGGTGTTGACTCTCCTTGGACTCATGTACCTAAACTCCAATCTCTCCCTTTTTCGCATCAAAACTGAGCAATCCTGAGTAAGCTTCAATTACTCAAGATCCTTCTAAAAAGTATGGTGGGGGAGGGGAGAATGGCATGGCCATTCTTTCAGAAGCAGCATATTGCAATGAAATGACCACAAATCTTGAAATCAAGAATTTGGTACCTGTAAGATTTCATGATGCCTCTCACATCTAGGCAACTTCAAATCAAGGCAGCATATTAGAACACTTCACGAAAAAAGATGCAATGGCATGGTAAGGGAAATGGAACAGTTCACTGTCTGTGGTTCTAAATCAAATTAACTCTTCCAGCTCAGGAGCAGAATACTTCCTTGATCTATTCAATATATAGCTTTTGATGTGTATTCCAAAGGATCTGATTCCAGATGTTTCAGATTTGCTGGTTGTGGTATGGTTATTTGGTACTTTTCTCTAAGGTGCTCAGCAATTTCTTTAGAGGCGGGTAATTTGTTTCATTCCCTCTGCAATTAGTTTGGAAAACTAATATTCAGTATTTATATCTATATCTGATATGCCCAAGGAGTTTGCCATTTCTCTACTTCCTATAGCCTAAGAGGGAGAAGCCTTCAAATGATACAAATGTTGTGATAAAGACAAACTTGGTGGGGAACTTAGAAGACACAACCTCTTTTTCCAAGATTAGATTGTTGATGGTCTGGGCCTCTTCTATTTACTTTCCCAGAGCCTGGGGTAGACCAAGGACGTGAAGATCATATAGGATAAGTGTGCCGTGGAGTTTTTGGGCAGATCGCCGTGCAGTTAAACACTTGCTATAGGAGTCCATGTGTTACTGACCCTCCCAAGTTGGGCCCCAACAAGGGTCCTCCTGCTGGGTGTGGCTCATGCCAATAGAACGAGACCGAGTTTGGTTCAGAAGCAAAGGATAATCAAAGAATGGAAAGGTGAGAGCTTGCACTGGAGAATTGTTAATGGGCTTTGCTTGGTGACACCTGAAGTTGGTCTCAGTGTGTGTGGATCAGACTTATGTCATGAAGCAGGATGCAAAAAGCACTTTGTTAATAAAGCCTGTGAATGTAGTATATATTCTTTGTTTGCTCAGCTTGAAATGCTTTTCCCTACATCCACATAAACCTAGTAACTCTCATCCATATTTTAAGACATTCTTTTTGCTCTGGAAAAACCTTACTTGAGTCATCTGAGCAAAATTATTCACTCTACTTGTTGTAGCCCTACTTTTTGTAGTACTTACTTTGATTGCAGGATAGCATTTGTTTCTATACATTGGTCTTCCTGACTAGACTGTGAGTTCTTTCTAGGTAAATGCCATGCCTGTTTCTTCTATGATAACTCACTACACAGCACAGGGGTTGATTTTGAGAAAATACCTAATAAATAATTGGATAATTATTTACAAGGCTTTGGAAACAAAATAAAAGCAGAAAAGACTTAAAGGATTTTGGAGAAGAGAAAGGGAACTTGTACAATATTTATTGAATGCCTAATATATGTCATTTAACATAGAATAACTTATTTGTTCCTCAAAGCACCCTTTAGAAAAAACAGTATTATTGTCCTCATTTGACAGAGCAGGAACTGAAGCTCAGAAAGTGTAATAAATATATCAAAATTACACAACCAAAATTTGGTTAATTCAGAATTTGATTTGAAATCTGTGTGATTCCAAAACGCTAAGTCTTTTATACTATCTTTTCTACTTCTCAGTGAGGTTAGAACTCATTAGTGTATGCTCCTAGTGAACAGGATTTCTGGAAGTCTGATTTATTTTACTCCATTTTGTCAGAAGAGAATGCTTAGCCACCTCCCAAACATTAGGCCTGTCTCCACCTAGTGACTTCCTGACTTCCTGGCTACTTCTACGATCCAATATTCTCAGACTGTGAAGAGACCAAGAACTTGATTAGGCTTTGGTTAGCAGTAGGTGAAAGGACTGTGCTTAAATCACATAATTTTTAAAGCTTTATTGAGGTATATTCGATATACAAAAAACTCACACATATTTGAAGTGTATAATTTGGTAAATAGGCATGAAAACATTATAGTTTCCTTGTACCTCTGTGTAGAACGGCCAGTAATGTTAAATAGAAGTGGTCCAAAGTGGTCCCTTGATTTGCTCCTCATCTTAGGGGAAAGCATTCAGTCTTCTACTGTTAAGTATGATGTTTGCTTCACAGTTTTTGTAGATGTGGTTCATTAGATTGTGGTTGTTCCTTTCTATGCCTTGAGTGCTGAGAGGGTTTTTGTTTGTTTTTGTCTTATTTTTTCTAGTCAGAATTGGATGTTGGATATCATCAGAGGATTTCTCTGAATCTACTGAGATGATTATATGTTTTTCTTGTTAATCTGTTAATCTAATGGTAAATTGCCCTCAAGATTCTTTATAACTTTTAGATTCCATGTATCTATGATTATAGGGTATTTAAATACTTGGATATATCTTATCAAAATTCTAGTATTGTTTTGGACATCATAAGTCTAAAGGCTAATAACTAAAGATGATATAAATATGTATCTTAGGTAGTGTAGCAAATTTATACTTATTAGACTTGTAGCTGGAGTTCTTTTCATCACATGGGCTTTGATATTTATTAACTTTTTCTTACCTAAAATAAAATTATTCCTGACTATACAATTCTGTAGGTTTTGATACTCAGAGTCATGCAACTACTCCTAAAATCATGACACAGATTCATCTCTCTCTCTCTATGCCAAAATTCCCTTATGTAGTTTCTTTCTAGGTAAGCCCAGCACCCCCCTCCGAACCTTGAATACCATTGATTTGTTCTCAATATTTATAGTCTCACCTTTTCCTGAATGTTGTATGCATGGATTCACACAGTATGCAGTCTTTGGGGAGAGACTTCTTTTGTCCAGTAAAGTGCATTTACGATTTGTCGATGATGTTTTGCGTATCCATAGCTTGGGAGCACATTTTCTTGCCAGCTTCCTGTAAGGAAATGATTATAAGCTGTTGGGAATGTGGTATATTTATTAAAAGAAAATGGAATCATACACATAAGTGGTGAAGTGGGGAGGCTATGATTTGCTTCGTTGTCGTATAAAAGTCACATTTTTCAATATACGAAAAACAAAACAAAGAAACACTGTGAACTATGGGCCAGCAGGTGACAATATCCTTCAAGCACACAAACAGGAGGGACCTTGTAGGAGGTCCAAGTCCCTGCCATAGTCATTCTCTGTCTATTTTGCATATTTAGTAGTTATTCATTAAATTCTTGCTTGATGAATTAGGCTGGATTAGATAGCACTGTTGTATGTGTAGCCTATATGGTATTGATAGTGAGAAACAGTTAAATAAAGATGGGGTAGGTGGGGTAAGGTTTAGTGAATGGAGTTACATTTTTCTTCCCAATGAGGGATACATTTTCAGCTCAGGCCCCCATTGGTCAGATCCTCTGACAGAATAGGCAGTGTGAGACAAGAACAGCATGAGGCCCAGGAGAAGAGTTTCAACAATGTTAGGAAAAATGGTAGATACAGTAGATCTCATTTGGTTAGCCACTTCACTCTAAAGGTTTTCTCTAACCCTTTGGGGAAGTTGAATAGGACATAAATATCAGGTTGCCATTGTATAGTATATACAATCCAATGCAAAGTATGCTTTTGTTAATTGTATTACAAACTGAATATTCTTAGTGCATGAAAGAGATTCAGCTCTCAACTGATGCTCTGGATGTCTCTGTAAAGTCTTGCATAAAAAGAAACTCTCTAGATATTCTGAAGACTGGCAGATGCATCTCAGGAGAAGCCCTCCCAATCCCAGTACAAGTCATATCTGACCCGTAGCTAGGAAACCTTCAGGTCAGGGTCGCTGGTATTGGTGGGGAGCATTAAGCTCTGGGGTGGGTTGGGAGACTGACACTGACACTTTGTAGGACATCTGGGAAAGTAAAGTTCCCTCCCCTTAGACAGCAGGGAGCAAATTACTAGGCAAAAGAAGCCCAAACTTACAACAAAAGCTGTCAGGCACTCATTCACAGCAAATGTCAGACTCCAGACACCAACTGCTAATGTGTTAAAAAGCACTGATTAGGAATTACTGAAGCTGCCTATAAACTTTCAATTACCATTATTTAAGAAAGTCTGAAATGAGATGATTCTAATTCCACCAGCATTTTATGTTTTTCTTAGAGGTTTCAAATCTGTGAATGTCAGCATTTACAAAATTTAGTTGAGAGATATAATTATAATAAATGCATCATAAAAGAAGGAAACAGGATTGACTAAATATAAGCATCAACTTTAGATCATATGTACAGCATTAATTTTGGAATTGGTTTGTATGATGTACATAAAAAATAATATACCTTGAAACTGGGTAAGTTTCATGAGGGTAGAATTTTAATTCTATTTTGTTAATTGATATACACTAAAGCCCCAGAACAGTTTCATGCATCCAGTAAGTTCTCAAAAAATGTTGTTGAATTGAAGTAGAGACCAGAAAGTAAAACAAAAATAAAAATTTGCAAACCAGAGGGCCTGTATAGTTGCTATGATTGGGCAAGAAATTTGACTCTAAATTTCCTAGAAGCTAAAGTGAATATGAAATCATACTTGGTTACATAGCTTATATTATAAAAAGGATGCCAAATCCATTAAGGGGAAATTAAGTTCTTCAAGGGCTAAACTTTCTAAGAACTTCCCAATATAGAGATTCATAAGAATCAGCAGTGAGTTTTGGGGGTTATTTTTCATAGCAATTGTCAGTGAAAGTTGAGAGCATAAAGCTAAACTTTAACATATCAAAGATAATCATGAATGGGTGGTAAAAAAAATGAATAAACAGAAACTTCAGTTCAATAGAGTTGGGAGACCAGAATGGGGGCTCTCATGCCCTGTGACAATAGGCAGAGCCCAACAGGAAAAAGAAGGGCTTCCTCTTCCTTGCTGGCAAGAACTCCCAGTGAGAGACTGTCAGAACTCAGCCAATGAAAAGCTGAGGGCTCTTTGTTTACTACAACCCTCCCAACTTCCTTTTCCACTCTATGAAAGAGTTCTTCTCTCCATCTTTGCTGGAGACTTGCGCATGGCTCACTATGGTTGCAGACCCTGAAGAGCAATTCTTTACTGATCCTGAGAAATAACTGGCAGTCTAATTGTTTTAGGTCAACAGAAATTATACTTATAATATATACTTACAAGAAATTTCTTATACTAGAAAATATCCCTTCTAGTATAAGATGGGAGGAGTTAGAAGGGGGCAGCAGGGAGTGATGTGTGAAATTGTACAGGTAGGTAAAGCCATACTGTGGCTGAAAGAATTTGGCTTCTCAGAAATTGTCTCCCATATGTCTTGTTAGTCATCTCCTGATCAACCTTGTTTTTAATCATTTACTCACTCAGAATCATTAATCACTTTTTATGCCTCAGTTGTTGTGATAGATGCTGAGGATACAAGATAAATTCAACATAGTCTGGTTCTTAGGGAGTTCTGAATCTGGTAAAGGAGAAAAGCAAGTCAATGAGTCATTATGGAGAATAGTTAGCAGTATGGTCCCCATGGTATGGGTGGGGACACAGAGCAGAGGCATCTAAATTAAGCTGGAGTCAAAGTAGGCTTTCCAGAAGAGGAGACCATAGAGCTGATTTTTAAAGATATATTTGAGTTAACTGGATAAATAAGGGAGAGAAGGCACCCTGAGTGGAGGAGTGGCATGTGTACTGGGAAATTGTAATTACTGTCTGGGGTGGAGGGCAGTTCTGTAGAATAAGATAAGCTTCTGGGGATTAAGGAGAGAGGAAGGCAAATGAGTAGGAAGAAAGGTGATGGAGAGCCTTGTGGGTTTTGTGGGTTAAGGTAAGAACATTGAACTTTATCCTGAAAGCTATGGACAACCATGATCATCGGAAAAACAAGATTGTAATGATTACAAGGCACTTTTTTTTTTTTTAATTTTTATTTTTTTGGCTCCATTGGGTCTTCATTGCTGCGCATGAGGTTTCTCTAGTTAACGGTGAGCGGGGGCTACTCTTCGTTGTGCTGTGCCGGCTTCTCACTGCGGTGGCTTCTCCTGTTGCGGAGCATGGGCTCTAGGCGCGCGGGCTTCAGTAGTTGTGGCACGCAGGCTCAGTAGTTGTGGCACACGGGCTTAGTTGCTCCGTGGCATGTGGGATCTTCCTGGACCAGGGCTTGAACCCGTGTCCCCTGCATTGGCAGGCAGATTCTTAACCACTGTGCCACCAGAGAAGTCCCTACAAGGCACTTTTAATTTAATGATTAGTAGTTTTAATCTTGGTCAGAGAGGGGTTTTTAATGCTGTTCTTTGGTTCTAAGAGGCAGTTAGTAACAAAGACTTAGGAGATCTGAGTTCAGATTTCAACTCTGCAATAATTTTGGGACCTTAAGAAAGTGATGTAACTTTTCAGAGCTTCAGTGCCTTCATTATAAGTAGAGTTAATAATGACTCCTTAAAATGTAGATTTGATGCTGAAATAATGTGAAACAGCCCGTTTTCACTGGGCACGTAAGTCAGTATTTACTGATTCTGTAACTCACGTGGTCTGATTTCCACTTTGAGGTTGTTTTCCCAGAGCCTTTTTCAGAAGTTGGTGTCTATATTGTGACTCTCTCTCTGCTCTTTCTTTAGTTCACAGTATTCCTGTGCCTTTTGGACTCAGGCTCCAGTCATATCCAAACTCATCCTTCAAGCCAGGGCAACTTGGGTCTGTAGAGAGTTCCTGAAAAGTCTCAGAGTAGCAGATATTGTCACTAACTAGAATTAGAGTAAGTGGCAGAAACATGTGGTTCTCATTGAAACCTCTGGATAAGAACATTGCAAAACTTAACACAGTCAGGATCTGCCAGTGCATCAGCAGATCGAGTCGTGAAATCATCCAGAAGTTAACACTACTCATTAATGATGAAAATGTTATGAGGATGTGCTCTGGGTGTGGAGAGGGGGGTGGCTGTGACTTAAATAAAGACAGGGAGGCAGAGGCATATTTTTGAAATCAATTTTTCTTAAAATCAACCCATTCAAAGTAAGTCATTATAAAGCTAACCAAGGATAACAGCTCTATCAATCAAATCTTTTGCCTTCACAGTCGAGTGAAATCTTTTTCTTCCCTTTATAATCAGAACTGAGAGGGCAGTTTAATTTCCCAGTTAGAGGCAAGAGTCTTTTCTTGACCCCTGCTCTTTATCTCCATTGAATAGCTCACCCCATTTTAATGTTACGTTTTGTTATTCATATTATTTTTTTGCAAAATTATTCCCAGAGGAAGAAGAATATAATGAAAAAGTATCAGGCTTTTTATTTGAAGAACTAATCAGATTTCAGGAAGACACACCAGTGCACTGTAGGCTTTCTGGGCAGGAAGCTAAAATGATCTCTTCCTCACTCCGGTTATGTAAGTACTCGTTTAGCAGAGAATGAGTTTTCTGGCCTTTATAGGGAAGGCTCATAGAAGGAGGTGGAGGGTTCTATTGTTAACAGCAGGAGGGATACCAGGCCCATGTTAAGAACATTTCCTTTTGAAAAATTGAAATATTATCCTAATAGCTGCCGTGTATTAATTCTTCAGTCTCATTCCAGGAAGAAATGAAGTTATTGTGGAAGAGGTCTGCCTCAGAGAGGACGCCTGCCTCTTAGTCAAGATAGGTTCATTATGGCTAATGAATTACATGTGGCTTATTGTATTTCACAAAGCCCAGAGTACACAATAATATACTCATGGGACCAAGTTGGATTCAGCCATGTGCTAGGATTCTACCCATAAGGGTAAGAAAAATCAACAAGGAAGTGTGGTTTTTTCTATTTAGTATTGTTCTGAGTATTATGTAGGTAAACTGAGCTTTCTGAAGACATACCATAGCTTCAGCATTTGAGGAAATCTAAGGCAGTATTTAATCTGGGGCCTTCATGTTATAACTGAAGAATCAGAGGTGCCTGATTTGCTAAAAGTCACAGAGGGGATTAGGGCCAATGATAGACCAAGAGACTAGGTCTTCTGAATTGCAGTACCAGCCTCTTTCTTACATTGCATTCTTGAGGAATTCCTTAACTAGTCTAACTTTATTAAGAGCATAAATTTGAGGGATGAAAAGGCATCTAATACCTGTTGAGCAGTTAATAGATGTTTAGAGTGGTGCTTGGGGGCTCTTAAATTTAATATTTCATTTAATCTACGGTGATCCTGTGAAATCAGTATTATGCTCACTCTACAGATACAGAAACTGAGGCTCAGGGAACTTGACTTGGTCAAGGTACCAAAGTTAGTATATGGGAACTGGAATTAGCTCCAAGGTCAATTAGACCCCTAAATTACCACAAACTACTACCTAACGCTTAGTATGAATGTAGGAAATCATAAATTCTGAGTTGGTATTGAAATTAGAGGAAACCAACTTCCATCTTCAATTTAAGGCAAGATTTTTCTTTACAGAATTCCTGAAAAATGTTCACCAGTTTCTATTTTAGCATCTCCAGTCATGAAGAACTCTCTCTCATAAGATATCTAACCCTTGTAGATATACAGTATAAAGTATTGCCCATATTTGATTTCTTAGTTTACCCTTATAACTAATATCCCCTAGGTCATACTCTTGTATTCCATTCTGCATGATATACTCAATCATTCATTTATTAATTCAAAAATATTTTTTGAGTATCTATCACATGCCAGTCACTATATTCTGAGAATACAATGATAAGTAAAGCAATACCATCCCTATCTTCATGGATTTTGCATTGTTTAAGCAAGGATTTGGGTGTAATTCATACTTGAGTAACTGGAAGAGGAGAGAATTAATAACAGAGCAAATAGAATTTTTAAAAAAAGATAACCCAGGCTCTAAAATGTAGCTTGCTCAAAACTATAATAAAATGTTTATGTAGAAGGCAGCTGACATGCCTTTGAGGGTCACTTAGAAAATGAAATATGAGGAGAATTTTTCCTTTGAGAAAGCAATGAAAAAATTTGCTTAGAGCATCTAAATGGCTCCTTAGAGATCTGGCTGAGTTATGGCCAGTGACATAAAGGAATCCCCAGCAAACAGGGCTATATGTTTGGCTGGAGGCAAATTTTGTTAGATGCTAGACTTTCCATTGTGCAAATATTGATTCCAGAACATAGTGTAAATAGGGCTATGGTCCAGTCCTGAAGTAGCACCTGCTTAGACAGGGTCTCAGAGGATTCACTGGGAAGATCCAGTTCTATCATAATAGATAAGAAGCAGGACTGGGGAAAGCTTGAACAGAGGCTGCTGGGAACATACCTTTCCCAGGGAAAGACTGACCAATCTCTAAGCGCTTATTGTAAGCTTGAACCTTTACATAGTTATCTCAGATAATCCTCACAACAGTTCTCTGAAAGAAGAATATTATCCCTCTATTATAGATGAAGTAGACCAAGTCTCTTGGAAGATAACTTATAAGCTGAGGAGTTGGAATTCTCACCCATGTGTATCTGACTCCTAATGCTATGCATTGTCCTTTACATCATGCTGTTCTCTTCACATTTCTATGAAGGCAACTGGCAGATTCCTTGAAACTCTGAGTTGAGATTCAAGAAGAGGCAGGTTGAAGCTGGAGAAACTTAAGTTTCAGGGCCCTTCATTTGCATAGGACCCATTCAAGGTCTTGAGGGGCCTTAGCAATAAGGTCATATATTTTTATAAACATTGCAACACTGACATATTTGCATATTCTTTTTCTTAAAGAGTGCCTCCATAATTATAAAAAGTCTTTGCCTCCATAAAATCTGTTCTAAAGCTATTTAGAGAACAGTCACTCCTTCAACAAATTTATCTCGAATGCCTAATACATGCCAGGGACTGTGCTAAAGTGCTGTTGATACAGCAATGAATAACTTAGAACAAAGATCCCTGTCCTCATGGAACTGACAGCCTACAGGCCACATGCATTGTCAGAGTCCTGTCAGGAAAGGCATGCCACACATTAAATGGATAATTTGAAGAAAATGTAATAAAGGGGCTATTTACCAAGATGTGGTTGGGTGTAGGTAAACTGGAAAGAATGGTACAGTGTTCTCTGGTTAGTAACAGGAAAGCACTAGCCTGATGGACAAGGGTAGGGAATGGTTACTAACTACGTACAGAGATAGTTGTGTGAAGAGAACTGCCTGATAGGGGATGAAACCTTTAGTTGATGGCAACTAACCAATCATAATGGGAGGGAGGAGGGCAATAAACAGCCTCCTTTCTCTTGTCCTCTGTGTTCTTGCTAGTATTACCCATTGATCAAACCCAGCTGGAAGTTAGAAAGCAGGTTATTCCATTCATATATTCATACGGATCAGCCTCCTGGATGACGTGATACAGAATAGTAGAAAGTGGATATGGAGGAGAAACAGATGATATACATCATATACATCATATATATTCAGTTCAACCCTTAGAGCTCTGGTGAGGATGTAGTCTGGGGAAAAGGGTTACATCAAGTAGAATGCCAGTTCTCTAGTATTGATATTGTTTAGGAGAATAACATAATACTATTAATAATAAGAGAACATACTTATTGACAGCATACTCAGTTGTAGACATGACCTGAGAGTTTGCAGCATCTGATACCACATAAGTTCTCTCCTTTAAACAATATTCTAAAGGATTCTAGAAGTTGGTTTTTTGCCAACTTTGAAGTATTTTCCATCAATATAGGAAGAGTTAAACTTCCTGAGGGATCCTTTCATATCTCTCTATGTTTTATATCTTAGGGTCTGTAGAACAAAAAAGAAAAACCATTGGGTAACTGTATATATGAAGAATTCACATTCAGTCAGCCATAGTGAGGATCATAAAAGACTGAGAATCACTAACTCCTGAATCAAAATGGATACTCTTTTGCAAATGCCTTAGTTACCCCCTGATTATCTCTCAGATTGGGTACTTGTTAAAGGTCCATTGGACCTAGGAGGCAGAATGTGAAAGACACAAGGCATTGAATAGCTCCCATTTCCTTCTTAAAACATTCTCAAGCAGAAAGGCTATTCCCAAAGAGAACCAAAAAGGACTGACCTATTTATGAGAATGAATTGATTTGTCCACCTAAGAGACATGTTTCAAATCACTCATGCCACTAAGATTGGATATGCAAATGAGTTCTTTCAGAATTCCTCAAAGTTTCCCAAAGTAAACTTGGAATAGTTCACAAAGTTAATGACTTTTTCCACATCCGTGACATCAAACATACATTAACCGTTACTTAATATCCAGAAAGTCTAATCTTTGTTGGAGCAAATGAGGTACCTAAAAATACCAGGGAAATCTAGACCCCAAATTATGCTTTGAATTAAAGAATTATTAAGCTGTAAATTGTACTTACAAATTATTCATTGAATGCCTTCATTTGACAGATGAGAAAATTGTGACCTAGAAAAGGAAAATGACTTGTTCAAGGTCACAACATGAGTTAGTGGCAGAGTTGTAATCTGTAGCTTTTGTGTCCGGTCTCTGGGCCTATGGTCCTTACAGTTACATTATACTGGCTTTCAGAGACATAGACAGGAAGACCAGCGGTCTGAGAGTCCCTGAAGTTTACTCACTCAGTCCATGAGAGAAAGAATGTTCATCATTTCTCCAATAACATAGAGAGAAAAATCCAGTGTTAAAGAACTCAATTGGAGAAAAACTATAGGAGAAAGGAAAGTGACTAAAATAGTCTCATCTGTCTACACTTTCAAAAGGAGAGTTTAACCTGTGCAATCTTGTTTGACATCACCAGGTCGTTAGCTTCATGGAATGTGAGCAGGGCAGTCGCTTCTGAGACTACCTGTGGGTAAATGATCGTACCTCTAAGATATGTTAAGAAATTTAATCAGTATATCATACTGTACAACACTAGATTAAATGAAAAATGAATAAATGGAGTCCATGCTCTGATAATTGCTGGACAACTTCATTCTTCAAGAGTCATTCAACTGACCCACACAACTGATGCTCTACTCCTTTTCTTGAGCAGGCATGGAAAACTTGAGACTTCTGTGTTCAGACTCCCAGCTTTCCCAAGACTCCACTATCTGAATTTAGTTTTCGATAAAACAAGAAAATTAAGCTGTGCCCTCTTTTGAAGCACCATCTTTCCATTTAACTGGATCTGGTCCAAATGAGTTTACCTGAGCTGTGATATAGTCACACTTTCCAAGAAGCCATTGATTCTACTAGCTGTTATCTGCCTAACATCAATTGCCACCTGAGGCACAAATAATATAGACTTTTTGTCTGATGTCACCAGGGATGAGAAACACTTACTTCCTTTCATTGATAGCTAATATCTTGCTCTTTATATTTTGTTATTTTTGTTGACCAGGGGGTCATTTTCTATTCCCATGGAGTTCTCCAAGAATGTCCATGACGACTTATTCTTCCAACAGTCAACACTCCCAATGTATTTTCAGTTGGTTGGTGTTGACAAAGCCAACTTATATATTAGAAATGTTGAATCTTGAAACAGATTAAATGGTACAAGAATACTGCCAGAATGGAGAACTGGTGAGCTCCCCTTCTACTTCAGATTGTTATTCTCCTTCTCATTTTGCCTAAACATTAGTAACTTATAGAAATATTCTGGGTTAGCTAGGAAGTTTCTCAAGACCTTAGAGAATGACATTTCTATATTTTGAGGGAGAAAAATAATGCCCTTCTTAGTACACTTTATTTTGAGCCTATGCCAGTTATCTGTTCATTTCCAGTTCTGTTCATGACATGGAAAATCATCCATTCATCCATGCTCTGGACTACAGGCCATGATGAATATCAAAGTTCAGACTTATTTTTCTATGACTATTAACCAAGGATTGAAGCATATCAACTAAGATAAAATCAGGAAAAAAGGTTGCTTTCAATAGGGAAATTTGGCCCATGGTAGGTAAATAATTAATCCAGTGTGAGTCACTTGTCATATAAGCCTACAAAAAGACAATCTGACATTTGTCTTTTTATACATTTAGAAGGAAAATAAATATATCCTGGAAATCTATGAACATTGATATGCTACACCATCAAAAATCCTTTGAAGGTACCTAAGTTACCCTAGATGACCATAAAAGTTCAACTATGCCCAACTCATGTATTAAACTCATAGCATTCTGAAGGCTCATCTTTTAGCCACGAATTTATACAATCTTCAATATTAATATTCACTACCAGGGAAGAGCTATGAGAAAGATTGGGAAGGCCTACTCAAATACAGTTTAATAAATTTAATTTGTACTTGACATACAATCAAAACTTCAAATGAGGTGAACCAAGAGCAATGAGAAATGACAGATGGAAAAGTATATGAAACCTTTTTGGACTGATTGATTAATTGACTTATTGCATCATCCAATAAATACTAACTGAATGCTTACCAAGTTTGATATACTACATCCATTGGGTGACTAAAACATATGGTCTGTGCTCTTACAGAATACACAATCCAGTAGTCTTTAGATCGCACTTGTAACAACAGTATGAAAGTATATATCCATGAGGGAACTATATGCTTTCTTGACCATACTTCTAGGTAAAAAAAAATACTTTTGGTATGAGCCCAGAGGTGCCTCAAGAGGGAGTACTCCCTAAGCTATCCCTTTGCTTCTAGTTTACATCAAATGCTGGCTTTGTTTTATATTTTATTAAAAAAAATTTTTTTTAATACATCTTTATTGGAGTATAATTGCTTCACAATGCTGTTAGTTTCTGTTGTACAACAAAGTGAATCAGCCATATTCACACATATACCCCCATATCCCCTCCCTCTTGAGCCTCCCTCCTACCCTCCCTATCCTACCCCTCTAGGTCATGGCAAAGCACCGAGCTGATCTCCCTGTGCTATGCTACTGCTTCCCACTAGCTATCTGTTTTACATTTGGTAGTGTATATATGTCGATGCTACTCTCACTTTGCCCCAGCTTCCCCCTCCCCACTGTGTCCTCAAGTCCATTCTCTACGTCTACGTCTTTATACCTGCCCTGCCACTAGGTTAGGTTTCATATATATGCGTTAGCATACCGTATTCTTCTCTTTCTGACTTACTTCTCTCTGTATGACAGACTGTAGGTCCATCCACCTCACTATAAATAACTCAATTTCGTTTCTTTATATGGCTGAGTAATATTCCATTGTATATACGTGACACATATTCTTTATCCTTTCATCTGTTGATGGACATTTAGGTTGCTTCCATGTCCTGGCTATTGTAAATAGTGCTACAATGAACATTGTGGTACATGACTCCTTTTGAATTACGGTTTTCTCAGGGTATACGCCCAGTAGTGGGATTTCTGGGTCATATGGTAGTTCTATTTTTAGTTTTTTAAGGAACCTCCACACTGTTCTTCATAGCAGCTGTATCAATTCACATTCTAACCAACAGTACCAGGAGGGTTCCCTTTTTACCACACCCTCTCCAGCATTTGTTGTTTGTAGATTTTCTGATGACGCCCATTCTAACTGGTGTGAGGTGGTACCTCATTGTAGTTTTGGTTTCCATTTCTCTAATAATTAGTGATGTTGAGCAGCTTTTCATGTGCTTCTTGGCCATCTGTATGTCTTCGTTGGAGAAATGTCTATTTAGGTCTTCTGCCCATTTTTGGATTGGGTTGTTTGTTTTTTTAATATTGAGCTGAATGAGCTGTTTATATATTTTGGAGATGAATCCTTGGTCTGTTGATTCATTTGCAAATATATTCTCCCATTCTGAGGGTTGTCTTTTCATCTTGTTTATGGTTTCCTTTGCTGTGCAAAAGCTTTTAAGTTTCATTAGGTCCCATTCGTTTATTTTTGTTTTTATTTCCATTACTCTAGGAGGTGGATCAAAAAAGATCTTGCTGTGAGTTATGTCAAAGAGTGTTCTTCATATGTTTTCCTCTAAGAGTTTTACAGTGTCTGGACTTACATTTAGGTTTCTAATCCACTTTGAGTTTATTTTTGTGTATGGTGTTAGGAAGTGTTCTAATTTCATTTCATTCTTCTACATGTAGATGTCCAGTTTTCCCAGCACCACTTATTGAAGAGACTGTCTTTTCTCCATTGTATATCCTTGCCTCCTTTGTCATAGATTAGTTGACCATAGGTGCGTGGGTTTATCTCTGGGCTTTCTATCTTGTTCCATTGATCTATGTTTCTGTTTTTGTGCCAGTACCATATTGTCTTCATTACTGTAGCTTTGTAGTATAGTCTGAATTCAGGGAGTCTGATTCCTCCAGCTCCGTTTTTTTCCCACAAGACTGCTTTGGCTATTTGGGGTCTTTTGTGTCTCCATACAAACTTTAAGATTTTTTGTTCTAGTTCTGTAAAAAATGCCATTGGTAATTTGATAGGGATTGCATTGAATCTGTAGATTGCTTTGGGTAGTATAGTCATTTTCACAATATTGATTCTTCCAATCCAAGAACATGGTATATCTCTCCATCTGTTTGTATCATCTTTAATTTCTTTCATCAGTGTCTTATAGTTTTCTGCATACAGGTCTTTTGTCTCCCTAGGTAAGTTTATTCCTAGGTATTTTATTCTTTTTGTTGCAGTGGTAAATGGGAGTCTTTCCTTAATTTCTCTTTCTGATTTTTCATCATTAGTGTATAGGAATGCGAGAAATTTCTGTGCATTAATTTTGTATCCTGCAACTTTACCAAATTCATTGATTAGCTCTAGTAGTTTTCTAGTGGCATCTTTAAGATTCTCTATGTATAGTATCATGTCATCTGCAAACAGTGACAGTTTTACTTCTTCTTTTCCAACTTGTATTCCTTTTATTTATTTTCCTTCTCTGATTGCTGTGGCTAGGACTTCCAAAACTATGTTGAATAATAGTGGTGAGAGTGGACATCCTTGTCTTGTTCCTGATCTTAGAGGGAATGCTTTCAGTATTTCACCATTGAGAATGATGTTTGCTGTGCGTTTGTCATATGTGGCCTTTATTATGTTGAGGTAGGTTCCCTCTATGCCCACTTTCTGGAGAGTTTTTATCATAAATCGGTGTTGAATTTTGTCAAAAGCTTTTTCTGAATCTATTGAGATGATCATATAGTTTTTCTCCTTCAATTTGTTAATATGGTGTATCACATTGATTGATTTGCGTATATTGAAGAATCCTTGCATCCCTGGGATAAATCCCACTTGATCGTGGTGTATGATCACTTTAATGTGTTGTTGGATTCTGTTTGCTAGTATTTTGTTGAGGATTTTTGCATCTATGTTCATCAGTGATACTGGCCTGTAATTTTCTATTTTTGTAGTATCTTTGTCTGGTTTTGGTATCAGGGTGATGGTGGCCTCATAGAATGAGCTTGAGAGTGTTCCTTCCTCTGCAATTTTTTGGAAGAGTTTGAGAAGGATGGGTGTTAGCTCTTCTCTAAATGTTCGATAGAATTCACCTGTGAAGCCATCTGGTCCTGGACTTTGGTTTGTTGGAAGATTTTTAATTCCAGTTTCAATTTCATTACTTATGATTGGTCTGTTCATATTTTCTGTTTCTTCCTGGTTCAGTCTTGGAAGGTTATACCTTCCTAAGAATTTGTCCATTTCTTCCACGTTGTCCAGTTTATTTGCATAGAGTTGCTTATAGTAGTCTCTTAGGATGCTTTGTATTTCTTCAGTGTCTGTTGTAGCTTCTCCTTTTTCATTTCTAATTTTATGGATTTGAGTCCTCTCCCTCTTTTTCTTGATGAGTCTAGCTAATGGTTTATCAATTTTGTTTATCTTCTCCAAGAACCAGCTTTTGGTTTTATTGATCTTTGCTATTGTTTTCTTTGTTTCTATTTCATTTACTTCTGCTCTGATCTTTATGATTTTTTTCCTTCTGCTAACTTTGGATTTTGTTTGATCTTCTTTCTGTAGTTCCTTTAGGTGTAAGGTTAGATTGTTTGAGATTTCCTTGTTTCTTGAGGTAGGCTTGTATAGCTATAAACTTCCCTCTTAGAACTGCTTTTCTGCATCCCATAGATTTTGGGTCATCCTGTTTTCATTGTCATTTGTCTCTAGGTATTTTTTATTTCCTCTTTGATTTCTTCAGTGATCTCTTGGTTATTTAGTAACGTATTGTTTAGCCTCCATGTGTTTGTGTTTTTTACATTTTTTTCCCTGTAATTCATTTCTAATCTCATAGCACTGTGGTCAGAAAAGATACCTGATATGATTTCAATTTTCTTAAATTTACTGAGGCTTGATTTTTGACCCAAGATGTGATCTATCCTGGGGAATGTTCCATGTGCACTTGAGAAGAAAGTGTAATCTGCTGTTTTTGGATGGAATGTCCTATAAATATCAATTAAATCTATCTGGTCTATTGTGTCATTTAAAGCTTCTGTTTCCTTATTAATTTTCTGTTTCTATAATCTGTCGATTGGTGTACGTGAGGTGTTAAAGTCCCCCACTATTACTGTGTTACTGTCGATTTCCTCTTTTATAGCTGTTAACAGTTGCCTTATGTATTGAGGTGCCCCTATGTTGGGTGCATATATATTTATATTTGTTATATCTTCTTCTTGGATTGATCATTTAATCATTATGTAGTGTTCTTCCTTTTTTCTTCTAACATTCTTTATTTTAAAGTCTATTTTATCTGATATGAGTATTGCTACTCCAGCTTTCTTTTGATTTCCATTTGCATGAAATATCTTTTTCCATCCCCACACTTTCAGTCTGTATGTGTCCCTAGGTCTGAAGTGGGTCTCCTGTAGACAGCATATATATGGGTCTTGTTTTTGTATCCATTCAGCAAGCCTGTGTCTTTTGGTTGGAGTATTTAATACATTCACGTTTAAGGTAATTATCGATATATATGTTCCTATGACCATTTTCTTAATTGTTTTGGGTTTGTTTTTATAGGTCCTTTTCTTCTCTTGTGTTTCCCACTTAAAGAAGTTCCTTTAGCATTTGTTGTAGAGCTGGTTTGGTGGTGCTGAATTCTCTTAGCTTTTACTTGTCTGTAAAGCTTTTGATTTCTTCATCGAATCTGAATGAGATCCTTGCCGTGTAGAGTAATCTTGATTGTAGGTTCTTCTCTTTCATCACTTTAAGTATATCATGCCACTCCCTTCTGGCTTGTAGAGTTTCTGCTGAGAAATCAGCTGTTAACCTTATGGGAGTTCCCTTGTATGTTATTCGTCGTTTTTCCCTTGCTGCTTTCAATAATTTTTCTTTGTCTTTAATTTTTGCCAATTTGATTACTATGTGTCTCAGCATGTTTCTCCTTGGGTTTATCCTGTATGGGACTGTCTGCGCTTCCTGGACTTGGGTGGCTATTTCCTTTCCCATGTTAGGGAAATTTTCGACTATAATCTCTTC
Organism: Eschrichtius robustus; assembly: GCF_028021215.1. Classification (NCBI taxonomy): domain Eukaryota; kingdom Metazoa; phylum Chordata; class Mammalia; order Artiodactyla; family Eschrichtiidae; genus Eschrichtius; species Eschrichtius robustus. The sequence continues at coordinate 51,434,073 of NC_090826.1, forward strand.
AAATATTTTCTCGGGTCCTTTCTCTCTCTCTTCTCCTTCTGGGGCCCCTATAATGCGAATGTTTTTGCGTTTAATGTTGTCCCAGAGGTCTCTTAGGCTGTCTTCATTTGTTGTCATTCTTTTATCTTTATTCTGTTCTGCAGCAGTGAATTCCGCCATTCTGTCTTCCAGGTCACTTATCTGTTCTTCTGCCTCAGTTATTCTGCTATTGATTCATTCTAGTGTAGTTTTCATTTCAGTTATTGTATTGTTCATGTCTGTTCGTTTGTTCTTTAATTCTTCTAGGTCTTTGTTAATCATTTCTTGCATCTTCTCGATCTTTGCCTCCATTCTTTGTCCGAGGTCTTGGATCATCTTCACTATCATTAATCTGAAATCTTTTTCTGGAAGGTTGCCTATCTCCACTTCATTTAGTTGTTTTTCTGGGGTTTTATCTTGTTCCTTCATCTGGTACATAGCCCTCTGCCTTTTCATGTTTCCTATCTTTCTGTGAATGTTCTGTTTTTCTTTCTTAAGATTGCTTTGGCTATTTGGGGTCCTTTGCGTTTCCATATGAATTGTAAAATTTTTTGTTCTAATTCTGTGAAGAATGCCATTGGTAGTTTGACAGGGATTGCATTGAATCTGTAGATTGCTTTGCGTAGTGTAGTCATTTTCACAATATTGATTCTTCCAATCTGAGAACATGGTATATTTCTCCATCTGTTTATGTCATCTATGAATTCTTTCATCAGTGTTTTATAGTTTTCTGACTAGAAGTCTTTCACCTCCTTATGTAGGTTTACTCCTAGGTATTTTATCCTTTTTGTTGCAATGGTAAATGGGATTGTTTCCTTAATTTCTCTTTCTGATCTTTTGTTGCTAGTATATAGGAATACAAGACACTTCTGTGCATTAATTTTGTATCCTGCAACGTCACCAAATTCATTGATTAGTTTTAGTAGTTTTCTAGTAGCATCTTTAGGATTATCTATGTATAGTATCCATGTCATCTGAAAAGAGTGACAGGTTTACTTCTTCTTTTCCAATTTGTTTTCCTTTTATTTTTTTTCTTCTCTGATTGCCATGGCTAGGACTTCCAAAACTATGTTGAATAATAGTGGTGAGAGTGGACATCCTTGTCTTGTTCCTGATCTTAGAGGGAATGCTTTCAGTATTTCACCATTGAGAATGATGTTTGCTGTGCGTTTGTCATATGTGGCCTTTATTATGTTGAGGTAGGTTCCCTCTATGCCCACTTTCTGGAGAGTTTTTATCATAAATCGGTGTTGAATTTTGTCAAAAGCTTTTTCTGAATCTATTGAGATGATCATATAGTTTTTCTCCTTCAATTTGTTAATATGGTGTATCACATTGATTGATTTGTGTATATTGAAGAATCCTTGCATCCCTGGGATAAATCCCACTTGATCATGGTGTATGATCCTTTTAATGTGTTGTTGGATTCTGTTTGCTAGTATTTTGTTGAGGATTTTTGCATCTATGTTTATCAGTGATACTGGTCTATAATTTTCTTTTGTTGTGATATCTTTTTCTGGTTTTTGTACCAGGGTGATGGTGGTTTTGTAGAATGAATTTGGGAGTGTTCCTCCCTCTTCAATTTTTTGGAAAAGTTTGAGAAGCATCAGTGTTAGCTCTTCTCTAAATGTTTGATAGAATTCACCTGTGAAGCCATCTGGTCTTTGACCTTTGTTTGTTGGAAAATTTTTAATTACAGTTTCAATTTCATTACTTGTGATAGGTCTGTTTATATTTTCTATTTCTTCCTGGTTCAGTCTTGGAAAATTGTACCTTTCCAAGAATTTGTCCATTTCTTCATGGTTGTCCATATTATTGGCATATAGTTATTTGTAGTAGTTTGTTATAATTCTTTGTATTTCTGCAGTGTCATTTCTCCTTTTTCATTTCTAATTTTATTGATTTGCATCCTCTCCCTTTTTTTCTTGATGAGTCTGGCTAAGGATTTATCAATTTTGTATATCTTCTTAAAGAATCAGCTTTTAGTGTTTTTTTTATCTTTGCTATTGTTTTCTTCATTTCTGTTTCATTTATGTCTGCTCTGATCTTTATGATTTCTTTCTTTCTACTGACTTTGGGTGTTGTTTGTTCTTCTTTCTCTAGTTGCTTTAGGTATAGATTTAGATTATTTTGTGAGATTTTTCTTGTTTCTTGAGGTGAGATTGAATTGCTATGTACTTCCCTCTTAGAACTGCTTTTGCTGCATCCCATAGGTTTTGGGTCGTCGTGTTTTCATTGTCATTTGTTTCTATGTATTTTTAATTTTCTTCTTTGATTTCTTCACTGATCTCTTGGTTATTTAGTAATGCACTGTTTAGCTTCCATGTATTTGTGTTTTTTACATTTTTTTGGTAATTGATTTCCAATCTCATAGTGTTGTGGTCAGAAAAGGTGCCTGATATAATTTCAATTTTCTTAAATTTTCCAAGGCTTGATTTGTGACCCAAGGTGTAATCTATCCTGGAGACTGTTCCGTGTGCACTTGAGAAGAAAGTGTAGTCTACCACTTTCGGGTGGAATGTTCTATAGCTATTAATTAAAACTCTCTGGTGTATTGTGTCATTTAAAACTTATGTTTCCATATTTATTTTCTGTTTAGATGATCTGTCCATTAGTATAAGTGGGGTGTTAAAGTCCCCTACTATTATTTTGTTACTGTCAATTTCCCCTTTCATGGTTGTTAGCATTTGCCTTATGTATTGAGGTGCTCTTATGTTGAGTGCATAAACATTTATAATTGTTATATCTTCTCTTGGATTGATCCCTTGATAATTATGTAGTGTTCTTCCTTGTCTCTTGTAACATTCTTTATTTTAAAGTCTATTTTCTCTGCTATGAGTATTGCTCCTCCAGCTTTCTTTTGATTTCCATTTGCATGGAATATCTTTTTCCATCCCCTCACTTTCAGTCTGTATGTGTCCCTAGGTCTAAAGTGGGTCTCCTGTAGACAGCACATATATGGGTCTTGTTTTTGTATCCATTCAGCCAGTCTGTGTCTTTTGGTTGGGGCATTTAATCCATTTACATTTAAGGTTATTATCGATATGTATGTTCCTATTATCATTTTCTTAATTGTTTTGGGTTTGTTTTTGTGGGTCTTTTTCTTCTCTTGTGTTTCCTGCTTAGAGAAGTTTGTTTAACATTTGTTGTAAAGCTGGTTTGTTGGTGTTGAATTCTCTTAGCTTTTGCTTGTCTGAAAAGCTTTTGATTTCTCTGTCAAATCTGAATGAGATCCTTGCTAGGTAGAGTAATCTTGGTTGTAGGTTTTACTGTTCCATCACTTTAAGTATATCCTGCCACTCCCTTCTGGCCTGCAGAGTTTCTGCTGAAAAATCAGCTCATAACCTTATGGGGATTCCTTTGTATGTTATTTTTTTGTTTTTCCCTTGCTTCTTTTAAGATTTTTTCTTTGAATTTTATTTTTGTTAATTTGATTAATATGTGTCTTGATCTGTTTCTCCTGGAGTTTGTCCTGTATGGGACTCTCTGTGCTTCCTGGACTTGGGTGACTATTTCTTTTCCCATGTTAGGGAAGTTTTCCACTATAATCTCTTCAAATATTTTTTTCAGACCCTTTTTTTTCCTCTTCTTCTTCTGGGACCCCTGTAATTCGAATGTTTGTGTGTTTAGTGTTGTCCCAGAGGTCTCTGAGATTGTCTTCAATTCTTTTCATTCTTTTTTATTTTTTTAATATTTTTAAAAATTTATTTATTTTATTTAGTTATTTTTGGCTGTGTTGGGTGTTCGTTTCTGCATGTGGGCTTTCTCAAGTTGCACAGTGCAGGGGCTACTCTTCGTTGCGGCATGCAGGCCTCCCTCTGTGTTGCCCCCCCCCCCTCCCCATTGCGGAGCACAGGCTCCAGGCGCGCAGTTCCCAGTAGTTGTGGCTCGTGGGTTCTAGAGGGCAGGCCCAGCTGCTGTGGCGCATGGGCTTAGCTGCTCCACAGCATGTGGGACCCTCCCAAACCAGGGCTCGATCCTGTGTCCCCCATGTTAGCAGGTGATTGTCAACCCCTGTGCCAACAGGGAAGCCCCATTTTTTTTTCTTCATTCTGCTCCTTGGCAGTTTTTTCCACCATTTTGTCTTCCAGCTCACTTATTCGTTTTTCTGCCTCAGTTATTTTGTTATTGTTTCCTTCTAGTGTATTTTTCATTTCAGTTATTGTGTTGTTCATTTCTGTTTGTTTGTTCTTTAGTTCTTCTAAGACTTTGTTAAACATTTCTTGTATTTTTTCAATCTGTGCCTCCATTCTATTTCCAAGATTCTGGATTATCTTTACTATCATTACTCTGAATTCTTTTTCAGGTAGATTGCCTATTTCCTCTTCATTTATTTGGTCTTGTAGGTTTTTACTTTGCTCCTTCATCTGTGACATATTTTTTTGCCATCTCATTTTTTTTTTTTAATGGGTCAGACTGTGTTCCTGTTGTACTGGTTGTTTGGCCTGAGGCTTCCAACACTGGAGTTTGCAGGTTGTTGGATAGAGCTGGGTCTTGGTGCTGGGATGAGGACCTCCGGGAGACCTTACTCTGATGAATATTCCCTGGGGTCAGAGGTTCTCTGTTAGTTCAGTGGTTCAGACTCAGAGCTCCCACCACAGGAGCTTTGGCCCCACCCCTGGCTCATGAACCAAGATCCTGCAAGCTGTGCATGGTGGCAAAAAAAAAAAAGGTGAACAATAACAAAGAGTAAAAAATAAAATTAGACTAGGAAACTAACAGATGTGTTAGAAAGAATATAAAAATAAAAATATAGATGAAACAACAACCGGAAGGTAAAACAGAACCACAATAGTGAAAAAGAGGAGAAGATTAAAAAAAAAAAAAAGAAAAAAAGAAGGTGGAAAAGACCTTGGCTGTGGAGGGTGGGGCCTAAGCAGGGGCAGGTTTTGGATGGTGGGCGGGGCCTATGCTTAGGACCCACAGGGCTGGAAAAGGCCCTGGGGGCATGTGGGGTTTGGGGCTCAGGCTCAACTGAACAGAAGGGGCCCAGGCATGCGTTTGGTCTCAGAGGTTGGGGGACCCTGCCTGGGAGCCCAGCAGGCTTCCTGGACCCGAGTTGGCAGGGCAAATGCACTCTGCTCCTCTCCCACTCCTCTTGTCCTGGAGGGCCCCTCTCACCTGCCTGTCCTGTTCTCCGCTGTCCTCCCTCTTATGTTCCCAGGGCCACACGGCCTGGAGGCATCCTCTGAGGGCGTAGGACCTGGCCTGAGAGCTGGGCAAACTTCCCAGGCTGATTGGGCATGGGAAAACGTTGCCACACTCCCCCTGATCTGAGCCCATGAGGGTCCCTTCAGGTGAAGGAACACCCCCCCCCCCCGCCAGCCACCCCTCAGAGGTGCCGGTCCTGTCTGGCCTCCACTTCTCCTCTGCCCTCAGTCCCCCCATGTCCTACCAGTTTGCTTGCAGGTTCTTCCCATCTCCTTGGGCATCGAGGTCCCCCACCAGCGTCTGGCAGGTGCCCTAGTTGTGGGGAGATATGAACTCTGTGTCTTCCCACGCCTCCATCTTGACTCCACCCCTGGCTTTGTTTTAAAGATAAAAAATATACACCAGCTTTTAAATAAATTTTATTTTTTGTATGTTGATTTTCATGTCATTGCTGTTTCATTGTAGAAGGAATTTATTTTATGGTAGAATTATGTAAAATATATTGTAATTTTTATTTCTTGATTTTTAAAATAATCATGGATATCTAAACATATTTTCATATCAATCAGATGACAATTCCCAAGCATTCTCTATGAATGTTTGGTTCTATTGGTTCTTTCTTCCCCAATCTTCTCCACATAATATTAATTACCCACAATATCTTATTTAAGAGTCAGCTTGACATGTCTGTCTATTTTATTTCATGATCTCTTACTGTTATATATGGCTTCCAAACATTTGGTCACTTTCAACATTAGATAATTTTGCAAACAGGGTCCTGTGGCTCATATTTGCTATAGAAGTTGATCTAGTGCAATGAGGCAAACCAAGAGCAATGACAAATGAGAGATAGAAGGGAGCTAGTCAGATAATTCCACCTCATTTATCTTTTGGGGTATTTCTCCAAGGTGAAAAATTTCCTTGTAAACCTTCCAAAGAAGTCTTGCAGGTCAAGCAAACATGTGTGACAACAAGCTGCTATAAGTCTTCCTGGCTTATTCAGCAAAAGTGGCCAGTGTCCTAAAATACATTGCATTTCTTCTCATATTTCCTTGCCCCATTCCCCTTTTCTTTCTCACCTTCATTTCTCTAGGCTTGCTTCTTCTAAATAAAGTATCTTCACTTTAATCCTTGCCTCAGGCTCTGCTTTATAGACACTTGGCTGAACCCAGAAATGATTGTAGAAAACAAGATTTTAAAATTGTATTGCCCACTTGTCTAGAAGTAGTCAAACCCATTGCCAGTAGTAAGATGCTATTCATTGCAATCACTTAAGTTTTTACCTGTGGAAAATTGGGGTAATGCAATTGGAGGCAAAGCATTGGCACACCAATAAGTTGCAGCCCTTAATTGATATGGGAACAGGGTGTTGGTTTGTTTGTTTCTTTAATAAAGGTTGTAAAGTGGGGTGGCTGCTTTAGGTAGCACTGGAGACCTAGTTTAGAAAAAAGAAAAGCAAAAGAGAGTCAATTTCAACTTAAGGAAGAATGTAAAAACCAAAATGTTTTTAATCAAAGCTCCAACGGTCAGTCTTCTCTCCTGTAGTTTCAGGGATGAAAATCAGGTTCAGGAACTGATTATAAGGGTGACTGAGCTACCAAAAGGATCAGTACTTAGTCTCAGTAGGTGTTCTATGCCAAAGCTAGGACCTTGATAGATAAAGAGTAGAACCATGAGACCCGGCGTGGTAACATTTGAGTAAGCAAATCTGAGAATCTTGAATCCCCAAATTCTCTTGGACCTTTTTGGCCAGTAAAAGCAGCACTTTCATCTTTTCCAGAGGAGAATAGCCTCCCTTTCCTTGGAGACCAAGTAATTATTTCACCTGGAGCAGGTACCTTATAAAGTGATTATCTCAAGACTCACCCGTACCATCCATCATTACCTCTTGGCTAATAATCGGAATTAGGTCTCAGCACAGCCCTGATAGAGAAGTACAAGCATAGCTCTGAAAAGAAAAATCCTCAAGCCAAAGCAATCCCAGGATTTGTCTAATGTGTATCAGGAGTAACAGGGGAGAATAGTTGTTGGGATGTACAGATCTCTATGTTTCACATTTAATGCCACCAGACAGCATCCAGTGAAGGAGGACAGAATGACCTGTGCTTAGGATGTCAGCTATATTCTTTCCTCAGTATCCCAGTGCTTGTGCAATTAACAGATAGCCTATGGTGGCAGATATGTAGGTCGTGCACTGGCTCAACAACTTAAGCTCCTCTGCACCAAGGCTGATCTAACCATTGTCACTGCTAAATGCAAATCTGCTAGTAGAAAATACTAAGGAACAATTCTTCAGGGAGACCAAGCAGGTCTGGGAGCAGATCATAATATCAATGGCCTTCCAGTTTGGAGGAAGAAGTCACTTATGTTTTACTGGAATGGACACGTACTCCAGATTGTGTTTTGACCTCCCTTCCTATAGAGCTGTTCCCATCAGTGCCTTCTGAAAGCTTATAAAAAGTCTCATCCATTGGTGTGAGTCCAACACAACATTGCCTCTGATGAAGAGACCTATTTTATAGCAAAGGAAGTGGGACAGTGGGCTCATTATTATGGGTTTATGGTCTTACTGTGTACCCTAAAACCTAGCAACAGCCAGCCTGTTAAAAGATTGGAATGGCCTGTGAATGCTCAGCTAAGGCACTGGTGGTGGGACAATGCTTGCAGGGTGGGAAATTGTCCTCCAAGACGTGGCATATAACTTGAACTGGTGGTATTTTGTCCTGTTTAACTAAAATATATGGCTCTGGAAAATAAGGGGTGAAAGTGGCCACCCTAACTCTCATGCCCTGTGATCTGCTTGTGGAATCTGTGCTTCCATTTCCTTAATCTTAGTCTCTGCCAGGTTACAGAATCTAGTTCTGTGGTGGGGGCACTCTTTTCCAGGGGATAAAGTAGAATTCTATTAAACTGATTGTTGTAACTACCATTGAGCCGCTTTGGACTTCTCACAAGTGAGTAGACCAGGAGTCTAAGAAGAGCATTACTGTACTGGCTGTGGCAATTTAACCTACCTGTCACTATCAGGAGAAAGGGTGACTGCTATACTAATCCAGAGGAATCACTGGGGTGTCTCTTCATACTTCCATGCCTGGTAATGACTATGGTCAACTACAGCAAACATACTTGAACAAGGACAGAGCACTTAGTTGCTATCTCTTAGATATTAAAGTCTGGGTCACCCCACTATGCAAATGACCCAGACCAGCTAACATGCTAGACAAGGGTGAGGGGAATCTAGGATGGACAATTGATAAAGGAATTGAATATCAGTTTTGCCCTTTAGACAAACTACAGCAGTAGGGCTGTAACTTATACAAACTCTCTTGCTTTCATGTTCCAGGATAGTACAACTGGCCACCATATTGAATGTGAATTATTGGACCTCTCCTCTCAGAGAAGGAGTGATAACACCTTCATGTATATATATATATATATATTTTAAAAGGATATATATTATAGCCCTGGAGCTTCTTAGGACAGGAGAGAATAAATGGATCTCAGTGGTGCAAGAGGTTGTCAGTGGCCAAATTAAAATTTCCTTTGGAGCTCAATGTTTTTCTGGATGGATTCACCAGTCCCTGTTTGAACTTTGCTAATCCATTCCTGTGTTTTTGTTACTTTCACCAGATCCTTTTGAATCCATCCCAGATGCTCCCAGCAAGCTCACACTACAACTGGCTACCAACAGAGACAGAACCTACATCTCTCTGGTTAGCTCACATTAATAATCAGTGAACTAAGTAACTCAAACCACTAACTCATAAATATATAACCTTAAGGAGACTTAAAGATAAAACAGCACAATAGGAACAATAACAGAACACTGATTTGGCTGGTGGTGCATCACTAGACATTTTATTAATCAATTATTAAGTGCCAGACATTGAATTATATAAAAATATACAATAAGGCACAGATTCCTCACTCAAGAAGGTAACAGTCTTGCAAAAGTGATAAGAAAAATAATGGCAATATAAACTAAAAAGATTCACGGACACTAACAGAGTTGAGAACAAAGCAACTTTGGGATTTTTCAGGGTCTCAGGAAAGGCTGCAGAGGAGAGCTATTTAGAAAACTAGCAGCTGTAAATTTTCATTTCTTTGTTGGAGGTTTGAGAGATGACATGGAAATCCTATGGTAGACAGAAAGTTCCTACTGGTTAAAGTGTTCCATTAGGACATGCTGTTATACTTTGGAGTGTTATAGGATCCTTCTGTTCTTTCAAGTAAGAAAGTCTACTTTCTGCATGCTCCCACAGGGACATTTATTGAAATCTGAGGCAGATGTGTTATCTCATCAAGTTGTATGCTGGGATGAGAAGGGGAAAGCTGAGCCCAGTGCCTCTCAAGATAGCAGTGCCCTTTGTTTGAGCTGAAGAGACGATCATATCCTCAGTTTTGAATCATAATTAGCACCAATTGCTCATAGCCTTTTCAGACCATTTTGGGTTTCATTGTATGGACACCAGCATGGAGCTTTCAGTTTTGCAGCTTGGAATTTACATGAAACTCAGCAAGAAGACAAAAATTATAGGAGGAAGTGTGGTACCAAATGTATCTTTTATAAAGATAAGAAAAATAATTTTGGCTCTTTCTTGATATATTTTTCTAGTTTCTAGTTACACTTATGAATGTGTTTAAAAGTTTACTTTTATTTCTCCCCCAACCCCTTTTTCATCATCATGTACATTAGACAATTATTACTGGTTCAGTCCTTGCCTAGCCCAGCCAACTCTTAGAGCGAATGAAGGAATCTCATGGAATTAGAGGAGACTGAAATAAGAAAAGATGGAAATCTGCTTCTGGCTGTTTTAGGAAGCTTGTGGATTGTGGGAAAGCCACCAGGATATCAGTGCCTGCATTGAGGCCATGTGGCTGCCAATAAAACACTAGGACTTATTTCAGGTTTGCAATATTTGTGGTAGGCACAATTCTAAGAGTAACATCGATGATCTTTATCCCTGTATAATAAGTGCCTTCCCTTTGAATGTGGGTAGAACCTGTGAATATGATGAGATATCACTCCCATGAGTATGTTACATGATTATATGGCAAAAGGAGGTTATCTGGGTGGGTCTAATACAAAAACATGAACCCTTAAAAAGCAGAGAGTTTTATGTGGCTGGTATCAGAAGAAGTCAGAAAGATTACAAGTATGAGAAAGATTCCATGACCTACTACTGGCTTGAGGGGGCCATATGATGAAAAATGTGGGTGGTTTCTAGAAGCTGAGTACAGCTTGAGCTAACAGCTAGCAAGTGATGGGGACTTTAGTCCTACAACCGGAAATAATTGAATTCTGCTCATAACAGGAATGAGCTTGAAAGAAGTCCCTGAGCTGTGGATGAGAACACAGCTGGCTCATATCTTAATTTCAGCCAGAGCAGAGGACCCAGCCATACAGTACCAGATATCTACCCTACGGAGCTGTGAGATAATGAATAGGTGTTGTGTTAAGCTGCTAACTATGATGGGCTTTTTTTCAACAGTAGAAAACTAATATAAAATCCAAGGGTGGAAATAGTTTGAACTGCAGATTTACAGTCACATGTGGGTTCATCCTGAGCATTATTTCTTACACGCTGGGTGACTTTGGGCTTAATTACAGATGTTTATTTCCTCATCGGTAAAAGGGATAGAATAATACCCACCTGACTCCTGGGACTGTTACTACAATTAAATGAGATACAGCTTATAAATACAATGCCCAGCTTATAAATAGAAAAACATAAATGTTATTTCCCACTCCCAAGTAAGATTGACCAGGGCAATCCGTTCAGAAGACATAGAAAAAGCCTATGCTAGATACTATGATTTGTAGGAATTAGAACTGTATACATCTTTGGAAGGGGAGGAAAAGAGAGCTCAGAAGAGTAGCATTTAAGTATTATACAAGGTAGGGAAGCACATGATGCTCCTGATAGTTTGGAGCCAGAATAGAGCCCAAGAGTTCTAGGGTCAATGCTAAGACTTAGTGACTCAAAGCCAGGAGCCATAGAGTCCCACACATTCTGGTCTAGATGGGACTGAAAAATCTATAGACCGGCACTGGTGCCAACATATGCCCCCAGGAAAAAGTCTTTCCATTCATTTATTTATTCATTAATTCATTCACCAAGTATTAATTGAGCACTTGTATACATGGTACCGTACAGGATACTGAGTTACAGCAGTGAACAAAACATGAAAATTTCTGCCCTCTTGGACTTTATCTTAGTAGGGAGATGCAGGCAATAGACAAGATGGTTTGTCAGATGGTGATAAGCACTGAGGAAAAAAAATAAGTCCAAAAAGGAGGGTAAGAAATGTAAGAAAAGAGGCCCCCCTCAGACCACAGTTTTAAGTAAGGTAGTGAATGTATGTCTCATGAAGGAGGGACCATGAAGCAAAGATCCAGTCAATGAGGCGGATGAATATCTGGGGAAACCACACTCAAAGAAGAGAAAGCCTGGCTTAAGAAGCTCTCCATGATCTGGCTCCAACTAAGCAAAACAGTAGCATCAGGATAGCTCTTTTCACAGTGCCTAGACAACATTTACCAATCCAGTCAAGAAGGTGTTTAAACAATAATATTTGACTCCCAGAGTTTGAATAGAGCCCAGCAAGATGTCTGATAAGATCTCAAAAGCACATTTAGCTAAATATCTCCATTACTGGGTGTTATTTAAACCCTTGCTATGTGGCAGGCAGTGTCATTAGTGCAGAGAACAACTCCTCAGTGAATAAGTAGATAGGGTCTCCTATCCTTAAGGAGTTGACTTTCCATAGCGAGTAGAGGAGACACATTAAACACAGTTGACAACCTCATTATAAATTGTGATGAAGGACGGACCTTCAGGATGGCGGAGGAGTAAGACGTGGAGATCACCTTCCTCCCCACAAATATATCAAAAATACATCTACATGTGGAACAACTCCTACAGAACACCTACTGAACGCTGGCAGAAGACCTCACACTTCCCAACAGGCAAGAAACTCCCTGCATACCTGGCCGTGTGGCTGACAGGGTCTTCGTGTTCTGGCCGGGTGTCAGGCCTGAGCTTCTGAGGTGGGAGAGCCAAGTTCAGGACATTAGACCAAGAGAGACCTCCCAGCCCCATGTAATATCAATCAGTGAGAGCTCTCCCAGAGATCTCTGTCTCAATGCTAAGACCCAGCTCCACTCAACAACTAGCAAGCTCCAGTGCTGGACACCCCATGCCAAACAACTAGCAAGACAGGAACACAGCTGCACCAATTAGAAGAGAAGCTGCCTAAAATCATAACAAATTCACAGACACCCCAAAACACACCACTGGACACGGTCCTGCCCACCAGAAAGACAAGATCCAGCCTCATCCATTAGAACACAGGCACCAGTCCCCTCCTCCAGGAAGTCTACACAACCCACTACTGAACCAACCTTACCCACTGGGGGCAGACACCAAAAACAATGGGAAATACGAAGCTGCAGCCTGTGAGAAGGAGACCCCAAACACAGTAAGTTAAGCAAAATGAGAAGACAGAGAAATATGCAGCAGATGAAGGAGCAAGGTAAAAACCCACCGAAACAAACAAATGAAGAGGAAATAGACAGTCTATCTGAAAAAGAATTTAGAGTAATGATAGTAAAGATGATCCAAATCTTTGAAATAGAATGGAGAAAATACAAGAAACGTTTACAAGGATCTCGAAGAACTAAAGAGCAAACAAACAATGATGAAAAACACAATAAATGAAATTAAAAATTCTCTAGAAGGAATCAACAGCCGAATAACTGAGGCAGAAGAATGGATAAGTGACCAGGAAGATAAAATAGTGGAAATAACTACCACAGAGCAGAATAAAGAAAAAAGAATGAAAAGAATTGAGGACAGTCTCAGAGACCTTGGGGACAACAGTAAATGCAACAACATTTGAATTATAGAACACGAGAAAAAGAAAGGGCCTGAGAAAATATTTGAGGAGATTATAGTTGAAAACTTCCCTAATATGGGAAAGGAAATAGTCAAGTCCAGGAAGCACAGAGAGTCCCATACAGGATAAATCCAAGGAGAAACACACCAAGACACATATTAACCAAACTATCAAAAATTAAATACAGATTGGTTCAAGATGGCAGAGTAGAAGGACGAGCTCTCACTCCCTCCTGCGAGAACACTGGAATCACAACTAACTGCTGAACAATCATCCACAGGAAGACACTGGAACTCACCGAAAAAGATAACCCACATTCAAAGACAAAGGAGAAGCCACAATGAGACGGTAGGAGGGGCGCAATCACAATAAAATCAAACCCCATAACTGCTGAGTGTGTGACTCAGAAACTGGAGAACACTTATACCACAGAAGTCCACCCATTGGAGTGAAGGTTCTGAGCCCCACGTCAGGCTTCCCAACCTGGGGGACTGGCAACAGGAGGAGGAAATCCAAGAGAATCAGACTTTGAAGACTAGTGAGATTTGATTGCAGGACTTTGACAGGACTGGGGGAAACAGAGACTCCACTCTTGGAGGGCACACACAAAGTAGTGTGTGCATGAGGACCCAGGGGAAGGAGCAGTGACCCCATAGGAGACTAAACCAGACCTACCTGCTAGTGTTGGATGGTCTCCTGCAGAGTCAGGGGGTGGCTCTGTCTCACCATGAGAACAAGGACACTGGCAGCAGAAGTTCTGGGAAGTACTCCTTGGCGTGAGCCTTCCCAGATTCAGCCATTAGCCCCACCAAAGAGCCTGGGTAGTCTCCAGTGTTGGGTCGCCTCAGGCCAAGCAAAGAAGAGGAAGGGAACCCAGCCCCACCCATCAGCAGTCAAGTGGATTAAAGTTTTACTGAGCTCTGCCAACCAGAGCAACATCCAGCTCTACCAACCACCAGTCCATCCCATCAGGAAACTTGCACAACCCTCGTAAATAGCCTCATCTACCAGAGGGCAGACAGCAGAAGCAAGAAGAACTACAGTCCTGCAGCCTGTGGAAGAAAAACCACATTCACAGAAAGATAGACAAGATGAAAGGCAGAGGTCTATGTACCAGATGAAGGAACAAGATAAAACCACAGAAAAACAGCTAAATTAAGTGGAAATAGGAAACTTTCCAGAAAAAGAATTCAAAATACTGATAGTTAAGATGATCCAAGACCTCAGAAAAAGAATGCAGGCAAAGATCGAGAAGATGCAAGAAATGTTTAACAAAGACCTAGAAGAATTAAAGAACAAACGAACAGACATGAACAATACAATAACTGAAATGAAAACTACACTAGAAAGAATCAATAGCAGAATAACTGAGGCAGAAAAACGGACAAGTGACCTGGAAGACAGAATGGCGGAATTCACTGCTGCAGAACAGAATAAAGATAAAAGAATGAAAAGAAATGAAGACAGCCTAAGAGACCTCTGGGACAACATTAAACGCAAAAACATTCACATTATAAGGGCCCCAGAAGGAGAAGAGAGAGAGAAAGGACCCGAGAAAATATTTGAAGAGATTATAGTAGAAAACTTCCCTAACATGGGAAAGGAAATAGCCACCCAAGTCCAGGAAGCGCAGACAGTCCCATACAGGATAAACCCAAGGAGAAACACGCTGAGACACATAGTAATCAAATTGGCAAAAATTAAAGACAAAGAAAAATTATTGAAAGCAGCAAGGGAAAAACGACAAATAACATACAAGGGAACTCCCATAAGGTTAACAGCTGATTTCTCAGCAGAAACTCTACAAGCCAGAAGGGAGTGGCATGATATACTTAAAGTGATGAAAGAGAAGAACCTACAATCAAGATTACTCTACACGGCAAGGATCTCATTCAGATTCGATGAAGAAATCAAAAGCTTTACAGACAAGCAAAAGCTAAGAGAATTCAGCACCACCAAACCAGCTCTACAACAAATGCTAAAGGAACTTCTTTAAGTGGGAAACACAAGAGAAGAAAAGGACCTATAAAAACAAACCCAAAACAATTAAGAAAATGGTCATAGGAACATATATATCGATAATTACCTTAAACGTGAATGTATTAAATACTCCAACCAAAAGACACAGGCTTGCTGAATGGATACAAAAACAAGACCCATATATATGCTGTCTACAGGAGACCCACTTCAGACCTAGGGACACATACAGACTGAAAGTGTGGGGATGGAAAAAGCTATTCCATGCTAATGGAAATCAAAAGAAATCTGGAGTAGCAATACTCATATCAGATAAAATAGACTTTAAAATAAAGAATGTTAGAAGAGACAAGGAAGGACACTACATAATGATCAAAGTATCAATCCAAGAAGAAGATATAACAATTATAAATATATATGCACACAACATAGGAGCACCTCAATAAATAAGGCAACTACTAACAGCTATAAAAGAGGAAATTGACAGTAATACAATAAGAGTGGGGGACTTTAACACTTCACTTACACCAATGGACAGATCATACAAAATGAAAATAAATACGGAAACAGAAGCTTTAAATATCACAATAGACAGAGAGATTTAATTGATATTTATAGGACATTTCATCCCCAAACAGCAGATTACACTTTCTCCTCAAGTGCACATGGAACATTCTCCAGGATAGATCACATCTTGGGTCACAAATCAAGCCACGGTAAATTTAAGAAAATTGAAATCATATCAAGCATCTTTTCTCACCACAATGCTATGAGACCAGAAATGAATTACAGGGGAAAAAATGTAAAAAACACAAAAACATGGAGACTAAACAATACATTATTAAATAACCAAGAGATCACTGAAGAAATCAGAGGAAATCAAAAAATACCTAGAGACAAATGACAATGAAAACACAACGATTCAAAATCTATGGGATGCAGCAAAAGCAGTTCTAAGAGGGAAGTTTATAGCTATACAAGCCTAGAGACAAATGACAATGAAAACACAACGATTCAAAATCTATGGGATGCAGCAAAAGCAGTTCTAAGAGGGAAGTTTATAGCTATACAAGCCTACCTCAAGAAACAAGAAACATGTCAAATAAACAACCTAACCCTACACCTAAAGGAACTAAAAAAGAAAAACAAACAAAACCCAAAGTTAGCAGAAGGAAAGAAATCAAGATCAGAGCAGAAATAAATGAAATAGAAACAAAGAAAACAATAGCAAAGATCAATAAAACTAAAAGCTGGTTCTTTGAGAAGATAAACAAAATTGATAAACCATTAGCCAGACTCATCGAGAAAAAGAGGGAGATGACTCAAATCAATAAAATTAGAAATGAAAAAGGAGAAGTTACAACAGACACCGCAGAAATACAAAGCATCTTAAGAGACTACTATAAGCAACTCTATGCCAATAAACTGGACAACCAGGAAGAAATGGACAAGTTCTTAGAAAGGTATAACCTTCCAAGACTGAACCAGGAAGAAATAATAAATATAAACAGACCAATCACAAGTAATGAAATCGAAACTGTGATTAAAAATCTTCCAACAAACAAAAGTCCAGGACCGGATGGCTTCACAGTATCAAACATTTAGAGAAGAGCTAGCACCCATCCTTCTCAAACTCTTCCAAAAACTTGCAGAGGAAGGAACACCCCCAAAACTCATTCTATGAGTCCAACATCACCCTGATACCAAAACCAGACAAAGATACTACAAAAAATGAAAATTAAGAACCAATATCACTGACGAATATAGATGCAAAAATCCTCAACAAAACACTAGGAAACAGAATCCAACAACATATTAAAAGGATCATACTCCATGATCAAGCGAGATTTATCCCAGGGATGCAAGGATTCTTCAATATATGCAAATCAATCAGTGTGATACACCATATTCACAAATTGAAGAAGAAAAATCATATGATCATCTCGATAGATGCAGAAAAAGCTTTTGACAAAGTTCAACATCGATTTATGATAAAAACTCTCCAGAAAGTGGGCATAGAGGGAACCTACCTCAACATAATAAAGGCCGTATACGAGAAACCCACAGCAAACATCATTCTCAATGGTGAAACACTGAAAGCATTTCCTGTAAGATCAGGAACAAGACAAGGATGTCCACTCTCACCACTATTATTCAACATAGTTTTGGAAGTCCTAGCCACAGCAAACAGAGAAGGAAAATAAATAAAAGGAATACAAATTGGAAAAGAAGTAAAACTGTCACTGTTTGCAGATGACATGATAGTATACATAGAGAATCCTAAAGATGCCACCAGAAAGCTACTGGAGCTAATCAATGAATTTTTTTAAGTTGCAGGATACAAAATTAATGCACAGAAATCTCTTGCATCCCTATATACTAATGATGAAAAATCTGAAAGAGAAATTAAGGAAACACTCCCATTTACCATTGCAACAAAAAGAATAAAATACCTAGGAATAAATGAACCTAGGTTGACAAAAGACCTGTATGCAGAAAACTATAAGACACTGATGAAAGAAATTAAAGATACCAACATCTGGAGAGATATACCATGTTCTTGGATTGGAAGAATCAACATTGTGAAAATGACTATACTACCCAAAGCAATCTACAGATTCAATGCAATCCCTATGAAATTACCAATGGAATTTTTTACAGAAGTAGAACAAAAAATCTTAAAATTTGTATGGAGACACAAAAGACCCCGAATAGCCACAGCAGTCTTGTGGGGAAAAAACAGAGGTGGAGGAATCAGACTCCCTGAATTCAGACTATACTACAAAGCTACAGTAATCAAGACAATATGGTACTGGCCCAAAAACAGAAACATAGATCAATGGAACAAGATAGAAAGCCCAGAGATAAACCCACGCACCTATGGTCAACTAATCTATGACAAAGGAGGCAAGAATATACAATGGAGAAAAGACAGTCTCTTCAATAAGTGGTGCTGGCAAAACTGGAGAGCTACATGTAAAATAATGAAATTAGAACACTCCCTAACACCATACACAAAATAAACTCAAAATGGATTAGAAACCTAAATGTAAGACTGGACACTATAAAACTCTTACAGGAAAACATAGGAAGAACACACTTTGACATAATCACAGCAAGGTCCTTTTGATCCACCTCCTAGAGTAATGGAAATAAAAACAAAAGTAAACAAATGGGACCTAATGAAACTTAAAAGCTTTTGCACAGCAAAGGAAACCATAAACAAAATGAAAAGACAACCCTCAGAATGGGAGAAAGTATTTGCAAATGAATCAACGGACAAAGGATTCATCTCCAAAATATGTACACAGCTCATGCAGCTCAATATTCCAAAAACAAACAACCCAATCCAAAAATGGGCAGAAGACTTAAATAGACATTTCTCCAAAGAATACATACAGATGGCCATGAAGCACATGAAAAGCTGCTCAACATCACTAATTATTAGAGAAATGCAAATCAAAACTACAATGAGGTATCACCTCACTCCTGTTAGAATGGGCATCATCAGAAAATCTACAAACAACAAATGCTGGAGAGGGTGTGGAGAAAAGTGAACCCTCTTGCACTGTTGGTGGGAATGTAAATTGATACAGCCACTATGGAGAACAGTATGGAGGTTCCTTAAAATACTAAAAATAGAACTACCATATGACCCAGCAATCCCAGTACTGGGCATATACCCAGAGAAAACCATAATTCAAAAAGACACATGCACCCCAGTGTTCATTGCAGCACTATTTACAATAGCCAGGTCATGGAAGCAACCTAAATGCCCATCGACAGACGACTGAATAAAGACGATGTGGTAATATATACAATGGAATATTACTCAGCCATAAAAAGGAACGAAATTGGGTCATTTGTAAAGATGTGGATGGATCTAGAGACTGTCATACAGAGTGAAGTAAGTCAGAAAGAGAAAACCAAATATCGTATATTAACGCATATATGTGGAACCTAGGAAAATGGTACAGAGGAACCGGTTTTCAGGGCAGAAATTGAGACACAGATGTAGAGAACAAATGTATGGACACCAAGGGGGGAAAGCGGCGGGTGGTGGGGGTGGTGGTGTGATGAACTGGGAGATTGGGATTGACATGTATACACTGATGTGTATAAAATAGATGACTAAGAAGAACCTGCTGTATAAAAATATAAATAAAATAAAATTCAAAAATTCAAAAAAGGGCTTCCCTGGTGGTGCAGTGGTTGAGAATCTGCCTGCCAATGCAGGGGACACGGGTTCGAGCCCTGGTCTGGGAAGATCCCACATGCCACGGAGCAACTGGGCCCGTGAGCCACAGTTACTGAGCCTGCGCATCTGGAGCCTGTGCTCCGCAACAAGAGAGGCCGCGATGGTGAGAGGCCCGTGCACCGCGATGAAGAGTGGTCCCCACTTGCCACAACTAGAGAAAGCCCTCGCAGAGAAACGAAGACCCAACACAGTCATAAATAAATAAATAAATAAAAGACCGTGAATTTCAAAAAAAAAAAAAAATTAAAAAAAAAATTTCAAAAAAAAGAGAAAAGAATGTATTTATGTATCCCATACAAAAGTATACTATATAAAGAAGATCAATGATTCTCCAGAAAAAGTGCCAGGGAATACAGCTTATTTTAAATAAAATATTTTCTTCCATTAAATAAAAAAAAAAAAAAGAGTCATATACCACAATGTTCACTGCAGCTCTATTTACAGTAACCAGGACATGGAAGCAACCTAAATGTCCATCGAGAGAGGAACAGATAAAGAAGATGTGGCACATATATACAATGGAATATTACTCAGCCATAAAAAGAAACAAAATTGAGTTATTTGTAGTGAGGTGGATGGACCTAGAGTCTGTCATACAGAGTGAAGTAAGTCAGAAAGAGAAAAACAAATACCGTATGCTAACACATATATATGGAATCTAAAAAATTATGGTTCTGAAGAACCTAGGGGCTGGAAAGGAATAAAGACTCAGACATAAAGAATGGATTAAGGACACGGAGAGGGGGAAGGGTAAACTGGGATGAAGTGAGAGAGTGGCATTGACATGTATACATTACCAAATGTAAAATAGATAGCTAGTGGGAAGCAGCTGCATAGCACAGGGAGATCAGCTCGGTGCTTTGTGACCCACTAGAGAGGTGGGATAGGGAGTTTGGGAGGGAGATGCAAGAGTGAGGGTTTATGGGAATATAAGTATACATATAGCTGATTCACTTTGTTATACAGCAGATATGTAAAAGAGTATATATATAAATATATATATGTATAACTGACTCACTTTGCTGTACAGCAGAAACTAACACAACAATGTAAAGCAATTATACTCAAATAAAGATATTTTTAAAAAATTGTGATGAAAAAAGGAAACAAGGAAGAGCATAAGGTAGAAACTTGCAGGGTGAAGAGCTTGTTAATGTAGAGTAAAAGAAGAGGGACTTGGAGAAGATGAAATTGAAACTGATTCACCAGTGTGGGAGTGGAGCTGGCAGCCTGTGCAATGGTGTGAGGCCTAGGGCACTTGGGAAAAGAGTGGAGTTACTGCGACTGTCTTCAACACTTGACAGATAGATTTGGGTGCATCTAAAATGATCTCCACGAAGCACTATTCAACAATAGTCAAAAGGTAGGAACATCCAAATGTTCATCAGCTGATGAATTGGTAAACAAAATGTGGACTATCCATACAATGGAGCATTATTCAGCCATATAAAGGAATGAAGTACTGATTCATGCTACAATGTGGGTTAATGTGGAAAACATGATGCTAAGTGAAAGATGTCAGCTATGAAAGACCACAAATTGTATGATTCTATTTTTTTTATTAAATTTTTTTTGAGTATAGTTGCTTTACAATGTTATTTTAGTTTCTGCTGTACAGGAAAGTGAATTAGCCATATATATATATATATATATATATATATATATACTCTTTTTTAGATTCTCTTCCCATTTAGGTCACCACAGAGCAGTGAGTGAGTTCTCTGAGCTATACAGTAGGTTCTCATTAGTTATCTATTTTATAAATAGTATCAATAGTGTATATATGTAAATCCAAATCTCCTAATTCCTCCCAACCTCACCCCCTTTCCCCCTTGGTATCCATATATTCGTGCTGTACGTCTGTGTCTCTATTTCTGCTTTGCAAATAAGATCATCTATACCATTTTCTAGATTCCACATATACGTGTTAATATATGATATTTGTTTCTCTGTTTCTGACTTACTTCACTCTGTGTGACAGTCTCTAGGTCCATCCACATCTCTACAAATGACCCAATTTCGTTCCTTTATATGACTGAGTAATATACCATTGTATATATGTACCACATCTTCTTTATCTGTTTCTCTGTTGATGGACATTTAGGTTGCTTCCATGTTCTGTCTATTGTAAATAGTGCTGCAATAAACAATGGGGTGCATGTGTCTTTTTGAATTATGGTTTTCTCTGGGTATATGCCCAGTAGTGGGATTGCTGGGTCATATGGTACGTCTATTTTTAGTTTTTTAAGGAACCTCCATACTGTTCTCCATAAGGGCTGTATCAATTTACACTTCCACCAACGGTGCAAGAGGGTTTCCGTTTCTCCACACCCTCTCAAGCACTTCTTGTTTGTAGATTTTTTCTTTTCTGTAGATTATGCCTACTGTATTTTATTTTTAACAATTTTTTTAACATCTTTATTGGAGTATAATTGCCTTACAATGGTGTGTTAGTTTCTGCTTTATAACACAGTGAATCTATACATAAAAGTATATCCCCATATCTCCTCCCTCTTGCATCTCCCTCCCACTCTCCCTATACCACTACTCTAGGTGGTCACAAAGCACCGAGCTGACCTCTCTGTGCTATGTGGCTGCTTCCCACTAGCTATTTTACATTTGTCAGTGTATATATGTCTTTGCTACTCTCTCACTTCATCCCAGCTTACCCTTTCCCCTCCCTATGTACCCAAGTCCATTCTCTATGTCTGTGTCTTTATTCCTGTCCTGCCCCTAGGTTCTTCAGAACCTTTTTTTTTTGTTTTTTAGATTCCATATATATATGTTAGCATACGGTATTTGTTTTTCTCATTCTGAATTACTTCACTCAGTATGGCAGACTCTAGGTCCATCCACCTCACTACAAATAACTCAGTTTTGTTTCTTTTTATGGCTGAGTAGTATTCCATTGTATATATGTGCCACATGTTTATCTGTTCATCTGTCAATGGACACTTAGGTTCCTTCCATGTCCTGGCTATTGTAAATAGAGCTGCAGTTAACATCGTGGTACATGACACTTTTTGAATTATGGTTCTGTCAGGGTATATGCCCAGTAGTTGATGTTGAGCATTGTTGAGCATCGTATCATGTGTTTGTTGGCAATCTGTGTATCTTCTTAGGAGAAATATCTATTTAGGTCTTCTGCCATTTTTGGATTGCATTGTTTGTTTTTTTGATATTGAGCTGCATGAGATGCTTGTAAATTTTGGAGATTAAACCTTTGACAGTTGCTTCATTGGCAAACATTTTCTCCCATTCTGAGGGTTGTCTTTTGATCTTGTTTATGGTTTCCTTTGCTGTGCAAAAGCTTTTAAGTTTCATTAGGTCCCATTGTTTATTTTTGTTTTTATTTCCATTTCTCTAGGAGGTGGGTCAAAAAGGATCTTGCTGTGATTTATGTTATAAAGTGTTCTGCCTATATTTTCCTCTAAGAGTTTTCTGGTGTCTGGCCTTACATTTAGATCTTTAATCCATTTTGAGTTTATTTTTGTGTATGGTGTTAGGGAGTGTTATAATTTCATACTTTTACACGTAGCTGTCCAGTTTTCCCAGCACCACTTATTGAAGAGGCTGTCTTTTCTCCACTGTATATTCTTGCCTCCTTTATCAAAGATAAGGTGACCATATGTGCGTTGGTTTCTCTCTGGGCTTTCTATCCTTTTGCATTGATCTATATTTTTGTTTTTGTGCCAGTACCATACTGTCTTGATTACTGTAGCTTTGTAATATAGTCTGAAGTCAGGGAGCCTGATTCCTCCAGCTCTGTTTTTCTTTCTTAAGATTGCTTTGGCTATTTGGGGTCTTTTGTGTTTCCATACAAATTGTGAAATTTTTTGTTCTAGTTCTGTGAAAAATGCCATTGGTAGTTTGATAGGGATTGCATTGAATCTGTAGATTGCTTTGGGTAGTATAGTCATTTTCACAAGTTGATTCTTCCACTCCAAGAACATGGTATATATCTCCATCTGGTTGTATCATCTTTAGTTTCGTTCGTCAGTGTCTTATAGTTTTCTGCATACAGGTCTTTTGTCTCCTTAGGTATGTTTATTCCTAGATATTTTATTCTTTTGGTTGCAATGGTAAATGGGAGTGTTTTCTTAATTTCACTTTCAGATTTTTCATCATTAGTGTATAGGAATGCAAGAGATTTCTGTGCATTAATTTTGTATCCTGCAACTTAAAAAAATTAATTGATTAGCTCTAGTAGTTTTCTGGTAGCATCATTAGGATTCTCTATGTAGAGTATCATGTCATCTGCAAACAGTGACAGCTTTACTTCTTCTTTTCCAATTTGGATTCCTTTTATTTATTTTTCTTCTCTGTTTGCTGTGGCTAGGACTTCCAAAACTATGTTGAATTATAGTGGTGAGAGTGGTCAACCTTGTCTTGGTCCTGATATTAGTGGAAATGTTTTCAGTTTTTCACCATTGAGGATGATGTTGGCTGTGGGTTTGTCATATATGACCTTTATTATGTTGAGGAAAGTTCCCTCTATGCCTACTTTATGCAGGGTTTTTATCATGAATGGGTGTTGAATTTTGTCGAAAGCTTTCCCTACATCTATTCAGATGATCATATAGTTTTTCTCCTTCAATTTGTTAATATGGTGTATCACGTTGATTGATTTGCATATATTGAAGAATCCTTGCATTCCTGGGATAAACCCCACTTGATCATAGTGTATGATCCTTTTAATGTGTTGTTGGATTCTGTTTGCTAGCATTTTGTTGAGGATCTGTGCATCTATGTTCATAAGTGATATTGGCCTGTAGTTTTCTTTCTTTGTGACATCTTTGTCTGGTTTTGGTATCAGAGTGATGATGGTCTTGTAGAATGAGTTTGGGAGTGTTCCTCCCTCTGCTATATTTTGGAAGAGTTTGAGAAGGATAAGTGTTAGCTCTTCTCTAAATTTTTGATAGAATTCACCTGTGAATACATCTGGTCCTAGGCTTTTGTACTTTGGAAGATTTTTAATCACAGTTTCAATTTCAGTGCTTGTGATTGGTCGGTTCATATTTTCTCTTTCTTCCTGGTTCAGTCTCACCAGGTTGTGCATTTCTAAGAATTTGTCCATTTCTTCCACGTCGTCCATTTTTTTGGCATATAGTTGCTTGTAGTTATCTCTCATCATCCTTTGTATTTCTGCAGTGTCAGTTGTTACTTCTCCATTTTCATTTCTAATTCTACTGATTTGAGTCTTCTCCCTTTTTTTCTTGATAAATCTGGCTAATGGTTTATCAATTATGTTTATCTTCTCAAAGAACCAGCTTTTAGTTTTATTGATCTTTGCTATCATTTGCTTCATTTCTTTTTCATTTATTTCTGATCTGATCTTTATGATTTCTTTCCTTCTGCTAACTTTGGGGTTTTTTGTTCTTCTTTCTCTTATTGCTTTAGGTGTAAGGTTAGGTTGTTCATTTGAGATGTTTCTTTTTTCTTAAGGTAGGCCTGTATAGCTATACATTTCCCTCTTAGAACTGCTTTTGCTGCATCCCATAGGTTTTGGGTCGTTGTGTTTTCATTGTCATTTGTTTCTAGGTATTTTTTGATTTCCTCTTTGATTTCTTCAGTGATCTCTTGGTTATTAAGTAGTGTGTTGTTTAGCCTCCATGTGTTTGTATTTCTTACAGATTTTTCCCTGTAATTGATATATAGTCTCATAGCATTGTGGTCAGAAAAGATACTTGATACAATTTCAATTTTCTTAAATTTACCAAGGCTTGATTTGTGACCCAAGATATGATCTATCCTGAAGAATGTTCCATGAGCACTTGAGAAGAAAGTGTAATCTGCTGTTTTTGGATGGAATGTCTTATAAATTAAGTCCATGTGTTTAATGTATCATTTAAAGCTTGTGTTTTCTTCTTTATTTTCATTTTGGACAATCTGTCCTTTGGTGAAAGTGGGGTGTTAAAGTCCCCTACTATGATTGTGTTAATGTCAATATCCCCTTTTATGGCTGTTAGCATTTGCCTTATGTATTGAGGTGCTCCTATGTTGGGTGCATAAATATTTACAATTGTTATGTCTTCTTCTTGGATTGATCCCTTGATCATTATGTACTGTCCTTCTTTGTCTCTTGTAATAGTCTTTCTTTTAAAGCCTATTTTGTCTGATATGAGAATTGCTACTCCAGCTTTCTTTTGATTTCCATTTGCATGGAATATCTTTTTCCATCCCCTCACTTTCACTCTGTATGTGTCCCTAGGTCTGAAGTGGGTCTCTTGTAGACAGCATATATACGGGTCTTGTTTTTGTATCCATTCAGCCAGTCTGTGTCTTTTGGTGGGAGCATTCAATCCATTTACATTTAAGGTAATTATCGATATGTATGTTCCTCTTCCCATTTTCTTAAATGTTTTGGGTTTGTTATTGTAGGTGTTTTCCTTCTCTTGTGCTTCTTGCCTAGAGAAGTTCCTTTAGCATTTGTTGTAAAGCTGGTTTGGTGGTGCTGAGCTCTCTCAGCTTTTGCTTGTCTGTAAAGGTTTTAATTTCTCCATCAAATCTGAACGAGATCCTTGCTGGTTAGAGTAATCTTGGTTGTAGGTTTTTCTCCTTCATCACTTTAAATATGTCCTGCCACTCCATTCTGGCTTGCAGAGTTTCTGCTGAAAGATCAGCTGTTAACCTTATGGGGATTCCCTTGTGTGTTATTTTTTGTTTTTCCCTTGCTGCTTTTAATATGTTTTCTTTATATTTAATTTCTGATAGTTTGATTAATATGTGTCTTGGCGTGTTTCTCCTTGGATTTATCCTGTATGGGACTCTTTGTGCTTCCTGGACTTGATTAACTATTTCCTTTCCCACATTAGGGAAGTTTTCAACTACAATCTCTTCCAATATTTTCTCAGTCCCTTTCTTTTTCTCTTCTTCTTCTGGGACCCCTATAATTCGAATGTTGGTGTGTTTAATGTTGTCCCAGAAGTCTCTGAGACTGTCCTCAATTCTTTTCATTCTTTTTTCTTTATTCTGCTCTGCAGTAGTTATTTCCACTATTTTATCTTCCAGGTCACTTATCCATTCTTCTGCCTCAGTTATTCTGCTATTGATCCCTTCTAGCGAATTTTAAATTTCATTTATTGTGTTGTTCATCTCTGTTTGTTTGCTCTTTAGTTCTTCTAAGTCCTTGTTAAACATTTCTTGTATTTTCTCCATTCTATTTCAAGATTTTGGATCATCTTTACTGTCATTACTCTGAATCCTTTTTCAGGTAGACTGCCTATTTCCTCTTCATTTGTTAGGTCTGGTGGGTTTTTGCCTTGCTCCTTCATCTGCTGTGTGTTTCTCTGTCTTCTCATTTTGCTTAACTTACTGTGTTTGGGGTCTCCTTTTCACAGGCTGCAGGTTCATAGTTTCTGTTGTTTTTGGTGTCTGTCCCCAGTGGCTAAGGTTGGTTCAGTGGGTTGTGTAATCTTCCTGGTGGAGGGGACTAGTGCCTGTGTTCTGGTGGATGAGGCTGGATCTTGTCTATCTGGTGGGCAGTTCCATGTGTGGTGGTGTGTTTTGGGGTGTCTGTGGCCTTATTATGATTTTAGGCAGCCTCTTTGCTAATGGATTGTGCTGTGTACCTGTTTTGCTAGTTGTTTGGCATAGTGTGTCCTGCACTGTCGCTTGTTGGTGGTTGAGTGGAGCTGGGTCTTGGCGTTGCGATGGAGATCTCTGGGAGATTTTCACCGTTTGATATTACATGGAGCTGGGAGGTCTCATGTGGGCCAGTGTCCTGAACTTGGCTCTCCTACCTCAGTGGGACAGCCCTGACGCCTGGCTGGAGCACTAAGCACCTGTCCTCCACTCGGCTCAGAATATAAGGGAGAAAAAAAAGAAAGAAAGAAAGAAGAAGATAAAATAAAATAAAATAAAGCTATTAAAATAAAAAATAAAAAAATATTTATTAAGGACAATAAATTTTTTTAAGTAATAAAAAGAATAAAAATGGACAGACAGAACCCTAGGACAAATGGTAAAAACAAAGCTATACAGACAAAATCACATACAGAAGCAGACACATACACACTCACAAAAAGAAAGAAAGGGGAAAAGATATATATATCCTGCTCCCAAAGTCCAGCTCCTCAATTTGGGATGATTCGTTGTCTATTCAGGTATTCCACAGATGCAGGGTACATCAAGTTGATTGTGGTGATTTAATCCGCTGCTCCTAAGGATGCTGGGAAAAATTTCCCTTTCTTTTCTTTGTTCGCACAGCTCCCAGGGTTCAGCTTTGGATTTGGACATGCCTCTGCGTGTAGGTCGGCTGAGGGCGTCTGTTCTTCGCTCACACAGGACGGGGTTAAAGGAGCAGCTGCTTCATGGGCTCTGGCTCACTCAGGCCGGGGGGGGGGGGGAGGGGTACGGAATGCAGGGCGAGCCTGCAGCGGCAGAGGCCAGAGTGACGTTGCACCAGCCTGAGGCGTGCCGTGCATTCTCCCGGGGAATTTGTCCCTGGATCACAGGACCCTGGCAGTGGCGGGCTGCACAAGCTTCCAGGAGGGGAGGTGTGGATAGTGACCTGTGCTTGCACTCAGTCTTCTTGGTGGCTGCAGCAGCAGCCTTAGCGTCTCATGCCCGTCTCTGGGTTCCGCGCTGATAGCTGCGGCTCACGCCAGTTTCTGGAGCTGGTTTAGGCGATGCTCTGAATCCCCTCTCCCTGCACACCAGGAAACAAAGAGGTAAGAAAAAGTCTCTTGACTCTTTGGCAGCTCTAGACCTTTTCCCAGACTCTCTCCCGGCTAGCTGTGGTGCACTAGTCCCTTCAGGCTGTGTTCACGCAGCCAACCCCAGTCCTCTCCCTGGGATCCGACTGAAGCCAGAGCCTCAGATCCCAGCCCCCACCCGTCCTGGCAGGTGAGCAGAGAAGCCTCCCGGGCTGGTGAGTGCTGGTCAGCACTGATCCTCTGTGCGGGGATCTCTCCGCTTTGCCCTCCGTACCCCTGTGGCTGCGCTGTCCTCTGTGGCTCTGAAGCTTTGCCCCCTCCGCCACCCACAGTCTCCACCCGTAAAGGGGCTTCCTAGTGTGTGGAAACCTTTCCTCCTTCACAGCTCCCTCCCACTGGTGCAGGTCCCGTTCCTATTCTTTGTCTCTGTTTTTTCTTTTTTCTTGTA
This sequence comes from Eschrichtius robustus, assembly GCF_028021215.1. Taxonomy (NCBI): domain Eukaryota; kingdom Metazoa; phylum Chordata; class Mammalia; order Artiodactyla; family Eschrichtiidae; genus Eschrichtius; species Eschrichtius robustus. The sequence goes on from NC_090826.1 coordinate 51,462,481, forward strand.
CCCTACCCAGGTACGTGGGGAGTTTCTTGCCTTTTGGGAGGTCTGAGGTCTTCTGCCAGCATTCAGTAGGTGTTCTGTAGGAGTTGTTCCACATGTAGATGTATTTCTGATGTATTTGTGGGGAGGAAGGTGATCTCTATGTCTTACTCTTCCGCCATCTTGAAGCTCCTCCCTCCCTTGATCATTTTGTAGTGTCTTTCTTTGTCTCTTGTAATAGTCTTTATTTTAAAGTCTATTGTGTCTGATATGAGAATTGCTACTCCAGCTTTGTTTGATTTCCATTTGCATGGCATATCTTTTTCCATCCCCTCACTTTTAGTCTGTATGTGTCCCTAGGTCTGAAGTGGGTCTCCTGTAGACAGCATATATACAGGTCTTGTTTTTGTATCCATTCAGCCAGTCTGTGTCTTTTGGTTGGGGCATTTAACCCATTTACATTTAAGGTAATTATCGATATTTATGTTCCTATTACCATTTTCTTAATTGTTTTGGGTTTATTATTGTAGGTCTTTTCCTTTTCTTGTGTTTCCTGCCTAGAGAAGTTCCTTTAGCATTTGTTGTAAAGCTTGTTTGGTGGTTCTGAATTCTCTTAGCTCTTGCTTGTCTGTAAAGATTTTAATTTCTCTGTCAAATCTGAATGCAATCCTTGCTTGGTAGAGTAATCTTGGTTGTAGTTTTTTCCCTTTCATCACTTTAAATATGTACTGCCACTCCCTTCTGGCTTGCAGAGTTTCTGCTGAAAGATCAGCTGTTAACCTTATGGGGATTCCCCTGTGTGTTATTTGTTGTTTTTCCCTTGCTGCTTTTAATATTTTTTCTTTGTATTGAATTTTTGGTAGTTTGATTAATATGTGTCTTGTTGTGTTTCTCCTTGGATTTATCTTGTATGGGACTCTCTGCCCTTTCTGGATTTGATGGACTATTTCCTTTCCCATATTAGGGAAGTTTTCAACTATAATCTCTTCAAATACTTGCTCAGTCCCTTTCTTTTCCTCGTCTTCCGAGACCCCTATAATTCGAATATTGGTGTGTTTAATGTTGTCCCAGAAGTCTCTGAGACTGTCCTCAATTCTTTTTACTCTTTTTTCTTTATTCTGCTCTGTAGTAGTTATTTCCACTCTTTTATCTTCCTGGTCACTTATCCATTCTTCTGCCTCAGTTATTCTGCTGTTGATTCCTTCTAGGGAATTTTAAATTTCATTTATTGTGTTGTTCGTCATTGTTTGCTCTTTAGTTCTTCTAGATCCTTATAAACGTTTCTTGTATTTTCTCCATTCTATTTCGAGATTTTGGATCATCTTTACTGTCATTACTCTGAATCCTTTTTCAGGTTGACTGCCTATTTCCTCTTCATGTGTTAGGTCTGGTGGGTTTTTACCTTGCTCCTTCATCTGCTGTGTGTTTCTCTGTCTTCTCATTTTGCTTAAGTTACTGTGTTTGGGGGTCTCCTTTTTCTCAGGCTGCAGGTTCGTAGTTTCTGTTGTTTTTGTTGTCTGCCCCCAGTGGCTAAGGTTGGTTCAGGGGCTTGTGTAGGCTTCCAGGTGGAGGGGACCAGTGCCTGTGTTCTGGTGGATGAGGCTGGATCTTGTCTTTCTTGTGGGCAGGACAGTGTCTGGTGGTGTGTTTTGGGGTGTCTATGACCTTATTATGATTTCGTGCAGCCTCTCTGCTACTGGGTCAGGTTGTGTTCCTGTCTTGCTAGTTGTTTGGCATAGGGTGTCCAGCACTGTATGTTGCTGTTCCTTGAGTGGAACTGGGTCTTAGTGTTGAGATGGAGATCTCTGGGAGAGCTTTTGCCATTTGATACTACGTGGAGGTAGGAGGTCTCTGGTGGACTAATGTCATGAACTCTGCTCTCCCACCTCAGAGGCACAGGCCTGACTCCTGGCTGGAACACCCAGACTCTGTCAGCCACATGGCCAGGCACTTGGGGAGTTTCTTGCCTTTGGGGAAGTCTGAGGTCTTCTGCCAGGGTCCAGTCAGTGTTCTGTAGGAGTTGTTTCACATGTAGATGTATTTGTCATGTGTTTGTGGGGACGAAGGTGATCTCCATGTCTTACTCCTCTGCCATCTTGAAGGTCTCTCCCCTGTTTGTAGATTTTTTAATGATGGTCATTCTGACTGGTGTGAGGTGATACCTCATTGTAGTTTTGATTGCATTTCTCTAATAATTAGTGATGTTGAGCATCTTTTCATGTGTTTGTTGGCCATCTGTATGTCTTCTTTGGAGAAATGTCTATTTAGGTCTTCTGCCCAATTTCTGATGTTGTTTGTTTTTTTGATATTGAGCTGCATGAGCTTCTTGTAAATTTTGGAGATTAAACCTTTGTCAGTTGCTTCGTTTGCAAATATTTTCTCCCATTCTGAGGGTTGTCTTTTTGTCTTGTTTATGGTTTCCTTTGCTGTGCAAATGCTTTTAAATTTAATTAGGTCCCATTTGTTTACTTTTGTTTTCATTTTTATTACTCTAGGCAGTCAAAAAAATCCTGCTGCGATTTATGTCAAAGAGTGTTCTGCCTATGTTTTCCTCTAAGAGTGTTATAGTATCTGACCTTACATTCAGGTCTTTAATCCATTTTGAGTTTATTTTTGTGTATGGTGTTATGATGTATTCTAATTTTATTCTTTTACATATAGCTGTCCAGTTTTCCCATCACCACTTATTGAAGAAGCTGTCTTTTCTCCATTGTATATTCTTGCCTCCTTTGTCATAGATTAGGTGACCATATGTGTGTGGGTTTATCTCTGAGCTTTCTATCCTGTTCCATTGATCTATATTTCTGTTTTTGTGCCAGTATCATCCTGTCTTGATTACTGTAGCTTTGTAGTGTAGTCCGAAGTCAGGGAGCCTGATTCCTCCAGCTCCATTTTTCTTTCTCAAGACTGCTTTTGCTATTCGGGGTCTTTTGTGTTTCCATACAAATTGTAAAATTTTCTGTTTTAGTTTTGTGAAAAATGGCTTTGGTAATTTGATAGGGATTGTATTGAATCTGTGGATTGCTTTGGGTAGTATAGTCATTTTCACAATATTGATTCTTCCAGTCCAAGAACATGGTATATCTCTTCATCTATTTGTGTCGTCTTTGATTCCTTTTATTAGCATCTTATAGTTGTTGGTGTATAGGTCTTTTGCCCCCTTATGTAGGTTTATTATGTAAAACCTTCAGAATAGGAAAATCTGTAGAGGCAGAGAGGAGGTTATTAGTTGCAAGGAGCTGGGGGAAGGAGGAAATAGGAAGTGACTACTAACATATATGTGGTTTCCATTTATGGTAAAGAAAAATTATGGAACTAGATAGTGGTAATGGTTGCACAACATTGTGAATGTACTTAATGCCACTGAACTGTACACTTCAAAATGCTGAAATGGTAAATCTTGTTATTTATATTTTACCTCAATAAAAATGTGGTAAAGAAATGATATCAAAGGCAGATCTGTCTGTAACAACTCTAACTTTCCAGTTTACCAGACTTCTTACACTTCAGTTCACATGCTTGGAAAGCAGGCAATGGATAGCAGAAGTGGGTGGACCATATTTTCTGTCCCTCCCAAACCACTTCCTCTCTCTTGCCCCCTTGAAACTACAAAAAAAATGCATGATTTCCCTCCTTCTCTCTTGAAAAACATGTGTACAGGGAAAAACTGTACCACCTTACAGTTGCACCATAAATAGTGAATGCCAGAGGCAATAATATATCATATAGCAGCTGTTTATGCTTCGTATCATCTGTGGGCTCTCAGAAGCCTCTCCCAGGTCTTACTGGTTTTGTTCTTATTGAACTGTGTTCTTTTTCAGAATGTGTGCTTCTAAATCATAATTTTAAGGTCAACATCATTTCTGACTGGTACCATAAAAGTTTAACAAGTATGACTAAACCATGCCTGGCTTCCTACTTTTATTTTCCAGTATGTATCAGAAAGCATACTAGCAGGAGATCAAATGCTCAGGTTGAGCTTCATGGTAGATGTTGTAGAGGTAAAGACCCAACATCTTCTTCCAAGAAGCTAGAACAGGAGCAGGCAAAAATATTAACCCTTTAGTGAATGGACAGTGATATCTCATTGATTCGTAGGTTCTAGGGCACCTTCTTATGCACTAGCATGGAGCTATAGAGAAACCACAGGCTTTGGAGTCAGACAGGTGTTTTAAAATCCCAGGTCATCCATTCAGCTAACTGTTGGGCAATGGACAAACAACTAAATTTCACTAAGCTACAATTTTCTCATCCATTAAATGGGGATGGTTGTTAAAAGAAGTAAAAAGTATATATCAAAAGCAACTAGCACAACATAATAGCTCATAGAAAACACTCAATAAATGGAATATTGATTACTCAATAAAAATATTAATATTGGCCACAGCAATAACCAGAAACTGTTTTTCAGGGAAGAAAGTAAGCAATTGTTTGAAGTGTTGATTCACTAATATAGAGAAGACAAAGACCAGCTTTAGCCAAACTCAATTTCCTTAGTAGATATAGGCCTATTCTGATTGTCTGTTTCTTCTTGTGTGAGTTTTGGAAAATTGTGTCTTTCAAATTATTGGTCTATTTCATCTTGGTTATCACATTTGTGTTCATAGAATTGTCCATAGTATTACTCCTTAACCTTTCAATGTCCATAGGATATGTAGTAACGTCCCCTCTTTCAAGATGGAGTGTTCATTTACAGATTGAAGAAGATTAAGAGAGAAGGAATATTTGGAGGGAAGATCATCAAATCCCCAGTTTTGGGCTGGTTAAATCAGAGATACCTATAAAACATCTAAATGGAGAGGGTGAGTAGCAGTTGAATGAACAAGTTACAGTATAGTATATCCTGTCAGCCTTTCAGCTTGAAGAAGAGGGAGGGATGAACTGTATCAAATACTGCAGGTAGAGCAACTAAAATATGGAGAAGTTTAATCTTTCAATTGAGCAATCTTGGAATTTGCTGACAAGAACAGTTTCGATGGAGTTGTGGCTCCAAAACTTGATTAGAATGGATTCAAGACAAAGTGAGAGTAGAGGAATTGGAGACTGAGGAAAGTAAACTCTTTGGAGGAGTGAATTAGTTTGAATCCTCTGAGAAGCAGATTCCCAGATGAAATAAAATGTACAAGGATTTTATTAGGAAACATACCTGTGTTAGAGAAAGTGGGGAGAGAGCTTAAAAAGATTGGGATAGTCCTTCAACTGCTTGTAAGTCTGACTTTCATGAGGGAGAAAGGGACTGAAGTTTGGATGGACATGTCATAGACTACCATGTGGCTAAAGGACATTTCCACAAGGCTATCAGAGAGTTGTAGCCAAAGGCATCAGAGGAGTCTTATTTAGTGAAATAAACGTACCTGCTTTAGTGTTCCTGCTATACTTGGCCACTGACTAAGTCGCTTGAGTGAAACATGGCCTTGGTGCAAGGGTAGAGGTAGATTTTAGGGCATAGCAATTGGGTTCTTGGTCATTTACACTCCCTGTAGTTGGAGGTCACCAGATGCATTCTCACAGCCACCGTAAGGATTTTTTTCTGTAAAAGGGGAGAGGGAAGTACATGGAGGAAAATATGTTCTCTTTATAAGATGGGAAAATTTACATGTCTATGTGATTATGAAAATTTGTGACATAGGAAATAAAGTGGAGAAGTGCTGGAGCTATTCTTGAGTGGGTGACAGAAAGTGGGACTTGGTGTAAAAGTGGAGGGGTTGAAGTCCATAGGGTACATGAAGAGTTTGTGCGTCATAAGAAAAGCTAAAGAAGAAACAGGTGAATATATTTTCTGATGTGAGCTTGTTAAAGTTATCTTCTGATTGCTTCTTTCTTCTGAGGGAAATAGTAAGCAAGGTCTAAGCTGAGAGGAAGTATGGGAGTAGGTGTCGTGGTTTGGGGAAAGAGAAAAAGGTGTAGAGTAGTTACATAAGAGAGTAGGAGGATGAGTGAAATTAGCATGAATACCAAGCAGTCTTAATGTTCTGCTTGAGTTTAATGGTCATGAATGTAAAATGAGACCAATCAGCAGGGTTTTGGTTTTTCTCTAATCAGTTCTGCTGTGAAGATGTTGGAGAGTAGGTAGAGAATTTTATTTAACTGGGGTTGGCATTAAAAGTAAATTTTAAAATTTCCAATTTTATATTGTATTTAATTATATTTTTGTGAGTAACTTTTCACTGCATTAGTTACATTATGGTCAGAGAGGATGGTCTGTATGATGACAATTCTTTGAAATCGGTTGAGATTGCATTATGGCCTAGGACAGTTTTTCGTGAAGAGTCTGCATGTGTTTAAATAGGATGTGTGTTCTCTGACATTGATTCGAGACTGATATAGATAGATAGATAGATAGATAGATAGATAGATAGATAGATAGATAGATAGATATTCATTAAATCAAACATGTTAGTTGTGTTGTTCAAATTTTCTAGATCTTTACTGACCTTTGTGCTTAATTTTTCACAGATAATTGTGTTATAATATTCTAATAGGTCATAGGTTTATCTCTTTCTATCTGAAGTTTCACTGTCATTTTTTTGCTTTACATTATTTTGAGGTTATCTTAAGTCCATATAGATTTAGAATCATTAAAATTACCAGGGAATTAAAACTTACTATTTTGTAGTAACCTTTTCTATTTTTAAAAATGCTTTGGACTTTCACATCAGTTTTATTTAATTTTGACATAACTGATATAAATTTCTTTTGGATAGTATTTCCTAAGAAATCTCATTTAATCTTCACAAAAGTCCCTGAAGTGGAATTTAGCGTTCTCTCTTCTACAGCAGGAAAACTGTAGCTCAAAGGACAAAAGCATCTGTCTCAATGCTAGTAAGCAACAGACCTGGGAGTTGAAGTCAACATTTCCTACTTCTCATATTATCCTTACTTCAGCATACTGCCTCTGAGGAATTAAGTGGTGAAGTAGAGTGAAGGATAAGGTGCTATAGGGACAGAGCTGAGTAATTGGCAATTGATGAATTCTTCCTGGGAAGAATCTTCCAAGGAAGCATCAGACAGCAGGGCAGGTGATATTGGAGAACAGCCTTGAATAATTAATACAAATTTTCCAGGTGAACAAGGAAGGAAAAAACATTCTAGGCTAAGAAGACATGAGGTATATAATGTATCTAAGTTTTTGTTCCTTAAAGGAATTAATCTAAACTTTCTGTTTCATCTCCAGACGTGAAATAGGTGCTTAGTAAGGGTTTATTGGCTTAATTTTATTTAGTCATTCTCTTTGTTCCATGTAGCAGACATGCTATTTGCCTCTCTAATATTGTCCTACCCTTTCTTCTTAGCAAGATAACCCTAGTTACTATGGAGGCAGCAGTGTGCCCAGATAAAAGACTATGTATGGTTCCCAGTCTCCCTTACAGCTTGAGATATAAACAGAATCTGTTGGGAGGACCTATGGGAAAGTCCCGTAAGTGATGGAGAGACAGCTAATCTGTCCCTTTTGCCCTTCACTCTATGTCCTGATTCCTGATTAGAATCATAAATTTATAGTCATGGGTCCAGTGGCTATCTGAGACCATGGGTCAGCTGTGAGGATGGAAACTACATGGTAGTGACAATAAAATTGAAAGGCAGAAGGAGCTTGGGTCTCTGATGACAATGTGAGGTCACCATACCAATCCTGAATGTCTATTTTAAAACATATTTTATGTGAAAAATAAATTTTTCTTGTTTATGCCACTATTATTTCTATTCTCTGCTATGAGCAGCCAAATACAATTCTCAACTAATATATCCCAAATTCAACATCCTTTTCAGGAATGTAGGTGACTGGCACATTTAAAAATAATTGTGGCTAGAAATTACTATTTGGATAATGCACAGAAATACCGAGAGAATTTCCCAGCTGGACCCCATTCCCAAGGAGGATCTCAAAGACAGCTTTATGCCAACTGTATAACCTGGAGGAATTCCAGAATCCCTTCAGGAAGAGAAAGTGGCTGCTGAAACTGCTATACTTTAGTGGAAACTGAAAGGCTGGAAGGATGACCTTTCAAGAAGAACAAATGTTATTAAGTAATGGAGTTTTTCCCACCTCCTACAACAGTCAATAGCAAAAGGATGAAAAGGGAATCCTATTCTTCTATTAATAACTCCTCAGTCAGTCTCATGCTGACGAAGCGGAAAGCAACTGTAAAATTAGCAGTTTTGCCTGCAAATTAACCTCTTGCAAAGCCATAAAAAGAGAAAAGGAATTAAGGAAAATTCTATTAATGGAGTCAAGGATGGAAAACCAAGAGTGATAGGGCATAAATACCCAGACAACTGATACGTATTTTTAGGAAGATATTACCCAGGTTTTAAATAGCTGCTTATAGCTGTGTATGAAGAACGTGTTAATTTATAGCCTTTGGATCAGTGTCCTTTCTTAATGGCTCCTTGGAGCAAATCTGTCAGAACTTGAAGAGCACAAGGTTTAGGTTGATATTAATAAAAACCACCCCATCCACCCCTAGCTGAGATATTACTATTCCACTTTAGAATGGCAATGCAGTAATTTGAAAGAGGTTTAACTTCAGAGGCAGACAAAGTTAGGTTTGACTCTGGCTCTGCTCCTTCACTAGCCTGGGGAAAGTCTTTCATCATTCTGTGCCTCTATTTTATCTTCTATCAAAGCAGATGGTGATTGTGCTTCATTGTGTTAAGAGCATTAAATTAAGTACCATGCAAAGAATTTGGTCCCTAGTAGGTTGTTAGAAAATGTTAGCCCCTTTCTACTTTCCCTTCCTTATTAGAGGGCCAGGGACATCAAACCTTCTCGCAAACGTATACAAAGCAGTTAAATTTAGTTCTGGGTAATTCTCCCCGTAAGAAGATCAGTCCCTACAGAGGAGCTGAACACATTTTTATAATTTATGACTGGTCTCAGGCAACAGGCTCCCATTTGCAATTTTATGAAAATAATAAATCAATATCCAATAATGGGGGATAATCTCAAGAAAGAAACTGAGACTCCTTTAACAATAAAAAGGCAGGAGGCTCCATTTCCAACAAGGAACATAGGCCGGAGACCTTTGAAATGCGTACAATTTTTTTTTTTAATTTGCTTTTTATTTATTTATTTTTGACATCTTTATTGCAGTATAATTGCTTTACAATGGTGTGTTAGTTTCTGCTTTATAACAAAGTGAATCAGCTATACATATACATATATCCCCATATCTCCTCCCTCTTGCCTCTCCCTCCCACCCTCCCTATCCCACCCCTCTAGGTGGTCACAAAGCACTGAGCTGATCTCCCTGTGCTATGTGGCTGCTTCCCACTAGCTATCGATTTTACATTTGGTAGTGTATATATATGTCCATGCCACTCTCTCGCTTCGTCCCAGCTTACCCTTCCCACTTCCCGTGTCCTCAAGTCCATTCTCTACATCTGCGTCTTTATTCCTGTCCTGCCCCAGGTTCTTCAGAACCTTTTTTTTTTTTTTTTTTTTTTTTTTTTTAGATTCCATATATATGTGTTAGCATACGGTATTTATTTGTTTTTCTCCTTCTGACTTACTTCACTCTGACTTCACTCTGTATGACAGACTCTAGGTCCATCCACCTCACTACAAATAACTCAATCATTTGTAGGTTTGGTGGTTTCCACAGTCTTAGGCATTTAATACTTAAATTCTAAGAGGAGGTGAGGAGTTTGGGGCTCTGTTGGAGGCCTTGGGTGAGTCTTAATCACTCCTGCTTTCTTAGTTCAAGACAGTATTTCACACCTGAAACACATTTTCACTCCTAGGTCTGAAAAATGGCAAGATATAGACAAAGCAATTAAATCCACAGCGCACATGGAGGGCAAACAGTCTTTGAAAGTGGATAAATCATTGAGAAAGACCTTAACAGCACTTTAAAAAAGTCTTTTTCTGGGCCTCCCTGGTGGTGCAGTGGTTAAGAATCCACCTGCCAATGCAGGGGACACGGATTCGATCCCTGGTCCAGGAAGATACCACATGCTGCAGAGCAACTAAGCCCGTGCGCCAAAACTACTGAGCCTGTGCTCTAGAGCCCGCAAGCCACAACTACTGAGCCCACGTGCCACAACTACTTAAGCCTGCGTGCCTAGAGCCCGTGCTCCACAACAAGAGAAGCCACCTCAGTGGGAAGACCGCACACTGCAACAAAGAGTAGCCCCCACTCACCACAGCTAGAGAAAGTCCGCGTGCAGCAACGAAGACCCAATGCAGCCAAAAATAAATGAATAAATAAATTTAATTAAAAAAATATTTTTCTAATTGGTGACTGTAGCTTATAAGACTGGGCCAATTTAGAAAAATCTAACTGTCCTGGTAATACTCATCAGAGTCACCTCCAAATGTTGTAATGTAATGCCAGAATCATTCCCCTCCAAGCTCTTCGTATCCTAAGATCATAGAATCTGGTTTACGTGGGACTCTTAAAAATAAGTAATAATTTAAATTCCTCAACAACATCACCACTGAGTAGTCTTCCTACTTGTGTTTGAGCACCTCCAGCAACAGAGAGGAACATTCTTCTGAGAGAAGCTCTAACATGCTCGGCAATAGTTTGCACAGAGGATATGTATTCATTTCCTAGGGTTGCCATCACAGAACATCACAAACTAGGTGGCTTGAAACTATTGAAGTTTATTGTGTCACAGTTCTGAAGGCCAGAAGTTTAAAATCAAGTCAGGGCCATGCTCCCTCTGAAACCTGTAGGGAATAATTCTTCCCTGCTCCTAACTTCTTACTTCTGCATTGCTACAACCCTACAAGCATCCTTTGTATATGTAATGTTCCATACATATATTTGTGTTCCATACATATGGTTGTGTTGACTTTGTCCCTGGCAGAATTTTCCACTCTAAGTAAAACAAGTCTCCTTAAAAAAAAAAAAAAAAAGGAGGACCGAGTTGCAGCTGAAGATCCTGGCAGCAGGGCCATGTTCATGAACATGAGCTGAATTCCTTCCAAGATTGGTCAGCAGTGGAGAGAGACTGTGAAAGGAAGTATAGAAAACTGAAGCAGCTGGAAGAGCAGACCAGGAGGCTGCGAAAGGACATGAAGAAGAAGAGTCCCAGTGCTGACCTGGTCATCAAATCTGCTGTGAAGATGTCCTTAGACTTACTCTCTAATCCCCTCTGCCAGCAAGACCAGGACTTACTGAACATGGTGACCACCCTGGACATGGTCATGAAGTGGATGGATACCTTCAACCAGGAAAAAGTGAACCAGATCTGAAAGACCATTATTGAACCCTGAAAAAGTTTGGCAGTGTCTTCCAGAATCTCAACATGGTGGTGAGAAGGTGGTGGGAAGCAGCCTTCCTATATACTAGGACTATAGGTGATTGCAGGCCAAGGTGGAGAAGTACGAGGAAAAGGAGAAGGCAGGGCCGGTGCTGCCCAGAAGAGCTGTGGCTTGTATGGGATGACCTTGGAGCCGAGAACAAACAGCTCCTGGATGAGCCGCTGAGGTTCTACAACAGCCAACTCCACTCCTTCCATCTCAGCTTTGAGTCCCTCATCCAAGAGCAGGTCAGGAAACGCATAAGATCTTTGGAGACTTGACCCAACATCTTGACCAGCCTGGACACCTGCATGAAGTCTGGGCAGCAGGGGTGGGAGAATGAGACCAAACTGAGGGAGCCCAGAGCCTCTCTATTGTGGCTGATGACTAAATCCCTGTTCCCCTCAGAAGATTCCTAGGACACCAGTCAGCCTCTTGAGCCTTTGCCCTTTTCAAGTTCAGGTTCAGATGTCAGCCTAGCAGAAGGCCCTCCCTTGGGAGAAGTATGGTACCTGGCAGGTTGGAGACAGAGGCGGCTCCCGCTCTGCCTCACCAGCCCTTTGGAATGAGCTTGGCACCAGGAACCCCAAGCAGGCTGCTGTCTCCCCACCCAATAGCAAGAGCCAGGAGACACAGGTAAGCAGTGTAGCAAACCCCAGGGACTTTCTTATTTCCAAACTGTTCAAAGTACATCCTGGCCTAGAGCCAGAGCAAGCTTCCAGCCTTCAAAGGGCATGGGCTTTCTCAGCTTACTTGAGGTCCTAGTCTTGCCTGAGTGGTTGAGATCACATTTACCTCCAAAAGAACTATCCTGGGAGTCCGCGCATCCTTGTTTCCTTTCCACTTCAAAGATTCTCCCCTGTCCTGGAAGAGGCCCTGCCCTCCAAGAATGTGTGTAGCTGGGAATTCAACCTTCCCTCTGAGAGCTGTGGTCCTGCAGCTTTAACAAGCCCCTCACTCCAACCTCCCAGCATGGCAAAGGCTGGTTTATCCCACTTCTATGCCTTAGGTCAAGTGCAAGGAAGTGCTACAAGTCTTGTAAGTTCCCTAGGTATCCGGGATTCAACTCATGTAAGTATCCTACCACACAAAATGTCACAGATGGAGTCACAGCCTCAAAGCAAGGACAGTGGGTTTGTGCTGGCAGTTGGGCTGGGTCAGAAAGAGAAAGCAATGTCTTGAGGCTATTCTTCAGGGAAAGGCACTAGGAACAGGCAGTCCCATGGACTTCTGAGATGAATTCTAGACACCTGACAGCTGCCAGGAGGAACAACTGCCTGAGGATGTTCAACGGAAGATGCATTTGGGTTTGTGCAGCTTCGGACCTTGGTAGACATCGAACTGAGGCCCCAGAGTTCCCTGCCAGAAGCCTATGTCTCTCTGCTCTGGGTGTTGCCTCATGTGTTCAGCTGACTGAAGACAACAAAGGAGGGGTTCAGGTCAGAGAGTCAGACCACACCTTTGCAGCAATCAGCCCCAAGTGGTCAGGACTAAACTGACAGCTTGCCATTTTTGCCCACACCCATCCTCTTAGGACCAACAAGGGGAAGCCAAATATGCTCTCCCTCACCAGTTACGTAGGATGCCCGTCTTCTAGTCAGCCCACCTCCAGCTTCCCCACTCCCTCAACCTTCCATCAGGCCACACCTTCCCCTTTTGCTACCATAAAGCTTTTCAACTCCTCTTTCTGCCTTGGATTTGGGTCTGTGCCAAATTCAAGCTATAGTAGTGGCTGCCTCCCTTGCTGACAATAAGCAGTGCTTGCTCTTATTTGGGGGGTCTTTGTTTACAGAGTTTGTTAATTTGAGGAGCAAAAAAACCACTCAGAATAACATGCGCCCCCCAACCCCCAAATATCTAGGCAGGTTTTCGTTATACTTTGTTTATTGATGGGTTAGTTCCATTTATGAATGTTTTTTAAAAAACATCTTTATTGGAGTATAATTGCTTTACAATGTTGTATTAGTTTCTGCTGTATAACAAAGTGAATCAGCTAGATGTATACATATATCCCCATATCCCCTCCCTCGTGCATCTCCCTCCCTGCCCCCCTATAATTTATGAAGTTTTATACATCAAAAAGCTTTGAATTTGACCAGGATGTTGATTAATTCATCTCTGAAAAAGTAAGTGGCATTTAATTTAGCTAGTATATTTTATAGCATTAAGCCGCTTATGCATTAGGTAGCTTCTCAAGATGTTATTCTATGCACAGTGGCATTTAGCAGATAGAACAGAGTGCATCATCTCATCTAGAAACACAGACGAGTCTCATTTGAGAGCTGTATGCTAAATAACCGATACTTTGTGACAAAAGTACTCCTAACCTGAGTTTCCTACCACCAATATGGACTTCTTACTCTGAGGGCCTGTCTTTCTGGCCACATTTTATAATGCCAATGAAGACATGCCAGAGATTACCTAGTGTGTAATAACTCGGCATTAGAGCACCAGGTCTGTCCAATGGTGGTGGCGGGCACTATTATTATACTCAGGTAAATAAAGGTCCATTTTTAAAAATGCCAATTCAAGATACAAATCAAGGGTACAGGATACTCAGAACTGAGTTTTGAGCAGTGTGGTATCCTGAAGGCTTCCAAGCTTCAGTTGTTTGCCAGCCATTCTTGGCATTCCTTGGATCATAGATAACCCACTCCAGTCTCTGCCTCTATCATGAAATGGCCATATTCCTCCTGTGCAAATCTCCCCTCTTATAAGGACACCAGTCACATTAGATTAAGGGCCCACCCTACTGCAGTATGACCTTATCTTAACTAATCACATCTGCAATGACTCTATTTCCAATTAAGTTCACATTCTGTACCAGGGGTTAGGACTTTGAAGTTCAGCCAAACCCACTTAGTTACCAAGTGACCTTAGCCAAGTTGCCTAAGCCACAGTTTCATCTTCTAAAACATGGGACTAAACTTTGAGAAAATTAAATAAATTAACGGCTGGGGAGTGTATATCAAGATGATTAGCACAAGGTGGGCACTAAAGAAATGCTATTTTTTCCTTTCCCAATACCAAGACTTTATTGTCTGATCAGTTTATTTATTTATATATTTATTCTTTCAGCAAAGGTTTTTTGAGCACCTAATATATGCCAAGTACTAAGGTATCATTCATGTAACAGAAAAAGACAGACACAATCCTTTCCCTTATGGAGGTTACCATCCAACTCTATCCTGGATTTTAACTGAAGAGTTTATTTAGCAAAATGCCCAAAGACCTTCAAGATAAGAAGAATGTTCACTAGCCCACAGCCTGACTATTGAAGAGTAATAAAGGGAAAAAGAACTAACATTTATTGAGTGTTTATCATGAAGTAGATGCTGTGCTAGATGAGTTATATAATATCTCGTTGAATCCCCCCAAAATCTGGGGACATATGTTCAATTAAGTAAACTGGGATTCAGAGAAGTGAAGAAAGCTGCCTATGAGCTCTCAGCTAGTAATTACTAGAGCTTCTTTCCCCTCTGCTACACCTAGGAGTCTATGTGCTGTTGGTCAGGCATTTAGTCATCAAATTGAAGACACAGGATGTAGAGATGCATGAAGAAGAACAGTGGCCCAGTCCTCCTTTGTGAAATCCTTGACTCTATGCATTGGGTGACATTTTATCTTGAAGCAAACTTCCAGGCCATTTTTCTGCCTAGTTATGACTTTACTTTCTATACACATATGAGGGCAATTGAAGCAAAGCTGAAATTGTGCCAAATTCTGCTTACTTTATGCTGAATGGGTTTTGGGAGATCCACTAGCACCCTCTAACCATGGTGTCTTGAAATCAGAATGGTAAGGGATGCAATCAGTGGCCACATATGTAGACTCATTACAAGATTTTACCCCTTTAATTCTGTGTTCTAAGAAACCAGACACCTATGCATTAGCTGAAAGGGATTCCTTTACAGTCTTCCTTATTGACTGCAAGAGTTTTCCCAAGGGCCTGTATCACTACCCAAGGATTCATAAACACTAGTGCCAGGTAACAAGCCCTCCATATGGTTTGTCTTTTCAGAGAAATCCTAGGAGATTAGCAGCTTGGAAGACCAAGATAGCCGTGGAGTTGACGTCTGTTTCTATGTTCTTTTCCTTCGTTTTATTGTCTGTGTGGATCATATATTCTGTTGGACACCAGCAGGAATCCTAAAAGCCTTTCAGAATAATATATTTCTTCTTGTTTTTTTGAATAACCTACTTCAAAACTCTTACAGATATCTTATCCTGAATTTGTTGAGGTTTAATATGTAAGTTACACTTGATTCATTTGTCCACATATAGCTGTGAATCAAAGTCTATTCAATATTGAAAAAGTTGTCTTGTTACTGTCATTTCCGTCAATGAGGATCTACTTTCAGATCAAAGTAGCAGGAAACTTTTAGAATAGTGGTTCTCAACCAAGGGCAATTTTGCCAGCCCCCGACCCAGGGGACATTTGTCTGCAGATATTTTTGGTTATCATAACTGGTATGTGTGTCGGGGTGCTATTGGCATCTATTTGGTAGAGGCAAATGATGCTGCTAAACATGCTACAATCACAGGATACTCTCCTACAAGAAAGAATTATCTGGTCCGAATATCAATAGTACTAAGATTGAGAAACCCTAACCTAGAGAAATATTTTTCTCCTATAACCTTTAGGCATCACCTTGGAAACTGTATGAACCTGTGTTCCCGGCTCAGATCAACTACTTATTAATTATTTTAACATGGTCAAACAGCTTAATGCTTTTGGATGTGGGCTTCACTGCTTGTATGTAAAACGAGGGAAGTGATTTTGGGGAAAGAAATTGGAACATGTTGAGCCACTAGTTACATTTTGTGGTCAAAGGAAAAAGGGGAAAAATGTTTAGTATTCAAAGATGTTTTTTGAAGACTTATTTATAATAATGAATATTATAAGACAGTTTTGTTTAAATAAATGACAGTTTATTTCATAGAATATTATGAGGATCTTATAAAAAACATTTCTTATACATGGAAAATGCTTTTATTCTAATGTTAAGAAAGAGAGTAATGGGATTCTAATTTGTATGTAAAGTAGGCCGGAGGGGAATTGGTTACTTTGTTTTCTGAGCTGCCTCTATCCATATTTCTTACTGTTGCACTCATCACAGTGCCCAAGACTCACTTGTTTATGTCTATGTCTTTATGACCAGACTGTATACACCATGTCGATGATGGTTGGGTTTTAGTCACCTCTGTATCTCCACTGTCTTGCATATAACTAACTGCGTTGTCTCTCAAGAGACAGGTAGTGCTACCTGCTTTGGTTTCCTCATCTGAAAAACGCAGGCAAAATT
Organism: Eschrichtius robustus; assembly: GCF_028021215.1. Taxonomy (NCBI): domain Eukaryota; kingdom Metazoa; phylum Chordata; class Mammalia; order Artiodactyla; family Eschrichtiidae; genus Eschrichtius; species Eschrichtius robustus. The sequence goes on from NC_090826.1 coordinate 51,479,011, forward strand.
GTGCATTTGTTGAGAGCAATAAATGAAGCAATGTTTGTAAATATAACACTCTGTATCTGACACATAATAACCATTCAATAAACTTAGTTATTGTTATTACTTGCATCCCAGCTCTGTCCATAACAAGAGGTGTAAACTTGGAAAGTAATTCAGGTCTTTTCTTTTTTTTTCTCCTTTCCTTTCCTTTCCTTTCCTTTCCTTTCCTTTCCTTTCCTTTCCTTTCCTTTCCTTTCCTTTCCTTTCCTTTCCTTTCCTTTCCTTTCCTTTCCTTTCCTTTCCTTTCCTTTCCTTTCCTTTCTTCTTTTCTATTTTTCCCTCTATAAATGAAGACTTGTACTAGACTATCTAAATACTTCCCAGATTCTAGATTCTTATATCCTTTGATTCTAAGGATTAAAGGCTTTAGGGGCCTTGTTGGAGACTGTGCAGACTCTTAGAGTTGAAAATGGCTCCGTCGACTGTGGTCTAATGAGGCTTTGAGGCTTTGGACAGTCATCAGGAGGGAGAGTGTAGTGGGTGGGCAGGAGATGACATGGTGTTGGGGAAAGAGCACTGGGTTAGGCGTCAGAGAACTGGGACCTAACTTGCGTGCTATGTTTGCACATATTATTCCTCCATGGCAGCTTCCAGCTTCCTCACCAGTAATAACAGAAAGAAATAGCTAGCAAGTTCAAGGGCTCTCCCAGCTCCTACCTGGTATGATTTTGGCCTCTTCATATCCTGTCAGGCACGCTACACTGAATTTACTCTTCTATGCAGTGGTTGTTCCCCTACCCACCATGTGGCTGCCCTCCTCCGTCAATCTTTCTGTGACTCAAGGTTTTGAAGACAACTTGTGTTGTCTTCCCATTTAGATGCTACTTTATTAAGGACTCTTGTTTGCTGGCTAGAAATCCCAGAAATAATGCAAGGTATTTGTCTGAGTGTCTTAGGGTTCTTTTTGCATCAGAATGACATAATGAGGCTCGTGGGACTAACTGAAATTTAGGGAAAAACCGTCTAGTACTGTACTGAGAAACCAAAGGCAATGGGAAAGTCCTTCACAGGAACCAGAGAGGTTCTAGAAATGACAGATCAGAAGCCACCTGGAAACAGATTAATAATGATGAATAAATCATTAAATCTTAGATTTATCCAGTCTTGCTCCAGAAAGAACAGCAGATTAAATGAAGGCAAATTTAAACTCAGTATTTGAATCGAACTTGTAACTTGTAACGGTAATCTATCAAACAATGAAACTACCTACCTTTCAAGGAAGGGAGCCTCCAGCTGGAGAGTGGACAGTTTTAAGGCTGGAGAAGATTCTTGTTTCTGATGAGAGAAAGAATTTAATAATCTCCAAATTCTTTTCAGCTCTGAAATGGTGGTTCTGTCCATGAACGTGGTAATACTTGATGAGGACTAATACCGTGGAATGGCCGTCATATCAGATGCCAGGCACTATGCTAAAGCCTTTACAATGACCCTAAAAAGAGGTCCTTAATAATTCCATTTTGCAGATAAGAAATTGTGACTCAGAAAGGGAAACTGAGTGTTCTTCCCAAGCTTGTAAGAAGTGGAGTAGGGTCTGACTCTATATCTGGTGAAGAATCCTTAAGAAGCCAGAAATCAGCTGGTTCTCACTGTTTTGACTGTACCAGTTTGGGCTCGTGAGTTCCTCCATAGGGGAACCAATTAAAGGGCAGATTGTTAGCTGCTTTGCACGTAGAAGGGGAGAGGAGGAGAAACAAATGACTCTACATCTTGGTGAAGATGCAGAAGAAGGATGCCCGCGGGGAGAGCTTGTCTAGGAGTTCCTGCCACCTGCAACCCCGCATTTCCCCCTCCTAGAAGCCGGACAGACTGCCCCATGCCAGCCTGTCAGTAGAGAAACTAGCAAGGAGAGAACTCCGAGGCCATCAGACCCAAGAGCCTGCCTACAGGGTACACTGTGAAAGGGGGGACCCTGGGAACAGGGAGCAATGGCCAATCCCAGTGGTCAGCAGGGAAAGGAAAGGAAAGGGACACTGAAATGTACTATGTGTCTTAAGTACTGTGTTGTGCTCAGCACTTTTAAAATATTTCCTCTTTTAATTCCTTTCAACAGTCCTATTAAGAAGGTATTATTTTCTTCATTTTTCCGAATGAAGACACTAAGGCTTTTAAGAAAATTGTCTTACATTATTCAGTATGCCTTGGATATTAAGTCAGTCTTGTCTGACTCCAAATTCCACATTTTCTACCAAATTATGGTTTTCCAAATTCTATTGACTGGTGTTCCCTTTCTCATTTTCACCATAACTGCATAGCCCTGTACTTTTGTTTAACATTTTTCTGTAAATCAACTCCCCTCCTTCTTAAATTGTACTTAAATGAATGCATTTTAGAAGGAAGATGCATAATGCCAACATAAATGGAAAGCAATTTCACTTGCCATAGATGGTAATAACAAATATGGATAAATAACAAAAATGGATAAATGAAAACAAAAGACGGTTATTAAATTCCTGCTGTAGAGTCTTATGTCTAGAAGTCTCTGTGCCTGAGGCATAATTTCTTTGTAAAACTGAAGATTAGCAAAGTGTTAGATGCTAAAGATACAGAGCACCAAAATGACGTTTTCCTTGTTGGTATCATTGAATGGATTAAAAGATAACTGAAATTCTTGTCATGTGTTTCAAGGCTATTTAATGCCCTTTCTCTGGGCAATCCCACACCATCTCCAGGACCATCAGTATTCCATAGCTATGCTTTGGGAAGTTTATCATGATAGTGGCAATATTATAAGCTCTTCTTCTGAAATCAAGCAAATGCTCACTTCGAATACCATTTCCCCAAATGAAACAACTCAGTTACTAGATAGGAAGCAGAAAAGGATGAAGAAAATAAATAGATCCTCCCAAACGGTTTTCCTACCTCGAGTCGTCCATCCAATGTGTTATAATTAAAGATCATCTGGGCTTCCCTGGTGGTGCAGTGGTTAAGAATCCACTTGCCAATGCAGGGGACACGGGTTCGAGCCCTGGTCTGGAAAGATCCCACATGCCGCAGAGCAACTAAGCCCATGCGCCACAACTACTGAGCCTGCGCTCTAGAGCCCACGAGCCACAACTACTGAGCCCATGAGCCACAACTACTGAAGCCCGCGTGCCTAGAGCCTGTGCTCAGCAACAAGAGAAGCCACCACAATGAGAAGCCTGCGCACCGCAAGGAAGAGTAGCCCCCGCTCGCCACAACTAGAAAAAGCCCACGTGCAGTAATGAATACCCAACGCAGCCAAAAATAAATAAATTAAATAAATAAATTAAAAAAAATTAAAGATCGTGACAATTTTCTACTAAGAAAAATGGTTTCTTGTTGCAGACATAAGTAATTCTCAGCACCTTATCCTAGAATTTAAGGCCTTGTAAAATTCTATTAGGTCCCACCACCACCATCAGACTCAGGTCAAAGTGAGTCAGAATGAACCACTCATCGTTTCTCTTATATGTCCTCAAAATGTCCTGCCTCCATACTACTGCTAATCTGTTCCTCTCTCTGTTCCCACAGTGTATCTATGTGGGTAATTGTGGGCAGAGAGAGACAAGCCTGGAAAGGTAAGAGTAAGATAAGGTCGTTATTAATTGTTTGTTTGTTTTTTTGTTGTTGAATTGTTGGATAGAATCCCTAGTATTATTCATTCATTCCTAAATGTTCTGTTCTTTCACCTAAATCTGATGGAAAAAAAAAGTTGTGCTAAATGGAATCAGTGCTCATCAAAAAAAAAACAGCATAGCTGACACTTTTAGGAACAGAAAATGGACAAGGTTGAGGACAAATTATCAGTGATTTTGTGTTTAATAACTCGAACATCAAAGGAACCTGTGGCTACGAGGAAAGATTTAATATTTGAAATCTCAGGACTACTCCGGCTATAAGCTCCAGGAATGCTCATGGAAATTTTGAGATTAAAGAAATCATGTGACTGTCACATGATAAGGTTTATAACTGTCTTATGAGGAAAGTAAAATGATGCATTTTGAAAAAGAAAAAAAAAACAGTTGAATATTTTAGAGATTTCTAAATATATACTGTTACATATTTTTGGCCTTTTCTGTTGAATTTATCTGAAAACATAATTGCAGAAGATTGTGAAAAGTAATAATAAACTTTGGAAGGATTCAAAAAAAAAAAAAGAGTAACAGAAGGAGAGCATGCAAAGATCTGAAAGATGACTATTGGGGTTGGCGATAGGGAAGATCTGAGAAACTTGCTGTAATTGTTTCAGTTCTAGATTAGGGAGGTTGGTGGATTGAGGAGTAAGTAGGGGTTGAGTACCCGGAGACAGCAAAAGCACCTTATCAACTGAGATAAAAGACGAAAAATGAAGTGTTAGAAACACAGGAGAGCTTGGAGCATATTTTCAGGTTGAGGTTTGGCTCCTTTTTGCAGGAGACAAAAAATTAGAGAGGAAGAGGCTTAAGTGCTAAACCAAGAGACTATGAGGGAGAACAGAATCAAGAAGAAATGTGAAGGGCTTGGCCTCGTACCCGAGGAAGGACACATCACAGTAGAGTGATGACTTTCTATAAACAGAATGGAATTAGCAGAATGAATTTGTAGCACACATTTACCACTAAGTAGCTGGAGAGACAGGATCTGTCTGGATTTTTGCCATTCAATGTATAATAGTAGGAGAGTCAGCCTGCTAATCATTATGCGGAGTCACAGAACATTTAAGGTGAAAGGAAGTCCATTCCTCTACCTTATATTCAGATCCATGTCATACTGAGCATAGGCCTACTCTTTTAACTGTAGTGGTGGGAGATTAACATCTACATGAAAGAGAAAATTCCACTTTCAGAAAGCTTTAAATATCAGGAAGTCCTCTTCTAAATAGAAGTGGTATCAACCTCCCCATCAGATGGTTCCAGTATTGCTCTTAAAAATCCCTCAGGACTTGAATCCCTCTTCAAATATGTATATAGTGATGGATTTTTTTCCCCTTAAATCCAGATAATAGGCAATTCAACCATTTTTCATATGAAATGATTTCAAAACCTTTCATTGTCTCAGGGATTCTTTTTTGGATGTGACGTCCTAAAATAAAATTGTGATGTCCTAAAATAAAAATATCACCTGAGCAATGATTTGATCAGGGAAAAGTTTTGAAGAGTTCATTCGAGGCATTAGGTTTCATTAAGTCCAGCCAAATTGCTGATTGAGATTTATGGAGTACTTATTATATGCAGGCAATTTCTTAAGAGTTTTAATGCATTATCTTATTTAATCTTTTCAATAACCCTATGAGGTAGGAACTATTAATGTTCCATTTTACAAATTGACAACTTGAAGCCAAGATGGGCTAAGTAATTTTCCCAAAGTAACTAAGCTAACAAGTGGCTGAGTTGGGATTTGAACTCAGGTTTGTTTGATTTCACTACGTGATGACCTTCTCACATGTTGGTTTGTTTTGTATTCATATCCTTTCCATCCTGTGCTTGTACAGGTTTCTTGAAGAAAGTGCTGAGCAAAGAATATGGCATACAGAGGCTCTTGTTAAATATGGGTTGAAGCCTTGTGGTGTAGATATTGCTAGCTCCCATTTTGCAGATGAGAAAATTGAGGCTCAGATAAACAACAAATATTTGTTAAGAGCCTACACAGTACCAGACACAGCACTGTAACCAACAGTGTGACAAAAGTAAGCACAGAGTTATATACAAAAAAAGAGTCCTATCTCTGGACTCAAAGGTCAACACTATTTCCATAACATCACAGCTTTTCCTGCCAGCAAAAAATCCTCAGAATCAATCTAGAAGAATGGAGTTTGCCCTCTCTGGCAAAAACAAAAAACAAAAACCAACCAACCAACAAAGAGTAAAACCTGTCCAGAAAAGCAAAGATGTCCTTAGAGACAAAGAAGGAGTTCTGGTGAGGAAAAACAATAACGTATATGTCAAGGAGTAGAGGCTCTCTTTACCCTCTCCCCACAAATCTAAAACACTTTTTATTAATGCCCCCACCCCCGCCCCCAGCAAATGTGGCATTCTTTTAAATATGCCCTAAAAGTGTAAATCAGAGCAAAGACTATATTTCACGCCAAGAGGCTTGTATATCCATCAGGTATTTATGGCAGTGCTGTTAGCCAACTCTTCCATCTGGGATGTCTTTAGTCATCTTTCATCTGGTACACCTCTTAGAGAAACTCCAGAGCCACAAAAGGGCTCATCTTTTAGACCTCCTTTGGCAGGAGGGAGAAATCCAAAGTTTTCCCATAAAGCCTATATTCCGCATTGCGTTTAAAGTGGTTGTTTGATATGATAATGTCTTTGAGGGGATACTTGGCCCTGCCTCCCAAGGATAATAGAGGACAATTATTTTATTCTGTTGTGCCATCTAACGAGGAACCATCTCTTAAAAGCACAAGGGTTTGTGTAATCTACAAATTATTGGGAGAAGAGATTGAAGATCGTCTCTGCATCCCCCCTCCCCAAAACAAAAAGCTTCATCCAGAAAGAGAGAGCTTTTTATCCTTTCTAAATTTGGTAGTGAATACCTGCTATAACCTAAAACCAGTTGGGGGGGGGGGATAAAAAAACCCAGAAGAGGAAAGATTTAATAGACCCTTCCATTAAATATGATCGAATATTCCTGGAACCAAGTTATTTCCCATATACTTTCCAGTTTGACTCTGTTCAAGCAGAGGTGAAATCTAAACATGAGCTTTTTTTGTTTTTTTTTAATAATCATTTTGAAAGAGATGAATGCATCACTGAGAAAAAACAACAGCTTTAATTGTCACTTTGGACACCGCAAAGCTATTCCATTAATCCCTCACCAGAATGCCTCATTATTAAAATAATATGTGGGGAGTTTGTAGTCCAAAAAAGCCAGGAAACAAATTCACTGCTAAAATGTTCCAGAACGTCTCAGAAAGAAATAAAACTACCAGAGCTTTCATCCTATTCCAATCACAGACACCATGTCCACGAGGAATAGTAATTCGTCTTGACATGACTGCTCAAATGGTTCCAAACACACAAACCCATGCTGGAGACCACTCTGACTGCTCCCATTCTTGGCCTGGACGCAGAAACATAGGCCTGCGAGTGTCTCCTATCAATTAGACAGTCAGAACAGAGAGGGGCTGGCTAAATGCATGGGGGTGAGGAAGCTGCAGGGTTTTATACTTTATTAATTGGACATCACTATTTAAACTCTTGAAGTCTCCAAATGGCTTTGGCATGCGGTCAGACCCATAAAATAAATGGACTCAAGAAGTGAAAAGGAATACTCTGAGCTAGGCCATTTCCTGTTCCTCCCTCGAATCCTAAACTGTATCTGGTACCAGAACTTCAAGCTCAAATCTCAGCTGAATACTCAGCCAGCCTTTACATGCTGCTACAACTATAATCAAGACTTTTCTTTTTCTCGTTTTTGCTGTAGCCTCTTCAAGAATAAATAACCACCTTTATTTTTAATCAGCCCGTAGGTATGCATCGGTTGAAAGTATTTGCCCAGCAAAATAAAAACTCGCTTGGGTTTTTTTGTGGCTGGTATTTTGTCAAGCAGTAGTGCCTCCTCAGCCTTTCATATCTGTCTTTCTGAGTGAATCATCCTGAAAAGGTTACCTCTGTCACTAAAACTGGGAAGGTTCTGCTTCTGGGAGAGAAGGTGGTGGGAAAGATCAGTGTAGGTTTCTTTCTGTCTTTGCTTCCTTGAAAAGCAAGTCTTCTGAGACCAGATGGCTTTATCCCATGAAAATGAGCAGAGAGTCAGGCAACAAAGTGGACACCTCTGTCACAGCATCACCCCATCACCAGCCCTACTCACACTTGTGAGGACTGATAGCAGATTACCCTTTCACACCTGGTCTCCGAGTGGTGGGCCAAGGGAGATCTCCTTGAGGGTAAAGAGGTGAAGCCAGATTATGAATTGATGGCATGCTATTTAGAGTGTAAAGAGATAAATTTACTAGAACTATTGGAAAAGCCTGGGAGAAAAACACTATGCAGCTAAATCCAGTTCAGATGTTCCTTAGCAGAGGCTCTGCTGTGGGAGATTTAAGGGAGGGGAGAAAGAAGCATCCTTTTACTAGCCACCCACTTGGTACCGGATGGACTCTTTAGGGCTTCACAGACATATCACATTTAAACTTCACACCAACACTTTGAGAGAGGTCTGACTGTCCCATTTTATGGATGAGGAAACTGAGGCTTAGAGATTTTAAGGCGCATGCTCATGGTGCATGATGTAAACTTTAAGGTTGGAAATTATGTCTGTATATCCCCCCAATCATGGTGGTAACTGCCAAAGGCTCTCTATACCACTTCGAGTGGACAGCTGTGGCCTGCCCTTCCTCAGTGCCTCCTGCCTTCCCTGGTGGTTGTTTCCACCAGCTCTCATCCCAGTGCTTCACACTGAGGTCTGTTAGGTGCCTTCACACTGGGGTCTGTTAGGTGCATCACCTGGACCTTTGCTCATAGTCTTGCCATTGGTAACCAACACTCTGTTTCCTCCAAATAAAACCTGATCTTGGCACCAACATTCCACTTCCCTGCACTCATGTTAGCACACTGTCAGGAAGACGAGCAGTCCAGGCAATAGGCAGAATAGTGTGTCGTAGTTTCCATCCGACCTCTATATTCTCTGTTAATATACGGTTTAATTTAGTGCTAAGAGCACGGGCTTTGGGTTTACTCAGAACTGGGTTCAAATCCTGGCATCACTTCTCATTAAATGGGTCACCTCGAACAAGTTTCTGTGTCTGTTAGCCTCAGTATTCTTGTCCACAAATAGGGGATAGGAATGCCTTTCTCACACTTATTGTTAGGATTGTGTGAGATAATGTATACAAGCACTCAGCATAGTGTGGCGTGCCTAGTGAGTACTTAATAAATGGAAGCTATTATTTAGGGTAGATGTTTGAGATTAAATGGTCTCCATATTTATTTTAGAGTTGATAAATGCAGCTAACATCCCAGGGAAGGAATGAGGCAGTACTATCAGAGAATACTGACCCACCTTCCCCTAGGATGCTGAAGTCTCTTCCTACCCTTGGTGGAAATATTCCTTGCACTACAATTATTCATGTCTTGCAAGGTCCAATCAATACAATTGATTTAATGATTAATTTATTGTGTTCTCAGTAAAAGCCCTGCATCGACTTCTTAAAATGGAATCTTATTGCATTTTAGACAAACAGAGTTAATTGGCAGCAATCATTTACAGGGGAAGCACAAAGCATTCTAAACACACATACACAATCAAGCCAATAATGAAAAACAAAAGTCTTGTACTATTTTAAGAATGCAACACTGGAGGGATGAGTGAGAGTGTTAGCATTTTCTGAGTTGCTGAGCCACAGAGAAAGATCATCTGGGCCAGTTATGCTCATCTGTGTACTGACCTTACTCATGCCCTTTACTTATTGCCCTCTCTGTAAAGACATCAGGGGAGCTGTCTTTTGGTTTGTTTGTTTTTTTTCCCCTGCTGTCCCTATTAGGAATAGTTGTGTCCTCTTTGGCTTATGGTTTGTTTTTATCTCATAGACTGTAACCAATGAGGCCTTCATCCTTCCACTGGTTTATAGAAGACCCAGAGGCAAATCCATGTCCCATCCATACCCTTGGGCTGCGTTTTTTAGTGATGCATGTTGTATAGGCTTCAATCTAGACCTGTGTTTTTGTTTCTCTCATTGTTTACCTTTGTTTCATCTTGCTCACCAAATTATAAAATGGATTACCTAGCCAAATATCAACGCATCTTTTTAAGTTGCCTATATTTGGAACACAGTTAAGGGCTATATAAATTAGTAAATAATGAAATACAGAAATTAGGGGGGAAAAGTCTAATTTCCTGTTCTCTTTTTTTTTTAAACATCTTTATTGGACTATAAATGCTTTACAATCGTGTGTTAGTTTCTGCTGTATAACAAAGTGAATCAGCTATACGTATACATATATCCTCATATCTCCTCCCTCTTGTGTCTCCCTCCCACCCTCCCTATCCCACCCCTCTAGGTGGTCACAAAGCACTGAGCTGATCTCCCTGTGCTATGCGGCTGCTTCCCACTAGCTATCTGTTTTACATTTGGTAGTGTATATATGTCCATGCCACTCTCTCACTTCGTCCCAGCTTACCCTTCCCCCTCCCCGTGTCCTCAAGTCCATTCTCTACGTCTGCGTCTTTATGCCTGTCCTGTTCTCTCAGGCCACGAACTAGCTTTGTCATCAGTTACCTGCAGCAGTATTTGCCTTCTGATGGGAGCAAAAATGGACTCTACTGGCAGCTATCCCAACCCAGTGGTTGGTTCTTTCTCAACGGTTCTGTCCTCAGCACACCTGCCCCGAGAGTCTGAGAGAGCTGGTGGGCCTCCCACCAGGGGCTGTGGGAGGAGAATCAGGGAGGGCCTGGGGAGGGCTGACTTGGCCACTGGGTGTCAGTGTTGCTGCACTTGAGGGAGGCCTCTGGACCTTGTCTTTGGCAGCAAGAAATGCTTCCTGCTTTCCTCGATTAACTCAGGTGAACCGGGATGAAATAACATTCATTAGATCTTTTTTTTTCTGCTCCAGAGAGAAGGGATGAGAACTCTCTTCGATATACACTTTCCCAACTGCTGTGAGTGTTAAGTTTAAGGCAGTGGAGGGATCAGTAATGTTTTAAATTACTTTTCTTCACCAGAAAGCTGTCTTGATAGAATGGCCTACCCAGCACCACACCAACAGAGCCCACTGAGGCAGCCAAGCACCTTGGCCAAATCCTAGGCTTTGCAGCCTGAAGACCTTGGGTTCTCATCTGAGGTACTTTTTCCTCCACCCCTGTGTTCTAACCAGCTTTGTGACCACCAACAATTTTGAAACTTGCTGTGCCGCAGTTTCCTTGTCTCCAAAATGCAGTTTATAATACCTGTTTCAGAGGAATGCTGTGAGAATTAAATTGGGTTGGGCATGTAGAGCAGAAGCTCACAATAGGTGCTCAATAAATGAAAGCTAATGTGGATAAAATGTAAGCTGGGGAGAGCTGTGTGGTAGCTCAAAATATATTTTGCATATTTTTTCCAGTGTCCTCAGAAAGCATGCAGAGGGTGTGTGTGTGTGTGTGTGTGTGTGTGTCTGTGTGTGTGTGTGAGAGAGAGAGAGAGAGAGACAGGACGGGAGGTGGGATGAACTGCCTGTGTGTGTGAGAGAGAGGCTCTCGGGTGACATGCACAGGAAGCACCGTGATCACAGTATATCACATGAGATAGTTGCTGAACCTGTATCCCAACCTTTTTTTTTTCCCCTGCCTGACAGTTCCTTCTAGTGGTAGTCAGCACTTTTGAGATGCTCACTCGTGACAGAGAGCACGATGTAGAACAAGGAACAGCCTCTCCCCAGGGCCAGAGCTCAGCATCCCTGGGCTCTAGCATCATCTGTACCAACTCTCTGACATCCTCAGACGAGACAGCTTAGTCAAAGGTACATGGCTTTGGAATCAAGTATAGGCAGGAAGTCCAGCTTCCGGACTTACTGTTTGTGGGACCTTGAGTAATCATCTACCCCTTCAGAGTTTCACTTTTCATCATTTGTAAAAATGGGAATAATGATACAATTATTAATTGTTTTTATTAGGGATGAAATAAGATAGTACCAGGGAAAGCACTGAGGACAAAGGAAACTGAAATCCCTAGTAATACTCTGCTGTCCGCTTACCCCAGTGATGTGAGGACCACTCAATCTGATGCAGGCAGTTGCCTCCCCAGACCTGTGGGATCTCTTCAAACCATCTTGCTTCAGAGTTATGTAGAGGAGGAAAAACACAAGTTCTATTTTGAACACATTAAGTTGGAGCTGTGTGTTAGGTAGGTGGAGATGGTTACTGGACAGTTACATATATAGATATGTAACTTTGGAAGAACTCTGGGTGAAGATTTGGAAGTCTCCTAAACTGGTCACATTGCACTTAAGCAAATAACTTTCTTCCCAGTCTTCTCTGTCTCACTGCCCTCCTTCAACTCCTTTTTAACACAGGCTGTTAGTCCTTATTTTCTTTCAAAAAGCCATAGGCTAGATGGAGATACTATTTTCTTTCCACTTGGCACATCCGTTCTTTCTGGGAACCGTTACATTACTGCCCAGGTATCACTGAGTATGGAATCCACCTGGAAGTATGGAATTCTGTTCTGTAAGCCATGGCTTCCTGCCTCACCAAGTTCAGAGGTTTGAGACTGAGTATTCTCTAGGTTGACCTAGGATGTGATATTGTTGCAGAATCTAAGAGAAGGGCTGATAGATGATGCATAACATTATTTTGTTTTTCAGAATTGGAAACGGGCCCAGAGAATCTAAGTGATTCTTCCCATTACTATAGAGCTCAGAGTCACCATATCAGGCTGCCTCCTTGCTTATAAAGCAGTGGGTTATCATTCCAGATGGTAGTTCAAATACTTAAGAGACCAGGGAGTGAAGTCTAGCCCTTCTCACAAATCAGCTGTTCTAAAGCTGAAACTCTTCAATGCCTTTACACACATAGAACCCTTAATCACTGTGGGTCATTGTGACATAGACTTCAGTTTCTCATAGGACAAAAAATTCTGGCTTTCAAATATAGTGATGAACTAATGAAACACAGTTTCCCTAAAGGTAAGATGGATTAAAGCTGTGCTGGGCATCCCGTGTTCTCTTTCAGTCTTGGCCAATACTTCCCAGTGCAATTATGGAACATGAGTCTTTGGGATGCTTAGTTAGGAAAGAAAAAAAAAAGCTTTGGAAAAGCTTAAAGTATATTCTCTCATTTCCTTAAAGGTCCACAATGAAAATTAGCATATTAAAGGTTCCAGTTAAAGAAATCTGCTCAAAGTTTGAAATGAGTCAACTCCATATATGCAACTTAACAGAAAACATCTATTAATATCCCATAGAAGAAATGTTTTATCTTTCTTTGAATTTCTGTTATGAACAGTGTTCTGGGTACGTAATTGGTTTTCACCTTTAATCTATGCAACCAGCTAGTGACAGAGACATTGTTGATAATCTTTTTATGATGAGGAAACTGGGACTCAGAAAGGTAAGGGAATTTGCCCAGGCTCACACAGTCAATATGCCCTGCTTTTCACTTTATGTTTTTTTATAATTTTTCATACATGTGACCTTCCTGTGTGTCTTCACTTATAATGTAATCAATGCCTAAAATTGGATTCTCACCATTCCTGGCTGGGATATCTTCCTTATGTCTTAAGACCTAGGTCAGGAATCATCTCAGCTGTGTTAAGTGTTTCTCCCTCGTGCTCCTATGGTATTTTTTTTACCTTGATCTTAATATTGTCCACTTTATTTTGAAAGTATCTATTTATGTGCCTCTTCTTCCCAGTAACTTGTAAGCTTCTTAAGAGCAGGTACTGTGTCTTCACTCTTCTTTGTGTACCTACTCCCAAGCTCAGTGCTTACCTTAAAGTCATACACATTTATTAAGACTCCTATGGTAGAGACTCAGCGTCTCTCTGTTGCACTGAATTGAACTGAGCTGAACCGAAGCCAGTTCTCTCTAACTTCAAAGCCCCAAACATTTCCCACTATACCTCACTGTCTCCCATTCCAACTGTAAAAGTTCTATTATGTTTTGGCCCAAATAAGCAACGAACCTATTTTTGCTCTCATGGTATTTGGTAATGCTGTGGAGAATTATAGGGAGCAAATTTGGGAGCAGAATAGGCACCTTAAATGAAATTTATATTACATCACAGGTCGCATTAGCAATCTGTGTATAAATCCGTTAGTACAGGGCAGGGAACAAAGAAGACTCCAAGCAAACATCAGCTACTATTTAAACTATTGCAATTTCAGAGAACAGGTTCAGTCATTATCAATAATACTTTTATTTCATTCATTGAGTTACAGATTAGATTCCAGCATTTTTGTTGATGAATATCTTGGCTGGGTAGATTGAAACTGAAAGTTAACATTCTGGTGCTCAGAGCAGGTACATGTAAGTGAAAAGCCACTAGTGGGAAATTCTGCACAGACAGGTGGGTTACAAACCCACACTGGACACTATAGCCTGCAGTAGGGGTGTCATTAGGACTCGGACAGAAGAGCTGCGCTTGGAAGTCAAGTTAAATCTCTCTCTTTTCCTGCCTTACCACCCATGACTAGCACCATCTACCCATCAGGAGAACAGGAGAATGAAGCTTAAGCTTGCCCATTTATTTGGCAAGTTTGCAATCATAATTCTTTAGCAATAGGTTTATGGGGTTTTAGTGGTTGTGTTTATTCCTCTGTGTCACTTTCCCTTCTGTTGAAGGCTTTGAGGCACGCTCTTCAATCCCTGCCTCCTCTCTCCCCATATCTGACACTAGGCTCTGAATGTTAATAGTTAAATAGCCCCCGAGTTTATCTCTGGCTTATTCACAAACCCACACTCTCTGAAAAACTGAAATAGGCTCTTGACTTGTCTTCCTGGCCCTGGTCTTATTAAAATAAATCATGCCAGTTCCATGCTTCAAGATCTCCCATGAACAATTAGAACTACTCCACTGGACAGGCTAAATTCTTTATCATCTATCCCAGTGACTCCTAGAGCCTCCTTCTCCCTGTTCAGGTGCCCAGGTACACATTGGATCTCTTGACCATTCTCATCCTGTGCCTCCATACATTTCCGCTCTCAGGAATTCTCTTCTTCCCCATGTGTTTGGCATTTCCTAGTCGTCCCTGAAACATCCTCTCCTCTGTGAAGCCTCTCTTTCTCCTCAAACAGGTGTGCATACTGTTCCTCTGAGATTCCACTGCACTTGGCCAGCCCTCTGTCATGTTGACACAGAGTCCACTCCTTTTCTTTAGCCAGAAGGAACATTCTGGTTATGTGAGAAGGACCTTTCGTTGGAGGAGCAAAGTGGTCAAGATGACTCCTTACCTTATGACACTCTCTCTCCTCCTCTGTGGCTGGAATGTAAAATTTAGGCTGGGTAGACCTTTGGCTAGGGAGTTTCCAAGACTTAGAGGGCCAGGAGGGACCAGGTACCGTGAGAGACTGAAAATGGGGAAACTAATTCTAATTACTTGGGCTTGATCTGAGTTCTGTCTTAGAGTGCTCCCCTGAAATTTACTTTTGATTCACTTATTCCACGTGGGATCTATTCCAGTTCCCTAGAGTAGGCAGGGATTCAGATGAAAACCACGGCAAGGAATAACCAGGGTGCATATGGTTGGCATCTTTTATGTTATATTTTCTCAGAAGCTTGAAGTGACTGAGCAGGCATTTGGGATCCTGGCTCCATCACAACCACACAGTGTAACACCCAGCACGTTGAATGGTATTTGTTTCTGGGTCTTTCTTCCTTGTTAGACTGTGAGCTTTCCATGTCCAAGGTCTGAAGCACATTTGCCCTTGTTCCAGTCCTGTGCTGGGCCTTGCAGCTATCTCAGCAAAACAGAGCAGGGCTGGCCTGGTGGCTCACAGTGTGGCCTTCACAGACAGTCAGCTTTGGTTCAAATCTCACTTGTACCACTTATGGGGTGTGGCCTCAGGCAGGTTAGATAAGCTTTCTATGGCTCAGTTTCTTCCTGCATCTAGTGAGGATAACAACAGTATCTTTCCTACATAGTTGTTGAGATGATCCGATGAGCTTATGTGTATGGAAAATTTGTGACTGCCACATAGCAGGCATTGATTAGATGCTAGTTAAACATAATTTTATTCCTCTAGGGCATGACATTTTATCACCATGTAGTAGACACTTAATAAATGTAAGCAAATAATAAAGCATTGGATGAAAGTTTTTCAAGGCCCTGTACAGATTGGCTTGAGGCAGGGTGATGTTCTCTAAAGAGCATGGGTTAGGAGTTGGGATGATGAGTTTGAACTGTATATAGTTCTGCTACCTCCTGCTTTTATTAACATGGGCAAGTCATTAATCTGTCTCAGCCTCAATAATATTTAATCCCAGAGGTAGGTGTTATTTTCACCTTCTATTTTATTTGTGTCTCTGCACGGTGTCTGGTGCCCTGTTCTCCAGACAGAGAGCCACTTCCTTATGAACTGAAGCTTTGTGACAGGGAATGCTAAAGCAGGGAGCAGAAGTGAGGGCTGTGAGAAGTCTCAAATGACCAGGCCCCCCTGAGGACTCCTAAATTCTACCTTCTAAGTGGATATGTGTGATTATGACTCGGGTTTTTGATTTGGGCAATGGTTTTATTAAAATAGGAAAAAGTCTTGTATTTCTTATTTGTCTCTACCATTTCAGGTATCTAGGACACCATTTAGCAAAATCATTAATTTCAATATATTTTGATAAAAGGCCTTTTGATTTAGTTAATACAGCTGACTTTTGAGAATTAAAAAAATTAATGTAGTTATTTTAATTTTGACCGTATTCACAATCCCAAGTAGAGGCTATTTGGGATCTATTTTGATGAAGACATGAAACAGTTAAGACTAACTGGGGCCTGGTAGTGGGAGGTGGGCAGTGGCTGGGTGTTAAAGTTTGTTGAGTGCTTATTTTATGCTAGTCCTTTTCATTATCTGTCATGCTAATAACCACCCTGTTAAGCATTATTAGGCCCATTTTACAGATTAGGAAAGTTGCACAAAATAAGAGACCTGAAGAGTAGCAGTTCCTGAATTTGAAAACTGATTCATGCTGTTTGGGCTATAACACCCTGCTTTCTAAAGCGGGAATAGTGACTTCCAGACAGGGCCTGGCACATAGGACAGGTTCAATCAACATTTCTGGGATGTTGGATGGATGCATGCATGGATGAATGGATGGATGGACTGATGGATGGATGGATGGGTGGATGGACTGATGGGTGAATGGATGGATGGACTGATGGGTGGATACGCCCAAAATTAGCAGCAAGGCAAAATGTGTTAAAATCACTGGAAGCGTGAAAAGGTTTAGGTATTTTAGGGTGGCAGAAAGTGTTTCAGCCTCTACGTTAAGTGCCAAGTGACCGAGAGGAGGACGGGACCAAATTCAGCAAGTGCTGAATGAACCCACAGACATCTGTAAGAAAAGGAATAAGCGTTTCAGATGCCTCCCCTCCAGCCCCATTTGCTGAGTTGACAAGTTAATTACTCAGCTATCAGGAGGTAACTTGGTAGCAGTAACACGTGTAACTGTGTAATTATCAGGGGTTCCAGTAGTCGCTGTGTAATTATCAAGTAGTTTTCATGAAACGACATGTGTTTGCTTGTAAATATACAATTAAGCAGTGTTGCCACCCTTAACTATAAAACAAAACCGCATCTGGCACTTAAGGTACCAGCTGTGGGTCCCCACAATTAAACTTTTCTTTAAATAGGATTAACTTTTCAAAAGGTGCCAAATAGTAAAAGCTCACAGAAGCACATCTGATACTACTGATCATTCTATTCCTTTTGCTTAAAATGACACATGCCTATTTTCTTATCACACCTTAAAATTGTTGATTTATTCTTTAAGGTCAATCTCAATGCCAGTTCTTTTCCTTGTATTTTGCAGATTCCTTTAAACAAGATGTAAATTCTGCTTCCCTAAATTCTCTAAACCTCTTTGTATCTCTCATGCCTTTTAATACGTCCAACTTAGCTGGGAATTTTGGGCATATCCATCTATCAATCGTGCCACAAATATTTATCAGGACCCCAATTATGTACCAGGCTCTGGGCTAGGCACTGAGAATACAGTTATTGACAAAATAGATATGGCCTCTGCCACCAAAACTTTACAGTTTATGAGGAAAGACATGTATACATAAATAATTGTCAGTGTGATAAATATTGTAAAAGAAGAAGCAAAGTCTAGGGCTCTGTGTGTTAATTCTCACTTAGTCTAAATTGCTTGAAGGTGGTAGCCCCAAGTCCTATTTCCTAATGTATTCAATAATTACTTATTTAGCACATACTTTGTACCCTTTGATGTGTTGTGTGCCAGGGATTTTACAATAAACAAGACAGGCATTATCCCTGCTTACATTTAAACTCCCAAGTTATCTACCTCAGGACCTGGAGCATATCAAGTACTCAGTGTGTATTTGTTCTTGCCAATGACATTCGCTAACCACCTTAGTATAAAGTTATTAGCATCCTTATCTTTATGTTGTCCAGGAGAACCTAGTGACACATATTCTGAGTATTTTCATAGAGTATAGATATTATTACTGGTCATATAAGATATTGCCCCAGAAGTGAAAACTTAGATTTATAATTTGCTACTATATTTTCTTAAAGTTCACATACTTATTATAAATGTCTTTGACAAAAGCTTGAAAAATATACAAAATAATCACACAAATGCTCCCATTCAGAGGGACCTGAATTTTCTCCCTGATATTTTTAACTCATAATTTTTTTCAAAGGTGAAAATTTTGTGTTCTGCTTTTTTTCCACTTAGCATTACAGCATGAACATTTCTCTGTATTATTAAAAATATCATCTCAATTTTTGCCTGAATAGCATTAATTTATTCAACCTATATTTATTTAATGACTACTTCTTTTTTCAGCACTGTTCTGGGCACTGGAAATATACTTAAAATGAAAACTGAGAAGGACCCATAAGGAGTTCAGATTCTGAAAGATAGATAATAAATAAAAAAGTAACTACATACTATGGATGGTGATCTGAGGTAAAAGAAGGGTAAGAGGATAGAGAGATGGGGGAGATGCTATTTTCCATAGAGGACTCAGGGAGAGTGTCACTGATAAGGGAATATTTGAGGAAGACCTGGAGGAAATGGAGTTCACATGCAGGAATCTGGAGCAACAGAAGAAAAGCAGGTGCAAAGGGTCTGAGGCGGGAGTGTGCTTGACTTGTTCAAATAATGGCAAGGAGGACAGTATAACTGAAGGAGAGTCAGCAAAGGGGAAGAGCAGTAGTGAAATCAGAGCAGTAAAGAGTGACAGGGATATATGGATCACCTAGGGCCTTGCAGGCCACTGAAGGTCTTTGGGTCAAATAGGGAGCTAAAATGCCACCATTTTAAAGGATCACCGTGGTTGTCATGTTGAGACTAGATCGTAGGAAAGAAGACTGGAATACGAAGCCCAGTGAGAAGACTATTAGCAATGATGCAGAACTATGTTTCTGGTCTTTGAATTAGAAATAACTTTTAAAAATCTTTATTATAAAATTTTTATAGAGTAAAAAAACCAAAATTGTATAACAAACCCTGACACTCAGCTTCAACATGAAAAACACATGACTGATTTTGGTTTATCTATCCACTTTCCTATTACCAACCCCCATGCCTTGTTGGATTAAAAAAAAAATCTAGAATACACTGTTATCTGTAAATAAGGGAACACTTTCTAAACTAAGGAAAAAAAAAAGCAGTGAAGAAATGTGGAAGGAAAATCTTATTTCTGTAGACCAGAATTAAAGGTTCTGGACATAAAATAACACACTTGGGAAAGTATTTACATTAAATATACAAAGTTTAAATACACAAAATTTACATTGTCATATGTAAAATATTCATAGAAATTGATAAGAAAATTAACTATTACAACGGCATATATTTGGGTGAAGTAAATAAAAACCTTTTAAAAAAATGGGTAAGAAGATGACACCAAAAACTTTAATCATACAAGAAATCAAATACAAATAAGCTAAAACCATAAAATGCTACCCCCTACCCTGAGACCATAACATACTTCTCTTTAGCAAAACTAAGGGTGTAGGGTCGGGTGCAGGAAAAGTGCATTGAAGCACTACTAGAGGGCAAGCAAATTCCAAGGGCTTTGGAATTATATTCCCTTTGACCCAGTAATACCAATCCCTTTGATATCCATTCCAGTATTATTTAGAATGCAGAAAAATTAGAACCAACTTTGGTACCCAACTGTGGGCTAGAATCTTCATTATTGCATTCAATTAAAAATTTCTTTGAGTCATTTAGGCTTACAGTTGAATCACATACATGAACAGTAATTATATTCTGTCTAACGTTTTAATTCTTTCCTCTATACTAGGTCTCTCTTCCCAGTCAGTCCCATCCCATTCATAGGATGGTACATTCCCTGGAGCAAGTTGGCTAATATTTGTCTAGGTCTGTGAAATCCCTATTTGGAAATTGATCTATGGTTGTAGTTTCTCTGCTTGTTTCCAAAAAATATTACCTAGGAAGCAGGTAATTTCTTGTGGGAATTAGTCAGTAGGTGACGGACCTCCTCCTGTGAGTAGTGTGTGTATCTTTCTTAGTTTTGAGCCCTGAGACCTAGCATTCCAGTGTTCACAATTTCACATGAATGAAACCATCATCCATCTGGTCAGGCAAGCCACAAATCTTGATATTTCCCAGGGCTCCCCTCCCTCATCCAATCCATCAGCAATTCCGAGTGGTTTTACCTCCTAAAATTTCTGCAATATGCTTACTTCTCTTTACTACTACCCAACTCCACTCCATCATCATTTCTTTTCTAGATAACCTTCTAACTGGGTCTGCCTGCCTGCACACAGGCATCTCTTCCATCCATTCTCCATACTCTAGCTGGAGGAAGCCTTTAAATGCAAATCCAAATATGCTGCTCCCCTGCTCAGAAGCATTCTCAGTGTCCTCCCATTGCTCTTGGATGGAAGTCAGGGCCTTAACCCAACCTATGGCCAGCCTTCATCTGCCTCTCCAGCCCATCCCATGCCAGTCTACAGTCTTGGCTGGCTCTAACCATTCTGCATTTCTTTCAGGCCCTTATCCTGGCAAAGATTTGTTCCACTGTAGGAGCTTTGCATATACTGAAATGCTTGGCCCTCATCTAGAGTAAAGGACAATACTAGTGCTTCCCACTATCTCCTAGGAGCCATTCTTATCAATTCTGTGTACCTTACCCTTCTGTGCAGCACCTTCAGCTCCTTTGTTGATGGTTTTGTTGATGGTTGCCCTCTGGTTACTGGAGTGGCATTGCTAGCAGGAAGTTCCTGTGTGTTTAAACTCCCCTCCCACAAGGACCTTTAACCAATGGTTCTAAGCGACAGTTTGAAAAGCCAGCAAAATTGCATAGATCGGGGCAACTCTGAAGCAAGGCTTACAATCCAGAGGTCTCCCCGCAGGGTCTGGCTGAAGCTATTCTCTGCACAGCTGTGCCTGAGATCACACTGTTGCCTGGCTTCCCATCTCTCTGTGATGAACCTCTAGTGCAGGGACCAGTGTTTCAGGGCTGCCTTTAGAGAACCCCATCTAAGACACCTAGAGAAGCATGTACTCACTCTTTAGATCTCAGGACAAATGTTACTTCTGAGAAATTTCTGACTATCTAAAGTTCTTTTTCCACTCGAGCTGATGAGCATGTCTCCTTCATCCCAATAAAAATTTGATATGTGTTGTGAGAATCTTTGACCATAAGCCACATAAGGCAAGGACCATGGTGTTTGATTTATCATTGTGTCCCCAGTGCTTGACATAGTAGCTCAAGAACAATAAATAAAGATTTATTAAATGAATGAACACAAGTTGACAAGCTATAAGTGTGATGAACATAAGTACAATGACGGATGAAAAATTGCATTATTCAAACCCTTTTTACTGAGAAGCTGCTATATACCAACCAAGGTAGGAGCTGTAAGTTTTTGTAAGGCACTCGATAAGTATTTGTAAAGTGAATGAATGAATACATGATATATGAATGAATTGTACAAAGAAAATTACAATCCAGTTGGAAAAAATAAAAACATTGGAATGGGAAAAATATTTTTGAAAGTCAGGATTTGTTGATATATCCCAGAGGTTGTCTAGTTGGTCTCAAAGTTGCCTTAACAGAGAGAAGAGTTTATTCTTTTTGAATTTCAGCCAGATGGGCTATTTCCAATGTTATGTGACTATATTGGGCTGAAACTAAGGTAGCTGCAAGAAGCTAAGGCTCATTATAACCCAGCTATTTTCTGTGCCTTTACCCTTACTTCTGAGGTTTTACTTGGCACAATCTCCATTTACAAGTGCTCAGAACTGAAAACAGTTGAAGTTTCATGATTTTATAGCCTGTTTATTTTTAAACGGTGTGGGGGAGGTCCTCAGTTTGACAAACTTAAAGTTGTAAGATCCCATAACCCATATTTTAGGGTATTCTGATTGCTGAGAGTTCATAAACTAAAATCAGCATCTTAAGGTGGAAGATATTGTTCTCAAGTAGAGACTAGCTTTGAATTTAGAGGTTCTTACTCCAATTTCTGCCTCTTCCCCCAAAGTTATAAGAATGAGCTCTTGCCTTATAACAACATCAGTATTACAGAGTGAATTTTCCTTCTAACAACCCCTATTCTAGGCAATTTGGGTTAGTTTTTAGATGAAGGGATTAACACGTTTTCTGTACTAAGATCAAATTGCACAACTGAAGGTACTTGAGGATAAATTCCAAGCCAACTCTTGTTGAAAGACTCATTCTGGATTATCATATATTATGCTAAGGAAAGGGGGCATTTGGCCAGCTGAATCATTAGCAATTGCTTTGATGTATGCTGTATTTTGAATTTTTTGATCTGACTCAGATTATGTTTCACAATGTGTATTTCGATCATAACATCAGGAAAAATTATTGGGCATATACTAAATGTAGCACATCATTGTGTTAGCCTAGGCATAAAAATGGAAAAACATCAAAAAATTTTGTAAACCACACACGTGAATCAATTCCACCATGCTCCAGTTTTTAGCCATCCCCTCACTAACTCAGCTGACTTCAACCAGAGGAGACTCAACAGCATTTGATATTTGTTTTAGAGTCATTTTAGGTTTTTGAGACGTGCTGGACTGTGATGGCTAAGTGCCATTTAACTATGTGGGTTCAGATCCTACCTCTCCACTATGTACTATCTGAGTTCAGAGGCAAATTGCTTAATCCCTAATTTCTGTGGAAAATCATTTACCTTTTGTGGTCCCAAGTTTCTTCATCTGAAAGCTGATGATAATAAGTTACCACCTCAAAGCCTTTTTTGGTAAAGATTAAGTAAGTTTAATATATGTAAAGTGCTTAGAATAGTGCCTGCAATAATAAGCACTATATTAAAAAAAAAACTTTGAAATTAAAAAAAAAAACATGTATTTGCTCACTTTTTCACTGACATTTGTGTGACCATAGAGAAATTCCCAATGTCCTTAAGTTCTACTTTATTTTTATCTCTAATGTGGACCTACTGGCAAAGTCTCCCCGCAGTGTTTTATAAAGATTAAATGAGATAATCTAGCAGAATATTGCCTTGCCAACCACAGAGCATGTGGCCTTGTACATATCAAGCATTTAAAAATATTTATTGTATGAATGATTGAGGGAGGTGAGTGAAAGAACAAATTAATTTCTATGCCACCCCATGTCATAGTCATTGATTAATTTCAAAAAAAAAAAAAAAAAAGTTATTGAGGATCTTCTAGGTGCCAGGTATTTTATTAGATCCTAGGGGATGCTGGGATGAACAAGACAGTCTCTCATGGAAATTTAGAATCTGATGTGAGAGACAGCTATTAATCAAATAAGCAAACAATTCATTATAATTGTGACATGTGCTAAAAACCCTATAAAAGCAGATGTGTGATTATCACATTTATTCAACACATTTCTCTCACTTTACAGATAAGGAAAGCTAGGGCCGGACAGTTGGAACTGAATCAAGGTCAGAGTGTTAAATTTTTTATATTAAGACTTTTTTTTAGAGAAGTATAAGTTTTACAGCAAAATTAAGGGGGAGGTACAGAGACTTTTCTTAAACACCCTGCCCTCACATGTGCATAGCCTCCCCCTTTATCAACATTGCCCACCAGAATGGTGCATTACAATTGTTACAATTATGATTACACATTGACACATCATAAGCACCCAAAGTCTATAGTTTACATTGAACTTCACTCTTGATGTTGTACATTCTATGGGTTTGGAAAAATGCATAAGGACATCCATCATTATGGTATCATGCAGAGTGTGATACCCTAAAGATTCTCTGTGCTCCACCTATTCATCTCTCCCCCATCCCCAACCTCTGCAACCACTGATCTTTTTACTGTCTCTATAGTTTTGCCTTTTCCAGAATGTCATATAGTTGGAATCATACAGTATGTAGCCTTTTCAGATTGGCTTCTTTCACTTAGTAATGTGCTTTTAAGTTTCCTCCGTGTCTTTTCGTGGCTTGATAGCTCATTTCCTTTTAGCACTGAATAATATTCCATCGTTTGATGTACCACGGTTTATTTATCTATTCACCGACTAAAGGACATCTGGGTGAGTGTTAATTTTTTACTTTGAACTCCATGTTGGATGAAATTGACAAATGGCTACTTATTATGCCTTACAAGGTAGTTAAATTCTGCTTTTCAGATCAAAGTGTGCGGCTTAGTAACAAGTAAAAGGATGGGGAAGAAACACCTCAAATAAATACAATCATGGTTTCTAAGAGTTGACTACCTTCCACATACCAAGCACTTTATATCCATCGTTTGATTTAGTCCTCACAACCTGTGAATAAGTATTATTGCAAACTTAGGCTCAAAGGGACTCTGAGCAAGATTGCTTCAAGATCGCATGGCCAGAAATTGCAGCAAGCACTGTCTACTTGATAATAAAATTCATGCTCTTCTACCATAGCAAACTATTTCTATTTGGGAATAATTTGGGCTCAAATCTTAGCCTCAGAGTGTGCAATCTTATAGCTCTTTAGGCTTCGGAATCAGTTCCTGAATTTCTGGCCGATGAAGACTGTGAATACGTAAATATATATCTTATTGCTTTCTCCCCTTGGGTACATTACTTACTTTTTCCCTCATGTGAAACTCATACTTGACATGGTGGGATAAAGAGAAAAAGAAAAAAAGAAAAAGAGAATTAGGATATCAGAGAGCATCATAGAGAATTTGGGACGTGACTACAGGATGTTTTTGGTGTCCTGAAATTCCTGAATTTTTCCAGGTACCTCTGAATTAGTAGACAGTGAGACTACACTTGATGGAAATTCCCAACACAGTCATTATTAATCAGCAATATTCTTTTGAAAAGACCATTCTCTTCTACTTTTCAGAGACCCTGTTTCCAGAGGGATACTCAATAATGTGGGTGACTATGTGTCAGGGAGAGGGTTGTGTTGGTCACTCACCCTTGGAGGTCTCTCAGGAAGAGCATAAGATAATCTTTACTCTGTAAAGAACCACAGCTCAACTGTGTAGAAGGGGCAGAGATAAATAAGATATCCATTTGCTGAGTCATGAGCCAAGTGTTATGCTAAGACTTTACATGTATATTACATGGATACCTCATTTTCTCAATAACTCATTACATCCTCATTTTACAGATGAGGAAACTGAAGCACAGAGAAGGTAAGTGGATAGCCCAAACAAGGTGACAGAAGTGGGACTGAGAGTCAAACCTAGATCTGAGTGACTCCAAATCCAGCCTTGCTTTTCCATGGAAACACATTCCATAAATATTACTTAGTTAGGAAGGAAGACAAATCTGATCTACTGGCAGGTTTGTTTTATTTGTCCATTAAGTTCATGGTTTCATTTTGCCCTACGTTTCATATTGATCAGATGCTCTACTAAAAAACACAAATTTAAAATGCTCCTAGAATATCTGACATTTTCAGTGACTTCATTGTTAAAAGGACACTGGGGAGGAAGGCAAGAGTGGAGTTTTCCAAGATCCATTACTATGTACAAACTGCTCTCTTCCACATCTCTCTTAAAATATCATCACGCATTCAGTTTCATGCTATTACAGTGGCAATAAAGTAGCTCTCTGCAAGATACATGGAAAATTCGTCATTCTCTGCTAGGGTAGAAAAATTTAAGCTCCAAGGCCAAAAGGAAGAGGCATCATTGTGGTAACTTTAAACTCAGAGAAAAAGTACATATATATGGTGGTAATATTTACACACATTTTACTCATAAACTTTTAAAAAGATCATGCCAGTTTTTAAATAGAATATGGTAGGATTTTGTCTCCCTGTTAACCAGACTTGTTCGAGCATGAAAAAGAAGAAACAAAAACAAACCTAGAAGTAATACTTATGGTAATTGTTTTAAATAATGATAGGCATTCAGATTCTGAGAGGACTACACATATATGAGAAAGATTTAAGGCTGAAATGAAGTAATTTAAGGCTTCTATAATCACGTGCATGATTATCATGTATTGCAGTAATGAGGCATACATGGTAAATCATTTACAATAAGAAAATAATGACTATTATTTGTATTCTGTCACTTCTAGCTTTCCTGGAGTCAGCTGGGGAAAGAAGTAATCAGGCAGAAGAGCCAGGCAAGGGAGAGGAGGCAGTAGCTTCTTCCTGTTGCTTTTTTTTTGCAGTTGGGTAGAGTCAGTCAGTGTTCCACTCACCTGTCTCCTGACAGATCTGATCTGATCCACCTGAAGCTGATCCAGTGCATGTCTTGTGTCATTTCCTAGGAAGAGTCACACAGGATCTCTCTTTTTTTTTTTTTTTAATTTAGGGAAGGCGCTTTTATTTATTTATTTATTTTTATATTTATTTTTGGCTGTGTTGGGTCTTCGTTTCTGTGCGAGGGCTTCCTCTAGGTGCGGCAACCGAGGGCCACTCTTCATCGCGGTGCGCGGGCCTCTTCACTATCGCGGCCTCTCTTGTTGCGGAGCACGGGCTCCAGATGCGCAGGCTCAGTAGTTGTGGCTCACGGGCCTAGTGGCTCCGCGGCATGTGGGATCGTCCCAGACCAGGGCTCGAACCCGTGTCCCCTGCATTAGCAGGCAGATTCTCAACCACTGCGCCTCCAGGGAAGCCCACACACAGGATCTCTATATGACACCAAGACAGAAAGGTTCTGTTCAATGCCTTGGAGAAGGCTATTTCTGTTTCAGTGGGTAGGTGGTATAGTATAGGTCGGTGGTCCTCAAGTGTTAACATGCATCAGAATCACCTGAGGGCTCATTAAAACACTGGCAGATGGGCCTAAGCCCCAGAATTTCTGATTTATTATGTCTGGGGTGGGGCACAAGACTTTACGTTTCAAACAGGTTCCCACATGGTTCTGATACTGGTGGTCTGGGGACCACACTTTGAGAAGCACTGATGTAGAGGTTAAATAAAACCACAGGCTCTAATATTAGACCTGGGTTCCTATCCCAGCTCTTCTACTTGCATGACCCTGGGAATACAACTTTACCCTTCCATACATTTTTTTTTTTAAATTTTGCCTGCAATGGGCTAAATATTGTGCCGTGTGTTTTTATATATGTAATCTCATTAGGATCTCAAATCATCAGTGTGAAATAAATATCATCCTCCCCACTTTACAGATGAAACATGAACTCAATCTGGAGACTAACTTTTCACACAAGTAGTGAATTGCATGATTTTCACCAGGTGCAGTAACTAATTCTTTAAAACGGCCTCAATTTTTCTTCCTCAAATTCCTCTTAAATACTTGGAAAATGTTTTCCATTGGGTTGGGATAAAAACTGAATGTCAACAGAAGAGAGGAGAGAACTTATTCTTGACCATAGGCAGGAAATTGAGCCTCCTCTTTTTCTAGGAAGGGAAAAGAACCATCAGCCTAAATGTCCTTTGGTAGCTCTGCTCACTGTGTGTCTGAGAAATAGTTCTGAAAAGAATACAGCTTTTATTAAATTGATTTGTTTACTTCCTTAGATATTTGATTGGCCTCAAAGTTTTCCATCATCTTCTCACCATTCACAGTATTGGACATAAAAATAAAAAATTTTATTAAACAATAAAAATGCTCTAATAAAGTAGATGTGGTAAATCCTTCCAAGTGTCAGCACAGAGAGCAATTCCATCCATGAGAGCCAAGAGAATGGGCCTGCATCGGGAAATGCAATCCTAGTTATAGATAATATTAAACCCTATTTTTAAAAAATAAAGCAAATAAAAACCCTTACATATTTAGACTTACAGAAGAGACAAAGTGCTGTCTGTGAGAGATTAATGAAGACCTTGGAATGTACAGACAAAGCCTCAGTATTTCCACTTATATGTGTCCTGCATTGACACTTGGCATTCAAAACTATCTCAAGTCACTTTGGTGGAGGAATTTATGAGGTATTGGGTGGCAGTCTGATTTAAATAAGTCTCTGCAAATATACTTGGTGTAAACTTACCTGTCATAGACAATGGCACTCTTTTAAGAGGGTTTTCAGATTCATCACAGTCTCTATGTTATTTTTCTTTAATCTTGGAAAATAAGGTGTTAGCTAAGGCTGCTAATTCTTTGAAACTCTAATCATTTAAGCTGTCTAACCTTGTTCAGGGTAATTATTTCTATCCATTATCCATCATGCTAAGAAATGACAGCTCAGGGACAAGGAGACTTTTCAAGCAAATGCTTTAAGACGGTGTTTTAGTTTGCAGGCACTGGCCAATGTTAATTAAATTAAATAAACAATGACTCATGGTATAAATAGAGAATAGAGAAGCTTGCAAGAAAGAAATACAGTTCAATAACTTTAAAGCTATTTTTTCTTTCCAAAAGAAAATAAAAGAGAGCCTTTATTCTCTTGACTTTATGTTTATCTTTCTAAAATTTCAGGTGCTGTCAAAATACATTGTCTCTGAAAGTCACTTTAGACTAGCAGGGGATTCTTTCTGGATTCTATTTTAGGAATCTATTCTGTATTGGGGACACATTTTTCTAAAGGGAGGAAAGTAAGCTTCTTTAGGAAACATAGATGGATAATAATCTCAGAACGAGTGGCATGTATATAAATACGTGTAACTATTACCCACCACCTATTGCCCACATCCTTTACCTTGATGAAGAAAATAACTGACAATCTATCCATGTCCTTTAACTTATTGTAAAATCTGCAGCTTATCAAGCTCTTAAAAATTCAGAATCTTGGAGTGCTGAATTTACATGTATGAAAAGAAAGAAGCTGCTGGGTCGCCCTTACTTTCTTTTTTCTTTTTTTTTTTAACATCTTTATTAGAGTATAATTGTTTTACAATGGTGTGTTAGGTTCTGCTGTATAACAAAGTGAATCAGCTATACATATACATATATCCCCCTATCTCCTCCCTCTTGCCTCTCCCTCCCACCCTCGCTATCCCACACCTCTAGGTGGTCACAAAGCACCGAGCTGATCTCCCTGTGCTATGTGGCTGCTTCCTACTAGCTATCTGTTTTACGTTTCGTAGTGTATATATGTCCATGTCACTCTCTCACTTCATCCCAAATAACCGTTCCTACTCCCCGTGTCCTCAAGTCCATTCTCTACATCTGCATCTTTATTTCTGTCCTGCCCCTAGGTTCTTCAGAACCTTTTTTTTTTTTTTAGATTCCATATATATGTGTTAGCATATGATATTTGTTTTTCTCTTTCTGACATACTTCACTCTGTATGACAGACTCTGGGTCCATCCACCTCAATACAAATAACTCAATTTCATTTCTTTTTATGGCTGAGTAATATTCCATTGTATATGTGTGCCACATTTTCTTTATCCATTCATCTGTTGATGGGCACATAGGTTGCTTCCATGTCCTGGCTATTGTAAATAGAGCAGCAATGAACATTATGGTACATGACTCTTTTTGAATTATGGGTTTCTCAGGGTATATGCCCAGTAGTGGGATTGCTGGGTCATATGGCAGTTCTATTTTTAGTTTTTTAAGGAACCTCCATACTCTTCTCCATAGTGGTTGTATCAATGTACTTTCCCACCAACAGTGCAAGAGGGTTCCTTTTCTCCACACTCCCTCCAGCATTTATTGTTTGTAGATTTTTTGATGATGGCCATTCTGACTGGTGTGAGGTGATACCTCATTGTAGTTTTGATTTGTATTTCTCTAATGATTAGTGATGCCGAGCATCCTTTCATCTGTTTGTTAGCAATCTGCATATCTTCTTTGGAGAGATGTCTATTTAGATCTTCTGCCCATTTTCGATTGGGTTGTTTGTTTTAATGATACTGAGCTGCATGGGCTGCTGTAAATTTTGGAGATTAATCCTTTGTCGGTTGCTTCATTTGCAAATATTTCTCCCATTCTGAGGGTTGTCTTTTTGTCTTGTTTATGTTTTCCTTTGCTGTGCAAAAGCTTTTATTTTTCATTAGGTCCCATTTATTTATTTTTGTTTTTATTTCCATTTCTCTAGGAGGTGGGTCAAAAAGGATCTTGCTGGGATTTATGTCATAGAGTGTTCTGCCTATGTTTTCCTCTAAGAGTTTTATAGTATCTGGTCTTACATTTAGGTCTTTAATCCATTTTGAGTTTATTTTTATGTATGGTGTTAGGGAGTGTTCTAATTTCTTTCTTTTACATGTAGCTGTCCAGTTTTCCCAGCACCACTTATTGAAGAGGGGCTTTTCTCCATTGTATATTCTTGGCCTCCCTTATCAAAGATAAGGTGACCATATGTGTTTGGGTTTATCTCTGGGCTTTCTATCCTGTTCCATTGATCTATATTTCTGTTTTTGTGCCAGTACCATACTGTCTTGATTATTGTAGCTTTGTAGTATAGTCTGAAGTCAGGGAACCTGATTCCTCCAGCTCCGTTTTTCTTTCTCAAGATTGCTTTGGCTATTCAGGGTCTTTTGTGTTTCCATACAAATTGTGAATTTTTTTTTCTAGTTCTGTGAAAAACCCCATTGGGTGTTTGATAGGGATTGCATTGAATCTGTAGATTGCTTTGGGTAGTATAGTCATTTTCACAATGTTGATTCTTCCAGTCCAAGAACATGGTATATCTCTCTATCTGTTTGTATCATCTTTAATTTCTTTCATCAGTGGCTTATAGTTTTCTGCATACACGTCTTTTGTCTCCTTAGGTAGGTTTATTCCTAGGTATTTTATTCTTTTTTGTTGCAATGGTAAATGGGAGTGTTTCCTTAATTTCTCTTTGAGATTTTTCATCATTAGTGTATAGGAATGCAAGAGATTTCTGTGCATTAATTTTGTATCCTACTACTTTACCAAATTCATTGATTAGCTCCAGTAGTTTTCTGGTAGCATCTTTAGGATTCTCTGTGTATAGTATCATGTCATCTGTAAACAGTGACAGCTTTACTTCTTGTTTTCCGATTTGGATTCCTTTTATTTCTTTTCCTTCTCTGATTGTTGTGGCTAAAACTTCCAGAGTTATGCTGAATAATAGTGGTGAGAATGGCCAACCTTGTCTTGTTACTGATCTTAGAGGAAATGTTTTCAGCTTTTCACCATTGAGAATGATGTTGGCTGTGGGTTTTTCATACATTGCCTTTATTGTGTTGAGGTAAGTACCCTCTATGCCTACTTTCTGGAGGGTTTTTATCATAAATGGGTTTTGAAGTTTTTTGAAAGCTTTTTCTGCATCTATTGAGATGATCATATGGTTTTTCTCCTTCAATTTGTTAATATGGTTTATAGCATTGACTGATTTGTGTATATTGAAGAATCCTTGCATTCCTGGGATAAATGCCACTTGAT
The DNA here is from genome assembly GCF_028021215.1 of Eschrichtius robustus. Lineage (NCBI taxonomy): Eukaryota > Metazoa > Chordata > Mammalia > Artiodactyla > Eschrichtiidae > Eschrichtius > Eschrichtius robustus. The sequence goes on from NC_090826.1 coordinate 51,510,296, forward strand.
CATGCTGTATGATCCTTTTAATGTGCTGTTGGATTCTGTTTGCTAGTATTTTGTTGAGGATTTTTGCATCTATGTTCATCAGTGATATTGGCCTGTAGTTTTCTTTTTTCTGACATCTTTGTCTGGTTTTGGTATCAGGGTGATGGTGGCCTCGTAGAATGAGTTTGGGAGTGTTCCTCCCTCTGCTATATTTTGGAAGAGTTTGAGAAGGGTAGGTGTTAACTCTCCTCTAAATGTTTGATAGATTTCACCTGTGAAGCCATCTGGTCCTGGGCTTTTGTTTTTTGGAAGATTTTTAATGACAGTCTATTTCAGTGCTTGTGATTGGTCTGTTTATATTTTCTATTTCTTCCTGGGTCAGTCTCGGAAGGTTGTGCATTTCTAAGAATTTGTCCATTTCTTCCAGGTTGTCCATTTTATTGGCATATAGTTGCTTGTAGTAGTCTCTCATGATCCTTTGTATTCCTGCAGTGTCAGTGGTTACTTCTCCTTTTTCATTTCAAATTGTATTGATTTGAGTCTTCTCCTTTTCTTTCTTCATGAGTGTGGCTAATGGTTTATCAATTTTGTTTATCTTCTCAAAGAACCAGCTTTTAGTTTTATTGATCTTTGCTATTGTTTTCTTCATTTCATTTTCATTTATTTCTTATCTGATCTTTATGATCTCTTTCCTTCTGCTAACTTTGGGGTTTTTTTGTTCTTCTTTCTCTAATCGCTTTAGGTGTAAAGTTAGGTTGTTTAATTGAGATGTTTCTTGAGGTAGGATTGTATTGTTATAAACTTCCCTCTTAGAACTGCTTTTGCTGCATACCCTACGTTTTGGGTCATCGTGTTTTCACTGTCATTTGTTTCTAGGTATTTTTTGATTTCCTCTTAGATATCTTAGGTGATCTCTTGGTTATTTAGTAGTGTATTGTTTAGCCTCCCTGTGTTTGTATTTTTTACAGATTTTTTCCTGTAATTGATATCTAGTTTCATAGCATGGTCAGAAAAGATACTTGATACGCTTTCAATTTTCTTAATTTTACCAAGGCTTTATTTGTGACCCGTGATAAGATCTATCCTGGAGAATGTTCTATGAACACTTGAGAAGAAAGTGTATTCTGTTGTTTCTGGATGGAATGTCCTATAAATATCAACTAAGTCCATTTTGTTTAATGTATCATTTAAAGCTTGTGTTTCCTTATTTATTTTCATTTTGGATGATCTGTCCATTGGTGAAAGTGGAGTGTTAAAGTCCCCTACTATGACTGTGTTACTGTCAGTTTCCCCTTTTATGGCTGTTAGCATTTGCCTTATATATTGCAGCCCTCCTATGTTGGGTGCCTAAATAGTTACAATTGTTATATCTTTTTCTTGGATTGATCCCTTCATCATTGCATAATGTCCTTTTTTGTCTCTTGTAATAGTCTTTATTTTAACGTCTATTTTTTTTCTGATATAAGAATTGCTACTCCAGCTTTCTTTTGGTTTCCATTTGCATGCAATATCTTTTTCCATCCCCTCACTTTCGGTCTGTATGTGTCCCTAGGTCTGAAGTGGGTCTCTTGTGGATAGCATATATACGGGTCCTGTTTTTGTGTCCATTCAGCCAGTCTATGTCCTTTTTGGAGCATTTAATCCATTTACATTTAAGGTTGTTATCAATATGTATGTTCCTATTACCATTTTCTTAATGATTTTGTGTTTGTTATTTTAGGTTTTTTCCTTCTCTTGTGTTTCCTGCCTAGGGAAGTTCCTTTAGCATTTGTTGTAAAGCTGGTTTGGTGGTGCTGAATTCTCTTGGCTTTTGCTTGTCTGTAAAGGTTTTAATTTCTCTGTCAAATCTGAATGAGATCCTTGTTGGGTAGAGTAATCTTGGTTGTAGGTTTTTCCCTTTCATCACTTTAAATATGTCCTGCCACTCCCTTCTGGCTTGCAGTTTCTGCTGAAAGATCAGCTGCTAACCTTATGGGGATACTCTTGTATGTTATTTGTTGTTTTTCCCTTGCTGCTTTTAATATTTTTTTCTGTGTATTTAATTTTTGATAGTTTGATTAATATGTGTCTTGGCACGTTTCTCCTTGGATTTATCCTGTATGGAATTTCTGTGCTTCTTGGACTTGATTGACTATTTCCTTTCCCATATTAGGGAAGTTTTCAACTGTAATCTCTTCAAATATTTTCTCAGTCCCTTTCTTTTTCTCTTCTTCTGGGATCCCTATAATTCGAATGTTGGTGTATTTAATGTTTTCCCAGAGGTCTTTGAGACTGTCCTCAATTCTTTTCATTCTTTTTTCTGTATTCTGCTCTGCACAGTTATTTCCACTCTAATCTTCCAGGTCACTTATCCGTTCTTCTGCTATTGATTCCTTCTAGGGAATTTTTAATTTCATTTATTGTGTTGTTCATCATTGTTTGTTTGCTCTTTAGTTCTTCTAGGTCCTTGTTAAACGTTTCTTTTATTTTCTCCATTCTATTTCCAAGATTTTGGATCATCTTTACTATCATTACTCTGAATTCTTTTTCAGGTTGACTCCCTATTTCCTCTTCATTCATTTGGTCTGGTGGGTTTTCACCTTGCTCCTTTGTCTGCTGTGTGTTTCTCTGTCATTTTGCTTAGCTTACTGTGTTTGGGTTCTCATTTTCACTGGCTGCAGGTTCATAGTTCCCGTTGTTTTGGTGTCTGCCTCCAGTGGATAAAGTTGGTTCAGTGGGTTGTGTAGGCTCTCTGGCGGAGGGGACTGGTGCCTGTGTTCTGGTGGATGAGGCTGGATCATGTCTTTCTGGTGGGCAGGACCATGTCTGGTGGTGTGTTTTGGGGTGTCTGTGACCTTATTATGATTTTAGGCAGCCTCTCTGCCAATAGGTGGGGTTGTGTTCCTGTCTTGCTAGTTGTTCGGCATAGGGTGTCCAGCATTGTAGCTTGCTGGTCATTGAGTGGAGCTGGGTCTTAGCATTGAGATGGAGATCTCTGGGAGAGCTTTTGCCATTTGATATTACATGGAGCTGGGAAGTCTCTGGTGGACCAGTGTCCTGAACTCAGCTCTCCCACCTCAGATGCACTGGCTTGACACCCAGCCGGAGCACCAAGACCCTGTCAGCCACATGGCTTTTGGAAGTCTGAGGTCTTCTGCCAGCGTTCAGTAGGTGTTCTGTAGGAGTAGTTCCACATGTAGATGTATTTCCAATGTATTTTTTGGGAAGAAGTTGATCTCCACATCTCACTCCTCCACCATCTTGAACGTCTCTTTGCTGTTATGACTAATCATAAAGTGTACTATATTACTGGTTCATTATAAAAGGATATAACTCAGGAACACCCAGATGCAAGAGATGCATAAGGCAAGGTATGTGGAAAATGGTGAGGAAGTCTGCATTCCCTCTCAGAGCTCGCCCTTCTCCCCAAATCTCCACGTGTTCACACCACCCTTATTTTCTATTTATTTCCCTTTCTCCTTTTGCTGTGCCTAGTAGAGCCATAGGAAATATTAATGCTTCACAAATATATCAGTGACCTTTACTATATGAACATATCCTGCTAATTTTGGGGATTTACATAAAGTAACTTGCAAGTTCCTTGAGTTCAGAGACTATGTGTTATTCATGTTTGAATGGCTCCCATAGCCCAATGGCCCCCAGCGGGAATGATATATGTAGCATTTTTTGCAGCCTGAGCCTAAGTGAGATCACCACTGGATCCAAGCATGTCTAGAAGCCGTTTGGAGGATGCCTTCAAGGTTTTATTTTTTGAGGACGCAGTAAACTTGAAAAGAACACATTCTACAGGAAGAGAAAATCGAAGATCACAAGTTGGGATAAAACTTAGTGTTGGAGTAGAAGAATAAGTGTAATTTCATGTCTCTCATTCAGATTTTCTGTTTACCCAATTCCTATCAGTTCATGGTTGAATCCCATCTTTCTAGAACTCCAGTGAAACAATGAATAATAAATAAGTAAGCAGACAAATAAGTAAACAAATAGCTGTATGTTACAGTGTGAACAGCAACTCCTGAAATAAGAGGAAATAATACCAGTGGCTACAGCAATAATGGAAGACAGAAACTTTGATGAAAAACTCAATACCCTCAACAGCAACCTTGGCACAGATCTCAATGGGCAGACCAGCGGTGGGTAGGGAGGGTTTGTAGACAGTAACAGACTGCACGTTGGTGTGATCAACATGAAGCACCACACTTGGGCAATGTTCTTGATGACTATTAAATGTAGTGTTGGCCAGCTCACCAAGGACAGGACATGACATACTGGAGCCATTTCCTTTCTCTTCTGTCATCAACCTCTTTCCTGCCTGAAAGAGAACAGTATCTGAAAGGTCAGCCATATCATCTTTTCTACTTATGATAGATAGCATTATTAAATGAAGGAAATGCCATGGGCTGGTATATCTGGATTTTAGCTAGGTATTTGCTGGTGTTTCAAATTCATCTTATAGGCAACATGGAGAAATACATCTTGGTGATTCTAAAATGTTTGAACTACTTACTCAAAGTAAAAGGCCTCCAGTGTCATAACTATTCCCATAACAGACTGAGAAAGCTTATGGGAAGGAACTTACCCTTAAGGGAAGAGGGTCATGGTGTAAAATCTGTTTTAATGACAGAAAAGCAGAATGAAAGTGTGAATGATGTCTGAAAGATGCTTACCAAATGGGGAGATGGCCCAGAGTAGAAAATGACAATCAAGTCAGATACAAATAGTTCCCATAGGCTGGACCATTGGGCCAAATCTAACATAATGAGTGAGGTATAAGTGAAAGAGTGCTTTTCCTTTTTCTAAACATGCAGGCTGGGGTAGTGAGAATGATATGATATGTTCAAATAGAATAAAGCAAGTTGCATTGACTTTTGTTGGTTTATATTCTTAACATTAAATCAAACCTATTTCTCCAGTAAATTACAAATTATATCCAGTTTCCTTTCCAATTCTTAAGAGATGAGTACTTTCTGGGACAACAATGTGGATAAATAAAGTTTTTGAGTTCTCTCCATATGAAATCAGCTGTTGCATGGTGACAAACACTAGTGAGGAAGGATAATTCTCGGTTGGGAGTTATCAGGCTATTGAATGTGAAATTAACCCAAACTATCCCCTATATCCTTAGGCTTTTTTCACAGGCATTTGCCTCAGGAAAATTTCCAAATGTTTGAGGATTTTACAGATACTGTTCTGATCTGACTTCTGATTTAATTGTGTTGCAGGCAGAGAAGATACTCTGTGTGATTTTAGTCTGTTGAAACGTATTTAGACTTGTTTTGTGTCCCAGCATATGGTCTATTATGGTGAATGTTTCACATGCACTTTAAAAGAATGTGTATTCTACACTACTGAGTATAGTGTTCTGTAAATGTCAATTAGGTGAAGTTGGTTTATAGTGTTGTTCTATATCCTTACTGATTTTTTTGTCTACTTGCTCTATCAATTATTGAGAAAAAGGATGTGAAATCTCCAACTATAATTGTGTATATGTTTATTTATCTCTTTAGATTTCAGTTTTTGCTTCATGGATTTTGAAGCTCTGTTATTAGGTGCATACACATTAAGACTATTGCATCTTTTTGATGAGTTGGTGGCCCATTTATAACAATGAATGCCCCTTTTCTATTTCTGGTATATTCCTTGTCTGAAAGTCTACTTTGTTTGATAGTAATATAGCCATTCTAGTTTTCTAATGATGCTTGTATATCTTTTACTCTCTTTTTACATTTAATCTGAGTCTTTATATTTAACATTTGTTTTTTTGTAAACAACATAGAGTCTTGTTTTTCTATCCAGCTTGACAATGTCTGCCTTTTAATTGGGGTTTTCATCATTTTCACGTAATGTATTTGTTTAAGTCTAACATCTTGTTATTTGCTTTCTATTTTTTATATTTGTCCTTGTTACTTTTCACTCTTCTGAAGAAAAGTTACAAGACATTCTTATATTTGCTCTCATGTATGCTGTGTGTCTTCTGACCAAACCCCTTCCTGGCTGCTTTCAAGATTTTTCTCATTCACTGATTTTCAGCATTTTGATTATGATATGCATTGGTGTGATTTTCTTTTTGTTCATCCTTTTGTGGGTTTTGAGTTTGTTTTTGTTTCTTTAGCTTCTTGGATATGTGGTTTTATAAAATTGATAAAAAATATTTAACCATTATTGTTTCAAATGATGCTTCTGACCATCCTTTCTCTGGGACTTCAGTTAAATATACACTAGCATCCTTAATATTGTCCCTTTTGTCACTGTAGCTTTGATAATTTTTTAGTGTTTTTTCTTTGTGTTTCAGTTATGATACATTCTATTGCTATGTCTCCAAGTTCAGTGCTCTTTTCTTTCATAGTGTCTACTCTGTTGTTAACCTCATCTAATGATTTTTAAAATGTTTCAGATACTATATATTTTTAACTCTAAAAATTCTTTTTTATATATTAAATTTCTCTCTTTATTATGTTCAAATTTTCTTTTAAATCCTTAATCATATTTATAATAGCTGTTTTAAAGTCCCTATCTGCTAATTTTATCAGTTCTTACATTTCTGAGTCTGTTTCTATTGACTGTTTTTCTCCTGGTTATTAGTCAGATTTTCCTGTGTTTCTTCACATGTACTGTAACTTTTTATTAGATACTCAATTTGCGGATGTAACATTGTTGAGTGTATGGATTTTGTTGTCATCCTTTAAAGATGTTGAATTTGGTTTTCACAGGTCATGAAGTCCCTTGCAGATCAGCTTAATTCTTTTGAGCCTTATTTTCAAGATTTTAAAAAGGTGATCAAACATATACTATACTCTATGTCTAACTTAGACTTACTACACAGTCATGATCCTTCTAAGGGCCCTACTGAGTGCCCCACATGTTCAACAAGGTTTCTGCAGTCTGGATGGTTAGAACTGGAAATTCTTCCAATGCTGTGTGTGCTCTGGAAATTGTTCAGCTACAGCCTTGTAGTAATTGTTCTTTCCATGATAGTTATTCTTTGTTTGGCTTCACGTATTTTCATGTTATGCATGTGCTGCTCATGTTCAGCCAGACTCAGGGAAATCCATGCAGATTTATTGAACTTTTTCTCTCCATAACTCCTTTTTTCCCCATTATTTTACCTTGGAAATTACATGTGCATCAGTCTCCCAAATTCTGATTTCTATCCCCTTTCAGAGAGACCATTGTTCTGTCTGGGCTCCCCCTTTCCTGTAATGATACAGAAAATGCCTCCAGGCAGAAAATTTGGACAACTGTAGGACTTACCTTGTTTGTTCCCCTTTATCAAGGATCACTCTCCTGTACTGCTTGCTGCTCAGTGTTGGAAATCAACTGTTCACATAGTTTGTCTAGTTTTCTAGTAGTGTGCTATACAAGGTTAACTATACTACAAGTTACTGCAATATGATTGGAAGCTAAGTTGATAATGTAGGTTTTAATCCCTTATCTTGATGTAAGTTTTTCCATTTTTCCATTCTCCCAGAACAAGCAGATTTTTAAAGTAACATATATAGTTTTTCCATGTACTTTTGACAGTTCTATTACATACACTACACTTGCAAGTTTTGTGAATTTCAGTAAGTTCTTAAACATATCCAAGACTCAGTTTCCTTAATTAAAAATGGGAATAATAGTACTAATCTCATGAAAATATAAGTAATCAGATATATAAAGGCTGGGCTTTAAAAGAAGATTGATAAATGGTTCTGTCACAAAAATTTTCTTCAAAAGAGGCAGAATTTTATGGTTACTTATATTTGTCTCCAGTCAATTGTAAAATAATCCTTATCTCTCTTATAAATCAAACAACCAACTAGATGCAAGTTAAAAACAGTGATCTCATATTACAATATTTTAATTATTCCCCTGTATCACTAAAGAATAAACTGTTGTTCCCTCTGTGCCAAAACTTAATTGACTACTCAGGTCAATAATATTTTTATATAGCACCTTTCAGAAACCACAAGGGAATTAAAAACTACACATACAGGATCACTTAAATTTTTTCTATCCCTGGCTCTTGGCCACCACTGTATAGTTTGATCCCACACAGGATTTTAAAATGATATTCCAATTTCAAAGCCAAGATACACATACCATTCTTTTTCTTCGTTAATAAGATAGAATACAGACCCCAATAAACCAGCCAACAACATTCTAAACGCCAAAACAGAGCTTATTGACTTCCACAATAACTTGACTTCCTTATGCTGTCAGGCTTACAAAAATAAAACCCAGTGAAGATGGAGATGTACCCCCGGGCCTGGGAAAGGGGTACATCAGTGAGGAAGAGGTCAGTTCAATTTATTACATAAGTAACCCAAGAGTGTTTGGGATGATTGGAATCTTATAGATCACCTAGTTCTGTGGTTTACAAACTGTACTCCAAGCATGGAGCAGGTGGGGATGGGGCAATGGGAAAGGGGAGGTTAAATTGGCAGGGCCCTAGACAGCCTCCTTTTATCATGCAGAATAGCTCCAGTGTTTTATTTGGGTTTTACAGTATGATTTAGTTGAAAAAAAATAGTTATGCTGCTAACCAAAATTGTTGACTGATCATGGTTTAGTCAAATAACCTCATTTTACAGATGGAGAGTGACAACTAAAGAATGACTTCATGCAAGTTTACACAGCTAGTTAGTGGCATTGCTATGACTATAATTCAACTTCCTGGTCTCCCAGGCTACTGTTTCTCACAAAGAAAAAGGAGGTATCTAGAGGGCAAGTTTTCCAACTGTTCCTTATTTGTTCTTCTCACTGTATTCCAGTTCACGTGCTAGGTTCTAGGGAAACAAAAATAAGGTTAATGTCAAATAGGAAAAAAACATACTAGTATAACAATAATTATAATACAGTGTTGTGAGTGCATTTTGAAGGTAAAACAGAGTGCTACCAGAATGCAGAGGAGGGACATATAAATCTTACTGGGGGTGAGAGGGTAGGTAATATCAGAGAAGCATCTCGACAGATGTTAAGATACTGGCAGAAAAAGAGGAGAGAGTTTTCTTCCCAATAGAGGGAACAATATGTACAAAAGCCCTGAAATGAGAGAAAGGTTTGTATTCCAGGGTGGTGATGTCAATAAGAGGGAGGAATAGGAAGCCCTGGACACTCCTTCTCCCCATGGGCACACCAATTGAACAATTCTACACAGACCAACAACTCCCTTTGTGATGAATCCAGAAACCAGTCGAGAGGCTCCTGCACCCAGGGCAAACAGGAAACCAACCATATCAAAGCTGATTGAGAAGCTCCCTCACCATAACCCCTCTCCCAGCACAGCATCACATGATTGGGAGCAAATGCCCAGCTCCCTCACCATAACCCCTCTCCCAGCACAGCATCACATGATTGGGAGCAAATGCCCAGCTCCCAGATTCTCCCTGGGAAGGGAGGAAAGGGACTGGACCAGATGTCCAATGTTATGATGTTTGTGGAGGCTGCTCGAGGGGTTGGTTTCTCCCTTGTCTGAATCTGAGCACTAACAGGAAAGCTCCCAGATTCAGAACCTCTGAGAACAAAAATGGTGGCCTGACTAGCATGTAAGCACTTGCCATAGCCTCTACCCCGGCTCAGCACAGAGCAAGAGGGTGAAAAACCCCAGATCCCATCTTCTCCCTGGGGAGGGAAAGAGTTGGGCCATGTGTCTAATGTTCCAAATTTTCCAGTGGCGGCCCAGGGGATTGGCTCTGTCTCAGAGTGCTGACAGAACCTGGTGTGTTCTAGATGTCTGGAAGCTGCTGAGAACCACACAGCAGTTTGGACTAGCATGCAAGCACTCACGATAGCCCCTCCCACTGTCTCAGCACAGAGCAAGAGGGTCAAAAATCCCAGATCACAGATTCTTCTTGGGAAGAGGAAGAGTTGACTGTGCATCCAATGTTCTGACATGTCAAGCACCTGCCAGAAAATCTGACTTCTGTCTACCCAGTCTCAGAACACTGACTGTACCTGGTGTACGCTAGATGACTGAGGACCACTGAGAACAAAGGTGAAGTTTTGGACTAGTACCTCATCACCTGCCAGAGTTTCTTTCTGGCAAGAGAGGAACGTGTTTAGTAAGACTCTCAGCCCCTGGCTTTTCCTGGGAAGGGCAATAGAAGATTCAAACACGCAACCAATGTTCAGACTTTTCAGGTGGCTTCCCAAGGAACTAGCTTCAGTCTCTCCAGCTTCAGAGCATGGAAAGACTCAGCGTACTCCAGATGTCTAGAAGCCACTGAGAACAAAAAAAGGAGGTGGAGGCATGCTGCTGCTACAGAAGACTCATGGTACAGCAGACAGACACCAGAGGGAGCAAGAAATTATGAACGCCTGAAAAAAAGGAGACCGGGAAATTTCTCTAATTGGTAATTTACACACAAAAGTGCAGAGAAGTCACATACACAGAGAAGGTTTGAGTGGCCCCCAGAATCTCGGGCCAAACTGATTGATGAAGGTCTCCTGGATGAGCCCAGTCCATGAAGACTGAGGAGGTGGCTGTTTTCTCCTAATGCACAGACAGCAACACAAATCATAGAATGTAGGAATGAATGAATGAGTGAATTAAAGAAAGGAAGGAAGGAAGAAACATGAATAGAATGAAACTAGACCCTTATCTTACACCATATTTGCAGACCATATATCTGATAAGGAGTTAATACTTAAAATATATACCGAATCCCTACAACTCCATAACAAGAAAATAATCTGATTAAAAAATGAGCAAAGGACTTGAATAGACATTTTCCCAAAGAAGACAAATCACCAACAAGTATATGAAAAGACGCTCAACATCACAAATCATAAGGGAAATTCAAATCAAAACCACAATGAAATATCACCTCACATGTATTAGGATGGCTACTATTTAAAAAAAACCAAAAAAAGAGAGAAGTTTTGGCAAGGATGTGGAGAAATTGGAACCTTTGTACACTATTGTTGCTAATGAAAAACAGTCCAGCCCTTATGGAAAACAGTTCTGAGGTTTCCATATAAGTAAGATAGAGCTACCATATTACCTAGCAATTCTACTTCTGGGTATTAACTCAAAATAATTGAAATCAGGATCTTGAAAAAATATTTACACTCCCATGTTTATTGCAGAATTATTCACAACAGCCAAGATGTGAATACAACCTAAATGTCCATTGAGGGACTGATGAGTGGATAAAGAAAATGGGACATATACACACAACAGAATAGTATTCAGGCTTAAAAAAAAGGAAACCATGCCTTATGTAATAACATGGTTGCACCTTGAGGGCATTATGCTCAGTGGAATAAGCCAGTGACAGAAGGACAAATACTGCATGAGTCTACTTTGATGAGATATTTAAAATAGTCAAACCCAAAGAAGCAGAGAGTGGAACAGTGGTTGGCAGGGGTTGTGGGGAGGAAAAAGTGGAAAGTTGCTGTTCAAGGGATGTAATTTCAATTATGCAACATGGATAAATTCTATAGATCTGCTGTACAACATTGTACCAATAGTTAAAAATACTGTTTTGTATACTGAAAAAATTTATTAAGAGGGTAATCATGTTAGTGTCCTTACCAAACACACACACACACACACACACACACACAAATTATGTTCTAGGAATGGTAAAAGATTAGTGTAGCAGGAAAGCAGGCTACAAGGGAGACATCTGCATGACAGATGAGAAATAAACTGAGGTTAGGCCACACAGACCTTGTATGTTTCAACCTAAAGAAGCTAAGGAAGGAGCCACAGTCACCAGTACTGTACCACTCAATCCCTCTAGACTCCAGAGTGATGGCCCAGCCCTTGCTTCCCTCATACATTCCTATCACTTGCCTCGAAAGTGATACACCTATTTCCAGGTCACTGCCTAATTACCCACAACACTGCCTCTGCTCTGCTGTTCTTAAGGGATCTTTCTTTAGCTGTCATCTTATTACAACTGATTAGTGAACTCTGGAAAGAAGTTTAAGAAATGTGGAACTCAGATACTGATTTCCATTGACTATTTCTCTGCCTGATCTGTAAAAATATTTCAAGGAATAGAAAAACAGTGAAGGCATTTGTATTTGTGGATAGTTCATATCAGCTGGGCGTGGTTCACATCTTCAGCTATATCAGCCATGAAGGAAGTATTCTGAATCAGAGCTTGGATTTTACATTGCTCTTGAGGTGCCAAACAACAGCAGCAGCCAAAAAAATTAATAGAATCAGAAATGGAATCCTCTTATAATAAAGCATACATCACAGCAATGATATTATTGCTCCCAGTGGAAAAACATATACACACACATCTATACATACAGATGTTACATGACTGTATTGCCAAAGGCAAATCATGATGAGTTGAAAAGTTTTGTTTGTTTCTCTTTTACTCCAGCTTTGCCAAAATTCTGGAACTCCATGATCTCCAGGGTGAAATGTGCTTTGGGTTACAGCTTTGCTTCTTGCTAACAATGTGTTGAGAGGTTATGTAACAGTTTAAATTTCAATGTTCATATCTATAAAATGGAAATAACAGTTAATCCGTTTTTCTCCTAAGTAAATTAAATCCAATTTATTTAATTTAGATTATATACCTGCTTTATCTTGAGTTGTATTTAAATTGAGGTTACACATCAGAAAGTATGGGGTTAAGACTTGACTATGTTTGTTCTGGGACTTGTAACTGAGAGCTGGTCAAAACTAATCTTTCTACAAGACTGACTCTTGAACCAGTACCCAAGCCCCTCTCTCTGGTGGTTGTGATGCTGATTTCACTGACACATTAAACCTGACAGGTTGGACAAGGCAGCTGAAGGAATACTACAACCATCAGTACCATTAAAGGTGGAGCTGTATTTATTTCCATTTCTCTAAGAGTTGGGTCAAAAAGGCCTTTGCTGTGATTTATGTCATAGAGTGTTCTGCCTATGTTTTCCTCTAAGAGTTTTATAGTGTCTGGCCTTACATTTAGGTCTTTAATCCATTTTGAGTTGACCTAATGAAACTTAAAAGCTTTTGCACAGCAAAGGAAACCATAAACAAGATGAAAAGACAACCCTCAGAATGGGAGAAAATATTTGCAAATGAAGCAACTGACAAAGATTTAATCTCTAAAATTTATAAGCAGCTCATGCAGCTCAATATCAAAAAAACAAACAACCCAATCCAAAAATGGGCAGAAGACCTAAATAGACATTTCTCCAAAGAAGATATACAGATTGCCAACAAACACATGAAAGGATGCTCAACATCACTAATCATTAGAGAAATGCAAATCAAAACTACAATGAGGTATCACCTCATACCAGTCAGAATGGCCATCATCAAAAAAATCTACAAACAATAAATGCTGGAGAGGGTGTAGAGAAAAGGGAACCCTCTTGCACTGTTAATGGGAATGTAAATTGATACAGCTGCTATGGAGAACAGTATGGAGGTTCCTTAAAGAACTAAAAATAGAACTACCATATGACCCAGCAATCCCACTACTGGACATATACCCTGAGAAATCATAATTCAAAAAGAGTCATGTACCACAATGTTCATTGCAGCTCTATTTACAATAGCCAGGACATGGAAGCAACCTATGTGTCCATCAACAGATGAATGGATAAAGAAGATGTGGCACACATATACAATGGAATATTACTCAGCCATAAAAAGAAATGAAATTGAGTTATTTGTAGTGAGGTGGATGGACCTAGAGTCTGTCATACAGAGTGAAGTAAGTCAGAAAGAGAAAAACAAATCCCTTATGCTAACACATATATATGGAATCTTAGAAAAAATGGTTCTGATGAACCTAGGGGCAGGACAGGAATAAAGACGCAGAGGTAGAGAATGGACTTGAGGACACTGAGAGGGGGAAGGGTAAGCTGGAATGAAGTGAGAGAGTAGCATGGACATATATATACACTACCAAATGTAAAATAGATAGCTAGTGGGAAGCAGCTGCATAGCACAGGGAGATCAGCTCGGTGCTTTGTGACCACCTAGAGAGGTGGGTTAGGGAGGGTGGGAGGGAGACGCAAGAGGGAGGAGATATGGGGATATATGTATATGTATAGCTGATTCACTTTGTTTTAAAGCAGACACTAACACACCATTGTAAAGCAATTTTACTCCAATAAAGATTTTTTTTTAAAAAAAGAAAAAGGTGGAGCTGTAATTTAAGTGAGAACCCCATGAAGTGGCCTGGCACCGGAGGCAAACGATGGCTATATTACAGAATCAGAATCATTTGCCTAAAAATAAAAAGAGTAATTAGCTGTTCACTACCTTATAAACCTTAGGTAATTACAGATCCGAGAATTCTGAAAAATTAAAATAAACATCATTTAAAAATGGGGAAAAGTAATGAGAGCTATTTGTAGCCTGCTGAAGTGATTTTCAGCAGACCAGTCTAGCAGGACTGTCAAGATCATATCTCGAATCATGTTAATGTGAACATTTATCACTCAAACCTCATCTCTACATTAGCTAATTGAAGCCATTTAAATTAAGCAACAAGACAATTTAGGCTAGACATAGGGCGTAAGACTTGTCAGTGAAGTTCAAAATAACTCATCTTGCTCCCAGAAGATCATAGAATCTTTGTGTTGTAAGGAATATTAGGGTGTCAGCTAGCTCAGTCTCCCACTCACACATAGAACCCCACTATAATATCCATCTCTGTGCTTTGTCGATTTTTTTTGTGTGTAATTTTACAGATACAAAATTCACTAACTCATAGGAAGGTTTTGTCAGTTCTAATTGTTAAAAAGATTTTTCTGTATTTTATATGAAATATCTTTCTTTTTCACTTCCATTCATTTGTTTTAGTTTGGCTCGGGACCACGAAACACCCCTACCCACTACAATGCATGTGCTTTTCCGCTGTCTGAAGACATTTCTCAGGCCTTCCTTGATCCTCTCTTTTCCCAGCTAAATATCCTGGTTTCCTTGGATGTACTTCATGAGACAGAGTTCTCATATTATGCTCCTAGCTGTCCTCTGCTCAAGGTAATTCAGTTTCTCTGTGTTTTTTCTTAAAAATGATCTCGCATAACAGAACATATCTTTTTGACATATGACATCATCTATACACAATTTTTGTCTTATTTTTTGTTTTGTTTGTCTTTAGTTTTCTTTTTCTCTTTTTTTTAAATAAAATGTTTAAAAAACATTTATTTTTAAAAATTTATTTATTTTTTGGCTGCGTTGGGTCTTCATTGCTGCGCGTGGGCTTTCTCTAGTTGCGGCGAGCGGGGGCTACTCTTTGTTGTGGTGTGTGGGCTTCTCATTGCAGTGGCTTCTTTTGTTGCGGAGCACAAGCTCTAGGTGCAAGAGCTTCAGTAGTTGTGGCACGTGGGCTCAGTAGTTGTGGCACACGGGCTTAGTAGCTCCGTGGCATGTGGGATCTTTCCGGACCAGGGCTCAAACCCATGTCCCCTGCATTGGCAGGCAGATTCTTAACCACTGCGCCACCAGGGAAGTCCCTGTTTTTAGTTTTCATATTGACCTGTTGGATTGTCCAAATTTCTGGACAAACAAAAGTCGGCTCTTGGCTAAGTGAACAATTATGTTGCAAATCCTAGATATATGCCCTTTCAAAATTAATACAGAATTCTTCTGAGTTAACAATCTAGTTGCTAGAAGACAAGCAAATAATTATCGGAAGAAATTAGGATAGTTTAGTATAACTGATTTTTGAATATTGAACCAGATTTGCATCCCTGGAATAAACCTCACTTGGTCATGGTAAGTAATTCTTTTTTAGGTTGCTGATTCCGATTTGCCAGTATTTTGTTAAGCATTTTTGTGACCATATTCTTGTGAGATATTGTTTTGTAGTTTTCTTTTTTTGTATTGTCTTTGCCTGGTTTCGGTATCAGGGAAATATGAGCTTAATAAAATGAATTGCGGAGTGTCTTCTCTTGTGTTTTATGAAAGAGGTTATGTAGAATTGGAGTTGATTCTTCTTTAAAGTTTTTATAGATTTCTGTAGTGAGACCATCCGATCCTTACCTCACACTATATTCATGGATTAACTCAAAATAAATCATAGACCTAAATGTGAGAGTTAAAACTTTAAACCTTCCAAAAGAAGATATAAGAGAAAATCTTTGTGACTTTGTAGCAGGCAAAAATTCCTTAGGTAGAACACAAAAAGTACAACTTACACTCTGTTGCCTGTGTCTCACAGTGATCACTAATGGCAGATTGAACCAATTCATACTGGAGCATTTGATTGATGACTAGCAGATTAATTACCTGATATACTTATATTGAAATAAGTGTCATGCTTTTGATGAGGTTTAGGTCTGATTTAAGGACTTATTATTAGAAAAATCAGGGAAATAAAAATCCAAGTTAACTATTAACTCCAAAAAATTAATTTGTACAATACAGGATACATAATTTTAATATCTTGAGTAGCTCAGATATGAGCAATGATCATGTCAACACTGATTATTCACTTATTCAAAATTGTTGATAGCTATGCATCTTAGGAGAGTGAAAATAGAGGAAAAATAGGATTGGTGAGGCAGGTTGTAAAAGAGTTAAAATGTAATCTTCAGTAGCAGGAAGTCAATAAATAATGTCTAAAGTTGAAAAAACAACAAAAAAGCCATATAGTCATATTATTAGAAGTAATCTAAGTGCCTGAGTGGGAAATGAGATTGCTAAATGAATTAAAAGTTAGGTGGGGAGTTAACCTAGTGGGTAGATGAGGAAACGTGTGGCATGAGAGGGGGTGTGGAATAGCAGAGATGAAAGAAGCATGGGATTTCAATTTTTTAAAAATCTGTTAGTAATATCTATCTTTAGATACAGTTCTTACTTTGATAAAAATAAACAGTGCATCAAATGAAAAGGAAGTGGGGAAGGGAGAAGGGAAGAGGAGAAAGAACACTGTAGTTAAGTTGCTTCACTGCACAGATAATGAATGTAACCTTGCAGGGTAAATGAACTAAAACTAGCTGCATGTTATGCAGATAGGTATTTATTTATTGCTTGGAATAAAAAATTGCAGTAACAACATCTTATGTCTGTAGAAGAATCTCACGTAACTTGGACAAAAATGAAGATGCTTGTTAGATGATTTCATATTGATAACCAAGATATTAATCACTATTGATAATCAAGCTATTAGTGTGTAAAATGCATATACAGAAACGAATAGTACTAGGTAACATTTATTTAGCACTTACTATATGCTGGGTAATTTTCCTAAATACTTTTTTTTTTTTTTTTAAGTTAAATCCCCACCCAGCCCTAGAAGTAGTAATTATTATTATTGCTGTTTTACCATTTAGTTGATGAAACTTGTCCATGGTCACTACTATGAAGTGATGGAGCCAAGATTCAATCCCAGGCAAGCTGACTTGGTATCCCATGAATATCAAATGGAACAAAGCAGTATTTCTAACGTAGTTTATTATTTTATACAATATATTATAATATGTATAATTAAATTAATGCATGAAATAATAAAAGGAAACATTTCATTCTTTCATCTCTAGTCTCTATTCTTCTACTAGAATTTTATTTATTCAAGTAAGTAAAAAGCATTTTGGTTGGTGGAGGGTAGGAAATATTGGGAAAATCAGATCATTTTTATTCATTATTGCTCTGTTTTATGGCATATTTGTTAATATAGGAAGCTTTCCCTGACCAACAGTATAGGTTATATATTTACTATTATGAGCTTTCATAGCATCCCATACTTTTCCTTTTATGACAACTAACTATAATTCAAATTTTAAAGTTACATTGTAAATGTCTGTCTAATTTTCTAAACTATAAGTTTTGCAATGACAGGTACCTTATCTTTTTTCACTGTTGCTTAGTATCCATCACAGTGGGTGTCACATGGCATACACTGAACATTTGCTAAGTAAATGAAATATCCGTGATGTGAATGCAGTGACATTTTAGCTAATTTTCTATGGAATTGAATTAACTTCTTTTTTCTCTTTGCTGTTATAAACAATGCCTAAATGAGTATCCTTATACATATATCTTTTACATTTATATAATTATTCCCTTATGATCAATATCTATATGTGAAATTCTTGGGTCAGGTTGTATGCACATTGCCAGACTGCCCTTTCCATTTATTATGAATTTGTACTCCCATCTATAATGTATGCATTTGTTAAGGCAATGTTAGCTGTTTAAACTGACAAATCCGTGTCTTAGTGGCTTAACAAAAGGGAAATTTATTTCTTATTCATATAAAATTCATTTAATGGGGGATTTAATAGTGGGAGGCCATGTAGTCACTGAGACCCAGGTTGATGGAGTCTGCCAACTTCCATATATGGCTACCAAAGTCTCCCTGACCTTCTAAATCCACCCAGCAGTTAGGGAAAGAAGAGAGTATATGTACACATGTTGAGAGTAAGAGTGAGAATGACAGGGGATGTTATGAGCCTGACCTAGAAGTGGCATATATCATTCTGCCATATGTCATTAGTCAACACTGAGTCAAGTGGTACCTATGTGCAAACAAGAAACATAACCCAGCTGTTTACATCAGAGGAAATAATCACCTACAGTGAATAGCTAGTTGTTATCTGCTAGTGTATGCTATGCCTTGTCAAAAAAATAAATAGAAGCCGTCTTTTAAACCTTTGCCAATATGAGAGGGTAAAAGATAATCTGTCTTACTTTCATTTGTGGTTTAAAAAACCTCTAAAGGTGTTGAACCTATTTTTATATGTATTTTAGCCCTTTGTATGTCTTCTTTTGTAATTACTTGTTAATGACGCCCCCGCCCCCGCCAAGTGGACACCCTTTATTATTAAGCTCTTTACATTTGCCTCATGTCTGTCCTTTGGATTCAAACTTAAATTAGTCTAATTCTTTTTTTTTAATTTTTTTAAATTTATTTAATTTATTTATTTTTGGTTATGTTGGGTCTTCATTGCTGCGTACGGGCTTTCTCTAGTTGCGGCCAGTGGGGACTACTCTTTGTCGCAGTGCACAGGCTCCTCATTGTGGTGGCTTCTCTTGTTGCGGAGCTCGGACTCTAGGTGTGTGGGCTTCAGTAGTTGTGGCGTGCAGGCTCAGTAGTTGTGGCTCGAGGGCTCTAGAGCTCAGGCTCAGTAGTCGTGGTGCACAGGCTTAGCTGCTCTGCGGCATGTGGGATCTTCCCAGACCAGGGCTCGAACCCGTGTCCCCTGCATTGGCAGGCGGATTCTTAACCACTGCACCACCAGGGAAGCCCAAATTAGTCTAATTCTAAAGCCTATTCCTTTCAGCATCATCATGATCCAATATAAACTGAATACTTATTTCCAAGTCCTATAACCTTGAGTATTGTTGACTGACAGCTTGAATTCTAGAATCAAATATAAAATAGTGTATAAAATAATAGCATAACTTAAATATTTTGCTTTTTCCATGCTTACATTTCAAAAAACAATTTTATTAGAAGAAACTTTCAAACCAATAGAATTGATATAAATATGTTGGGGGTGATGCTTGGAGTATTAAAAAACATATGGTTACTTAAAAAAATTTAAGTAAAGGAAAAAATGACTCTAGTATTTATAAAGACATTTAGTTCAAATATGCAGGTAAAGAGTTCTAATAAAATTGTTTCTACTTTTTATATTGGGGAGTTGGAAGGTAGTTGAAGCTGGTTAGCCCACCACTGTCTGTTCAGTTCATCATTTTAACTGGATTTTGAATCTGCTTATTAGTTTAGAGATAACTTCCTCATCTGCATAGGAGTATAACTTAGACCACATGATGAGAGAGAAAACCAGAGTTCATCTTTATCTCATTGTATTGAACATGTAAATGAAGATAAATGAAGTGTGGTTCAAGATGGCAATTTCAGGACACGGAGTGGGTGATTAGCATGTGACTAAAATAATCTTGAGAACTTAGTGACAAATGAAGTCATTATGAATAAGATGTATATTGGTAGACTGTTAATCCATGAGAACAATGACTTAATTTACATTTTTTTACTGCTTTATCCCTGGCACCTAGAACGTTGCTTAGTGGGTTCTCAATACACATTTAAAAAATATTTCTAAGCAATTGCCCTAATTCATTCCTCATCCTTCATCGCATTGGCACTTGGCTATCCCATCTATCAATGTTGTCCCTTGTTTTCTCATTTTCATACTTACTTCATTCTCAAGACCAGTTCCAAGCTGTTATCTTTTGGGCTATTGCTTTCTTTCTTCTCTACAAATAATTCCTTTTCCCCCAGCAGGGATGCTACCTACATAGAGCCATATCCAATAGTTCTAGGTCTTCAGTATGGTCTCAGGGACCATTCCTCCTGGTACTGCCCCTTTGGACAATTCTCTAACCATTCACATTGTATTTATGATTGAAGCTCAAACACCTAGACTCAAAACTACAGAAATCAGGAAAAGATCTTCCTTTCATATTTAAATTGAATGAGATTCAAAGCATAGAACAATATTCTAATTTCACTAACGTGGAGAGATTAAAGATTTTTATAAGCCTTGCCTAGGTGTACATATGAAAAGAGTATTAGATTTGTTAATTTTTAGGGTTCAATTGCAGGTAACAGAAACTACTCTTAACTACTTTAAATAGAAAGTGATTCAATACTCAAATGTAGGGGCTTGTAACACTGTTGACTGGGAAGGTATATAAGAATAACTCCCCAAAACTACCATACAATTAGCCTTTCATGTTACCTCTGCTATTATCAAGAAGCTGGAGCATCAGGAATCCATGGGATCAAATGCTGTTTCCAGGGTCTTACTACCTTATCCTTCATTCAGTCATCTTGGGGGGGCCATAGCCAACTGTTGACTCCAAAATCACATCACCTTAGCTGCAATTTGGAGATCAGGAAGCTGGAACCAGAACTGTTGACCCCTTGATCAACTGAGCCTGCTGGTACCACACCTTGGAGTCAGACAGACCTGGGTTTGAATGCTGGCTCTCTTATATCTTAGACTTGTAAACATGGGAATATTGTTTTACATCTCTGAGCCTCAGTTTCTTCCTCTGTAAAATAGAGATGATAATAATTCATAAGTTTGTCATGAAAATAAATGAGCTCCTCAGAAAAATATCTGATACATAGTTGATACATCAAACACATTAGTTACCTTCCTAATGTTGCCTGTGCCTTAAGCTTGCTCTCTGAGTCAGTCTATCTGTGCTTATATTAACTTCCTCATCCAGAAACTGCAATTTATGATATTTTTCTTGTTTATTCATAGGTTCACTGTGAGAAACTAGTGAGAGGGTATATATGAAAAGTACAAAAGACTGTGAACTGTTGGGCAATATTATTTCCTTTATAGACTGATTGGACTGCTGTAATTGATTTGACCAACCAGGTCAGTCGGAGGAAATAGTCAAGTTCTTTAGAAAATCATTTCCTGTATTGCTTTTCTTTCACTGACAATATATCAAGTCAGTCAAAATTGTTAATTAATTTATATATATATATATATATATATATATATGGGTTTGCATCTAGAAAGACAGATGATAAAATAGTAAGAAAATGATATCTATGAGGCAGGCTTAAAGGAACAGAGATTATTCAGCCTATAACGATGATTTATGGTTGATCTTTAGGCATAGAGACAGGCCTCGTTTCAAGAAAACCCAGTATCTGAACATTGATGTTTACAAAACCCAAATGAGGGGATAATCAATCACTCCACAAGAGGCCTCTTCACCTCCCAAACAGATTCTCTTTTACACAGGGGATATCCTAAATAGAAATCAATTCATTTCATAAAATTTAATTTGCCCAAAACGTTTCAGAAAAAGGAGGTCCATCTGTCTAAATGCCTCTTACACTAAGAATGGTCACCATCTGTTTTCTAATCCTCACAGGACAGCAAATAAGAGATTGAATTCTAAAATGTGAAATTTAAATTGATCTAGGGAAGAATTTCATATCTTGTTAGTTATAAGTGCAGGTTAATGAAGACAAGGCATGGACTTTACCATGTCTTCAAAAACAAAATGACCTTCTCTGCTTTCTCCAGGAAACTGCCTTAGGAGTGGGCCTATCTAAAGACTAAGGTAGATGAGATGACCTTTAAGGCCCCGCAGGCCCTAGGAGGCCATGACTTCTCTGAGCGCAGATAGTATTCAGAGCTATTTGTGAAAAACATTAGGAGAGGTGGTGCCATATGGAAGATTTTCACAATTGGAGATTGTATGTAGAAGACAGTGTAAATATAGGGGCAGCTGAAGGGCTGGAAGACATCTCTAGAAATATGCTTTCTGAAACCCAGGACACCTGTTTTGCCAAATTGGGTAGGAAACCTGGATAGAATATACTTTCTTGTAAAGATTTTCCTGGAGATCTCCACTTCTTCCCATCTTCCTCTTTAGCACAACCCAATATGCACACAGGTACAGAGATTACAGAGCAGAATAGAAAAGCTTAAAAAACATTTTATGAATGTCTAATGTCAGCAACTGAATTCGGATTTGACCTTATTCATTTGTTTGTTTGATGATTGGGTTAGTATAATGAGATGAGAGTTTAAGATCATTGATCTTTCCCTTCTGAAAAACCTGCACTTATCACTGCCTATCTCTGGTCATATGCTGGTAGATATGGCTCTACCAACTGGCTCTCTGAGGGAAAACAAACAAACAAACAAAAAATTAAAAAGCCCTGATTTGTAGTGTTTGCCAATTTCCTTGGTGTAAATTGTTCTACCATGGACAATTTCAAACTACCAACAGGATGGCAGTAAATGCAGACCTGTGAAGAATGGCACATAATCAGTTCTCCTGGAACAACTACAGCATATACTGTATCTTCTTTATGACATTTGCCACACTCGTCATTGCCTTGTAGCCTCATACACTCCTTACCTTCTCTGTTCCATTGTAAACATTAGTCTCTGGCTCTTAAGTGCTTTTATCTTTTTCTGATTCATCTCTGTCTTCCACTCCTCTTACCACAATGCCTGGCATTTGTTGAGTGCTTGAATAGTACCTATTGAGAGAATGACTGACTGGCTGAATGGATGAGTTTTAAATTCTAAATTAAGCATAAGTCCAATGATGAGGAGTCAAATCTTATTTTATTAGCATTTTCCTGAATTCCAAAAGACACCGCTTCACCAATTCTCCTTTTTGTATCCAAACCCCAGTTTTGTTCCTGTACTGGGCAGAAGTTTACTCAAGAAATGTGGACATTCCCAGAACCAATATGCTAATAACAGTACTTCTGAGATAATTGTTTACAGAGGGCATGTGATGCAATTCTGTCAACAGTATACAAATGCAGATTGGCTAGGAGACTTTTGACAAGTGTCCTCCTCTACAGTAAATGGAGCTGCACTAAAGGAAAGCCCCTCATCTTGTCTTTTCATAGTATGTGGACATGTGATGTTTAGATATGAGCAGACTCCTGGTGTTCTTTAGTGAAATCCAAGAGAATCACAGAAGAAACTGACCTAGAACCTTGACCCTATTGACCTGCTGAATTAATAAACCCCAGACTGCCTGCCCCTTGACTTCTTGTTAGACGAGCTAATAAATCCATATCGTGTAAGCCACTTTTTAGTGGGTATTGCATTATATACAATATGAAAGCCTCCTAACTAACGCTCTGCCTTATAAATTCCATAGACTCTTCTCTAATTTTCTTGTGATATGCAAGTTCTCCATTGGCTGGTTTCTACCTACCTTTGCTTCCCTCCTCTTCATCACAGTCCACACCACTTAAGATCCTCCTAAGTAACCCATGTGGCTTCTTGTCCTTGCTCAAGCATTTGCTTCATTTTAGAACATACAGCCTAAATTCTCTTACTGTCAACCCTTCAGTCTCCTAATTACACCGTGTATACTTGGAAAATCCTGGTTAACCCTTTAAAATACATGTTCTCAATCTACTTCATCAACAAGATTTCCTTTAATCTATCTCTAATAATCAATTACTCCCTTAACTATACCTCATTTTGTACCATATAGGTGCTGAAATTGTATTTAAGTTATTCATATTTTTTTTGTTTCACTCTTTTACTAATTTCTCTCTCTTGCCTACTCCCCTCACCCCTCCCTGTGTGCATGTATGTTTTCTTCACTCTATATCTAGTGTCTAGTTTGGTGCCTGGCACATAGAAACGGCACTATCAATGCTGGTAATTTTTAAAAATTGACATACATATACATACACAAATATTATATATGATTGAACTTAAGATGCTGTTAATTGTAAGTTGAACCCCTAATTTATGGATCACTAAAAAAGAAGAAAAAAAAAGACATCCAAATGAATAATGAATTGCCATCAGTTGCAAAAATACATCAAATTTCAGAGATGATGAAAATGAAAAAAAGAGAGTCTTAGAATCAAGGAAAACCATTCACTGAAAATGTTCATAGAGGGAGAATAATATTATTTACTTTCAAAGTATGATGCAAATGACAATAGGTTTAAGACCTGAGACATTTCTCACTTCTCTTCAATAAAGTTAAGCTTGATTCATGTATTAGTTTGCTAGGGTTTCTGTAACAAATTAACATGTGCTGGGTGGCTTAAACAACAGAAATTTATGCCTCATGGTTCTGCAGGCTGGAAGCCCAAAATTGTGGGCTGTGAGGAAAGGATGTGGTCCAGACCTCTCTCCTTGGCTTGTAAAGATGGCCGTCTGCTCTCTAATGTCTCTTCATGTCATCTTCCCTCTAGGTGTGTCAGTCTCCAAATTTCCCCTTTTCATAAGGACTCCAGTCTTATTGGATTAGGATCAACTCTAAATGACCTCATTTTAGCTTGATTATCTGTATAAAGACCCTATCTCCAAATAAGGTCACATTCTGAGATACTGAAGGTTAGGTCTCCAACATATGAATTTTAGGGGAACACAATTCAACCCATATCAGTTTGTTAAATGCTTTTACTTAAAAACGTTTTTTTCCACTGTATCAGATATGCTTTTTCATGGAAGTATTTAAACATATTAAATGATGCTTAATGTTGTGAAGAGGGTCCCTTGGTACATCTATAAAAAAATTAGTTGAGGACTGGACTCCAGATTTTGGATTCACTTGTTATTGATGAGGGAAAAGAACTGTAGACTGACTGGAAGCTCACATTCCATGGCTTTCCTTCCAAAATTTTTTAGAATAACATACAAGGAAGAGAGACAACTGACATAATACTATTTAAAAATGATACCAAAACGCATCATAATTTAAATAATTAGGTGCTTATACTGCTGAAGTGAGTATGCATTAGTACAATTTTTCTGCAGGCAAAAATTTAGAAAAACCTTTAAAAATTGCCCATATTCTTTACCTAGAAATCCCGCTTCTAGGACTGTAGTCAAAGGAAATTATTAGAGATGTGTACACAGGTACATATACCAGAATGTTTATTGTAGTGCTTTTTGTAATCACAAAAATACTAATAATAAGATAAAAAGAAACCAACTAAAATGTCTAAAAAAGGGGACTAGTTAAGTGTATTATTGTACATCTATACAACTGACCACTATGCAATCTTAAAAAATTACATTGTAAAGATATTTAGTATCATATATTGATATACATGTAAAAATACCTGAAAATATTATATAAAATATAATTCTATTTTGGTTAAAAAATAAGAGTAACTATTTCTGAAAGGGTGATGAATTAAATCATTGCTACACAGTACTTATAGCTGACTGTTGGATTAGGAGTGATTATTTTTCTTGAGGTTTTGGTTTTGCTTAAGACATCTATTATTCTTTCAATTTAAACAAAAATATTGTTTTATATAATAGGTGACCATTTATCATGAATAATTCCGTATTTTTTACAACCATCCCATATGCCCCCCAAATCACATTATTTTGGGGGAAAGGCTTGTGTTTTAAAAGCTGTTTCTATCTACTTCCTAAAATATACATTTGAGTCCATTTTGTCTAGAACTTCCATGAAATATGATATTATGGCAATAATGAAAAGGCTGTAGAAAATGGAAACATGGAATAAAATAACCACTTCAGAGAAGTCTGTGGAGGCACCATACCTCTTAGAGGAAATCTCAGACCTCTCTCCTCTTTTATGAAAACATATTTTTCCTCTAATTTCCATTTTCCATATTCAAAAAAGAACAAATTAGAACCATCACTCTTTTTCCAAATTTTATAGCCTGTTGTTGCCAAAGATATGATGATAGTTTTCAAAATTCTAAAAATTCTAAATGTAATATATTTTAGTGTCATCACTTTCCTAATCTCAGTGGCAGTGTAAAACTATCAAATGAAATAAATGCATATATACTGCATTATAATGACAATAATAATGATACTTCATATATGTGTACATTTTATGAATTACAAATGTTTTCACATTTATTTCTTTTTCTCCTCATCAAAAACCCCTATGGCTAGGGACGGAAAAGCTAATTTATCTTCAGTTCACATCCAAGGAAAACAGTGCTCAGAAAGGTTAGATGATTTGCTCTAAGCACACAAGCAGGGCCAACTGCACAATTAGTAGCCTCAGTGCAGAATGAAAGTGTTGGGTTCCCTGACCAAGAGAGCTGAAAAAGAGTGCCATTAAAGGTAGGTACCAAACAGTAAAACCTTTTACTTTCTTCTGTGGTCTCTCAGTCTGCCCTAATGTTTGCTAGTTAATCCTATGCTCCCTCCAGCATGGGGATACTCAGGGTGAGTGCACACCCTCACAGGTGTCTGGAGGTCCACCTTCTATGCAGCCCACCTGTAGCTTGGTTCCCCTTCCGGTCAGCCAGCTGAATGTTCACTGCTGCAACCCATTGTGGACATGCAACCTCCAAGGAGCTGCAAGTTCCGTGCTAGAATGTGTTCAGTATGGTACCTGGATCCGGGATGTGTGAAAGGCTTGCCACTGAAGAATCACCTGGCAAACATGCCGTGGCACTGTCAGCCAAGGGAGGGGATGGCCACCACTATGCCCTGCCCATGATGCCACAGAGAGCATAACCAGGCCTCTCTTCATCCATATCCAGATCCCAGTGGGGGCAGAGGTGACATGAGGTGAGGGCAGGGAGGGAGAAAACAGACCAGGTCCAGGGTGCCAAAGGGTTGGTACCATGTGGCCAAGAACCCATCTTAGGGAGGTAGTTGGAGGTGGGACCACATATGATTTGATGTTCTAAACCCAGGGCATATGCCCCCTTGTCCCACCAGACTTCACTTAAAACACAGATTCAAAGATAAATTATTAAGGATTTTAAGAAGGCAACCACAGAGCATTAACCCCCAAGCGCAGAGCCCTTTTGAATGTGGAGCCCTGTATGATTACATTGGTCACATGCCCGTGGTGCAGGCTCTGCTGGAAGTGGCAGGGCAGGAAATATAACTCGGGTCTTTCAAGTCATTATTAATGCTAGCTAGATTGTTGATGCTAGCTAGTGCTTACCATGTGCCAAGCACTTTGGGTGTATTAACTCATTTAATCCTCACAACCAGTCTATCGTGGAAGTATCAATACTATTTATCACACCCATTTTCCAAAAAGGAAACTTCCAAATGTTATACAATTTATAAGTGGCTGAACTTGAACTTGGAGAAGACTCCCTATTCTTAGCCACTAGGATATATTGCCCAAGAAGTCTAAAATTACTTTACTCAGCTGCTGCGGAATTTTAATACTCAGTATCCTTATTCTGGATTGGGTTTGTATCTTATTCCACTTAGTGACATTTAAAAGTCCATATTTGCAATACGTATAAAGAGTTTCTCTCAAATCTTTGCTGCCATCCACATGGGACTAGATAACTACTGAATTTTATGTTTTTGTTTCCTTCTCCCTTCTGTAGAAGAACCAGAAAGACCAAGCAGTGTCTTACCTCTAAGCCTTGTCGAGCAGGGTTTTGATTCCTGGAGAGCTGGCACCTTACCAGTCCTCAGAGCAGAATTAAGACACTTTATTGTTACTGTTATTTTAAATTAAGGACTGGGATCCTGAGTTTAAAAACTTAGTAGGTACAGTGAGGAGGAGATTTGGAATTCCAAAATCCAAAACTGTTGGATGAGGGCATTTAGTTTTGGGAACAAGGATCCAGGATTTGCATTCCTCTCTTGTGACACCCTATCTATATGCAGATCTCTAGAGGGCAATGGGCACTAGGCATCTTGGTACTCACCTTCAGCCAGGACTCCCTATGACCAACTTTGGGATGACAGTAACAGAAAGCTCTGTGACTGTAAAGGACCATGTAGTCTTAGACATTGAACATTCAAGATGACTAGTATATTGAATGACTAGTGAACTGAAGATGAGGATGCTTGTCCTGAATGTTCCAAATGGTGTTGGGCTCTCAGGAGACCACCTTGGGTGAGGAAGAAAGCCCCAAATTGAGACTGAGGCATGATGTAAGCTCAGAGCAGATTAAATGATTATATAGAAATTTAAAATATGGTATTGTTTTATACCTCAAGTTCCTTAGTATGCCAGAGTTACAGGAGGAAACAAATCATGTCAATTGCAGTATATGCAAGCTCATATTGCCTTTTTGCTCCAAGTTGGCTCAACTTACTGGTGTAATTGTAGCCCTGAGAGGTTAAACCTACCGGGTAGTGATTCCCATCTGGAAGAGTTGGAGGATGAGTTCCCTTTCCCTTCAAAGTTTTCCATTCCTTTCTGTAATTCTTTATCCACAAGGAAAAGTAAACACAAAACCACGAAATTATGTAAAAGCATCAATAAAATGAAAGAAGAAGGATGGAAGAAATTTGTATTTATGGTGCACTGACTATATACCAGACACCTGAAATGCATTATCTTATTTAATTCTCAAAAGATATCTGAAATGTAGTTATTTGTTATTATACTTACAGATTAAAAACCTGAGGCTCAGAAAGATACTAGACTTTGACGGAGGTCATTCACCTAGGAGCTGGAAGTGATAAATTCCTATCAAGGGCTGGTGGACTTCAGATACTAAGTTCTTCTGTTACAAAAAGAAAAACAAAATGAAAACAAAAACAAGAAAAAATCTCTCTGTGTGGTAGAGACTGAAAGCCAGGGAAAGGCTCGTATGAGGGGCTTAGCAGGATATTGTTAGGAAGGGGAGCTGAAGTTTGTTGATTGACTCAGCATTCTAGCCTCTTACACCATTCCCAAGATGCCATCTCTGACTGATTCACCATATATATGTCAACTAGTCTTCCACATCTATTGTGCTCAGATCCTTCAAAAAGTCTATTACTAATTTCTTCCACTGAAAAATGTGAATGCCTGCACTTCTTATAAGTAATATTAACAAAGAAATAAGGTGAAATTCAGCTTGCCCTGGACACGCAACCCTGATCCAATTCAGCCTAGCTGCAATCCAATCCAAGTACTAAAAGATGCCCTTACAGACACAAGGCAACAACCTATTTAAAAACAACTTGAAAAATTAAGGAAACCTACATGTAGGATAGTAACGACCTTCTTCCTCAAGTCATTTCAATAATTCTTAAAGAGCAGACAGCTCGCAACTCAAAAGGCCCATATATAAAATGGTAAGCCCTTCCCAAGTGACTAAGAAATGTACATGAAAAGAATTTTATGCAATTATGCTCAGGGAATATTAAACCTTAATTAATGTAGTGGTGATTTCAATAATAAAATGCCCAGTGTTGTCTAAGAACAAATGGAAAGCATTAAACCAATGGTTAGATTTATGGCTGAATAAATCAAGCACATTGTCAAATTCATCAGGGAAATCTCTCCACCTATATGTGTTCTTGGTTCTATAGAGTTCCCTCCCAGAATGCCAGAAATTCTGTCAGTGACACTCTACATTCATGAATTGTGACTATTGCAATACATTTAAATTATAGATAGGGCATTTTCTGGTGAGCTGTGCTCCTGCCTGTAAAGTGACCCAAGGTACAGAATCCCTGGGTTTGCCTAATCTAATCACTTGTGTATATCTGTGTATGTTTCAGGGATATCAGACTAGAGATGGAGTGGTAATAGAGGTTGGGGTGCTGGTTTTAGAGGAGGAGAGAAGCAGCTGTATTGAAACATGTAAACAACAAAGAGCCAAAAAAATAAAGATTTTTTTTTTTTCTTATGAATATATCTAACGTGTTAAACAGATTCTGGCAATTTCCTGATGGTTCGAAAAGAATCCTGAGCTGAGATTTTCAGAGAGTGTTCCAGGCTCTGAGTCCTGTACCTCGTGTATTGAATCACATCTGCTACAGGGAGGAAGCAATGAATAATTAACTCGGCCTCCATATCACCACCATAGATTACAGTCATCTTGACTGCTGGACTGCCTTGCACAACATAAACCATTTAGAAAACTCGGTTACTCTCTTTCCTTTTAAATTTGTCTTGCTATCACTTATCATTGTAAAGGGTAAATCTTTCTCTAGTTTTAATTAAAGAATTTAAAATAATTTACATTGAAGTCATATGCGCTTGGGTCTGTCAGAATTGATGCTTTAATAACATGCCATCCCTTTCTCCATTGCCCTGAAATCTGTTAAAATTGCCACTAATCTAATTGGGAACAAAGTTGTCAAATGCATGCAGCTCTGACAGTTTGTCTTTCTGCAAACTGCCGACAGATTGCAAGTTACGCATGTGTTGAGCAGATGGGTAAGTTAAAAGGAACACCAAAAAAAAAAAAAAAAAAGCAATTTATTAAATCACCTGGAAGCAGCAGCTCCAGTCCAAAAATAGTGAGAATGAAATATAGCAGGAGCCGGGAGAGCTGGCACTAGAAGATACCAGAAGGTACCGGTTACAAAACAAGATAAACATTTGGAGATGCCTCAGCTGTGTTACAGAATAATGAGGAGTTATTTAACCCGATATAGATTACCAGCCAAAATTAATTTCGGGTGCAGCTTTTTTGGAAAATGGTTTCCAAAGTGATTGCTTTAACCCTTTAATGTCTTCTCCTTATCATGGGAAGACAGGCACATTTTTGTTCTTCTCTTGTTCTCATAGGCGTCAACACTCAACTACATACATATATACACCCACATCTTTGCACACACAACACACTGGCAGACATATACACAGCATACAAACTCATATACATATGCACACATGCACATCTGTACAACCACATACTAAAGTGTATGTGCATAGACACGCACATGCATACATGTGATCTTGTGTGTGTACGTGTGTGTACACGCCTGTGAGATATATATGTACATATACATCAGACTCAACTCTGTCACCTATCTATCTATCTATCTGTCTATTTACCATCTATAGTTATGTCCATGAGAGATTGCTTGTTTTCCAACATCTGAAGCAAGGTTCTGAGTAAGCCATGCATGCCTCGGGTACCCTGCCTATAGTTGCTCTTACCATAATTGCTTTCAAGTGTTCTATGTGAAAACTATCCAGGCAGGAGGTTGGGAAGCACTGAGGTCAGTGTGGAGGAGGTTATTAGGAGGGGAGGGGAAGTGGAGCCTAATGGCCTCTTTTCACTGGGGTTCCATACAGCTACTCTGTGTGATCAGAACTTTTGAGAGTTGTTTGTTGAAGCCTTAGGTGACTTAGCAACCATCAAATAAAGAGGACATGTTTTAACTAATATTTGCCTCATTTAGGCAACCTGGGCCTGTATAGAGCCATCAGTTCCATTTTTAAAAGGCAAGAAATCTAAAGTAAAGATATATTCTGTCTCTCTAGGAGCTCTTGACAGACCCAGAGGTCTAGAAAATTAACTCTCTTTCTGTTCCTGGAACAGACCAACACAATTACTTTAAGGAGAGTCTCTTGCTGGAAATTTAGGTGATCCGCGATGAAGAGCCAAGAGTGGAGAGTATGCCCAGGTTCCCGAGAGCAGTGTGGTGGAATTCAGAGATTAAATATTGCTGTTCTGCTCAGCTCGCTCCCCTTATCACTTGGCTTCCTGGGGCTGTCATCCACTTTCATGCTTTGGGCAACCACATAGTCCGATGACTCGCAAATCTGTATCTCTAGTCCTGGTTGTCCTCACTTGGAGTCAGAATCCTATATTAAAATATCTGTGGCAAATCATGACATGAACATTCCTGAGGTCTCTCAAACTCCATGGGTTTAAACTGGAATTCCTCAATTCCCCCTCAAACTCACTTCTTTCCCTGCATTCACTATGTTAGTTATTCACATCATTTTACTCTTTATCATCCAAGCTAGAAACCTGGGAGTAATACTAAGTCACCTCTCTTCTTCACCAGCCATAGCCAGTCAGTAAGCGTCACCAATTTTGACGTCCCAATGTTCCTTTAAATCTCTCCTTTCCACTCTATCGCTAATAGAATGTCTCCAACTTAGGCTTTCCTTGTTTCTTACATGCATATGATCATAGGTCTTCCTTTCTAAAGTTTCACGTCTCCTCTGATTTATTTTCCATATAGTTGCTATGGTGACATCTAAAATTCAAATCACACTATGTTATTTTCCTCCTTGCTGTGCTGGACATTCTGTTTGCCCCAGCAG
Organism: Eschrichtius robustus; assembly: GCF_028021215.1. Classification (NCBI taxonomy): domain Eukaryota; kingdom Metazoa; phylum Chordata; class Mammalia; order Artiodactyla; family Eschrichtiidae; genus Eschrichtius; species Eschrichtius robustus. The sequence goes on from NC_090826.1 coordinate 51,542,586, forward strand.
ATCTGCTCTCTACCCTTCTCCACTGTCGCTGGAGGCTGAGACAGAAGTTGACTATTTCTCCTGTTCCATCCTTGCCAGGCCACAGATTGTCTGTGGTTGCATTCCTCTCCTGAAGGCCACAGCTCCTGTTGAGTTGCCTTCTCCTTTACCTACGGCTTCAGCTGGAGCTCTCTCCAGGATCTGGGAAGACTTTCTACCCTCTGTCCTTTAAAGCGTGGGGTGCTGTTGTCTCCTCTCTTTTGCTAATCTCAGGGTGCTTTACCCAGACTCATTAGTTCTTCTTTAACCCTGCAAATAGTCCCCTCATTACTCTTTTTTCAGTGACATCTTTACAGGTGCCATCTATTTCCTCCTGGGGTTCCAATGGTTGCAATTACCCATTGCCAATAAAATAAAATTTCAAGTTCAAAACATGGCCAACAAGGCTCTTTAGAATCTAGTCCCTGACAACTTCTCCACTCCTGTGGCCCTGGCCCTCACTAGCTTACATACCTGGACTTCCTGAATACACTGTACTGTTTCACACTTCTGTGCCTTTGCTCTTGCCCTTCCCCTTGTAAGAAATGTCCTCTCAGCCCCAGACACTGTCCCACTCCCACGTCTATAATCTCTCTGCCTCTTGCTTCTTTTTCCTTAAAGATGCAACTCAGGCATCACCTCCTCCAGAAAGTCTTCCCTGGGTCTTGGTGTTCCCATCCCCAGCTGTGGTCAAAAAGCTTTATGGACTCACAGTGAATACTACATATGAAAATCTCTGGGAAGCTGCTTGCTAAGGGTGTTTGTTAATCTATCTAACCCATTTTTCCCAAAGCTATTTGACCCCCTAAATTAATTTTCAGATCATTTTCTTCCTTTTTCCTTCCTCCCTTTCTTCCTTCCTCCCTTTCTTCCTTCCTGCCTTTTTTTCTTCCTCCCTCCCTCTCTCTCTTCTTCTTCTTCCTCTCTCTCTGTTTTCTTTCTTTCTTTTTTCTTTCTTCCTTTCTTCCAAACAGTTTACTGGATTATCTCATTTAAATTTGACAATGATTTTATAAGGTAGGTCCTATTATTAGGACCTTTGTTTTTACTGAAGAAAGTGAAAAGGAAATTGAATGTCCTATTCAAGAGCAAATCAGCTAGCAAGTAAAGAAGCCAAGATGTCAGTGCAAAGAGTTTCATTCTACAATTGTACCCTTAATGATAATATTAAAGATAGAATTTTGTTATGTCTAGGTATTACTTATAGCATATGTGTGAATAAGTATATATAATCCTCACATGTAAATAGTAATAACTATAAAAGAATTTCTCAAAAGTAAAGAGCCAGCCATTATGTTTTGCTTAATATATTAGATTAAACTTAGTATTCTGCTCACAAGCCAGGGTAAAATTCACGAGCCCTCAGGGTGGTATTTAAGATCAAACAAATTAAAAATATTTGCTCAGTAGTTCAGTTTTCAACATGACACTTTCTCACACACAACTTGGGAGTAAAAGAAATACTAAGGTCCCCAAGATAAGTATAGAAAAATCCAGAAATAGTAACCACATATTTTTCAACAGCACTCAACATATTTTGAACAGTGTTGTCCTAGCCAGGAAACTTCAGTTGTCCATGGAGAAAAAGGCAAATTCACAGGCAGGAAAATATAGCTCTTCTGAGACCCTCGAAGGACAAAGATCATCTATTATCATGAAGATCATCATCATCAACTAAGTAGACAATTTTTGAGAGCATGAACAGTGGGTAGTTAGGAAGAAAGTGGAACCTATTCAGCAAGTCACATTAACGGTTTAAATCCTCAGTACATTGATAGGTGTTATGTCCACACATTATTATCTACTAATGTTTTAACAACTAAATAAGGTTAACAGAAAAAAAAGTGCTTGTGTAAACTGACATGCAACACGCAATTGTAAGACCTTATTATGTTATCCATTAGGATAATATGCAGTTAAAATTCTATATTAAAACTATCTTGTCACTCACGTGCCCACTAGCACACAGAATTCTTGTACTTCCTAAGCAAGAGTGTACATCATAATCACCAGGGAAGCATTTTAAAAAGATATAAATCTGAAGTCACACCAGAAGATTCCGATTCAATAGTTCTGGAATGAGCACTAGCTTCTATTTACTAGAAAATCTCCCTAGATTAATCTTATGTACACTCACCTATTAAACACGATGGGCTAGTTTATGCTGCAGTAACAAAATCTTCCACCAAAATCTCAATGGCTTTACATTACAAAAGTGTATTTCTTACTCATGCCACGTGGAAAGTGTAGGTTAGCAGGGAAATTAATCATCCTAGTCACTCAGGAATCCACACTGACTGAAGCTTCATCTAGATAAGTCCTACTATGGCCATAACAGCTGTGAGAAGGGCATGGGGCAATTCAGGCACTTGCTCTTAAAGTGTCTGCGTGGAAATAACACTTCTCACATTCCATGTTTGATGCAAGTCAAACGTCCACATTTAACTTCAAAGTAGTGGAAGATTGTACTTCTGCCACGTGCCTGGAATGGGAGAGACGTGGAAATATTTGTGAACAATGTTAATGGCTACCCAAATCTCTGATTAAGAATGATTGATTAAGTTCAGCCTCTTTAGTTTACAGGGAAAGAGAAATTAAGTGAATTTCCAAAATTATACAGCTAACTGATAGAATTTGAATTAGCATAATGTTCTCCTTACTGCAGCTATTTTCTTAAAGTATCCCAACTAATGTAACCTACTTCTCTTGCCACCCATTCTTTTCTTCTTTTCTCCCTCTTGTCAGAAATTTTCAAAATTGAAAAAATTTCTTCCCTTAACACATAACTTAGGGTTTGTGATTTATTCGATGGCAGTTTTAAATAAGATGTTTTTAACCCCACTTAGAAACAGTCCACTTTCATGATTTATTACAACTTTCTTTCCCTGGTTAATTAAACTCATTTCTTAGGAAATGACTCATGGCTAATCACGCTAAGAATAAAATTAGTCATATTGCCCTCTTTGTTATAAAATGAGTGTAAATAACCTTTAAGGCAATTTTTCTTAAAAATCAAAAAAGCATGTAATAGTCCCCAATTCAGCAACATTATGTAAAATAGCAGACTCAGGGAGTAGTAAATCCAGACGCTGTCCTATTATTGCATGAAAAAAGGCAGAATTTTACATTCCTTTGTTATTAAACCAAACTCTATCAATTGAATTTCTTTGTGGAAATACTCTGTTTTAGACAGTTAAAGTGCCATTAAAAAATTCCTAGACTAAAACCTGTTGTATGGTTTCTTTGCCCACTGGAGAGATATAAAACCATTACATTTAAGTATCATAATAGCTAACATATGCTATTTCTTAGAAATGACACCACCATCTGGGTTAAGGTCCACTGATGATTTCATACAATACTCCAGCTTTCTTCTGGTAGAGAGAAGCCAAACTGTTCCAACTTTAACTACCCTGTTGTACTAATGAAAAATAATAAAAGGTTACACTTAAGTTTAACCTACTTACTGGAGATCAGATACTGCTTTATTAATAAATTATATAATTATCATAGTAGCTGGGATGCAGAAGGCAAGCCAGATGCTTGTGTTAAGAAAGAGAGTTGCGGCCCAAACCCGTCTCCCCAAATTACTCATTTCTAGCCAAGCAAATCATGGATTTTCCTGGTTGGTAGAAGGACTGTTGTGCAGTGGAAAGCCCATCCACCTTGTGTTCAAATCCTGACTGTTTTATTTGTTAATTGTGGGACCTTCAGCATGTTACTGAATCTCTCTGGCCCTCAATTTTCTTAACTATAAAACAGGAATAATTTTATCAGTGGTAGTGGTAACTTTGTGACTGTAGAGTCTCTAGCAAAGTACCTCTTTCACATAGAAACAGGTTAGGAAATTACTATTATTTTTATTATTAACTTTTTCTCTATCTAGTCATCTTTATTTCCTTCCACATGGGCACAGAGAAGCAAAACAAGAGGTTAGGAGCAAGGATGCAATCAGGAAGTAGAAGGAGAAGCCAAATTGAAAGGATGATAAGCAAAGACCATATTACACACTACAGATCTATTCCTAGAATGGCTTTCTAATGTGGCAGAATCACTAGACAATAGAAATATACTTTTGCGGATAAAGCAATAGCGGTTATCGGTTTGTTTTCATGTAAGCCACCTCGTGGCTCACTATCCTTAAAGGGCATTTGGTGAACTCTCACTGATAAAACCAGTTTAATCCCTGTGGCTCACTGAAGTCATTAACTATATGAGTGAGTGAGGGTGGGGGGTTGAGGTGGGGAGGGTGGAAGAGTGGAGGAAGGGAATTCTCTCACCTGACTGCTTCCTCACTGGCCCCTTGCCTATTGTCATGCACGCAGCAAACCTTCTGGGCCAATCCATCTGACTGGCCGTGCAGGGAATGGGGCAGCCTGGATAATTGATGGACTCAATCTGACCAGGCACAGGTGGCACGGAGACAGCATACAGCAGCTTCTCAGGTTTGCCAGTGCCATCTGTTGCCATAAGAACATCTGTCGTCAAGGTCACCCTGTCACCCTCTGTTAAAGTTACAGGTTTGGTGAGTAAGATAATGTCACCTAAGAAGAAGGGGTATGGAGGTTGGGGGCTTGGAGAGAAGAGAAAGGGAGACCAAGATACACAAAGACAATAAGAAATCTATGAAAGATGAATATTAATAATAGGGAGAATTACTGGGTCAGAGAAACAAAGGAAAGTACATAGGATTTTAAAGGAGAACTTCCTTGCAAAAGGTTTGCCGAAAGATTACTGTCATTGTTCTCTCTAGTGAAAACATGAGCTCATTTTAAAGAGTAAGAACATTTAACCAGAGGCATGACACACATTTGTAAAAGAAATATAAGTAATTACAATAGGATTTACTTGTAAAGACAAGCACTTTTCTCTCTGCTTGCTAACTCTAAAAACCAATTTTTGATATGCTCCTCTTGTATAAGTACATTTGATTAAGTGTCTGCTGCGAATGCATGTGTGTGAGCACGTGTGTGCGTATTCACAGTGTGTGCAGGGAAGGAGCAGAGTGGAAGGGGGAGTTGCATTTATTAATGAGCTGATGGACAAAGTACTATAATGAAGCAAAGGCAATACTGGATTTTTAAGTGGCGAGTATTACATGGGGCCGGACCTCCAGCAGCAATGGTTCAGCTCTCCCTCCCTATGTTTGTTGCCGATGCTTTTTAAAGCAATTTCACCCAGTGGCAAAGAAACATCATTCCCATCTGTTTAGGAAGTGAGGCTTTACTTATTGGACCAATATTGCTGGCACTGTGGGCTTTCAGGGACTTAATGATGATCATTGAATTGTGAGATGAGAGGGGGGAAATAATCTGCTCAATTTTATGAAACATACTCACATCTGCCCCATCAAACCTAAAGGGCAGTAGATGGAAACAAAATGGTTTTTCAGCAAAAGGGAGGGTCTGGGAGGCCGTAGACAAAAGAGCAAATGAACACTATTTGTTTTATCTGTACCTTTTAGTCTGGTCACCAAACACCATACAGAAGATTAAAATGGGGCTCTTGGAGAGAAGCAAAATCTTCATGGCCAACTGCATTTCTGGTTGTTGGATGTGTGGAAGGTATGTCTAATTCAGTTTGTTCCCTGACTCAGTTGTTTCCTGTTTTGATAGTAGAAATGGGATGACTGTTTGGTAGCGATTAAGGGTAGTTCTGCCTCTACTCTGTCCTCTAATTTGGACTAGGAGGATGTCTCTCTCATCATCTTTTCCTGATCCTCTGTTCCTAGTCTTACAAGACAGGTAATGTTAAGCATAGACCAAAATTCAAGCAAAGGACTCATAAACGTTGATTTCTATGGCCTGTATATCCAAATTATTTAGTGACATACACTTGAATCTGTATTCCAAATATAGCAAAGCATTATTTCAATTACTTGGCTTTATAAAATTCACAAAAATTAATTTTCCTTATTAGTAAAGTTAAGTCTTTTTGGTGCCAAAGCACTTTAATATTTTCACATTAATTTCAAGGGAACTCTTTCCTAAGTTATGATACAATTTAAAAGCAAATGGACTTGGGCTGCTAAAGGGCCATGTGACCCTAGTAAACTCACTTAACTTCTTTTGGAAATTCTGCCCCAAACTGCCCATCCAAATCCAGATTTTTTAAGCACAGCTGATCTGCATATGTATCTTGCTCTTTCTAGTGCATAAAAGTAAGTCACATTCCTAGCTTTCTCATTTGATCCCAATGTCCTAGCTCACTCTTGTCTTGCCAACTCTGTGCCCTAGTTCTGTACTCTGACAGTTGTCTCTGGTCCCTCCAGATCTGTTGATCTTAGCATTTCGCTTTCTAGGACTTGATACTTTGTTAATGTGGCATATTGGGGAAACAAATGAGTATTGCATTTTGGGGCATAGACTTCTAAGTCACTCTGAGCAGCTGGCTACTTACCAGCTGAGTGACCCCAGGAGAGTTTCTTTACCTTTCCAAGCCTTGGATTGCTCATCTGTAAAATGGGATTTAAAATGGTAATTATCACATAGAATTCCTGAAGATTAAATGCTTGACATATTGTCTGACATATAGCAAGTGACAAATAAATGGTAGGTCTTAATGTTATCAACCTTTAGCTTAAACTATTTTTCAAAGCTTAATGACATTATTTATATAATTATGTAAACATTTTAAACTCCTGTCTTCACTCCAGGCATCTCATGTCATGCAGTTTCTTCCCCAGAGCAAGAGTTGGGCTATTCTTGGTTCCCTAATACGTTGTGGTTGATTTAGGTAAGCTCATCTTCTCATCCATAAGCCTAGAAAATGAAGAGGGGTGTTCTCTTTCAGTGGTTCTCAGCCTGTACTCTGAAGTGCCCCAAGACCTCCACAGAAGGGACTTGATGATGGTCACACTTCATGGGGAAAGGGTAAGACTACAAAATATCCATGCTATTCCCAACTGCAGCTGCCCTCCTCCAGTTGTTTGGCTTATGTCTGGTAGACCACCTGAAATATTGTTCTGTGGCTGAAAGATTTGATGGTCCCCAAGATCCCATTCAGCATTAACAGTCTGACTTCTAGACAATGACTAAATATATTTCAACTAACCTATCAGAGGAAGCAAACATATTATAATAAAGAGACATACCTTATTATTTCCTTGATAATTCAAGGAGCTGATTATGAGCACTGAAGTTCTGAAGTGCTGTGAGGAGAGAACTTTAGGCCACACTGGGCTCCTTCTTTCCTATAGCAACCAACCTCAGACTGTGTATGTCTTTGAATGTTCGTGTCAGATGTTTGTCTGCTTCCTTTTTGCCATCTTCCTCGTATCTTTTAATTTGCTACTTCTAGTGTGCTGTCAAATAAGACATTAAATAATGCGACTTGTTAGTTGTATGTGCAAACTGAGAGTAATGAAGCTATGAGTTGAGGACATTAAGATTTATCCTTGGTAAAACCCTTGCATGGATTTTATTAATTGGCTGCACAGTAACTTTATTTAAAGGACCCATCTTCTCTATAGGGAGGACGAGCTGATAAATATTTAATGCCAGTTGGGAATGGGGGAGCCCTGATTTGTAGAATTTGTTGATTTCTGTGGTGTAAATAATCCCACCTTACCTGATTTCAAGCTGCCATTGCAGTATCACTGAACATACACATTGTTGTACATGGAATTGGGAAGAGATGGGTACAAACTGGCCCACCTCAGCACATGACTGTGTTGAAGAGACTGTCAGCTAAGAGACTTGTGAAAAGTAACCCACTACTCTGCTGACATTAGCATTCAGCGGAATACTTAAAACTGTTAGATGTGAGACCTCAGAAAGACCATACCATTCTTATACAGAGATTTCTTCTACAGAGATTTGCTTCTTTTTAAATTTAAAATTTATTGATGGCTTATACTTGCTAGGTACTATGCTAAACATTTTATGTGAATTAGCTCGTCCAAACATATAATAATCCTCTGAAACAGGAACTGGGATTAGTCACATTTCAAAGTTGAAGAAACTGAGGCTTAGAATGGTTGAGTAACTTACCCAAGGTCCCACAGCAAGTAAAGGATGGATTGGGAATTTGGATCCAGATAGTTTGGCTCAAAACCCCGTGTTTTCACTGTGAACCAACTTTGGAAACAACAGAGCACATTTGACTGGTAGCTATTTTCTAACCGATAAACATGTGGATACCTAGGTGATGATTATCCGGCCATTACTAGACATAGTTTCAACATGTAACTTGTAATGATCTCATTAGTATGGGTCCATGAAAAGGGCCATATGTAAGGATTATTATTATCTTTTTTTTTTTTTTGGCAACGGAAAAGAAGAGAGACGTAAATATTTAAAACTTCATAAATTGTATGCTGATCCTTTCAACTGTCTCCTCTTTCTATATTCCCTCTTCACTTTTTAATTGAATTTACACAGCTTGCCCAGCCCAAGTCAATGGATGTCACCATGGAAAAATGAAAATCAAAAGAGAAAATTAAAGTTTGAGAATTTTCATCCATGTTTGGTCACTCTAAAGCACATCATGGAATATTGGTCTGCAGGTATTATGTTGGTGGCCCTAACACAGCCACATAACTTAAGCAACCATAAATGCAATGTCACATTATAGAGGGCTTCTAATTTAACTGAGTTTAAAGTAGGCCAAAGTTGGTCATTTATACCTTTCTGCATAGCTTATACTTACAATTACTTCCCAGAAAATAAAAACAAAACATAATATTCAGAAGGATGACCAGCCCTTTCTAAAGATGAAAGTATTTCCCCGAATGACGTATTTCAATGTGAATCCACCGGAATGAAAAACTGGTGGAACTAAATGTTATTTATATAATCAGTGGATAAGGATAAGTCTAAGTTGTTATTCAGCAAATCAATTCCCTTTACAGGTGGCCCAGCGAAATGGTTAGCTTTTGCATGATGCAATTTTTCTCCCTTGCAGTGATTCTCAGTAAACTGCTTTTCCCAAGTATCAAGGAAACAAACAAAAACTGGCTTAGATTGGATCTTTTCCACATAGACCACAGCCATTTTTAAATAAAATGAGGTGTGTGTGTGTGTGTGTGTGTGTGTGTGTGTGTGTGTATTGGCATCACTTTTGCCAAAATAGTGGAACTCCAACCTCACAAGCACACTCCGGTTAGCAGGGTCAGTGAAAGTTCAGGTGGTGAGGGACTACACTTTTCCCGCTTATCCCACCTCCTCCCAGACACAATTAAAAGCAGGTAACCCTATAATCTGATGCTGGTAGTCTCAAGCTAATTCGACTTTGACAAGAATGTAGGCAACGCTCAACTGCAGAAAATTAACATACACATTTCCCTACGTGTACTTGGGGAAAAGGGAGAAATAAAGCCACATGCAAAATCTTTCCAGAAACTCAGCCAGAACTCATTCATATCTACAGACTTCATGTCACATTAACTCACCCAGCCTGCTGCCCAGGGCTACACCCTCCAGCTGACTGGCAAGGTTAGGCTTCAGCTTTTTAATAACCTTCTTATACATATAGACCTCTATAGCCAGGATCTATGAATACACAGATGATTATTTAGGATTAATGGGTCATCCAAAGTGCCAGTTGGCACGTTTTGAGTAAAAAGTGTAACAAATGCAGCTGTTTACTAATAAATAAAGCCTCAGCTGTAAGAGAAATAAATTAGATGCGTTTAATTGGTAGGCCACAAACCTCCCCTCTTTATTACAATCCTGCTTCTTGTTATTTTATGATGTCAGTGTAGATGGCAGACTGACAGAGTGTTTATGAATCACAGTTTGCAGATGGCACTCTTGGTTCTCGGCAGCTATGAGCACAAGTAGCATGAGGCCTCAAGAGTGGATTTTGCCAAAGACGACCCCCTGAGAATTAGCTGTCTCCGTTTCTCTTGTGCCAATCTCTCCTTGGCCAAGCGCTACTTTACAAACCCACCTTCAATAAACTGTGGCTGCCTGGCAAGGAATTAAAGAGCATTCACACCCAAGAATGCCCTCATCTCAAGGTGATCTCTTTGTCATTGCAGAGGGGGCCTGTGCGATGATTCTCAGAGCGGCTTCCTGCAATTTCTTACAGGGAAGATGACCAAGGATCCAGCAGGACACACACCCCTCCCCATTCTCACTCACTTGGCTCTCCACGCCCACCCTCCCCCAGCTGACAGGAGTGATTTCCCATCTCTCGAGCACAGCATAAGGTCCTTGCACTTGGGATTCCAAGCTCCCCTAACTAATGACAGCTTTGTCAGCACACAGCTGGGGATGGAGGGGGGAGGGGTCACCCCAGCCCATGGAGCTGAGGCTTCACAGCTTCTGTACTCCCTGCATTCTCCTTGGTCACTAGTCACTTCTGTGGCTGGGGAACAACACACAGGAGACATGCAGTCCTAATTGTCAACAGATTTGTACATTTTTGTCACTGGTTAAATTCATAATGGATTTTATTCGAATGGGTTTTTTTCATTAGAAAAATGTGAATAATCAAGCCCTTTTGGAGAGAATAGAGTGTAGTCCGAACACAAAATAATAGTGGTAAGATTAATGATGATAGAGTACTGGGTTGGCCAAAAAGTTCGTTCGGGATTTTCATAACATTTTATGGAAAACCCAAACGAACTTTTTGACCAAGACAATAATAATATCAGGAGCTACCATTTATTGAGACAGGCTAAAATCACTGTTGTAGAAGTATCTTATGACAGTTTAAAACACATCAACACCATTCCCGCTTTATCTTCTTGTTTTCTTTTCCTACCTTGCAGTGTTCATTCATGTGAGCCCTGGCTATGTGTCCATGAGGGCCGAGAGAAATCCTGAGATCACTGCCATCTCCCTTCCTCTTTGCCATTGTGTCTGGTGGGGACCTGATGGAGGGGGTCTGAGCTCTCCAGCTGTCTCATGAAGCTTGAACTAAAATGGCTCCTGGAGGTCAAGCTGGATTAGGTAGAGAAAGCACACAAACAAAAATACATTTTGTTCATTGGTTGGTTGGTTTCAAAAACACTTTTGGAAAATCAAACTTTGATTTTTCACTTTATCTGAGGCTTCCGGTTGTTCTCAAGGGGTTTATTTAAAACAAAGGGAAAGTCATCTATGTTATATAAAATATGAGTGCATCCCTTTACAGATCAAGCACAAGGCAAGGATTTCTGCTCTCACCACTTTTACATTGTACTGGAGTTTCCACCTGGCACAAGGTAATATATTAATATGTACGTACATACATTATAGATACTATATAAAATTGGAGGCATATGGATTGAGAGAGAAGTTGTAAAGCTGTCTTTATTTGCAAAGGACACGACTCTGCATGTAGAAAATCTTAAGGAATCTACAAAAAACAATTGTGTTTTTGTATGTTATCAATGAACTTTCTGAAAATGAAATTAAAAAAACAGTTACATTCATAATGGCATTACAAAGAACAAAATACTTAGGAATATATTTAGCAAAAGATGTGTCAGGCTCGTATGCTGCAAACTAGAAAACACTGTTGAAAAAAATTAAAGAAGATCTAAATAAAGTGAGGTGTTTATGGGTTGGCATACAATATTGTTAAGATAACATTTCTCCTCAGATTGATTTACAGATTCAATTAAATGCCTAGCAAAATCCTTAAACTTGCTTTTTTTCCCCTCTCTCTAAAACTTTTGTGGAAATGCAGTGGAGAGCAAAGGTAAGAGACTCATACTTTCCAATTACAAAATTTACTATTAAGCTACAGTAACCAAGACCATGTGGTACTGGAGAAAGGTTAGGATATAGATCAATGGAGCAGAATTTAGAGTTCAGAACTGTACCCTTATGTTTATGGTTAACTAATTTTTGACAAAGATGGCAAAGCAATTCTATGATCTTTTCAGCAAATGGTGCTGACACTTGGATATACACATGCAAAAATTTTAGATGTTTCCCTTATACCGTATAAAAAATTAACTGAAAATGGATCATAGACCTAAATGTAAGAACTAAAACTATAAAACTTCTAGAATTAAACATAGAAAAGAATAGAGTAACTCAGGAGGGTGTGAGTTTCCCCGAGGAGGTGACATTGAGCAGAAAGTCTATTGAAATGAGGAAATAAATTATGCAAAGTTCTGGGAGAAGAGTATTCCATACATCATGCAGGTAAAATAGCAGCTGTAGATGTCCAGAGGTGAGAGTAAATTATGCATCTTTAAGGAGCAAGGAGACCAGTATGGTAGGTTTCATTGTGACACTGAACCGAATAAAGATCTCTTAGAAAGGGCCTAAAAAGCACTACCTATTAAGAACAAATAAACAAATTAGACTTAATCAAAATGAAAGTTTTCTGATCTTAGAGACATACCAATGAGAAAATGAAGTGTTAAACTGCAGACTGAGAGAAAATATTTGCAAATCTTATATTTGGCAAAGACCTTGTATCCAAAATAGAAAGAGAACTCTTACAACTTAATGATCAAAAGATAAGTAGCCCAATTCAAAAATGAGCAAAAAATTTAAACAGACATATCACAAAAGAAGATATATGGGTGGTCAATAGGTACATGTAAGCTGCTTGAGGTCATTAGTTATCAGGGAAATGCAAATTAAAGGCACAGTGAGATAAAACTACATATCTACTAAGATGGCCACAATTAAAATGTATTACAAAACTAAGTTTTATTGAGGATTTAGAGCAACTGGAACTTTCATGGATTAATACTGGGATTGAAAATGTTGTAAGTACTTTGGAAAAAAGTTTAGCAGTTTTTTTTTTTTTTTTTTTAATAAAGTTAAACAGACACTACTACTTGGCCCAGTAATTCTAAAACTAACTAGTTTCTAAAGGTAAATAAAAACATTTTGCTCACAAAAACACTTGTACAAAAATGTTCATAGCAGTTTTATTCATAATAGCTCCAGACTGAAAACATTCTAAATATCTTAATCAGATAAATGGGAAAAAAGTTCTATTCATACACTAGAATGTTACTCAGCAATTAAAAGGAACAAACTACTGATTCATGCAATAGTATTAATGATTCTCAAACAAATTATGCTGAGCAGAAGAATCCAGGGCACATACAGTGAGATTCCATTTATATGAAGTTCTAGAATGAGCAAAACTAATTTATAGTGACAGAAAGTAGATATGTGGTTTACCTAGGGCTTGAGGTAGAGGCATTGAGTACAAAGTATCTTGAGAATATCTCTTGGGATGATGTAAATGTTCTGTATCTTAGAGAACAAGTAGTTACATGGGATTTTTCTTTTGTCAGTCTCATCAACGTGTACACTTAATGTGTTGTAATTTATTATTTTAAAATTATACCTCAATAAAGTTGATTTAAAAGTAAAATTAAAAATCACCAGCCTGAAATGATGAGAAATCTTAAACTTATTTCTAAAACAGGCACCAAACATAAAAATTTTTATTACAACTCCTAATAAACATTCAATGATTAAATATTTCCTATATTACATAAAATTTTAAGATCATATAAAAAGATATAAAACTTACCAACTTGTTTTATGAGCCTAGTAAAATTCTGATACCAAAAACTAATAAAAGTAGATAAAAGGAAAGAGAAAAATTTGGGTCAAACTTTTTTATGAACATAGGTAGAGTAATACTGAACAAGCTATTAGGATATCAAATTAAGCAGTTTAATAATACTAACAATAACAGCAACAAGTAGGGTTTACCACAGAAATGAAAGGATTGTTCACACCCTAAAAATGTTTTAAAATGTATCTCACTCCATTAAACAATTTAAAAAGAAATAACCAAATTATCATATTAAAGGACACCTGGAAAGCATTTGATAAAACTTAACACAGTCCTGATAAATTATTTTAGCAAGCTTCCCCCTTCAGTCCTGAGATAAGGTAATAAGACAAGAAAAAGTAAAAAGATGTTTGACTTTTATTAACTGTAGATAATATGATTATTTATATGTACAAATTTAAGTGAGTCAACTGAAAGTTTATTAAAAGTAATAAAAGAGTTCAGTAAGTTAGCTTGATATGTGATTAATAAACAAGAATCACAAGCTTCCTACTATCAACAAAACAATTAAAAACAATTTGGGATAAAACACATTACATTAAAAATTGAATAGCTAAATAGAATCTACAATACCAAGGGATTAACCTACCAAAAAAATATGTGAGAACCATATGAAGAAAATTATAAAATTTTAATGGGGCTATTCAAGCAGAACTGAATAAATGGAGAGGCATTTATTCAATTTTGTAAAGTTATCAATTATAACTAAATTAATTAATATCTATTTAAAAGTTTCTCCTGAAGAATTGTTGCACAAAATGCCAGAAATGTTTTTGAAAAGAATACATATAATTAAAATACACAAAATTAATTGTATATATGCACTTAGGCAATTTGGATTAGTTGCCTAATTAACACTGAATTTTCTTTTACTTTTTCTAAGGTTACCATCTCTCAAGGCAATATGCTCAGATAATAAAACACATTTGCTAACCTCTCTTGCAGTTAGAAGTGGCCATGTATTAATTACTGTACACACTAATATCACTAGGCAGGGATTTGGGGAAAGCTCCTTAAAAGAAGGCATGCTCAACTCCATACATGCCTTCTTCTCTTTGCCTTCCTTCTCATTTTAGTCTGGAATACAAATGCGATGCTGGGAGTGAAGCAATCATCTTGCAATCATGAGGTAATGAGACATGAGGATGAAAACTATACTCAGGATAGTTGAGCAAAAAATGCGAAGGCTGTGTTCTTGATGTGAACAAGGGCCATATCAGCCTGGACTCTTGAACTCTTGGCTTCCTGTTTTGTGAACACACTAAATTTCTCATTTCATTAAGCTACTTTAGGCAGTTTTCTGTTATCCTGTGACATAAAGAAGAATGCAATCTCTAAATATAAAATGCTTCAAAGCTACAATAATTAAAATATTGTGCATTGTGATATTAATGCTAGAATAGACAAATATGTGAGTGACAGTCCATAATTTACATTTATAAATATAAATACTATATATATATAGTATATATATACATTAGTATTAGATATATATATATTATTATACATATATTAGCCTTCATAAAATAGGCATTGAAAATCTGTACCATGTGTGGGGCAGCTAATTTAAAGCAGCCAACAGATGAGGAAAAATTTCACCAGGCCAAATCTGGCCATCTTTGGAAGTTTCCCCACATTCTGAGAGCCTGCCCCCCTTGTCTGAGCAGCTGCACAGTGATCTCCCTTTTTGGACTGTGGTTCTCTCTGTATATTCTGCCCCTCACATCATAGAGCATCCCCAGCTTGTTGCCCTCTATGACCTAATTTGCTCATCCTTGTTTTTTATCACTATCTGCCCATGGGAGTCTTTGTCCTGCCCTGCCTCAAGCTGGTGTCAAATGATCCCTAACATTGGACATTTCACAACTGGTAAATTCTTGCTGAGTCACTCTTTAACTCAAAAGTCAATTTTCCTGTTAATGTTCAGGATTCCATCCTCTGCACTCCTTCCTGCCACCCATTTATGCTGATTGATTAGGTCAGAAAGCTCAAGTTTTTCATTTAGTTCTTCTTAACACCCTTGTCATTTAACTCCATTAGTATTTGAATAGTGGACTTTAAAATATTATATTAAGTTTTATTGCTTTTTGACAAAGGCAGTCTAAGAATAATTTCTGAATACCTTATAGAAACCATAAAATGTCAGAGTTACAAGGGCCCTTGGAGATCATCTGCTATTACCTCTTATTTTACAGATGGAGAAAGTGCAGCCCAGAGAGGGGAATGATTTGCCCATTGCAGCACATGTCATTAGTGAAGGAGCTGAAGATAAAAGCCTAGAATTTTCTTGATTTTCACATTAATCTCCAGTTGTTTGAGTTTTCTTCCTTGCTAAGGGCCACCCTATTTATTTGTCTTCCTGTTGTCATTTGGGGATTACTGTTCTTCACTGTCAGGAGGAGATGGGCCCATAAAGAATAATTCCAGTTTCTTTCTCCATCCTCTCACTCGTTTTCCCCAGGACATGAGGACAGATTTATGTAATTGGAGAAGTGGCAAAAACCTAACAACTCTGCTAAGTAGGAGCAAAGTTACCGAAATGGCATTTCAGCAGTGTTGGCCCATCTCTCTCTCTCATTCTTTTGAACCACCTGGTCCTACACGGAGTGGGTTGCCATGCTTTTACTCTCCATATTATCAAAGGATCAAACAGAGGCTGGTCTTTGCTTCATTACAGCCAGCTACAACTACGTTGTAAAGTCAGCTTCTCATGTGTTCTGATTTGTATATTCAGTATGGGGGTAGGAGACCTTATCATAATTCTTCAATTTAACTTTACTAGTAATAAAACTAACTATACTTCAATCCTTACTTTATTCTTTGTATCTGTTCATGAAAGACTAAAAACCTGGAGGGGAGAAATGATGTATTAAGCTTGCCCTAATAGCTAGTATTTGTTTCTATGTTTCGAGCACCTAGGCGTCAGGTTATGGATTTTAGGGCTGAGTGTCAGAGAGGGGAAGTGTTTGGAGCACTACAAGAGGCTGAATTACCTGGTTAATTACAACGGCATTCTAAAATGCAAATTTGGTTATATTATTCTACTTGAAGTGATTCTAGGCTTCCCATGCCCTAGTATTTTCCAAATGGATGTGAATACCCTGGGGATGGATGTATAATATGGTACCAAGAGACAAGAAGGATGTGTTAGAATATCTATTTCTCTTTATTTTTCATAACTTTCTTATTTCCTTTTTGCATGTTTTATAATGTACATAATCTGTCAGAGCAATACATGTTAAGTGTATACATTGAATGTGCATATATTGGGAATGAGTGCCCAAAAGCATTGACTCCTGAGGGTAACCGATTAAACCAAAATTTGGATACCTCCGATCTAGGATTTCAAATTCTTCATGTGAAATATAAGCCTATCTGCTAGCAGTTTGACACTTTAGCCTCATTTCTTTCCAATCCTCTTCTTTGAAATCATTCTTTCAATCAGTATTTATTGAAGGCTTATTCTGTGCCAGGCACAGTGAGAGGCAATGGAGGACATTACTGAAGAAGAGTGACAGAATCCTGACCCTCATGGAGTTCACTTTCTACCTGGGACTGCAGGGAGAAAATCTGATCTTGCCTGGGGGCCCAGGGAAGGCCTTCTTAAGAAAGTGGTATTTGAGTTCAGAAGGATGAGTTCTTTCTAGCCATAACAAATTCCTGGAAGTTCCTAGAATTTGTTAAAGTATCCCACCTAACACTTTTATGGGTTAGTCCTGCTGTTTTGAAAGCTCTTTCTCCAGCCCACACCCACTTTTTCATATAAATTCTCATTCTCATCTTAGATTCTTATGGAAACCCACTCCTTCTCTGAACTACTTACATTATGGCACTTACTTCCTATATCAAAATTTTCTTTGTGTATATTAGCCTTTGGCACTGATCTTGTTTCTCATTGGCAGCACATTGCTTGGAGTATGGTATGTTGAATTGGGTAGAAACTCCCTAGTATTCAGTCGTATCAAACTATTTTCTATGTTATTTGTACAAAATATTCTCCATACCTGGAAAGTTCTTTCCTATTTATTTACCTGTTTAAGTCTGAGTTACTCCACACAATTTAAATCACTTAGGGAAGCCTTCTTTAGGCCACAGGAGATGGTGTTCTTTGCTTTCTTCCAGACTTTCTAGATGGCCAGAGTATTTGAACATTCCACAGAATAAGTAATCAATAGTATTGCAATTATGTGTTTAGTGGTCTGTTTCTACAACAAAAATCATGATCAAATTGATGGGAAGAATATTTCTTATTACCTTTTGTATTTTTTCCTAACATCCAACATTGTACCTAGCACATAGTATGTCCTCAAAATGATGGTTTGAGTAAAAGAATAAAAAAATACACATTACTATCATAACCTATAAGGCAATCCTAACATCTAGTTTCACGTAAAAGGGAGCAATAAGAACACAGTGGGAAGTAAGTTCTCTGAGTGTGCATTTGTATGTTCATATGTGAACATATGGTGCCTTCAACTTAGTGTATGACTAAGGGTTAATGATATACATAATCTGTGTTCAGTTTTTGCTTGTTTATTGTCTGTCTTCCTTTCTATAATTTAAAGCACACTGTGAAAAAGTCCTTGTCTAATTTACTGCCATGTCTTAGCTCCCAATAATTCCTGGCTCATAGTAGATGATAGGTAAAAATTGTATTAAATGATAAATAAATAATACTTATTTAGGGCTTGATATGTGCAAATAGTTTGTCTGGCATCCTGCATATACTTCCTCATTCAATACTCACAGTAACCCCATGTTGCTGATGAGTCAGTTGAGGTTGGGGAAGTGAACTGACAAGCCCAAAATCCCCTAGCTCTTAAGTTCAGAGGCAGGCACTCAAACCCAGGACTCTCTGGCTCCAAAGTCTACATTAAAAGTGAAGACAAATTATCCTTACATTACAAAAAATTGCCCTTGGGTACATTTCTTAATGAACACCCACCCCCCCCCCCCGTGTTTAGAGAAAAGAAAGCTGTGAACCAAGAATAAATTATATTGCCTTGTAAACTGTGAACTGCAAACTTGTGAAGTAAGGGTAAATTAATTGTGACCAGAACATGGTCCCAGCCCAACCATATATGGCTCTCACAACAACTTGGAGACGACAGAGGAGGAGAAATGTGTCCACACCGAGCCCAATCTTTCTCCAGTTCATTTCTGGAGGACGACAGCAAAGCAGCCTTTCTTATGCAACTGGCTAGGCTGGGAACTTGTCCAAATGCTTGAAGGTGACTTTGATTCTTGGTGCTTTGGCTAAAGGTAACTCTGACCTCGGTGGGGGTAGGTCGTGGGCAAGAGCTGGCTCCTTTGACATCGCCTTGCAGCATGTGGCTCAGCCTCTGTCTGACTTGGGCACTTTGTGCAAGAAACTTTTTCTTTCCAAACAACATATCCTCCTTCTGACCTTACACCGAGAATCATTTTTTTTTTTTGAGAATCATTTTTATTCCACTTGCAATAACAAGTTTTTCCATGCTCCCATGGCTGCTGACTATAACCGAAGGCAAGTGTGAAAGGCAAATGGATCCAGGGTGACATGTCCTGTCACTTTCTAGGCCGTAGACACTCGATGGTGTGAGGTTATATGTGGTTTCCTTGGCAGCCTTGAGCCTGGTCTGTGGCAATGGAACTGGCAAATGGGTGATTGTGAATGTTCACACAAGAGTGTACAAAGGGAGAAGACTTCTTGAAACAAAGAAAGGAACTCCAATTTTATCCAGTCTTGATCATTACATACATTGTCCAATTTGAATGCATTTAATGTGTTCATTTATCATGCTCCTACTATACTGTATGCATATACACACAAGGAAATATAGTATATAATCTCTGAGAACATGTGTTTAACAGAAACCTACATGGAATGAGCCATGTGAAAATGGGGACTAGTTACCAGTCAGAGGCAAATGTAAAGGCTCTGAGGTGAGAGAATCCCTGTGTGTTCTAAGTGTAGCAAGAAGTCCAGTGTGTCCAGAGAAGAGGGAATGAAGGAAATGGTCATAGGAGATGAAGTCCAACAAGAAGCCAGGAGTTAGGGAACCATTATACCTACCTCTTAGACTGTTTTAGTCCATATAATGGAAAATCCATGGGAAGATTCTGAGCAGGAAAGAGACATGACTTGACTTCCTATGCTAAAAGGAACACTCCGCTGGGGAGTGGAGAATAAACCTTGGGAAGGTGAGAACAGAAGCTGACCGACAGGTGAAGAAGCTATCACTGCAACCCAGGAGAGAGCAACGCTGGCTTAGACTAGAAAGTGGAGATAGAAGTGGATGGTGAGAAGCTGCAGGATTTAAGATATGTTTTGAAGGTGGAGCCTGAAAGATTTGCTAATATGTTAGATATGGAATAGGATGGAGAAAGAGAAGCTGATGATGACAAGCTTTGGCTTGAACTGTGTATATTAAGGTGGAGAACAGGGTAGGAAAGGTGTGAATCTGGTTTTAAGTGGGAAATCAAGAGCTGTATTTCAACATATTAGGTTTGAGATGTCTATTAACCATCCCAAGGAGATGTTAAGTAAGTAGTTAGTTATGTAAGTTCAGAATTCAGTTGGGGCTAGAAATAAAAATTTATAGTTAGCATCATATATTTAAAGCGATGGAATTGGATGATATCATCTAGGAAGTAAATTCAAGTAAAGAAGAGAAATCTTAGGAAAAAAGGACTTATCCCTAGGAACTCCAATAATTTATTAACAAAGGTATTATTCAACCACAAATAATTCAACCTGTTCTTTGTTGGGCTATTTTCTATGGCCTAATAGGGATTTCAACATGTATAAGACAAAGACTTTGCCCTCAAGGAAAAGAGGTTGGTGTACTGCAAAGAACATTGCCAATGAGCACTAAACCTGCCCTACCTCTTACCAGATTTGTGATGTTGTACAAACTACTTAATCTTTTTGGCTTTCAGTATTTCTGTCTTACAGGTGAGGTGCTAAGTATCTATGTCAGCAGTTTTATGAGAATTAAGTTACCTATCAAGTGTATGATAGTCTATAAATTCTAAATTATTTCTCTTCAAAGAATGCTCATTTGGGGGCACTGTTCCCCCATACATCTTCCACGTAGTCCAGATTCTAAGCTGCATCAGGGCAGGGAGCACTTTTATCTTGTTTTTGTGCCTAGCATCATAGGTTCTCAATAACTATCTGTGGAGTAAATTAAGTGTGAAACCAGTAAATGCATTTGGATAGGATTTAGGATACTTACATGAATCAAAGTAAATTCAGTTCCCTCACCTCACAGAATTTCCATACAGCCCAGGTATTTCAAGACAGTGAAACTCAGAGAGAAAAGACAAGCAAGATAAAATACATAATCCAAAATGAATGACATAGAATTTTTTTCCAACACTGTATTTGCATGTAATTCAAACATGCTGGACTACTTTTATGCCATTTAGAGCAAAGCAATGCATCTAAATAAATATCTAATTTTAAAAATGTAGAAATGTACCAATCTTTAATATTTTGATTAACATCACAACTACTACTAATAATAATACTAATATTTATTACTAATAATTAACAATTATGTATTATGTTTTCTTAAAAATTCAGTGGTGAGGAGTATATAGCAACAACACACAATGGGATTTTTGAGAGATGCTTACACATCTGTAGTACCCTAGTCTCAGGGTTTCAGTAGCTCACTTTTCATCCTCTTCTTTGCGTTCTTCTGAAGTCTGAAACTCTTCTTCAAGGACAAATGACTCCTATCATCCCTGTATCTACATGCATTTTGTTTGTTTGTTGTTTGTTTAAATGCAAATTAATTTCGATTCTCTGTGTGTCCTGCCCTCAGATCATCCGTCCCCCACTCTCCCTCTTTTTTTAAAAATTTTTATTGGAGTATATTTGATTTACAAAGTTTTATTAGTTTCAGAAGTACAGCAAAATGAACCAGTTATACATATGCATATATCCACTCTTTTTTAGATTCTTTTCCCATATAGGTCATTACAGAGTATTGACTAGAGTTCCCTGTGCTATACAGTCGGTTCTTATTAGTTGTCTATTTTATACATAGTAGTGTGTATGCCTACTCTCCCTCTTGATGGGGACCTTCTTTCTTAGGAGTCACAGCAGGGAAGGTGTCCAAGCAAGGGAGGAATCCGGTGGCTTGTGACTGCTTTTATAATCCTTATAAGATATGTTAGAAAGGTTGACTACAAAAGGAAACACATACTTCTTAAAGAAATGGGGTCTGAATGGAACCTATGGCAGTGTCATGATCTCTGAGGGAAAGTTAAAAGGGAGAGGATGTGTGAATGGCCTTTTCTCACTGACAGGGCTTCTGCACTCTCTCCATATTCTCACCTGCATTCATTTCCTCACGGTATCAGTCTGCTAGGGCTGCTGTAACAAGTACTGCAGACTGGGTGGCTTAAAAAAGAGAAATATATTTCTCACAGTTCTGGAGCCTAGAAGTCCAAGATCAAAGTGTTGGGAGGACTGGTTTCTTCTGAGGTCTCTCTCCTTGGCTTGTAGCTGACTGTCTTCTCCCTGTGTCTTCACGTGGTCTTTCCTCCATGTGTGTCTGTGTCGTAATCTCCTCTTCTTATAAGGACCACTAGTTATATTGGATTAGAGCCCATGCCAGTGACATCATTTCAACTTAGTTACCTCTTTAAATGGGTACTGGGGGTTAGAACTTCAACATATAAATTTGAGGAGGGGGGACACAGTTCAGCCCACATGACCTATGTAGGAGGTTTTCCCCACTGCTGTTTCTCTCTGATTTTCCATCTTGGGAAGATCTGGGAAGCCCCAAGAGCACAGTAAATTTAAAAAACATAAAATTTGAGTTAGTACATAGTATGACTACTAGTTGAGTACTGTAGTGGATGGAGGCTTGAAAGAACATTAACTGTACTTCTTACCAAACTCTAACCTCTGGAATTTACACTTCTTATTCACAACTTATGAATGGATGAATGAAGAAAAAAAGAGCTTCTAACTATACTGGCATATATTTCCAAAACAATTTATTTTTACCCCTAGGTGTCAGGAATGTCTATTTCTTTCAAGAGGCTGACAAAAACTTCTCTGTTGAGTTGGGAAAATCTCAGAATCAAGCAGCCAGATCCTTCCTTTTGCCCTGAGAAGTTCTGAGGAAGAAAATAGGTCAGCATTAACGAAGGCAACATTTTCAACTTGACAAATTGGTCTCTTTGTGTTCTTTGGCTGTACTCAATGACAGAAATGTAAGAACATGTTCAAATGAAGGAGGTAATAATCTGCCTGTGTCAAGTTTGGGGCTTGGTTTGGTTCTGCGTCATATTGAAAAAGTGACATTGGTATAGCAAGACATCTTCAGAGGTTGATTGACTGGAATAGGAAAGGACTGGAAACCAGGAGACATTTAGAAAGGTGGAAGAAATAAAAAATGTTTCACCTGTTAAAAAAAGGGTGGGGGGCAAAAAC
Source organism: Eschrichtius robustus (assembly GCF_028021215.1). NCBI lineage: Eukaryota > Metazoa > Chordata > Mammalia > Artiodactyla > Eschrichtiidae > Eschrichtius > Eschrichtius robustus. Next base: position 51,565,528 of record NC_090826.1, read on the forward strand.
TAAAACTCTCTCTTTTTACATACTAAGAGAGTCACATGGAGGGAAGTGAGGACTAAGTTCATGTGTCTCCAGAAGGCAAATCTAGGACCAGTGCATGGAAATATCAGGGAGCAGACGTGGGTTAAGGAATAATTACCTAAGTGAGCTGCTCAACAGTGCTTCTAAAGGTAGGAGGAGGGTTAAAGTTAATGTTCATTGTGCTCTTCATATTTTGCTCTTCGGTATTTTCCAGTTTTTTTCTCTAAAGATTTATATTTCGTGTTATAATCAGAGAAGAAAACAAATACATGTTCTAACGTACAGAGAAGAGAGAACTAACATTTGTTGAGATATTATTTGCCCAGTATTTGACATGTTACTGGATAAAACAGTAATAGTCTAAAGTTAGTTGGGTATACGTATGAAAGATTATTTTTTTCCAATCACTGCTCTCAGATGTGCTATTTTTATCATCTATTAACTTTTTTGATGAGTGCTATAATTTTCTAATCACTTTACATTTTAAAAAATTCAGTCAGTACAACATTAAATTTCAAACTGATTAACCAACCTCTCCTCACCAATCAGTTCAAGTTTGACCCATGCCTCTAGGGGACTACAGCCATGTGGTGTGTGTGTATGTGTGTGTGTATGTGTAGGGGGTGTGATCCATGCTTCCACACTTTCATTCCTCATGCTTCTCCCTCCTCTCCATCTTGTTCTGCCTCCACAGGAGGAAGGGATTAGGGGAAGTGGGGAAAAATACTTATATTTAACTGGGTCTGCAGTTATATCTTCTATCAGATGTTGCTACTCCTCCTCAGGACACAGATTGGTCTGTGTGGCAGGTGTCCAAACAAAGGCTTTTTTGTAGGGCTCATGTATATGTTCTTGCACAGTTTTACAATTGGTATATTCCATTCCTACTCTACTTTTTTTCCCTCCATAAAATACAACTACAGCAATACCATTGGAAATACACCTCATCCTCTTGCAACCAGGGTCCCCATGCCAGTGTGGAGTTGCTCTCCTGGCTGGCACTGGCAAGGTGACTCCAAGTCACCTTCTCTGGAGTCTTCTGATCCTCAGGAAAGTCATCCGTTCTTATTACATCAAGTGGTGGGCATGAACCTGTTTGAAATCTCTATTCTCCACACTACCATCTTCCTCTAACCCTCTTCTTCCTTGCTCAAAGGGGCACTGGGTGGATCAAAACTCCATTGCATAAGCAGTTGTCTAAGCAGGGAATGAGATGCCAGTCTCTCCTCCTTGAAGGTAATCCTATTCTCTGGCATTGATTCTCTTGAGGCCTCTCTCATTGGCTTTGGGATGAAAAAGAAAAAGCAGCAGCACTCCTCCTACTAGGTCAACTACTCATATCTCTTATGATGCTCACTTTCCCTTCTGTCATTTTCCTTCTTAAATTTGAAGAAAGGGAGAACTGGTTGATCATAGGTGGTACCAGGGGTGTTTGCCTACTTCTTACTGAGCACTGAGAAAGGCCCAGTTGTTGGCAGTTGTTTTGGTTGTTCTTGCCATATAATATTGGATTTTTAATTTTTTCTTTTTATTCTCTGTTTGGAGTCCTACTCTCCTCTCCCACTCTAGGGCAATAGGAAAAATTCTGTTTATCATCCGTGATATATACCTGATACCATTTAACCCTCATGAAAAACTATAAAGAAATACTATTGCCATTTTATTGACAAGGACATTGAGACTCCAAGAGGCTAAGAAAGTACCTACTGTTGCTCCCTGTAAGAGGAAGAGCCGATGGGGGGGACCCAGGCCTGGCTGACTTAAAGTTTTTATTTGTCCACTCCACCAGTAGTGGCCATCTATGTACAGAGTTATGAACATGCTTTTGTCTAGAAGACCCAGTTTTTACCATGACCAGTCATCTTCTCTTAGACTTGGGTTCCTCCTGTTCAAAAGAGGGATAAGTGTAGTGTCTATCCTCAGAGGACTATTTGGAGGATAGGAGATTATTATAAATCTAAAGTGTTTAGCTCTAAGAGGAAGTACACACAATGTTCTGGGTTCTCATCCTGCAGAGAGTTGACTCAGACAGTACTACTGGATGCATCACAAAAGATGTTCTAATGGTTGAGGAACCTACCCCTATAACTCTCTTCCTATGAAAAGGGAAGTGGTGTAGGGATTATCTGACTGACTTCCTGCTTATAAGGGGAAGAGTTTCTAGGTGCCACCTCTGGTATCAACCTGTTTCCAAAGAGTTCAGCAATGATGAGATGGCTTCCTGCAAAACTTCTGACAAGAGTAAGGAAATGAGATTTCACAACCATCCCAGATTTGTCTCTCCTTGAGAGTTGTAACAATTGCTGTAATTTTGTTAAGTTAGTAATTATCCACATGGTAGTGATAGCAATAATATACACAGTAGGTTATACATAGAGCTGCACACAAATAATTAGCTCCTTGTGGCTGGAAAAGGTTGAACTGAAGGCTAGGTGGTCATCTTCTAACCATCTGAAGAGAGGATTCCAGCGTTGGGTCAAAGATAAAGAGAGGACCTATAGGTTTCCATTGAACTCTGGATTTCTCTCAGACTATGACTGACTTGAATTGGTTGCATGGATCCAAGCTTTCCTTCTTGGCGTAAACCACTCCACGCTGTTCCCATTTTGAGTGAGCAAATGTACCCCATCTCCAAGGGTGTCCAGTTCATCTGCATCACTGAATGGTAATTCTGACAAAGAAGAAAAACAGAGCTCATTCCTTGAGCCAAACATACCACATTTATTTTTCCCTTTCCCAAATATGCAGACAGTTTATTTAGAGAGCCTAGTGGTTCAGCTCTTGTTATATATTATTCCTAATAGACGTGTTTGCTCACATCTCTGAGACTGCACTGTGGGGGAGCTGTGAGATGATTTCTTCCATTTTTCCAGATCATATTTAATACAGATGCAAGCCACATTTTTCGTAGTGTGGCATAATCTCATCATAATGATCAGTTCCATCCGTTCCAGAACCAATAGGCGTTCAACCTTGCCTAAGAGAAGTACTTATCGGATACTTTTGGATTCCCCTATCACTGTTTGTTACAAAAAGCAACACTACTCTAGAGCTAGACCCACACAGCCTTATTTCTTTGGGTTGACAAACACTTTTCAGGTTGGTTTAGCATGAACTGCTGGTGAACAACTGCATCTGTGAAAGTTAATGTCCTGTACCTTAGCCCAGATGAATAAATTCATCTCTTTATTGGCACCATGAAGACTTTCCATGTTTTGAACATTTAAAGTTCTTTTTTATGCATTAGGAGAAATTTTCAGCCAAGGCCATCTGATTTCTGAAACAGAGTTTTTGAATGTTCCCAGTTAAGTAGAAAAGGCAAAGATGAAAAACTAAAATAATAAAAAGAAAGAAAAAAAAAGAAAGAAAGAAAGCCAACCAACTACACGAAAAAACATTTAAATCCATTTCTCCATGGGCTAAATTTCCTCAAACACAGAAAAAGCCGAGAAGTTGGAAGCTTGTTTTTTATTTTTTTTAAACGTTACTTTTTTGCAATTTATTTTTATATTGGTAGATGATGTGAGACTTATTACATTTTATAGGCCTGAACAAAATCTTAAAATTTCTTACTAATATTATGCAATGACCTAATGCCATTTGTAGAGGTGTCACATAAAGCAATTGACTTTTACTGGCTTCTGATGGCAGGACTTGCCATTTTATATTCTGTTTTATGTAAGCGGTTTCCATATTTATCGACCTCACAGGATTTCTCAAGTTGCTTAATTATGGTAGGAAGAAGATATCTCTGTGGCCTGACACAAGAGCTTATTAAAGCTCCTCTTAAAAAGGGAATAGAAGAAGTGGGGAGGTGAATGAAATTAACATTTAATAAATGCCTGCTATGGGCTGGATGCTGTAATGTACAGATAAAAGAAGAGGCACCTACCATGAAGTAGGCACTGCCTTGACAATACTCTGGAAGGTATATTTAGTTTCCTAATTTCACAGACAAGCAAACTGAGGTTCAGTTGTTATGCCCAATGCCACAGCAGCTATTAAGTGGAGGTGCTAGGATATCCACTCAAGTTTGACTTCAGGTCCATGCTATAAAGTCACAAAAGACAGCATTGCTCACATAATAGTGCCTCAGATTCTATTGCTTTGGAAGTGGGTAGGTTCTCCCTTTGAGAATTCCTACTCAGAGGATGAAGGTTCAGGAGGACCTATCCAGTGAATTAAAAATTGGAATTTATTTTTATCACCAAGATCTCTACTCATTTGTTTCCAAAGTTTAATTAAAGGAACTCTACATCACCAAAGAAAATAAGACTACATTTTGCAGAATGTTATTAAAAAATTATGCAAGATAGGAGAGCTCTCTATATCCTGATATTCCATCCTCATGTTACTGAGTTCCTTCCCTGGAGAGTCCGTCTTTTTCTTTTCACCTAGTCCTGCAACCTCCACATCTGGATGAGGCAGCTTCTTAAGTAAGAGAGAGAGATGTAGCAGAGATTGGTGGGAAAAGGAATCCAAGCCACACTGACTAATAGAATATTAATGCTCTACCAGACCTAAGAGATTCCCTAATCAAGCTTTTGATTTTTATACTGGAAAATTTTGAGGCCCTGAAAGGGGAAATAAAAAGCTTTTACTTGTAAACTTCCACTGATCCATCCCCATCAGTTGGAAGTAATGCTTGGCCAAAGGGTTAAAGTATACATAGTTACAAACAGATGGTCACATTGCCAGCTGCAATGTCTTGGGAGGGGCCATGGTCCCTAGCACTCTGAGCTTACCACTCTCACATCAGTTACCACAAGGATGCCATGGTTTTATCTTGCTAGCATTGACCTCATTGTTTTCTGTGCAGTTCCCTCACCTTCTGCTCTCACTGGTCCTCAGGACCAACTTTCCTTCTCCCAGTCCAAAATGAAGCAAAAATAAAGATTTGAAGAATTTGTTTATTTCTGTGGTTGAGGTAGAGTCTCAAATTTTTGGATGCATGCATGAAGAGTCCCTGAGATTAGATAATTCCCAGATATGGGGGAAGAAAAGTGAAAAGGCGGAGTAATGATTTAGATGGGAGAAGGATAGGTGGGAAGAACTGGATAAGGATTCCTTTAATTGAGAGGCAGAGAGAGCAACATTAGGACCCGAGGGAACAAATGGTAGGAAAACAGAACAAGCTTTCCTTGAGCATGGATATTTCACCTGATGGACAATTTCCCTTCAACATTACTGGGCATTGTTAGTCCAAGTCAATGTGAATCGACTGAGCAGAGAGAAGGGTGCTGGACAACTTGATGAGGATAGCTTCATGGAGGAAGAAGCTGGCTCCCTGACCAACGTGAAAACAAGCAGATCGAGTGGTGCAGTAGTGACACCAACACCATCACATAGGATATGGTACTTGCGCTCCTTCCTTTCTGTTGTGAGCAACTGGTGGGAGAGCTGTGTCATTCCCTGTGTAGCCCCAGCCAGCTGTTATAGTATCTCATGTATGGTAGGCACTTGGAAAAAGCCTGTTGAATAAGCGAGCCAGTGTATGAAGTAATTTGTCCAAATTAACAGTGAGTTTAATGATCTGACTAGGATAGAACCCAAGGCTCCAGACTCAAGTCCAGTGGTTCTTCTAAACATTCTCTATTCAGTGGCACAGAGGTTAGATAAATAAAATACAATACAGAACTGCTCTGATTGAAGGAGGGGTTACATAGAGCACAGTTTAAAATGCACTTTCCTATTTTAAGCATTGATACTGTTCAAGTAGCAAGGCTAACCCCTCTCAGTCAGTAACTCTGGCTTCCAAGAAGTGTAACTTCTTGAGCACAGGATATCTCTATTCAATTTACGTTGACTAAGCCGAGGTTGCCTTACAATATTGAAGATAGAGGGTACTTGTAGCCTTGAGACCTATGATTTGAGTTTTTCCTCTCTCTCAGTTAAGATTGTTTCCTTACAAGCATGTGGCTGCAGAGCTGTGGTCAGATCTAAGTAACTCCAATATCAGCTGGGAGAAATCAGTATTCCCTGAGGATTACAGCCATGCCAGCTGGGCCACTAGTTCAATTCCTAAAGATGGAAGGGATACTGAAGACCATCTAGTTCAGTGGTTCACAACTGGGAGTTATTTTGCCCCCAGGAGCCACTTGGTAATATCTGTAGACATTTTTGATTGACAGTTAGTGGGTGGTCCTGGCATCTAGTGGGTAGAGGCCAGGGATGTAAAGTATCCCACCATGCACAGGACAGCCCACACAACACAGAATTATCTGGTCCAAAATGTCAATAGTGTTGCTATCACAAAAACCTGACCTAGTCCGTATATCTGTCCAGAGTACAATTCATCTACAGTGACTCACATATGGGATTTTCTAGCCTCTGGTTAAATATGTCAGGGTGTAGTGCTCACTGTTTCATTGACAGCTTGTTCCACTCCTGGACAAATCTTCATTTAATTGCTTGTTCTTGGTGCCCTCAGAAGCTGAATGCCTGTTACCACATTGTTTCATAATTATCTGATTCCTATGTGTCTGTTTCACCCATTGGATGGTGAGCTCTTTGAGGGGCTGGGCCTAGTTCATATTTATCGTTGCATTCCCAGATTCTGCACAATGCCTGATACCCAAAAAAATTGCTAGGTAAAAGATTCGGTGAGTAAACAAATGAATTAAAGAATTAGAGGTCTTACATTCCAAGCTATACTTTTTTTCAGGACTGAAATTCTCATGCTTAGGTTCTAGGTAGTGAAGCTCTAGGCAATGAAACTTGTCTCTTGGACAGGAGGTAGGAGAGAAGGACCACATGCTGCATCAGGCTCTAATTTGCCATTTGCTTCTAGGCAATCCTTGTGAGTCTGGAAAACTATACATACTCTTACTTTGCATTTTTCTTTCACTGGAAGTAAATTTCCTATAAAAAGTGCCAACACTGGGGGCCAATGGAAAATATTTTATAATCAACAAGTTTAATTTGCTGAGTGCTTTGCATTAAAATCACCAAAGTAAGTTGGGTTGGCCAATTCCCAAATTCCACTGCCAAACTGAGAAACACTTTCTCAATTTTGCTTTAAGTGGCCGTGAGCCATTGGACCACTGAGCTTGGACCAATATTAGAAGGAAGGAAAGAACATGGAAACCAATTCTCCCTTGGGGTTGAGAAGACCAGAGTAATTGACCACACTTTTTCAATTTCACTTTAAAGTCAGTAAATAATAATGGTAACTCACATTTGTAAAGAGCTTACATAGGATTTTTACATCTGTCCACCTTCTCAGACAATAAGAAATGTCCACCTAGGAGGTAGGAGTTCCAGGAAATATGGGAAATCACAGGACCATATGATGGATTTATTTTAGAGAACCAATTATTTTTTTAAAGAAAATGTGGAACAATTTGTTATATTAAAACACTAATATATTGTGAAATAGAATGAACCATTGGCATAGTCTTTTTAGAGATAACTATCTTCAAAGAAACTCTGCATTCATAGTGGGGTGTTTAGAAATATATTTCTAGACTGTTAAATTACGTTTGAAAGAAAACAGTGGAAAAGTTGACACAATTTGGCAACATTATCTCCTTTAATGTCATAACTCATCCTTTTACTTTTTCTGGAATTTTATTCTACCTTCTCTTGTTCAGTCTTCAAACACATTCTTACACATTCTCCAAGGCTCAACTCAAATATTTGCTATATTCTTTTTGAAGATTTCTTTGACTCCTGGCAGTGGCTCCCTTCTCCATGCTCTACCTGCCTACATTCAGTCATGTCTCAAACTATAATGTAATTAGCTGTTTATACCTCCATCTTTCCTGATAGGCAGGAATATTCTGGTGGGAGGAAACCATATCTTAACCTCCATACCCCTTATGGTGACATTTCTATAGAAACAACCTGCAACAAATTAACCTCATAGTCAGGTCATGATAAGAAGCTTCTTTCCAAATATTTCCAAGAGACTCTGATCATATATTGCTTTTCTTTTTTTAATAAACATTTTATACAATCTTAAAGGTTACTTTCCATTTACAGTTATTACAAAATATTGGCTGTATTTCCTATGTAGTACAATATATCCTTGAGCCTCTCTTACACCCAATAGTTTGTATCTCCCACTCCCTCATCCCTATATTGCCCCCCTCCCACTGGTAACCACTAGTTTGTTCTCTATGTCTGTGAGCCTGCTTCTTTTTTGTTATATTGACTAATTTGTTGTATTTTTTTAGATTCCACATGTAGGTGATATCACACAATATTTTTCTTTCTCTGTCTGACTTATTTCACTTAGTATAATGCCCTCCAAGTCTCATTCCTTTTTATGGCTGACTAGTATTCCATTTTATATATATATATATATATATATCTCACGTCTTGTTATCCATTCATCTGTTGATGGACATTTAGGTTGCTTTCATGTCTTGGCAATTGTAAATAATGCTGCTATGAACACTGCAGTGCATGTATCTTTTTGAATTAGGGCGTTTGTTTTTTTAGGATATATATTCAGGAGTGAAATTGCTGGATAATATGGTAGTTCTATTTTTAGGTTTTTAGAAACTTCCCTTCTGTTTCCCATAGTGTCTGCACCAATTTACATTCCCACAAACAGTGTACAAAGGTTCCCTTTTCTTCACATCCTTGCCAACACTTGTTATTTGTGTTCTTGTTGATGATAGCCATTCTGACCCGTGTAAGGTGATACCTCATTGTGGTTTTGATTTGCATTTCCCTGATGATTGGTGATGTTGATCATCTTTTCATGTGCCTGTTCGCTATCTTCATTTCCTTTTTGGAAAAATGTCTATTCAGTTTTCTGCTGTCCATTTTTAAATCAGGTTGTTTGTGTTTGTGATGCTGAGTTATACGAGCTGTTGACATATGTTGGATAGTCACCCTTCATCAGTCAACACGTTTAAAAATATTTTCTTCCATTCTGTAGGTTGTCTTTTCATTTTGTCTATGGTTTCCTTTGCTGTGCAAAAGCTTTTAAGTTTAATTAGGTCCCTTTTATTTATTTTTGCTTTATTTCCCTTACTTTAGAAGACAGATCCAAAAAAATATTTCTGCGATTTATGACAAAGAGTGTTCTGTCTATGATTTCCTCTGGGAGTTTTATAGTATCCGATCTTTCATTTAGGTCTTTAATCCATTTTGAGTTTATTTTTGTATATGGTGTTAGAGAATGTTCTAATTTCATTCTTTTACATGTAGCTGTCCAGTTTTCCCCAGAACAACTTATTGAAGGGACTATCTTTGCTCCATTGTATATTCTTGCCTCCTTTGTCATAGATTAATTGACCATAATTGCATGGGTTTACTTCTGGGCTCTCTATCCTGTATCCTTTATCTGTTTTGCTTTTCTTGATTAATCAATTTTTATTTGATAAGTATATATTTATTGAGGCTCTATTGAGAACATGGCCCTGTGTTTGGTTTTAAAAGTGTAAGAAAATGACTGAAATAAATAGAGCCTTTACTCTGTGCCAAGCACCATGTTAGCATTTTTTTTTCTTTTTTTTTTCTTAACATCTTTATTGGAGTATAATTGCTTTACAGTGGTGTGTTAGTTTCTGCTGTATAACAGAGAAAATCAGCTATATGTATACATATATTGCCATATCCCCTCCCTCTTGCATCTCCCTCCCACCCTCCCTATCCCACTCCTTTAGGTGGTCACAAAGCACCGAGCTGATCTCCCTGTGCTATGTAGCTGCTTCCCACTAGCTATCTATTTTACGTTTGGTAGTGTATATATGTCAGTGCTACTCTCTCACTTCGTCCCAGCTTACTTTTCCCCCACCCCGTGTCCTTAGGTCCATTCTCAACATCTGCACCTTTATTCCTGTCCTGCCCCTAGGTTCTTCAGAACCTTTTTTGTTTTTTTTGGATTCCATATATATGTGTCAGCATACGGTATTTGTTTTTCTCTTCCTGAATTACTTGACTCTGTATGACAGACTCTAGGTCCATCCACCTCACTACAAATAACTCAATTTCATTTCTTTTTATGGCTGCGTAATATTCCATTGTATATATGTGCCACATCTTCTCTATCCATTCATCTGTTGATGGACACCTAGGTTGCTTCCATGTCCTGGCTAACGTAAATAGTGCTGCAATGAACATTGTGGTATATGACTCTTTTTCAGTTATGGTTTTCTCAGGGTATATGTCCAGTAATGGCATTGCTGGGTCATATGGTAGTTCTATTTTTAGTTTTTTAAGGAACATCCGTACTGTTCTCCATAGTGGCTGTATCAATTTACATTCCCACCAACAGTGCAAGAGGGTTCCCTTTTCTCCACACCCACTCCAGCATTTATTGTTTGTTGATTTTTAATGATGGTAATTCTGACCAGTGTGAGGTGATAACCTCATTGTAGTTTTGATTTGCATTTCTCTAATGATTAGTGATATTGAGCATCCTTTCAAGTGTTTGTTGGCAATCTGTATATCTTCTTTGGATAAATCTCGATTTAGGTCTTCTGTCCATTTTTGGATTGGTTTTATGCTTTTTTGATATTGAGCTGCATGAGCTGCTTGTATATTTTGGAGATTAATCCATTTTCAGTTGCTTCGTTTGCAAATATTTTCTCCCATTCTGAGGGTTGTCTTTTTGTCATGTTTATGATTTCTTTTGCTGTGTAAAACCGAAAGTATCATTAGGTTCCATTTGTTTATTTTTGTTTTTATTTCCATTTCTCTAGGAGGTGGGTCAAAAAGGATCTTGCTGTGATTTATGTCATAGAGTGTTCTGCCTATGTTGTCCTCTAAGGGATTTTTTAGTGTCTGGGCTTACAGTTAGGTCTTTAATCCATTTTGAGTTTATTTTTGTGTATGGTGTTAGGGAGTGTTCTAATTTCTTCCTTTTACATGTAGCTGTCCAGTTTTCCCAGCACCACTTATTGAAGAGGCTGTCTTTTCTCCATTGTGTATTCTTGCCTCCTTTATCAAAGATAAGGTGACCATATGGGCATGGGTTTATCTCTGGGCTTTCTATCCTGTTCCATTGATCTGTATTTCTATTTTTGTGCCAGTACCATATTGTCTTGATTACTGTAGCTTTGTAGTATAGTCTGAAGTCAGGGAGTCTGATTCCTCCAGCTCCATTTTTCTTTCTCAAGATTGCTTTGGCTATTCGGGGTCTTTTGTGTTTCCATACAAATTGTGAAATTTTTTCTTCTAGTTCTGTGAAAAATGCCATTGGTAGTTTGGTAGGGATTGCATTGAATCTGTAGATTGCTTTGGGTAGTATAGTCATTTTCACAATGTTGATTCTTCCAATCCAAGAACATGGTATATCTCTCCATCTATTTGTATCATCTTTAATTCCTTTCATCAGTGTCTTATAGTTTTCTGCATACAGGTCTTTAGTCTCCTTAGGTAGGTTTATTCCTAGGTATTTTATTCTTTTTGTTGCAATGGTAAATGGGAGTGTTTTCTTAATTTCACTCTCAGATTTTTCATTATTTGTGTATAGGAATGCAAGAGATTTCTGTGCATTAAATTTGTATCCTGCTACTTTACCAAATTCATTGATTAGCTCTCGTAGTTTTCTGGTAACATCTTTAGGATTCTCTATGTATAGTATCATGTCATCTGCAAACGGTGACAGTTTTACTTCTTCTTTTCCAATTTGGATTCCTTTTATTTCTTTTTCTTCTCTGATTGCTGTGGCTAAAACTTCCAAAACTATGTTGAATAAAATTGATGAGAGTGGGCAACCTTGTCTTGTTCCTGATCTTAGTGGAAATGGTTTCAGTTTTTCACCAATGAGAACGATACTGTCTTTGGGTTTGTCATATATGGCCTTTATTATGTTGATGTAGGTTCCCTCTATGCCTACTTTCTAGAGAGTTTTTTTATCATAAATGGGTGTTGAAGTTTGTCAAAAGCTTTTTCTGCATCTATTGAGATGATCATTTGGTTTTTCTCCTTCAATTTGTTAATATGGTGTATCACATTGATTGATTTGCATATATTGAAGATTCCTTGCATTCTTGGGATAAACTTCACTTGATCATGGTGTATGATCCTTTTAATGTGCTGGTGGATTCTGTTTGCTGGTATTTCGTTGAGGATTTTTGCATCTATATTCATCAGTGATATTGCCCTGTAGTTTTCTTTTTTTGTGACATCTTTGTCTGGTTTTGGTATCAGGGTGATGGTAGCATTGTAGAATGAATTGGGGAGTGTTCCTCCCTCTGCTATACTTTGGAAGTGTATGAGAAGTATAGGTGTTAGCTCTTCTCTAAATATTTGATAGAATTCGCCTGTGAATCCATCTGGTCCTGAGCTTTTGTTTGTTTGTTGGAAGATTTTTACTCACAGTTTCAATTTCAGTGCTTGTGATTGGTCTGTTTATGTTTTCTATTTCTTCCTGGTTCACTCTCAGAAGGTTTTGCTTTCTAAGAATTTGTCCATTTTTTCCAGGTTGTCCATTTTATTGGCATATAGTTGCTTGTAGTAATCTGTTATGATTCTTTGTATTTCTTCAGGCTCAGTTTTTACTTCTCCTTTTTCATTCTAATTCTGTTGATTTGAGTCTTCTCCCTTTTTTTTCTTGATGAGTCTGGCTAGTGGTTTATCAATTTTCTTTATCTTCTCAAAGAACCAGCTTTTAGTTTTATTGATCTTTGCTATTGTTTACTTCATTTCTTCTTCATTTATTTCTGATCTGATCTTTATGATTTCTTTCCTTCTGCTAACTTTGGGTTTTTTTGGTTCTTCTTTCTCTAATTGCTTTAGGTGTAAGGTTGTTTATTTGAGATGTTTCTTGTTTCTTGAGGTAGGATTGTATTGCTATAAACTGCCCTCTTAGAACTGCTTTTGCTGCATCCCATAGGTTTTAGGTCGTTGTGTTTTCATTCGTTTCTAAGTATTTTTTGATTTCCTCTTTGATTTCTTCAGTGATTTCTTTGTTATTTAGTAGCGTATTGTTTAACTTCCATGTGTTTATATTTTTTACAGATTTTTTCCTGTAATTGATATTGAGTCTCATGGCGTCATGGTTGGAAAAGATACTTGATAAAATTTCAATTTTCTTAAATTTACCAAGGCTTGATTTGTGACCCAAGATATGATCTATACTGGAGAATGTTCTATGAACACTTGAGAAGAAAGTGTATTCTGTTGTTTTTGAATGGGATGTCCTATAAATATCAATTAAGTCCATCTTGTTTAATGTGCCACTTAAAGCTTGTGTTTCCTTATTTATTTTCATTTTGGATGACCTGTCCATTGTTGAAAGTGGGGTGTTAAAGTCTCCTACCTTTATTGTGTTACTGTCGATTTCCCCTTTTATGGCTGTTAGCATTTGCCTTATGTATTGAGGTGCTCCTATGTTGGGTGCATAAATATTTACAACTGTTATATGTTCTTCTTGGACTGATCCCTTGATCATTATGTAGTGTCCTTCTTTGTCTCTTGTAATAGTCTTTATTTTAAAGTATATTTTTTTTCTGATATGAGAATTGCTACTCCAGCTTTCTTTTGATTTCCATTTGCATGGAATATCTTTTTCCATCCCCTCACTTTCAGTCTGTATGTGTCCCTAGGTCTGAAGTGGTCTCTTGTAGACAGCATATATATGGGTCTTGTTTTTGTATCCATCAGCCAGTCTATGTCTTTTGATTAGAGCATTTAATCCATTTACATTTAATTATTGATATGTATGTTCCTATTACCATTTTCTTAATTGTTTCAGTTTTGTTTCTGTAGGTCTTTCCTTCTCTTGTGTTTTCTGCCTAGAGAAGTTCCTTTAGCATTTGTTGTAAAGGTGGTTTGGTGGTCCTGAATATTCTTAGCTTTTGCTTTTCTGTAAAGGTTTTAAAATCTCTGTTGAATCTGAATGAGATCTTTGCTGGGTAGAGTAATCTTGGTTGTAGGATTTTCCCTTTCATCACTTTAAATATGTCCTGCCACTCCCTTCTGGTTTGCAGAGTTTCTGCTGATAGATCAGCTGTTAACCTTATGGGTGTTATTCCCTTGTATGTTATTTGTTGTTTTTCCCTTGCTGTTTTTAATATTTTTTCTTTGTTTTTAATTGCTGATAGTTTGATTAATATGTGTCTTGGCATGTTTCTCCTTGGATTTATCCTGTATGGGACTTTCTGTGCTTCCTGGACTTGATTGACTATTTCCTTTCCCATATTTGGGAAGTTTTTGACTATAATCTCTTCAAATATTTTCTCAGTCCCTTTCTTTTCCTCTTCTTCTTCTGGGACCCCTATTATTCGAATGTTGGTGCATTTAATGTTGTCCCAGAGGTCTCTGAGACTGTCCTCAATTCTTTTCATTCCTTTCTCTTTATTCTGCTCTCTGGTAGTTATTTCTACTATTTTATCTTCCAGGTCACTTATTCATTCTTCTGCCTCAGTTTTTCTGCCATTGATTCCTTCTAGAGAATTTTTAACTTCATTTATTGTGTTGTTCATCATTGTTTGTTTGCTCTTTAGTCCTTCTAGGTCCTTGTGAATGTTCCTTGTATTTTCTCCATTCTATTTCTAAGATTTTGGACCATCTTTCCTATCCTTACTCTGAATTATTTTTCATGTAGACTGCCTATTTCCTGTTCATTTGTTTGGTTTTGGGGGTTTTTACCCTGCTCCTTCATCTGCTGCGTATTTCTCTATTTTCCCATTTTGCTTAACTTACTGTGTTTGGGGTCTCTGTTTTGCAAGGTGCAGGTTCGTAATTCCTGTTGTTTTTGGTGTCTGCCCCAAATGGGTAAGGTTGGTTCAGTGGCCTGTGTGGGCTTCCTGGTGGAAGGGATTCGTGCCTGTGTTCTGGTGGGTGGGGCTGGATCTTGTCTTTCTGGTGGGCAGGGCTGTGTCCAGGGGTGTGTTTTGGGGTGTGTGTGATATTAGTATGATTTTAGGCAGCCTCTCTGCTAGTGGGTGGAGTTGTGTTCCTGTCTTGCTAGTTGTTTGGCATGTGATGTCCAGCACTGGAACTTGCTGGCCATTGGGTGGAGCTGGGTCTTAGTGTTGAGACGGTGATCTCTGGGAGAGCTCTTGCTGATTGATATTATGTTGGGCTGGGGGGTCTCTTGTGGTCCGGTGTCCTGAACTTGGCTCTCCCACCTCAGAGGCTCAGTTCTGACACCAGGCCAGAGCACCGAGACCCTGTCAGCCACACGGCTCTGGCAGCCACCCTGTCATGGAGTTGCCTGAGGGCCGGGCGTCCTGTCGGGGGCTCCTCTCCTTGGGTCCCGGAGATGCCTGAGGGGCGCCCTCCTATCAGGGCCTTCCTGGTCAGATGCAGTCACCTGAGGGCCGGGCGTTGGGTCTGAGTTATGCGGGGTGCTGGGCGCTCGGTGCTCGCCTTCTCTGCTCCGGAGTGCAGCATCAGTGGGGTTCAGCCGGCGTCTGAATTCCAGGTTATGGCTTCCACCCAGGTTTACATCTGGGCCCCAGGTTTACGACTTCAAGGTTCTCCAAACAGCTGTGTGATTGAGCCATCTAATCTCAGTCAGCCTGCCCCAAGTGAAGAAGAGATGAGCCTTCTTTACCACACCTTTTTTTCTTTTCCTCTGTGCTCAGT
This sequence comes from Eschrichtius robustus, assembly GCF_028021215.1. Taxonomy (NCBI): domain Eukaryota; kingdom Metazoa; phylum Chordata; class Mammalia; order Artiodactyla; family Eschrichtiidae; genus Eschrichtius; species Eschrichtius robustus. Next base: position 51,581,041 of record NC_090826.1, read on the forward strand.
GTAGTTCCACTTGCTCATAGGGGGCCGCATTCAGAGGCCTCATCCCCTGCACTTCAGACCAGCGTTTCTCATGGGAAATCAGCAAGTTGAGTTTCAAGACAACTTTCTATATAACATTATTGAGGTAATACATAACTTTTGGTATTTTCCATCGTCATTGCAGGAGTTGGCTGTCACACAGTCCATGAAGAATTTAGAGTAAACTGCCCCCTGGGAATTCCCTGGCGGTTCAGTGGTTAAGACTCCATGCTCCACTGCAGGGGGCACAGCTTCATCCCTGGTGGGGAAACTAAGATCCCGCAAGTCTGAATTCATGTGAAGTTGTTATATTCTCATCTGTGCCTCCAAATCTTTACTGCAAATATAGGTTGTAACTATCTACTTCCAATATCTCTTCTTTAACATATAAAGAGATCCATTACTTGTGGCCCAGAAGTCCGTGGAGCTGCCCCTTCGACCTCCGTGAAAGCTATAGATTTGTGGCCACAAACGCGCAGTTCACTCCCCGACTCTGGTTTGAGGAGTCATTCAAAGCCTTTGGGCCAGAGCCTGTTCCCACACTTGGCAGGGCTCCTGAGGCAAGGGGGGTGGTGCGAGCCATTGGGGGTTGCTAGATAGGTTGCAAAAGGCAAACTCTTTACGGACAAGCCTGGAAAGTGGGGCCCCTGTCACCCACTTCACGCAGGAGTTTCTCATCCCAGGACTCCTCAGCCACCCTATCCTTGTTAGCATTTTATAACTATCATCTCTTTTAACCCGTGCCACACCTTGTGAGGTACCATTGATTCTATTTTGCAGATTAGGAAACTAAGGTCTGTACATTTAAATCACTTGTTCAAGGTCATACAAGATGTAATCCTTATATTTGGATGGAAGTTTTAATATAATTGAGGCAATATAATATGTACACACACACACACACTCTCATAGTTTATTTTCAAAGAGATATTTATTATGTGTCAAAGCTGTAGCAAAGTAAAAAGAACAGAAGTTCTGAGTCCTGATCATGACTCTGTAACCTAAGAGCTGTGTGACTTAAAAGTGGGATAAAATCTATTTTTCTCTTTACATCCATTCTCCTCCAGCACAGAGCATATTCCCAACACTGTGCCCTGTCTGAGTCCTGTGAGACTGACCTCCATGGACTGCTCTCTTTGGCTCTCTTACTGTCTGCCTTCTGGTTGGGTTTGGCCAAAGGGAAGCATCAGAGGGAAGATAAAGAATACAAGGCATTTCTTCACGTCCTGCTACCTCACTTACTCACTGCTGCGCTGAGGCTTGAGAGCTCCCTGCTCTTAGAAACAGTGTTGGGAGGTGGCTCTCCAATAGGTATAGCTCTTAGCGGGTTCTAGTAGCATCTCCCTCCCCTTGTCCCAGGCAGAGAGGTGGTAATGCTTCTCACATTATGAGGATCTCCTAGAGCTTTACTATTTCTCCTATTTCCCTTAACCCTGCTCACACTCTGTAGCTGAGAGAGCACCTTCATTCAACTCGCTTCAAACAGCCCATTGAGTGTACCATTTCTGTTAGGACAAAGACTGACATGTGTCAGGGAGCCCCCCTTTGTCTGAACCTCAATTTTCTCATCTGTAAAATGGGGACAGGAATTTTGTGAGGGTAAAATCATATGTGTTAAAAATAAACATAAACTTTGTAAAAGTACTAACAAAATATTTGTCATCATAAACTTATTGTTCTTTTCAATTAAAGTTTGCACTTTCAGTTTCCAAATATATACTAAAAATTTATTATCGGTAAGGCCCTATGCTAAATGCTGAGGGAACTCCTCTAAGCAGAGATTTAATTAGAGATGGGAAGAGTTGATTTAGGTTAAGAGAGGGAAGAAGGGTCTTAATAGATAAAAAGAGATGATTTGGCTGTTAAAGAGTAGTAGGATTTTTGCTCAGTGAAATTGGGGAAAGATGTAAAAGATTCTAGGGGAGGGGAAATGAGTTAGGGGTTTTGCAGAGGTTGGAGAAAGCAAGGCATATTCAAGGTGAGTGAGTAAACCAGTTTCATGGGAGATGAGGCTAGGCTGGAGGGTTGGAATAGATTTTCAAGGTCTTTGTAAAGTAATTATATGCTTTAGGAGCCTGGATGAATAAGAGGGATATAAATTCCAATATATCTTAATATCTTTTTCCTACTATGGCATCTGTCCTATGAAAAGCTCTGCATTGAAAAATAAGTGATCCAGTGGGATTTGGATGTCTTCACAACATGATTCGATTGATTGTCCTAATGGATTTTGCAGCAGATTGAATATTAAAGTGGCCAAGAAAGGATTTGATTGAAAATAGCTAATTTAGGCCAACTGGTACCTTTTTCAACATATATTTATTGAACCTCTGCTATGGGACTTTATTTTGGGGCCCAAGAAGGTAAAACTCATACACACAGAGTTCATTTATTTGGGTCCTTCCCCATACCTTTACTCCTGCCTCTCCCCCACACATGCTCCTAGGGTCCAGCAGAAGACCTGGCATATATTTTGTAGATACACAGGTGTATTATTTTTATTCCTTTTGGTTAAATTAAAAAATGAATGACTCATATAATTTATTTATTTACTATTTTTTTAAAACATAATTTTTATTGGAGTATTGTTGATCTACAATGTTGTTAGTTTCAGGTATACAGCAAAGTGAATCAATTATACATATACATATATCCACTCATTTTTAGATTCTTTTCCCGTATAGGTCATTACAGAATGTTGAGTAGAGTTCCCTGTGCTATACAGTAGGTCCTTATTAGTTATCCATTTTATATATAGTAGTGTGTTTATGTCAGTCTCGCAATTTATCCCTCCCCCCATTTCCCCCTAGTAACCGTAAGTTTGTTTTCTACATCTGTGACTCTATTTCTGTTTTGTAAATAAGTTCATTTGTACCATATTTTTAAAATTCCACATATAAGTGATATCATATGATATTTGTATTTCTCTGTCATACTTTCACTCAGTATGACAATCTCTAGGTCCATCCATGTTGCTGCAAATGGCATTATTTCATTCTTTTTTATGGCTGAGAAATATTCCATTGTATATATGCACCACATCTTCTTTATCCACAGAGCTACACAACAGAACTTTCTGTGTTGATAAAAGTGTTCTGCATTTGTGCTGTTCAACATGGGAACCACTATCTGCATGTGGCTATTGAGAACTTGAAACATATCTAATGTAAACGAGGGGCTGAATTTTAAATTCTATATAATATGATTTAATACAGATTTAAATTTAAGTAACCACTTTTGGTTAGTGGCTACATGCATGGGACAGTGCAGTTCTAGAGAGAAGTAGTCACAAGTAGGAAATCCACATAGACTCCATTCATCATGTCTTCATAACATTCCACAGTTGATGAAATCCTTTTCCATATAGTCTCTTTGCTACAATGTTTGAGCCATGATTTGGGGTAACGTTCTAGGCCTTTCCATGAGTTTCTACCAAGTTGTTCCACTTTTAAAATGTTGTTTAATCCATGTTTACTAAGCTTCTGTCTGAAGGTAAAATGCGGTTGGCAGGAAATGATTTTCCAGCTGTAATCATTGTGATTCACTGAATGTGTTTACACCTGCTGAGCTTAAAATAGCACAACCTTAATTTAGTAGCACCTGTAGTCAATCTAAATAATTATAAAAAGGCTTAGTAATCCTGTGGTGTTGCTGAGAGAGAGTTGCTACGAGAGAGAGTTGCTGTGTGAATGACCAACTGACCAACTGACCAACTGACCAACCTGCTAAGAACTTCTACTCAATAGATAAGATGGGTAAGCGTAATGTGCTTATTGTTTTTATAATTATTTGAAAAATTGTGTGCATATATGCAAGACAGAAAATATTGATGGTGAAAAACTTTGAATACCCATTTGAAATATAGCGTCAAGGAAGCCTTTCCTAATTAAGCGTCCTAACATTATGCAACCTCAAATTACCTGTCTTTGATACAGCTCAGGATGAAAATCTATGTTGCCTTGAAGTAAGCCTGAGATCAGCTAAGGAAAGGAAAATATGTTACTAGTTTTTCTAACCATATTGAAGTTATTTGTGGTCCTCTAAATACTACGTGGTCTTGCACATTGCCACTCCTGTGGGAGTCCTATTTCTTCAGCCAGGAATGCCCCTCATCTCCTTTGTTGACTGATAAACATTAGTTTGGGTTGTCTTTCAAAAACCAGCACAAATAGTACATCCTTTATTGAGATTTCTCTGACTTCCCAATAAATGCAGTGAGACACTTTACTTGGGAATTTGCACATACTTTAATAAGAGCAAATTAATCGCTATGGATATTTGTTTTTTATGTGTGTGCAACCATGAGAATGTGAGCCCAATAAGGACAGGAGATGTATTTAATTAATCTTTGTATTCCCAAGAATTACCACAAAGATCAATGATGTTTAATTCAAAGTTGTTAAAAATAAAGACATTCTTCACCCTTTAGAGCTAGAATGTCATTTCAAGTTAGTTTTTTTTTGTGGTGGGTGATTGGAATAACCCAGAACAGAGAGAATCCCCAAATGTTTGGGATTATATACTAGAATATATTATATGAATTTAAGAACTTTTGCCTTTTTAAGTGTGTTTGTTTAAAATAATGTTAAAATTTATCCCTTCACTCATTAGCAATGCTCTGAGCCTCTACTAATCTGACTAAATTGAAATAGTCTTTATCACTTACCACTACTACCATCACCTGCCAGGGATCCTTATATTCAATTATTCTCTTTGAGTATTCCAGAGGGATGGGATTTTCTATATAAAATATACTACTGAAATGTAAATTCCACGAGAACACATATTCCCTTTTTTTTCCAGTTTTGATTGCTGACACAATTCATATCCTGAACAGTTACTTTGTATGTAATAAGAATTCAACATATATTTTATATGAACAACAATCAACAAATGTAATCAAACTTGCCCATGTCTTTACAATCCCTCATTCCACCATCCAGTACAGATACCATCCTGCTTAATTGTCCACGATCACTCTGCTACTCACAAGTTTCTGCCTATGCCACCGCCTGGCCCCCTCCTGACCTCCTCTAGACAATAGCACTCCATACCCCCAGGCCACTGTCCATCCCACTGCCGACCTTCTCTATAAACCAACATCTAGGATTTCATCACCATCAGGTCCACTCTTTCCACTTTACATGGCCAGTTCTTTCAGTGGGAGTTTCTATAACAGAGCTGATGCATCCTAGTGACTCCATTCCTCTCTCCAAATGACTCTTCTTTCCAGAACACACAGGTGACTCTGGGATAATGGTGGTGGGTTTATCTTTGGGTGAGAGAATGCTCAAACGGAATCTGCTAGTGTAATTGAAAATACGGCTCTCTCCAACAATCAGGCCCATTTGGTCTGGCCCATTCTACCAGAATTCACTTTACTGTGATTTTTTCCCTCTTAGGAACATTATTTTCTTCTTCTATAGTTCAAGTCCCTTCAGGAACATCCAGTTTATTGTATAGCTATGGATCTAAGTTTATGCCCTTCTCCATGAAGCTCCTAGGTCACCTGAAAATCAAAATATGTGTTTGGACATCTGTTTATGTCTTTCCCAAAGCTGGTCTTCCCAGAGAAGTCAGATTATCCCAAGTGTGGCTCATGGAACAGAAGCTTGAAAGGAGTAAAATTGAAAGTCTTTGTAGTAAGGAGGTTGGTAAGGTGGTCACTATTGTTAAAGAGGTCATTATTGAGGCTGAAGTCAGAAATGGAATGGGGTGGGACCCCTTAGGCTCCCAGTTATAGTGTGTGTCATAAACCAAAGAAAAGAAGTTACAAGACTAGGTTACTGGATAGAACTTTCTATAATAGTGATTCACAAACCTGGTGGGGTATGAGAGTCACCTGGGAGTCTTAAAATTTTTTTTTTCTAGGATGCACCTCAGGATTCCCAAAACTCTTTCACAGTGATGTATCTCACTTAGTATGTCCTGGGTTCTGGGAGGCTGGTCACAGAGGGCATAGGGTAGTGCCTCCCAATTTTTACATATATGGAACACTTAGAAAATGATAATGCTTAATGTTTGCACAGCACACTGTAGAGAATAAACACAGTAGCTTGTGGCCTGAAATAACCATCCCAAGGGGCTTCAGCTGCTCCAGAGCCAATATGGTGCCTAGATTGCTGAGAGGATTAATCTTGGCACATTTAAATTTGTGTGCCACTGCACATGCCCAGTTGGGAAGCTTAGAGAAAGTGTGACCTATCTCAACCCTCCAGTTTATTCAGTATCAGATCTGAATGAGGGCAAATTAGCTTCTTAGTTCTGTATTCCTGGAACAATATGTCCTTAAAGAAGGTAAAAGAGAGCTGAAAAATTGTGGAAGGAAAGTGACTCAAATACAATTTTCCATAGATAAATTCACAAAACAATAATATGCATGAAGATAAGAATAACTGAAACCTATATATGAACACCTTACTTTCATGTTTTGCTCAAAAATCTTAAAGTTCTAATTCCTTACCTTGGCATTCGAAGTTCTCTTTTGTCAAGACCTCTATTTCTAAGTGTATTTACTTTTGTCTTCAAATAACCTAAATTCTAGCCAAAAAATATTCCATGTGTTTACTGATGGGAGTTTGGTATTTTTTAACAGCTATTTTAGACTCACAATTGCTTCTCTTCCTAAATCACTCATCCTTCATGAACCAGCTCAAATTTCACTACCCTTATTGAAAATTTTCTGATCTCTCCAGCCACAAATCATATTTCTCTCTTTCATACTTCTGTAAACTCTTATCTGAGCCTCTATTATTCTGCTTATCACGTACTATGTTATATCTATTTATACATGATCTGATTAGTGGGAATTAGACAGGCTTTGGTTGAAATCTAGCATTTGCCACTTACTAGATGGATGACCTTATAAAAATTATTTAAATTTGCTGAACTTCGGTTTCTTAGTCTAACGGATTAAATGTAAGAGTATCTATCATGTAGTAGACTGTTGGCAAACAATGGCTTCAATTCTCTGTCTCATACCTTTGCCCTTGCAAGTGGCTTTGTAGGTCATGCATCAATAGGTGGAGTCTGTGTCCCCACTCCTTGAACTTGGGCTGGTCTTGAGACTCACTTTGGCCAGTAGAATGTGATGAATGTGAAGAGTGTGCCTGTTCTGAACTTAGGCCTCAAGAGACCTTGCATGCTCCCACTTGCTCTCCTGGAATCCTGCTTAACTGTTGTTCAAACAAGCCAAGGCTAATTTCCTGAAGCATGTGAGACCACTTGGAGCAAAGATAAGCTGTCCCAGCTGAAAACATTGTAGGTCAATCAGCAACCAGCTGACTTACTAACACATGTATAGGTGAACACAGTTGGGATGAAAAGAACCCACCTCCCCCACCCCACAACTTCCACTGAGCCCAGCCCAAATTACCAAAACATAGATCTGTGAACTTTAATATATGGCTGTTTTAAGCTAGTGGTGCCCCAACTTTAGTTTGCATCAGAATCACTTTGAAGGCTTGTTAAGATACAATTACTTGGCCCCACCCATAGAGATTCTGATTCATAGGTCTGAGATGGGGGTCCCTAAATTGTATTTCTAGCAAGTTCCCATCTGATTCTAAGGCAGGTGGTCCAGGTCCCATGCTTTGAGAATGACTGTTTTAATCTGTTAGGTTTTGAAGTAGTTAATGTATCAAAAGCTACCTGATAGACAGGGGTATTGTAAATCAGATAGTAGGCACTCAAGTCTAGTTATTGCTATCTGTTATATTTCTTCAACTAGCCTATAATTTCCTTGAAGAAAATGACTATTATCTAGTAAATCTATCCTCTCTTATCTCTTGAATTGCAGTACCTTGCATGTGGTAAACATATTTTGATTCAGTATCCTACACAAATAGCAAGCAAGTGTCATACAGAATTCCTTTGCTCTTTATAACTATTATATTCTCTTTCATAATTTGGGAAGATTTTCTAAAGATAACTTAATACTCTTTGATTCTAAAATTCTTTCTTATTTCTTACATTCATATGTCTATGCACTTCTGTCAAAAATAAATAATAGAAGGTCACAGTTTTATTATGGGATGGCTGCAGATGTATTGTGCTACTGTAGTTAGAAGGGTTGAGGATTCTGGTAAGAAGGTAGCTTAAGTAATCAGCCAGGGGAAAAACAAAGCCAAGGAGACAATGAATAGCTTGGGAGAAAATGGAAAGATTAGTGGACCAGAGATCTCTATAAGATCTAAAGGCAGTTTTGGTGAGAATATAAAGGTAAGAGAGCAGAAAAGGAAAGAGTATGGTCAGAATGTAAGCTATTAGAATTTAAGATCCGGAGAATGAACTTATTAAATAATGCCCAGGAAATATGTATTTTAAAACAGATCCCAAAATGGTTCTGATATGCAACAAGGTTGGTAATGAATATTCTGCTATAATATGCTCTTTACTTTTGTTGAAAGCCATGGTAAGAGACAAACATATTATACCTGCTTCTGCAAGGGCTGAAAACTGATGCTGAGAACATTACCCATTATATCATTCAATGTTTCCTACAAAATTCCATGTAAAAAAATTTCTTTCCAATTTAGTGCCAGGAAAAAAGACAAATTTACCTTCCCTGAGGAATTGCTATATTTCTTCCTTTATGGTACTGAAAGTTAGAGAATTCACCATGGTGGCTTCTTCCTCGTGGTTGCTAAGCAGCTAAGAGCCAAGCCTGAATCTCAGCCATTTCTAGATTGTAAGTCCCCCTCCTCTTTCCTCTCAAGGCCCCTTGTGAATACCCCTGCATTACCACTGACACATCATATTTAAGTTACTCATTAAATGTATTTCTTCATCATTTTCTTGTAAACCCCTAAAAGTAGGCACCTTGGCTTTTATATCCGTTCATCTGTAGTAACTAGCATAGTGCCTGCTGTGAAGTAGACTATAGGGAAATTTTTTGCTAAGTTATTAACTAAATGCTGACAACTATTAGATACATGAATTACATTAACAATAATGGTAGGTAAGTTTGTTCTTACCTTCTTTCATGACTTTTAATTATATACATATATATAATATTAAATTAAATTAAATTATAATATTTAATTATAATATATATAAATTTATTATTATCATACGTGTTTCACTGCTGGGTGTTAGGAGGAAATCCTTTTTTCTCATTTCTTGTACTCCCCCTATGTAGAGGGATACCAGTTAGTCTTACATCTCTGGCTTTTTCTCTGTCCCTTTACTGAGTCTATCTAGGAAGTTAGAATGACTTATCTGATTGGTAAATCTGAGAATCAACCAGATATGTTCAGCCTAAGAGTCCTCATTTTTACAGTTTCATCATTTAAATCATTTAGATCTGTGTTTATTTGCTACACTCCCTTTTATCCCTCCATTCACATAGATCTAGTTTGTCCTCTGAAATCTCAACTCCCTTTGTAAATACATTCTTTGCTCTTTCATTTCTTGGTACTTTTTGTTTATCCTTTGTCATTTCCAGAACTAGAACAGTTTCCTGAGCCCCCATTTTCTCCTCATCTATAAAGTACCCTTCAATTACCTTATCTACTGCTTTTGACCCTTGCACAGTTTCTGAGCCAGCTTATTTCCAGAGACTAAGACATCACAAGTATGCTTCTTTAATGAATTTGTGATTTATTTTTCCCATTTTCTCTGTATAAGGAGACTTGCATCTAACTTGATAGTGCCCCACATTTCTTTTAATTTGCCCATTAATAAAATCTGCTTTATTTCAAATGGTAAAACAACAATGTGGTTCTCCAATATTCACATGTATAATTAGCAGGTCTTACAACAAAGAGCCCCAGAGGTAATATAAAAGCAGACAAACCATGTAACTCCAGACTGGTCTTTACTTGGTTCTGAATGAAGGTCAAAATTTATAATCTGAAGGCCAAAAATATCTTGGAATGGTATATAGACCTAGTTGGTGAACATGGTAGATGGTATGAAACCATATTAGTTGATATAACTCTAATGTCTGAATGTAGTGTATATAAGAACTATTTAGTAAAAGGCTATAAGAAAAACATGTGAAAATAATCTGAATCAAAGATTTTATGATCCCATACTCAGCCCAGGGGTGTTTGGAGTCCCCAGAACAGTACTCCCCGTTGAGGCTCAAGTTCTTAAACAATGAGTTAGCAGATGGGGGCCAAAATATATTGACTCTGCCTTTACTTTGATAAGACTAAGTTAGAAAATAGTTTATACATGGGACAGTAAACTCTAATATTGATCCAGATTACATGTATTTACTCACCTAATTACAGACATCGCCAAACATACACAGACCTCCTCAAGTGTGTCAGGTCTCCATAAAATAGTGGCAAAGTGGCACGTATGGGCAGGAAAGGGTATATGCTCCTGGGAGTTACATGCTCCAAGAGGAAAGAGGAAGGGACTGCACCAAGCAAGCCCAGTTTACACTTGCCGAATTTACCCATCATATTCACATATCTGTCATTCCGCTCTCCCTGGACCGGAGTGTATAAAGAGACAACATTCAGAAGTATTAGAGAAATTGGGGCAAATAGACTGAGGTTAATCAACAAACAATAAAATAAATTTGAATGAAAGAATGGAAAAAATAATTGGGGGGAGTCCACTGGAAAATATATATATTTAGGTAGGAAAGGTTTCTTTGAAATCCCTAGGTATTGCCATTAGAATACTACATTGAGAACCAAAATGAAAACCTTATCAAAGGGCTTGTGGCTAAACTGACTTCTAGTAACACCTCTAAGATCCAGGCCATTGCCTGAGAGTAGCTTAACAGTAACAGTGTCATCAGCATGCAGTCATACCAAGCTAATACCCACACAAGTATAAATTTAGAATTGCTCAGTGAAGCGCCATGCTATTATGACAATAAAGACAACAGAGAGGCTGACATTTATGAGCTCTTCCTCTGTGCCAGGCGTGTGCTAAGTGCTATATATATTACCACACTTGGTCCTCAAAACAATTCTGTACATTAGATATCAATATTCTCATTTTATAACTAGGGAAAACAAGGCAAAGTAACATAGTAAATAAAGCTCAAAAAGCTGAAAGTAGCAAAGTCAGGATCTGACCGAAGATTGGCTAACTATAAACCCAGTGTTGTTTTTTTTTTTTTTGCATATGCCAAAGTAAACACATCTGTAAATATTATGGGGCTGGATTGTGAGAACTCTAGGACTTCTGACTTTCTATATTTCTATGACCTGACACTGTGAAAAGTTCCTGCTAGTTAAATGCTACCTCAGATCATCGCTTTTCTTCTTTCCTCTTTTCATTCCTTTGTTTCTTCTCTATTTGAAAGTTCCAGTGGGCTAATTGGAAAGGTCTTCCATAAATACAGTAAAAGTCATTATGAGGTTATCCAAAGGACAAAATGAGGAGGGAGGGTGTGCTGCAAGTGGAAAATTATTGTAAGTTTGAATTACAACCTAGTTGGACCTGCTTAGGGCTCAGTAGGGGATCACATTATATACCAGGACACTGCTAAATAGATTTCACTTTAAATTCGAAGACACCAAGAAGATAATTTTAAAATGGAAGATAAATATTTCACATATGTTTTTAGATCTCATAATTTGAAAGACTAATCTCTGAAAAATTATGTAGAATCTGGATCATCATCATTATAGGAAATATTCCAGACAGTTCTTAAAATATATGTATTTCCCCAATTTAACTAATATTGTTCTAGAAAGAGCGCTGAACTTGGAAAGTAAAGGTTTGGATCTTACTGTGTGAAATAGGATATGTTGGTTAGTCTCTCTGAGCATCAATTTCTTCATCTGTACAGAAGGTTAAGTAATATGTTTCACAGACTTACTATGAATGATCAAGAAAAAAAATGTATGTTAAAGTGTCTGGCTCAGTGCAAAGCCTCTAGCTGATATTAATGATATATTGTATTTAAATCAGTGGAGGTACATCATTACATTTCTCCAAATTCTCAGATCACTTTCTTGACAAATGTCATAATCTTAGACAAGCCTGAAAATAATTTGTATTTATTCAGTCATTAAATTACCAATTGTTTTTTGGGTGCCTATGATAAGCTAGATACTGTGTTAGCCTCTATGGATATAGAAATTATAGAAATGTCTTCAAGTTGCTTATGATTGAGTAGAGAAGAAACAAGAAAATAATTATAAACAATGTGCAAAATGCTATGGTAGAAGAAATCCCCCAGAAAGAACCCCTAACCATAAAAGAAAAATGATCCTAAAGCAAATTGGTAAGTGGAGTCTTTCTTAGGAAACTCAGTAGATTTCTACTTTTGGCCAAATCATATGTTGTTCTTACGTAACTCTGACTCTTATAACTGGAAGATACTTTGTCTGAGGTATTGAAATGCACACTGGACTTGGGAATAAAAGAACTAAATTTTAGGTCTGGGTTTGTCATTTAGCAGTTGCCTAAATGGACAAGTCAAAATAATTTGTGAATTTTGGTTTTTCCTTCTGGGAAGCATATCTGTGTGTGTGTGTGTGTGTGTGTGTGTGTGTGAATTAAACAAAAGAAATTTTCATTCATGTAACATTGCAAAATAGCTAATCAAATGGCTAAGTTCAGGTCAATAATAGTGATGGAGTTTAGGAACTGTGAAAGGGCAAGAAAAATCTCCAAGTTTGCTTCACACATGGCAGTGAGCTGAATGGCACTACAAGTCAAAGACTGACTATATGTACCATTATTTAATGCCAGCTGAGGGCCTGATTCTGTCTCCTGGAGCCAATGATGGCATTTCAGGCAAAGATGACGAATAAAGGGTATGCATGCTGACACCCCAAGATGTGTCAGACAAGACACGCCTCTGAATATAGTCCCCTGAGTTCAAATACAATCTCAAAATCCTTTCTCAACACTTTTACTCCAGGTAGTCACTACCAGTCTGAGTTATTTGTCATTCCAGATTCCTAATCAGACTCTGACAAACAGCCTCTCTGACATGGCTTAAGGTGCCGCCTTTTAGCTAATCAGGGTACTGCCTGGAACCTTGAAGTGAGCTGGAGGAAATATTAGGAGAAAGAAACATTTTACACATTCATTCCAAAAACATTCAGAAATTATAATTAAATTTGTACTGTAACCAAAGACAAGATGGTGTCTACAAGTGTCCTCACACCTGCTGAGCTTCATGCCCAAGCTTCCTTAGTTTATTCTGAGTTTTAATAACTGTCTGCTACCTAAAGTCATCTACTTATGTATTTCTAATAATATACAGGGATGAAAGCCACTCATAATAGCTTAGTCACTGAGACTATATTTTTTGAATATTGACTGAGCGTATATATATATATATATATATATATATATACACACACACATACATTTACAATGTACATGGGTATATACGTGTGTGTATATGTATGTACATACATATATGCAGGTTACATTTATTTATAGGCATTTTATGTTGTTAATGCTACTGTTACTATACTGTTTTTATTTCAATTTCTATTATTCAAAGCTGGTGTATTAGCTCGGGATGCCTTAACAAGATACCACAGACTGGGTGGCTCGAACAATAGAAATTTACTTCTCATGGTTCTGGAGGCTAGAATACAAGATCAAGGTGCCAGCAGCGTTGGTGTCTGGTGAGGACTCTTTCCGGGGCTTGCAGATGCTGCCTTCTTGCTGTTGTCTGTGTACACACAGAAATCTGCAAGATCTGTGAGATCTACTGTCTCTTTTAAGGACAACAGTCCTATTGGATTTAAGGCCCTACTCTTATGACTTCACTTAGGCCCTATAAGAGGGTCATACAGGTTATCTCCAAATACAGTCACAATAAGGGTTAGGACTTCAACATATGAATTTTGTTGGGATGTGATTCAGTTAATAACAGCTAGTACATAAGAATATAATTTTTATTTATTGACTTTGTGTCGTGAAGCCTTGCTAAACTCAAGTATCAGCTTTAGTAGCATTTTTTAAAATTCCTTAGTATTTTATACTTAGACAAACAGGCTGTCTGCAAATAAAGACAGTTTCATTTCTTTATATTAAATCTGATGGCTTCTACTTTTTAACCTAGGCTTCTTGCACTGGTTAGTATCTCCAGGATAATATTGATTAGGAGTGCCTTGTTCCTGAATTTAGGGAGAAAGAATTCAGTGCTTTTCCACAAAGTTAGCAGTAGGTTTTTCCTAGTTACCCTAAATCAGGTTGAGAAAGATCTCGTCCATTATTAGTTTGCTAAGAGTTTTTTAAATAAATGAGTTTTGAATTTTATCAAATGCTTTTTTGCACATGCTGAGATGATCATATGGTTTTTTATTTTACTCTTTTAATAAGGTGATTTTAATTTATTGATTTTTCCAGTGTTAAACAAATTTACATCTCTGAATTCCACATGGTTATAGTATATTATCATTCTTACATATTACCAGAGTAGATTTAATAAAATTCTCAAGAATTGTATTTATGAGAGATATTGGTCTTTAGTTTTCTTTTCTTTTTTTTAACATCTGTATTGGAGTAGTTTTATTTTCTTACAATGCTTTTGGTTTAAACATCTGAGTAATGTTTGCTTCATAACATGAGTCAGAAAGTATCCCATCTCTTTAGTTTTCTAGAAGAGTTCATGAGCGATTGATCAATTGGTATATATATTTTAAATGGCTGATAGTTGTATGGTCAGGCCACTCAAGATGGCTGTTGTCTTGCTCTCTGTACATCCCCTGCTCAATCAGTCCCTGCTTCACCTACACCCTACTCACACGACTATTCAATCCTCTTAGTCATAGGGCTTAATCAGTAACTACCTACCTGCTTGTCCCTCTGTCCCAGCCGCTGGTTTCCTTGGTAACTGATGATCCAACCTGACGTAGATTCCCCCTATAAATGGTAGCCTCCTTCTCCCACGAGTATGGAAGACTTGCTGCCATGTCCCTCCTGCTCTCTGCCACACATGGTGGGGTGTTGCTCCAGGATGATGCTTCAGACTTGTAAGATTCCCTATCCATATAATAAACCACTGACGTCTCTGTTGCTCTCTCTGGGCTCTTTCTTCAGTTTTGTGGCTGGGCAATTACAAGGCTTGCAGAACTACAGAGGGCAGCCCAATGATAGTGTTCACCAGTGAAGCCATCTGGGCCTGGATATTTCTTTGTTGGGAGGCTATTAGCTACAACTTTAGTTTCCTTAATATATTGTATTTGGCTATTAAAGATATCTGTTTCTCCTTGAGTGATCTTTGGTAGCTGTGTCTTTCAAATAATTTCCCCATTACATCTAAATTGTCCAACTTACTGGCAAAATGTTCATAGTATTCCCTTTCTTTTAAGTGTCTTTAGGCTCTGTAGCGATGTTCTTTCTATTATTTCTGATATTAATAATTTTTGTATTCTCTTATCTCTAATTAGTCGGGTTAGAGTTTTATAAATTTTATTTACCTGTCATAGGAAGAGTTTTGGTGTTTTTTTCCTGTTGTTTTTCTGTTTTCTTTTTCATTGATTTTTGCCCATTTTTATTATTTCCTGCCTTTGACTTTCTTTTAATTTAATTTGCTCTTCATTTTTCTATTTTAAGGTGAAAGATTATATAATTGTGTTGAGAGATTTTGTGCCTAGTATAATCACTCAATGCTATAAATTTTCCTCTAAGCACTGTTTTAGTTGCCTCCCACACATTTTGATGCATTTTCATTTCCATCTAATTAAAAATATTTTCTAATTTCCCTTGTGCTTTCATATTGTGTATTTATAAATGATTTTTTTTAGTTTTAAATATTTGAAGGAACTTTCAGATATAATTATACTGTTGATTTCTACTTTAATTCCATTGTGGTCAAAAAACAGGCCTCTCATGACTGTGATACTCTTCAGTTTGTTGTGACTTGTTTTATGACCAGCAAATGATCTAAGTAAATATTTTGAGTGCTCTTAAAAAGAATATGTATTCTGTTCTTGTTTGCAGTGTTCTATAAATGTTAGTTAGGTCATGTTGAGTGATGGTGTTGTTTAAGTCTCCTATGTTCCTATTAAATTTCTGTCTACTTGCTCCATCAATTATTGAGATAGGAGTGTTAATCTCTAGCAATAATTGTAGATTTGTCTATTTTACCTTTTATTTTTATCAGTTTTGCTTTGTTTTAAAGTCCTGTTATTAGATGCATACAAAAGTAGGATTATGTCCTTAAAGAATAGATCCTTTGATCATTATGAAGTATTACTTCTTAATGTTATTTATTGATCAGATTTGTTACCTAACAGGCTTTAGGAAAATGAATCTCAATAATGGATTAGTTTTAATGGAGGGAAAGAATCTTAATCAGCCTTCTTCAATTACCACAGAGAAGCAAGCTTATAATAGGTTGAAAGTGGCCTAAACATGAAGGTATAGGAAGTTATGACATGAGGCAGTCATCCTAGAACACAGATTCTTTCCTGCTTAAAAATGTTCTATGGAGCCACCTTTTCTATAGGGTGGCAATTTTTAAAAAATTGAAGTATAGTTGATTTATAATGTTGTGTTAGTTTCAGGTGTACAGAAAAGTGATTCTGTTATACATAGATATATCTATTTTTTCTATTTCTTTCAGATTCTTTACCCTTATAGCTTATTACAAAATATTGAGTGTAGTCCCCTGTGCTATACAATAGGTCCTTGTTGGTTATCTATTTTGTATATAGTAGTGTCCTTTTGTTAGTCCCAAACTCCTAATTTATCTCCCCTTTTCCCCTTTGGTAACCATAACTTTATTTTCTATGTCTCTGGGTCTATTTCTGTTTTGTATATAAGTTCATTTGTATCATTTTTTTAGATTCCACATATCAGTGATATCATATGATATTTGTCTTTTTCTTTCTGACTTGCTTCACTTAGTATGATAATCTCTAGGTCCATCCATGTTGTTGCAAATGGCATTAGTTCGTTCTTTTTTATGGCTGAGTAATATTCCATTGTATATATGTGCCACATCTTCTTTATCGATTCATCTGTCAATGGACATTTAGGTTGCTTCCACATCTTGGCTATTGTAAATAGTGCTGCAATGAACATTGGGGTACCTGTATCTTTTTGAATTATAGCTTTGTCTGGATATCTGTCCAGCAGTGGGATTGCTGGATCATATGGTAGCTCTATTTTTAGTTTTTTAAGGAACCTCTATACTGCTCTCCATAGTGGCTGTACCAATTTATATTCCTACCAACAGTGTAGGAGGGTTCCTTTTTCTCTACACCCTCTCCAGCATTTGTTATTTGTAGACTTTTTGGTGACGGCCATTCTGACCAGTGTGAGGTGATACCTGATTTTAGTTTTGATTTGCGTTCTCTAAAAATTAGCAATGTTGAGCATCTTTTCATGTGACTTTTGGCCATCTGTGTATCTTCTTTGGAGAAATGTCTATTTAGATCTGGCCATTTTTTGATTAGTTTTTTTTTTTTTTTTATATTGAGCTATATGAGCTGTTTGTACACTTTGGAGATTATTCCCTTGTCGGTCGCATCATTTGCAAATATTTCCTCCCATTCTGTATGTTGTCTTTTCATTTTGTCTATGGTTTCCTCTGCTGTGCAAAACATAAATTTACTTAGGTCCCATTTGTTTATTTTTGTTTTTGTTTCCATTACTCTAGGAGAAAGATCCAAAAAGATATTGCTGTGATTTATGTTAAAGAGTGTTCTGCCTATGTTTTCCTCTATAGGGCACTTCTAAGGTTTTCCACTAGAATGTCCTTCCATGGCATAGGGACTTGGTCAATCTTGTTCATCAACGTATGCTCAGCATCTAGAAGAATGTCTGGCACACAGTAGGTACTTAATAATTATTTAATGACATGAAATCTAAACATCTTAGGTTGGCATTCAATGCCTTTCACAATGGGCCTTAGTCTCATTTATCATCACCCCTGGCCTTGTGAATCCTGTCAGGTTATGGGATGAAAAAGAATTGGAATGAGTTGTCAGTGTCAGATCTTCAAAGACAGAGCTGCAACCAAAGATAGTTTGAAGATCAACGTGCTAGAAAAAGGCAGGACAAAATTTTAGCTATCTGGCAGGAATGATATTAAGTGTTTGTTATAGGGCTACACTAAGAGAAATGTCAGTGCTGGGTCAGTGCAGTTACGTCCATTTGGAGTCTTTTAGGATCAGGAAGTAAAGGAGAAGATTAAGTATAGGTTATATTTGGGATGTAGGAAGTGGCACATTAATTCCCTTTGACATTGGTTGTGGGCAACATCGCTTTTATTAAAGGCCCAGGCTTGGCTCCAGTAGACTATTAATGCATCTTAAAGGCTCTCTGTGTTTGGCCCTAGAAATGCCACCATCACATCACATGGCACTTCTTGCCATTACATGACCACTATACACATTCATACTACCTTTGCTTTGCTCCTGTCATTTCTTCTTTCTAGAAAAAAACTCTCTCCCCCATACCTGCTTTCCTGACTTCCTGGCTGGGTGAAGTCTTCCTTTCTTATCCTTTATGATTCAGATAAATTAGTAATGTTTTCTGAATATTTTTCTGGTCCCCTCCAGGCAAAAATTTCTCCCTTCTGTTTTTCAAACCTTTCATGTCTGGCACCCTTATAGCAACTATCATATTCTATAACAATTTCTATTTATGTGTCTGTTCCCTATATATAATGGACCCTTTTTATAAATAGAAAACATACCTTTGATCCCTAACATTTTTTTATTGAAGTATTGATTTACAATATTGTATTAGTTCCAGGTGTATAGTGATTCAATAATGTTATAGATTATACTCCATGTAAAGTAATTGCAAAATAATGGCTATATTTTCCTGTGCTGTACAACATATCCTTGTTGCTTATTTATTTTGTACATTGTAGTTTCTATATCTTAATCCCCTACCCTTATCTTACCCCTCCCCACCTTCCCTCTCCCAGCGGTAACCACCAGTTTGTTCTCTATATCTGTGAGTCTGATTCTGTTTAGTTATATACCGTTGTTTTATTTTTTAGATTCCACATATAAGTGATAACACACTGTATTTGTCTTTCTCTGTCTGACTTATTTCACTAAGCATAATACCCACTAGGTCCATCCATGTTACAAATGGCAGAATTTCATTGTTTTTATGGCTGAGTAATATTCCATTGTGTGTATGTGTCATGTCTTCTTTATCCATTCATCCATTGATGGACACTTAAGTTGCTTCCATATTTTGGCAATTATAAATAATGCTTCTATGAACATTGGGTTGCACAAACCTTTTCAAAATAGTGTTTTGTTTTCTTCAGATATATACCCAGGAGTAGAATTGCTGGATCATATGGTAGTTCCATTTTTACTTTTTTGAGGAAGGGCAATACTGTTTTCCATAGTGGCTGCACCAATTTACATTTCCACTGACAGTGTACAAGGTTCCCTTTGCTCCACGTCCTCACCAACATTTGTTATTTGTAGACTTTTTGATGATGGCCATTCTTCCCAGAGTGAGGTTATAACTTATTGTGGCTTTGATTGCATTTCCCTGATGATTAGTGATATTGAGCATCTTTTCATGTGCCTATTGGCCATCTATATGTTGTCTTTGGAAAAATGTCTATCCAAGTCTTCTGCCCATTTTTTAATCAGGTTATTTTTGATATTGAGTTATATGAACTGTTAATATATTTGATTATTAATCCCTCATCAGTCATATCATTTGTAAATATTTTCTCCCATTCAGCAGGTTGTCTTTTTGTTTTGTTGATGGTTTCCTTTGCTGTGCAAAAGCTTTTAAGTTTAATTAGGTCCAATTTGTTTATGTTTGCTTCTGTTTCTTTTGACTTAGGAGGGTGATACAAAATAACATTGCTACAATTTATGTTAACGAGTGTTCTGCCTATGTTCTCTTCTAGGAGTTTTATGGTTTCACGTCTTACATTTAGGTCTTCAATCAATTTTGAGTTTATTTTTGAACATGATGTAAGGAAATGTTCTAATCTCATTCTTTGACATGTAGCTGCCCAGTATCCCAAGCACCACTAATTGAAGAGACTGTCTTTTCTCCATATATTCTCTGTATATTCTTGCCTCCTTTGTCATAGATTAATTGACCATAGGTGTGAGGGTTTATTTCTGGGCTCTCTATCCTGTTCCATTGATCTAGGTTTCTGTTTTTTCTTTTGCTAGTGTCATGCTGTTTTGATTACTGTAGCTTTATAATATGGTCTGAAGCCAGGGAAGATGATAATTAGAACCTTGTTCTTTTTTCAAGATTGCTTTGTTTATTTGGCCTTTTTGTGGTTCCATATAAATTTTAGAATTATCTGTTCTGGTTCTGTGAAAAATTTCATGGCTATTTTGATAGGGATTGCATGAAGTCTATAGATTGCTTTGGATAGTGTGGACATTTTAACAATATTCTTCCAATCCATGAATGCAATATATCTTTCCATTTCCTTGTATCATCAATTTCCTCATCAATGTTTCATAGTTTTCAGAGTATAGGTCTTTTCACATCCTTGGTTAAGTTTATTACTAGATAGTTTACCCTTTTTGATGCAATTTTAAACAGGATTGTTTTCTTGCATTCTATTTCTATAGTTCATTTTTAGTGTATAGAAAAGCAACAGAGTTCTGTATATTTATCTTGTATCTTGCACCTTTACTGAATTTATTTATTTGTTCTAAAAGTTTTATGGGGGGACTTTAGGGTGTACATATATGTGTATATATGTATATATAAAATCATGTCATCTGCAAATAGTGGCAGTTTTACTTCTTCCCTTCAAATTTGGTTCTCTTTTATTTGTTGTCCAATTGCTCTGGTTAGGACTCCCAATACTATGTTAAATAGAAGTGGCAAGAGTGTTCATTCTCATCTTGTACCTGATTTTAGAGGAAAGACTTTCAGCTTCTCACTGTTGGTATGATGTTAACTCTAGGTTTGTCAAAGATGAACTTTATTGAGATATCTTCCCAACATTGAGAGTTTTTATCATCAGTGAATGTTGAATTTTGTCAAGTGCTTTTTCTGCATTGATTTTGATGATCATCTGATATTTTTTAGTTCAATTCCATTTATTAATAATCATTTCTCACTATATATTATAATAAAAGACAATTGCCAATCAGAGCTTCTCATGAGCAGGAAAGAAGCAACATCACACCAATTTATTAAGAATTCAACTAAAAAACAAAATAAATTTAAATTCTGGTTAGCTTGTGCATTGTGATCTTAGATAACACATATTTTATTCTACTTTTAAATGTTACTGAAAATAGCTTACATAGGGGAGCAAAATTTGACACCCCAAAATGTGTCTCTTTGACATGAGGATTAATTTAGGCTGATTATTATTTTTTATTAATTTTTATTAGAATGTAGTTGCTTTACTATGTTGTGTTAGTTTCTACTGTACAGCAAAGTGAATCAGCTATAGGTATACATATATCTCCTCTTTTTTGGATTTCCTTCCTACTTACGTCACGTCACCACAGAGCATTGAGTAGAGTTCCCTGTGCGACACAATAGGTTCTCATTAGTTATCTATTTTGTACATAGTATCATTAGTGTATACATGTCAATCTCAATCCCCCAATTCATCCCGCCCCCCCCTTTCCTCCTTGGTACCCATATGGTTGTTTGCTACATCTGTGTCTCTTTCTGCTTTGCAAATAAGATCATCTATACCATTTTTCTATATAGATGCCACATATGTGCATTAAAATACAATATTTGTTTTTCTCTTTCTGACTTACTCTGTATGACAGTCTCTAGGTCCATCCACATCTCTACAAATGACCCAATTTTGTTCCTTTTTATGGCTGGGTAATATTCCATTGTGTATATGTACATCTTCTTTATCCATTCCTCTGGATGGACATTTAGATTGCTTCCATGTCCTGGCTATGGGATGCAGCAAAAGCAGTTCTAAGAGGGAAGTTTATAGCAATACAATCCTACCTCAAGAAATGAAAAAAATCTCAAACAACCTAATCTTACACCTAAAGCAACTTGAGAAAGAAGAACAAACAAAACCCAAAGTTAGTAGAAGGAAAGGAATCATAAAGATCAGAGCAGAAATAAATGAAATAGAAATGAAGAAAACAATAGTAAAGATCAATAAATCTAAAAGCTGGTTCTTTGAGAAGATAAACAAAATTGATAAACCTTTAGTCAGACTCATCAAGAAAAAAAGGGAGAGGGTCCAAATCAATAAAATCAGAAATTTAAAAGAAGAAGTTACATCTGACATCACAGAAATACAAAGGATCATAAGAGACTACGACAAGCAACTATATGCCAATAAAATTGACAACCTGGAAGAAATGGACAAATTCTTAGAAAAGTAAACCTTCCAAGACTGAACCAGGAAGAAACAGAAAATATGAACAGACCAATCACAAGTAATGAAATTGAAACTGTGATTAAAAACCTTCCAACAAAAGTCCAGGACCAGAAGGCTTCACAGGCAAGTTATGTCAAACATTTAGAGAAGAGCTAACACCTATCTTTCTCAAACTCTTCCAAAAAATTTCAGAGGGTGGAACACTCCCAAACTCATTCTACGAGGCCACCATCACCCTGATACCAAAACCAGACAAAGATACGACAAAAAAAAAAAAGAAAATTACAGGCCAATATCGCTGATGAACATAGATGAAAAAGTCCCCAACAAAATGTTAGCAAACCGAATCCAACAACACAATAACAGGATCATACACCATGATCAAGTGGGATTTATCCTAGGGATGCAAGGATTCTTCAATATATGCAAATCAATCAATATGATACACCATATTAACAAACTGAAGATAAAAATCATATGATCATCTCAATAGATGCAGAAAAACTTTCAACAAAATTCAACACCCATTTATGATAAAAGCTCTCCAGAAAGTGGGCATAGAGGGATTATCTGATTTTTTAAATCCTTTTGTTAATGTGATGCTTCACATTGATTTGAAGATATTGAACCATCTTTGTATCCCTGGAATAAATCCCACTTGATCATGGTGTATGATCCTTTTTATATATTGTTGAATTTGGGTTGTTTAATATTTTGTTGAGGATTTTTGCATGTATATTCAGGAGAGATATTGGTCTGTAAATGCTTTTTTGTAGTATCTTTGGTTTTGGTATCAGGGTAATGGTGGCCTTGTAGAATGAATTTGAGAGTACTTCATCATCTTCAATTTTTTTGGAATAGTTTGAGAAGGATAGGTATTAGCTCTTCTTTGTTTGGTAGAATTCCCCTATGAAGCCATCCAGTCCTGGAGTTTTGTTTGTTGAAAGTTTTTTTTTAATTATAAATTTAATTTCACTATTAGTCAGCAGTATCTTCAGATTGTCTATTTCTTCCTGATTCAGTTTTGGCAGGATTTATGTTTCTAGAAATTTGTTCATTTCTTCCAAGTTGTCCAATTTGTTGGTATATAACTGTAGTATTACAATTGTTTTGTATCTCTGTGATATTGATTTTTATTTCTCCTCTTTCATTTCTTATTTTGAGTCTTTTTTTCTTGATGAGCCTGGTTAAAAGTTTATCAATTTTGCTTATCTTTTCAAAAAATCAGCTCTTGGTTTCATTATCTTTTCTGTTGTCTTTTATTTCTATTTTATTTAGTTCTTCTTCAACATTTATTTCCTTCTTTGTGCTGACTTTGGACTTTGTTTTTTTCTTTTTCTAATTCTTTTTGATGGTAGGTTAGTTTTTTTGTTTTTTGGATTTTTCTTGTTTCTTGAGGTAAGTCTATACCACTATAAACTTCCCTCTTAGAACTGCTTTTGCTGTATCCCATAGAGTTTTGGCAAGTTGTGTTTCCATTTTCATTTATCTTGAGGTATTTCCTGATTTCCTTTGATTTCTTCATTGACCCACTGGTTTTATAGTACCATGTTGTTTGTCTCTACATATTTCTGCTTTTCCCATTTTTCTTCCTGTAATTGATATCTAATTTCATACATTTGTGGTAAAAAAAAAAAATGCTTTACATACTTTCTATCCTCTTAAACTTGAGACTTGTTTTGTGGCCTAACATGTGATTGATCCTGGAGAAAATTCAATATGCATCAAAAAGAATGTGTATTCTTTCATTTTTGGTGGAATGTCCTGTAGATGACTAAGTCCAACTGGTCTAATGTGTCATTTAAGACCACTGTTAGCTTATTGGTTTTTTTCTATCTGGATGATCTGCCCATTGATGCAAGTGGGCTGTTAAGGCTCCCTACTGTTGTTGTATTACTGTCACTTTCTCCCTTTATGTTTGTTAATATTTGTTTTATATAAATAGGTGCTACTGTATTAGGTACATATGAATATGATATGAATATTTCTACCCCTGCTTTCTTATCACTTTGATTTGCATGAAATACTTTTTTCCCAGCCCCTCACTTTCAGTCTATGTATGTCTTTAGCTATGAAGTGAGTCTCTTGTAAGCAAAATATAGTTGGGTCTTGTGCTTTTTATCTCATCAGCCAAATTATGTCTGTTAAATGGAGCATTTAGTCCATTGACATTTTAAAGTGATTATTTATAGGTATGTACTTTTTGCCATTTTGTTGCTTATTTTCATGTTCTGTAGTTCTATTTTAGATTCTTACCTTGTGGTTTTATGATTCTCTTAGTGATATGTTTGTGTTCCTTTCTCTCTACTTTGTGTATCTATTGTAGGTTTTTGATTTGTAGTTACCATGGGGTTCCTATATGTCGACCTATAACTATATCTACTTGTTTTTTTTTTTTAAATTATTTATTTATTTATTTATTTATTTATTTATTTATTTATTTTTGGCTGTGTTGGGTCTTCGTTTCTGTGCGGGGGCTTTCTCTAGTTGTGGTGAGCAGGGGCCACTCTTCATCACGGTGCACAGGCCTCTCACTATCGCAGCCTCTCTTGTTGTGGAGCACAGGCTCCAGACGCGCAGGCTCAGTAGTTGTGGCTCACGGGCCTAGTTGCTCCGTGGCATGTGGGATCTTCCCAGACCAGGGCTCAAACCCGTGTCCCCTGCATTGGCAGGCAGATTCTCAACCACTGCGCCACCAGGGAAGCCCTATCTACTTGTTTTTAACTGGTAGTCATTTAAGTTCAAACACAATCTAAATGATATACATTTTTTGCTCCTTTCCCCAACATTTTGTGTTTTTAATGTAAGATAACATCTTCATGTTTATCCCTTTAATGATTATTTCAGTTATAGTTAATTTTACAATTACATCTTTTCATCTTTGTACTAGCTTAAGTGGTTCTTTTCATCTTTGTACTAGCTTAAGTGGTTGATCCTCAGCCTTTACTGTATATTTGCCTTTACTTGTGGGATTTCCCCTTTTCTATACATATTTACTTCTTGCTGTAGCCTTTTCTTTTCCCCTTACAGAAGACACTTTAACATTTCTTTTAGGGTACTTTTAATATTGATTAACTCTTTTAGTTTTTGCTTATCTGAGAAGTTCTTTATTTCTCTTTCAATTTAAAATGATAATCTTGCTAGGTAGAATATCCTAGGTTGCAGGTTTCTCCCTTTTAGCACTTTGAATATATCATGCCACCCCCTTCTGACCTGTGAAGTTTCCACAGAAAAATCAGCTGATAGCCTTACGGGATTCCCTTAAATATGACTCTTTGATTTTTCTCTTGCTGCCATAAGAATGTTTTTAACTTTTGCCATTTTAATTATGATATGTCTTGTTGTGGATCTGTTTAGGCTCATCTTGTTTGGGATCCTCTGTGCTTTCTGTAAATGTATATCTGTTTCCTTCTTCAGGTTTGGGTAGTTTTCAAACATAATTAAAACAAATACATTTTTTACCCCCTTCTCTCTCTCTTCTCCTTTGGGGACTCCTATAATGTAAATGTTGGTATGCTTGATGTTGTACCAGATGTCCCTTAACCTGTTCTCATTTTTTTGTTGATTTTTCTTTTTGCTATTGTGATTGGGTGATTTCCATTATTCTGTCTTCCAGATCACTTATGCATTCTTCTGTGGCACCTAGTCCTCTATTAATTGCTTCTAACATGTTTTTCATTTCAGTTATTGTATTCTTCAGTTCTGACTGGTTCCTTTTTATATTTTCTAGTTCCTTGTTAAAATTCTCACTGTGTTTACCTATTCTTTACCCTAATGCAGTTAGCATCCTTATTACTAATGCTTTGAAATATTTATCTGGTAAATTATTTCTGATTCATTAGTTATTTTTTCAGGGGTTTTCTTGTTCTTTCAATTTTCTTATTCTTGTCCTCTGTCTTCTCATTTTGCTAAACTTTCTCTATGAAATTAGGTGAAACATTTAACTATTCCACTCTTTAAGAGGTATCCTAGTGTGGAAGCATCCTGTGTGCCCAGTGGCTTTGGTGAGAGAGCTGGATCTGACATGAGCATGAGTCACATCTTTCTCTAGTGTGTGCTGGCAGCTGCTACCTTGGTAGAAGGTGTGGGGCTGGAGATGGAGGGCCAGAGCTAGATATGAGCTGGGGCTTTTCTTCTGCTCAGTGGCCAGCACCATCCTACTGGGGATGTGGTTAGGTCCCAAGTTTCCAGAAAAGAATTCCTGAGATTTATGTCTGAGCTAACTCTGTTCCATTTAAGTGTGTGTTCTCCCAGCATCAGCACCCTCACCCCAGATGGGAGCAGTGCTAGAGCAAGAGGGGCTTGTGTGGGTGCTTGGCATGGGTTAGTGTATGGACTGTGTTGGCCATAATCACAGTCAGAGACTTGGACCACTTCTAATGTGCTGCCTTCATAAGCATCTGTTGTGGCTGCTCCCACCCTGCTCTGGATCTGAGCTACCCTTGTCCCTCAAAATTGAGCCTTCCCCTCAGCCATATTGGCCTGCTATGGCTGTATGGAGCTGTGTCGTGAAGCAAGTGGGATCAAAGAGGGTACTTGGCTCAGTCTGGGGCACATGCCAGGGTGGTCTCAGGAAACTGACCACCATCCCTTTCTGTTTCAATCTGCTTTCAAACCAGCCAAGGGGACTTTTCTTCCTGGTGCCAGACCCCAGGGCTGAGGCACCTAATATGTGGCTTGAAACTTCACTCCCCAGGGAGGATCTCCACCCATGTGATCCCCTCCTCTTCTGCGACCCCTCCCAGGGACACAGATCCCACCTGATCCCTTCTTTCCCTTCTTAACTGATTCCGTGTGGATCTTACTTACAGCCTTGGTTGTATAGGAGTCTTTCTTCCAGTCTCCAGTTAGTTTTCAGTGAGAATTGTTTTGCAGGTAGATGTGTTTTGCATGTAGATGTGTTTTTTGGGGGAGGTGAGTTCCACTTCCTCATACTCTGCCATCTTGATCCTACCCCCATATAGTCCCTCATATTTTTAATTATCTGAGTCTCTAGGGCCTCTTATAGTGTTAGTCATGTAAATCAATAAGTATTTTCTAATGAGTTGCTTGAGTGAGTGAATGTTATATAATCACAAAGTTTCCAATTCAAGCATTGTGGGGTCTGTGACATTGATGGCTACTCTTGTCTTAAAATTTATTTCATGCCTGTCTTGGAGCCTAACAATTTATTTCCTAGCAAAAATTGAATGAGAGGATACAAGGAACATAGTGAGAGATTTCTGGTTTTGTTTAACTTGCATAACCTGAATAAGTAATGCACAGAACAAATCCAAAAAGGCCAAAACTCCGTAAAAAAAAAAAAATCAACTGCAATAGTATTTAGAAAAATGTAAATTAAATGAATCATGGAATGTGCTTCTCACTCATTAAATAGGCAAACATTTTTTTTTAAAGTTATAATAACCTGTGCCTGTGGGGATGCAGAGAAAAAAAATCACTGATATATTACTGACAGAAATTTTGAATGCAATTTAATAATAGCTATTATAATAAAATATATACATACCCTTTGACCTAGTAGTCCTACTCCTGAAAATCTATTCCATAGAGAAAAGTTTGTGAGGATATATATACTGAATGGTCTTTAAAGCATTAGTTGTAGATTAAAACACACTGGTTGAAAATAGTGTCCAGCAATAGTGGTTGGTAAATGTTAAGTGAGAAATGCAAGATGAAGGGAACAGTGTGTGGCATGACCTTTATTTTAGAAAAAACAAAAACAAATATAAAATTACTGCTTGCTTAGGACTCCTGCTTGAGTATAGAGAAAGATATGGAAAGATATAGATTCCAGGTGATCTGTTTTCTAGGGTTCGGGGAAGTGGTATGAACTGAGGGAGGATAAGGATAAAAGAGATGGCAAGAGACCACAAAGGAATAATTGGCATTAGAACATTCTAGTTTTTCTATTGATCTATCTATGATATTGTGAAAGTAGGTAAAAGCAAGTTCTAGAAAGTGACATGGAAAAAAATAACATTGATTTGAAAATAGAATGGCGCTATGGGTACTTTCTTCTAGCATTTTTGTCATTTTGATATCCATAAAATATATTGAAACAAAATATGCAACAAAGTTATTCTGAAGAAAACTGTTGACATAGTTATAAAAATCCCCTTTAGTATATTTTTTTTTGGAAAATCAAAGCAAAGGAGGGAAATATACACACACACAGACACATTCATTGTATTAGGAAGTATGAACTCCATCCAACAACACCATGACACACAGAAAGGTGTCCTTAATTTGGCTACTATTCTGCTCCTGCACCTCTCTACACCAACTCCCTACACTGATCCTAGGAGCAATATCTCCTCAGATCCTCTAGGTTGTAAGCTCATTGAAGACAAACACTTTGTCTCTTCATGTCTGTAATCATCACACCTGTCAATGTAGGTATTCAATAAATCCATGATGAATTATATTGAAAGGAAAGGAATGGAACTGAATGAATACCATTTGAGGAATCTACATAGGAAACGTATTTCTGAAAAACAAAATTGGGGGTCATGGACCAACATATGTCAAGCAGCATTTACTGCTTGACAATGAAAATGAATGCATTAAATTTGCATTTTCTATTAGGAGTAGAACTAGAATATCTAAAATGTTTATAAATAAAGATGGCCTTGATGAATGCAGTTGCACTGAGTCAGTTACAAAAAGACTATTGCATTCTAGAAATGCAAAACAGTAACAGACTTTCAATAAAACAACAGTGTCCAAGGTCACAACATATAATTGACCTACGTATAATCTGTTCTTTGATATAAAACCTAGATGTAATTCACTTTCATTTAATTCAGTTTTTCCAGAATTGTGAAATGCTCTCTAGACCTGTTTTTCTCCTACTTTAAAGAGAAAGTGTGTGATTTGTTCTACTGCTGTCTCTCTACCATCCCCGCCCCCAGCACCGTGCCACCTAGCCCCTTCTCTCAGCTGGCAAGCACAGGCCCCAGATGCCAACAGTGAAAGATATTTTATCTGCTGCATCTGGTTCCTAAGCAGATTCGACAGGCCTCTATGCTGGCAGCCTCAGAAATGCCTTTGGGCTTGTCACATGGTGAAAACTCCCAACTGGCTGTCTGAATTGCCAACCGTGCTTCGGCTCACTGGAGAGAAGGGGGAAATAGCACGTCTTGTCTACCTACTGATAACCTCTTGTGTAAGTGATCAATGGCTTCTGATCTGAAAAATAACCCTAAAGGGCAGCCCCAACTTGGGTTAAGTTTCATCCTCTTGATACAAACTTGTTAAGTAGTACATAACTGAGTTTTGTTTCCTTAGCCAGAGAGGAAATCCCCAGCAATTTGGACTTCAGCATGTCTATTCCGAACCTAATTTCAGAAAGCATCAGCATTTTAGAATTGGAAGGAAAATTAAGAGTCAGCTAATCCACCCCCTTAATTTATCTGATGAAGAACTCGGGCTCTGAAAACGTAAGGGATTTGGCCAAGGTACCAAGCAGGACAAAGGAAAAGATTGATCCTGGGTGAATGCTGGGGGTGGGGAAGTATGAAAGCAAGTGAAAGCACGAAGTTTGCTTGTAAGTGGCAGAGTGGAGAAAAGCCTTGGAGATGGTGTGGCATGGTGTGGCAGAGAAGTCCAGCAGACAGGGAGCTCCAATTCCTGTGCTAACTCTGACACTGCTTAAGGTCACATAGCTTGGATGTGGCAAGTTATCTAACCTCTTTTAGGCCCAAGTTCCTTCATCTGGAAGAAAAATGAGTTAATCACAGATTCTAACTTGTTTGATTATTTTGAGGATTAAATGAGATAATGTGCAATGTATCTGACAAGGATTAGGCATACGTTCACTTTTTTTCAATAAATTTTTATTGAGAGTTTATCATGCATTGGATACTATGCTAAACACTTGATAAATAGTGATTATTATTAATGTAGTTGATGAAACCAGTAAATGAGGACAGGTTTGTAAAACTAGGACAAGAGAGTGAATCTTCTGAGCAGTTTCCTATTAAGATGCATGCAGGCAGCAACAGCATCCTCACACAGGCATTCACATCCACTGCCGCACTGCTCCAATTCCCTCAGCTGCAGTGAGCTCTGGTTTCCAGCAGGGGACATCCACGGCCCAGACAAGGGAAACCCGGGCCAGCTCAGCTTTAGAGATGATGAATGAAAATGATAAAGCACAGAGACAAGCCTGAGACTGGCTTGTTATGATATTCATTCCACAAAGACAAGAGTTCTGGAAGGGATGAACCCCACAAGTTTCTTGAGCACTGAGCTTACAGGAATGTCAGTGAATTTCAACTTCTCTTAATCCTTTACTTACAAGTTTAGGCCCTGAGAAAGACTTTTGTTTAGGTTAATAGGGAATAATTCTCTTTTGCCCAGGGCAGAGCAAGAGAGCTAGGTTTTGGTGACTCTAACTCACACAAGGTCATTTTGGGAAAACACATCCTGAGAAGTACTATAGGGCTTGGGATATGTATTGGCTGGTGTCTGGACCCTAGAGTTTGTTTATCATCTATTCAGGAACCAGAGAGGTAATGACTAGAAGGTAAATGTATTTTGGGTTAGCTGTATGTTAGTAGTTAACAACCAGCTCTCTGAGAAAAACAATGTGTGCCTGTGTGTGTATGTAAAGTTTATTATACATTTTACTGATATACAGGATGTATGTCACATAATTTACATAAAATATAGAAGAATCTTTATTGTAAATGCCATATAGACAACTGATTCTCATAGAATATTTTAGTTGATTTTTGCTGAACTCTTGTATCCACAGTCAACCTATTTTTGCAATTCAATCATGATTTGACAAAATCAGACTGCAAATATATGCTTGATTTCTATCTACAAAGAAGTCACTCACCTCGTTGAAGAATGAGTGTGGTGATGACATGAATGTTGGTTTGGATATTTTCACTTACGTTAATGTAAAGGTAAACAAAAATGAAACAACAAAGACATATGTTGAAACTTCATATGTTTATTAATGGCATGATCTAAATCTTTGCTAAATCCTCTAATAGTATTTGAATACCAGAAAAATTTCCTCAATTATTTATGTTTACAGTACTATAGAAACTGCACACTTTTGAGTTTAATCTTCCTTATTAACCTGTCAATTCAAGTCTAGAAAAATCAACAAAACAACAGATCAAGGCTTGATTTATAGCATTTGCCATTTCCATGGTGTAAATACTCCCACCATACACTTCAAGCTATCAAGGTGGTGTCACTGAACAGAGTTGAAAAGAGATACACAGTAGTCACCATTATATAGTGTTTCTGCCATACAGTTATAATAGACATAAATAATCTAAGCACAGATAATAATAAAATGTATTAAAATAATTAGGAAAATGAATTTTAAGTGTTAAACTTTTTTATTCATAATATCCAGAGAATATCTGTCTTGCATAATCTTTGTTTTAAAATGAGTCGACACTGCATAGTATTTAGCATATAGTTGCACTTAATACATAATTATAAAGGAAAGAGAAACCTAGAGCCAGAGAGGCATTTTGAAAAATACTGTATCTAAAATGTTTTTTTAAAATTACTGAACAATTATATGAAAAACACCATGCTAAAATCTTTACGTGGATTAAATCATATAATTCTCACAATAATTATAAAGCGTATGTATGTATGTATTATTTCCCCGAGATGAGAATCTCTGTCTAACAGATGAGAATGCGAGGCTCAGAGAAAGAAAGTGAGTTGTTCAAGTTCACGCAGCAAGAAAATGTTAGGGCTGGAAAAAGAAAACAGCGTTGACTTTAACGATTATGCAACAAAGCAGTGGCAATAACAAAATGTCAGTCTGAAAAAAAAAACAATGGAAAGAATGGAAAGAATTAGTCTGGGAAGAACCCTGAACTTGAAAGTGAAATCTAGCCTTGACTCTGCTCTGTGAATTTGAACAAATCATTCCACTTCCCAAAATTTTCTGTATAACAGAGGCTGTGAAATGTACCCCATTCCATTTTAAAGCTGGAACTTCCCTGGATGTCCAGTGGTTAAGACTTCACCTTCCAATGCAGAGGGTGTGGGTTCGATCCCTGGTTGGGGAACTAAGATCCCACATGCCTCGCAGCCAAAAAACCAAAACATAAAACAGAAACAATATCGTAACAAAATTCAATAAAGACTTTAAAAATGGTCCATATCAAAAGAAATCTTTAAAAAATAAAAAAAAGTAAATAAAGCTGGGACATAGAGGAAGAATGTGCCATCTTCTTTAGCAACCCAATCTGGCTTTGCCAAAGTCTGGCTTCCAGAAATATCAAAGTTAGAATCAACCACTGTGTCCAAACCTTGCTCACCCCATCCTACTACCCTTTGTCCTTGTACTCTTCATCCCAGCAGATTTTAACAGATTAGAGCAAAAGGATGAAGAGGCTAAATTCTCTGTTCAGTTTAAAGATCTATAGTCAAGGTGTAAGATCAAGAAATTTGGTCCATTTCTCTTGACTATCTGAAGGTTCCACAATAAGGGAAACACATGGGCAGGAGTCAAGTCTGCAGAGGGAAAATGTTGAGTCTTTGGGAACGAATATCCTATGGTTGCTGATGCTGGAGAACAGCACAAAACCATGTGAAGGCTTTCTGGAATACCCTTTTCTCTTTGAGAAAGTACTGTGCATCACTTAGAAGATAACTGAATCTTCTCAATGTGGTCAGATGTGGGTGGTCTGCTTACAGTATCTAGATCATCAACCATTGTTTGGCAACATTTCAACCTCCCAATCTGTTCATCCACCGAGACAACCTTCTTCACCCATTTCCAATGGTCCAGAGCACTTGTAAATCTCTGTAATCTAATGTGGGGCCCCGGGCATAGAAGGATGACCCTTGCCAGGGTCAAGTAGGACTAGACAAGAGCAACTTGAGCTCTGTTAGGAGCCCAGATGTTTGTGAAACACATCTCCCACCCTTAGCCTAGCCCACCTCCACCTCTCATCTAGCACCCTATCCACTGATACCATGTGTATCCCTTCAGAGGTCTTTACTCCCATATGCTCTCTGGACATGCCTTTATCACACACTTCTTACTTTATGTGCTTTCCTCGCTGATAGACTGTGAACTACTTCAGAGAATTGTCTGTGTCTTAATTCACATTGTAACAGTAGAACTCAGCACAGAAACTGAAATATAGAAGGTGTTAAAATTATTTATAGAATAAATGAATAAATGCTGTGTGGCAGACATATAATCAGCTATTCCACTTCTGGTTATTTATCCAAAGGAAATAAACACTAACTCAAAACTATATATGCACCCCCATGTTCACTGCAGCATTATTTACAATAGCCAATACATAGAAGCAACTTAAATATCCATCAATGGATGGATGGATAAAAAAGTGATACATTGCATATAGTGGAATATTATTCGGCCATAAAGAAGTAAAACTTTCCATTTGCAACAATGTGAATGGACCTTGAGGCATTATGCTAAGTGAAATAAGTCATATAGAGAAGGACAAACACTGTATGATCTCACTTACAGGCAGAATTTAAAAAACAAACAAACAAAAACTGAGTTCATAGATACAGAGAAAATGTTGATGGTTACCAGATGCAGGAGGTGGCAGGGGGTGTGGGGGTTGAAATGGGTGAAGGTGGTCAAAATGTACAAAGTTCCAGTTATAAGTCATGAGGATGTAAAATGTACAGCATAGTGACTATAGTTAATAATACTACATTGTATATCTGCTGCTAAGAAAGTAGATCTTAAAAGTTCTCATCATTAGAAAAATTTATAACTGCATGGTGATGGATGTGTAACTAGACTTGTGGTTATTTCACAATATATACAAATATCATTACGTTGTACACTGAAACTAATATACTAATTTTATATGTCAATTATACATTAACAAAAAACTTTATAGGGTAGTAATTATTAGTGTACTTTTAACAAATGAGGAAGTTGAAGCCTAGAGAAGATGTGAATTGCTCAAGAGTGGCTAGTTACAGAGTAGAGTTCTCTGTGCTATACAGTAGGTCCTTATTAGGTATCTATTTTATATTTAGTAGTGTGTATATGTCAATCTCAATCTCCCAATTGATCCCTCCCCCCCTTCCCCTCTGGTAACCATAGATTGTTTTCTACATCTGTAACTCTATTTCTTTTTTGTAAAGAATCTAAAAAGAGTGGATGTATGTATATGTATAACTGATTCACTTTGCTGTACAGCAGAAAGTAACACAACTTGTAAATCAACTATACTCCAATAAAAAATTTTAAAAAGAGTGGCTAGATAGACTTGAAGAATGTCCCAAATCCCAAGTATGATTCCCATTTTAATACCCATATTTCTACACTCTGCTAACTTGATAAGTCGATGTTGGTTAAATTGCTCGAATACTATTATTTTTACTTAAAATTTTCTCAACACTGAAGTATGACAGGATTAACTTTTTAATGTTTAGGCTGAACCTCAGAAGTTTAGATAGGAATTCCAGAAACCAGTTGGAGAAAGCTACTCAGAGAAAAGGGATAAAAGATTTCAGTAGGATTTTTACTCTTTCTGCCAAAAGCATGTATGAGTTGTTAAAGGATGGGTGGGGTGGAGGTAGGTAGGCAGGACTTGTGTGTACCTTGGTTTTTCAGGAAAAGAAAGTATGGGTTGTGGTGGTTGGTGCTTCCATTCTTCTTACCCTGTGAAGAAATATTTTAAGACAAAATGCTCTAGTTATAGGCCTTGATGCTCATTCAACAAACAGGCTTCTCCATTCCAATTTTAAATTACTTCGTGTCTATTGTGAATTGAGGCTCACATTCCTGTATCTACAGATGTACTTAAGAGTTCATTTACCATGTATTTATGTTTCTAAAAATACTGACATTTACATTCTTCTGGAGAGAATAAGAGCTACGTTAAATTACTTCCAAGGATGAGTCCATGGAAAGGAATGGTTTCCAAAAATTTTTTGCATCTCAATATTTGTAACCATGGCAGGTAACTCTTTTTATTTGTCAAGACTCTAAACGAAGGGACTGTATAGTAGAAAGCAGCATTAGAATTTGTCTAATACTTAGAGATACACTGCATATCCCAAGTTAGTCAACTATAGTATGACTTTGACCATGATATTTCCATACATTGAGCCAAAAAATTCATATTTGGATGAAAATGATAATAGTAGCTAACATTTATTGAGTGGCTATTTGATCTTGACATTATGGTAGCCATTCTACATTTCATTTAATCCCCATCCCAAGCCTATGAAGTGACAACTATTCTCACAGTTTTATAGGTGAAGAAACTGAAGTTTAAAGAACTTAAGCCACTTACTCAAAGTCACACAGTGCTCCAAAGCTGGGCCCTGTCCTCAGGCTTCTCTGGCTGCAGATCTTCTGTATTCTTACCACATTTTAGTAGTAGACTAAAAAGTCCGACTTCAGACTCTAGGCAATATGTTGAAGTGTATTGAAGAGGGCATCCACAGTCACTGAAACAGGAAACCTGGAAGTAACTATCTGCATGGCTTAGAAAATTACATCAGTTATTTGAGTCTGAATTTTCTTACATTTAGAAAGCTTAATGATGTACATCTCACAACACTGAAGGATTAAATGAGAAAGTGGGTAAATGTCTAACATATAGTTTTCCATAATATATAATTTCCTTTTATGATCTAAGTTCCTAATACTACATTCTGGCATATTTCTTTTGTTTCTGTTCTAACTAGAGCTAGAGAACACTGTTCAGGAGCTAAGACCACTCTCCCTACAGCCCCTTCTCTCCACCTCTTGCCTGCTCTTTGGTGTGTACACACACACACACACACACACACACACACACACACACACAGAGGTCTCTGTGATCTAGTACCAGAGCCTTCACATACCCTTTTTTCTTACCTGTGTATACAGTTGCATAATTTCTTTAGGGAAGAAATGCTGTGGATCATTTTGATTATAGGAAAATAAGCTCCAGGACAATGATCCAGAAAGTAGAGTTATGAGGGTAGGGAAAAAACTGCTCTCATCAATAAACTAAGAAGAATTTGCTGGTAGTCAGATGAGGAAGGGAAAGAGGAAAAGATGAAGGGGCTAAGAAGTGACATGAAAAATAAAATGTTAAAGTGATGAAGAAAGCCAAAGTTTTAGAGGCAGAAACCTGAGGATGAAATATAGCCATTCAGAAATTCTCAGTGTTGGGTAGGGCTCAGGGACTAAAAATAGAGAGATCTTCTTCCAATTCCAGTTGAGGGAGTACACCAAACATTGGTTTCCATCTTAAAATTTACCCCCTTGAGATTAAATATAAAAGTCCAAAAAGGAACAAAGGAAAACAGAACAAAGTATTTCAATACATTTCTGAAAGGAGAAAAATTGAGAGAAGTTTGGTGAATACAGAAAATGGAGATGTTGCTGCCTAGAATATAGTACTCTGGGCTACAAACGAAGTGTAGCTAGATTGGTCAGGTGATCACCAATCATATTTCTGCTTTTAGCATATTGGAAGGTTTTGTTTCTCTTTCATTGGTGATTAAATTTGGGTCATTGACTGGGTTCGTAGCAAGAGAATGTGGGCAGAAGTAATGTTTGCTTTGCAGCCTGGCCCTGATGTGCCCTGAGCAATCCTCCATGGACTCTTGCTTTCCCACTGTCTGCGTACAGAAATTTCTCCAGAGGATTCAGAGGATTGCTAATTGTACAATAGCAAAGAAAACCCATATGTGTTACCCAGGCCTTCCAGTTTAAACATCAGTAAGCCACCAACGACCAAAAGATAAGAATCAGTGACATGAAAAAGGCCAATCAGAATGAGTAATGTGCTAATTAACATTAAGTAAATGTAAAGAAGATTATACTGATTCATCATTGACTTAACAAATATTTAATGAACATCTGCTATGTGCCACGATTTTCCAGATGGTGAGATTGGTGAAAAAAGACAAGGTGCCTGTCCTCACAGAGTCTCATTTTCAATAGGCCATGTAAAAAAAAAAAACACACACACACACACATAAAAATCAATAAATGTAATTTTCCATAGAAGTAAATTCTCTGTAAAAAACAAAAACAAAACAAAACAAAAAAACAGGTAATGATTCAGAGATCCATTGAAAGAGGGCTATGTGTAATCAGGGAAAGTGTTATTGATTAGGTGATTATAAATTTGAAAGTGTAATTATGAGAAGGGGCCAGTCATGCAAAGATCCTGGGACACTGTATGTGGGAGAAAGGTCAAATATATGGAATATAAAAAAAAAAAAAAAGTTTCTGATGAACCTAGGGGCAGGACAGGAATAAAGACACAGATGTAGAGAATGGACTTGAGGACACTGAGAGGGGGAAGGGTAAGCTGGGACGAAGTGAGAGAGTAGCATTGACATATACACACTACAAAATGTAAAATAGATAGCTAGTGGGAAGCAGCTGCATAGCACAGGGAAATCAGCTCCGTGCTTTGTGACCACCTAGAGGGGTGGGATAGGGAGGGTGGGAGGGAGATGCAAGAGGGAGGGGATATGGGTATATATGTATATGTATAGCTGATTCACTTTTTTATACAGCAGAAACTAACACAACATTGTAAAGCAATTATACGCCAATAAAGATGCTAAGAAAAATAGTGCAAAGTTCATGGAGTAAGGAAAAACTTGGTATGTTCAAGAAACAGAAGATCACTCTAGTTGGAGCATAATAAGATAGCATGGGTTGGAAGAACTCATTTTGGGGCATTCCTCAAAGACCCCCAACATAATATATATCTTGTTTTATTAGAGCACATTAAATAAAATCAGCAATTGGTTCCTGATTTACTTTCAGGAAATCTTGGCTCCATGACTGGGGAATAGTCCTCAATAAAATATCTTGTTTAACTTACCCAATTTACAGATGAAGAAACAGAGGTCCAGAAAGGGGTGAGGAATTATGTATGGTCATCCAGCCTGTTAGAAGCAGAATGAGGTAGAAATTCTTCAGCTCTGTTTCCTGAACCTGGATAATTATGATTTGAAAAACTAGATAAAAAGCCAGATACATCAATCCCACCCTAGGAGATGCCAATTTAGAAGATGTGGCATGATGTCCAGGAATCTATATTTTAAAAAGAGATTCAGGTGGTTCTTAAGAACTGTGAAGACACAGTGGAGAGACCCATGAGCTTGCCCTCAAAACCCAGATTCTCATTCCTATTCCTCCACTGGCAAAGAGTGTGACAGCATCTCTAAGCCTGTGCTTCTTCATCTTAGTAATGGGGATAATGCCAGCGTAGCCTGTCTTCTGGTATTTATGGAAGAACCATTGCCCCCAACTCTCTCCTGATTTTGATAAAGGGAGAGTTTAGTAAATAGTAGCTATAACCATGATAAATGTTTATATACAGGACATAAAGAGCTTTCACTTTGATCCTCATTGTCTTTCTTATTATTGGGATGAACAAAGCTGACTCAGTTCCCAATGTAAACCCTGGTTCTTCTCTCTTCTGTCTCTCTATTTTCTATTCCCTATTACCTTTCTACCATTTTTTATTGCGTCTCTTCATAAGACTTTATCAGCTATTTATTTATTTATTTTTATTTTTATTTTTTTAACATCTTTATTGAAGTATAATTGCTTCAAAATGGTGTGTTAGTTTCTGCTTTATAACAAAGTGAATCAGCTATACATATACATATATCCCCATATCTCCTCCCTCCCGCATCTCCCTCCCTCCCACCCTCCCCATCCCACCCCCCCAGGAGGTCACAAAGCACCGAGCTGATCTCCCTGTGCTATGTGGCTGCTTCCCACTAGCTATCTATTTTACATTGGGTAGTGTATATATGTCCTTGCCACTCTCTCACCCTGTCACATCTCAACTCTCCCCCTCCCCATATCCTCAAGTCCATTCTTTAGTAGGTCTGTGTCTTTATTCCCATCTTGCCACTAGGTTCTTCATGACCTTTTTTTTTTTCTTAGATTCCATATATATGTGTTAGCATACTGTATTTGTTTTTCTCTTTCTGACTAACTTCACTCTGTATGACAGACTCTAACTCCATCCACCTCATTACAAATACCTCCATTTCATTTCTTTTTATGGCTGAGTAATATTCCATTGTATATATGTGCCACATCTTCCTTATCCATTCATCCGATGATGGACACTTAGGTTGCTTCCATGTCCTGGCTATTGTAAATAGAGCTGCAATGAACATTTTGGTACATGACTCTTTTTGAATTATGGTTTTCTCAGGGTATATGCCCAGGAGTGGGATTGCTGGGTCGTATGGTAGTTCTATTTTTAGTTTTTTAAGGAACCTCCATACTGTTCTCCATAGTGGCTGT
The DNA here is from genome assembly GCF_028021215.1 of Eschrichtius robustus. Taxonomy (NCBI): domain Eukaryota; kingdom Metazoa; phylum Chordata; class Mammalia; order Artiodactyla; family Eschrichtiidae; genus Eschrichtius; species Eschrichtius robustus. The sequence continues at coordinate 51,620,553 of NC_090826.1, forward strand.
ATCAATTTACATTCCCACCAACAGTGCAAGAGTGTTCCCTTTTCTCCACACCCTCTCCAGCATTTATTGTTTGTAGATTTTTTGATGATGGCCATTCTGACCGGTGTGAGATGATACCTCATTGTAGTTTTGATTTGCATTTCTCTAATGATTAAAGATGTTGAGCATTCTTTCATGTGTCTGTTGGCCATCTGTATATCTTCTTTGGAGAAATGTCTGTTTAGGTCTTCTGCCCATTTTTGGATTGGGTTGTTTGTTTTTTTGTTATTGAGCTGCATGGGCTGCTTGTAAATCGTGGAGATTAATCCTTTGTCAGTTGCTTCATTTGCAAATATTTTCTCCCATTCTGAGGGTTGTCTTTTTGTCTTGTTTATGGTTTCCTTTGCTGTGCAAAAGCTTTTAAGTTTCATTAGGTCCCATTTGTTTATTTGTGTTTTTATTTCCATTTCTCTAGGAGGTGGGTCAAAAAGGATCTTGCTGTGATGTATGTCATAGAGTGTTCTGCCTATGTTTTCCTCTAAGAGTTTGATAGTGTCTGGCTTTACACTTAGGTCTTTAATCCATTTTGAGTTTATTTTTGTGTATGGTGTCAGGGAGTGTTCTAATTTCATACTTTTACATGTACCTGTCCAGTTTTCCCAGCACCACTTATTGAAGAGGCTGTCTTTTCTCCACTGTATATGCTTGCCTCCTTTATCAAAGATAAGGTGACCATATGTGCGTGGGTTTATCTCTGGGCTTTCTATCCTATTCCATTGATCTATATTTCTGTTTTTGTGCCAGTACCATACTGTCTTGATTACTGTAGCTTTGTAATATAGTCTGAAGTCAGGGAGCCTGATTCCTCCAGCTCCATTTTTCGTTCTCAAGATTCCTTTGGCTATTCGGGGTCTTTTGTGTCTCCATACAAATTGTGAAATTTTTTGTTCTGTGAAAAATGCCAGTGGTAGTTTGATAGGGATTGCATTGAATCTGTAGATTGCTTTGGGTAGTAGAGTCATTTTCACAATGTTGATTCTTCCAATCCAAGAACATGGTATATCTCTCCATCTATTTGTATCATCTTTAATTTCTTTCATCAGTGTCCTATAATTTTCTGCATACAGGTCTTTTGTCTCCTTAGGTAGGTTTATTCCTAGATATTTTAGTCTTTTTGTTGCAATGGTAAATGGGAGTGTTTTCTTAATTTCACTTTCAGATTTTTCATCATTAGTATATAGGAATGCAAGAGATTTCTGTGCTTAATTTTGTATCCTGCTACTTTACCAAATTCATTGATTAGCTCTAGTAGTCTTCTGGTAGCAGTTTTAGGATTCTCTATGTATAGTATCATGTCATCTGCAAACAGTGACAGCTTTACTTCTTCTTTTCCAATTTGGATTCCTTTTATTTCTTTTTCTTCTCTGATTGCTGTGGCTAACACTTCCAAAACTATGTTGAATAATAGTGGTGAGAGTGGGCAACCTTGTCTTTTTCCTGATCTTAGTGGAAATGGTTTCAGTTTTTCACCATTGAGGACAATGTTGGCTGTGGGTTTGTCATATATGGCCTTTATTATGTTGAGGAAAGTTCCCTCTATGCCTACTTTCTGCAGGGCTTTTATCATAAATGGGTGTTGAATTTTGTCAAAAGCTTTCTCTGCATCTATTGAGATGATCATATGGTTTTTCTCCTTCAGTTTGTTAATATGATGTATCACGTTGATTGATTTTCGTATATTGAAGAATCCTTGCATTCCTGGGATAAACCCCACTTGATCATGGTGTATGATCCTTTTAATGTGCTGTTGGATTCTGTTTGCTAGTATTTTGTTGAGGATTTTTGCATCTATGTTCATCAGTGTTATTGGCCTGTAGTTTTCTTTCTTTGTGACATCTTTGTCTGGTTTTGGTATCAGGGTGATGGTAGCATTGTAGAATGAATTGGGGAGTGTTCCTCCCTCTGCTATACTTTGGAAGTGTATGAGAAGTATAGGTGTTAGCTCTTCTCTAAATGTTTGATAGAATTCGCCTGTGAAGCCATCTGGTCCTGGGCTTTTGTTTGTTGGAAGATTTTTAATCACAGTTTCAATTTCAGTGCTTGTGATTTGTCTGTTCATATTTTCTATTTCTTCCTGGTTCAGTCTCGGTAGGTTGTGCATTTCTAAGAATCTGTCCATTTCTTCCAGGTTGTCCATTTTATTGGCATAGAGTTGCTTGTAGTAATCTCTCATGATCGTTTGTATTTCTGCAGTGTCAGTGGTTACTTCTCCTTTTTCATTTCTAATTCTATTGATTTGAGTCTTCTTCCTTTTTCTCTTGATGAGTGTGGCTAATGGTTTATCAATTTTGTTTATCTTCTCGAAGAACCAGCTTTTCGTTTCATTGGTTTTTGCTATTGTTTCCTTCATTTCTTTTTCATTTATTTCTGATCTGATCTTTATGATTTCTTTCCTTCTGCTAGCTTTGGGGTTTTTTTGCTCTTCTTTCTCTACTTGCTTTAGGTGCAAGGTTAGGTTGTTTATTCGAGATGTTTCCTGTTTCTTGATGTAGGCTTGTATTGCTATAAACTTCCCTCTTAGCACTGCTTTTGCTGCATCCCATAGGTTTTGGGTCGTCGTGTCTCCATTGTCATTTGTTTCTAGGTATTTTTTGATTTCCCCTTTGATTTCTTCAGTGATCACTTCGTTATTAAGTAGTGTATTGTGTAGCCTCCATATGTTTGTATTTTTTACAGATCTTTTCCTGTAATTGATATCTAGTCTCATAGCATTGTGGTCGGAAAAGATACTTGATACGATTTCAATTTTCTTAAATTTACCAAGGCTTGATTTGTGACCCAAGATATGATCTATCCTGGAGAATGTTCCATGAGCACTTGAGAAAAATGTGTATTCTGTTGTTTTTGGGTGGAATGTCCTATAAATATCAATTAAGTCCATCTTGTTTAATGTATCATTTAAAGCTTGTGTTTCTTTATTTATTTTCATTTTGGATGATCTGTCCATTGGTGAAAGTGGGGTGTTGAAGTCCCCTACTATGATTGTGTTACTGTCAATTTCCCCTTTTATGGCTGTTAGTATTTACCTTATGTATTGAGGTGCTCCTATGTTGGGTGCATAAATATTTACAATTGTTATATCTTCCTCCTGGATCGATCCCTTGATCATTATATAGTGTCCTTCTTTGTCTCTTGTAATAGTCTTTATTTTAAAGTCTATTTTTTCTGATATGAGAATTGCTACTCCAGCTTTCTTTTGATTTCCATTTGCATGGAATATCTTTTTCCATCCCCTCACTTTCAGTCTGTAAGTGTCTCTAGGTCTGAAGTGGGTCTCTTGTAGACAGCATATATATGGGTCTTGTTTTTGTATCCATTCAGCCAGTCTGTGTCTTTTGGTGGGAGCATTTAATCCATTTACATTTACATTATTGATATGTATGTTCCTATTCCCATTTTCTTAAATATTTTGGGTTTGTTATTGCAGGTGTTTTCCTTCTCTTGTGTTTCTTGCCTAGAGAAGTTTCTTTAGCATTTGTTGTAAAGCTGGTTTGGTGGTGCTGAGCTCTCTCAGCTTTTGCTTGTCTGTAAAGGTTTTAATTTCTCCATCAAATCTGAATGAGATCCTTGCTGGGTAGAGTAACCTTGGTTGTAGGTTTTTCTCCTTCATGACTTTAAGTATATCCTGCCACTCCCTTCTGGCTTGCAGAGTTTCTGCTGAAAGATCAGCTGTTAACCTTATGGGGATTCCCTTGTGTGTTATTTGTTGTTTTTCCCTTGCTGCTTTTAATATGTTTTCTTTATATTTAATTTTTGATAGTTTGATTAATATGTGTGTTGGCGTGTTTCTCCTTGGATTTATCCTGTATGGGACTCTCTGTGCTTCCAGGAGTTGACTAACTATTTCCTTTCCCATATTAGGGAAGTTTTCAACTATAATCTCTTCAAATATTTTCTCAGTCCCTTTCTTTTTCTCTTCTTCTTCTGGGACCCCTATAATTCGAATGTTGGTGCGTTTAAAGTTGTCCCAGAGGTCTCTGAGACTGTCCTCAGTTCTTTTCATTCTTTTTTCTTTATTCTGTTCTGCAGCAGTGAATTCCACCATTCTGTCTTCCAGGTCACATATCCGTTCTTCTGCCTCAGTTATTCTGCTATTGATCCCATCTAGAGTATTTTTAATTTCATTTATTGTGTTTTTCATCATTGCTTGGTTCCTCTTTAGTTCTTCTACATCCTTGTTAAATGTTTCTTGCATTTTGTCTATTCTATTTCCAAGATTTTGGATCATCTTTACTATCATTATTCTGAATTCTTTTTCAGGTAGACTGCCTATTTCCTCTTCATTTGTTAGGTCTGGTGTGTTTTGACCCGGCTCCTTCACCTGCTGTGTGGTTTTTTGTGTTCTCATTTTGCTTATCTTACTGTGTTTGGGGTCTCCTTTTCACAGGCTGCAGGTTCGTAGTTCCCATTTTTTTTGGTATCTGTCCCCAGTGGCTAAGGTTGGTTCAGTGGGTTGTGTAGGCTTACTGGTGGAGGGGACTAGTGCCTGTGTTCTGGTGGATGAGGTTGGATCTTGTCTTTCTGGTGGGCACGTCCATGTCTGGTGGTGTGTTTTGGGGTGTCTGTGGCCTTATTATGATTTTAGGCAGCCTCTCTGCTAATGGATGGGGCTGTGTTCCTGTCTTGCTAGTTGTTTGGCATAGGGTGTCCAGCACTGTAGCTTGCTTGTCGTTGAGTGAAGCTGGGTCTTGATGTTGAGATGGAGATCTCTGAGAGATTTTCGCCATTTGGTATTACGTGGAGCTGGGAGGTCTCTTGTGGACCAGTGTCCTGAAGTTGGCTCTCCCGCCTCAGAGGCACAGCCCTGATGCCTGGCTGGAGCACCAAGAGCCTTTCATCCACACGGCTCAGAATAAAAGGGAGAAAAAAATAGAAAGAAAGAAAAAAAGAGGATAAAATAAAGCTATTATAATAAAAAATAAGAAAAAAAATTTTAAGAATAAATGTATTCAGAAAATTTTTTTTTAACTTTTAAAAATAGATTTATTAATTTTTTATAGTAAAAAATAAGAAAAAAATTATTAAGAAAAAATTTATTAAGAAAAAAATTTTAAGTTTTTAAAAATAAAAAATATGAAAAAACTTATTAAAATTTTTTTAATTTCTAAAAATAGAAAATAAGAAAAAAATTATTAAGAAAACATTTATTAGGAAAAAAAATTTTTTTTAAGTAAAAAAAAAAAACAAACACGGACGGACCTAACCCTAGGACTAATGGTGAAAGCAAAGCTATACAGACAAAATCTCACCCAGAAGCATACACATATACACTCACAAAAAAAGGAAAAGGGGAAAAATTAATATATCCTGCTCCCAAAGTCCACCTCTTGAATTTGGGATGATTCGTTGTCTATTCAGGTATTCAATAGATGCAGGCACATCAAGTTGTTTGTGGAGCTTTAATCCGCTGCTTCTGAGGTTGCTGGGAGAGAGTTCCCTTTCTCTTCTTTGTTCGTACAGCTCCCAGGGTTCAGCTTTGGATTTGGACCCGCCTCTGCATGTAGGTCCCCTGAGGGTGTCTGTTCCCCGCCCAGACAGACCGGAGTTAAAGAAGCAGCTGCTTCAGGGGCTCTGGCTCACTCAGGCTGGGGGGAGGGAGCGGTACAGAGGAGGCGGGGTGAGCCTGCGGCGGCAGAGGCCGGCGCGACGTTGCAGCAGCCTGAGGCGCGCAGTGCGTTCTCCCGGGGAAGTTGTCCCTGGATCATGGGACCCTGGCAGTGGCGGGCTGCACCGGCTCCCGGGAGGGGCGGTGTGGAGAGTGACCTGTGCTCGCACACAGGCTTCTTGGTGGCCGCAGCAGCAGTCTTAGCGTCTCCTGCCCGTCTCTGGGGTCCGCGCTGATAACCGCGGCTCACGCCCGTCTCTGGAGTTCGTTTAGGCAGCGCTCTGAATCCCCTCTCCTTGCGTGCCGCGAAACAAGAGGCAAGTAAAAGTCTCTTGCCTCTTCGGCAGCTGCAGACTTTTTCCCGGACTTCTGCCCGGCTAGCACCGAATCCCTAGCCTCAGCTCCCAGCCCCCGCCCGCCCCGGAGGCTGAGCAGACAAGCCTCTCGGGCTGGTGAGTGCTACTCGGCACTGATCCACCGTGCGGGAATCTCTCCGCTTTGCCCTCCACACCCCTGTGTCTGCACTCTCCTCCGCGGCTCCGAAGCTTCCCCCCTCTGCCACCCGCAGTCTCTGCCCACGAAGGGGCTTCCTAGTGTGTGGAAACCTTTCCTCCTTCACAGCTCCCTCCCACTGGTGCAGGTCCCGTCCCTATTCTTTTGTCTCTGTTATTTCTTTTTTCTTTTGCCCTACCCAAGTACATGGGAAGTTTCTTGCCTTTTGGGAGGTCTGACGTCTTCTGCCAGCGTTCAGTGGGTGTTCTGTAGGAGCAGTTCCACGTGTAGATGTATTTCTACTGTATCCGTGGGAAGGAAGGTGATCTCTGCGTCTTACTCTTCCGCCATCTTGCCCCTCCTCTCAGCTATTTATTTTTAAGTGAAACTCATTCAGAAGTACTCATTTGTCAATGGAGATACTAGTTGAGGTACGGTTCAGGCAGAGAAATGCAAGGTGTGGACAGTTGTTATTTCACACTATGCTAAAAGAAGAGTCAAACTAAAATCTCTGGTTTACAATGTGATTCTTTAAAAGGAGATTTTGTTCCCCTTAAAGGGAAATAATTTTAGAAGATGCTGCCTCCACTCTCCCCTACTCTTTTTCAAGTTTCCCTCCAGGATATATGAAATACTGTTTAAGAGCTAAACTTTTCCCCATTGCATCATAGGTTCCAGCAAAACTCCAGGCTGGTAAAAGTGGTGTAGAGTAAAATCAGCACAAACGATGCTGACCAATCCAGTTTTATTATCTAAACAAAGTGAAAAGTGAAAAGGGCAAAAAAGCTAACCTGGCTTTAGACTATGTAAGCATTTTAGTCTAAGGCAAAAAGTGACATCCATTTCATTACCTATGCCAACCCCAAACAGATGAGAGCAGCTGCTTCAGGGCTATTCAGGAAAGAAACTTGAGGCTGATATGGACTTCATCCTAAAGAGATTCCTGACTGGTGAGAAATACTTATCATGAACCCGGGAGGAGGGTGAGGTTGTGATGTGCCAGAAATTTGCTGTGTCTGGAGTGGGAAGAGGGCTGTGCTAGATAAGAAAAATCACATGGGTTAGAAGCCAGAGGATTTGATTCTTTTTTTTTTTTTAATTGAGGTGTAATTGACATATAACATGTTTCAGGTGTACAACATGATGATTTGATATTTGTATATATTGCAAAATAATCACCATAGTAAGTCTAACATCCACCATACATAGTTACAAAAAATTTTGCTTGTGATGAGGACTTTTAAGATCTACTCTTATAACAACTTTCAAACATGCAATACAGTATTATTAACTATAGTCACCATGCTACATATTACAGCCTCATGACTTTTATTTTATTACTGGACGTTTGTACCTTTTGATCCCCTTCACCCATTCTGCCCACCCCCGCCACCACCACCACCACCACCACTGCCTCTGGCAACCACCAATCTGCTCTCTGTATCTATGAGCTCGTTGTTTATTTTTTAAATAAATTCCACATATAAGTGATCATACAGTATTTGTCTTTCTCTGACTTACTTCACGTAGAATAATGCCCTCAAGGTCCATCCAGCTGTTGCAAATGGCAAGATTTTATGGCTGAATAGTATTCCGTTGTGTATATACACCAAAATTCCTTTATCCATTTATCCATCAGTAGACACTTAGGTTGCTTCCATGTCTTAGCTATTGTAAATAATGCTGCAGTGAACACTGGGGGTGCATGTATCTTTTCCAATTAGTGTTTTTGTTTTCTTTGGATAAATACCCAGAGGTGGGATTGGTGGTTCATATGGTAGTTCTATTTTCAATTTTTTGAACCTCCATACTAATTTTTATAGTGGCTGCACCTATTTACATTCCTGCTAACAGAGTACAATAACTCCCTTTTATCCACATCCTTCCCAACACTTATTTCTAGTCTTTCTGATAGTGGCCATTCTAACAAGTGTGAGGTAATATCCTATTGTGGTTTTGATTTACATTTCCTTGATTAGTGATGTTGAGCATCTTTTCATGTGTCTCTTGGCCATATGTACGTCTTCTTTGGGAAAAAGTGTATTGAGGTTTTCTGCCCATTTGTAATCAGGTTTATTTTTTTTTTGCTAATGAGCTATATGAGTACATTATATATTTTGTATATTAACCCCTTATCAAATATATGATTTGTAAATATTTTCTTCCATTCAGTGGGGAGAAAATGTCCCATTCATTTCCCTGATGATTTCCTTTGCTGTGCAGAAGCTTTTTAGTTTGAGGTAATCCCACTTATTTTTGCTTTGTTATCTTTGCTTTTGGAGTCAGATCCAAAAAATCATTGCAAAGACTGGTGTCAAGGAGATTGACACGTATGTTTTCTTTTAGGAGTTTTATGGTTTCAAGTCTCACATTCAAGTCTTTAACCCACTTTGAGTTAATTTTTGTGTATGTTATAAGATATTAGCCTTGTATCATTCTTTTGCATGTGGCTCTCCAATTTTCCCAGTACCATTTATTGAAGAAACTGTTATTTCCCCACTGTATATTCTTATTCCTTTGTCATAAATTAATTGACAGTATATGCATGGGTTATTTATGGCCTCTGTATCCTATTTCATTGATCTATGTGTCCATTTTTATGCCAATACCAACTGGTTTGATTACTATACTTTTGTAATACAGTTTGAAATCAGGGTGCCTGATGCTTCCAGTTTCATTGTTCTTTCTCAAGGTTGCTTTGGCTCTTCAGGATCTTTTGTGGTTCCATACAAATTTTAGGATTGTTCTAATTCTGTGAAAAATGCCATTGGAATTTTGATAGGGATTGCATTGAATCTGTAGAATGCTTTGGGTAGTATGGACATTTTAGCAATATTTTAACAATATTGACTCTTCCAACCCATAAGCATGGAATACCTTTCCCTTTATTTGTGTCTTCAATTTCTTTCATCAATGTCTTATAGTTTTTAGTGTACAGGTCATTGACCTCTTGGGTTAAAATTATTTCTAGGTATTATTTTTGATGCAATTGTAAATAAGATTATTTTCTTAATTTCTCTTTCTGATAGTTCATTATTAGTGTATAGAAATGCAACAAATTTTTGTATATTAATTTTGTTTTCTGCAACTTTACTGAATTTACTTATTCTAACAGTTTTTTTTTTTTTGGTGGAGTCTTTAGGTTTTTCTATATGTAATATCATATCTGTAAATAGTGACAGTTTTACTACTTCCTTTCCAATTTGGACACCTTTTATTTCCTTTTCTTGTCTGATTTCTGTGGCTAAGACTTCCAATACTATGTTGAATAACAATGGTGAGTGTGGGCATCCTTGTCTTGTTTTTGACCTTAGAGGAAAAACTTTCAGCTTTTTGGTGTTGAGTATGATGTTAGCCATGGGCTTGTCATATATGGCCTTTATTATGTTGAGGTATATTCCCTCTACCCACTTTTTTGAGAGTTTTTCTCATATATTGATGTTGAATCAGAAGGTCTTGATTCTTGGCACGTTTAGGATAATTTCTAACTTTGTGATCTCAGCTAGACAAAAAACTCCATCTCCTCACTTCTGAAAGTGAGCTATCTAGTGCTAACTCCCTGGGTGAATGAATGAAGAGTGGGTGTTATAAAATAATTACAAATATAATAAATGGGATTGGCATTTCACTTATATTTTACTTTACATTTTTTTGATTACTGGTGAAATTTTCTAACTGACCTCTAAGACCTGGTCCTTCACCCACTTTAGGACACAGACCTTAGATAAAATCTGAAGCATGCTCTGGCTTTCCCTCTCTACCACAATGTCTGACCCTATTAATTGGAGTCCAGTCTTCTCCAGCCAGTATTGTTTAAGTTGCCTCCTTTAGTAACTCAGTGGCTTTTTGTTTCCTCTGACCAAAACTTACATCAGATGCCTCTCTTGCATAATGTATTCTACGTTTTCATTTACACATAAGAAAACAAATCCAAATATAATTATGTCTTTATAGAGATAATCTTCAATCAGCTTTAGCTTTAAATAAATTACTTTCAAATTTTGGAAACTTAATTCCTATTTTAACATTATTATAATACTACATCTTTGAAATGCCTACTTATATTTTGCTCTTCTATACTGCAATGCAGGACATGATTCTCAACTGAGCATTTGTGGTTACTGCTGGCAATTGTGCTAATTATGTTTGAGTTGTACACTATGGCAATTCTGTCTCCTGGTCATTGTGAATTATCTTAAATTTTAGATTTAAACCATCAATACAAAAAGCTGTTATCAATGACAAAAAAGAAAGCATCTCTGAAATCACTTGTTGATATCCCTTACTTCTGAGTTTACAAATTTCAATTGTACCCACCAGCCCTATGATTATAGCCATAAAAACCATTTCACCTTCTTGCTTCTCAGCTTTCCAAAACCACAGGATTCTCTAAAAAGTGGTGAAAAAATATCACAACTCCCCAACTATCAGGCTGTCACCACTTTACCTAAAGACCCAGGTGACGGTCATCTCATTTTGCATTTACATACACCCATCTATCCTTCATTTAATGTGCTAAAAACCAATATCTATCCTAGGGCCCAGGATAGAGAGAATAATTGTTATAACAATTTCCTTGTGTAAAAGCACCTGCAGAAATTGACATTAAAAATATATCCAGTGTGTGACTGCAATTCTCTTGGGACTGTAAGTCACTCTCAAGTCAATCAGTATGAGGCCAGAAGGAAAAGGGGTCATCCTAACTCATTGGGCTACAGGCTTTAACAGGTGTAAAGAACATTAAATTCACTCAGAACAAGGCAGCATTTACGATGGGCAGGAAAGTGACAGTTAACACCCACCTGGTTTCACCCAACTAGAGGAGGCTGAATATTAAGGCATCCTTTATTGCTTTTTTGCTCTTCTTTCAATTTGTGTCCTTGCTCATTTGTTATACATTATTCCTATGCTTGATCATAATGTTACTGGGGGTCCTCCGTAGCTAGCATACCATATCAGTGTGCACTCTGTCTGCTTTCCAGAGTTCCTTAGCACCCGGCAGAGTCTTCTCAGATGTAATTTTTGCTTTTAAGTTGGGCCCCCATGTGTGTAGCATTAATTTCTCTGGCCTCATATAATTCATTCAGGGACTTACACCAGCCGAGAACCACATATGGGAGTCCAGATTTACAGAGCTTTTTGATTTTATGCCTTGCCAGCCGAGGAAACAATTTTCTGGTTGAATTTTGAGTGTTTGCCCTGGTTTTATAGTCCACTAGTAAAGGCAGATTAAGAAACCACAATCGGGGCTTCCCTGGTGGTGCAGTGGTTGAGAGTCTGCCTGCCAATGCAGGGGACACGGGTTCGCGCCCTGGTCTGGGAGGATCCCACATGCCGCGGAGCGGCTAGGCCCGTGAGCCACAACTACTGAGCCTGTGCGCCTGGAGCCTGTGCTCCGCAACGAGAGAGGCCACGATAGTGAGAGGCCCGCGCACTGCGATGAAGAGTGGCCCCCACTCGCCGCAACTAGAGAAAGCCCTCGCGCAGAAACGAAGACCCAACATAGCAATCAATCAATCAATAAATAAATAAATCTTTAAAAAAAAAAAAAAAAAAAAAAAGAAACCACAATCAACAAGAGACACATCCAACAGCAGGTTGAGCCAGTCAGCAATCTTCCACAACCTCTCTGCTGCCCTTGCTTCAAGAGTCACTCAAATGCTCTTTGTCCACTCTCTTTGAGACCTCAGCTGCTGTTTATGCATCCTGCTGCCATGGGTCCAGCTCAAAGTCTGATTTCTCTATTTCCTAGAGAAGTTTTCCTGTCTCCCAGTTTTCCCAACTGTTCCTTTTAACTGTGTGCCTTAGGCAAATTATATTTTCTCTCTGAGCTTCATTTCTTTTCTAACTGTAAAATGAAAAGATTGGATCAAATGAGTACTCTTATGTCTCAAATAAAATTCAAGACCACACTCTAACCTCATAGAATACACTCACTCCCAAGAGCTTTGCATGGCAGAAAATGGCACCCAGCATTTGGAACAAGAGATACCCAGATGTGGAGTTGGACATCCCTAGCGCTGGTTTACCTCCTTTTTTCTGGCTTTCAAATAATCTGTCTTCATCTCTGCTCAGAACCTTGATGTTCTTTTCTTTACCACAATTTATTGCCAGGAGAGGAAAAGGAAGATGCAAATTATTTTGAAAGGAGATGGCCAACATAAAGCACATCTGGAATAGAATGACTTGCCAAGGCTCTCCAAACAGAAAGAGTTTAGCAATTCTGAGCATAAGGTAGGCAGCTCCACACATACTTTATTTTTCTGTAATTGAAATCTAACCTTTTTTTCTCCCCTATATTTTCCACTTAGGCCACCCTGAAAGCTATATTTCTTCTATCTACTTATGAGTTTTTTTCCTCCAAAAATAAGACACGAGATGACAGGACCATCTATAAGATTACAAATTTGTCTTGGAATTAGAATGGGAGCAACACCTTATGCCAAATGTATTTACAGTCATCATTTATCATGAGTGTCAGTATGGTTAAAAAAAAAAAAAACCTGATGCACAAAACTGTGATGTCCCTGGTCTAAAATTAAGAAACTAATTGAGCAAATGTGACCAAGGAGAGCAGCATGGGTAAGGGGTGCAATTAAAGAAATAATAAGCTAGAGAGGTGCTTGAGAAGTAGAACATGGCCATCAAATTGCAAGGGGGTGGAGGGATTAGAAATAAATCAAGAGTTCTGGATCAAGTAAAATGGGGGCAATGAAAAGCACAAGCAAGCTTCCAGCTCCACAGCTAAAGCAAGATTCACTTCAATTAAGCAAGGTGAGAATTGTGAGTCCAGGCCCGCCCTATTTTGCTTAAGATTCTAATTGAGACCCACATCCTATCTCCAAAGCCACTTTTCCTTGAAAACCCTCATGTAGGTTAAAATAATTCATTACACTTCAGTTAGTCATTGACCTACAAATGCATTTACTTGGTAATTGTTCCTGGTCCACTTAACTTAATCATTTGGTTGTATCTCTATGCTTCAGAAGAGTACACCTACTGGGTTATGACTTTTACCATCTTTTACAACCAAGAAAAAAAAACAAAACTTTTTTTCTGCGTAACTGACATACAATAAACTGTGCATATTTAAAGTGTACAATTGATATGTATTGACATATGTATACAATTATGAAGCCATCACAGTAATCAAGATAATGAACATACCTATCACCTCCTAAAGTTTCATCATGTCCTTGGTAATCCTTCCCTCCTGTCCTTCCCTGACCCCAGCATCTCTTAATCTGCTTTCTGCTACTATCAATTAATTTACATTTTCTAGATGTTTATATAAATGAAATCATGTATCATATATATATATTTTGGGTCTGGATTCTTACAGAATAATTATTTTGAGATTCATCCATGTTTTTGCATGGATTAATAGTTCTTTTTATTCATTTTAATTGCCGAGTAGTATTTTATTATATAGACACATACTGCAATTTATTTATTAGTTTATAGACATTTGGGTTATTTTCAGTTTGGGGCAATTAAAAATAAAGCTACTATAAACATTTGTGTGCAAGATTTTCCATAGATATATATCTCCTTTCTTCTTGATAAATGTCTAGGAGTAAAATGGCTGGATAATATGATAAGTATGTTTAACTTCTAAGAAATTTCCAAACTATTTTCCAAAGTAGTTGTACAATTTTACATTCCCAATAGCAGTGTATGAGAGTTCTAGTTTCTCCGTAACCTCACTTACACCAGGCATTCTTACCATCTTTCTTACCAACAAAAAAACAATAACAAACAAACAAACAAACAAAAAGCTTTAAAGATGCTGTCCATTCACTAATTGAATGCCTACTATATGACAGGCCCAGTGACTGGTCAATAGGATTTCTTGTGACACCATATAAAATAGGGAGAATCAGTTTTGCAAACTGAAGAAGAAAATTTGTCTGTTAGGATCACAGGAGAAAAAAAAAAAAAGAAGCAACAACAAAAACAGTGGAGCTAGGGACACGATTTGGGGGCTCAAGAGTCATGTTTCAATAGTGCATTTGATTTTCAGAATAGCTGCAATAAGGGAGAAAATGTCATAAGCCTTTAAATAGATCACCTAGATTTGATTTGAATCCACAGTGAGAGCAGGCCTATAATATGTCAGTTATTTTAGATGCCTACCTGAATATTATCTGCCTTATGAGCTCAAAATAAAGACTAGGGCTTTATATGATTGCTGGTGTAGATAGGGAAAGAGAGGATCAGGGAGATTAAAGGACTTGCCCCCAGTGTTACACAGCTAGAAAGATGTGTACGCACATAAACAATTCAAATGTATACTTCCAGAGCTCTTTTCTGCATTACACATTTGAGATTAGTTTACAGCTCAGGTTGACTGTATTTCCTATATAGCCATCTGCTTCATTTCCCCATATGTAGGATAAAACTGATAAGCATTTTAGCTACTACCAAGAACCTACTATATGCATACTATTGGAACATGTCATGGATCCAATGGAGGGAAAAAGGGGTTGACACCTCAAGGTTGAATATTACACGAATTTGCTTTTCCTGGTTTCCTTGCTACTGGAGCATAAAATAGAACCCAATATTGACCAATGGGTTCTAAAGAAAAAATATGCCTCCTTAATATGAAGAGATGCATAAGAAGAAATTATTCTCCTACTTGATGGATATGACTGTGTCTTTAAGGAACCTATATAGCAACCAATCTGCAACCTATAGCAGAGAAGTTGTGATCACATTGAAGATGGTGGAGCAGAAAGGTACAAAGCACAATGATCAGCGTTGCTGGGTCATTGAATTTACCAACCTTGAATCTACCTTTCATGGACTGAATATTTGTGTCTCCCCCAAATTCATATGTTGAAGCCCCTAACTCCCAATGTGATGATATTTAGAGGGTGGGGCCTTTGGGAAGTAATTAAGTTTAGATGAGGTCGTGAGGGTCGCCCTTCATGATGGGATTAGTGTCCTTATAAGAAGACGAAGAGTCACCAGAGATCTTTCTTTCTGTCTGCCAAGTGAGGACACAGAGGGAAGGCAGCCATGTGCAGGAAGAAAGTCCTCACCAGAAACTGAATCTGCTGGCACCAGGACATTGGACTTCTGGATTCCAGAACTTTGGGTGGCTTAGACAACAGACATTTATTTCTCAGTCTATGATATTTTTTTATGGCAGCCTAAGCTAAGGCACTGCCCTAATGCAGACTTCTTATGAGATAAATTTTCCTTGCAGTTTAGTTCACTTTTAGTTGGTCTTTCTGTTCCTTGTGCTAAAGCATCCTAATTGATTCAGCTTGAAAACACAGGCCAGGCACCAGACTCAGTACCTTCAAATAAATGATCCCATTTAATCTGTAAGACAAGGCCATGAGATAATTATTGGTATACTCATTTTGAAGACAAGGAAACAGAAGCTCAGAGATTAGATGACAACTTTAGACAGATAACAAAGAGTCAAACCGAAGACTATTTGACTGTAAAGTACACACATTTTTTTTTTTTAACATCTTTATTGGAGTATAATTGCTTTACAATGGTGTGTTAGTTTCTGCTTTACAATGGTGTGTTAGTTTCTGCTTTATAACAAAGTGAATCAGTTATACATATACCTATGTTCCCATATCTCTTCCCTCTTGCATCTCCCTCCCTCACACCCTCCCTATCCCACCCCTCTAGGTGGTCACAAAGCTGATCTCCCTGTGCTATGCAGCTGCTTCCCACTAGCTATCTATTTTACATTTGGTAGTGTATATATGTCCATGCCACTCTCTCACTTTGTCACAGCTTACCCTTCCCCCTCCCCATATCCTCAAGTCCATTCTCTAGTAGGTCTGTGTCTTTATTCCCGTCTTGCCCCTAGGTTCTTCATGACCTTTTTTTTTTTTTCATAGATTCCATATATATGTGTTAGCATACTGTATTTGTTTTTCTCTTTCTGACTTACTTCACTCTGTATGACAGACTCTAGGTCCATCCACCTCACTACAAATAACTCAATTTTGTTTCTTTTTATGGCTGAGTAATATTCCATTGTATATATGTACCACATCTTCTTTATCCATTCCTCTGTTGATGGACACTTAGGTTGCTTCCATGTCCTGGCTATTGTTAATAGAGCTGCAATGAACATTGTGGTACATGACTCTTTTTGAATTATGGTTTTCTCAGGGTATATGCCCAGTAGTGGGATTGCTGGGTCGTATGGTAGTTCTATTTTTAGTTTTTTAAGGAACCTCCATACTGTTCTCCATAGTGGCTGTATCAATTTACATTCCCACCAACAGTGCAAGAGGGTTCCCTTTTCTCCACACCCTCTCCAGCATTTATTGTTTGTCGATTTTTTGATGATGGCCATTCTGACTGGTGTGAGGTGATACCTCATTGTAGTTTTGATTTGCATTTCTCTAATGATTGGTGATGTTGAGCATCCTTTCATGCGTTTATTGGCAATCTGTATATCTTCTTTGGAGAAATGTCTATTTGGTCGTCTGCCCATTTTTTGATTGCTTTGTTTGTTTTTTTAATATTGAGCTGCATGAGCTGTTTATATATTTTGGAGATTAATCCTTTGTCCGTTGCTTCATTTGCAAATATTTTCTCTCATTCTGAGGGTTGTCTTTTCATCTTGTTTATAGTTTCCTTTGCTGTGCAAAAGCTTTATAGTTTCATTAGGTCCCATTTGTCTATTTTTGTTTTTACTTCCATTTCTCTAGGAGGTGGGTCAAAAAGGATCTTGCTGTGATTTATGTCATAGAGTATTCTGCCTATGTTTTCCTCTAAGAGTTTGATAGTGTCTGGCCTTACATTTAGGTCTTTAATCCATTTTGAGTTTTTTTTTGTGTGTGTATGGTGTTAGGGAGTGTCCTAATTTCATACTTTTACATGTAGCTGTCCAGTTTCCCCAGCACCACTTATTGAAGAGGCTGTCTTTTCTCCACTGTATATTCTGCCTCCTTTATCAAAGATAAGGTGACCATACGGGCATGGGTTTATATCTGGGCTTTCTATCCTGTTCCATTGATCTATATTTCTGTTTTTGTGCCAGTACCATACTGTCTTGATTACTGTAGCTTTGTAGTATAGTCTGAAGTCCAGGAGCCTGATTCCTCCAGCTCCGTTTTACTTTCTCAAGATTGCTTTGGCTATTCGGGGTCTTTTGCATTTCCATATAAATTGTGAAATTTTTTGTTCTAGTTCTGTGAAAAATTAGTAGTTTGATAGGGATTGCATTGAATCTGTAGATTGCTTTGGGTGGTAGAGTCATTTTCACAATGTTGATTCTTCCAATCCAAGAACATGGTGTATCTCTCCATCTATTTGTATCATCTTTAATTTCTTTCATCAGTGTCTTATAATTTTCTGCATACAGCTCTTTTGTCTCCTTAGGTAGGTTTATTCCTAGATATTTTATTCTTTTTGTTGCAATGGTAAATGGGAGTGTTTTCTTAATTTCACTTTCGGATTTTTCATCATTAGTGTATAGGAATGCCAGAGATTACTGTGCATTAATTTTGTATCCTGCAACTTTACCAAATTCATTGATTAGCTCTAGTAGTTTTCTGGTAGCATCTTTAGGATTCTCTATGTATAGTATCATGTCATCTTCAAACAGTGACAACTTTACTTCTTCTTTTCCGATTTAGATTCCTATTATTTATTTTTCTTCTCTGATTGCTGTGGCTAAAACTTCCAAAACTATGTTGAATAATAGTGGTGAGAGTGGGCAACCTTGTCTTGTTCCTGATCTTAGTGGAAATGGTTTCTGTTTTTCACCATGTTAGGGGGACGATGTTGGCTGTGGGTTTGTCATATATGGCCTTTATTATCTTGAGGAAAGTTCCCAAGTCCATACATTTTTGATTACAATATGACAACTCATTGGAGAGGCTGTGGTATAAATGCAAATTCAATTTAAAAATATATAAACTTAATTTATTATGAAGACAGGAACATGCTGGCTATTTTATTAAGGTGACACAGTTCAACTATACTTTTATATATATATATAACTTGAGGCTTATAACAGTCTTGAAAAAGTCCAGATAATCATTCCTTCAGTTATGTTTTTAAAAACTAAATCTGTAGTGCATGCTACATGTCAGACACAAAACTAGGCTCTGTGAGATACAAAAGCTTGGGATACAATGAAATAAAAGACATGATTCCTGCCACAATATTTGGGTTGGAGAGTCAGTAAACAATATGACAGATGCCTCAGTTAAGGGTACTATATATAAAATGTTTACTACAGAGTGTTTTGCAATTTATATTTACATTGTGTTTTAAAATTCAAAAACTTTATCACACACTATCATTTAGAGTATAATGAGCAGTTAATGATAAGGGTTAGTTTCTGTGTATGAGAAAGGAGTATACCTGAACAGATCTGCCTTTAGAGTTGGAGGAGGGGGGCAAGTGGATGGATCAGCCGGAAGGATGCCCCCACATACTGGTCAAAATCATTCCTGATGGCAACTGTGAGTCTCTCCCCAGGGAATTTCACCTGAGTTTCCTGGGGCTGGATAGAATTGATGCAGCAGGCTGTGATGTCCAGAAGTCTGATTGAAACTTTCTGAGAACAGAGATTCACACTGAAATAAATGGAATAGGAAACCAGCATGTGGTAACCTAATTCTTCCCATATAGCAGGTTCTTGGTGGAAAATAACAAAACAAATTTTAAAAGGAAATTCTTGTACCAAAGCAACCAGTTTGAAACAGCTATGTGTATCAGACCACAGAAAACTCTCCCCCAGTGGTATTTGTAAGAAAAAAACAAACAAACAAACAAAAAAAACCCTCTCCACCAGAGTCACTTAAAAGTAGCCTGATTAAAATAATTAGAAATTTACTCTAGGGAACAATCCATTAGTAGTCAAGGATGTACCAGATAAATTGATAGGTCCCTTAAAGTCCTCCTCTCCATAAAATAACTTTCTGGGCATTAGGTTTTTGTTGTTGCCTTCATTAAATTTTTTTTTAGTTTTGTTTTCTTCAAGACACTACCATTCACTGGCTAAATATTAATACAGAAGTACTTTCTAGAGTGAAAATAGATCTCTTCAGGGCAAGCATGGAACACTACCCTGATCTCTCTGGCGTGTTATAGGTCTCTTATTTGGGGTGAGGGGGGAGGGTTTGAGTATCTTCATCAGCCCCTCCACCCCCTGCCTTGAGGAGCCTTAAGGGACTAGAGTTGTCTCTTGTTGTCTCCAGTCACCCACTTTTTGACTGGGGCTGGCTCGTCTGATTTATCTATGTTCTGACACGGCTTTTCTCACAGGCTGAAGGAAAACATAACTTTTGTGGAGATCAGGTACTCTTTTCCACAATATTCAGGTGGTTTGGAATAATCCCAACTGCAGTACACTTTAACTACAAATGTATCCTTCTGTTAAAAAGTAAGATTCAAATCAGGATCCAGGCCAGGTGAAAAATCTGGAACCTCTAGAGGAAGCCTGGGGAATTCCTCAACAAAAAAAATACCTCTGTATCTCAGTCTAGATAACTAGTGGACTCTAAATTGTGACGATTAGCAGAAAAAGATGAAAGGTCCTATGGAAACGTTTGCCTAAAAGCAACTTTAGTTTTCACTAATTTGGTTATTTTACTCGCCATGTATGATTCCCCCTTTCTGGCCTTCCTATCCTTTCCCTATTTCACTTTTGTCTTTATTGCACAGTCCTTTATTGAACACATGTCTGCTAAACTCTTGGATTGTAAAGATCTTTCAGAGAAAATCTTTCTTTCATGTTTATACTTGTTAGGTACAGATTAAGATGCTCTAACAAAAGACTCCAAAATACAGTGGCTTATGTAAGAGAGAAGTTTGTTTTTCTCATGCAACAGTTTGGAGATAAGTGATCCAGGGCTGTTGGAACCTCTGCCCTACAAAATCATACAGAAATGCATATTTCCTCTAACTATGGATTTGTCCTTCTCTAGGAAGTTTTCTTCCTCATCAGAGTTCAATATAACTAAGAAAAAAGCAAAGAAAGGCTGGCAATCTCTTTTTAAGGAGGAGATTCGTAAGTTGCCCATCTTCCAGCTCCCATACTGGGAAAGGGAGCATCTTTAGTAGTAGGTCGTGTAACCTTAAACCTAGAAGATTCTCTCTCTAATTGTAAAGGAGAAAAAAATGGCTACTGGGACAATTATCATCTTTGCCATAAGGACAAAGTAGAAAAGACATTGAAAAAGAAACCAGAAGACCTCAGTAATTGACCTGGTCACTATGGAAGGTTGCTTGGTCCTTTGTTTCTTCGTTTGTAAATGAGGGGTTGAACAAGATATTTCTGAGGTCCTTTTCAAACTCAATGTTATATGAATAACTTTCCTTACCCACTTTATTTACTTCTGACCTCTATTTTCATAATTCAAAAAGGAACAAGTGAACTTCAATTTGCTTACCAACAATGAGCAGTGTTTTCTTTCTTTCCATTTCTGGTTATTTTTTAAAATGGAAAAGAAGTGTCATTGCTTCTACTTTGATAAATTGTAATATGCCTTTTCCATCATTCCTCTTGCTCTCAGCCTCCTCTCGTATTAGCAGGTAAACTGGTTGTTCCTGAAAAATGAATCACTTCAGGGAATGTTCTTTGAGGAAAATTTAAAGAAAGGCAAACTTTGTTTTCTTTTTTAAAAATAATAATTAGATGCTATCCCCTTGCCTTACTTCTTATAGAAGTATTAAACAAATCCTTATGAAAAAGGAAAGGAACAAAGAGAAAAGCAGTAGAGACGAGAGTCTCTGGAAAACTCATTGAATGGATGGAAAAAGAATCAGAGAAATTTGGAAGAGAAATATAAACCCTATGAAAAGTCTATTGTGATTGTTATATTAAATCTAGAGAAATATTCAATTTTCTACATACCAAAAACATCATCTTTCAAAAAAACCCTCATAACCAGAGTAGACTGTTTCTTCTTACTTTTTTATAACAGCTTTATTGAGATATAATTCACATACCATAACATTCAACCTTTTAAAATATAAAATCCAGTAGTACTTAGTATGTTCACAGAGTCATACAACCATCATCACTATTGAATTTTAGAATATTTTCACCATGTTCAAAAGTATCTATTAGCAGTCACTGCCCACCCATCTCCTTCCCATCTCCAGCCCTTATTCTACTTTCTACATCTATGAATTTGCCTACTCTGCACATTTTATATAAAACATATCTGTGTTTAGTTTGGGGTTCTCATTTTTATTTCACTGTTCTATATGTCTATTTTTAGTATAGTAACACACTATCTTGATTACTGTAGCTTTGTAGTAAGTTTTGAAATCAGGAAATGTGAGTCCTCTTAATTTATTCCTTTTTCAAAATTGTTTTGGATATTCTGGGCCTTTTGAATTTCTATATGAATTTTAGGATCAGCTTGTCAGTATTTTGAGAAAAGGCATCTGGGATTTTGATAGGGATTGCCCAGCATTTGTAGATAAATTAAGTTTTCCAATTTGTGAACAAGAGATGTCTTTTCATTTATTTAGGTTTTATTTAATTTCTCTCAATAATGTTCTATAGTTTTAAGTGTACATGACTTGCATTTCTTTGGTTAATTTTATTCCTAGGCATTTTATTCTTTGTGATGCCATCATAAATGAAGTTTTCTTTAATTTTATTTTCAGATTGTTCATTACCAGTGTTTAGAAATACAATGAATTTTTTTGATATTGATCTTGTATCTTGAAGAATTTATTTATTACTTCTAGTAGTTTTCTTGTGGATTCCTATAAATTCTATATAAACGAACTGCAGATAGCTTTACTTTTTCCTTTCCGATTTGGATGCATTTTTTTTTTCTTGCCTAATTGCTGTGGCTAGTACAATGTTGAATAAAAGTGAACAATATTGTCTTGTTCCTAATCTTAGGAGGGAAATCTTCAGTCTTTTATACCATGTAAGGTGTCAGTGTTTCATAGATAACCTTTATCAAGTTGAAGAATTCTCCTTCTATTCCTAATATGTTGATTGCCTTTTATCATAAAAGAGTGTTACGTTTTCCACGTGCACTTGAGAAGAATGTGTTTTGCTGTTGTTAGTTGAAGTGAACTTCAGATAACTGTTAGATCTAGTTGATTTATAGTGTTGCACCTTGCTGATCTTCTACCTAGATCTACTATTATTGAAAGTGAAATACTGAAGTCTTTTACTTCTGTTGTTGAATTTTCTATTTCTCCCTTCAATTATATCAGTTTTTGTTTCATGTATTTTGGGCTTCTGTTAGGTGCATCTTGTTTATAATCGTTATGTTTATAACAGTGGATTGACCTTTTTATTATTATAAAATATCCTTTTAATGTTAAAATAACAATTCTTAAAATCTATTTTGTCTGATACTATATAGCCACTCCATATCTGTTACTATTTTCATGGCATATACTTTTCCATCCTTTTACTTTCATGCTATTTGTGTCTTTGAATCTAAAATGAGTCTATTTAAAGTGTGTCTTTGAAAGTAAAATGTATTGTTATATCATGTTTTTTTCCATTCCATCAAGCTCTACCTTTTAAATACATTTGGCATTTTCTATAAGTCTTACATCTTTTTTGTTCCTCCTCTATTTCTCCATTACTGTCTTCTTTTGCATTAAATTCATATTTATAGTATACCAATTAATTCCCTTGCTGATTCCTTTACTCTATATTTTTTAGTAATTTTATTAGTAGTTGCCCTCAGGATTACAATTAACATCTTCACTTAGTTCACATTATTACTAATTTAGTTTCAATAGAATACAAAAAAATTTGCTCCACTATATCACCCACCTCCTTTGTCCTTTTATTATTATACAAATTACATATTATACATTATAAGCCTCTCAGCACAGTTTTATAATTATTGCTTTAGCTGTTGTCTTTTAAATTAGATAACAGAAAAGGCTTACAAACAAAAACTACATTTATACTGTGTTTTATAATGACCTGTTGTCTTCATATGGATTCAAGTTACTGTCTATTGTCTGTTCATTTCAGCCTAAATAATTACTTTTAGTATTTCTTGTAGGGCAAGTATGCTAGTGATGAGTTCTCTCAACATTTATTTATTTGGAAATATGCTAATTTCTCCATTTTTGAAGGATAATTCTGTTTAACATTGAATTTTTGGTTGACAAAGCACATAAAATATGTCATCTTACTGTTTTCTGTCCTTCATTGTTTCTGATGAGATGTCAGTTGTTAATATTATTGAAGATCTCTTATTCATGATAAGTTGCTTTTCTCTGGCTAATTCCAAGATTCTCTTTGTTTTATCTCTCAACAGTTTGACTATGATGTATCTAGGTATGCATCTCTTTGAGTTTATTGTACTTGGAGTTAATTGAGCTTCTTGAATGTGCAGGATAATGTTTTTCATCAAATTTGGGACACTTGGGGCCCATTATTTAAAATATTCTTTATGTTTTTTTCTCTCTCCTTTCCTCTTGGACTCTTATTTATGTTTGTTTGTATGCTTGATGGTGTCCCACACGTCTCTGAAACATTATTCTTCATTCATGTTTCTTTCTTTTCCTCAGATTGGATAATCTCAATTGACTTTTCTTTAAATTCACTGATTCTTTTCCCACTCAAATCTCCTCTTGAGCTCTATTAATGAATTTTTATTTTTAAAATTTCTTTTCACATCTTTATTGGAGTATAAATGCTTTACAATGTTGTGTTACTTTCTGCTGTACAACAAAGTGAATCAGCTATATGTATACATATATCCCCATATCCCCTCCCTCTTGAGCCTCCCTCACACCCTCCCTATCCCATCTCTCTAGGTCATCACAAAGCATTGAATTGATCTCCTTGTGTTATGCAGCAGCTCCTCACTAGCCATCCATTTTACATTTAAAAGTGTGTATATATATATATATATTTTATTGAAGTATAGTTGATTTACAATATTGTGTTCATTTCTGGTGTACAGCAAAGTGATTCAGTTATATATATATATATATGTTCTTTTTCATATTCTTTTCAATTATGGTTTATTACAGGATACTGAATATAGTCCCCTGTGCTATACAGTAGGACCTTGGTGTTTACTTTCTATATAGTAGTTTGTATCTGCTAATCCCAAATTCCTAATTTATCCCTCCCCCACCCCCTTTCCCCTTCAGTAACCATAAGTTTGTTTTCTATGTCTCTGAGTCTGTTTCTGTTTCATAAATAAGTTCATTTGTGTCATATTTTCATTTCCACATGTAAGTGATATCATATGGTATTTGTCTTTCTTTCTGACTTACTTCACTTAGTATGATAATCTCTAGGTCCATCCATGTTGCTGCAAATGGCATTATTTCATTTTTTTATGGCTGAGTAGTATTCTATTGTGCATATATACCACATCTTCTTTATCCATTCATTTGTTGATGGACATTAAGTTGCTTCCATATCTTGGCTATTGTTTTTAGTACTATAATGTGGCAACACTGGAAGACAGATTTTCTCTTCCTTAGAGTTCTTTTTGTTGCTGCTTTTTATTGTTTTCTAATTGCTGCTGCTGTTTATTTGTTTAGTGACTTTCCTTGTCTAATTCTGTAAACTATGTATTCTTTTTCATGTGTGGTTATTGATGTTTCTTCTTGATTAGCTCAACAGTCAGGTAATTATTAAACAGATTTCCTTAAATGCATGAAACTGATAAGTATCCCAGCTCTCTATGTGATGGGACATGCCTTTTAAGGCTCTGGCAGGAAATTTATAATTCTGCTATAGTTTTCACTACCTGCTTATACAAAGCATCAAGGTCAGTTAGAGGTGAGAGGTTATGGCCTTCTATGGTCTTTTCTGGGCACATGGGCTTTTGAATTCCCAGGAATATGTCAGAGGTTTTCAATGCACCCTATGGACATCTCATTCTCCAATTTCTCTTTTTAAGTTTTTTTGTCAGCCTTTTGTTAGCCACAAATGGTACTACCAACACAGAGAGCTGAAATGCTAAGCAATTACCACTGATTATTTTTGACAAACATCCTGGAGATAAATCTGTTAACACAGAGTAAGCCCTGAATCAGGTCAAGTAAAGACAAACTCTGAGAGTACGGCCTTTCAGGAGTTGTCAGAATAAGTCAAATAGTGACTATTCACTGAAGATGGGGGTTTTAGGGGAACTCTGATCGTACAGAGTCAGAGTACAATGGCTGCTAGGCTACTACTTTTCTCTGCTACTGATGTTGCAAGGATATTGGTTTTCAAGGTGATTGTGGAGCTGAGCAGATAGAGATTGGATTAGGGAAAGTAAAAACACCACAAGGCTTGTTGTTCTTACCATGATAACGCCATTTTCCTAAAATAACTCTCATCATATTGTTAATTTCCAGAGTGCTGAAAAATTTTTTTTTTTTTTTTACAAGTGTTATCACTACTTATTTAAAGAAGCATATTTTGGAGGTCTTTACTCCCCCATTCTGTAAATGCTACTTTATTTCACCTACTTTTGCAACATATCTTTTACTGCATTGCTGTGGTGCCAAATCCATTCTTGGATGTTTGGGGCCAAGTACCTATTTGGTTCTCTCAGGGTTGAAATATTCTGAACTTTATATTTTATACTTGAGTCCAGATTTCATTATCTTTTGGATCTAAGCTGGGTGATTGAAAAAACATGGAGCCTTCTGAAGACATGTTTGGGAGAAGAGAAGATTGACAGCCCTATTTTCCTCAGCACTCTCTGTCATCTATGAACACCAGTTGATTCTTCTCAAAATGGCTTTTGCTGTGGTCCATTGCTCCTGAATAGCCAGCTTGAGAACAAGATTAAGTTATGTTCTCTGGGATGAAATGACTTTCTCAAATAAAGAAAATCCAAGTTAGACCTGATTCTTTTCCCTCTTCCCCATGCAGGAGAGTACAACCAGAATTTAAGGTATCAGGCCAAAGATAGGGCTCTAGTTATTTCAGGGCTGACATCACTGTCTCTGATTTTTGTGCCTAATTTGTAGTCTATCCATATTCTAAACTCTCTACTCTTCTTTCATTTTTCTTTCTACAATTATTTATTCAACATTTACCATGTGCCAGACATTTGGGCTGATCCCTGATGACATAAAAGTATATTAAACATATTATATTCTCTCTTCCCAACCTGAGTTAATATACGCTAGTCCTCTAACTGGCTCCCCCACTATCTTGCCCTATAATCTTGTGGAAGTCCTTTCCCTTCTGATCCTCCTTATATTCCTCAAGTTTTATATGGCAGGCTTATATTAGGTATATTTAAGACCTTTTCCCCACATTGGATATATTACCTCTATACTCCCATTTTCTCCTCTACTCCAAAAATTCAACAGAATGAATGGTCAATCTTATTTTCAATGGTCAGTCTTATTTCATTTAAGCTATCATTTATTAAACATATTCCAGGAACTAGGCCAAGCATTTTTATATTGGGTTATTTCATTATATATATATGTATATGTCTTACATTCATATAATACCTAGCCTTATACCAGATACTTTATTATTCCATTTTAATAGAAGAATAAACTAAAGTAGAATGCTTGACTTACTTGTCCAAGATCAGATGGCCAATAAGTAGTTGAGCTAATATTCAAACTCAGGAAGTCTAATTTCACAGTCTGTGGCATTATTTATTACAGAATACTATATTTCTATGAAAAAGTTATGAAGAACACAGTCACTGCAGTGACACTGTCAACAGAGTGAAAAGGCAAACTATGGAATGGGAGAAAATATTTGCAAATTATATGTCTGTTAAGGGATTAATACCCAGAATATATAGAGAACTCCTAAAACTCAGCAACAACAAAAAACTTAACAACCCAATTCAAAAATGGACAAAGCACTTGAATAGGACTTCCTACTCCATGATTCCCCATCATCCTGCTTCTTTCCAATTTGGAGGCTATTTATAGTGTGAATTCTTAGAATCGTATCTTCCCAAATTTTTTCTTCAGTACTACTCCCAATGTTTGGGTGCAGGCAAGGCACCACACTATTCAGCTTGTTCTACGGAATCTTCTGTATTTGCCCTTGGCCACCACTTTTTGATTTGTAGTTTAGCATTATTATTCTTATTGCTGGCTGCAGCTTCTGATGATTTATTTGGCTTTTTTTTTTGGCCATTTTTAAATAGTTTTTTTTTTTTAATTCTGTGGTTATTACTTTTTATCCCTTTTTTATTTCTTCTGGGGGGAAAATTCCTGATCTAGCTTTATTCTACCTTCTTAACCTTAACATTTCCCTTATTTAATTTAAAATGTTCTTATTGTAATAAAATCCTATTCCTCAAGGATACATTTCTAATGTGTCTTAGAAGTATGTATATCATGAGGGTTTTTTTTTTTTTAACTTTTATTGACGTATAGTTGATTTAAAATGTTGTATTAGTTTCAGGTGTACAGCAAAGTGAATCAGTTGTACATATACACATATCCACTCTTGT
The DNA here is from genome assembly GCF_028021215.1 of Eschrichtius robustus. NCBI lineage: Eukaryota > Metazoa > Chordata > Mammalia > Artiodactyla > Eschrichtiidae > Eschrichtius > Eschrichtius robustus. The sequence goes on from NC_090826.1 coordinate 51,648,075, forward strand.
TTATTTTCCCATATACATCATTACAGAATATTGAGTAGAGTTCCCTGTGCTATACAGTAGGTTCATATTAGTTATCTATTTTACATATAGTAGTGTGTATATGTCAATCCCAGTCTCCCAATTTATCCTCCCCTCTCCTTATCCCTTAATAATCATAAGTTTGTTTTCTACATCTGTAAAATTATTTCTGTTTTGTAGATAAGTTCATTTTTATCATTTTTTTAAGATTCCACATATAAACGATATCATATGATATTTTTCTTTCTCTGTCTGACGTACTTCACTCACTATGACAATTTCTAGGTCCATCCACTTTGCTGCAAATGGCATTCTTTCGTTCTTTTTTTTATGGCTGAGTAATATTCCATTGTATATATGTACCATATCTTCTTTATCCATTCCTCTGTTGATGAACATTTAGGTTGCTTCCATGCCCTGGCTATTGTAAGCAGTGCTGCAATGAACATTGGGGTGCATGCATCTTTTTGAATTATGGTTTTCTCAGGGTATATGCCTAGGAGTGGGATTGCTTGGTCATATGGTAGTTCTATTTTTAGTTTTTTAAGGAACCTCTAAAATGTTCTCCATAGTGGCTGTACCAGTTTACATTTCCACCAACAGTGTAGGAGGGTTCCCTTTTCTCCACACCATCTCCAGCATTTATTTTTTGTATATTTTTTGATGATGGCCATTCTGACTGGTGTGAGGTGATACTTCATTGTAGTTTTGATTTGCATTTCTCTAATAATTAGTGATGTTGAGCATCTTTTCATGTGCCTTTTGGCCATCTGTATGTCTTCTTTGGAGAAATGTCTATTTAGATCTTCCACCCGTTTTTTGATTGGGTTGTTTGTTTTTTTGTTATTGAGCTGCATGAGCTGTTTGTATATTTTGGAAATGAATCCCTTGCCAGTTGCTTTGTTTGCAAATATTTTCTCCCATTCTGAGGGTTGTCTTTTCATCTTGTTTATGGTTTCCTTTGCTGTGCAAAAGCTTTTAAGTTTAATTAGGTCCCATTTGTCTATTTTTGTTTTTATTTTCATTAATCAAGAAGGTGGATCAAAAAAGATTTTTCTGTGATTTATGTAAAAGAGTGTTCTATGTATTTCTCTAAGAGTTTTATAATATCTGGCCTTACATTTAGGTCTTTAATCCATTTTGAGTTTATTTTTGTGCATGGTGTTAGGAAGTATTCTAATTTCATTCATTTACATGTAGCTGTCCAGTTTTCCCAGCACCATTTATTGAAGAGACTGTCTTGTCTCCATTGTGTATTCTTGCCTCCTTTGTCATAGATTAGGTGACCATAGGTGCGTGTGTTTGTATCTGGACTGTCTATCCTGTTCCATTGATCTATATTTCTGTTTTTGTACCAGTACAATACTGTTTTGATGACTCTAGCTTTGTAGTATAGTCTGCAGTCAGGAAGCCTGATTCCTCCAGCTCCATTTTTCTTTCTCAAGATTGCTTTGGCTATTCAGGGTCTTTTGTATTTCCAATACAAATTGTTACATTTTTTGTTCTAATTCTGTGAAAATGCTATTGGTAATTTGATAAGGATTTTATTGAATTTGTAGATTGCTTTGGATAGTGTAGTCATTTTCAAAATATTGATTCTTCCAATCCAAGAACATGGTATATCTTTCCACCTGTGTGTGTCATCTTTTATTTCTTTCATCAGCATTTTATAGTTTTCTTAGTATAGGTCTTTGCCTCCTTAGGTAGGTTGATTCCTAGGTATTTTATTCTTTTTGATGCAATGGTAAACGGTATTGTTTCCTTGTTTCTCTTTCTGATCTTCTGTTGTTAGTGTATAGGAATGCAAGAGATTTCTGTGTATTAATTTTTGTCTCCTGCAACTTTACCAAATTCATAGATGGGCTCTAGTAGTTTTCTGGTAGCATCTTTAGGATTTTCTGTATATAGAATTATGTCATCTGCAAAGAGTGACAGTTTTACTTCTTCTTTTCCAATTCGGATTCCTTTTATTTCTTTTTCTTCTCTGATTGCCGTGACTAGGATTTCCAAAACTATGTAGAACAATAGTGGTAAGAGTGGACATCCTTGTCTTGCTCCTAATCTTAGAGGAAATGCTTTCAGTTTTTCACCATTGAGAATGATGTTTGCTGTGGGTTTGTCATATATGGCCTTTATAATGTTAATGTAGGTTCCCTCTATGACCACTTTCTCGAGTTTTTAATCATAAATGGTGTTCAATTTTGTCAAAAGCTTTTTCTGCATCTATTGAGATGATCATATGGTTTTTATTCTTTAATTTGTTAATATGGTGTATCACACTTATCGATTTGCAGATATTGAAAAATCCTTGTATCCCTGGGATAAATCCCACTTGATCATGATGTATGATCCTTTTAATATGTTGTTGGATTCTGTTTGCTAATATTTTGTTGAGGATTTTTGTGTCTAAGTTCATCAGTGATATTGACCTGTAATTTTCTTTTTTTGTGATATCTTTTTCTGGTTTTGGTATCAGGGTGATGGTGGCCTCATAGAATGAGCTTGGGAGTGTTCCTTCCTCTGTGATTTTTTTGGAAGAGTTTCAGAAGGGTAGGTGTTAACTCTTCTTTAAATGTTTGATACAATTTGCCTGTGAAGCCATCTCACCTGAACTTTGGTTTGTTGGAAGATTTTAAAACACATTTTCAATTTCAGTACTTGTTATTGGTCTGTTCATATTTTCCGTTTCTTCCTGGTTCAGTCTTGGAAGGTTGTTTCTAAGAACTTGTCCATTTCTTTTTTAAAGAAAGAAATCTTCTTCTTGTCCATAAATTTTTGTAAATTTATCGAGGCTTGATTTGTGACCCAAGATGTGATCTATCCTAGAGAATGTTCCATGTGTACTTGAGAAGAAAGTGTATTCTGCTGCTTTCCAATGGAATGTCCTATAAATATCAATTAAATCTATCTGGTCTTATGGATCATTTAAGGCTTGTGTTTCCTTATTAATTTTTTTGTCTGGATGATCTGTCCATTGGTATAAACGGGGTGTTAAAGTCTCCCATTATTATTGTGTTATTGTCGATTTCCCCTTTTATGCCTGTTAGCATTTGCCTTATATATTGAGGTGCTCTTATCTTGTGTGCATATATATTTACCATTGTTATATTTTCTTCTTGGATTGATCCCTTGATCATTATATATTGTCCTTCCTTGTCTCTTGTAACAGTCTTTATTTTAAAGTCTATTTTGTCTGATATGAGTATTGCTACTCCAGCTTTCTTTCGATTTCCATTTGCATGGAATATCTTTTTCCATCCCCTCACTTTCAGTCTGTATGTGTCCCTAGGTCTGAAATGGGTATCTTGTAGACAGCATATATACGGGTCTTGTTTTTGTATCAATTCAGGCAGTCTATGTCTTTTGGTTGGAGCATTTAATCCATTTATACTTAAGGTAATTATCAATATGTATTTCCTATTACCATTTTCTTAATTGTTTTGGACTTGTTTTTGTAGGTCTTTTTTCTTCCCTTCCTCTTTTGTTCTCTTCTCTTGTGGTTTGATGACCATCTTTAGTGTTGTGTTTGGGTTGTTTTTTCTTTTTTGTGAGTGTATCTATTGTACTTTTTTGGTTTGCATTTCCCATGAAGTTTTGATAAAGCAGTCTATATATATACAAGTTTTTTTTAACTTGCTGGTCTCTTAATTTCAAATGCAATTCCCATTTCCTGCATTTCATACCTTCTTAACATTGACATTTCCCTTATTTAATTTAAAATGTCCTTATTGTATTAAAATCCTGTTCCTCAAGCTTACATTCCTAATGTGTCTTAGAGGTGTGTATATTATGAGTTTTTTAAAAAATTAATTAAGTCTTTGGGTAGGCACTTAACTAGTGGAAAATATTGTGTTTAGATTCTTAGGTTCAAGCTCTGGTTCTTCAAATATGCAATCTAGGAAAGTCACTTATTTTCTCTGAATTTTGTTTTTTTCATAAGCAATTAAGAAATACCTGTTTTCCACCTCATGTTTTTTGAGAGAATCAAGTGAGATATTGTAAATGGAATTCCCCTGTAGATTCTCTAACGTATAAATTACAGGAATTGTGATGATGATAAGATGATGGTGCTGATAATGACGATGAATTGCTTTTTAGTAATAAGGAGTGAAAAAGCTCAAGGGATTACATTGAATTGTTCCTGGCTTATTGACACTTATCATGACAGTGTGACCCCATGGATTTCCATGGAGGGAAATCTTAAGTGTTGGGGAACTTCCTCTCATCTTAGTGGCAAGATCTGGTAAAATATAAGAAACAAATGAGAAACTCAAGATGTCTGCATTTTCAAAAAGCAAAACCACAGTTTATTTTCAATTAAATTATTTTCAGTCATATGCAATTACCAAATGCAGTTAGGCCATTCATTATGGAGAGAAGAAAAATGCAGCATCACTTGTGTTATTTTTAGTGACAGGAGAGTAACTGAATGCAAAGTACCATGTTACTTTTCTCCTAGTTTTTGTGTCTATGAGTTAATTTTCACAGTTGAAAAGAAACAGTGCTCTCTTTCATGCGGGTTATATTTTCACAAGTTTCTAGGCTTGTACTGGAGTACAGTTCATCCATCTTCCATGACACTCCAACCTGACTGCTTCTCTGATACCAATATCTGGGGTTCTCTGTAAAATATAGAAGGCAGTCTCCTTGGAAAATTAAGACTAATTTTTCACAGCATTGGTGAAAATTCAAATAACAGTGGATAAATATCAACTTTCTGAAATACTATAGAAGATAAAATTTTCCAGTTATACTCCTGAGACCCACATTATAATTCCTCCACTTTCTTAGTGACTTTAGCAAACTACATTTTCCTCATCTATAAAATGGAAATATATAGGACCTATCACATAGGGTTATTGTAAGTATTCAATGTGTTCATATAGCTAAATAACAAAAGCATGGTACCTAATAAGCTTTCAGTCTATAGTATTGACTACGAGATAGTAATGATGGTGTTTAAGCTTCATTTACTTTTCTACTTATTCATTACACAGACATCTTGTTGAGTGATTTCTATGTGTCAAAAATGAGGTTAGAGGAAGTGGAAGTGGAACGATTTGTCCTCCTCGCTCAACCTCTTATAACCACATCCAACGTATATCAGTTCTAATCCTAAACATTTTGAAGTTCTATTTCTCTTCTATTTAATCCCTTCACCAACCCCCCAATCTTTATTTCTTTATATCTTTCCTGGAGTATTTCCAGAGACTCTTAATTGGCCTTCTTGACTCTTGCCTGACACCTTCCAATACAACTTCCACTCTGATGCACAAGAGAACATTCTAAAACGTGTCATTCTGTTACTCTCTTACTTACACGTTTGGTTTCTCTACGTCATCTAGAATACAGCACAACCTCTAGATCCTGAATAGATATCAATGTCATGATATCTGATGACTCTCTCTCCAGTCCTATTTTTGACCACATTTCCTTATATGCATCCTATCCCATCAGCTTTACTGAAATACTTAACACTTAGAAATGTATTATGTACTCTCATTTTCCAGTGTTTATGAAGACTAGTCCTCTTGCCTGGAAAATGCTTTCTTGAGCACAATCCATTTTCAGACTAAATTAGTTTTTCTACCTTGCATACCCTCTCCACTATGTAGCTCTAATTTGAGCATTTAACACTTTGTATTGGGTCTGTTTATTTTTAAGCCTCCCAAGCTAGATTGCAAATTATTTGAATTTTCTTACTGTTATTGTATCACTGTCAATTTCTCCCTTTACTTCTGTTAATGTTTGTTTTATCTATTTAGGTGCTCCTGTATTTGGTGCATGTATGTTAACAAATGTTATATCCTCTTCTTGTATTGATCCCTTTATCATTATATAATGTCCCTCTTTGTCTTTTGTTATATACTTTGTTTTAAAAGTATATTTTGTGAGATATGAGTATTGCTACTCTACTTTCTTGTTTCCATTTGTGTGAAATGTCTTATTTTCATCCCCTCACTTTGTCTGTGTGTGTCTTTAGCTCTGAAGTGAGTCTCTTGTAAGCAGCATATAGATTTTTTTTTTTTTTTAGTCTAAAAATACACTCTGTCTTTGATTGGAACATTTAGTCCATATATGTTTAAAGTGATTATTTTTGTTTTGTAAATAAGTTCATTTGTATCATTGTTTTAAGATTCCTCATATAAGGGATATCATATGATATTTCTCTTTCTCTGTCTGAACTACTTCACTCAGTATGACAATCTCTAGGTCCATCCACATTGCTGCAAATGGCATTCTTTCATTTTTTATGGCTGAGTAATATTCCATTGTATATATGTACCATATCTTCTTTATCCATTTCTCTATTGATGGCCATTTAGGTTGCTTCCATGCCCTAGCTATTGTAAGCAGTGCTGCAATGAACATTGGGGTGTATGTATCTTTTCAAATTATGGTTTTTCTCCAGGTATATGCCTAGGAGTGGGATTGCTGGGTAATAAGGTAGTTCTATTTTTAGTGTTTTTAAAGAACCTTTATAATGTTCTCCATAGTGGCTGTACCAGTTTACATTTCCACCAACAGTGTAGGAGGGTTCCCTTTTCTCCACACCCTCTCCAGCATTTATTGTTTGTACACTTTTTGATCATGGCCATTATGACTGGTGTGAGGTGATATCTCATTGTAGTTCTGATTTGCATTTCTATAATAGCAATTTTGAACATCTTTTCATGTGCCTTTTGGCCATCTGTATGTCTTCTTTGGAGAAATGTCTATTTAGGTCTTCTGCCCATTTTTCGATTGGGTTGTTTGTTTTGATGATATTAAGCCACATGAGCTGTTTGTATATTTTAGAGATGAATCCCTTGCCAGTTGCTTTGTTTGCAAATATTTTCTCCCATTCTGTGGGTTGTCTTTTCATTTTGTTTATGGTTTCTTTTGCTGTGCAAAAGCTTTTAAGTTTAATTAGGTCCCATTTATTTATTTTTGTTTTCATTTCCATTACTCTGGGAGATGGATTGAAAAAGATATTGCTGCGAGTGTTATGTCAGAGAGTGTTCTGCCTATGTTTTCCTCTAAGTGTTTTATAGTGTCCAGTCTCATATTTAGGTCTTAATCCATTTTGAGTTTATTTTTGTGTATGGTGCTAAAGAATGTTTTAATTTCAATTTTTTACATGTAGCTGTCCAGTTTTCCCAGCACCATTTGTTGAAGAGACTGCCTTTCCTCCATAGTATAATCTTGCCTCCTTTGTCATAGATAAATTGACTATAGGTGCATGTGTTTATTTCTGAAGTGCTGGGGGGAGGGATTGTTAGGGAGTTTGGGACTGACATGTACACACTGCTATATTTAAAAAGGATAACCAACAAGTACCTACTGTATAGCACTGGGAACTGTGCTCAGTATTCTGTAACAACCTATTTGGGAAAAGAATTTGAAAAAGAATAGATACATGTACGTGTATAACTGAATCACTTTGTTGTACACCTGAAGTTAACACAACATTGTTAATCAACTATACTCTAATATAAAATAAAAAGTTAAAAAAATAAAGTGATTATTGGTAGATATGTCTTTACTGCCATTTTGTTACTTGTATTCTGGTTGTTTTTATGGTTCTTCTGTTATTATCTTCTTCTTTTAGTTTCTTCCCTTGCGTTTGGATGATTTTCTTCAGTTATATGTTTGTGTTCCTTTCTCTCTAGTTTTTGTGTAGTCTAATGTAGGATTTGATTGTTGGTTACCATGAGGTACATATATGTTGACCTATAACTACATCTACTTATTTCAAACAGGTAGTCATTTAAGTTCAGGCACATTCTAAAAGATCTACATCTTTCACTCCTGTCCCCTACATTTTAGGTTTTGATGTCATATTTTACACCTTCATGTTTATCCCTTTACTGCTTATTATAGTTATTGTTGATTTTACAATGTTGTCTCTTCATAATAACTTATTTAAGTAGTTGATCCTCAGCTTTTACTATATATTTGCCTTTACTACTGGAATTTTCTCTTTCCTATATATATATTTACTTCTTGTTATAGCCTTTTCTTTTCCACTTAGAGAAGACTCTTTAACATTTCTTTTAAGGTAGGTTTCATATAAAACTCTCAGTTTTTGCATGTCTGAGAAATTCTTTACCTCTCCTTCAGTTCTAAATGATAATCCTGCTAGGTAGGTTATCCTAGGTTGCAGGTTCTTCCCTTTCAGCACTTTGAATATATCATGTCACTCACTTCTCTCTATAGATTACAACACTTCTGCAGAAAACTCAGCTGATAGCTTTATGCTATCAGCTTGCATATGACTTTGTATTTCTTTTGCTGCCTTTAGAATTCTCTCTTTATTTTAACTTTTTCCATTTTAATTATGATATGTCTTGTTGTGGGTCTGTTTGGGTTCATCTTTCTTGGGACCTTCTGTGCATCCTGTAACTGGATATCTGTTTCGTTCTTCAGGTTTGGATAATTTTTAGCCATTCTCGTTTGACCCCCTTTCCTTGCTCCCTTCTCCTTCTGGGGCCCCTGTAATTTGAATATTGGTATGCTTAATGTTGTCCCAGATATCACTTAAACTGTTCTCCTTTTTAAAATTTGTTTTTCTTTTTGCTGTTCTGATTAGGTGATGTCCATTATTCTATCTTCCAGATCACTTATGCATTCTTCTGCATCACCTAGTAGGCTGTTAATCCCTTCTAGTGTATTTTTTCATTTCATTTATTGTATTCTTTAGCTCTGACTGGTTATTTTTCATATTTTTATTTCCCTGTTAAAATTCTCACTGTATTCATCTATTCTTTTCCCTAATTCAGTTAGCATTCTTATTACTAACGTTTTTAACTATTTATCTGGTAAATTGTTTATTTCCGTTTCATTATTTTATTTCAGGTTTTTTTGTTGTTGTTGTTCTTTCAACTGAAATGAATTCCTCGGTATTCTCATTTTGCTTAAATTTCTTTGTCTCTATGAAATTAGGTGAAACACTTGCCCTTTGCGGTCTTGAAGGGGTGTCCTTCTTTGGGAGCTTTTCTATCCAGGGTGTATTTGCCCACTGGCTTTGGTGGGAGAGCTGGATCTGACATGAACACAAGTCACATTTTTCCCCAGGGTGTGCAAGCAGCTATTACCTTGGTAGGATGTGGTGCTGGGAATGGAGGGACGAGGGCCAGATTTAGGCATGAGCTGGGACTTCTCTTCTGCTCAGTGGCTGTCACTCTTTATCATGCTGGTGTTAGGTCCCAAGTTGCTGGAGCAGAAGTCCTGAGGGTTGTGTCCATGCTGACTTTGTTCCCTTTAAGTGTGTACTCTCCCCCATCCCAGCACCATCATCCTTGCCCCAGAGCAGAGCTGGTGCAGGTGGGGCTGGTATGGGTGCTAGGCATGTGTGTGGGTGTGCGCCAGGGCTGCAGTCAGTGACTCAAACTATTTCTGATGTACTGTCTGAGTAAGCACCAGTAGTGGTTGCCTCTGTCCTGATCAGACATTGCTCTGGGTCTGAGCTGGCTGTTTCTCTCCCTGCTGAGCTCTCCCTTTGTCTGCTGCTGCTCTCACTCTGGTGTGCAGCTAAGCCACAGAGAAGGCAGGGCCAGTGTTGGCACTTGACATGGGTCTGGGCATGAACTATGATGGTTTAGTTGCATTCAGAAACCCAGGCTACTTTTGATGCACTGCCTGTGTAAGTGCCATAGTGGCTGCCCCTGCCCTGCTCAGAGATTGCTCTGAGTCTGAGTCACCTTTGTGCCTCACAACAGAGCTCTCCCCTTGGCCACCACAGCCCTTGCCCCAGTGTGGAGCTGCATTGTGAAGCAAGCAGCGCCTGAGCAGTCACTTGGCTCCGGCTGAGGCCCATGCCAGGGCAGTCACAGGAAACAGACCAGCTCTTGTGCTGTTTCAATTCGCCCTCTCTGCCCTGTTGGAGGAGTAAGCAATCATGTGCGCACTTCTCATGAGCAGATTTCAGGCTTCCCACGGCCCTTATGTTAATCCCACAGGCCCTCCAACCAACCAAGAAGACTCATCTTCTCAGCATCAGACCACAGGGCTGGGGCAGCCATATGTAGCTCAAACTGCTCACTCCCCAGGGAGGATCTCCACCCGTGAAATCCCCCTCCTCTTCTGAGTCCCCTCCTAGTGGCACAGGTCCCGACCTGATCATTTCTCTTCCCTTCCTACTAGATTCCCCATGGATCTTTCTAACAGCCTTGGTTGTACAGGAGTCTTCCTGCCAGTCTCCAGTTAGTTTTCAGTGAGAATTGTTCCACGAGTAGATGTCTTTTAGATGTGTTCATGGGGAGAGGTAATTTCCATGTCCTCCTACTCTGCCATCTTGATCCCTTCCTATAAACTTATACAGTGTTACATGCCAATATATCTCAATAAAACTGGGAGAAGTGGGAAGAAAAGCAAGTCTCAGCAATTGCAAATCTGACACTAAAACTAGAAAGTCTCTGATTTAGGACCATAGTATCTGACATTTCTCTCAATCTGGCTTTGACTCTCTTTAGAATCTGTCTTGTTTCTTCATCTTCCCTAGCTGGATTGGGTATCACATTACTTGGATTGAAAAAGGATGATAAACCTGTTACTACTCAAAAAGAAATTGCATTTAAAACCATAATTTATAAAATTCTGCTGGACAAGTTTTACCAACAATAACAAAGGTATAAAATACAAATGTGAAGCTTCCCTCTGTCATTAGACAGCTACCCTAATATCATACAAATGTCACTAGACAACAGATTTATGTATAATAGAGAAATGAAAATATATAGAAGTATAAATGTACATATATATTCAATCATATATATATATATGATTGAAATGATTTTCTTGGCAGATAAGTAATAGGCTTAAAATTAAATCATAATTCATTAGGTAATTTTAGTAAGATTCTCTGCTCACTGCCAAATTGTTCATAAATTCCTACTGGAATCAATTACTTAATATTACTGCCTTATATCAACTGCACAATTTCTATTCTTTTCCAAAATATAATATTTCAAAAAAGGAAAGTTCAACATCTCAAGTCAACTGTGGCTCACATATATATCTAATAGTAATTTCCTAAATTTGTATTTGGGCTCAACATATTACAAAGTGCTTTAAGGTTAAATCTCATTTGTTTTTTGCAGGGGTAGGTACCCTTGCTTCACCAACTTGGGAAGTCTTAATGGCTAGCATGAACTTATTGGCCAAAATGTTTTGGTAAATAGGGTTGTAATAATTCATTTATTCTGCTGTATCAAAGGATATTTTCCATCAATTACTCTACATTTTCCTTAATCTATGTCTCTGAGCTCTTATACATGCTAGATATTATCATTATAAAAGAATATGGATTTAACAAGTAGTTGGTTGATTAATGTCTGTTTCTTTTGTTTGCATTTAATGGGGCTAGTGTTGCATAATTTCTCCTTGGACAAAACCTCTGAATTAACATCTATGTATATTAATCTTGCTAAGGCTCAGTTCTCTCACTTGTAAAATGGGTAAATAAATAGTACATAACACATAGTGTTTATTTTATGATTTAATTATATAATCTATGTGAATTCTGAGCACAGTGCTAACTAAAATTGAGCAAAAGAAAGAAAAAAGAGAAATGGTGGCTACTGTTCTCTTTCAGCAAATGAATTGGTTCCAATCACTTCGGTCATTTTGCTGTTTACTTGAGAAAAATTGTATAAATTAAAAGAAACATATATTTACATCTCAAAGTTAAATGTGAGTGGATACTCGGGGACAGTCTAGTGACTTCTCTAGACAGCTTTTTAACTTTGTCTTCCAAAGGGCTATCTATTGGCCTGGCAGCTCAATCATCGAAAGGCATAATTAGGTGTGGAGACACTGGAAGGCAAGTAAGTGGGCTGTACAGTGGCTCTCAGGAGCAGAGATGAGGTAACACTGCCATGTTTGTTTGTGGACACTTTGTTAACCACAGTCTTCGTGGCTATTTGTATAGCGTGTTTCCTGAGGGTAATAAGTGATGAAAAACATGGAATGTGGGGTCATAATCACTTGGGTACAAATCTAAGTTTCTTATTATCTGTTTGATTTCAGACAAGATACTTAATGCCTTTGGTCTGTTTCCTCATCTATAAAATGGAGATAATAACACAGTTGAATTTCACAAAGATTCATTACATAAAATCTACACTAAAATATACATTATCTCTTGCACATAATGGCTGTTCCCCTGATGTTAGTCCCTTTCCTTTCTCAGATTAATCCTCATGATCCCTTCCCTCCCCTCCTTCCAAACCTATCAAATTGCCTTTATAATCTGGCTCATAGTAGCTCAGCCTCATTACTTGGTCCCAATACCTCTACTGCATATCTGTGTATTATAAAGAGGAAAGTAAACTACATACACACAATGAAACTGGCAAAGATGGGGAACTTTGTAGTCAGATACATTTATGTTCACGTCCTGGCACCACCACTACCAGCTCTAGATTCCTAAGAAAATTATTTCACGTGGCTAAATCTCAGTTTCATTATCTTTAAAATGATTTATGTGAACTTACTTTCTTGTGTTGTTGGTAAAATTGGAAATAGTACATGTAAAAAACCGGGAATAAAGCAGACTATAACAGCTATCTCTGACCTTCTTACTTTGTTTCCCCTATGATAGGTAGATTTATATATAGATTTCAAAATAATACATGCTTGAATGGCAAAATAGATCCAAAGACCAACTCAGGAGGTGAGGGCAGCTTGGACGGGTTGGTGAAGGGATTCATAGCAGGATGGAGTTTTGGCTTAAAACAGTGTGTGGTGTTGGATCAAGTCAATCAGTGTAACATGTGGGATAGCCTGGAGCTTTGATGGTGCCTTAAAACAGCTGTTAAAGTGCGTTCTCTTTTTTTAAACATCAACTGGAATTATTTAGCCAGGCAGTGTTTGCATTAACCAAAAAGCAGCCCTGCCTGCAGAGCAACTATTAATTGGATTAGATGCAATCTAGCCATCAAGTCTTGATTTATTATGCATGTAAGTCAAATGGCTTAGCAGGACAGACAGGCAGACGTTGTGAAAAATAAATGGGTAGAGTTTGACCAACAAATATTTTATCCCCAAAATGTGGGTGTCTTGTTTGTAGACCATTCATTCATCCATACATTAAACAAATATTTCTAGGGTGCCTGATATGTGTCAAACTCTAAAATGGGCTCTGAGGCCCCAAACATGATGAAGATAGAGACCTGGCCCTGAAGGATCCCAAAGTCATGTCGGGGTGTCAGGTTTATAAACAGACAATTATAGTACAAAGAGATGAGTGCAATGTTTGATACATGCCCAGGTGTTTTAGAAGTACAATGAAATTCCTGATTCATCTTTGGAGGGTTGGAGAAGATCTCGGAACTAAATCTTGAGTATTAGAAGACAGTTAAGAGTCAGGAAAGCCAAGCAGAGAGTGAAGGCATTCTAGGCAGAGGGGATACCATGAGCAAAATTACAGTGGCATGTAATATGTGTGCATGGAAAATATTTGTTGTTGTGAGCACATGAATGCAAAGAGTAAAGAGCAATACGTATAGAAGTCGGTATATTAGACAATCTTGGAGGGTTTTGTAGACTGGGTAAAGGATCTTAGAAATTACACTGTAGGAATATTTAGAATTTTTCAAGCTGGTTTTTCATTTTAGAACATTTTGGTGATGGATATATGAGAAATGCATTTGAGGGAGAATAAAATAATGGTTATTATTTTGGTACAGGTGAGAGATGATAAGAGTGAACTACTGGCAGTGAAGTAGAAATGCATAGAAAGATTCTGATTCAAAAGAGATTTAGACAAGGAAATCCTGAGGGATTTAGTGATTTATTAGATGATAGGATTGAGAACAAGACAGAAGTATGCATGACTCTCAGTTCCTAGATTTAGTGACCAATCACTTGTGTAATTGCTTATTCTATATCTGTTCATTCTAAATATTACGTCATAAACTTCATGACAGCAAGAACTAGATCTGTTTCTCTCTTGACATATTAAGAGAATTTTGCATAGTTCCTAACACATGTGGATGCTCAATAAATGTTTGCTGAATCAGTGTATCATAGAAAATGAAGGATGATTAAATGGTTAGAGGGGAAAATGATGAACTCCACATTGGATGTGTTGGTTTGCAAATTTAAATGAAACACGAAGACAGAGATAAATAGCAGGTGTGTGTGTATAATTAGGAATAACCAGGTCAGGAATCACTGAAATTCTCTGTCTGATGATTAGGAGCCTCTTACACAGGTAGATCTCTTCTTTATTGGTGATCAGTTGAATACATTTCCTGGTTGGTCAGTTGATTTTTTTCCATTTGATTCATTTCTGAACAGAAACATTTCTTTAGTGCTTGGGCTAAATGAGATTTTCAACTATACTGAATTAGATTCCCGCTCTATGAAAAACTGTACAATCTGGGGATTAAATCTCAGTTCCAGAGGTTTGGTCATGTATTTTAATTTACGTCAGGAATGCTCTAGGTTAGTCCTGAAAGAAAAAGGAAAAAAAAAAAAAAGATATCTTCCCCAGATAGGTAGGGAATAACAGGTTGAAAAGAAAAATAACTGAATTGGAAACTGACCAAGGCTGATGACTTCATGGCAAATGGTAATTTGCATTGTACCCAAGAAAAGCTGTAAATAGAGATATTTGAAGCCACAGAAACCTGACAAATAATGCCTGACCACATTGCCAAATCCTGACATTAGGACAACGAGGCTACAAAATCAGATATGAGCTAAGTCTGAGGTCATCATCAAAGAAGTTACATCTGCAGTGCTAAGTTCACCCTACAGGCAAGGGCTGTAATTGATTAGTGATGTCTGTCATGGGCATAGGAGAGGGATTGATAGTACTTGAGTCAGGTATTTGCTATTACTAATGTAGACAAAAGCCATGTGAAGATAGATAGATAGAGGAAAATAATCACTGACGCACAGGAAGGGCCTTAAAAGGCATTTGATGGTGGGATATACTTCACAATATGCATGCCAGGTAGACATTCCCTGGAGTCCTCTAAAAATGGAAGCACTACGCTTAAATGGCTGATTTTTATTTTTGAAAATTTGACCATTAGAAAGATTTTCTTTAAGGGAAAGCAGGCTTATTTTAACCTTTATTGTTGCAAGTTATTTTGATGACACAAAGTAAGCTTAATCTTTAAGATGAAATAATATCCACAAGAATAAGCCCAGAGGTAACTGAATTATTTGAATTTTCTCTTTGAAAAATAGAAAATATTTAATCAAAATAATCCTATGTTGACTAAGTAATCAGAGCCATAGTCTTATCTCCTGCTTCCTCATTGACCAATGTCTATAGTTTCTGGGGAAAATAGTTTCCTGTTTTCAGAGACCTCTATTTAAAGGGATCCTGGGGTCTCCTTCAGTTGTTCATTTAAGGGTTTTTTTTTAACCAATCCACATTTATGGAGATGTACTATGTGCTCAGTATTGGACTTAGTTTTAAAAGAAATGTGTCTCACTGTCCCTGCCTTCATGAAGCTTTTCATATACCAGACAATGTCATTACTTTCTCTTCCTTTATCTGGTGCTTTCCTAATCAGCAGCCCATTATTTACAGAGAGGAAGTTCCCAAATTGCAAGACCTAAGGGAGTTGTCCTCAGAAAAGACCCTAAAAAATTATCTTATTTCCACATAAAGTCAACAAATTTATTCAGGAGTATAGCTGGGTTCTCTCCTCCTACTCATTTTCCTTTGATCCCAAAGAGGAATCCATTAAGCGCTTGATTTCACAATGACTGGCACCCTTGATAAGGTGGCAACCATAAGCATTTCCTTATTAAAAGGGAGCTATGTTTTATAACATGTGACCCAGTTTTCTCCTGATCATGGCTGATAGGCCTAGAAGTGGCCATCTAACCCAAAGAAAGACAATTGATAGGCTCACCATATATACACTGGTACAAAAGCTCTGTCTGATAATGATGACTTCATGGACCAAATAGATTTCTTTGGGCATCTGAGCTGTAAACATGAGGAGATGGTTGTTTAGTTGATTCTGGTAGAAGAGAAAAAGGGAATACATCATGAAAAGTAGACACAGGAAAATAACTTAGTCATATTAGTGGCAGAGAGCCCCAACATAAGAGTGAATTGATGCCTGCTTTTAAAGGGAGAAGATCTACTGAAGGGACCCCTTGAGTTACTAAAGGTGTCATCTGACTACTGGAGTTATTATTCTGTCTTAAATATAGCCCTATTTTTATGAGGCTCAGACATATGTTTGATGCTCCTGTTACCTATATTCCGTTCGTATACTTACAAAATGCATCCACATTCATACCAACTTTTGAAACAAATGAGTCTATTTCGTATCTGGCCACAAAAATTTATCTAAGGCACATTTACACTCAGTTTCTCTTAGGCACATCTACTCCACGCATGATGGGCAGTAACTCATCGTGCAGCGTCTTGTGAAATTCCAGTAAGAGAAGAGTCCTACACACAGCACCATGCCCTAAGGAGTGACAGTGACAAATGACTGTACCCAAAGAAGAACAATAAAAACTGTGATCCATCTCATATAAAGAACATCTGAAGTCTCTTGACATGATAAGCTTAAGAAAATAAAATGCTTAGGAGCCAATGCAGCTAACTTCAAATATATAAAGAGTAAATATAAAAATGGAGCCTCAGACTTGTATTATATGTGTAAAAGGAGAAGAAATAAGATTAATGTGTGGAGACACATGAAGATGGATTTTATTTAAATACAAGTATTGTGACCATTTGAACATCATTACCTACCTCAGTCTGCCCCCATCCACGCCAGGCCCTCCCAAAAAGAATGGACTAGCTGCTTGAGTTAGTAAGTTCTCTTCTCCATCACCTGAAGAATTTGAAAGAGGCTGGGTGTCTATTTTTCACACTGGAGAGGTTGTTTCTGCATGATTGAGAATTTGAAAGAGATAAGTGACAAGGTTGCTTCTAATCCATGACTCCATATCAAATGGCTTCTAGTTTTTAAAACTAAGAATTGACCTCAGGAAGAGATTTTCTATTTTAAAGCTACCAGGTAAAATAAAAGCAGTAATTCTACTGGAAAAGTTGGACACCAACAGTAATCCATAGACAGAAAACCAGGTACTACTTAAAGAAAATGCCCCACTGGAATAAGGTCATGTGTCTCTAACTATAATTTACACAGATGGTTTTAATTTTTAACAGATCTTGAAAGATTAAAAGGATCTACATTAGGATCAAGAAAGTGCCAGAAAAACTTCCTTTAGAATTTCACCTTTGTTGGAGATGGAAAAGTATTGGGTTTAATCTATAAATTTTGGGGGTTTTTGTAATTCAAACTTATATTCCAAAAACAGTGTGTGTGATAGATTATTTTTAATCTAACAAGGTCTAAAGAGCTCTATTGATTGTAGCTTTATGAAACAAGCATTAGATTAGGAAGGACAACTTCAGTTGTAGAAGTTTTGGGATAATTTTAATGTAATCATTCAGTTGCTGAATAAAAAAAATTAACCATGTTTATTAAGGAAAATGGTTATTGAAAATATAGAATAGTAGAAAAGAATAGAGAATTTAAGAATTTTTATTTGAGTAGAATGTAGCAATGAACAGGAAAAAAAAAAAACAAATAAGACCCAAGTCATAAATATCCTTATTGGTTACAAAAGATGTTTGGAACTTATTCTGTGGGTTCTCAACCCCTCTCCATCTCCCAGAGAACAAAATAACTCTATATTCTAGTAGTAAGATACATATTTGGCTCTGTCTATTTCTGTGTTATGTGGCTGTCATTGAAGGGTCTAGGCAATAGAGTAAACACCAATACATAAGCACCGTAAGTAAATTCTCAAAGTTCACTAGCCCTCATACCCTTCCTTCTCATCCATCTCCTCCTCCTTCCTCAGTGAATCCACTTTCTTTGAGAGATAGTGTAATTTAAATGTTGCAGTGATGGTCTTTAGGGATATGCACACATATTGTGGCTTTCTCTCTCTTTTGTTCCACTTGTAATTAGATGCGACCTGTGACTTTCCTTGACCAATGCATTTGAACACATGTGTGTATCTTTTGGGGCTAGAGAATCTATTTGCTGATGCTAAACTCTCTAGAACTCTTTTCTTTCTGCCACAGCAACATCGAGTTTCCCGTTTGGCCTGGGTAGTGAATAAACACAATGATGACACAGAGAGAAATCTCTAACTGACCCACATTGCACATGCAGCATGAATGAGTGGGGGTGGGGGGGGAAATATCCAAAAAACTTTCTTGTTTTATCCAACTGAGAGTTTGGAGTTTTCCTGGTATGGAAACATAACATAAAAATCCTGGTTAGCATAATTGTAGATATTGAACTTTGTTTCCTTAGGGAACATTGTGAAATGTGAAAAATATTTAGGAAGGGTAGTGAGGGGAGGAGTCTCCCTCCAACACCCCACCGGGAGAACTGAGAATTCTGGACTTGGAAGATTGGGTAAAAACGTTTGACCTATGGCTGTGTTAGTCTCAAATGGAAAGAGCCTTTAAGTTTGAAACTAAAAGAACTATAAACATAAAAAAAGAACCTTGAGCAAGTTGGTGGCACTAGCCTTATTCCACTGGGCTGGAAAAATACTTGTTTGAGTGAATGACATGGGACATTTGCTCTCATTATAGCTGTTGACACCCTGCCTCAGTTTCTTTTAGCTTTAGTATCCAGAACAATCCCATCCCAGCAGTTGTTGGTAGAAAATTATTCTTGTAATAAAAAGTGCTCCATGTAAGTGCAGGGGTGGAGAAACAAGCTTTTAGTGTCCAATCCCCTTCCTACCATAAATGCTAGAGAATTAACTTGAGAAGAAGAAAATATTGTATTAAAAACTAGTTAAGAATACTTTAGGTATAAAGCAACTGATTTCAACAAAGAAGAAGAAAATATGGATTTATAGGTAAAGTTATTTCTCAGTCCTGTGTTATGAATAGATACAACTCCCACAGAGATCAAGGCAATATAGAAGACTTAACAAGCCACTTGGATAGAGCATTGAACTTCAAGTATTGGCATGTTAATTTCAATAATTATCCAACACTTTAAAAAATGAATTAGAAAGGCAGAAGCAGTTTAGCCTAGTGGAAATAGCACTAAAGAGGGATTCAGAAAGTTTGTCCTAGGTCTGCCACAGGTTAGCAATGTGACCTTGGACGTGTCACTAACCCTCATCAATACTAAGTTTCCCCAGATATAAAATGAGTGGGTTAGAACCAGGCAGTCTCTGAAATCCTCATAGCTTCTGAGTGCTGTGATTCTCTGACCCTTTGATTTGGTGTTTATTCCCCAGTCTGACATTAACTAGCTTGAACAAGTCATTTAGTATTTCTGGACTTCATTTGCCTCGTGAGAATAATAATAGCTTATCTGCCTGAAGGAAGGGGCTGGAACCCATTATCTCTAAGTCCCTTCCAGCCCTAACGTATTTTTCTATGAAATAAACATTTCAGGAGCTCATTATTATGTCTGTTAATGTTTCTACCAGTGGTGTTGATAGGAGCCATATGAATTTTGGAAGAGTGAAAGGGTTGGAATGTAGGGAAGAGAGGAGATAAGAAACAAGAGTAAAAGGACAAATAAAGATGAGATGATGAAGAGATGAAAGTAACGAGTATGGGCAAGGAGAAAACCTGGCTTTGCCCTTTGCTTTGTCTATTGTTTAAGATGCTTTCAGTTAAAAAGCAAACTAAAGCATCAGTCAAAACACAGATGACCGAAATCAGACTGGTTACAAATAGAGAGTGTATTGCCTTGTGACTCTTACAACTTCAGAAATATGGCAGCTTCAGGCATAGTTTGAACCAGAGATTCATGATGTCATTGAGATTCCAGTCCTTCCTCTAAAATTCTCTTAGTTCTTCCTTCCTCAAAGGGTTGACTTCATTCTTACACTGGGTTCCCTCATGAAGCAGTTTCAGACTTTGTTATACACGTTATACTGTCCACAGAAATACAACTTTTATTTCTTCATTTCAAAGGAAAGATGCTTTGTTTTTTTCACTACTATATTCTCAGTGCCGAGAACGTTGACATGCACAAAGAAAGCCCTGAATGAATATGAATTAAATGAACGAATAGTACTCGGCTCTTAAGGTTTTTTATAAGACTTAATGTAGATAACGCATATGAAGCACAGTGCTTGATGCATAATAAACTCCCAATAAATAGTAGTCAAAATACCAGGTGAGGTAGCTTGGAGTTAGTACGGGAGAAAAAGAGGATAATAGCTGACCTTTATTGAGTATTAACAATATGTCAGGCACTGTTCTAAGACCTTAAATATAATAAATCATTTAATCTTCAAACAGCCTTAGGAGGTAGTGGTATTAGTTTTCCCATTATCTAGATGAGGAAACTGAGATGCAGAAAGATTGTGACTTGGCCGAGTTTACACACCCAGACTCAAACTCATTGTGACAATAGCACATAAGTTATAATCTTTCACAAAACACAGCAAACGTAGTAAGTCGCAATTGAGAATGTATGTATTCCCAAATCATCATGAGTTTCTCAACCAATATAGGAGGCCATCATGTCTTTTACATTTAAGCTTAACCTGTGTTAGAAATTCTGAAGTAGAGTATAGGGGTCTGTAGCTTTCAGGGTCTGTGCTGACAAATTTTGGGTTCTTTACTCCTTGGTTTGCAGAGTGTCTTCTCCCCATCCTCTCTCTCTTTGGCACTTCTTGGTAGAGACAATTTGGAGGAGAGATGGTTAACTTGATTAATTAGGTTGACTTACCCTCAACTCTGTAACTCATGGTGGTGTGGAAAGAAAACGGATTAGGGAACTGGATAGACCTGAGCTGAATTTAAATCGCAGCTCTACCATTTTTCCACTGAGTGAGTACATGAGTCAGTGCAATAATTTCTGGGAGGTAGTCCTACCATTTCCCCCTTTCATGTCTCCAGCCCTTATGTTTAACAAGAATTCATCATGTGGGAACTCATCAAACCATACGACCTTGAATTGAAAGAGAATCAGGGATGGTTAATTTTTTCCTGGCCAAGGCCAGCCACGTACAGAAAAGCTATCACTTCGATCCACAATACAAGGGGATATATTGCTCTTTTGAAGGAATGGGTTGCTTCCTTGGGACAATGGCCTGACCCAGTGTACTTTGGTCTAAGACCCTGCATGGAAGTAGTGATTTATAAGGGCCTGTAAGTATCAATAGTGGCAATTTCCTCCAATGCAGCATATTGCTACCTGCCAAGTGACACTGGCCAATGGCACATTACAGACAGACAAAGTGATTTAGAGAAACCAGGCAGCTTTCCCTCAACTCAAGCTTATTTCAAAACCTTCAAGCCAAAGTATAACAGCAAAGGTTCTGAAGGAGTCTAGCTGTGTTATGAGTGATTTAGATTTCTCTGACTATCTGCTCTGTCTCCAGGAATGATTTTGGAGAACAGTGTCATAAGATACTAGTGACCTAATTTCCCTGCCACAGCAATAATTATCCCCAAGCTCAGCATCATTATTTCAAGCACATAATACAATGTTTTACATATAATATGTACTTGATAAATACTTATCAATGATTAAATAAATGAATAAATATCCCTGGTTGCCTGTTTTATGTAAGTCAGAAAACTTTGGGGTGAAAAAGCTTGAAGTGAAAAAAGTTATGTGACTTTGAACAAATAACTTAACTCCTACCTCATTGCCTCATTTTATCTTCCATATCAAGTGGATTGCAGAGCCCTAACATTCTTTTTTCCTAAATATTTACATTTGCCCCTGAATTCTGGGCCTCACCACCTCTTGCTTGCCCTTCCTGATTTGTTCTCCTTCACTCATATCTTTCCTCCTCTGGTTCCACCCTCCTCAGTGCTGTCAGATGATCTGATCATGTCTTTTCCTCCACTTCAAACATTTCAGGGGCTCCCAAAAGGCAAATTAGACTCTGTTGGTGTATTCAAATACAAAAGTGCCTGTCTTTCATAAAATGTCACTTTTTCTAAGAGGTCTTGATGGGCCAGGGCCACCCAACCTTATCAGCTGACGCTGCTCACTGGCACAGGGAAAGGAGCACCCACCCCTTTTCTCACCATTTTGCCAAGTATGGTGAGGAAAGCTCTCTCTCAATCTAGATTATAGACCTATTAACTAAAAAGGAAACCCAAATGTCATTTCCAGTTTCCTCCGGAAGCTTTGAATAAGACACAGAGCCAAGGTGACTGATTCCACTTTACATTTTGCTCCCAGCAAAATGGTATGCTCTGAGTTTTAAGCACTGAGGGCCCAGCAAGCCACTAAATGCATTTTCCCAGGCATGTTTCACCCTCAATTTTTCTAACCTCTTACTATCATGGGGGAAATTTAATCCATATGTTTCTGGTTCATTTACACTTAACTCATCATAATGTTGTGCTGTAAGAGCGACTTGATGTCAAGGAAGCCTTGTGGGCCTCATTTATACATGTCTTTTCTTTGAACCAGGAAGTTAAGGTTTGCCAGAAAAAGCAGAAATCAACATTTTAAAGGCTGCTTCTTTTTCTAAAGTGAAACTTTAGAACCTCTTACAATGTGAGAATTTCTAAACCCAGAACGCCAGGGTTTTATTGCTTAAACATCAGTATGCCCTCTAATCCTTTTTCCTTTCTCTCCTTACCCCTAGCCAGACAGTGTGCCGCCATTCTTAAAGAATATTTGAGAAATGAAGAGTTAATTAGGGAAATGGGAGTAGAGCAGGGGGCAGAAAAACAGTGACAAGGAATTTCAGAATCCTGAAACCCAAATGGAGTAATTGACTGTGGAGGACTTCATATGTCATCCAGGATAAACACAGTTCCTTCTGACTTGCTGAGCTAATGGAGATGAGTATAACACCATGTGGCTTACCCTGCAGATATCAATTAAGTCTGTTGTAATTGAGACATCTTTGTTGGTCACCCTAGACCAGTGCTGTCCAGTAGAACATTCAGCAATGATTGGAATGCCCCACATATGTGCCCGCCGTCCAATACACTAACCATGTGCAGCTATAGGGTATTTACAGAACGACTGTTGTGATTGAGAAACTGAATTTTTAATTTTGTTAAAAAATATTCAACTGAGAAAACGTGAAGATCTTATTGGCTTCATTAAGCTATTCATGAATTGGGTAGCATCCCATCTAGCAACTAGAAGGATCCTCCAAGGAGTTGTACAAAATGAAAGATTTTTATTGGAAAAAAGGTGGGGACAGGCGGCTATTAGCGAAATAAAAATAAAATTAAAAATAAAGGGTTATTTTTAGAGCACGACATCTTTTACGGGGAAAAGGGAAGGGCAAGGGTTTTATTATGCAGATTGCCTCTTTTTCTTCTGGGGTGGATAGAAAGGGCCCATATGGCCGATTACCTCTTTGGTGCTGACCAGAAAATTCCAGACTGATTGATTAAGATTGCATTTCTGGTGAAGGTCAAAACTGCAGTTAGGTTAGATAGTATATCTAGGTTTGGTATCATGGGCTTTAGCCCAAATGACACTCTTTGGGGCCTGTGGTTTTTAACAGTTTTAACTAAATTAAATTTTAAATTTAAACACTCACATTTGGGCAGTGCAGCTATAGACTCTATGGTGATGAAACAACCACAGCATCTTTTGTGTTTTTGCTACCTCTTAAAATATATTAGGGCCTTTATGATGCAGCATAAATTTTTAGTATTAAAAAGTTGGCTAATGCTACTTTCTGAATAAGGGTGGAAAAACCTAATTGAATCAATAATATATATCAAAATCACAGAAGCCAATCCAAAGTTTCGGCTGACTTTGTTTAGTAAGGCAGTATTCTCTTAGAAAAATATTGCTATCTATTGTATGGAAAACAATTAGACCCAGATAGCTTTATGATTACAAGTGATTAGAATAAAAGAAAATATGCTTCTTTGGGAGTCAGTGCCCATGGAATGGCCCATATTGTAGTTCTATGTTGTGTTTCTTTAACTATTTTCAAAATATTGATAAGACAGATAGATGATACTTTAGGATGTAATAGTCCATGTTCAGTAATAGTCCAGATGCATGAAGATTACTCAGAAGGCTCATGACCATTTCTAGTAGCTGAAAGAATACCATGTCTTAAAGATGGCCTAATGTCTATGCAACAAAGCTCTAATCTTCAGAACAATTGAAAGCTAAAAGGGGAAGATTAATGAGTCAACATACTGTTGGTCCATTTCATATAAGGAAGATTTTCTTAGAGGCCTAAAGCAAGAGAGAATTAAGCATATTGCTGTGACTAGTGGCTAGAGTGAGAACCAAAAAATGTCTTTATTTTCAACAGCAAAGACTTTTTTAACACCAATCACAAAGAGTTAAGAACTCTTGGGGCAATCCAATCCCCCACAGGGAACCTCTCATACTCCGTTTAAAAACTAGCCTGCCCTTCTCTCTACATGTTATAATTTTGGCCAAGTTGTAGAAAATATGCTGACTGTTCTTGGCTAGTGAATATTTGGAAAAATCTCAAAATCATTCATTAGGAAAAGTAAAAGGTATTTGAAATCCTTTGAAATATTGAAGAAAAATTACAGTTATGCCTGAGTCACTGGGACTCATGAGTCACCTACCCCCTAACTGTATCCCAATGAATTAACTAATTAATTAACCATTTCTTGGGCTCCTATTTTATGCAAGGCACACGATAAAAGCAGCTTTTGTTGAATATCTCGAAACTTTCTTTATTCATTCATTGATTAATTCAACAGCAGTTTTTGAGACATTGAGCTTTGTGTTCTGCTATGCTAGGCCAAAGAAGAGGTCATCTGTATACTCAAGAGACTCAGTCATTAGTCTCAGTAGATTAAAAATATGGACTACTCAGTCTCAGTGTTACTACTTGATTATGTCAAAGAGCCTCAACTAGGCAAACTTTTTCACATATGCCTTGGAAACACCTTCTGTCAATTACCACAATTCAGTTTTTATTCTTTTTCTGTTAACAATGGCCATGGAGCTCAGATGACTGCAGTGTTCAGTTGTGCTGCCTACTTTCCCGCTGGGTGTCACTATTAGGGAGGCTATGAACAAAAAATATTTCAGAGGTCATAAATGGTACTATGCCTGCAGTTTGCTGGACATCTTCCAGATGGTATTTCTCCATAACACTGTTTGGTGAACAGAAGTTCTTTGAAATTAGACTAGAAAATAGCAGTGACTACTTCCTATAGATCCCCACTTGTTGCTAAGAATGTTTTTTGTTCCTATTTTGTCTATCTCTCTAGGTACTAGATTTTGAACATTTTCAGGTCAAATCTTCTATTTGGATAGGAGTTTGCATTCATAAGTGCTAACTATGGGTCAGATGCTGTTCTAAGTGTTTTACTGTGTTTTTTAAAATCCATAGTCATAAAATTCCTATGAATTTTGTTATTCATATTAGTTATTCTTATTAAAAATAAAAAAAGGAAAATGGGACTAGAAGATAATTGACCCAAATTCACATAGCATGTAATTAAAGGAGCTAAAGCATATCTTTGCTCCATGTCCTAGTGTATACTAAACTCATGCTTTCAATCTCTCCCCTATCCTACTACATCATAGGTTTAGTACATAGTCTTCTTAGCAGGAAATTATCAAGGTGACATACTTTTCAGATAACATGTTCAGACAAGCCATTTCTAGAAAATTTGTATTTCTGGAAAAAATACTAAAATTATGCTAAAGGATAAGAAATATTTTGCTAAAATCCCAATATTAATATTTTTGGAGAACTGTAGATGAGATGACCTTTAGAGAACTCTTACCTTGCTATAATGCTGAAGCAGAGACACACACTGAGGATTAATATATTAATATTAATGATCACTTAGAGAAGGTGGGCATTAATCACTAGCTAAAATGCTAATAAAAAAACTATAAAAATAACTAATGTTTACTGGATGCTTATATATGCTGCATATGGTACTTTGTCACCATTATGCCTGGGAGCACAGAGAGAAACTCAAGGCCAGTCATTTACAATGACCATCAGAAATCAAACCCAGTGCTATCTAGCTTTAGAGTACATTCTCTCAACATTCTACTGTACTACCTTGAGATAGCAAGTGGGAACACCTTATAGGAGGTCAAGAACTGTAGGAATATAAGAGTAGGTAGGCTGCACACCTATACACTTCATTTTCTGGGTGATAGCCAACTGGGTACTTTAGAATGTAATGTGGATGTACCCTCTTCATATAAAGATTTCTCAATAGAATTCATCACCTAACTGGAGCCCCAAATCACTGTTCCTAGATGGAAAAGGAATGAAAAACACACAGCTATAGAGTGAGTTCCTGACTCAGCAAAGAATAAATACCTGTTTGACAGACCCTTAACTTCTTTACAGCAGTGGAACGTGACACTAGAGAGGAAAAGAAGCTTAAGGAGAGTAGGAGAAAGATCAACCTGATTTAGCATCACTATTTGTATTCCCTGTAAAGATCTTAAGGGCTGAGCCACACATCAGAAGGTCCAAGGGTCCTCACTGTCTATGGTTTGAAGTTTAATACTATTGCCAAAAACCAACTGGCATCAGTAACTCTTACCTACAAAGCTCTGATGGAAAGTGTGTACTAAGGGGCATTCATCCATTGAGCAGGACCATAATTTTATGAAAGGTAGTTAGCATTGGCAGGTGAGCCATAATATATCTGACCTTCAATCATAAATCAACAGCAGGTAGAAAAACCACTGGACAATATATCTCCTGCCACCAGGTTGCCCATAAAATACAACATACTTCCCTGGGCAGTCACAGATGGATAAAACAGCGTGCTGTTTATAGCATCCTGAATCTCTGGGTTGGACTGAAATGAAAAGCTTTGGTAATCTTCCCACCCAAAAAAGCTTTGCTCCTTGAGCGTACTGACATGTCAGCATCTGTTTAAATGCCACAGCTGCAGACCAATGTCTGAAACCACTGACTGCCCTAAAAATTAGAAGGTGGCATTCAATAGAAACAGCTCCTCCTAAGCCCCAGGTGAAATGGTCCAAGTTTAATGTTCCAAAGAGAGACACTGATTTGTTTCTTACCGTATCAAAGGCAAAGAGATCATTTACAACTTGTAGTTCTGCACCCTCATTCATCAAAGCTACACATCTCTGTACCAGAGTTCATAATTTCAAAAGATGGGCTTTATTTCCCCATCAAAACTTTGTTGGCCACGTACTATGTACAGGTGCTAATGATACAAGGACAAATAAGAGAAATCACATCCAGCCATTTAGAGGCTTTACATGCAAGATGACTGTTTGACTTGATTTTCAAGTCTGTATTTCATATTTGGAGGCCTAAAAAGATTATTTGGTTCTTTCTGGGAGCAGAACAGGAAAAATCTTTACAGAGGTAGGGTTTTCTGAGTGTTGTAAAATGTGTGCGGGATTACCTAGTAGAAAAGCCAGATATGAAACTCATTCCAGCAGAGGAAGCTACACGAGCAAGGGGAGACACATAACATGTTAGGAAAGCTGTCAGCAGTGGATATAGCCACAGGTGGCCTGTGACATGGGGGCTGTGAGATAACGCTGAGCAGAGGCTGGGGTTGGATCACGGAAAGGTTAGGCTAATGAATGTAAGCCCTGTGATTCACAGGGGAGCCACGTGAAATTATAGATAGCTGGCCTCATGCTAGAAGATTATGATTTACTGAGTCTGGGTCGGGGGTGGGGGAGCAGAGAACCTGTATTTTCAGCAACATCCCTCACAGCCACCAATAACAACTAATGCTGATGCAGCCAGTCTTTGAAGAGTTTAAGCAAGGAAGAAATATGATCCGGTTTATACTTTAGAAAGATCATTTCAGGAGTAGA
The DNA here is from genome assembly GCF_028021215.1 of Eschrichtius robustus. NCBI lineage: Eukaryota > Metazoa > Chordata > Mammalia > Artiodactyla > Eschrichtiidae > Eschrichtius > Eschrichtius robustus. The sequence goes on from NC_090826.1 coordinate 51,675,836, forward strand.
CTAGAATACAAATTTGAAGGGGCAAAGGCTGAAGTCAAGGAACCCCTCTTAAGTAATCATTATATTGCCACACATTTGGGATGAGAAACTGATGCTTAGAGAGGTTATGTGACTTCCCCAAATCAGTACAGCTGGTAAGAGAGGCATAATTTGAAACCAGATATTTCTCATTCAAAAATCTGGGCTTTTTCATTTACTATGATGACTATGATGTACTTACTCTACCCCACTGCTGCAAGAACGCTACTTTGGCTAAGCCTTAGCCTAAGGTTGGAAGCAAATGAAATAAACTCTGGCCACTTAAAGCTCCTAAGATAACAAGCACAGGTGATCACAAGACATAGACGCACACTGGTTGGAACTAGGCATTTTTGCTGATTTCCCCAACCTGCCTGTAATTCACGTGCAGCATAACTGGAACTCATGTAAGTGGCATCACATACAAAAAGACAATTGGAAAAGTGGTATATACGTTAAGCACATTGTCCTCTACTGGCTGCACTGTGATGTAAAAGATGAATCAAGTAAACAATGGCTATAAATAGAAATTATTAATAATTTAGCCTTTCATTGAACTAGGCTCTCAGTTTCCATGATCTCATATAATTATCAGAAGAATTTTATGGAGTCTGTAGTATTAATCCTACTTTATTTGGGGGGTTTTATTTATTTTTAGTTTCTTCTAATTTTATTGAGGTGTAATGACAAAAATTGTGTATATTTAAGGCATACAATGTGGTGATTTGATATGCATTGTGAAGTAATTTAATTTCTACATTCAAGCTAATTAACACTTCCAATACCTTACATAGTTACCTTTTTGTGTATGTGTGGTTAGAACACTTAATCCTTACTCTCAACAAATTTCAAGTATAAAATACAGTATTATTTTTTTTAGGCGATTTATCTTTCACTTTATTTTTTGTATAATCTAATAGGAAAACATGTTTTAATTTTAAAATATTCAAATGCAGAGAATTTCTGACAGATACAACTTTGGTGGGAAGAAAGCTTCCCCTGGGACACTTTTTGAGGTTTTGTCATTTTTTTTCCTCTGGCTTTTTTTTTTTTTAATTTTTATTGGAGTATAGTTGATTTATAATGTTGTTATTTTCTGCTATACAGCAAAGTGAATCAGTTATACATATACATATATCCACTCTTTTTTAGATTCTATATAGGTCATTACAGAGTATTGAGTAGAGTTCCCTGTGCTATATATGGTATGTCCTTATTAGTTATCTATTTTATATACATTAATGTATATATGTCAATCCCAATCTCCCAATTTATCCCTCCCCCTTTTCCGCCCTGGTATCCATAAGTTTGTTTTCTACATCTGTGAACATTGGGATATATGTATCCTTTCGAACCATGTTTTTCTTCGTATATATGCCCAGGAGTGGGATTGCTGGATCATATGGTAGCTCTATTTTTAGTTTTTTAAGGAATCTTCATACTGTTCTCCATAGTGGTTGTGCCAATTTATATTCCCACCAATAGTGTATATTCCCTTTTCTCCATACCCTCTCCAGCAATTATTGTTTGTAGACTTTTTATTGATGGCCATTATGACCAGTGTGAGGTGATATCTCATTGTAGTTTTGATTTGCATTTCTCTAATAATTAGTGATGTCAAGCATCTTTTCATGTGCCTCTTGGCCATCTGTATGTCTTTGGAGAAATATCTATTTAGGTCTTCTGTCCATGTTTTGATTGGGTTGTTTGTTTTTTGATATTGAGCTGCATGAGTTGTTTGTATATTTTGGAGATTAACCACTTGTTGGTAGCTTCATTTGTAAATATTTTCTCCCATTCTGTGGGTGCTCTTTTCATTTTATATATGGTTTCCTTTGCTGTACAAAAACTTTGAGTCTAATTAGGCCCCATTTGTTTATTTTTGTTTTTATTTTCATTACTCTAGGAGGTGGATCAAGAAAGATTTTTCTGCGATTTATGTGAAAGAGTGTTTTGCCTATGTTTTCCTCTAAGAGTTTTATAATATCTGGTCTTACATTTAGGTCTTTAATCCATTTTGAGTTTATTTTTGTGTATGGTATTAGATAATGTTCTAATTTCATTCTTTTACATGTAGCTGTCCAGTTTTCCCAGCACCACTTATTGAAGAGACTGTCTTTTCTCCATTGTATATTCTTGCCTCCTTTGTCATAGATTAGTTAACTATAGGTGCGTGGGTTTACCTCTGGGTTTTCTATCCTGTTCCATTGATCTGTATTTCTGTTTTGTGCCAGTATCATACTGTTTTGATGACTGTAGCTTTGTAGTATAGTCTGAAGCCAGGGAACCTGATTCCTCCAACTCTATTTTTCTTTCTCAAAATTGCTTTGGCTATTTGGGGTCTTTTGTGTTTCCATACAAATTGTAAAGTTTTTTGTTCGAATTCTGTGAAAAATGCTATTGGTAATTTGGTAGGGATTGCAATGAATTTGTAGATTGCTTTGGATAGTATAGTCATTTTCACAATATTGATTCTTCCAATCCAAGAACATGGTATATCTCTCCATCTATTTGTGTCATCTTTGATTTCTTTCATCAGTGTCTTATAGTTTTCAGAGTACAATTCTTTTGACTTCTTAGGTAGGTTTATTTCTAGGTGTTTTATTCTTTTTGATGTGATAGTAAATGGGATTGTTTCTTTAATTTCTCATTCTGATCTTTTGTTGTTAGTGTATAGGAATGCAACAGATTTCTGTGTATTAATTTTGTATCCTGCCACTTTGCTGAACTCATTGATGAGCTCTAGTAGTTTTCTGGTAACATCTTTAGGATTTTCTATGTATAGCATCATGTCAGCTGCAGTGACAGTTTTATTTCTTATTTTCCAAACTGAATTCCTTTTGTTTCTTTTTCTTTTTTCTCCGATTGCCATGGCTAGGACTTCCAAAACTTGTCTTGTTCCTGATCTTAGAGGAAATGCTTTCAGTTTCTCACCATTGAAAATGATGTTGGCTGTGTAAAATACAGTATTATTAATTACAGTCACCATGCTGCACATTTGACCCCCAGAACTTATCCATATAACTGCAAGTTTATACCCTTTGACCAACATCTCCCCATTTCCCACACCCCCAGCTCCTGGCAACCACCATTCTAATCTTTGCTTCTGTGAATTTGACTTTTTTAGATTCCACATATAAGTGAGATCATACAGTGTTTGTCTCTCTGTGTCTGACTTATTTCATTTAGCCTAATGTTCTCCAGATTCACGCATGTTGTCACAAGTGGCTGGATTTCCTTCTTTTTTATGGCTGAATAATCTTCCTGTGTGTATATGTGTGTGCATTCATCTGTTTATGGACACTTAAGTTGTTTCCATGTCTTGCCAATTGTGAATAATACTTCAATGAATATGGGAGTGCAGATATATCTTTAAGATACTGATTTCATTTCCCTCTGAATATATACTCAGTAGTATATTGCTTATGGATTGCCGGATCATATTATTTTCAGTTTAAGAAAGCAAAGCCTAGAGAGTTTCAGTATTTTGCTTAAGACCATATAGCAACTGTTGGAAACAAACCTTAGACTGTTTGACTCTAAAGCCTCTTCTCTTTTCCACTTTCTCACAATCATTCCATTTTACAGTAGTCTAGTTGTGGGTCATTGTCTACCTAGCCTAGACTCCAGAATCCCTGCCACTTTGATGACCCTTAGTGACTGTAGGTGCCAGATTATTTGTACTCAAGTGTTATTTATAACTTTTATGTTTGTCACATGTTGGGATACTTTTCTGTTAATTATTTTATTTTTCTATTAATACTAAGCATGAAGTAAGGGCAATAGCATACGTCACATGAAATATATAACAGATACATCCCTAGGAGTATGTGGAGAGGGAAATGGGATCTGCCCTTCCTAAACTAATTAGTAAAGGTCTTCATTGGGAGGGTTTACTGATTACAAGTCCAGAGGGTAAGACCAGTTTTCCTTGGCTAAGCTGATAATTCCTAGGATCAGAATCACAACTCCCCTAGAGTCAGACTTCTAACAAACAGATTTCAACCTTGGTGCCAACTGTGTTTAATTCCTTCATTCAACAAGTATATATTGAACACCTTTTATCACCACACCCTGGAATGACACAGTGAACAAACCAGAGAGTCTGCTGCTAAGGAGTTTTATTCTAGTAACTGCTTGGCCCAGGTATAGCCACAAGAAGGCAACATATATTTGTTTCTATTTGCCATCTTTCGCCCAGATTACAGGCTTGTTGAGGAGAGAGAACTGATGTCACTTGATTTCATTTACCCTAATGTCCTCCCTAGATATGAACAACAGAACACAGAATTTATTCCATGAATTGTTGTTGAGTGAATAAATGGCCTTGAATTAATAAATGGCCTAGAGACCCATGTATATTTTTGCCTGGGTGACACTCTGCTGCCAACCAGCATACCACTTTTCATGAAATCTGGCCCAGGGGAACTTTATGTCAGTGTGTGAAGCCTCCTGGTGGGAAAATAACCTGAGCTATTTATGCAAAGAGTCTGTTTTTGCCTGAAGGCCCCTATGACTTCAACATCCCAGTGATCAAAGACAAATGCAGAAGACTCTTTGGGATAGGAGGCACACATTTAAAAGCCAGTGAATGCCCTGCAAAAGAGAAGTGTTCTTTTCTCCAAACATCCCACCTCTGTTGAACAGCCAAACATGGCGCTGGGCACTGAGCAATCCAGTAGTGACCAGACAATTTGCCCTTGAGAATCTCACAAGCTGGTGGGAGAGAAATAATCAAAATAGCTTACATGTATTGAGTACTCAACATTCTGAACTCCATTAAACATCTAAGGAATCCTATCAGATAGATGGTATCTATCCTTTGGTACTGGTGAGAAGCCTCAAATAGATTGGCTAGTTTGCTCAAGGTCACACACAGCTCATACATGGCAGACGTAGGATCACAATTTTTAGATACCTAACACCATAATCCATGTACTTAACCAGAATTACACAGCCTCTCTGTAATAATTCCACAGACACCTCTGGGTACATGCTTTTGAGGGCCCGCAGAGCCAGGCTGTCAAAAACCCGACTGCCTGGGTTCAAGCCTTGCCTCTGCTATTTGACAATGTATTTAGTCTGTGTCTCTATTTCTTTACTCATAAACATGGATAATATTAGTACCTACCTCAGAGCATTTTTGAGGATACTGTGAGTTAAATGAGATGCTCAAACTTTACTGATGCTTACTTAGTAAATGCTATCCCTGTCATTAGGGCAATGAGTTTTCACTCCTCTGAAACTGGTTGTGTTGTTGGCCCTGTTTGTAGGGGCAAAAACCAGAAAAAAGAGGATGGTTTCTTTCCTTCACATTTAGGGTACTGAATTATTAACCTTTCTTTAATCTGAATGTAGCATTAGACTCAGGCTATGCTTGTGCACAGAGGCAGTTAAGGAAGAGAGGAAATTATTGCTGCCTCCACCATTTTTTTGCCTTCAACCTGTCTTTCCCAACTAGCAATTATGTAAAACCAAACCTTCCACTAAATCTACTCCACATTTGGCATTCTCTCTCAGTAACATGGACACAAAGAGCTGAGAGCAACCCAGACATGTAGTATTTTCAGGTGAAGTGTCAAAGTTTATTAAGCACGTGACCAACTCAAGTGTTTTTACAGAAAACCTGAGCATATTCAATCTGTACTAGGGCTTTAAAAATTCCCGGAAACATCAGATTATTTTTATATAATTCTAATTTAGCTTATTTATGTATTATTCCCCAAAATGACTTTTTAAAATTCTGGGGCTTTGTTTCTGAGTGAGATTTACTGAATTTTTGCTCCTCTGTGGGAATAAACAATAATAATAAACAACCTAAAGTGGGCACTAGCAAAACAAATGAATAAATTTCATTCAGGAAGCTGAGTAGAGACTTCTCAGGGTAGACAGAAATAGCAGAATCTTTAGAACCTTCAGACTGAGGAAATTAAGCTGCCCTTCCTCATGAATGCTCAGACAGAAGAAAAATGTATAAGACTATGTGTGTTCACATATGCATGCACGTGTATGTGTTCATGCTTCTGCATGCAAGTGTAGGTATGCATGTGCAATCATGAACAAACGTGGATACATCCATATACTGGAGTCAGACTTGGTCAGAGAGCCCTCCGAGGATGTGGAAAGGAGCCCAATAACACAGAAATGCTTGTCACTCATGAGGTCGTAAGATATCTGACTTAGTGAATTAGATGGGATTTCTTGGGGCAATAATCATACCCCTTACCTGTTAATGAGAATTTACTGGACTATTCCTCACTGTATATAAATGACTTAAAATCCTCTTTAAAACGCAATGAAATAGGCATTAAATTTCCTGTTTTACAGATGAGGAAAATTAATCTCAGAAAGGTTGAAGGCAGGAATTGAATATAAATTTCAATGGCTCTAAAGTCTCACTCTTTCCACAAAACCCTACTTCTGGGGGCAGTCTCTATATTCTTTTTTTTAAATTGAGGAATAGTTGATTTACAATATTGTATTTATTTCAGGTATACAACATAGTGATTCAAAATTTTTATAGATTATACTCCATTTAAAGTTATAAAATATTGGCTATACTCCCTGTAATGCCCAGTATATCCTTGTAGCTTATTTATTTTTATACATCATAGTTTATACCTCTTAATCCCCTACTCCAGTCTTACAGCCTCCCCATTCTCTCTCCCCATTGGTAACCACTAGTTTGTTCTCTACATCTGTGAGTCTGTTTTGGTTTTGTTATGTTCATTCGTTTTATTTTTTATATTCCACATATAAGTGATAACATACAGTATTGTCTTTCTCTGACTTATTTCACTAAGTGTAATACCCTCCAGGTCCATACATGTTGTCACAAATGGAAACATTTCATTCTTTTTTTTATGGCTGAGTAGTATTCCATTGTGTGTGTATATATATAACACATCTTCTTTATCCATTCATCCATTGATGGACACTTAGGTTGCTTCCATATCTTGGCTATTATAACAAATCCTGCTATGAACGTTGGGATCCATATATCTTTTCAAACTAGATTTTTTTTTTAACATCTCTATTGGAGTATAATTGCTTTACAATGGTGTGTTAGTTTCTGTTTTATAACAAAGTGAATCAGCTATACATATACACATATCCCCATATCTCCTCCCTCTTACGTCTCCCTCCCACCCTCCCTATCCCACCTCTCTAGGTGGTCACAAAGCACCGAGCTGATCTCCCTGTGCTTTGCAGCTGCTTCCCACTAGCTATTTATTTTACATTTGGTAGTCATTTTCTTTGGGTGTATACCCAGGAATGGAATTGCTGGCTCATATGGTAGTTCTATTTTGAGTTTTTTGAGGAACTTCCATACTGTTTTCTATAGTGGCTGCACCAATTTACATTCCCACCAACAGTGTACTAGGGTTCCCTTTCCTCCACATCCCCACCAACATTTGTTATCTATAGACTTTGTGATGATAGCCATTCTGCCCACTGTGAAGTGGTATCTTATTGTGGCTTTGATTTGCGTTTTTCTGATGATTAGTGGTGTTGAGCATCTTTTCATTTGTCTGTTGGCCATCCATATGTCTTCTTTGGAAAAATATCTATTCAGGTCTTCTGCCCATTTTTTATTGGATTATTTGTTTTTCTGATATTGAGTTGTAGAAGCTATTTATATATTTTGGATATTAACCCCTTATCAGTCATATCATTTGCAAATAATTTCTCCATTCAGTATGTTGTCTTTTTGTTTAGTTGATGGTTTCTGTTGCTATGCAAAAGCTTTTAACTTTAATTAGGTCCCATTTGTTTATTTTTGCTTTCATTTCTTTTGAATTAGGAGATGATCCAAAAAAATATTGCTATGATTTATGTCAAAGAGTGTTCTGCCTATGCTCTCTTCTAGGAGTTTTATGGTTTCAGATATCATATTTAGTTCTTTAATCCATTTCGAGTTTACTTTTGTATATGGTGTGAGGAAGTATTCTAATTTCATTCTTTTACATGTAGCTACCCTGTTTTCCCAACACCACTTATTGAAGAGCCTTTCTTTTTTCCATGGTATATTCTTGCCTCCTTTGTCACAGATTAACTGACCATAGGTGTGAGGGTTTATTTCTGGGCTTTCTATTCTGTTCTAGTGATCTATGTGTCTTTTTTTTGTGCCAGTACCATGCATTTTGATTACTATAGCTTTGTAGCATAGGCTGAAGTCAGGGAACTTGATACTTCCAGCACTGTTATTTTTCTCAAGATTGCCTTGGCTATTCGAGGTCTTTTGTGGTTCCATATAAGTTTTAGTATCATTTGTTCTGGTTCTGTGAAAAATTTCATGAGTATTTTGATAGGGATCAAAATACTTACTAAAGCAACCTAAATCTATAGATTGCTTTAGTTAGTATGGACATTTTCACAATATTCTGATGGTTGATATGATTTCATTTTTCAAAATTTACCAAGGCTTGCTTTGTGACCCAGCATGTGATCTATACTGGAAAGTGTTCCATGTGCACTTGAAAAGAATGTTTATTCTGCTGCTTTCAGAAGGAATGCTCTATAAATATCAGTTAAGTCCAATTGGTCTAATGTGTCATTTAAGACCATAGTTTCCTCATTGATTTTTCTCTCTGGATGATCTGACCAATGATGTAAGTGAGGTGTTAAAGTCCCCAACTGTTATTGTCAATTTCTCCCTTTAAGTCTGTTAATATTTGCTTTATGTATTTAGATGCTCCTATATTAGGTGTATATATATTTATAATTGTTATATCTTCTTCTTGTATTGATTTCTTGATGATTACATAAAGTCCTTTCTGTCTCTTGAAGTAATCTTTGTTTTAAAATCTATTTTGTCTAAGTATTGCTACTCCAGCTTTCTTTTGATTTCTATTTTTATGAAATACCTTTTTTCATTCCCTCACTTTGTCTGTGTATGTCTTTAGATCTGAAGTTAGTCTCTTGTAGGCAGCATTTATATGTATCTTGTTTTTGTATCCATTTAGCCACTCTGTGGGTTTTGATTGGAGCATTTAGTCCATTTACATTTAAAGTAATTATGGATAGATATGTACTCATTGCCATTTTTTTGTTTTTGGGTTTTTTCTGTTTCTTTTTTTTTCCCTTTCTTCTTTTGTTATCTTCCCTTGTGATGTGATGACCATCTTTAGTGTTATGTTTGGATTTCTTCCTCTTTTGTGTGTATCTATTACAAATTTTTGATTTGGGGTTACCATGAGGTTTCTATGTTTTATATACATATATATGATATATATACACAGATATATGAGTATATACACAAATATATGATCATCTTAAGTTGCTGAAATTTAATTTCAAATGCATTTTTAAAACTCGGCATTTTTTTCTCCCCTCCCTCATTGATTACTGTTTTTGACATCATATTTTACATCTTTTGGTTTTATGTATCCCTTAACTACATATTGCAGGTGTAGATTATTTAATTCCTTTCTTTAACTTTCCTATTAGCTTTGTACCTGGTTGGTTTACTACCTTTAGTGTATATTTGCCTTTAATAATGAGCTTTTTCCTTTTGTAATTTTCATGTTTCTAGTTGTGGCCTTTCCTTTTTCACTTATAGAAATCCCTTTAACATTTCTTATACAGCTTTTTTGGTGATACTGAACTCCTTTAGCTGTTGCTTGTCTGTAAAACTTTTGATCCTTCCATTAAGTCTGAATGAAAGTCTTGCCAGGCAGAATATTCTTGGTTGTAGGTTTTTCCCTTTCATCACTTTAAATATATTGTGCCACTCCCTTCTGGCCTGCAGAGTTTCTGCTGAAAAGTATAATGGGAGTTCCCTTGTATGTAACTTGTTGCTTTTTCCCTTGCTGTTTTTAACATGCTTTTTTTTTTTAATCTCTAATTTTTGCCATTTTAATTACAATGTGTCTTGATGTGCTCTTCTTTGGGTTGATCCTGTTTGGGATTTTGTGCTTCCTGATCCTGGATATCTGTTTCCTTTCCCACGTTAGGGAAATTTTCAACTCTTATGTATTCAAGTGTGTTATTTGCCACTTTCTCTCTCTCTTCTCCTTCTGGAAGCCCTATAATGTGAATGTTAGTGTGCTTTATGTTATCTCACAGGTTTCTTAAACTGTCCTCATTTCTTTTAATTCTTTTTTCTTTTCAGCTTCAGTGATTTCCACTACTCTGTCTTCCAGCTTACTGATCCATTCCTCGGTATTATTTAATCTACTGTTCATTCCTTCTAGTGTATTTTTCTTTTCAGTTATTGTATTCTTAATCTCTTTGGTGGTTTTATTTTATTTTCTAACTAACTCTTTGTTAAAAAATTCTAACCTCTTACTCTGTTCACCCATTCTTCTCCTGAGTTCTTTGATCATCTTTATGATCATTACCTGAATTCTTTATCAGGTAGATTGTGTATCTCCCCTTCACTTAGTTCTTCTCAGGGGTTTTTATCTTGTTCCTCTGTTTGGAATATGTTCCTCTGTCAGCTCATTTTGCCTAATGTGCTGTTTTTATTTATCTGGTAGGTTACTTACATTTTCTGACCTTGGATAAGTGGCCTTTTTAGGATATTTCCTATGCATTCCAGCAGTGCACTCTCCTCTGGTCGCCAGAACTATATGTCCTAATTTTGTCCCTTACGTGGGTTGCATGTGTCCTTCTGTTGTGGCAGGCTGACTACTGTGAGCCGTCTGGTAGGTGTGGCTGGCCCCTGGTCTAGTTTGACTGCAAGGCCCTGCCTTGGGTGAAGACTGCCAGTCTCTGGTTGGTGGGTCCAGGTCACAAGATGGCTGGCTGTGGAGCTCTGGTGGTTGAGGGGCTAATGCTGGCTCATTGGCAGGCAGAGCTAGGTTCTGAGCTCTGAGGTGGGTGGTTGTGGGCCAAGGTTCCTGGATCTAGCGTTGGCCTGCTGGTAGGTAGGACCAGCTCCTACAGGGCTGGCTGTGGGTTCCACATTGCCCCAATGCTGGTGCTGGCCCTCTGGTTAGTGGGAAAGGATTCAGGGCTGCTGGCTGAGGAATCCAAGGTATATTGGAGCTGATGTCAGTCTGCTGGTGGGCAGGACTGTGGCCCAGGGTTTATGTGGCTAGTGCCAGCTCACTGGTGGGTGGACCTGGTCCCAGGGGTCTCTGGCTGCAGGGTTCTGGGGGTCCTGAAGCTGGTGTCAGCCTGCTGATGGGTGGGACTGAATCGCAGTGTGGCTTGCTGAGGGGATCAAGGTGTCCCAGAGTTGGCATTGGCCTTCTTATGTGTTGGCTGAGTCCTGACAAGGCAGGCTACAGGACTGTGGTTATCCTGGGGCTGATGCCACATACTGGTTGGCAGAGTTGGGGCTCAGGGGATACCATGGCTGGTGCCTGCTCACTATTGGGTGAAGCTGGGTCTTGGGGCCATTTCTGGCTCACTGGCAGGCAGAGCCATGTGCTGGAGTCTCTGGCAGGAGGGACCACTGGTGGGAAGAGCTGAGTCCTGGGCACTCTGGCTGCAAGGCCTGGGGGTTCTGGAGCTAGTATAGATACATTCGTGAGAAGAGCTGAGCCCCAGGATCAATGGCTGCAGGTCCCTGGGAGTCCTGTGTCTAGTGCATGCAAGCTGGTATGTGAGGCTGGGTCCTGGGGTAGCTGTGGGCTCAGGAGATCTTAAGGCAGCCTGCCTGCTGGTGAGTGGGGCTGTGTCCCCATTCAGTTAGTTGCTTGGACTGAAGTGTCCCAAAACTGATGTCTATAGGCTGGTGGGTAGGGCTACCTGTAGCCTGATGTTAATAAGCTAGAGGGTGGATTGATAACAAGCAAAATGGCACTTGTCAGTACCAGTGTCTACATGGTAGAATGAGCTCCCACAAGTGACTGCTGCCACTGTCTATGCCCCGAGGGTGAGCTCCAGTTGCCTCCTGCCTTTCTGGAGACTCTCAAAGATCAGCAGGTGGGTCTGACCCAGGCTCCTTTCAAATTACTGCTCTTTCCAGGGTCCTAGAGTGTGTGAGGTTTTGTGTGCACCCTTTAAGAGTGGAGTGTCTATTTTCCACAGCCCTCTGAATCTCCCCAAAGTAAGGCCTACTGGCCTTCAAAGCCAAACATTCTGGGGCTCATGTTCCTAATGTGAAACTCCTGGGCTGGGGAGTGTGATGTGGGGCTCAGACCTATTGCTTCTTAGGGAGAACCTCTGCAATTGTAATCATCATCCTGTTTGTGGGTTGCCCAACCATGGGTACAGGTCTTGACTATACCATGACTTCACCCCTCTTACCAATCTTGTGGTTCCTTCTTTATATCTTTAGTTGTAGAAGATCTCTTCTGTTAGATTCCAGTCTTTCTCAGCAGTAGTTGCTCTGTAAATACTTGTAATTTTGATATGCCCATGAGAGGAGGTGAGCTCAGGGTCTTGCTACTCTGCCATATTGACCAAGTTCTGCCAGTCTCTGTACTCTTTAACAACAATATCACTTGTGGTGCTTAGGAATTCCTGTGTCAGTAGGCTTTCCCAGATTTAATATGATGGGAGAAAATATTTTTTTTTAATTAGGTGTATTATATCTGAAAAGCAACAGCTAAAGACCTAAAGATGGACACATTATAAAACATACTTTGAAAAGTCAGCAGGTTTTTATAAAGGCTATTATAATAACCCTATGGCCCACAGCTTGCCTTGAGCACTACCTTCCAATTACCTAGTCTGTTTTCTCTATCTAGTTTTAAAAATATATCTTCACTAGTCCCTCTCTTCCAACCAAGGTGCTCAATAAATATTTGTTGAATGAATGTTGAATGAGGGTAAAAAAAATAATTCAAGGGTTATGGAATAGCCTCATGAATTTTAAAGTTTTATTTCATTGATCTCTCTGAAAAGTCCTTTCTTAAGGACAACATAAGTGGCATTGGATTCAAATGAATGAGATTTGCTATTCCATGAAGAAACAAAGCAATGAACCCCATTTGTTTTCTCAATAAGATCTCAAGGATAAAGCCTTATTGTATATTGTATTAGTTAGAATAATGATAGCTACTGTAACTAATACCTTGCAAATTTCAATGGCTTAACACAATAAAAGTTTATTCCTTGCTCATAAAAGAGCCTAACAAACACTTCTGTTCCTCTTTCTTTGGCATGCAGGTTTCCTTCATGTAGTAATTCAAGAACCAAGTAAGTCCCTACAGTCTTGTAGATCTGGCATGCCAGAGGGCTTTGGAGTCAGATAAGGGAAAAGAGGGAGAGAAAATCCCTCTTTAAAACCATGGCCCAGAAAATTATGCTGAGACAAGATGGTGGAGTAGAGGATGTGATCTGACCTCTTCTTATGGAAACACCAAAATCACAACTATCAACTGAACAACCATTGACAAAAAGCCACTGGAACCTACCAAAAAAGATACCCTACATCCAAAGACAAAGAAGAAGCCACAACAAGATGGAAGGAGGGGTGCAACAGCAATAAAATCAAATCCCATAGCCAGCCACTGGGTTGGTGACCCACAAACAGAAAAATAATTATACCACAGAAGTTCTCCCACAGGAGTAAAAGTTCTGAGCCCCACATCAGGCTCCTCAGCCTGGGGGGTCTGCCAATGAGAGGAGGAAACCCCAGAGGCTCTAGCTTTGAAGGCCAGTGTGGTTTGATCATAGGAATTCCATAGAACTGAGGGAAATAGAAATTCCACTCTTGGAGGGTGCACACAAGTTCTCATGTGCACTAGAGCCCAGGGAAAAAAGCAGTGGCCTCATAAGAGACTGGGCCAGACCTACCTGCTAGTATCGGAGGCTCTCCTGTGGAGGTGGGGCAGGGGGGTGGCTGTGGCTCACTGCAGAGACAACGAAGTGAAGTGGAGATAGGCAATCAGAGTAATGATAATTAATAAAGATTATCCAAGATCTCAGAAAAAGAATAGAGGCACAGATCAAAAGATACAAGAAATGTTTAACAAAGACCTAGAAGAACTAAAGAGCAAACAGAGATGAACAATATAATAACTGAAATGAAAAATACCCTAGAAGGAATCAATAGCAGAATAACTGAGGCAGAAGAACGGATAAGTGAGTTGGGAGACAGAATGGTGGAAATCATTGCCATGGAACAGAATAAAGAAAAAAGAATGAAAAGAAATAAGGACAGTCTAAGAGATCTCTGGGACAACATTAAATACACCAACATTTGCATTATAGCAGTCCCAGAATGAGAAGAGAGAAAGGACCTGGGAAAATATTTGAAGAGATAATAGCTGAAAACTTCCCTAACATGGGAAAAGAAACAGTCACCCAAGTCCAGGAAGTGCAGAGAGTCCCAGGCAGGATAAACCCAAGGAGGAACATGCTGAGACACATAGTAATCAAATTGACAAAAATTAAAGACAAAGAAAAAATATTAAAAGCAACAAGGGAAAAGCAACAAATAACATACAAAGAAACTTCCGCTGAGGCCATCAGCTGATTTTTCAGCAGAAAGTCTGCAGGCCAGAAGGGAGTGGCATGATATATTTAAAGTGATGAAAGGGAAGAACCTACAACCAAGAATACTCTACCCAGTGAGGCTTTCATTCAGATTTGATGGAGAAATCAAAAGCTTTACAGACAAGCAAAAGCTAAGAGAATTCAGCACCACCAGACCAGCTTTGTAACAAATGCTAAAGGAACTTCTCTAGGCAGAAAAGAAAACACCACAACTAGAAACAAGAAAATTACAAATGTGGACTTCCCTGGTGGCACAGTGGTTAAGAATTCACCTGCCAGTGCAGGGGACATGGGTTCGAGCCTTGGTCTGGGAAGATCCCACATGCAGTGGAGCAATTAAGCCCTTGTGCCACAACTACTGAACCTGTGCTCTACAGCCCACAAGCCACAACTACTGAGCCTGCATGCCACAACTACTGAAGCCCACAGGCCTAGAGCAAATGCTCCGCAACAAGCCACCGCAATGAGAAGCCCACGCACCACAACAAAGAGTAGCCCCTGCTTGCCGCAACTAGAGAAAGCCAGCGTGCAGCAACAAAGACCCAATGCAACCAAAAATAAACATAAATAAATAAATAAAAATAATTTAAAAAGAAAATGAGTCTTAGAATTAAAAAAAATTATGAATGGAAAACTCACTGGTAAAGGCAAACATACAGTAAAAGTAGGATATCATCTGCACACAAATATGATATCAAAACCAGCAATTGTGAGAAAAGGAGAGCACAAATGCAGGATATTATAAATGCATTTGAAATTAAAATACCAGAAACTTAAGACAATCTTGTTTATATATAGACTGCTATATCAAAACCTCATGGTAAACTGCAAACTGAAAATCTACAATAGATACACACACAAAAAAGAAAAAAGGAATCCAAACACGGCACTAAAGTTAGTCATCAAATCACAAGAGACGAGAACAAAAGTGGAAGGGAAGAAAAACACATACAAAAAAAATCCAAAACAACAAAATGGCAGTAAGAACATATATATTGATAATTATGTTAAACATAAATGGATTAAATGCTCCAACCAAAAGACAAAGACTGGATGAATGGATATAAAGACAAGACCTGTATATACATTATCTACAAGAGACCCACTTCAGACCTAGGGACACATACAGACTGAGAGTGAGGGGATGAAAAAAGTATTTCATGCGAATGGAAATCAAAAGAAAGCTGAAGTAGCAATACTCATATCAGACAAAATAGACTTTAAAATAAAGACTGTTACAAGAGACAAAGAAGAACAATACATAATGACCAAGAACTCAATCCAAGAAGAAGATATAACTATTATAAATATATATGCACCCAATATAGAAACGCCTCAATATATAAGGCAAATACTAACAGCCATAAAAGGAGAAATCAACACTAACAAAATAATAGTGGGGGACTTTAACACCCCACTTTCATCAATGGGCAGATCATCCATACAGAAAATCAGCAAGGAAACACAGGCCTTAAAAGACACATTAGACAGATGGACTTAACTGATATATAGAACATTACATCCAAAAGCAGCAGAATACGTATTTTTCTCAAGTGCACATGGAAGATTCTCCAGGATTGATCACATGCTGGGCCTCAAAGCAAGTCTCAGTAAATTTAAGAAAATTGAAATCACATCAAACATCTTTTCCGACCACAATGCTGTTAGAAGATTAGCATTAATTTGAAAGAGTTGAGATTAGAAATCAACTACCAAAAAAAAAAAAAAAATGTAAAAACACAAACACATGGAGGCTAAACAATACACTACTAAACAACCAATGGATCACTGAAGAAATCAAAGAGGAAATAAAGAAACACTTAGAGACAAATGAAAACAAAAGCACAATGATCCAAAATCTATGGGACGCAGCAAAAGCAGTTCTAAGAGGGAAGTTTATGGCAATACAATCTTACCTCAGGAAACAAGAAAAATCTCAAATAAACAACCTAACCCTACATCTAAAGCAACTAGAGGAAGAAGAACAAACAAAATCCAAAGTTAGCAGAAGGAAAGAAATCATAAAGATCAGAGCAGAAGTAAATGAAATAGAGACAAAGAAAACAATAGAAAAGATTAATGAAACTAAAAGCTGGTTCTTTGAAAAAATAAAAGTGATAAACCATTAGTCAGACTCTTCAAGAAAGAGAGGGGGCTTCCCTGGTGGCGCAGTGGTTGGGAGTCTGCCTGCTAGTGCAGGGGACGCGGGTTCGAGCCCTGGTCTGGGAGGATCCCACGTGCCGCGGAGCGACTGGGCCCGTGAGCCACAGCTGCTGAACCTGCGCATCTGGAGCCTGTGCTCCACGACAAGAGAGGCAGCAATACTGGGAGGCCCGCGCACCACGATGAAGGGTGGCCCCCGCTTGCCGCAGCTGGGGGAAGCCCTCGCACAGAAACGAAGACCCAACACAGCCCAATAAATAAATAAATAAATAAATAAATAATAATTAAAGGTGCTAAAAAATAAATAAATGTATAAAAAAAAAAGAGAGGGAGAGAACTCAAAACAATACAATTAGAAATAAAAAAGGGGGGAGAGGGCTCAAAACGATAAAATTAGAAATGAAAAAGAAGTTACAATTGACATCACAGCAATAAAAAGGATCATAAAAGACTACTAAAAGCAACTATATACAAATAAAATGAACAACTTAGAAGAAATGGACAAATTCTTAGAAAGGTACAATCTCCCAAGACTAAACCAGGAAGAAATAGAAAATATGAACAGACCAATCACAAGTACTAAAATTGAAACTATGTTTAACAATCTTCCAACAAACAAAAGTCCAGTTCGCTTCACAGGCGAATTCTATCAAAATTTAGAGAAGAGTTAACACCTATCCTTCTGAAACAATTCCAAAAAATTGCAGAGGAAGAAACACTGCCAAACTCATTCTATGAGGCCACCATCACCCTAATACCAAAACCACAAAAAAAAGATACCACAAAAAAGAAAATTACAAAACCATAATTCAGAAAGAGTCATGTACCACAATGTTCATTGAAGCTCTATTTACAATAGCCAGGACTTAGAAGCAACCTAAGTGTCCATCGACAGATGAATGGATAAAGAAGATGTGGCGTATATATACAATGGAATATTACCCAGCCATAAAAAGAAACGAATTTGAGTTATGTCTAGTGAGGTGGTTGGACCTAGAGTCTGTCATACAGAGTGAAGTAAGTCAGAAAGAGAAAAACAAATACCATATGCTAACACGTATATATGGAATCTAAAAAAAAAAAAAAAAGGTTCTGAAGAACCTAGGGGCAGGACAGGAATAAAGACACAGACATAGAGAATGGACCTGAGGACAAGAGGAGGGGGAAGGGTAAGCTGGGACGAAGTGAGAGAGTGGCATGGACATATATACACTGCCAAATGTAAAATAGATAGCTAGTGGGAAGCAGCCGCATAGAACAGGGAGATCAGCTCGGTGCTTTGTGACCACCTAGAGGGGTGGGATAGGGAGGGTAAGAGGGAGATGCAAGAGAGAGGAGATATGGGGATATATGTATATGTATAGCAGATTCACCTTGTTATAAAGCAGAAACTAACACACCATTGTAAAGCAATTATACTCCAATAAAGATGTTAAAAATAAATAAATAGATCACTAGCATAGGGAAAAAAAGAGAAAATTACAGGCCAATATCACTGATGAACATAGATATAAAAATCCTCAACAAAATATTTATACTAGCAAACTGAATCCATTAAAAGGATTATACACCATGACCAAGTAGGATTTATCCTAGGGATGCAAGGATTTTTCAGTATCCACAAATCAATCAGCATGATAGACCACATCAACAAACTGAAAAATAAAAACCATATGATCATCTCAATAGATGCAGAAAAAGCTTTTGACAAAATTCACACCCGTTTATGATAAAAACTCTCCAGAAAGTGGGCACAGAGGGAAAGTACCTCAACATAATAAAGGCCATATATGACAAACCTACAGCTAACATCATATTCAATGGTGAAAAGCCAAAAGCATTTCCTGAAAGATCAGGCAAAAGACAAGGATTCCACTCTTGCTACTTTTATTCAACATATTTTTGGAAGTCCTAACCACAGCAATCAGAGGAGGAAAAGAAATAAAGGGAATCCAAATTGGAAAAGAAGAAGTAAAACTTTCACTGTTTGCAGATGGCATGATGCTATACCTGAAAATCCTAAAGATACCAGAAAACTACCAGAGCTCATTAATGAATTCTGTAATATTGCAGGATACAATATAAATACACAGAAATCGGTTGCATTCCTATACACTAACAATGAAAGATCAGAAAGAGAAATTCAATAAACAATCCCATTTACCATCACAACAAAAAGAAAAAAATACATAGGAATAAACCTACCTAAGGAGGCAGAAGACCTGTACTCCAAAAACTACAAGATGCTTTTGAAAGAAATTGAAGATGACACAAGCAGGTGGAAAGATATACCATGTTCTTGGATTGGAAGAGTCAATATTGCCAAAAAGACTATACTACTCAAGGCAATCTATAGATTCAATGCAATCCGTATCAAACAACCAATGGCATTTTTCACAGCTAGAACAAAAATATCTTAAAATTTGTATGGAGACAGAAGAATAGCCAAAGCAATCTTGAGAAAGAAAAATGGAGCTGGAGGGATCAGGCTCTCTGACTTCAGAATATACTACAAAGCTGCAGTAATAAAAACAGTATGGTCCTGGCACATTAAACAGAAATATAGATCAATGGAACAGGTTGGAAGCCCAGAAATAAACCCACGCACCTATGGTCAATTAACCTACAGCAAAGGAGGCAAGAAAATACAGTGGAGAAAAGACAGTCTCTTCAATAAATGGTGCTGGGAAAACTGAACAGCTATATGTATAAAAATGAAATTAGAACATTCTTTAACACCGTACACAAAAATAAACTCAAAATGGATTAAAGACTTAAATGTAAGACCAGATGCTATAAAACTCTTAGAGGAAAACATAGGCAGAACACTCTTTCACATTAATCTCATCATAATCTTTTTTGATCCATCTCCTAGAGTCATGGAAATAAAAAAAAAAATAAATGGGACCTAATTAAACTAGAAAGATTTGCACAGCAAAGGAAACCATAAACAAAATGAAAAGACAACCCACAGAATGGGAGAAAATATTTGAAAACAATGTGACTGACAAGGGATTAATCTATAAAATTTACAAACAGCTCATGTGGCTTAATATCAAAAAAACTAGCAACCCAATCAAAAAAAGGGTGGAAAAATCTAAAGAGACATTTCTCCAAAGAAGATATACAGATGACCAAGAGTACATGAAAAGATGCTCAACATCACTAATTATTAGAGAAATGCAAATCAAAACTAAAATGAGTTATCACCTCACACCAGTCAGAATGGCCATCATCAAAAAGTCTACAAAGAATAAATGCTGGATAGGGTGTGGAGAAAAGGGAAGCCTTCTACAGTTTTGGTGGGAATGTAACTTAGTGCAGCCACTATGAAGAACAGTATGGAAGTTCCTTAAGAGACTAAAAATAGGGCTACCATATGATCCAGTATTCTCACTCCTGGGCATATATCTGGAGAAAAACATGTTTCAAAAGTATACATGCACCCCAATGTTCATTACAGTGTTGTTTACAATAGCCAAGACATGGAAGAAACCTAAGTGTCCATTGACAGATGAATGGATAAAGAAGATGTGGTATATATATACAATGGAATATTACTCAACCATTAAAAAGAATGAAATAATGCAATTTGCAGCAACACGGATGGACCTTGAGATTATCATACTAACTGAATTAAATCAGACAGAGAAAGACAAATAGCATATGATATCGCTTATCATATGAGTGGAATCTTTAAAAAATAATACAAGTGAACTTATTTACAAAACAGGAAAAGACTCACAGACTTAGAGAATGAACTTAATGGCTACCGGGGAGGGGAGGGATAGACCGGGAAGTCAGGATTGACATGTACACATTGCTATACTTAAAATAGGGCTTCCCTGGTGGCACAGTGGTTGAGAATCTGCCTGCCAATGCAGGGGACACGGGTTCGAGCCCTGGCCTGGGAAGATCCCACATGCCACGGAGCAACTAAGCCCATGCACCACAACTACTGAGCACGTGCGTCTGGAGCCTGTGCTCCACAACAAGAGAGGCCATGATAGTGAGAGGCCCGCACACCGCAATGAAGAGTGGCCCCCGCTTGCCGCAACTAGAGAAAGCCCTCGCACAGAGATGAAGACCCAACACAGCCAAAAATAAATTAATTAATTATTTTTTATTAAAAAAAGAAAACTTTAAAATAGATAGCCAACAAGGATCTACTGTATAGCACAGGGAACTCTGCTCAATACTCTGTAATAACCTAAATGGGAAAACAATTTGAAAAAGAATAGATACACGTATATGTATAACTAAATCACTTTGCTGTACACCTGAAACTAACACAACATTGTTAATCAACTATATGCCAATGTAAAATAAAAATTAAAACAACAAACAACAACAACAATGAAAAATCCTTGCCCAGAGCAATACACATCCCGTACACTCACATACCACTAGAGAGTTGTAGCTCATGGCCAGTTCACACAAGTACAGTTGAAAAATAAAGTCCCTGGTGGGGCAGCTGCCTCCCAACAACAACTCCACACTATAGAAGGGAAAATACTCCTTTCTGGCAGACTCTGCCATTCCTTTATCCCCTACATATGCCTAGATTCCCAAGAGAGAATGGAACTTATCACCTATTCCAGGAAGTTTATTATATTCTTCTCATATGTAATCTCACTTAATCTTTTCAAAAGCTCTGTGAATTATTATCCTGACTTACCAGAAAAAGAAATTGAGACTCCAAGGAAGGAAATGACTAGCCCAAGGTGATGAAGCTGGTTGATGATAGGACATGGATTTAAATCTAGGACAGTCTGTCTAGGTTTAAAATAACATCCTCTGTGCACTGAACCAAAAGAGGTTTCATATTACCAAGGATTTGCATATTTCTTCAAAAGAATCTGAGTTTTAGCTGAATCAATGCTTTATATTATTGGGTTGGACTAATCTTTAAAATATATTTGAGAGTTTTTTTTTTTTCCTTTTGATTAGTGGGTGAGAGCCTAGGGGGGATACTTAAGTTACTTATAGATAAAATAAGTTAAATGAGTTAATCTTCTGCTCTCTCCCTCCCTTTGTCTCTGTATCGCTCTCTTTTTTCTGTGTGTCACATTTAGTCACTTCCACTAAAGAATGGCTTCCTCATATGATTCCATTTATATAAAATGTCTAGAATAGGCCAAATCACAGAGGTAAAAAGAGTGGTTTACAGGGGCTGGGGAAAATGGAAAAGACTGCTAATGAGTACAAGATTTCCTTTTGGCATGATAAAAATATTCTAGAATTAGGGGTAATGGGTATATAACTCTGAATATACTAAAACTCACTGAACTGTAGAGATTAAAATGTGAACTGTATCGTATATGAATTATACTTCAATAAAGCTGTTACTAAAAAAGAAACAAGGTTGCAAACAACAGCATTATCTCCAGGTTGAGGTAAATGGCCTCTGGCAAATTCCAGGCATCATATATTGTGGGTCTGGCCACCAGAAGCTAACTCTTTCCCATATGCAATTCAAACAAACAGAATAAAACACATTCAAATGGAGAAAAACTATTACAGCCCAGTTTAGATCAGGAGCCCATTTCTAGACCTGCCCTTTGGGCAAAGGGACATGATCATACAACACAGATAGGACCATGGGGTCTCACTTCTGTGAATGGGACTACCTGAGAGAATGGAGGTATCACTGTAGATCAATCAGATACCAAAGAGGTATCTAATATATACCAGGCTCTGTAGGAGATATTTATTTATGATAACAAACACATGGGCTTAAATATTCTCAAGATCTTAGGCCATAGTCGCATATATCTAAACTTTTAGAGAATCAGCATATGAAAAGCTACATGAGCACTGGACTCAGACACATCAGTTTTAGAATCCTACCACTGACAAATTCTGTGTCACCAGACAAATCACAGCAATCCACACATGCTGTCCAATTTTATTTCTGTAATTGTAATAACAATATCTCTATCACTGGGCCATTACGTATCATTGGTTAAGTAAAAAGATGTACGTAAAGCACTTAGCACAGAGTCTATGAATAGAGCCTATACGTATAGTAGGTACCTCATAAATATTAAGGAAGCAATGCTGCACCAGTTGGTACCGGCAATGGGAAGCAATCTGTGTAACCAATTCCAAACAGTGATCACACATGGAACACTTAAAAGAAAAAAGAATGGCCACAGGAGTGGCTTCTCTCCTTTGCGTTCCTGACCAGTTGATTAAGGGACTTACAGTCACTGGCATTTGCAACATCTGCAGCAGCACACTATAAGGGTGTTACAAATAATAGCAATAATCTGTCACAGTCTCACATTTGGCCAAATACTTCTATTTACTACTCTCTATTTTATTAATCCCTTCTCCACCTAGAGAAACCCTGTTTATGCTTCAAGACTGAACTCATGTGTCACCCCCTCTCTGAGACCTTTGGTGACCTTGCCACTACTCCAGGCAGAATTAACCATCCCCTCCTCTGTTTTCATCTAGTAATATGGTTATACTTCTAGCACAGTATTAAACACCTCAATAGATTTCATGCACCATCCCCCATGAGAATGCAGGTTCTAAGCCAGTAGGCTAGACCCCAGCACAGCATCTAGGAAATGGTAGATGTTCAAGAACAATTAGTTGAATGTAAGAATAGGAAACACATAAAGGAACAGTGTTTGGCACCCAGGAACAGCACACAAGTAGTTAAGTTCAATTAAAATGGGTTATCACAAAGGACATATGAATTAGCTAGGGCTGGAAATTTATTCTCATTTACAAAGAAAGTCAGAGAGAGATTAAATGACTTGCACAAAGAAACATATTAAGGAAATTATAAACCTGAGTCCACCAAGGAAACGTGCCTTCTGATTTCTAGTTTAATGCCTTTTCCATTTCAACACACTGCCTCAAATTTTAAAGGAAAAAAGAGTTCAAGAACAAAACTAAGAATCAGATTAGTGGTTGATTGATATGGTTCCTTCCTTGTGTCATTTATTATCAAATGAGCCTAAACAGTTGCCGTTAAAATTACCACTTCTCTCATAGCCTTTGCTTCCTCTGGAATACATTAGTGAGGATGGGTGTTTCTTATACAAAACCTCACAGCTTTGAGGAAAAAGGCTGTCCTGGATTCATGCTGGTCATTAGGTGGATGCTGTGACTTGACCAAGGTGCATGGCTCACCAGAATAGGCTAAAGACTAGGACCCATATCTCTAGCCTTCCAAAACAGTGTTCTCTTTCTAATATACAACAGTAGCCATCATAAACTGAAAGATGCACACCTATAACTAAATGGCAGTCTTTTGTAAGAATTAAAGAAGAAATAAGTAAAAATGGAGATACAATTTCAAATGCAATGAATTCCATTTTTTACTTCTTACCTAGGTGATTGATAGAAATGTCTATAGCTATAATGATCTTACAACAATTTGTTTCAAGTTGGAGGCCTCCAGTTTTAATCAAGTTTGCAGATATTCTTTGGCCTATAGATCTATAAACTAGTTGAGAACTAAACTTTCAATTATTTGTCTGTAGTTCTAATACTTTGGAAAATGCTTTCTGATCTTGGCATTCATTTTCCATCATAAAGCTGACATTTTTAACTTGAAATTTTTTACTGAATGCTTTCATAGAATTAGCAAACAGCATTTCCCATCAAGTTGCTTATAACTACAGTGTCTCATTAATCATCACTATTCCCATGTGACAATGAAAACCTGAAAAATATCTCCCCATTTGGCTGATGACTAACCAGAGGAAAGGAAATGTAAACCTTTACAGACACCACAATGCATAAGTATTTCATCGTTACTATATCATTTAATCAGCACATTACCACAAGATGAATATAATTATGCTTGTTTTACTGATAAGAAACTGAGACTCATAGAACCTAAATGACTTTCACACCTCATAATCCAAAAAGTTAGAGTTTAGGGACCCTTCTACTATATCACAATGAGAACTTGTCTTATAACGTAAGACAAGAACAGAGACAAAAACAGAATAAATAATCCCACCATAAACAATCTACTCTCTCGTCTCCAGTTATTTCCCAGTTGCAATTTTTCAGTATTTTTCTAGCAGTGAACTTGATGAATAGTAATTCATCAAATTTTTGCCCTATGCCATTCATTCACTCATTCAACAAATATTGGGTGTGTTACTATGTGCCAGCACTGGAGGGAAAGACAGTTTTTAAAAAATGAAAAGTCAACATATGATAAAAGGGAATCTTCTGATGTGAATACATTCCCAGATGCTGTCAGAAACGCTATGCAAAAACTGTATCTTAGCACATTCCCTCTTAAAGATTCATGTCAGAATATTGATTCTGACGGAGCCCACATTATCATTGTTGACAAATTTGATAAAGCAAAAATTAACCATGTTTTAAAAGCATCTTAAATGTCTAATGTATATTTAAAAGGAAAAAAAAAACATGCCTCAAACTTAATTAGTGATACTAACTTGGCAACTTATTACCAAATGTCGGCTGAAAATGCATTCACCCGTTCATCCTTTCATTTAACTAACCATCATTCAGTGATTTAACTGCTAATAACGATAATAACTGCTAATCCTTTCTGAAGTTTTCTGTG
Source organism: Eschrichtius robustus (assembly GCF_028021215.1). Taxonomy (NCBI): domain Eukaryota; kingdom Metazoa; phylum Chordata; class Mammalia; order Artiodactyla; family Eschrichtiidae; genus Eschrichtius; species Eschrichtius robustus. Next base: position 51,700,983 of record NC_090826.1, read on the forward strand.
CACCAGACTTTGTTCTAAATGCTTAAATATATTACCCTCATGGAATTCTCGGAAGTCTCTAAGTACTATTATTATCTCTACTTTAGAGATAACATACAGGCTAAGTAACTTACCCAAGATCACACATTGGCAAAAATGGCAGTAGTTTGGTTCCAGGATGCTCTAAACCTCTATATACCTCTATATACCCTGTTTTTTGAAGGTTGATTAATAGCTACTTACATCAGGCACTGGGCTAAATTAAAGGGAAACCACAATGAGGAAGACAAACATGGTTCCTGTCTTCAGGCACCTGCCATTCATCAGAGGAGAAGGAGAATCTACAAGCAAGTACACACAATGTAACAAGGGTTACAACGGAGGAAATACAAGGTAGAGTACAGGAACATATATTGAGGAAAGAATTGTTGTCCAGAAGATCTATGGGAGGACAGGTGTGTATTATATCAGTAATATGATAGCCTTCCACATGATACGCATGCAGGTAAATAGTAAATTAGATAATTACTTAGACCCACGCTAGGGACCAGGCTGTGCTCAGTATAATCCAGCAGTGAAGAAAAGAGAGAGATACTAGTGCCAAATGATAGGGCAGGCTGTTGTCTTAGCACTATTTATGGAAGAGTTGTGTTGTGATATGGGGAACGGGAAGTGTGGGATGGGGATGCAAAGGAAAGAAGGCTGCAGTTGTAGAACCAGAAGAATGGAACCAAAGGATGAGAGGCAGATGAGAGTTAGCAAAGTGTCACAAAACAGAGTGAATCAGCAGAAAGAGGGCGTGCTTTATCATTAAAATTGTTAGTGTTAAACTTCTGCTGGAATATTTCTTGTATTCTTTCTCAAATAGGATTCTTCACAGGACTTCAAGAAACATATTAGGTTGGACAATAATAATTTTACATAGGTTTTGTGTGTGTGTGTGTGTGTGTGTGTGTATGTGTGTGTGTGTGTGCCTTTTCTCCCATAATTTCCTGAAGCTACCATCTTCCTTCCACATTCACATTGGTATCTCTTAATATAACTGATTTAATCCTACAGTCATAGAATGGAATAGTTGGAAGGGAGCATGTGGCCTAGTTCCTATACTTTATAAATGATGACAAAGGAAATACAAAAAGTCTACACCAAACCAGGAACTCTACAATGTGGTTTCTGAAGGAAATAAAAAAACAACATTATGGACTGGATTATGCTCCCTCCAATTTACATATTGAATCACTAAACTGCAGTGCCTCAGAATGTGACTATATTTGAAGATAGGGCTTTTAAAGAGTGATTAAGTTAAAATGAGTCTGCTAAGGTGAGCTAAGAGAAGGAAATTTGGATACAAGAAGTAACCCCAGGAATGCATGTGCATAGAGGAAAGACAATTTGAGGACACAGGGAGAAAGATGGTCATCTATAAGCCAAGGAAAGAGGCCTAGTAGATGCCAACTCTGCTGGCACCTTTCAGCCCTCAGAACTGTGAGAAAATAAATTGTTGTTTAAGCCACCCACTCTGTGGTATTTTGTTATGGCAGCTTGAGCAGCAAACTAACACAGGAATACTCATATTCATACCCATAAACTCTCTCTCCTTCCCTCTCTCTCTCTGGTTTAAGAAGAACTTTCATGCGTATTACTGTATTTGACCTTCACACCACACTTGTTAAGAAGGCAGGGCAATGATTAACCTCACTACCTGGATAATGCAACTGAGTCTTGAGTTCATAAATTACTCAGAGATACTACTGAAAATAGCTGAACTGGAATAATTTCAAGCCGAGTTCCCTCTAAACGTTAACGTGCCCTCTATCTCTCAGCACCACAGATATTTGTGGATTGAATGGCATAAATATGAAAAACAAAATGGGAATACATATTCAATTGGCTAGTAAAGTGAATCTAAATAGATAGATAGATAAAACATAAGTGCAACCATAGAAAGAGTAAAATAATACAAAAAACCTAAAGCTTACTAATCCCAAGCATTGGCAATCTTATTTTGCCAGGGGTCTTCCAGGTCCCACTTTCTATCTTCAAAAGCAGGAAGAAAGGGTATTTTCTAATCATTAGCAAGATCTAGTATTGTATTCCTGCTCCTCCTAATTTTCATGTGATTTTTTTTTTTTTTTTATGGGGTGAGCACCAAGGCTTGAGAACTCTCTGAAATACGGCAGCTCCAATGCACTAGAGATTTGTGGTCCTCATTGGACTCCATATCTGAGGGTGAGTCAATGTCCTGCTGATAAGTTCAAAGATCAACATCTTTACCGGTAGTGTTGGCCTTTCGTCTTTGGGAAAGAAGGTGATAGCGTATGTGTGCCAAGCCTTGTGCGTCTTATCATAGATGCCAAGGCAGCCACTTACTAGGTCACTCATGTAGCTCCATCTTTAATGCTTCTAACTGTGAACATGAAGCTTGCCTCCCGCACATAAATCCATGATGAAAAAGACCATATGCTGTTATATATCAACATAAATTTCCCAAGCAAATGTTCATATCTTTGCAGACACAAGGCTTCTGTTCCTCCATCCACAGTAGGGAAATAATATTTTTATACAGGCATACGGTAATAAGACCCAGTTACCTTCAAATTCTTACACTTGCAGCTCACTGCCAACTGTTTCCTGCTCCACCACCAACAGGTGCTATAACGTAAACCATTTCAGTGAGGAGACCTGCACCTAAAACGCTGTTAGCGGGTGATCTCTCAAAAAGCAACTCTTCTTTTAGAAGAAATAACAGCTTCTCATAAATATCCCAGCCCTTTAATGATATGCTGGAAAGGTTGTGCCAGAAGACTCCTATACTTGAATTATGTAAAACAGCAAATAGCTTCAAATGTAGTTTATTGCTCAGCTCTGTCTCAAGTTAGACCTGACTGAAGTACATGGAGGCATATTTAGCCAAATCCGAAAGATAACATCAGAATCATATCTTTTGTGCATCCCAGATTGTTCCATGTGTTCAAGGGGAGGGTGCAGAGATGGCATAAGCAGTGTAATAGTGCTAAAAATTTTTGACTTTAGAAGTCATGGGTTCTAGTCATTTACTAGCCATATGAACCATTACTAAGTCACTTAACCCCCTTGTTCCTCTTTTTTTCCATCTTTAGAGTGGGAATGGTAATAGCACCTCAATTTGTTTCACGTGTCCTAAATCATTTCTAGTGTATATAGCATCTCATCTCAGAAGTCAACTCTTCTTTTAGAACAGCTATTATCATCCTAACTAGATGATATCTGATGAAGGTATGAGGATCGAGGACTCTCATACGTTGTAGGTATAAGGTATGTTGGTTTTGTATGTATGAAAGTGCTTCCATATACATGGAAATGTCCTAGAAGGAGTGTGCCTGGGTTTTTTGAGCAGAATGGAGTTTAAACTTTTAAATTGCACACATATCCTTTTGAATATGCATGACTTTTTAATGATCAAAATGTTAGTCTTACTATAGATAAAGCTGTAATTGAGAAAATGGTTTGAACCTGAGGGCAAAATGGAAATGGAGAGAAGAAAAACACAAGACTGCTTCCCAATATTTATGCGAGGGAAAGGACTCCTATCTTTTGGGCAGAAGCAGGAAAAAAGAGAAAGAAAAATATTGTTTCCCATAGTTGCTGAATTTTTGTTTCCTCAGCTCATTGATCTTAACACTCATACCCAAGTCAATGCCCAGTAGACGGTCCTGCTTGGAGGCAGAGGCCTGCCATTCAGTAAGACAATAATACTCTTATAGTGGTTCCCCCATCAAGGGCAACCTCTGCTTCTGGGATGGTGGGCAATTTGGCTTTTATCCCCAGAAGCAGGGCTGACCATTGTGCTTGTTCTCATCCATCTGAACTGGGCTCCTACGCCCCATCTATACACACTACACAGCAGCCTTCCAACCAGAAACCTCAATGGATATGGATCAGTATAATTCATCAGTTTCACTGACCGAAGGCCACACTGTGCCCTGGGTTGGAACTACATTCCCTGTTCTGAGTCCCATTTTAAATTATGTACAGGCACATTGTCTGATATACACTGATATAATGTCTGATATACCTCTGATATAACCAGAGGTTATGTAATGCATCCAAGTGATAGCAAAAAACTATATAAATTAATGCAGTGCCTGCAATACAAAAAGTTCCCCAATTTGGACAATATGAATCAATCATTAAATTCACAGAGTGGAAGGGAATTCCAGAAATTAAATTATCATTTTCATTACAGTTCAAAAGAATTCAAGTCCAAAAGGATTCCTCTCCTAAATTTATTTTTCTGTTCAGTCTCAATCCACTGGGGCAGAATCATTTCTTCAGTAGCTGCAGTTTCCAAAGCTTACATTACATCCCCAAGTTTCTAATAAGCCTCACCTTTCAGAATCTAAAGCCTTAATAAAGATTATTTAAGCACCAGAATAGCATCTAAGAATTTTTTAAATCCCTCATGCAAATCCTCAGTCCTATAACAGTTATCCCAAGCAAAATTACATTGACAGAGCTCGATACATATAGTACATTTCAGAACCACCTGACTATCAACAGCCAAAGAGCATGGCAGACATTTGGTTTTATTGCATGGAGGACAGGAAACTGTATGTAGCCCATGAGGAGGAGGAGGGAGGAAACTGAGAGATAGACACAGAGAGACAAAAGACAGAGAGGTGTTTTATTTTTATATTATTAAAACAAAATGAAAACTGATTTTAAAATGTGAATCTAAACTTACCAATAAGTGATTCCTAAGTGATATCAAAATGGTTAATAAGTTGTGAAATTGGAAATTTAAGTAAACTTGAATTTCAGACAGTTTGGAAGATTTCCTGGCTGATTGATTTTCTTGAACTCCAGAGTGCCTAGAAAAGTGTTGTCACATATTATATTAGATGCATTTTAACATTGCCTGCAAAAAAACCTTGCAACAGCATAGTACAGGGAGATCAGCTCGGTGCTTTGCAATGACCTAGAGGAGTGGGATGAGGAGGATGGGAGGGAGGCTCAAGAGGGAGGGGATATGGGGACACGTGTATGCATATGGTTGATTCGCTTTGTTGTGCAACAGAAATTAACACAGTACTATGAAGCAATTATACTCCAATAAAGATCTATTAAAATAAAATTTTAAAAAAGAATATACCTGTAGATTAACAGCTTCTTCACACCATTAGGATCTAGTCCAAAATCCTTAACATACTTGTTAACCAAGTTGAACAACAGCCAAATCCTTAAAGTTGAGAATCTTCAACATGGTCACTAACTTTCCAGTCTCACATGTCCCTATCTCTGTTCTTCAAATGTACTGTGCTCAGTGTCAGGTCTTCTAACCTGTTTCTGAAGTATCATCATGTGTGAGGCATTTTGACAAATGCTTTTATATATTACTCTATTTAATCTTGATAGTTATCCTCTGGTATGAGTCTGAATATCCTCCTTTACCAATGAGGAAACAGGCTCAGAGAATAAACTGACTGCCCAAGACCACACAGCTGATAAGGAAAGGTGTGAGAATTTGAACCCAGAGTTAGAATGAATTGAAAGCCCACTCTCTTAACCATTTTGCTACCCTATAGTGGGCTATAATAGTTGAGGTTTGACAACAAAACTTCTGTTCCCTCTAAAATATAACTATGTCTCTCAGGTCATAAACTATACATGTTAATTGTATTTAATTATAGCTGGATAGTGCTTCCCATGCAGAATGGAAAGAAGTGTTTCCATTTCTGGCAATATAGTAGAATAGATAAACTGAAAATACCATTACTACAGAATACCTTGATACTCCCTCGAGTAAGGGAGCAAAGGATGCTTTAAGTTAGTTGTTTAGTCTGGCAATAATGTGTAGAAGGAGTTGGAGTAGGATCAAACAGGATAAAAATAATCTTACCACGAAATATTTTTCTTGTTTTCCAATTACATAGACCTAGAAAGTTTTCCAAACTTTCCAGATAATCTCACAATTAGAAAATTGTGTATATAAATTTATGCATGCGTATGTGTGTGTGCAGCTCATCTTTTAAGCAAAGTTTCTTTTGTTAAGTACTGAGATTTCAGTATTCTTATCCTGTTAATTCGAAAAATGCCGCTAGTGCACCTTCCCAAATTGCACACCATTCCCCAGCTTCTCTTCTGCACTTTCAAGATCTGATGCATGTGCATTATACAGGATGCTAGGTAAAGATCAATAGATGTTACTATGAAGAATATTTAAAAGAAAATCGTACTGCTTCTAACTGCTTATTAGTAAAATATACAAGGTTCTACTTTAGATCCTTCAGTGAGGGAGTCATGTGGGTCAATCTACACATTGGCTGGTGAGTGTATTATTCCTGCCAAATCATCCAGTTGAAATGGAACATTAATTTATTTGAGCAGACATGTGTGTATGTGGCTTTAACAAAACAACCATATGCCGCTCCAATAAGTAGCATAACAAAGAAAGCACAATTAATGCTAGAACCTACCCTAGAACTTTTGAAATGGACCATGGAGAATGTTCTTCAACCCTATTTTTCACTGGCATTTCATTTGTTCTAATGATCTTCTACACCAGTCTAGTGTAGGAGATGTTGGGACATGTTGTACCAACTAAGTGTGAATTCTGTGATATTTTATGTTAGCCTTGGGTTTCCTTCCTCTCTTTAATGGATTTTAACTAGAGGTTTTAGAGCATAGCCATAGTTCCTTGTACATAGATTCCCCTCCTCTACCCAAGACTGTAGGGAGGGGTCTCTTCTTGCAGGGTTGAGGGAGCTAGGTATTATTGAAATCCCTTGGCCAAACAACATCTTTAATAGATCTTAATGAGGTCTCTATGGCCCCAAGGTTAATCCTCTGCTTTATAAGTCTGATTTTCCCAGAGTTAGTGACATTATTTTTGTAAAACAAAGTATATTCTACTGTAAATGTAATACATACAGAAAATTCAGAAAATTTTTAAAGTAGGAAGATAGAAAACCCTTAATTGAACTATCCCCAAATGACTACTGTTAAAATTTTTGTGCATTCATTACTGTAATGATTTTATGTATACTTTTTCAATATAATATTGTCATTGATATATATGCTATTTTCGTGTTAACATGACAATAGAAGTGTATTTCCACACTATTATGAACTCTTTTAAACAAAAATTTTATTAGCTATAATACTGGAGAATGTTATAACCTAAATATTTTCAGAAAGTTGGATTGTTTCCAATATTTTGCTATGATAATAAACACAAATGCTACTAACATAGTACTTAGGGATACCTGCTGTTACTAGTTGTTTGTGTATCTTTCCAGAAGTGTCTATTAATTTAGAAGCATAAATGTATGTGTGTATATCTAATACAAATGGGCTCATGATAACCATATTCTGCACCTTGTTATAAAAAAAGTATAAATGAGCATATAATTTTCATAGACACCATATTTTGTGGTAGTGGCCCAGATTCTAGAACCAGGTTGCCTGAATCAAATTCCAGCTTCAATGCATAATAACTTTTGCAAACTTTAGAGTGTTACTTAATCTATCTATACCTCATTTTTCTTACCCATAAAATGGGGATAATAATAGTACATACTTCATAAAATTGTTATGAAGATTAAATGGAATATAGTAAGCATAATACATATATCTTGTTTTTTTTAATCTCAATTTAACAGTAGTATAAAATTCCATAGTACAGTTGTACCACAATTAATTTTATTCATGGACATTTACATTATTATCATAGTCTATTTCATACAAAACTGTAGCAAACATCCTTGCAAATATATCATTTACACATGTTACATGTGTGAATGTATCTGTTATATCTGTAGTTAAAATTTCTAAAAATAAAATTGAGTCAAAAGATATGCATGCATTTTAAAATTTAACAGGGACTGCCAAGTTGCTCTCCACTATGATCATCCCAATTTTACTTCTGCATTGCTGAGTAACTGTCTCCCTACTCTTTAGCCAACACTGGTTTTCTCAGGCTTTTCATTTTTTGTTATTTCAGTAGGTAAAGTAAGTAATTCTGCTTTAATTTGCATGCCTCTCATTTAGATAAACAGACATGTTCAAATTTTTTCTACTCATAGATTTTTAAGACCTTTTAGCTTTTTTTTTTTTTAAACTCTGGGAACTTTAGAATCATGTTATTTGATTTTTATTTTTAAAAAGAATTGTTCTATTTTTATTTGTAAGACTATGTTATACAATGATCAGTGTTTTGTCTTAAGTGTTTCAAAATTCCTCAGTTAACAGTTGTCTTTTAATTTATGATACCTATTTCTATACACAATTTCTTTTTTATCTATATGGAGTCAGAATCATCCCTTCTTTTTAATTTTTTTGTATACAGCAGGTTCTTATTAGTTATCTGTTTTATCCATATTAGTGTATGTATGTCAATCCCAATCTCCCAATTCATACCACCACCACCACCTCCCCACCTCACTGCTTTCCCCCCTTAGTGTCCATATGTTTGTTCTCTATATCTGTGTCTCTGTTTCTGCCTTGCAAATCGGTTCATCTGTATCATTTTTCTAGATTCCACATGTATGCGTTAATACATGTTATTCGTTTTTCTCTTTCTGACTTACTTCACTCTGTTTGACAGTCTCTAGGTCCATCCACGTCTCTGCAAACGACCCAATTTCGTTCCTTTTTATGACTGAGTAATATTCCATTGTATATAGGTACCACATCTTCTTAATCCATTCATATGTCGATGGGCATTTTGGTTGCTTCCATGACCTGGCTATTGTAAATAGTGCTGCAATAAACATTGGTGTGCATGTGTCTTTTGGAATTATGGTTTTCTCTGGGTATATGCCCAGTAGTGGGATTGCTTGGTCATATGGTAATTCTTAGTTTTTTAAGGAACCTCCATACTGTTCTCCATAGTGGCTGTGTCAATTTACATTCCCACCAATAGTGCAAGAGGGTTCCCTTTTCTCCAGCATTTGTTGCTTATAGATTTGCTGATGATGCCATTCTAACCGGTGTGCGGTGATACCTCATTGTAGTTTTGATTTGCATTTCCCTAATAATTAGTGATATTGAGCATCTATTCATGTGTTTGTTGGCAATCTGTATATCTTCTTTGGAGAAATGTCTATTTAGGTCTGCACATTTTTGGATTGGGTTGTTTGTTTTTTTTAAATATTGAGCTGCATAAGCTGTTTATATATTTTGGAGATTAATCCTTTGTCCATTGATTCATTTGCAAATATTTTCTCCCATTCTGAGGGTTGTCTTTTCATCTTGTTTATGGTTTCCTTTGCTGTGCAAAAGCTTTTAAGTTTCATTAGGTCTCATTTGTTGATTTTTGGTTTTATTTCCATTTCTCTAGGAGGTGGGTCAAAAAAGATCTTGCTGTGATTTATGTCAAAGAGTGTTCTTCCTATGTTTTCCTCTACGAGTTTTATAGTGTCTGGTCTTACATTTAGGTCTTTAATCCATTTTGAGTTTATTTTTGTGTATGGTGTTAAATTTCATTCTTTTACATGGAGCTGTCCAGTTTTCCCAGCACCACTTATTGAAGAGGCTGTCTTTTCTCCATTGTACATCCCTCCTTTTTAAATAATTGGACTGTCATAATTATAATAGCCTTCCCTATTCTAAGGATACTAAATGTTACTGAATCATCTAAAATTACTAAATAAAAATGTTACCCATTTTATCTTCAAGTACTTTTATGACTTTGTACATATATATTGTATATGTATCTATCTAGAATTCATTTTAATAAAATAATTAATGTAAAGTTTTAAGTATATATATATTTATATATATATATATATAAATATTTATATTTTTTCTCCAAAACTCTTTTTTATTACTGTCTTGAATTGACATCCTTTTCAAATTTTGTAAAATTCACATTCACTTGGGGCCTTTCTGAATTCACTATTCTTCTTCATTATTTTGTTCTTGTTCTTGAGTAAACTATCTTTTTAAAAAAATTTTATTTATTTATTTATTTCTGGCTGTGTTGGTTCTTTGTTGCTGCACGTGGGCTTTCTCTAGTTGAGGAGAGCGGGGGCTACTGTTCATTGTGGTGTGCGGGCTTCTCATTGCAGTGGCTTCTCTTGTTGTGGAGCACGGGCTCTAGGCACGTGGGCTTCAGTAGTTGTGGCACGTGGGCTCAGTAGTTGTGGCTCACAGGCTTAGTTGCTCCGCGGCATGTGGGATCTTCCTGGAGCAGGGCCCGAACCCGTGTCCCTTGCATTGGCAGGCGGATTCTTAACCACTGTGCCACCAGGGAAGTCCCCTTGACTAAAGTATTTTTAAGCTTAGAAAGCCTTCCATCTCTGACCAGATTTTTTTAAATTACGTCTATTTTCTTTTGTATTTATTATTTTATTTTTTTATTATATTTACCTCTTCAATCCAGTGGAAATTTATTTTGAAACATTTAAGATTTCCTAGGCATTCCTCTTATTAATGTGCTGGTCCAACTTTTATTACTCTACAGATGAAAGGTACCAAGTCCATCAAGTACTTTTCTTCCTCAGACTTTTCTTAACAGAATATATTTAGCAGGAATTCTTAACAGTTTCTTGTGCATGATCAGTCCGTAGCCTTTATTCCAAAACTTAACACAATTTTTTGTTTCCATCTGTTATAAGGATGTTGTAATGGTCATCTAAATGTGACGGGTTTTCAGGTAATCAGGATCGAGGGGGAGGTTGTCAGGGCATCTGTGCTTATACGGCTATTCTGCTTAGAATTCTGGTTGAATACATTTTGAAAAAGTTACTTTTTAAAATTCACCAAAAACTTCAATGTGAAACAATCTATTAATATATAATATTTATATAAACATTAATGTTAATTGAAATATAAAATTTGTCATTTTATTTTATTCTGTTGATTTTTATTTTATAAGTATAAATATATAAATATAGTATATTTATTTTATTTCTATTGTATTATATTCATATAAATATTAAATTAATATATGGATCAAACCTCAGGGTTCGTCATCTACAAAAGACACATTTATTCCGTAAAGCATGGTTATTAAGCCTCAGAAATACTGCTCGAGAAATACTGTTTTTCAATCAAAGGAATATTCAAATCCTAAATTCTAGGACTGCTATCTCATTTATGCCTCTTTGAATAATATTTCCCACACCCATAAGAGGTGTTGGAGGGATGGAGGTACACATTTCTACTCTTTGTCTCTGCTTTTCCTTGGCTTCATGCAACCCACTTGTCTTTAGTTATGTCATTTTCCTTGACTGAGTCAATGTGCAGTGCAAGTGACTGTATTTGAACTCCTTTGGATTGGCCTTGCATACAAATGGACCCAACGATTCCTGGCATGTAGAAGTCACCCATTCACTCACTGGCAAACTAGGTCATTCATTCATTCAAAAAGTACTTGTTAAACATCTACCACGTCAGACACAGCACTCAGTACTGAGGATAAGACAGTGAATTAAACACACTCCCTACCTTCAAGCAACTCTCAGTTTATCCAACAAAACAAAACAAAACAAAACAAAACAAACAGCAAGCAAGCAGGCAATTACCATACAAGAAATTAAAAGGCAAATCAGGAGTAAGCAAAGTGAAGAGTGAAGTCAGGCAAGGCAACCCTGAGAGAGTGATATCAATGCTGAGCCTAGAAAAGTGAGGGGGACTTAGTGAGGTAAACTCTGTGTGGGGGAGGGAAGCGGGGCGGGTGTTGTTATTATAATAGTCTTCCAAGCACCAGTTAAGGCTAAAGAACGATAAATATTTATTACTTTATGTTCAGTCCTAATCGTTCAAATAGTAAAGATCCTTACAACAATTTGCAATTCATGTTTCAGGCTGTTATGTCTAGAAGTTATTATTCTTTACTCATCATATATTTATCAAAATCACTCCGGGAAGAAGAAAGAGGATTTAAGGGAAGTGCTAGACGCTGAAAAGGTATTTAATCCTTACAACAGTTTTGTTATGAGGACAATGTTATTATCCTTACTTTATAGATGACTCAATCAAACTCAGAAAGCCAAAGACCAACTATCTTGTAAATACCACAGTCAAACTTTGAATACAGGTCTGTCTGGTAGACCTCAAAACCCCATGCTTTTCTTCCCATATCACACTAATGTCGTTTTGTGATTTTAGATGGTGACCTGGTGCCCTATCCCAGATTCTAGGGATAATTTTATTGCAGTCTTCTTTATTTCATTTAACAGATAAATGAAGATAAAGAACTAAGTAACATTGTTCTTCTATATCATAGCTTAGCACCTCAATTTTTATAGAATGAAATGTAGTTTAGGAAATGGGAAAAGAAAAGTTTTCCTGAAATATAAGATAAATTTTAAACAATTTTTAAGAGTCCCTATGATGTGTCTTCTGTGGAATTTATCTCTTTTTCTGAAAAATTATTCACTAAAAGTGATTCAAACATGAGCTAGACCTTCTGTAAGTCTGTGCTTCTGATTCATAAATTAAAGCTGGCTTTAGCTACGTTAGCAGAAACCTGAGTACAGTAACTTTTTTAAACAGTAGGAGGTTTTTATTTTTCTCCAGTAATAAGACATCAGGCGGTAGTCCAAGGTTGGTTCGGGTGCTCAAGAGGTAGTCCAAGGTTGGTTCCGGTGCTCAAGTGAGTCACTGAAAGCCCAGGATCATTCTAGCTTCTATGATTGCAAAATGGCTTTTGCACTGGTGGGCATTGAGGCGAAATTCCAGCAGAAGCAGAGAGAAGACCTAAGGCTGGTGCCAGCTGAATCTATTCCCTCTTATCAGGAGAACAGTAACTTTTCCAGAAGGCCCAATTAATGGACTTCCATGTATGTCATAAAGCCATCAGAAGCCACAAGACAGTCTGGGAAATCAAGCTTTTCAACTGAGCAAAGTACTGTCTGTATATTATTAGGTTCTCTTGATTAGGAAGAAAGGAGAAACACATATGATACATTCTGAAATCAGCACTGAGAAAATCAGCTACACAATCCCAGCAATGCAATGGTCCTAAAGCAAAACTCAGTCATAAAAAAAGTTGATTTCATTATCATTATGAAATCTATTAGAAGCTAAGAAGAAAACACATTATGAATATCTTAAATAAGACATTAGATATTATTAAATATATTTAATAAGTATTAATGAGTGTATATCATTATAACACTGTTAGAGTTTGCTTTTATGCTTTTTTTTTAATGAAACATGAAAGACATTATAATTAGAGGAAAGAGCATGGGTCCACTCTCTGTTCCTTCCTAACTATGTGACCTTAGGACATTCATGTAGTCTTTTCTCTCAGGCAAGTGCAGTTTCATTACCTATAAAATGATACCAGATCAATAAAATGAGCAATAGAATTAAACCAGCATTTCACAGAAGAGGAAACATGACAGGCCAATAAACCAATGAAGGAATGCTCATCTTAGTAATCAGGATAATGCAAATTAAAACCACAGTGAGCCATCATTTTGCACCCATAAGGTTGGCTAAAGTTAAAATCTGACAATATCAAGTATTGACAGTGATATAGAGCAGGATTGGCAAACTACATCTCATGGGTCAAATCTGGCCTGCCACCTCCCTTTGTACAGCCCATGAGTCAAGATGGTTTTTACATGTTTTAATGAAAAGTGTAAAAAAAGACTATTAACCTTTCATGGAGAATAGTTGCTCAATTTTGCTACTTGGTGCTGAAGCCTAAAATATTTACTACGTGGCTCTTGACGGAAAAAGTTTGCTGACCTCTGCTATGGAACATAAGAAAATAATTCCCTTATACTGCTGGTAAGAGTGGAAATGACACAACCACTTCGGAAAACATTTTGTGTTATCTAGTAAGATAAATAGGTGCAAACCCCAGGACCTAGCAGTACCCTGGAGAAACACTTGCCTACTTGAATGATACTGTGTACAACTGGGGAAAAAAAATGGAACAAATCCAAATGTCTACCAACCACAGAATGGAAGAATAAAGTGGAATACAACACACAGTGAATACTGCTGTTGACACCAACATGGGTGACTGTCACAAAGAAGGCAGCAAGCAAAAATTCTAGCGTAGTTCTGTCCACTAAAAATAGGTGAGAAACATTAAATTTTAAAATTTCTAGCAGCCATATTAGAAACAAGAAACTGGTGAAATTAATTTTAACCATATATTTCATTCAACCTAATATATCCACAGTTATTATTTCAACATGTAGTCAATATAAAAATATTGACATATGACATTTTTGATACTGAATCCTCAAAATCTAGTGTGCATATGTACAGGGCATCTCAACTTGGACAAGCCATTTTTAAAGTGCTAGTAACCACATGTGGCCACTTGCCGTCATATTGAACAGCACCGTTTGAGAAGATGCAAACGGTAAATTCTATTTATATTCCATCATCCAAAGTAAGCAAAACTAAATTTTATATTATTTAGGGATATATGATATGTGGTAAAACTACAAAGAAAAGTGATGGAGTGATAAGCCCAATATCCAGATGGTTGTGATGGCTGGGGTGGAGGAAATGAGATGGACGACTGGTTCTGGGGGACTCAAAGGTGCTGATAATATTCTATCTTGTAAGTTTGTTGGTGGGTGCGTGGATGCTTGTTTTTTTTAATTAAATATATGTCATAATAATTATTTTGCCACTATTCAATCTTTCATAAAAATTAAAAAATAAACCCCTGTATCAGGTGCTTGCCTCAGAGAGAAGTTGTAATACAATCCCTTGTGCAAAAACTTTTTGATCAGTAGAACAGAATGTAAACAGAGACAAGTTGGTATCTATTATTGTTCCTTATAATTTTATAATTGGAAGGTCCATATGTGCAGAAGCTGCCACAAGGTAGAGACTTTAAATAGAGAGAACTGAGCAATACAAGAGAATGTAAACTGTTAGTTGATACCCACAGAACAGAAGAGGAGAAATGGAAAGACAATCAATGAGGAAGAAAGAAATCTGCATAAGTGGCAGCAGAGACATGTGGAAGTCTTGAAGGGTGACCAGCTGTTGCATCTCTGAGATTTGTCAAAAAAAGACTTGTGGGGAAGAGTCAATTGACAGGAAGCTGTCATGAAGGGCTGGGAGGGAATGGGGAGGTGATATCCTCAGGGGTGGGATGGAGAGCAGTAAACTATACTGGGAAAGAGCCCTGGGCAGATGCAGTACTGGAAGCAGGTCCTAATCTGCTGCACAGACTGTCTACACACACAGAGTTGCAATTGGCAGCAGGAGCACGTTCTTGGCAGAGTCAAGGCGGCTTCTGTTTCTGGCTCTGCCACTCTCCTGTCTTACCATCTTCAGTAACTGGCTCTGCCACTCTCCTGTCTTACCATCTTCAGTAACTGGCTTGAGGCAGAGGAGCTGAGCTCTCTGCAGTGCATTTCTTTCGCTTTTAAGATGCGGGGTTGAGAAAACCAGAGTGTGCACAGCCCTGTAATAGGAGCAGAGAGCTGTGTGGATACCAGGTGGGCCCCTTCCAGAACCTGTCTCTGTGTGGGCAGGGGGAGGAGCCATAGTCAGGGATTCGGGCCTGCCCAGGTCTTCCCAAATAATCTGTCATGGAAGTATTCCAAAGGGGGTAGAAAATGGTGTCCCTTTGGAAGATCACATGTTCATACAGCTACTAACCCTGCAGAAACTGGGTTAAATTTCATTTCAGGCTGTGATTTGAGAGAACACTGGAAGACATGTTAAAAGAGAAGAAATAAAAATATTTTTTTGATAGTCACTATTACCTGCACATGATAAAGAGTCCTTAAAAATCTGTGCAAAGGTGCCTGCAGATAGTGTTGCGGGTTCCTTGGGAATATTAGTCAGAGAATCTGCAAAGCAACTGACACCACAGTTTAGTGTTATGCCATGTCGTCTGCTTCTTGAGTTTCTCACAGAGGAAAGCTATTGATTAAGGCAGGCACTCAGCAAAAATGAGTTGATAGAACACCTACATAAGCATGAGCCAACATGCACTGTCACCTGGCATATATGATAAGCCCCACTGCACACCATCAGGAAGTTGCTTAAGATGTATGATTTCACTCAATCTTCAGAACACGCCTGAAAGAGAAACCACTTTCTCCATTTCAAAGATGAGGAGACTGGCCTCAGAGAGGAGTGTCTTGCCCCCAGTAAGATGCTGAGCTGGGACTCAAACTATTTTTTTTTTTTTTTAATTTTTATTGGAGTATATTTGATTTACAATGTTGTATTAGTTTCAGGCGTACAGCAAAAATTATTTTTATTTATTTTTATTCTTTTGGCTGCGCCGCATGTGGGATCTTAGTTCCCCAACCAGGGATCGAAACCGTTCCCCCTGCAGTGGACGCATGGAGTCTTAACCACTGGACTGCCAGGTAATTCCCTCAAACTCTTTTTAATCCATCGTATTTCAAAGTTCACGTTTGTCCCACTGCATCATGCTATCTAACTCAATTTATTGAACATGAGCTTAGTGCAGGTTATTACATACACTTAACTCTTAAAATCATCCTGAAGGAAATGTACTTGTAATATTATCCTTATTTTGTAGGAAAGATGAGAGGGGTTATTTTTAAAAGCTGGTTCTCTATAGAGGCAAAGACAATTATTAATAATAATGCACTTACTGAAGACTTAAAACATGGCAGGTGATATTCTAAGCACTTTAGCATGCATTTATGTATTCATCCCCAGAACAATTTTTTTGAGATGGGTATGGTTATTATTTCCACTTCTCAAATGAGGAGAGAGAAGTATAGAGAGGTTAAGTGACTTATCCAACATCATCCAGCTAGTGAAAAGAAGAACTGGAAATCAAACTTTAATGGTCAAACTCCATTAGCCAAAGTCCAAACCACACCACCATACCTAATATGTGCCAAGTGACCCTTGATGCTTGAATTGAAGGAAAAGACCCTACATAATTACTCTTCCCTTTACCTCCTTCCACACATACTCTCCTTCCCTAAACCCATCTATGTACAGTGAAGGGACACAGGAGAATTAGAAGAGAAGTAAACAGGGCCCACAGGTTTGATTTCTCTGTGTCCCTTCTTCCCCAGATGATTGGTCTAAGGCAATCACAGCAATTTTAATTCTGACAAATGAAATGTAAGAGGAAGTCTGTTGGGTTGCTCCTGATAAAGGTTTCTGCTCTATCCGTAAAAAGTCACTATTTTTTTCTGTATATAGTTATATCTGGATGTGATGCATGGGACTGTGATAAACATCTTGTTACCAGACTGAGAACATCTTGTTACAGCCCTGAGGATGGTAGAGCCAAGAGATGGAAAGAATCTGGATCTTGATGACATTCTTGAACCACTGAAATAACCAGGAGGTCCTGCCCTACCTCAGGACTTCTCTTATGGGAAATAATAATTGTCCTTATTGTTGAGCTATGTTGAGAAGGGCTGCCTGTTATTTGCAGACTAAAACATCCTGACTGAAACAAAGGCTATTCTCAAGTAGACGGTGGAGTCTGGAATGATAAATTCGGCTAGAAGGAAGATCATCCTTAATGTAAATTGGAGCAATCTGCCTCAGGCATTATGGATCTCCCTATCACGTAAGTGTGTGAACAGGAGCTAGGCTACTGTTTGTAGAACAAATACATTAATTAATACAGGAGGTTGGACCAAATTATCTTAAAGGCGTCCAACTCTAGGTTATCATTCTTCCATAAGCAATATAAATAAAATCTGCAAGTTTTTTATAATTTAGAGTTGCCAGAAACAAGCATACATTTTTAAGGATTAGGAAAAGCCATATGTCATAATTTTAAGACAGCTGGTTTTTATATTCATATATTGACAAATAATCTAAATAAATAAGCTATAGGGTCCTGTTCTGATGAGTCACCGAGGATCCTATTAAGTTAATCTGAGAGCAGTAGGATTTCCCAGGTCAGTTAAATGTCTTTCCTCCCCTTTCCTCCACTTTATCTTCCCACCAAAATCCCTTTTTTAAATACTGGTGCTGTGTTTTAACTCCTTCCTTTTTCTTCTTGGCAAGGCAAAGCTAAACTCCAGACATCCTTCTTTCCTGAACCCAAGCACTTCTCTGGCTTCCGCACACATCTACACATGCATGCCGATTACTATCTGCATATTAGAATAATATAGATTGGATTCCATACTAGAATAATAGCCTCAGGCCTGAAAGGGCACATGAATCTGGTCTACTCCCATCACATATTTCATATTTGGATCATCTGTATAACCTCCCAAGCCTAATTTGCCTATCTTTAGGCATGCAACACCTACTTCTTCATCTGGTACCCTGATCCATTTTAAAATTTCTGTGACTGCGAGAATGTGCTTCCCAAGATTGACCAGAAATCTGTAGTTCTTTTTTTTTTTTTTTTCCCTTCATTGGTCCCAGTTCTTTTACCTGAAAAGCCACACAGAACAAGAACACTCTCTCACATGACAGCCTTGGATGTGAGGTGTAGAAAGACAAGTTCTTTTCTGTCCCCTTAAATATTTCCTTCTTCCAGATGAATATCACTAATTCCTTCCATCATACCTCAGAGGACATTGTTTTAAATTTTCCTTTTTTTCCTATGATCACAGTCTAGTTTATAACAAAGTCCTTCTGAAAGTGTAGTGTCCAAGGCTGAACACAAAGTTTGTCCTGAGCTCAATTTCTAGATACTGAGATACATTTTGTGTTGGAATTTGTGTGACACGAAGGCAAATCCCTGTTGTATGTTTGGCTGGCATCGGTTGGGTTCAGCCAATGAAAGGCACTGGAGGGAAATCAGAGTGTGGAAGGACTCTGTGGGTGCCCCATCCAGATCCCATTCATGGGCAGGGCTCCCACAGAGCTCTGTGAGGATTGGCTTCTCATGACTCATTGCTGCTCCTTTCTCCAGAGCCTCATCCTTGGCTGAGTGAAAAGTCATCTAGTATAAGAGCTTCCATCCCACCCGGTGGTTACCCAACTTCCATTAGCTGGCTGACATAGCAGCCTGTGTCTCAAGGTGGAATCAACTCTCATGTTCTAGATCAGAGTGAAGCTAGACTCCAGCATATCCTTCAACTCCTCTCCGGCCCCATTCTACTTCCCACACTCTCTTTCTCCTGAAAGCATGCCTTCAATAAATCAAGAGTATCCAGATCACTGTATTGGGCTCTACTTCTAAGAGAAAAGTGTTTCTTCTCTGCTTCCACCCTGCCTCAGTGCCAATTCCCAGGCAGAAGTGGTGTCTCCCCACTCCAGCTCTCACTAGGATCAGTATTTCCATTTTCTCCCCTTGTCCCTTCTGCCCTGGAGGTGATAATGGTTTCTTGATGTTGCTATTCTCTGGGTCCCTTATACCTCTTGTTTGTTTCTTTAACCCTGCCCACATCTCTGCAAGTAGTCTTATTAGATTCTGTTCATTGGAACCATCTATGGTGAAATGGCTTCCAGCTGGGATCCTGCCTGATCCAGCTGGCCAGTGCATATTCATCTGAAGAAGTCCTTTTGTGATATATTACAAAATATGGTTCTCCTCAATTGTTCTTCTTTCATTATAAGGTTAGTCTATTTCTACATTTTTAAGTCTAGGCTGGCCTTGTGACTTTCTCTGGCCAATGAGAGGTTAGCAAACATGATGCAAGCTGGGACTTGAAAAGTGCTTGCTTGCACACTGGGGCTTACCCTATACTGTTCTTGGGAACTCTGTGATCACCATCATGTGAACATTTTAAGCTAGTCTGCTGGATGACAAAAGACATGTAGTCCAGTCACCACATCGCTCCAGCCTTCAACCTGCCAACTGCTAGATATGTGAGTAAGACTATTCTGAACTATCTAACTACTGACCAACCCACCAGCTGAGGGCAGATGCACAGGCAGGTATCAGCCACGCTTGGCCCAGACTGGAAGAACCACCCTGCTGAGCCATAGACTTAGGACCTAAATAAATGGCTATAGCTGTTTTAAAATCACTATTTTTAGGGGTTGTGTGTAAGGTAGCAAATCTAACTAATACATCTTTGGCTGATACCAAATAAATCTTAAAGCTGAACACACTATGGGTATATCTTTATTACTATTTTATTTATTAAGCTAATATATGTCTAAAGTTTTAGCATTACACACTTTGTTACATAGTGCCTCATCTGATTCTCTAAACTATGCTTACATATAACCAACAGACAGCATTCAGCTGTTGTCAGCAACCCCCGGGTCTTCCTCAACTACAGGGTCACCTCATCCAAGGTCAC
The DNA here is from genome assembly GCF_028021215.1 of Eschrichtius robustus. Taxonomy (NCBI): domain Eukaryota; kingdom Metazoa; phylum Chordata; class Mammalia; order Artiodactyla; family Eschrichtiidae; genus Eschrichtius; species Eschrichtius robustus. The sequence continues at coordinate 51,721,094 of NC_090826.1, forward strand.
ACTCTTCCCAGGATACTTCACATCTAGTGACTGAGCAAATTAGGAGCATGTAGTAGGTCAGATCCTTCTGTACTCACAAAGGACAACTTCAACAGGCAATATTTATTCTGGAGCTTCTACTGGGTTGGCTTAGGCCTTTAGTCATTTTAGCAAAACAACCATTATGAACAAATGATCAACCTAATGTTACGTATAAAAAAACACTGGAAGGATATATACCAAAATGTTAATTTCCCACATTATAACTTTATATCATTTCCCCCCGCCATGTATAACATTCCATTCAACCTGACCTCCTTTTTCTTTCCCACCAAGCTTCTTTCTGTCTCCTAGCATACAATAGAGCCAGGAAGCTCTATCCATGACTCTTTTTATGGCTGTCTCATTCTCATCTTCAGATTTCACTCAGATGGAAGTTACCTTAGAACCCCATCCTGTATACCTTATCTAATGTACTATTACTTTCCAAAACACCACCTTATTTATTCTCTTCACACATTTTATCACAATTTATAATTGACTGGTTTCTTTATTTACATAGTTTCTTTCTCTCCACTGAAACAAACTCCACAAAAGCAACAATTTTATCTGTCTAATTTATTACTGATGCCCAGTGCCTAGCAAAGTGTTGGTACAGAGTAGGCATTCAGTGAATACTTTTGCAAGAAAAAGCTTTTTGTCTGGTAGGATTTTAGTTAATTACATTCTTTTGGAGGATATTCTATGTTCTTCAAATTTTCTAAAATGGGTAAATGTTATTTTTATAATCCAGAACAACAAACATTTTAAATGATATTGAATGAACAAATAAAAAGCATGAGATCCTGCTCTCAAAAAAAAAAAAAAAAAAAGTTTCCTGAATGTTATTTAAGGAGAAATTTGTACACTTGGAAGGAAAAGAAACCATTATGCCCTGTGGCTTGTGCTGTGCCCAACTGGAATGACAGGGGCAGTTACATCCTATCTTCTAATTTCATGACTGCATGTCAGCTCCTATGAGTCTTGATTGGGGGGCAGGCAAATAGTTTGAAGAAGTAAAGATTCTGTTGCTTAATATATCTTTCTTATATATATTCTTTGGCAAAAAGAGTTTCCCAAAACTGGGAAAGCCACTGACAACTGAAGGGGCTTCTCTCCTTTTATTGAATTAATCACACAAAGTCAGTGTTTATCCATTCTCAAAGGACAGCTTCAAGAACTGATTTAAACTTTATGATGAAGTGAGTTTTTCATTGTGACCCACACAAAGGAGACAAGGCTGATATTCATTGGGTGCCTACTCCATGGCATTTTTGCTAATCATTTAGAATATTCTTCCACATTTTACATATATGTTTCCTGACTTGGAGCAATTAAGTTATTACCTGTAATAACACAGCTAGCAGCCAGGATCAGAAAACCAAACTCTCTTAGATTTCACAGTTTGTATTGTATCCATTGCACTTTTCTCCTCTATGGAAGGAAGATCAGTCTACTGTTGATGATTCTGAAGGTTTTAACAAGCTACTTCAAGAGTTTTCATCTCACTTTGAAAACTTTATCTGAATTTTCCACCGAAGACCTCAACATATGGACACAGTTGAGGTGCTATACATTTGGTCATTCCTCTATTCTCCAATTTCATATCTCTTTTAAAAAAACCCTACTTCTGTAATTAATTGTATTCATGCACAATGGCACAGCCTGCAAGCATTTTAGCCATCACTGAGTATTTATAGATGCTTGTTAATTAAAATTGTCCTCAGAAGAGATTTAATGTACTCGTGATCCACATTTCCCTGTGAGTTCTAAGACTTTCTGATTGAAAAAAATAGAAGATAGAAGGGCTTTTTGGAAAGGCACCATCAATGACTTGAAGTTGCAATTAGCATAAAAAGCCAAATGAACACAGTATAATTGCCATCATAGAGAATCTTGATGGGGGTAAACCTCATATGATACTAAAAGCATTTATTAATGATGACAAAAACCTCTTGATTTGACAGAAAATGCCATTTGCTTCATACGGCCATCTTGCCAGCTGAAATTTGTTGAGTGAAATTTCATCTAAGCATAATGGGACTTGGTTGGAGCCCAAAGTTAAAATGGGAATGTGGGTTTGGGAAACAGGTTTTGTCTGAGATTTCAGACACAACACTGGGGCAGACAGTCAAACCATCCCTGGGAGTTCATTTGAGAAGGTACTGGAATGTCATAAATCTGCTGAGCTCCAGAAACAAGGCAGAGTCAGGAACCAGGAGTAAGTGAGAACTGAAGACTAAAGTCTGAGGATCTGGCACAAAACCAATACCTGCTGAGTTTTCCTTAGGCGTTTGCCACTGCTTTAGCCAGATTTCATTGGCCTAGTTATGTGGTAGGACAAGGTAAAACCTCATTGCTAGAGACACTCCATTGCTTGTAAAAGGTGACTGGTAGGAAGTTTTCAAAACATCAGATCTTGTCTCCCTTTGCTTTTAGGTTCTGTGTGGCCTGGTCCTTCCTACCTCTCCAGCTTTATCCTGAATCTTACTCTCCCCTTCACTCTCTATTTCAACCACAGTGTTCCCAACTTCTACTTCTTTCCACTCTCAAAGGAAGACTATAACAGTCTTCCTTCCCTACTTCATCTACTTAACTCCTCATCTGTTCTTTGATTTCAGTTCATGTTACTATCTTCTATTCAATGCAAGAAACCATGTTGATCCAGGAAGCCTTTGCTTCTATTCAAAACACACAAAAATATGGCAGATAAAATACAACAATTCTTTTAATAATGCATGCTTAAGATTGTACTCCCCTCTCTAACTGTAAGAAACAAGGAGGAGACTCAAAGCCATGGCCTCAAGTAGGAGCTAAAGCTCAACAGCTCATGGGTGGATCAGAACTCCATATTCATCTGAAGTGCTGGGATTGCTTCCACTTCCTTCTCTCTTCCTCCTTCCCTTGATGAACAGTTCACTCCTGTAACTATGAGTTGGGAACCCAGCAGGTAAGATAAATATGCTTGGTAAAGAAGATATTGACATGGTGACCCAGAGAGGGGGATTTGAGCCCAAGAAGAGTGAGGGGTGTATTTGATGATGGCTGTTGAATCCTGAAAGGGTGAAGAGGGTGCCATGTGAGGAGGCTGATTCTGCATAGGGATTCAGAGCATGAGCCAGGTGAGGATGGCTTCTACATATGGGAATGGCCTGTGTAGAGGGTCCGAAGTTAAACAGGATAAAGAAGTCATCTCAGTTGGGGGGAGGGGTAGACTGCTATAGGGTGTTCAAGCCCAAGTAGGCTAGGAAGGACATATGCATCGGAGGGAACCCAGAATAGGGAGCTGGAATCCAAGTGTGGTGAGGGTACACGCAAGGGTACAGCCTGGGGTGTGATGTCAGAGCCCAAGGTACAGCCTGGGGTGTGATGTCAGAGCCCAGGCATGATGAGGAGGGTGTTTCTTTAAAGAGTCAGCCTTGCATGGAGTGTCAGAGCCTGAGTGGGGTGAGCCTCCATGCAGAGGGTTGGTCTAGTGCTGAGTATCAGACCCTGAATGCATCCATATGGGAAGGATGCCTGGTTTGGGGTATTAGAGACAAGCATAGTAAGGAGAATGGGAGGAGAGGCCAGCCAAGAAAAGTGTTGGAGTCTGTGCATACTGAGGAGCATTTCCACACACTGGGAGAGTCTGATACAGGTGTCAGAATAAGGTGAGGGTAAGGAGGAGATTCAAGTGAATGGGAGGCAGCAGAAACCCAGAACAGGATGTTGAACCCATGGTGGGTAAGAAGGACCTCTGCATGGAGAGGGAGAGGTCCATGGCAATGGGAGACTGGTAGCAACAGATGAATTGATTAAATAAGAAAATATGTCATTTCATGTGTAGAACATTATACTTCTAGTTAATGTTATAAATCAATGTTACCTCCATAAAAAACAAAACATTTGCTCAAAAAAATACAATTATTTATCTTGCTTGATTGAAAAAAAAAGAAAATATGCTAAGGATAATGGAAGCCAGATAACTCACTGTTGGAGAAGAGAGTTCCAAACACAGACAGTAATAAAATAGAATGGGCCATTTATTGTTGGATTGGATTGGATTTATCAGTGTGAATTCATAGTTTTCAATATGTACAGAGACATAATAATAGATATGTAAAAAGCATTCAAATTTATCATTTTAAGACATTTAGGCCAATAAAAGCAAATGAGAAAAGACAAAAATATATCAATAAAGAAAGGGTTAGGGTATTAGTGTCCTAGATGAGTCAGAGCTAGTACTGAGCTTACTGCCTAATGCTGGGAGCCAAGAAGGTTTGCCAAGTTCATTGAATAGAAATTAGAAACATCTCAGCAACTATCCCAGGATTGTGGCTCCAAATGAGGCAAACCACCCCAAGCCACAGAAGAAAGAGAATTACCTGTGAGAAAACTGATTGTTAGTCCGCACTGTGCCTTGCCTTGTGGTCTCAATTCAGATAATACATGCACTGGGGGAACTTCAGATAGAGAAATAAAATACTAGTCATTCAAATCCCTTACAACACAATTACTACTGTATCTTCTATCCATCCACATCCCCTGTGGCTATCAAATCCTCCCTTGACAAGTCTGCACTCCCTCATTTCCTATACATAGTCCTATTTATTCAGATACTACAAGAAGCAATTTCTCAATTATTACTAGGTTCCAGTCATTATTGAACCTAAACACCTGGGAATTTAGATCCAGTTAGAATTTCTGAAGGAAAGAATGAGTCTGGAATTCAGTATGTGGATTTGAAGATGTCAGTGGAAATTCCAGTGGACTTCTACTGACAGATGGAAAAGTGAGAGGATGGTGGCCAAGACTAGAGCTATAGGTTGTGGCAATATTCCAGAGAAGAAAATGGGGATGATGATGTTGATGACAATGCTGATGTTGATGGCAACAATGATGATAAATCTTTATTTTGTATTTTCCATGTGTAATCATTGTGCTAAAGGACTCATGTGTATTATCTCATTTAATCTTCACATTAAATCTATAAGGGACACATGTCCCATTTTACAGATGGGGAAATTGAAGGACTGAGAAATTAGTAACTTTCTCAACTGTTCACAGTTGATAAGTAGTAGAACCAGTATTTGGATAGTCTGGCGCCAGATTCCTATTCATACTTTTAAAGCATTTTGTATGTAATATTTTTACGGAACAAGCAGAGAAGAAATTATCTAAGGGCCAAAGACTGGATTTGAGGAGGAAGGACAGAAAGAGGAACTAGCAAAAGAGACAAAGAAGGAGCAAACGGGGTGACAGGAAGGGAACTAGGGAAGACAATGCTCAGAAGCTGAAGAAGGAATGCAAGGAAGAAGGGTTGATCAAAAGTGAAAACCAGTGCCCTGATGGAGGTTTTAGGGAAAGCCCATAAGTTGGTTAATTAATACCAGAGATGATCTCAGAGATGCTCATCTCAGCATACAATTTCATGTATTTCAAATCAACTACTTCCTGTCTACTCTCTCGTTCCTTCTTTTCATCTCCTAAAGCAGCTTCAAGTCAATACTTCAAATAAACCTTGACCTGGAACTAAAATCTGCACTTTTTTGCTCCTTAGCTTCTTCCGTTAATATGAGGGTGGGGAAGTGGGACTGAAATGTTGATATACAAGTCCCAATTCCAGAATAACCCCTGAAAAAAAGCATTTTCTCTAAGCCCGTATGGCAAAGTATGTCACTGGAACAAGGCACATTTCCCATAGTGAAGGAAAATGGTTGATTGAGTCTCTCTCTCTCTCTCACTCACACGCACACTCACAAGAGAATGAAATACTCTTCCAGGTTCTTAAATATACTCAAGAAACATTGTGATTTATAGTTTGCTTCTAATTCTAATTGAAGTAATAATAATTCTGGCCCGAACTTTATGGAATTAATCACCTTCCTAATCTCTTTTACATAGTACAACTTCACACAAAGTAGTGATTCCTCAGAATAGAATCTAGAATTTTTTAGAGTCCTACTCTTTCCCTTTATCTATACCAGGAATGAATTTGAGTTTCTCTGACTTGGTTATTTCAAGAAGTTTAAGTTACAAGGAATGCATTATTACTAGGGATCTCTAAATAGCTTTAGGATCCTTATCTACAGTAGGATTCTTTGGAGTGATTTTTGAATTTTGGCAAAATTAGCCTTGGTCTTGACTGCCTCTGCCATTCATTTAGCTTTCACTGCACACAGTCTCAGGAAGAAGGGGAAAACAGGCAAATGACGTTCAAAGACAGGTCAGTCCTGGTTAAGTTGGCAAATTAGTTACCATCCAGAAGAGGCCACATAGAGAAACAAAACCTGGACTCAGAGCCAAAATTTCACGTGTCAAGACTTTGCTCCCATGCTATCCCACACGTCATGTGCTGGTCCATTCACCTGCAATCACCAGATGGTACTGCATTTGCTTAATTATCTCTCTTGTCCACTGAACTGTGGGTTCCATGATGATAAGGACTATGCCTGTTTTTCTTAGCGTTAATTTCCAGCCCCAACACAGTACCCAGCTCTCATTTAGAACCCTAGGCTTACATGAAACACACTTAAACCAGACCTCAAAAGGATTTACCGAGAAATGGCGTGAAATTACTTTAACCGACTGTGTAGCCTTTGGCAAGAAGCATTATCTTCTCTAAATGTACCTCTTCTTATAAAAAGAGGCCATTGATATGGACCCAACTATTTCAAAGTGTTGTGGTGAGATTCAATCTAGTGTGAGTGAAAGAGCAATAGATTTTTCAAACATGCTACACAAATGAGAAGTCTTGTTACCCCTTTTGTCAGAATGCCTAACAGAGGATGTAGGCATTCACCAAATGATTATATCCAGCGTCCTTTAAAGTTCACTCCAACTGTGAGATCCTATGATTCTATAATTCTAACAATCACTTCAATATTTTTGGAGTTACACATGCCTAGGTGCTCCTACCGAAGCATGAAAAAGAAACATCTTAAAACATTTCTTTACGGTAACTAAAAATCTCCCTGTCTGATGTAAATTTATCTCTAGGATTCTAACCCAGAGCTAAACCAGCTAGATTATTAATATGGAACATTTTACTAACTCTAAATGTCACATATGTAATAATGACAGGCTTTAATATAGTGTATCATAATTCATAAAGTATTTTAACTTATGTTATCTCATTTAGTTTTCTAACACCCATTATAACTGTTTACATTTTACAGTTGAGAGAAATAAGAGTCTTATATGCAATGCTATTTCCCTGGAATTGTGTTGAAAAGTGGCAGGAAGAGGCAGTATCAGGCATTTACTTTTGAAACATCACCGCTAATAATATTAATATATGTGCAGATTAGATTCAGGAAGTCCACTTCTCCCCACTACTCCCCAGGTTAAAAGTTTCTATTGCTGCTGTAATAGATTACCATAAACTTAGTGACTTAAAACAACATAAATTTTTTATCTTATAGTTCTAGAGGTCAGAAGTATAAAGTGTTTCTTCTGGAGACTTAGAAGAAAATCTGTTCCCTTTCCTTTTCCAATATTAGAGGCTGCCTACATTCCTTGGCTTGTGGCCCCATCAAAGCCAGAAGCATAGCAGCCCATATCCTCTTTTACCTCCTGCTTTCCTCTTATAAGTATCCTTGTGATTATATCTGGCCCACCCAATAGTTCAGGATAACACCCCATCTCAAGATCCTAAACTTACACTTGCAAAGTATATTCTGCCATGTAAGGTAACATCTTCACAGGGTCTGGGGACTAAGATGTGAATATCTCTGGGAGGGAGAGATTTATTCAACATTCCACAGGTTAACCTTACAAACTCACTTTCTTTACCCTCAAATGAGTTGCTCAAAAAGTAGACACAACCAGGAACGTTTAGCAACACAGTGTCATGGGTAGGATTTGTCATGAGGATATAACAGCTTGTTTTTAAACTCATTTGTTTTCTATTTGAAGACCTTGGTATTATCATTTATCTCTTTTAAGTTTTAATTTTCTCTCCAGAAAAAAAGATATTAAAAAAGCCTATTATAATCCACCGGCACCTAACAAAAAATCAAGTTATTAAGAACCTATTATGCTGACCTACTTTGGGTGATAGCTGCATTTATGGTCTAATCTTCCAACTGACTGCAAGGTACTGGTTTTCCTATCTTTATGAATAATTGAGCCTCAGAGAGGTGAGGAAATTTGCTGAAGCTAACAGCAGGAGAAGAGTGTGGACTTGAACCCATGTCTGTCTCATTCCAAAACTCCTATTTTTCTCATAATTTCAGGTTGCCTTCCTCAAAAGACTGTGGGAGAAACCAATGAGGCCATGTATGTGGCAATATTTTCACACTGTAAGTGCTACTGAGATGAAAGGTATTATTATTATTACTGCAGGTAAGAGACTTTCTTCTGGCATCTCTATGATTGTGCCTGCCAACATCATAACTCTGTATATGTTTTGCATACTTCCAAAAATGATATTATTTGAAGAGTAAAGTCTGTCTTCTTATGTCATTAAGTTAATGTTTTTTCATTTAAACTCAACTTTAGAAAGCTTTCCAAATATGGTATTAAATAAGCTCAAACCTCTTAACCACAGAACTATCCCCTGAGAATCCCTAGCCCTGGGCAGCTACAATTAGGACTGGAATGGAGAAAAATGACACCAGACAGAAATGGGGTTTCTTCAATCCTGGCGTTCTGCATGCTCCCTGATTTTTCTCCTCTGAATCACTTTCTTTGTTTCTACAGATGGTAATCTCCCTCTATTGGGGCTGTGTGGACCAACTCGCTCCAGTCCCTGCATGTGTACAGGTTGGCACCTTGCTGGCTTTTAATGCCCCCTGAGCAAGCAAAGCTTCTCTATTTCAATTCACATTGCTTTCAACACCTAAGAAAAAAATATTCTGCCCTCTATAACATATCACCTCAAGACATAATGTTGATATTTGCTTAATATTTTTCTCTCTAAAATAGGATACCATAGAGACATCACTAATGATGGCCAAACACTATTACTTTAAAAGAGCAAAAGGGAGATGGGTCGTGCATGATGGGGAATAAACACAAATCCTAAATGATAAGTAGTTGAAATGCTTATATATTATTTTCATGTAACCGCCTTTTAGCTCATTTTGCTTCCTCTGCCTGGAATATCTTTCTTCACTCTCGCCTGTTCATTCTTCATGACTTATATCAATAATCCACTTGTGATTTTGTAATCTAATGACTTATACTACTGACGAATTTTGAGTATGCATATTTATTTTATTCTGAAAGCAAGCATTAGGTTTGTGGATCAAATACTAGGCTTACTATTATTTACAGCAATAACTGTATTGGTTCCTTTTGCCCCATTCTTCTCCTTAGGGCAAGGTGATGAGAGCAAATGTCACACTGCATGTATAGAGAGAGGAATCCCAAAATTGTGAATCCGGGAACTCGTATAGGAACCACTGCACAGTTTCCCTGCTTTTCTTTTGAGAGAGGGAGAGAAAACTTTATTAGTATAAACAAATAACTCTCTGGAAAAGGTCTCAAAGTTGTTACAACCCTTTGGAATGTAACCAAATGGTTCCTGGTTGTATCCTCCTTTGAAACTTAAACACCTAGATCCAGTTGAGATAAACCTCCAACTCTCTCTGGATTATCTCACTATTTTATGGTGGCTAGTCAGTCATCCTTTACCCAGGCCGCAAGTAAGTTTTTGTTGAGAAAGTATATGATCATGAAGAAACAAAAATATTTACCTGGTTTCCTCTTAACTATCATTCCCATGTCCCCCAAGCATAGTTGGTCACCCTTCCTCAGTGTCACCTCACGTTCCCATAATATTTTTTGATCTACCTAGAATTGGTCTCCAGTCCAAATACAGTTCTTGGCATAAAACAAGTGATAAGTTAGAGTTTATTAAATAAATGAATGAACAAATATTTACTGAGCAATCGTATTGTGTGAAAGGCAATCTGATAGAGAAATTCAAAGGCCGAGCACTTTTCAAACTGTTACTCTTACAATAAGACTTTGAGGTAGAGCCACTTGTCTCATTTTTCCCCATGGGAAAATTGATACTTAGAGAGGTAAGGAAATATTCCGAGCTCACACAGCCAGTCAGTGATGGAGCTTGGATCTAAACTCAGATCTGTCTTGCCCAGCAGCTCTTGTTTTTAACTATGACTCCATGATAGGCTCTCAAGAAACAATTCAACGCTTTAAACATGATTGAGTTCCCTAGAAACAGTCTAATATGGAGATTCTCATGCAAATGATTTATTGAAGGGCTTAGTCTCAGGAGAAAGGGAATGTGAGGACCAAGTAGGCAGGGGGCAGGGGTGGGGAGCCAAGGGTGTGCTTTCAACTGAAAACTAGCTTCAGCCTGATCCTATGGTGAGCTCTGGAGCATGAATTACACTACAGAGTTAGCCCCATCTTCAGGCAAGGGGCCAGCCTTCCGCAGCCCCATGTCAATCATTCATTTTCTGTAGTAGTACCCCAGGGTATGAGGGGGCATAATGTCCTAGGATCCAAGGGCATTTCTCCAGGGAAGGGGACAGCTCTGAGCTGTTAGCAAACAGTCGCAGAACCAGCGGATGGTTGTGTTGGCCTCGTAAAGAGGACCCAGGTAGGGTACTAAGAGCATCCTTCCTGGAGGAGCTAAGATGCAATGGTTACACCTCTTTGTGGATGGGGCTATAGTCTTTTGGCTTTGACTGGATGTGTACTCCAGCTGCCAAATGAGTATTGGCTGTCTTTCCTCTGGGTCAGCACAGCTTCTAGCTTTAAAGTAAATTGGTTGTTTTTGCAAAAGAGGCTCTGGCTCTGAAGCTTGCTGAAAATGTTGGGGCATTTTGGGCTCAGATTGCCAAAATATGCACTTGCCACTTCTAGGTGAGGCATTCAAGGAGGACTCCACCTGTACAGCCTCAGGAACCCACTGGAGCAGATTGCTTCTGGGAACGTGTTCCTCGGGCAGGAAATGGCAATTAAGCACCTGTTAATATATGTAATATCAACTGTCATTGTTCAGGTCAATAAGCAATTTTTAATCATCTGTTTAGTTTTCTTATGTTAATATCTGGGTGTCAGGCAGCCCTTTAATTCATTTATAAACTAAGGAATTATCAGCTTACAACCTAAAATTTAAATTACATGTAAATCACTAGTATGTATTGAATGAATATTCTGTGTGGTGTGTCTTGCCCTTTTAAAACATTGCTTTTATATTACAACACTTCTGTAAAGTAGATATCGTTACCTTTTGGCAGATGAAGAAACTGAAGTACAGAGAAGTGAAATAATTAGTCTGATGTCACACAGATAATGAACCCAGATTTAAAATAGGGTCTATTTTTTCAATTACATACACATATGTTAACCCCCGAAGTACAAAAAGTTTGCTCTCATTATGTGTTCATCAAATCTTAGATTAGATCCTATTTGACTGCCTGGTGGTTTTTGATAATTTTTAAAGCAAGAAGGATCCAAAATATTTCAGGCCTGTGCCCCATTCTCCATGCAGCAGCCATGGTGAAATTTTAAAAACCTGATCTGATCCTCTCACCCCCTGTTTATAACCCTTTGGTGGTTCCCACTACATTGAGTATGAAATCCAGACAATTCACATAGCCTGCCAGGCGCCCAATGGGTTGGACCCTGACGGTCTCCCCAGCTCATCTCATGCCATCCACAGCTTGTTGCCCAGTCCAGCCACACTCATCTCCTTCCATATGACTGCTGTTTCCTCTTCCTGTACCACTTTCTATCTCAATCCTTAATTCACCCTCTTCCTTTGCATCTCTTCTCATATCCCACCTCCTCAGGGAGGCTTTTTCTGATCTCTCATATTTAAGTGTTTTATATTCTCACAGAAACAGTGTCTTTCCTTCTTATCACTTACTGATTCATTCTTTCACAAATAATAATTTTATTAATGCTTTATTTCTACCACTGGACTGTAAGCTTGAGGCAGGCACCCTATTTCTTGTGCCTACTTCCGTATTGCCAGTATCTAGAGTTGAGTAACCAACACAAAGCATGTTGTTGAATGAACAAATGAAGGAATGAATTAGTGAATGAATCCCCCCATCCCACCTTCTCTACTCTGTCATAACCATATGGTTCAAGCCTGATATAAGGGTCCAAATCTTTTTTCTGTTGATTTATATTGGGCTGGCCAAAAAGTTCGTTCAGGTTTTTCATGGTAGGGAAAAACCTGAACCAACTTTTTGACCAACCCAATATATAATGCCTCAGAGAGGGTTATGGGACAGGCTGGCATGGCATGCTGATCCACGGGGAATAACACAAAGAGCCTTTTCCTTTGCAGAGCAGAAAGGCTAAGCTGACCAACTCCCTAAGGCCTTAGGCCCCACGCACCACAGCTACTGTACAGGACTACCTTTCTGTAGCAGGAAATTTCAGATTCATTGGAGCCAGCTCAAGGAAATCTTGGATCTAGGTATTGGAGCCCTGTTGTGTTAGTTGAATCATCTTGGGAAAGTTGCTTAACTGTTCATTCTCTCAGTTTCCTCAACTGTAACGTGAAATTATGGATCTGAAAACAATGTGCATACCAGACAAGGGATGATCATAACTAGAAACACAGAACCTTAGGTCAGGAAGATGTAGCCCAGGGGATTTCATACTGTGCTCTGCAGAATCCTAAGATGCACATGTGTCTAAATGGCCACTGGAGGTAAAATGAGGGTAATAGGGCAAGGAACCAATTAGGGTTCTTTTGGGGTCCTTGCTGTCATTTCAATAAAAGCAGACCCATTTTAATCTGTTTTACATATCAAGGTTTCATTTGAAAATATGTTTTAGCTGTTAAAAAAACAAAGTTTGGAAACCACTTATTTCATCTTGCAATCCCATTTTACAGGTGAAAAAACCAAACCCAGGGAAATCTCATACAGCTGGTCAATCCAGTTACAAGACTTATTTGCCTATCATCTCCTCCTCATTACATGCTTAGACTTTGTAGTAAATTTTTCCTAAAGCATATAGATCATTTTTGCAAAATTCCCTTTGCTACTCTCACTAAGTTTAGTAAATCAGGAGACTGGGCTTCTAGTCTCAAGTATATAACTAACTGGCTATATAACTTTAAGCAACATACAACTATTCTGATTCCAAGTTTCCTGTCTGAAAAGTGAAGATAACAATACCTGGACTGCCTTGTGGAGAGTGGTTGTGAGGAACAGATAACAGTAAAATGCAAAACTGCTTTGACTACTATAAAACATCATCTATCTTTGAGCCTAAAACAATGCTCTATCGTCACCATTTAATAAATGTTTACTGGAGAAAGAAAAGCAAAGCAAGGAGGGAGGGAAGGAAAGAAAGAAGACAGGCAGACAGGTTTAATTCTATTCCTATCTCATTGATGGTAAATTTCTAATCTCATAAAAATGGAAACACTCATAAAATGCAATTGCCACATTCCTCCGTGATGAAGGGAGACTCACAATCCCTGACTTTTATCTTGTGGGTCCCAGATTCTACACGACTGACTCCAGCCTTGAAATGGTTTGCTTCACAGTCTGGCTGAATGAATGCAATGCCCAAGCCCTGGAATAGGAAACCCAAAATGTGGTTCAATGAAACCTAAAATGTGTTTTGCCCCCAGACCTTTTCCTTTTATCTTTCAAGACCCATGTAATTTAATGGAAATTGAAGAAGTGTGGGACAGATTCCACTCCTTCCCCACATCTCCCCATCCACTGTACCCATTAACTTCAAAGGAATTTAGCCTGGAAGGAAGCAAATGTGAGTGTAGAAAGGCATAAGATGTTGTGGTTCTTTGAGAGCAGGGGTGGGGGGATGGGAAATGTCCAAGTTCTTCAGCCACCAAAACCACAGCGTATGGGGCATTTCTTTTTTTTTTTTTTTTTTTAACTTTTTTTTTTTTTTTTTTATTAATTAATTAATTTATTTTTGGCTGTGTTGGGTCCTCGTTTCTGTGCGAGGGCTTTCTATAGTTGCGGCAAGCGGGGGCCACTCTTCATCGCGGTGCGCGGGCCTCTCACTATCGCGGCCTATCGTTGCAGAGCACAGGCTCCAGACGCGCAGGCTCAGTAGTTGTGGCAACCACTGCGCCACCAGGGAAGCCCTGGGGCATTTCTTTTCATTGAATGTGTCATGTGCAGAGTGGCTGTCTGAAGATGCAATTCAATCTCACATCCTCAAGTACGCTTCCTATACCTCCCAGACCCTAGGGTTTCCAGTGGCCTAAACTGCCTTCCCCGCCCCTGCCCTCACTCTGACTCTTCCTAGATGTGTCCATCTGACTGCCAACATATCGAAAACCAAATCCATCATTTCTTCTTCCCCTACAACCAATATATAACTAACAATGTTATCACCATCCTTCTTGTCATTAACCTATAATTCTTAGACCCATCCTTGACTCTTCTCCCTTGCTTCACCTCCATTTCCAATCAATTAAGTAATTTTCTTCTTATTCTTTATGGTCTCATTTTCCCTCTTACGTTCATTTCCTATGTAGTGCTGTTGCTGCAACTTTATCTCATGCTCTGTTATCTCGAATATGAACTGTTACAGTAGCATGGATAATATTTACTTAGACCAAGATTTCTCAAGCTTAGAACTATTGAAATTTTGGACTGAATAATAGCTTGTTGAGGAGTAAGGAGAGGGGTGTTCTGTGCCTTATAGGTAGTTTAATAATATCCCTAGCTTTTATCCACTAGATGCCAATAACGCTCCTCCCCCTACCCCTGCCCTGTGATGGATGACACCCAAAAATTTTTCCAGACATTGCCAACTGACCCCAGAAGGGAAAAATCTCCCTGATTGAAAACCACTGTTTTAAATCAAGAATGTCAGATACTCACCATACATGTCATCCTTCTTGAGATTATGGGGCAAACTTGTGACCAATCAAGATATTTTATCCTGTCTTAATGTAGCCTCTCTGCTCATCAAGATCGAGGACTATGTATTTTTATTGCTGTACCTCCAGTGCCTAACATCCTGACTGGCACTTAAAAGGCCCTTGGAATATAGTTTTGAAAGAAAGAAATGAAAGAATCCATCACTCCTTGCTCCACACCACCATTGGGTGTTAAAGAATTCCACAGGCCAAGGCTCTCAGTGTCTCCTGAGAGACATTTATCACCACCTGGAATGCTCTTATCACCAACTGCATGTATTTATTGGGTTGCCTTTAAGGACATAGGAAATAATTATGTTTTAGGGGTTTTGTAGGACTCATGATTTATATGTTATTCATTTAATCATGTGAGTAGGGTTATCTCCAATTAAAAGATAAGGAAGCCAAGTTTCAGAGATTTGCCCAAATGGGGCAGAGCCAGGATGCAATTTGAGGCTTCAACAGCATATGGCTCTTGATACTTATTTCTCTTTTCCTATCCTTCCAGTCTCTACTTAGTTCTCTGAGAAAAATCTCTCTTAAACCCAGGTTCTTTGCAGAAATAAAACATGAGTGGTTAACAGGAACTCTAGGACAAGAACTGGTATTCTTTGCCTCATCCAACCACAGCTCATTGCTTAGCCCAAGTGTTCTGTGCAAGAAAGGGGAAGAACTTGCCTTCTGGGCCAAGTTTTATACCATCTGAAAGCCAGTCGAATTTAGTTTAAAGTATTAGAACTTAACATCACAAACTAAAAAACAATCTAAGCGTGCAGGGTCAGGGGCATAAGATGACCTTTCTTCCACACAAATATAGAAAGCTATCAGCAGTGGGAGCCCAACTTCCAAAGACCAGGAGAGCAATATGTACATATCCATGAACACCTGGTCATGAACCCAGGAAGGAAAGGAAAAAGGAAGAGATGGAAGGAAAAAAACCCAAAGTAATAAAAGGGTAAGGAAGAAGTTATATAGGCTAATGCTGGGAAGGGGGTGGCTTATGGAATGTAGAATTCAAATGATCTATGTTATTTCCATCTTAGGCATCACTGTTAATTTTAAGCATGGGAAAGAATAGTCATTCTTTAAAGGACAGGCAGACTGTTAATATTACCTTCACAGAACTACACTCATAGAAGTAAAACATTATTAGAAGAGACAGCTAAAGAGAACCAGAGCTCATTTGAACAACTTGCTAAATTTTTAGTTGAGGAAATTGAGGTCCCAGTAAAGAAAAATAACCCCAAGAGACATATGACAAATGAATGGCAGGGACAAGAACCCATGCTCCTAGTACTTTGCACAATGTTCTTTCTATATATTGACCCAGATTCTTCTGCCATTGTGTGACACGCCCCCCTTCCATGAATTACCACTGGAGGCTCATCATGGAAATTACACAGGCAACTGGAAACATGAAAGTTTGGCTACCCTCTCTAGAACATTTATTCTGCATATGAGTCAGTGCAGAAAATAGTTTGCACTTCATATATTCATGTGCTAATTTTGAATTAAGTTGCACCACATAAATTCTCCTGAAAAATGATGCAATTAAGCCTGGACTGTCTGAGAAGGACAACAACATGTGGCTGTAATTATAATGGCAAAACATCTTGGTAACACACTGACTTATTAGTACAGTAATTAGTGTTGGTGCAATGCATACTGAATAGTCCATAAAACAAATAATGCAACGTAAAATCCTGAAAAAGAGTCATAATTTTCAAGTGAACAATCTTTGTATATTTTGCCTGTGGCATCAACCATTTGGGCCAAATTATTTCAGCCACTGCATATAAGGTCTGCCTCCCTCTTGAGTGCAGATTATTAGAAAAATCTTCAACTTCTGGCAAAATACATAATTAGTGTATAAAATCTGGCAAATTAGAGCAAAATTAACTCTGTTAGGGACCAATTATATAAATACTAAAAAGTGAGTAAACATTAGCTGCATAATCTTGGATTCTGGAGTAAGTTGGGCCAACAGCAGTCATTAAAAACCACAAAACTAAAACTATCAGTCCCATAATAGTACATCCTAGAACTGAATGAAATCCTGAGACATTTGAAGTGATAGGTAACTCATATACATTCAACAGCAAGTAACTTGTACCTTGGGCAGGTGCCGAGAAGGGGAAGGAAACCAGGTTAGCACAGAGCTGAGGTGGTCCTGCGCAGGGCAGGATTCTTCTTTGAGTGGATTCAACAAGAGTCAGTGTCACATGGTCAGTGAGGTATAAAAGCTCAGCTTTGTCTTCTCTCATTGTGATATCCATGGAAATCAAGAATCTGAGCAGATTCTTAAAGTCACAAAGATGGTCTCACCATGATCTCAGATAGGAAATTTTTTGTGACACTGTCCCAGCCACTGTCCTAGGCACATAGAAAGCAGTGTTTGTGAGGGTACTAGAAAGGGTTAGACAGTGTGTGACAATCCTGTGAGTGGTCTGGGAATCATATCAGGCAGGGTCTGAGGCCATGGCTAGAGGTGGAAATTCCCCTTAACTATAATGGGACCAGGAAAGGGTGCATCCCAGAAAGGATCAATAGTTTGTCAAAGGTCACACAGATAGAAATGAGCTAAGCCAAGATTTGAACCCATTCAGTTAGCTGTAGAGGTTCTACTTTATAGGTTCTTGCACATACTGTTTATACTACAGCTGCCTCTTAAAATGAGTAAGATAAATTCTAGTTCTAACCTGCTGGTGAGTGTGAGCCTACTATGACGTGGTCTGTTTTGGTTAAGGATAATTCAGATAACAGAGGGGCTTACCCCATGATTGAAATCATCAGTCCATAATTGTAAGGAGCTGGGGACAATAGGAAACTGACAAAAAGATTCACTCAACCTATGACTAATAGAGTCAAGAGAAGCCACCCTTCCTGTCTGCATCATGCTATAGGGATCTCATGAAGATCTTGTTGATATCCAAGTGTACTTTTCTATGTACTTCTGGTCTGGCAGTCTACTAGTGCTCAAAACAAACTCAGAGTCATGGGTTTAAAATTCTTTCTTTGCCTCATGTTCTTGGTGACCACTTGGGCACTTCATTCTCCCTTCTCTGAGCCTCAGTTCATCATCTGGAAAATGGCAATAAAAAGATTTGATATGAATATATCCACTGTTAAATGAGAAACCATTTGTAAAGCATGAACATGAGGATTGGAATGATGACTATCCAATTATCATTAGTTTTGTGCCCTAGGCTAGAGATTTAACTTCTCTCCCCTCAGTTTCCACTTCCATAGACTGAAAATCATAATGGAACCTACTTCTTAGGGTTTGTATAAAGCTTAAACACATTAATCCATATAAAATGCTTATAAAGCTTTACAAAATATGCCAGGTACATGACAACTATTGCTATAAATTATTATTATTATTCTTAGCAGAGTGCTTACTTGATTCGCTTTCTCTTCCCCTCACCTTTCTTCATTAAACAAGAAAATAAAGTTAGTGAGAGTCTGGAATTTGACATGTTGAATTCTTATAAAACTTCTAGATAGAGCAGTTTGTTTTTCTTTGGGTGTGCTCTGCATCACTTTCTTTATATCAAATGTGTGTAGTTACAAGGTGCCCAGGAATACACACTGTGGCTTAATATATCACTTGCAAAGAGAATAAAGTTACTTGGAGTCAGCTTGTGTGTCTGGAGTCCAAATTCCAGCTCCGCCACTAAATTGCGTTATGATCTAGGGCAATTCTCTTACTTGTTCTGACCCATCTTGGGAAAAAATAGTGTGTATATTTTACACTGCTCCATAATCACAGTGGAATGATCTTTTAAATCAGTGATAACCAAGTCTGAATCTTACTGCTGCCGCGTGCTAGCCATGTGATTATGGTAGGTTACTCAACCCCTCTAACTCTCAATGTCTTATCTGCAAATCCTTGAGAATACTGTCTGCTTCAAGAGGAGCATGAGAGAGTTAAGTGAGCTCAGGTAGTAGGATGTGCTTAGCCTTGTACTTGGCTCATGGGAGGGACCCTCAAGCTAAAGTATATGTTTAAGTGCATATCATACACCAAAGTAACTCTGTATTTATTTATTTATTTATTTACTTTTTATTTTTTAACCCTTTATATTTTGATTCAACACTAAATACCCCTTGGTCTCATTTTAAAACTTTGGGCATGTGTATTGTTAGGGGCAGAGTGATAATGTGATTGTTCGCTAGGCCTTGATGCACCTTTTCAGTATGTTCCTGGGTCATTTATTCTACTAGCAATGATCTTGTTCAGCAAAATATATACTATCCAGTTTCTGGGTAGAATTAATGCAAGATAATAGGAGATCCAAATAGGAAATCCTCTGTGAAGACCTCCCTGAATATATCATCATAATTAAGCCTCTTCCACCCTCTTACTGAGCCTTTTACTTTCCTCCTACAACTTACAATGGGTGTATCTGTTTGTAGGACTGTCTCACCCTCAGAGCTGTGAGATCCTTGAGACTAGTAGGGGCTGAATTTTTTATTTTTGTATCCCCAATATCTATAATAAGTCCAGTGTCTAACACAGAGTGGGTGCTTAATAAATATTCAGTAAATAAATTAATATAAAAACCTTTCTCTCCTTCCAGTCCCTCCTCCGCTGTCAGACAAATAGGTACCCTTGATGTTACACAGATTCTCTACAAGGCTGTGGCCATTATGATTGAGTTAGGGAATTATTGAAAGACACGTTTTATAACTCTTGCCATAATTAATGTGACAAGAAATAATAACTGACTTAGTAATGTAATCAAATCAGAATGTATTTGATTTGATCTGTCAAGTTGTTATTCATATCTCTAATCCTTCTAGTCAGAGCTTTCAACATGTAATTATTTCTGAAAGCAATGAAGGCAGGCATAGTCCCTGTCAGGCTTGAAGGGAAGGAATGAAGCACTGTTGGATCCTTCATCCATTCTGTAAAGCTGGAAGGGTGGGGAGATGTGCCTTTTGCCCAACCAAACGGGAAAATGCATATACCCTTCATACGCATATGATCTACCCATTTGTGCGGTGTTTACTAAGCTACAGGGTCATCAGCCCAGTTCTTCAAAGCATAAAAAGTCATTCTTTAATGTACATACAATGCCCATAAAGATGGAAAGAGTGGTCAGCTTCTTTGGACAGATTCTAAAAGTGCAAAGGAACTTCCCACGAGAGCTGGGATATGCATACACATTACTTTTCTTCCTCAAAAAATATCTGCCTTATCATCTCCATCTTAAGAGGAAGGACTAAGCCTCAAAATATTAGGAAGTTAAGCCAAGATAACACGTTTAGTTTCAGGACTAGATTCCTAAGACATGCCTCTGTCCCGAGAATTCATACTCTACTGCCAGACTGAACATTTACATTTATATAAATACCTTGACCTTATCTGCCTTAGTCTATTGGCTAACTGCTCTTTTTGATTGAAGAATTTTTGAAATAGAGAGCTTGTATTTACAGAGAATCCCTCCTAAAAAAGAATAATGTACTGTAATAACATCAGCATAAGCATTCATTCAACTTATTCAACAAATATTGAGACCCTGACCATTTGTAAGGTACTGAAGATACACAAATTAAAAACACAGCCTTTCCCTGTAAGAGTTCAGTGGCTAAGAATTTTGACAGAGAATAATTATTGCCCTGATGGAAATATGTGAAGGCAGCATATGAGAAAAACTGTTCAGGGAAGGTTTCCTAGAGAAAGTGATGGTTGAACCAAGTCTTAAAGAAAAAAGTTGGACTTTTCCAGGAAGACAAGCGAACTGGGCATCACAAGCAAAAGGAATAGTATGTGCAAAGGCCCAGAGGTATGAGGTGTACAGAATAGCTGGATCATAGGGTAAAGCCAGACAGAAGATGGTTAACCAAAGAAGACAGATTAGAATTGTAAAACGACAAGAAATTTGTTTTGCTGGAACAAAAGAATCTGAACATCTCAAGTTTTCTCCTATCCTTCGAAAAATTTTCTGATAAATACTTGAAACCTGTTTTGATATTTTTGCATTACTATGGCTGAAGTTTCTAGGCATGCTCGAAAACAAGAATAAAATTCTTACCCATAGTATTAAATTCTAATATTATGTTCTTAATTTGCTTAACTGTCCTAGGATTACTTCAAATGGATACATTTTATTGTATATAAGTTATATCTCAATAAAGTTGACTGAAAAAAAACAGGAATTAGCCTGAATTAGTTGGTGAAATCTGAGATAATTTGCTCATCAAAAAATGAATAACTGAATGAAAAAGGAATCCATTAGTTCATAGTGATGTTAAGATATATAAATAAAAATAATACACTGTACATAAAGACTTTGAGGGGATTAAATGAAATAATACATGTAAATCCTCTAGGACAGTTCTTGTCTATGTTGTAACTGTATGATACATGGTAGCTAAGTGAGGAATATGCAGTAAATTGAGGATTTCATTAGTGCTCTCCTAAAGCTAATGAAAGATAAAATCAGTTCATCAACTTTTTACACACATTCCTCCCTCCTCAGTCAGCTTCAGTTTTCTCCTCTTGCAGGTGAGCTGGAGCAAAGCATACCTCCCCTTTCTTCATCCTCTATCTGATGTGCTTTTTATATTAGCGGAGGCTGGGGTACATCATCAGGTTTGCCTATTGTGATGATCTTTAGAGTTTTCACCAAATACTTCTGGTTCTCCTTCCAAGCACACGATAGGATTTCACTTCCCTGCCCCCTTGAAGTTACAGGTGGCTTCCTTCATCCAGGCAATAGGAGCAGAAGAGATGTGTGTCATCTGTGGGCAGACACTTTAAGATCCAGTGTTCTAACTCACCACATCTCCTTTTCCTGTGGTGGTGACTGTGGAAGCTCGTGTCAAGATGGATCCTGAATGATTACAAGGATTCTGCTGTCAACGTCTATTGGACACATACCTTGAGTGTGAAATAACCATTTGGTTTTAATCCACTGAGATTTGAGGATTGTTTCTTATTGCACATAACCTAGTCTATCCTAATTGACACCCATGTTAGCTTGCACAGGGCCCAACAGAGTGGATGATCAATCAAAGTCTAATGAGTTGAACTAATTTCCTTGCAAAGACCTAGACTCACCAGGAAGATCTCAGGCTGAATTTGCCTATCTTTGAGTTGAAGCAAATTTGCCTCCCCTTCAATTGCCTCTTGTGATGTATTAGACAAATGCTTCTAATTTTTTATCACCATTTTCTCTTCCTTCCTTGAGGACAGAGGGAAATATTTCCCTCCTAATTTTCTACATCCTGTTGCAAAGAGTAGTTTGCTTAATGACACACTGGGTAGCAGAGACTACAAAGAAAAGACTTCTCACTGAAGAAGAGCTTTGGCCTCCTCTTCCAAGAAAAGCTCTTTAAGAATCAAAATCAAAAGCTGGAACCTAGAATTTATTCTTAACGATGAAGGAAAGTGACACTTCCTACCATTAAATGGCAGAAACAGTTTTCCTACAAAAATGTTGCCTGTTAAAAATATCACATGCAATGCCTCAATGGCATAGATATTGCCATCTCTAGCCACTCCGCATGGGAAGGAGTAGGAGGTGGTTGTCATAAGCCCTAACAACACACCTCTCCCTGCTTCAGTCCTGGGTTAGTCCACTCCACAGATGCTCCAGGCAGAGGAGAAGGGAATCTGTGTGCTTGTCTCCTCCGTAGTTCCTTGCTCACTAAGTGCCCGGTTTCCAGCAGCAAAAGTCATTGGCAGAACTTTGGCTTCTACTGTCCTCCAGCTTCTCTACTTGCCAATCTTGAGTCCAAATGAAGATTTTCTTTTCTCCGTGAGGTGGCCAGAAACTGACAAAAACTATCTCATCTTGGCATGGCCTATTTTTCTTCAGAATGGAAACCACAAAGGCAGTCATTCCTTAGATATTAAAAGCTTCTCTTGTCTTTTATTTTTTAACTTTAATATTATATATTGGAGTATAGTTGATTAACATTGTTGTGTTAGTTTCAGTTGTACAACAAAGTGATTCAGTTATACATATATATGTATCTATTTTTCTTCAAATTCTTTTCCCAATTAGGTTGTTACATAATATTGAGCAGAGTTCCCTGTGCTATACAGTAGGTCCTTGTTGGTTATCCATTTTAAATATAGCATCGTGTACATGTCAATCCCAAACTCCCTATCAATATAACTCCCCCCCACCCTTCCACCCTGGTGACCATAAGTTCATTCTCTCAAATGAACTTGTTTACAAAACAGAAACAGATTCACAGACTTAGAGAAGCTTCACTTTTCTTGATAGCTGGGTACCCCACCTCTCCCTTTCTCTCTTCCTCTTCACAGTGGCAAAACATCCCAACTCAAAAATTCCATCCCATTATATCCCAACTCATTATTCAGATTCTGTGTCGATGTCATGCCCTAGATTTTGTTTCTGAAGATAGAATCATGCCACCAAACATTGCACAACATAGAAGCTGGCACAGCTTACTGATGGACACTCAGTTAATGCTATTCCAATGAACAAATTATATAATCGAAGGATATGAGTCTAAAATGTAAAATACCTGAGGAGAGGCACATTGACTTATATGCCTTTATACTCCCAACATTTAGCATCCTGTTTGCCACATAACAGGACTTAAGAAACAACTGTATGGTTAACAGCATGGGGTTTGGAGTAATATTCCTGATTCACTTTTTAGTTTTACCACTTAATAGCTGAGTGTCACTGAAAAAAATTACTTAACCTATTTAAGACTCAGTTTCCTCATTAGCAAAATAAGACTGTTATAAGAGTTAAATGAGATAATATGTACCAAATTCTTAGGATAGAGTAAGCTCTCAATAAAGACTATTCATAGAGTTTCACACCTCAATAGCTTAGTCTCCTTATTAATATTGCCTAAGCTTCTAAAATTTCTACTGTTTCAAAGGCATATGCACCTGCACCTGGCAATTTAGATATTCATGTGATCCAGGGTGTCAGATCCTTAATCATAAGGAGCTTATGGGGGAATTCCCACTTCTTCAACCTGGTGAATTCATTTAAGAACTTATGTTTGTCATACAAAAGAAGGTCAGATATGCAGAGGTTTCTGTTTTAAAACCATAGCCTGGGGCTTCCCTGGTGGCGCAGTGGTTGAGAATCTGCCTGCCAATGCAGGGGATATGGGTTCGAGCCCTGGCCTGGGAAGATCCCACATGCCGCCGAGCAAATGGGCCTGTGAGCCACAACTACTGAGCCTGCGCGTCTGGAGCCTGTGCTCCTCAACAAGAGGCCGCGACAGTGAGAGGCCCGCGCACCGCTATGAAGAGTGGCCCCCGCTTGCCTCAACTAGAGAAAGCCCTCGCACAGAAATGAAGACCCAACACACCCAAAAATAAATAAATAAATAAATAAATAAATAAATAAATAAATAAATAAATAAATAAATAAATAAATTTTTAATAAAACAAAAAACCATAGCCTGGAGAATGGGAGGAAAGGGATGTGTGTCAGGAATACGTCACAACTGATTGCCTCAAGCACGCAGGTGGGCCAGCAATGTCTACAAAAGTGTTTTTGTCTTTCACAAAGAAGAAAATGAAGTCACAGCATTCCACAGGAAGATTCAGAGTCATCATTAGTGGTATGAATAATTTATCAGCAGCTCCCTAAACCAGATCATGACACTTTTGTTGTCTGCTCAAAGAGCAGAGAGGCTGTTCAACAACAACAAATTAGTTGCCCCCCCAAAAAACCCATCTCTCTCACCCTTGAACTTGCCTTTTCTGAAAATTGCAGATGTATCAAGGTACCAGTTGAGCCAAAGAACACAGAGTAGATTTTTGTTCCAAAAATAAAAAAAAAAACAGGGAAAATAATCCAAAACAATGTATTTAATACATTTTAAAGGATCATTTCCTTTCCCTTGTTTCCCTAAAATCATCCAAAACCATTCCATGTTGAATATGTTTTTCAAGCACAAAATTGTGTTTCTGAATATGATAGAAGACGGATAGCCATGAGGCTTAAGGATGAGTATAAGAATGAATGCGGTTTCTAATCTTCTGAAGCTCCAGCTCCAGCAGCAGCTCTGTTACGGCCAAATGTGAAAAAGTACCAGTGTTCAGGCACTGAGCCCGGCTTCTTGGAAGACCAGTTAAAATAGTAAGTGTTCGGTGCAAGCCAACATGAAAATCAAAGCCATACCTGGAAGCAAAACAGAGTTGAGGTTGTTCCTTCGGAATTATTATGTGTTTGAAATGGAAACTTTTCAGAAGGCTGGAATGGTTCCTTTAAGTCACTTGACCTCTTAAACACAAAACTCTTTTTTCCCCCCTTAGAGAAGAAGGGCGAGAATGAAGGGATAGAAAGACATTTGAAAAGTCAGAGAAGGCCTTACAAGTAACTGTCCTAGAGCAATCCCTGCAGAGGAAAAGAGAGTTACCATGCAGAAAATCTCCCTGCTAACTCTCCCCACTAGGCTGCCCTTCACAGATGTTCCTGATTTTGCTAGATAGCAATTCCCAGCTCACCAGATTCCAAGTGAGAAAGTAGGAAAAGTAATTGGTTGCTATTAGATATGCATTCTGAAGTAGAAAGAAATGTGGGCAGTGAGGAATTTCTGGCCTGGATTAGAGGTTCCATGGTAATTAAACAATAATGAAAAAGAAGATTCCAATAACATATTTGGAACCCAAAGAGTGGGTTAGAAACTCAAATGGGTAACATGCCTCTTTCAGGCTATCTCAGGAAAACATGTTATGCTTTCTATAAAGGGTTCTTCTTCCCTGGAATAGACAATCATTACTGAATGTATTGATATACTTTCAATCATAGAAACATTTGTTGAGTGGACATGGCGCGTTAGGCCCCGTGCTAGAGGCGGGATGCATTGACTTGACTAACACCCCTTGTCTGGCCTTGCTGCACTCAGAATATTCCAATTTCTCATTATATTTTTAGGAGGTGCTATGATACTTTTCAAAGAGAAATAGATAATCCCACAAGAAATACTTCTTCCAGGTAGAGTTTATTGCCTTTAAACACTTCCTGGGATCCTTCTGGATTCTTTGGATTAAGTTGTAGCATGAAGATTTGTTAGACTGCCATGATCATGGCAAAATTGGGTGGGAAATACAGAGAGTTCCCA
The DNA here is from genome assembly GCF_028021215.1 of Eschrichtius robustus. Taxonomy (NCBI): domain Eukaryota; kingdom Metazoa; phylum Chordata; class Mammalia; order Artiodactyla; family Eschrichtiidae; genus Eschrichtius; species Eschrichtius robustus. The sequence continues at coordinate 51,747,018 of NC_090826.1, forward strand.
TATAGCTCCTCCTCCCACAGACCTAGTACTTGTTTTTAAATAAAAATCCTAGCCTTGCAAAGATGTGACATCATCAGAAGGAATGTAGTGTGATCTGATATTGAAACTCTGAACTATCCAGAGCTAGTAACTCATGTGGTCTCTGAAAGATGTTGAGTATCACTGGGTTTTTCTTGAAAAATTTTTAAAAGGCCTTTATGAATTAGCTGCAGCACCCTGGGGTGCCTCAGCACACAGTTTGGGAAATGCAGGCTTAATGTATTTAATCCTAGGAATGGCATTCTAAACATAGAAGTCTATGATGAAGTGGAAAGCTAATGGGGATTAGAATGGGATATAATTATTGGCACTGTGACACTGGCCATGCGACTGAACTCTCTGAGCCACAGTGCCCTCTCTAAGAAATGGAAAAACCTTCCTTATTTTATAAGGTTATAATGCTGGTTAAGAGATAACATTTGGAGGTTGCTCCAAGGCTTGCTGTCTCTGTTATTGGTTGCACTATAACAGGTGAAAGAAAGGGATGGTTGATGGAGCAAGTACAGTCCCCAAAGAGACCAAAATCTGCATGATCAAAGCAGAATAGATGCGTTAGATTCAGACTAACACTGCAATAACAATTACAACACCAAAATTAAAAAAACAGAAACAAGGTATTTAGTGACTTTCTAATTATCTGGGAGTCAGTATAGTGTAGTATAGTCTAACCACTTATATAAGTTAGAATCCTAGTTACTTAACCAATTTGTGCCTTATTTAATAAGCACACCTGGCTCATGTCAAGCACTTAGCACATTACCTGGCACATAGTAAGTGCTCAGTAAATGTTAACAGTCATTAGTATGTGCTATATGCTCACCTGGCCCTTACATAACTTCATTCTATCCTCACAACTACATTTTGTGATTTGTACTACTGTGTTTTCTTAAGCTTCACCTTTAAAGTCCTCAAAGCTGCTAAGAGTCATGGAGTAAGCCCCAAATCTGAGGTATTTCTATTATATTATTCTAAATGAAATCAGAGCCCTTGATTTGTTAACTATTATGTGTACTGTAATGTTTCTGAAATCAAGGGCTGAGATCCAAGTATGAAAGAAGTCACAAGAAAAAACTCAGTTGCACATTACTGATTTCAGGCTCTTAAGGTAACAAAACAGGCCGACTTACTGAGGGCAGTGGAAAGGATGAACTCAGTGACACCAACCACTCACTTTCACCTTCCAAAAGAGCTTACTCCTTTAGTCTGACTGGTCCCACTCAGGTCAATGTAGCTGCTGATGGACATGGTGCTGAGGGTGCATCAAGGACCCCGGCTTAAACCCTACTATGCCCTCATCTTTTGCTTGTAAGACTATTGGTGACACAATTTTGTTTGAGATGGACCGTGAATATTACAGGCATAGTTTTTAATGACTGGATTTATTTTACCAACTGCTCAAATTACTTGAGAATATATTTTAAAAACTTAATACTCTATGCCTCTCTCCTTCACCAGCTCCAGCCCCCTGAGATAACTCATGTTATCAGGTTGGTGTGTTTTCCTCGACAATCTTATTTATTTACTCACTTACTTACTTATTTATTATTTATGGCTGTTTTGGGTCTCCATTGCTGCACACGGGCTTTCTCTAGTTTCAGCGAGTGGGAGCTACTCATCATTGCGCTGCGTGGGCTTGTCACTGAGGTGGCTTCTTTTGTTGCGGAGCACAGGCTCTAGACACACAGGCTTCAGTAGTTGTGGCTCTCAGGCTCTACAGTGCAGGTTAAGTAGTTGTGGTGCACAGGCTTATTTGCTCCACAACATGTGAGATCTTCCTGGACCAGGGATTGAACCCGTGTCCCCTGCATTGGCAGGTGGATTCTTAACCACTGCACCACCAGGGAAGTCCTATTCCTCGACAATTTTTTCCACACTCATATGAACAAATACGTATCCTTAGTTATAGGATTTTTTTTTTTTTTAAATAGGACCATATTATTTATATTACTCTGTAACTTGCTTTTTTTCCTTCAAAACTATCATGGACATTCCTCCATATCAATTCGGATAAATCCAAAATACTCTCTTTTTTTCTTAACACTTAGTAGTAGTTGATATTATATATTTATTTGCTTCTGTTTTTATCTATCCCATTAGGCTATAAACTTCATGCTATTGGCAAATGTGTATTTTGTTTACTGCTGAATACCCAGTGTCTAGAACCATGCCTGACACATGATTGGTGTTCAATTAATATTTGCTTAATTGAACTAATAAACTAATGAATGTGTATGTGCCTTTCCTTCTACCTGGAGGACCCTATTACCCCTGCAGGTCTGACTACTTACACTCAGGCTTCATGTGCAAGAACTGAAGTAGTCCCTCTATAAGTCCTTCCTTCCTACCACTGTCCCAGAAATACATTATTGCTCCATCTTTGAGCCCCCAAAGATATTGATTCTATGGGTTTTTGAGCAGAACAGGTGAGATAATATATCCCTAAGAGCCATCTTGGAGCATGAAACATGGAAAACATTCAATAAACTGGTAGTTACATTAAGTCATTTTTATTCTATACATTTATGAGATTGGTTCTACTGTGATTTCAACTCTATAGTTGGAAAAACTGAAAGCCAGAGAAACTGAGTAATTTACTTGAGGTTTGGTAAATGGCAGAAGCAAGATTTAAGACTGGTTCTGTCTGATTATAAAGCCCACATTCCTAGTTAATACATTTTCAGTCTCCCTGTCATTTTCCAATTAAAAGAAATACACTGTGTGGCTGAGACTACTTCTCAAAACCTGTCCATTGTCCTCTTGGACACATGGGATGACTATGTCCTCAGCCTCCCACAAAATCAGATGTGGCCATGTGACCAACTTCTGGTGAATGGAATGTCACTTCAAGTGATCCTCACTACTTACAGGCCTAGGAATAAAAACCTTCCACATGACCTTCTCTCTCTACCCTGTGTCTTCATCCCAGATGCAAGAATTCAGCAGAAGACTCCAATACTTAAGGCATCTAAGATGATGAAGCAAGAAAATTGAGGGATTATGGATCCCCAGATCACTGAATGGAAGATCTTTCATGGAATATCTGCATTAAACTGTTAAATTGTCAAGAAGTACACTTCTATTGGGTTAACCCATTAACATTATGGGATAGTTATCATTAGTTGCCTTTCCTAACTAGTCATTTTCAAAGAAGTTTCTCCATATATGGCCTTTGTTCTCCTCTCTAGTGTCCTCTTTCACCATTACTCACCTATACCCCAAGTAAAATAAATTATTTGCAGTTCCTCAAACACCTTACTCTTTTTCCTAACAGTTATAATCTCCCTCTCTTCATGGATAAATCCTCCTTATTCTCTGAAATCAATTTATATGTCATCTCTTCTAGGAAGTCTTACTTAACAACTCTGGGATTAGTGCCTTTTTCTCACAGGACCTTTCTAGCACTTACCTTCCCCATTCCCCTGAACTGCTTCTATTCAGGCTCCCATCCTCTTTCATTAGTACTCTGCTTATCCTTTAGCTGAACTACAGGGCCAATATCATATTACCTCTAAACAAAACTCATGAATGATAATTGCATACCTGAATCCCAAATCCAAAGTATTGACTTCTCAAGGCTACATCATCAATGACAGCAACCATAGCTAATATTTCTGAGTGCTTGTTAAGTGCCATGCACCATTCTACTGCTTTACGTGTATTTAATCATTTAATATTCACAACTCTATGAAATAAGAATTATCTTCCTCACTTTACACTTGAGACAAAATGAGATTCAGGGTGATGAAGTGATTGGCCAAGGACACAGAAATAGGAAAAAGCTGTTCTTTCTCCCCGGCATGACTAGAAACCCTCATATTCTTCCTGGAACTCACTGGAGTCTATCAATCCCTTGACAATTTGCCAATGGGTTTAGGAGGATGAGCATCCCTTGTTGGGTTTCCAAGTTTAAATACTAATTCCAAACCCCCCTCCCAACTTCTACTTGGTCCAATAATTAGATTAATATCCCTCCTAAACCCAAAGGTTAGATATGTCTAGAACTGACCATAAGTTCTATGAAAAGAGGGACCACCTTTATTTTCTTCACTGTTGTATTCTGCCTGGCAAAATATTCAATAAATACTTGCTAAGTAAATGAATTAATGATAGTACAAATGCCACTGACAGCAGAGAACATCCCAGGTTTGAGATTACCCGGTACAGAATAACAACTGAAACTGTCTCTGTTTCCAGTTCATTACTCACTGGAGGAAAGGAAGCTGGAAAAAATTAGATGAAAGCCATCAGGAAAAAAGTAAATATATTTTCAAGCTGTGATGAATGGTATGGACTCCAGGTAACTTTGGAAGAGTAAATAACATTGTTGTCTCTAAAGTACATAAGCAGATTACGTGCAAGTGTATTTTGTGCAAAACAAGCGTTGGATTTCTAGATAAAGAAAGAGTTTTAAGTTCTGATGATGAATAGTTCAGTGTCACCATCCCAGCAAGGTCACCCGCCTGCAGTTACATAAAGTATTATCAGACGAGAGACATCTCTATAAGGAATGTGGCCTCTTTATACTCTCCTGAACATCTCTTAAATGAATGAGTGAATAAATGAAGGAAGAGTGAAAGAATTAAGATTTTTCATCTTGGTGAGTACAGTGATGTGTAAGCTAAGTACAGCCTTTTATTCAGTAAAATGTAAAGCATATCGTGTAATTTTTAGCTATCCTCCAGAAATTGTCTTAACCTAGGGCATTTTAGACACACCTAGAAATATGGAGCTTGTGCTTCTTACCCTCAAACCTAAATGGGCTTTGGTGAACAAAGCCTGACATCTACCTGATGAAAAGAACATCAAAGGGACTCCATGCCTGGGTTCCTAGAATTTTCATTCCTAGACTCCCCGGAGCTTAATTTTTCACTCAGATTCATATCTCTATTCCATCTTCATCTGTTTTACATCCTCTAAACTTCTTTTAAAATAGTCTTCCAATGTGGTGCTTAGTTACTGTATTTCATATAGATGACTACAATTCCAATCAAACTGGAGTCAATAACAGAAGGGGTCCCGAGTTCGGAGTGAGCAGAAATCCTGGATTAGGAAGACATGGATGAAATAATTCTGGGAATCCCTGAAGCAGAATACTGCCAGAGGTAGTCCCCAGAATCATGTGGGCCATGTATAAAAGGAGCAAAACTCCCGGAACTGTGTTTGGTCTTCTGTGGGATTCTAGCCTCCAGGACTAAAGCAGGGCCAGGAGTGGAATGTAAAATTCAGAAATTCAAAGCAGATGGCAGGTCAGGTCGTTGGGACCCGAAGCTTGCAAAGGCACTATGCTTTGTTTCCTCCAGGCACTGGGCTCTGGGCATGTGGCAACAAACTCTTTGCAGATATGGTCTACTGGTAGAGCAGAGCTCCTAATGTATTACTTGTCCTGGCTCAAATTGCTTTTAGAGCTGAGATGAAACTCTACTTGAAAAGGACAAATCGTTATTTTTGGTACTTGGATGGACTTAGGCATTTATTGTTCAGCTCTTACTCAAAGTTTAGTTTTAATTTAGGAGCTCCACCCTCAGAGAAAGCTAATCAGATTTCACTAGAATAAAGCTATGAGGAATGATGAATTTTTGGAAAGCAACTTTACAACATGCATGTATTATGATCCTTAGAAATCTTTGCCTTAGCTTAGGTTTCCCTCAAAGCAGAGCTCGATAAGAGCTCATGTGTGGAAAAGTGATTCCAGGGAACAGGAATAAGGGACTAGATAGAGTGAGATAGAGAAAGAGGAAAAGCCAGGCTCTAGGAGCAGTATCTATCATGACATCACCCTAGAGCAAATCTTTGGTCAAAGGTTGCCCTGGGGGGTGCTCTTTCCCCAACACTGCTGAGCTTCACATGTACACAGGTCAAATGCCAGTCTCCTATAATTGAAGGAAGAAAAGCAAAAGTGTGCAGTACATTTAAGGTGAGATACTGTCAGCACAAAATGAGTTGAAGTATCCACAGAAAAGACCATTTCAGCCACAGATGTAGTGAGACATCTGGCAGGGGTTATGTGAGGCAGGGCCCCAGAAGAACTGAGTACAATCTTCTTTCCCATTAACACAGTAATCTGGGTCCATAGTATCTGTCCTAAGGAGTTATGGTAAAATATGAATAAAGATGATAAAGATGCTTGCCATAACACTATTAATACTAGAAAATAATTGTAATAGACTTAAACAGGAGAAGGGTTAAGTATATTATGGTAAATATATTTGACTATTATGCAAAAATTAAAAATTATGTTTCTACAGAGTTGATAAGAGTATGGGAAGATGTTTCCAGTATAACATGAAGTTGTGAATAAAAAGATGTTAATTACAGACACAGAATGATCATACCATGTCAAAACAACCATGTATAGGAAAAGTATCCCCCAAATATCAAAATATGAAAGTAGTTATATTCAGGTCTTAGGACTATAGGTAAGAATTTCCCTCTATTTTTCTACAGGAGGCATAAGAAGAGATCCAAATGGTTCGTTCCATCAAGTAGATTAGACATGGCTATTAATCCCTTCTTCTGGAGACTTGATCCCTAGAGATTATTAAATCCTGTGGCACTCCTGACTCAACTCAGACCCCAAACACTTGTTACAGCAGTCTTATCTTTTCCTAAGTCCTTTCCTTATAAAATTGTTTCTTGCTTCTCTTTGGGCTTTGGAAAACACGATATTCCATTATTACTCCTGGTTACCCCCTACATATCCACCAAGTAGACTTTTCTGGTCTGATCCCTGCCCCCGAACTTCCTGTCTGAGTTAGGTGCCTCTCTTGTGTAGTCCTGTAAGACCCTGTACTCATCCTACCTGACCACTGATGCTGCTGCTTTGTTTTGCTTCTATATCTGTCTTGCTCACTGCTCCTAATGCTAAGCCCCATTACATGTGTAATCTCCTCAATTATCACAATTCTCCTATAGAAAAGGTATTATTAACTCTATTTCATAAAGAGGATTCAGAAACTTGGAGAACTTTAAAAATCTAAATCAAGCTCAGAATCCAAGACAGTTTTGACTTCAAATCCATTTATAAACCCTTGTCTCCTGAGAGGGACAGTAACCCAAACAACATAAAACAAAAGGATTCCGTTAATCCAGTGTTTGTTTTCTTACATTTTGCTAAACCAGTGAATATTCTCTGACTTTTCATTGATATAAACAAATCTGATCATAAATATCTAACAATTTCTGTATTTAGTTCTAAATTAACAAAATCTCAATTATAGTTAAATGTCCAAAAACAGCTTAGCCAATAATAGGAGAAAATAGCTAAGTAAATAATGCACTTGATTAAGCTATCAACAATTGTTTATAACATTTTAAAGATATAAAAATGCTTATATGATACTATCTGAAAATGTATACGCAATATGATGTTTTAAACATATGCATGCATATATACAAACACATATAAAAACTAGAAGTACACAAAAATATTAGCAGGTCTTTTATGGATGCTAGGATTATTGATTATTTTTATTTTTCTATATTTGTCAGGTATCTATAATTAAACTTATTATTTTTATAACTAGACAAATTAATTAAGCTTTGTTTTAAATTTATATATGTGATTTGTTATGTATGAATTTATGTGCAATATTTTGGTCATAGAGGTAAGTTGGGTCAAGTTTAAAAAGTGAGACACAATGGTTACAAGCCATAGGTACAAGTTTGATTTATTTTATCTGGAGCAGAATGTGAATGAACTAATGATACTGGGACAATTTCTAACCTAGTTTATGGGTTCATAATGAACATAAAGTAAGAAGGTAAAGTACCTCAATATCCCTTTCTCAGTGTATCCTGTCCAAAAGAGTTTGTCGTCAAGAGATACAATCCTTTCTAGTAGACACAAATTAGGTGATGAATGATGGAAGGCACATTTTCAGCTGCAACTGCGAACTTCAATGGAGAAACTTTGAGCCAGAACAGGAAAAGGGTTTGTAAGTGCTTATGGTCTCATCAGTGGTTTTCAACAATTCTAATGAGGGATGGTGAGTACCTCTATGACATTCCATGGAGGAACTAGGTAATTAACTATTTTTCTGAACAACATATGCAAGATATATGTTATAGAAAGGTGGTTTCTGAGTTTTGCATTACAAAATTCAGCTATTGTAGAGTCTTAACTCAATTACAAAAATGTAGACTAGACTAGAATTTGGAACAGGACATCTTGTCTTGCTCTGGAAGCACTTTTAATCTGAAAAATAAATCAGTAAATTTTATTTATGGTTTTGGAATCCATTTTAAATTTTGCATTAATTCCAAGAAAATAGTGTTCAGCATACAAAGAAACAGCAACAAAGATCAAGTTGTCAAATACAGCTCAACCCACACTTGCAGATTGAAAAAATAATCAACAGAATCTAAAACTAAGGTGGTATAAATTAGAGTTCATAAGCCAAAGGAAACACACTTCTCTTCATAAAACCCACTAGCTATCTATTTTCCACCTATTTTCAAGATGAAGGGTCATCTTTCATTCAGTTTGCATCAGAATGCAATGAAAGCATTTCAACAACTCATTGGTAGAAAACTGGGTATTTGAGCAAGGTAGATCAACTATTTTAAGAAAGCTTAGAATACTATTCTGGAACAAAGTTTTCAGGCATCAAGGAAGCCAGAGCTTTATTACTGAAGCTCAGCACCTGTGGATCTTAATCTGTTCAGGCTACATTATTCACTAACATGCCAGTTGAAATTTAGACAGCTTAACCATCTAACTCCAGCAACACAATTTTGCAGCTATGTTTGTAGTGAGAAGAATTGGAGATATGAAGCCAGGGAAACTGGGTTCATATTCCAGCCTGACTCTCCATTATCTGTGTGACATTAAGTGAGTCTTCTAACCTCCTTGGATCCCATCTATGAAACCATCTACAAAATGGGGATCTGTAACTATTGGGAGAATAAAATGCAAACAGCTAGTTTAAACCTTTGGGAAAGTGTATATAAATCAAGGAAATAACCAGGAAATCTGAACCATATTAGAAATAAAACTTAAAATGACTGGAAGAAAATAGGACTAGATACCAACAACAATGGTTGCTTCAGGTTTATAGGGTTATGGGTGGGATTTTTGGATGCTGCTTTCTTTCTTTTCCTTTCTACTTTTGTGTATTTCTCTGGAAGTACAGAGTTTCCACAACGACCAGACGAATAGTCTGGGTAGGCAACACTGCTGAAATTATATATTCCCCCTCTTCCCTTCTGGTTACAAAAATACCGAGTGGCTCCATTTCTAAATTTCCCCAGTGGTCAGTCTTGGCATTAGATCAAACACCACAATGTTTTAGAAGGGTGTGAGAAAAGGAAAGCACACTGCTAGAACTTAAGGGCTTTGGCAATCTGAACTATGAGGTGAGTTTGGAGAGGATGATTTAAAATAAATGAGAAGAAAAGCCTGTGGCTTTTGGCAAGAGGCATGTGAAGTACCACTGCAGGGAGCTCCCACCTCTGTGCCCCGGCTCAGCGCCATTAGGAAAGGGTGGATGTTTGCTTGCTTTGGATTCAATATTTCTCTGTTTTTCAAACTATCCCATCCACTTGCAAATGAGCACCAGCTTGTTTCAGACCCCCAAAGAATAAAACATTTCAGAGTGAGGATTAAGGCCCAGTGCCACAGGGAGATGGGGTATTCTGGTCTCTAGGGAGATGTTTATAATGAAATTTTGAATTATTATGGGTGTTATCTTTGCTTTCCTTTCACTGATGTGAAATTCTCAGAAGATGCCTCCCCTCCTAAAGATACTTCCTCTTCTCAGTTGTGAAGACGACCTTCTCTGCAGTCCTTTGGGGTTTCCTGAGCTCTAGATAAAGGGGCCAGCTCATTCCCCAGCCATTTGCTGGAGGGCAAATGGCCCTTCACAGTCTTAAGAATCAGTCTTTTGTCTAAGGAAAAACCAGCCCAGCAACTGCCACCACTTCCATTGTTCTCCAGTGCTGGGTAGGTTTGTGGACAAGTTACCTCTGAGCAGATGGCAGTGCTGCCTTATGATGGTACTTCATGTGCCACAAACCAATGAATCGCCATTTGTGTGTTCACACTGTGCACTTCTTTGTACCTGGCACCATTTCCATATATTTAATAGTGATGCCTGTGGATTTGTGCCTGGCTGGGAATCGTGGCTCAATTTATGTCTTGTTCCAGATCTACCACATAAGAGTTTACCAGCTTTTTTCATAGGAGACAGGGAAATAGGCTTTTTACAGACTTTTCACAAAATAGCTCTAACATTTTTTTGAAATAAAATATTGCATGAAATTCAAGATGTATGCCAAGTCAATGGAGAGGTGCAAGAATCCAGGAGTGACGTTCTCAGTTGAGGGAAGAAATAATTAAAGAAGCAGAGAAAGAATGCCCACCCTTGAAATGCTGAGCTTCTCAGAATTCTGCCCCAAACTTTCTTCTCTTCTTCCTATACATACTCTTTCTCTCAGCTCAATTCAATCACCTTATCCTTTCAAATGCCTCCTTTATGCTAAACCTTTATGTTAAATATACATTCCAAGACCTAACCCATTTCCACATTTCCCATTTCCAGCTGCCCAGCTGATATTTCTGATAAGAAGGTACACAAAAGCTCCAAATCAATATGTACAAAACCATCATCTTCCTTCCTAAATGTTGCTTATTTTTCTGCCTTTTCTATGTAGTTTATATTATCTTCATCTCCGTACCCCAACTGTCAACATTAAAAATCTCAGTTGTCCATGATGTGTTTCTCCCAGCCAATCAACCATCAAGTCTTTGCACTGATACCACTGAAACTTCTCTCACATCATTTTTCTTCTTCCTGCTCACTAGTACTTCCCTTTCCTTGGCTTTCATCAGCTCTTTTCAGTTAGTACAAGAATCTTCTACATAGTCTCAGTCCATGCCCACTCTGCCACAAATATTATCTTTCTAAGACCACATCACTTCCTGCATAAAAAATATCTAAGACTCCCATAGTTAATGACAGGGTTCTCTAGGGCTGGATAGCCCAGACAAATCTGCAGACTAAAGTAGAAACTCGCACGCAATGCATACCAATCTGGTCTAGTTAACTCATCATTCCTTAATTTTTAGTCAAACTCTCTCCCCACATTGCCTGGCCCCAAGTATCCCATCCCCACATGCAGGCCAACTTCATGTTCTTAGACACGCTGCATTTTCACTCCTCTGTCTTCATGCATTCTGATTAATTTTTCTGGAAAATATAACCTTCCTCACAGACAGAATTAATTGCTTTCTCATTTATGTTTCCACAAAAATGTATATGTTCTTATAGAATGCTTCATGCTGTATCCTTATTATTTATGTGTCTGTCTCTCCTATAACTTTTAATGCTTCAAGGACAAAGATTGACCCTTACTTACCTTTATATCCCAGGCCATGTGCTGTGGTTGCCAGAGGGGAAGTGTTCCAGGACTATTCTCTGAATTAAGAAAGTGCCTTGTTGCTTTTGATGAATTAGAAAGCCACTTGACTAGGACTCCGAAACCATGAATCACTTACTAGTTGCTACCAGCACTGAAGTCACCTGAAAGACATGTAATAGGTCCAGAGCACCACAGTGAAATTCAAATAATTACCATAAGGCTTTGTCCTACAAAACCTGCCCTTGTAACTTAGGCTGAAGTTGTGAGGTTTGAAGACATTTTTGGACCTTGCCTAAGATTTAACCCATTTCTTCTGCCTTGAGCCTTGGGATCTCACAGAGGTAATGGATAATAAATGGATCCCATATCTAGAGACTGCTTATGGGCAATTTATTATTACCGCTCCCCAACACACACACACACACATTTCCACTCCTAATATAAGTGCATCATTTTATATTTGGACTTTGACCCTTGTCTCTATTCCTTTCAATGAGCCAAGATTGACTTAGACTATAACTCTGATTTTTATTTTTCCAAGTATTTGAGGTCTCTCTTAGTAGGTGTTGCTGAGGCAGAACCAAGAGTAAAGAAGCGCAGCTTTCTGTGGAATGTCCTTTCCTACTCTGGGGGACACGCATAAACTGAGGAACGGGGACATGAGAGTGGGAAGCACTGAAGGTGTTTAAATGGCAGGTGATGTGGTCAGAGCTAAACACCAGCAAGATAAGAATAAAATCAATACGAAAAACTGCACTGGAGCATCAGCCTTGAGGCAGGGGACCAGAGAGGGACAAGGTTTGAGATCCTAGGTGAGAGGTCCTGAGGTCCTAGCTGAGAGGAGTGGCAATGCAGAAAGACGGGACAAGAAGGATGGTGGTGGCAGGATGAATAATAGAAGTTGAAATCATGTTAGCAATCATCAGTCATATTTGGGTTTTATTGAGACTTGTAAAAGGCATAGTATCAGTGTTTTATATCAATTAAATAATTGAAAACCTGGATAACCAATTTATGAGGTATTCCTCACATTTAATAGATTTAAAAACGAAGGCCTTGAACAGTGAGTGCCTTAGACAAGGTCACACTTAGGACCCATGGCAGATATGGGTCTTGAATTTGAATCTCACCATCTCTAGAGATCCTGCTCTCATGCTTTGGAGGTAGGATGTACAAGACTTACTGAGCTTTGAAAGGGGTGTGAGGAAGAAAGAAGACCCAAAATGTATAATTTAAATATTTTACAGTTTGTTTTGTCAATTATACCTCAATAAAGTAGAAATATACATATATATACAATAGAATATTAATTTATTATTTTAACATTTTTCTTTTAAAAAAGAAAAGAAAAAAAAAGAGCCAAAGGTGAGTCATGAGATTTATCCCTAGATAACTGAGAGCTTGACCATCCCTTTAGTAGAAGTGGGATCACAGATTTCCTGGTACCGATGAGTTTTGTGCTATGCAGGGTAAATTTGAAATCCCGTGGCACATCTAGGGGGAAGTATTAAATAGGCTATTGCAAATGGAGGACCAAAGCCACACTGTCATTTTCTCAAATGCCCTGAGGACTAAATTTGGATTCCAAAAATGGGCATATGTATCTAACCTTCAAAGGAAGATAGATATAAGAGTAAAATCTCAGTGCTTAAGCACCATTTAAAATTCCTGAATACCCTGGATAATGCATTCCAGCTTCTTCTACTCTTGCTTTTAAGTGAAGAGTCCGTATATACTTTACATATTATAGCATATTTCCCACACAGCCCTGGGCCTCCAAGTCAGTTCCTTTCCTTGTAAAGTAATTATTTAGAGAGAATACCCTGACCAATAATTTGCATTTTCCCTAGAAAAGCATGTAAATTGGATACTAGAGCATAAACTCATCTATTCTGATTTTTAAAAATACATCAGAGAAAAACCACAGTTACAGAAAGATAGAGAAGATGAAAAGGCAGAGGGCTATGTACCAGATGAAGGAACAAGAAAAAACCCCAGAAAAACAACTAAATGAAGTGGAGATAGGCAACCTTCCAGAGAAAGAATTCAGAATAATGATAGTGAAGATGATCCAGGACCTCGGAATAAGAATGGAGGCAAAGATTGAGAAGATGCAAGAAATGATTAACAAAGACCTAGAAGAATTAAAGAACAAACAAACAGAGATGACCAATACAATAACTGAAATGAAAACTACACTAGAAGGAATCAATAGCAGAATAACTGAGGCAGAAGAACAGATAAGTGACCTGGAAGACAGAATGGTGGAATTCACTGCTGCGGAACAGACTAAAGAAAAAAGAATGAAAAGAAATGAAGACAGCCTAAGAGACCTCTGGGACAACATTAAACGTGACAACATTCGCATTATAGGGGTCCCAGAAGGAGAAGAGAGAGAGAAAGGACCAGAGAAAATATTTGAAGAGATTATAGTCGAAAACTTCCCTAACATGGGAAAGGAAATAGCCACCCAAGTCCAGGAAGCGCAGAGAGTCCCATACAGAATAAACCCAAGGAGAAACAGGCCGAGACACATAGTAATCAAAGTGGCAAAAATTAAAGACAAAGAAAAATTATTGAAAGCAGCAAGGGAAAAATGACAAATAACATACAAGGGAACTCCCATAAGGTTAACAGCTGATTTCTCAGCAGAAACTCTGCAAGCCAGAAGGGAGTGGCATGATATACTTAAAGTGATGAAAGGGAAGAACCTACAACCAAGATTACTCTACCCAGCAAGGATCTCATTTAGATTTGATGGAGAAAGCAAAAGCTTTACAGACAAGCAAAAGCTAAGAGAATTCAGCACCACCAAACCAGCTCTACAACAAATGCTAAAGGAACTTCTCTAAGTGGGAAACACAAGAGAAGAAAAGGACCTACAAAAACAAACCCAAAACAATTAAGAAAATGGTCATAGGAACATACATATCGATAATTACCTTACACGTGAATGGATTAAATTCCCCAACCAAAAGACATAGACTGGCTGAATGGATACAAAAACAAGACCCATATATATGCTGTCTACAAGAGACCCACTTTAGACCTAGGGACACATACAGACTGAAAGTGAGGGGATGGAAAAAGATATTCCATGCAAATGGAAATCAAAAGAAAGCTGGAGTAGCTATACTCATATCAGATAAAATAGACTTTAAAATAAAGAATGTTACAAGAGACAAGGAAGGACACTACATAATGATCAAGGGATCAATCCAAGAAGATGATATAACAATTACAAATATATATGCACCCAACATAGGAGCACCTCAATACATAAGGAAACTGCTAACAGCCATAAAAGAGGAAATCGACAGTAACACAATAATAGTGGGGGACTTTAACACCTCACTTACACCAGTGGACAGATCATCCAAACAGAAAATAAATAAGGAAACAGAAGCTTTATATGACACAATAGACCAGATAGATTTAATTGATATATATAGGTCATTCCATCCAAAAACAGCAGATTACACGTTCTTCTCAAGTGCGCACGGAACATTCTCCAGGATAGATCACATCTTGGGTCACAAATCAAGCCTCAGTAAATTTAAGAAAATTGAAATTATATCAAGCATCTTTTCTGACCACAACGCTATGAGATTAGAAATGAATTACAGGGAAATAAACATAAAAAAGACAAACACATGGAGGCTAAACAATACGTTACTAAATAACCAAGAGATCACTGAAGAAATCAAAGACGAAATAAAAAAATACCTAGAGATAAATGACAATGAAAACACGACGACCCAAAACCTATGGGATGCAGCAAAAGCGGTTCTAAGAGGGAAGTTTATAGCTATACAAGCCTACCTAAAGAAAGAAGAAAAATCTCAAGTAAACAATCTAACCTTAAACCTAAAGAAACTAGAGAAAGAAGAACAAACAAAACCCAAAGTTAGCAGAAGGAAAGAAATCATAAAGATCAGCGCGGAAATAAATGTAATAGAAACAAAGAAAACAATAGCAAAGATCAATAAAACTAAAAGTTGGTTCTTTGAGAAGATAAACAAAATTGATAAGCCATTAGCCAGACTCATCAAGAAAAAGAGGGAGAGGACTCAAATCAATAAAATCAGAAATGAAAAAGGAGAAGTTACAACAGACACCGCAGAAATACAAAGCATCCTAAGAGACTACTACAAGCAACTTTATGCCAATAAAATGGACAACCTGGAAGAAATGGACAAATTCTTAGAAAGGTATAACCTTCCAAGACTGAACCAGGAAGAAACAGAAAATATGAACAGACCAATCACAAGTAATGAAATTGAAACTGTGATTAAAAATATTCCAACAAACAAAAGTCCAGGACCAGATGGCTTCACAGGTGAATTCTATCAAACATTTAGAGAAGAGCTAACACCCATCCTTCTCAAACTCTTCCAAAGAATTGCAGAGGAAGGAACACTCCCAAACTCATTCTATGAGGCCACCATCACCCTGATACCAAAACCAGACAAAGACACTACAAAAAAAGAAAATTACAGACCAATATCACTGATGAATATAGATGCAAAAATCCTCAACAGAATACTAGCAAACAGAATCCAACAACACGTTAAAAGGATCATACACCACGATCAAGTGGGATTTATCCCAGGGATGCAAGGATTCTTCAATATACGCAAATCAATCAATGTGATACACCATATTAACAAATTGAAGAATAAAAACCATAGGATCATCTCAATAGATGCAGAAAAAGCTTTTGACAAAATTCAACACCCATTAATGATAAAAACTCTCCAGAAAGTGGGCATAGAGGGAACCTACCTCAACATAATAAAGGCCATATATGACAAACCCACAGCAAACATCATTCTCAATGGTGAAAAACTGAAAGCATTTCCTCTAAGATCAGGAACGAGACAAGGATGTCCACTCTCACCACTATTATTCAACATAGTTCTGGAAGTCCTAGCCACGGCAATCAGAGAAGAAAAAGAAATAAAAGGAATACAAATTGGAAAAGAAGAACTAAAACTGTCACTGTTTGCGGATGACATGATACTATACATAGAGAATCCTAAAACTGCCACCAGAAAACTGCTAGAGCTAATTAATGAATATGGTAAAGTTTCAGGATACAAAATTAATGCACAGAAATCTCTTGCATTCCTATACACTAATGATGAAAAATCTGAAAGAGAAATTATGGAAACACTCCCATTTACCATTGCAACAAAAAGAATAAAATACCTAGGAATAAACCTACCTAGGGAGACAAAAGACCTGTATGCAGAAAACTGTAAGACACTGATGAAAGAAATTAAAGATGATACCAACAGATGGAGAGATAGGCCATGTTCTTGGATTGGAAGAATCAACATTGTGAAAATGAGTATACTACCCAAAGCAATATACAGATTCAATATGCAGATGAAAGAAATTAAAGATGATACCAACAGATGGAGAGATATGCCATGTTCTTGGATTGGAAGAATCAACATTGTGAAAATGAGTATACTACCCAAAGCAATATACAGATTCAATGTAATCCCTATCAAATTACCAATGGCATTTTTTACGGAGCTAGAACAAATCATCTTAAAATTTGTATGGAGACACAAAAGACCCCGAATAGCCAAACAGTATTGAGGCAAAAAAATGTAGCTGGAGGAATCAGACTCCCTGACTTCAGACTATACTACAAAGCTACAGTAATCAAGACAATATGGTACTGGCACAAAAACAGAAACATAGATCAATGGAACAAGATAGAAAGCCCAGAGATTAACCCACGCACCTATGGTCAACTAATCTATGACAAAGGAGGCAAAGATATACAATGGAGAAAAGACAGTCTCTTCAATAAGTGGTGCTGGGAAAACTGGACAGCTACATGTAAAAGAATGAAATTAGAATACTCCCTAACACCATACACAAAAATAAACTCCAAATGGATTCGAGACCTAAATATAAGACTGGACACTATAAAACTCTTAGAGGAAAACATAGGAAGATCACTCTTTGACGTAAATCACAGCAAGATCTTTTTTGATCCACCTCCTAGAGTAATGGAAATAAAAACAAAAATAAACAAGTGGGACCCAATGAAACTTCAAAGCTTTTGCACAGCAAAGGAAACCATAAACAAGACGAAAAGACAACCCTCAGAATGGGAGAAAATATTTGCAAATGAATCAACGGACAAAGGATTAATCTCCAAAATATATAAACAGCTCATTCAGCTCAATATTAAAGAAACAAACACCCCAATCCAAAGATGGGCAGAAGACCTAAATAGACATTTCTCCAAAGAAGACATACAGACGGCCACGAAGCACATGAAAAGATGCTCAACATCACTAATTATTAGAGAAATGCAAATCAAAACTACAATGAGGTATCACCGCACTCCTGTTAGAATGGGCATCATCAGAAAATCTACAAACAACAAATGCTGGAGAGGGTGTGGAGAAAAGGGAAACCTCTTGCACTGTTGGTGGGAATGTAAATTGATACAGCCACTATGGAGAACAATATGGAGGTTCCTTAAAAAACTAAAAATAGAATTACCATATGACCCGGCAATCCCACTACTGGGCATATACCCAGAGAAAACCGTAATTCAAAAAGACACATGCACCCGAATGTTCATTGCAGCACTATTTACAATAGCCAGGTCATGGAAGCAACCTAAATGCCCATCAACAGTCGAATGGATAAAGAAGAAGTGGTACATATATACAATGGAATATTACTCAGCCATAAAAAGGAACGAAATTGAGTCATTTGTTGAGACGTGGATGGATCTAGAGACTGTCATACAGAGTGAAGTAAGTCAGAAAGAGAAAAACAAATATCGTATATTAATGCATGTATGTGGAACCTAGAAAAATGGTACAGATGAGCCAGTTTGCAGGGCAGAAGTTGAGACACAGATGTAGACAATGGACATATGGACACCAAGGGGGGAAAACTGCGGTGGGGTGGGGATGGTGGTGTGCTGAATTGGGCGATTGGGATTGACATGTATACACTGATGTGTATAAAATTGATGCCTAATAAGAACCTGCAGTATAAAAAAACAAACAAAACAACTAATACTAAACTTTCATTGGGTTATTTGTATGGAAATATGTTAATAAAAATGTTTCAGAAAAAAAAAAATACATCAGATAGTGCATCTGGTTGGTTCCCCAGATTTTGTTATTGTTGTTGTTTTTTAAAGTTGTTTTTCATTTGTGTTTAAAGCAACATTAGTTAATATTTTTACCTTCTCTATTTCATATCTACCACTTCCTTTCTTTTCTTTTTTTTTTTAAGGAAGATACAGCTTTAAATAAGTAGGTTTGGTTGGCCAAGTTTCTTGTTGGTATACCATGATAATCCTCCAGGTTACTAATTCTACCTTTGTAGAAAGATATACTAGTTTGAATACCCTTATGTGATATAAAGACTAGAAAAGAGAAAGTTAGTAAATATTTTCAAGTAAATATTTCCAAGAGATTCATTGATAAATGGAAACTAATCAGAGACTCAGAGAACTCCTCAAAAAATTTTTTAGAATATGTAGGAAGAAGCAAAATAAGTGGGAGAGGGATAGATGGAAGGTTTAAGCTTACAGACACCTATAGATCCAGTATTATGTGAGTTTAATTCAAAAAATATTAGGCATCTGTCTATTATATACAAAATATTCTTCTCACTACCATGCAGGATAAAAAGGGAGAAAAAAAGCCATGTGCCTCTGTCCTAAAGGAGTTTTTATTCTAATACAACAGTAGACTAGGATTGGTAAATACATGGCACATGTTCCATTATTTTCTAATCCTTTTCCCATGACAGACGTTACTAATCGTTTATGGTACGGAGCTGGACAAGATATCATTCTCCACCTCTTGATTGTAAGGCAATTATACTCCAATAAAGATGTTAAAAAGAAAAGAACCCCAAAATGAAAAAAAAAAAAAAAAAAGATCTCATTCTCCATTTCAATATTGTGATCCAGGCATTACCACCAATCAATCTAATTTGGCACATGAAATAAAATCTATTTGTCACCTGGGGTTGGAGAGATGCATGCAAATTAACATCTGAGGCAGAATTTATTAAATGCTATACAGGGGATCAATATAATCTTTCAAGAAGAAGGTGGATGGGGGAGGTTAATTGGAAATGGTGGCTTTTAAGAAAGGCTCCATGGAGAAGGTGGCATTGAGCTGGACATTGAAGAATGAGTGTATCATTCATCCATTCATTTATTTGACAACAACTCACAAATCTCCTGGTATACCAGGCACTAGGCTGAGGGCTGAGCTCAGTGCTATATTTGATTCAAATCCAGTTCTACTGCTGAGTTTCACTATGAAAATTTAGAAAAATCACTGAAATTTTATGGGCCTAAGTTTCCTCATCTGTTCAGTAAGGAGACAAGATGAGATGATTACTAACAGACTTTCTGGCTCTTTAAATTCTGTAATGCTGTGAAGATCACTCTGGCTAGAAACATGATAAAGTGAGTAGCCACTACCCTTTTTTAGTATTTTCTAATTCAAATTATATTATAGTCTATTGATGTATCTAAAGTTTCTGCTTGAAGTCCAGGAGTGAGAAGGAAATGAATGAGGTAAAGATGGAGAACAAAGCATGTCCCTGTCCACTAAGGCTTCAGGGATGACAACGGAGGATGTTTCTGCAGAGCAGTGTGTGGGTAACTGCTTGTATTACTCATAGTAGGCTGAAGGAAGCATCCGCAATGCTCCTTGCCTTAACAACAGGTGGGGCTCTGAAGCATACAGTCACTCAGAGAACCCAGGATCCTTCTATCTTGTATCCTGACCATTAGAGCCTCAGAGTCCCCTGGCGAACCCCCTATGTGCAGGCGCCCAAAAAGGAAGTTACCATGAGAAGGCACAGCTCTCCTAACTGCCTCATCTCAGATGTGACAATGATCACTGCCATTTTCATTTCTTTGGTGAGAATTTGCCTCATGACCACCCTTAGAAGCAACAGGGATAGAATTATAATAAAGCTGAATGCCAGAGGAAAAGTAAATAGGTTTTGTGAATATTGGGCATTTTCTCCATCACACCCCTGTAACTGATAGGTGGTGGATAACCATTTTTGTCTCACCACTGACTCAAAATATCCATTCTCCTTCCTGTCAGTTTAGAGTGGAAAAAGATACTCTCAACATTGTAAAGGACAGAATTTCTTCATTGGTACTAGGACAATTCTCTAAACAGCCATGGCTGAGCAAAGCCTTCCCAGCATCTTTTTCTTCATGGATAAATGATCCAAGTCCCAGGATGGAGAACATTGGGACAGACAGAATAAAGGTCCACCAAAGATGTCCCTGTCCTAATACCTGGAGCCTGTGTATATGTTATCTTACATGGAAAATGGGGCTTTGAAGGTGTGATTAAATTAAGGATTTTGAAATGGGGAGATTATCCTGAGGTGAGCCCCATATAAGGGTCCGTATAAATGAAAGAGAGCAGAGGACAGTTAGAGAATATATGACAACGGAAGCAGAGGTCAGAGTGGTGTGATTTGAGAAAGACTCAACCAGCAAATAAAGGCTTTCAAAGAAGACCCCATGAGCCAAAGAATGTATGCAACCTCTAGAGCTGAAAAAGACAAGGAAACATGTTAACACAGACCTGCCGACATGTTGATTTTAGTGCAGTGAAACCCAGAGGTCATGTGGTGACCTCAAGAACTGTAAGATAATAAATTTGTGTTGTTTTAAGCCACTAAGTCAGTGGCAATTTGTTACATCAGCAATAGAAAACTAATACAGAGACACAAGACCAAAATTGGTAATAGCTAATATTTACTGAGTGCACACTGTGTTCCATGCATTTTTCCAAGCCTTACAATTGCTAACTCATTCAATTCTTAAAATAAACCTACGAGATACATACTATTCTTAGTCCCATGAGGTAATGAGGAAGCTGCGGAATGGAGAGGCTAAGGACATTTCCCAAAGTCATACATCTAGTAAGTATTAGAACTTGGATAGCTTTCCATCACTGGGATCATATCATTAAAGAAAAAGTTGGATAAGATAGATTGACCAATACACACACACACACACACACACACACACACACACACACCACAATACGTTGCAACTCCTTTCTTCAAGAGCCCAGGGGTTGAGACTGCTAATATTATTTTCAGCAAAGCTATAAAGAGGAAAAGCCAAACCACACTGGGGTTGGAGTCTATTTTTCTATTCCTCGAATCTGGTCTTGCCATGTGACTTGATTTGACCAATGGGACATTAGTAAAAATGATGAAAGCAATGCTTGAAAAGTGCTTGCACACTGAAATTTACCCTTATGGTGCTTTTGGAACACAGCCACCACAGGAAGAAGCCAGGGCTAGCTTAGTAGATGTTAGAACAGGTGGTCCAGTGGCCTCTATTACCCTAGCCAAACTCCAGATATGTGAGTGAGGCCATCTGGGACCAACAAGCTGACTACAACCAGCCCTCTAGCTCAGGGGTCCCCAACCCCTGGGCCACAGACCAGTGCCAGTCTGCGGCCTGTTAGGAACAGGGCCACACAGCAGGAGGTGAGCGGCAGACAAGAGCGAAGTTTTATCTGCAGCTCCGCATCGCTCGCATTACCACCTGGACCTTCCCCCACCCCCGTCTGTGGAAAAGTTGTTTTCCGTGAAACCGGTCCCTGGTGCCAAAAAGGTTGGGGACCGCTGCTCTAGCTGACCACAACCACATAAGTGAGCCTAGATAGGACCAGCAGAAGAACCACCCAGCTGAGCTCAGACCAAATTGCCAACCCCACAGAATCACAAGTTAATAAATGATGAGTGTTTTAAGCCACCAAGTTTCAGAATAGCTCATTACACAGGAAAAACTAACTCAAAATCAGGCCATTGGGAAGTTACAGCACTTTGGGAACCATATTCAATGCCTTATGCCGTCTCCACTAAATCCTGACTGTATTCTAAGGGATTATGTGTTGGGCTTGATGATTGAACAAATTAACTACCCTCTGAGCCTTTTTACAAATTTTGTGAAAATAAAAGTAGCAATCTCAACCACTGTTCTCCTAAGCAAAAGGAAATGTCATAGGAATTTTATATGTAAGAAAAATTTTATCTATTTAGCATTAACAACATCTGCAGTTTTATGAAAATGCTTAGCATTTCTGTGAAGGTCTTAGTGTCTTTTAGCCATAGTTTTCCAGTTTCCACTTTAATATTTTTAAAACAAACAGAAACTTGGTTTCTTTTTTTTTCCTTAAGAAAAAATAATTGTTTGAACTACAATTCAGGACATCAGAAAGCAGTTTCTTTTAAAATATGGAGAAAGGTTTTTTTAGGAGTAAGTATTAAAGAAGAATAACAAGACCCCAACAGAAAAGTCCCATAATTGTTGCTGCTACCTCAATCTAATTTATTATAGTGCATTTTTGACCCAAAGACAGTCCATCATCATACCCCAGATTTCTAAATGTTCAAAGTGAAAACTCATGATTGTAGAAACCATACCACTGCTGTTATTTAACAAACTCCATTCCATTTTTCAAAATAGTTTATGCATTCCTAGAGTCATCAGAAAATGTTGTACCTTGCCTCTGATTTCACCTAGGGAAATTATACTTCCCTATTTTCCACAACCTTCTAATGCCACTGTGCAAAAATCAAATTGTTTTTCTAGAAGTCACCAGTGACGTTTCACATGTTAAGCAACACAAAAAAAAGAAGCATGGTTCTGGCTCATTCAGTGATTTATGACTAACCCCTTCTGAGCAATTCTTATTTATACATTCATTTGTCGTGTCTCTTGGTGATATATTTTTGGCAGCGTCACTGGACACAATATAGAGTGTCCCATTTCTTCCTCTGAATCATAAGAAAGCATTTAGCAGAAGTGAAATGATATTGCCTTTTAATTTTCTTGTAGAAATCTATGGTTTGTGTAACATGACTCAGTCCAGTTCTGATTAATGGGGATGCATTTTACTCTCTGCAACTGCCAAGTCTACAGGTATTAAAAGCTCTCACAATCCAAATACTGGAATTAAATGCAAAGCCCCGTGAGCTCAGAATTTACTGCTCTAAGGAAGAGATTACAAAAGAATTGGAAATAAATCCAGTGGTAAATTTAAAGAGGTTCCTGAGCTACTGTTTTCTCCTGAAATGGATTCCTTGTGACCCTGGTGGATAAGTTGCTTGGATAAGAGCTGACCCCAAACTAACCTTTGTATTAGCAGTGATGTAAGCAATGACTCCCCTGCAACTATGTGATTATCACATACAAGTTTGGAGGCTGATGTACTATATACAAGATAGGATTATCCTGTTGGGACCATCAATGGAGAAGTCATGCCTAATGTCATTTACCCTCAGACAGGAAACCTGAACACAGAAACAGTTCCTCTCAAAGCTTTGCTCTGACCACATTAGTATCTCTGCCCAAACTTTGATCGTTCTCTGATGCTTATGAAAATAAATTCAAAGCCCCTAACTGGATGTAAAATTATCCCCCAGTATTGACATTCACAAACCCCATTTTCAGACAAGACATTTCCTATCCTTTTCACTCCATCTGCTTTGTTCATCATGCTCCCCCTTACTGGAAAAAACATCTGTTATGTTTCAAGGCTCTCTGATGCTACTTCCTCAGTGACATGTTCCACCTTCCCTCAGCTGGAACTGATGTCTTTATCCTTTTAAATGCTCTAGCATTTTTCACACTTTTGTAGGACTACTAGTCAGCTCGAGCTGCCATAACAAAATACAATAGACTGGATACCATAAACAACAGAAATTTTTTCTCACAGTTGTAGAGATTAGAAGTCAAAGATCAGGGTTCTGGCTGATTCAGTTTCTCTTGAGAGCTCTCTTCCTCGTTTGCAGACAGCAGCCTTCTCACTGTGTCTTCACATGGCCCTTTCCTCAGTAGGTGTGTGCAAAGAGAGAGCAAGGTGTTTGGAGTCTCTTCTTATAAAGACAGTAATCCCATCAGATCAGAGCCCCACCCTTATGACCTCATTTAACCTTAACTACTGCCTTAGAGGCCCCATCTCTAAATACAGCCACACTGGGGGCTAAGGCTTCAACATATGAAATATGGGAGGACACAAACATTCAGCCCACAAGTACCTACTAATTATTCTTTTTAATTAATTCAAAAATATTTATTAAGCAACAATGCACCACTATACTACGTGCTGGGAATAGAAAGATGAATAAATAATAGTTCCTGATCTTAATAGTTCAAAAACTGGTAAAGGAAACAGGAATGCAAAATAATACTTACTATGATTACAATAAGGTTTAATTAGCATGATCAGTCATTATGGGCGTGCATATCTTATTTCCCCTTTTAAAACTTAAGCTATTTGAGCTAAGTGTAAGATATGTCTCCTGAGAAAACATGGGTAGAGATTTGAGTCTTGATGAGATGCTTATCTCTACAGAGACTCTAGTTTAGTCTCTCAGGAATACATACCTTTTTTCTGGATACTCCAGAAAAAAAACTCCCTTTTTTTTTTTAACATCTTTATTGGGGTATAATTGCTTTACAATGGTGTGTTAGTTTCTGCTTTATAACAAAGCGAATCAGCTATACATATACATATATCCCCATATCTCCTCCCTCTTGCATCTCCCTCCCATCCTCCCTATCCCATCCCTCTAGGTGGTCACAAAGCACCGAGCTAATCTCCCTGTGCTATGCAGCTGCTTCCCACTAGCTATCTATTTTACATTTGGTAGTGTATATATGTCCATGCCACTCTCTCACTCCCTTTTTATTATTATCACCATCCTCAGCCTAAATACCTAGGTGGTTCCTCTACTGTGCAATGCTGGGTTAAATAACTGAAACCCTTTTCATTCCTTTTTATATCTTGCCCCTCTATCATCTCAAGCAGAACTGGTCTAAATATCCACTCCAGGCAGTCTTCTAGCTGGGACTCCCCTTGTTATATTTGTCCTTCCAAGGGCAAAGGCTGTTCCCAATATACCACTAGTACACCTCATCTTACCATGACCTTAGCCTGAGAGAGTGGATCCAAGTTTAAATATGCTTCTGTTGGAAGGTGCACTACTGCCTATGGTGATTCCATTGTTCAACCTTTAAATATCTGTTTTGTTCTTGAAACATAACAGCTCCTCTTACCTAAGAGAGTGATGGTGGCCAGTGGTGGGGGATAAGTAGAGGGCAGCTATAGGCCTGGAGGTCTCCCTAGAGGTTAGAGAGGGTGATCCACACCAAGGCCTATCACTGATTTATCTCTACATATATCACAGCACCTAACCCAGGGCCTGGCCCATAGTAGGTGTTCAGACAATGCTTGTTAAATGACTAAATGAAGTAATTACTGGCTTATTCCCTGCCAAAGAGTTTATTCACTTTCTTAGATATGGTCATAAACAAACCATATAATTTAATGTTTGTAATTGGACTTGAAAATCACTGAACCAAACTCCCACTCATTCTCTTTCCATCTGAGCATCGTATACATAACTGGATAAAATCCATCCTCTGTAACACACAGTAACCTTAGGGATCCCAGAAGACTTCTTCAGACAACAAGACACCTGCTGCTTTACAGCTCACGTTCAACAATAGCCCAGATTGCTATAACCAGCTACACAGGCTTCTAATCACCAAGCTTGTTGCAGCAACTGCGCCTCCAGCACATAAGCACCTCCAAATGGGGTGTTGATTGTATTGCATAATGCTTTCCAGAAAAGGATCAGTGCATCAGAAATATGAAAAGGACAGATTGTCCTGATCTTCGTCTTAACCTCAGAGCTAACTGGCAAGCAGAATTCCACTAAATTTACCCATCTCTCAACAACTATTTATAGAGGTAGTTTGGTATGCTGAGGCCTACATTAACATTTTTCCCTAACATCTTATTAAAAGTTTTAAACACACATTAAATTTGACAAAATTTACTGTGAACACTCATATTTCTGCCGTTTAAATTCTACAATTAACATTTTCCTATACTGGCTTTATCGCATATTACCAGTTACAGACTGAATGTGTTCCCTAAAAAATTATACTTTGTTTAAGCTCTAACCTCCAATGTGATTGTATTTGGAGACAGGGCCTTTGGGAGGTAATTAGGTTTAGATTAGGTCATGAGCATGGACCCTTCTGATGGGTTAGTGGCCTTATGAGAAGGAGAGAACTCATGCCCCAACCCTCCAAACACAGACAGCAAGAAAGTAGGCTGTATGAAAGCCAGGAAGAGAGCTCTCATCTGAATTTACTGACACCTTCATTATGGACTTTTGGCCTCTAGAACTGTGAGAAAATAAATATCTGTTGTTTAAGCTACTTAGTCTGTAATATTTTTCTATGGTAACCTGAGTTAAAACAGATTTTGATACCAAGAAGTAGGGTGCTGGTGTAACAGATACCTAAAATGTAGAAGCAGCTTTGGAAAGGAGTAACAGGTAAAAGCTGGAGCAGTTTTGAGGTGTGTGCTAAAAATATGGATGTTAAGGGTGATTCTGGTGAGAGCTCAGAAAGAAAAGAGCTGGAGAGAAAGCTTCCAGCTTCTGAGAATGTATGAAAATCATGAGTAGGGTGTTGGTAGAATATGGGCATTGTAGGCCATTCTGGTGAGGTCTCTGACAGAAACAAGGAACATGTTATTGGAAACTGGATGAAAGGTGATCCTTATTATGAAGTGGCAAAGAACTTGGCTAAATTGTGTTCATGTTCTAGTGTTTTGTGGAAGGTTGCACTTGAAAGCAAGGAGAGGAAATGGATTCTTCTAACCTAGAGCCTCCAGAAAGGATACAGAACTGTTAGGTCTTGATTTTAGCTTAGTGAGATTCATGTCAGACTTCTCAACCACAGAACTGTGAGATAATAAGTATGTGTGGTTTTAAGCCAGTAAGGTTTTTGTCATTTGTTACAGCAGCCATAGGAAATAAACACAGAGGTAGATATTCACATATTCGCATATATTCACGTATTATTATGATGCTATGTGATGGGCCCTATGATGTAATTAGGTACCCAGTTATGTTAGAGCACAGTCAAGGAAGGATGTGAATCCTTCTCAATAGATGAACAAGAAAGAGTATATCATGCAGACAAGCAGGAAAGGATTTTTTTCTAGACAGAAGGAACATTTCTGTAAAGTCCCAGAGACTTGAAGAAATGTAATATATTCTTGAAATGGTAAACTGTATGAAGAGTTATGGCAGTCATTTTTAATCCTTTCAAAGCCTCTCTTTTTCTAACAAATATTTTGT
Source organism: Eschrichtius robustus (assembly GCF_028021215.1). NCBI lineage: Eukaryota > Metazoa > Chordata > Mammalia > Artiodactyla > Eschrichtiidae > Eschrichtius > Eschrichtius robustus. Next base: position 51,774,633 of record NC_090826.1, read on the forward strand.
AGCTCCTCTTTATTACTCTGAAATAAAATACATAGTTATTATAACCTACTCCAGATGTATGCATATATTTATTTATGTACATATACCTATTATATTTATATTATGTATCTTATGTAAATTTATATTCATAAATTCAATATTCAATAGAGTCTTGACCATAATATAAGGGAGGAATAAAAGTAATTTATAATAAAATAATATGTATTTCAATATAGAATTGCTTCTCAGCATGACTACCTCTGACTATATAATAAAGTAGCCATTTGCTTATATCTGTGCCTAGTTTCACAGTGAATGCAGCAGGTGTAAGTGCAAACTAACACACATGTTATATTGGTAACTCAGATTCCATAAGTGCTGTTGTCATCAATGACAGTGTTTTCCAAAAATGGTGGTAAAATATCGGTACATTTCTGGAAAACCAAAGTATACTTTTTTCAATGTAAAAGATAATTGCATTTCCTAGAAAAATCAATGTAAAGTAAAATTATGTTTTAAAAAAAAGATGAGTTCAGGAGAAAGAACTTCAGGGAAAGATTATTTGCTCTTGAAATTAAAATGAGTGGATGAAGAGAAGCTATCTGTCTGTGCCTCTGGCTGCTGAGGGACATGGTAGTGCTTGAACCTGCTGTGGACCTGAAATCATAGAGAGACAGCTGAGGACAAAAGCCAGCATGAGTCTTTGGTGAGATCATTGAGCTATTGAATTTAATAAACCCTAGAAACTCCCTATGTTCAAAATTATTACATAAGATAAATTCTTTTATTAGGTCAATTCTATTTTTTTCCCTATTACTTACAGCCCAAAGCAATGCAATGTACACACTGAGGATGTGAGCCTGTCAGTCTGTCAGCCTGTCACAGGCTGATTAGGTGTAGCAGATGCTGTCAGTGGCCTATCCTTATCTTTCTCAGAGCTGTTATGAGAATATGATAAACTATGCAAAAAAAAAAAAAAAAACCTAAACATTTCTGAGCACATGTTCAGTTCTCCATAATTGATAGTCATTGCTTATATTATACAAAAGATAAGCATAAGGTATATGAGCTGTATAGTAGATTCCTAGTGCTGCTGTAACTAATTACCACAAACTTAGTGGCTTAAAACAATGCAAACTGATTATCTTACAGTTCTGTAGTTCAGAAGTCCAAAACAAATTTCACTAGGCTAAAACCAAGGTGTCAAGAAGGCTGCACTCCTTTCTGGAGGTTGTAGGGGACAAGCTTTCCCTTTGCCCCTTCTGGTTTCTAAAGGCTGCCCTTTCTCTATATTCCTTTCTCTATGTTCCTAGCCAGCAATCTCATCATTCTAACCCCTGCTCCAATCATCACATCTCCTTCTCTGCCTCTGACTCCCCTGCATCCCTTTTATGAGGACCCTAATGATTATATCTGGTCCACCAGAATAATCCAGGATATACTCCCATCTTAGGATCCGTGAATAATCACATCTGCAAAGTCACTTTTGCCATGTAAGGTGACACCCACGTAGGTCCTGCCTACCACACATTGGAAGAGAGTAATAGCTGGATTCAATGGTACATGAGGGTTAGAAGAGCATTTTGAAGAAAAGAATTAGGCATCCTTCCTTATACATCCTAAGCTTTGTACCACCATAGAAGTGCTGGCTTCAGGCACAGTTGGGTCCATGTACTCAAACAATATCAGGAATGTTTCCCTTTTTTATCCCTTGACTCTGCTTTCCTCTGAGTGTTCTTCATTCTTGGGCAGGTAGGCAGGCAAGATGGCCATCAGCAGTCCCAGGTACATATTCTAAGAGTTAAGGACCCCACAGAAAAGAGAAAAGTTTCTCTCTTGAGTAAAAAGAGCCTTATTCCCCAATAGTTTTATCAAAAAACCAGGACCAGCTGACTCTGATAGGCCTGACAAAGTTCCTATGCTCATGCCCAGAGCCAGCATATGGGGCCAGTGCTAATCAAATCACAAAAACTAAGAGTGAAGTGTTTCTCCAAAAATAAATCAGGGCGTTGTGACCAGAGAAAGAAGGAATGGATGCTGAGTGGGCAAAACCACAGATACTCTTCCTAACTCCCTTTATAATGGCTGGTAATCAGCCCTCTGGTGCCCCTTTTGGGTGGGAGTACCAGATATTTGTGCCTTCATCCTCCTTGCTATCGTGAGCAAAGCCTCCTGGCAGTGACAAAGTGCTACACAGCCAAACTAAGTAGATTTAGAAAGAGAAAAGAAGCAGATTTCATTCCCAAGCATGAAGAACCATCCTGCTCTTCCACAGATATGCCTAATCTCTTTTTTATTTTTGTAGAAAGAAGAGTGAATTTTATGTTTGCTGAAGGTCCAAGGAACCACTTAGAGGTTCCAGAAGCTCTGGCTCATAGACAGGTGTTCAAAAGCTAAGAAAGAAAAGTGAAGAGTTGTAAACCTGGGACTCTTTCCTAGAGTGACTTCATGGGTCTCAGGATACATATAGTTTAAGCAGAAGGCTATGGAGGCAGACGGCTTGGGTGGGAACCCAGCTTCATCGTTTTCCCACTCTGTGGAGCTTATTCTATCTCCCTAAACCTATTTTCCTCATCTGTGAAATATATATCATAATAGCACCTAAGTTGTGTGATTAGTTCAAAAATTAAATCTTAGCTAGTGTATCAGGACTGCTGTGGAGAAATTATTTTAGACATGGTCTAATTCATCCCACAAGCCTGAAAATGTTGACTCACCTGCCAAATGTCACACAGATATAGGTGAACCAGTAGGGAATAGAATTCACTCCTTTCAGCAGCCACACTAGTGTAGGGTCAACTGATGCTGGAGTGACCATGAAACTAGCTCTCAAGAAGCTCTTACTATAAGCAAGTTACTCCACTGCATTGGGGATTTATAGGCATCATTTTATAAAAACTTCACAATAACTCTAAAACAATCCTTGCTGGAAAATATGAGAAAACTGAAAGTCAGTGGCATTAAACCGCTCAGTCCAAAGCACACAGTTTTAAATAGTAGAACCAAGTCTGTTGTTTTGGGTTTTTTTAAACATCTTTATTGGAGTATAATTGCTTTATATTGTTGTGTTAGTTGCTGTTGTATAACAAGTTAATTAGCTATACGTATACAGATATCCCCATATCCCCTCCCTCTTGCATCTCCCTCCCACCCTACATATCCCACCCCTCTAGGTGGTCACAAAGCACTAGCTGATCTCCCTGTGCTATGCGACTGCTTCCCATTAGCTATCTATTTTACATTTGGTAGTGTATATATGTCCATGCCACTCTCTCATTTCGTCCCAGCTTACACTTCCCCCTCCCCATGTCCTCAAGTCCATTCTCTATATCTGCGTCTTTATTCCTATCCTATCCCTAGGTTCTTCAAAACCATATTTTTTTCTTAGATTCCATATATATGTGCTAACATACGGTATTTAGTTTTTCAATTTCTGACTTACTTCACTCTGTATGACAGACTCTAGGTCCATCCACTGCACTACAAATAACTCAATTTCATTTCTTTTTATGGTTAATATTCCATTGTATATATGTGCCACATCTTCTTTATCCACTCGTTGGTCGACAGACACATAGGTTGCTCCCAAGTCCTGGCTATTGTTAATAGTGCTGCAATGAACAAAAACATACTTTTTGAATTATGGTTTTCTCAGGGTATATGCCCAGTAGTGGGATTGCTGGGTCATATGGTAGTTCTATATTTAGTTTTCTAAGGAATATCCATACTGTTCTCCATAGTGGCTGCATCAATTTACATTCCCACCAACAGTGCAAGAGTGTTCCCTTTTCTCCACACCCTCTCCAGCGTTTATTGTTTGTAGATTTTTTGAGGATGGCCATTCTGACCAGTGTGAGGTGATACCTCATTGCAGTTTTGCATTTCTCTAATGATTAATGATGTTGAGCATCCTTTCATGTGTTTGTTGGCAATCTATATATCTTCTTTGGAGAAATGTCTATTTAGGTCTTCGGCCCATTTTTGGATTGGGTTGTTTTTTGGTATTGAGCTGCATGAGGTGCTTATATGTTTTGGAGATTAATCCTTTATCAGTTGCTTCGTTTGCAAATATTTTCTCCCATTCTGAGGGTTGTCTTTTTGTCATGTTTATGATTTCCTTTGCTGTGCAAAAGCGAAAGTATCATTAGGTTCCATTTGTTTATTTTTGTTTTTATTTCCATTCCTCTAGGAAGTGGGTCAAAAAGTATCTTGCTGTGATTTATGCCATAGAGTGTTCTGCCTATGTTTTCCTCTAAGAGTTTGATAGTGTCTGGCCTTACATTAAGGTCTTTAATCCATTTTGAGTTTATTTTTGTGTGTGGTGTTAGGGAGTGTTCTAATTTCTTCCTTTTACATGTAGCTGTCCAGTTTTTCCAGCACCACTTATTGAAGAGGCTGTCTTTTCTCCATTGTATGTTCTTGCCACCTTTATCAAGGATAAGTTGAGCATGTGTGCGTGGGTTTATCTCTGGGCTTTCTATCCTGTTCCATTGATCTATATTTCTGTTTTTGTGCCAGTACCATACTGTCTTGATTACTGTAGCTTTGTAGCATAGTCTGAAGTCAGAGATCCTGATTCCTCCAGCTCCGTTTTTCTTTCTCAAGATTGCTTTGGCTATTCGAGGTCTTTTGTGTTCCTATACAAATTGTGAAATGTTTTGCTCTAGTTCTGTGAAAAATGCCACTGGTAGTTTGATGGGGATTGCATTGAATCTGTAGATTGCTTTGGGGACTATAGTCATTTTGACAATGCTGATTCTTCCAACCCAAGAACATGGTATATATCTCCATCTGTTTGTAGCATCTTTAATTTATTTCATCAGTGTCTTATAGTTTTCTGCACACAGGTCTTTTGTCTCCTTAGGTAGGTTTATTCCTAGGTATTTTATTCTTTTGTTGCAATGGTAAATGGGAGTGTTTCCTTAATTTTGCTTTCAGATTTTTCATCATTAGTGTATAGGAATGCAAGAGATTTCTGTGCACTAATTTTGTATCCTGCTACTTTACCAAATTCATTGATTAGCTCTAGTAGTTTTTTGGTAGCATCTTTAGGATTCTCTATGTAGAGTATCATGTCATCTGCAAACAATGACAACATTACTTCTTCTTTTTCAATTTGGATTCCTTTTATTTCTTTTTCTTCTCTGATTGCTGTGGCTAAAACTTCCAAAACTCGTTGAATAATAGTGGTGAGAGTGGACAACCTTGTTTTGTTCCTGATCTTAGTGGAAGTGGTTTCAGTTTTTCACCATTGAGAACGATGTTGGCTGTGGGTTTGCCATATATGGCCTTTATTATGTTGAGGTAAGTTCCCTCTATGCCTACTTTCTGGAGGGTTTTTATCATAAATGGGTGTTGAATTTTGAAAAGAAAAAGAAAAAAAAAGGTTTTCTGCATCTATTGAGATGATCATATGGTTTTTCTCCTTCCATTTGTTAATATGGTGTATCACATTGATTGATTTGCATATATTGAAGACTCTTTGCATTCCTGGGTTGATCATGGTTTATGATCCTTTTAATGTGCTGCTGGATTCTGTTTGGTAGTGTTTTGTTGAGGATTTTTGCATCTATGCTTATCAGTGATATTGGCCTATAGCTTTCTTTTTTGTAACATCTTTGTCTGGTTTTGGTATCAGGGTGATGGTGGCCTCGTAGAATGAGTTTGGGAGTGTTCCTCCCTCTGCTATATTTTGGAAGAGTTTGAGAAGGATAGGTGTTAGCTCTTCTCTAATTGTTTGATAGAATTTGCCTGTGAAGCCATCTGGTCCTGGCTTTTGTTTGTTGGAAGATTTTAAATCCCAGTTTCAATTTCAGTGCTTGTAATTGTTTGGTTTATATTTTCTATTTCTTCCTGGCTCAGTCTCAGAAGGTTGTGCTTTTCTAAGAATTTGTCCATTTTTTCCAGGTTGTCCATTTTATTGGCATATAGTTGCTTTTAGTAATCCCTCATGATCCTTTGTATTTCTGCAGTGTCAGTTGTTACTTCTCCTTTTTCATTTCTACTTCTGTTGATTTGAGTCTTCTCGCTTTTTTCTTGATGAGTCTGGCTAAAGGTTTGTCAATTTTGTTTATCTTCTCAAAGAACCAGCTTTTAGTTTTACTGATCTTTGTTATCATTTCCTTCATTTCTTTTTCATTTATTTCTGATGTCATCTTTAAGATTTGTTTCCTTCTGCTAACTTTGGGATTTTTTTGTTCTCCTTTCTCTACTTGCTTTAGGTGTAAGGTTAGGTTGTTTATTTGAGATGTTTTTTGTTTCTTAAGGTAGGATTGTATTGCTATAAACTTCCCTCTTAGAACTGCTTTTGCTGTATCCCATAGGTTTTTGGACATAGTGTTTTAATTGTCATTTGTTTCTAGGCATTTTTTGATTTCCTCTTTGATTTCTTTAGTGATCTCTTGGTTATTTAGTAGTGTATTGTTTAGCCTGCATGTGTTTGTATTTTTTACAGTTTTTTTTCTCCTTAAATTGATATCTAGTCTCATAGTGTTGTGGTCAGAAAAGGTACTTGATACAATTTCAATTTTCTTAAATTTACCAAGGCTTGATTTGTGACCAAGATATGATCTATCCTGGGGAATGTTCCATGAGCACTTGAGAAAAATGTGTATTCTGTTGTTTTTGGGTGGAATGTCCTATAAATATCAATTAAGTCCATCTTGTTTAATGTATCATTTAAAGCTTGTGTTTCTTTATTTATTTTCATTTTGGATGATCTGTCCATTGGTGAAAGTGGGGTGTTGAAGTCCCCTACTATGATTGTGTTACTGTCAATTCCCCCTTTTATGGCTGTTAGCATTTGCCTTATGTATTGAAGTGCTCCTATGTTGGGTGCATAAATATTTACAACTGTATATACTCTTCTTGGATTGATCCCTTGATCATTATGTAGTGTCCCTCTTTGTCTCTTGTAATAGTCTTTATTTTAAAGTCTATTTTGTCTGATATGAGAATTGCTACTCCTGCTTCCTTTTGATTTCCATTTGCATGGAATATCTTTTTCCATCCCCTCATTTTCAGTCTGTATGTGTCCCTAGGTCTGAAGTGGGTATCTTGTAGACAGCATATATATACAGGTCTTGTTTTTGTATCCATTCAGCCAGTCTATATCTTTTGGTTGGAACACTTAATCCATTTACATTTAAGGTAATTATCGATATGCATGTTCCTATTACCATTTTCTTAATTGTTTTTGGTTTGTTATTGTAGGTCTTTTCCTTCTCTTGTGTTTCCTGCCTAGAGAAGTTCCTTTAGCATTTGTTGTAAAGCTGGTTTGGTGGTGCTGAATTCTCTTAGCTTTTGCTTGTCTGTAAAGGTTTTAATTTCTCCATCAAATCTGAATGAGATCCTTCCTGGGTAGAGTAAACCTGATTGTAGGTTTTTCCCTTTCATCACTTTAAATATGTCCTGCCACTCCCTTCTGGCCTGCAGAGTTTCTGCTGAAAGATCAGTTGTTAACCTTATGGAGATTCCCTTGTATGTTATTTGTTGCTTTTCCCTTGCTGCTTTTAATATTTTTTCTTTATGTTTAATTTTTGATAGTTTGATTAATATATATCTTGGCATGTTTCTCCTTGGATTTATCCTGTATGGGAGTCTCTGTGCTTCCTTGACTTGATTCACTATTTCCTTTCCCATATTAGGGAACTTTTCAACAATAATCTCTTCAAATATTTTCTCAGTCCCTTTCTTTTTTTCTTCCTCTTCTGGGACCCATATAATTCGAATGTTGGTTTTTTTAATGTTGTCCCAGAGGTCTCTGAGACTCTCGTCAATTCTTTTCATTCTTTTTTCTTTATTCTGCTCTGTGGCAGTTATTTCCACTCTTTTATCTTCCAGGTCACTTATCCATTCTTATGCCTCAGTTATTCTGCTATTGATTCCTTCTAGGGAATTTTTTATTTCATTTATTGTGTTGTTCATCATTGTTTGTTTGCTCTTTAGTTCTTCTAGATCCTTGTTAAACGTTTCTTGTATATTCTCCATTCTATTTCCAAGATTTTGGATCATCTTTACTATCATTACTCTGAATTCTTTTCAGGTAGAATGCCTATTTCTTCTTCATTTGTTGGTTTTGGTGGGTTTTTACCTTGCTTCTTTTTTTTTTTTTTTTTTTTTTTTTTACCTTGCTTCTTCATCTGCTGCATATTTCTGTCTTCTCATTTTGCTTAACTTACAACAGCCTGAGGTGTGCCACGTGTTCTCTTGGGGAAGTTGTTCCTGGTTCATGGGACCCTGGCAGTGATGGGCTGCACAGGCTCCCGGGAGGGGAGGTGTGGATAGTGACCTGTGCTTGCACACAGGCTTCTTGGTGGCTGCAGCAGCAGCCTTAGCGTCTCATGCCCGTCTCTGGTGTCCATGCTGATAGCTGCAGCTCACACCCATCTCTGGAGCTCGTTTAGGCAGTGCTCTGAATTCCCTCTCCTTGTGCCCCCCGAAACAATGGTCTCTTGACTCAGGCAGTTCCGGACTTTCTCTCGGACTCCCTCTCGGCTAGCTGTGGTGCAGTAGCCCCATTCAGGCTGTGTTCATGCAGCCAACCCCAGTCCTCTCCCTGGGATCTGACCTCCGAAGCCCAAGTCTCAGCTCCCAGCCACCGCCTGTCCCAGCGGGTGAGCAGACAAGCCTCTCAGGCTGGTGAGTGCTGGTCAGAACCGATCCTCTGTGCGGGAATCTCTCCGCTTTGCCCTCTACACCCCTGTTGCTGTGCTCTCCTCCATGGCTCTGAAGCTCCCCCCCCCGCCGCCACCCCCTGTCTCCACCAGTGAAGGGGCTTCCTAGTGTGTGGAAAATTTTCCTCCTTCATAGCTCCCTCCCAGAGGCACACGTCCCTCCCTTATTCTTTTGTCTCTGTTTTTTTTTTTTTTTTTCTTTTGCCCTACCCAGGTATATGGGGAGTTTCTTGCCTTTTGGGAAGTCTGAGGTCTTCTGCCGGCATTCAGTAGGTGTTCTGTAGGAGTTGTTCCACATGTAGAAGTATTTTTGATGTATTTGTGGGGAGGAAGGTGCTCTCCATGTCTTACTCCTCCACCATCTTGAAGGTCCTCTTCACCAAGTCTGATTTTAAGCCTCTGTACACTCTTACTGACCTTCCTCACTCATGCGAGCACAGGGGGCTAAAGATCAGGACAGGGAGAAACAGATACCAACGAGCTATGTTGAAGGAAGATCCACAGTCAGAATTCCCAGCAGATGGAAGTTGGAGAATAAATAGAAGAATGGTGTTTGAACTCAGGTAACTTGTAGTTCAAGTGTATAACCAAGATACATGGAAAACATGGATAAGGATGGAAAATACTTACTTTGTGCTTTCTATATTCTGTGTAATGTTATGCAGCTCAGCTTATTTTATTAATAAAATCATTTCATTTACAGTAGTATTGGCTTGATTTTATACATGAGGAATCCAGGAAACTGAGAAAGCTTAGCAATTTTCCCAGGACCAGCTTGCTAGTGAGCGGTAGAGCCAGGATACAAACATAGGCCTAGATGCTTGATCAGGACTCCTTCCATCAAGTCACACAAAGAAAAACCCTAAACAAGTGCCCAGCCAGCAGCTGCACAGAGCTTATATACACAGCTCGGCAGGACTCACATGCCTGCAATTTTCTTCCTTTCTTGCCTGTTACAGTCCTGGTGTTGCCAGTACATTTAATTCCTGCAATTTGCACTGTTTTTCACAATCTCTTCTCATTTCCTAGAAGTACTTGCTCAATAGCTATACTGTTTGTCATGAAACTAGGCCTAAAGAATGTGTGGAAATTACCCCACATGCTGCTAAACCTGAGTTCAGAGAGCCCAACTGATGCAAAACTCCTGGAACACGTCCCACAAGAAGGAGCCACCATGCAGGGAGCTGGTTCTTGTTCTGGACCTTTAATCAGCTCCCCTATAAGTCAGGGGTGGTGGGAGGGAAGCTTACTGGCCTTAGACAGTGTTCTCTGTTGCTTATTTGGTAAGAGGGAAATAAAAGTCCAGTGTACTCTGTCTCCCCTATGTATGTGCCATTGTCTGTAATACAGAGATGACTATGACCCAGTCACTGTCCTCAAGAGATTCATAGTCTGGTGGGAGCAACAGGCCAACCAATAATTATAACAACACAGGAAGCATGAGGTCCATGGGACCCAGGAGCAGGGCCAGCTTCAAGGTCATGTGATTTGTGTAGCTGCACAGGGCCCTGTGTTTAGTAGCGTCCCTGTTTGGTTTAATGTTCTGTTATTACTGTCTTGAAATTCTTGAACAGGAGACCCCATTTTCATTTTGCACTGAGCCCTACAAATTATGGAGCCTGTCCTGCATGACACACGTTCCTTGCCTATGCTGTTGGTGACAGAAATGACCCAGGGAAGGGTGATACCCCTTGAAGGTTAGAAAACAATAAGAAAGTGGGAGAGGACACTACTTTTACTTTTGCAAAGAGGTGTGAAAGAATGTGAGGAGGCAAGAACTCCCAGTATTTCTGGGTAAATAAATGAGAAGCCTGGGACAGGGAATAGAATGCATAGGAGTTGAGAAGGAAAAAGGAGGTGGAGTCAGAACAGAGTTTGCTTTGGATGGCATCCTCAGGAGTGGGAGTTTTATCTTGTAAGTGATAAGGAACTCCTGGGGAGATGACGGGGGAATGGCAGATTAGACCATCATTTTAGAGAAACTGCCATGGGTGAAAAATGAATTTTAAAAGGGTAAGCATGAAACAGAGAGTGACAAATTAGTAGGCAGTTGTAACCATCCAGCCAAGCAGTTAGGACAACAATAGGAAAGGAGGATAAGTAATGAAGCAAAGAAATATTTAGGAAATAAAATTGCTGTAATGGGGCATGACAGACATTTCAATTTTTCTGCCTTATATTGATTTTCTTCTTCCTCCTTATTAATACATAACTCAATTTGAGGGCGGACAGTAAGAAATTAAAATCCTCTTTCATTTTTTGAAGTTGGAGAATGTCATGTGACAAAGTTCTGGCCCATGAGATATATACAAAAGGCACTGGGCCACCAGTGAAGGGCATCTTCTAGGAAAGCTACTGTGTTCTGATAAAAAGGGACAGACTCAGCTGATACATGTCTTTTGTTCACAGCCCTCCCAATTTCTTCCCATTTTGCAATTGTAAGAAAGACAGTACATGCTAATGATGAAAGAAGAGGACGCTGGAAAGAGCTTAAATCCTTGGTGACTTAGGCGAACATTGTCACTTGCCTCTGACAGCTCACACCTAAACTTGTTTCTGAGAAAAATGAAACCCAATTTAACTAATCCACTGTGGATGGACCTCTGTTAAATTCCATCGCATGCAATCCTAACAGACACAGTTGATTATCGGCTGAATGCTGATGGTGAAGAAGCCGAAAGGATCAGGTAAGTTCAAGTTGGGGACCTCAAATGCACAGATGAATGGTGTGTAATATTATAGTAAAAGCCACCCTCACAAGGCTTTTCAAAGCCAGAAAGTCTTGGAGGTGATGAAACGCTAGCAGCATTTGGAAGGGAAGTGTGGAAGGGAAAATGGAGCAGAGGATAGTACAATAGAAGCCCAGGTTTTTCATCATCAGGTAAGCCAGGTCTGGGAGACAGCAAGGTAGAAGGCCAAGGACAGCTCAGCACAGTACTGGAGAGAATGATGAAACCAAACCTTTGTTGATGGGAAAGGAGCGTGGCTGAGATGAACTTCACCTTCACTTTGTCTGGAGGTGACTTTGAATAAAATAGACACTATATTTACTGGCGAAGAACTATGGTACTACAGGGCTCAATGAAGTTAAGTAACTCGGACAAGGATACACTTTTAATGACGGGTGGAGCCAGGACCTGATACCACCAGATCCACCAATTCCTGCCACCTCAGGAAAGCCGAGGTGGAGAAGAGAAGCTGGCCCTAAGTATTTGGAGGCAGCAGAGAGGCTGACGTCTGACCAGCAGTGAGAAGACGCATCCAGCCACCCTTCAGGGAAAGGGGTGAACACAGCCAGAAACTGAGCAAGGTTACTAACTGGAAATTAGAGTAGGGACTCTGGCTGCACGGCACCAAGAGAGACAATCAAATGTCTCTGGATCATAAGAGAAAATGAGGCTGAAAGAACAGGCGGTCAAAATCCCTGATCCATGAACTTTCAGGAAGTCACATCTGGAACCCAGGCTTGGGGTGTGAGTCACATACTGCCACGTGGCAGGAAAGTGAAGGGCCTTCATACATACCACCAGAGAAGGGCAAAGCCATCAACTTCCCTTTACCACCCTGTTGCCTCTATTCATAAAAGAAGAAACTTAGCATAAAATTCTCTTAACTAGCATGACTCAGAGTGTCTCCATTTTCAGGCCTGTGTAGGTACTTTATGTAATTTATTTTCACACATTATCTCATGGATTAAAATCTTGCTTCTACCATTTTCTATCCAATCTGTCATGGTGGATAATGAGCTTCACTTCTTAGCATTACTGTCAAGGTGAAATAGGATGGAGACAAGAATCTGACCCAAAGTGGGAGCTCAAAAACTATTATTTTCACTACACACTCAACATCTATGAAGTAATATCTTGATTGTCCTATTATAGATAAAACACATGTAAATTAAAGAAGTGCAGTGAGTTTCCCAGGAGAAATTTGAAGCTACATCACTTTACTCCAAATATCGTGTAGATTCCACTGCTTCTCAGGTAATAGTAATTATTATCACAACGACCACCATTCCTTGAACACTTTCTGTTGGCCAGGCACTTAGCAAAATGCTATATCTATCTATCTATCTATCTATCTATCTATCTATCTATCTATCTATCTATCTCCTCTCAGCATATCTATAGGATAGATAGTTTTATTATATGGATTTCTGAATCTCAGAGTTCCAAAATAACAAGGCCAGGATCTAAACCAGGCTTTGTACCAGCAAAGGCTGTGTACTAACCATGAAAGCCAGGTGGTCCAGAAACTGGGGCTCTGTTACATAAGCCAGTGATTTTGTCTTTCATGCTCACAAGAGAGACCTTTTTACATCCTTTTTCCAAAACGCACTTGGATCTGACTGCAGGCATTGGTTGGTCAGTTAAGACACATTTGGAAGTTTAAATGCTATTTGTAGTTTATCTGGAAAGCGATCTAGGATTTACCTAACAAGCCTCTCATCTCTCCTGCTAGAGAAGATGATGAGAGACGAGTGACAGGCAAAATGAGTGTGACTTCATTTTCAGAAAAAACAGTTCCCACCAGAGCTCTGTACCACAGTGCCCTGAGAGACAGGCAGTGTCTGGATTCTTGGGCAAATTAATGTTAGGACTCAGAGAATAAATAAAAATTAAATAATAATTTTCTCTACACTCTTACTAACATCTTTTCTTGTCTATTAACAACAAAACTATTAACTATTAACAAAACTATTCACTATTAAGGACACAAAAAAGTTGTTACTTACCAAGCATATTCTATGTGTTTCTTGTTCATTAGCTATTTAAAACTGAGGCTTATAGTGGTGAAATGTTACAAGAGTCAGAGTGTTGATAAACGGTAAAGGTACAGTTTAAATTGAGATCTGTCTCAGTCTAAACCCCATGCTCCTTATTTCTCAGCTCTACCCTTTGTGTCCCTTTATTTGAACAAAACTTGTGTTTCCCACAGCCTTGCATCTACTCACAATGACCAAGAATGCCTTACCTGTCAGCCACCAAAACCCAAACCAAATTTACTTCAAGGCTCGTTACTACTTTCTCCATGAAAAAAATTTAATCTGCCTTTCCTTACTTTCAGCCAAACATGGAATCTCTTTCCCCTAAATACAAATTTAATTTGGTTTGTTTATGGTGCTTATATCTACTTTGATTATCATTGAAATATATTTGATTTCCATCTCTTATACTTAAAGACTTTCTGTGAAGGTAGTTCCCTCCTCTCTCTTAGGCCAGGAGAAATGAGAAAAGCTTTGGAGAGGAAGTAAGAAATTAAATGTTAATGATGTCAATGAATAGTGAGCCTCACTAAGAGGTATGTCTTATCTTTGCTCCCATGTGCTCCAAAGGGTTGGGAATCCAAGAGATGATGGAACTATGAGTCACTTTAACCTGTAACACAGAAGTAGAAGATTGACAAAAATAAGGTGACTCAGGGAAGTGGAGATGGCTACATGGAGTTTCAGAGAGCCCAGGTCCTTGAGATGTAGTGTCCCTTGGCCCTGGATTGGAATGGAATGGGAAAGCAACCAAATCTTCCTATGTCCCAAGAAGTGGGGAAAATTGGAGAGCAGATGAACTTGAAAGGGTATCAAGGTCAAGGTAAGTAGACTCAGAACAGAAAGTGGCCATGTGGCAATGTAGAAACACAACTAACTTGACCACATATGTTATTTTCCAAATCAGGGCAATATTGAGGGTGAAAGGAGATAGTAACCAGGCAAGAATGCCAAGACTGTAGGTATAACTGGGACTGTCCTAGGCAAACAGGGACATATAGCCCTCCTGCTGCAGCAGATGCCAGTGTCAGGGAGTACAACACATAAGAACCAGGCAGGATCATATACATGCCACATGCAGACACTCGGTAGCCACAAGGGCTAAGATGCCCTGAAGGTACCCGCAAAATTTAGATATCACCCTGGAAGACAAAGAGACAGGAGGAAATCCTAAAAAGATTGAATTTAAACCTGAAATGACTGAATTTACATGAAATAGACTAAGATTGCATTTTCTGACAAAAGGTAATATGTGGCTTTTAGATGGGGATTAAGTTGAACTACAGAAAAATAAAACAAAAGTTTTGCATACTGGAGATTGTGGCTTGAAAATATAGCACATGCTACACAAACATTATAGGTTGACTCTCAACAAAAGTAAATTCAACATATTCATAAGCAGATGGTCCACAGTGATTAAAATTTGTTTCCTATCTGAAAAAGTCTTCTCAGTGTTAGCAACTTTTTCTTTGCATCACGGGGTAAAAAAGGAGCCAAAATGCAAGAGAAAAGTTCTATAGAAGAATAGGTGGCTGGTGGGATGCAGCAGACCCTGAAGAAATATAATTGCACCATGAAGTTTTGCATATTCTACCTAGTGACTTGAGGAAGCTGTACAACTGACAGCTATAGCCCTATCCACCCCTCTTTAGTCTTACCTGATATCCTAGTTTCAGTTGATTACACCTTCCTTTGTATTTTTGTACAATCCATCATTTACCTTTGTCATAGCACTTACAGTAAGAACAGCTGACATTTAACAATCACTTACTTCGAGTCACGCACTGGGATAAGTGCTTTGTGTGCATTACTTCACTGAGATCCTATAATAACTCTTTGTGATGGATACTATTATTTGTTTGATTTTATACATGTAAAAACTAAAACACAGTAGAGCAGAGATTGGCTAGCTTTTTACTGAACCTATTTCCCTTTCTGCCTAGGCACACACTTGGGCTTCCTTTCCCTGTCTCTTATGTTTTTGCCCACAGAATGTAAGAGATTCTCCACTCCCAGGTCTGACCTATACAAACCTCTGGTGTGATCCTCCACCTTCTCTCTTCCCCATCTGTTAGCCGGATGTCAATGCCTTGAGCAGTCATCATTCATTCTGGGCCCTGAATGACAGTGTGGAGCAGAGCTTCCCCACACCACCCAACCTAACCAACATTTGGATTTTACAATGTCAAAAGGTAAACTTCTGTTATGTCAAGCCACTGAGATTTTTGTCTTTAACAGTATCTAGCACTACCTTGACAAATACTCATAGTGAGGTAAAGTAGTTTGTCCAGTGTCATACAATAGTAAGTGGTAAAGTAAGGGTTCCAAACCAAGTAGTTTCGTGCCAGAGTGTACACATATAGACAAAATGCTACAATGTCTCACTAAATATGTTACCTGTTTCTCATTAAACAGTGCGTTCCTTGATGGAAGGGATTTTTTTTCACTTTTGAATTATTAGAATTTGGCACTTAAAAGGAACTCAAATAAATTTGATTTGAATGGAATTAAATTGATTTGGATGAGATGTTATTTAAACTTCCCAGCATCATCACTTCACATCCCGATCCTACCAGGATTTTACTTAAAATTAACATTTTCAAATTACTTTTCTTTCCCTAAATCCATTTTCTAAATTCCCAGAAGTTATTTGTGTCTGGATAGAAGTCCAGTCAATATGTTATAATTCATCTTGACAACTTCTATGTAAGTAATTCTTTTGGCATTTTCACATCATGTTCATGTAAATCATTCAGATTCAGCAATGACTGATTGAGTTCAGGTAGTGGGTTTGGCACTTTCCTATATCATTAGTTAGTTCTACAACAACCTTATGAAATACGTATTATCTCCATTTTACAGATGGGAAAACAATGAGTAACCCAAGACTCGAGATGCTCCAGGACAAATGTAAAGGTAATTATTGAAAGATTTGGAACCTGCACCCAGATCTACTTTCGAGTTCAATGGTGTGTATTTGTTTTCACCACGCTGATTATTTCTAACATAATGCCTTGGGCAATTTGTTCAGGGTCTTGCAGATATTAGGAAAGTCTTTACTGATCGAGACATAAATACATACTGAATGATGAGATATAGTAGAAACAACTGGCTAGTAGCATTATCAACTTGAAGGAAGTGACAAAGGCTAAATCAAATAACAGTTGTAATAAAGGCAAGCTTGGAACTTACTCAACTGAAGGAGGTGTGAGCTCCTCTTATGTTGTTATAGTATGGCTCTACTGGGCTAGGAAGTTGTCCTTAAAAGAGCTTGAAAAAAGTTGAACAGCAAGAGACAGGTTTGAGAGTCCCAGATCTAGGATAATGTTTATATCCTTTAAAATGAAAATGAAATTAAAATTTCTCAGATCATAAATACTCGAGACTCCACCACCAGTGAGGTCAGCACAGCAAAAACTAGAAAGTTCTACAGGCTTAGATAAAATAATAGCTGGAAATTCATATCTATACAAGTGAACATTGGAAATGGTAAATGTGTGGGTAAATGTAAAAAATATTCTGAGTTTTAATATTTTAAAATATTAGTGACCATCTAAAGGAAAAATTATAACAATGTATTATGAGGTTTATAAAAATTAGAGAAAGTCTATGACAAGAATAGTGCAAACGATGAGAAGGGATCAAGTGTAAGGTTCTTGTATTATATATAAAGTTATATATTGGAAATACTAAGAAAAGCAACTAAAATTCAAGAGGTGTAGCCAAAAAGTCAATAATAAGATAAAATCAAATACTAAAATACACTTAATTACTCTGAAGGAAGTCAGGATAAGCAAATAAAAACGGAACAAAAAGAAATGGGACTACTAGAAAACAAACCACAAGATAGTATATTTAAACTCATTCATATCAACAATTACGTTATATATAAATGAACCCAATATCCCAATTAAAATAATGACAATATCAGACTCTATGAAAAGACCCTAATATTGTCTTCAAGAAATTAACTGAAAATATAGAGCCACAGATAATATAAAGGTATAGAAAATGATATATCATGGAAACACTAATTTAAAGGAAGGTGGATTGACTGTATTAATAACACAGACTAAGGAGACTTCAGGACAAATAGCATTATTAGGGATGAAGGGAGATACATTACTATGATAAAAATGTCCATTCATCAGAAAGACATAGCAATCTTAAATATGCATACACCTAATAACAGAGCTTCAAAATACATGAAACAAAACTTAAGAGAACAAAAACGAGAAATAAATTAATCCACAATTATAGTTGGAGATTTTAAAACTCATTTTTCAGTACTTGAGGAAGCAAATAGACCTCCCCCCAAAAAACTGTCTTTGTTATTTATTTCTTAATTTTCATCAGAGGACATCCTCCATATTAATTCAATATTGTTAAATGTATTGATATTTGTTTTATGGCCAGCCTGAAAATTCCTGAAATACCTGGAAATTAAACTACATAATGCTAAATTGTCCATGAGTCAAAGAAGAAATCCCAAAGAAATTTGGAAAATATTTTGAACTCAATGATAATGAAATCACAAAATATCAAAATCTGTAGCATATAGCTAAAGCACTGATTAAAGGGAAACTTATTTTGGGATGGCCAAAAAGTTCATTTGGGTTTTTCGTAAGATGTGTGGAAAAACCCAAACAAACTTTCTGACCAACCCAATACCTTTAAATCTTATATCAGAAAAGAATAAACCTCTAAAATTAGTAATCTAAAAATCCACTTAAAGAACGTAGGATTTTAAAAAAGAAAACCTAAAGTAAGTAGGAAGGTAGAAATAATAAACAAAACAAAGTTTGATGATGTAAAAAAATTAACAATAGAGCAAACTAGCAAAACCAAAGATTAGTTCCTTGAAAATATGTATTTGATCCTAGTTAGAATGATCAAACTAGAAAAAAGAGAGCAAATTATCAATATCATGAATAAAGATAGGCTGTTTCTTCACTAATCTAATTCCCACACATAGAAAAAAAAAGGCTATTATGAACAATTTTATGCCAATAAATCTGACAATTTGGAAATCATGTACAAATTTCTGGAAAGAAACAAAACCTATACAAAACACTGAAAATAAAAATAGTCTATTAGATAAATTAAATTTATTGACATAAATTTTCCCCCAAGGAAAACACCAGATCGTTTCACTGTAGTACTTTATCAAACTTTCCAGGAAAAATAATATTAACCTTTCCATTAAAATAAAAAAATTTCTTTCATTTTAAAGGAAAAAAATGGAATCCTCACCAACTTATTTTACCTGGCTGTCATAAACCTAATATTTTGTCATAAACCTAATATTTAAACCAAACAAATACATTACAAGGAACAAAACTGCCAACCAATATTCCTCCTGAATATAGGTACAAAATTTCATAAGAGAGTACTGGCAAATCAAATCCAGCAAAATAGAAAAGTTTTACTACATCATGAGATAGAAAAACTGTTCATCCCAGGAATGTGAGGTTAATTTAACACTTAAAAGTCAGGGCTTCCCTGGTGGCGCAGTGGTTGAGAATCTGCCTGCCAGTGCATGGGACACGGGTTCGAACCCTGGTCTGGGAAGATCCCACATGCCGTGGAGCAACTAGGCCCGTGAGCCACAACTACTGAGCCTGCACGTCTGGAGCCTGTGCTCCGCAACAAGAGAGGCCGTGATGGTGAGAGGCCCGCGCACCGCGATGAAGAGTGGCCCACACTTGCCACAACTAGAGAAAGCCCTCGCACAGAAACGACGACCCAACACAGCCAAAAATAATTAAAAAAAAAAAAAAAGTCAATCTCTGTAAACTGCAATACTGAGGTTACATAAAGAAGAAAATTTTTATGATTATCTCAATGGATACAGATCTTGCATTTAACCAAATTCAACACTAAGTTTATGATTAAAAAAAACTCTTAACATACTAAGAATACACAGAAACTTCCTAAACCTGACAAAGGTCATCTATAGAAAAGGCACAATAAGATCACTCTTAATAGAGACTGACTGAATCATTTCCCTTGAGACAGGGAATAAAACAAGGGTGTCAGCGTTCACCATTTCTATTCAGTAATGCACTGGGAAATAAAAAAAGTAAAATAGTCTTCATTTGCAGACAACATAATTATTTTCATAGAAAATCTTCAGGCATCTACAAAGCAACTATAATAATAAGTAAATATAGCAAATCTCAGGAGACAGATAACTTATTGTCTACATATACTAACAACGGGCATTTGAAAAATAAAATTATAAATACCATTTACAATAACATCAGTAAAAATATATTTAGGGAGTGTTCACAGCAGCTTTATTTACAAAATCACAAAACTGAAAACTACCCAAATATTCATCAATAGGAGAAAGTATAAATATATTGTGGTATATTTACATATTATGAAATGATTTAGTAATAAAACAGAACAGATTACCAATACATGCAACAACATGGATGAATTCCAAACATAATATAAGCCAAATACCAAGAGTATATAATATGATTCCATTTATCTAAATTTCTAGTACCAGTAAAGCTGATCTATGGTGAAGGAAACCAAAGCATTGGTTGCCATTTTTTCTTTCTAGGCAGTTGAGATAGATTTGGAATGGATACAAGAGAGCTATCTAGGATGACAACAGTGTTCCATTTCTTAATAGGTGTTTGGGTTACATAGGTAATTGCATGTATCAAAGCTAATTAAATGTACATCTGATATCTGTGCATTTTATTGTATGAAAATTATACTTCAATCAAAAGAAAAGAAAAAATAGAGGAAAAACACGTGGAGGAAGAAGAGGAGGGAGAGAAGGCAGAGGGAGAAGGAAAAGAGGGAGGCAAAGAAAATAATGGTCCCAGAAACTGGAGAGAATCTGAGCCAAAGCTTGGGTTTACATTGCCAATAGCTGAGAAGAGCAGAGAGCAGAGCTCAGAAGGGTCAGGGTCCCAGCCAGAATTCTGTAATTCTTCAAGTGGCCAAACTAAATCTTGATACAAAAGAAAAAGATCTTTTGGAAATGTAAGATGGAAAAGATGAGCTCTGAACTCTGACTTCTGCTCTATATTGGTTTTAAATAGCAGTCAGAGTTATAAAAGTCCATTCCCAGGGATTCATCTGTATAGTTCTCTTATTCAGTTCCTTTAACTTGGAATATAAAAGTTTTTTCCAAATTGCCCACTGTATTTGGGCCAAAATTTTATGTGAAGAATTGCATGGCAGGTGTTTTATTCTGTAATCTTTCTTAGAAGGGTTTGTTTCCATGTTTGAATGGAGTCAGTTGTACATGTCCCCTCACCTCAGTCTCTCCTTGCAGCCTTGCCTGAAATCTATACTTCTGGAGTACAGTGGAATGTTAACTCATTTATAATTGCAGTGACCATTCACTTCTCTTTCTGTTGCTTTGCTGTGTCAAGCACATCACAGCTAAATTCTTGGCAAAAGATTTTGTGCTTGTAATAGTAGGAAAACAATCCTACTCTGACCTGAAGTGTGTGCACTGGATGGATATGAGAAAAGGCTGAAAATAACCAAGGAAGGGGTGTCTTAACAGCAACAATTGGTATATAAAAGGTATATAAAATTTTCACTGCAACTATGTTGATGTACTTCCAGTCTGTGGGGATAAGATGAGGAAAAAATATCATTTTGAAAGCAGGAACCCCCAAAACCCAAAATAAAATAGGTCATGTCAACCAGGAATATATTTTGTATCATCAACCTACTGGACTGTCATTACTACTCCTTTGTATTTCAGATGGGGAAATTTAGGTTCAAAGATAGACACTAAATAACATGTCCAAGATCAAAAATAATAAGTTCCACAAATAGGATTTGTATTTTTATGTATTTAGTTCCACACTACACTCTGTTTTCACTATTTCAGCTTCTTCTATCACTGTAACCCAAGGATCTAGCACTGTGCTGGGGCATTGAATGGGCTCCCAGTGAATGTGTTGAATGAAAAACCTATGTAAAAGTTAAGCCCTACAAGAGATGACTGAGAAGTTCTGGGAGAAAACAAAAGTCTAATACATATGTCTAGAGCATCTCAATTTTCTTAGAATCACAGGAAACAAGGAAAGCTGAAAATTTACTAACTATATTATGGAGTATATTGTTCATTAGCAGTAAATAGTAAGAGGACCCATGTATTTCCAAGAACCAGTATTTGAGGAAATGCTTTCATTCATAGATCACTTGAAAAGTTTCTGGCGTAGTTAGGAATTTCAATGATTAAACTCTCAGGCACAAAAGATCAGGGACTTGAAGCTATTTCAGTAATCACTAAGGAAGTGCTTTATAAATTTCATGAAGTCATTTGACCTTCAAATTGCACCAGAACAATCAATCATCATCTATTGTAATGGGGTATGGCAGCCAAACTGATTGACAGTCAATCACATTGCAGTTGAGTTAGATGACATCCATTCAGAGATGGTTATTAATCTTTTAAGGTTTTTTTTGTTTGTTTTACATTATTTTTACATTGAGTCGGTGGTCTTCAGGTTTCAGTGGAGTCCCTGACATTTTATGGATACTTTTGTGGATAGTCATCCTTTGGGGAGAGGTTTCATAACTTAATAACATTAGTAATGAGTTCAGGACACCAAAATTATTAAACACCATCCAAACTTTAAAGTCTAAGGGATGTCTGTCTTCAAAGCCCTCATTTCTCTGATGAAAATAACATCCATTGTGGTGGAAGCTCCAAGCATGGGGCAGAGGTGGGAACACAGATGGCCTCCTCTGAGATCTTCATTCATTGTTGACCTACCCATTATCATTTTGATATCCCTTCTCTGATCACAGAAATAAAGGACGGACTAATGGAAGGCAGGTATTCTGCAGAGTCCAGAGTTATTTTCAGCATAGTGTAAAAATCTGACAGTGTATTTTCTTCCACAAGGTCTTGGGATATAGTCTAGTGGCTACCCAGATTTTCTCTCTATAGAGGTGGTTTTCTGGGAGATATTATTTTTCTAGGGTATACAAAAAGCCTGCAATATTTCTGGAAAAGCACCTACAATGTTCTTGAAGCATCTGAACATATAAAAATTAATGAAGGTGAGTCCACCTACACGACATTCTGGAAAAGGCAAAACTATGGAAACAGTAAAAAGATCAGCAGTTTCCAGGGAGGAGAGAGGAGGGAGGGATAAACAGGTGGAGTACAGAGGATTTTCAGGAAAGTGAAACTATTCTGTAATGGTAGACACATGTCATTATATATTTACCAAAACCCACAGAATATACAACACCAAGAGTGAATGCTAATGTAAACTATGGACTTCGGATGATGATGACGTGTCAATGTAAGTTCATCAATTGTAACAAACATACCACTCTGGTACAGGATATTGATGTAGGGAAGGCTGTGTCTGTGTGATGGTGGGGTATATGGGAATGTTCTGTGCTTTCTGTTCAATTTTTCTCTAAATCTAAAACTGCTCTAAAACACAAAGTCCATTTTTAAAAAATTAATGGTGTAATAGGAAACAAGGCACTATGTTATGGTGAACTGGGCTGGTTCTCAGTATTTCCCAATGTAAAGCTCTGGGGATCCTGGTTTGGAACACCTGCTAAGGCTTCAAAGGCAACGAAAGCCTTTCCCCCCTCTTAGCCAAAAATCAAGGTGGCAGGATGTGTCCTAAGGAACAAGGCTTTTCTTACCTTATCATCCAAATGCATGGAAGGAAAATGTAGAAACAGGAAACAAAACCACATATATGCAAATTTTTAATCACACAGTACCCACAAAAAGGACACAATGTGACTAAAAACTCCTTTAGGGGGAACAAGAAGTTCAGAGAAAAAGATAGAGATGGGCATCCTTCCCTACTAGAGCCCTGCTCATTAATATTACTCAATGTCCTTGTGCCTAACATTAGATTTTCCAAACAAGCTACTCAGATTGATTGAATTCCCATATAGATTCTCCTTCAGAGGAGAGACGAACCAAATGAAGTAATTCAATTGACTTGCCAATTTAATTTTTCCAGTTATTGGCATGCTATGGCATGCTAGTTTATTTATCTATCTCCTGGTAGGTGCTTATTCTTTTTTTTTTTTTTTTTTTTTTTTTTTTTTTTTTTTTTATACTGCAGGTTCTTATTAGGCATCAATTTTATACACATCAGTGTATACATGTCAATCCCAATCGCCCAATTCAGCACACCACCATCCCCACCTCACCGCAGTTTTCCCCCCTTGGTGTCCATATGTCCATTCTCTACATCTGTGTCTCAACTTCTGCCCTGCAAACTGGCTCATCTGTACCATTTTTCTAGGTTCCACATACATGCATTAATATACGATATTTGTTTTTCTCTTTCTGACTTACTTCACTCTGTATGACAGTCTCTAGATCCATCCACGTCTCAACAAATGACTCAATTTCGTTCCTTTTTATGGCTGAGTAATATTCCATTGTATATATGTACCACATCTTCTTTATCCATTCGTCTGCTGATGGGCATTTAGGTTGCTTCCATGACCTGGCTATTGTAAATAGTGCTGCAATGAACATTCGGGTGCATGTGTCTTTTTGAATTACGGTTTTCTCTGGGTATATGCCCAGTAGTGGGATTGCTGGGTCATATGGTAATTCTATTTTTAGTTTTTTAAGGAACCTCCATATTGTTCTCCATAGTGGCTGTATCAATTTACATTCCCACCAAGAGTGCAAGAGGTTTCCCTTTTCTCCACACCCTCTCCAGCATTTGTTGTTTGTAGATTTTCTGATGATGCCCATTCTAACAGGAGTGAGGTGATACCTCATTGTAGTTTTGACCTGCATTTCTCTAATAATTAGTGATGTTGAGCATCTTTTCATGTGCTTCGTGGACGTCTGTATGTCTTCTTTGGAGAAATGTCTATTTAGGTCTTCTGCTCATTTTTGGATTGGGGTGTTTGTTTCTTTGATATTGAGCTGAATGAGCTGTTCATATATTTTGGAGATTAATCCTTTGTCCGTTGATTCATTTGCAAATATTTTCTCCCATTCTGAGGGTTGTCTTTTCGTCTTGTTTATGGTTTCCTTTGCTGTGCAAAAGCT
Source organism: Eschrichtius robustus (assembly GCF_028021215.1). Lineage (NCBI taxonomy): Eukaryota > Metazoa > Chordata > Mammalia > Artiodactyla > Eschrichtiidae > Eschrichtius > Eschrichtius robustus. The sequence continues at coordinate 51,799,093 of NC_090826.1, forward strand.
TTGAAGTTTCATTAGGTCCCACTTGTTTATTTTTGTTTTTATTTCCATTACTCTAGGAGGTGGATCAAAAAAGATCTTGCTGTGATTTACGTCAAAGAGTGTTCTTCCTATGTTTTCCTCTAAGAGTTTTATAGTGTCCAGTCTTATATTTAGGTCTCTAATCCATTTTGAGTTTATTTTTGTGTATGGTGTTAGGGAGTATTCTAATTTCATTCTTTTACATGTAGCTGTCCAGTTTTCCCAGCACCACCCATTGAAGAGACTGTCTTTTCTCCATTGTATATCTTTGCCTCCTTTGTCATAGATTAGTTGACCATAGGTGCGTGGGTTAATCTCTGGGCTCTCTATCTTGTTCCATTGATCTATGTTTCTGTTTTTGTGCCAGTACCATATTGTCTTGATTACTGTAGCTTTGTAGTATAGTCTGAAGTCAGGGAGTCTGATTCCTCCAGCTACATTTTTTTGCCTCAATACTGTTTGGCTATTCGGGGTCTTTTGTGTCTCCATACAAATTTTAAGATGATTTGTTCTAGCTCCGTAAAAAATGCCATTGGTAATTTGATAGGGATTGCATTGAATCTGTAGATTGCTTTGGGTAGTATACTCATTTTCACAATGTTGATTCTTCCAATCCAAGAACATGGTATATCTCTCCATCTGTTGGTATCATCTTTAATTTCTTTCATCAGTGTCTTACAGTTTTCTGCATACAGGTCTTTTGTCTCCCTAGGTAGGTTTATTCCTAGGTATTTTATTCTTTTTGTTGCAATGGTAAATGGAAGTGTTTCCATAATTTCTCTTTCAGAGTTTTCATCATTAGTGTATAGGAATGCAAGAGATTTCTGTGCATTAATTTTGTATCCTGCAACTTTACCATAGTCATTAATTAGCTCTAGCAGTTTTCTGGTGGCAGTTTTAGGATTCTCTATGTATAGTATCATGTCATCTGCAAACAGTGACAGTTTTACTGCTTCTTTTCCAATTTGTATTCCTTTTATTTCTTTTTCTTCTCTGATTGCCGTGGCTAGGACTTCCAGAACTATGTTGAATAATAGTGGTGAGAGTGGACATCCTTGTCTCATCCTGATCTTAGAGGAAATGCTTTCAATTTTTCACCATTGAGAATGATGTTTGCTGTGGGTTTGTCATATATGGCCTTTATTATGTTGAGGTAGGTTCCCTCTATGCCCACTTTCTGGAGAGTTTTTATCATTAATGGGTGTTGAATTTTGTCAAAAGCTTTTTCTGCATCTATTGAGATGATCCTATGGTTTTTATTCTTCAATTTGTTAATATGGTGTATCACATTGATTGATTTGCGTATATTGAAGAATCCTTGCATCACTGGGATAAATCCCACTTGATCGTGGTGTATGATCCTTTTAACGTGTTGTTGGATTCTGTTTGCTAGTATTCTGTTGAGGATTTTTGCATCTATATTCATCAGTGATATTGGTCTGTAATTTTCTTTTTTTGTAGTGTCTTTGTCTGGTTTTGGTATCAGGGTGATGGTGGCCTCATAGAATGAGTTTGGGTGTGTTCCTTCCTCTGCAATTTTTTGGAAGAGTTTGAGAAGGATGGGTGTTAGCTCTTCTCTAAATGTTTGATAGAATTCACCTGTGAAGCCATCTGGTCCTGGACTTTTGTTTGTTGGAAGATTTTTAATCACAGTTTCAATTTCATTACTTGTGATTGGTCTATTCATATTTTCTATTTCTTCCTGATTCAGTCTTGGAAGGTTATACCTTTCTAAGAATTTGTCCATTTCTTCCAGGTTGTCCATTTTATTGGCATAAAGTTGCTTGTAGTAGTCTCTTAGGATGCTTTGTATTTCTGCGGTGTCTGTTGTAACTTCTCCTTTTTCATTTCTGATTTTATTGATTTGAGTCCTCTCCATCTTTTTCTTGATGAGTCTGGCTAATGGCTTATCAATTTTGTTTATCTTCTCAAAGAACCAACTTTTAGTTTTATTGATCTTTGCTATTGTTTTCTTTGTTTCTATTTCATTTATTTCTGCTCTGATCTTTATGATTTCTTTCCTTCTGCTAACTTTGGGTTTTGTTTGTTCTTCTTTCTCTAGTTTCTTTAGGTTTAAGGTTAGATTGTTTACTTGAGATTTTTCTTCTTTCTTTAGGTAGGCTTGTATAGCTATAAACTTCCCTCTTAGAACCGCTTTTGCTGCATCTCATAGGCTTTGGGTCGTCGTGTTTTCATTGTTATTTGTCTCTAGGTATTTTTTGATTTCCTCTTTGATTTCTTCAGTGATCTCTTGGTTATTTAGTAACGTATTGTTTAGCCTCCATGTGTTTGTCTTTTTTACGTTTTTTTCCCTGTAATTCATTTCTAATCTCATAGCGTTGTGGTCAGAAAAGATGCTTGATATGATTTCAATTTTCTTAAATTTATCAAGGCTTGATTTGTGACCCAAGATGTGATCTATCCTGGAAAATGTTCCGTGCGCACTTGAGAAGAACGTGTAATCTGCTGTTTTTGGATGGAATGTCCTATATATATCAATTAAATCTATCTGGTCTATTGTGTCATTTAAAGCTTCTGTTTCCTTATTTATTTTCATTTTGGATGATCTATCCATTGGTGTAAGTGAAGTGTTAAAGTCCCCCACTATTATTGTGTTACTGTCGATTTCCTCTTTTATAGCTGTTAGCAGTTGCCTTATGTATTGAGGTGCTCCTATGTTGGGTGCATATATATTTATAATTGTTATATCTTCTTCTTGGATTGATCCCTGGACCATTATGTAGTGTCCTTCCTTGTCTCTTGTAACATTCTTTATTTTAAAGTCTATTTTATCTGATATGAGTATAGCTACTCCAGCTTTCTTTTGATTTCCATTTGCATGGAATATCTTTTTCCATCCCCTCACTTTCAGTCTGTATGTGTCCCTAGGTCTAAAGTGGGTCTCTTGTAGACAGCATATATATGGGTCTTGTTTTTGTATCCATTCAGCCAATCTATGTCTTTTGGTTGGGGCATTTAATCCATTCACGTTTAAGGTAATTATCGATATGTATGTTCCTATGACCATTTTCTTAATTGTTTTGGGTTTGTTTTTGTAGGTCCTTTTCTTCTCTTGTGTTTCCCACTTAGAGAAGTTCCTTTAGCATTTGTTGTAGAGCTGGTTTGGTGGTGCTGAATTCTCTTAGCTTTTGCTTGTCTGTAAAGCTTTTGATTTCTCCATCAAATCTAAATGAGATCCTTGCTGGGTAGAGTAATCTTGGTTGTAGGTTCTTCCCTTTCATCACTTTAAGTATATCCTGCCACTCCCTTCTGGCTTGCAGAGTTTCTGCTGAGAAATCAGCTGTTAACCTTATGGGAGTTCCCTTGTATGTTATTTGTCGTTTTTCCCTTGCTGCTTTCAATAATTTTTCTTTGTCTTTAATTTTTGCCACTTTGATTACTATGTGTCTCGGCGTGTTTCTCCTTGGGTTTATTCTGTATGGGACTCTCTGCGCTTCCTGGACTTGGGTGGCTATTTCCTTTCCCATGTTAGGGAAGTTTTCGACTATAATCTCTTCAAATATTTTCTCTGGTCCTTTCTCTCTCTCTTCTCCTTCTGGGACCCCTATAATGCGAATGTTGTTGCGTTTAATGTTGTCCCAGAGGTCTCTTAGGCTGTCTTCATTTCTTTTCATTCTTTTCTCTTTAGTCTGTTCCGCAGCAGTGAATTCCACCATTCTGTCTTCCAGGTCACTTATCTGTTCTTCTGCCTCAGTTATTCTGCTATTGATTCCTTCTAGTGTAGTTTTCATTTCAGTTATTGTATTGGTCATCTCTGTTTGTTTGTTCTTTAGTTCTTCTAGGTCTTTGTTAATCATTTCTTGCATCTTCTCAATCTTTGCCTCCATTCTTATTCCGAGGTCCTGGATCATCTTCACTATCATTATTCTGAATTCTTTTTCTGGAAGGTTGCCTATCTCCACTTCATTTAGTTGTTTTTCTGGGGTTTTTTCTTGTTCCTTCATCTGGTACATAGCCCTTTGCCTTTTCGTCTTCTCTATCTTTCTGTAACTGTGGTTTTTGGTCCACAGGCTGCAGGACTGTAGTTTTTCTTGCTTCTGCTGTCTGCCCTCTGGTGGTTGAGGCTATCTAAAAGGCTTGATGGGAGGCTCTGGTGGTGGGTAGAGCTGACTGTTGCTGTGGCGGTCAGAGCTCAGTAAAACCTTAATCCACTTGGCTGTTGATGGGTGGGGCTGGGTTCCCTCCCTGTTGCTGTGGCGGTCAGAGCTCAGTAAAACCTTAATCCACTTGACTTTTGATGGGTGGGGCTGGGTTCCCTCCCTGTTGGTTGTTTTGCCTGAGGCAACCCAACACTGGAGCCTACCCGTGCTCTTTGGTGGGGTTAATGGCAGACTCTGGGAGGGCTCACGCCAAGGAGAACTTCCTGGAACCTCTGCTGCTAGTGTCCTTATCCCCACGGTGAAACAGAGCCACCACTCGCCTCTGCAGGAGACCCCCCAACACCAGCAGGTAGGTCTGGTTCAGTCTCCCCCAGGGTCACTGCTCCTTCCCCTGGGTCCCGATGCACACATTACTTTGTGTGTGCCCTCCAAGAGTGGGGTCTCTGTTTCCCCCAGTCCTGTCAAAGTCCTGCAATCAATTCCCACTAGGCTTCAAAGTCTGATTCTCTAGGAATTCCTCCTCCCGTAGCCGGACCCCCAGGTTGGGAAGCCTGACGTGGGGCTCAGAACCTTCACTCCAGTGGGTGGACTTCTGTGGTATAAGTGTTTGCCAGTCTGTGAGCCACCCACCCAGCAGTTACGGGATTTGATTTTACTCTGATTGCGCCCCTCCTACCGTCTCGCTGTGGCTTCTCCTCTGTCCTTGGACGTGGGTATCCTCCTTGGTGAAGTCGGGGTCTTCCTGTCAATGATTGTCCAGCAGCCAGTTGTGATTCTGGTGCTCTCGCAAGAGGGAGTGAGAGCACGTCCTTCTACTCCACCATCTTGGTTAATCCCCAGGTGCTTATTCTTGTATATCCAAAACCCAGCATGGTCCCTGTACGTGGTAGATACTCAACAAATGTTTTTACGTTAAAAAAATGATTATCCTGAAATTGGTATTCTAACAGTTAGAGCAGTGATTCTCAAGATACGGCCCCCAGGCTAGCAGCATCATCACCTGAGAAATTACTGGAATGAACCCCACCCCAGACCTACTGAATCAGAAACTCTGAAGGTGGAGCCCAGTAATCTGAACTTCAATAAGCCCTCCAGGTGGTTCTGGTGCATGTTAACTTCCAGAAACACTTTTTTATAATCTAGTCTAATAGAGTAATGAAGTTCCTAAGTCAGCCAGATGAGATCATGACAACCCTACCAATTTCCTCCTTCTGAATTGCTCATTGATGGTACATATGGTCCTATTGGGGTGCATCCGGAAGCTGACAATTTTCTAACAGTATGTTTACTAAGAGATGTTTTCCATGGTGAATTCAACAGATCAGGATCTGAGCTGTATAAACTCAGATGTTTGTGAACGTAAGGCCGCAGTTATTACCTCAAGAATGCGTTGAAATTATCCAGGCTCAGAGAATGACAGGTAAATAAGAATGGCAATTTTGAATTTATAATGAGAAGTATAACTATCACATAGACCATAATAATAATCATTGTATTTCCTCTATAGCCAGACCAACCTGGGAAAGTCAAGAAACTCCTTCAAAAGCAGGCAAGCAAACCCAGGAGAGTTTACTGAATGGTATTAGTGTTTAATGTAAACAAGCTCAAATAATAATAAAAAAGGCTAAGATTTATTGAGTACTTTCTAGATGCCAATCACTATACTAAGTAATTTACATATATTCTGGCATTTAATCCTCACAACAGCACTATGAGTTGGGTATAATACTATCCCCATTTGCAGATTAGAAAACTGAGGCTTAGAGAGGTTAAATAGTCTGGCTAAATTTACCCTGCTAGTAAATACCAGGGCCAAGATTTAAACCTTTGTCTGTGTTAAAACACAGCAGTGCTATTAATTACTACACTGAGCTGCCTGCTATAAGACTAACACACCCCTTCCCAACTCTAGGTGACCTTGGCAATGGGGTCATAATAATTGCAATCCCTTTGTCAAGACTTTTTCATTAGAGGACAAAGCTAAAATGGGCTCCACCGTTGGCCACCTAAATAACTTTCTTGTTTTCCTCCATATTTCTGTTGCCTGACCAAAATCCCTTAAACTATGGGAGCATTTCCTTTAACTATGTGAATATATTTAATCAGGTTAGAGTCAGGGCCTTCAGCTGGAGAACTCTTATATCTCTTTTGAATGACTTTGTATATCTGTGCTCTAATTCATTTATGATCTTACTATTTTTCTCTTAGATAAAAGATAATCTATTCTCTTAGATAGAGAATAATTTTTTTGCCACATTTATGATTTTCCAGAGAAACCCCTCTCGGTATTCCTCAATTACCAGTAACTCAAACATCAATGGGGAAAACTTCTATAGAGACCATGGGTAACATAAAACAGAATTTCCATAATTGTTTTTTATCAACTCCTCAAAAATCATAAAAGTTGAGGAGGGGGGTGAAAACAAAGGGCCTCCAATGTTTCAGGCATAGTTTCTTTCCATTATTTCATCTAATCCCCACATGAACTCTATCAACAACTCTGTTTTACAAATGGGGAAATCAAGGTTCAGAAAAGGTAGATTCCTTGAGGGATTTTTGTAACAGAGAAGGACAAACCTGACTCCATATTGGATCTATTCCTTTAGCTCTAATCCTTGTGCTCTCTTGCCTCTGCTTAGTCATGCTGGCTCTGCACCTTTCTAAAAGAATGTTGCCTATAGAATGAAATATACATGATAGCCCATTCTCAGGTCTCTGACCTTTAAAAAGTTGCAGAATAGGGCTTCCCTCGTGGCGCAGTGGTTGAGAATCTGCCTGCCAATGCAGGGGACATGGGTTCGAGCCCTGGTCTGGGAAGATCCCACATGCCATGGAGCAACTAGGCCCGTGAGCCACAATTACTGAGCCTGTGCGTCTGGAGCCTGTGTTCCGCAAGAAGAGAGGCCGCGACAGTGAGAGGCCGGCGCACCGCGATGAAGAGTGGCCCCCGCTTGCCACAACTAGAGAAAGCCCTCGCACAGAAACGAAGACCCAACACAGCCATAAATAAATAAAATAAAAATTTTTTTAAAAAGTTGCAGAATAGAAAATAAAAATTGTCTTCCTGGAGGTTTACAGGAACACTGTGACCAGACCTACATGGACTGCTGTAAGAACAAAGGATTCCGGCACCAAGAAGTTTGCAACAACCAGCCACACCCCCTCCCCTTTCAGTATAAAGGAAGCCTGAACTCTAACTCAGGCAAGATGGTTCTTTGGAACACTAGCCCACCACCTTCTCCATCTGCGGGGCTTCCAAATAAAATCGCTCTTCCTTGCCCCAAAACCTCGTCTCTCGACTTACTGGCCTACTGGCCTGTCGTGTGGCAAGCAGTACGTCCTTGGACTCAGTAACAATTTGAATCAAGGTCTGCCTGTTATTAAAGCCTGGGCTGAGCTTATTTCTCTGCTCCACACTTTCTGTAGCTTCACTGTGAAGTTTCAAAGGTTTTCTGGAGGTTGTTTGGAGGTCAACTGAAGAGCATAGCCTTTCTTCTACCCCATTATATCCTTATAATCTCTTCCATTTTGATGATGTCTTTCATCCTACCAAATAATTTGACAGATTTTGCATCCTCTGTGGCTTTGAAAAGCATGGGTAGGTAGATAGGGAGCTAAGTAGGACAGCCACAAACATCCTTGATTAGCAGGTCAGGAAACAAAATCTCAGAGATATTAATTATCTCAGCTAGGGTCACCTATCTGTGAAAGGTAGAAATAGGGCTATACCAAAATCTTCTAACTTTTGTAGTAGTTGGACCACTACACCATGTTCTAGGACATAGCTCTGCTCTGGTTTCCAACATACGATTCATGGAGGAGCCCAGTATGGGTTTTAAGAAGTAATAAGACCATGACTGTAGCATCAATGCACACCCAAAGGTTCTGAAAAATTAGTACTGCTTTCCTAAATCTCAGATATCACTGAAAAGGGGACGCATTTTCTGATGTCCTCTGTGAAATACATGTTTTAAAACTCAGAGTCATCATGAGAAACAGCCCTATTTTCCTCACTTCTAGGACTTCCCCACAAGTAGGACCAGCAGGAAGGGAACCTAGTACCAGCTGCGTCTAGCCAAGTCAGGCACACTGACCTACTTCTGCTTAGCTTTTCCCTTAAAGAAGTCAATGCTCAGAATTGTAATCATCATAGATGCTTCTAATTTCAATAGTGGATACCTCTTGGTTAGGAGGTTATTTGGTCTCTAGGTAGCAGCGAGCAGGCTGTTTTCTTTTTCACTCTTGGCATTTATTCAGGCTCCCAAGGGCTAGTTAGTGACCAGCAAATCCAGTAAAAACAGAAATTGTTACCTAATAAAACACCAAGAGACTTTCCAGGCCTCAGGGCAAGTAACACCCCTGCCCTTTCTAATTCTCAGACCACATTCCAAGTGCAAAATGGAATCATTTTTGTTTTCAAAGTGATGCTAATTTATTAGCTATGGTGCAAATGTTGAGTGTGGTAATGGGACTTCAAAAAGAATGTCTGCAGTCCAGAAAGCTTGAGGGGGAAAGGGAAATCAATTGAGAGGAGGATAGAATCCAGTAGAGTTCTCCCAGACCAAACTGACTACACTCAGCAATTTATCCACTCACTTTTCTCCTCATTCATTAGTTCTTTTATTATTGACCTACTAGATTTCAGGAACTTCCTAGTATACATATATTTAATATATGATGCATTTTTTCACAGAAACCACAGTTGAGTCTGGGACGCAGACAAGTAAACAGAGCACTGAAGAAAAATTTGTTGCTAAGAAGATGGTGAGAGATGTCAGAAAAGCATCACAGTGGTAGAAGATGTCAGGGAAAGCATGAAGAGAATATAAAATTTTTGAAAGGTGATGAATCTTAAAGGATGATTTACACAAACGTTATTTCAATAAAACCTCAGATCTTCCAAGGAATAATTAAAAGTGTGTATGTAAGAGAAAGTCTCTATGTGGGATGAAACAACTTTACAAGAATCCCAAATCTTATCTGGGGTGTTTCTCACCTCTTAGAATCTCTCTCAGGCTTTCTCCTTGAAGGGGAGACTTGTTTAAGTAAAAGTCTTTATTACTCAGGGTTCTTGGTTACACGCAAAAACCAAAAAAACAAACAAAAAGACCCTGGCTATCTTAAGCAGGAAAGGAATTTACTGGAAAGTTATTAGGGACCCATCCCATTGACAGCAGTTTGGAAGAGCAGACCTGGAAAACAAAGAGACCGGTTTTACTCTGTGCCTCAGAGAAGTAAAGTGACTTTCCCAAGACCGCACAACAGCAAAGTACGCCTGGAGCCTCCAGAGCTGAAAGTAATTTTTAAGCACTTCTCCTCTTGGGCCCTGATATGGACACTTACCACTTTTTGACCATCAATATCCTCTTTCCTTATCACATACTTTTTTTGGTTGTTACTTATCTTAAAATTTTTAAAAATTGCAATGAAATACACATAGCACAAATTTTATCATCTTAAGCATTTTTAAGTGTACAGTTGAGTGGCATTATCTACATTCACATTGTTGTGTAACCATCACTACCATCTATCTCCAGAATTCTTCCATCTTGCAAAACTGAAACTCTGTATCCATTAAACGATAACTCCTCATTCTCCCCTCTCCCAGACCCTGACATCACCCCTATTTGCATTCTTGTCTCCCTTTTGCAGAATCTTCCAGGTTGTGTGGTCCTGCAGGAAATGGCTGCCTCTCACTAGATCTTCCATTCCTTGCCCAGATAACCCAGCAAGTGCCAGGTAACTTAAATTCAACTAATTCAATGCTTTCTCCCAGGAGTTTGTATCTTCAGTAAGACAAAGATGTGGAGTTGGTTGGAGATCTAATCATGGGAAGCTAAAAGGACATGTGACCTACCCAGTATCACACAACACATTAAGTGGTAGAGCTGGGGTATCAACCCAAGCGATCTGAAGGCAGAACCCACAAAGCTATTGAAAAAAGAGCCACATTTTGCCACTTGTTGAACAGAAAATTTGCTGAGTTTTTTTTCCATATTAGACCATAGGAATATAAAAATATACCAAAAAAAGTCCCTTCCCTTAAGAAGTAGTGAGGACATAGATTAACAATTAAAGTCAAATGAGATGGTCATTTCTATAAGGTTTGATGGGAATATGCACAAAGAAAAGCTTAAGTTGGCCCAGAATGTGGGAAAGAATTTCAAAGGACTTAGTACTTGAACCAGGTCTTAAAGTTTGGCTGATAAGTATGCACTGCAAGCAAACCCTGGAGAGCTCAGAATATGAAAATGCACTGAGACATGAGAGGCCCCAAAGTTCCATGAACTATAAAAAAAGCTCAGAAATTGCTAGATCATGAAGTGAAGGATGAGATATGGCCAGAAAACATTCAGGACAAGTGGTTAGGGCATCAATTGAGAAGAAGGAAGGGGCTCATGCCATGGAAAGAAGTCTTTTTTTAATCCTCTAAGACTATAATTACAAATAGGAAGTCCTTGGACCCTCTGTTGGTTCATAAACCATTCCACTGAAACCATATAAAATATTGTTGGTGGATGTTTTTCTTAAGGAGAAGACCCTGGAACTTACATCATCTTTTTGTTGTGGTAGGTAGAACCTGGGGCAACGCTTGAGGTATTCCGGTTTTCGATGCTCCTGTATACCACCCAAAATGTACTCTTGCCATTGATAATTTACAATGTAACCCCCACATGAGCAAAACTGTCAATGCTAGTACTTAACACTGAGGTGGAGGAAGAATGTGCATAAGGGTGGAGAATGGGGAGCAGGGGAATGTGAAATGGAAGGAGACTGTGATTTATTTTTTCCTTTGGAGTAGCAGCATGCTGATTGCCAAAACAATGAGCTCATCCTGAATGTTAATGCAGTGAATGCCAGGTGAATAAATTGTCTGTTATTAAATTTCACCATACAGTAAGTGCTTTTGTCCCCTCCTTTCTTGGGTAATCCCTACTGTCACATAGTATATCAACTTTGTGAAGATTGGTTCCCATAAACATGGAAGGAATAGAAAATATGTGAGAGAAATCCTTGCAGAGATAGTGATGAATTGGAAAAGGAGCTTTGTTAGAGCACTTTAAAAAAAATTCTATTTATGTTAGTGGAGTGGTAATAAAATCTACCTTCCCTTTCTGATTTTATTATAAGTTTTAAGGCAGGGAATACTGGGGTGTAATACTTCTTCTCTCTCACCTTTGGCACCTTAAACTATGCATATAGAAAGTTCCTTAAAATGGTATGCCTCACTAACCTGAGTTAAACTATATCAATTTAGCAAATCACTTAGCAAAGAAGTAGTGAGAACCTTGTTAAGTATAAGGATTGTAAGAGCACCCCCCGCTTTCTCTCAGCTTAAAGTCTAGTGGGAGACAGACCTTCAGTGGCTAATAAAGGTACAAATGAGACTAAACTGTGCTCCATAGAAAAAGACAACATAATTTGGTGTTTAAGATTTTAGCTAGTGGAGTCAGATAAGCCTGCACTAGAATTCTAGCTCTGCAATTTAACAATTCCACAACCTTGGGCAAGTTACATAATCCCCTGGGTCTCCATTTTCTTACCTACAAAATGGAGATAGTAACACTGCCTCTAGCTTTTATGTTTTGTTGTTTTTTGTTTGTTTTGTGGATTAGAGACACATTGTATGTGAAGAGAGATCAAGATGGCAGAGTAAGAGGATCCCGGGTTAACCTCCCCTCATGAACACAGCAAAACTACAGCTACATATAGAGCAGCTCTCACTGAAATCAACATGGGGACTAGCAGAACAGCTCTTCTACAACCAAGGCTATAAAGAAAGATCCACACAAAATCTGGTAGGAAGGGAGGAGAAGTGATCTGGTCACAGTACCTGCAATCCTAGTGGGGAACACAGAAAAAAAGGGGGATATCACGAGCTAGGGGATCCTCCCGGGGGAGTGGGGTTCAAGCCACATATTAGTTACCCCAGACCTGATATCTGACATGAGGAAGATTAGCCCCCTTAATGGTTTAAAAATCATTCTAACCATAGGACTGTTAGAAAACAAGACTCCAGTGCCCATGAAGAATTCACACACAGAGAAGTCAGAAAGAGAAAAACAAATATGCTAACGCATATATATGGAATCTAGAAAAATGGTACTGATGAACCTAGTGGTAGGGCAGGAATAAAGATGCAGACGTTGAGAACAGACTTGAGGACACGGGGGGGGGGGTGAAGGGGAGGCTGGGACGTAGTGAGAGAGTAGCATTGACATACATACACTACCGAATGTAAAATGGATGGCTGGTGGGAACCTGCTGCAAAGCACAGGGAGATCAGCTCCATGCTTTGTGACTGCCTAGAGGGGTGGGATAGGGAGGGTGGGGGGGGGCTCAAGAGGGAGGGGATATGTATGTGCATATATCTGATTCACTTTGTTGTACAGCAGAAACTAACACAACATGGTGAAGCAATTATACTCCAATAAAGATGTATTAAAAAAAAAAAAGTATTCACACACAAAATTGCTTACTCTCAGCCACAGTCGGGAGACAATAGGTTGAAAACTGCCTGGAGCTCTGGCTGGTTTACCAGATCACCTCAGTGCCCTCCAGCCCACACCGGGCTCTTGCTCCAGGCCCTCTTGCTTCAGGGCTGCTCCCGACTAAGGCAGAGGCTACCATTGCCAATAAGAGTGCACACACTTGGAGGAAACAGAGCTGGCTCAGACCCTAGCCCTCCCTCTGACCAGGGTGGAGGCAGCCATTGCCAGCTCATGTGTCCTTACACACACTCCAGAGGGAGCAAAGATAGCTCCAGGGTGGAAACCACTATTGCAGGAGTGCACATCCCTGTGCACATTTGGGAGGGGAAGGGGCAAGCTCAGTTGTGTGGCACCAACCCCTCTGGCTCGACTCAGGTTTTAACCAAGGTATGCACATGGTGTGTGTTGGGGGGGTAGGATGAAACCATCACAGAAGTTCAGGCTCCAGCCATGCTCCAAACCAAGGTGGAGACTACCATCATACCTAGAAGAAAACCAACTCCCTCAGGGCTCCTACTCCAGCCTCTTGGGTCCCAACCCCATCCCCAATCAGGCAGAGATGGCCAATGACCATAGGAGAAGCCCTAGCTGGCACCTGGTTCTGGCTCTAGCCCCTCCAACTCCAGTGCTACCTCCTACCAAGGCAATAGTTACCAGCACACCTTGGGGAAAGATACAGCTGGTGCTCACTTCATACCTAGCTCTCCCACCAAAGCCACTGGACACATGAAGGCTGCATAGGGACATTCCCACACAAGGACACATCCTCAAAACCAAGATAGGAAACTGTTTTACCTAACTGCATAGAGAGAGAGAGGAAGTTAAACAAAATGAGAAGACAGAAGAATATGTTTCAAATGAAAGAACAAGGAAAAGAACCTGAAAGAAACCCTAATAAAACAGAGATAAATAATTTATCTGATAAAGAGTTCAAAGCAATGGTGACAAGAATGCTAACTGAACTGGGAAAAGAGTAGATGAACACAGTTAGAATTTTAACAAAGCACTAGAAAATATAAAAAATAACCAGTCAAAGCTGGAGAATACAACAATGGAACTGAAAAATACACTAGAGGAATTAACAGCGGGTTAGATGATACAAAAGAACTCATAAGTGATCTGGAAGAAAAAATAATGGAAATTACCCAATCAGAACAGCAAAAAGAAAAACAAATTTTAAAAGAGAAGAGTTTAAGGGACCTCTGAAACAATATCAAGCATACTAGCACTTGCATTATAGAGGTCCCAGAATGAGAAGAGAGAGCAAAAAGTGTAGAAAATATATTGATGAAATTATGGCTGAAAACTTCCCAAATCTAAAGAAGGAAACAGATATCCAGGTACAAGAAGCAAAGAGAGTCCCACACAAAATGAACCCAAAGACATACATGCTAAAACATATCATAATTAAAATGGCAAAAGTTAAAGAGAGAATTTTAAAGTCAGCAAGAGAAAAACAGAGTCACATAGAAGGGAAGTTCCATAAAGCTATCAGATACATTTTCAGCAGAAACTTTAGAGACCAAAAGAGAATAACATGATATATTTAAAGTGCTGAAAGGGAAAACTACAACCTAGGATACTCTACACAGCAAGGTTATCATTCACAATTGAAGGAGAGATAAAGAGCTTCTCAGACAAGCAAAAACTAGAAGAGTTCATCAATATTAAACTGACCTGACAAGAAATGTTAAGGATCTCCTTTAAGTGAAAAAGAAAAGATTACAATAAGAAATAACAAATTATAGGAAGGGAAAAATCCCACTGGCAAAGGCAAATATATAGTAAAGGCTGTGGGTCAACCACCTAAATAAGTGAGTACAAAGGTTAAAAGACAAAAATTATAAAATCAACTGCAATAAACTGATACATGAAGATATAAAATATGATATCAAAACCACAAAACTTGGTGGGAGGGAGTAAAAGTGTAGAGCTTTTAGAATGTGTTTGAACTTAAATGACTATCAGTTTAATCCACTAGATATAGTTACAGTTCAACATATATGAGTTCCATGGTAACTACAAATTAAAAATCTAAAATAGATATACAAAATATAAAGAGAAAGGAACACAAACATAACACTAAAGAATATCATCAGACCACAAGGGAATAGACTAAAAGAAGAATACAACAGAGAAGAATGATAAAAACAACCATAAACAATATAAAAATGGCAATAAGTAGTATTGTCTATCAATAGTCACTTTAAAAGTCAATGGACTAAATGCTCCAATCAAAAGACACAGAGTGGAACAGTATGGAGGTTCCTTTAAAAACTAAAAATAGAACTACCATACGACCCAGCAATCCCACTACTGGGCATATACCCAGAGAAAACAATAATTCAAAAAGAGTCATGTACCACAATGTTCATTGCAGCTCTATTTACAATAGCCAGGACATGGAAGCAACCTAAGTGTCCATCAACAGATGAATGAATAAAGAAGATGTGGCACAAAATATACAATGGAATATTACTCAGCCATAAAAAGAAACGAAATTGAGTTATTTGTAGTGAGGTGGACGGACCTAGAGTCTGTCCTACAGAGTGAAGTAAGTCAGAAAGAGAAAAACAAATACCATATGCTAACACATATATATGGACTCTAAAAAAAATGGTTATGAAGAACCTAGGTGCAGGACAGGAACAAAAACACAGACCTACTAGAGGATGGACTTGAGGACACAGGAAGGGGGAAGGGGAAGATGGGACAAAGTGAGAGAGTGGCATGGACATATATACACTACCAAATGTAAAATAGATAGCTAGTGGGAAGCAGCCACATAGCACAGGAAGATCAGCTCGGTGGTTTGTGAGCACCTAGAGGGGTGGGATAGGGAGGGAGACGTAAGAGGGAAGAGATATGGGGATATATGTATATGTATAGCTGATTCACTTTGTTGTAAAGCAGAAACTAACACACCATTGTAAAGCAATTATACTTCAATAAAGATGTTAACATAAATAAATAAATAAATAAAAATGCTTTGCTAAAAAAATTAAAAAAGACACAGGGTGGCTGATTAGATTTTTTAAAAAAAGGACCCATTGCTGATTAGATTTGTTTTAAAAAAGACCCATCTTTATGTTTCCTACAAGAGACTCACTTTAGAGCTGAAGACACACACAGACTGAAAGTGAGGAGATGAGTAAAAGATATTCTATGCAAACAGAAATAAAAAGGAAGCTGGTGTCACAATAATCATATCAGAGAAGGTAGACATTAAAACAAAGTCTATGATAAAAGACAAAGAAGGACATTATATAATGATAAAGGGATGAATACAAAAGAGAATATAACATTGTTAACATCTTTGCACCTAATATAGGAGCACCTAAATATATAGAGCAAATATTGACAGACATAAAGGGAAAAATTTACAATAATATAATAATAGTAAGGGACTTTAACACCTCACTTACATCAGTGGAGAGATCACCCAGAAAGAAAATCAATAAGGAAACTGTGTTCTTAAATGACATATTAGACTAGTAGGACTTAATGTAATATCTACAGGACATTCCAATGAAAATCAGCAGAATACACATTCTTTTCAAGTGTACATGGAATATTCTCCAGGATAGATCACATGCTAGACCACAAAAGAAGCCTCAACAAATTTAAGAAGATACAAATTATTTCAAGATTTTTTTTCCAACTACAAAGGTATGAAACTAGAAATCAATTACAGAAAGAAAAATGGTAAAAAAATCCAAAATACAAACTAGTGGAGAAGAAAAACATCCTACCTAAAAGCCAATTGGTCACTAAAGTAATCAAATAGGAAATCATAAAATACCTTGAGACCAATGAAAATAAAAACATGTTTCTAAAATCCATGTAATGTAATAAAAGCACTTTTAAAAGAGAAATGTATAACAATACAGACATACATCAAGAAAGGAGAAAAATCAAAATTAATATCCTAACCTACCATCTAATGGAATTAGAAAAAGACAAACCAAACCCAAAGTCAGCAAAAGGAAGAAAGTAATAAAAATCAGAGATGAAATAAATAAAACAGAGGCAAAAAGCAGTAGAAAAGATCACTAAAACCAAGAACTAGTTATTTAAAAAATAAACAAAATTGATATACCATTAGCCAGGTTGATTAAGAAAAAAAGAGAGGACCCAAATAAAGAAAATAAGAGATGATAGAGGAGATAATACAACCATTATCATGGAGAAACCAAATATTCACAAGAGAATACCATCAATAGTTATATGCCAACAAATTGGAAAATCTAGAAGAAATTGATAAATTTCTATATATGTACAATCTTCCAAGACTGAATAGAAGAAAGAAGAAATAGATAATATGAACAGACTTATTACTAGTACTGATATTGGATCAGTAATGAAAAAACTTCCAACAAACAAAGGTCCAGGATGGGACAGCTTCACAGTAGAATTCTACCAAATATGTAAAGATGAGTTCAAACTATTCCAAAAGTGTGAAGAGAAGCAAACATTCTCAAATTCCTTCTATGAGGCCACCATTACTCTGATACCAAAACCAGACAAAGACACTACAAAAAAAAAAAAAAAAAAAAAAATTACAGGCCAATATCCTTGATGAATATATATGCAAAAAATTCTCACAAAATATTAGCAAAGCAAATTAAACAATATGTAAAAAGGATCATACACCACAGCCAAGTGGGATTTGTCCCAGGGATGAAAGGATGGTTCAATACCTGTGAATCAATCAGGACGATACACCACATTAACAAAAAGAAGGAAAAAAATCACAAGATCATCTCAATTGATGCAGAAAAAGCATCTGACAATATTCAAAACCCATTCATGATAAAAACCCTCAACAGTGTTGGTATAGACAGAACATATCTCAAATAATAAAGGCCATTTATTAGAAACCCACAGCTAATATCATACTCAATGGTGACAAGCTGAAAGCTTTTTCTCTGAAATCAGGAAGAAGACAATGATGTCAACTCTCACCATTTCTATTTAAAATAGTATTGGAAGTCCTAGCCACACCAATCAGATAAGAAAAAGAAATTAAATGCATCCAAATTAAAAGGGAATAAGTAAAACTCACTATTTGCAGAAGACATGCTACTACATATATAAAATATTAAAGTTTTCATCAAAAAACTATTAGAACTAATAAATGAATTCAGTGAAGTTGCAGGATACGAGATTAACATACAGGAATCTGTTGCTGTTCTATACACTAATAATGAAGTATCAGAAACAGAAATTTAGAAAACAATCCCATTTACAATCACAAAAGAATAAAATACCTAGGAAAAAACAACCAAAGAGATAAAAGACCTATAGTTTGATAACCACAAGACACTGATGAAGGAAACTGAAGATGCAAATAAATGGAAAGATACCCTGTGTTCATGGATTGGAAGAATATTGTTAAAATGTTCATACTATCCAAAACAATCTACAGATTTAATGCAATCCCTTAAAATATATTCATGGCATTTTTCACAGAACTAGAACAAACAATCCTAAAATTTGTATAGAACCACAAAAGACCCCAGATAGCAACAGCAATCTTAAGGAAAAAAACAAATCTGAAGGTTTCACAATTTCTGTTCTTCAGACAATATTACAAAGCTAGCAAAATCAAAATAGTATTGTACTGGCACAAAAACAGACACATAGATCAATGGAACAAAATAAAGAGTTCACAAATAAATCAGCACACATTATGGTCAATTAGTCTATGATTAAGGAAGCAAAACTATACAATAGGCAAAAGACAGTCTCTTCAGTAAGTGGAGCTGGGAAAACTGGACAACTCCATGAAAAAGAATGAAATTAAAACATTTTCTCACACCATATATAAAAATAAACTCAAAATACATTCAAGGCCAAAATATAGGACCAGAAACCATAAAACTCCTAGAAGAAAACATAGGCATTACACTCTTTGGCATAAATTGTAGCAATGTATTTTTGTATGTCTTTTCATGCAAGGGGAATAAAAGCAAAAATAAACAAATGGGGCCTAATAACTTAAAAGCTTTTAAAGAGTGAAGGAACCATCAACAAAACAAAAAGAAAATCTGTTGAATGGTAAAAGATATTTGCAAATGATATGTCTGATAAGGGGTTAATATCCAAAATGTATAAACATCACATACAACTCAATATCAAAAACACAAACAACCCAATTAAAGGCTAGGCATAAACTATGGAAATTAGTATGGAGGTTCCTCAAAAAATTAGAAATAAGACTACCATATAATCCAGCAATTCCATTCCTAGGTATATATCTGAAAAAAACTATAAAACTAATTCAAAAAGATACACAGGGGGAGACCTGCAAGATGGCAGAGGAGTAAAACATAGAAATCACCTTCCTCCACACAAATACATCAGAAATACATCTACATGTGAAACAGCTCCTACAGAACACCTATGAATGCTGGCAGAAAACCTCAGACTTCCCAAAAGTCAAGAAAATCCCCACGTACCTGGGTAAGGCAAAAGAAAACAGAAAAAACAGAGACAAAAGAATAGGGACAGGACCTGCACCTCTGGGAAGGAGCTGTGAAGGAGGAAAAGATTCCACACAGTAGGAAGCCCCTTCACTGGCGGAGACGGGGGATGGCAGGGGGGGAAACTTCAGAGCCATGGAGGAGAGCGCAACAGGGGTGCAGAGGGCAAAACGGAGAGATACCCGCACAGAGGATTGGTGCCGACCAGCACTCACCATCCTGAGAGGCTTGTCTGCCCACCCGCTGGGGCGGGTGGGAGCTTGGAGCTGAGGCTCTGGCTTCGGAGGTCAGATTGCAGGGAGAGGACTGGGGTTGGCTGCATGAACACAGCCTGAAGGGGGCTAGTGTGCCACAACTAGCTGGGAGGGAATCCAGGAAAAAGTCTGGAAATACCTAAGAGGCAAGAGACCATTGTTTCGGGGTGCACGAGGAGAGGGGATTCAAAGCACCACCTAAACGAGTTCCAGACACGGGCGTGAGCCGCAGCTATCAGTGCAGACACCAGAGAAACGCTAAGGCTGATACTGCAGCCACCAAGAAGCCTGTGTGCAAGCACAGGTCACTATCCACACCGCCCCTCCTGGGAGCCTGTGCAGCCCACCACTGCCAGGGTCCTGTGATCCAGGGACAACTTCCCTGGGAGAACACACAGCTCACCTCAGGCTGTTGCTACATCACTCTGGCCTCTGCTGCCACAGGCTTGCCCTGTATTCCATACCCCTCCCTCCCACTGGTGTGAGTGAGCCAGAGCCCCCTAATCAGCTGCTACTTTAATCACGTCCTGTCTGAGTGGGGACAGATGCCCTCAGGTGACCTACATGCAGAGGCAGGGCAAAATCCAAAGCTGAACACCAGGAGCTGTGCTAACAAAGAAGAGAAAGGAAAAAAAAGAAAAAGAAGAGAAAGGGAAATTTCACCCAGCAGCCTCAGGATCAGAGGATTAAATATCCACACTCAAGTTGATGTACCCTGCATCTCTGGAATACCTGGATGGACAACGAATCATCCGAAAATTGAGGTGGTGGATTTGGGGAGCAACTGTAGACTTTGGGTTTGTTTCTAAATCTAATTTGTTTCTGGTTTTATGTTTTTTGTAGTTTATTATTTAGAGTTTATTATCATTGGTAGATTTGTTTATTGATTTGGTTGTTCTCTTCATTTTTTTTATACAGATAGATATTTTTCTTCCGTTTTCTCTTTTTGTAAGGGTGTATGTGTATGATTCTTTGTGTGATTTTGTCTGTATAGCTTTGCTTTTACCATTTGCCCTAGGGTTCTGTCTGTGTGGGGGTTTTTTCTTTATTTTTTTATATTCTTGTTGTTTTTTAGTATAGTTTTTATTGCTTGTTATCACCGGTGGATATGTTTTTGGTTTGGTTGCTTTCTTCTTTCTTTCTTCCTTTTTTTTTTCTTTTTTATTACTTAAATTTTATTTTATTTTTAATATTTTTTTATTTTTTCTTTTAATCTTTTTCTTTCTTTCTTTCTTTCTTTCTTTCTTTCTTTCTTTCTTTCTTTCTTTCTTTCATTCTTTCTCTTACTTTCATTCTTTCATTCTTTCGTTCTTTCATTCTTTCTTTTCTTCTTCCCTTCCTTCTTTCTCTGTTTTATTCTGAGCCATGTGGCTGACAGGGTTTTGGTGCTCCAGCCGGGTGTCAGGCCTGTGTCTCTGAGGTGGGAGAGCTGAGTTCAGGACATTGGTCCACCATAGACCTCCTGGCTCCATGTAATATCAAATGGCAAAAACTCTCCCAAAGATCTCCATCTCAATGCTAAGACCCAGGTCCACTCAACGACCAGCAAACTACCATGCTGGAAACCCTATGCCAAACAACTAGCAAGACAGGAACACAACCCCACGCATTAGCAGAGAGGCTGCCTAAAATCATAATAAGGTCACAGACACCCCAAAACACACCACTGGACACGGTCCTGCCCACCAGAAAGACAAGATCCAGCCTCATCCACCAGAACACAGACACCAGTCCGCTCCACCAGGAAGCCTATACAACCCACTGAAACAACCTTAGCCACAGGGGGCAGACACCAAAAACAATGGGATCTATGAACCTGCAGCCTGTGAAAAGCAGACCCCAAACACAGTAAGTTAAGCAAAATGAGAAGACAGAGAAACACACAGCAGATGACAGAGCAAGGTAAAAATCCACCAGACCTAACAAATGAAGAGGAAATAGGCAGTCTACCTGAAAAAGACTTCAGAGTAATGATAGTAAAGATGATCCAAAATCTCAGAAATAGAATGGAGAAAATAAAAGAAATGTTTAACAAGGACCAACAAGAACTAAAGAGCAAAAAAACAGTGATGACAACACAATAAATGAAATTAAAAATTCTCTAGAAGGAATCAATAGCAGAATAACTGAGGCAGAAGAACAGATAAGTGACATGGAAGATAAAAGAGTGGGAATAGTACCACAGAGCAGAATAAAGAAAAAAAGAAAGAAAAGAAATGAGGATAGTCTCAGAGACCTTTGAGACAACAATTAAATGCACCAACAATCGAATTATCAGGGTCCCAGAAGAAGAAAGGGATTGAGAAAATATTTGAAGAGATTATAGTTGAAAACTTCACTAATATGGGAAAGGAAATAGTCGATCAGGAACTCCAGGAACCACAGAGAGTCCCATACAGGATAAATCCAAGGAGAAATATGCCAAGATATATATTAATCAAACTGTCAAAAACTAAATATAGGATTTGAGAAGATGGCAGAAGAGTAAGAGGCGGAGATCACTTTCCTCCCCACAAATACATCAGAAATACATCTACATGTGGAACAACTCCTACAGAACACCCACTGAATGCTGGCAGAAGACGTCAGACCTCCCAAAAGGCAAGAAACTCCCTACGTACCTGGGTAGGGCAAAAGAAAAAAGAAAAAACAGAGACAAAAGAATAGGGACAGGACCTGCACCAGTGGGAGGGAGCTGTGAAGGAAGAAAGGTTTCCACACACTAGAAGCCCCTTCGTGGGCAGAGACTGCGGGTGGCAGGGGGGGAAGCTTCAGAGCCGCGGAGGAGAGTGCAGCAACAGGGGTGTGGAGGGCAAAGCGGAGAGATTCCCACACAGAGGAGCAGTGCCAACCAGCACTCACCAGCCCGAGAGGCTTGTCTGCTCACCCGCTGGGACGGGCGGGCGCTGGGAGCTGAGGCTCAGGCTTTGGTCGGATCGCAGGGAGAGGACTCGGGTTGGCAGCGTGAACACAGCCTGAAGGGGGCTAGTGTGCAACGGCTACCAGGAGGGAGTCCGGGAAAGAGTCTCGAGCTGCCCAAGAGGCAAGAGACTTTTTCTTCCCTCTTTGTTTCCTGGTGCGTGAGGAGAGGGGATTCAGAGCGCTGCTTAAAGGAGCTCCAGAGACAGGCGCGAGCCATGGCTATCAACGCAGACGCAAGAGACGGGCATGAGACGCTAAGGCTGCTGCTGCAGCCACCAAGAAGCCTGTGTGTGAGAACAGGTCACTATTCACACCTCCCCACCCAGAAGCCTGTGCAGCCCGCCACTGTCAGGGTCCCATGATCCAGGGACAACTTCCCCGGGAGAATGCATGGCACACATAAGGCTGGTGCAACGTCATGCCGGCCTCTGCTGCCACAGGCTTGCCCCACATCCTTGCCCTTCCCTCCCCCTGGCCTGAGTGATCCAGAGCCGCCAAATCAGCTGCTCCTTTAACCCCGTCCTGTCTGAGTGAAGAACAGACGCCCTCAGGCGACCTACAAGCACAGGCGGGGTCAAATCCAAAGCTGAACCCCGGGAGCTGTGCGAACAATGAAGGGAAAGGGAAATTTCTCCCAGCAGCCTCAGAAGCAGCGGATTAAAGCTCCACAATCAACTTGATGCGCCCAGCATCTGTGGAATACCTGAATAGACAACGAAACATCCCAAATTGAGGAGGTGGACTTTGGGAGCAAGATATATTATTTTTTTCCCCTTTTCCTCTTTTTGTGAGTGTATGTGTAAGCTTCTGTGTGAGATTTTGTCTGTACAGCTTTGCTTTCACCATTTGTCCTAGGGTTCTGTCTGTCTGTTTTTTTGTTATTTTTTTAGTTTTTCAAATATTTTTCTTAATAATTATACTTTATTTTTTATTTTAATAACTTTATTTGATTTCATCTTACTTTATTTTATTTTATCCTCTTTCTTTCTTTCTTTTTATTTTTTCTCCCTTTTATTCTGAGCTGTGTGGATGAAAGGCTCTTGGTGCTCCAGCCAGGAGTCAGTGCTGGGCCTCTGAGGTGGGAGAGCCAACTTCAGGACACTGGTCCACAAGAGACCTCCCAGCTCCACATAATATCAAATGGTGAAAATCTCCCAGAGATCTACTTCTCAACACCAAGACCCAGCTTCACTCAACGACCAGCAAGCTACAGTGCTGGACACCCTATGCCAAACAACTAGCAAGACAGGAACACAGCCCCATCCATTAGCAGAGAGGCTGCCTAAAATCATAATAAGGCCACAGACACCCCAAAACACACCACCAGACGTGGACGTGCCCACCAGAAAGACAAGATCCAGCCTCATCCACCAGAACACTGGCACTAGTCCCCTCCACCAGGAAGCCTACACAACCCACTGAACCAACCTCAGCCACTGGGGACAGACACCAAAAACAACGGGAACTACGAACCTGCAGCCTGCGAAAAGGAGACCCCAAACACAGTAAGATAAGCAAAATGAGAAGACAGAAAAGAACACAGCAGATGAAGGAGCAAGGTAAAAACCCACCAGACCTAACAAATGAAGAGGAAATAGGCAGTCTACCAGAAAAATAATCCAGAATAATGATAGTAAAGATGATCTAAAATCTTGGAAATAGAATAGAGAAAATGCAAGAAACATTTCACAAGGACCTAGGAGAACTAAAGAGGAAACAAGCAATGATGAACAACACAATAAATGAAATTAAAAATACTCTAGATGGGATCAATAGCAGAATAACTGAGGCAGAAGAACGGATAAGTGACCTGGAAGATAAAAGAGTGGAAATAACTACTGCAGAGCAGAATAAAGAAAAAAGAATGAAAAGAACTGAGGACAGTCTCAGACACCTCTGAGACGATATTAAACGCCCCAACATTCGAATTATAGGGGTCTCAGAAGAAGAGAAAAAGAAAGGGACTGAGAAAATATTTGAAGAGATTATAGTTGAAAACTTCCCTAATATAGGAAAGGAAATAGTTAATCAAGTCCAGGAAGCACAGAGAGTCCCATACAGGATAAATCCAAGGAGAAACATGCCAAGACACATATTAATCAAACTATCAAAAATTAAATACAAAGAAAACCTATTAAAAGCAGCAAGGGAAAAACAACAAATAACACACAAGGGAATCCCCATAAGGTTACCAGCTGATCTTTCAGCAGAAACTCTGCAAGCCAGAAGGGAGTGGCAGGACATATTTAAAGTGATGAAGGAGAAAAACCTACAACTAAGATTACTCTACACATCAAGGGTCTCATTCAGATTTGATGGAGAAATTAAAATCCTTACAGACAAGCAAAAGCTGAGAGAGTTCAGCACCACCAAACCAGCTTTACAACAAATGCTAAAGGAACTTCTCTAGGCAAGAAACACAAGAGAAGGAAAACACCTACAATAACAAACCCAAAACAATTAAGAAAATGGGAATAGGAACATACATATCAATAATTACCTTAAATGTAAATGGATTCAATGCTCCCACCAAAAGACACAGACTGGATGAATGGATATAAAAACCAGACCCGTATATATGCTGTCTACAAGAGACCCATTTCAGACCTAGGGACACATACAGACTGAAAGTGAGGGGATGGAAAAAGATATTCCATGCAAATGGAAATCAAAAGAAAGCTGGAGTAGCAATTCTCATACCAGACAAAATAGACTTTAAAATAAAGATTATTACAAGAGACAAAGAAGGACACTACATAATGAACAAGGGATCGATCCAAGAAGAAGATATAACAATTGTAAATATTTATGAACCTAACATAGGAGCACCTCAATACATAAGGCAAATACTAACAGCCATAAAAGGGGAAATTGACAGTAACACAATCATAGTAGGGGACTTTAACACCCCACTTTCACCAATGGACAGATCATCCAATATGAAAATAAATAAGGAAACACAGGCTTTAAATGATACATTAAACAAGATGGACTTAACTGATATTTATAGGACATTCCATCCAAAAACAACAGAATACACTTTCTTCTCAAGTGCTCATGGAACATTCTCCAGGGTAGATCATATCTTGGGTCACAAATCAAGCCTTGGGACACTTAAGAAAATTGAAATTGTATGAAATATCTTTTCCGACCATGCTATGCAACTAGATATCAATTACAGGAAAAAATCTGTAAAATATACAAACACATTGGGGCAAAACAATACACTACTACATAACCAAGAGATCACTGAAGAAATCCAAGGGGAAATCAAAAAATACCTAGAAACAAATGATAATGAAACACGATGACCCAAAACCTATGGGATGCAGCAAAAGCAGTTCTAAGAGGGACGTTTATAGCAAGACAATCCTACCTCAAGAAACAAGACACATCTCCAATAAACAACCTAACCTTACACCTAAAGCAGTCAGGGAAAGAAGAAGAAAAAAACCCCACAGTTGGCAGAAGGAAAGAAATCATAAATATCAGATCAGAAATAAATGAAGAAGAAATGAAGAAAACAATAGCAAACATCAATAAAACTAAAAGCTGGTTCTTTGACAAGATAAACAAAATTGATAAACCTTATCCAGACTTATCAAGAAAAAAAGGGAGAAGACTCAAATCAACAGAATTAGAAATGAAAGAGAAGAAGTAACAACTGAAACTGCAGAAATACAAAGGATCACGTGAGATTACTACAAGCAACTATATGCTAATAAAATACACAACAACGAAGAAATGGACATATTCTTAAAAAAGCACAAACTTCCGAGACTGAACCAGGAAGAAATAGAAAGTATAAACAGACCAATCACAAGCAGTGAAATTGAGACTGTGATTAAAAATCTTCCAACAAACAAAAGCCCAAGACCAGATGGCTTCACAGGCGAATTCTATCAAACATTTAGAGAAAAGTTAACACCTATCCTTCTCAAACTCTTCCAAAATATAGCAGAAGGAGGAACATTCCCCAACTCATTCTATAAGGCCACCATCACCCTGATACCAAAACCAGACAAAGATGCCACAAAGAAAGAAAACTACAGGCCAATATCCCTGATGAACATAGATGCAAAATCCTCAACAAAATACTACCAAACAGAATCCAACAGCACATTAAAAGGATCATACACCATGATTAAGTGGGGTTTATCTCAGGGATGCAAAAGTTCTTCAATACATGCAAATCAATCAGTGTGTTAAGCCATATTAACAAATTGAAGGAGAAAAACCATATGATCATCTCAATAGATGCAGAAAAACTTCTGACAAAATTCAACACCCATTTATGATAAAAAAACCCCCAGAAGTAGGCATAGAGGGAGCTCACTTCAACATAAAAAGGCCATCTATGACAAACCCACTTCCAACATCGTTTTCCATGGTGAAAAACTGAAAACATTTCCTCTAAGATCAGGAACAAGACCAGGCTGTCCACTCTCACCACTATTAAACATAGTTTTGGAAGTTTTAGCCACAGCAATCAGAGAAGAAAAAGAAATAAAAGGAATCCAAATAGGAAAAGAAGAAGTAAAGCTGTCACTGTTTGCAGATGACATGATACTATACACAGAGAATCCTAAAGATGTTACCAGAAAACGACTAGAGCTAATCAATGAATTTGGTAAAGTTGCAGGATACAAAATTAATGCACAGAAATCTCTTGTATTCCTATACACTAATGATGAAAAATCTGAAAGGGAAATTAAGGAAACACTCCCATTTACCACTGCAACAAAAAGAATAAAATACCTAGGAATAAACCTACCTAAGGAGACAAAAGACCTGTATGCAGTAAACCATAAGACACTGATGAACGAAATTAAAGATGATACAAATAGATGGAGGGATATACCATGTTCTTGGATTGGAAGAATCAATATGTGAAAATGACTATACTACCCAATGCAATCTACAGATTCAATGCAATCCCCATCAAACTACCACTGGCATTTTTCACAGAACTAGAACCAAAAATTTCACAATTTTTGTGGAAACACAAAAGACCTCGAATAGCCAAAGCAATCTTGAGAAAGAAAAATGGAGCTGGAGGAATCAGGCTCCGGAACTTCAGACTATACTACAAAGCTACAGTAATCAAGACAGTATGGTACTGGCACAAAAACTGAAATATAGGTCAATGGAACAGAATAGAAAGCCTAGACATAAACCCATGCACTTATGGTCACCTTATCTTTGATAAAGGAGGCAAGACTATACAATGGAGAAAAGACAGCCTCTTCAATAAGTGGCACTGAGAAGACTGGACAGGTACATGTAAAAGAATGAAATTAGAACACTCTCTAACACTATACAGAAAAATAAACTCAAAATGGATTAAACACTTAAATGTAAGGCCAGACACTATAAAACTCTTAGTGGAAAACATAGGCAGAGTACTCTATGACATAAATCACAGCAAGATCCTTTTTGACCCACCTCCTAGAGAAATGGAAATAAAAACAAAAATAAATAAATGGTACCTAATGAAACTACAATAATCTATAAAAATATAAAATAACTATGTTGTACACCTGAAACTAAGACAACATTGTAAATCAATTCTACTTCAATAAAAATGAAATTAAATGTTTCATAAACATTTTAAAGTGTTTTATTATGAAATATCTTGAATAGAAAAGTACAGAGAATACTATAACAATTCTTGTATAACCACCACTCATATTTAACACAAAAACAGATTTAATTATATTAAAATAAAGAGATACACTGTGAGTGAACTATATAACACAGTAGATGCAAATGCTTAATTGGTGTAAATGGCAAAAAGATACTAGATTCAAGAGAAGTGGGTCATTACTTCTGAGTAGTGGTGTAAAAAAATCTGAACCAAGGAGGTAATATTTGACCTGAACCTTGAAAGATGAGTACAATTACTGCTGAAGAATAGAGTGAGAAGCAAGAAGAACAATAAACCCTGGGGAAATGTGTAAAGGAGTAGAAGTATACGCCAAAGATGCTGAGAACGGAGGACAGTCCAGTATGGACACAACCAAAAAAGTCAAGCTTTGGGAAGAGGAATTTCACATAGGGAGAAGGGACTGGAATATTAGAGTCAACTAAGTTCATGAACAATCTTCATGCTTTGATAAGGAGCATAACTGAATGAGTGGATGAATTAATTTACTGATCTATAGTCAATAATACAACACTATGTATACAACACTATACTATGAAGTATTTTAATACTTCATTAAAACTTTTTTTAGGGAGATCACTCTAGTGGCATTAAGGGGAACAACTAAACCAGCAAAACTGAAGTATAAAGGTACTCACTGTACTCTGGGTAATAGATGATAACAGATTGAAGTAAAGCAATAGCAACATGAGTAGAGAGGTGAGAGGAGAAAAAAAGACAACTGGTTGGGGGGGGCGGGTAAAATCAGTTAATAGCTTCAAGAGATTCCCCCACATTTGTGTCAGGGTATTTAATTATAAGTAACAAGTACTGCCAATTAAACTAAATTTTCTCTTTGCCCACCATGTATTGACATGTATATAAGCATGCTTTTCATTAATTTTCAAATGGAGATCTGCCCTGTGTCCAACTGCCCAAAGAAAAGATTATTAAAAATGTTGTGAGGTGATATACTATTTCTATTATTTACTGCTGTTTAAAAACCACCCCCAGTTCTTAATTGCCTAAAACTACAACCCATTTTATTATATATCACAACTCTGTGGGTGGACTGGACTCAGTTCAGCTTTGCAGTTCTACTTCACGTGATGTTAGTTGGAGCCAAAGTAATCTGGGCTGTAACTGGGCTGAAAAATCCAAGATGGGTCACTCGTGTCTGGTTTTGATGCTGGCTGTCAGCTGAGAGCTCAGCTGGGAGTTTTGAGAGCAGTGCCTCCATTCTCTTCTACATGGCCTTTCTATGTTGTTTGGACTTATAAGAGCAAGCAAGTAGAAGATGTTCATCCTCTTAAGGCCTGAGCTACAAAGTCCTTAGATGTCACTTCTGATTGCTTCACTTCGTCAAAACCAGTCTCAAGGACAGTCCAATTTCAAAGAGAATATCAATGAGCCCCACCTCTTGATACAAGGAGCAGAATGCACATATGAGGAGGCGAAGACTGTTTGAGGCCATCTTTGGGAACAAGTTAACTCCAATGTGTTCTCAAATGATTCAAATTAAGGAAACTGACTTGAAAATGTTCTATCTTTCCAATGATTAGGAATCTAAAATCAATATCATAAGGTAATTGGGGAGGGGCTGAAAGGAGTTGCTGCTGCAGGTGGCCTGGCTTTAGGAAGATCAGGTGTTGCACAAAATTGCATTCTTTCATATTAAGGTAAACATAAAAACGTGCTTCTGTGATCCTTCAGCTTCTCTGAAAACTGATTGGCTTGTGCTGAAGCTCAGAAGAAAATTTCTCAGTGGAACTTTTCCCAGGCCACCATATGTGAGGAAGCTCAAACAGTCTGTCACTATCAAGGTGCAAGTGGGAAGGAACTGTGGCCTCCAGCCCTCAGCATTGGCTGAACCCCCAGCTGATAGCCAGCCATATGAATGTGCCAGCCGTAAGTGAGCCATCTTGAAAATGCATCTTTCAGTCCCAGGCAAGTCACCTCAGCTGCCACTCAATGGTACAAAGATGAACCATCCTTGCTGATCACTACCTACAATGCAGGGTGCAGACACCAGAAGCAAGAGGAACTATGATCCTGCAGCCTGAGGAAAGGAGGTCACAAACACAGCAAATTAGACAAAATGAGATGACACAAAAATATGTTGCAGACGAATGAGCAAGATAAAAACCTACAAGAACAATTAAATGAAGAGGAGATACCCAATCTACCTGAAAAAGAATTTAGAGTAATGATGGTAAAGATGATGCAAGGTCTCAGAAAAAGAATGGAAGCACAGATACAGAAGACAGAAGAAACATTTAACAAAGAACTAGAAGAAGTAAAGAACAAATAAACAGAGATGAACAATACAATAACTGAAAAGAAAAATACACTAGAAGGAATTACTGCAGAATAACTGAGGCAGAAGAATGGATAAGTGAGCTGGGAGACAGAATGGTGGAAATCACTGCCATGGAACAGAAAAAAGATTTTAAAAATGAAAGGAAATGAAGACAGTCTCAGAGACCTCTAGGACAACAGTAAACACAGCAATTGTTGAATTATAGTGGTCTGAGAAGAAGAGAAAGAGAAAGTTCCTGAGAAAATATTTGAAGAGATTATAGTTGAAAACTTCCCTACTTGGGAAAGGAAATAGTCACACAAGTCTAGGAAGCATAGAGAGTCCCATACAGGATAAACCCAAGGAGGAACATGTTGAGACACATATAAATCAAACTAACAAAAATTAAATAGAGAAAATATATTAAAAGGAACAAGAGAAAAGCAACAAATAACTTATGAGGGAATACCCATAAGCAGCTGATTTTTCAGCAGAAACTCTGCAAGCCAGAAGGGAGTGGCAGGATATACTTAAAATGTTAAAAGGGGAAAACCTACAACCAAGAATACTTTACCAAGCAAGGCTCTCATTCAGATTCGATGGAGAAATCAAAAGCTTTACAGACAAGCAAAAGCTAAGAGAATTCAGCACCACCAAACCAGCTTTACAACAAATGCTAAAGGAACTTCTCTAGGCAAGGGAAATGGGAAATGCAAACCAGAAAACAACAATAGATACACACACACACAAAAAAAAAGAAAAAGCAACCCAAACCCAACACTAAAGATGGTTATCAAAACAGAAAAGAAGAAAAAGAGGAAGGGAGGGAAAAACCCCTACAAAAACAAACCCAAAACAATTAAGAAAATGGTCATAGGAACATACATATCGAAAATTACCTTAAATGTAAATGGATTAAATGCTCCAACCAAAAGACACAGGCTGGCTGAATGGATACAAAACTAAGACCCATATGCATGCTGTCTACAAGAGACCCACTTCAGACACAGGGAACAAACAGACTAAAAGTGAGGGGATGGAAAAAGATATTCCATGTAAATGGAAATCAAAAGAAAGCTGGAGTAGCAATCCTCATATCACACAAAATAGACTTTAAAATAAGGACTGTTACAGGAGACAAGGAAGGACCGTACATAATGATCAAGGGATCAATCCAGGAACAAGATATAACAATTGTAAATATATATGCACCCAACATAGGAGCACCTCAATATACAAGGCAAATGCTAACAGCCATAAAAGGGGAAATCAGCAGTAACACAATAATAGTGGGGGTTTTTAACACCCCACTTACACCAATGGACAGATCATACAGACAGAAAATTAATAAGAAACACAAGCCTTAAATGACACATTAGACAAGATAAACTTAATTGTTATTTACAGGACATTCCATCCAAAAGCAGCAGAATACACTTTCTTCTCAAGTGCACATAGAACATTCTCCAGGACAGATCACATTTTGGGTCACAAACCAAGCCTCGGTAAATTTAAGAAAATTGAAATCAAATCAAGCATCTTTTCCAACTACAATGCTATGAGATTAGAAATCAATCATAGGGGAAAAAATGTTAAAAACACAAACACATGGAGGCTAAACAATACGTTACTAAATAACCAGTGGATCGTTAAAGAAATCAAAGAAGAACTCAAAAAATACCTCGAGGCAAATGACAACAAAAACACGACAATCCAAAACCTATGAGTTGCAGCAAAAGCAGTTCTAAGAGTTAAATTTATAGCAATATAACCTAACCTCAAGAAACGAGAAAAATCTCAACTAGACAACCTAACCTTACAACTAAAGCAACTAGAGAAAGAAGAAGAAATACAACCCAAAGTGAGTAGAAGGAAAGCAATCATATAAAGATCAGAGCAGAAATATATGAAATAGAGACAAAGAAAACAAGAGCAAAGATCAATGAAACTAAAAGCTGGTTCTTTGAGAAGATAAACAAAATTGATAAACCTTTAGCCAGACTCATCAAGAAAAAAAGGGAGAGGGCTCAAATCAATAAAATTAGAAATGAAAAAGGAGAAGTTACAATGGACACCACAGAAATATAAACAATAAGAGATTACTACAAGCAACTATACACCAATGAAATGGACAACCTGGAAGAAATGGACAAATGTTTAGGAAGGTACAACCTTCCAAGACTGAACCAGGAAGAAATTGAAAATATGAACAGACCAATCACAAGTCCTGAAATTGAAACTGTGATTAAAAATCTTCCAACAAACAGAAGTCCAGGACCAGATGGCTTCACAGGTGAATTCTATCAAACATTTAGAGAAGAGTTAACACCTACCCTTCTGAAACTTTTCCAAAAATTGCAGAGAAAGGAACACTCGCAATCTCATTCTATGAGGCCACCATCACCCTAATACCAAAATCAGACAAAGATATCACAAAAAAAGAAAATTACAGGCCAGTATCACTGATGAACACAGATGCAAAAGTCCTCAACAAAATACTAGCAAACAGAATCCAACAACACATTAAAAAGATCATACACCATGATCAAGTGAGATTTATACTGGGAATGCAAGGAGTTTTCAATATCTGCAAATCAGTGTGATACACCACATTAAAAAATTGAAGAATAAAAACCATATGATCATCTCAATAGATGCAGAAAAAGCTTTCGAAAAAATTCAACACCGTTTATGATAAACACTCTCCAGAATGTGGGCATAGAGGGGACATACCTCAACATACTAAAGACCATATAATGACAAACCCACAGCAAACATCATTCTCAATGGTGAAAAACTGAAAGCACTTCCTCTAATATCAGGAACAAGACAAGGATGTCCACTTTC
This sequence comes from Eschrichtius robustus, assembly GCF_028021215.1. Taxonomy (NCBI): domain Eukaryota; kingdom Metazoa; phylum Chordata; class Mammalia; order Artiodactyla; family Eschrichtiidae; genus Eschrichtius; species Eschrichtius robustus. Next base: position 51,832,175 of record NC_090826.1, read on the forward strand.
ACCACTTTTATTCAACATAGTTTTGGAAATCCTAGCCACAGCTATCAGAGGAGAAAACGAAATAAAAGGAATCCAAATTGGAAAAGAAGAAGGAAAACTGTCATTGTTTGCAAATGACATGATAGCATATATAGAAAATCCTAAATATGTTACCAGAAAACTAGAGCTCATCCATGAATTTGGTTCACAAAATTAATACACAGAAATCTTGTGCATTCCTACACACTAGCAATGAAAGAAGACAAAGAGAGATTAAAGAAACAATCCCATTCACCACTGCATCAAAAAGAATAAAATACCTAGGAATAAACCTACCTAAGGAGACAAAAGACCTGTTGCTGTAAACCATAAGACACTGATGAAAGAAATAAAAGATGACACAAACAGATGCAGACATATACCATGTTCTTGAATTGGAAGAATCAATATTGTAAAAATGACTATACAACCTAAAGCAGTCTACAGATTCAATGCAATCCCTATCAAATTACCAATAGCATTTTTCACAGAACTAGAACCAAAAAAATTACAATTTGTATGGAAACTCAAAAGACCCCAAATAGCCAAAGCAATCTTGAGAAAGAAAAACGGAGCTGGAGGAATCAGGCTCCCTAACTTCAGACTATACTACAAAGCTACAGTCAACAAAACAGTATGGTACTGGCACAAAAACAGAAATATAGATCAATGGAACAGGATAGAAAGTCCAGAGATAAACCCACACACCTATGGTCAATAATCTATGACAAAGGAGGCAAGAATATACAATGGAGAAAACACAGTCTCTGTAAAAGTTGGTGTTGGGAAAACTGGACAACTACAAGTAAAAGAATGAAATTAGAACACTCCCTAGCACCATACAAAAAAATAAACTCAAAATGGATTAAAGACCTAAATGTAAGGCCAGATACTATAAAACTTTTAGAGGAAAACATAGGGAGAACATTCTCTGACATAAAGAGCAGCAAGATCTTTTTCAATCCACCTCCTAGAATAATGAAAATAAAAATGATAATAAACAAATGGTACCTAATTAAACTTAAAAGCTTTTGTACAGCAAAGGAAACCATAAACAAAAAGACAACCCTCAGAATGGTAGAAAATATTTGCAAACGAAGCAACCAACAAGGGATTAATTTCCAAAATGTACAAATAACTCATTCAGCTCAATATCAAAAACCAAAACACAATCAGAAAATGGGCAAAAGATCTAAATAGACATTTCCCCAAAGAATAGGTACAGATGGCTAAAACCACATGAAAATGTGCTCAGCATCACTAATTATTAGAGAAATGCAAGTCAAAATTACAATCAGGTATCACCTCACACTGGTCAGAATGGCCATCATCAAAAAATCTGTAAACAATAAATGCTGGAGAGGGTGTGGAGAAAAGGGAACCCTCCTACACTGTTTGTGAGAATGTAAGTTGGTACAGCCACTATGGAGGCAAACCATAATTTGAAAAGATACATGTACCCACCACGTTCACTGAAGCACGATTTACAATAGCCAGGACATGGAAGCAACCTAAATGTCCATTGACAGTGAAATGGATAAAGAAGTTGTGGTACATATATACAATGGAATATAACACAGCCATAAAAAAAACAAAATAATGCCATTTTCAGCAACATGGATGGACCTAGAAATTGTCAGACTGAGTGAAGTATGTAAGTCAGATGGAGAAAGACAAATATCATATGATATCACTTATATGTGGAATCTAACAAAAAGGGTACAAATGAACTCTACAAAACAGAAATAGAGTTACAGATGTAGAAAACAAACTTATGGTTACCAGCATGTAAGTGCAGGGAGGGACAAATTGGGAGATTAGGATAAACATATACACACTACTATATATAAAATAAATAACTAATAAGGACCTACTGTATAGCACAGGGAACTCTACTCAATACTCTAATGGCCTATATGGGAAACGAATCTTAAAAAGAGTTGATTATATGTATGTGTATAACTGATTCACTTTGCTGTGTACCTGAAACTAATGCAACACTGTAAATCAACTATACTCCAATAAAAATTTAAAGAAATAAGGTAATTAGTAGCTAGTCTGCCTACATTCTTGGGCATTCTCCTCTAATCCCATAATTTTCACTATTTCCTATGCCCTGATGGTTTCTGAAATGATATCCATCCTGAACTCTAGAATCCTATAGATAATGGCTCTTTAAATTGGATCTTCCACAGACAGATCAAACTTCAATATGCCTAAATGCAAATTACCCCCTCATCTCCCACTCTGAACCACTTCACCTGCCAAAGGAGCCCACTGTGTTTTCCTCTGAGGTTTTGTGCTTCTTTGCATGACATTCTTGTCCATGCTTCTGCTTCAGTTGGGCTTCTCAAATGTTAATATGCAAAAGCATCACTTGGGTATCTAGTTAAAATGCAAATTCTGGTTCAGTAGGTCTGAAGTGAGGCCTAAGAATCTGCATCAGTTTCCCGATGATGCCAATACGTCTGGTCCATGAAGCATAAGTTCTAAGTCACAGAACTTGTATTTGTATGACACTGTATTATTTCCCTTTTCCTGCAAAAACAATTATTCACCAAATCTTCTCAATTATTCTAAATACTTGTCAATAAATACTCAAATCTATTCCCTCCTCTTCTTTTCTCTCCTTTTTCTAGTCTGGATAATTGCAGTGAGTTTCTCACTTACCTATTTGGTCTTATCTAACACTAATGTATCTTACATTGTGCTGTGAAAGTATCTTTTTAACATGAAAATACAATCGTGTTACTTCTCCTCGCTTAACACTTTCCAGTGCCTCCTACAGGATGAAGGATAAACTCATTGGAATATACTGCCCTACTTATATGTCCCACAATGCCTACAAGTCTCCACTTTTAACATGACCTTTCCCCCACCCCTCTCATGCACATAGTCTATGCTCCAGAACACAGAGTGATCTTCTTAATATCTTGGCTTCTGTACATGCTGTTTTCCTGACTCCAATGCAACTTATCCTTTAAATATCAATTAAAATATGACCTACCTCCTGATGCCTTCTCTAACCCCCAAGGTGAATGTAGGAACCCCTTCTTCTAAGTGTTCACTACACTTTCTATGTACCATCATCAAATCAATCTTTCTTTGTATTATAATTATTTGTTTTCATGTTTCTGTTTCCATTAAACAATATAACATTTGAGACCAAAGACCATAATATCCTAGTGCCTATCCCCCCAGCTTAGAAAATGGCTATGATTGTACACATTGAGGAAAATAAATAAGTGAATAAATTATCTCAATCAGTATTTGACATTATTTGTAAAATTGGATTTTAGCCCAAAACAAGAAAGAATTTTATTGCAACTAAACCTCTTGTGTACGTACTTTATGCAGTAGTGAACTCCGACCACCTGAGAGAAAAATAGGCAGTGGTAATATAAAAGGAGCTTCCATTTTAAGTGTGTATATTAACCACGTAATATTTCAAGTCTCTTACAATTATGAGACTCTATGATATAAGATGACTTTGAAAAGGATATTAATTTTTGAAAGATTTCCAGACCATATAATAAATACTCCTAAACTATATAGGAATTCCTAATTTGCGGAACATAGAAGAAAGTAGTCTGTCGTCTACATTTTCAATTATGTGTCACTTAAGTTTCCCTGAAATGAATCATGATCATCAGTATTTCCTCAACACATCTTCCACTACAACCAAAAGTTTTCCAGCTCAACAGAAAGACCCAGATTACTATAGCTTCAAGAGGCAGGGTAGTATTATAGACAACCTGATTTTGACTTTTTTTCAATGTTATTTCTAACCTCTGTAAAATCTTTGCACTTCAAGTCAGGAAAGGAATTATTGCCAGAAGAAAATTAGAATTTATTGAATCATAGTCTCAAAGAACAGAAGACACACTTTTCTTTTGGAGACATTGCATTAAAACCATAATGGTCACTTTTTGGCCCATCTTACAGGAAAAACTGCTAATATTCTTCCAATTTGATATTTGAATAATATTCTCTCACCAGCCATAAGGTTCAAGAATATCATGACTAACTGAGCTCTACAAATTCATTTATTCAATTAATCAAAAATTATTAAGTATTTAGAAGTGCTACATATCATTTAATGTTATGTGCATATACAAACAAGACAACTGCTACCCCAAAGAAAGATCAAAGTCAATTTTTTAAATGGCAATACAGGAACAACAAAAGTTTCCTGATATTAGCTAATTAAGTGACTAAATCAATGAAAAGCTATTTCACCAAATTAACTTTTTTTTTTTTTTTTTTTTTTTTTTTTTACTTTTGCACTTACTTTTCTTCTGCCATATTTAGGTGACTGGAGATTGGATGTGTTTTCCCTTTAGTGTGTGTGATATTTTAACCTCTATCATGGTGGACGTATGCCCTATCCACTTTTTTTGTCTTTGCCCTATGCTGTGCCCCACCTCTGGGCCAGCCATAGAGGTTGTCTGACACATACAGAGTCTAGGTGAGTTCACCACAGCCAGATTTTCTCCAGGGCCAGTGCTAGAACAGGAACATGGGCAGAACAGTTATGACAAAGGTAAATCAAACATACTGAGAACAAGTCTTTAAGGAGTTGGTGAGCTAATCTCTGGTGCACTGACTCTTGGAAATGGAATCTCGGGAAGTCAACATTAGACTCACTATCAAAGATCTCATAATCTAGTCAGAGGACAAAGGAGTAAACTGATGATCACAGTAGAAGCCAAGTCCTCCAAGCGTGACTCCTGGACTAACAACATCGGCATCACTTGGACGCTGTTTAGAATGCAGATTCTCAAGGCCCACCTTGATCTAATGAATCAGAATCTCAGACTGGGACCCAACAATCTGGGTTTAATGAGCCCTCCAGGTGATTCTGCTGAAGGCACGAGTTTGAGAACAGTGGTGAGTGTGAGAAGTGTTCTGGTAGAGGGACATTTCCCAGAATGGTATGAAGCACAGAAAGGGCTAATTAGACCAGCTGGGAGAACGTAAGACAGGCTTCCCCAATGAGTTAGCACCTGACCCTTTTTAATCACTTAATTCAGCTGCTTCTATTTTCTTAAATTCTGCTAGGGCTGATAACAATAATAATACCTAATTTGAATTTCTTCATATCTCCCTTCTCTCAACGACTTTCCAGTGACTGTTGAAAATAATGAGAAACACAGGAAATGGGGATTTTGAGAGAAAATGGAGATGATGTAGATAGTAAAGAAATAACCAATTTTTCTTTAATGCTGTACAGTGGGTTTTAGGGCTAATTAACCTAGAGTTAAGGTTATCAAATTTAGCAAAACTATAATATGTCCAGTTAAATTTGAAGGTCAGAAAAAATGATTAATTTTTTAGCATAAGGATGCCCCATGAAATATATGGAATTTACTTATACTAAAAAAAATATTCATTTATTACTTGAAATTCAGTGCAACTGTGTGTCCTGTATTTTATCTGGTAACCCTATCCTGAGTTCAAGTCACAGACTACCATGCATTCACTTCTTACCTTAAATTGGGATTAACAACAATACCAGCAGATATTTGTTGGGCAGTTACTATTCACTAGACATGATTCAAAGCATGTGGAAGCATTCCTACTAAATCCTCACAATATCATTATTATTCTCCTTATACACATAGGAAACTGAGGCTTAGCAATTGGGTCAAAGCTAGTAGAAGGTAGAGTCACAATTTTAATCCATACTTAGCCTGATTCCAGAAGTTTTAATGACTACATTCTATTCTTTATCCTATAGTGAAATTTTCTTAGTCCTTGTGAAACTTAGTTTCATTTCTTGGGGTTATTGTGAAGACTAATTGAGATTATATATGGTACCTAACCCAGTTTGTGGCCACACATAGAAACACTTATTAATAGTAATATATTCAAAATCAAGAAAACTGACCCCCAAATATACTTGGCTTCAGAACAATACTTCTACTCTACTGTAACCACAAGTTAACAAGTGAGTCTTGAGAAAGAGGGACTCTGGTTTGTCTGGAACAGTATGGACTTATGTTTTGGCCTGAGGTCATTTAGAACAGAGTCAAAGTTAAATAATGTATATCCTGGCCAGGAGTTACTGATCTCTGTGCATGCTGACGGGAGGGGTATCCCTCCACAGAATGCCACAGTCAGTGGAGGAAAAATGGCACCACAGAGTTTCACCTTGAGCCCTAGATTACTAGGAGACCACAAGGGCCACAGCTTTCTAAATGGATAAGGTGAGAACTACAGTGACCATATGGATAAGGAGTGGAATGAACAAAAAGCCTAGAGCAAGAATGAGAGGAGACAGTAGGTGTGATTGTCAAAAGCATTAATCTTGGTGTGCCCTACTTCACTGGTTTTGCTGAGGATTCGACGTATGGTACTGGCACAAAAACAGAAATATACATCAATGGAACAGGATAGAAAGCCCAGAGATAAAACCACGCACATATGGTTACCTTATTTTTGATAAATGAGGCAAGGATATACAATGGAGAAAAGACAGCCTCTTCAATAAGTGGCGCTGGGAAAACTGGACAGCTACATGTAAAAGAATGAAATTAGAACACTCCCTAACACCATACACAAAAATAAACTCAAAATGGATTAAAGACTTAAACGTAAGGCTAGACACTATAAAACTCTTAGAGGGAAACATAGGCAGAACACTCTATGACATAAATCACAGCAAGATCCTTTTGACCCACATTCTAGAGAAAGGGAAATAAAAACAAAAACAAACAAATGCGACCTAATGAAAATTAAAAGCTTTTGCACAACAAAGGAACTCATGCACAGGACGAAAAGACAACGCTCAGAATGGGAGAAAATATTTGCAAATGAAGCAACTAACAAAGGATTAATGTCCAAAATATACAAGCAGCTCATGCAGCTCAATAACAAAAAAACAAACAACCCAATCCAAAAATGGGCAGAAAACTTAAACAGACATTTCTCCAAAGAAGATATACAGATTGCCAACAAACACATGAAAGGATGCTCGACATCACTAATCATTAGAGAAATGCAAATCAAAACTACAATGAGGTATCAGCTGACACTGGTCAGAATGGCCATCATCAAAAAATCTACAAACAATAAATGCTAGAGAGGATGTGGAGAAAAGGGAACCCTCTTGCACTGTTGGTGGGAATGTAAATTGATACAGCCACTGTGGAGAACAGTATGGAGGTTCCTTAAAAAACTAAAAATAGAACTACCATATGACCTAGTAATCCCACTACTGGACATATACCCTGAGAAAACCATAATTCAAAAAGTCATGTACCACGATGTTCATTGCAGCACTATTTACAATAGCCAGGACATGGAAGCAACCTAAGTGTCCATCGACAGATGAATGGATAAAGAAGATGTGGCACATATATACAATGGAATATTACTCAGCCATAGAAAGAAACAAAATTGAGTTATTTGTAGTGAGGTGGATGGACCTAGAGTCTGTCATACAGAGTGAAGTAAGTCAGAAAGAGAAAAATAAATACTGTATGCTAACACATATATATGGAATCTAAAAAAAAAAAAAAAAAAGAGGTTCTGATGAACCTAGGAGCAGGACAGGAATTAAGACGCAGGCATAGAGCATGGATTTGAGGACACTGGGAGGGGGAATGGTAAGCTGGGATGAAGTGAGAGAGTGGCATGGACATATATACACTACCAAATGTAAAATAGATAGCTAGTGGGAAGCAGCCGCATAGCACAGGGAGATCAGCTAGGTGCTTTGAGACCACCTAGAAGGGTGGGATAGGGAGGGAGGGAGGGAGACGCAAGAGGGAGGGAATATGGGGATATTTGTATACATATAGCTGATTCACTTTGTTATACAGCAGAAACTAACACACCATTGTAAAGCAATTATACTCCAATAAAGATGTTAAAAAAAAAAGTGACATATGTGCTAGGGAAGTGATACATGCTCAATAGAGGATATACATTTTAATTATTATCAATATTATTATTATGAAACAAACAGGTAATCCTTTCCGCAAAAGGATTCTTTCTAAAACAAGAATCATGAACTCTTCCAAGTCACGGTTGTTTGTCTCAAGCAAGGCTCAAATAATAGATCTGTATGTGCTTTAGAATTTGTCATCCTAAAGCAAAAAGAACAAAGAAGAGCTCTTGTTCCTACCTCTCTATTAGTTACCATCATAAGCTTTAAAGTGTCTAAACTTTTACCTTATTGCAAACTACCAAGTTAGCCTGCCATGAATTCATGGATGCTGTTAGAAGACATAAGACAAAGGACAGTTCATTACTCAAAGCGATATCAGCAGCCAGAGTATCAGCAGAGTTTGCACTGTTCCCCAGGTTCCAATTTCCACAGCATGACAGGAAGAGGGCTAAATATTACCTGCACTTTGTATTAACACAGTGGATTGTGTCACAGGAGAGAACCCTGAGCCGAGAACACCCAAATCTTTTTAAATGGGTGTTAAAAGCACCTCCCCTTTCTCCAGGGAGTAGGAGAGTATTATCTTTACTATGCTAGACAGTAAACATGCTTGTCTTCGGAGGCTATAAGCAAATGTGCCCTTTGCTCTGGTAGGAAACACTATCTCTATCGTCCAAGAATTTTCACTATACTAACATCTTTGAAAAAATAGTCCAGAGCTAAAGTCACCAAAACAAGCCAGAAAACCATGCTGATGTTCCATGTTTTGCAATAAATAGACCCAGCATAATTTTAGGTGGCTCTGATTATGACATAATTTACTGCTTGCATGTACTGTTTCAGGATATAAATAATGTTATGACGATGCTTCAAAAATGGCAGCCCTGTGTTCTGACTCTTCCGAAAACAAATGTGTGGAAAAAATATGCTTCTTGGAAATATCTAAGAGAATTTTTAGCAAAATTCAACAACGCATGCACTGGCATAGACAGCCAAATTCTATGATAAGCTCTCAATAACAACCTGTGTTTTTTCCTACCATAGCTTTTATCATAGTTGTAACTATGTAAGCATGTGTTTACCTTTTCATTTAATTTCTGTCTGTCTCCCTAGAGTATAAGCTCTCTTTCACTAAGGGACCTCTTTTTTTATGCTTATGTTTGAGTAACCTAGCATGGCACCTGACATATAGCAGATATATACAATAAATATATGCAACAAATATTTTTTGAATGTTGACTGAATTGAAGTGTACTTCACTTATAAACAAAATATTAAAATTCCATCACAAGGTGCAATTCTATCACACACTTTATCTTTACCAGGACTTCCAAAGAATCTGATTTGAGTTTCCTAAGAGGCTGGATGGGGAAATGACCTAAGAAATCACCTAGGGTTTCCACTTTATTGTATAGATGAGGAAACCATGAGCCAGAGATAGCAAATGAATTATCCAAAGTCACACAGCACGTTGTGATAGACCTAGGCTAAAATTCAAGTTTCCTGAGTCCTGGCTGAATGCTGTTTCCCCAATAAGATTTCTTCACCTGTTCCTTCAGCCTCTTCTGGCAATGTTTGAAAGCACTTCCATGTTTATCCACTATGAAGAAATGTGGTAATGTGTTGTTAAGGCAGGAGTGGAGAGATGGGAATATCTGCAGCTCTATGCTAATACCACCTCACTGTCATTATATGGGTCAGGGAGCCTGCACTTCCAAACACAAAAATAATGTGCAATGTGTTTTCAAAGTTTTCAACTTTGCCTGATGTTTTTTTGAAGTGTGCTGAGAAAAGAAGGCATGACACAACTCAGAAAGACAGAGATATATCAAAATGTCTGCAAATCTGCCAAAGCCCAATTCCAATGAACCAGAGACATTTCTATTTTTTCTCCTATCTTATTTAAACTGGCAAATAAGAAACTTTACCTACTTTATTATCAGATTGTGACAAATTGGTAGTGAAAGCATTATTGTTTAGGGCTGCAGATACGTTAAAACAGAGAACTTAAAGAATTTCACCTCTTCCAAGATTTTAGAAATTTCCTGTAGTAACCATCCCACAAAAAGTGAAACAAGCATCCCCACAGTGAAGATCCTGGGAAGTCATTTCTGTTTCTAATACAAAAGAGTGCTTGATATTCTGCTTACCCTGCGGGCTCCGCAACATCCCTGTGACCAATTGTTCCTGCAGGAGCCAGCTCTGCCAAAGATGTTGCTTTGGAGGAAAGATGCTCTATAAATGTAATAAATAAATAAATGAATGGACTAGGCAGAACAGCATAGGCTCTGGATTAAACAGAGGCAAGAATTTGGTTTTCAGATTTAAAAGGAATGAGGGACTGGTCTCAGTCTCCCACCTTGGGAAAAGCTACAAAGATTTATTTTTGTGAACATATCACAATTCTCATTCTCATGCAACTGTAGTTATTGGAGTACCTGAGGTAAGATTACTTTATGGCCCAACGAGAGCAAATACAGGCTTCTCTTGCCTTATAGGCTAAGTGGTTTCACACTCATTTCTGAGCAATGAATATAAGTTTCTAGTGAATTCCATGAAAAGAGTTTTAGAGTTGTAATGCTACAGAGCAAAAGTTACCATAGTGTGAATGGAAAACTTTTAGTGAGAGGCTAGCCATTTTTCTGAGGAAAACTGGACAAGTAATACTCTTGCAATGTGTTTCAGAATCTGGTATCTCATTCTATAATTTCTAACATAGATATTGCTTTCATGCATTGAAGATGACTTAAGTCTGTATTCTTACAGATTCACAATTTGACTCATCTCCTTCTATGGAACTGAGATTTTAGTATGTAATGGATTACACTGTATTAGAACATTTTGCTAGCAAGTTCCACCATTAAGGCATATCTTACCCTTGCCTAGCCATTTTTTTTTTTTTTTTTTTTAGGTCTGAGGGTTTGATTTGTAGAATCACAGTATTCTTTTGGTTCTTTTTAACCAATTTTCCCTTCATCTACAGAAAAGATACCAATTGCCTCACTCTTGTGTGTCAGAAATTTAGGAATATTTGGAAGCCATTGTAAAATCAGGCTTGGTTTGTGGACCACACCAATGTCAATTTTCTGGTTTTGAGAGATCTTTAGTTAACCAAAATGTTACCATTGAGGAGACTAGGCAAAGAGTGCATGAGACTTCTCTGTTCTATCTTTGAAACTCCACATGAATTTAGAATTATTTTAAAATAAAAAGTGAAAGAAAAAATAGACTTGGAAATAGAAGATATAAAAGTAGGAAACAGGCCTAATAGTGACAAACTGGAAAAACTAACTCTCTACATGTATATTTATTAAGCTATAACATGGAAATAGCATCTAGTATTGAGTAACAGTTAAATGAGATTAAATGTAATGGCTTGTTTATGCAGAGGCAATATGGCGAAATTAATACCATGTCCTCTAAAGTCAGACTGTCTCACTCAAATCCCAGGTCATGCAATGTCTGTTTGTGTCCTTGGCCCAGGAATTTAATCTTGCCTCAGTATCTGAATCTGGAAATTGGGATAATGATAATAACATCACTTATAAGACAGCGTGTTTAAATGAGTTAATATATGTAAGGTACTTAGAACAATGCCTGGTACTTAGCAGTTATGCATGGTTGTCAGCCATATTATGAAGAAATCACTTCACACCTAGTTCAGTAAATGTTAGTTTTCTTTCTTTTTCTGATTATTAGTTAAAGCCTATAGGCAGTCCATCTAAAGCAGCATAGAACAAAAAGAATTGTGGTATATTTACATAATTGAATACTATAAAATAGTGAGTGAACAAGCTTCTACTACATGCAAAAATATGGATGAATCACACAAACATAATACTGAGTGAAAGAAACCATCCACCAAAAGGTGCTTATTGTAAGATTGCAGTTTATGTAAAATAATAAATAATAAATAGAAATAAGAGCAAATAATAGTAGAAAATAAAAAGAATAATTTTAGGATAAACTTGAAGCTTAATTTTGATAAAACATTTCAGAATCCCTCAAAGCACACCATTTCAATAAGTAAAATGTACATATATTTTTGTACTACATGTCAAGTCCCAAATTCTCAGTTGTCAGTAAGATAGTAAGTTGCAAATTATAAATTTATCTGATAATTTAACCATATGTATTTTAAACAAAAATAAGTAAGCTTTCAACAAGTGAAATGAGGTTTTAAACAAAAATACTTAATTCAACAAGGTGTATTTTTTTTCAGTTGAAGTATAATTGACATACAATATTATATTTGTTTCAGTGTAAGACATAATGATTCAACAAATGTATACATTGTGAAGTGATCATCATAATAAGTCTAGTTACCATTTGTCACCATACATAGTTACTATTAGTTTTCTTGTGATGAGAACTTTCAATATTTACTTTCTTAGCAACTTTCAAATTTGTAATACAATGTTATTGATTATAGACACCATGTTCTACATAACATCCCCCGACTTATTTTTTAACTGGAACTTTTTACCCTTTGATCCTCTTCACCCATTTTGCCCACTCCGCAACACCCATCCCCTCGGGCAACCATTAATTTGTTCTCTGTATCTATGAGTTTTGTTTTGTTTGTTCATCTGTTTTGTTTTTTAGATTCCACATGCAAGTGCAATCATACAGTATTTGTCTTTCTCTGTGTGACTTATTTCACTTGGCATTATACCCTCAAGGTCCATTCTGTTGTCCCAAATGGCAAGACTTCATTCTTTTTATGGCTGAGTAGCATTCCATTGTATATACATATACCACAACTTCTTTATTAATTCATCTATTGATGGACACTTAGGTTGTTTCCATATCTTGGCTATTGTAAATATGCTGCAATGAACATGGGGGTGCATACATCTTTTTGGATTAGCATTTTCATTTTCTCCAGATAAATACCAAGAAGTGAAATTGCTGGATCATAAGGTAATTCTATTTTTAATTTTTTGAGGAACCTCCATACTATTTACAGTCCCATCAACAGTTCACAAGGGTTCCTTTTTCTGCACATCTTCACCAACACTTGTAATTTCTTGGTCTTTTGATAATGGCCATTCTTACAACTGTGAGGTGATATCTAATTTTGCTTTTGATTTGCATTTCCCTGAGGATTAGCAATGTTGAATATCTTTTCATAAGCCTGTTGTCCGTCTGAATGTCTTCTTCATTTTTTAATTGGGGTATTTGTTTTTTTACTATTGAATTGTATGGGTTTTTTATATATTTTAGATATTAACCCCTTATTAGATATATGATTTGTAAACATTTTCTGCCATTGAGTAGGTTGCCTTTTCATTTTGTTGATGATTCCCTTTGCTGTGCAGAAGCTTTTTAGTTAGATGTAGTCCCACTTGCTTGCCTTTGTTTTTAGAGTCAGATCAAAAATATCATTGCCAAGACTGATGTCAAGAAGCTTATCACCTATCTGTTTTTCTAGGAGTTTATGGTTTCAGGTCTTACATTCAAGTCTTTAATCCACTTTGAGTTAATTTTTGTATATGGTGTAAGATAGTGATCTAGCTTCATTCTTTTGTATGTGGCTGCCCAGTTTTCCCAACACCCTTTATTGAAGAGACTGTCCTTTTTCCATTGTATATTCTTGGATCCTTTGTCATAAATTAGTTGATCACATATGTGTGGGTTTATTTCTGGCCTCTGTATTCTATTCCAGTAATCTATGTGTCTCTTTTTATGCCAATACCATACTGTTTTGATTACCGTAACTTTGTAATATAGTTTGAAATCAGGGCCCATTATGTCTCCAGGTTTGTTTTTCTTTCTTAAGGTAACAATTTGAGATCTTTTAAGGTTTCATACAAATTTTAGAATTGTTTTAGCTCTGTAAAAATTGCCATTGGAATTTTGATATGTATTGCCTTGACTCTATATATTACTTTGGGCAATATGTTCATTCTAATCCATGAGCGTGGAATATCTTCCCATTTATTTATGTCTTCTTCATTTCTTTCACAAATATCTTCTAATTTTCAGTGTACAGGCCTGTCATCTGCTTAAATTTTTCCTAGATATTTTGGGGTTTTGATGCAATTTTAAATGCAATAGTTTAAATTTTTTCTGATAGTTCATTAGTGCATAAAAATAGCATTTTGTATATTGTTTGTGTACCCTGTAATTTTAATGAATTTATTAATTCTAGTAAATTTTGGTGAAGTTTTCAGGGTTTTCTATATATAAAATTATGTCATCTGAAAATAGTGATAGTTTTACTTCCTCTTTTCCAATATGTATGCATTCTATTTTTTTCTTCCTGCCTAATTCCTTTGGCTAGAACTTCTGATACTATGTTGAATAAAACTGGTGAGAGTAGGCATCCTTGACTTGTTCCTGTACTTAGGGGAAAAGCTTTCAGCTTTTCACATTAAGGATGATGTTAGCTGTGGGCTTATCATATACGGCCTCTATTATGTTGAGGTACATTCACTCTGTACCCTCTTTGTTGAGAATTTTTATCATAAATGGATGTTGAATTTTGTCAAATGATTTTTCCGCATCTATTGAGATGATCAAACGACTTGTGTCCTTCATTTTGTTAATGTTGTAATCATGTTCACTGATTTGCAGGTGTTGAACTATCCTGGCACTCTGGAATAAATCCCACTTGATCACGGTGTATGATCCTTTTAATGTATTGTTGAATTTGGTTTGCAAATATTTTGCATGTGATTTCATCAGGCATATTGGCCTGTAATGTTCTTCATTTGCAGTGTCCTTATCCAGTTTTTGGTATCAGGGTGATGCTGGCCTCATAAAATGAGTTTGAGAGTGTTCCCACCTCTTCAGTTTTTTGGAATAGTTTGAGAAGGATCGGTGTTAAGTCTTCCTTGAATGTTTGGTACAATTCACCTGTAAAGCTGTCTAGTCCTGGACTTTTGTTTGTTGGGATTTTTTAAATTATTATTATTGATTTAATCTCCTTGCTAGTAATCAGTCTATTCAGATTTCTATTTCTTCCTGATTCAGTCTTGGAAGATTGTTTTGTTTCTAGGAATTTATCCATTTTTTTCTAGGTTGTCTAATTTGTTGGCATATAGTTGTTCATAGTTTCTTTGATCCTTTGTATTTCTTTGACATCAGTTGTAACTTCTTTCATTTCTGATTTTATTTGAGCCCTCTCTCAGTGAGCCTGGATAGTCTGTCAATGTTGTTTACCAACTCTTAGTTTCATTGATCTTTTCTATTGTCTCTATAGTCTATTTCCTTTGTTTCTGCTCTGATTTTTATTATTTATTTCCTTCTACTAACTTTGGGATTCTTTTGTTACGTTTCTTTTTTTCTAGTTCCTTTAGGTGTAAAGTTATATTTTTTGAGATTTTTCATGTTTCTTGAGGTAGGTAGGCCTGAATACCTATAAAAATTCCTCTTAGAACTGCTTTTGCTATATTTGATAGATTTGGGGATGTTGCATTTCCATTTTCATTTGTCTCAAGGTATTTTTTTAATTTTTCTTTTGATTTCTTCATTGACCCATTGGTTGTTCAATAGCATGTTGTTTAAACTCCACATATTTGCGATTTTTCAAGTTTTCTTCTTGTAGTTGATTTCTAATTTCAGACCACTGTGATTAGAAAACATGCTTGATATGATTTCAATCTTTTTAAATTTACAGAGACTTGTTTTGTTTCCTAGCATCCAAGAGAATTTCAATGTACACTTGAGAAGAATGTGTATTCTGCTGATTTTGGATGGAATGTTCTGTATGTATCTATTAAGTGAATTTGATCTGGTGTGTCATTTAAGGCTGAGGTTTCCTTATTGATTTTCTGTCTAGGATAAACTATCCATTGATGTCAATGGGGTATAAAAGTCCCCTACTATTATTGTATTGCTGTCAACTTTCCCTTTAGGATTGTTAATGATTTATTTATGTATTAGATGCTCCTATGTTGGATGCATAAATATTTAGAAATATTACATTTTCTTGTTGGATTGACCCCTCTATTATTATGCAATGCCCATCTTTGTCTTTTATTAAATATTTATTTTAAAGTCTATTTTGTCTGATGTAAGTATAGATGCCCCAGCTTTCTTTTGTTTTCTATCTGTATGAAACACCTTTTTCCATTCCTTCATTTCAGTCTGTATGTGTCCTTACATCTGAGGTGAGTCTCTTGTTGATGGCATATAGATGGATCTTTTTGGTCTTTATCCATTTAGCTACTCTATGTCTTTTGATTAGAGAATTTAGTCCATTTACATTTAAAGTAATTATTGATAGGTATGTTCTTATTGCCATTTTGTTAACTATTTTCTGGCTGTTTTGTAGTTCCTCTCAGTTCTTTTTCTTCTTCTCTTGATTTCTTCCCTTGTGGTTTGATGACTTTCTGTAGTGATATGCTTAGATTCCTTTCTCATTATCTTTTGTGAATTATAGCTTTTTGCTTTTTGGTTATCATGAGGCTCACCTATAACAGCCTACCAATATAGCAATCTATTATACATTGATAGAAAGTTCAGTTTAAATATATTCTAAAACTCTGCATTTTTATTGCCCCCATTTTATGTTTTTTATGCCACATTTTACATCTTTTTGTATATCCCTTAACTGTTATATTTATAGTTATTTTTATTACCTTTGCCTTTTAACTTTATACTAGCTTTATAAGTAATTAATCTACTTTCTTTTCTATATATTTACCAGTGAGATTTTACTTTCAATAGTTTTCTTGTTACTAATTAGTGCTCTTTCTTTTCAGCTTAAGTAAATCCCATTAACATATCTCATAAGGCCAGTGTAGTGGTGAGAAACTCCTTTCATTTTTGCTTGTCTGGAAAACTCATTCTCTCTCCCGAATTTGTTTTCTCTCCTCTGGTTATCTCTCTTCAACTCTGAAAGATAACTTTGCTGGATAGAGTGTTCTTGGTTAGGTTTTTTTCTTTTAGCACTTGAATTCATCATGTCACTACCTTCTGGCCTGCAAAGTTTCTGCTGCTAAATCTGCTGACAGACTTAGGGGCATTCTTTTGTATGCAACAAGTTGCTTCTCTCTTGCTGCTTTTGAGATTCTCTCTTTAACTTTTGACATTTTTAATTATAATTTGTCTTGGTTTGGGTATCTTTGTTCATCTTATTTGGAACTTTCTCAGCTTCCTGGATCTGGATGTCTGCTTTCTTCCCCAGGTTCAGGACGTTGTCAGCCATTATTTCTTCAAACAAGTTTTCTGTCCCTTTCTATCTCTCTTCTCCTTCTGGGATGTCTATAATGCAAATATCATGTTATCCATAGGTTCCCTAAGCTATTTTCACTTATTTTTAATCATTTTTTTCCCCTGCTCTGTTTGGGTGAGTTCCACTTCTCTGTCTTCCAGATAACTGATTCCTTCATTTGCTTCATCTAGTCTGCTGTTTAACCCCTCTAGTATATTTTCCAGCTCAGTTATTGTATTATTCAGCTCTGTGACTTCCATTTGGTACTTTATGCTTTTTCTTCGATGAAGTTCTCTCTGTGTTCATCCATTCTTCTGAGTTCAGTTAATTTCTTTGTGACCTTAGTTTGAACTCTTTATCAGGTAAATTACTTATCTTTGTTTCTCTAAGGTTTTTTTTTTTTTTTTTTTTTTTGGTCTGGGGTTTTATCTTGTTCTTTCATTTGGAACATATGCCAGCACTGAAGAAATAGAGGGAGAATGTAAAACTGGCACCCACAAGCACCTCTGTTCATAGAGCTTCAACAAGCTTCTGCCCCTCTGGCAGATGCTTTAGGATTAGAAAATAAATTCTTTCACTTATGATCTAAGCTCTTTTCAAACTGATGCTTTTATATTGGGTCCTGGGGTGAGTGAGTTTGTGTATGAACCCCTTAAGAGCTGAATCTCCTTTCCCTACAGACCTATGTTTCTCCTGGACATAAGCCCCATCTGTTTTTAAAACCAAACATTTTTGGGGTTCATCACTCCAGTGCAGGTTTCAAAAGTTGAGGTGCCTGATGTGGGGCACAAACTCCTCACCCCTCAGGGAGAAATGCCACAAATCTGAGATCCCTCCTGACGATGGGTCACCAGGCTGGGGGTGCTGTTTTTGGCAGGACCGTGTCTCTGCCTCCCCCATCTGTCTCAATATGACCCTTTTATCCTTCACTGTGGAGTACCTATTCAGCTAGTTCTCAGGTTCTTTTCAGAGCAAACCGTTACATATGTAGATGTATATTTTCTGTCTATGGGAGGAGGTGAGTTCACAATTATCCTTTGCCACCATCTTCAACTGCCTCCTCCCACAGGGTGTCTTTTTTGGAACAGTTATTAATTCAATCAAGCCTGTGATGTCAAACTCAAATGGCAATGTTATATTTGAAACAAGAAAAGGCAATAAACTCTTAAGTGGTATATTACAGTATGTACTATATTTTTGGACAGTCTATAACTGCATTCAAGGTTTAGGAAAAAAGAGCTGATTGTATAACTTGTACCGGGCCAAATCTGCCACCAAAACGAAAGTCAATAAAACTGGAAAAAATATGAAACAACTGGTTTTAGATATTGGGCAACAATAGCATAAACTGTACTTGATAAGAGAATGCAGACCTATGTTTAACTTGTATTTTTATCTCTAGGCACTTTCCAGACACTGATTTAGAGGAAGGGAACCCAAGCAGAGCATGGCAATATACCTAAGCTGAGGACACAGAGACTGGATTTCAAGGACGCAAAAGCCGTTGATATTTGTAAAGCAGAGTACATGATAATAGGACTCTACACAGGAAAAAAAAACCCCAATCAATTTGCGTAGAAGTTCCCTTAATTCATTGGCTGAATTCTGAGATTTACGTGCGTAGGCAAGATCCCATGAGCTGGGGTAAAGAGCAATTATGAAGAAAAGAATAACTACCAGAAAGCTATAAATTTAAAAACTATCAGAGTTCACAGAGCTGGGGTAATGTTCTAATACTGACCAGGCTGTGTAAAGAAAGCTTACTGACCATATAGGGCACTCAGTAGGGACCACTGAAGTTCACTTCTTAGGAGTATGACTAAGCCAATCCTAGAGTAAAGGCATCTCAAAACCTGCATTAAGAAAGTTTAAAAACAAACTTCAAAAAGATTAAGATAATCTGCAAGTAAAATCCCTGTCTGCTGGGATAAATTGGGATATTCTTTAAAAGAAGACAACAAAATCCAAACCCTCAAAACTAGAAAAATCTCAGTGTCAAGTAACCAAACCAAAATTATTAGATATGCCAGGAAGCAAAGTAATGGAACTCATAGATAAGAAAAAATTAATTTGTAGAAATAGATATGGAAATGATAGAGAAGATAGCATGTCTTAATGCTCTAAAACAGCTTTCACAAACATGTTCAAATACTTAAAAGAAAGCATTAACATAATGAAGAAAGTAACATTATAAAAAAAAGTAAATGAAAATTCTGAGGTGAAAATGACAATACTGAAAAATAAAAAAACCTGGATGCTTTTGACAGCAAATCAGACATTGTAGGATAAAATATCAGTAAATTTGAAGCCAGAACAATAGGAACTATCCAAATGCGTCACACAGTCACAGACACAGACACACAAAGCTGAAATAAATTAACAAAGCAGCTGTAACCTGTGGGACAAGATAAAGTGGTCTAACATATATATACTTGGTGTTTAGGATAGAGGAGGCAGAAAAAATAATTAAAGAGATAACGGCCAAAACATTTCCAAATTTAATAATATATAAAACTACAGATCCAAGAAGTTAAACAAATCCTAAGAAGGATAAATGCAAAGAGAAGGATAATGAGGCATATAATAATCAAATTGTTCCATATCAATAATAAGAAAATCTTAAAATAAGCTTGAGGGAAAAAACATTGCATAAAGAGGAACAAAGATAAGTATTAACACTGACTTTGCATCAGAAATAATGGAAGCCATGGGCCATGGAACAATATTTTTAAACTACCATAACAAAAATTTTTTAACTATTAACTTAGAATTCTATAAGCAGGAAAAATTATCCTCCAAAAATAAAGGCAAAATAAATATAGGCATACCTAGGAAATAGTGTGGGTTCAGTTACAGATCACCTCAATAGAGTGAATATCTCAATAAAGTGAGTCATACAAATTTTTTGGTTTCTCAGTGCATATAGAAGTTATTTTTACACGATACTGTAGTCCATTAAGTGCACAAAGCATTGTGTTTAAAAAACAATATACAGAATCGGATCAAGATGGTGTAGTAGGATGACTTGAAACTCAATTCCCACCACGAACTAGCTGGAGACTGGCAGACTCCTGTACAACCAAGGGTATAAGAAAAAGCCACAAGAAACTGGGTAGGAAGGGAAGGAAGAGATCATGTTGGGACCTGTGCCACTGGGAGGGGACTCAGAGGAAAAGGGAGATTACACAAATGGAAAGCCTCCCTGGAGAGTGAATGATTAAAGCCTCCTATTGGGCACCCCAACTGTGGGGTCCAACAGTGGGAAGACAAGCCCCCTTGGCTAGTTAAAGGGCCAGTGGGACAAACAGGAGGGCTGTGGTAAGCCTGGATTCCACTCATGAGGACCACACAAATGCTTGCCTGTTCCCAAAACAGGGCAGAGAGAGTGGATTGAGAATGCACAGGTGGCTGACTGGTTTCCTGCAACCACCCCAGCTCCCTCCCCAGCCTGAGCAAAAGGAATGCTCCAGTCTCCCTTGCCTCACGTCACAGCTCCATGAGTGAGAGCTGCCACGAACAAGGAAAGACCTCAGCTGTGAGATGCTGGGATGGCTCAAACTTGAACCAGTGTCTGAACAGGGTGGGAGCAGTCATTACTGGTGATTCCAGAGGCAGTCTGGATCACAGATAGTGACCCACCTATGCCCCAACCCTTGCTGAGTGAACATGCCAGCCCTTCTTGATTCAGTCGTGCTCTCTTCTAGGGTGAGGGTAACAGTCCTGGGAGGATCAATAGCCCACACTTAAAGGGAAGTGAGCCAGCTTAGGCTCAACCCTCAGGGGTTCTATTCCAGCTACGTGGGACTTGACATTGCCCCTCAAAAGGTGGTGATGGCCACTAATCAATGGGGAAGTCCTGCCTCACAGCTGGCTCCAGCCCTATCCCCTCCATCTCCAGCCCCACCTCCTACCAAGGTGATAGATTCCTGCACACGCTGAGGAAAGATATGACTTGTGTTTATGTCAAATTCTGCTATCCACCAAAGCCACTGGGCACACATAGACTGTATAGGGATGCTCCCACTTAAGGACCCCCCATTTCAAGAACTTGCATAGGTAAGTGTGTCATGTAATTTCATAGAAACAGAGAAAGATAAGCAAAATGAGAAGACAGAGAAATTTGTC
Source organism: Eschrichtius robustus (assembly GCF_028021215.1). Classification (NCBI taxonomy): domain Eukaryota; kingdom Metazoa; phylum Chordata; class Mammalia; order Artiodactyla; family Eschrichtiidae; genus Eschrichtius; species Eschrichtius robustus. The sequence goes on from NC_090826.1 coordinate 51,853,375, forward strand.
TCAGTTGAAAGAACAGGAGAAAATCCTGAAAAAACAACGAATGAAAGAGAAATAGACAACTTACAAGATGAAGAACTCAATGCATTAGCAATAAGAATGTTAACTGAATTAGGGAAAAGAATAGATGAACACAATAAGAATATTAACAAGGAACAAGAAAGTATAAAAAAAGGACCAGTGAGAACTGAAGAATATAATAACTAGAATGAAAAACACACTAGAAGGAATGAGCATCAGATAGGTGATCCAGAAGAATACTTTACTATTCTGGAAGATAGAATAATGGAAAACACCCAATCAGAAGAGCAAAAATAAAACAAATTAGAAAATAAAAACAGTTTAAGGGATCATTAGGATGACATCAAGTGTACCACCATTTGCATCATAGGGGTCCCAGAAGGAGAAGAGAGAGAGAAGGGTGTCAAAAATATATTTAATGAAATTATGGCTGAAAACTTCCCAAGCCTGAAGAAGGAAACAGATATCCAGGTACAGGAAACACAGGGCATCCTAAACAGGATGGACCTAAACAGACCCATAGCAAGGCACATCATAATTAAAATGGCAAAAGTGAAAGATAGAATTCTAATGGCAGAAAGAAAAGACAAAGTCACATACAAGGGAACTCACTTATGGCTATCAGCTGATTCTTCTGCAGAAACTTTGTAAGCCAGAAGGGAGTAGCATGATATCTTTAACCTGCTGAAAGAGAAATACCTGCAACCAAGCATACTCTATCCAATAAGATTATCATTTAGAATTAAAGGACAGATAAAGACTTCTCAGACAAGCAAAAACTAAAAAAAGTTCATCAATACTAAACCAACTCTAAAAGAAATGTTAAAGGGTCTTCTTTAGTGGAAGGCTAAAAGCTATAACAAGAAGGAAGTGTCTATTAGAAAGGAAAAATTCCACTACTAAAAGCAAATACATATTAAGGCTGTAGAACAACCTCTTAAAGTAGCACAAAGATTAAAAAGACAAAAAATTGTAAAGTCAAATATAACTGTAATAATCACTAAAAGGATAAACATGAAGATGTAAAATATGACATCAAAAAGACAAAGTGTGGAAGTAGGGAGTAAAAAATGTTGATCTTTTAGAATGTGTTTGAACTTAAAAAAGCACCTGCTTAAAACAAATGGATATAGTTATAGGTCAACTTATATAAACCCAATGCTAACCACAAAACAAAAACCAAGAATAGAGATACAAAAACTAAAAAGAATGGAACACAAGCATATCACAAAAGAAAAATCAAACCACAGAGAAGAAACTAAAAGAAGAAAAGAAGAGAGAAGAACTACAGAGACAATGGGAAAACAAGTAATATAATGGCAATAAGCACATACCTATCAATAATTATTTTATGTATCAATGAACTAAATGCTCCAATCAAAAGACATAGGGTGGCAGATTGGATCAAAAAAACAAGACCCAAGGTTCCCCAGCCAGGGGTCGAACCTGAGCCCCTGTGGTGGGAGTGCTAAGACCTGGCCATTGGACCACCAGAAAATTCCTGGTCCCAGGGAATATTAATTGGTATGAGCTCTCCCAGAAGTCCCTATCTCAGCACCAAGACCTGGCTCCACCCAACAACCTGCAAGCTCCAGTGCTGGACCCCTCAGGCCAAACAACCAACAAGACAGGAAGACAGCCCCTCCCATTAGCAAACAGGCTGCCTAAAGTCATACTAAGCACACAGACACCCCAAAATACAACAATTGATGTGGCCCTGCCCACCAGAGGGACAAGACCCAGCTCCACCAACCAGAGTGCAGGCACCAGTCCCTCCCACCAGGAAGCCTACGCAAGCTCTTGGACCAAACTCACCCACCAGGGGGCAGACACCAGAAGCAAAAGGAGCTATGGCCCCACAGCCTGCAGAAAGAAGACCACAAACACAGTAGGTTAGACAAAATGATATGACAGAAGAATATGTTGCAGACAAAGAAGCAAGGTAAAAACTGACAAGACCAACTAAATGAAGAGGCGATAAGCAATCTACCTGAAAAAATTCAGCATAATGATAATAAAGATGATCTAAGAGCTCAGAAATAGAATGGAGGCATGGATAGAGAAGATACAAGAAATGTTTAACAAGGACATAGAAGAACTGAAGAACAAACAAATACTGATGAACAATACAATAAATGAAATAAAAAATACACTAGAAGGAATTAATAGCAGAATAACTGAGGTAGAAGACTGGATAAGTGAGCTGGAAGACAGAATGGTGGCAATCACTGCTGCAGAACAGAATAAAGAAAAAAGCATGGAAAGAAAAGAGGACAGTCTCAGAGACCTCTGGGACAACATTAAACACACCAATATTTGAATTATAGGGGTCCCAGAAGAAGAGAAAGGTCTGAAAAATATTTGAGGAGATTATAGTCAAAAACTTCCTTAACATGGGAAAGGAAACAGTCATCCAAGCCCAGGAAGGACAGAGAGTCCCATACAGGATAAACATAAGAAGAAACACGTGGAGACACATATTAATCAAACTAACAAAAAATAATACAAGGAAAAAATATTAAAAGCAGCAAAGGAAAAGCAAAAAAAGACAAGGGAATCCCCATTATCTTATCAGCTGATATTTCAGGAGAAACTCTTCAGGCCAGAAGGAAGTAGCATGATATATTTAAAGTGATGAAAGGAAAAAACCTACCACCAAGAATACTCTACACAGCAAGGCTCTCATTCAGATTCAACAGAGAAATTGAAAGCTTTACAGACAAGCAAAAGCTAAGAGAATTTAGCACCACCAAACCAGCTTTACAGCAAATGCTAAAGGAAATTCTCTATGTGGGAACCACAAGAGAAGAAAAAGACCTACAAAAACAAACAAACAAAAAAACAACAAAAACAAAACCCAAGACAATTAAGAAAATGGCAATAGGAACATACATATTGAAAATTACCTTAAATGTAAATGGATTCAATGCTCCAACCAAAAGACACAGACTGACTGAATGGATACAAAAACAGGACCCATATATATGCTGTCTATCGGAGACCCCCTTTAAACCTAAGGACACATACAGACTGAAAGTGAGGAGATGGAAAAAGATATTCCATGCAAATGGAAATCAAAAGAAAGGTGGAGTAGCAAAACTCATATCACACAAAATAGACTTTAAAGCCTGTTGGGGAACGGCTTCAAGATGGTGGAAGAGTAAGACGTGGAGATCACCTTCCTCCCCACAAATACATCAGAAATACATCTACATGTGGAACAACCCCTACAGAACACCTACTGAACGCTGACAGAAGACCTCAGACCTCCCAAAAGGAAAGAAACTCCCCACATACCTGGGTAGGGCAAAAGACAGAAAAAAACAGAGACAAAAGAATAGGGATGGGACCTGCACCAGTGGGAGGGAGCTGTGAAAGAGGAAAGGTTTCCACACACTAGAAGCCCCTTCGTGGACGGAGACTGTAGGGGGTGAAGGGGGGGGAGCTTCGAAGCCACGGAGGAGAGCGCAGCAACAGGGGTGCGGAGGGCAAAGCAGAGAGATTCCCGCACAGAGGAGCGGTGCCGACCAGCACTCACCAGCCCAAGAGGCTTGTCTGCTCACCCGCAGGGGAGGGTGGGGGCTGGGAGCTGAGGCTCGGACTTCGGTCGGATCCCAGGGAGAGGACTGGGGTTGGCTGCGTGAACACAGCCGGAAGGGACTAGTGCGCCATAGGTAGCCGGGAGGGAGTCCGAGGAAGTCTGGAGCTGCCGAAGAGGCAAGAGACTTTTTCATGCCTCTTTGTTTCCTGGTGCACAAGGAGAGGGGATTAAGAGCGCGGCTTAAAGGAGCTCCAGAGACAGGCATGAGCCGCGGCTACCAGCATGGACCCCAGAGATGGGCATGAGAGCTAAGGCTGCTGCTGCAGCCACCAAGAAACCTGTGTGTAAGCACAGGTCACTATCCACACCTCCCATCCTGGGAGCCTGTGAAGCCCGCCACTGCCAGGGTCTCGTGATACAGGGACAACTTCCCCGGGAGAACGCACGGCGCGCCTCAGGCCGGTGCAACGTCATGCCGGCCTCTGCCGCCACAGGCTAGCCCTGCATCCTTACCCCTCCCTCCCCCAAACCTGAGTGAGCCAGGGCCCCCGAATCAGCTGCTCCTTTAACCCCGTCCTGTCAAAGCGAAGAACAGACGCACTTAGGCGACCTACATGCAGAGGCATGTCCAAATCCAGAGCTGAATCCTGGGAGCTGTGCGAACAAAGAAGAGAAAGGGAAATTTCTCCCAGCAGCCCCAGGAGCAGTGGATTAAATCTCCACAATCAAGTTGATGTACTTGCATCTGTGGAATACCTGAATAGACAACGAATCATGCCAAATTGAGGAGGTGGACTTTAAGAGCAACGATATATATAATTTTTTCCCTTTTTCTCTTTTTGTGAGTGTGTATGTGTATGCTTCTATGTGAGATTTTGTTTGTATAGCTTGGATTTTACCATTTGTCCTAGGGTTCTGTCTGTCCGTTTTGTTTTGTTTTTTTTTTAATTAAAAATTTTTTTCTTAATAATTATTTTTTATTTTAATAACTTTATTTTATCTTCTTCTTTCTTTCTTTTTTTTCTCCCTTTTATTCTGAGCCATGTGGAGGACAGGCTCTTGGTGCTCCAGCCAGGCATCAGAGCTGTGCCACTGAGGTGGGAGAGCCAAGTTCAGGACACTGGTCCACAAGAGACCTCCCAGCTCCACGTAATATCAAATGGCAAATATCTCCCAGAGATCTCCATCTCAACGCCAAGACCCAGCTCCACTCAATGACCAGCAAGATACAGTGCAGGACACCCTATGCCAAACAACAAGCAAGACAGGAACACAACACCATCCATCAGCAGAGAGGCTGCCTAAAATCATAATAAGGCCACAGACACCCCAAAACACACCACCAGACGTGGACCTGCCCACCAGAAAGACAAGATCCAGCCTCATCCACCAGAACACAGGCACTAGTCCCGTCCACCAGGAAGCCTACAAAACCCACTGAACCAGCCTTAGCCACTGGGGACAGACACCAAAAACAACGGAAACTACAAACATGCAGGCTGCAAAAAGGAGACCCAAAACACAGTAAGTTAAGCAAAATGAGAAGACAGAGAAACACACAGCAGATGAGGGAGCAAGGCAAAAACCCACAAGACCTAACAAATGAAGAGGAAATAGGCAGTCTACCTGAAAAAGAATTGAGAATAATGATAGTAAAGATGATCCAAAATCTTGGAAATAGAATGGAGAAAATACAAGCAACGTTTAACAAGGACCTAGAAGAATCAAAGAGCAAACAAACAGTGATGAACAACACAATAAATGAAATTAAAAATACTCTAGAAGGGATCAATAGCAGAATAACTGAGGCAGAAGAACGGATAAGTGACCTGCAAGATAAAACAGTGGAAATAACTACTTCAGAGCAGAATAAAGAAAAAAGAATGAAAAGAATTGAGGAAAGTCTCAGAGACCTCTGGAACAACATTAAATGCACCAACATTCGAATTATATGGGTCCCAGAAGAAGAAGAGAAAAAGAAAGGGACTGAGAAAATATTTGAAGAGATTATAGGTGAAAACTTCCCTAATATTGGAAAGGAAATAGTTAATCAAGTCCAGGAAACTCAGAGAGTCCCATACAGGATAAATCTAAGGAGAAACATGCCAAGACACATATTAATCGAACTATCAAAAATTAAATACAAAGAACAAATATTAAAAGCAGCAAGGGAAAAACAACAAATAACAAGTAAGGGAATGCCCGTAAGGTTAAAAGCTGATCTTTCAGCAGGAACTCTGCAAGCCAGAAGGGAGTGGCAGAACATATCTAAAGTGATGAAGGAGAAACACCGACAACCAAGATTATTCTACCCAGCAAGGATCTCATTCAGATTTGACAGAGAAATTAAAACCTTTACAGACAAGCAAAAGCTAAGAGAATTCAGCACCACAAAACCAGCTTTACAAGAAATGTTAAAGGAACTTCTCTAGGCAGGAAACAAAAGAGAAGGAAAAGACCTACAATAATAAACCGAAAACAGTTAAGAAAATGGTAATATGAAAATGCATATTGATAATTACTTTAAATGTAAATGGATTAAATGTTCCAGCCAAAAGACATAGACTGGCTGAATGGATACAAAAACAAGACCCATATATATGCTGCCTACAAGAGACCCACTTCAGACCTAGGGACACATACAGACTGAAAGTGAGAGGATGGAAAAACAAAGCTGGAGTAACAATTCTCATATCAGACAAAATAGACTTTAAAACAAAGACTATTACAAGAGACAAATAAGGACACTACATAATGATCGACAGATCAATCCAAGAAGGAGATATAACAATTGTAAATATTTATGCACCCAACACAGGAGCACCTCAATACATAAGGCAAATACTAACAGCCATAGAAGAGGAAATCGACAGTGACACAATCATAGTAGGGGACTTTAACACCTCACTTTCACCAATGGACAGATCATCCAAAATGAAAATAAATAAGGAAACACAAGCTTTAAATGATACATTTAACAAGATGGACTTAATTGATATTTATAGGACATTCCATCCATAAACAAAAGAATACACATTCTTCTCAAGTGCTCATGGAACATTCTCCAGGATAGATCATATCTTGGGTCACAAATCAAGTCTTGGTAAATTTAAGAAAATTGAAATCGCATCAAGTATCTTTTCCGACCACAATGCTATGAGACTAGATATCAATTACAGGAAAAGATCTGTAAAAAATACAAACACACGGAGGCTAAACAACACACTACTTAATAACCAAGAGATCACTGAAGAAATCAAAGAGGAAATCAAAAAATACCTAGAAAAAAATGACAATGAAAATACAACGACCCAAAACCTATGGGATGCAGCAAAAGCGGTTCTAACAGTGAAGTTTATAGCTATACAAGCCTACCTTAAGAAACAAGAAACACCTCAAATAAACAACCTAACCTTACACCTAAAGCAATTAGAGAAAGAAGAACAAAAAAAACCCCCAACGTTAGCAGAAGGAAAGAAATCATAGAGATCAGATCAGAAATAAATGAAAAAGAAAGGAAGGAAATGATAACAAAGATCAATAAAACTAAAAGCTGGTTCTTTGAGAAGATAAACAAAATTGGTAAACCATTAGTGAGACTCATCAAGAAAAAAAGGGAGAAGACTCAAATCAATAGAATTAGAAATGAAAAAGGAGAAGTAACAACTGACAGTGCAGAAATACAAAGGATCATGAGAGATTACAACAAGCAACTCTATGCCAACAAATTGGACAACCTGGAAGAAATGGACAAATTCTTAGAAATGCACCACCTTCTGAGACTGAATGATGAAGAAATAGAAAATATGAACAGACCAATCACAAGCACTGAAATTGAAACTGTGATTAAAAATCTTCCAACAAACAACAGCCCAGGACCAGATGGCTTCACAGGCAAATTCTATCAAACATTTACAGAAGAGCTAAGACCAATCCTTCTCAAACTCTCCCAAAATATAGCAGAGCGAGTAACACTCCCAAACTCATTCTACGAGGCCACCATCACTCTGACACCAAAACCATACAAAAATGTCACAAAGAAAGAAAATTACAGGCCAATATTACTGATGAACTTAGATGCAAAACTCCTCAACAAAATACTAGCAAACAGAATCCAACAGCACATTAAAAGCATCATACACTATGATGAAGAAGGCTTTATCCCAGGAATGCAAAGATTCTTCAATATACACAAAACAATCAATGTGATACACCATATTAACAAATTGAAGGAGAAAACCATATGATCATCTCAATAGATGCAGAGAAAGCTTTAGAAAAAATTCAACACCCATTTATGATAACAACTCTCCAGAAAGTAGGCACAGAGGGAACTTTCCTCAACATAGTAAAGGCCATATATGACAAACCCACAGCCAACACCATCCTCAATGGTGAATAACTGAAACCATTTCCACTAAGATCAGGAACAAGACAAGGTTGCCCACTCACACCAATATTATTCAACATAGTTTTGAAAGTTCCAGCCACAGCAATCAGAGAAGAAAAAGAAATAAAAGGAATCCAAATTGGAAAAGAAGTAAAGTTGTCACTGTTTGCAGATGACATGATACTATGCATAGAGAATCCTAAAGATGATACCAGAAAACTACTAGAGCTAATCAATGAATTTGGTAAAGTAGCAGGATACAAAATTAATGCACAGAAATTCCTTGCATTCCTATACACTAATGATGAAAAATCTGAAAGTGAAATTAAGAAAACACTCCCATTTACCATTGCAACAAAAAGGATAAAATATCTAGGAATAAACCTACCTAAGGAGACAAAAGACCTGTATGCAGAAAATTATAAGACACTGATGAAAGAAATTAAAGATGATACAAATAGATGGAGAGATATACCATGTTCTTGGATAGGAAGAATCAACATTGTGAAAATGACTCTACTACCCAAAGCTATCTACAGATTCAATGAAATCCCTATCAAACTACCACTGGCATTTTTCAGAGAACTAGAACAAAAAATTTCACAATTTGTATGGAAACACAAAAGACTCCAAATAGCCAAAGCAATCTTGAGAACGAAAAATGGAGCTGGAGGAATCAGGCTCCCTGACTTCAGACTACACTACAAAGCTACAGAAATCAAGACAGTATGGTACTGGCACAAAAACAGAAATATAGATCAATGGAACAGGAGAGAAAGCCCAGAGAGAAACCCATGCATATATGGTCACTTTGTCTTTGATAAAGGAGGCAAGAATATACAGTGGAGAAAAGACAGCCTCTTCAATAAGTGGTGCTGGGAAAACTGGACAGCTACATGTAAAAGAATGAAATTAGAACACTCCCTAACACCATACACAAAAATAAACTCAAAATGGATTAAAGATCTAAATGGAAGGCCAGACACTATAAAACTCTTAGAGGAAAACATAGGCAGAATACTCTATGACATAAATCACAGCAAGATCCTTTTTGACCCACCTCCCAGACAAACGGAAATAAAACAAAAATAAACAAATGGGACCTAATGAAACTTAAAAGTTTTTGCACAGCAAAGGAAAGCATAAACAAGATGAAAAGACAACCCTCAGAAGGGGAGAAAATATTTGCAAATGAAACAACTAACAAAGGATCAATCTTCAAAACATACAAGCAACTCATGCAGCTCAATAACAAAAACGAAACAACCCAATCCAAAAATGGGCAGAAGACCTAAATAGACATTTCTCCACAGAAGATATACAGATTGCCAGCAAACCCATGAAAGGATGCTCAACATCACTAACCATTAGAGAAATGCAAATCAAAACTCCAATGAGATATCATCTCACACCAGTCAGAATGGCCATCATCAAAAAATCTACAAACAATAAATGCTGGAGAGGGTGTGGAGAAAAGGGAACCCTCTTGCACTGCTGGTGGGAATGTAAATTGATACAGCCACTATGGAGAACAGTATGGAGGTTCCTTAAAAAACTCAAAATAGAACTACCATAGGACCCAGCAATCCCACTACTGGGCATATACCCCTGAGAAAACCAGAATTCAAAAAGAGTCATGTACCAAAATGTTCACTGCAGCTCTATGTACAATAACCAGAATATGGAAGCAACCTAAGTGTCCATCAACAGATGAATGGATAAAGAAGATGTGGCACATATATACAATGGAATAGTACTCATCATAAAAAGGAATGAAACTGAGTTATTTGTAGTGAGGTGGATGGATCTAGAGACTGTTATACAGGGTGAAGTAAGTCAGAAAGAGAAAAACAAATACCGTATGCTAACGCATATATATGGAATCTAAAAAAAGAAAAAAAGTCAGAAAAACATAGGGGCAAGACAGGAATAAAGATGCAGACCTACTAGAGAATGGACTTGAAGATACGGGGAGGGGGAAGGGTAAGCTGGGACGAAGTGCGAGAGTGGCGTGGACATATATACACTACCAAATGTAAAATAGATAGCTAGTGGGAAGCAGCCACATAGCACAGGGAGATCAGCTCCATGCTTTGTGACCACCTAGAGGGCTGGGATAGGGAGGGTGGGAGGGAGGGAGATGCAAGAGGGAAGAGATATGGGAACATATGTATATGTATAACTGATTCACTTTGTTATAAAGCAGAAACTAACACACCATTGTAAAGCAATTATACTCCAATAAAGATGTTAAAAATATATATAAATAAAAATAAATTAAAGACTGTTGCAAAAGACAAGGAAGGACACTACATAATGATCAAGGGATCAATCCAAGAACGAGATATAACAATTGTAAATATATATGAACCCAACATAGGAGTACCTCAATATATAAGGCAAATGCTAATAGCTATAAAAGGGGAAATCAGCAGTAACACAGTAATAATGGGGGACTTTAACACCCCACTTACACTAATGGAGAGATCATACAGACAGAAAATTAATGAGAAACACAAGTCTTAAATGACACATTAGACCAGATAGACTTAATTGATATTTATAAGACATTTCATGCGAAAGCAGCAGAATACACTTTCTTCTCAAGGGCACATGGAACATTTTCCAGGACAGGACACATCTTGGGTCACAAACCAAGCCTTGGTAAATTTAAGAAAATTGAAATCATGTCAAGCACCTTATTCAACCACGCTATGAGATTAGAAATCAATCATAGGGAAGAAAATGTAAAAAACACAAACACATCGAAGCTAAACAATGCATTACCAAATAACCAATGGATCACTGAAGAAATCAAAGAGGAAATCAAAAAATACCTAGGGACAAATTGCAACAAAAACACTATGATCCAAAACCTATGAGTTGCAGCAAAAGTAGTTCTAAGAGGTAAGTTTATAGCAATATAACCTTACCTCAAGAAACAAGAAAAATCTCAAATAAACAACCTAACCTTACACCTAAAGTAACTAGGAAAGAAGAACAATCAAAACCCAAAGTGAGTAGAAGGAAAGAAATCATAAAGGTCAGAGCAGAAATAAATGAAATAGAGATGAAGAAAACAATAGCAAAGATCAATGGAATTAAAAGCTGGTTCTTTGAGAAGATAAACAAAGTTGATAAACCTTTAGCCACTCATCAAGAAGAAAAGGGAGAGGTCTCAAATCAATAAAATTAGAAATGAAAAAGGAAAAGAAGTTACAATGGACACCACAGAAATACAAATGATAAGAGACTACTACAAGTAACAATACACCAATAAAATGGACAACCTGGAAAAATGGACAAATTCTTAGAAAGGTACAACCTTCCAAGACTGAACCAGGAAGATATAGAAAATATGAACAGACTAATCACAAGTACTGAAATTGAAACTGTGGTTAAAAATCTTCCAACAAACAAAAGTCCAGGACCAGATGGCTTCACAGGTGAATTCTATCAAACATTTAGAGAAGAGTTAACACCTACCCTTCTGAAACTCTTCCAAAAAATTGCAGAGGAAGGAACACTCCCAAGCTCATTCTATGAGGCCACTATCACCCTGATACCAAAACCAGACAACTATATCACACACAAAAAGAAAATTACAGGCCAATATCACTGATGAACATAGAAACTAAAATCCTCAACAAAATACTACAAACCAAATCCAGCAACATATTAAAAGAATCATACACCCTGGTCAGGTGGATTTTATGCCAGGGATGCAAGGATTCTTCAATATGTGCCTATCAATGTGATACACTACATTAACAAATTGAAGAATAAAAAGTATACGATCATCTCAATAGAAAAAAAAAATCCTTCTGAAAATTTCAACACCCATTTATGATAAAGAGAAACTCCAGAAAGTGGGCTTTGAGGGAAACTACCTCAACATAATAATGGTCATATATGACAAACCTACAGCTAACATCATACTCAATGGTGAAAAGTTGAAAGCATTTCCTCTAAGATCAGGAACAAGACAAGGATGTCCACTCTCACCACGTTTATTCAGCATAGTTTTGGAAGTCCCAGCCACAGCTATCAGAGAAGAAAAAGAAATAAAAGGAATCCAAATTGGAAAAGAAGAAGGAAAACTGTCACTGTTTGCAGATAGCATGATACTATACATAGAAAATCCTAAAGATGCTACCAGAAAACTACTAGAGCTCTTCAATGAACTTGGTAACGTTGCAGGACACAATATTAATACACAGAAATCTTTTGCATTCCTATACACTAACAATGAAAGATCAGAAAGAGAGATTAAAGAAACAATCCTATTCACCATTGTATCAAAAAGAATAAAATACCTAGGAATAAACCTACCTAAGGAAGCAAAAGATCTGTATTCAGAAAACTATGAAGCACTGATTAAAGAAATCAAAGATGACACAAACAGATGGAGAGATATACCACGTTTTTGGATTGGAAGAATCAATATTGTGAAAATGACTATACTACTCAAAGCAATCTACAGATTCAATGTGATCCCTATCAAACTACCAATGGCATTTTTCACAAAATTAGGACCAAAAATTTTAAATTTCTATGCAAACACAAAAGACGATGAATAGCCAAAGCAATCCTGATAAAGAAAAACGGAGATGGAGGAATCAGTCTCCCTGACTTCAGACTATACTACAAAGCTACAGTCATCCATACAGTATGGTACTAGCCCCAAACCAGAAATATAGATTAATGGAACAGGATAGAAAGTCCAGTTATAAACCCACACATTAATGGTTACCTAATCTATGACAAAGGAGGCAAGAGTATACAATGGAGAAAAGACAGCTTCTCAATAAGTGGTGCTGGGAAAACTGGACCGCTACAAGTCAAAGAGTGAAATTAGAACACACTCTAACACCATACACAAAAATAAACTCAAATTGTGTTAAAGACCTAAATGTAAGGCCAGATACTATAAAACTTATAGAGGAAAATATAGGGAGAACACTCTCTGATATAAATCGCAGCTAGATTTTTTTTGATTCACCTCCTAGAATAATGAAAAGAAAAAGAAAAATAAACAAATGTGACCTAATGAAACTTAGAAACTTTTGCACAGCAAAGGAAACCATAAACAAAATGAAAAGAAAACCCTCAGATGGGAGACCATATTTGAAAATGAAGCAGTTGACAAGGGATTAATCTCCAAAATACACAAACAGCTCATGGAGCTCAATATCAAAAAACAACTCAATCAAAAAATGGGTGGAAGATCTAAATAGGCATTTCTCCAATGAAGACATACAGATGGTTAAAAAACACTGAAAAGATGCTTACCATCGCTAATTATTAAAGAAATGCAAATCAAAACTGCAATCAGGTATCACTTCACACTGGTCAGAATGGCCATCATCAAAATGTTTACAAGCAATAAATGCTAGAGAGGGTGTGGAGAAAAGGGAACCCTCCTACACTCTTGGTGGGAATGCAAACTTGTACAGCCTCTATGGAGAATAATATGGAGGTTCCTTAAGAAATTAAAAATAGAGCTACCATATGATCCAGGAATCCCTCTCCTGGGAATCAATATTGTATATTGATTTATATCTGGAGAAAACCATAAGTTGAAAATATACATGCACCCCAATGTTCATTGCAGCACTATTCACAATAGCCAGGACATGGAAGCAACCTAAATGTCCATCGACAGAGGCATGGACAAAATAGATGTGGTACATATATACAATGGAATATCACTCAGCCATAAAAATGAACAACGTAATGCCATTTACAGCAACATAGATGGACCTAGAGATTGTCATAGGCAGACCACTCTTTGACGTAAACTGCAGGATGTTTTTATCTGTCTTTTCAGGCAAGGGAAATATAAATAAAAATAAACAATTGGACCTAATTAAGCTTAAAAGCTTTTGCACAGCAACAGAAATCATTGACAAAATGAAAAGACAACTTACTGAATGGGAGAAAATATTTGCCAGTGATGTGACCAAGAAGAGGTTAATAGCCAAAATATAAAAACAGCTTATACAACTCAATATCAAAAAACTGAACAACCCAATTATAATATGGGCAGAAGGCTCGAATAGACATTTTTCCAAGGAACATATACAGATGGCCAACAGGCACATGAAAAAAATTATCAGAATTACGAATCATCAGAGAAATACAAATCAAAACACAGTGAGCTATCACCTCACACCTGACAGAATGGCTATCATCAAAAAAGTCTACAAATAAATGTTAGTGAAGATGTGGAGAAGAGGGAAGCCTCATACACTGTTGGTGGGATTGTAAATTGATGCAGCCACTATGGAAAAGAGTATGGAGGTTGCTCAAAAAAAAATATCGAACTACCATATGATCCAGAAATTCCACTACTGGGTATATATCCAAAAAACACAAAAATACTAATCTGAAAAGATACATGCACCTTAATGTTCATAGCAGTATTATTTACAAAAGTCAAAATATGGAAGCAACCTAAGTGTCCATCCACAGAAAAACAGATAAAGAAGATATAGACATATATAGAGATACATAATAGAATATTTCTTAGCCATGAAAAAGAATGAAATTCTGGACCTAGAGAGTATTATGTTTAGTGACATAAGTCAGACAGAGAAAGACAAATAATTATGTTATCACTTATACGTGGAATCTATAAAATAAAACAAATGTATGTAACAGAAACAGACTCACAGATACAGAGAACAAGTGGGGAGAGTGAAGTTGGGAGGGGCAAGTTAAGGGTATGGGACTAAGAGACACAAACTACTATGTATAAAATAAACACACACCAAGGATATATGGTATGTAACAGGGAAATATAGCCATTATTTTTAATAACTTTAAATAGAGTATAACCTATAAAAATGTTAATCACTATGTTGTACACCTGAAACTAATATTGTAAATCAACTATACTTCAATAATTTTTTTTAATTAGAAAACAATGCGTTCATCTGTCGATGGACACTTAGGTTGCTTCCACGTCCTGGTTATTTGTAAATAGAGCTGCAGTGAACATTGTGGTACATGACTCTTTTTGAATTATGAGGTGGATGGACCTAGAGTCTGTCATACAGAGTGAAGTAAGTCAGAAAGGGAAAAACAAATACCGTATGCTAACACATATATATGGAATCTTAAAAAAACCAAAAAAACAAACAAAAAAAATGGCCATGAAGAACCTAGGGGCATGACGGGAATAAAGATGCAGACCTACTAGAGAATGGACTTGAGGACACGGGGAAGGGGAAGGGTAAGCTGGGATGGAGTGAGAGAGTGGCATGGACATATATACACTACCAAATGTAAGACCGATAGCTAATGGGAAGCAGCCACATAGCACAGGGAGATCAGCTCGGTGCTTTGTGACCACCTAGAGGGGTGGGATAGGGAGGGAGACGCAAGAGGGAAGAGATATGGGGATATATGTATATGTATAGCTGATTCACTTTGTTATAAAGCAGAAACTAACACACCATTGTAAAGCAATTATACTCCAATAAAGATGTTAAAAAATAAAAAAAAAATTAAAAAAACAATGTACATACCTTAATATAAAAATACTTTGTTCCTAAAAATTTCTAACCATCATCTGAGTCTTTGGCAAGTGGTATTAGTAACATCAAAGATCAGTGATCACAGATCACCATAACAAATATAATAATGAAAAAGCCTGAAATACTGTGAGAACTACCCAAATGTGACACAGAGACATGAAGTGAGCACATGCTGTCAGAAAAATGGTGCTGATAGACTTCCTCAACACAGGGTTCCCACAATATTTCAATGCATAAAATACAATATTTAGGAAGCACAATAAAGCAAAGCACAATAAAACAAAGTAGGCCTGTACAGTTTTAGAAAATCAAAAGCTGAAAGGATTCATCACCAGCATAACTATCGATCCAACACAAAAAATATTAAAGGAGAGTCTTCAAGCTTAAGGAAAATGATACAAAATGAAAATTTGAATCTGTACAAAGACAGCTAGAAAGGCTAAATATGAAATAAATCCCAAAGATATTTGCTTTCTTTTTATTTTCTTCAAAAGATAATTGTTAATTAATAATAAAATATTTAATTGAGGAATAGACAAAAAAAGATAATTGTTTAAAGAAAAATGATAATTATGTATTTGGAAGTTTAAAACATATGTACACATAAAAATTCTAAAGGACAGAAGGAAAAACTGGCAGTATAGTCATCAGGTTTTGGTAGTATAACAGAATGGTATAATATTAAAACATAGACTGAAATAAAGATACATATATCGAACTTTAAAGCAAACATTAAAAAATACATCAAAGATGTAGGGCTAATTAAAGCTCACACACAAACACACAGGCAAATCTAATCAATGCTGTTAAAAATCAGGATAGTTGTTAATTTTATGGGAGTAACAACTAGAAATGGCATAAGGGAACTTTTTGGTAATGTTTTGGTAACCTATTTATTGCCTGCATGTTTATTACATGGGTGCATTCAGTTGTGATAACTGAATGAGTTATACGCTTAATATATGTATACTTTTCTATATTTATATATATTTATATAAATATAGAAAATATTTTAAAATGTATAAACACATGTTTGTGTATGTATATATACATATGCATATATATAGGCAGATGTAGATGTGTGTTTATACATACATACATATGCAAAAGACAGAGAGGAGACAAACATGAGATCATCTTAGAAATTATCAAGACTATCACACTGCCCAACTCACAGGAGAAAATTCATATTACATTCTTTATTTCTGAATAGCACCCCTTGGAGGCTTGGAGGTGAACCTGAGCAGATTGCATGACCTTATGTGATTGCTCTGGAAACTATCCTTCTATTAGAATTACATTTCAAAAACATTTAGTGTCCTTTTATACTTCAAAGAACATCAAGCTCAAAGAATATTAATCCCAGTTTCATCAAATTTATTTTCAACAAGCCTCAGCCAACCCAGCTTTCATTAAAAAAATGCTTCAAAAGAACATTCATGAAATAGTTTTTATATTAAATATATTTAAATACACTCTTTTTCCAGAATTTTAATTTATAATTCATACATTATTTTAATGAAGACACAACTCATAATTGCATAGATTGCTACAATTGTCCAGACCCTAATTAGGTCATAAGGAAGAACTTATGTATGAAACAGACAATGTGTGCCTGTCACGACACTGTTCAAATATCACCTCCTCTCGGAAGCCTTGCTGGATTCCCCTGAGGCAGATAGAATTACTGTGTCTTGAAGCATCCCCAGCATACTGTGCACTCTTCTATTACAGCATGTGTCCTAGTGAATAGAGCTGATCTGTTTATTTCTTTGTTTCCCCTGCTAGACTGTTTTAGCCATCATTGTATGCTCAGAAACACATGGTAAATGCTCAAAAAAAAAAAAAAATACTTGAAGGTGAGGGGAAAGGACGAGGAAGGGGGGAGGCACGAGGGAAGGGAGAAAAGAAAAGATTTTCTTAACACTAGCAAATTAGGGAGAAGATATTCTTGGTCAGATGAAACAGTTGTTTGTCCAGCAAGTTTCAATTTGCATCCATTGTCACAAAGTAATTAGAATCTAAGTCATTTCACAGTGATGACTGTAAATACTTTGAAAGTATTAATCCAGTGTTAGACTGATGCTTCATGTCCTGCTATGCCATATGAATCATTTCCCTTATTATCTGAGGACAGTAAAATATTTTACAAATATTATCTTGCCAAATGGGTATGTGTAAAAATTGTCCTCAGGGCTTCCAGTGATGAAAGAGTATGCACACCAATAAAACAAACACACTTCCCCCACCCCCGGGCGACATCTTTTACTCCCTTCTCTGCTTCCCAGAGCACATTATTCATTCCTCCAACATAGCCTTCAGCACAACATGTCCGAGTCTGTTGCGTTTCCCCTGCCCAATTGTACTGTAAGCTTCTTGAGGACAGAGATTGTCTTCATCTTTTTATCCCCAGTTCCCATCACAGGGACTGGCACATGATAGATGATCCATATTTATCTCTTGAATGATTAAACAAATAAAAGGACATCTTGTAATATTCATATTTGAATACATTTTAAACGTCCAGTCAGCCTAGCTGTCTGGCATCCAACCTTAGAGACACCTCCAAAATAAGAATTAATATTTAGCTCCTGACCATGTGGTTGCAACATCATAACCAGAAAGGGACCTTAAGACTTTTTCAGTATGCTAGCAACACGCACGTCACCCTGTGGGAGGAAGGTGACCATCTGATCACTAACAGTATCTAGCAATAGTTGTATTTTCCCATGTAAAACCTGATAAGCTCAGAAATGTTTGGAGAATTTTGAACTGAGAAGTAAAAACGCAAAGAGAAGGAAAACAAAAGGATAGATGTGGAAAGAAAAATTGTTTTCTGTTTAAGTACAAACATATGTTTGGTAGTATGCTAGGTTCTCAGGATTCAACGTTGAAATAAGATGTGCCCCATGGCCTGGCTCACATATTATTTGGGTCTGTGGAGCCCTAAAATATCTCCTGGTACAACCTTAAAATGTTCTCAGAGCAGAGAAAAGAACTTTGAAATTTATCATTGAGACTACAGCAATTTGATGTTCAATTATGGTATTCATTTAGCTTTTAAACCCCATAAAACATACTCTTGATTTACCAATAAACAAGTCAATAAAACAAAATGTCATAATCATGGTTTCACTCCCAAACTCTTAAGTTGCTCTTCAGAAGAAAAATAAGAACTCAGCAGTATCAGAGAAAAAACTGTTCCACCCTCTACATTCAATCACAAATCATAGAACAGAAAGCTTTGGCAGCCAGCAAAGCAAACCCTGCAATGGGGTTTTGACAATGGGATCAAACTGTGATCAAAGCAGTTATATCTGTCCAATTGCAGGGCAACTGACAAGTAGATATATGGAATATTCTCATGAGCCCATGATCTAAGAGTACCAAGAAGGGAGGGTAATACAGGGGCCATGTGTGGGGGATGGTTTAGAAGCTCTAAACAATCCTGAATAAAAAAGCTTCTTTAATTATGCCAATAAAGAAGGACACTTATTTAACACAATTACAATCTGTAGATTAATTTTGAAATTCTGTATATTAGAATTTATTTAAATGTATTCATTGTCAGCCTACCATAGAAAATTTTCCAGTAGCCCAAGTTCTTCAAAATGTTTTATTTTAAATTTTCTAGAATTTTTATTGGAAAAAATATGAAATGAGGCCCAAATCCTTCCTCTTTAGAAAAAAAAAAGCCCTCAAGGGATCGATGATAAAAATAATAAATTGGCATAGTTTTGGAAGTTTTAGCCACAGCAATCAGAGAAGAAAAACAAATAAAAGGAATCCAAATCGGAAAAGAAGACGTAAAGCTGTCACTGTTTGCAGATGACATGATACTATGCATAGAGAATCCTAAAGATGCTACCAGAGACTAGAGGGGCAAGATGGCGGAAGAGTAAGACGCGGAGATCACCTTCCTTCCCACAGATACAGTAGAAATACATCTACACGTGGAACTGCTCCTACAGAACACCCACTGAATGCTGGCAGAAGACGTCAGACCTCCCAAAAGGCAAGAAAATCCCCACGTACTTGGGTAGGGCAAAAGAAAAAAGAAATAACAGAGACAAAAGAATAGGGACAGGACCTGCACCAGTGGGAGGGAGCTGTGAAGGAGGAAAGGTTTCCACACACTAGGAAGCCCCTTCGTGGGCGGAGACTACGGGTGGCAGAGGGGGGAAGCTTCGGAGCCACGGAGGAGAGCGCAGCCACAGGGGTGCAGAGGGCAAAGCAGAGAGATTCCCGCATGGAGGATCGGTGCTGAGTAGCACTCACCAGCCCGAGAGGCTTGTCTACTCCCCCACCGGGGCAGGCGGGGGTTGGGAGCTGAGGCTCGGGCTTCCGTGCTAGCCGGGAGGGAGTCCGGGAAAAAGTCTGCAGCCGCCGAAGAGGCAAGAGACTTTTTCTTGCCTCTTTGTTTCGTGGCGCGCAAGGAGAGGGGATTCAGAGCGCCGCCTAAACGAACTCCAGAGACGGGCGCGAGCCGCATCTATCAGCATGGACCACAGAGACGGGCGCGAGCCGCGGTTATCAGCGCGGACCACAGAGACGGACAGGAGATGCTAAGGCTGCTGCTGTCGCCACAAAGAAGCCTGTGTGCGAGCACAGGTCACTCTCCACACCGCCGGTGCAGCTCGCCAGTGCCAGGCTCCCGTGATGCGGGGACAACTTCCCCGGGAGAACGCACGGCGCGCCTCAGCCTGCTGCAACATCACGCCGGCCTCTGCCGCCGCAGGCTCGTCCTGCATCCGTACCCCTCCCTCCCCCCGGCATGAGTGAGCCAGAGCCCCTGAAGCAGCTGCTCCTTTAACCACGTTCTGTCTGGGCGGGGAACGGACGTCCTCAGGCAACCTACATGCAGAGGCGGGTCCAAATCCAAAGCTGAACCCCGGGAGCTGTACGAACAAAGAAGAGAAAGGGAAATCTCTCCCAGCAGCCTCAGAAGCAGCGGATTAAAGCTGCACAAACAACTTGATGTGCCTGCATCTGTTGAATACCTGAATAGACAACGAATCATCCCAAATTCAGGAGGTGGACTTTGGGAGCAGGATATATTAATTTTTCCCCTTTTCCTTTTTTTGTGAGTGTATATGTGTATGCTTCTGGGTGAGATTTTGTCTGTATAGCTTTGCTTTCACCATTAGTCCTAGGGTTAGGTCCGTCCCTTGTTTTTTTTTTTTTTTTTTTTTTTTTTTACTTAAAAAAATTTTTTTCCTAATAAATGTTTTCTTAATAATTTTTTTCTATTTTTAGAAATCTAAAAAATTTTTTAATTTTTCATATTTTTTATTTTAAAAAATTAAAAATTTTTTTTCTTAATAATTTTTTTCTTATTTTTTATTATAAAAAGTTAATAAATCTATTTTTAAAAATTAAAAAAATTTTTCTGAATACATTTACTCTTAATAATTTTTTTCTTATTTTTTATTATAATAGCTTTATTTTATTTTATTTTATCCTTTCTTTCTTTCTATTTTTTTCTCCCTTATATTCTGAGCTGTGTGGATGAAAGGCTCTTGGTGCTCCAGCCAGGCATCAGGGCTGTGCCTCTGAGGTGGGAGAGCCAACTTCAGGACACTGTTCCACAAGAGACCTCCCAGCTTCACGTAATACCAAACGGCGAAAATCTCTCAGATATCTCCATCTCAACATCAAGACCCAGCTTCACTCAACGACCAGCAAGCTACAGTGCTGGACACCCTATGCCAAACAACTAGCAAGACAGGAACACAGCCCCATCCATTAGCAGAGAGGCTGCCTAAAATCATAATAAGGCCACAGACACCCCAAAACACACCACCAGACGTGGACGTGCCCACCAGAAAGACAAGATCCAACCTCATCCACCAGAACACAGGCACTAGTCCCCTCCACCAGGATGCCTACACAACCCACTGAACCAACCTTAGCCACTGGGGACAGATACCAAAAACAACGGGAACTACGAACCTGCAGCCTGTGAAAAGGAGACCCCAAACACAGTAAGATAAGCAAAATGAGAAGACAAAAAAATACACAGCAGGTGAAGGAGCAGGGTCAAAACACACCAGACCTAACAAATGAAGAGGAAATAGGTAGTCTACCTGAAAAAGAATTCAGAATAATGATAGTAAGGATGATCCAAAATCTTGGAAATAGAATAGACAAAATGCAAGAAACATTTAACAAGGACGTAGAAGAACTAAAGAGGAACCAAGCAACCATGAACAACACAATAAATGAAATTAAAAATACTCTAGATGGGATCAATAGCAGAATAACTGAGGCAGAAGAACGGATAAGTGACCTGGAAGATAAAAGAGTGGAAATAACTACTGCAGAGCAGAATAAAGAAAAAAGAATGAAAAGAACTGAAGACAGTCTCAGAGACCTCTGGGACAACATTAAACGCACCAACATTCGAATTATAGGGGTCCCAGAAGAAGAAGGGAAAAAGAAAGGGACTGAGAAAATATTTGAAGAGATTATAGTTGAAAACTTCCCTATTATGGGAAAGGAAATAGTTAATCAGGTCCTGGAAGCACAGAGAGTCCCATACAGGATAAATCCAAGGAGAAACACGCCAACACACATATTAATCAAACTATCAAAAATTAAATATAAAGAAAACCTATTAAAAGCAGCAAGGGAAAAACAACAAATAACACACAAGGGAATCCCCATAAGGTTAACAGCTGATCTTTCAGCAGAAACTCTGCAAGCCAGAAGGGAGTGGCAGGATATACTTAAAGTCATGAAGGAGAAAAACCTACAACCAAGGTTACTCTACCCAGCAAGGATCTCATTCAGATTTGATGGAGAAATTAAAACCTTTACAGACAAGCAAAAGCTGAGAGAGTTCAGCACCACCAAACCAGCTTTACAACAAATGCTAAAGGAACTTCTCTAGGCAAGAAACACAAGAGAAGGAAAACACCTACAATAACAAACCCAAAACGTTTAAGAAAATGGGAATAGGAACATACATATCAATAATTACCTTAAATGTAAATGGATTAAATGCTCCCACCAAAAGACACAGACTGGATGAATGGATATAAAAACCAGACCCGTATATATGCTGTCTACAAGAGACCTACTTCAGACCTAGAGACACATACAGACTGAAAGTGAGGGGATGGAATAAGATATTCCATGCAAATGGAAATCAAAAGAAAGCTGGAGTAGCAATTCTCATATCAGACAAAATAGACTTTAAAATAAAGACTATTACAAGAGACAAAGAAGGACACTATATAATGATCAAGGGATCGATCCAGGAGGAAGATATAAAAATTGTAAATATTTATGCACCCAACATAGGAGCACCTCAATACATAAGGCAAATACTAACAGCCATAAAAGGGGAAATAGACAGTAACACAATCATAGTAGGGGACTTTAACACCCCACTTTCACCAATGGACAGATCATCCAAAATGAAAATAAGTAAGGAAACACAAGCTTTAAATGATACATTAAACAAGATGGACTTAATTGATATCTATAGGACATTCCACCCAAAAACAACAGAATACACATTTTTCTCAAGTGCTCATGGAACATTCCCCAGGATAGATCATGTCTTGGGTCACAAATCAAGTCTTGGTAAATTTAAGAAAATTGAAATCGCATCAAGTATCTTTTCCGACCACAATGCTATGAGACTAGATATCAATTACAGGAAAAGATCTGTAAAAAATACAAACACATGGAGGCTACACAATACACTACTTAATAACGAAGTGATCACTGAAGAAATCAAAGGGGAAATCAAAAAATACCTAGAAACAAATGACAATGGAGACACGACGACCCAAAACCTATGGGATGCAGCAAAAGCAGTTCTAAGAGGGAAGTTTATAGCAATACAAGCCTACATCAAGAAACAGGAAACATCTCGAATAAACAACCTAACCTTGCACCTAAAGCAAGTAGAGAAAGAAGAGCAAAAAAAACCCAAAGCTAGCAGAAGGTAAGAAATCATAAAGATCAGATCAGAAATAAATGAAACAGAAATGAAGGAAACAATAGCAAAAATCAATGAAACTAAAAGCTGGTTCTTTGAGAAGATAAACAAAATTGATAAACCATTAGGCAGACTCATCAAGAGAAAAAGGGAGAAGACTCAAATCAATAGAATTAGAAATGAAAAAGGAGAAGTAACCACTGACACTGCAGAAATACAAACGATCATGAGAGATTACTACAAGCAACTCTATGCCAATAAAATGGACAACTTGGAAGAAATGGACAGATTCTTAGAAATGCACAACCTACCGAGACTGAACCAGGAAGAAATAGAAAATATGAACAGACCAATCACAAGTACTGAAAGTGAAACTGTGATTAAAAATCTTCCAACAAACAAAAGCCCAGGACCAGATGGCTTCACTGGCGAATTCTATCAAACATTTAGAGAAGAGCTAACACCTATCCTTCTCAAACTCTTCCAAAATATTGCAGAGGGAGGAACACTCCCCAACTCATTCTACGAGGCCACCATCACCCTGATACCAAAACCAGACAAAGATGTCATAAAGAAAGAAAACTACAGGCCAATATCACTGATGAACATAGATGCAAAACTCCTCAACAAAATACTAGCAAACAGAATCCAGCAGCACATTAAAAGGATCATACACCATGATCAAGTGGGGTTTATTCCAGGAATGCAAGGATTCTTCAATATACGCAAATCAATCAACGTGATACATCATATTAACAAACTGAAGGAGAAAAACCAAATGATCATCTCAATAGATCTCAAGAGAAAGCTTTCGACAAAATTCAACACCCATATATGATAAAAGCCCTGCAGAAAGTAGGCATAGAGGGAACTTTCCTCAACATAATAAAGGCCATATATGACAAACCCACAGCCAACATTGTCCTCAATGGTGAAAAACTGAAACCATTTCCACTAAGATCAGGAACAAGACAAGGTTGCCCACTCTCACCACTATTATTCAACATAGTGTTGGAAGTGTCACCCACAGCAATCAGAGAAGAAAAAGAAATAAAAGGAATCCAGATCGGAAAAGAAGAAGTAAAGCTGTCACTGTTTGCAGATGACATGATACTATACATAGAGAATCCTAAAACTGCCACCAGAAAACTACTAGAGCTAATCAATGAATTTGGTAAAGTAGCAGGATACAAAATTAATGCACAGAAATCTCTTGCATTCCTATATACTAAAGATGAAAAATCTGAAAGTGAAATTAAGAAAACACTCCTGTTTACCATTGCAACAAAAAGACTAAAATATCTAGGAATAAACCTACCTAAGGAGACAAAAGACCTGTATGCAGAAAATTATAGGACACTGATGAAAGAAATTAAAGATGATACAAATAGATGGAGAGATATACCATGTTCTTGGATTGGAAGAATCAACATTGTGAAAATGACTCTACTACCCAAAGCAATCTACAGATTCAATGCAATCCCTATCAAACTACCACTAGCATTTTTCACAGGACTAGAACAAAAAATTTTACAATTTGTATGGAGACACAAAAGACCCCGAATAGCCAAAGCAATCTTGAGAACGAAAAATAGAGCTGGAGGAATCAGGCTCCCTGACTTCAGACTATATTACAAAGCTACAGTAATCAAGACAGTTTGGTACTGGCACAAAAACAGAAATATAGATCAATGGAACAGGATAGAAAGCCCAGAGATAAACCCACGCACGTATGGTCACCTTATCTTTGATAAAGGAGGCAAGCATATACAGTGGAGAAAAGACAGTCTCTTCAATAAGTGGTGCTGGGAAAATTGGACAGGTACATGTAAAAGTATGAAATTAGAACACTCCCTGACACCATACACAAAAATAAACTCAAAATGGATTAAAGACCTAAGTGTAAAGCCAGACACTATCAAACTCTTAGAGGAAAACATAGGCAGAACACTCTATGACATAAATCGCAGCAAGATCCTTTTTGACCCAGCTCCTAGAGAAATGGAAATAAAAACACAAATAAACAAATGGGACCTAATGAAACTTAAAAGCTTTTGCGCAGCAAAGAAAACCATAAACAAGACGAAAAGTCAACCCTCAGAATGGGAGAAAATATTTGCAAATGAAGCAACTGACAAAGGATTAATCTCCAAGATTTACAAGCAGCCCATGCAGCTCAATAACAAAAAAACAAACAACCCAATCCAAAAATGGGCAGAAGACCTAAATAGACATTTCTCCAAACAAGATATACAAATGGCCAACAGACACATGAAAGAATGCTCAACATCCTTAATCATTAGAGAAATGCAAATCAAAACTACAATGAGGTATCATCTCACACCGGTCAGAATGGCCATCATCAAAAAATCTACAAACAATAAATGCTGGAGAGGGTGTGGAGAAAAGGGAACCCTCTTGCACTGTTGGTGGGAATGTAAATTGATACAGCCACTATGGAGAACAGTATGGAGGTTCCTTAAAAAAATAAAAATAGAACTACCATACGACCCAGCAATCCCACTACTGGGCATATACCCTGAGAAAACCATAATTCAAAAAGAGTCATGTACCAAAATGTTCATTGCAGCTCTATTTACAATAGCCAGGACATGGAAGCAACCAAAGTGTCCATCATCAGATGAATGGATAAAGAAGATGTGGCAGATATATACAATGGAATATTACTCAGCCATAAAAAGAAACGAAATTGAGTTATTTGTAGTGAGGTGGGTGGAGTTAGAGTCTGTCATATAGTGAAATAAGTCAGAAAGAGAAAAATAAATACAGTATGCTAACACATATATATGGAATCTAAGGAAAAAAAAAAAACAAAGGTCTTGAAGAACCTAGTGGCAATACGGGAATAAAGACGCAGACCTACTAGAGAATGGACTTGAGGATATGGGGAGGGGGAAGGGTAAGCTGTGACAAAGTGAGAGAGTGGCATGGACCTATATACACTACCAAACGTAAAACAGATAGCTAGTGGGAAGCAACCACATAGCACAGGGAGATCAGCTCTGTGCTTTGTGACCACCTAGAGGAGTGGGATAGGGAGGGTGGGAGGGAGGGAGATGCAAGAGGGAAGAGATATGGGAACATACGTATATGTATAACTGATTCACTTTGTTATAAAGCAGAAACTAACACACCATTGTAAAGCAATTATATTGCAATAAAGATGTTAAAAATAATAATAATAACAATAAATTGGACTTTATCAAAATTTAAAATTTTGTACTTCAAAAGACACCAAGAAAGTGAAAGACAAGTCACAGATTAGGAAAAAATATTTGTAAATCATACATCTGATGAGGGACTGGTACCCAGAATAAAAGAACTCTTACACTTCAAAAATAAGAAAATGAATAAACCAATTTTACAAATGCACAAAAATATCTGAACAGGCATTTCACCTAAGAAGATACATGAATGCCCATAAGCTCATGAAAAAATGCCTAACATCATTAGGCATTAGGGAAATACAAATTAAAACCATAATGACATATCATTTCATGCTCACTAGAATGGCTATAATCAGAAATCAACAAAAACAAATGTTAGTGTGAACGTGGGGAAACTGGAAATTGGAATGTTAAAAGATGCAGCCACTTTGAAAACTGGTTTGGCAGTTTCTTTAAGTGTTAAACATAGATTTACCATATGACCCAGCAATTCCTTTGCTTGGCATCTATGCAAGAGAAATGAAAACATATATCCACCCAAAACTTGTACATGAAAAGCAGTTCATAGTAGAATTATTCATAACAGACAAACTGGGAAGAAAGCATGATAGACAAGTATTAGGAAGCTATTGATAATGGAGATCACAATGAGGTATATTTTAGGAAAAATCAGAACTGGAAATCAGAACTCAAGAAAACCAAAGCCAGACTTGGAGTCTTAATTTGAAGAATTTCTGGCAAACAAGGAAGGTCTTCCTTGTTGTGGCACTGGTGGTCTCTACAAGGTGACCTGCAGAAGTGCAGGGTACTGTCATGGACATCATGATAAGAAGAAATGATGCTTCTTATACTCTGCATGGTTGACCATTTATCCTCTTCCACACTTTTAATTCACAACTGCCCCCCAACACACAAACACATGATTAAAAATGCCTCAAGAACAGGGACCACATCTTATTAATTTCACTATATGATGCAGGTTGAATGGTCTTTACCCTTAAAGCTGAGGACAGTAAGCCAAGAGAACTGTTCTTAATAGAATCCAATGTTTCAGACAGAACCTGGTTTCTAGATACAGGACCTTGAAGAGTCACGCCTCTCCTTGGAACTTCAGTTTCATTTTCCCTGCCATGTAAGTTATTACACTATCTCCCAGGGTTCTGATGAGATCTAAACGGCAAATCTTAGGTCAATCACTTAGAATTTGGTGCTCAATAACTGATGGCTATTATTTTTCATGAAATTTAGCACTGAACCATGGCCTTTCTGAGTCCATCACCCTGGAACCTTGTTCTCCTAGCATACCCTGTGCTCCATGGTTTTCCCACAGACCCAGTAGGCTGGGCTGGGTCCTAAAAAGAAGTCCTATAGAAAATTCCAGGTGTATTATTTCAGGCTGTTATAACAAAATACCATAGATTAGGTGGCTTAAACAACAGGAACTTTTCCCACAGGTCTTGAAGCTAGAAGCTTGAGGTCAGGGTGCCAACATGGTTGGGTTCTGGTGAGGCTCTCTTCCTGGCTTGCAAATGGCTGCCTTCCCTCTCTGCTCTCACATGGTGGAGAGAGAGACATCTCTCTTCCTCTTCTTATAAAGCCACAGTCCTGTCAGACTAGGGCCCCACCTTCATTTAACCTTAATTATCTCCTAAAGATCCTATCGCCAGTAATTGTCACATTGGGGGTTAGGGCTTCAACACACAAATATTGGGAGGACACAATTCAGTTCATAGCACCAGAGAAGGTCTGTTTAACCAGACAGAATGGGCACAGAGCTGGTGTACCTGGTATCAAATGGAAGGCCCCTCGGTTATCTTCCTGTCTTTCATCCATCGTCTCTCCATTACCAGGTTTTTCCTTTTTCTTTTTGCTTTTGCTTTTTCCTTTTTCTCTCCACTGATAAAGTATTTCAAAAACACAAGATTTGGCCCAGAAAAATCATACACCGAATGAGACTTGAGAATTCCCAGAGTCCCTCCTGAATGCTGTTTGTCCTGCATAAAGCAAGTGATCTCCCAGGCTTCAGGATTCCTTGCTTTCTCCCTCTGTGTTCAGACACTTGTCAGGCTCCTTTCAGTGGACCCAGTGATGGCTTCCTGTTAAACCAGAAAACCCTGATTATTTTAACCTGGTATTCTTCCTCCTGTTACTTCCCCATGCATACTCTTAGGCAGTGGGCAGAATCTAGTTCACCCAGACGATATCTCAAAGGCCCTACAGGGCGAGAATGCTATGGACTTAATGTTTGTGTTCCCCCAAAATTCATATGCTGAAACCCTAATCCCAGCGGGATGGTATTTGGAGGTGGGGCCTTCAGGAAGTAATTAAATCACGAGGGTAGAGCTCACATGAATGGGATTAGTGCTGTGGATCAACCACCTAGTTTATGGTATTTTGCTATAGCAGCCCTAGCTGACAAGATAGGGAGTCTTCATCAAAGAACTAAGATTGAGTTTGAGAGCTGATATTCCCCTGCAGTGTTGGTCAACATACATATGGCTGATTCACTTCACTATACATCAGAAACTAGCACAACATTGTGAAGCAACTGTACCCCAATTAAAAAAAAATTCCATAGGTATAGGGTGGAGGAGAATAGGAAGGCAGAATCCAGAGTTGGTGATTGTACACTATGTATAGGCACTTTAGGTACATTATAGAGTTTACCCCCTATACCAACTACCATCCATTCTCTTACCAATACAATACACTTCTCATGGGTGTCCCAAATCCCCACCTCCCCTTTTCCAATTCACCTCTCATAGCAGTGACTTCACTAAAGTACTCATTTATTCTGGAAACTATAATTTTATAATTGAGCTTCCATGACAGATTTGTTAAGAGCTGGGGTTTGGAGACCTGGACTTGTACCTCAGATATTCACCAAATATTTTTCAGAAAAATGATTTAACCTCCCCTGTAAAAATAGAGTTAATCACATCTTCCTCATAGAACAGTCTAAGAATTAAACAGGCAATTATGTTGAATGCTTATTGCACACCCTGACTCAACAAAATGTAGCTTTTAATATTGTTAAGATAAGTAACTTGACCAGGGTCACTGATAACAGAAAGGGAATTAGAACCCTCTGTATCAGATTGTAGCCTTCAATGCTGCTTCCTTATTTAACTGAACATCTTTGCATTCTAAGCTAAGAGATGGAATCGTGTAGAAAAGAGAGCATAAACATAAGCATGTATGAAGACTGGGCTCTACTTGTCACCATCATGTGCTAGTTCTGTCATCTGGTCCAAGTCTGAGTCTTCAGTTTCTCTCATCTGTCAAATGATTGACTGTGATAGCATGTGCTAGAACATCTAATAAATGTTGGTAAGATCAACTAGAGTCTGTGGCATTTGAGCGACAACCCCCTCTTTTCCCCACATACTCAGTGTGATGGAAGCTCCTCTCACCTAGCTCCCAGGCAAGGATTTCCCCAGGAAAGGCAAATCATCAGCATTTCTTCTTAGATGCTTTCAAATGTTAGTTGCTTATTTTTTGCTTCCTTATTTGATGATGCCAGTAAGGGACAGCCCAACTCAAATTACCCCATTTATCTTCATGACCCTATTTTTTCCTTCCTGGTATAGATCACCCTCATGCTCTCTCTGCCTGCCACTCTCCAGTGTAAACCTACTGTAAGAAAGTAGTCAATAGTTAAGAACTTAGAATAGAAGTGACATTTACTTGGTTCATTGCTCATTGATCTCATTCTCACTCATCACATCATACTTTCCCGGTAAGCTAGAAAGGGGCTTCAAAGCCATCTCCATCCAGTGTTCTAGTTGCTATGACCAATACATCAGAGCCAAGATACAAGCTGAAACCTATTTGGCCATCTCACACTTGGAATGGATGCAACACCAAGCCTAATATACTCAAGACATTTCACAAGCTGTGTGTAAAAGTAACAGGGGTTACCGACAGTGTTGGTGAGGGATGGGGTGGAAGTGACTAAGGGGATTCCTGGCACAGTGAATTTACTCTAGCAGGCAATTGCAAAAGGTCCACTAACGGATCATCAGTGGGAATCGGATTTTCAGAACAACTGAAAATCCAACAAAAGCAAAGCTCACAATATCTCAGAACATCTGTGTGACATAGATCAGTGGATCTGTTACTGCAGATCCCCAAAAGAGTAATTATTCCACTCAAAGTTCAGACCCCTCAATCCTGCTCTCCAAGGTTCACCACTATTAAAATTGTGTTAAAACTGAAGCTGCTATTACTTCACCTGTCTCACCTACTAGAACTGAAAGAAACTTTAGAGACCTTTTCACTTAGTTATAATAAAAATGTAATAAATATGCTGATTAGAGTCTCTCAGATTTGGAATGGAGCTTAGAGTCCACCAAGTTGAAACCTAACAATCTCCCCAAACTTGCACTAGCTGCATACATCTTCTCTGCAACGAAGGGAGTATTCAATTTCTCCTTGCAGATCTTCTGAATAGGGAGTTCAATTCCCTAATAAGAATTAAGCACAACACAAGTGCAAAATGTAACTATTATTTGGGTCATCTAAAACCTGCAGAAAGACAAAAAGTACTGGATTCAAGGTTGACCTTGGGCAAGCCTTAGTTTTTTCATCTTAAATTTGAGCTATTAGTAGTTCTCATCTCCTAAGGTTTGTGAGGATTAGAGAAGATGTATGTAATTCAGTAATTTTTCAATAAATGTTAGCAATTGTTCTCCTTATTATTAAAGTTCACTTTCCTTAGACATGTAAGGTGGAGACTTGAAAAGAATAAAATGAAGCTTTATAATGTACTTTACAAATTTCCCAAACAAAAGCAATAGTGCTTTGATTCATAAATACTATTACCATGGTTTCCATTGGCATGTCATAAAAGTTGAACCCAAATGGTCAGCCCCTCTGTTCTCTGGTGTGTGTGTTTTAATTACTATGAAGAACAATGGCTGCCACTTATTGAGCCCCTACTTTGTGCTAGAGCTTTTCACACGTTACCTCATTCAATGCTCACAATAATTCCATAAGGTGCCACAATTCAGAGAAGTCTGAGGTTTAAGAAGTTAGGTAACTTGCATAAGGTCACCCAGCCAGATCTCTGCTCCCACACTCCCTGTACCTGCCCTAATGTCTTTTGTGTTTATTCCTAAAATGTGTCCTTGATTTAAGAAATAAGAGCCAGGCTCCTGGAGACTGGAAATGAAATTGTACTAGTCTCAGTGACTATAGCCTATAGTGATCCTGAATAAGATTGCAAGCTTCATGGAGAACTAGTAGCCTCAGGAAGAAGCTGTCAATCTCAATTAAGACATCAACCTGTCAGAGGAGGAAGGTATTGCCATGAAGCCTATTGTTGAATGCATGTCAGGTGAAGGCAGTACTAATTATTGCATGATCCAAATATGTCTGTTCCCTACTTTTCCTAAAGTAAGGTCACTGAGTTATTATGGCACGGTGGTTTGCACTATTTTGGATTCCGCCAAGTGGCAGGTGGCCTGACAAACATGCGACTCAGCATGTTTTGTTGGGTCCCCACAGCTGTGCTGCCAATCAGTTCAGGATGGCTGCAAGTTAATGCTAATTAGCTTCTGTTGATCTGCATATTCCAACAGCCTCCCAGGATTCCCATTTTGATATGCAAGATTGCCAGTTGGGTATGTGATTGAATTAAGAAGCAAAAAAGATTTTCTTCCATGCAGGGATATATGGATCTAAATCCCCAGTAGAGGCTGTTACCCTTTTGTTTCATGGTTGGCAGCTCTGGCCCTTAGCACGAGAGCATGGGCTCCAGGCTAGAGGGTGCTACCGCCCTGCTTATAAAAAAAAAATGATGCCTTAACCTCCTAGCGCTGTTAGGAGTAAACATTCTTTCCATCTGGTCTGTGAATTGGCACTGGCAATTTAGATGGGCAAGGAATCTATAGTTTTCTCTTCTGCTTGGTTCAAATCTGTTTAGTTCAAATCATCTAAACCAAGCTAACCAGTAATGAAGAATTATTTCCTGCGGCATGCAAAGACGACTAATTCCAAATGATTACTTTCAAACTCATTGCATGTCATTGGATAGACTGTTTTACCTTTCTGGACTTCAGTTCCCTCAAATGCAATGTTAGGAGGCTGTGCTAGAATCCATTAAAGGAGAGAAGATATACGACAAAGACAGCAAAATGTCTGACACATGTTAGCCCCTGGATATTGCAATATATTGTTTTAATCAGTTTTAAAAAATAAACAGCTATCCAGTGCATACTATGTCAGCACAATGCACATGGATGGAGATTCAAATATGAATAAGATTATTAACTTCCCTCCAGGAGTACATAGTAAACAGACAATTACAATGGGATAAATAAAGTCCCTTTGAACAATGGAAATCTACAATTCTGTTCTTTCTTTCGTTTTGCTGTGACTACAAGGGAACACCACAAGTTTCTGGCTCTACCACTTAAAGCTTTGTTTTCCTGTGTATATTGCTTAACTTCTCTGGGCCCTCGTTTCTCTTTCTGTAAAAATAATGCATACCACATAAGGTCATTGAGTCTGAAATGAAATAATGCTTGTTAAAGTTACTGACACATAGTAAGCATTCAGTAAATAGTATTTTCTTTCTGTTTTTCCTTTCAGTGGATATTAGTAGAATCACATGAGTCCAGTAAATTCTGGGACGAAGGACGGAGGTAGAAGAAAAAGAGGTGGAAGGATTTCAGCCGTGCTAAGAAAGGAACTCAGCAGGAAACTGCACTATGGGGGCTGATGTATTTAGATTTTGCACCTGTATTTCATCAGGGCAATGAAAATATGATCTCACTGAGTAAACATTACAAAAACAATTTTCAAAAGTTTAACTTGGCTGCAGCCTTAGAAAGTTCTGCTTCCCTGAAGTGATTAAACAATATTTCTTGGAAAACATTTGCTAAATATAATTGTGAGGGAAACTTTTTTCTCCTTTTCATATTGTTGGATTTTTGTAGGAAAAGTTACTAAAGCTATTGCTGAAGTTATATTTTATATTTATCACATATTGTATATTTTCATATTTGTGTGTATATATAAATATGTATGTCTCCATTTCTCTATGTATATTTATATAACACATGTGAGAACGTGTCTATATATATGGTGTATGTATATAAATGTGCATCTATGTATATACAAATTTATGTTCATCATGATTTGAGAATTGAGTACATGCATACACATATACATGTGTTTTATAATATGGCATCTGTATTTATCATTCATTTAGGCATTATATTGTACTGGTTAAAAGCATAGATTATGAAACCAGACTCTCAGAAATTGAATCTTAGCTCTATCACTTATTGCTATGTGACTATAGGCAAGTAACTATCTCTGCATCTTAGGGATTATCTTAAATAATGTTTTATTTAAAATATTATCTGTAAGACAGAGATAATTGTATATACCACAAAGAGTAATTGTGAGGATTAAATACATTAACATATATGAAAGTACTTAGAAATAAACTTGGCAAATACCTCTATTGATATTATTATTATTGCTATTGTTATTACGACTATTGTTGCTATCATAACTTAATTGTTATTATAACTATTGTTATTTTATTAGTGTTATTTTTCATTAATTCATTTGTTCTGAATTACAGTGACTAAGTTTTTTTTGTTCAAAATCTCAACAAATGGACATTTTTAATAAGTAATATCAGAGTTTTTCTATTTTACAAATGGTAGGTATTTTAATTAAATTTGAAGCAAATCATTCCTTTGTTGTGGGAAGAATCATCTGGATATTTGTACTTAGCTATGCAAATGTAACATAACTACTCTCCACCCCACCCGACTACCATCCCCCTTCTTGGAGAAAATAGGGAAATAACCTGAATGCACATGTTTTATACTAAATGGATAAATGTGCTATTTGGTCATGCAAATTGAATGTATGTTTTAGCAAAGCTATTTCTTTGCATACTTTGTTGCTTCTTTGAGAGAAAGATTTCTTTATTAAGTAGTTTAGGCTGCAAATTATTGCTTGTTTTGACCAAGAGGCATATGCTTGTATTTGATCAAAAGAGATTAGTAATAGAGACTCCATGATTATAGGAAAAGAAATGCAGGCCCAGCATTTAAGTCAAGCTGGAAGAGAAACTGGATGAAAAAGCTGTGTGGGCTTAGCACAACTCAGGCTGGACTAGATTCGAATCTCAGCTCCATCTCTTCCTAGTGTTGTGACCTTAGGCACATGGTGAATTCGGAGGTAAATACCTGAGCCTTTCAAACAGTATTAATGTTGGACTACTCCCTCTTGTATCAATGTCTTGTAGTCATAGGGCCAGACAGTACCTCTGTCAGTGAAAGATAGAGTTTTTCATAAAAAATACGGGCATTTTCACAATCATCCTTGGAAGAATTCAACCTTTGAACTGAAATGAGGGCAGTAAGAGAGAAAATTACAGATTTTAATGGCTCTCCTTTTGTTTCTTCAAGAAATCCATCTAACTGTGGAACTACTATTCACTAGACTCCTATTGTGGGTCAGGCACTGGTGGGGGCACTAGGAACAGGATATATAAGACATGGTTTCTCTTCTTAAAATGCTCGCAATTAAATGAGGGACATAAATATGTGACTAGCCATCAGTATGATGGGTGCTATGGTACAGTACCAAAAAACTGGATACAGGCAAGGAGGAAATGGTTAGTTCTCTCCAGGGGTAAGTGAAAGCGTCTAAAATGAGATGAAGCTTAAGCTGTCTCTTAAAGGAAGGGCAGGGACATCACAAATGGAAAAAGGGGGAAAGATATTTCAGGCAAAAGGAATATTCACAGTCACCGAGGCAAGAGAGTCTAGTGAATTCAGAGAATTGTCAGTAGTCCAGTGTGCCTAAATCTTAGAATGTGAAGACATGTGAGTAACAAGACATAGGCCTGAAGAGAGAATCAGCTAGACTATGATGGCCTACGTATGCCATGCTAAACTGTATGATTTATTTTTCTAAAAGCAATATGAAACTATTGAAAAGTCTTAAGTAGCTGAGAGACATGTTTATGTTTTCATTTTAAAGAGTACATTCCTGCAGGTCTGTGAAGCATAAATGTGAAGAGGGGAGAATAGAAGCAGGAAACTATTTGAGAGGGCACTGTAGTGATGGAGACATGGAATTATAAAGGTTAGAACTAAGGAAGTTGTGGTGGGAATAAGTGCAAAGGAAAGT
Organism: Eschrichtius robustus; assembly: GCF_028021215.1. Lineage (NCBI taxonomy): Eukaryota > Metazoa > Chordata > Mammalia > Artiodactyla > Eschrichtiidae > Eschrichtius > Eschrichtius robustus. The sequence continues at coordinate 51,889,166 of NC_090826.1, forward strand.
AATTTTTAAATCATTAGGGCTAACCATGTCTAAGACTTGGAAATTGGTCCATGGGAGGAGAGGGTCAAGCATGACCAGCTTCCTCGTTTGGAGGTGATTAAGTAAATATTAGAATACAGGTTGAAGAGCAAGTTGCGAGAAGGACAGGATAAATTTTGTTCTGAAAGCGGTAAGATGGAAACGCTTTGGGGACATTCAAATCGATAGAAAAAAATTTGGATATATGGATTTGGAGCTAAGAGGAAAGACTGGGGCAAGGTAGAAATTTAGAAATAATTAGCTTAGAGACGGTAATTATAATTATGAGAGTAGATGAGATAACTCACAAGTGCCTTGAGAGTGAGATGAGAATATGGACAAGAGAGAAACCACAGAGGATGGCAGTATTTAGGAGGAAAGATATCTATCTATCTATCATCTGAGGGCATTGGTCTTTCAATACACCAAATGAAGCCTTAGGGTCCAGAAGTTATTTACTTTCTCTGCCAAGGTGAAGCCATCTGAACCTAGAAGAAATAGCAATTTTGAGGCAGTAGACAAAAAAATGTAAAGAATTAAGTTGGTGACTACCATTTTGAATGACATCACTCACCTTTTCTTTAACACGAAAAGGGACAATCACACTTCGTCTTTTAAGGTAATTAAGCATCCAAAATACAGGACTCTATTATATAAGAAAACAGTCATCCATTCCAACATTATTACAATAAAATGAGACATTAAAGGCCCTATTCATACAATAGTAACAAGTAATATAATCATCCTTTGGTTGCTGTTGGTTGGGGGATATTTGAAGCTCATGAATGGAAGGTCTCCAAATGATGTGGTCCCTGTGGTTTTTCTCAAACAGTTTAATAAATATGAGATCTGGGACTAGTTTAAAGAATAAGTTTGGGGGCTTCCCTGGTGGCGCAGTGGTTGAGAATCTGCCTGCTAATGCAGGGGACACGGGTTCGAGCCCTGGTCTGGGAAGATCACGCATGCCGCGGAGCAACTAGGCCCGTGAGCCACAGCTACTGAGCCTGTGCCTCTGGAGCCTGTGCTCCGCAACGAGAGGCCGCGATAGTGAGAGGCTCGCGCACCGCGATGAAGAGTGGCCCCCACTTGCCACAACTAGAGAAAGCCCTCACACAGAAACGAAGACCCAACACAGCCAAAAATAAATAAATTAATTTAAAAAAAAAAAAAAAAGAAGAAGAAGTTTGGTAGGGAATTTGGAGTGAGAAAAAACCTTGGGATATTTCTTTAAAATCAAAGACAAGTTTTAATGAATTGGGTGGAGTTGATAGAGTCCTGAAGTTTATTCTCCTCTATATTAAGGAAATGATCTCACAGTATTAATACAAATGGTAATATGATTCATGAAATATTTTTCTTTTTTAAAAAGTTAATTATGAACGGATTTCATAGATCCTTAGAGTCATAAAGCAGAATACATTTCAGTAATTTATTTATTCTCTGGGGAAGGACTTTATGACTATTTGGGAAAAGATTTGGTTTAGGATAAATTACATGCAATGAGTTCTTTTTAAAAAAATCATGAGACGTATAAAAAATTTCTTTACTCTCAAATTTGAGCTTTGGTCCCTACTTTATCACCAGCTGAATTTCACTTTGATTACAGCCTTCTGCCCCTGTAACTTTAAAAGCCCTACACATCCTAAATCCATCAAGGTCACATGCTTGGACCTTGGTCACTTGGAATGCCTTCCTCTCTTTTTTGGTAAACTACTCATCCTTCAAGAGGCACTGCAATTTTATCTCCTGTGAAGTCATCTCAATTGTGACTCAATAACACTTTGATCATATCCCTATTTGAATATTTATTAATTTTCACTATAGTTACTAGCTATATGTACATCTCTACAGCTGGACTGTGCCTAGCTCCATGCTTGGCACACAGCACACTTTCAGTAAATATTTTTTGTTATATGATTATTACTTCTTCAATCATCATCACCCATATGTATATATGTATCTCTATCTGTCTGTGTCTATCTATAATTTACAAAGTGCGATCACATACAAGGTCTCTCTTGAACCTCAAGAGAGCCACACAAGACTGTAAGGACAGCTATCTTTAATCCCATTTTTCAGATAAGGAAGGGGAGGAGACTGAGACTCAGAGAAGTCTTATCCAGTATTCCATGCGAAATAAATGGAAGACAGAAAATCAACTCCCTTCTTGTAACTTCACTTCTAATGTCCAAATATTCAATTAACTAGAATTTTTAGAGCCGTGTGCTTATAAACTTATTCCTTGGAGCTATCCTTTTATTTAAATGTACCTCAGATACACAAAATTGGATTAATCATATCCCTAGGTTTATCACAGTCATCACTAGTTCATGCATGTCACTGATTTTTTTGTATGCATGTGTATGTTCATTTTTTAATATGGCTAATACCTATGAATTCACCACTCATTCCTACAATTAAAACATTATCATTAACTATCTACATCTACATGCTTCTCCTTCCCTACCTCATCAACTCCTGATTTACTGTACAAACCTAAGGTATCTTTAATTTGATTTTTTTCTTTTTCTATAATTATTGTAGTTTTGTTCACTTTTTCTTATTTTTGAACTTTATATTAAAACTATCCCATTGTATTTTTTGGAACTTGATTTTCTTAATTCGACATTACTATGTTTATTCACACTATTTTGGATAGTTGCCGTTCCTTAATTTTCAGTACTGAATAATATTTCATTTTATGAATATACTATAATTTGTTTAACTATTGTTTTAGTCACAGAAATTTGGTCATGTTCAGCTTTTTGTTTTTGCTATTATGGATAATGCTGTCATGAATATTTCAACATAATTTTGAGTATATACCTGGGAGAACTGCTGGGTTGTAAGTTATATAAATATTTAACTTTACAGGAAGTGCCAAGTTGCTTTTATAAAGTGATTATAACAACTTACAAAGCCACCAACAAAGTATGAGATCCTGAGGATCCACCTTTTCTGTAATAATTGTCAGGTTTCTTATATTTTGTCAGTCAAGTAGATGTAAAATGATATCTCATTATGGTTTGATTTGTATTTCCACACACTAAGGACATTGAGAATATCTTCATACATTGGCCATATGTATTTTCTATTTGTAGAACTTCTTTATATATTTGTGATACAAATCTTCTGTCAGTTTTATGCATTGTAAGTATCCTCACCTGATTTGTATATTGTCTTTTGACTTTCCTAGTAGATGCTGCTTGTGAATGAATGTTAACCGCTAACAGTTTACAAGGGCATCCTTCTCAAAAGAACTGTACTTGGCCAATGGATCTGCTTCACCCAAACCCTGGGGGTCAGCTTGCAGCCAATAACTGACTAATATACAGATACAAGAGGCTTGTCACCTTACCTCAAGGCAAGACTTACTCTGTGGTACAATTCATGCTCCAGAGCTTCCTATGGGATTAGGCTGAAGCTAGACTCCAGCTGAAATCACATCCTTTCTCAGCTTCTTCTCCTCCCTATACTTTTCTCATTTCCCTAAAGGTGACTCTGGAGAGCATGTCCTCAATAAACTACTTGCACAAAATTCTCTATCTTAGGTCCTCCTTCTAGGATATCCAAATTAAAACACTTTGAAATATCTTCTGATGAACACTTTTTAAATTTCATAGAGTCAAATTTATCAGTCTTTTAAAGGTTTGCTTTTAAAAATCTCATTAATAAATCCTTTCTTTCTCCATGGTCAGAAAGTTATCATGATCTGTATTTCCAATAAATTTTTTTAACTTTGCTTTTGACATTTAAGTTTTCAATCATTCTGAAGTTGATTATATAGTGTGATCCAATAGGTTACTGTATATGTGAATAACCATCTTGTCCAAGTTACTTTATTAAATCCCTTCCTTTCCCTATCATGGATCTTTCTAGAAAACTGGGATTTATTCAACACATTTTTAAATGTTTTTTATATATTGAGAGCCTTGCTTGCTGTTGGGGATATAAACATAAAATGATAATACAGACCACCTCTCCCCACACTTTCAAGGGGCTTCCAGTATAGTGGGAAAGTGGAACACACCTACACTGGAAGTATATGCAAAACAAATTAATATCTACAGGAATCAAGAAAGATTTCTTAGAGGAAGTGAAACTAAAAGAACAAGAATTTTCTAGTTGAGAAAAGTGGATAATTCATGGTGTTTCCAAATTGAGGAAATCTATTACAAAAGCACAGATTGTGGGGCTTCCCTGGTGGCACAGTGCTTAAGAATCCACCTGCCAATGCAGGAAACACGGGTTCGAGCCCTGGTCTGGGAAGATCCCACATGCCGCGGAGCAACTAAGCCCGTGAGCCACAACTACTGAGCCTGCGCGTCTGGAGCCTGTGCTCCGCAACGGGAGAGGCCATGACAGTGATAGGCCCGCGCACCGCGATGAAGAGTCGCCCCCACTCGCCGCAACTGGAGAAAGCCCTCGCACAGAAACGAAGACCCAACACAGCCAAAAATAAATAAATTAATTAATTAAAAAAAAAGAAAAAAGAAAACGTAAAATCATCATTAAAAAAAAAAGCACAGATTGTAAACCAGTATAGGATATTTTAGAATGCCTGTAGTTCTATATGGCACAAAAAGTGTGACAGCAGGTAAGAACTGAGAAGTAGACAAACAGCCTCCTTATGAAGGACTTTTTGATAGTGTACCTTAATTTCTACTTTGTATCTCCCAGCACACTCCCTTTCTCTTGCCACTGGTTGGAGGAAATAATGTGGCCCAGGCTTGGCCATAACACCCTAGTCCTTTGGATACAGGGATTATCCTAAGTGTGGGCATGTGATGTGAATAGGTACAATCGGAATCCTCCCATAAGGTTAGTACACAGATGTTGATATAAAGAAGCCGTTTCTGTTAAAGTTACTAAACTGGGGCTAGAGCAATCATGTTCCCTACCACATGGAGAACACCTGAGTATAGAAAATAAACCCTACATTCACGGAAAAAAAAAGATGAGACAGTAGAAATATGAAACCCACGTAAAGTTAAGGTTGCATTGAAATCACAGCTCCATTACCTGAGGACTTATTTCCTACAGTTCTTTCTTCAGTTCTATTAGCTTCCCAGTTTTAGTCTCAGGAATATAAGGCAGTCAATTATCCTTTTTTTAAAATTAAACTTACTGATATTGTCTGATATTTTCAGCTGAGAGAGAATTAACTAAAACTTTATCCTGATGACAATAGCCATCAAAGGGCTTTTTCAGGGGAGTATAATGGTTAGACTTGCCTGATGGGAAGTTTCCTGTGACCACAAGGTGGAGGGTGGATTACAGGAGGTCAAGAAAATCAAGAAAAATAATAATAAAAGGAAAAAGAAACTGATAAAGGGCAGGGTCTATGTCATGTTGATTATGCCCAGCACTAGACCTGATTACTGCTCTTCCCTTCCAATCTCTTTAAAATAGGCAGACTATCTATTTCAAATAGTTTAATTACAGTTGTCAGGTTTTTTCAGGATTCTTGAAGAAATGTTGTTGATCCATAATTTTATTCTTGATAATAAAAAAGAACACTAAAAAAAAGGAGTGGATATACGTATATGTATAACTGATTCACTTTGCTGTACACCTAAAACTAACACAACACTGTAAATCAACTATACTTCAATAAAAACTTTAAAAAATAATAAAAATAAAAAAGAACAAAACTTTAAAAAACTTGTATTTTTGTAAGTTATAAATCTTTACAAAAACTAAGAGAAGATCAAAACGTTTTAAGAAAATTAAAATTATCCATAGCCCCAACAATTAAAGAAAAATGATTAAAATTTTACTGTCTCATCCTTCAGGCTCATAAAAGTGTGGAGCTACTTGTTTAGAAAATATAATGTAGTTCATTCCATGTTTATCCAAATATTACACCATGAATAATTTCCCATATAAATATACTTTGAATATTCAATTGCTCATTTCACAGCATGGACGTACTACATTGCTTAACAATTTGTCCATTTGGAGACTTTGATTGCTTCCAATTTTCATAATTTTAAAGAATGTTGCCATAAGCATCCAACATGTAGAACTTTTTCTGCATTTTAGATTTCAGGTTGTATAAATTCCTAATGGAATTACTGGGACAGAGGTTATATACATTTTTAAGACTCTTTCCACAAAAGAACTTTGCAAATTAGACTATGTTTTATTTCAGCAGAATATGACAAGTCTGAAGTGACAGATGATCCCAATTCCCAGAATTTCACCGCACTTAAATGTGCTGGGCAATCAGATTTGGCTGCTCTTCTGCGTTTGGGGCATTATGTGATGGACTGATTTCTGTTCTCCCCCTACAACAGTTTTGACTGATACAAATTCTTCAGAGTTTCTTTTCTGGGGCTTCCCTGGTGGCACAGTGGTTAAGAATCCACCTGCCAATGCAGGGGACACGGGTTCGAGCCCTAATCCAGGAAGAGCCAAATGCTGCGGAGCAACTAAGCCCGTGCACAACTACTGAGCCTGCGCTCTAAAGCCCGCGAGCCACAACTACTGAAGCCCATGCACCTAGAGCCTGTGCTCTGCAACAAGAGAAGCCACCGCAATGAGAAGCCCATGTATTGCAACAAAGAGTGGCCCCCACTCACTGCAACTAGAGAAAGCCCGTGCATAGCAATGAAGACCCAACGCAACCAAAAACAAAAAAATGGTTTCTTTTCTGTAGGAGCAAAATATTCTAAGAAGCACAGAACTTGAGATTTGGAGTCTCAGCTGAATTTTTCCATGTTTCTTTGAGGGTGGAGTGTGGAATATTTTCCTTTCCTGAAGACAGGAAATGAATTGTACAGATTGAAGACCTTTTTTTGAGAACTATAAAAAGATTTTCACACTTATGATCTCATTTAATCTCTCTCAACAGCATTTGAGAATTTGAGTAATATATTAGAAAACATGCAGGTTTTGCAACCAGCCAAACTTGGAAGATGAATCCAGGTTCCATCAATTGTTTGTTAAGTTACTTGAATGGCCTTCTGCAAATTATTAATCTGAGTTAATAAAATCTTGGGGATATGAATAAATATCTTACTGGATGGATAATTTTAATTAAATGAGAAAATTCAGGTAGAACAATCAGCATAGTATATAGCTCTGTCTTAATCTGGGACCCCCTGAGATCAAAATCTCAGGCATGCATATGGCTTATTCTGGAAGCCATCTCCTAGAGTAGGAGTAAGGGTCCAGGGAGGAGAACAGGGAAGAAGGGAAAACTAGTACAAGAATGTGATCGAATTTGTCACTAGAGCAGATGACTGGTGCCTGACCTTCCTTCTCAGGAGTCTTATGAAATGCATCTTAGAATCCTTTTTTTTTTATTTAAGAACTTTTTTATTGGAACTATTATGCTTGATACTTCTTAAAACTTGAGTAAAATGTTTCTCTTTTTGAAAAAAAAAAAATGTACCCAATTACAGAATCAAAGATTAAATGTAGAGAGATTCTCTAAGTGTTCTCTAACCATGTTTATGCAGTTTAAATTTCTATGCTTTACATGAGATTCCATCTTATTTTTTTAAAAAAATATTTTAACATATTGCTGCTGTTGTTTAAGAGATAACCTTTTGCCCCTTTCTTTACTACTTTTTACCCAAGTAAAAAAGAGGAAAGTATCTACTCATCAGCAACCATCCCCACCCCACCCCCCCCCAGTCAAGGGCAGCTCTAGGTCATGCATTTCCAGGTGGTATATGTTTGTCAGGGAGTTCCTGGAGACACCAGAGACACCTTCAGCAAGATACATGAGGGGCCAAGTCCCTCAGGTTGTAGCTGCTTAAAGCTAGTCAGAACTGGTCACTACAGCAATAGCTGGGCAAATGATGAAGCCTACAAGGATTTTCAGTGATCATAAGAGATGTCTTATGTTTCCTATTGTTATTACAACACATTATCACAAACTTAGTGGCTTACAACAACACAAATTTGTTACCTTATCGTGCTGGAGGTCAGAAGTTCAAAAATATCTCTTATTTGGCTAAAATGAAGGAGTCGGTAGGGCTGCATTCCTTCTGGGGGCTCTAGGAGGAAACCCCCCTCTTGCTTTCAACAGCTTCTAGAGTCCGTCCTCATTCCTTGGCTCAGGGAGCCCTTCCAGCAACAGCCTCACTCTGAGCCCTCCCTCCGCCATCACACTCCGTCCTCTAACACCGACACGCCTACCTCCCTCTTATAAGAACGCTTGCGATTACATTAGGCCCACCTGATAATCCATGATAGTCTTCCCATCTCAAGATCATTAATCACTTTGCAAAGTCCCTTTGCTACAAAAGATAACTCTTCCCAGTTTCATGGATCAACACACGGACATCTTTGGGGAGTCATTATTCTGCCTACCACAGTGTCCAGTATAAGAATCTAATAAGTGTGTATTAAGCTTTCTTCTCTTGCTGATCACTGAGTTTCCATCTTCTCGCGACTCCACTCCACCTGACCCAAATTTTGGTCAAGTCAATAGGTAGTAAGTGGATAGGCAAAGCCACAAACTCATATCATCTGGTTGCAAATCCATTAGTTTGGGAGTCTTGGCAATCAATGACTCACTGTTGGATATGGTAAAGGACAGGGTTGGTGATGTTGCTGCTATCACAAGAGCTGGTGTGAGTCAGGGCTGAGTGAGAATGAGGAGAAATTCCACCAAATAGGCCACATTGGAGACCCCAACAATTTCAGATTCTATTTCCAATGTGGTTATAGTAAATTGCTTTCAGTTCTCTGGGAATGGAAATTTACTCTTTTTAAGATGCCAAAGACAGATAACTTTGACTAAAAGGTAAATTTGCTGAATCTAAAACAGATCATCGTTGATCTGATATCCTGAATAAATACTAAATGAGAAATATTTTTTAGCATGACTTTTTAACAGGACAAAACTTTGCTCAGGTTTTTGGTAAAAATCAACACTTGAATAGAAGATATAGGTGAGATTTCAACACAACTGCTCCAATCTGAATATTTAAAACAAATGGGTAAGTTAAAAAACAAAATAAAATAAACATCCACATAATCACTATCCAACTTAAAAAAAAAAAAAGCACATTACCACAATGTGGTACACAATTACACAATGCTTTGACAATTCCTGTGCTTCTCTCTGATCTCATTCCCTACTCTACTCCCTAATAGTAATCATTATCCTGAATTGTTATTATTCCTTTTCTTTCTTTGATAGTTTTTACAAATTGTTTATATATTCTTAAACAATATATTGTTAGTATTTTGTGTAAATGGAATCATATCATACAAGTTCTTCTGTCGTTCAACATGTAAGTACCTCTAGTTGATTCAATTTTTTACTACTGTATATTAACTCATTACACTGATAAACTACAATTTATTTTGTAGTTTGGCACCCTCTTTGGCACCCTTTTGCCAATGGAGTTGTTTCCCCTTTGGTGGCATTTTTTGTTGTTGCTTTGTTTTTGTTTCTCTCTTGGCTATTACAAACTAATGCACATGTTTATATTTGACTCTTCATGCTCATGTGTAAGAATTTCTCTAAAGTATAAATCCAGGAGATGAATTGCTTGTTTGTAAGGTAAATGTATCTTCAACTTAGGAGACAATTCTAAATTCCAAATAGTTTTCCAAACAGGTGGTAAAATGTAAATACCTACCATGAGAGATGTGAGCTGTTTTATTCTATGTTCTTACCAAAACTTGACATCAGCAGATGAAAAGTTTCCCATTCTAGCAAATACAAAATGGTATATTTTATAAAATGGTTAAATGTATAAAATTTTGTTTTTATAATAGTGCTTTTGTGTCTTGTTTATAAAATCAGCCCCTGCCCCACCGTCACATAGATATTCCCCTATACTACCTTCTAAAATTTGATGGTACTTCTTCAAATTTGAATGTTTAACCTAACTAGGATTGATTTTTGCATATAGAAAGATACAAATCCAATTTAATTTCTTCCAGTATAGATACTGTTTTATCCAGTATCACTAAGTAATCTCTTCTTTACACAATGATTTCAACTGCACATTTTGTTATCTAGCAAGTTTCCATATGTTTGTGAGTTGGGTTCTGCTCTTTCTATTCAAATTTCATTGATCTATTTGCCTGTCCCCAAACTAACACTACACTTTTAATTATTAGTGCTTTATGTAAGGCTTTTGATATCCAGTAGGTCCCTCACTTTCTGTTTCCATCACTCACCCAGCAGTATATTGACTTTTCTTAGCTTTTCCTCCATAAAAAATTTATAATCAATTTAGAATTTTAGAATCAATTTGTCAAGTTGCACAAAAGCAAGTTGGTAAGAGTTTCACAGGAGTAGATAAATTTGAGAAAACTTGATAGTTTTAAACTTTTGAGTCTTTTTATTCATAAACATGGTATATCTTCCTATTGGTTTAGACCTTCTTGAATGCTTTTAAATTGTTTTATAATTTTTCCTCTAAGTCTTGAAAATCTTTCTTAGATTTCTTCTTATCTGTATATATGTGGATAGATAGATAATATTTTGTTGTTATTGTAAATGATATCATTTTAATATTAAATTTTCTAATTCTTGTTGCTAAAGCACAGAAATGCAATGCAATTTTCTAAGAGGATATTGTTTCTGATCAACATTGCAAAATTCCCTGTTCAAGTTTAGGAGTGTATGTGTGAATAATGATGGCAACATTGTGTTTTCCTTCTCTATATTTATGCTGTTACACCTTTTTCTTGTCCTGGACTTCCAGAAAATGATCAAAAGGAAGTGGTTATGGTGAGCATTTTTGTCTTGTATATATTTCAATATTTCTCTATTAAATGTTCCTTCTGATCCTAGTTTTTGTCATTCATGCCTATTGAATTTTAGTGAAGACTTCATTTATACCCATTGAGAAGGTCATCCATGTTTCTCTTTGAATCATATGCTAATATAATGAATTTATGTTGATTTATATTTTATATTAAACCTACATTGCAGTCTGGGAAAATTTAACTATCCATGATGTATTATATATTTTCAGATTGTTGATTTACTTTTGCTAATAATTTGTTTGGGATTTTAGCATATAAATAGAAATAATATGGAATTCTTATTTCTTCTGCTATCTTTAATTCTGATATCAAGAATAGCAGACATTAAAAATTTTGTGTTGTAAATGGAGAGTAAGTCCCCTTAAAGTAAATCAAAATCACTAATATATCCTGATTTCTACCATTTAATTTTTAATTTATTTTCCTACTTTTTCCATTTTTCCCCATTCTTGCATCCCTTTATATTGAGGTTTTCTCTATTCTTTATTTTTTAACCTTCTTGAATTTGGAAATTATACACTTTGTAGATAACTTTGTAGTGGTTACTCTAGAAATGTTTTACCAGATATCTTACAAGTTTAAAATTATCTATATATTTGTCTTATTTTTAAACACTGGTAAACACCCAATTTTCTATTCCATGCCTGATATTTTAGTTCCATTTTGTTTTTATAACCTGTCGATAATTATTTTGTAGCTTTATGTAATCATTCTTTATTTAGATATATCCTCATATGTATCAGTATCTTTATCTGCCATACCATTGCACACTAAACCTTCTTAACAAGGCTAATTTTCCTTCTTACTGAGGGAAATACCAATTCCATCATTTTCCAACTTTGTGAGCTTAAGCAAATTATTTAACCTTTTTGGTCTCAGTTTCCTTATAAATAAAGTGGGAATAATAATAATATTGTATCTACTTCGTATAATTGTTGAGAAGGTTATATTAACTGACATATGTAAAGCATCTAGAAAGTGCCTAACACATGTTAACAGTTATTTTAATGTTTGCTAGTATTATTTTTATTGCCACTGATATTATTAATTTTCTTATTTCTGTATTGGGATAGGCTAGAATATGCTGCAGTAACAAAGTAAAAGCCTAATGCTTTCAAAACAAAGCTTTATGTTTTTGATTTGTGTTTCTTTTCACTTCCACATGTCCTACAAGTGTTGACTCCATCTCTGTTGCTCATCAGTGTTACTCCAAAACCTAGGTTGATAAAAAAGACAGTATTTAGAATACTGCCAATCATCCTAGAAAAAAGAAAGAGAGTATTGGAGGGTCTCATTGAGGATTAAATGCTTAGCCCAGAAGAGGCACATGTCAGTTCCACTCACAAGTCATTGGCCAAAATAGTTTACATAGCAATCCAGAAAGTACAATCTTACTATGTGACAAGAAGTCAGAGAATTGGAAATATTCAAAGATCAGCATTAATGAATATCACAGCATCTTTTGTAATTTCCTTGTATTTTTGTCTTAAAATTTTACTAGCTTAATACTCTAGATTCCTGCTTTAACTTCTTTTTGCCTCTTGGGAGTTCTTATTTTCTTGCTACTTTGATGGTGCATTCAAAAGTTTTATTTTACATTTTATCTACTAGTTTTTTTTTAATTTTTAAGTGGGGATTTACTCTGTGTATCTAGTCCACCACACTAGAGATAGAAAAAATAGAATTTTCACCACTCACTTTCAGTGGTTTAAAGAAACTGAACAAAGTATAAAAGAGCACAAAACCACCTTTCTGTGGTGGTTCTATTGTCTAAATGTCAAGGGAACCAATCTCATCCTATTATTCACTAAATAACTCTGCAACTATAGCAGGTCATTTCCCTTCCCTGCATCTGCTTTCCTTAACTATAAAGCATGTAAGTTGGTGTAAATGACCTTTTAGGATGTTCCCCAATATACTCTTCATTTTCAATTTATTTCACTGTGGAATATGTATTTTATAATGGCTTTTGACAATCTCAAATTCCAAACCCAATATTCCTTTTTCAATGATAAGACTGTTGCCATTTAAGATTTTCCTGACAGCTCATGACTCAAAAATACTATCAGAGAACAGATTCTTCACCTCTTCTTGCATCCTATAAGTGTGCAATATAAGCATAAAGAGCTTTTAGAAAAGAGGCACCCTCTGCTCCCATGTAGTTCCTTTGCTCTAAGTGAACTCAGTATCCTCTCTGCTGCAGCACTTGCCACAGAATACATAATACATCCCTTACAGAACTAGAAAACTAGAGAAGGCAATTTGGTGTAGTTTAACCTTTGGAAAAGATTTGGTCATCACCCAGTCCATTTCCTAGACCCTTTCTGCCTAACCTGACTGTCATGGTAGACACCAAAGGGAAAAGGAAAACACAATGAACATTGTCTTGAAAGACTAACATGTTTTTCAAAATACAGGTATTTTCTCCTCATGATTACATTTAACCCTCACTACAATTCTTGATATAGGTGTTATTATACCCTCTTTCAGATGAGAAAACTGAGATTAACACAGGGTAATTAATAGGTTCCAGACTTCACATCTGAACTGCACTGTCTGATGAAGTTAAGGGTCATTGTTAGTGAAATTATATGAGAGATAAATCTAAGTAAATAGAAATCCTTGCCTCACAGTAAGAAGTAGAGGATTCATGGATGAAGTAAGAGCCCGTCTGTCAAGATGAGACAATACACAGCACCCATGGGAGCTTAATGCACCCTCTGATGCTTGAGGCAGGAGAGCCTTTGAACTCTGGCAGGCCGAGTTGAGTGTCCCAGACCTGAGTATGTGACTTGTTGCAAATTTCTTTTCTTTTTCTCCTAACTTCTTTTTTTTTTTTTTAACATCTTTATTGGAGTATAATTGCTTTACTATGGTGTGTTAGTTTCTGCTTTATAACAAAGTGAATCAGTTGTACATAAACATATATCCCCATATCTCCTCCCTCTTGCATCTCCCTCCCTTTTTGATGTGATTTTATTTTATTTTTTTAAAGATCTAAATAGACATTTCTCCAAAGAAGACATACAGATGGTTAAAAAGCACATGAAAATATGCTCAACATCACTAATTATTAGAGAAATGCAAATCAAAACTAGAATATGGTATCACTTCACACTGGTCAGAATGGCCATCATCAAAAAATCTACAAGCAACAAATGCTGGAGAGGGTGTGGAGAAAAGGGAACCCTCCTACACTGTTGGTGGGAATGTAAACTGGTGCAGGCACTATGAAATGATTTTAGATTTATGGAAAATTTACAGTTTCCTTAAATAGTACAAATAATACAATAATACAAATGGTACAAGGAAGAGGACAAAGAATTCCCTAAGACCTTCTCCCAGAGTCTTTAAGTGTTAACACATTTCCAAATGTGTTTTATCATTCACATACACACACAGGCACACACACAGTTTTTCTGAACCATTTGAAAGTAAGTTATAGGCATGATGACCGTTCATAATTCAGTGTGTATTTTCTAAAAACAAGGATATTCTGTTACATAACCATAGTACAATTTTAAAAATCAGGACATTAATATTGATCTAATTCTATTATCTAACCTTCAGATGGCATTCATATTTTTCCATTTATTCATAAATTGTCCTTTATATCAAAAGAAAATCCTGGGTCACATGTTGCATTCAGTCTTTGTCTTTCATGACATTGACATTTTTGGAAAAAACAAGTCAGATACATTTTAGAATGTCCCTCATTTTTGAGTTTTCACATGATTATGCATGTTTCAGGTTATGCATTTTTGACAGGAATACCCCAGAGGTGATGCTGTGTCCTTCTCGGTGCATGAGGTCACAAGGAACGGGATACTATTCGTCCTATTCATGTAGATGTTAACTTTGATCATTGGTTTGGATGGTATGTGCTAAGTTTCTCCACTGCAAAGATATTATTTTTTCATTTGTAATCAATAATTATCTTACAAGACAAAACTTTGGGGTCTAGATAAATATCTTAATTTCATTACTGTTTCACACACTTGTATTATCATGTATTTATGATTCTTCCCTTAATCAATGAATAATATGATGCTTGCCAAATGATGATTTTTCTGATTTCATCATTCCTTGCTCATTTATTAGATGGCCCTCTAATCTAAGGAAAAGATTTACTTCTTCCTCATTTATTTGCTTATTTATTTATATCATTCTATACATCTGTATAGAGTCCATGTTGCAAATTTCTTAACCATCATGGCCCTTAGTTCTTTCTCTGTAAAGTGGCAGTGATAATATTTACCATCTTGATTTGCTGCACTGATTAAACAAGTTAACATATGTAAAGTCCTCAAAACCATAAGAAATAAATTAGAGCTATTCATATTAGTAATAATAATAATAATAATATTACTCTCTCTTTTCACATTATGAGATTTAGGTGCCATCTTCTTTCAGTACTTTATTGCCTCAGACAAGCAGTTTAACCTCTCTTGGTCTAATTTTTCTGACCTATGAAACAAAGGAGTTCAATTAAATGGTCTCTAAATTCAATTACATTTCTAGTGTAAGAAACTAAGATTCTGTATCTATAAAATATTTGTATATAAACCCATTTTCTTCTAACTGTCAAATATTCTGTAATAGCTTTGCAATATGAAAATCTTCCATAATTCTTAGTGTTCTTCCAAAATTTCAAAGGATACATATTTTATCTCTGAGTAAACAGCTTGGGTATTCTATCTCATCATACTTTAAATTTTAGTAATATTAGTTGGTCACTGCTATTTTCTAAGTATGCTGATGATTTCTGACAAAATGTGAAATCGCTAAAGACAGATGGCTTGCAGCTCCAACTGTTGGGGTTTATTTTCCTCTGCCAGCAAGGTCCATGATCCTTCAACGGACTGTGGTCTCAGACCACATGATGGCTCTGATTTGCATATTAGAGAAGGAAGAATTCAAACTTTTAAAATTTCTTTCCAAACATGTAAGTCACATTATGAAATGTGACCAGTATGTAGCTTGGAACTTTCTTATAGGTCTTTGCACATTGTGAAAATGAAGAATATATTGATGGAAAGCTAGTAAATGGATTAATCTTATTGTTAAACATTTCCCATAGGAGAGATTGTCTGGGAAAGTGGAAGGGGACCTGGACTTGACTTTTGAATCTCTGGGCTTAAATTTTTGTTCTTAGTAGGCCCATGAACTGGATCAAGTTATTTGTTTTCTGACTTTCAATATTTTCATATGTCAAGCTGGAATAACATGTCACATCTCATAAAGATATTTTGAGATGTAAATAAGTTCATTTCAGTGAAAACACCTAGCATATGAAGGGTATTCAATAAGCATGAAATTAAAAAAAGAAAAAATAACAACCGTTAGGACAAATAAGGTCCAGCATAGCCAGAATAACCTCCTTTAGCATTTTCTACTATTTTAGCAACTAAACTTGGAAAGTCAGGACGGACTATCTTTCAATTTGAGCGTCTGAGAACTCTCAGTAATGGTTACTTTATGACAGACCTAGTATAACAGCCAGACTGGTTACAGCATAATCACATGAGGAGAACTCAGTCATAAGTCTTGGGCCTCATCTTGAAGATTGTAAATGAGTAATCTTAGAGAAAGGCTCAGGTATCAGTATTTTTTAAATACTTCCCAAATGATTTTGATGTTTCTGAATCTCTGTTCTAGAATTAAGAATGGTGGAGAGCATACCAAAGGAGCCATCAAAGCATCAACTGAGGAACAGGACTGGAAACACATAATCAGCTACCAGGAGTGCACCACTGATGCTGAAACTGGTAACTTAATACCTACTACCTACAAGTACGTAGATAAATTATTTCACCAAGTAAGAGTAAGGCTCTGGAATCAAATTACTGGTTTCATAGCGGGATTCTACCATTTACCAGCTGTGTAACCCTGGCTTGTTATACAATATCCTTGAGTCTACTTCCTCGTCTCTACAATGGAAGCTATCATAAGGTTTAAGTGAGATCATCGGATGAAACAGTACAGTTCTGGCACAAAATAACCACCAAATGAATGTGTTTAATTATCCTGCACTCATCAGACACTTTGAACAATTGTGTCTATATACATGCTGTTTCCTATGCATGGGAAGCCTTTCCCACACTCCCCTGCTTAGTAGACTCCTCCTCATCCCTCAAGATTTAAGATCCTGTATCAGAATGCCAATCTCTGATCTCTGTATGTCCATCTCTGCCAGTGAAATCCTTCCCATTTGCAAATCTTCTCACTATCAGAAGAAAATCCTGAACAATTACCTGCCAAGTCCTAATTCATCTCCCCTTTTCCTGTCCTCCCTCACACAGACCATGCATCTTATCTGAATTGACCTTAGAGATGTGTTCTTCCTTATGCCCATCTCTTTATTTCCCTGCTATTTTCTCTCTAAATACTTTCCTTGGGTGAGCTTTTGCTTTCACTTATCTTAGTTCTTCATGGTGATGGTGCCAAAACCTACATCTCAAACTCATACTATTCTACTAAGTCTAAGACACATACAGCTATCAATCTCCCCAAAACAGCCTTCTGTAAGTCTTGCAAACATTCCAAATTCAACATGTACAAAACCAAGTTAACTCTCAATTGTTTCTTTTATGCCACCTTCAAAAATAGTTTGACAGTTCCTAAAAATATCAAACATAGAGGTACCATGTGATCTTGCAATTATACTCATAGGTATTCACTCAAAAGAAATGAAAACAAATGTCTGCACAAAAATTTGTACACAAATATTCATAGGAGCATCATTCAGAATAACCAAAAAGTGGAAACAATCCTAATATCCATCAACTGATGAGTGGGTAAACAAAATGTGGTGTATCTATACAATAGAATATTATTCAGCTATAAAAATGAATGAAGTACTAATACACGGTACAACATAGATGATCTTTTAAAACAAGTAAATAAGTAAAAGAAGCCAGACACAAATTGTATGATATAATTTATATGAAATTTCCAGAATATTCAAATTCATAAAGACAGAAATAGATTAATGGTTGCCAAGCAGTGGGGTAGGAGGGGATGGTAAGTGATTTCTACTGGGTATGAGGTTTCCTCTGGGGTGATGAAAATGTTCTAAAATAGATAGTGGTGATGGCTGAACAACTCTGTGAATATAGTAAAAACCACTGAATTGTACAGCTTAAGAGGGTGAATTTTTTGTTATATGAATTATATCTCAATTTTTTAGATCTCCTTTTCAATGATCCTTACTTTAATGTATGACACCATCACTCCATCACTATCACATTCACTAACCCTAGAAAATTTGGCAACATCTTTCACTTTCTGTCATTCCCAACACATAAAAAAAGGTCAAATATTTTTAATTTTCTCTTTAAATCATCTCCCTGATCCATTATCTTCAAATGAGCGATCATTTTTCATATAATCACTAGGGCAAGAAGGGTTAATTCTCCATTTTTCAGTGTGTCAGAGTTTACAAAATTCTATCCTTCATATATCATTATTAGAATAACTCTATAACAATGGAAGAACAAAATAATTAAGTGATTTGCCAAGGTTATATAACTAAGTTGGTTTGAAACCCCAGACCTTTGGGTCTAAGTCTAACATTTATTTGACACAATGCATTGTGTATGCT
This sequence comes from Eschrichtius robustus, assembly GCF_028021215.1. Lineage (NCBI taxonomy): Eukaryota > Metazoa > Chordata > Mammalia > Artiodactyla > Eschrichtiidae > Eschrichtius > Eschrichtius robustus. Next base: position 51,907,533 of record NC_090826.1, read on the forward strand.
GTATGAACATAGGTCTGATCACTGGAAAGTATCAGCAGTCAGAACAACACACTCTCTCTAATCCTAAAGAAAGGAAGTGAAAGGTCAAAGAAATATGGGCAACCTCCCATTTAGAGCTGCTAAGTGGAGAGAACAAGCATCATGTGAGGGTCTCCTCACTTCTCCCTGCTGTAGAAGTGGAAATTGTTCAAACACCAGTCAGTAGACAAAAATGGAGCAGCCAAGCCTTGGTAATTACTACCCGATAATTGGACTTTATGAATTCAGATGTTTGTTATGAAGAGTTCTTTTTATATGAATTAATCATCAATATTCTAAATCAGGGGTTCTCAGTCTGGGGCTATATTTAGTCCCAGAGGACATTTGACAATGTCTGGAGATATTTTGTCAGGATTGGGTAGGAGTTGGGTGCGGGGTGTTACCAGAATCTAGTCAGCAGAAGCTAGAAATACTGCTAAATATCCTACAATGTACATGACAGCTCCCCAAAGAGTTATCGAAATGTCAGTAGCACTGAGGCTGGGAAAAACCTACTCTAAATGTATTTTCAGTTGCTAAACATTGCAAGCTATATTCCCAACTGGCAGATCTCTGCTCTTTGGTTGTAAAGGACTCCCACCAAAACAGTCCATGGCCCAAGAGCCTCAGGCTTTGTTTAAAATAAAGAGTTCGTTTGGATTTAATTCAATTGACTTAAAACCTTAATGTTTACCTACTGTGCTCAATGTATTAGGCTATGCACTATTGAGAAATATGTAAATGGTGATAACATGCTCCATACCCTTCAGAAATTATAATTTATTAAATGTGGCAACTTCCTAGAGAACAAGAACCATGTATTCTCAGTACCTAATGATAGATGTTTAACAAGTAGTTATTAAATAAAGAAGAAAAGTCTCTCAGTAATTTTTCAAAATCTTCCCAATTACCTTAAGTCCCACACCCACATTTACCACTCACTTTTGTTCAAGGTCTCATACCTTATATTTTATAGCAAAAATTGAGACCATCCATATGAATCAACTTAGCATCTGTTTCCCCTCATCTACATTCGTACCCTTATTTCCTGCTCTCTTTCAAGTCTCAGAGAATGAGGAGTTCCTCATGCTACCAAGGACAACTCCTCTGTTCCATGTGTTTCCTTAGCCCCCTCCCCCAATTCCATCATTTCAAGATCTGACTTGATCGATAAACTAATACCTAATTAATGTAAGGTACAAAATTCAGTGATCAGAATATAGTAAATGTCCAATGAGTGTAACGCTTATAGTCCCCCTCCAATTCAGGTCTCTCCCATCCTGAAAAATAACATCCTTTTAATTTATATCTATCTTAATTTTTTCCTTCTCTTTTGAGCCTAATTCTCTCTGTTCCCATGTTCTTAGTTCCCACTCATTTAACATTGTGAAATCTGATTTTGACTTTACAACTCACTGAAATTGCTCTCGAAGATGATAATCTCCATGTTGCAAAATTCCAAGGAGGAGTGATTCTTTAACTCTTTGCAGCATGTGTTGTTTTCTTTAAAAAAGTGATCATACACACCCAGGCAAAAAATATTTTCATAATATTTTCAAATGATTGACTGACACATCCATTGACCCAAGTAAAAAACACTGCAGTTAATAGTCCTTACTGGAGAACTATGTTGCATTTAACCCTATTTAATCTCCAATGGATGCCTGAGGCTGGGGAGAAGGAGATATTCTACAGTTACTCCGTGAGCACTTATTCCAAGCCAGATGCTGTGTAGGATACACAGAGAGAGATAATAGAACAATATTTCTATCCTCAAGAAGCTTACATTAAGTACTGTTTGGAAAAGGAATGAGTAGGTTTGAGATTTCAAACGTGGATGCCTGGGAATATGGTGATAGCATTCATTAAAAAGGGGAACCAATACCAAAACCAGACAAAGATGTCACAAAGAGAGAAAACTACAGGACAACATCACTGATGAACATAGATGCAAAACTCCTCAACAAAATACTAGCAAACAGAAACTAACAGCACAATAAAAGGATCATACACCATGATCAAGTGGGGTTTATTCCAGGAATGCAAGGATTCTTCAATATACACAAATCAATCAATGTGATACACCATATTAACAAACTGAAGGAGAAAAACCATATGATCATCTCAATCAATGCAGAGAAAGCCTTTGACAAAATTCAACACCCATTTATGATAAAAACTTTGCAGAAAGTAGGCATAGAGGGAGCTTACCTCAACATATTAAAGGCCATATATGACAAACCCACAGCCAACATCGTTCTCAATGGTGAAAAACTGAAACCGTTTCCACTAAGATTGGGAACAAGACAAGGCTGCTGACTCTCAACACTATTATTCAACATAGTTTTGGAAGTTTTAGCCACAGCAATCAGAGAAGAAAAAGAAATAAAAGGAATCCAAATCGGAAAAGAAGAAGTAAAGCTGTCACTGTTTGCAGATGACATGATACTCTACATAGAGAATCCTAAAGATGCTACCAGAAAACTACTAGAGCTACTCAATGAATTTGGTAAAGTAGCAGGATACAAAATTAATGCACAGAAATCTTTTGCATTCCTATACACTAATGATGAAAAATCTGAAAGTGAAATTAAGAAAACACTCCCATTTGCCATTGCAACAAAAAGAATAAGATATCTAGGAATAAACCTACCTAAGGAGACAAAAGACCTGTATGCAGAAAATTATAAGCCACTGATGAAAGAAATCGAAGATGATACAAATAGATGGAGAGATATACCATGTTCTTGGATTGAAAGAAACAACATTGTGAAAATGACTCTACTACGCAAAGCAATCTACAGATTCAATGCAATCCCTATCAAACTACCAATGGCATTTTTCACAGAACTAGAACAAAAAAATTGACAATTTGTGTGGAAACACAAAAGACCCTGAATAGCCAAAGCAATCCTGAGAATGAAAAATGGACCTGGAAGAATCAGGCTCCCTGACTTCAAACTATACTACAAAGCTACAGTAATCAAGACAGTATGGTACTGGTAAAAAAACAGAAATATAGATCAATGGAACAGGATAGAAAGCCCAGAGATAAACCCACACACATATGGTCACCTTATCTTTCATAAAGGAGGCAAGAATATACAGTGGAGAAAAGACAGCCTCTTCAATAAGTGGTGCTGGGAAAACTGGACAGGTACATGTAAAAGTATGAAATTAGGACACTCCCTAACACCATACACAAAAATAAACTCAAAATGGATGAAAGACCTAAATGTAAGGCCAGACACTATCAAACTCTTAGAGGAAAACATAGGCAGAACACTCTATGACATAAACCACAGCAAGATCCTTTTTGACCCACCTCCTAGAGAAATGGAAATAAAAACAAAAGTAAACAAATAGGACCTAATGAAACTTAAAAGCTTTTGCACAGCAAAGGAAACCCTAAAGAAGATGAAAAGACAACACTCAGAATGGGAGAAAATATTTGCAAATGAAGCAACTGACAAAGGATTAATCTCCAAAATTTACAAGCAGCTCATGCAGCTCAATATCAAAAAAACAAACAACCCAATCCAAAAATGGGCAGAAGACCTAAATAGACATTTCTGCAAAGAAGATTTACAGGTTGCCAACAGACACATGAAAGAATGTTCAACATTATTAATCATTAGATAAATGCAAATCAAAACTACAATGAGATATCATCTCACACCAGTCAGAATGCCCATCATCAAAAAATCTAGAAACAATAAATGATGGAGAGGGTGTGGAGAAAAGGGAACCCTCTTGCACTGTTGGTGGGAATGTAAATTGATACAGCCACTGTGGAGAACAGTATGGAGGTTCCTTAAAAAACTAAAAATAGAACTACCATATGACCTAGCAATCCCACTACTGGGCATATACCCTGAGAAAACCATAATTCAAAAAGAGTCATATACCACAATGTTCATTGCAGGTCTATTAACAATAGCCAGGACATGGAACCAACCTAAAAGTCCATCAACAGATGAATGGATAAAGAAGATGTGGCACATATATACAATGGAATATTACTCAGCTATAAAAAGAAACGAAATTGAGTTATTTGTAGTGAGGTGGATGGTTTAGAGTCTGTCATACAGAGTGAAGTAAGTCAGAAAGAGAAAAACAAATACCATATGCTAACACATATATATGGAATCTAAGAGAAAAAAAAAAAGGTCATGAAGAACCTAGGGTAAAGACGGGAATAAAGACACAGACCTACTAGAGAATGGACCTGAGGATATGGGGAGTGGGAACGTAAGCTGTGACAAAGTGAGAGAGTGGCGTGGACATATATACACCACCAAACGTAATATAGAGAGCTAGTGGGAAGCAGCTGCATAGCACAGGGAGATCAGCTCGGTACTCTGTGACCACCTAGAGGGGTGGGATAGGGAGGGTGGGAGGGAGGGAGACGCAAGAGGGAAGAGATATGGGAACATATGTGTATGTATAACTGATTCACTTTGTTATAAAGCAGAAACTAACACACCATTGTAAAGCAATTATACTCCAATAAAGGTGTTAAAATATAAATAAATAAATAATTTTAAAAATAAATAAAATTTTTAAAAAATTTTTTAAAAAAGGGGGAACCAAAAAGGCGTCTATGATCACCACTATAAAATCAACACCATTGAAAAAGAGAACCAAGGAAAAGGAGTGATATGGAATTTAAACACTGTTTGGCGTTGGACATACTGTGATTAAGGAGTAAACAAGAAAGATATCCAGATGGAGAAATGGGTGAGAGGCAGGGGGAGAGTGTGTCTAGTACTCATAAGGGAGGTTTTGACCTGCTGAAGAGAATCTGAGGCTCAAACCTGACTTGAATCAAGGATCAGATTAGGTAAGATTGGGGAGAACCTTCAAGATGGTGGAGGAATAAGACATGGAGATCACCTTCTTCCCCACAAATACATCAAAAATACAGCTACATGTGGAACAACTCCTACAGAACACCTACTGAAACCTGGCAGAAGACCTCAGACTTCCCAAAAGACAAGAAAATCCCCACATACCTTGCTGTGGGGCTGACAGGGTCTTGGTGCTCTGGCTGGGTGTCAGGCCTGAGCTTCTGAGGTGGGAGAGCCAAGTTCAGGACATTGGTCCACAAGAGACCTCCTGGCCCCTAGTAATATCAATCAGCGAGAGTTCTCCCAGAGATCTCTGTCTCAATGCAAAGACCCAGCTCCACTCAAGGACCAGCAAGACCCAGTGCTGGACACCCCATGCCAAAAAACTAGCAAGACAGGAACACAACCCCACCCATTAGCAAAGAGGCTGCCTAACATCATAATAAGGTCACAGATACCCCAAAACACACCACCTGACACAGTCCTGCCCACCAGAAAGACAAGATCCAGCCTCATCCTCCAGAACACAGGCACCAGTCCCTCCACCAAGGAGCCTACACAATACACTGAACCAACCTTACCCACTGGGGGCAGACACCAAAAACAATGGGAACTATAAACCAGAAGCCTAGGGCTTCCCTGGTGATGCAGTGGTTGAGAATCTGCCTGCCAATGCAGGGGACACGGGTTCGAGCCCTGGTCTGGGAAGATCCCACATGCCACAGAGCAACTGGGCCCGTGAGGCACAACTACTGAGCCTGCGCGTCTGGAGCCTGTGCTCTGCAACAAGAGAGGCCGCAACAGTGAGAGGCCTGCGCACCACGATGAAGAGTGGCCCCTGCTCGCCACAACTAGAGAAAGCCCTCACACAGAAACGAAGACACAACACAGCCAAAAATAAAATTAATTAATTAATTAATTAATAATAAAAAAAGAAACCTGCAGCCTACAAAAAGGAGACCACAAACACAGTAAGTTAAGAAAAATGAGAAGACAGAGAAATACACAGCAGATGAAAGAATAAGGTAAAAACACACCAGACCAAATAAATGAAGAGGAAATAGGCTGTTTACCTGAAATATACTTCAGAGTAATGATAGAAAAAATGATCCAAAATGTTGGAAATAGAATGAAGAAAATACAAGAAACGTTTCACAAGGACCGAGAAGAACTAAAGAGCAAACAAACAATGATGAGCAACACAATAAATGAAATTAAAAATTCTCTAGAAGGAATCAATAGCAGAATAACTGAGGCAGAAGAACGGATAAGTGACCTGGAAGATAAAATAGTGGAAATAGCTACTGCAGAGCAGAATAAAGAAAAAAGAATGAAAAGATTGAGGACACTCTCAGAGACCTCTGGGACAACATTAAACACAACAACATTCGAATTATAGGGGTCTTAGAAGAAGAAGAGAAAAAGAAAGGGACTGAGAAAATATTTGAAGAAACTACAGTTGAAAAATTCCCTAATATGGGAAAGGAAAGAGTCAATCAAGTCCAGGAAGTGCAGAGAGTCCTATACAGGATAAATCCAAGGAGAAACACACCAAGACACATATTAATCAAACTATCAAAAATTAAATACCAAGAAAAAATATTAAAAGCAGCAAGGGAAAAGCAACAAATAATATACAAGTGAATCCCCATAAGGTTAACAACTGATATTTCAGCAGAAACTCTGCAAGCCAGAAGGGAGAGATGGGACATATTTAAAGTGATGAAAGGGAAAAATCCTACAACCAAGATTACTCTAATGAGCAAGGATCTCATTCAGATTCAATGTAGAAATTAAAAAGTTTACAGACAAGCAAAAGCTAAGAGAATTCAGCACCAGCAAACCAGCTTTACAACAAATGCTAAAGGAACTTCTCTCGGCAGGAAACACAAGGGAAGGAGAAGACCTACAATAACAATCCCAAAACAATCAAGAAAATGGCAAGAGGAACATACATATCGATAATTACCTTAAATGTAAATGGTTTAAATGCTCCAACCAAAAGACATAGACTGCCTCAATGGATACAAAAACAAGACCTGTATATATGCTGTCTACAAGAGACCGACTTCAGACCTAGGGACACATACAGACTGAAAGTGAGGGGATGGAAAAAGATATTCCATGCAAATGGAAATCAAAAGGAAGCCGGAGTAGCAATTCTCATATCAGACAAAATAGACTTTAAAATAAAGACTATTACAAGAGGCAAAGAAGGACACTACATAATGATCAATGGACCAATCCAAGAAGAAGATATAAAATTGTAAATATTTATGCACCCAACACAGGAGCACCTCAATACATAAGGCAAATGCTAAGAGCCATAAAAGGGGAAACTGACAGCAACACAATCATAGTACGGGACTTTAACACCCCACTTTCAACAATGGACAGATCATCCAAAATGAAAACAAATAAGGAAACACAAGCTTTAAATGAAACGTTAAACAACATGGACTTAATTGATATTTATAGGACATTCCATCCAAAAACAACAGAATACCTTTTCTTCTCAAGTGCTCATGGAACATTCTCCAGGATAGATCATATCTTGGGTCACAAATCAAGCCTTGGTAAATTTAAGAAAATTGAAATTGTATCAAGTATCTTTTCCGACCACAACACTATGAGACTAGATATCAATTACAGAAACAAATCTGTAAAAAATACAAACATATGGAGGCTAAACAATACAGTACTAAATAAACAAGAGATCACTGAAGAAATCAAAGAGGAAATCAAAAAATACCTAGAAACAAATGACAATGAAAACACGACGACTCAAAACCTATGGGATGCAGAAAAAGCAGTTCTAAGAGGGAAGTTTATAGCAATACAATCCTACCTCAAGAAACAAGAAAAATCTCAAGTAAACAACCTACACTTACAGCTAAAGTAATTAGAGAAAGAACAAAAAACAACCCAAAGTTAGTAGAAGGAAGGAAATCATAAAGATCAGATCAAAAATAAATGAAAAAGAAATGAAAGAAATGATAACAAAGATCAATAAAACTAAAAGCTGGTTCTTTGAAAAGATAAACAAAATTGAGAAACCATTAGCCAGACACATCAAGAAAAAAAGGGAGAAGACTCAAATTAATAGAATTACAAATGAAAGAGGAGAAGTAACCACTGACACTGCAGAAATACAAATGATCATGAGAGATTACTACAAGCAAATATATGCCAATAAAAAGGACAACCTGGAAGAAGTGGACAAACTCTTAGATAAGCACAACCTTCCAAGACTGAACCAGGAAAAAATAGAAAATATAAACAGACAAAACATAGGAAAAACACTCTTTGGTATAAACCACAACAAGATCCTTTTTGACCCACCTTCTAAAGAAAGGAAATAAAAGCAAAAATAAACAAATGGGACCTAATGAAACTTAGAAGCTTTGGCAAAGCAAATGAAACCCTAAACAAGACAAAAAGACAACCCTCACAATGGTAGAAAATATTTGTAAATGAAGCAACTAACAAAGGATTAATTTCCAAAATTTACAAGCAGCTCAATATCAAAAAAACAAACAACCCAATTCAAAAATGGGCAGAACACCTAAATAGACATTTCTCCAAAGAAGATATACAGATTGCCAACAAACACATGACAGGATGCTCAACATCACTAATCATTAGAGAAATGTAAATCAAAAGTACAATGAGGCATCAACTCACACCGGTCAGAATGGCCATCATCAAAAAATCTACAAACAATAAATGCTAGAGAGAGTGTGGAGAAAAGGGAACCCTCTTGCACTGTTGGTGGGAATATAAATTGATACAACCACTATGGAGAACAGTATGGAGGTTCCTTAAAAAACTAAAAATAGAACTACCATATGACCCAGCAATCCCACTACTGGGCATATACCCTGAGAAATCCATAATTCAAAAATAGTCATGTACCACAATGTTCATTGCCGCTCTATTTACAATAGCCAGGACATGGAAGCAACCTAAGTGTCCATCGACAGATGAATGGATAAAGAAGATGTGACACATATATACAATGGACTATTACTCAGCCATAAAAAGAAATGAGATTGAGTTATTTGTAGTGAGATGGATGGACCTAGAGACTGTCATACAGAGTGAAGTAAGTCAGAAAAAGAAAAATGAATACCATATGCTAACACATGTATATGGAATCTAAAAAAAAAAAAAGTTTTGAAGAATCTAGTGGCAGAGCAGGACAGGAATAAATACACGGATGTAGACAATGGACTTGAGGACATGGGAAGGGGGAAGGGTAAGCTGGGACAAAGTGAGAGAGTGGCATGGACATATATACACTACCAAATGTAAAATAGATAGCTGGTGGGAAGCAGCTGCATAGCACAGGGAGATCAACTTAGTGTTTTGTGACCACCTAGAGGGGTGGGATAGGGAGGATGGGAGGGTGATGCAAGAGGGAGAAGACATGGGGATATATGTATGTGTATAGCTGATTCACATTTTTATAAAGCAGAAACTAACACAATATTGTAAACAATTATACTACAATAAAGATGTTAAAAAAAATTCAACACCCATTTATGATAAAAAAAACCCTTCAGAAAGTAGGCATAGAGGGAATTTACCTCAACATAATAAAGGCCACATATTACAAACCTACAGCCAACATCGTTATCAATGGTGAAAAACTGAAATCATTCCCACTAAGATCAGGAAAAAGACAAAGTTGCCCATTCTCACCATTCTTATTCAACGTAGTTTTGGAAGTTTTAGCCCCAGAAATCAGAGCTGAAAAAGAAATAAAAGGAATCCAAAATGGAAAAGAAGTAAACTGTCACCGTTTGTAGATGACATGATACTATACACAGAGAATTCTAAAGATGCTACCAGAAAACAGCTAGAGCTAATCAATGAATTTGATAAAGTAGCAGGATACAAAATTAATGCACAGAAATCTCTGGCATTCCTATACACTAATGATGAAAAATCTGAAAGAGAAATAATGGAAACACTCCCATTACCATTGCAACAAAAAGAATTAAATACCTAGGAATAAACCTACCTAAGGAGACAAAAGACCTGTATGCAGAAAACTATAAGACACTGATGAAAGAAATTAAAGATGATACAAATAGATGGAGAGATATACCATGTTCTTGGATTGGAAGAATCAACATTGTGAAAATGACTCTACTACACAAAGCAATCTACAGATTCAATGCAATCCCTATCAAACTACCAGTGGCATTTTTCACAGAACTAGAGCGAAACATTTCACAATTTGTATGGAAACACAAAAGACCCCAAATAGCCAAAGTAATCTTGAGAAAGAAAAACGGAGCTGGAGGAATAAGGCTCCTGGACTTCAGACTATACTACAAAGCTACAGTAATCAAGACAGTATGGTACTGGTAAAAAAAAATAGAAATATAGATCAATGGAACAGGATAGAAAGCCCAGAGATAAACCCACGCATATATGGTCACCTTATCTTTGATAAAGGAGGCAAGAATATACAATGGAGAAAAGACACCCTCTTCAATAAGTGGTGCTGGGAAAACTGGACAGCTACATGTAAAAGAATGAAATTAGAACACTTCTTAACACCATACACAAAAATAAACTCAAAGTGGCTTAAAGACCTAAATGTAAGACCAGAGACTCAAACTCTTAGAGGAAAACATAGGCAGAACACTCTGTGAAATAAATCACAGCAAGATCCTTTTTGACCCACCTCCTAGAGAAATGGAAATAAAAACAAAAATTAACAAATAGGACCTAATGAAACTTAAAAGCTTTTGCACAGCAAAGGAAACCCTAAACAAGACGAAAAGACAACCCTCATAATGGGAAAAAATATTTGAAAATGAAGCAACTGACAAAGGATTAATCTCCAAAATATACACGCACCTCATGCAGCTCAATATCAGAAAAACAAACACCCAGTGCATAAGTTGGCAGAAGATCTAAACAGACATTTCTCCCAAGAAGATATACAGATTGCCAACAAACACATGAAAGGATGCTCAACATCACTAATCATTAGAGAAATGTAAATCAAAAGTACAATGAGGTATCACCTCACACCAGTCAGAATGGCCATCATCAATAAGTCTACAAACAATAAATGCTGGAGAGGGTGTGGAGAAAAGGGAACCCTCTTGCACTGTTGGTGAGAATGTAAATTGATACAGCCGCTATGGAAAACAGTATGGAGGTTCCTTAAAAAACTAAAAATAGAAGTACCATATGACCCAGCAATCCCACTACTGGGCATTTACCCGGAGAAAACCATAATTCAAAAAGAGGCACATACCACAATGTTCATTGCAGCACTGTTTACAGTAGCCAAGACATGGAAGCGACCTAAGTGTCCATCGACAGATGAATGGATAAAGAAGCTGTGGCACTTTCTTATTCAACATAGTTTTGGAAGTCCTAGCCACAGCAGTCAGAGAAGAAAAAGAAATAAAAGGAATACAAATTGGAAAAGAAGAAGGAAAACTGTCACTATTTGCCGATGACATGATACTATGCATAGAAAATCCTAAAGATGCCACCAGAAAACTAGTAGACCTCTTCAATGAATTTGGTAAAGTTGCAGGATACAAAATTAATACACAGAAATCTCTTGCATTCCTATACACTAACAATGAAAGATCAGAAAGACAGATTAAAGAACAATCCCATTCACCATTGTATCAAAAAGAATAAAATACCTAGGAATAAACCTGCCTAAGGAGGCAAAAGACTTGTACTCAGAAAACTATACGACACTGGTGAAGGAAATCAAAGATGACCTAAACAGATGGAGAGACATACCATGTTCTTGGATTGGAAGAATAAATACTGTGAAAATGACTATACTACCGAAAGCAATCTACAGATTCAATGCAATGCCTATCAGACTAGCAATGGCATTCTTCACACAATTAGAACAAAAAATCTTACAATTCATATGGAAACACAAAAGACCCTGAATAGCCAAAGCAATCTTGAGGAAGAAAAATGGAGTTGGAGGAATCAGACTCCCCAACTTCAAACTATAGCACAAAGCGTCATTTGCAAGACAGTATAGTACTGGCACAAAACAGAAATATAGATCAATGGTACAGGATTGAATGCGCAGAGATAAACCCACACACATATGGTCACCTTATCTTTGGTAAAGGAGGCAAGAGTATACAATGGAGAAAAAAAAGACACCCTCTTCAATAAGTGGTGCTGGGAAAACTGGACAGCTACATATAAAAGAATGAAATTAAAACACTACCTAACGCCATACACAAAAATAAACTGCAAATGGATTAAAGACCTAAATGTAAGACCAAACACTATAAAACTTTTAGAGGAAAACAGAAGGAAAACACTCTTTGACATAAACCACAGCAAGATCTTTTTTGACCCGCCTCGTAGAGGAACAGAAATAAAAACAAAAGTAAACAAATGGGTACTAATGAAACTTCAAAGCTTTTGCACAGAAAAGGAAATCATAAACAACATGAAAAGACAACCCTCAGAATGGGAGAAAATATTTGCAAACGAAGCAACTGACAAAGGATTAATCTCCAAAATTTACAAGCAGCTCATGCAGTTCAATATACAAGAAACAAACAACCCAATCCAAAAATGGGCAGAAGACCTAAACACACATTTCACCAAGGAAGACTCACAGATGGCCAAGAGGCACAAGAAAAGATGCTCAACATCACTAATTATTAGAGAAATGCAAATCAAAGCTACAATGAGGTATCACCTCATGCTGGTAAGAATGGCCATTATCAAAAAAGCTAGAAACAATAAGTGCTGGAAAGGGTGTGGTGAAAAGGGAATCCTTGTACACTGTTGGTGGGAATGTAAATTGATACAGCCACTATGGAGAACAGTATGGAGGTTCCTTTAAAAACTAAACATAGAACTACCATATGACCCAGCAATCCCACTACTGGGCATTTTCCCAGAGAAAACCGTAATTCAAAAAGAGGCACATACCACAATGTTCATTGCAGCCCTGTTTACAATAGCCAGGACATGGAACCAACCTAAATTTCCATCGATAGATGAATGGATAAAGAAGATGTAGCACGGGGCTTCCCTGGTGGTGCAGTGGTTGAGAATCTGCCTGCCAATGCAGGGGACACAAGTTCGAGCCCTGGTCCGGGAAGATCCCACATGGCACGGAGCAACTGGGCCCATGGGCCACAATTACTGAGCCTGCGCGTCTGGAGCCTGTGCTCCGCAGCAAGAGAGGCCGCGATAGTGAGAGGCCCGTGCACCGCGATGAAGAGTGGCCCCCGCTTGCCACAACTAGAGAAAGCCCTCGCGCAGAAACGAAGACCCAACACAGCCATAAATAAATAAATAAATAAATAAAATTAAAAATAAAATTAAGAAGATGTAGCACATATATACAATGGAATATTACTCAGCCATAAAAAGAAGCGAAATTGAGTTATTTGTAGTGAGGTGGATGGACCTAGAGTCCATCATACAGAGTGAAGTAAGTCAGAAAGAGAAAATCAAATCCCTTATGCTAACACATATATATATGGAATCTTAGAAAAAATGGCTCTGATGAACCTAGGAACAGGACAGGAATAAAGACGCAGATGTAGAGAATGGACTTGAGGACACGGGGAGGGGGAAGGGTAAGCTGGGACGAAATGAGAGAGTGGCATGGACATATATACACTACGAAATGTAAAATAGATAGCTAGTGGGAAGCAGCTGCATAGCACAGGGAAATCATCTTGGTGCTTTGTGACCACCTAGAGGGGTGGGATGGGGGGGTGGGAGGGAGACACAAGAGGGAGGCTATATGGGAATATATGTATACGTATAGCTGACTCACTTTGTGACCACCTAGAGGGGTGGGATTGGGGGGTGGGAGGGAGACACAAGAGGGAGGAGATATGGGGATATATGTATACGTATAGCTGATTCACTTTGTGATACAGCAGAAACTAACACACCATTGTAAAGCAATTACACTCCAATAAAGATGTTAAAAAATAATTAGGTAAGATTTCCATGTTCTTAATCTTTAGATAGCCCCCCGGATAAAAGTGAAAAATTCTGCTTTGGGGTAAGAAATTCAAATTTTAAGCAGTCATAGGATTGTGGATAAAGCCATAGGATTGTGGGTAAAGCCATGGTCACTGGAGTCAGACAGACGTGATAGATCTAAACCCAGATCCATAACATGCTATGTCTGAGACCTTAAGCAAATATATAACTTCACTAAGTGCTAATTTCATCATCTGAAAAATGAGAATAATAATAACAATACCTAACATATCATGTTGAGAATATTTAGTGAAATAGTATATAGGAGACTGAGGACAATATATGGCACATAATAAAGAGTGACTAAGTTATAATAATATCCCTATTGTTTTTACTATTAGAATTTTTTAAAACTAAATGCCCATTTATAAAGTCTGGAAGACCAGGAAGCCAAATATGCAAAATTCTCCAAAAAATCAATATATTTCTTATTGTTAAACTCCATGTTCAGGAAAAGAGCCAAAAATTTTTTTTATATCTTTATTGGAGTATAATTGCTTTACAATGTTGTATTAGTTTCTGCTGTACAACAAAGTGAATCAGCTATAAGTATCTATATATCCCCATATCCCCTCCCTCTTGAGCCTCCCTCCCATCCACCCTATCCCACCCCTCTAGGTCCTCACAAAGCATCGAACTAATCTCCCTGTGCCATGCAGCAGCTTTCCACTAGCCTTCCATTTTACATTTGGTACAAAAAGCCAAAAAAATTTTTTTGCATTTCACAAACTGTAACTTCCTGGCATCAATTCTTTCAAGTGTTCTGTAGTTTCTTATATACATAGAAGAATGGTAATTTATGTCCAGATTTATGAACCTAAGGCCCTCAGAGTTTCTCAATTATTAAAAAAAAAAGTTTGGTTGAAATTAATGAAGACAACTGAGTAATTAATTCATCCACTTACTCATTCAACACACATTGAAAACATTCTATATGCCAGGTACTGTGATAGGTATTAGGGATACAGAATAGAAACGACTGCCTCTACAGAGCTTAAGCCTAGTCAGGACATTTTAAAAAATCATTTTATGAATGTAATTACAGACTTTGATAAGTACTGTGGATAAAAAGTACAGCGAGGTGTGAAATCATGTCATAAGGAATCTGATCTCTTTGGGGATTCAAAGAAAGCCTCCTTGAAGAAGTGGTATTTGAACTGTACTCTGAAGAGTCATTTGAGTGATGGGGTGGAGGAGAAGAGTTTCCCATGCAGAAGGAAAAGCATATGTTAGGACACTGCAGAAGGAGGGAGTAGTATAAATTAAAGAAAGAGAAAGAAGGGAAAATCAAGTTCTACAACTTAGTATATATAGCAGCAATAGAGAAGCACCACTTAGATCTCCATTAAAAAAAAAAAAACTTTTCTCTAAGAAGCATGGTTACCTGCAGCCTGCAGCCAACACAGTTTGGATCCAGCACAGTGTTCCTACTGAGGCAAAGCTTTTGCCAGCCTTCTCCCAACCAAAGACTAAGCACAGTGGGGATATTAGAGCCAGGTCATTCCCACTTGACATGAGATGCCTCAAACAAACAACCTTTGCTTAGAGTTTGCCCATCAGCCTGGCCAAGATTTTCTCAGAATTGCACTATAGTCTGAGTCTCTTCCTATTTATCCTCCTTCCTTCCCTTTCTCCTCCTGTAGCTTTCCTATATCTCTCTGCATAGTGGTCTGAAGGCTCACCCTGCCTACTTCTGTTTCCTTCCCTTTATCTTCACACACTTTAGATCAATCCTGAATGTACAATTTTCATCTTACAGTGGATTATCCCTGACCCCATCTGACTTAAAATTGATGGCTCTGACATAATCCAGCCCATGATGGATAGTTCTAGGTGCATGCCCTTTTGCTGCCCCATGAACTAGGCTTCTGTTTCTACAGGAATCCAGTTACACACAAGGAACTGTTTCTCAAAAGTTGTATAATTCTGCATTGCAG
The DNA here is from genome assembly GCF_028021215.1 of Eschrichtius robustus. Taxonomy (NCBI): domain Eukaryota; kingdom Metazoa; phylum Chordata; class Mammalia; order Artiodactyla; family Eschrichtiidae; genus Eschrichtius; species Eschrichtius robustus. The sequence continues at coordinate 51,923,368 of NC_090826.1, forward strand.
ATGACATGGCCTTGCTCCAGAACCTTGGGGGCCTGTGCTGTGAATTTTCCAACAGGGTTTACCATAAAATCTATACTACATCTTTCCTACCACTGAAACTTACAACTCCATAGGATCTGCACAAGCAGCAGGATTTCGTGCAGTACAGCCTGGACTTACTTGCTGCCATTCTTCAATGTCATAAAGAATGCACTAGTAAAAAAAAAAAAAACAAAACAGAATGCACTAGTTAGTGAGGGCTTCCCTGGTGGTGCAGTGGTTGAGAATCCGCCTGCCAATGCAGGGGACACGGGTTCCAGCCCTGGTCTGGGAAGATCCCACATGCCGCAGAGCAACTGGGCCCGTGAGCCACAATTACTGAGCCTGCGCGGCTGGAGCCTGTGCTCTGCAGCAAGAGAGGCCGCGATAGTGAGAGGTCCGCCCACCGCGATGAAGAGTGGCCCCCGCTGGCCGCAACTAGAGAAAGCCCTGGCACAGAAACGAAGACCCAACACAGCCAAAAATAAATAAATAAATTAATTAATTAAAAAAAAAAAAAAACGTACCGATGACTGAGCCGCACTCCGCAGCAATTAAAAAAAAAGAATGCACTAGTGAGAGGGGCATCAGCGTCACTAAGAAGTGCAGTGGTGGCGCCCTCTGCAGGCCAGTGCTAATAATAGGTGAATAGTATCAGAACTGGGCTCCTTAATAGCCATGGTCATGATGGCCTCTCTATTACTTTAGGTAATGATGCTTAAACACCAGAAACCAGGCCCACTGTAACCCAGGCATTCTCTTCCACTAGAATGTCTTCCCAGGTCCACACTAGTGAAATCATCAGCAAATATGGCACAACCTTGTGCCAGGAACTATCTGTCCTCCACATTCCATTCAGGATGGCTTCCTCCTTGCCAGCTGGTCACCAAGTGAGCCAATCCCCAAACCTCTGTCTTCTCAAGCCACTCTTGGTACCATCTTGTTTTCAGTTTAGGTCCTCTGAAAAGCAGACACCAAAATGGAATTTGAAGAATAAGGGGCTTATTGGGGGAAATGTGCAACTACATTACAGCCAAATTCAGGGGTAGACTTGAAAGATAGCAGAAAGAGAAAATCTTCACTCTGAGCTATGAACAGTGAACCTATTCGTGGACATTATGCAGAAGGAAAAGTGGTCCAAAGTGAGATTATATACAGCTTCCTGGGCAATAACTAATCATCTGACCAGATTATAAGGACTTTAGCGGAAAAGCCTAGAAAATTAGAGATAGGGAGGTCTGGGATAGAGGCATGTGAATGGACAAATGTAAGAGACCACAAAGTACGAAAAGTTTTGTATCACCCAGTAATTCAAACCAGAAAAAACCCATCATGGAAGAGGCATTGAAGAACAAAGAAGACAAAATCACTCAACCAGTTGACATAATCCAGCCTTTATAATCAGCCACCCCAGAACTGGTATGATGGACACATGAGTGGAGCAGCCACAGAGGTAGAAATAGAGGCCACACATAAGCCAAATAGCATGAATTCCCCTTTACCAAGGCTGATCTAGACTCTGTTGACTCTGAATGTCCCACCCAAACAGCCATGTCATAGCAAATTCACAATACTGGGCTCCTTCCATCCTAGATGAACCAGCAGTCATCCTCACAGGGATAGATATCTATTCTATGGGTTTACTTTCTTGCTTACAAAGCTCTAGCTAGCACTGCAATTAAGGGACTTATGGCAATTCTGATTCTCAAGTATGGAATACCAGACAACATACCATCTGAGAAGGGACCCACTTCACAGTGAAAGGGGACCCACTTCACAGGGGTGAGCCCATGACCATGGGATTCAGCGCTTGCATTGGGACAAAAAGAAACTATAACACTTTTAAGTGAATTTGTTTATATTAATTACCACAGCATTTACATAGATTTGAAAGGAGTCACATACCTCTGTGTATCAGCAGGCTGGAAATTCAGGTAAGAGTTGATGCCGTGAGTTTGAAATCCACAGGGCAGGCCAACCAGCTGGAAACTCTGTCAAGACTTCTGTGTTGTAGTCTTGAAAAGAATTCCTTCTTCAATTTGTCTCTCTCCCCTTACATTTTACTATAAGCAAGAAGGAGAAACCAGGCAGTACCTTCAACACTTTGCCTAGAAATTCTTCAGCTAAATATCTGAGTCTGTCACTTATAAGTCCTACTTTCCACCCAGTAGTACAAAGTTCATCAAGTCCTCTGCCACTTTATAACAAGAATCACCTTTCCTCCAGTTTCTAATAACATTTCCCTCATTTCCATCTGAGACCTTACTAGAAGCAACTTTAACATTCATATTTCCACCAACAATCTCTTCAACCAATCAAAGCCTTTTCTATCAAGTGCCTCAAACCTCTCCCATCCTCCACCCATTACCAATTCCAAAGTCCCTTCCACATTTTTGGGTAACTTTTTACAGCAGTACCCCACTTCATAGTACCAAAATTTATATTAATTTCCTAGGGCTGCTATAACAAAGTGTCAAGATGGAGGTGGGTTAAAACAACAGAAATGTTTTGTCTCAGAGTTCTGGAGGCTGGAAGTCTGAAATGAAGCCATCAACAGGACCATACTCTCTCTGGTGGCTCTAGGTGAGAATTCTTCCTTGACCCTTCTTGCTTCTGGTGTTTGCTGGCAGTCCTTGGTTTTTCCTTGGCTTGTAGATGCATCAATCCAGTCACATGCTTCTCTTCTCCCTGTGTGTCTTTACATCATCTTCCCTCTGTGCCTGTATCTGTGTCCAAATATCCCTTTTCTGTAAGGACACCAATTACACTGGATTAGGACCCTCTCTCATTTTAACTTGATTATTTCTGTAAGTACCTTATTTCCAAATAAGACCACATACTGAAGTACTAGGGGTTAGGACTTCAACATACATTTTGGGGGGAAATAATTCAGCCCTTAACAATATGGGAAAGACATTAGTTATTCATGCTACAGATAAGGTCCAGGCTTATTTGGGCATACAAACCCCTTACAAGGCCACTCAGCATTCCATGTCCCACAAGTTGAAAATTACTAACTTCACGCCAAAGCTTGCATATTTTGAAGCAGATTTTAGCCCAACTCCCTTATTTTATAAAAGGAGGAAATGAAATAAAAAATCAAATTCATATCTTTTGACTTAAAATTTAGCCCAACTGTATTATGCAATCCTACTCCACTCCCCGCCTATACCATTCAAATAGTAGAGACTCTAAAGAGGTGAGTTTTCAAGTAATTAAAATACTTGTGCAACCAAATATAAGATTTCCCAGAACTTTAAAGGTCTTTGATTGGATATAAATATTTGTAATCACCTAAATGGAAAATCAGTGCTTTAGAGTTATATCGGTCAGGTCAGGCTAAATTATTATTTAGGAATAGAAGGCCCTGAAACCTTATTGGCTTGCAATGACAAAGCTGTGTTCCTCACTCACATTACCTGTCCATCATGGATCAACTCTGGCTCTGATCCACTTTATCTTCATGCTATTACCCAGACTGAGGAGCAGTCCCTTTCTGGCACATGCAGAAAGGAAAGGGAGGCCCAGGCACATAGTATCTTCCTAAGACAAAGGCTAGATCAGAAACCCCTCTGCCCTCCTCCCTCAGCCATACACACACCAAGTAGCAAGCAACAACAATATACCACTGAGGAAGGTTTAAAGGCATGGACAAAGATCCCCACTCTGTGGCACATGTCACAAGGAAAGCTGAGCAATGAGGATGAAGTATGTACATTGAGAAAAACCCTCCATCACCACAACTCCCATCCTAAGCACAAGGCATTTTTAGAGGAAAGCTTGTAGTACTTTGAAGGTAACCATAGCAAAAACAAAACACAAGCTCCACTTAACTGCTAACTAGATTTTCTCAAACCCCAAAATTATTGGCCTGACAAGAGGTGTGCCCATTTTTAGGAGTAAATAACATTTACTCAAGTTTCTCTTATTCTGCATGAGATGTCTGACATTCAATAAAAGAAATTATAAACATACAGAGAAAACAACCCATTCTCAAGAGAAAAAAACAATTTAACAGTATCAAATTAGAAAGGACCAAAGTGCTGAACTTTAAAATAACTATGGTTAATATGTAAAGAATTTATTGAAAAAGTTGGAAAATATGAACATTAGCACAAAATTTCAGCAGACAGATGGAAATCCTCAGAGTCAAATGGCAATAGAAGAAATAAAAAATGACTGCATTGGCGATGAAGAGTTTCTTTGTCAGGCTCATCACCAAATTTGACACAGCCCAGGAAAGAATCAGTGAATTTGAAGACAGATCAATTAGAAATTACTCTAATTAAAACACAAAGAGGAAAAAGTGAAAATCAGCAAATAAAATACACACAAACAAGCAGAAAAACAGAACAGAGCATTCAAAAGCCGCGTGACAATATCAAACAGTCCAGCATATGTGTAATTGGAGTTCTAGAATGAAAAGAAAGACAGAGATAATGATGCTGAAAAAGTATTTGAAAGAATAAAAGCCAAGAATTTTGCAAAAACAAAGTAGCAAATGACATCAGACCACAGATCCAAGAATCTCAGAGTGCCTCAAGCAGCATAAATACTAGATACCCGGGCTTCCCTGGTGGCGCAGTGGTTGAGAGTCTGCCTGCCAATGCAGGGGACATGAGTTCAAGCCCTGGTCTGGGAAGATCCCACATGCCGCGGAGCAACTAGGCCCGTGAGCCACAATTACTGAGCCTGCGCTTCTGGAGCCTGTGCTCCACAACAAGAGAGGCTGCGATAGTGAGAGGCCCACGCACTGCGATGAAGAGTGGCCCCCACTTGCCGCAACTAGAGAAAGCCCTCGCACAGAAACGAAGACCCAACACAGCCATAAATAAATAAATAAATAAATAAAAATTTTAAAATAATAATAATAATAAATAAATAAATACTAGATATCCCATTTTACTGTTCCTCTCCAGGACCCTATGAAATAGCCAATGTAAATGTCCATACTTCTCTAGATGAGGAAAGATTGAGTATTTTGTCCATATTCACATAAGTTGTCACGGAGGCAGAACTCTGACATTTACCAAGGACTTGTTTTCTCCATCTGCTGTTCGGTTGAATTTGTTGGCCACCTCTTCTAAGTACCTGCTGTTCCATCTTGGGCCTATTACTTAAATGTCATCTTTTCTCTTTAAAAGAGTCTAATAATACAGCATTGAGTTCAGAAAATATATTTAGAGAACCTGGCATAATTCTGTACTATACAGTTCCTATGCTTTAGGGCTGTGGGAACCATCTATGAATCTCCTCTCAGAGTTATGGGCAGGAGGTGAATATGGGCCCCTTCTACTCTTAGATGCCCATATTTGTCTGAGAGTTCTGTGGTTTCTGTTCCTTATTGTAGTTGGAGGAAAGCGGGGAGCAAGACAGGCCTTCTATGGTGACTAACTTTTGTATTCTACGTCCTTCAACTGCTCTCTCCTCCATAGTTGGAGAATTGTATGTATCTAGTGAACTTGTTTCCTGGGGTCTAGGATATGGAAGGAGGGTTGGGACAAATTCTTCTTGGCCTCATCTTCTCCCAAATATCTCTCTGTTATACCTAAACTGTTTCTTTAACATAATAATAATAATTATTATTATTATTATTATTTGCTCTTTATTTTCTCCAGTGACAGCCCACCTTTGCAGCAATATTTGCTTCTTGTTTCTGAGCCTGAATGGGAAAAGTGTCACAGGGTTAAATATATGCATACAAGAATAGGAAGAAATAAAAATCACATCAGTTTATTATATCACATACTATTACTACATCCCTGTTATGATTACCATTATTATTGAATCACAATTAGTTTACTAAACAAACACTTCTATTGTTCCTAAAACAATCCATCTCCATTGTATACATAAAAACCAAGTAAAGCATGCTGTGGACCCTCCAGCAATCCTCTAGCAATCTCCTAAATTATTGATGCCATATCTCCTGTATCCTTCCAGCTCCCAGCTCCTGCCCTTTAGCTTGTGGGCTTTCATATCTCTTAGTTTTGGATTCCCTGCCTAGATTCTGAGAGTTCTTACCTCTAACCCATTGACTCTTCTCCTCCTGTCTGTCTCAACTAGCACGCTCCATCCTTTTTCTGCCCCCAGGGACCCACACCTCAGCACAGACTCTCCCCAGCAAGCACTTAGACTCTTTTCAAGGCTGGGTGATAGAAACAAAGGATCAAAGTCTTCAACTAGCTCCAGCCAAAGTTTCTGTCTCTCTCTTTTTTTCTTTCTTAAAAAAATATCTGCTTCAAAGTATGTAAACACTTATTGTGAAACATATTTCTCCTTTCTGTACAAAAGTATACAAACACCTCCGCTGACATATGGGCCCATGTGTTTCTTCACCAAGGTGTGATGAGACTCAGAGCAGCATATGCGCCAGGTGATGGAGAGCTTTCCACAGTGTGGGTGGGAGTGTTGCCATCTTGTGAAACAGGTGCATGAAAGCCCATGTAAATAGAAGGCCCTGTGAAGTGAAGTTGGGATTACTCAGACCCACAACTCTAACACGGGACTATTAGGTTCAGATGCGACTCTGTTTATTTAGCACCTTCCATGTGCACTTAGTGGACTTTAGGACTTATTAAGTCACAAAAATCACCTTGCAGAATGAAAATCATACCCACAGACTTAAGAACTGAGGACGTGAAGAAATTAGGTGAACTTTCTCTAGTGGTTCTTTTCAAATTTTAGCATCATGAGAATCACCTGGAAGGCTGTTGAAACACAGTTTGCTGGGCATGGCCTCCCCACCGGCAGTTTCTGAGTCAGCAGCTCTAGGGTGGGGCTGTATAATTTGTACTTCTAACATATGCCCAGGTGAGGCTGCTGCTGCTGACCCAGGAACCACACTTTGAAAACCACTTTTCCATCATGCAATGCACAGTGCTGAGGTCTAAAACCCTGATAGGCTAAAGTAGGAAACATCACTGCTAGGAGTCAAAACCAGGAAAGCCAAACCAGCCATTATGCTCAAGAGTCAGGGATAGGGCAGAAAACTGGATACCATGCCAATGAAGCCAGCATGGTGCTAGGAGTGAGGGGCTAAGTCAAAGGACTTGAGGTGACTGCCACAGGCACATCCAGACTCCCCACCACTGGGTTAAAATGGCTGCCAGAGATGGGATTGGGGGGATGGGTCTATCGGGATTTAAATGTCCATGATGAGAGTGGCCAGGATAAGGTACCAGTTTTTGACTTTTAAATGTTTCACTTTTACTGTTCCTTAGTCATATGGTAAACTCAGATTAGATCAAAAGATAAGAATGCCAAACTGAAATATTCAGTCTCTGTGTGAGTTTGTGTGTATTTTAATAGGATTAGGGGAGACTCCTTTAAACTTAAATATTGAAGTTCTTCTAAATATGTACCCCCCGTTGGTTATGGAGGAAGGATGAGCTCAGGACTAAAGGTAACTGCCCTTGACTTTGAAGATCTCATAATCTAGCAGGCAGTGTCTGTCCCAAGCCAGGCTGTGACACTTGGCAGACGGAGAGGGAGGAGGGATTAATTAATTCTATTTTGAGAGAAGCGGTGTCAGAGGAGGCTTCCTGGAAGAGGTGACATTTAAGTGTACCTAAAAGATGAGCAGGGACTTTACTGGCAGGAACATTTCAAGAATGGCCTTCATCTAATATGTGGAAGAAAAATAATTTACTCTTCCAGTGAGGGAAGAATGCTCTACCATAGACTCATTTTCATTCATGTTAGAGGAAAATTGTTTCTTAATTTTAAAAGACTTCCAAAATGAAGGTAAAAATATTCAGAAGAGGGCAGTTGGAATAAACACATTTTACAAAGGCAAAAAACCTCCCTGAGTAGAAAGCATTTTGTTTTATTCTAATCTCTTTGCTGCTTGCATCCCTCATGCGAGCATTCCATTTAGATCTGTCGAATTTTCTGAATTCCACTGTGTGTTTGCACAAACTTCTTAGAGTGTAAAACAAAGACAATTTTGTGCCTTAGAGCATCTTTTTCAGTCCACAGACAGCACATTGGTGGGAAGAATTAGCTGTTAGTATTAATAGTAGTAAAACACAATAATTATAATATGCATTGCTTGCTAATTTTCACTGATGGACTTGTATTAGTCTGCTTGGGCTGCCATAACAAAATACCACAGACTGGGCAGCACAGGCAACAGAACTGTATTTCTCACAGTTCTGAAGACTGAAGTCCAAGATCAAGGTGCCAGCAGGGTTGGTTTCTGGGGAGGACTCTTCCTGGCTTGTAGACTGCCTATCACTGTGTCCTACAATGGCCTTTCCTCTGTGCACTTGCAGAGAGACAGAGAGGTCTCCAGTGTCTCTTCCTTTTCTTATAAAGACACAAATCCTATCAGATTAGGGGCTCACACTTATAATCTCATTAACCTTAATTACTTCCTTAAAAGCCTATCTCCAACTACAGTTACATTGAGGGATTAGGCCTTCAATGTATGAATTTGGGAGAAACAAAATTCAGCCTATAACAGGACAAGACTGTGATTTCTGTGAAGCTACAGCACCTATGAAAGTGGAAACTCAGGTCTCCATGTGCCAATACCTATGGGGCGGACCAGGTTACCTCTCTTAGATGTGGAACTTGTTCTCTCTTGCATCGCTTTTTTATAAAACATGTATCAATATCTCTTGTCCTTTCAGTATGAAGACAGGTAGATGCTTTAATTGATGAGTTAAGAAAATCTGTATGAACATCAACAATTATACTGTGCTTTCAGGAGCTAATTAAGTGTATTTGGTTATTTTACCACATACGAAGTGGCCCAGAATGCTGTGTTTTTATTATTCTGCTTCTGCTATTCATGGTCTTTCTTTTTTCCTTGTCTGTAGCTTTAAGTATACTTACTGCTTCTAACATGCCATTTTCATAATTTTAGAAAATCAAAGGAGACACAAATTAGCATAGACTAATTAACACTTCATTTTTTAGCTTATTCAAAATAAGATATCAATTCCCTCTGCAAACTCTTAATCTCACTCTGACCTCAAGGGAGCCCTCCTTGAATCAGACACAGAAAAAAATTGTCCTAAATAGGGCCACCATAACACTATGCCTCCTCCTCTTCCTACAAAATAGAACCTAGAGTAGAAAAAGAAAAGGAATTATAGAAAATGTTGAATAAGGCCAATTTTCCTTTGTCTCATTGGCTGGTTTGCTTCTATGCTGAATGGGTTCACCTTCTGTGTACGGGCACCATCATCTTTGAAGCAATAACCATAATTGCCATTTGCTGAATGCCTACTCTGTCCCAGGAATTTTATGTAGTCTATCTCTTTTAAGCCTTATCAGCCTCTTATTTAAAAATTAACAGCCACTATTTATAGGTGAGGAAACTCAGCCTTAGCGTGAATAAGTAAGAAGGTTGCTCAGTGCCATGGACCTAAAGAATGGGAAAGTCAAGTGAGACATAGCACCTATGTTCTTTGCATGACACCAGGCAGAGCCAGTGTGTGTCTGCAGTTAGCAAGCATCTAGCCTCTCATCCAAGGGAAAGTGTAAAGGGAGTCTTGGGATCTGTAGTATTCTTGGGCAGTTCACAATGATTTGTTATCTGCCTGCACTCATTTCAGAGTAAAGCAACTGAGAATTTCTTCCCTGCTCCAAAGCCAGACCCAGCCCCAGGTTAGTCTCAACCTCATATATATTAAGTTAATAAGTGTTTCCCTGTCTCTTTTCCTGCTGTAGTTTTTAGGGCATTTTTCTTCATTCACTAAATGTTTAATGTGTTTTCATTTTCAAACCCTTTCCATAAGGCTAGTGGCTAGTGGTTCTTTCCTTATTTCCCCTGGGCTGTTGTATTTCCCCAAATTGTTCATCATATGAGATAGCGGAAAGAATCTGTAATGGGGGCTCAGAAGACTGGGTTCTCACTTTGGCCCTCCCCAGACTTGTGTGACTGTGGCCAAGTCCCTTCCACTCTCTGAGCTTCAACATCCTTGTCTGTAAAGTGAAGAATTGGGTTTTAGAATCTCTAAGATCTAAGATCAGCTGATCCCTCTGCCAATCCCATTGCATGGCGATCTGCACAGCCTCCTCTGTTGTGAGCAAGTGTGTGTGAGATACTACTTCCTTCATAATTATCTTCCCAAAAGGAAACATCTCCCACTGGCCCTCTACCTTAGAAAAGAGGAGGGTTTAGTTTATTCTTCAAACTCCCAGAATCCTTCCATATCAATGTTTAACATTCACTTATTTAACTAACAATTAATTAACTAACAATGTGGTAGAAACTAGAGACTCAAAGATAAGCAAGACACAAACCTTGCCCTCAGGTACACAGACAGCCAAATAGAGGAAATTCAGAAGAGGGAACCTCTCTTCCCATGGCAGGTGCCAACACTAAGGAAATTCTTCCAGAAGAGGCCATAGCGAAACTTAGTCCTTAAAGCTAATTATTAAAGTGTTTATGAGCCCAGATTCTACAGTCAAACAGATCTAAGATCAATCCTGGTTTAAATAATCAGTAGCCATATGACCTTGAACAAGTTATGTAACCTCTTTATGCCTCTCTTTTCTTCATCTGTAAAATGGGAATTGCAACACTAAATTCATAGGATTGTTAGGAACAACAAATGATATATATTTATTAAAAGCATATAAGCACGTACCATGTGCCAGGAACTAAGCTAGATTCCAAGAATAGTGTGTTAAAAATATTTTTAAAAAATATATATAATATACATATAAATATATATATGAAATATAAATATATATATATGAGAAATCAAAAAGTCTCAGGCACTATCCTAAACACAGTGCATGTATTCATTCATTTAGTATTCACTACTATCTACGAGGTAGGCACTATTATTTTCCCTATTTTAGAGATGAGAAAACAGGCCCAGAAAGAATAAGTGATTAGCTCAAGCTGAGAGAAATGTTTATTTAAAAATCTTCCACTGTAGTTGTAACAGGGAAGAACAAATCTGATTCCATATTGCATCTGTTTCTTTTACTTTAACCTTTGTATTCTATTGCTTTTGCTACAAGTTAATCACTAAAGGGATGTTGCCTATAGCTTAAAGTATACATAATGGCCCATCTCTAGGAACCCTGATAAGCTAAAATACCTTTGGTTAACTCACAGGAAACATCCTGACCAGACTCACTTGTGAATGGCTACAGGACAGAAGAAATTAACACATCCCCTCTGGAGTCTGGCCAGAACCAGGAAATATTTGCAACAACTTATTGCCTTTTTACTTTACCTCCTCACCTCCCCCTCTTTGTTCTATTAAAAAAACTAGCATCTAAACCCGGGCAAGATGGTTCTTTGGGACGCTAGTAGACCATCTTCTCGATCCACTGCTTCCTGAAGAAAGTCACTATTCCTTGCCCCAACAATTCATCTCTCGATTTGTTGGCCTGTCATGTGGTGAGCAGTATGAACTTGGACTCATATGTTATCCATGTTATATAACATATGTTATATGTTATCCATATAACATAATTATGGATCTGACTATTTCTCCTTTTATTTCTGTCAGTTTCTTGTTCATATGTTTCTGAAGCTATGTTATTAGGTATATACAAATTAAAATTGTGATATCTTATTGGTGGATTTACCCCACCCCTAGGTATAGTTACAAAAAACTTTGTTTATCAATACTCTTTATCTGGCAACCCACTTTGCCTGATATTAGTACAGTAATACTAGCATTCTTATGATAAATATTTACTTGGTATATCTTCTTCCATACTTTTTACTCCAAATTTTTTAAGTCCTTATATTTAAGATGCATCTTTTATAAAGCACCTATAGCTGAATATCCAGCTTGATATGTTTTCACTTTTTATTGGAATATTTATTCTGATTACATTTAATGTGATAATGTGCTTATTGATATATTTGGGTTAAAATCTACTATCCTCCAATTTGTTTTCTCTTTATCCTTTGTATTTTTTGTCTTTTTATATTGTCTTCTTTGGATTTATGATGTATCCTTTTATTATATCATTTTTCCTTTCTATTAGTGTGTAAAGCATGCATTAAAATTTTTTTCCCCTTACAGTTATTTTACAGATTACAACATATATCCTCACTTATCATTCTTCTATAAATTAGTACTTTTATCTCTTAGGGAATTCAAGAACCTTAGAACACTTGAACTAAATTTGCCTTCATTTTCCTTTTTGTGCTACTGTTGTTATGAACTTTAATTCTACATATATGTTAAATATAATAAGTAGTTACTATCGTTTTATACAGTCTATATTAATTTAGATTCACCATGCACATTTACCCTTTCCATTACTTTTTAATCCATTTTGCATTTCCATACTTCTATTTGAGACCATTTTCCTTTTGTAGAAATAACTCACTTCAGTATTTCCTTTTGGTAGATTTACTGGCAATGAATAATCTCAACAAGTTTCTTTGAAAATATCTTAATTTCCCCTTTCTTTTAGAAGAATATTTCCATTGTGATTATAATTGTACACTGGCAATTATTTTCTCTTAACATTATGAAAAGTTCATCCCATTATCTTCTCGCTTCTGTCAGTTATTTCTCACCAAATTTATTAGTATACTCAATACAATTCTAATCAAAATTCCAGCAGGCTTCTTTTGTAGAAATCAGTGAGGTGATTCTAATATTTATGTGGAAATAAAATGGCAAAGGATCTAAAATAGCCAAAACAACTTTGAAAATGAAGAACAAAATTGAGAGACTTAAACTACCTGATTTCAAGACTTACTGCAAAGCTTCAGTATTCAAAACAGTTTGGTATTGGCTAAAAGACTGACATACAGATCAAGGTAAGAGAAGAGTGAATACAGATATAGATCTACACATGTGTGGTCAATGGATTTCTGACAAAGATGTCAAGGCAATTCAATGAGGAAAGTCATTTCAACAAATGGTGCTGAATCAACTAGATACCCATAAAGAAGCAAACATCAACTTTTCCACCATATACAAAATGTACTCAAAACAGAACATAGAACTAAATGTAAAACCTAAAACTATAAAACTTCTAAAAGGAAGCATAGGAGAAAATCTTTGCAGTCTTGGGGGAAGGCAAAGTTTTCTTAGATAGAACACAAGCAACATGAACCATAAAGGAAAGAAATGATAAATCACATTTCATCAAAATTTAAAAGTTTTGCTCTTCAAGATATCTCATTAAGAAAGTCAAAAGGCAAGTCACACACCATGATAAAATATTTGCAAAACATATATCAAGGGACTTCTATCAAGAATATGTAGTAAATTTTTACAAATCAATAACAAGAAGACAAACAACCCATTAAGAAAATGGGCAGAATAAAATAGATAACTAATAAGAACCTGCTGTATAAAAAAATAAATTAAATAAAATTCAAAAATTCAAAAAAAAAAGGAAAATGGGCAGAGATTTAAACAAGTACTTCATGAATTAAGACATATTAACTGTCAATAAACATTTGAAAATATTATCAACATCTTTAGATATCCAGGATGTTAAAATTAAAACCAAATCCTTTAGGAAAGCTGAATAGTGGCAGGGCAGGAATAAAAACGCAGAAGTAGAGAACAGACTCGAGGGCATGGTGGTGGGGTGGGGTTGGGGGGGACAGGGGATTGGATGAAGTGAGAGAATAGCACTGACGTATATACACTACCAAATGTAAAATAGATGGCTAGTGGGAAACCGCTGCATAGCACAGGGAGATCAGCTTGGTGCTTTGTGACCACCTAGAGGGGTGGGATAGGGAGGTTGGGATAGGGAGGGTGAGAGGGATGCTCAAGAGGGAGGGGATATGGGGACATATGTATACATATAGCTGATTCACTTTGTTGTACAGCAGAAACTAACACAATATTGTAAAGCGTTTATACTCCAATAAAGATGTGAAAAAAAAAAAAAAAAACTTACCAAGTGTTGGTGAGAATTTAGAACAGCTGGAACTCTGTTTCACTGCTGTTGGAAATACAAAATGGTACAACCACTTTAGAAAACAGTTTGGCAGTTTCTTTAAAAATATATATATATATATATATGTGTATATCATATATATATTATATATATTATATATATGTATGTATCACAAAATCCAACCACTCTACTAATAGGCATTTACTCAAGAAAATCAAAAACATATGTCCAAAAAGACTTTTTCACAAATCTTCATAGCAGCTTTCCTTGTAATAGGCAAAAGCTGAAAATAGCCCAAATATCCATCAATAGGTGAATGGGTAAACAAACTGGAATAATCAAGCAATGAAACATTCTCAGCAATAAAAAGGGATTAACTATTTATACATTTCATACATACAACATGAATGAATCTCAAATTTTCTATGCTGAGTAAAAGAAGCCAGGCAAAAGAGTACACACTATATTGTTCCATCCATATAAAAAGTTATAGACTATCTAAACTAATCTATAGTGACAGAAAACAAATCAGCTGTTGCCTGGGGATGGGGTAGAGGGAGGACTGGATTACAAAGGGACACAAGGAACTTTTCAGAGTGACAGAAATGTTTAGAATCTTTATTGTGGTGATGGTTTCACTAGTATATACATATGTCAAAACTGATCTAATTGTACACTTTAAATATGTGCGATGTAGTGTACTTTAATTAAGCTCTAATAGTTTTTTTTTAATCAGCTATCAGCCTTATTATTCCTTTAAAAATAATATGAATTTTTTTCATCTGACTGCTTTCAAGATTTTCTCTTTGTCTTTGGAGTTTCAGCAGTTTGCTATGAAGTGTTCATGAAACATACACCAAAATTGCTTGTATTGATACTTCTTGAAGTTTATAGATTTCTTCAGTTTTGTGGCTTAATGTCTTTTATAAGTTTTGGACAATTCTTAGCCCATAGTTCTTCAAATATTCCTTTTCCTCTATCTTCTCTTCATATCCAACTGGGTTTCTAAATATGCATATGTGAGACCCTTTCTCCATGTTTCATATTCCTTTGTGCTTTTCTCTACATTTTCCACTTTTTTCTCTCTGTTTCTGATCTTTTCTACTAATTTTTCTTCCCGTTATTTACTCTTTCTGTGTCCAACCTGCTGTTAAAACTATTAACTTCTGAATTTCAATAATTATATTTTTCACTGTAAACTTCCTTTTTAACTATTTTCTAGATCGTCTTCTCTGATGAAATTTTCCGTATTTGAAGTCTAGAGGGATTTTGTATTCTACAAGATGCCTGTCTTAGATCGAGATGCTATAACAAAATACCATAGACCAGGTGGCTTAAACAACAGAAATCTGTTTCTCATAGTTATGGAGGCTGGGAAGTCCAAGATCAAGGTACTGACAGATTCAGTTCTTGATGAAGACCCTCTTTCTGACTGGCAGATGGCTGCTTTCTCCCTTTTTCCTCAGATGGTGCAGAGAGGAAGCTCTGGTGTCTCCTCCTCTCCTTATGAAGGCACTAACCTCATCATGAGAGCACCACCCTCATGACTTTGTCTAAACCTAATTACCTCCCAAAGGCTCTACCTCCAAATATTATCACATTAGGGGTTAGAGCTTCAATACATGAATTCTTGGGGACACAAACATTCAGTCCCTAGCAAAGCCCTTAACATGTAATCCTAAGTTGTTTTACTGCTTAGCCAGAGGGTTGTTTTACTGCTATGTGCTTAATTCATTCCAAGTGGGAGTAAATCAGAATACTCCTAACTAATCTTGCTTTCTCATTGCTAATTCTCCAGTGAAGTTCTCTGGAAAGTGTTGTCATAGTACATTTTTTTTCTTATAACAAAAATGATTAACCATTTTGCATATAAAAATGATTTTCACTATCTCACGTCCTCAAATCCTTTGATTTACCCGCATTTTACTGGATTTAAGCAGACCCATGCACATTTTAAATCCAGCCTGGGGGAAAAATGTAGTCTAAGAATTAGGAGATAGGAATTATTAGTCTCAACTCCACTACTTACTAGCTTTTGGCCCTAAGTAAGTCAAATTTCCCTTCCTACCTCATAAGAGCATTTTAGGATACAAAGGATGTAAAATTGCTTTGTAAAATCTAAAATACTCAAAATAACTATTCCATAAATATTTTAATTAATACCAAGTAACACGGTCTGATATAACAAGCTATGTGACCTTAAGAAAATTTAGGGATCCAGGATTCGAACATAGATATCTGGCGCCAAAGCTAATGATCTCAGCCATTACATCATTCTACTTTTTTTTTTTTTTTTTTTTTTTTATTTTTGGCTGCCTTGGGTCTGCTGCATGTGGGCTTTCTCTAGTTGTGGCGAGAGGGGGCTACTCTTTGTTGAGGTGCACAGGCTTCTCATTTTGGTGGCTTCTCTGGTTGTGGAGCACAGGCTCTAGGCGCGCGGGCTTCAGTAGTTGTGACACGCGGGCTTCAGTAGTTGTGACACACGGGCTTAGTTGCTCCGTGGCATGCGGGATCTTCCCAGACCAGGCCTTGAACCCGTGTCCCCTGCATTGGCAGGCGGATTCTTAACCACTGCCCCACCAGGGAAGCCCCCATACTACTTCTTATTGAAAAAATTCTAAGAGACAAGATGTGGTACTTTTCCAGATTCATGCTACAGGGAATATGTAACAATTGACCTGACGTGGGACCATAATAAATTGAAAACAACTTAAGCAAACAGCTAAAAATATATTTTTTATATTAAATTGACTTCATTCAATAGTACCCTCCTCTTTTCTCCACTTCTGTTATTATTGACCTTTCCTCTTGCTCTCTTTACATTCTAGCCTTGCCCATCCAATCTGAAAACACAACTCTGGTACTATCTTGCTTTCAACCTAAACTCCCTTTTTGCTTTGAACAGAATCAGGTTCTTTTCCTAAAAACAGAAATTATATGAGAGAAGAGAAAGATAAGAAAGAAAGGGGTAGAAAGTAAATCTGGCAGAACTTCACCACTGGCAAATTTTCTCAAGAGTAAAAGTTCTGCAGGTCAACTCCCGACTGCTGACCCAGTCATCCCACTTATAGATCAAAACAGGTTGGAGGAAGTAAATGAGAGTGGTAAGGAGAAGGAATGTTTGCAGGTGTAAGAGAAATAGATTTGCCCAGAAGTGACTGGTCACAGAGGTTAAAAACCAGGTAAGGATATATCTATTTCTGTGATTCAAAGATATATCTGCAAGTAGTGATTTTTAAATTATTAATTTGAATATGTTACAGGGAATTGTGCTCAATCCTGTTTCTCACAGCCTCCAAAAACCAGACTGACTTTTATCCTAACTGTGTTCACTCATTGACCTGGATCCCTGAGGCATGTGGGTCTGTGACGTCTATAAACTTTGGTGAAATCTGTACACTTTACTTTCTTTTGAAGTTACCACTTTTGCAATTTGAATAGGATCATATTTTCTGCCCTGGCCCTGTTCTCTCCAAATCATAAACATTAGAATGTTACAATAACCCTTTTATAATACATAACCTACTATAGATACTTCACTTTTTCAATTGGTCTAAGTCAAATATTAAGGTCAACTATTATAATTTACATACTGGCTTTTGAGAATGGATATAAAAAGCTCTTCAAAAGCCTAATGGGCCTTCCTGACTTTCTTTGTGGTCCACTTGGGCATCAGTCTGTTCTGCAGCTTCACTAGTGTGTATGTTGTGGTTACGACCCTTGCTATGAAGTCATGATGGGTACATTTTATACTCCACAGACTGCATAATAGCTTTAATCTGTTCAAAATAAATATCTGATTGTGCCCAATCCAGTGGATTTTTCAGATGAAATGCCCCAAAGCACAAAGTCTCTGTCTTAAAAAAGCTCAAAATATGTACACATTTATATTATAAAGTTTACATGACTTAACATTGTGTACATGAAGAGGAAGTCTCTTTGTTTGCAATGACTCAGTGTCCAGCACTCCAAAGATAGGTAAACGGGTGTCTATTGTGATGAGAGGCTCAGGTTCTAGGGAAGCCCTAGGCAGACTACTAGATTGCCTTACTGAATAGTAGCTATCTCTGCTCTCAGAAATAAAAGGGGAAAATGACCTATATATGAGTGTGGAGTCAGAAGCAAAGATGGAAGGATCCAGGTTTTTGTGGGATTCTTAGAAGATCTTTCAGTGCTCTTGGACATAATGCACTGGGGGATGAAAGGGGAGAGGTACGGGAAGGTGGCATTCAGGAAAATCCATTTTACCAAACACATAAAATCATTCTGTGTGTGCATTCTAAAAGAAATGGAAGCCATATGTTTCTGATTCATTTACATGTAATCCATCAAAATATTATTTTGTAAGAGATATTTAATGTCCGAGAAACCTGCCAAGCCTTCTTATAAACGTTTTTTCCAAAGGACCAGCTGCATTGAGGCAGCTGTATAAGAAGTTATCCTTGAAAAATGGAACTGGTTTCAAAGTCCCAAGCACATTCTAAACTTCTCAAGGGCAGCCTAGCATAATAGAAATAACACAGGCTTTACAGTTGAACAGACTCCGCTTTAAAATCTGGTTTACTTCTTACTAACCAACACAAAAATATATTTCTAGGTATTTATTTATTTGTTTAGTGTCTAATTTGTGCTAGACAGAAGACACAATATTGAATTAGGGATACAATACTTGATAAGTAGAATAAACAATATCTCCTTGTCATTAATATAGTTAATCAATTTATCTGAGCCTATATTTTCTTATTCTGAGAAATGGAGCTAGTAATGCTCATCTTAAAAGGTGTTCAAGAAAATCATTTAGCATGAAACACAATGTCTGGCAAGCAAGACACACTCAAGAAAAGGAGTTGTCTTTCATTTTCAACCTCTTTCCATTTAAACCACCTTTGCTCTTCAGTCTGTCTGTACACACACCCTTACGTGAGGTCCCTGCTCCTCTAGTACCCACAAAAACCACAATCATTGGAATGCCTCGCATACATTTACCACAAGATAAAAGTGGCATCTTTCTCAGAAGAGTAAAGCAATATACTTTAGACTAGAACTAAATGGCAATTTGTATCGAGGATAGTGGAAAAAAGCATGAACTTTGGAATAGGGACAAACTGAACTTGAATTTTAGATTTTCCATTCACAACCTTTTTACCCTGGTCAAGTTTCTGACCTTCAGTTTCTACATCTGTAAAATGGGATTAAAGTGACCTAATATGTAGTGTTGCTGTGACAAATTAAACAGAATAGTAAATGGAAAGTGCCTAGCCCAATAATGGCAGATCTTATGACTTCCATAAAAAGTAAATCAAAATGTTTCATTTCAAGCGTTTAATGTTCAAAACCACAATGCTGTAATCTTCTTGGTAGATCATAACCTGTTTAACACTTAAACTGTAAGTAATCTGATAAACTCAACAACTTTACCCACGAAATGTACATACTTACACTCATTGAGTGTCTTGAAGTTGCCCTAGGTTAAACCTCTATAATGAGAATGCAAATACATAATATATGGTTTGCTATTCTCCCAGTACAGACATGACTAATCAATCACAGAAAACTTTTCCACTAAGCATAAGCCGACTCAAAATTCTTTCCTCAGCACTTCATGCAGCCACTACAAATGACCTGCAAGCATTTGCATCCCTGATATAATTCATCAAACAGTTTGCATGATCCACTCTCCTGAAACTTCAGGTCTATGCAACAGACATTTATTTAGCACTTACTATGTACCTGGGCAAAGAGTTATAGAGATAAGTAAGCTATGATCCTGTCCATCAGGTGTACTACAAGGCAGAATAAATAATTGCTAAATAGAAATATGAATTGCTATAGAGAAGAGGAGCATTGAACAATTGAAGGAAAGGAGAATTAATTTTTTATTTGTTCACTCTATCCAGAGTGCCTAGAATAGAACTAGCAAATCATAAAGATTGAAAACTGTTAAGCAAAGAAATGAGAATGAATTTGCGGAGCACCTATTGTGTTCATTTGATATTTGTTCATTTAGAAAACAATGCACACTAAGTGGGAAAGTTGGGGGACATCAAAAGGAGAGCAGCACTTGAGCTGAATTTTGAAGGATAAGACACTTTCTGCCAGAGAGAAGAAGGAAGGCATTCCTAGCAGAAAAAATGACCTGAACGAACACAAATGAGTATGAAAATTCACAGCCTAAGGATGCTTTATATTTTTACAGATTTGGAGCATATGACTAACCCCAGCAACCTCCTAAGTGTGGACAGACAGAAAAGAACAATACCTGTGGCCAAGTGGAATAGAGAGCTAGGTCTAAGGGAGCTGGTGAAAGATGCCAAAGAAAGAAGCTGCTCTTCCTTGTTTTTTGGACTTTACTCATGCTATTTTCCCAGCAGTCACTGCTGCCTGCTTGATCATTAGCACCCGAACATCTTGTTTGTTTCCACCAGACGGAAGTAATATACAATTATGCAAATTATCTTAACTCTAAGTAAGGAATCACAGGCCAGTCAATAATGTTGATGCATTATAAAAGGGCAGCTCCTCCTGGAAGAAATAACATGAAGAGCCGATCATAAGCAAACATTCTGAAGCCTGCAGAGGACTTGTCCCTGCAGCACAATCTATTATCATATTTCCACATAATTAGTTTGTTTTCCACTTGAAATCAGAAAACGATTCGACATTGCCTTCCCTGCCTCAGGATGGAAGAGCATTCGCAGGAATTCTCCTGCGAAGGTTCATATGGTGAATAATTAGTGAGAATTAATCTGTGGAAATTAAAGTTTGGAATATTGTAGAACTCATGAATAGTGCATGGGACAATTGGGTGGAGGAAAAGAAGAGCGGCCCTTCCGTGGTAGACAATCACAGATGACTGCTGGCAATCCATTTTTTAATCAGTGCAGCACAAGCCAGAGAGTTGAATATGGCTCCTGGCTGTGGAGAAATACTGTCATTTTACAGGCAGGATAAAGAAACGTTTCCAAAGAAGCTTATCTCTGTGTCCATTTTCAGCAGATTTTATTTAGAAGGGATGCGCTGGAATGAGAGGGCTTTTCTCCAGTCGATGCTGATGACATCACTTTAATCTTTGCAATTGCCCTATGTTTTTGACTTTATTATCCCCATCTTACTGACAGGGAAACTGGGACTTAGACACAGTGATTGACTGGAGTCACTAGCTTCTAAGTGAATGCACTGAGATCAAAAGGCAAGTCTTTCTGATGCAAAACGCAATAGCTTAAGAGTAAACAATGCATGAGATAAAATCAAACCGATGTAGATTCAAAGTTTTAAACCATGTAAGTATCAGTTTCCTCAACCGAAGTGTATATGATGAAGGTATATAATTCATAAAGTTGTCTGAGGGTTACGTGAAACAGCACGTACAAGTCCTACATACAGAATCTGGCACATAGAAGGACACAATAAATGTTATTTATATCAAAATGTTAGTACAAATTATTTCTCAAAGATTACTTTGACACTAAAAAATATAGGCATCTCATCATGCCCTGAGAAGAATCCCCTCAAATAATTTCAGGATCAAGTTATAACTCCCTTTCTCCTACAGCCCTATGATGCCAGTTTTCCCAAGCATCTGCTTACCTGAAAATAAATTTAAATGGAAAATTTGCAAATGATCAGGGTTAATGTTCTCCAATTATTAAGTGATTGGAAAAATGGGACAGGAGGAACACATGGCAGGGGAGCATTTTTTAGAAGTAGAAAACAAAGATATTTTTTGTAGATTATAGAGTGATTTGATTTTCCATGGCTGTAGCCCACTTTAGCAATAGTTTCTTATGATTACTAGAACAATACGGTCACTGGAGTTGAAAATACAGTAATAGTAAAAGAAACTGCATGTTTTCAAAGGAACAAATAGTTTATTTTCTTTTTTCTCCAATTATAAATTTAAAACATATTATAAAATAAAACTACATAAAAGTAGAAAGGAAAAACTCACCATAACCTTAAAGATTTCCTCCTCCCTCCACCGTTAATGTTTTTGACATTTTGGGTGTTTTCTTCCAATTTTTTTTCTGGGCATTTTTTTTCATAGTTGTTGTCATACTTTCTCTGCAATTTAAATGTTCATTTTCATTTAAAATGGTAAAATAAGTATTTTTACTAAGGTTCTAAAAGCATGAGCATTTTATAAAGTAAGACATAATCAATATACAGAGTATTAATTGCTTTCAAAAACAAGGAATTCTTTTCAGATTCAAAGATCACCTTTTGTTTCTTTATCTGAGAGAACAGTTTCTAATCCAAATGCACATTTTCCTCTCAGGCTTCTGTTGGATTTGGAAGAGGTTTCCAGATTGAGTTGAGAAATGGTCATTACAGTTAAGCTGCAGCTTCAATCTTGAAAATGAATGAATGGATCCAGTCCAGTCCTTTGGCTGGGACCCAGTCTTTAAAATCCAGCAGAACAATGAGAATGTGGCTTCGCAGCCAGCTGGTATCAGACTTGGGCAGGGAGAGTGTCAAAATATTAGTGACTTTTTTACATTTGTCAAAGCTGAGGCCAATACAAGAAATGCAGACAGCTTGCAAATGCGGGTTGTACACCAAAGGGTCTGTGTGTGTGTGTTTTTTTTCAATCCTGCCCACCGGATGTCAACATTTCCTTGCTTTCTCACTACATCTCCAGCAAAGACAGAGTGAAATATCTTTTACTTGGAATATGAAAACCACTATAGATTTATCATCAACACATCAGCCAGTAATTTATTACACCAGGGCAGTGTACTCAGCTGGAATAAAGGGGCCATCAGCATTTTCATGGTAATCCTTCCTTTTCTTTCCTCGATTTATAACTCATCTGCTTACTCAGTTGTTCCTGAACCTGGCAGGCAAGGTCTCAGTGGGAGAATAAATATATTTATACAAATTGTTTAAGAAAGGCTGCCCACATTGAGTTAGAAAAATAAGCATATGCTAGTGCTGTCTGGCACTCTCTGCAATTCCTGTATCTCTCCAAAAGGGAAAAAAACTACAACTGAACATTTTCATTTTATTTTTCAAAGAAACATTGTTGGCAGCCAACGTACAATATGGGCTTGATGGGTTGGAGTTTCTCTCTCTCTCTCTCCTCTTTATCTTTTTCTTTGCCTTTTTCAAGGAAAATTATATAGGAGAATAAGTTCATTGCTTCTGGCATAAAAGAAAATCAATTATTCACATGCATATACAGCTGAGGGGTCTTTTTCTCCATCTCTTTTCCGTATTCCTAGATAAAATTTGGCTGTTTTGTGTGCATGACCATCTCATGTTCCATGTACCTGGTGAGAGTCAAGTCAGACACCTCATGTCTGTATTATCTCCTTCCATCACCTGTGAACTGTGTAAACTTAGGCACATAAACCTTGCTGAGCCTCAGTTTCCTTGATTGTAATATGAGGACACTAAATGCGCATCTTGGGATTTTATTGTGAGTAATGTGTAGCCCTGTGTCAGGCACCTAATATTCATTCTAGAAATGCCTGATGCCTTCCCCTTTTTTTGCTGCATGAGGTGAGATTTATCCTTATTAAAGTGGAGGAAGAAGAAGAAGAAGAAGAAGAAGAAGAAGAAGAGGGAGTGGGAGAGGAGGAAGAGGAGGAAGGGGAAAAGGAAAAGAAAAAGAAGAAAGAGGTAGAGCCCATGGAGCCACTAATAACAATAATGAAAATTAATAAACAGCATTTCTACAATATTTATAGCTATAAGGCACTTGTATTGTCAGTAAGCTTCACAGAAACCTAGTGAATTAGTTGTTATAATTATTCCCATTTTACTGATAAGAAAACTGAAGGTCTGAAAGATTAGGCAACTTGTGTAAAGATATTATATTTTGAATGACTAACCAGGTACAAGAGAAACAATGATAATGACAATGTTGAAATTTACATAAGCCTTGTGCTCCTGAAAAACAGCAATGGTCAAGAAATTCTTTTCACCTCCTTTTATGTTCCCCAAAATGGCTTACTGCAAAGAACCACCATTCCCTGTGTGACTGACATATGACTCATGGATGACACCTTGTTTACTTGCGACAAGACCAGACTCAGACATCCAAATTCCCATTCTTTATCTCATTTATGATTAGTTGAACCGTCTCTTTCTGATGACCTATTTGGTCAACATGCCCATAACTTGACATGATCAAACATTTCTGAGGGTTCTCTCCTTCTCCCAGATCTCTGAACTTTGGCCCACCAAGGAGCATGGAACTTGGAACAACCCCTCTTGAAAGATTTCTGAGAATCAGCTGATTTCAGTGGTGTTTATTCCTCCCTGTATAAGAAAATCTCTTTTTTGACTGAGATGCTTGCATATCTTATAGTCAAAGAATTCTCTCTATTGCAATAGTCTCAATTTCCTTACTGTAATATTCTTTTCAAATAAAGTCTCTCCTTACTTTACTTGAGATTTGC
Organism: Eschrichtius robustus; assembly: GCF_028021215.1. Classification (NCBI taxonomy): domain Eukaryota; kingdom Metazoa; phylum Chordata; class Mammalia; order Artiodactyla; family Eschrichtiidae; genus Eschrichtius; species Eschrichtius robustus. The sequence goes on from NC_090826.1 coordinate 51,947,646, forward strand.
TTTTTATTTGATATGTTAGTAATAATATTAATGATTGTTGTTAACGTGGTGTAGTACCTGGAATTAATTAATTAATCAATTTTCACCAGAATCATAACCTGTATTTGTTATAGGTTATGGCTACATTTTTTTTTAATGCTTTCTCATTAATTATCTCTTCAACACGATTCTTCAACATCAATAGGACAATTATTGCCCCATTTAAAAAATAAAGTTCATGAGGATGAGAAATAAAGTGACTTATCCAATAGAATCTAGTAAGTGGGAGTAAAGTGGGCAATTCTGGATAAGAACAAAAGTGTTCTGTTACCTGGCCCACTATTCTTTCAGTTATTGCATGAAAACAAACCAGGCTGGGCTTATACTAATTTGAAAAAGGCCGGTCATTTGTGGATTGATGATAAAGGATGAAGCTTAAACTGTAGGGCTCTTCACTTATACATCACCTCCAAAACCTAATTTTGATTCATAATTTTATTTCCTTTTCCTTAGAGAGTCCAACACACACTGTAAACTCTTCAAGTTCCATAAAACCCCTGAGAATAATGCCAATATGTTGCATTTTGAGAAGTATACTCATATGATTCTACTCTTACAAAATCACTCCCTTCTAGGCAGTACAATGCCAGAATTTCCACAAAGACAGTTTTTTATTAAGGCACTGTTTCCTGAAGCGTGTTCTGCATAATGCTAATTTTATGAGATGTTAACAGGTGATCCACAAAAAAGAGAATTGGCAGTCAAACAAAGGAGAGTCATTAAATTACAAAAACTAATTTTTTTAATCTGCAGGACTCATCATAGCCTTTAAGATGTTAATCAAAATGTGATTCTCAAGAATTCTTTTTTAATGGACAATTCACTTGCATTAACATTCCTAAAAACAGTCTTAAAACATGCTGGATTAAGGAACTAGGTCTCCAAGGAACCTCTGTTGAAAAGGAAATATACAATGCAGGGACAAAAAAATAAAGTTTTCTATACTTTGGAATAAATCAATCAGGTGAATTTTTATGTTCTTTGAAAGACCCTAATGCAATAGACTACCAGAAAAAGGTCAGTCTGGACAGGTAGTCAGCAATGATCTTGCACCCAGGGGATGCCTTGGTGGGTAACCTAGGTGGAAGGCCAAGGTGTGTGGAGGTATTTTGCCTATAACAAGAAGCAAGCCCAAGGAGACACAGGGCACTTGAGTGACAGGATCCCTCCCCAAAAAGGAGGTGGGAGTTCAGCAGATACTGACTTCACCCACTGAAAAGCAACAATTATTATGTGTAAAACATTTTTTCATTAAAACACTGTTATTTTTTCAATTCTAATTTATTTTCTTATCATTGACCAGCTATGGTTTTGGGGAAAAGGACTGGATTTAAAGTCTAACATTTACTGTTACTGAACAAAACTTGGGTCCCCTCACCTGTGCACAGTAAAGCCAATCTACTGACACTGGGCTGAGGTGAAGGAAAGTGTAGCAGTTGTTATAGGGCACCATACAAGGAGTCTGGGACAACTAGTGCTCAAAAAGTCTGAACTCCCCAATGGGTTTCAACAAAACATTTTTAAAGGCCAGGTGAGGGAGGGGCATCCCATGGTATGTGATCAGCTAGTGCACAATTCTCTGATTGGTTGATGGTGAGGTAACAGAGTAGTGTCACAGCGGATAACATTATCAGTCCTTAGGCACCATAGATCTGGGAGCTACATGCTCATGGTCATCAAGTAGTTAATTTCTGTATTAGGGGAGGGGACAAGATGGTGGAGTAGAAGGACTTGAGCTCTCCTGCTCTCATGGAAACAACAAAATCACAACTAACTGCTGAACAACCACTGACAAAAAAGATTGAACCTACCAAAAAGATATTCTACATCCAAAGACAAAGAAGAAACCACAACAAGATGATAGGAGGGGCACTTTCATGATATAAGTAGACCCCATACCCACCAGGTGGGTGAGCCACAAACTGGAAAATAATGATATCACAGAGGTTCTCCCACATGAGTGAGAGATCTGAGCCACAAGTCAGGCTCCCCAGCCTGAGTGTCTGGCACTGGAAGGAGGAGACCTCGGAGCATATGGATTTCAAGGCCAGAAAGGCTTGATTGCAGGAGCTCTACAGGACTGGGGGAAATAGAAACTCTACTCTTGGAGGGTGCACACAAGTTTTCACCTGCACTGGGACCCAGGGCAAAGCAGTGACTCCACAGAAGCTTGGGCCAGTCCTACCTATGGGTCTTGGAGGGTCTCTTGGGGAGGCAGGGGTTGGCTCTGGCTCACTATGGGAACAAGGACACTGGTGGTGGAGGCTCCAGGGAATATTCATCAGCATAGCTCTCCTGAAGGTTGTGATTTTGGCACCAAGACCTGGCCCCACTCAACAACCTGCAGGCCCAGTGCTGTGATACCTCAGGCCAAGCAACAGGGTGAGAACACAGCTTCACCCGTTAGCAGACAGGCTGCCTAAAGTCACCCTGAGCCCCCAGTCACATCTAAACACAATCCTTGACAAGGCCCTGCCCACCAGAGGGACAAGACCCAGCTCCACCCACCAATGGTCAGGCACCAGTCCCTCCCACCAAGAAGCCTGCACAAGCCTCAGGACCAATCTCACCCACCAGTGGGAAGACACCAGAAGCAAGAGGAACTGCAATCCTGCAGCCTGCAAAACGGAGATGACAAGCACCAAAAGTTAGACAAAACAAGATGGCAGAGAAATATGTTCCAGAAGAAGGAGCAAGATAAAACCACAGAAGAACAACTAAGTGAAGTGGAGATAGGAAATATACCTGAAAAAGAATTAAGAATAATGATAGTAAAGATGATCCCAGATCTCAGAAAAAGAATGGAGGCACAGATCAAAAAGAAACAGGAAATATTTAACAAAGAGCTAGAAGATTTAAAGAACAGAGATGAACAATAAAATAACTGAAATGAAAACCTCATTAGATGGAATCAGCAATAGAATGAATGAGGCAGAAGAACGAATAAGTGAGCTGGAACACAGAATGGTAAAAAATCACTGCCATGGGACAGAATAAAGAAAAAAGAATGAAAAGAAATGAGTACAGTCTCAGAGACCTCTGGGACAACATTAAATTCACTAACATTCACATTATAGGGGCCCCAAAAGGAGGGAAAGAACCTGAGAAAATATTTGAAAAGATAATAGCTGAAAACTTCCCTCACATGGGAAAAGAGACAGTTACCCAAATCCAGGAAACAAAGAGTCCCATATAGGATGAACCAAGGAGGCACATGCCGAGTAATCAAACTGACAAAAATTAAAGAAAAAGAGAAAATATTGAAAGCAACAAGGGAAAAGCAACAAATAACATACAAGGGAACTCCAGTAAGGTTATCCACTGATTTTTCAGCAGAAACTCTGCAGGCCAGAAGGGAGTGGCATAATATATTTAAAGTGATGAAAGAGAGGGAAGAGTCAAGATGGCAGTGTGGGAAGATGCAGAGTTCGCAACTCTCCACAACTAGGGCACCTGCCAGATGCTGGTGGGGTACCCTGATGCCCAAGGAGATGGGAAGAACCCCCAAGTGAACTGGTAGGATGTGAGGGGACTGAGGGGGTAGCAGAAGTGGATGCCAAACAGGACCAGTGCCCCTGAAGCATGGCTGAGGGGGGGAGGGGTTCCCATGCCTGGAGGGACCCTCAGGGGCTCGGATCATGGGGGAGCAGGCCCAGCGTTCCCCCTGCCCAATCAACCAGGGAAGTCGGCCCGGCCAACGGTCTGGGTCCTATGCCCTCAGAGGTCCCCTCCAGGCTGAGTTGGTCCTGGGGACATAGAAGGGAGGCCAGGAGAGAACAGGAGAGGCTACCAAGGTGGGCCCTCCAGGACCAGAGTAGTGGAGGGCATTTGCTCCACCCACTGGGGCCCAGGGAGCCTGCTAAGCTCCCAGGCCAATCTCCCGCCCTCCATAGCCCACTCCAGGCCAGGTGGGTCCTGGGGACATAGGAGGGAGAGATCAGGAGAGGCAGGCAGGAGGGGGACCTCCAGGACAGGGGTAGCAGGAGAGGAGCAGAGGGCATTTGCTCTGTCCACTGGGGCCCAGGGAGCCTGCTGAGCTCCCATGCCAATCCCCCACTCTCCAAAGCCCCCTCCAGGCCACATGGGTCCTAGGAGCATAGGAGGGAGGCTGGGGCAGGAGAGGCAGGTGGGAGGGGCCCTCTGAGACAGGAGGAGCAGGAGAGGAGTGGAGGGCATTTGCCCCAACCAGGAAGCCTGCTGGGCTCCCAGGTAGTGTGCCCACCCTCTGAGTCCAGAGGCAGGGGGCATGCCTGGGCCCCTTCTGCTTGTTGAGCCTAAGCCCCACCCCCCAGAAAATCCCCTGCCTTTTCCAGCCCTGTGGGTACTAAGCGTAGACCCCACTCACCACATAAACCTCATCTCTGCATAGGTCCCGCCCTCCACAGCCAAGGCCTTTCCCTCCCCCTTTCTTTTTTCTCTCCTCCTCTTTTTTCCTATTGTGGTTCTGTTTTACCTTCTGGTTGTTGTTTCATCTATATTTTTATTTTTATATTTTTTCTAACATAGCTGTTAGTTTCCTAGTCTAATTTTATTCTTGAATTTGTTATTGTTCTCCTTTCTTTTTTTTTCCTGCCCCATGTGGCTTGTAGGATCTTGGTTCATGAGCCAGGGGTCAGGCCAAAGCTCCTGCTGTGGGAGCTCCAAGTCCGAACCACTGGCCTAACAGAGAACCTCAGACCCCAGGAAATAGTCATCAGAGTGAGGTCTCCCAGAGGTCCTCATCTCAGCATCAAGACCCAGCTCTACCAAACAGCCTAAAAACTCCAGTGTTGGAAGCCTCAGGCCAAACAACCAGTAAGACAGGAACACAATCCCACTCATAAGAAAAGGAAAAAAATATATGAGATGGCAAAAAAATATGTCACAGATGAAGGAGCAAGGTAAAAACTTACAAGAACACATAAATGAAGAAGAAATAGGCAATCTACCTGAAAAAGATTTCAGAGTAATGACAGTAAAGATGATCCAGAATCTCAGAAAGAGAATGGAGACACGGATTGAGAAAATACAAGAAATGTTTAACAAAGATCTGGAAGAACTAAAGAACAAACAAACAGAGATGAACAACACAATAACTGAAATGAAAAATACACTAGAAGGAATCAATAACAGAATAACGAGGCAGAAGAACGAATAAGTGATCTGGGAGACAAAATGGTGGAAATATCTGCCGAGGAGCAGAATAAAGAGAAAAGAAAGAAAAGAATTGAAGACAACCTCGAGACCTCTGGGACAAAACTAAATGCACCAACATTCGAATTATAGGGGTCCCAGAACAAGAAGAGAAAAAGAAAGGGTCTGAGAAAATATTTGAAGAGATTATAGTTGAAAATTTCCCTAATATGGGAAAGGAAATAGTCACCCAAGCCCAGGAAGCACAGATTGTCCCATACAGGATAAACCCTAGGAGAAACAGACCAAGACACACATTAGTCAAACTAACAAAAAATAAATTCAAAGAAAAATTATTAAAAGTGGCAAGGGAAAAACAAAAAATAACATGCAAAGGAATCCCCATAAGGTTATCAGCTGATTTTTCAGCAGAAACTCTACAGGCCAGAAGGGAATGGCACGATATACTTAAAGCGATGGAAGAGAAAAACCTACAACCAAGATTACCCTACCTGGCAAGGATATCATTCAGATTCAATGGAGAAATCAAAAGCTTTTCAGACAAACAAAAGCTAAGAAAATTCAGCACCACCAAACCAACTTTACAACAAATGCTAAAGAAACTTCTCTAGGTGGGAAACACAAGAGAAGAAAAAGACTAACAAAAACAAACCCAAAACAATTAAGAAAATGGTAATAGGAACATACATATAGATAATAACCTTGAATGTAAATGGATTAAATTCTCCAACCAAAAGACACAGGCTCACTGAATGGATATAAAAATAAGACCCATATACATCTACAAGAGACCCACTTCAGACCTGGGGACACATACAGACTGAAAGTGAAGGCATGGAAAAAGATATTCCATGCAAACAGAAATCAAAAGAAAGCTAGAGTAGCAATACTTGAATCAGATAAAATAGACTTTAAAATAAAGACTGTTACAAGAGATAAGGAAGGACACTACATAAAGATCAAGGGATCAATCCAAGAAAAAGATATAACAATTATAAATGTTTATGCACCCAACATAGGAGTACCTCAATATATAAGGCAAATGCTAACAACATGAAAGGGCAAATCGACAGTAACACAATAATAGTAGGGGACTTAACACCCCACTTACACCAATGGACAGATCATCCAAACAGAAAATAAATAAGGGAACACAAGCTTTAAATGACACTATAAACCAGATAGATTTAATTGATATTTATAGAACATTTCACCCAAAAAATGGCAGAATGCACTTTCTTCTCAAGTGCACATAGAACATTCTCCAGGATAGATCACATCTCGATCACAAATTAAGCCTCGGAAAATATAAGAAAATTGAAATCTTATCAAGCATCTTTTCTGACCACAATGCCATGAGATCGGAAATCAATTACAGGAAAAAAAAAGTAAAAACCAAAAATACATGGAAGCTAAACAGTGCACTACTAAATAACTAAGAGATCACTGAAGAAATCGAAGAAGAAATAAAAAATACACAGAAACAAATGACAATGAAAACACAATAACCCAAAACCTATGGGATGCAGCAAAAGCAGTTCTAAGAGGGAATTTTATATCAATTCAATCTCACCTCAAGAAACAAGAAAAATCTCAAATAAACAATCTAACACTACACCTAAAGCAATTAGAGAAAGAAGAACAAAGAAAACCCAAAGTCAGTAGAAGGAAAGAAATCATAAAGATCAGAGCAGAAATATATGAAGAAAACTATAGCAAAGATCAATAAAACTAAAGGCTGGTTCTTTGAGGAGATAAACAGAGTTGATAAACCTTTAGTCAGACACATCAAGAAGAAAAGGGAGAGGATGCATATCAAAAAAATTAGAAATGAAAAAGGAGAAATCACAACTGACACCTCAGAAATACAAAGGATTATAAGAGACTACTATAAACAACTATATGCCAATGAAGTGGACAACCACGAAGAAATGGACAAATTCTTGGAAATGTACAATTTTCCAAGACTGAACCAGAAAGAATTAGAAAATATAAACAGACCTATCACAAGTAATGAAATTGAAACTGTAATTAAAAATCTTCCAACAAACAAAAGTCCAGGATCAGATGACTTCACAGGCAAATTCTATCAAACATTTAGAGAAGAGTTAATACCGATCCTTCTCAAACTCTTCCAAACAATTGCAGAGGGAGAAACACTCCCAAATTCATTCTACAAAGCCGCCATCACTCTGATACCAAAACCCGAAAAAGATATCACAAAAAAAGAAAACTGTAGACCAGTATCACTGATGAACATAGATGCAAAATCCTGAACACAATACTAGCAAACGGAATCCAACAACCTATTAAAAGGATTATACACCATGATCAAGTGAGATTTATGCCAGTGATGCAAGGATTCTTCAATATATGCAAATCAATCAATGTGATACACCATATCAACAAATTAAGAAATAAAAACCATATGATCATCTCAATAGATGCAGAAAAATCTTTTGACAAAATTCAACAACCATTTATGAAAAAAGCTCTCTAGAAAATGGGCATAGAGGCAAACTACCTCAACATAATAAAGGCCAAATATGACAAACCTACAGCAAACATCATACTCAATGGTGAAAACTGAAGGCATTTCCACTAAGATCAGGAATAAGACAAGGATGTCCACTCTTACCACTCTTATTTAACATAGTTTTGGAAGTCCTAGCCATGGCAATCAGAGAAGAAAAACAAATAAAAGGAATGCAAATTGGAAAAGAAGAAGTAAAACTGTCACTGTTTGCTGATGACATGATACTATATATAGAAAATCATAAAGATGCCACCAGAAAACTACTAGAACTAATCAATGAATTCGGTAAGGTTGCAGGATACAAAATTAAATCACAGAAATCTCTGGCATTCCTATACACTAACAATGAAAAATCAGAAAGAGAAATTAAGGAAACAATCTCATTTACCATCGTAACAAAAAGAATAAAATAACTAGGAATAAACCTACCTAAGGAGGTGAAACACTTGTACTCAGAAACTATAAAACACTGATGAAAGAAATGAAAGATGACATAAACAGATGGAGAAATATACTATGTTCTTGGATTGGAAAAATCAATACTGTGAAAATGACTATACCACCCAAAGCAATCTATAGATTCAATGCAATCCCTATCAATCTATCAATGGCATTCTTCACAGAATTAGAACATAAAAATTTTACAATTTGTGTGGAAACACAAAAGACCCCAAATAGCTGAAGCAATCTTGAGAAAGAAAAACGGAGTTGGAGGAATCAGGCTCCCCAACTTCAAATTATACCACAAAGCTACAGTTGCAAGACAGTATGGTACTGGCACAAAACAGAAATATAGATCAATGGTACAGGATAGAATGCTCAGAGATAAACTCACACACATATGGTCACCTTATCTTTGATAAAGGAGGCAAAAATATACAATGGAGAAAAGACAGCCTCTTCAATAAGTGGTGCTGGGAAAACTGGACAGCTACATGTGAAACAATGAAATTAGAACACTACCTAACACCATACACAAAAATAAACTGTCAATGGATTAAAGACTTAAATGTAAGACAAGACACTATAAAACTTTTAGAAAAAAAAAATAGGAAAAACACTCTTTGACATAAACCACAGCAAGATCTTTTCTGACCCACCTCCTAGAGGAACAGAAATTAAAAACAAAAGTAAACAAACGGGTACTAATGAAACTTCAAAGCTTTTGCACAGCAAAGGAAACCATAAACAAGACGAAAAGACAACCCTCAGAATAGGAGAAAATATTTGCAAACGAAACAACAGACAAAGGGTTAGTCTCCAAAATATACAAACAGCTCATGAAGCTTAATATCAAAAAAACAAACAACCCAATCCTAAAATGGGCAGAATACCTAAATACACATTTCACCAAGGAAGACATACAGATGGCCAAGGGGCACAAGAAAAGATGCTCAATATCACTAATTATTAGAGAAATGCAAATCAAAACTACAATGAGGTATCGCCTCACACTGGTCAGAATGGCCATTGTCAAAAAAGCTAGAAAAAATAAATGCTGGAAAGGATGTGGTGAAAAGGGAGCCCTCGTACACTGTTGGTGGGAATGTAAATTGATACAACCACTATGGAAAACAGTATGGAGGTTCCTTATAAAACTAAAAATAGAACTACCATATGACCCAGCAATCCCACTACTGGGCATATACGCTTAGAAAACCATAATTCAAAAAGAGACATGCACCACAATGTTCATTGCAACACTATTTACAATAGCCAGGACATGGAACCAACCTAAATTTCCATCGACAGATGAATGGATAAGGAAGATGTGGCACATATATACAATGGAATTTACAGCCATAAGAAGAAAAGAAATTGAGTTATTTGTAGTGAGGTGGATGGACCTAGAGTCTGTCATTCAGAGTGAAGTAAGTTAGAAAGAGAAAAACAAATATTGTATGCTAACACATATATATGGAATCTAAAAAAAAAAAAAAAAATGCTACTGATGAACCTAGGAGTAGGGCAGGAATAAAGAGATAAACATAGAGAATGGACTTGAGGATGCAGGGGGGAGGGGGAAGCTGGGGCGAAGTAAGAGCAGCATTGACATATATACACTACAGAATGTAAAATAGTTAGCTAATGGGAAGCTGCAGCATAGAACAGGGAGATCAGCTTGGTGCTTTGCAATGACCTAGAGACGTGGGATAAGGAAGGTCGGAGGGAGGCTCAGAGGGAGGGGATATGGGGATATATGTATGCATATGACTGATTCACTTTGTTATATAACAGATACTAATACAGTATTGTGAAGCAATTATGCTCCATTAAAGATCTATTAAAAAAATAAGTAAATAAAGTGATGAAAGGGAAAACCTGCAACCATGAATATTCTATCAAGCAAGGCTCTCATTCAGTTTGATGGAGAATTCAAAAGCTTTAAAAACAAGCACAAACTAAAAGAATGTAGCACCAAGAAACCAGCTTTAAAACAAATGCTAAAAAACAAAACTTCTCTGGGCAGAAAAGGCCACAACTAGAAACAAGAAAATTATGAAATTGGAAAGCTCACCAGTAATGGTAAACATACAGTTAAGGCAGGAAATCAGCCACACACAAACTTGTAGGAAGGGTAGAAGAAAAATGTAATAAAATCATTTGTATCCACAGTAAGCAGTTAAGGGATACACAGAACAATTAGATGTAAAATATGATATCAAAACCAGTAATTGCGAGAGGAGGAGAGTACAAATGCAGGATATTTAAATATCATTTGAAATTAAGAGATCGGCAACTTAAAATGATCATGTATATATATATATAGACAGCTATACCAAAACCTCACGGTAACCACAAACCAAAAATCTATAATATATCTACACACAAAAAAGAGAAAGGAATCAAAACACAACACTAAAGAGAGTCATCAAATTACAAGAGAAGAGAACAAAGAAGAAAGGGAAAAAAAGACCTATAAAAACAAATCCAAAACAGTTAACAAAAAGACAATAAGAACATACATATTGATAATTACCTTAAATGTAAATGGACTAAATGCTCTGAGCAAAAGACAAAGACTGGCTGAGTGGATACAAAAACAAGACCCATATATATACTGTCTACAAGAGACCCACTTCAGATCTAGCGACACATACAGACTGAAAGTGATGGGATGGAAAAAAAGTATTTCATTCAAAAGGAAATCAAAGGAAAGCTGGAGTGGCAATACTCATATAAAACAAAATAGACTTTAAAGTAAAGACTGTCAAGAGACAAAGGACACTACATAATGATCTAAGGATCAATTTTAGAAGAAGATAAAACAATTGAAAATATATATGCACCCGAAATAGGAGCACATCAATATACAAGGCAAATGTCAACAGCCATAAAATGAGAAATCAACAGTAATACAATAATTGTGGGGGACTTTAACACCCCACTTATACCAATGGACAGATCTTCCAGACAGAAAATTAATAAGGAAAACAGGCCTTAAATGATACATTAGACCAGATGGTCTTAATTGATATTTATAGAGCATTCCATCTGAAAGCAGCAGAATACATTCTTTTCAAGTGCACATGGAACAATCTCTGGGATAGACCACATGCTGGGCCACAAAGCAAGCCTTGGTAAATTTTAAAAACTGAAATCATATCAAGTATCTTTTCTGACCACAACATTATGAAATTAGAAATTGACTACAAGGACTTCCCTGGTGGTGCAGTGGTTAAGAATCTGCCTGCCAATGCAGGTACATGGGTTCGAGCCCTGGTCTGGGAAGATCCCACATGCCGCAGAGCAACTAAGCCCATGCGCCACAACTACTGAGCCTGCACTCTAGAGCCCGCAAGCCACAACTACTGAGCCTGTGTGCCACAACTACTGAAGCCTGCATGCCTAGAGCCCATGCTCCACAACAAGAGAAGCCACCGCAATGACAAGCCCACACACCACAACAAAGAGTAGCCCCCACTCTCTGCAACTAGAGAAAGCCTGCGCACAGCAATGAACACCCAACATAAACAAAAATTAATTAATTAATTAATTTTTTAAAAAACAAATACAAGAGAAAAACTATGAAAAACACAAACACGTGGAGACTAAACCATATGTTACTAAACAACCAATGGATCACTGAAGAAATCAAAGAGGAAATCAAAAAATACCCAGAGACAAATGACAAGGAAAATATGATGATCCAAAAGCTATGGGACGCAGCAAAAGCTGTTCTAAGAGGGAAGTATATAGCAATACAATCCTACCTCAAGAAACAAGAAAAACCTCAAATAAAGAAACCTAACTTAACACCTAAAGCAACTAGAGAAAAAAGAACAAAAAACCCCAAAGTTAGTAGAAGGAAAGAAATCATAAAGATCAGAGCAACAATAAATCAACTACAGACTAAGAAGACAATAGAAAGGATCAATGAAACTAAAAGCTGGCTCATTGAAAAGATAAATGAAATTGATAAACCTTTAGTCAGACTCATCAAGAAAAAAAAGGGAGAGGGCTCAAATCAATAAAATTAGAAATGAAAAAGGAGAAGTTACTACAAATACCACAGAAATACAAAGAATCATAAGCAACTATATGCCAGTAAAATGGACAACCTGGAAGAAATGGACAAATTCTTAGAAAGGTACAATCTTCCAAGACGGAACCAGGAAGAAATAGAGAATGTGAACAGACCAATCATAAGTATTGAAATTGAAACTGTGATTAAAAACTTCCAAAAAACAAAAGTCCAGGACAAGATGGCTTCACAGGGAAATTCCACCAAACATTTAAAGAGTTAATACCTATCATTCTGAAACTATTCCAAAAAATTGCAGAGGAAGGAACATTCTCAAACTCATTCTATGAGGTAACCATCACCCTGATCCCAAAACCAAAGATATCACCAAAAAAAGAAAATTACAGGCCAATATCAATGACGAAAATAGACACAGAAATTCTCAACAAAATAGCAGCAAATCAAATTCAACAATATGTTAAAAGGATCATACACCATAATCAAGTGTGATTTATCCCAGGGATGCAAGGATTTTTCAATATCTGCAAATCAATCAGTATGATACACCACATCAACAAATTAAAGAATAAGCACCATATGATGCAGAATAGATGCAGAAAAATCTTTCAACAAAATTCAACACCCATTTATGATAAAAACTCTCCAGACAGTGGGCATAGAGGGAAACTACCTCAAAATAATAAAGGCCATATATGACAAACCCACAGCTGACATCATACTCAATGATGAAAAGATGAAAGTATTTCCTGAAATATCAGGAAAAGACAAGCATATGCACTCTCACCACTTTTTTCAACATAGTTTTGAAAGTCCTAGCCACAGCAGTCAGAGAAGTAAAAGAAAGAAAGGAATCCAAATTGAAAAACAAGAAGTAAAACTGTCACTGCTTGCACATGACATGATACTATACATAGAAAATCCTAAAGATGCTGCCAGAAAATACAAGAGCTAATCAATGAATTTGATAAAGTTGCAAGATACAAAATTAATACACATAAATCTCCTGAATTTCTATACTCTAACAACAAAACATCAGAAAAAGAAATTAATGAAACTGTCTCATTTACCATCCATCAAAAAGAATAAAATACCTAGGAATAAACCTACCTAAGGAGGCAAAAAAACTGTGCTCTGAAAGCTATCAGATGCTGATGCAAGAATTCAAAGATGACGCAGAAAAATGGAGAGATATACCATGTTCTAGGATTGGAAGAATCAATGTTGTCAAAATGACCATACTACCCAAGGCAATCTACAGATTCAGTGCAATCCCTATCAAATTACCAATGGCAGTTTTCACAGAACTAGAACAAAAAATTTTACAATTTGTATGGAAACATAAAAGACCCTGAATAGCCAAAGTAATCCTGAGAAAGAAAAACAGAGCTGGAGGAATCAGGGTCCCTGACTTCAGACTATACTATAAAGCTACAGTCATCAAAACTATATGGTATTGGCACAAAAACAGAAATATAGATCAATGGAACAGGATAGAAAATCCAGAAATAAACCCATGCACCCATGGTCAATTAATCTATGACAAAGGAGGCAAGAATATATAATGAAGAAAAGACAGTCTCTTCAATAAGTTGTGCTGGGAAAACTGGACAGCTACATGTAAAAGAATGAAATTAGAACACTACCTAACACCATACACAAAAATAAACTCCAAATAGATTAAAGACCTAAATATAAGACCAGACACTATAAAACTCTTTGAGGAAAACATAGGAAAAACACTCTTTGGTATAAACCACAGCAAGATCTTTTTTGACCCACCTCTTAGAATAATGGAAATAAAAATAAACAAATGGGACCTAATGAAACTTAAAAGCTTTTGCACAGCAAAGAACACCATAAATAAAATGAAAAGACAACCCACACAATGGGAGAAAATATTTGCAAATGAATTGATTGACAAAAGATTAATTGCCAAAATATACAAACAACTCATGCAGCTCAATATCAAACAAACAACTCAATCAAAAATGGATAGAGGGCTTCCCTGGTGGCGCAGTGGTTGAGAACCTGCCTGCCAATGCAGGGGACACGGGTTCGAGCCCTGCTGGGAAGATCCCACATGCCGCGGAGCAACTGGGCCCGTGAGCCACAATTACTGAGCCTGCGCGTCTGGAGCCTGTGCTCCACAACAAGAGAGGCCGCGATAGTGAGGGGCCCGCACACCGCGATGAAGAGTGGCCCCCGCTTGCCATAACTAGAGAAAGCCCTTGCACAGAAACGAAGACCCAACACAGCCATAAATTAATTAATTAATTAATTTAAAAAAAAAAATGGGTGGAAGAACTAAGTAGACATTTCTCCAAAGAAGACATACAGATGGCCAAAAAGCACATGAAAAGATGCTCAACATTGGTAATTATAAGAGAATTGTAAATCAAAACTACAATGAGGTATCTATCACCTCACTCCAGTCAGAATGGCCATCATCAAAAAGTATACAAACAGGGAGTTCCCTGGCCATCCAGTGGTTAGGACTCTGCGCTTTCACTGCTGAGGGCCCAGGTTTGATCTCTGGTCAGGGAACTAGGATCCTGCATGCCACGTGGTGTGGCCAAATTAAAAAAAAATCTACAAACAATAAATGCTCGAGAGGGTGTGGAGAAAAGTGAACCCTCCTACTCTGTTGGTGGGAATGTAAATTGGTACAGCCACTATGGAGAACAGTATGGAGGTTCCTTTAAAAAGCTAAAAATAGAGTTACCATGTGATTCAGCAATCCCACTCTTGGGCATATATCCAGAAAAAAACACAATTAGAAAAGATAATGCACCCCCATGTTCATTGCAGCACTATTTACAATAGCCAAGGTATGGAAGCAACCTAAATGTCCATTGACAGAGGAATGGGTAAAGAAGATGTGGTATATATATATACAATGGAATATTGCTCAACCATAAAAAAGAATGAAATAATGCTATTTGCAGCAAAATGGATGAACCTAGAGATCATCATATTAAGTAAAGTCAGACAGAGAAAGACAAATATATGATATTTGTATGGGGAATTTTAAAAAATGATATTTATATGGGGAATCTAAAAAAATGATACAAATGAACTCATTTACAAAACAGAAACAGACTCACAGACTTCAAAAACAAACGTATGGTTACCAAAGGGGAAAGGTGCGGGGGAGAAATAAATTAGGACTTTGGCATTAACATATACATACTTCTATATATAAAATAGATGATCAACAAGGACCTACTGTATAGCACAGGGAACTGTACTCAATATTCTGTAATAACTTATATTTTCAAAATCTGAAAAAGAATGAATATATGTATGTATAACTATCACTTTGCTGTACATCTGAAACTAACACAATATTTTAAATCAACTATACTCCAATATAAAAGAAAAATTAAAATTTTAAAAAGTAGTTAATTTCTTCCATTGGGTGGGGGGTTTAGCATCTGTAAAACAACTCAGGAAATGTGCATCAGATACTATTATCTAAGTACTTTGAAGAGGAGCTAAAGCAGTGGATACAGGGGAGGGGTCTGTCCCAGGAAGGCCCCATAGGTTCCTGATCCATTAAAATATGATTTTGAATATCAGTACTTCTATATTTGGCTGTATGAAACTGAACAGACACTTTACTTCCCTGAGCCTCAGCTTCCCCATTTTGAATGAGACAATAATATTTACTTCAATGTATGGTTGTAACTCATTGAGGTGCTGCCTATGAAAGAGTAAGGTCAGAAACTAACATACAGCAGGGCACTAAGAACACATGTATTGGATCTGAACTACAGCTCTGGGAGGTAGATATTTTTTAACTTCCCTTTTATAGATAAGGAAACAGAAGCTCAGTAGAATTAAATTCAATTCCTTCTTCAATATTACTCAACTAGAAAGCAGATGAGCAGAAGCTCAAACTCTGGACTACTGATTTTTGAATCTTGGCTTCTTTCCACATGCTCTGTGTTTCTTTTCATAAGTTTGCCTGGGGCCGCTCCTAAAAAGGAGTTGTAAAATAGTTTTAAGGTCCCTGGGGATTTAGTCAGGATCTCCCCAGAGAAAGGATCAAAATTAGTCATTCATCAGATTATAAATCTACATGTTAATTCCAAAGTACTTAGCATCTGTCAACTAAAAATTGACACTTGCCATCTGCCTCCACAAGGATTAAGTCACTAGCCACTGCAGTCGCTGACCTTCAACACATCCTGAAAGGAGTTCAGGGTGGAGATCAGGAATGAGGCACTCTGTGCTTTGGGAAAAACTGACAGAACAGGCCTTCAGATAGTTAGACATTTTCAGGAGAAGATTTTATGAGCCCAAATTCTTATATCTCCTCATATCTAGAGAAGCACTAAAATAATTAATGAAGACGTCTGCTCTTCGTGACTAGCAGCAATTTTCTGCAAAATGTGTGCTTGGCTGCATTTACCCCTCTTCACTAAAATCATATATAATATTGACCTTCCCCCCTACTTCTTCAGAGAACTTCCTCAGAGCTGAGAGGCTGTCTCCCAGGTTATAGACCTCATTTTGCTCCAAATAACACTTAACTGAAAACTCTCACATTGTGCATTTTTCAGTCAATACATCTTACCAAAGACATTCCATGGTCTAGTTTCTACCTACTTTTCCAGATGTTTTCCTTGTCACTTCATCACCTTATACTTTGAGCTCCAGTTATATTAAACTTGTATTTTTGTATTTCCCAAAATATATCTGCTGTTTTACAGTCCCCTGGATTTTTTCATGCTGCAAAAACCTCTCTTTTTTTCTCTCCACCATTTTTCACCAAGTTAATTATTACTCTCCATAATTCAGTTTAGGTGATATCTCCTGCAACATTTCTCTGACCTTCTTAGGCCAGGTTGAAGACACTCCTTCTTTGCTTATATAGAAACCTGCCCAACCTTTACCATAGCACTAATCACACTGAAGTATAGGTTTTGGTTTATATTTCTCCTCATCTACATAACTGTTTTTTCTGGAAATTTTGCTGCAACAAACAGAAGCCTATTCAAATTCTCTTAAGGCCTCACTGAAATCTAGAAACAAAAATGAATAAACAGGTCTCGGGTCAGGAGTGAGGTCTTCACTGGGACCAGAGCAGAAGGAATTCATGGACATCTGCGTTCTATCATTTATACAACTCAGGAGCCAACTCCCTTAGTTCCTTTGATTCAAACTTTTAAGAAAAAGAAACTGACTCCACTGTGTCATGTCTACCCATAGACCAACAGCTGTGTCCAGAAAAGGGAATAAATTATTAACATGGACACCTGACCCTTCGCATCATCAGGGATGTGGGACGCTTCCAAGAAGTAGTGTGCAGGCTGGACAGGGAAGTAATCATGTAAACTAGAGACACAGAGCTCCTTAGGAAGAAGGACAGTACCTTAACCACCTTTATATTCCCCTTGGGTAGTTTAGTGGGAGAACAATGCAGACACCCTACAAACACAAATAATGAGAGAGATGACTTTTACCATCCAGGAATCCTGCAGTCTTTCTTCCCCCCCTCCCCATCTCCAAATAGATGAGACCTTGAGTTACAAGAGATTAATTACATTTGGCCATCAGGCAGGAGTGCTCACTCAGCAATTTTTAAATGCAAATCCAATTGTGGATTGCTCACAAGGTAATTTTGCCTTATTTTCTTCTTTTTTTTTTTGTAAGAATTGACTAGAATGCAATTCCAAACGATAATGACCACAACCAGTTATATTAAAATGTCAGATATAAAGTAGAAGTAATTATCTGTCCTTCAAGAAAATCTTGATGTATGGAGCCAAAAGCCCATTATATACTCCATTCATCAACATTTATTCAATACTCACTATGTACACAATACTGTAAAAATGTACAGGACACTTTCAAAGAAAGGTGAAGACCAGATTCTGCTCTGAGCAAGTATATAGCAAGGTGGTTAGAATAGATTGTTTGTGACCACGGAGTAGATTATAGTTAATGAACTCACATTGCAGTCACATAGTATACTTTACTAAGTATCTGAAAGAATAATAAGATTTAGCCTGAAAAGGAAAGTATTAAGGAGAAAAAAGGTAGTTTAATAATTAAGCAACAATTATGCACTACACATTGTTCTAGGCACTTGGTGTATTCCTGTGGACCTGTATTCTTTGGCAGGAAGATGGATAATAAGCAAACAAACATGATAATTTCATACAGATAAGAGTTATGTGGGAAATAGAATAAGACTATTTAATAAAAGTGATATATTGCTTTAAAGTGGCTTCTTTAGATAGGGTAGTCAGGAATGGCTTCTCTGAGCTGAATCCTACATAAGCAGGAGCCAGACATGAAAAAGTGTCCAAGCTCAAGGAATAGCAAATACAAAGTCCCTGAGAAATGAATGAGGTTAGTGTTCAAGGAACAGAAAGAAGACTCATGAGGCTGTCATGAGAACAGAGGAGAAAAGTGATAAAGATGGATTTCGGCAACAGCCAGAACATATGCAGTTTTCAGGATACAGTAAGAGGTTTGCTTTGTTTTTTTAAAATGTACTGGAACATCATTGGAGGGCTTTAAGCAGGAAAGTGGCTTGACATAATTTTAGAAATATCACTATAACTGCTGTGAAGAGAAAAGATTATGAATTACAGGAGTTTAAGAATCCAATCAGGGAGAAAAGTGGCTCTCTTACAGTGATCCAGGTGAGAGATGATGGTGTCTTGACCTACTGTGGTGTTGGATAGGACAGAGAGAGGTAGACAGAATCTGGATTTATTTTGGATTTACCAATAAGAGACTGGGGAAAAAAGAATCATAGGAACGTTTTAGAATTTGGGCTTGAGAAACTGAATATGTGGTGCCATTAACTGTGATGAAGATGACTTTGGTGGACAAATCAAAAGTTTATGTTGGAGCAGGTGAAGTTTGAGATGTCAAGAAATACCAAGTAGACAGTGAGAAAAAATATGTCTGCAGTCCAGAGAGAGGTCAAGGTAAAGTAATTGATATATGGATGATATGTAAAGCCATTGGAATGATAATTATCTTCAAGTGCTTGAAGAAAGATGAAGTAGTTCTATTTGTAGTTGTTTGCAGCAATGATATCAGAGACATTCGTTGCTTGATAGAAATGTCCTGGTTCTGTTCCAAGCATTTTTGACTCAGTAGGTCTGGGATTTCTATCCATGGTGCAACAAGCTGTGTGTATGTTTTTTGTTAATCTCCTCAGGTGAATCTAAGATTGAGAATCACTGCTTTAAGGGCAGAGTCAAGATAAGTAAATGAAGTTAACATCCTCTGGTGCTTCAGTGAGGATTATAGGAGCCATTTTAGAATCCCTGTGTTAATAGTAAGAGGGCTTGAACTAAAATATGGTTTGGATAACTTTTCTTTGCCTTGGTTTTCCAGCTTAAAATAGCCAGACTGTTTTGGCTATTACTTTGCAATTTCTCATAGAGTACACATGGCCACCCTAGGATATCCTGTCATTCCCTCTGTATACCTTTTCTATAGGTGACATGAAGAAATTATGCAAAAGTCCTAATGCAGGAGTTGGCAAACTTTCTCTAAAGGATCAGAGAGTAAATATTTTAGGCTCTGGCTCAACTACACAACTCTGCCCTCGTAGTGAGAAAGAAGCCATAGACAATATGTAAATGAATGAGTGTGGGTATGTTCCAATAAAACTTTATTTTAAAAATTCAGGACGTGAACAGGATTTGGCTGTGGTCCATAGTTTGACAACCCCTAATCTAATGTATGGTGTGAGGTATGAGAAAGGTCACCAGTGGTAGAGTTTGTGCACAGATGATGGTGAAAGCTTGGGTTTATCTGGACCACTTTTTCATTGCTCTTACACAGGTGCTATATTTTATAAGATTTTGGCAGCAGGAAATAATAAGGTAAGATTAGATGGCCAACTTCAAATTGAAGGTGAAGGCTGCATCTCCTCTCCTGATCATGCTCTCATTGCATATTACAGGCTGTGGATTGCCATTTTGTTAGGAAAATGTTTGAAACTGGGAGGTGTGCACTACTTTGATGTACTACTCTTAGTTATGTGACTTGGACAAGTTACTTAGCTTCATAAGTCTAAGTTCTTCAATAAGTTAGGGATGATAATAGGACATACATTATTGGCTTATTGGGATGAACAAATTATATAATAAATGATAGGCACAGCACAGTCTCAAGCAGAGCAAATACTCTAAAGTCATAATTAGATGTAGAATACAATTGTACATTTAAACATGTAAGATCATAAGTAGTGCTATTGGTTTATTAATTAACACAGCAGTATGGGAATGAATACAGACATGGAAGGATGAATGGTGAAATAGTAAGCTCCTGGCCACTGGAAGTGTTTAAGTGGAGGCTGGATATTCATTGCTTGTAAAAGTTAAACCAGGAAATCCTCTGAGTTTCTGATTTTATATTTGCAAGCTAAGGACAGAGCCAGGATGCCTAGATATTGCTTACAACTTTCAATTAAGATTTCCCGTCAGGGCAAGGTTGAATATTTTGCATCTTAAGGAGGCAACATGCTACAGTGGGAGAATCCTGGACTTTGGCATCAAAGTCCATGAGTTTGAAATTCCAGTTCTGCTATTTTACTGTTTGACATTAAGCCCATTGCTTCATGTCTCTTATTTATTCAAAGGGGATCATAATCCTTAAAAGGATTAAATTAGTGTTTATACATATATATATATATATATATCAGTATATAAACTGATATACTGGCATATATATATATATATCAGTATATATACTGATATACTGGCACACAGTAGATAATTACTTCCCTCCCCAGCATTTTATTTTTATTCTGAATACCCCCTATACGTTCCATGTGTCACCAAACAAGGTTCCCACCTTACACTTCTCCCTTAATCCTCTCATTTTCATCATCAAGAACAAAATTAAGTTTCTATCAAGTGCTCACTGACATTACCCTGGCATCCGAACTATCCGATGTGACATAAAAAAAACCTTTAATGTGTAGACATGCTAATCAGAAGGGAAATGTCAAATCTGCATACATTTCAAGTGACCCAACAATATTTACCTTCAAGCTAAGTCTATTTTTCTGACAATTGCCTCGTTGAGGAAGTGACTCATTCAGCATACCAAGCCCGATTCCATATGAGAACTTTACCTCAGACTGGTTTGAAAGCATCAAAAAGATGAATGTCACTGCCTTGCAGTTTGTAACAAGCCTAATGTGATTTGACAAATGATGTTGATTTTGAAGGGGTCACTAACCATTAGAACTGCGGAGGACAAAGAGTGCCTTGAAGGTGGATCACAATTGAATGTTTAAACAGTTTGTTATGCAAATTTGCTTTCTACCTGTCAGGAATGGGTAAAGGATAGTGACAGAGAGCTGCTGGTAAGGACATGTCCAGGATTGATGACCGCCTGGCACAGTCCTTAGTTGCTGCAGAGAGCATCTTGCAGAGCTCAGCACGTAGATCTGCCACTCTTATTACCCAGGAGGGTTAGATAAGCACAACTTCCACCGGGAGTACGAGATGCTCCTCTTTTCCAACTCTCACATCTCCTACTCCATGGCCATCAAAGCAAGTAAGAGTAAAGTGAGTTCAAATCAAGCTTCCCCCAGAATGCCAACTCCCAAATTAGCAAATTACCTCTCAAATAGATCAATGGATCCTCTGGAAGGTGAAACTGACATCCTGGAAGGATATGAACATCTCACAGCCCAGGGCCTCCCTCTGTCTCCAGTCCCACAGGCAAGCCTTCATCTCTTTAACTGTTCACTCTCCATTTTAACTAAAGAATTTATTTTATTTTGTTTTGTTTTTTTAATCAAAGTCTCCTTAAGGAAGACTGTGTCCTCATTTATGCCCCAAACAGTGACAGCATCTTAGTATTCGTTCCCTGGGGAGGTCCTTTGTCTTTTGATGGCACCACAGCCCCACTTTCTCCCTGTTCTCTGCGCCGTCTGAGGGTGATATTCTACACTTTTTTGTTTGGGTTTTCTCAAATATTGCCATGAGCTGGGAAGATTTGACCCAGCTCACTCTCTCTCCTGGCTGGAGCCTGAACTCAGGCAGGTTTCCTCACCTGGGGCAGAAGTACAGAGACCATAATATTCCCATGCAATTCCAGTGTATCCCAGAATCTGTAGTAGAGCAGACGTTACAGGTGTTCATCTCACTCACGATACTGTGCTTCCTACACTCAATTTATGTTATCAAACTGGTCATGGAGGGCTCTGTGAGCCATGATGCAAATATTAGGCACTATTCTGAGTGAGACAGGAAGCCAGTGGAGAATTCTGAGCAGTTTCTTATTTTACAACTTGTGGACAAAAATATGCCCTCAGAGGGCCATTGAGAAATAATGTATGTAAAGCACAGAGCACAAGGCCTGTTACATAAATGGTATACAATAGATGTTTGCTACTGCTGTTATGAACATTAAATTCATAGCCTCTTTATCTTGGCCTTTTCATTTTATTTTATTTCATTTCTCTTTCTTTTGGTGGAAGGGAGAGTACTTAATAAATCGAAAGGATGCACTTGCTCTTGTAAGCCTGATACATACTTATGAATAGTCGAACAAAAGCCTAACAGTTCCAGACTACACATGCTTTTAGCGACTGAACGAAAGCCAGATTTCTTGTTTTTAATATCTCTGCGGCAGGAGCTAAAAGAACATCTTGAAACTGAAGGAAAGTTAAAGCTGGGTATGATTGGCCTTTGCCCGCTAATTCAATCAACAAATGTATATGGAATACTTCCATAAAGTACAGTGGCTTTGAACCCAAAAGTCCTGGATCAAATGTCATCTCTGCTGTTTATTTAATGTGTGGCTGTGAGCTTATCACTTGATTTCTCCAAGTCTATTTCCTCATCTTCAAAATGGGAGTTTGTTGTAGGGGTTAAAAAGATGAGGAAAATAAATCCAGTATCTCTTGGTGTGAGAAGTCATAGAATAAGCATAATAATTTTTTTAAATGTGTCCATTATGTAGGCAGCCATCATCTTCCTGGATGAACTAATTGCTAATTAGGAATAATTTGGTTCAAAGTTCTACCATCCTGGAAAATTTGATTTCAACAATTGAGCATCTATTAGGAAAAGTACTCTGCTGATCCCTGAGAAGGATGTAACCCTGAGTAACATCTGGTTTTTAAGACCCTTTAGGACACTACCCCAGCCCAGCAAAGCATGCTGGGAAGCACATGAAAGGGAAACCCAGTTTATGACCTGGGTTCAGGAATGGATATCTACACCATTCCATTCCACGTGCCCATATTTTGCTTACTTTCATTATTGCTAACCCTTACAATAAATCTATAAAGTAAATATTATTATCTCTATTTTACAGATGAGAAATGGAGATGCAGTAAGGGGAAAGCACTTATCCAGTGTTTTTCTGTTGGTAAGTGGTAGGGCTGAATTCTCATTTCATTTGATTTTGGCAAAAATTTGTACGAGACCTACTATGAGTCAGATATTGTCATAGATGCTGGGGTTATAAGGGTGAGCAAAATATTCCTGACCTCTTGGAGTTTACATTCAAGATTTGAACCCAGATCTGACCTGCTCCAAAACTTCAATCTTTCCACCAGACCCAGTGCTTCATTGCAGTGGTGCTATGTGGGGAGATGAACCTGACCCCAATTCAGTGAGTTACGTTTCCCGTTATGCCATTTTTATTCCCTTTATGATTTAATCAGAACACTTGCTTAGATTGATATACAGCTTAGTCATGCATATGATCTTTTTTCCCCCAACATTTTCTTCATGGGGCTGTCGGTTTTGCAAACTGGCTTGATTTACACAGATATTTTATCCAGAAATAAATTAGCAATTTAAAATGCAGAACAGAAAAGGTTGCCAGTGTGCTAATAGCTCCATTTCCCTGATTAAGAGAGTTTTCTCCAAGATGGCATAAAGAACAAAGCCCTCTTTGGCCTAAAATTCATTTGGATGATGGTCTTAGAAGAGAGAGATGTTAGAAGAACACTGTCCTGTCTGAAGAATAGAAATCTACCCCAAGTCCTACTGCCAGACTAATTTTCAAAAATATTACTTTGCACATGCACTTTGGTCATAAGCTTTTGTGGTTTTGTATGCTTGCAGAATAAAAATCCCAAACCCCTAAAGTTGTCATTCAAAGTCAAAAATTTTTCTCTAACTTCTTTAGTCTTTTCCCTCCACTGCCACTTTCCCAAGTCTTGGGAGGCTGCAGATTGGAGTTTGAGGCCCCCTCTGTTTTACATAGTAGAGGTGTTACCTTAGCCGAGTCACTTTGCCTCTCAGAGTTTCTGTTTTATCTTTATCTATTCTATAAAAAGAGATAGAATTTGTCCTCTCCTCCCCTTAGATCTGAGGAGGGGCTCAAATGAGGCAAAAGGTTTTGTTAACTGTAAAGAACAATACACAAACCACCTTGCAGTATCTTTGCTCCACCCACAATGATCAACTCTTCTTCCCATACACAACAATACACATTTACGTGTCATCTCTCCCTTTCTGTCACATTCATGCCCCCTCCTCGCTGTCTATCTAAATAAGGGTTTGCCTTTCTTCAGAAACTTGATCCTAAAAGAAATCAGTTGTCTAACAGTCCTAGCCCTCAAGAATCTCCTCCTCCACTGACCTGCCATGGTTTCATGCACTTAGCACTCACTTGATCTTTGCTGCCTTTTTGCTATCATTCTTCAGTGTCTCACCAATTAGCTTGTAAACCCCCAGGAAAGAGACTGAATTTTACAGTAATTTGTGTTAGCGTATAACATATGATTCAGATTCAGCTAACATTTATTGAATGCCTACAACATGCCTGCTCTGTGTCAAGGACAATCATAGGTGCTTCCTCATTTGCTTCTTGTTTACTCCTAAGATAGATATTACTCTTATTCACAATTTACACATATGGAGATGAAGGTTCAGAGGAGCTAACTCTTCATTGTTCCACATCTCATAGCTAGTAAGTGGCGGAGCTGAAACCTGATTCCAGGGCAGATTTTAAAGCCCATGTTCTTTCCACCAAAATATGCTATCTCCTTTATTAAGTGTCGGCTGATGCCCATCCTAATTGTGATGATGGTAGGTAACTGGGGCATCAAATGGGGTCTTTAGTAGCTCAGAGCACTAACCATCTGGACCTGATTATAACTGACCATACGGATTCATATCTGACTATTCATCCTATAAATATATGTTTCCCTGGCTTTTATTTTTTACATAGGTTAAGCACATAAAAGCAAAGGAAATGATATGGAATAAAAAGTATAACTCAAAACTTAAATGCCCTTAGTCTTATCATTACAATTTTAGCTACTTTTAACTCCTTGTGCTCCAGTTTCCTCATATTAAAAACGAGAATACCATTACCAACCTCACAGGATAGTGCAAAGATCAATTGATATGTATAAACAGATACTGCATTAGTAGTTGTTATAGTAATAGTGAGAAATGAGAGGGAATGATATCCAGTAACAGCTAGTTAGTTCTAATTTAGTGTGTGTCAACATCAAGTAAATATCCTCTTTGTAAAATCTCTGAATAGAGAATAATCTAGGCAATTAAGAGTTTACAGAAATTTGTATGGAGATAAAAATGATTCAAACTAATTATGAAAAAGCAAACTCTTCATAGAAATCTTTAAGGATTTTTAAAGCCTGCCCTCTAGTATGCTTTCTGTTACTAGAGGATTTCTAGCATAGGTTTATATATTGTCTAGGAGGATAAAGATGCCATTTTTGAATGCATTGGTGTCAAATTTACTTATATATTTAATGCTATTAAGTACACACCTGTATGTGTGCTATTAGCAGAATGGGGTGGGAGAGGTGGGGTGCCTCGGTCAGCTCAGGCTGCCATAACAGAATACCACTGGCTATGTGGCTTAAACAACAGAAATTTATGTCTCACAGTTCTGGAAGGTAGAAGTCCAAGATCAATGTGCCAGTTGGTTTGGTTCCTGGATTGTAGTCTTGTTGCTGTGGTTCACATGGTGGAGAGAGAACACTAGCTCCCTGAACTCTCCTTCTAGGACACTGATCGCATCCTGAGGACTTCACCTTCATGACTTCCAAAGGCCCCACCCCTATCACACTGGGAGTTAGGATTTTAAAAGATGAATTTGGGTGGGGGTAGGACACACATATTCAGTCCATAGCATTGGGTAAGATAAAATCATAGAGACAAGTGATACCTTCTCTCTGCCATCAAAATAACTCCTCTTCCAATAGTGTGGTCAGCCATGTGTCCAGGTAGACAAGGGAAGGAGACCAATGGAACTGGGAGGTAAGAAGTTTTCTAATTAGACCCAATATGGGACTAGGAAGAAATGTCTCTGTTACAATACATGGATGAATTACTATACAACTGAAATAATTCCAATGAATTGGAACTACTAAGACTAAGGATATCCAAAATTTATAGTTTGAGTCCAAACTAGATTCCCCCCTACTATATATATGGGACCTCATCAATCTTGTTCCCCAGTGTTTATGTGGGTCTGTTTCCTAAAACTCTACAAATGTTAGATTTTTAATCTTTGGTAATATGATATTACAAAGAAATTGCTTTTCATCTGTTATTGTTCAGCTCAGTCATCTTTATATATGCTTAATCCTTACTAGTCACTTGTGTTATTTTATTTTCTTCTTCTTTTTTTTTTTTTTCATTTCCCTTGGAATATCAATGTCTTTGTTACTGGTTTCTAAGAACTCATTTATGACTAAGGATGTTAACCATTTGTCATGCAATGCAAATGAAATACCATATTTTATTGCCATCAATTTACTATGGTGTTTTGTATTTTGGTTGTGTATTAAAATATAATCATGTTGTGTTTTTTTAAAAAAAGAAAGAAAAAAATCTTACATAAAACTTTAATATGTCAATAGCAGGAGAATAGTAAATCCAGTTTAAATGAGGATGTAGGGACCAGACTTTTTCTTGGCCTCTGTATTAGTCCACTAGGGCTGCCATAACAGAATACCATAGACTGGGTGGCTTAAACAACAAACATTTATTTTCTTATAGTTCTAGAGCCTGAACATCCATGATCCAGGTGCCAGCAGGGTTGGTTTCTGGTGAGAGTTCTCTCGTTCCCTTGACAATGGTTAACTTTTCAGTGTCCTCACATGGCCTTTCCTCTGTGCACATACACTCCTGGTGTCTCTTCCTCTTCTTATAAGGACACCAGTCCTAGTGAATTAGGGATCTACCCTTATGACCTCATTTAACCTTGATAAACTCATTAAAGGCCCTATCTCCAAATATAGTCACATCGGAGGTTAGGACTTTAATGTACGAATTTTGGAGAGATACAATTTAGGCCATAACATCCTCATCCTTAACCCTTACATGGCTTGTAAGGCATTTTAAGAAACCCCAAGAATCTTTGGAGAAAAATATGAAAATCATTGGTCCACATCACCAGTGGATCACCTATATAACCCAGACCTTTGAAAATATCACAATGGATTGACCAGTGTTTCTCATTGGTTTGCGTTTACTTCTTCATACTAGAATTAAGTCAACAGTGAAGAGAAAGCAGTTTAGACAAATGAGATCTTGTTAGTAGGAAATCATTCACTTAACAAAATGTACCTACTTCCAAGGATATTTTCTCTGGACTTGGCCAGGTCCACATAGCTTTGTAGACTCTATGATGTTAAGCTTATCCATGCTGTGTGCAGTAGCCAACAACTGTCTTGTGTGCATTTAAAAAGGGACAAACAAGAGTCTATTTCACCTTCCCTTCCTGAGGTTTAGGTAAAACCCTTTGATTGGCTGGGAAAAAACTACATATATCCTGAATTACCTTTAGTATCATCCACTGAAATCAGACACTATAAACGAAAGATGCTCAGTCTTGGTGAGATGTCTGCAAGTGCATGTGTGTGTGCACAAGATCTCTCTCTCTCTCTCTCACACACACACACACACACACACACACATATGCTACAGTCTAAGGTAATATGCAACACATCCAGGAATAAATAAACTAGCTAATGAGGCATTCTCTAAGGAGACGGCTTAGCTAGTTTTTACCCACTCTGGCCATGATGATTTTGACTATAAAATCCAGGTAGTCTCTACCTACACATAATAATATCTGAGGATTATTTTTCCTCGTACTTATTTACCAAGACAACAAAAGTGATTGTTATGGAAATCAGAATAAGGGCACTCCAGGCAGAAAGCACAACATGAGCAAAGGCAAGTAAGCAGGAAACATAGGATTTATAAAAAGAACACATATTAACTTAGAATTTAGGATGAAAAAGGGAAATGACAAAAATTTTTGAAAGAATGACTTGACAGATAACTAAGGGTCTGGAGACTGGAATAAGTAATTTGAATATGGTCTCTAAGCACCAAATAATAGTGGAAGGGTTTTGAGCAAAGTTACATAATCAGAACTTTGCTGTAGAAAAATTAACATGGTGGGCATGTGTGGGATTAACCAAAGGAAGGAGAAATAATTTGGAAAACATTTATAACTCTAATAGAAAATGTGACATGAGACTCAAAAAAACAAGCAGCAGCAAAGTGTTAGCAGAACCTTAACACCTGTGAATTTAACATTAACGTTTTTCACCAATTCACAAGAGACCTGCCAGGTCCCTAGTACAAAGAATTTCTCATTTTGTTGTGGCATGAACCCGAATCACATGCTTTATGAGACAGATGTGTAGAAATGAGTCCCTCAATCTACTAAGTGAGCCTAGCTGAATGTCCTGTAACCACTCCTCAACACAATATACTCCACTTTCTCACGTACACATGGGCAATGGGCAGTTAGATGAAACTTGACTAAGAAACTACGCAAAACAAAAACACAGTGACTCCCATTTAGCTGGGCTAGGAATGTTAGGGGCTAATAATGAAAAAATGAATATCCTCCAATCATAGATAGCTTCACACAAAGGCAAAAGAACCAACCACTGCTATTGGATGAATCAATAAGCTCCAAATAACCTGTTCTTATACTCCAATAAAAATGTTAAAAAAAAAAGCCTAATTTTTAGAAATCTCACTTTATTGCTCTATAGTTTTACTTTTTTACTAAAGAAAATTAACTGTAAGATGCCATGTTTGTTTCAATTTGTGTTCATTAAAATCCAGTTTGAAATCCCAAAAAAAAGAAAATTAAAAAAAATATTTTTCGTTAACAACCTGCATGGAAATTCTACATTAAACCACTTAAAGTAAGGCCTTTGTGAAAATATGAAATCCATCCCAAGGGCAGGAGACCATTTACCAAAATGATGTTAACAGGAGCCTTTCCCATGAAGCAATTGAACTTAGGTGAAGGATTATTAGGATAAGACTGGACAAAGGCAATGTTTCACCAAGATAACCCATGGCACTGTATCAGGGGTGGTAACCCCATCTAATTGGGGAAGGAGTCAAGGGCCACATCAAGAAATACTTGGCCAGATACACATTTAAAGACAGAGAACATATTTGAATCTAGTGTCCAGTGCAGTTTGGAGCAAGTAATTTTTGTCAAATGTCATAAATGAAGAATATGAGAGACCCATTTCCATATCTGTTGATTTATCTTTTTTCATCCACTTTCAATATTTCATGTCTGTGTATTTTAGATATGACTCATAAACAGTATTTATCTTGTTTGTTAATATAGCTATCCTCATAATCTTTGTCTTTTGTCCGGAGAATATAATTAATTTACACATACCGTAATAATGATTTATCTGAATTTATTACTGACTCTTTGTACTTTCTCATTGACCTGGCTTTTCTATGTTTCTTTTTCTTTTTTTCTTATCTACTTTTAGATTGATTTTTTTTCTCATTCAATTTTTTCTCTCCACTCTATATCATGTTTCTATTCTTTTAGTGGTCACCCTAGAAATTAACATGCATACTTCATTTACCAAAGTCCTAATATTATCAATACTTTATGCTCCTTCTTATCAATACCCAACCAATTTATAAGATTGTGTTGTCATGTATTTTCATTTTACATTATTTTACTTTAACCCCACTAAAACATTTTTGTTTTACACAAGTCAATATTTATTCACTTGGTCATCTTTTTTTGTTACTGTTTATTATTCTATCTTACATCTCAAACCTTTGATCTGAGATAACTTTTGTCTCTTTGAAGTTCATAATCTGGAATTTCCTGTAATAAGGATCTGTTAGTAAACTCAAATTTTGTTTGAAAATAACTTTACTTCACCTTTATTACTGAAAGGTAGTTTCACTGGTTATACAATTCTGAGTTGACAAATATTTTCCCTCAGCATATAGACAACATAATTCCACTGTCTTCCAGCTTCCATTGTTGCTGTTCAGAAGTCAGATGACAGACTAATTAGTATTACTTTGTAGGTAATCTGACTTCTATTCACTGGCTGTTTTAAACCTACTGTCTGAGTCTTAAGGTTCTGAAATTTTATGATGATGTGAATTTTACTCCAGTTTTATCATTATGTGACTAAGTGTAGACACATAAACTAAATGAATAAATAAGTTTTACATAAGTCTATAAAACAAATTACTTTAAAATTCAATGACTTACAAAAATAAGTATTAGTTTCTTGTTAAGGATTTGTAGGTGGGAATATGACTGTTTTTCTGGGGATGGGGGAGTGTGATGGGCCTGGCTGAGCTTGACTTCAAGTTAAACATTGGCTTCAGGTCTATTCCATGTGTTTCTAATTCTGGGACTCAGGCAAAAGGTATAGTAGCTATCTGGGATGTGTTTTTCTTATGGGGAATTGTAATAGTGCAAGAGGCTACAAGTTTTAATTTAATAGCTATTTTGTAGTTAAAATTCTTAAGATAGGTTCCTATTTTCATGTTGGTTTTGGCCTCCTTTTTTGCTAGCTAATGAGTTTATTTTAAGACTCACATAAAATCTAGAACTTCTAGTTTTTTCAGCAGGAGGGTCAATTAGGTTATCTAATCTGCTTTATAACTAAAAATGGACTTTTCTACCTGTGTCATCTTTGACAAATTTGTTGAAATATCCCATTTGCTGATGGTCTCTCCTCAGTTCGTTGTGTTGTTCACTCAATCATTCATGCAACTAATATTTATTAAGTATGCACCAAGTACCAGGCACTCTTCTATGTTCCTTTACATAAGTAAACAATGCAGAATAATCCTTATAAGCTGATCGTTTGTTGTTTTTTAGTTCTTTACTATAATTTTATTAAAGTCAAGTAAGAAAAGGGAAATAAACATAGCCAATCAGCCAATGTAAACTGAAGTTCTCCCAAGTATTATTCAGTTCTCTTTTATTCTGTATGGTATTCACCTTATTTAATACATTTTCTATGGCATTTGCATTATTTATGTACTTATTATATACTTATGAAATATTTCATCATATGAATGAAAGCACTTTGCTAACTTTGATTAGCTAAGAAAATGCTAGTTATTATTAATATTTCTGTTGTTACTAGGTTATAAACTCAGTGGAGGCAAGGAGTATATCAAAATTCTTTTGTAAAATAACATGTTGCATTTAGTAAATGTCAGAGCATAGTTTTAATTGAAAAACACCACTGGCAGGTAAGGTAAGGCAGAAAATGTGATGACCCGTCATATATTAGAACTAGAAGACCAGAGCAGAGACTGAGTAAAATGACCTTGGTTTATAAAGATAAACTGCTAAACAAGGTAAAATGCCAAGCCCAGAGAGATGAAATTACTTGCAGAAGGTCTCATACATATTTAATAATACAATGGGGGCCAATATTTATTTTGGTATATATAGATGAAATGGAATTTTTTTACATTGATTTAGCTACTGTGTGAAATCTTTTGTTTTATTTCATTTTATTTTTACTTTATTTTATTCCAGTATTTTGTCTGTAAATGCTTTTGAACTTTCAGTGTAGATGATCATATCATCTGCAAATAACAGAAGTTTAATATTCCAATTTCCAGTCTTTGTGATTTTAATGTATTTTCCTTTATCTATTGTACTTGAATACAAATTTCTTGACCTGAAAATGTTAAGTTTATGATTAGTACATATTGATTTTCAATATTATTGCTAGTCACTAATACTACTATAATAGCAAAACCTTTATAGTAATTACTATCTTCCAGTTACTATTCTCGTCTTCACAATAACCCTATCACTCTCTCCCTTTTACAGATAAAGAAAAGGAGGAGGTACAGAGAATTTAAGTAGATTAAGTAGATTACCTAAATTTATACAGTTAATAAGGACAGATAATTAAATATTGGCATTTTGGTTTCAGAATATATATTCTTGATATAAACTTGATTTCTTCACTTAATTCAAAAATTTCAAGGGGTTAAAGAAGTCTAACCTATTAGACCAAACACTATTTCATACCACACAATCTTTCACATTGTCCTCCTATGAAATATGGGGTTGTCTGAATTTCCATAAAGACCAGAGATTGTTGCTTCATCTGTGACTTCAGAATTCAAAAGAGTTTCTAATGTAGCACAAAGCTTATATTTAAGTTACATTTAAATGTTCACATGGTAGCTAAACCATTTGATGAGACTTCGTAGTTTTTAATTCTTAGTATCTTTAAAGACCTTTAATTTTGAGGATCTTGTACATTGAAACAATACATTT
Source organism: Eschrichtius robustus (assembly GCF_028021215.1). NCBI lineage: Eukaryota > Metazoa > Chordata > Mammalia > Artiodactyla > Eschrichtiidae > Eschrichtius > Eschrichtius robustus. Next base: position 51,980,387 of record NC_090826.1, read on the forward strand.
CCAATGGAAGTCTTCTGTTATAAAAGTGACCATACTATATTTTCTTAGTGTATTTACACATCTATTTCTGAGACAATGATTTGCTAGGGCATGGGTTATATCTCTCCATCTTTGCATCCTCAGTATCCACTCTTTGTGATGGAGTCTCCATCACTCCTTTCCCCTTGTCTTAATATTGGGGTGGCTCAGAAACAAGTCCTTCATTGTCTTCTCTTCATTATCTGCACTCACTGCCCTAGGGAACTCATCCAGTTTCATGGTTTTAAATGCCATCTATATTTTGACATCTCAAATTATTATCTCTAGCCCAAACCTCTCTCCTGAAGTCTAGACTCATATATCCAACTTCTTACTCAACATCTCCATTTGCATGTCTAGTAGAGGTCTCAAAATTAATATGTCCAAAATTAAGCTCTGTTTTCCCTCTGAAACTCTCTCCACCCACAGTCTTTCCCATCTCAACTTCTAGCAACTTCTCCTTCCAGTTCCTGAGGCTAAAAAACTTGGAGCCATTCTTGATACTTCACTCCCACGCATACACAGTCTGCCAGGAAATTCTGTTAGATAATATTTTCAGAATACATCTAGAATCTGGTTGGTTCTTGTTACTGCTACTATATATTTCAGGCCAAGGTACCAAAACTTTTCCCTGAACTCTTGCAACAACTTTCTAATAGGTCTTCCTGCATCTAGCCTTGCTTCCCTGCAGTATGTTCTCAGTACAAGTGCCAAAGTGATCCATTTAAAATTTCAAGATCATTTCATTTCATTCCTCAAAACCCTCCAATAGCTCTCTATTTCATGCAGAGTAAAAGCCAAAGCCTTGCAATGCTTACTAAACCCGCTATTACCTAGTCCTCCATTAGTTCTCTGTCCTCCTACTACTCCCCTATCCCTGACCCTGTTCCTTGCTGTTTCTCAAAGATGCCAGACTCACTCCCACCTCAGAGTCTACCTAGAATTCTATTCCTTTTGCCTGGAATTCTCTTCCTCCCAATAGCCACATGATTCAATTCCTCACCTCTTTCAAGAATTTATTCAAATTTCACCTTCACACTGAGGTCTTCCTTGATCAGTTTACTTAATACAATAATCTGTCCACCCACTCCATGAAACTCTCATCTCTTACACTTCTATTTTCCCTTTTGCATAGCAATTATGACCTTCTAAGAAAGTACTGAATTCACTTGTTGATTGGTTTTAGTGTTTATTATCTATTTCTCTCTGCTAGAACAGTAGCTCCATGAGGACAAGGTCCTTTGTCTATTTTCTCATTGGTATACCCTGAACATGTAGAAGTGTGCTTGGAACATAGCAGTCAATAAATATTTGTTGAACTAATGCAGTTTAGAACCTTCTCCATTTGCACTATGTCCCCATATCCTAGGTTTAAGGCAATGAGAGCTCTGCATTTTCCCACTGGGACAGAGAAACTTCTTCTAGTGAAGAAATTCAAGCAAAGAGACCAAGACTTGAGAACAAGGGAATTCTGGACCAGGTGCCAGCTGAGAGCATCAGAAAAGCCCTTTAACCCTATGGCCAGGAAATGCCAATTCTTTCTTCATCTCCAGTCCCAGAAGGGTATTGATACAATGGCTGGTTGTCTCTTCCTTGGTTCGGGAGGTCAAGGAACCCTACTCTTGCAAGTAATTCACACTCTTTTCCACTAACTGGGATTAAGTAAAGACCCAAACAGATTTGACAGTATAAAAGAGGAATGATTTGTAGATTGATTCAGCCTATCTCCATTTAGCTTTACTCCCATGAAGAGCGCTTGACACACTCGTACAGGATGGTCTAAAAAACCTGTCATGGCCACCTACTATTTCCCTAGGGAATTCCTAAAGTCTTACCTTCTATCTCTATGAACCTAACTGTGACTTCCCCTGGTTTCTTCTCCCCATATTGGTAATATTCCTAGCTGCTCCTCTTTTAGATGTCCCTTGGGCATTGACCTTTCCCCTTTGGGATAGAATTTCTGCATTTATTTTCTTGGATAGTCTCAAACATTACCAAAATGTACCATATCATCCCTAAATCATACTGGTTATCTGAAATTCTACCTTGTCAGATTTATTCCATATTCAGCCCCAGCTGAACGAGAATAAGAATTCTCCTAGGAATGACAAGCTAGAAGGAATATTCCAATGGTTTCTACTATCTTCTTTATTTTGCTCAAACCTATTAAATGTATTTCCTCAATGACTTGAATAATTACATGATAACACGCTTGTCAAATTTGCAGGTGACAAACAGCTAGTAGAAGTAACTAATATTTTAAATGATAGACTCAAGAACCCAAAACAATTCCAGCAATTTAATGAGTAGGCCAAAATAATAAAGTGGCAATTCATAGAGGTGATTAGGCCAACACCTAACACACAGTAGGCTTTCTATAAATGCTTGTGGGAGTAATAAATGAATAAGTTAATCAACACAGATTCTTATACTAAGGTTATAAAAATCACTAATAGATTTATAGGTTTATTGGATGACAAATGCCATAAGTCACCTCTGTGAGAAAATGGGGCCATTGCTGGTGAGAGCACACCTACAACTATTGTGTTGATTTACGGGATTCACATTTTTCAACTGATGTTGACAAATTTGAGTGATTCCTGAGAAAAGTGATTATGAAACTAAAAGGTTGTATATTGATTTATTCATTCATTATGTAAACTTGAGTGCCTATTCTGTAAAAACCTTGGGCTAGTCATTAAGGATACAGAATGTTTATATATGGAATAGCTGAAAAAATGGAATACATTACTCATTATTTTGCCATTATTAACTAATATTAAAATAAAGTGTTATGGAATTATTTTAATAATATACATGAATAGCATAACATAATATTAATCATATATTACTACTATAATGATATTAAATAAATAATATATTATGATATAATCTTATATGTCATACCGTTAATATGGAAGTAATTTTATTTGACCCCGTGTTATTGATTAATAGTAGTAACATATGTTTAATAAATCCTTTTTGATATGCCAATCTTTCCCATATCACAATTCCATTGGAAGCTAGGATATAATTTCTATGACAGCAAGTATCCATTACTTCCATATACTATTTTCTCTTAAAGTCTTTAAAATATTTGAAAACTAATCTAAATATGAAATCCTTCTGAAATTTTGCACTTTTCCACAATCATTATAATTTGGGGTTCACATCTTATTTAATGCTAATTTTTTAGTATGTGCCTCTATTGAGTTTTTCTAAAGCATTCAACATACTTTCATTGAAACAAAAACTGTCCTTTTTTAAGTAATATTTTATCAGCTTACATAATATTTACTCAAATTATATATTTACAGGAAGAACACTAATTGGCATAAGTAATTTGGTAACTAACACAAGTGACTCTTTGGAAACATACAAGTCAGTGAGCAGAAGTACAGGAGAGTACTAGAGTACTGCCTACTGGACACAAGCATGCTGTAGACATCCATCAGAATGTTTTTGAGAGGAAGAGCAGCATTTAACCTTGTAGGTTGATTAATCTAGCCGATTGGTTAAGTGGAAGCTAGTTAAGATAATTCTAACCAAACACTAAACCAACTTTCATATAGCTTCCAGAGTTTTCTCTCTAGAAAACTCACCCAAACATTTCAGTCTCCTCCTTAAAGTCCTTTAATGGCCCCCATATAAAACCAGGCTCCATGGACAAAATGATACTTGAGAGAGGAAATTTAACTTATCCAAGAACGATTCCCTTCAGGTTATTTTTTATTGAGTTCTGAATAGTTTATGTTAAAAAAAATTAATTATGGAAATAATTGGGGCCTAGGTGATAGGAGTATTTAGATCTGCCTCTGGCAGTGGTTAGGGGCACTGGCAAGGAAACTTCACCTCAGGCCATTTACAGTGACTGAGTCTCTAGAGAGCCTGACTGCTTCTGGCTCTCTGTTCCATCTTGAGTGGAGACCTCTGGGCTCCCAACTCAAAGCATGAGTGATTTACTGGGGCTCCCCATCCACAGTAGGCCTTGGACCTCCCACGTCAACTTCGCAGCTGCCTCTGCCTGAACTGGCAGATATTCCTGGATAACCAGGGGCTCCACCTTCCAGTCAGCTCTCTGGGTTTCCTTCTCCCAGATCTGCCCCTGTGATTCTTCACTACATTTTCGTGTTCCTATTTCTTCAAGAAGAAGTTTTTTAATATTTTATCCAGTCAAGTGTTGACTTGCATTACTTATTCCTGTATTATTGACGTCATACCACCCTTAGTTCTTTGCAAATAAAGAAGTATGAGGGCCCAGACTTGAATCCAGAGGACCAAAGTACACTATCCATTTCTGTCATTTACTAGATGAGTCACCTTAGGCAACTCATTTCATAGACTCGGTTTCCTATCAATAAGGATAAGAATTTTATCTTCCTGCATTAATGATTCTAGGTGCAATTCATTGAGACTTTGGGTAGAAAAGCATTGTGAATGTTAAAGTACTAATTAATATATAATTACATTAATATTTACTCCCAGACAAATGCGTGTGTGCATGTGTGCTTTTGTCAACTGTTACCTAAGAATGGAGAATGGAAATTGGTTATGAGACTGTGTGTAGATTAAGTTATCCTTTATCAATGTCAATTTTTTTCATTCATACATTTATTTGATTATTGCATGCCTGCTCTGCCCTGGGCCTGGTGCTAAGTCCTGTTGATACAGCAATGACACAGAACAATGCCTGAATTCAACAAACTTCTAAAGGGCTTTCTGAAGGTGTTTTAATTTCCAAGAACCCCTCCATGATCAGACCCGCCTGTCGTACAGTCTCCTGTCATCGTTAGCCTCTGTTGCAATTTAACTTCAGGGAACTCATTATAATTTCACTTCTACTTTTATTTTATACTATTTGTAAATTTCTATTTCTACCACTATACTGCAATGCCATGATGGTCACTATTGTGTCCACAGTATAATCTATAAATTATTGTTAAAGATATAAAAGGAATGAGTGAATGATTAATCAGATGGAAGTTAGAGGATCTGATAGGGTATGGTAGGAGATAAAATCAGAAAGGTAGATGGGGCTCAATTTGTGAGCCTTGAATGCCCTGCTAAGTCATTATGTCTTTATACTTTAAATGGTGAGGAACCACAGGAAACTGAGATAATAGCATACACAAAGGCAAGAAGATGTAAATGTTCAGCCCAGCCCTGAATAGAAGAACAGCAAGTAATCCTATCTGGTTAGAAGATAGCATGGTGTTGCCTCAGGTCATTGACTCAAAAAAGAATAAATGGGAGCACCCAGTTTCTTCTTGTGACACATTTGGCTCCCAGATCTGGAGAACTGCTTTGCATTCTCCTGACTTTAATAAGATACTCTTAAAGGGAAGCACAATAGCACTGACTGGGATCAAATCTCTGGGGTGAGTTCCATCTCCTAACCCAGACCTGGGAGGCAGGAGCACTACGGCAATGAAATATACTGACTGTGACTCTCTTGAGATTGTCAAGGACATTTCAGGATCATCAGTGCAAATATGAATGTTGATTGGCATGATCTTAAATGGGGTCACAGGGAGAGAACCCACAGGAAAAGCTGGAGCATGTGAATAGAAATCAGTGACTCCCCTACTTGGCTGACTCTCCCATTGCAGGATCTCAGAGGGTGGCGGGGGATTTGCTCATTCATCCAGCAAATGTTTACTGAACACCTACAAGGTGTCAAGGTACTACCTAAGCTAGACTCTAGGGATACAAGGTTGAGGGAGTGGCCAGGGCTGCCTAGAAGTTCATGGTCTAGTTGGGGAGAACAGCAAGGACCAGGCATTTTAATAAAGTGTGATAAGTGCTCTGCTACTAATAAAAACAAAATGTGAGTCCAGTGCAGTGGTCGCTAATGTGGCAGTAGGTTCAGGAAAGGTTTCTGGGAGGAAAAAATCTTAAGTTAGACATTAAGCACAAGTCCAAATTAACCTAGTTAGAGGGAAATGTATTGGTCACAATTTTTAGATGCAAGAAAAATAAAAGCTGATGCTACAGAAAGTAGTTTACCATTATTGCTATTATTATTACTATTATCAATAACAATAGTAATGACAATATTTTTGAGCATGTACTATGTGCCAGGCATTGCTTCAGTCATAATGTATGTATGATTAATCCTTCCAAGCACTATTTGAAGTAGGTACTATTGTTATCCCCATTTTACAGATGAAGAAACTGATGTAAAGAAGTTATTTGGCTAGTGTAAGATTACACAACTAGTAACTGAGGTAGAGAGGATTTGGACTCAGGCTCTCTGACCTTGAAGCTTCTATTGTTGCTGTATCTGTCAGAAAATAAGAGACAATGCCTGTTCCTTCCCTCTTGTGTCACAAGTTCCTGAGCCAAATTCTGATTGTCAGAGTCAAGATCATATGCTCATGTCTTAGCCACAAAGTGGATTTGTAATGAAGTAATATTATTTCATCCGTTATGCAGTAAAACAATGTGCAGTCCATTATATAAATCTGTTATGCAGTCCCACAATGTATCTCAAAGTGGAAGGTTCCCTACACATAGAGAAGGATCTTAATGATAGAAAAACAATGACAGGGATTAAAAATATTCCAGGCACAGGAAGACATCTGTAAAGGCATAGAAGCAATAGACAGCAAAAGTGTTTCAAGAAACTACAGGTAGTTGCTATGAACAGCACTTAGAATAAAAGTCTGGGTGAGTACAAGAGGGGATACAATTACAGCAGGCTCAGGTCATGAAGGGCTTCATACACCACTGTGAAGGTGTTGGATTTTATCTCTAGGGCAATGAGGTAAGGAGTTTTAAGCAGAGGAAAGATGTAATCATATTTGCAATTAGAAAGATCCCACTGCATGCAGATAATGAAGGCAAGGAGAATACCACTATCATCCAGAACATGGCCATATAATTCATCGTGTCTAAATGGGGACCTATTTAAGAGTGAAGGGGAGTGTGCCTGTGTATTCTAGAGAGAAGGCATTTATGGTCACCACATTTCAAGTAAACAGAAGGGCAAGAGGAATAGATTGAAAGAAGAAAAATAAATTATTTGCAGAATAGTTTCACCAAGCAATGACCTATACCTTTCAAAAACATCATCTCATTTACTATTCATAATGGAATGGTTTTAGTTATCCCAATTTTAAGGGAAACCAGTTCTTTGAGATTAAATTATTTGTCCAAGATCTCAGTGGTAGGAAACCAAAGAACTCAGATTCCACTCCAGTTCTGTCAGACCTGAAAGTATGACTTCTATCCAATTCTCTTTCCCCCTTCCCTACCCCACATCCAAAAGACTATTGCCCATCTGCTATAAACTAGCATGGTAATTAAACACATGTCTTTTGGAGGTAGACAAGTCTAGGTGTGAAGACTGGCTTTGCCACCATATATACACTGACTATACCAAGCAGCTGAAAATCTAAGTCTGTTTCTTCTTCTATAAAACAGGAATCCTAACATTACATACTTCAAGGTTTGTTGTGAGAATTAAATGAAACAGCGTATTCAAAGATCTTAGCACAGTGCCTGGCACACAAATGTTCAATATATGATTAGCTTTCACCTTACTAATGCTTGATATATTAACTGGAACAAAATAAAGGATCAATGACTAAAACAAGAGGCTGTTTCTTTAACTGAGGCTGAGGCTATTTTAGTTTGGCTTGTTATTGGGAATTAGAGCAAAGCCAAGTCAACTGGCAGAAGGATCTTTGGGCCCAGTAAGATATGGGAGGGTCAGCCTTCAGGGGAGCCAAAGGGGAGAAGTGAGGTGGAGGCTTATACACACTACTTTATCCACAGAACATCAGGCCAACAGATCATGTCTAAAGGGTTAAGCTAATTTCTAGGGATTTCAAAGAAATAGTTGCAAATGGAATTCAAGAAGAAGAAAGAGGCTATGATTGTAAGAGTATGAGAGAAATAGGTGCAAAAGCTGGAATTTAGCTCCAGAGAGGAAGGACTAAAAACCTACTCTCCACTTATAATATTCTCTATGGGAAATGAAGTTCTAAATTTCAAAGAGCTGACTTGTAGAATACTTTCGAAACAAACTGTTCATAAGTTAAATTCTGCCTGTTCTTCTATTTTCTTATTTGTTGTGGGTCTATACCCATTTGTTCATTGATCATTTTCTGAGAAACCTCTATGCCAGGTAGAAGCTTTGCATTCTGGTGCATAAAAAGATGAATCAGAAACAGAGCTTACACTCATGTAACATACCAGTCTAGTGATAGAAATTAAATGTACCAAGAGTGTGCCAAAGTCCATGCAAAAAGTACTAAGTGCCATAAAAGCAGAACAGGTAAAGCATTAAGAAATGTAAAATGGAAAAGAGGCCTAAGGGGAACCAGGGAATACTTCATAATGGCACTGGCCTTTGAGGTGGGCCTTGATGGGTAGATGGTTAAGATGAACCAACCCCATGACCAAAGACTCTGGGAAGAGGAAACATGAAGTATATGTGGACCACAGGTGCTCTTGGGCTGGCTGTTCAAATAAAGGCCTTTGGCTTTCTATAGTCAACATAAAAGAAGCAACCAACTTTCCTGACCTGCACCTTGGGTTGTCTGTCATTGAGATGTTACAAGCACATTTGTCAGCGATGGTTTGTTGCCCCTTTCTTTTCTGTTCACCCTTAAAGAGACATGGAAGACAGACTAGATCATTAGCAAACCACACACCATCAACAGCTGCTTTCAGATGTTTTTAACCTAATCCAAATGCCACTTCCAGCTCATGGACAGTGCCTAAGGAGACTGATATAGCCCTACTAGCAAATGGTCCATGAGGCTAAACAGTGAGGTATATATATATCTAAGTAATTTTTACTAAAACTCTTCAAATTCAGAAAATGGCCTATTAGCAGCATGTTGTTATTGATGGTAAGAAAAATACTAGCTATTTCAATTACTTTATAGTTTTCAAATTCATTATCTTTTTTAACTTGTAGAGCAGTCCTAAAGGTTAGGAAGGCAGGGACTATTATTATACTACTTATTTTAATGGATGAAGAAATTGAAATCCAGAGAGCTTAGTAATTCTCCAGAAATCACAGAACTAATATGGACACAAATAGGGTATGACTTTTAATTTTTGAATCCCCAATCCTATATTGCCTGCCACTATAACACCAAACCTGTCTGAGAGAAAGATGGGACCATAATCTGAGGTATTTGCACTATTACCTGCATCAACTGTTCACTGTATTAGTGAAAAACATCAAATAAGAAAGTCCAAGATTTAGAAAAAAATTAAGAACAGGAGATAGTGTTTCTTCTTCCCTCTCTTCCCTAAGCAAGATGGAATCCAGAACTGGACATTTTGAAGGCAGCTCTCCTAGCTATGCATTATCGTTTACCCATTCTTTAATGGTCAATCTTCTGGGCTCTTTGAAAGACCTTACACCCTTCAGCCAGATGAAACTTGACAGGTAAGCTCTTTCAAATGACTAAAAATAAACACACATACACATTACATTCATAAGTTTTGTTTGTTTGCTTGGATTTTTTATTTAAGAATACGCAGAGAAAAAAAAGTTTCCATTGCTGCAGATCCCAGCCTCCAGGTGGATGGAACATTGCTTGAGAAGAGGGAGGCTATTCTAGTGGCCAGCCTCTGCTGCTGCTGCACCAGCAGTAAATGTCCAGTGTCCCTTTCTGATGTCTGCCACTACCATGACTCACCCATTCTTCTCTTGCTGCTACCAACAATTCCTGGCTAGTCTTCTTGTTCACTCACACTTTTGTATTCATGTCTTCTGTCACCTCAAACTTCCAGTTACTCTCATCCTCTATGTGCATTATGGCTTCTGCCCTCACTACTAACCGCTGTTTCTCTCTATGTACTATATTCAAGTTCGCTGAGGTCGAATCTAACCGGCTCATTTGGTGATTAACACACCTGTTGGATAGATTTATTATGCCAGGCCCTTGACTGCCCTTGAGCCAGTTATCTACCCCTGGCTCTGTCAGCTGCACCAATCTGCTAGGATCACTTGGGCAACTGTCCTATGAGGAAGCTGTGCTTCATAAACTCCTCTCCAATTAAATTAAAAAGAAGGTAGAGAATATCTGACTTATGAATTGTATATTTATATGGAGCCTAAAGGAAAATAGGCCAGGAGAGTTAAATGGTAGGGAAATTCTAACACCCTGAAGAACAGAATATTCAATTTCAAACAGTTTAGGCCTGATCCACTGTAGAACCAACAAAGGAATCATAAAGGAACATAACATACTGAGAAATGAGAAGGCTCAACCACTTTCATAACAAGACAAAGGTAATGAATCATTCAGAGTAGAGAAAATGATGCATTACATAGTTGTATGAATAGCCTGAAATAGTGAGAAGGACATGGGCTTTGGAAACAAACATGGTTTATACTCCTGTCTGGGCAGGCTTCTATTTTGGCAACCTTGGGTAGGCTCTAATTTATTCATCTTAGCATCGAGAATAGAATACTTAATTCGCATGTCAGTTGCAAGAGTTAAATGAGAGAACATATGTAAAGTGTCCAGCATATAGTAAACACTCAGGGAATTGTACTTCATCTACTTCTATTTCTCAATAATGAATGAAAGACCTTATTATTGACACTCTCATACCTCATACTTGGTAAGTACTTGATAAGGAATGAACCTCTTTTGGTATTTGCATTTAATTGTCTCATAAACGTTTATCATTTTGAATAATTTGTACAGTGAGTTTTTCAAGTGGGTGTATGTGTGAACACAGTGGAGTCTCTGGAGCCCCTTGGAGAAAATAAAAATGTTTGGGGAAGAAACAAATTCTGAAAAAACCTTTTATCCACTTTTTAAAATAAAGTATATTATATCCTCAATCCAAAAATATTATTTGCACATTATGAAAATATGTTGAAAAAATGGAAGTGTAAAAGTGAAGGAAGAGAACTAATCAGAGTTCCTCTCTCCAAAGAAAACGTCTGTTATTAGTGAAATATATTTCATTATAGTTTTCTACACTTTAAGCATATTTTTGTTTGTTTTACATAGTTGTTATTTTATTGAATAGACAGTTCCTTACACTGATTATATGCCCTTAAAATTATACTATATTTTTCATGTCATATAAGCTCTTCACATTGAATCATATTTAAAGTCTGTGTAATAAACCAGTGAGTGGATGTGTGTTCATTGACTCAGATTTTCTTCATAGCCAATTGGCTAGGTTCTTTTTCTTTTTTGTTGTTTTATTTTGTTTTGGCTACTATAACCAATGCTGCATTAAAAATTAATTGCATAACCTCTTCCTACACCTTTGATTATTTCATGAGACTAGATTGTAGAATAAATATGTCTCTTTAGGAATTTAAAGAGTGCATTTCACCATATCTGTGATAGCATTACATACTCTAATTTTTGCTCATTTCATAGTTCATAAGTCTCCTTTTAGGGGCCTTGGGGTTCTAGGCAGCTCCAGTAATTCTTCTTCTGCTTTCCTGAAGCTTCTACCCATTGCTCCTTCTACCAAATGAGATTGCACAGAAAGAAAAAATATCTGCTCCTGCTTCCATATGACAGCCCATGAGATAACTGAGGACGGTTCTCACATCCTAAAACTTCTTTTTGGCAACAAAAGGAAATGCCTACAGCTGTGACTATTTTTCAGGTAAATACAAGTTTATAACAAATGACCTTAACTTTTTATAACAAAGTTTTAAGTTTGAGCACTGAGGTTCCCAGGAAAAAAAGTCTTATGTCCAACACTTTTCACTGTTACCTATACCGTAGTTCCTCAGTGGAATAAAGAACACTCTATTCCCTACTGGAGTAGAGAACTGAATCCAGAGACTCTAAACAATAACACTATCGATAACAATGATGATGATGATAATAGCTAATATCTGACTGCTTACTATGTGCATTGTTTTAAGGGCTTACTGATATTCTCTCAGTGACCCTCAAATAATGTTATGAAGTTTATACACAAACTGCTCTTAAACAGAGTTGAATCCACTTGTTTCAAACATGAATAAAGAGAGAAAGTAAAAGGGAGAAGAAAATCCGTGTTCATTAAGCCCAGGTAGGTTACCCTATGTGTTCATTTGATATTGCTGCTGTTACGAATTACCACAAACTTAGTACTTAAAGTAGTGTAAATTCATTATCTTACAGTTTGGTATGTCAGACCCCGATACTGATCTCAGTGGGCTAAAAAAATCAAGGTATCAACATGGCTGCATTCCATTCTGGAGACTGTTTCCTTGCCTTTTTCAGCTTCTGGAGGCCACCTGTGGTCCTTAGTTCATGACCCCCTTTCTTCGAAGTCAGCAAAAGCAGGTTTAGTCCTCCCCACCTTGCATCTCTCTGACATTTCTTCCATTGTCACATCTCTCTCTTTGTTTCTCTTTGTGTGTCTCTCTGATCACAGCTGGAAAATATTCTCTACTTTTAACGACTCATGGAATTAGAACAGGACATAACTGACTAACCCAGAAAAACCTTTTCATCTTAAGGTCTGTAAAACTAATCACACCTGCAAAGTCCCTTTTGCCATGTAAGGTTTCTATCATTAGGGCATGAACATCTTTAGTGTGCCATTATTCTACATATGACAACCTAAATATGTGATTTCATTTATTCTTCCCAGGAAAGCCCCAAGGCAAGTGTATTCATTATCAACTGTTGTATAACAAATTACCTCAAAAGTAAGTGACATAAAATAGCATTTATTACCTTGCACTTTCCTTACAGGGTCATGAATCTGGCTGAAGCTCAGCTGTATACCCTCTTTTAAGGACTCTCACAAAACTGTAATCAAGGTGTCACTCAGGGTGCAATCTCATGTGAAGGGTCAACTGGAGATAGATCTGCTTTCAAACTTACAACATGGTTACTGGCAGGATTTGGTTTCTCATAGGCTGTTGATTGGGGGCTCCAGTTCCACCCAGCTGTTAGCCAGAGACCAGTCTCAGTTCCTGCCTATGTGGGTCTCCCCGTATGGCAACTTTCTTCTTCAAAGTGAGTAAGCAGAAAGAGTGAAATTAGCAGCAAAACAGAAGTCATAATCTTGTACAACATAATCTCAGAAGCGGCATGCCATCACTTTTGCCATATTCTACTAGTTAAAAGAAAGTCACTAGGTCAGTATATCCAGCCCACACACAAAGAGAGGAGATTACACAAGGGGTGACTGTATGAGAAAGGAATCACTGGGAGCCTTTTCAGAAGCAGCCTATCACAGTGTTTGTATCAGTTAGCTATTGCCACATAACAAGTCACCACAAAACTCAATGGCTTGAAGTGAAAATTATTGATTCTTGCTTACATGCCTGTGAGTTAATGGGGCACATCTAATTCAAGCTACAGTTTCCGCTGACCTTGATTCCTTGCTGTAGATTCTGTTTAAGTTTGCTTCATTGGAGCCCAGACTGAGGAGTCTGCAAAATCCTACGGAAGTTTTTTTTTTGTGGCAATAGCAGAAGTGCAAGAAGGAAAAAGAACCGTGGGATACGTCTAAGGTTATCACACTGTAACTGCCACCCCCCCCGCATATCCCATTGACCAAAGCAAGTCATATAATTAAGCCCAAAGTAAAAGGACAGGAAAATATACATCCCACTAGATTTTCCTCTAGTGGGAATAACTGCAGTCACAACCTAAAGCCAAGGATCCAGGAAGACGTGATGAATTGGAGCCAATAATTCTACTTCCTATAGCATCATTACTCACATTTTACAGATAAAGAAATTGTGGTACTGAGAAGCTAGCTGACTTGCCCAAGATTGCATAACTCAAATTCAGATTTGTCTGACTTCAAAATTCATTCTCCCTTGTTTTATACCACAAAGTCTCAAGATATATTCTCTGAATTAGTTTTTTCCAAATAAAGGAGTTTATAAATTGACAGCTAAGAAATCCTTTTGCAAACAGTGCTTAAAAATTCCATTTTGCTCTTCGTGTCTCCTGTTCCAATTTATCAGCCTAAATTTGTAACATGGGCAGGAGCATGGAGATAAAATCAGCTCTGAAAATGAGAAAATGGATTTTCTTGCCATGCCTTTGCATTACAAATGGTCCCAGTCCACAGCAATCATGGCTGCACCTGGAACACTGCACAGGTCCCATGAATAATCCATGTTCCTTATACACTCCTCCCTACAGTGCTGACTCAGCAACTCTTCTCCTACTTTCGGTGAAGCAACGGCAGCATAGAAGTCAGGTGAAGTGTAAGAATGCAACAACACTATGAACATTTGGTTGAATCTTGAAGGCAGACAAGGGACTTAAAAATCTAATTAGAGTTTAACCAGACTGCAACACTTCCCTTCTTAGAACAGTCCATTCCCTTCAAGATTAAATCTAGTTTCCTTTACGTGGCACACAGGAACTTTCATGATTTCACCATTGCCTATCTGAGCAGACCATTACCCTCCCATTCTCTGACCTTCAACTTAACCCCCTTTGCAACCTCCCTCACGCTCAAAGCCAGATATACCTAACTATTTGGACTTTGCCAAAAGCAAACATATTATCTGCAATCCTTTGCATTGTCGGTTCCTTTTCCTAGAAAACTCTTCCTTCCCTTTGTCACTGACCTAAATGGAATTCCTTCTTTCAGAAGTAGCTCAAGGTTCACCTTTTGCAGAAAGTCATTCCTAACCTCACCCTCACCCTGGCACCCAGCTTGGCAGTTCGGGTCTTCTTGTCAAAGAAGTATTTTGTGCTTCCAACTATAGCCCTTATCAATCTATATTAGATTCATCTCTTTACTTGCTGTCAATTCCACAAACATTGAACCCTTTAAAACTAACAATCTTTTGATTCTGAATTCACATTTTTCTTGGCACCCTGCCCAGCAGTCATTAACTGTTTGCAGAAGAAATGATTGGGAAGAGAATGAAAAGGAAGAAAGGAAGAAGGGAAGGAGGGAGGGAGGAAGATAGGAAGGGATGGAAGGTGGTAAGAAAGCATGGAGGGAGAGAGGGAAGGAAGAGGGGAAAGAGGCGAGGGGAAAGGGAAGGAAAAAAGAGGACAGGAGAAAAACTAAGATCCTATATGAGAAGGTATTTTGTAAATAGCACATGGCTGCATAACTCTAAGGAGCGCTATTCATTTTCACCTGGAAAATGCTAATGTGCATGGCTGGCTATTCCCAGGCAAGACTGTGTTCCCTTAAATTCTACTCCAGCAGTTCAGACCCTCTAACATCCTTTGTAAATTCAAACGAGGGAACTTTTTAAAGAGTGGAGTCTCTTAACCAGTTCCTCAATGTGCTCCAGTCCGATCAATAACCAGTCCAGATGACAAATTAATGTTAAATACAGTTTGAAGAATGGCAAGAAAAAAAATGTAGTAGGAGAGGATTAGTGCAGAGTCTCTCCAGAATTGTGGCCTCACAGAATGTTTAAGGACCCTGCTGAGATTCCGTAGCTTAGAGGTAAGAGAGCTAGGAAGATGGACTGTGGGTTAGTTTGGAGATGATCAGTAATCTGGTGGGTGGGAAGGCCCTCTGGAAATGGAATTCTCATTCCTGCTGTAGAAATTGGACTCTCGAATCAACCTGAACAAGAGTTTTGAGTTAATAGTTCCAAATGCCAAATGCTGCTATTTTTGCTTCAATGCCACAACTGACTGTGATTGCTTGATGGTTTTGAAGCCGCCTTTACACTTTAATAATTGAACTTTGCGAGTTGCACCTGAGGCATTACCATGCCTGATAAGGCTCTTAATTGATGTTTTAGTATAATTACTTGGAAAACATCCTCAGAAAGAATAGTTTGAACAGAAGATAAATCAAATATGTTCTAGGATTATTCTTTGCAGCCATAGGATAACTGCTTCTCCTTATGTCCCTTCCTCCCTGCAAAATCAACAACTTTATGGTGTTAACTCTTCAAAAAGTTGCAAAAACTCTGGAAGTTTTGCTCTTCTAAAAGAAAGACCCTTATTTTTTTCCTGTGAAATTACCACAGCGTACAGCTGAAGAAGGGAGATGTGGCTTTCATGATCTAGGGTTGCCAAGCTCCTGACCCTTTCCCTAATTTTAAAATGGTATTTGGATTTGAGTAGAAACAGCAATGCACTTAGAGCAACTTACTGGCTGAAACTCTTCGAGCCTCAATATTTTTCCATTGTAAAAGAGCGAAAATAACTTATTTTCACTGGATTATTGTGAGAATCTAATAAAATTTGAAGGATAAAAAGCAAAGCAAAAGCTAAGCTAGTCTGTGTGATTGGAGAATTATGGATTAAAATAATTGAGGGCTAGAATTAGTTGAATTAGAGTAGACACAGTGTAGTAGTCTGTTCTGGCCGCCATAACAAAATACCAAAGATTGGGTGGCTTAAATAACAGAAATTTATTTTCTCACAGTTCAGAAGACTGGAAGTCCCAGGTTAAGTTCTGGCAGGGCTTGCTTTCTGATGAGAGTTCTCTTCCTGGCTTTCAGATCGCCTCTTTGGCTTCACATGGCCTTTCCTCTGAGCGTGGACAGATCAGACAGAGAGACAGCTCTCTGGTGTCTCTTCCCCTTCTTATAAGGACACCAGTCCTATAAAATTAGGGTCCCACCCCTATGACCTCATTTAACCTTCATCATCACTTCAGAGGCTCTGTCTCCAAATATAGTCACACTGAGGGTTAAGGCTTCAACGTATGAATTGGGGGGGGGGGGGGGAGGAGGGCGACACAAACATTCAGTCCATAACACACAAGTTACCAAAGGACTTTTCTTCACAAGTATCTTCCTTTACCACTTACAGAAATCAGACATGGCTTTAGATTCCATTTATCATATTTTAGGCTGGTTTAAAACTTTTCAAAGAATTCTTCTCTACTGCCCCTGCAGGACTAATCCCTGCCTTCTCTTTGCATCTGCTAGAACTCTCCTGCCCAATAACAATTAGTTCATAATCATTTGCTTGTTTCTCTTAGGAAAAGTGGAGGTTTCTCTGGGTCAGAAGACATCTCTTCCTTTCAATTTTACATAACCAGATTATTGAGGATTCTCAATATGGTATGGTAAAAACATGAATATATTTTAACTTTTTCGCCATTAACACCTTCAGTCACATTCTGATAAATCACCTTTTCCAATTTCTTTACATCTTGAGCATATTTTATCATTTCTAGCTATTTTTCATAGCTGAGAGTATAGCTTAAAACTTTAATCTCAAAATTGATTTAAAACTCATCTCTTCCCTTTTCTCCAGCTAAGCCTTGGGCTGTGACCCTGGTTTATCAGAGTAAGGGGTCAGAGATAGACTGGGAGGCTGGGATATGAGATCCATGCAGGCCTTGGTATAGATACATGCAGGACATACAATGCTCAACTCTAGGGAGCAAGATTCATACAATATACCATATGACCCTTTCCCTATGTTGTCCAGTACACAATCTGCACAACCATAGAAGAAGCCCTGAATACACAGTCTTCTAATCCCTCTTCTAGGTCCAATTATCCCAGAGTTTGATAAGGACTGAAAGAAGAATAGGGGAAGCAGAGGTCATCTTATATAACTAGTCATAATATTAGTAAAGGGAAGCCATCTTTGATCTTGCCCTGATTTTGTCTGGTTCATCTTCTCCTGGTGATTTTCACAAATAACAACAATTATAACAAATAGTAACTATAATTATAATGATGTAATATATAATGCTTCTTGAGTACTCACTACCATACTTCATAAATTCTAAAATACATTCTTTCATATTCCAATATTTCTGAAATAGCAATGTGACTTATAATTGATGATGTATCATAGTTTAATTGTCAGAATTTTTGTCTTTGTGGTACTTAAAGTAACAATGAATCTAACGATTACTGGCCTCTGAGAACTAATGAAATATAGAATGTACAGGACAGTTCTAAGCACTTGTGCTAACTCATCTAATACAATGATACTCTGAGATTAGCTATGATTACTAACCCACTTTACTATCAAGAAACCTGTGATAATGAGGTTAAGTAAGCTACCTACAGTCCTACCTACTAAATGGAGGATGTAGTGAAATGTGTGTTGATGGGGTACATCTTGGGCTTTCTTGGAGTGTTGTTTGGCTCCATCCCCATGTCCTACATCCCTGAAAAACCCCTCAGAGATAGACTGTCATGTCTCCTTCAACCATACCAGTGATACATTTCCCAAATGTCCTGTCTAGGTGGATGTCCCCATGCTTGGGGGTCCTGGACAGCCCTGTAGCTCCTGCTACTTCTCTACCCTTTGGGCTCCTTCACATGGAGCCGTGTGAGCTTCTAAGGCTTTCCTTTTCATTCCTTATGACTGAACAACCATTATTTTACCCCCAGTTAGATAACCTTATAATCTTGCCTTGGCTTCTTAGTTCATTTTGCTCCAGTAAACACCTTACGTTCAGGAAACCCCATAAAGAAAAAAATAGCATTCTCTGTACGAATTAAACCTCCCACCTTCCAGATACACACACATCAAGCCCTCCCAAAACTCTCTCACCAAGTTCCCAAGACAATATCCAAATAAGACTGAAGAATATTCAACCTAATAAGTCCATTCAGTCAGGCAGCAAAATGCCAGTCTCCACATCTTGCAGCTACTCCATTCTCTGCAAGTAATTCCTTGGAAGTACTTCTCACTCCCACCCCCAATCCTAGCTTTCAGATGAAAGGGCACTTCCTCTATAGAAATATTGCATTTTTCATACAACTGAAAATACTATGCTTCCCTTAGATGAAGTTGGGGAGAGAAGGGGTCTGATTATCTTTAAATTGTGAGGAACTAGGATCTTTGTCCTCAACTCAGACCCTATTCAATAATTCTGGCAATAGACATAATCAATCAATCTTCTGTTTCATGATTTTTTCCCTGAATCTAAAATATCATGGAGCAGCCAGACCTTCCTCTTAGAGAACTCACTGTATAGAGCATAGTTGACTGACAGCCTCCTGTGGCCACAACTTTGAATTTAATGTAGTATCACACCGAGGCCACACTTCCTCCAAGCTGCTCCCAGCCAACAACTGGGCATGGTAGGAAAGGTGTGAGACCCAGACCATTAATGTCCCAAACAGGATTTCTCTAGTGGGCACCCTTTTCTTAGCAACTCCCCATCAGCCTAGTCAAATCATTCTCAGAACTGTGCTATAGTCTGAGGATCTTCCAATTCAATCCTCCTTCCTTCTTTCACTCCTTTCACAGGTGCCAGACTGAAATTATGGTCTGAAAGTTCTTCTTGCCTACTTCTGCTCCCCCTCCTTTTATCTTTTGCAAGTCTTTCCTCCAATAACTCTCTTGCACATCTAATTATCTAATTCCTGGAGAACGTACACTGACTGCCTGGCAGAGTAGGAAGTATTCATCATCTGAAGATTACACAGACATTTTTCCTACAAAATGCAATTACCTCCTGAGAAGAATAAGATGTATATCTATTTTAGAATTTGACATTGACAACCACTACCTTCTTGAAACTCCTCCCTCAGCTTCTGAGACTACATAGATCTTAGAAAATTATGAGTAATATTCATTCATTTGTTTTATTTTCTAGATTGCATATACAGGTGAAAACATACAATGTTTGTCTTTATCTGACTTCTTTCACTAAGCATAATACCCAAATATAACAAAACAAAAGCAGACTCACAGATAGAACAAACTAGTGGTTACTGGGGGCGGGGCTGGGTGCAGCAAGATAGTGGAAGGGCATTAAGAGGACAAACTCCTAGGTATAAAATAAATAAGATACAAGGGTGTAATGTACAGCACATAGAATATAGCCAATATTTTATAATAACTTTAATTGGAGAGTCATCTATAAAAATATCAAATTACTATGTAGTACACCTGAAACTAATATAATATTGTAAGTCAACTATAGGTCAATTTTATTTTTTTAATTTAATTTTCATTTTATATTAGAGTATAGTTGACTTACAATGTTGGTTAGTTTCTGGTGTACAGTAAAGTGATTCAGCTATACATATACGTGTATCCATTCTTTTTCAGATTCTCTTCCCATATAGGTTACTATATGTCAATTTCTAAAAAAGAAAATTATGAGTAAGATTTCAGGGACTTCACAGACTTTCTGAAGCCCATCAGTTACGAGCTGTAGTCTGCAAAATAAGGTCAGAATTCTTCGTAAGGCTTTACAAACCCCCAGTAAGCAGCCCCAGCCATACTGAAAGGCTTGTGATTTCTGGGAATGCTAAGCTCTTTCTCACCTCCCTGCCTTTGTACCTGCTGCTTCCAAACCTGAAATTCCATCTTGTCTTCCCTTCTGCCCCAACTCAGTCCAACCATGTGTCAGCTAAACAACTTAACCACTTTGAAATCTTTTGCAAATCCCTAGCACAAGCACCTTTCTTTGTGCCCACTGCCCCCTTACTCGGATCACAGCTTTGTTATAAATTTACAATTGTCTCTTTGCATGGCTTCCAAAACTATGAGCTCTTTGAAGACATGAACTGTGCATTACTTTTCTGAGGTTCCCAGTACCTAGTACAGTGCCTGCTACATGGTAAACACTCAATTAGAGTTTTTTGTTGCCACAGCTGTTGCTGTGTTTAGTGAATTAATACCCCACACTGAATGCTGGACCTACACAGCTGTGTGGCCTTAAGGGATAGATTCTCACAACAGTTCTGAGCCTCAGTTTTCATTTCTGTAAAGCAGAGATAGCAATGACTACTTCCCTGAAAGTACTATCATTAAGATCTCTAACACCAATATAATAGATGCATTTCTGTCATTTATTGGCCATTTCCAGTTCAGCACTATTGATAATGTCCTCCCTAAAACTCTCTGCTCTCTTCTCTTTTCCTTTTGTATTTTCTGTCTTACTTACTTTCATCACAGTTACCAAGTCACCCAAGCCAAAATCTTGGGTGTGATCTTTGAATCAACCCTCCTCCTTATCCGCCACTTCCACTCAACTACCTACCAAGTCCTATACATCTTGCCTTCTACTGGGCTGCACGCTGCAGGCCTGCACACCTTGTAGTTGCCCAGCCTTGAAACCAAAGAAAGAGCCTGGATACAGCAACAGAGGCATCAGTGGCTTATGGGACAGGGGGATCTGACCTTATACATCTGAAGCAAGGTCCTGGAGCAACACTCCACTGTTAACAGCAGACGGCAGGCAGGACGTGACAGCAATCTTTGCTACTCGGGGGAGAACGAGGCTTCCTTTTTTAGGGAGAATTGATGTCAGGTGGGCTCAGGATTACCAGGGACTAATTAAGCCCTATAATTAAGAGGATTGGATAGTCATGTGAGTGAAGAAGGGACTGGTTAAGCAAGGGATGTACGGAGAGCAAGAAAATATCCATCTTGAGTGGCCTGATCATATAGCTTCTAAATATTTTAATTTTTCATTGACTCTAGCCTAGTTTAGGCCACCATTACTCCTTGGATTATTACAATATCATATTAGCAAATAACTCATCTCTCTGCTTTTAGCCCTAAGCCCCTCCAAACCATTCTCTATTCCAATGTCATAAATCTGACCATGTCATTCTGTCACTGAAAATGCTTCATGGCCCCTTGCTGCCTAATAATAGCTAACATTTATTGACTGCTTGCTACCTGCCTAACAACAAAACTGTGAGGCAGGTACTGTTATTATTCCTACTATGCCAATGAGGAATTTGAAGCACAGAAAGGGTAACAACTTAGCAAGTTACCAATATTTGAAATGATTTCAAGGTTCTCAAAAGAATTATATGTCCCTATATGTTATTGCCCCTACTTGACTTGACAGCCTTGCCTTAAATTTCAATAAAACTTATGTTTCAATAGTACTAAACTGCTTTCCAGCACATTTCATGCTCTATCTTGCCTCAGAGTCTTCGTTCATGCTATTTCTGTGACTGAAATTCACTTTCTAGGCAAGTCCTCTTCCTTTTCCAAGCTAACTCCTCTGATCACCAAGAGGATTAATTCTTCCTGCTCGGTGTTCTGACATCCCCATTAAATACATTTGTCATTGTATTTACTATGATATATAGATGATTGATAGATAGAGACAGCTATATAGATATATACATAAATTTATGTACCGCTCTCTCTCCCAACATAGATTAATAATAATGACCATAATAACTATACTAATAAGACTATACTGCTAATAATAATGTGTCCATCAAATGAATGGATGATACATCCTAAAAGTGTGCATGTGTTAATTCCCAGAGAGGTTAACTTTAAACAGTGAGATAAAGGAAATTGAAGAAGGCCAAGCAAATAAAATCTCTCTCCTTCTCATTTCTTCTGAAATGCTCTGAGGTCTGGGATCTTGGTATAGCCTGACTGGAAATGTTTCATGAGACAAAGTGAACCCAACTGCTGATAGCTGGCGTACATATTTGTGGCATTTGTGAAGTAATGGATAATGAGTAATATAGCACCTTGCCTTGCTTCCCAACTTCCAGAATATAGAATATGCATTGAATCATAAAACAGTCTATGGTGCAACTGTTAAAGCTCAAGGGTATCAAGAAGTGGAAGTAGGTGTGGCCTTTCTCACATCCAGGGACCCACTAACTGAATTGTGCTTCCTGCCCTCACAACTTTGTTCTTGGGAATGGGGAACACATCCACCAAGGAACTCAATGATGATTCCATTGAATGGGAAACCTGTGACTGTGACCTGGCTACTTTAAGCACATCCTTCAGTGGACCAATAAGCAAAAAAAGAAGTTACTACATGATGAGAGCAGGGAAGACGGTATGTAGAACTGAAAAGATTCACTGAAGGTACTTTTAATATTTCCGTGCCAAGTAATAATCTCTGATGGGCAATGACAGCAACCCCAACCCAATAAGATTTAGGCAATTAAGGGCTCCATTCCATCAGGGATGCAGGCCTGTGTTACCTCACCAGGAAACTAATCAGACTGGCTGAAATACTGGCCAATGGTGGTTGGAGAGTCTAGAGTGATAAAAGATGGAGCTACATTTCTCAAGACCAATCCCTAGTGAGAACCTACCAGAATTTTTCACATTTTTCATCTCATTTAGTGCTGCAAATTGACTAGTGATATAGGAACATTACTACACATCTATTCTATGGATAATTAAACTGAAACCAAGAGAGATAGAATGGAATCTCAGAAGGAATATTTACTTACTTTGAGTTAGAAAACAATATTAAGTAAATTATTTAACATATCTGAAACATTTAAATGGTGCTAATTAACAGTAAATGTCCTAATTTTCTTGATGCTAGGGTGAAAAATAAACTGTTCTGTAAGTTCCATTTTCCATATATTGATGAGGAAATTAAGATTCAAAATATAGCTTTTGATAGGACTACGTAGCACTGGGTCAATGTCCTACAAATTGTATAGCACACAGTTGAATAAGATTCTGAATCAACTGCCTGCACAATTTATACTACACCTTATTGTGGATCTTGGGCAAAAGTGGAAAAGAGATTTCAGGTATCGTCCTTCTAGTCCACTGTGTTCTCACAACACAATTCCAGTGACAGCACATAGAAGTAAATGATGAAAGGCATGTTTTAAAGGGCTTGTGCACACTGGCACCTTTCTAAAGAACGCAGAGCAAATAATAGAATGTTTGCTAATGTGAACACAAAGTTTTCTGTACTAATAAAAGCCCCTGGTACTTGACACTCCTCCAAGGTCTTTCATTTCTTTTGATGGTTAGTTTGTAAGGTTAATTATATATGCCAGATAAAAGAGAAAGGTGTGTGTGCAGATGATGCTGAGATGGTTTCTTTCAAAGCAAAAAACATTTGGGTGTTAAGAGTAAAGTCAAAGGAGAAACAAATAATAATAGTGAACAACAACACAATAACCTTAACAACAACAAAAACTATCCACTTAGTAATTGCAGGGCTCAGGTTAGGAACATAATATAGAATTCTGTGTAAGAGATGTAGGGGCAACACTTGCCCAGACTCTTGCACTCCTAAGCAACCTTTCCTTCCATAAGACTATTACAGATGGTTGGGCATGGATTGAAGAAACATGCTCTTAAAGCATAAAATGTGAAATGTAGTATTTACAGAGTTGAGTCTTATAATGTGCCATCAAAGGAAGGTATTAAGAGAGGACTAGAATTCAAGAAATCCTATGTATCCTCTGCAGGTTTCACTGTCCCCTGTAGGTACACAGCTAGAATTCTAGAAAGTAAAGCAACTTGAACAAAGCCACGGAAGTTAGATTTCCTAAAGTGGGTCAGATCCCATTAAGCTCAAGCATATAGTATGGGAAGTGTGCCTGGAAATGTTGCTTTTGGTAAAATTGCAAGAGGGTTTTGAATGCTTTGCAGGCATTTGTGAATGTTCAGGAGGCTATGAGAAATTAATATTCTTGATAAATTAAATAGAATGATGTGAAATATACTTTAGAAAAATTAGTCCTGCCAGTGTGTAGGGAGAATTGGACTGAAAGATAAAAATAAAAGGGACAAGCAGTTAAGGGATGATAATATAATAGTATGGTGTAGACTACACTACAATCCAGTCTACAGTATAGTATAGACTCATTTATTCTACTCTTAGTTCTCAGATTGTGTTATGGAAACTTGGAGGTGCCAGATAAGAGACCTCCATATAAAAAGTAGGTTTCCTTCCCACTCTCAGAAGATCTCATGGTGAAAGGAAGAGATAAAGAATTCTGGATAACAGTGCATCCGGGAAGAGAAGGTAGGAATCTAGACCTCTGTGACAGAGATTGCTGGATGTCATCTGATAAACCTTTTTCACTGTAAAATAATCTTGTTATTATTTGAGATGGCAATAAACCCAGCTAAAAGACTGCATTTCCTAGCCTTCTTGCAGCTGAGTGTGGTAAAGTTGAAAAGATCTGGATAATGAAAAGTAAGTAGAAAGCAGGAAAGTTTCTAAAGGAAGCTGACTCAGCTGGAAACTGAGCTCTTTTTTCCTGTATTGCTTCCTCCTGCTGCCAGCTTGGAATGCAGATGTGATATTGTTCCAGCAGCCATCTTGAACAATGAGGTGACCTTGAGAATGAAAGCAATATAAAGTAGAAAGTAGCTGTCCCTGAATATCTTTTGCATGAGAGACAAACTCCACCCCTAAGTCATTACTGTTTGGTATTTCCTATTATGTACAGCTGAACCCAGTCCTAACTGATACTGCAACTTTGCAAGAATAAACCTTGGGAACCTGGGATTTAGATTCAACTCCTTTAAAGTAATGACTAGGGGATCATCCATGTTAAAGAATTCCAGGGATATTATCTAATCTAACCCCCACCTCTTACGTGGCTCCAGCTATGAAATCTACTCCGTATAGCCTCCCTCAAGATGACATTGTTTTCAATTCTGTTTTCTAAAAATCTTGACAACATACCTCTTCCTTTCCACCTCTACTACCATTGCCTTAATTCAGTTTCTCATCTTTTACGTGCTGAACTATTGCTACAACTTCCTACTTTGTTTCCCATCTTCAGTTTCGCTAACCCCATACCCCACACCATTGCCTACTGTCTTACCTCCAGTTGCTATAACAAAATACCATAGACTAGGTACTTATAAACAGCAAACATTTATTTTTCACAGTCCTAGAAGCTGGTTAGTCCAAGATCAAGGCACCAGCAGATTTGGTGTCTGGTGAAGGCCATTTCCTGGATCATAGATGGCAACTTTTCACTATGTCCTCATAGGGTGGAAGGGGCAAAGTATCTCTCTGGACCTCTTAGATAAGGCACTAATCTCATTAATAGGCTCCATCCTTATGACCTAGGTACCTCCCAAAGACCCCACCTTCTAATACCATTACCTTGGGGATTAGGATATCAACATATAGATTTGGAGGGAATGCAAACATTCTATTTATGACACCTACCCAATTTCCATACTGCTTACAAAGTGCCATGTATAAACCCAAATAAAATCACATCATTTTCCTACTTAAAAACTTACAAAGTCTTCTGACTGACTGACAGAGAACTTTTCTTCTTCAACCTTTTTCTATATAATCTACTCCACATATTCCATTTTCCGTCTGCATCTCTTCTTAAGGTCCTGAATGTGCTACACTGCTTCATGCCTTCTTGTCATTCCACTGGAAGGCTCTTTCATCTCTCATCCACCTTACTTGCTCTTATCCATATTTGAAGACTGTGGTTAGTATCTATGGCAGTAGTTATCAAACATTTTGGTCTCAGAATCAGAGTCCAATCAAATATTACTGAGGACCACAAAATCATTTTCTTGTGTCAGTTATATATATTAATATTTACCATTTAGAAATTTTAAATGAGAACAATTTTGAATATCTACATATTAATCTATTTACAAATAATATATGCTAATATATAAAATATTTTATGAAAAATAACTACATTTTCAAAAAATTAATAAGAAGAGTGGCATTGTTTTACATTTCTGAAAATGTCTTTAATGTCTGACTTAATAGAAGAATTTTCTGGCTTAAAAGAAGATTTTTCATATCTGTGTCTATATTCAATCTATTTTGATATGTTGTTTTGGTTGAAGTATATGAAGAAAATTTGGAGAATTTTGTGGATATTATTCTTTGAATCTAAACAAACACTCATTTAGTAGTAACTTCTTAAAGGTTAGCTGCAATGTTGAATCTCAAACCACACTAGTGAGCTTTTTATACTCTTACATAAAATCTATTGGTCAACTCTGTATGGATCTTTTATCCATGGTCTTCGTAGAATCGATGCATGAGTCATTTTAAAACTATTGCTTTAGCCATGTAGGTCTTCTAAATGTTGATATGTTGACTCTATAATATCAAGAAATCATATTTGTTACTCTCACCACAAATTGCATCAGAAAAGTCATTAAGTATTAGGAACCATCAAGTTCACAGTGGTAGATACAAGTTTTCTAAAATTCTGATTTTTATTTGAAGTTCAAACTTTACCATTGGCAATGAATATTGTTAGTTGTTTCCCTTGAAGTAACAGGCTTACTTTGTTCATGAATGTCTTCCGAACACCCAAGCCTGAACAGTCATAGTCTTTCAGTAAGTTACTCTTCCAAGTAAAAAGTGTGTTCCATGAAAAAGGCAGCTAGTTCAGCTTGCAACTCAAACAATTGTGCACCTACTTTTCCTCAAGGCAGACGTTTTACTACAGTATGCAGTGAAATAACTTTATGGCAGAACTAATTTGGCACATAGATATTAAAAGGCATGTAAACAGGGTTAATGTTTCATGAAATTAATAGTTTTACTGTTTATTCAAGGGCATTCTAAATTAAACTGGCCTTTGTAGCTGTGAGTGCAATGTAAAGAATACAACAATGATCTTACAGTTTGGTGCTTTGATTCATGCTTTGATTCATGCCAGCAGTTTTGCTGCTTTTGTAACATTATATTGCTTTTGTAACCTCAGTGCAAATGTCAACATACTGAAGAAAAGGCAAAAATTGTCTTAGGATTATGAAGAAAGTAGTTTTGACTTCATGGACCTTCTAAAAGGGTCTCAAGACCCCAGGGTCCCATGGACCATACTTTGAGAACCACTTGTCTATGGAAACAATAGCCTGATCCTACTTCCCCTCTTTTGGGAACTGCCTCTTGCAAGTCCTCTAATACAGTTTCTGTGGAAGCTGCCTATTTCTAAGTAACTCTGTCCTAGAGATACAACTGATTGGCCGAAAAGTAAACCAATGAATTCCTTCCCTAAAAATTTTGGCCTCAGAACTTTGGAATGTAGACAGTTCATTAAAGCAGCTTCTTTCCAGTGTCTGAAGCTGTAAGATGTAAAATTTTGAAGTGTCAGTGACAATACTTCCTGTCAAAGACACCAAGAGACAGAGATAGCCAGTCTGCAGCAAGAACAGCA
Source organism: Eschrichtius robustus (assembly GCF_028021215.1). NCBI lineage: Eukaryota > Metazoa > Chordata > Mammalia > Artiodactyla > Eschrichtiidae > Eschrichtius > Eschrichtius robustus. The sequence continues at coordinate 52,008,138 of NC_090826.1, forward strand.
AAGCAGAGATTAGAGGGGAAGAGCCATCCTATTAATGTTCAAATAAATGGATCCCATTTTTCCTTGGGTCCAGCCACGTTGCTATCTTTAATTATGATGAGGTCTCTACAATAAAAGCTCCTTTGAGATAAAATCACTTATATTGGTTTTCTATCATTTACAATTAAAAGCATCTGAAAATAAAATTCTGCTCAAGGGACACCTCATCTGTGAAACTCTCCCAACCCCATTCTCTAAGTAGAATTGATAGCCCCACCTACGAGCCAACATTAAACCTATCACTCACTACTGGCACAGCTTCTGTCTCACTGCAATCTTGTCGCACTCTAATACTTTCTCACCTAGATGTCTCCCCAGTACATCGCAAGCTCCTGGAAATCAGTGAAAGAACAGGACTTTTTTTTTAACTTAAAATTTAGCAAATTAAGTGTATGACTGGATATCAGTAGGGGGAGAAGAATGAATGAAAAAGGGAAAAAAATTGACATAGACATAAAATCTTGTTCTATTCCTTCCTGGCTAAGTCATTTCATGTTTCTGTGCTTTCATCTGCCCACCTAAAAATATCTGAGCCCCTAGGCTGAGGCTGGATTAGGTGAGACACTTGAAATGCCTTCAGTAAGTAAAATTTATCTGAGAAACTCCATCCTTGCTGGTTCAGTTAGAAACAGAAACCATATCGGTCCAGGGATACAAGGATTCTTCAAAACATGCAAATCAATCAATGTGATAAACCATATTAACAAACTGAAGGAGAAAAACCATATGATCAACTCAATAGATGCAGAAAAAGCTTTTTACAAAATTCAACACCATTTATGATAAAAACTCTCCAGAAAGTGGGCATAGAGGGACCCTAACTTGACATAATAAAGGCCATATATGACAAACCCACAGCAAACATCATTCTCAATGGTGAAAATCTAAAAGAGTTTCCTCTAAGATCAGGAACAAGACAAGGATGTCCACTCTCACCACTATTATTCAACATAGTTGCAGAAGTTCTAGCCACAGCAATCAGAGAAGAAAAAGAAATAAAAGGAAAGCAAGTTGGAAAAGAAGTAAAACTGTCACTGTTTGCAGATGACATGACACTATACATAGATAATCCTAAAGATGCCACCAGAAAACTATTAGAGCTAATCAATGAATTTGGTAAAGTTTCAGGATACAAAATTAATGCATAGAAATCTCTTGCATTCCTATACACTAACAACAAAAGATCAGACAGAGGAATTAAGGAAACACTCCCATTTACCATTGCAACAAAAAGAATAAAATACCTAGGAATAATCCTACCTAAGGAGGTAAAAGATCTGTACTCAGAAAACTATAAGACACTGATGAAAGAAATCAAAGATGACACAAACAGATGGAGATATACCATGTTCATGGATTGGAAGAATCAATATTGTGAAAATGACTATACTACCCAAAGCAATCTACAGATTCAATGCAATCCTTATCAAATCACCAATGGCATTTTTCACAGAACTAGAACAAATAATCTTAAAATTTGTATGGAGACACAAAAGACCCCGAATAGCCAAAGCAATCTTGAGAGAAAAAATAGAGCTGGAAGAATCAGACTCCCTGACTTCAGACTATACTAAAAAGCTACATTAATGAAGACAATATGGTACTGTTACAAAAACAGAAATATAGATCAATGGAACAGGAGAGAAAGCCCAGAGATAAACCCACGCACCTATGGTCAACTAGTCTGTGACAAAGGAGGCAAGGGTATACAATGGAGAAAAGACAGTCTCTTCAATAAGTGGTGCTGGGAAAACTGTACAGCTACATGTAAACGAATGAAATTAGAACACTCCCTAACACCATACACAAAAATAAACTCAAAATGGATTAAAGACCTAAATATAAGACTGGGCACTATAAAACTCTTAGAGGAAAACATAGGAAGAACACTCTTTGACATAAATCACAGGAAAATCCTTTTTGGCCCAGCTCCTAGAGTAATGGAAATAAAAAAAAAAAAAAAAAAACAAACGGGACCTAATGAAACTTAAAAGCTTTTGCACAGCAAAGGAAAATATAAACAAGACAAAAAGACAACCCTCAGAATGGGAGAAAATATTTGCAAATGAATCAATGGACAAAGGATTAATCTCCAAAATATATAAACAGCTCATGCAGCTCAATATTAAAAACACAAACAACCCAATCAAAAAATAGGCAGAAAACCTAAATAGACATTTCTACAAAGAAGACCTACAGATGGCCAAGAAGCACATGAAAAGCTTCTCGACATCACTAATTATTAGAGAAATGCAAATCAAAACTACAATGAGGTATCACCTCACACAGGTCAGAATGGGCAGCATCAGAAAACCTTCAAACAACAAATGCTGGAGAGGGTGTGGAGGAAAGGGAACCCTCTTGCACTGTTGGTGGGAATGTAAATTGATAGTCAGTATGGAGAACAGCATGGAGGTTCCTTAAAAAACTAAAAATAGAATCACCATGTGACCCAGCAATCCCACTACTAGACATATACCCAGAGAAAACCTTAATTCAAAAAGAACATGTACCCCAATGTTCATTGCAGCACTATTTACAATAGCCAGGTCATGGAAGCAGCTTAAAAGCCCATAGACAGACGAATGGATAAAGAAGATGTGGTACATATATACAATGGAATATTACTCAGCCATAAAAAGGAACGAAATTGGGTCATTTTCAGAGATGCGGATGGACCTAGAGACTGTCATACAGAGTGACGTAAGTCAGAAAGAGAAAAACAAATATTGCATATTAACACATACATGTGGAACCTAGAAAAATGGTACAGATGAACTGGTCTGCAAGGCAGAAATAGAGACACAGATGTAGAAAACAAACGTATGGACACCAAGGGGGTGGTGGTGGTGGTGGGATGAATTGGGAGATTGGGATTGACATATATACACTAATATGTATAAAAATAGATAACTAATAAGAACCTGCTATATAAAAAATATAAAATTCAAAAAATATATTAAGAAGAGGAACACGCACATAAAAAGAAAGAAACCATACCAGTAATGATTCCTCTGGGAATCAGATAAAGTTTATAAAACTTTCCAGTTTGTAAATTGGAGGCATCCAAAGAGACCCCACTCACCTTCTTCCATTTAACTACTTAATTATTCAAGAAACTTGAAAATTAAGTCCTCCAAACCATTAAGTAGAACTCACCTAAGTATAATTTTATAACTCTTTGACAAGTCTTTTAATCTCCATTTCCTCATCTGTTTCTGATCTGTAACTCATCATCTTATGAGTTCAACGAGACAGTGTTTGTTGACCAATGTGTTCACAGTGCCTAGCATGGGGTAAACTAAGTCTATTGTTTTAAAACCTTTTTCTTCTTTCCTAGAAACACCATGTACTTAAGGTTTCCTCTCAGGAAGTTCAGGTTGCAATAAATTTATCTCTGACCCGTGCTGAGATAAGTCAGAAGATTGGCCTAAACTCACACAGCTAGTAACCACTGCCACCAGAAGCTCAGCGTAACTTCCTGACTTCAAATTCTGCTGTCTCCACACCTGCAGTGTCTCTCACTCAGACAAAGAGCCCAAAGATTTTAGTTCAAATAAAAGACAAGGATTGGGGCTTCCCCGGTGGTGCAGTGGTTGAGAATCTGCCTGCCAATGCAAGGGACACGGGTTCGAGCCCTGGTCTGGGAAGATTCCACATGCTGCGGAGCAACTGGGCCCATGAGCCACAACTACTGAACCTGTGCGTCTGTAGCCTGAGCTCTGCAACAAGAGAGGCCACAATAGTGAGAGGCCCACGCACCGCGATGAAGAGTGGCCCCCGCTCGCCGCAACTAGAGAAAGCCCTCGCACAGAAACGAAGACCCAACACAGCCAAAAATTAATTAATTAATTAATTAATTATTTTAAAAAAGACAAGGATTTTATTCCGTCTTTGGGTATTTAAGCAAATGAATTTTGTGAAGAATTGAAAAACAGCTGGAAAATTATGGTGAGCATTTAAAGACATTGCAATCTGACTAAAACTAATGACAAGGAGACTGGAAAGAGGAGGAGGTGGATTTCAGTCACTGCCCTGACAATTACTAGCTTGGTAAGTTGAGCAGGTCAGTTAAGCAAAACAGACAACAATTTCATCATGTGTAAAATTAAAAAAAAAAAAATTCTTATCTTGCAGAGAAGGAGAACAAGCTCATTTTCTGAGCACCTACCCATGGACTTTACAAGCATTATCTTACTTAATTCTTCCAACAACTCTGCTCATTTGATTAGTAGGTATTATAATCCGTTTTTTCTGACAGACAATCTGGGGTCTACAAAATTAATTTAATTTTCCCAAGATCACAGAATTAATACCTGTGATTCCCACCACCACTGGTCTACATGCCTTAAACGAAGGTTGTGAGATAAAATAGGATAAGAGATGAGAACAAATGTGTCACACTGTCCAAAATCTGATACCTTTGGGGAGATCAGCGTAACCATTCCTGAATGTCAAATCAGGAAATTTGAGTTTGAAGCTCTTACTTCACCACTCACTAACCATTCAATCTTGACAACCTCACTTCATGTCTCCAAACCTCAGTTTTCTCAACAGTAAAATGGGGCAAATAGAATCACAGCCCCAGATGCCTGCCTTACAGAGCAGTGATGAGACCCCAGCAAGATCACAATTGTAAAAATGCTTTGTGTTCCACAGAGCACTATACAAATGTGCGCTACTATTATTTTTATTGCTATTACCATTATTATTACACCGGGTTCTTTGGGCAAGACATTTATGTTAAACCGACACAGCACATAATTGGAGTACTCAAGTTAAATAAATGAAGTCAGCTGTCTGACTCCTTTAAGATAAATGATGTTATTACAACATAATTGTATAACCCCATATAGCTTACAGCAGCAAAAGGATGTGTATTTCACATGCCCTCCTATAATTACATCCCCATTATAATTTTGCAGTTAGTTGCGATGAGCTCTGGTCATGAAAACATGCCAATTTTGTATGGGATTGAAGTCTGCCTAATTTTAGCAAATTGAGAGTCACACAAAAGAAAAGAGATAAATACTATGTTGTTATTTTTCATTAGAGAATTGCTATATTAAGAGGCTGAGATCCAGCTGTGTTTGTTTAAATAAAAGTGTGATTTGAATACCTCCTACAGCTAATGTTCCTGCCAATGAATAAAAGATAAAATGCAGCTCCCCTCTCGTTGGATGGGAGTCTCTGCATTCTAGCTGACTTGGAGATTTATTGTTCCACACAAGGAAGTTGAAAGCGTGGAGGGCAGACCACACGCAGGGGCCTTTTGTGTATTGTTTCAAGCCACACCACTAATAGATTTCTTCCACTAAGGCTCCCAGCAATTCAGCTGTGCTCAAATGCTCCACTTATCTGTGAAAAAAATAATAATAAAATAGTAATTATGCCTCAATGGCTAATGCAGCCCAGCTCGATGCCACAAGGAAGAAAGTAAACAGGAACAAATACCATTCAGAGAAGGAATGCTGTATTGGAGTGTTGTTGTGATAATGGATTTAAGCCTCCTTTATTTCTTCAAAGCAGACCCTCTCACAGCCCAGTGCCTCTGTCTCCCCAGTGTACCCCAAAACTAGCAATATTCCCTTGAAATTCACTGCCCTGCAAGTTGGGCAACCCAGAATGAAAGATTAGAGGTGAGATCCAAGATATAGCTATAATGTAGTTAATTCTAAAATGTCTAGAATGATGTTCTAGGGGTCTGGCATACTAAGATATGTACAGCATGAAAGTCTTTCCCATCAGGTAGATCACAGTCTAACGATGCATGTAAGATACATACGTATTTCCCATTCTCCAAACAATTAAGCGTGGCTTTTTCAAAACACCATTATGTGGATACTACTTGCTCTTGACCACTCAATTCTTGCCCACTTTTCCCTCTCACATAGCCATATCAGATCTCTCCCCCATCCTCCTCACACAGACACAGACACACACACACACACACACACACACACACACACACACACACACACACACACACAGAGCATTCTTTATTTTACCCTCAGGCCTTTTCAGGCATTAACTATCCCCTTTACCTGACTTTCCTTTCCTCCTTTACTCGTGTAGTGAACTCATCTTCATAATTTAGTTCAAACTTCAGCTCCCAGAAATCTTCCCTGCACCACCCGCAAGGATGTTCCAAGTGTGGGATAAACATGCCTCCTTTCTGTAGCAGAATCACCTGTGCTAAGCTCACACACTGGTCCCCAGTTGAGGAGGCTGAGCTGCAGGGAAATGAATCATGTGTTTCCCATCTCCATCCTGGGGGGAGTGGAGGATAGCTCTTCCCTTCTTTCTCCCTTTTCCCTCTCACCAGTCCACACCACCCACAAGAACCTCAGCCATCATGAGTAACTGTTGCTGATAGGAGCACATTTTTCAGATGTGTTGAGCTGGAATAAAAATAAGAGAACTATAGTTGTATTGAAATATTCTGTTCACTTATCTTTCTCTCTGCCAGGCCTTTGAGGAGGAACTGTTTGTTCATCCCTGTATCCTCAGGACCCATTACAGTGACTAAAGATTTATAGACATATAGTAAATGACAGATTGATGAGTGGATGGATAGATAAGCAAATAAACATAATGTAGGAGAAAAGGTGACTTGTGACATATGAAAATTGAGAACAAAATGCAATGAGAACCAAAATTAGGGACAATTCATTTGCAGCTGGAAATAATTGGAGGAGCCTTATAGAGAAAGTAACCATTGAGCTAAGACTTCAAAGATCTTGTGATAAGGGACAAGGCATTCCAGGCAAAGAGAACAGTAAAAGTGACTATTTAACAAACGTTCACTATCCACAGGGTGTAGTTACACTACCCAAATGGTGTAGTTACTTTAGAAATAAAAACTTTGAAAGAGAGAGACCTTCAAGATGGCAGAGCAGTAAGACGTGGAGATCACCTTCCTCCCCACAAATACATCCGAAATACATCTACATGTGGAACAACTCCTACAGAACACCTACTGAACCCTGGCAGAAGACCTCAGACTTCCCAAAAGGCAAGAAATTCCCCACGTACCTGGGTAGAGCAAAAGAAAAAAGAAACAACAGAGACAAGAGAATAGGGACGGGACCTGCACCAGTGGGAGGGAGCTGTGAAGGAGGAAAGGTTTCCACACACTAGGAAGCCCCTTCGCGGGCGGAGACTGCGGGTGGTGGAGGGGGGAAGCTTCGGAGCCACAGAGGAGAGCGCAGCCACAGGGGTGCGGAGGGCAAAGCGGAGAGATTCCCGCACAGAGGATCAGTGCTGACCAGCACTCACCAGCCCGAGAGGCTCGTCTGCTCACCCGCCAGGGCGGGCGGGGCTGGGAGCTGAGGCTCAGGCTTCGGTCGGATCCCAGGGAGAGGACTGGGGTTAGTGGCGTGAACACAGCCTGAAGAGGTTTGCGCACCACAGCTAGCCGGGAGGGAGTCCGAGAAAAAGTCTGGAACTGCCAAAGAGACAAGAGAGCATTGCTTCGGGGTGCGCAAGAAGAGGGGATTCAGAGCACCGCCTAAACGAACTCCAGAGATGGGCGCAAGCCACGGCTGTCAGTGCGGACCCCAGAAACGGGCATGAAACGCTACAGCTGCAGCTGCTGCGACCAAGAAACCTGTGTGCAAGCACAGGTCGCTATCCACACCTCCCATCCTGGGAGGCTGTGCAGCCCGCCACTGCCAGGGTCCCGTGATCCAGGGACAACTTCCCCTGGAAAACACAGGGCGCACCTCAGGCTATTGCAACGTCGCACGAGCCTCTGCTGCCGCAGGCTCGCCCCGCATCCGTACCCCTCCCTCCCCGCGGCCTGAGTGAGCCAGAGCCCCCGAATCAGCTGCTCCTTTAAACCCGTCCTCTCTGAGCGAGGAACAGATGCTCTCAGGCGACCTACACGCAGAGGCGGGACCAAATCCAAAGCTGAACCCCAGGAGCTGTGAGAACATGAAGAGAAAGGGAAATCTCTCCCAGCAGCCTCACGAGCAGCGGATTAAATCTCCACAATCAACTTGATGTACCCTGCAACTCTGGAATACCTAAATAAACAATGAATCATCCCAAAATTGAGGCAGTGGACTTTGGGAGCAACTGTAGACTTGGGGTTTGCTTTCTGCATCAAATTGTTTCTGGTTTGATGTTTATCTTAGTTTCATATTTAGAGTTTATTATCATTTGTAGATTTGTTTATTGATTTGGTTGCTCTCTTCCTTTTTTTAATATATAGATTTTTTTTTCCTTTTTCTCTTTTTGTGGGAGTGTATGTGTATGCTTCTTTGTGTGATTTTGTCTGTATACCTTTGCTTTTACCATTTGTCCTAGGGTTCTGTCTGTCCTTTTTTTGTATATGTTTTAGCACTTGTTATCATTGGTGTATTTGTTATTTCGTTTGGTTGCTCTCTTCTTTCTTGCTTTCTTTTCCTTTTTTATTACTTTTTAATTTTTTTATTTTTAATAATTTTTTTATTTTTAATTTTAATAACTTTGTTTTTCTTTCTTTCTTTATTTCACTCTTTTCTTCTGAGCCATGTGGCTGACAGGGTCTTCGTGTTTCGGCCAGATGTCAGGCCTGTGCTTCTGAGGTGGGAGAACCGAGTTCAGGACATTGGTCCACAAGAGACCTCCTGGCTCCATGAAATATCAAACTGCGTAAGCTCTCCCAGAGATCTCCATTGCAACGCTAAGACCCAGCTCCACTCAACAACCAGCAAACTACAGTGCTGGACAACCTATGCCAAACAACTAGCAAGACAGGAACACAACCCCACCCATTAGCAGACAGGCTGCCTAAAATCATAATAAGGTCACAGGCACCCCAAAACACACCAGCGGATGTGGTCCTGCCCATCAGAAAGACAAGATCCAGCCTCATCAACCAGAACACAGGCACCAATTCCCTCCACCAGAAAGCCTATACAACCCACTGAACCAACCTTAGCCACCGGGGGCAGAACCCAAAAACAATGGGAACTAAGAACCTGCAGCCTGTGAAAAGGAGACCCCAAACACAGTAAGTTAAGCAAAATGAGAAGACACAGAAACACACAGCAGATGAAGTAGCAAGTTCCTGATCCTCTAAGATCAGGAACAAGACAAGGTTGTCCACTCTCACCGCTATTATTCAACATAGCTTTGGAAGTTTTAGCCACAACAATCAAAGAAAAATAAATAAAAGGAATCCAAATCAGAAAAGAGTAAGTAAAGCTGGCACTGTTTGCAGATGACATGATACTATACATAGAGAACCCTAAAGATGCTACCAGAAAACTACTAGAGCAAATCAATAAATTTGGTAAAGTAGCTGGACACAAAAGTAATGCACAGAAATCTCTTGCATGATGACAAATTTGAAAGAGAAATTAAGGAAACACTCCCATTTACCACTGCAACAATAAGAATAAAATACCTAGGAATAAACCTACCTAAGGAGACAAAAGAACTGTATGCAGAAAACTATAAGACACTGATGAAAGAAATTAAAGATGATACAAACAGATGGAGAGATATACCATCTTCTTGGATTGGCAGTCAACATTGTGAAAATGACTATACTACCCAAAGCAATCTACAGATTCAATGCAATCCCTATCAAACTACCAATGGAATTTTTCAAAGAACTAGAACAAAAAATTCACAATTTGTATGGAAATACAAAAGACCCTGAATAGCAAAAGCAACCTTGAGAAAGAAAAACGGAGCTGTAGGAATAAGGCTCCCAGACTTCAGACTATACTACAAAGCTACAGTAATCAAGACAGTATGGTACTGGCACAGAAACAGAAATATAGATCAATGGAACAGGATAGAAAGCCCAGAGATAAACCCACGCACATATGGCCACCTTATTTTTGATAAAGGAGGCAACAATATACAATGGAGAAAAAACGGCCTCTTCAACAAGTGGTGCTGGGAAAACTGGACAGCTACATGTAACAGAATGAAATTAGAACACTCCCTAACACCATACACAAAAATGAACTCAAAATGGATTAAAGACCTAAATGTAAGGCCAGACACTATAAAACTCTTAGAGGAAAACATAGGCAGAACACTCTACGACATAAATCACAGCAAGACCTTTTTTGACCCACCTCCTAGAGCAATGGAAATAAAAACAAAAATAAACAAATGGGACCTAATGAAACTTAAAATATTTTGCACAGCAAAGGAAAACATAAACAAGACAAAAAGACAACCCTCAGAATGGGAGAAAATATTTGCAAATGAAGCAACTGACAAAGGATTATTCTCCAAAATTTACAAGCAGCTCATGCAGCTCAATATCAAAAAAACAAACAATCCAATCTAAAAATAGGCAGAAGGCCTAAACAGACATTTCTCCAAAGAAGACATACAGATTGCCAACAAACACATGAAAGAATGCTCAACATCCCTAATCATTAGAGAAATGCAAATCAAAACTACAATGAGGTATCACCTCACACCTGTCAGAATGGCCATCATCAAAAAATCTACAAACAATAAATGCTGGAGAGGGTGTGGAGAAAAGGGAACCCTCTTGCACTGTTGATGGGAATGTAAAATTGATACAGCTACTGTGGAAAACAGTATGAAGGTTCCTTAAGAAACTAAAAGTAGAACTACCATACCACCCAGCAATCCCACTACTGGGCATATACCCTGAGAAAACCATAATTCAAAAAGAGTCATGTACCACAATGTTCATTGCAGCTCTATTTACAATAGCCAGGACATGGAAGCAACCTAAGTGTCCATCAACAGATGAATGGATATAGAAGATGTGGCACATATGTACAATGGAATATTACTCAGCCATAAAAAGAAACGAAATTGAGTTATTTGTAGTGAGGTGGATGGACTAGAGTCTGTCCTACAGAGTGAAGTAAGTCAGAAAGAGAAAAACAAATACCGTATGCTAACACATATATATGGAATCTAAAAAAGAAAGAAAGAAATGGTTCTGAAGAACCTACAGGCAGTACAGGAATAAAGACGCAAACGTAGAGAATGGACTTGAGGACACAGGGAGGGGGAAGGGTAAGCTGGGACGAAGTGAGAGAGTGGCATGGTCTTATATACACTACCAAATGTAAAATAGATGGCTAGTGGGAAGCAGCCACATAGCACAGGGAGATCAGCTCGGTGCTTTGTGACCACCTAGAGGCGTGGGGTAGGGATGATGGGAGGGAGACACAAGAAGGAGGAGATATGGCGATATATGTATATGTATAGCTGATTCACTTTGTTATAAAGCAGAAACTAACACACCATTGTAAAGCAGTTATACTCAAATAAAGATATTTTTTTTAAAAAACTTTGGAAGACTACACACTCTTCCAATAATAACCAATCTCTGAATACCTTTGGAACTGTCTTCAAGGTCTACCTACATTGGCACTGAAGAAAATCTATTTCATATGGCTTTGGGTTGTTTAAACCCAAATCTGTACTACCTAGCTTAATTTCCCACCTCACACTTCCTTCGAAGGTTGAATATATATGATTCACGTACACAGCATGTGCTCAATATATTGAATGAAGTCAGTGAAGTAACAAACCCAGAATTGCCACCACTGGGGACAATAAAAATGTCACATTACTTCATCATAGTCACCAGTTCATAGTGAAGAAGAATTGCCTGGTGAAAAAGAAAAAAGCACACCACTTATTAACTGTTTAACCATGTGCATATTATATAACCTTGCTAAGCTTCAATTTCCTCTTTTACAAAATAACGTTAACAATAGTTGCTTTGTAAAGCTATTGTTAGGATCAAATTCAACTAATATTAGGTTAAATCACATGGAATTGCTATTTTGTAGGTAAATGATCAGCATTTTAATGTGATTCAGCCCAGTGGAACAGTGATTAGGATGTAGTAAATGCTCAATTTATGCTAAGAATAAATCTTCATTGTGTATACATGATAAATGCCAGTTTAAACTTAGTTATATTATTTAATAGCAGTAAACGAGTTAGTCGCTCACTGTCCTAGCCACAGTTTCCTCATCTGTAAATTGCAGTTGATCTTATTTCCCTTGTAGATATAAGGATAAAAAAATTCAAAATATCTGATGCAAAGAGGTCACTCAACCAATAGAAACCTGGATGATTGCAAAAGAACAAGGTCTATAAAAAGATTACAGTATTCCAGAAAAGAATGATAGGGAGAAAGTTTGTTCAAGAGCAGGTTACATCCATAGGTATTCTGGTCTCATGTTAAAGTGTTCTGTATTGAAATCCTATGACCTTGCATGTAATTCTAAAGAACTTTAGTGTTGGAGCTGACTTAATTAAGGCTCAGTAGAGAACTGAGTAGGCGCTTGCCAGAAGACACTGGAAGTCTGATTTATACTGTCTGAGTCCATTTAAGTATCCAGAATGCCCAAAGTCTAAAAACCCTATTCAAACAGTAACCGTCATGATCAAATTAAAACTACATGTTTTGTGCGTGTGTAAAAGTATGGCATGGGGATCAAAACTAGATGTGAAATACTCAGAGGGATCTGATTAACAGTAGAAGTTCCTGACCTAGAAGCACATAAAGAATGTATTCATTCATACCATCAGAAGTTATTATTATTATCTATAATAATAATAAACTAAGTCATGATAGCATGCAAAAGTGCTGGACAGACATGGTTTTTATCAAGTGTGTAACGCTAATAGCCATCCAATAAGGTAATTATTTGGGTTAACTTTTGGAATATCTGAGAAGTAGTGTGTAGGGTTTGTAAGAGGATACTGACGTACTCAGGGAAGTGTTTTATTGATGTTCAGAATGTGTGCTTGGGGACTTGCATCTCACACACATAGTTTAGAGGGCACAACTTAATGTGGTGCTGAAAATAATTACCAAATCTCAAAAGATTTCTTCACTTAGAATTTGGATCAGGGATGATGTGAGTTATCCTCAAGGGAATTTCTTGGAGAGTGTCATTTTTTTAAAAGGAAAAAAAGAAAAGAAAGACATCCTGAGCTATACGCTGAAACATTCAGATGGGGAGAGGGGAGAGGCTTCAATTACATCTAAATTAAAAAAATAGAAAAAAAAGAAGGGGTACTTAAAAAAAATGCCTAAAGTGATCAAACACCATAAAAACACATTTAGAACATGGTAGCTGTTCAATGTATATTTTTCTGATTAACTTATTAATTAACAACTATGTAAGAGTGGGTGAATTGCAACTTTTATTAACACACCTGAAAGTTATAATTTCTACTTCAAAATCAGCTTCTGGAAAAATCCCATTTCCTCAGTTGCTATCCAAAGGGAAGATAAAAAATTAGATGTTCACCATTCAAATGTAAGAATGTGTTAGACCATAAAAGGTTAAAAACAGCATGATGTCAGATAATTGGCAAAGGAAATGGGGTTGATGAGAGCCCCCTGAGCATGAAGTAACTCCCTGATCTGTACAGTGTTCAGTGAAATAGAAACTAGAAGACACAGTGAGATAACATGTTGGACAAGTGACACCCTCAGATGTCAGACCATGCTGGGTTTAAATCCCAGATCTTCTATTTTTAGGACATGGCGATTTGGGCAAAACTTTGGGCAAAAATCCTAAAAATTTTGCCTCAGTGTCTTTATCTGCAACATGGCCATAATTGTGCCTCCCTTACAAATTTGTCATAAGGATTAAGAAGGATAAGTGAGATAATATATGTGAAAGGTCCTGCGATATAAGAGGAGTTCACTATATGTTTATTTACAAAACACATGTACTTACAAAAAAAGAATGTTATCTAGCAGGAAACAGTAACAGGAGCCAAAGGCAGCACGAGCCAAACTCAGAAATCTAAGAGAGAGATGCCAAACTGGAAGCTCAGATGCCAAGTTTAGGAAGCAGGGGTGACAGTCAGGTAGCATCACACCACTCTGCTGGAACAGAATTAGCCAAACTTGGGTTAATGAAGACAATGTGTCTGAAGCGGGCAAAGAGGGGAGTTTACAAGGAATTCCAGTCTAAGTCACCTTTAATGAGCCATCCAACACTTGCATTTTAGAATTCCATGCTTTGCTTAAAGTTTTCTCCACTAGCTCCCATTTCTAGCCTGGGAGGCAGCATGGTAGAGTAGTTCATTCCTGGGTCTTAGCAAACCGTCCTTTAACACCTCAGCATTGTGACTTTGGGCAAATTCTTGTAACGGACATTTGCCACTCTTTTCAGTTACTTATTATCTTAACTCCTTTCACATATTTGGGATATTTTCTACCTTACAAATCTTGGTTAGAGCATAGCCTAATTCTCAGCATAGAAGCTAAAGAAGTTGGATGCTTGCTTTTTTAACCTCCTCAGCAGACAGGACTTGAGCATTTGAAGTGGCCAATCAGCAGCATTCACCATGAATTAGAAGCTCATAACCCAAAGATTCAGAGCCATAGAGAAACTCCTCCTTTAAAGATTACCATTGAAAAATAACATTCCAGGACTAATGCTGGTCTCCAGTGTCCCCTCATTTCTAGCTCTGTTCCAGCAGCAGCAATATTTTCCTTCATGAACCAATTTTCTAGAGTTGATTTTGGGTAGCGTTGTTTGGAGTATCCTCTGAACCTGATTTTCCAATCAACCTATCAATTCTTTTAGTAAATTCCTTTTTCCTAAATCAGACATATTAGTACTGAGACTAACACATTGCTCTTTAGCATCAGTTACCTCAACTATAAAATGGGGAAAATAGCAGTTTCTGATTATAGGAAACTGTAATAATTCACATAGAGGAGGCATATAAAATGCTTAAAGGAGTTCCTGAAATACCTATTTTTCTTAATAACTGGTAGCCATTATTATTTAGTGTTTTAGTTTTTACAGGGAAATTTTGCAAACACTATATTATTGAAAGTTTGCAACAACACTTGAAGAAGATATTACTTTTACTAATTTGGAACCACAGGTCCATCAACATTAAGCATACAGAATGAAGAAAACTAGATGTCCTGAGAAAATCACTAGGAAAAACCACCATTAAGATAGCATATGAAATGGTAGGAATGGATGAGCTCAGTGCAATAAAGAGTGTAGTGAGAAGAGGGCTCCAACGTCTCATGACCTCTAATGTTTAAAGGTCCAGTAGAGATGAGATGTGTGTAAGCAATACTGAAAAGAAAAGAATAAAAAGGTTGAAAAAATTTTTTGGTCAAAAAGCCAAAAGAAAATCATATTTCAAGAAAGGAGGGTCAATTATTCTCCTGCAAATTCTTGTCCATCTCCCTGCTGAAGGAAGAAGAAATATGCAGGGCTGGAGATATAGAGAGGGTGGGAGGAATATGGGTGGCATGATTTGGTAAAGGAGGAAAATAGGGCATTGCTGAAGCAGGAATGACCAGAGGCATCTTGTTTGGTAGTTTCTAAGTAGGGTATCCCACAGGTCAATATAGAGTGTCTGACAGAGTGTAGCAAGGTGCAGTGGGGGCTGGACCTGGTGTATAAGAAGGGATCCAATATCAGGCAATATCATGGGAAGGACACAGCTACAGGAATCTCCAGGAAGGTTGTTATCCTTGAAGTCAAAGTAAGACTTACTCAGAATCCTGGTTACCAGACCTTTTCAAATATGATACTATTTGTTTTTTTTTTTTTTAATCGGGAACTGCATCCAAATTCAAAAATGAGACCTAAAAAGAGATGTTTGATCACTAGCCAAGCTAAGAGTTAAGCCAAGGCTCACATACAGTATAGGACTGGAGCAAAAAGAGAAATTCAGTGTAAAACAATCAAACAACAACAACAAAGCAGCACTAGGTAGAGGATCAAGGCTTATAGGCAAGTTAGGTGACAGCCAGCGCCTCAGCGAGCACTCACTGTTGAGAGCCAGCTCCAGACACATCGTGAGAGAGGATGATGGAAATAAAAGTGCAAGGAGAATGAGGCTCCTAATGTGCTGGGAGGGACTGGATACATGAGCCTGCAGGGGAGCCGTCTCAGGTATCCAGGCTGAAGGGGCTGGAAGAGGGAAGAAAGAAAGGGAAGAGAGGAAAAGAAGGAAGGAAAGAGGAAGAAGGTAATATAAAGAAGGAAAGCATGGAGAGTAAGAGAACTATAAGAAGATTTAAGGGGGAAAGAAAGAAAACAGAAAAGAGGAAGGTGGAAGTGTGAGAGAGAATGACAGAAAATGAGGGAGAGAAGATCTATATGTTAAAGCAGGAAGACATGACTGAATCATTGGGAGAGAGAGGGTGCAAAAATGTTTGAAATGTAGGTAAAATGTAACTTAATTATCTGAGGTCATCAATAACACATGGGGGGGACATCACATCATGTTGTAACTGCAAGAGTACCAAAGAGTTACGTTTCTACATTTATAAACAGATATCTTTTGGCAAGTGAATCAAAAAGGCCTCCATAAGACATGCAATTCTGGGCTTCAGTCCATTCACTCTGTGAATTAATTGATTTTATTTGAACTCTGCTGTTTTCAGTTGGAGAATTCACTGTGAACATGTTGTACATCTCTCAGATATCAAATAGCAAATGCACTGCAGCCAGATACTGAAACAGAACAAGAAATTGTTCTTTAATCAGACAGAGGTTTCTCCATGATTAGGAAAGACAACCAAGAGGTAAATAAATAAGACAAACAGCTAAACACTTTAAAATATCTTACACATTTCTCCTTTCACTTGGGAAGCAGAAGCTCCACTGGAAACCAACAACATTGATGAATCTTACATGCATACTGTTACATGAAAGGAGCCAGTTTGAAAGACTTCATACTCTATGATTTCATTTATATGACATTTCAGAAAATGCAAAATGATAGAAATAGAGAAAAGATCAGTGGATACCAGAGATCTGTAGAGGGGAAGTGTTGATTAGGTGAAGCACAAGGATTTTTAGGGCAATGAAACTCTTTTGTATGGTACTATGGTGGTAGATTTGTGCCACCATGCATTTGTCAATATCTATAGACCTTAACAACAATGAAAATAAACTAAATATGATTTACTGATTTATAAATATATCCATTTAAAACACACAAACAATATGTACATTTTCAAGGGTTTATAAGCACTTACTTTATGCCAGGCACTAACTTTATGCTGTATATGTATTAATCAATTTAATCATCAAATAATGATACACAAATTAGGAAACTGAAGAATGGAGAGGCTAAACAGCTTGCCCAAGTCACAGTGGCAGAGTGAGGAGTGGAACCCAGGTTCCAATGCCTGCATTCTTAACAGTGTGCTATACATATATCAAATATACCATTTGTGTGACAACTGTGAAGAGGGAGGAAATAGCAAAGGTAGGGAAAGAGAATGAAGGGAGAAAGTACAAAAATATAACGAGAAAAAAGGGCACCTACAAATGCTGATGATGAGAGTCAACCAGACGGAGGAGGATGATTAACTTAAATCTGTGCATCTGATGTTAAAAAAAAAAAAGTGCTGACATTAGCCAGAAAATTCTGATTACTCTTCAATCTTAGGTAACCAAACATTTTAGATACATGGTTTTTACTAAATCAGCAAATTTGTAGACCAGAAATGTCTAGCCCAACAGATTCATGAGTACCTGCCTAGAACATCTAAAGGACAACTCCCAGATCCCTTAACTCTGGAGACCTCCTCACCACTTGCTTGGGCTATAGTACCAACACACATATTCCTGATTCGTGCTTAAATTTATTGACTAGAATTTCTCTCAGTTGAAGATCAGTTTATTGTCTAGCATCTAGTTTCTATCCCCCACCTAGCATACATGTCTATTTCTCAAACATTTCTTCTCCTACTCTATTTTGCCCCTCAGCTCTCTATGACATGACCTTGGCCTTGTAGATACTAACCAGTATTTATCCATCCACCTGTCCATGGATGTATTCAGCCAACAGACACTGAGTCCTCACTGTATGCCATGCACTGTGCCAGGCACCAAGGATAAAGGGACAAGTTGGACATGAATCCTAATGACAAGAAACACACATTTCAAGAAGGAAGCCTAACATACAAATAAATGAGTGCAGTAAAATGAAACCCAACTCATTGGATTATCACTGGAGATAAATGAAATAATATATATAACTCAATAAATGGTTCAGCATCCTGCATGACACAGAGCTAGAGTTCAATAAATACTATATACTTGCCTATTTGCAATTTCTTTAATGTCTTTTTGGGAATGTGTGATTCCCTTTTTGGTTAAATGTCTCCCCACATATTTTCTTTCCTTTCAAAAATCCTCAGGATGTGACTGTGGCCCTGCTACTGCTCATATTTATGAGCAAAATAACAAATATATCAGGTACACATTTAGTTTCAGAAAAAATACCAGGGACTTTCTCTACAGTACATTTTCCTCCTTGCCTGCTCATTTTTCAGATCTCTCCTTCTCCAGCTCTTTTCTATGGTATGAAAAGATATAGTGCTTTTGAATCGCAACAATTTAATCTATACAACAACTGTTTCTTTAAATAAAAATTATCATTTACCATTATAAAAGGTATGAATTATTGAAACTTTTGAGAACAAATCAAATATTGCAAAGCCTCCATAAAGGTGAAAGAGGCCAAATGTCATCTGTATTAGTCTGCAAGTGCTGCCATAACAAAATACCACAGACTAGGTGGATTAAACAACATAATTTATTTTTTCACAGTTCTTGAGGCTAGAAATCCAAGATCAAGGTGTTGGAAGGGTTGTTTTCTCCTGAGGGCTCTCTCCTTAACGTGCATATGACTGCCTTTTCACTGTGTCCTCACATGGTCTTTTCTCTATGTATGCTTCTGGTGTCTTCCTCTTCTCATAAGGACACCAGTCCCTATTGGATTAGTACCCCACCCTGATGATCTCATTTAACCTTAATTACCTCCTGAAAGGCCCTACCTCAAAATCTTGTTGCATTGGGGGTTAAATCTTCAAAATATGAATTAAAGGGGAGAACACAATTCAAGCCATAACATCATACTTAGAAGCACAATATCTTTATTCCTAAGGAAAACATCACTGTGTGTGCTACACTAGTTGATGTAAAACCTGTAGCTCTACCACAAAAACCAAGGTGATCGTTGGAGAGTGATGTCATCAAAATGGCAAAATAGTTTTCTGCCATCTCACCCCAAAGAAGATTGATTTTGACAATCGTCCATGGACAAGAGTGTTTTTGTGGAAGTCCAGAAAAGAAATTCTAGCCCACAATTGGAAAAAATTGACATATTGAAGAAGGTAAGAGGAACAGTTTCACTTTACCTGCAACACCTCTCCCCAAATGTGGCACAGCTCAGTACCAAAGGAACATGATAACTTTCTAGTAACAGACCTCAGAAAGACCTTCTAGGCTCTTGATTTCTCCCACAAAGGAAGATGAAAGCATGTGAGTGAACACCTGGCTTCCCCAGCTGTACAGGATGCTGTCAAAAATATCCACTTCTTTCTTGTCCCACTTAGAATACCGAGGTGTGCTGCACAACTAAGGGGTGGGGAGCCATTTGGAGAAAAACAGCCAGGCCTCTCAGAAGGCATCAAAGGGATTATCTTACTAATTGCATAGCAGACTCCATCAGGAAGCCTGAACTCCCACAATGTTCAGTGTGTCTCACCTACACACACCCCCACTTCATGGTTGGTTCCTTGTGCAAACCCCTGAGGACAGCAAGAACAAGCCTTTGCAGACTAGTGAGTATGTACAAAAGTCATCCCAGTTTTGCAGGATTGGGAGAAAGCCTACAAATGTGAGCATTCAACACCACCCTAGGCGAAGTAAATGGGAGGCCATCAGCTCCTGAGCTGGCTCTGCAGGATCAAGGGAAAGTACACAATCTTAAGAATTCCTTCACAAGAGGGAAAAAGAAGTATGAAGTAAGCATAATGAAAAGGTCTGAAGAGGTCCTCAGAATCCCTAACAGGGCTGACGGAAGATATTTCTCTCCTGAAACCAGTCAATACAGAGTGGAGGAGGTGACTGCTTCTTCAATGCAAAGAGAGCAATGCACGACTTCAAGGAGCATGAAAAGTCAAGGAAACATGACACACTAATGGCACATGCTAATTTTCCAGTAACTGACCTCAAAGAAATGGAGATCTGTGATTTGCCCTATCGTTATTTTATGGAAGCTCAGTGAACTAAGAAAATGCAGGAAGACAATTCAACAAAATCAAGAAAACAATGCACAAAGAAAATGAGAAGTTTAACTGAGAGGCAGAAATCATAAAAAATAAAAATAAAAAACAGAAATTCTGGAGCTGAAGAATACAGTGTATGAACTGAAAAATCAGCATCAGACTTGATCAACCACAACAAAGAATTGGTGAGACAGAAGACCATTTGAAATTATCTTCAAAAGAGAACAAAGAATAAAGAATAAAAAAGAGTGAAGAAAGCCTACATAAACTGTGGGATAACATGAAAAGAAATAATGTATGTATTTTTTGAGTCTCTGAAGAAAGGAGAAAAGGGACAGGAAGGGGAGGAAAGTTTATTTAAAGAAATAATGGCTGAGAACTTCACAAATTTGGGGAAAGATTTGATATCCAAGTTAATGAAACTCATAGATCCCCAAACAAATTCAACTCAAAGAGATCTTCTCCAAGACATTAAAATAAAACTGTCAAATCAAAGATGAAGAGAGAATTTTAAAAGCAGTGAGAGAAAAAAAAACAAACTTCTCACATACAAAAGAAGCCCCATAAGGCTGATTTATCAGCAGAAACATTGCAAGCCAGGAGAAAGTAGGATGATTTATTCAATGTGCTGAAAGAAAAAAAGAAAGAAAGGGGGAAAAAAAGTTTCCAATGAAGAATAATTTACCCAGAAAAGCTAACCTTCAGAAATGAAGGAGAAATAAAGGCTTTCTCAGACAAATAAAACCTGAGGGAATTTATCAATACTAGACCTGCATTTCAAGAAATGCTGAAATATTCCAGCTGAAATGAAAGAATGATTATTAGTAACATGAAAACATATGAAAATACAAAACACAATGGTAGAGGTAAGTATACAGTCAAATTCAAAATACTTTAATACACTAATATGGTGGTGTGTTAATAATTTACCTTTAGTATAAACATTAAAACACAAAGTATTGAAATAACTATAGCTACAATAACTTGTTAATGCATACACAATGTAAAAAGATGTAAATGGTTAATTCAAAAACATAAAATGTGGAAAGGGGAGTAAAAGGATAAGGTTTTGTATGTGATCAAATTTAAGTTGTCATCAGCTTAAAATGGACTGTTACATCTGTAAGAGGTTTTAGGTAAGCCTCCTGGTAACTACAAAGCAAAAATTTACTGTAGATGCACAAGAGATTAAGATTAGGAATCAAAGCATACTATTACAGAAAGTCATCAAATCACAAAAGAAGACAGCAAGAGAGGAAAAAAGGAACAAGGGACTACAAAACAGTCAGAAAAAAATTAATAAAATGGCATTGGTAATTCCTTACCTGATAATAATACTTTAAATATAAATGGATTAAATTCTCCAATAAAAAGGCATAGAGTGTCTAAATGGATAAAAAATAAGATCCAACTATAATGCTGCCTACAAGACACTCACTTCACCTTTAAAGACACACATAAGTTCAAAGTGAAGGTATGTAAAAAAGATATTCCATGCAAATAGAAACCAAAAGAGAGTAGGGGTATCTATATTAATCATAAAAATAAATTTTAAGTCAAAAATTATAAAAAGGGAAAAATAAGGTCATTATGTAATGATAAAGGGGTCAATTCATGAAGAGAATAAACAGTTGTTGTAAATATATATGCATCCAACATCAAAGCATCTAAATATGTTAAACAAATACTAACAGACTTTCACTGATGAATTCTACCGAACATTTAAAGAGGAAGATATGCCAATGCTTCTCAAATTCATCCAAAAAAATGAAGAGGAAGGAACACTCCCATACTCATTTTATGGGTCTAGCTTTACCCTGATATCAAAGCCAGAAGAGGACAGTACAGTAAAATAAAACTACAGACCAATATCCCTGGTAAATATAGATGCAAAAATTCTCAACAAACACTAGCAAACAGAATTCAACAGCAAATATAAAAGATCACACATCATGATCAAATACAATTTATCCCTGGGATGCAAGGATGTTTTGACATTTGCAAATCAATAAATTTATATAATACACCACATTAATAGAGTGAAAGATTAAAATGTATGATCATCCCAATAGATGCAGAAAAAACATTTGACAAAATTTAACATCCTTTAATGATAAAAATTCTCAATAAATTGTGTATAGAAGGAATATATCTCAAAAAAATAAAGGCCAAATATGAGACAAGCCCACAACGAATGTAATACTCAACAATGAAAGATTAAAAGCTTTTCCTTTAAGATCAGGAATGAGACAAAAGTGTCCATTCTCACCACTCCTATTCAACAAAGTACTGGAAGTCCCAGCCAGAGCAATTAGGCAAGAAAAAGAAATTTAAAATATACAAATTGGAAAGAAAGAAGTAAAAGTGTCTATATTTGCAGATGACATGATCTTATACATATAAAATGCAACATACCCTACAAAAAACTGTTAGAACCAATAAAACTTTGAGTAAAGTTGCAGGATATGAAGCAAACATACAAAAATCAGTTGTGTTTCTATACACTAACAACAAACTATCTGAAAAAGAAAGAAAACAATCCCTTTTATAATTGCATCAAAAACAATAAAATACTTAGGAATAAATTTAACCCAGGAGATTAAAGATTTGTACCTGAAAACTATAAGACTATGATGAAAGAAATTTAAGAAGATATAAATAAATAGAAAGATATTCCATGTTCATGGATTGGAAGAACTAATATTGTTAAAATGTCACATTACCCAAAGCCATCCATAGATTCAGTGCAATCCCTATCACAATTCCAATGGCATTTTTCACAGAAAGAGATCAAACAATCCTAAAATTCATAGGGAGAACAAAAGACCTGAAATAGCTAAATCAATTCTGAGAAAGAATAACAAAGCTGAAGGCATCACACATCTGTATTTCAAACTATAATACAAAAACTGTAGTAATGAAATCAGTATTGCAATGGCATAAAAAACAGACACATAGACCAATGGAACAGAATCAAGAGCCCAGAAATAAATCCACACATATATGGTCAACTAATATGTTTAAAGGGAGCCAAGAAGACTCTGTGGGAAAAGGATAGTCTCTTTAATAAACAGTGCTGGCATAAAAAGAAACGAAAGTGAGTTGTTTGTAGTGAGGTGGATGGATCTAGAGTCTGTCATACAGAGTGAAGTAAGTCAGAAAGAGAAAAACAAATACCGTATGCTAACACATATATATGGAAAATAAAAAAACAAATACCGTATGCTAACACATATATATGGAATCTAAAAAAACAAATACCGTATGCTAACACATATATATGGAAAATAAAAAAAACAAATACCGTATGCTAACACATATATATGGAGTCTAGAAAAAAAAAAAAAGTTCTGAAGAAGCTGGGGGCAGGACAGGAATAAAGACGCAGATGTAAAGAATGGACTTGAGGACACAGGGAGGGGGAAGGGTAAGCTGGGACGAAGTGAGAGAGTGGCATGGACTTATATATACTACCAAACATAAAATAGATAGCTAGTGGGAAGCAACCGCATAGCACAGGGAGATCAGCTCTGTGCTTTGTGACCACCTAGAGGGGTGGGATAGGGAGGGTGGGAGGGAGACGCAAGATGGAGGGGATATGGGGATATATGTATATGCATAGCTGATTCACTTTGTTATAAAGCAGAAACTAACACACCATTGTAAAGCAATTATACTCCAATAAAGATGTTAAAAAATAAATAAATAAACAGTGCTGGGAAAATTTGATATCCACATGCAAAAAAAGTGAAATTGGACCCTTATATCAAACACAAAATTTAATTCAAACAGATTAAATACTTGAATGGAACCCCTGAAACTGTAAAACTTTTGAAGAAACATAGGAAAAGAGCTCCTTGACAACAGTTTTGGCTATTTTTTTTTTAAGCTATGACACCAAAAGCAAAAACGATGAAAGCAAAAATAAACAGGTGGGACATCAAACTGAAGAGCTTCTTCATAGCAAAAGAAACAATCAACAAAATGATAAGGTAACATATGGAATGGGAGAAAATATTTGCAAACCATATATCTGATAAAGGATCTCATTCAACTCAATAGTAAAAACATAAATAATCTGATTTAAAACTGGGTAGAGGACGATAGACATTTTTCCAGAGAAGACACCTAATTTGCCAACAGGTACATGAAAAGATTTTCAACATCACTAATCATCAAGGAAATGTAAATCAAAACCAAAATGAGATATCACCTCGCACGAGTTAGAATGGCTATTCTCAGAAAGACAAGAGATAAATGTTGGCAAGGATGTGGAGGCATTGTTGGTAGGAATGCAAACTGGTGCAGCCACTATGGAAAACAGTATGGAGGTTCTTCAAAAAAGTAGAAGTCGGACTAACGCATGATCCCACTTCTGGGAATGTATAGAAAGGAAATGAAATCACTATCTCAAAGAGACATCTGCATCCCCATATTCACTGCAGCATTTTCACAGTAGTCAAGGCGTGGAAGCAACCGCTGTGTCCATCAGTAAATGAGTGGATAAAGAAAATGTGGTATATATAAAAAAGGGAATTCAGCCATAAAAAAGAAAGAAATCCTGCCATTTGAAACATGGACGAAACTTGAAGGCATTATGCGAAGTCAGAGAAAAACAAACGCTGTATAATATCACTTATAAGTGGAATCTAAAAAAGTCAAACTCATGGAAACAGAGAGTGGAATGACGGTTGCCAGGGGCTGGATTGTGGAGGAAGTGGGGAGATTTTGGTCACAGAGTACAAACTTCCAGTTATAAGATGAGTAAGTTCTGTGGATCTAATGTACAGCATGGTGACTATAGTTAACAAGACTATATTATATACTTGAAAGTTGCTAAGAAAGTGGATCTTAATTTTTCTTACCTCCCCCAACAAAAATGGTAATTTTATGAGGTGGTAGAAGTGTTAACTAATCTTATTGTGGTAGTCATTTAGCAATACTTATGTGTATGAAATAAACATGTTGTACACCTTAAAGTTACACAATGTTATATGTCAATTGTACATCAATAAAGCTGGGGGGGAAAGGCAATTGTTAAAAAAGCTTCATTTGCCCTATCTCCTCCTGCTGAATTATGAAAGGTCTAGAGTTCACTGCATTTATTCCTTAATTTATCCATTAGCATAAAACAGAAGCTGAACTAATGTTTTGATAACAAGGGCATTGGTATTGAAGTTTGAGCTGAGTTTCAGTGATGACTCTGATACTTGTCAGTGGTAAGATCTTGGACCATTTATTTAATGTTTTGGAACTTTAGGATGCTCATCTTTAAAATAGGAAAATTAATGCATACTGTATAGGGTTAGTTAAAGTATTAGGAAAAAATATATAAGTAAATCATATGGTGTATTAGTTTTTTATTGATGGTATTATCACAAACAGTAATTTAAAACAATATACATTTATTCTCTTACAGTTCTGGAGGTCAGAAGTCAGGTGTTGGCAGGACTGCTTTCTTCTGGACACTGCAGTGGGTAATCCATTCCTTGCCTTCACTAGCTTCTAGAGGTTGCCAAAATTCTTTTGCTCATGGTCCCTTACATCTTCAAAGCCAGCAGAGCAGCATCTTCTCTCCTTTCTGACTTCCTGCCTCCCTCTTATAAGGATCCTAGTAACTACATTGTGTCCACCTGTATAATCTTGGAAATCTCCCCATCTCAAGACCCTTAATTTAATCACAACTGCAAAGTCACTTTTGCCATATTCGCAAGTTCCAGGAGTTAGGACATAGCCATCTAATGGGCCATTATTCAACCTACCACACATGGCTTATTGTAAACTTGAGTACACATCTTTTGGCTTTGCCTGCACAGTGTCTCCTTCACTCTCTTCCTCATCCTACTCTGGTGGTTGAATTTTGTATCCATGCCCCTTGCCATGTGTCTAGAGAAAAAGGAGGGTATTCTTTAGCCTATTGATTGATTTACTTTGGTAAATGAAATGTTTGGTCAATAAATGTAATGTGAGCAGAGGCTTTAAATGTGCTGTTTGTCTTGGCTTTGTCTTGAGAAGAGGATGCCCTGGATAGCTCCTGGTCCCAAAGGAAAAGACATGTGGAAAAGTGTTATACCCAATCGGTAGACTGAAGTAGAGCTTCCTTAGCCAACTTGTTAGTAAAAATAAAATGTTTGATGTGGTAAGCCCCTGAGATTTTGATGACATCTTTTATTCAGCACCATTGCATCAGTAGTTGACTCATGAAATCCCCTAGGTTAAGTTCCCCAGAAGCAGATCATGAACTAAGGACACTGTCAAAGAATGAAAAAATACACCACAGACTGGGAGAAAACATTTGCAAAAGACGTATCTAATAAAGGACTAGTATCAGGAATATGCAAAGAACTATACGCAAAGAAGATATAAAGAATATACATAAAACCCAACAACACGAAAACAAACCTAATTAAAAAGTAGACTGAAGACCTTAACAGACACGTCACCAAAGAAGATAATCAGGTGGCAAATAAGCCTATGTAATGTTCCACATCATGGGTTATCAGAGAAGTGCACATTAAAACAACAATGAGATACCACTACACACCATTAAAATGTCCAAAATTCAGAACACTGACAACATCAAATGCTGGTGAGGATGTGGAGCACCAGGAGCTCTCATTCCTTGCTGTTGGGAAGGCAAGATGGTACAGCCACCTTGGAAAACATTTTGGTGGTTCCTACAAAACTAAACATACTCTTACCATATGATCCAGCAATCACACTCCTTGGTTTTTATCCAAAGGAGTTGTGAAATATGTCCACATAAACACCCGAACATGGATGTTTGTAGTAACTTTATTCATAATTGCCAAAACTTGAGTTTGTAAGATGTCCACCAGTAGGTGACTGGATAAATAAATTGTGTTCCATCCAGACAATGCAATATTATTCAGAACTAAAAAGAAATCAGCTATCAATCCATGAAAAGACATGAAGGAACCTTAAATGCATAATACTAAGTAAAAGAAAGCAATCTAAAAAGGCTACATGCTGTATGATTCCAACAATATGACGTCCTGGTAAAGGTGAGACTGTGCAGACAGAAAAAAGATAAAAATACCAGTGGTTGCTGGAGGTTAGGAGGGAGGGAGGGATAAATAGGTGAAGCCCAGAAATTTCCTAAAGCAGTGAAGCTACTGTGTATGGTTCTATGATGATGGATACATGCCATTATAAATGTGTCCAAACCCATAGAATGTACAACCCAAGGGTGAACCCTAATGCAAACTATGGATCCTGGATGATAATGATGATCAATGTAGGTTCATCTGTTGTAACAGACATACCACTCTGGTGGGGAAAGTTGACAATGGGGGAAGCTGTGCATGTGTTGAGGCAAGGGATATATGGGAAACCTCTGTACTTCCTCTCAATTTGTCAATAAACCTAAAATTGCTCTTAAAAATAAAGATTATTTTTTTAAAACTTAAAAGACATTACTGTTAGATAATTTTTATAGCTACTTCCCAGGCTATTCTAATCAATAAGATCTTTCTATATCGGTAATCATAATTGTTTTCGACCTGCATTTTCCTTACCTATATGTATGCAAGGGTGAGGAGTATCAGTATCTCTCCTCCAAACTGTACAACACCCAGGTTACCTCAGGTTGCCAGAGGGAAAGGGCAAATGCGTTCACTGGCATTTATTTTCCAAGCAGGATTCTCAGTTTTACATGGATATTAACTCATTTGATCATCAAAACTACCTTATGAAGAAATATTATTATCCTTGTTTAGCAAATGAGAAAAACTAAGGCTCAGAAACATTAAGTAACTTATTCAAAATCACTCAACAAAGGAAAGCGAATATTACTGCAGAAAGTACATGGACTTTTGGGTGAAGGGGACTAAAGTCAGGTCAATTACTGGCTATGAATTTGGGTCAGTAACTTAACAGTTTTGTAGGAACTGACTGAAATGATGTCTCTAAAAGCCTGGTGCATGGTTCATACTTACTAAATAGTGATCCCACCTTCTCCTAGACAGCAGTGGGACTGTGATTTGACTCCACTTCCATCTGACTCCAAAATCCATGCTCTTTGCCCTTCGTAGTCTTCCTGCAGTAAAAGCTGCCTTGTGCAGATTTGGGGCATGTGGTTTTGTGCAGTGCAGAGCTGGAAAAGGATTATTATTCACAGCAGCCTTAAAAATTGAGTATTTAAGTACTGATTTATTTTTATTTAATATGACTTCCTGAAAAAAACCTCTAGTCTACTAAAGATTCAATTGAAATTATTAGCCTATAGGCATTTATGGATACATGACATATGCAGCTCTAATAAAAACAGATTAACCCCTCTCTTTCATATTTTACACTGCATCAGGCACTGAAAACTAAGTCTGATGTAATAGATCTCTTTTGTGGTTTTAATCATAACAGTTGTACCAAATGACTTTTTTTGTACGTGTGATAACATCATAATGGAAAACTAAATCGATAGCATATTTCTCAATCTATTTATATGCCTTGCATTTCTAAACCAGTTTTAATGAAATACAGTAAGTGGTAGCGTGCAAATTAGAAGAGGCTAAAAAAAGCAGTTGCAAATAATACTGTCAGTGACAGGAATAGTATGCACTATGCTAGTCTATGCGAACAATGCCTTCCCATCGCGAGTGCACAATAAAAAGACAAAAAGTGAGGAAGGGATCGTCCAAACAAATCATTATTTTCAGAAACAAGTATTTTTTACAGAATAAGCCTAAGATGCAGCAATTCAAAAATGGATAAGGAGCATCAGAGACTGCAAAACTCATCTACACACAAACGTTACCTGTATATCACACTTAGGTCACCAATTTATAAACACACTAACACCCTCCTATAAATTTTAAATAGCTTCTTTCCCCATTTAGAAGAGTAACTCATGCTCATTATACAAAATCTGGAAAATATTGAAAGACACAAAGGAAAATCATACTTTAACCCAAAATCCACACCCAGAGATAACCCTGGTTAACATTTTGCTCCTTTGTTTTTTCCTACACATACGTTACATACTTGAAATGATACGATAATTCCACTGAATGCATAGTCAGATAGCTCAAAGTATTGATAATAAAGTAGATAACTCACAAATAGATCTTAATAAAAAAATATATACTTTTATAGGTGCTTTATTAGTTTCCTAGGGTATCATTTTAAAAAAGGACCATAAATTGGATAGCTTAAATAACAGAAATTTCTTTTCTCACAGTTCTGGAGGACAGGAGGCTTGATTTTACCTGAAATCAAGGTGATGGCAGGGTTGATTTCTTTTGAAGTCTCTCTCCTTGGCTTGTAGATAGCCATCTCTTCTCTGTCTTCATGTGGTCTTCCCTCTGTGTATGCCTGTGTCCATATTTCCTCTTCTTATGAGACCAGTCATACTGGATTAGGGTCAACTCTAATGACCTCTTTTTTAACTTAGTTGCCTCTTTAAGACACGATCTCCAAATGCAGTTCCATTCTGAGGTACCAAGGGTTAGGATTTCAACATATGAATTTTGAAGGGACACAATTCACATCATAACAGGTGCTAAGTGTGGCAATACAAATACATCATACACACAATAAGAGGATAATACCTTATAGGCCCTGCAGCAGGTATTAGAGACATAAAGATTAATAAAGCAGAGTTCCCATCCTGAAGAAGCTTAAATTAGTGAGCAAAGGAAGGACTATTTAGTGAATGTCATTGGGAATTTATTAATACTCTGGGGAAAATATGTAAAGGCTCATACCATATACCAAAATATATGACATACTTAGTAAAATGATAAGTGTTAAGAAGAGGAATAGAAGAAAGCAAGAAGAGGAGGAGGAAAGCAAGAGAAAGGGGAAGAGGAGAATGGAGAAGAAAAGTAGTAGAAAATGGAAATGAGTTGTATCTATCTTACCTATGAATGGTTTAAGTATTTTGTTTTAAATCCATTCATTCATTCATTTAATAGATATTAGTTAACCATCTACCATATGCCAGGTGTTTGGCTAGGCACAGAAATGAACCAGGGTTTTTGATGTTCATGCACATTGGAAGGAGCCCCTCAGATTGTTTATAATGTAAATACAAGTTCACATTTTCTTTACCTTCCTGTTCGATACAGTAAGTCCCCTACATTGGAACCTTCAAGTTGCGAACTTTCAAAGATGCAAACGTGCATCTGGTTCCAGCAAGGAACCAAAACCTGTGCCATCAACGTCAGTCATGAGTGAAATGGCAGCTTGCCCCACATCTCCTATTGCTGACAATCCCTCAGCTCTACCATCTCCCACCTCCTCTCCCTCCTCCAGTCAGTAACTCTTCTTGCCTGTTCACTCAATGCCAGCCCCTGTATGCCAGCTTTTGTACAGCACTACTGTACTTTTCAAGGTACTGTACTATAAGATTAACATTTTTTTCTTGATTATTTGTGTTTGTTTTTTATGTATTATTTGTGTGAAAAGTATTATAAACCTATTACAGTACAGTACTATATAGCCAACTGTGTTAGTTGGGTACCTAGGCTAACTTTGTTGGACTTAAGAACAAATTAGACTTATGAACATGCTCTCAGAACTCGTTCATTTGTAGGGGACTTACTGTATTGGCTTTCTCTCTTTGTACCAACATCACAAGCTGTATGCAGTCAATATGCTCCTGCATAAATTGTTTTCAAGATGGTTTTGTAAATCAGATCTTATTAGAAATGCGCAAAGAGCCGGCTGTTCAAAGGAGCCCTAGAGAGGCCCCTGTGGTTAAGAAGAAGCATCCTTATGTAAAGGGAGGAACTCGGCCTTGGTTCCAGTGCTGTGTCAGTCCCAACTGTCGTACCTGTGTCCTGGTTTGCAGGTTATGCCTGAGCGCTCATCTGTGTTCGCACTGTCTATCCTTCTGCCTTGGATTACAAACCTCTGGAGGTTGGCCCACCACATCTGTTCCCTTCATTGTATCCAGTGTAACAATGAAGCATGCACAGAAAGATCTTAGTAAATGCTTTCAGTTGCTGATAATGGATGCAGAAACAGATCTCAGCCGGCAGTGTCCATGGGGCTACATTGAGCAAATGTCCCATGTGCCCTATTTGTAAACATTAAAGCCCCACATCTTATGCATGGCAAGACATTGCCAACAGTAGGAAGCAGGACCCAGGATCCCTTAGTCCTATTCGTGTCCCAGAAACAGAGAAAAGAAATTATTTGAGGAGATGACAAAAGAGACTAAGAGAGTTGGAGATCCCTTGAGAGGCTCCAAGAAACTCAGTCTGAGCTGTATTTGGTTGCTCACCACCCAGTGCCTTTGAAGAATGTGGACTTTTCTATACGTTTCCGTGTAGTGAGGAATGACAGTTGCTGTCCTCCCCAATTAGAACCCTCTCAGATTAGTAGCACATTGCATGGCAGCTTGCTCTCAGAATTTAATTATCAACTCAGAAGAAATGCTTATGTCCTTGCCTTTTATCTTTGGTTCAGAGAAATATTTCAGCCAAAAGTTGTTTCTCTAATAAGTAGTTTTACAGTGCCATTGCCAATAAATGAGTGGTATAATTTCTGGTTGACAATTGCTCAATTCAATTAAAATTTAGTGACCCTGAAATTAAACTCAGTATTCACAAATACAAACATGTCCCCAGAACTATACTAATATTGGTGAATTTTCCCTAAGGGGGGAAAAAAAACTATATTTCTCTGGTATGATTAAGTCATTTTAATTCTTTGACCAAATTTCTATTTAGTCATATTTTCCATCTTTATTTCTATCTTACTAAAATTATTTTCATGAGTATCCCCTGTTTTCCATGTACATTTTATAATAGATTTTTATTTACTTTTTCATCCACATTAAATTGAATACTAATAGCTTCTGCCATGGGAAGCTTTTTTTAGGGGCTATTATTTCCACAAAGTCTAATTTTCTTAACTCAATTTTGCATTTATAAATTTTGTCTAAATTGTTTTATTTACTCATTAATATCTTGTCAACTTTTTTACTTTATCGAGTTTTAGCCTGTGATGGTTTTGTTGGGTTATTTCTCCAGAAACTATATGTCTCCGCAATTTTTGCATTTTCACCTTTACCTATTTTTTTCACCTGTAACATATTTAATCATGCAAAGTTTTAGTCATTGCCAATTTTCTCTTATTTTGATTATTTCTAAGAGTAATATTCCATATTTCTGTGAGTAATATTCTATAAAAATAATATATTTTTATTCCTTTGTAATGGCAAATAGGAAACAAAATGAGTCGAAATACCTGTGAAGTCAACACCGTGTGGCAAAAATTTCCAGCTTCATTCAAATACGAACATCCCTGGAAAGGTCAACCACCATTTATATTTGGAATATGGAAAAAGTGATTCACATCTCATGCTTTCCTGAGAGATGGAAATGGAGGTTTTCCTTTTCCCAGCTGCCTGGCAGCTGAGGTATGGACACATAACCTGGTGTCCATCTGTCTCTTTCCCTTTCTAAGGCTCTGACTCTACAGCTGGAGAAACATAGCAGCAGGAATGGGAAAACTGTTTCCTTGTGGCACAGCTGTGGCAGCAGGGACATACAGAGTCCAGGAATGATCATGAGGGCTTTGAATGCCATGCTAAGGGTTTTGAGCTTTATCCTGCAGGGATTGAGAGACATGGAGGGCTCTATTGGGAGAATCATATGCTCAGCTCTGAGATCTAGAAAGATGACTCTGGCAGCATCAGGCAGAATGGATTGAAGAAGGCAAGTCTGGAGACAGACCTTTGGAGGGATAACTCTGCACCACAGTTCTGAATCTTCCCAGTTCAAGATATTGGGTGTTAATCCTGCTACCCTGGTCCTCGATGACATGGCTCTTGCCCATCTTTGTATCTGCCCAATAATCTCACCTGCTCCATTGGACGTCTCTCTAGTCTCCAAACAAATCATTCCAGGCCTTCATGTCTGTATTCTCATGTTCTCTTCCCATGACTCAAGAAATTCCTTACTCCCATTCTCTGCCTGACAGATCCAGTTCCAGTTCAGGAGGTTAGTATTTCTAAAGAGGCTGAACGTCTCCCTGAAAAAGGCAATGAAGAAATTTCATAATGCCTCTCTGGGAATGAATTTCTCAGAACTTTCTTTCATTAATAAGAGGAATGAGTGCTTGGATTTGTGAGGGAGGGAGGGAGGAAAGGCAGAGAGAAAGAGAGAAGATGAATCCATTAACAATAAAGTCTGTATTTTCTGAATTTTCTATAAAAAATATATTACTCTCTTAATTTGAAAAAATAAATAAATACACTTAAAATTTTTCACCCCATTATTCCCATAATTATATTCATTTTTGTCAGGCAGCTCAAATATCCCAGTTTATGTAGGCTTACATACACTTGGCCTACCATGAAGCTTTTTATCTTAGTCTGAGTTCTCTAAAAAACAGAACCAGAGTCAAAAGCTTTCATGGCAAGCTTTGTTGGAGAGTACTGTCCCAGGGAAGCAGGAGGAGGAGAAAGAGGAGTAGAGATGGGAAGAAAGAAAAGCAAATATAAGGAAGGAATTACTGAGCTCGTCCCAACTCAGTCCCAGGAGATGTCTCTGGAGAGATCCTATGAACATATTGCCTCTCCATACAAGCCGAATATGGAGAAAAAGGGAGAATTATCCCACTGGTAAAGTTCATCCCACGGGGGGCCAACTCCCTCACAAGTCCAACTCACATTACCGAGCCCCTTGGCAACCTCAGGGAAGCCAGATCCCTGGATACATGAAACCAGCCCCCGGCAGTACATGAGTTGTGAGTCACTCGGCAGTGGGGGGAGCCTGTGGGGGGAAGCTGAACCATGGTGAGCCAGCACATAAGCATCACTCTGAACCTTAGGGCTCCATGCTATTTCCTGTCTCCGCAGCAGCAAGGAAGCCACAAAACAGGAGCCATCACGTTAACATGAGAGGCTGGAAACAGGTGAAGTGCCATGACGACCTGGCCCTGCCATGAAGGTGGCCACAGAACTGGAGATCAAAACCTCCCTTCTTCAGCTTGTAAGAATACAGTTCTTGTCAGGTGATCCTCCTAGAGGGCCATCAGTAGCATCAAGCAGAAAACCATGGTCAAGATAATATGGAGTGATTACAAACTGGGTTCAGTAGAACATCTGATAAAAATAAAAAGGATTAAACAGGAGCTTTACAAATTATTGGTTTTGTAATCTAGGCAAGTTTCTTAAATTGGTTAGTGTAGGCCAGGCTGGTACAGTAGGAGACAAGTCTCCAAATCTCAGTTGTTTCAACATAATAAAAGATTATTTTTGCTTATGTCTCAGTCCAGTGTCCATTGGAGCTCTCCTCCATCTTGTAGTGACACCATCTATGATAGGGACCCCCAAGGTCACCAGAGAAGGGCAAGAAAGAGCTGAAGGCTTGTGCAGAATGTTTTTAAAGATCAGTCTTGGAAGTAACCTACATCACTTCTGCCCACATTCCACTGGCCAGAACTCAGTTCATGACCTAATGTAGCTACAAAGGAGGCTGGGAATGTAGTCTGTTTGTGTGCTCAGGAAATGCTATGGTGAGCACATAGTATTAGCTCTGCCATAGTATTAGCTCTACTGGACCTCAGTTTGACCTAAACAATGGAGATTATGATTCTCTCTCTCTTATTCTCTCTCTCACTCTATTGCTATCTGAGTTTATTGTAAGTATTGAATGAGGTGATGTTGATAAAAGCATCAAACTCATGCTCAGATAATAGGTGGTAATAGTGACAAGATGGCGATCATCATAATTGTGTAGTTGTCACATTAGACACAATTACTATTGAAATACTACTGTTAGGATTTAGTGACCACATTTTACTTAATGTACTTCAGAATCTTGGATTTGAAGTAATCTCCTTTTCTTTCATCAGTCCCTTCCAATGTGAACAACTATCTCATCCTCCTGAGGTCAGAGTTCCCCTAGCTCAATGTTCCTTTAGAAAAAATATACCCATTACCCAAAACGTTTGGTAATAGTAGCAGGTTCTTGTTTTTTCCCTCTACATTTTGCTATGTTTGATACTTCTTAACTTCCCACCCCCTCAGTTTCTGTAGCTGACTCTTGGCCCAGCCCTGGGTGGCTTTGGTTATATGGCCATAAGCTAGAGCCAACCAGGAGACAGAAAATTAAGCAGAGCAGCAGGAGTTGGTCTTTTCTCCCACAATGAGGCCAGTTTTCCGAATTATACCGAGTCATTTATGTAGCCAGTGTATACCAATCTCCATGCTGAACACTGGGGATATGGTGATGAATAAGACCTGGCCCAGGTCTTTAAGGCGGGGTGCCATGAAGGGCAGCATAAACACACGAGACTAAATGGTGGAGAAAAAGTTCAGGGGCTTTCAGGAAGGGACCAGTCATTGTCAGGTAGGTGTCTCAGTTATGAATCAAGAAAGTCTGCCTGAATTTAGCTCCATAGGAAAGGGGACTAGCAGGATAAGGTGGCCTTGAATCCCAGCTCACCATCTTGGGATGCAGGGTTAGGCTTTAATTGTAAGGGTACTTGAGAACAAAGATCCTGGGTCTGTCAGGCAGACAAGCCACAATGGTGAGGGTGAGGCAAGGGGGCAAAAGCCCGGGACTCATGGAGGCAGAGTGGTGCTATACTCGTCCAAGACTTACCTACACTTCACTCGGGAAGTAACACAATTTATCCAGCCCTCACTCACAGCAAGAACCGGTCTTTTAGTGTCTTAATATATCGGATAGGCTGAGTTGTTAGTTCTTAGACCTGGGAGTGGGGGGATGCAGGCAAGGACATTGCAGATTCTTCTGGTCCCTCAAGTCTGGTCTTCTTCACCAGGTTCTACCCTTCTGGGAAGAAAGGTTCCAGGGGGAGTAGAATTTTTTTTCAGTTGCCTCATCTCTTACAGCTGTGTCAGACTGAACCCACGACAAAGCATTTCTACAATCCTCCTGGTCCCGTAACATCTAGCTTCCCACCCTCTCCCCTTAGTCTCCCGTCATCCATGGTGCTGGAGGCATCACGCTGTCATGAGAAAACACTGGTACCTATTTCCATTAGGAGTTATTTTTCTTCAGTAACAGAAGTTAAGAGGTTGAAATCTATGGCTGGGAAGGCAGTTTTATGTTTTTAATCAAGATCTGAGACTCCCTCTATCATTCTCCTCTGCCTTCTGGATGGAGTATTGCAAACACTTTAGGATGATGAGAGTGTAAACGGCCTGTCACTGCTTAATAAGCTTTGCCTTGTTTTAATTTAGTCCTGAAATTTCAGCAATTAAAGACCAATTATTGCCATTCTTCCTAAAAATGCAAATCCTCCTTATGAAAGTAAAGCAGAAAGCATTGGTCTACTCCTTAATACAAGTTTCAAATATCATTAATGCCTGGTAAAATGTTGGATTTTCCGATGGCACAGGAAGGACAGGGTGGTCATTTTGGGATAGAGAGCACTGGTGCTTGTATGTTTAGGCTGCTATAACAAAATACCAAAGACTGAGTGTCTTATAAACAACAGAAATGTATTTCTCACAGTTCTGGAGGCTGGGAAGTCCAAGGTCAAGGCACCAACAGATATAGCATCTGATGAAGGCCCACTTCCTAGTTCATAGATAGCCATATCCTCACATGGAGGAGAGAGTCAAGGAACTCTCTTCAGTCTGTTTTGTTAAGACACTAATCTCATTGTTATCAAATTCTTACAATAAAATATTATAGTGAGGGTGGAGCCCTCATGACCTAGTCACCTCCCAAAGGCCCCACCTCCCAATACCATCACTTTGGGGGTTAGGGTTCCAACAAATGAATTTGGGGGGAACATAAAGAGTCAGTCTATAGCAACTAGCAAAGTTAGGTGCCTTAGAGAAGACAGTATTTTTATAGGTGTAACGGGGGAACAAGCCTCTGTTAACTTCAGTCTAAGGGATCTGTTTCAAGGCTACAAGAGAATGTTAGGTTGCTGGGATACCACCTCATTCTTACCCATGGAATCATGTGTCTTTTAGTACCTTGAAGACTGGCATCATACGGCAGGCCTCCACTTTTCTAATGACACAATCTGTACCTAGATATCTGCTTCTCTGTATGCATCTATTAATTCTACACACACACAAAAAAATAAGTATTGTATTAATTGAGGTAATTCTAGCCACTGTGGAAGATAAGCTCAAATACATAAAAATATAAAAGCTTAAATACAATAAAAGTTTCTCGATCAAGTATAGTCCACACAGGTAATCCTGATGAGTGATGTCTTTATTCTAAGTGATGGTTCAAGGACTCAGGTTCCTGCCATCTGTGACTCCACCATCCTCAATATGCAGCTTCCCAAATCACTGCACTTGTCTGTCACAAGCCAGTGGTATGAGGAAAAATCATAGAAGGTCTCACATGGGAGGTCTTAAAAGGCAAGGCTGGGAAGGGGTACATATGACTCTCATTCCACAGGCCGGAACTCCATCCAATAGCCATACTTATCAGCAGGGGAGACTAGGAAATGTAGGCTAGCTCATGCGTGTGAACAAGAGGAAACAAGTTCAGTGAAAGCTACTCTGTTTCTGCCAGAAGTGCTTGCTCTGAGACATTGGGTCATACACTGAAAAGACAGCAGTTACAGTATAGACATGGCCTTCCCTCGGGGAGCGGAAAGTATGGAGAAAAATCAAGAGCTTCAACAACAAATCACAAACACAGGAACATATATATTTAAACAATACCATTGCAAATGTGGTGAGAACATAGGGTATAAGGGACGAATTTAACAAGTATTATGACATAGACGACAAGGGACTAAGATGTGTAGGAATCAACCAAGTTATGCGAGAAAAATGTGTGTGTGTGTGTGTGTGTGTGTGTGTCTGAGAGAGATGTTTACAGAAAGCATTCCAGGGTACAGGAATAACCTATTTCAGGGTTATTCTTTGGTGGAATATGTCATTTGTTCCATTTACTGATTTAGCAAAGAGAGTACCCAGTATATGCCAGGTATCCTGCAAGTCTCCGTAGAAGATTCCAAAATGAAGAATGCAAAATCCCACTGTCCATTGCCACTGCCTTGAAGAGCTTATTTTGATACATCGGGAACAAGACCTCACAAACAGTCTCCTATGTTTGGCATGATTTCAAATGTGGAAGAGGTCCTTTTTAACACTGAGTAATGTTTCTCCTTCCATTTATTAAGCCAACTATTAAGCCCACAGCCAGGATATCAGTGCCATCCCCTTAACTCGAAGGCCTAGCTTTACCCTACCAGAGAACAGGCTGAAGATTTAAATATCTGCTATCCTCACAGCCCCCTTTTAAGGAAATCACTCCAAGTACACTGTGTATAACATTTCTTTGACAGCCACAGTGCTATCCTTCTACCGTCCTCAGACCACTTGGATCAGGGCTCAGAGCATGAGCTCAGAGTCTCTAAGCTAACGTGGCAGAAAACTTTCCAATTTTTTCTCTTTATAGTCATGGTAGTTTTGATAGTAAGAGTAGTAGCAA
This sequence comes from Eschrichtius robustus, assembly GCF_028021215.1. Lineage (NCBI taxonomy): Eukaryota > Metazoa > Chordata > Mammalia > Artiodactyla > Eschrichtiidae > Eschrichtius > Eschrichtius robustus. Next base: position 52,046,625 of record NC_090826.1, read on the forward strand.
TATTTTATAGTAAGAATTTAATATCAAACTTATCCAATCATATTTCCTCTCTTAGTATGATAAAAGTTAGATTCCTATTTCTTAGAGAATAAAATTTAGAGACTGTTTACTGATTTTTTTTTTTTAATAAAACACAAGTCTTATGTACAGCAAGCCCTCCTATATTGTTCTGGATGGGTAAGAATTTACAAAAAAAAAAAAAAAAAGACTTGATTTGCTCTGAACATGAAGTAATAGGAATTTTGTAGCTGCTGTCTAAGGAGACACGTCTGCAAGCAGGACGTGCACATAAACACAGTGAGTGAGGCTTTCTCTGCAGGAAGGAGGGCTGGAAGTTTTTGAGACATCTAGTAGTCTAGTTTTGCATTTTACGTTGTTTCCTGCACTGCGCTCTAATCCCTGTAGTCATCCCTAAATTTTTAGTAAAAGTCTGTTGCATACGGTTGCCCTGCATCAGTGATGCTTTGAAAAATGAAGGAGAAGACTCCCATCAATGAATGAGACAGAGTGGGGGGAGGCAGGAGGGCAGCCACAAGAGGCAAAGTGTGAGCTGGTTGATCAAAAAGCCGAAATTCACAGCAAGAGGCTCTAAGATATCATAAGGTGTTGTGTTATGAATCCCCTTAGATCTCCTGGAGGACACTGGGCTGCCCATTATAGATGGGAGTGCTGTTCCAGGTCACTTTATCTGGTCATTAAATTAAAAAGTGGCCTGCAGAAGGCCAGTGCACATGGGTCCATTGAAGTCAACATCACAAACTTCTACTCAGGTCCCAGAGACATCAAACCTGCGTGTTTTCAGACAGTTGTGAAGAAGTATACTGATGACTCGGCTTAGTAATAACACTTAAGTTCTTCAAGCAACCAAATAAGCAGGCAGAAATACTTTGCCTCTACTCACCTCATCTTCTTATTTCCACACGTGTATGTTGTTGGTTGATTGTAGGTTGCTGGGGAAATGAAAATTATTTTTCTGTAAGGAAATGAAAAATTGCATCTTGAAAAGCAGCCATAAAGCTTTTCTGTAATTACCCAGAAACCTATCAACTTTATAGACAATCCAACTTATAACATATGGTCCATCACTGGTGTTTTTTTTTTTTTTTCTTTTTTGTCTTTTGGGTTTTTTTGTTCTTTTTGCTCTCTTAAACCAGCATGATGTGGAGTGATATTTTAATTTACTATTATGAAAGGGACAGCGACTGGTTTTTAATGGTTACAGAATGGTGGCTTGCGGCCCTGTCCCAGCTGCTGTCACTGGCGTGCTGCGGCAGACTTGCAGCATCTTGTCTCCGGCACACATCAGCGCTCCCGCCGGCTGTCTCCCTCCCTCCCAGTGGACGGGCCTCCACCTGCTGCTGGCACAGCGCCGGCCCTTTGGGGAACACATGTTCTCTGGCTGCTGGGTGACAGGACAGGACAGATGCCGGATTTCAAGGAAACCAGGGAAAGGCACCCTGGGGCCTGCTGCCCCTACTCCTCCACCCATCTACCTACCCTGCCTAGCAGAGATATCACTAATCAGGGCCATAGGAGAATGGGGTTTTTGGTCAGACTGTGATCTAGATTGTTCTGTTTCCTTTCCTGACCAGTCTCCCTTCAGGCTAGAGTGACCGTTTATTTATTCAGGCCACAAGCATTTTCCGAGCCTCTGTTCCATGCCAGGCAATTTGCTAAGTGCTAGGAATACAGACTCGAACACCTCAATCCCTCACCTTGAGGAGGTCACAGTTTAGTGGGGTAGACAAGACATACCAACCAATAAATTACAATACAGCACTGAGAACATAACGGCAGAGTTAAAAATCAAATGCACAGAGAAGAAGCATTAAAGTATCACAGAGGCATGAAGCATGTGGACTTGGGAGACTCAGCCACAGGGAAATCCAGCTTTGCCTCTTGCTGCCTGTTTCCTTTTGGACAATTCATTTAAGGTCTTTAAGGCCCAGTGACCCACTGGTATAAGGTTTTATGAAATAATGCAGTGAATCACTTTAACAGGTGTGTAGTAAACACTCAATAAATGTGGGCCTTTGTTACCCAACACAATTTGTTTTCAAATGCCTCTCCTGGAGATGTAGGGTCCCAGCCACTGCATCCAGGTAAGTGTTCTGAAGGCAGAGAAAGGATAGGGGAAGGATAGTGGACTTCAAAGCTTAGAGCCAAAGAAGATCCCCAAAGAGCCATGTTCAAGGACAAGGCTGGAGTACAAAGCCAAGTGAAAAATCTGCCTGGACTGAGGCAGGAGGGGCTAGAGTGAAAGAAACTAAATCCAGGGCAGTAAAACAGAAATTGGAGGCATCAGGCAAAACCCAGTCAGAAAAGAGAACATGATGCAGAGTGAAAATCTGGAGCACTGTAGTCTTGAAAAGGCTGGAAAACTCTTCTCAGAGGAGGTAGTGTTTGATCTGGGTCTTAAAAGATGAGTAGGAAATTGCCAGGAAGAGATGCAAAGGAAGGGATGTCCTGGGAGGGGTGTCTTGGAAGGGGAAACAGCACAAGCAAAGGCATAGTGAGGCCCAAGGGGAAGAACAAGAACGTCAAGTAGCTGGGACGTTGAGTGTGTAGAATGAAAAGTGGAAGGAGGTGAGGTTGGCAACAAGGCAGGAGCAGAGACATGAAGGCCCTTGAGTGCTAGGCTAGGGAACATAGTCTTATCCTGTAAGCCCACAACAGGTGCATATCAGAGTCACCTGTCCAGCTCTGGCAAGATGCCAATGTTTGGGCCACACTGTCCGTGATTCCGAGTTAATTGGTCTTGGGTAAGGTTCGGCCATGAGTAGTTTTAAAATCTCCCCAGGTGATTCTAACGTGCACCCAGGGCTGCGAACCACTGCTGCAGGCAATCAGAAGTCAATGGAGATTCTCCCTGTGCATCTAGAATGCTGTGAAGCTAAGAAAAGAGATTCATTTAATTTCAGCCAACATTATCAACAGCGACTCGATGCCAGGCCCCGTGCTAGGCCTTGTAAATATGGAGATGAGTAGGTCAGGGTCCACTGCTCTCTGTTGAGCTCTTTTGAGTTTATGAATCATGTTCACCTTCACTGTCTTACCCGGCCTGGGCATCCAGAGGGAATGTGGCTGCTGTCCTTCAGGGGAAGCGGTGAACATAATCAACTCGGTCATCTTGGGACCTACCCTGAGGTCTGGCACTGGGCCGCAGTGGAGAAAATGAATTGAGCAATCTTTTATAGAACAAAATCAATAGATTCAGAACAGTCAGCCACAGCAGCAGCTGGGGAGGGTGGGCGGGAGGAGGGGAGAGCACAAGGGAGGGGAGAGGGAGCTCCTGGGAGAAAACAAGGACACTGCAAGGGAGAGGAGAGGAGAAAAAGAGGCGTCATGAGGATGGAAGGAAAGGAGGGCCAAGGGGAGCAGGTTAGGGGGATAAGTGATGGCTTCTGAGAGAATCTGGACAAAACCACTGTATCCCTCTTGTCTTCAGCTGCCTCCGCTGCTCAGAGCCCTGAGTGTAGAGGTTGGTAATGGGAGATGGGAGGGAGAAACTGACACTTAGCAAGTTCCTGTCCCTGTGCTGGGTGTGTTGCATACATTCACACAAGGTAATCCTCACTAATCACTAATTCTACACATGAGAAAACAGAAATCCTAAAGGTCACAAGGCTACCAAGCTCATGTGTGATGGAGTCATTTAACCCCTTAGAGGCTTAAAAGAGAAATGGATGGGAGAGTCACTTGTAAAAAGGGAGGCACTTGAGAAATGATTATTTTTCCACCCTCGGCCCACGCGTAGCACTTGCACAAAGCTCAGAGATGGAAGGGAGCTCACGCATCATCTGAAGTGGATACGAGTGAGCCCAGAACCAGGGGCCTTACTGGCCCACCAAACTTCCAGAGACCTTCAGTCTACTTGGAAACCTGTCCATTCAGTTTCCATGAGGCAGATGAAAGACCAAAGGAAGTCTACCAGGCAACCGCACAGAACAGTTTCTTAGAATCCTCAGGCACATATCCTCCTGGGAGAATCCCATGGGAGGTTCGGTGGCTTCCCCCACTGAGTCTGGAAAGGCCTGCAGAGTGGTGAATGAGCTCACTGCAGCCCACTGGAGTGAGAAATCCCTTCTGGAAGATAGCAGCTCCCCTCTGGCTCACCCCATGTGATCAGGTCTCTAGCGACTGCTTAGATATATGCTCAATTCACTCTAGGTCAGCAAAGGTAGAATTTATTGGAAGGATACTGGATTATCTCACATGGATGGAAGTATTGGACTAAACTGCAGGAATGTGGGCTTATAGTTCGGCCTTGGAGCAACTGGAATCGGGGACATGAACCAGAGGGATGTGTCTCATCTCTTGTCTGCACCTCCCTGGTTTTGCAGTGCTGGTTTCCTTGTCTATCACTGCAGACTGCCTTCTGCTGCAAAGTGGAAATCATGGCCACCAGCAGCTCCTGAGCCTCATATTGCATAGATTCTACCTCCGAAGAAGTAAGTTTACAGCTTGAAAAACTCCCAGAGTAAGGCTCATATGGAGGATTCTATTTGGTTGAGTGTGGGGTAAAGGGGTGGTGCCTACCACTTTACCAATCAGCTGTTTCTAGAGCAGAAAGGTTATGTTCAACAGTATGGCAACCCCAACTGTATTCGTGTGAAAAGAGGGGAATACTACCAGAAGAAGGGAGAGGAATTAGGATTTTACACTCTATCTCACCAACAGAAAGAAAAGAGCCCTCAACAATGGCAGAGGGAGGTTTCGATGGTGGGAAGATATTCAACACATTATTTACATGCAAAAACAATGTGCAGTCCAGAGAGATGAATAAGACCCCCCCCCCATCACTAATCCTTACGGTGCTCACAATAACAATGTAGCAGATCATCATGCCCCTTTCCTTACTGGACACACAGTGAGGGTATATTTCCCACGCTACTTGTGGTCAACCATGGTCATGTGATTGACTTATACCTACTGGAAAGTGGTGTGTCATTTCCAGACTTGCTCCATAAAAATGTTCTCATGCAATCCTACGTGTGCTTCTCCCCTTCCAGCTGAATGGAACTGAGATGGCCCCCCAGGTAACTGGGAGGCCATGTGTTTAAAATTGTAGAACCACAGATGGAAAGAGCCTGGCTTCCTGAATCACTGCTTAGAGACACACTAACCACAAGCACACACAGTGGGCTCTTAGATTGGCAAAACAAAAAAACAAAAAAACTTTTATAGTGTTAAGCATTAAATTTTGGAGGTTTATTTATTACAGATGTTATATCTGCCTTCATTAACAAAGTTAGTAAATATTGCATTAACTGAAATTAACCACTTTGAGTCCCAGCTCTGTGGTAAACTTGCTGGATGACTTGGAGAAAATCACTTTACTTCTCTGAGTCTCCCTATCAATTATAGCTACATTGCAGGATTTTTCATTAATGAATCGAAATAATGCATGCGAACAAACGTGAATGCTAAATTACAGCTTCAGGATGGAATATTATGAACTTGTCTCTGTATTGCCATTTCTCAAGTATGTTAAGATTTAATTTTACTGGCTTAAAAAGCTTTCAAGTTTCTCACTGAAAGTCTCCTATTTAATAAAAGAGGCAATATAGGTTATAAGAATATAATTTTTCTATAGAACTCAATAAAGTTATTTTCACTTTGAATTTTTAAAAATAAGTGGCACTTAAATGTTTTTTATTTCCTGAATTAATCAGCATCAGAAGATGAATAGCTTGTTCATCACTGATATTATGAAACTTCATTTATATCTTCTTGAAGAATTCAAGAATAAATTGGAAGAAAAAAAGAACACTTCCCCTTAGTAATTGGCAGCTCTGAGCCTTGAACCTGGAACCTCTGTTCCAAGTTGTCCTCCTTCCCTATCACCTTTTCGATTCCCCTCTACTGGGCATAGCTAGTTTATAACTGCCACTGCCACTATGTAGGCTCCCAAGAAGCTATGGAGAAGAGCCCAATCTCAACTGACCCTTCCCTTTGCCCTCACCAGAATGCTTTGAATAAAGATCCACACACCCTGTTACATCAATGGTTTTCCAGCTGTGCTCCTCCGAGCTCCCCAGGAGCCATTTGTTTTTGAGTCTGGGGGAGTCTCCATTGCTGCTCTAACCAAAGCAGCACTGACTTTATCAGTTTAACATATTGAGCTTTTAGATAAGATTTTCTTTGAACAAAGAGGTTCCTAGTTTAAAAAAAAAAAAAAAAAGGTTGAAAGCCACTGAACCAAAAAAATGAACTTGTGGGTTACAATATGATGGCAAACAAAGGAGACAAGAGATTCATTTTCTAATGCTACATCTGATAGTTCTTATGACTTGAGATGAGTCTTTTTCCCTTTTAGGCCTCAGTTTCATTGTCTGTAAAATGGAAAGTTTAATGACATGAGAGCTTAGCCTCCTTCCTATTTCACTTTAGAAGGTCCACTGGACAAGGCCGCTCAGGGTGTGTACTCAGCATTAGAGGTAGAGACAGGGAAGGTAGGAGGGACTGACTACGACAGGAGGAATAAAAGCCCTGAGAGGGAGATTTTAACTTTATTAAAAAATATTTGTTGAGCTACAATTATGTGCCAGGCACTGTGCAATGCAGTGAGAATATCACATTGAAGCAAGCAGATATGGTGCTTACTGTACCAGATCTTACAGTGATGGATGTCAACGCCACGGAGTAAGGGGGCTGTCAGAGAGAAAGGGAAGGGCATCAGGAGAAGAACAAATGCTTCCTTGTTTGGGGGTTTTCCCCCTAAATTCAATCATCATCTTCTTCATAGAGTTTTAACTCCCTCTCTCACTCTTTCAGCCATTCTTAGTAGCAGCTAGAAAGAAACTATTTCTTCCTTTAATCATTCATTTGCTCGCTCATTTGTCATTTTTATAGCATACGCACTGAGAATCTCCTTTCCCAACATACTACACCATACACTGACGACCCAGAGATGAATTCAATGTGATACCAGCCCTCAGGATACTCAAAATCCAGTGGGGAGACATGTAAAGCCCTGCAACAAATGTGCTAAGAGCTGTGATGGAGGGACACGCGTGAGGATGGCGGAATCATGGGTGGTCCTGCCCCACTCCTCAGGTGACTCCAGATCCCTCCTTCCTCCACTCTCCCACCTCTCTGCACCTCACCTATGGCTTTCAGAGGCACCCCCTTATGCTGAATCAACAAGATCAGGTACAGACATCGCAGTGAGAAAATAATGAGGACACCAGAAGGTCACCACAAATAGAAGACAGTTATGTTGCTTCGTGATTTAAAGTACTAGGTGGTACATTTATTTCCATTAACTGCAGTAGGGTGGTGTTCTCATGGGTGAAAACAGTAGGATTTTCATGACATCACTTTGGTCTATCTGGTTACAGAAACTACTAGGTTTCCTGAGTATTGAATGTTCCTGAAATATTGAGTAATAAAGGATATTCTGTACTTTATCTTCCTAGCTCCCCTCCACCTGATCTTTTTTAGTTATAGACAAAGTCCTTATTTTTCAATCACTCAATTACGAAATATTTACTGCGCCCTAGTAAATGGCAGACACTGTGCTTTGTACAGATATGTAAATGAAAAAGAAATGATCTCTGATCTCAAAGACCTAACAGTCTCGCAGGAAAAGCAATCAGGATGATTAAATTCAATACGATTGGTACCACCTGGGAAGTGAGGCCAGGGTACACAGGGAGCACAAAAGAGGGACACACCACCAGCTATGAAGTTCTAGAAAAGCTTCCTAGAAGAGAAAACCAACCTGAGTCTTGGGTGAAGAATCATGGCTGGTCAAGTAGATGGGGATTGGAAGGGTGTCCAGGCAGAAGGGAGTTTGTCTCCTGAAGACACTGCCCAAAGCCAACGTGCTCACACTACTTGGAAACTCAGCATGCAGCATGTGCTTTGGAGTCAGAGAAATTTTATTCTCATGTTTGTTCTGACTCTTCACCTACTTTGACTGTGAAGTTGAAATGAGAAAATAAAGTAGATCATGTGTTTCATACAGTATCTGACACCAGCAAGTTTTCATAAACTTAGAGAGATGGGAGGTTGCATGTGGGCACATGAGTGTGTGGATCAGAGAGAAGCCCCTGAACATGTCTTTGTAGGACTGAAGACTTACCTTATCTAATATAATTAACTATCCATCTCCAATTAGTTACCCCAGATCCACTCCCCAACCCTTGTCTCCAGCTTCGTGCTCTGGCAGCCTGGCCTGCTTGGACTCCAACAGAGGGCTCCCTCGCTGACTTCCAGTTGGGTCCAGCAATGAAGGGCATCATAGGAGGTCAGAGAAGCAAGAGTCAGCTCCAGCTCCCTCCTCCGCAGTCATCTCAGGCTGCTGCACCCTTGGCACAAGGGCGCAACTACTGCCAAGTGGTCCTCTCCCTCCATTTCTATATCTCTGGATCCTGGTAACTGCCCCCTCCTTTTATCCCTCACACACAAGTGTAAAAATAGCCAGCTGCTACAAGCCCCAGGACACCGCATTATCCTTATGATTTCCATACAACCGATCCCTACCTTTATAAGTGAGTCCTTTATTCAATTCTTCTCTAATCACACAGTTTGAGTATGCCATTTATTCTGTGTCTTTCTGGGACTCTGACAGATTCATATTCTCTAAGTCCTGCAGAGGAACTCTAAATAAATAGGTGGACACGGGAATTCAGTTTTAGGTGAAGAAAAAAGGAATATATTTTGTTAGGGACATATTGAGGTACTAAACAAGCTCAGAGCTAACTGAGAGAGGTGGGGAGGCTCTCTTTCCTGTCTCTCCCCTCTAAGCTGAGAAAATTGAGAAGTGTCCAAATTTTATTCGTCTTTTAATCTGTACCCCCAGCATCTAGCTTAGAAACTGGGATACAGAAGATATGCTCAATATATGTGTATTGAATGGATTTTCACAGAATTATCAGTGGATGAAAAAGATGAGGGAGATGATAAAAGTTACATAATATATCCATATTTTCTGCTCTCGCCATATTCATATGCATATATACAACCACACCACACTTATGATTTTTTTTCACATTTCAAAGAACCTTCACTTGGTCATTCCAATCCTCATGAAAATAACAGTCCTCTGGAGGTCCACAGGAAATAACCCTTCTTCACTTTGTGGGATCACAACCCAAAATTACGATACTAGAGATGGGATGGACGTTATGCCATTGAATCAAGAACCTCAGAGCCAGATAGAAGCTTGGAGGTCATATGGCCGTAAGATAACTGTTTCCTTTAAACTCCCTGACTTTATTGTATTGTGACTGGGCTTTAGGAGTACAGAGCTGGGAGACTAAATGGGTACCAGATGAGGCAGGATCTCAGAGGATGAGGCAGTATCCCAGGCAGCCATGAAAGAAGTAGTATCCTAGCATTGGGAACAGCATTTGCAAAAGCACAGAGAAGTAAAGTGTCCTGCCAAAGTGTCAGATGCCACAGTAGTTGGTGAGATTGCAGAGTGCCTGTAGAGAGGGGTAAGCTATGGGCTGGGGAGGAAGCAGAGTCCAACTCTGCTACCTTCTAGCTATGACCTTGGGAGAGTCACTTCCCCTTGCTGTGAAATGAGGAAGTGGGAGGGCTACATCATTTCTAAAGGCCTTCCTTTTCCATAAATCAACGCTTCTAAAAATGCCTCACATTTCTGTAGTTCTTCACAGCTCATAAAGTACATTACCTCATTTCACACTGCAACACTGAAGGCAAAACTTGGCAGAATTCAGAGTTGACCTTACTCTTTTCTGATGACTTTTCAACTGGAATGCAAAACCCAAGCAGCCCTATGTTGTTGCCTCTGAACCACTCTCTCAAGTAACCTGTCACCCCTTACACACACACACACACACACACACACACACACACATATTTTCTCAAGGACAAAATAATTCTTCTTATAAGAGTTCCCACATTTAAATTTCAAAAAGTGGTCTGCTGCACCAACCCCAACCCAAAGTAAAATGGTGAAGAGTAAAGGTCACTTGCAGTGCCTGGAGAATAGGCAAATCTTATTCCTGTCCTAGAAGCCCTGAGAGATTTGCAGATTCAGCTAACATTCCTGTCCACAGAGTCTGAATCCAGAGTATCAAGAAAGGTATTTCTAATGGGGATATGTGAGAAGAATGAGGTCAGAGAACACTTCGCTTCCTCAGTCTAGAATTCTGAGTGGTGTAATTGATCCAAAAGGCTCTTAATAATTGAGGCTATGTAGTAATGGCAAATGCTGGAAAGTTGCTTTTAGTCTAGATTCTAATGCTGCCCAGATTGGTAACCTAGAACAAGGTAACTAACTTCTCTGAGATCTGTTCTCTCATTCATAAAATTAGGAGTTCGGTTAAATGATCAATAAGATGCCATTCTGTTTATTTCTTTTTTCATTAAATGCACGCTGATTGAACATCTATGCTGTGTCAGGTATTTTGGAAGGTACTGGAATAAAATATTTTTAATGTTAATTAAAATTAAATGTGAGAGAGACAGAGAAATGTTCCATGTCTTCAGGAGTTCACATTATGGCTGGGGAGATAGATGTACAAACAAATAAATGCATTGTGTAATAATAATCATCTATACAGAAGAAACGCAAAGGAAGGAATTTTTTCTGGTGGAAGAGTTGGAGAATCTTCAGAGAAAAAGAGATGCTTAAGTTGGATCTGAAGGTGAATAAAGCTGAGAGGGGCTTCCCGCTAACAGGGAGCAGAGCAAATGAAGACAGGCTTAGGGAAACAGACTTGGTAATGCTTAGAACATGCGGTGATGAGGAGAGACAATAGCTCCTGGAGATGCAGGAGCCAGGCTATGCAGAGCCAAGTCAGCCTCGGTGAGACGATCAAGTCACTCAGAGTTGTAGACAGAGGAGAAACATGACCAGCTCTGCATTCAGTAAACTTCACTTTGGTTAACATAGGGAGTATAGCCTGCAGGAGCCCAGGACTGGCGGCGGGAGCTCACTGAGAAATGAAGATCACTAGAGGATGCCAGAGGAGCTAGAGTCTGAACGAAGGCAGCCTCCATGGAGATGGAGAGGAAAGTGCGAAGTTAACAGCCTTTCAGGGAATGCAATGTGTGATTTATTTATTTAACAAACATTTACATAGCATTTACTATGTGCCAAGCCCTATTCTAAGCCCTCACAAATATTAACTCATTTAATCATCACACCAAACCTATGATGTTAGAATTATTATCCCTATGCTATGGATGAGATGAATATGACACCAACAGGTTAAGTCACTTACTCAAGGTCCCGCAGCTCATGAATAGATAGTCTTCCCCTTGAGTCTATGTTCTTAACCGCTAACATTAATACCAGTAATACACACTGCCAAGATTGACTCCCAAGAGTCAATGGCTTAGTTGACTACTGGATAGATGACCATGCCATTTACATCCTGACAGAAGAAAGAGCAGATATGGGGAGAAAGACCAAGTTTTGGGGGGAGTATGTTAATCAAGGCACCTGTGACATCATGGTGGAAAAGCCCAGCAAGGAGATGGGCAGGTGGGTGTGGAGCAGAGAAGAGAGTTCTAGGCTGGAGATCTAGATTTGGAAGTCATCTGTGTACACATGACAGTGGTTGTCAAGTGGGTGACGTCGACGGTTCACCACGATCACTGGTGTGCTCCATGTGACATGGCAGGTGGTGCTCTTCAAGCGGCACATCTGGTTCTGGTTGCATGTCAAGAGCTGTTCTCCATTGCCTATGCAATGTTTGTTATTCTGCTAGTTGTGAACTAACTATTGTCTAAGGATATGGCTATTTTCACCCAAGAGCCATGCTTGAAAGTATTCCAAAACACACAAAAATCATAAGCAATTGAGATGGTAAGAGGAAATAGAACTTTGATAGAGAATCTATAATAAGAACTTGAGGCAGATGAAGCCTCTAGCAAGACTTGATTTCATAAAGTCCTCCTTTGTAATCCTGTTCTTTAATATTTAAAACCTACATGTAATAATTTGTACAAAATGTCAGCACTGTAATTTGGTCAGGCTGGTTCTGTATTTACATTTCTTTTATTAAAAATTTAGTGAAAATGAATAATTTAAGAAAGACCAGAGCTTAAAGACTTTTGCAGAGACAAGTTAAATGTTGAACTCTGGTCTACTGAATAATAACTATATCCATTTAAAAATTAGGGTATTTTGCTTTCAGAGTTCAAAGAATTCTGACATGATTTAATGGAAAGCAGAGAAAACACTCAGTGACTGCAGGTTAAGTCACTTCATTCACCTGCACCTCAGTTTACTCTTCGGTCATCACAAATAAATATATGAAGTTTTTTGATATGTGCCAGGCATTGGGCTATATGCCTTCTATCCAGTCTCATTAAGATCTCACAACTTCCAGGCAAAGGCAAAATTATTGTCTTCATTTTATGGATGATGAAACCATAGTTCAGAGAGGGGAATTCACTTGTCCAAGCTCATTCAGTGAATAAATGACAAAAATGAGGACACTTCCCCCAAACCCTGTACCAAGTCTACATTCAGTTTGCCCAGTAATCAAAGTCTCTCAAACTCCAGGGCCCAGCTCTTTTCTTGATGTTAATACTATTTCTCTTGCTCTCTGGAAGGCCTGCCAAGTATTCTTGAACTACCCCGTCTTTCCCATCCTTCCAGACATCATCTCAGGACCCACCTCCCCACCAACTCCAGCCCATACCAGTTCCTTTTTTTGGCTCTTCCCTGGTTTGCCTGCACCACTCAAACCACTCACATTGTCGTTTGGGACCATAGGCTTCCCATGGGTAAGTCCTGCCTTTCCCACATCACTGTAATCCCTTTTCAGCCCGAACTTACCAGCTCCTTGCATTGTGGATCTCACTTGACTTGTTTAATAAGTTGCCAAATTAGCTGAAAAGTGGTTGTTGGGTGTCTCTGAGGGAGACCACAGTGTATGGCACCCCTTTTCTCTTCCTGACTCTTGAACACATTGAGAAGTAAGCAAAAGAGTGGCAGATGACAGTCGAAAGTTCAGCTTTAGTGCCTGAACTGATAGATTAGAGGATCAAAATGGCTTTCCTAGCACTGAAAACATAAACCTGGCAACATAGGCTCAGTTACAGCACATTAGCCAGGGGAAGCAGGCTCAGATGACACTCACAATGTGGCTAAGGAGAAGAGAAATTAACTGGAAAAAAGAACAGAGAACCCCCAGTTATTCTTACCTAATATTTTCATAATGTCTTGACACCTCTCTCGGGACAGAGCAATTCCATAAGAAAGAGAGACTAAGAATATGAATAGGGCAAGGTGTAGGGAAAATGTGTCTTTCTAACAGTGTTTAATTACTCACCAAATTTCCATCCATTCTACATGTATTGAGTATAAAAGAATGAAGAATGACAGCATCCTCTGAGAGTGCCTGAAAAACATGAAAGAATCATAGTCATAACAATAACAATAATTATTGCTATTATTATATTGATCACTTACTATATACTAGGAATTATGCTGTATTTCAAATCTCTATAATTACCGTATGTTCAACTCCCATTCTACAGATGAGGCTTACCAAAATTAAATTTCCAAGGTCACACATCAACTAAATGGTAGAGTCAAGACTCAAATCCAATTTTTCTAACTCTACAGGCTGTTAATGAAGATAGCCTGTAAGTAGCCATTACTATTTTTGCATGCAAGATAAATAACTCCCAGACATAGGACCTTTACTTATAATTCTCATATATATAGCACATCGACTCTCCTCAAGTATGGTTTCCAGAAGTTGTTACCCTTTTACTCTTCTGCTGAAGTGATTATCACATCAACAGCAAATATATATGCATGCTGAATAAAGGCAGCTATTCTATCATTTAAGTGTGATGTCCTTGAAGTCCAAAGACCCACTCTTAAAAGCCAGCTCAGAAACTTACCGGCCACAACAGGCTATTTTGAATAAATTACTTAATATCCCAGACCTATTTTTTAAAATAAGATAATTAAACATACCATAATGCTGCTATGAAGACTAAAAGAGATGGTCTGATTAAAGTGTGTAGGGCTTGCATAGCACAGGGAGCGCACACGGAGATAGCTTGATACTTTGTGACGACCTAGAGGGGTGGAATAAGGAGGGTGGGAGGGAGGCTCAAGAGGGAGGGGATATGGGGATATATGTATATGTATAGCTGATTCAATATGTTGTACAGCATAAACTAACACAACATTGTATAGCAATTATACTCCAATAAAGATGAAAAAATAAAATTAAAAAATAAAGTGTTCAGCGCAAAGTCTGGCACATAGTAAATATACAAGAAATTGTTACTAAGAGGAAGGCAAAGGGTGAGAGAGAATGAGGGAGAGAAGGAAGAATAGCCAAACTGTCTCTGCCGTGTGTTTACAGGCTGAGAATTGAGGGAAGAAAAGGAGGGAGGAGGAATGAAGCAGAAGCTACAGCAAGAAAGTGTAAATGTAAACTGTTTACGCAAGTACTGAGAGCATTGTAATTGCAGGAGCCATGTGTAATTGGCTATGTCACCAGTAACTAGTAGAGTGTGTAACTCAGAGCAGGAGCCCCATTAAACGCATGTGAGACAAGACCAGCGAGCCTCAAGATCATCCCAGACCCACTGTATTTCTCAACTTCTCTGCTCCTGAGACCCTCCTGGACTCTCCATCTGAGCTAAATTATGGTACCTTTTTTTCATCAATGACGTCAGAGAAGAATACAGTCCCCTCCCCGATCACCACTGCCTAAAGTCATGTGGAGCAGCCAGTGACTGCTATGGGCAGGATGCTTACACTTTCTGGACCTCAGTTTCCTCAGCTGTAAAACAGGGGGCTTCCAATAGCTGTTCCTCAAGGATTTTGGTAGGAATATAGTAATCAATGCATTTAAACCATTTGGCAGACTCATGGTCCTTCCTTACACACACGTACTCATGCATCCTTCACAATAACCCTATCAGGTAGAAAGTTGAGCTTGGGTAAAGAGACAAACACTTATTGTTATAATTAATTTGTTCTAATTCATCCTATTTCAGCATAATCTGTTCTGTTACAGTTGAGCTTAGGTTAATGCACAGTATTTTTTCTCAGTTTGCAAACATAGTTGTTTAAACATATATATTTAAAATATGTTGCAGAAGGCTTCCCTGGTGGTGCAGTGGTAAAGAATCCGCCTGCCAATGCAAGAGACACAGGTTCGAGCCCTGGTGCAGAAAGATCCCACATGCTGCGGAGCAACTAAGCCCATGCGCCACAACTACTGAGCCCGTGTGCCACAACTACTGAAGGCCGTGAGCCTAGAGCCCTTGCTCTGCAACAAGAGAAGCCACCGCAATGAGAAGGCCGCGCACCGCATCGAAGAGTAGCTCCCACTCGCTGCAACTAGAGAAAGCCCGCGTGCAGCAATGAAGACCAAATGCAGCCAAAAATAAATAAATAAATAAATTTATAAAAAAAAAAAAAAAAGAAAGAAAGAAAGGCCCGAAGAAAGAAAGAAAGGCCCGAGAACTGAGGTTCAAAACTCCACCGGGTGAAAGGGAATGGGAAGAGAATGCAAAAACAATGAGTATCCATGAGGATTCAACCAGGAAAATAAAAACCATTCTATGTGAAACAGAATTTAATGCAGAGAATTAATGCACAGGTGACAGAAGAGCTGAGAACAGGAGACAGCAGTACAGAGATTAGCAACAGGAAGGCACTAGCATGCTTAGGCTGTTAGGACAAAGGGAAGAAGCAGGGTTACCAAAGCCAAGGGGTCAGGGTCACCTGGCAGAAGCAAGAACCAAAGGAGTCACAGACATTGTCAGAAACACCATCTAAGGCAGAGAGAGGGAAAAAATTATGTAAAAAAATAAATATAAATAAATAAAATATGTTGTAGGAATTGTATTAACTCCTGACTTGATAGATAGTGTTTTATGGTTATACCATTTTCATTGTCTTTTATTAATTTGGCCCTTAGCCATATCTTGATGAAGCAGAGCAGCCACAATGATCACTATTTTGCAGGTGAAGAAACACTCCAAAGAGATTGCAGGTCCTGGCTTAACCACATGGTTAATTGCAAACCTGTGGCCAAACCCAGTTCTCTTGATGCTGAAGCCCAGACTCCATCTATTCTCCCACATTATGGGGAAAGGAGGTGATGAACATGGCAGTACCTCCAGAAGGGGACAATAGTGAGGGCACTTCTCTGGCACTATGAAATTATTTAACAGTGAGGACAGCCTGACAGATGAAATCTTCAGCTTCCTGCAACATGGAAAGGAGCTGCCATTAGTCCCATGTTATAGTGACAGCCCTTCCTCCTGCTAGGGAAAGACTTCCACAGAGATGAAAGCCTCTACTACCCTGCTGAACAGAACATGAGCTCCCCAGTGCTAGGTTTTCCAGCTGCGCTGCTGGGGTCTTCAGGGGAGGGTAAGAAGGAAGCCCTGACTCACCATCTCAGCATCTCTTTTATTTCCTTCATGGATTGAGCCTCTCCCTAAGATTTCCATTCAGAAAGGTTTCTGCCACAAATAATAAACAATTAAATAGTTTGAAAATCGCAAATCTTGTCCATGCTCTCAACTGGTATTCAAATTTTCTTTACAGCATCTGCAAGAACTTGTCCAAAGAACTTGACATCCCCACTGATGGGAACATGGCTACTGCAGGAAGCAGTTCATGTCATCTTCAGCTGTTAGGAATTTTTCACTGTGTTAAGTAGTGATCAGTCCCTTCATGAAGCTTATTGCCCTTTGGTCTCAAGTTAGGGTAATATTCAAAGTATTAACAACCTGCCAGGCTGATGCAGTGCATGCCATCTGCATATCAGACCTGGTCCAAGTCAAGCCCTAAGGCCATACGGAACAGGTGTAATTGCTTATCTGCAGGAGGCCCTTTTAGTAAGGTGGATGGGGCTGGAGGGAGGTGGGGCAGGGAAGAGAAAGCCACTAATTCAAGGCATTTCATGATTGTCTGGGATCCCCATGATGTGCCCATTCCGTGAGCATTCCTGGTTCTGAGCTGCTTTTTAGATTCCAGTCAACACCCAAATCTGAAAAAATACGTTTTGATCCTCACTAAAGTTGACGTCACCAGCAGAGAGGTACCTAGCCTGGTAGAGGGGAAAGAACATACCTTTATTCATTCATTCAAACATTATCTACCCTGTTTATCTAACTCTATTTATTGAGTACCTAATATATGCCAGACCCTGTGCCAGGTGCTGGAGATACACAAGTGAGTTAAACAGGCATGTCTTCATCCACTACAGGTGAATATTTAGAGTATAAAAAAATTGGTTTTGAACCCTAGCTTGACAGACCACAGGAAAGTGACTCAACCTCTCTCAGTTTTTGTTTATTCGTTTGTAAAATAATAATGCCTGTCTCATAGGATCACTGTGGATTTTAGGTGAGGTAACAAACTTAAAAGACTCTGGTACTTAATAAAGAGTGGTAGTTTGTCTTTTTGTTCTTATCAATGTCACTTAAAACCCCCATTTCAGTATATGGCTTACATTAGGATTTCAGAAGTGCTGGTTTCCTTCTTTTACATTTCATTCTTATTATTATTATCAAAGTTTTACAGTAAATCCTAAATCTTAGGTTACATCTATATGAAGTGTGTGTGTGAGCACGTGCGCATCCTTGTAACCACAACACAGTTCAATACATAGAACATTTCCAAGACTGCAAATTTCCCTCATGCTCCTTCCCAATCAAAATCCACCACCCCTCTCCAGAGATAACCACTTTTGGACTGCTATCACTATCATTAGTTTTGTTTACTCTTGACCTTCACTAAATGGAACAATGAAGTGTGCAGTCAAGCTTCTTCCACTCATTATTATGTCTAGAGATTCGTCCATATTATTGTGTACAGCAATACATCACTTTTTTATTGCTGTGTACTTTTCCATCATATGAATTCATTAATCTTTTCCACTGCCATTGGACAGTTGAGTTGTTTGATTTGGCTATAATGAATGAAGCTGCTATATGAACATCCTTGTACATGTCTTTTGGTGCACATGTGCATTCATTTCTATGGGGTATATATCTAGGAGGGTCTTAAGGTAAACATATGTTTATCCTTAGTATACACTGCCAGTCAGTTTTCCAACTTATTTATACCAATTCCCATTCCTAGCAGCAACATATGAGTTCGACATTGTCGCCAACATTTTTATTAGTCACTTTAGACAATTAGATGGATGTAGACTGAAATACTATTGTGATTTACATTTGCATTTTGCTGATAAGTAATGATGTTGAATAAGTTATCAAATGTTCATTGACCATTTGTCTGTCCTTCTTCATGAAATAACTGTTCAAGTCTTTAGCTCATTTTTAAATTGTGGTATTTTTCTTTTGTTGTTTGGTTGACCTGTAGGAATTGGTTGTGTCTTCTGGATATAAATTCTTTCTAGAGATACGTATTGTACATATTCTATCCAAGTGTGTGACTTGCATATTCACTCTCTAAATGGGCTTTTAATGAACAGAAATTCTTAATTTTAATAAATTTCAATTCATCAATCTTTTCTATTACGATACATACTTTTTTTGTCTTAAGAAATATTTGACTGACCTTCCCTTGAGTTTTAAGTGAAGAGCTTATACATAATTTTTAAACTCTTGGTCTTAGCATAAAGACCTAACCCTCATTAGTCTTTAAGAAAAAACTGTCAGTGAACTTTATTCTTATAAGCAAAAGAGACAGCAAGCTGGAAGCAGAACTTCACTAGACTCAAGAAAAAGTAGTTATTTCCATAAGCTCTTTTACTGACTGGTTCATTCAGTCAACATATAGAAGTGTAGTTTAGCATGATAATTCAAAGCAGGAACCTAAGATTTGCTATGTGCGTTTAATGTCTAATTTTGATATTCCTAGAACTTGAGTTCTGGTTTACACTAAATTGCAAAGAGCATCACTTAACTAGAACTGGATGGTAGCAATGTTATTTGGTCCACAAGTTTTCTCTCCTCCAGGCTGAGTGGTCATAGCTCCTTCAACTACAGCAAGGACACTCATCACACTGATTGCTCTTCTCTGAGTACACAGCAAATTTTAAATCTCCTTAAAATGAGTTGCTCAAAAGTGACTTCAACAATGCAGGTATGTTTGCTCCTTGATCAACGTAAATCTGTCTCACTTTCAGATTTCTTTGTCTTTTCAGAAATATTACCCTGTTGATTTATATTAAATCCAAGTTTAATTAAACTCTTAGCCCCTGGTTCTCTGACTTTGGTGTGCATGTGAATCACCTGGATGTTTGCTAGATTTCTGGATCCCAACTTAGAGATCCTAATTCAGTAGATCTATGGCATAGCTCCAAAATCTGCATTTTTAACAGTCCCCCCACCACCACTGATAATTCTTGTTTTGGTGATTTTTGGACTGTACTTTGAGAAATGTTGCTTTAAATCTATCTCACAGATGCCTTAGATAAAGCGTATCTCCTAATGGTGTTCTTTGTGAATTTGGATTTGAGGGTCCAAGCTCATAACTTTGTATCGATACCTCTTAACACCACCAATGAAAAATCGTGGTGAAGAAAAAAAAGCATGGGTTTTGGAGGTAAGAAGACTTGTGTTCAACACCTCCTCTGCAAATGCTGGCCTTGGACAAGTAAGTTAACTCCATGAATTTCAATTCCCTCAACTGTAAAATAAGAGAACGCATTCCTGCCTGGGTTGTTGCAACCATCAGATAATCTACGTGCTGTAGCTACACTGTGCGGCGCTTACAGAAGGTTTTCCATTTATATGAAGTCCCCTCAGCACATTCACTTATTATTCCAGCATATGGACATCTTGGGGAAAACTTATATTACCACCCAATTAATTAATTCTTCTTTCCAGCCTCCTGTCATTTGAAAATTTTGTTGACATTTTACCTCTGTCTTCCTCTCAGCCAGTGTTACCCAAACAGATGTGCATATGGGAATCCTCTGGGAACATTTAAAAGTGCCAGATCCCTGGAATAAAACACTCCAGAGGTCGAGCCTGGGGAAGTATAGCCTTAAAAAGCTCTCCAGATGATTTTTGATATGCACCCTGATTAAAGAATCTCTGATCTAAATAACTGATAATAATGTGGTTCACTATGTATCAAAACCCATAAAATGTGCAGACCCTGTGAGCCATCAAGATTCACTCCTAGAAATGGACTCGGAGGAGATAATCATAGATGAGTGCAAAGATTCGATTACAAGGATGTTTAATACAGATCTCTGTGTAAGTAGAAAAAGGAGGAGGAACAGGAAGAAGAGAAGGCAGAAGAATTGAAGAAGTTGAAGGAGAAGGAGGAAAGAAAGGAAAAAAACTGGTTGCCCAGCAGCAGGCCACTGGGCACCCCCAAAAAGTGAATAAATGTGATACTCCTTTCTGCATAATATCACGCAGCCCTAAAATAGACTGCTGCATTTTTTATAATGATTCCATTAGATACCACAATCTAATGTGGTATGTATGAGAGGTATGATCATACTTTTTTCTTGTTTAAAACATGACTATGGGGGAAATACAATAAAATGTTAGCAATAATTTTAACTGGGTGTTAGGATGATGGATCATTTAAGTCTATTTTTTGTTATTCTATTTTTCTAATTTTTTCTACAAAAACATCATTCTTATATCAAACTTTAAAAACATATGCTATTTTTCATGACAGAATTTAAATCAAAACAATGAATATACTGCTAGAGACCCTCTCCAGGTCAATATTCCTCCATTAATCAGAATTCTTTGGCTACCGTCATTTCATGCTGTGCAAACTGTCTTTTGAGAACAGGCTGGGTACCAGTGCTGTGCTAGGGTGCCTCACAGATGTTATTTCAGATGATCTTCCAAACAGTCTCGTGTGGTGTGTACTATTATTATTCTTATTTTACAGATGAGGAAAATGAGACCTAGGTACACTAAGTAACTTACCTAAGGTCAAAAGCAACTGATGGGAGAAATGGGGTGTAGGGTACATGAGACATCTCTGTATTCTCTCTTACAACTGCCTGTGAACCTACAAGTATCTCAAAATAAAAAGTTTAATGTTTTTAAAAGCAAGTAATTGGCAGAGCAGGGTTTCACATGTAACCCTGTGTGACTCCAATACCTATACTTTTCCAGTCACACCAGTACTAAATTGGTGCCAATTAGTACTGTCATCTGACCTCTTCTTCTGCACCTTGCCCACTAAGATACCGAGTAACTTTGTTGGAACTTTATGAAAGCCCGACCCGTTGTGCTCTACAGTGTGATTCTGCTTACTCAGTTCACGAAGGCCATTTGCTGGGTCCGCTAGAAGCAACAGAGGGGCAGACTGTGGTTTCGGTGCCAAGAAGGAGCAGAGTAAAGGAGGTAAGAGTCAATGGGCATTCTGCCTGACTAAGGACTCTGAGATTGGACCCTCAATAGATATGCAAATCGAATTCTGTGTAATTTGCACTTTTCAATAACGTCAGCATGTGTTGGATGTGTACAAAAAGAACCATAAAATAAAATTGCAGACAAAGGGGGGGGGGGGAGTCAGAACACAGAAAGGGGAAGAATCAGTTTATTCCACGAGCCAAACAATGGGTCGTAATAAATTCGCCAGCCATTAGCTCTTTGGTTGCATAGAACAAAGAGATTGAAATGAAATGGGGAAAAAAAGAATCACAGTTAACTGTTAGATGGCTGGCCTGCTTCCATTTGGCCAACCAGACAGATCACGGGATGAGCCAGGGAGCTGCCGCTGGGCATCTACCTCCATGGGGCAGCCCCCACCAGTTTGCAACCCAGCCGTGGCTCTTCCATATGTTCAGGTGCCATTGGGGCAATCTTTCCTTAGGAAAAACATGTAATAAAAAGATCCAGTTGTGTTTTAATCATCCATCAGTTCATCCATAGTTACATGCTCCCAAAAGAATTATAAGATAGACAGGGTGTGAAAGGGAAATCCAGAGATGTAAAGTAAAAAAAAACAGAAAAAAACAGAGAGAAACATGCAGAAAGAAACTGAAGGAGAAGCCGAGAAAAAGAAGAGAGAGAAACTGACTGAGAAAGATGATAATAATAATCAGAGCTACCATTGCCAGTGCTGTCATTCCCACCAGCAGTGCCATCATCATTTTTGAGTATTAACTATGGCCTCAAACCTAAGGGCAGCCCTCCCCCGAGAACAGAGCCCTGGCAGCTCTCCACACACCTCCCAGGAGCCCTGTGAAGATTGTTCTGAAATTGTCATATTGTCTGAGCATATCTCAATCACGGAACTTCCCACCTTAGTTTTTAGTTAGCTTTTAATTTGTCCATCCTTCCAGTAGATTCCAAGGTCCTTGACAGTAGAGTCTAGAGTTCAACTATGTATCCTAAATGCTAAGCATTTGGCCTGACCCATTTAAGGTATTCAAACAATATTTATAAAGTGAATGAATGTGTTTTAAATGGATGGATGGATAGATGGATGGATGGATGGATGGATGGATGGATGGATGGATGGATGGATGGATGGATGGATGGACGGACGGACGGATGGATGGATGAATGGATGGATACCAGGCACACTAATACTCACATGAGCCCAGTAAGTTAGCAGTTATTAATCTCATTTTACAAATGAGGAAAGTAATGCCCAGGGAAGCCCAAATCTAACTGATTCTTTACCCTGTGAAATAGCAAACAGTTTCTCAGAGATATTGTGAGAAACAGAGGGGTACAAAAGTTGGGAGAGGTTTGGGGAACAAATGAATAGGGAAAGAGGAAGAGAAGAGGAGGAAGAAGGATGAAGGAGAAGATGGGGCAGAGCAAAAAAGAGGGTTCTGCTTGGTGCCCTCAAAACAGAGGACAAGGCTTTAGCTATGTTTGAAAAATGAGTAATAAAGTGTGGGGTGAGCATAAGCCAGGACTGGATGACATCATATTAGCATAGAATCAGGAGTTTAAGAGAGACTCCTAAATCCTATTTGGCTCTGACAGCAGGTGGACTGGGGTTGGGGATTTGCAAACTGGCCAAGGTCATCCCTGGTAGCCCTAATGCAAAGTGAATGTCAACAGAGATTTGATAAATAAACAGAAGTGCTCAGAGATTCTGGTGTCCACATACACAGGAGGAACATAGTAAGGCAGTTTTACTTGAGTGAGGCTGGAACAATCTCGCTCTTAAAGCCCTAAGCCCCATGGACGCTGCTTGCCATAGTTTTCAGAGTAATACGATTTGTGACAAATTCATTAAGCAGTAAGATATGACAGACTGTAAATTGCTCCACTGTTAATTTATGTCCACTATATTGTTAGGCACCCAGCCAAAGCTTGGTCCTATCTGAAAGCAGAGATATAAATTGCCGTTGTGTAACCACAATCTGGAAAGCTTTGTGAGGATCAGAGAATGAGCAAATCCCAGAATCCTCAACACATAGAATGAGAATTCAACCCCCTCCTCAGCATCAACTTCCAGTGAGTGCCCACTCTGGAACAGCCCCCTCCCCTGAGGAGGGTTTATCAGAGTGTTGGGAATACAAAGAGCTTTCTTTCTATAAAGTGATAAATCCTACACTAAAGGTAAGACATCATTACTTACGGAGCCCAGAAAAAGAAGTGATGGGTTCTAGCCTAGGGATGAGAACAGGAGATCATGGAAGGTTCCAGAAAGAAGATGATTTTTTAATTGGGTCCTAAAATAAACATAGACATTCCTCAAGTGGAAAAAGATGGAAGTTCATTGCAAGAAAACCTCACAGAGGCATGAAAGTATGGTATATTCAAAGAGCTTGAGCAATTTGCTGCGACTTTAACCCAGGTTGCCTGGAGGAGAATCATAAGCAAGTTATATGGCAAGAGAGTAAGTCCGGGTTAAACTGAGAAGCCTTGGACTTCATACTAAATGTCTAAGAGTTTATTCAACAGTCCCCTTCTCTGCATAATCCCATTGCCACTACCTAATTCAGGTTGTTACTGTCACACTTGGAAATTGAAGACTCCCATTGAGAAAGACTATCTGGATGAATCATTAGTTACTAAGGATATAAACCCCGAGGCTGGTACACTATGTTGATAACTTCAGCAGCAAACAATAATAAAAAGAACAATGGCTAGTATATACTGATTGTCACAGTCACTGAGCTGGAGCACTGGATCAGAACATAACCTCTCAAAGGCTACTTTTAGTGGAGAGGTTTTCCAGGCCAATTTCCTCCTAATCCAAAAAACAAGTTCAGAACTATGAGAGAAGACTTGGCTTTGGGACAACATAAATCCCCAGGCCACCAGCCCTGCTCCCTATTTATGCAGCAGAGTCCCTTCCATACACCCCTAGACTGAGTTAACAGATTCAACACCATGGACTCCTTTCCCCTTTAAGTGTCCACTGGGCATATCTAAGGAAAGGAAAAGAAAGGGGAAGAAATTGCAGAAACTGCATCCCAACCTGTGGCAGCAGAATTGGGGGAATTAGACTGTGAAAAGAACCAGGAGACCTGGGTTTTACTCCACCCTCTCACTCACCAGCCCTATGGCCTTGAGCAAAGATGGCCTCACCTGTCTGGGCTGCAATGGGAATTAAAAGGAGATCATGCATATGGAAACATCTGGCACAGAGTAGGCCCTCAGAAGACGCTTATCAAATTTGAATCTATAGTCAGGGAGTATGGAACTTGAGAAATAAGTAGCATTCATACAGGAGATGTTAGATATGTTGGAAAAGGGCTGTAGACCCAAGGAATAAGCTCAATGAAATCATCAGCATGATCTCTTGGCATTGTGGGGTGATTTTTAGTACTTTGTCCAGTTATTTTGAGACCCCAGAGACCTTTTATCAGTTCCCACTCTATACTGATGTTGTTCATAAAGTTGGCGGGCTTTATGAGTCTTCATCAACCTACACACCGTGAGACAGGTCCCAGGAGGTGGCGGGAAGTTTTGTTTCTTGTGAAACTAGCTGTGTGTGCAATGCATTGAGTCCTTGGGATTTCTGACATGATTTAGACGTTCTTTGCCTACCCACTGCAGGAGGCTTTATACAGGAAAGGAGTCCTGTCATCTCACTAACTAAAAAGAAGACAAGGTGCAGTAGAAAGAATGCTGGTTTTGGTCTCAGGAGGCCAGGTTTAGGAAGCTCAGTTCTGTCACCTGGGAGACCTTGGGAGACTTTTCTGAGCCTCAGTTTGCTTGTCTAAACAGTAAATAATAGCACCTACTATTGGGGATTATTTCTTGACTCAAATGATATAATTTATGTGAAAGCACTTTATAAATTGTAAAGTGCTAATAACTGTGAGTGTTAAAACTCTCATCATTGTTATTTATGGTGGTGGAGCATATAGGATTTGCAGCCAGTTAAATCTTTCAGTCCTCATGTCCCCATTACCCCTTGGCTACTGTCTCTATCATTCAGGAAGACATAATTCATTTCCAGATGATTCAAATGGGGAGACTCTAATGAAGCCCCTACTTAGAAAGGTGTAGGTAGTGTTAAGGGAATAAACAAAGGATGATGAGGTACCAAGAGGCCAGCAATAGCTGGAAGAAGTTACTCCCCACTATCGATGAAAGAACAGAGTTATACCTTCTATCAGAGCTCAGTGAGGACTGGAGCCCTAAAGGAGGAGGGGCTAGCCAGAGGGATGCAGCTATTGCCAGATCTGGGGCACAAAAACAGGAGAAACTTCTCTCCTTCTGCCCACCAATCTCCCATTGGTTGAACCCAATCAGAAGGCAATCAGCAAGGGATCCCAAGTAATGCAATTCACAGGGTCAAACTCTCAAAGATTCAAGTTTTTGTGGTCACCTGTTATTTCCTATATTCGACTCTTTATAGTGTTTTGTATATGACATCTAAGGAGCAGCATATCTGGTAATTATGAACAGGATTCTGAACCAAGAGCTGTGTTCAAATCTTGGCTCTGTCATTTGCTAGCTATATGACCTTAGGGAGATTTATTTAACTTCTCAGAACCTCAATTTTCTCGTCTGTAAAAGGGGCTCTATGAGAGTGCCAATTTCAGGGGATAGTGAGAGTATTAAATTCAGTAATACTGGT
The DNA here is from genome assembly GCF_028021215.1 of Eschrichtius robustus. Lineage (NCBI taxonomy): Eukaryota > Metazoa > Chordata > Mammalia > Artiodactyla > Eschrichtiidae > Eschrichtius > Eschrichtius robustus. The sequence goes on from NC_090826.1 coordinate 52,072,555, forward strand.
AAAGCACTTTCCAAGGTACATATTAAGCACTCCATAACTAGTATTGATGTTGCTGTTTTACTTTTCACAGACCCATTTTTTACTGTTCCCCTCTCTCCCAAACCTCTGCACTAGAAACCCTTCTCCATGGAAAAATCACCCTTTTACATCTTTAACCTGTATAATAATTCTACAATTTTTTTTCCTAACTGAAACCTGGATCTCCCTGGTAGACTTTTCTAATTTACTTCTTTTTTACTTGACTTATTGGCAGAATTTATATTTTGATCATTCCTTCCTCCTAGAAAAGACTTCTTCCTTTGGCTTTGGTGTCATTATCTCCCGACTTGCGTCTTAATTGGATATACTGTGTCCTAAATTTATTTTCTTTCCTGAAAAACACGCTCCACTCCTCTTACCTTAACTAATGACAGCCATATAAGTCAATTGCTTAAACCTAGATGTCTCACCTCTTTCTCACTCTTTATATCCAATAAATCATGGAGCTCCATACATTAAGCCTGTAAAATATCTCTAGAATCTATCTACTCTTCTCCATCCCTAAGAGCACCATGTTTGTGAGTCATCACCACCTCTTGCAACTTTATTGCAATAACTTCCTAAGTGGTCTCATTGCTTCTTGTCTTTCTTTTTCTACCCATTCTTCACACTGTGGTCAGAAAGGTTATTGTAAAGAAAACACTTTCTCATGCCCTCACCCTTATTAAACCCCCCTCAGTGATTTTCCACTGCCCTTATTAGAAAGCCCACTCTCATAATTGCTAGCAAGACCCTCTATGACCTAAACCCTGGATACTCACCTAGGGACATTCCTTTCTCTCACTCAACCCCAATAGTAACAAATGATTTGTAAATCCCCCAGCACTTAAACTTCTCACTCCTCTGGGTGGCGTACATGCTGGCCAGGACCCTCCATGCCCAAGCTGCCCTTGGCTAACTCTCATTTGCCCTTTGCATCTCAGCTTGGATGCCACTTTCTCCAGTAACCTTTCCTGACCCTGAAATTCCAATTTAGTTGGCCCTTCTAAGTGTACCCCCATGACTTTGAAGTGCTGATTCTATGAAGGCAGATCTTTGTTCATATTGTTTAACCTTTGTATCCAGTACCTGGAACTTTTGAATAACGGAAGACTCAGCATGACAAGATAGTCATTGTCTGATCTCCATTTTCGCATAAGCTCACTACTGTAACTCTAGAATTGTCTCCCAGATAGAGATGAAATTTGAGAGACTGAAGCATGGTCTTGATATTGAGCCACTTAAGTTCTAGACACATCTCTCTGTTACAGCTACCATTTTAGCAAATGCGGTATTCCACAAGGAACTTCAGGAATCCTGTTCAAGTTCTCAAATCAGTAGAAGGTCAATCGGGGAAAATGAAATGACACATACTTTCAAAGAGGGCTATTAATAAAGCAAATGCAAAGTTGATGTTGACCCGAGATAAGCAACACATTTTCCTAAGTGTTCTAGGGCATTTTCTCATCTTAGGAAAGCCCATCAGGCTATTTACTACTGGGTTCCCTGTCTAAATGCACAGATTTCACCACTGGACCAAGTCAAAAATGTCCATATTTTTTGTCCATAACACAACTCTTCAATCTGTACTGAATTATTTGGAACGTATGTTATAAAAAGATCATTCATTGTCCTTTTTTCCTGTAGTTTTCACCCTTTACTCCTAGCTGGGCTTTCTTATTTCATGAAAAGTAAGTCTACTAAATAAATCTAGTTGTACAATAAGAACATATCTTTTTAACAATGAAAAGTCTTGAGTTTCAGAGTTAAGCCTTCACAAGTACACAGTGTTATATATTAATTATATCTCAATTAAAAAACTAAAAAAAGGACAAATGGTTAATATATCACTCTAGCCCATTGATTGAGTAATTGTGTGAGCACTGAGGTAGTATGGTGTGAATAGACAGAAAAATGTTTCTATCAAGACATCCATGTTGTTGTTTTTTTTAAAACAAATATTGAGCACATACTATGTGCAAGCCCAATGTTAGGTTCTGATGATACAACACCAAACAAGACACATTTCCTGCCATCAAAACCTCAAGGGTTAGTTGGGTAAAGAGACAAGTAAATATACATCTACAATTTGGTGTTTTAACTGTTTGGACATAGAAAAGCATATTAAGGGGGATTCCCTGGTGGTGCAGCAGTTAAGAATCTGTCTGCCAATGCAGAGGACATGGGTTCGAACCCTGGTCCAGGAAGATCCCACATGCCACGGAGCAACTAAGCCCGTGTGCCACAACTACTGAAGGCTGAGTGTCTAGAGCCCCGTGCTCTGCAACAAGAGAAACCACCACAATGAGAAGCCCGGGCACCGCAACAAAGAGTAGCCCCCTCTCGCCATAACTAGAGAAAAGCCCGTGTGCAGCAACAAAGACCCAACGCAGCCAAAAATAAAATAAATAAAATAAATTAATTTTAAAAAACATTAAAAAAGAGAAACATATTAAGCATTTTTGAGCACTTTTAATAATAGCACTTGCCTAGTATGTTTATTGTGAGGATTGAATGAACTAATGCATAGGAAGCACTTAGAATAGTACCAAGCACAAGTGCTTCTTATGCATTAATTCACTCAAGCTTCACATCAACTATGTGACATAAGTGCTATTATTAAAGCCCATTTTACAGGTGAGAAAACTAGGGCACAGAGCAGATAAGCAATTTAACACAGATCCAGAACGCTTTCATGATGGTACTTGGCTCTGAACCTAGCAGGCAGATTCCAGAGCCCACAGGATTTAATCACTACCCAACACTACCTGTCCGGGGGCAAACACACAAGGATCTATGGGAGCAGAGAAGGAAGGAGTCTAGTCCAGCCTGAGTGTCTGAGAATGGTACACATTTCCTGTCTGACTTACATAAATCAGTCTCCATTCAGGCTAATACTAAAGGGAATACTCAGCTGTGACCTCCAGTGCCTTCCCCCCAAAGCAGAACTGTGCATGAAACCAACACAGTTGATTTTATATCAGCCCATCATGTTATTAGTCAGTTAGGCCTTGGGAAGCTGACAAAGGGGCATATGTTAGGATTATTGTATGTAGTATAACTATCATAATGATGTGCATTTGTCAGAAGCATCTATTTTCTTAGTTAAAAAGAGGAACATTTTATGTGGGAAATTTCTTACAAAGTCGATATTTCAGCTGAGGGAAAGAGGAGAGAGTAAACATGAAAAGCCCAAGGAAAGGTAGATGGAAGCGGAGGATGAATGTTTAGTCTGTGTCTAATAGTCTGCCAAGAACACGTGTAATTTAGGAAGGTTATGGGAGGGACTGCCAAGGCCAGGCAAGCTCTCTTTGAGGTATGCACACTACATATTTGGAAAGCATCAGCCAGCACTCACTGAGATACCTTGCCCTTCGGTTTGCCCAAGTGGAGTGGCACACAGAAGCAAAGAAAGGATATGCTCCCTAGTAAGCATATGTCAGGTGCTACCCCCTTAGAGTTATCAGTTAATCCTCAGAATAGTATTACAAGAGAAATATGTTTACCTCCTTCTTGCAATTGAGCAAATGAGGCTCGAAAATATGTCCAGAGTTGTGCTTATAAGTTGCATAGTCAGAATTCGAATCCACTCCTGACTACCACCAAAGCCTTTTCAACTCTTACTGCTCCCTCTCTGAGAATTTTTAGGACTCTTTCATCAGACATCACATAACCTTTAGGTTGGCACTCCCAAGATCCATGAGGGCAGGGACTAACATTTAATCCCAAATACTGCCTTTAAAGTACCTAAAATACAATGGATGCTCAATAATTTTTTTCTAAAAATCCTTTAGTAGACTTTATTTTTAGCATAGTTTTAGGTTTACAGCAATATTGAGAGGAAGAGAGTTCCCATATACCTCTTGCCCCACACACGCACAGGCTCCTCCACCATCAACATCCTGCACCAGAGTGATGCATTTGTTACCATTGATGAACATACATTGAAACATCGTTATTACCAAAGTCCACAGTTTACATTAGGGTTCATCTTGGTATTGTACAGTCTATAGGTTTTGGCAAATGTATAATAACATGAATCCACCATTAGAGCATCATACAAAATAGTTTCACTGCTCTCAAAGTCTTATTTTTCATCCTACTCATCTCTTCCTTGCCCTTAACCCTTGGCAACCATTGATTTCTTTACTGTTTCCATAGTTTTGCCTTTTCGTGAATGTCATATAGTTGGAGTCATCAAGCATGTAGCCTTCTCAGATTGTCTTCTTTTTCTTGATAGTATACATTGAAGGTTTCCCCATGTGTTTTCACGGCTTGATAGCTCATTTCTTTTAGCATTGAATAATATTCCATTGTCTGGACATACCACAATTTACCTATCCATTCACCTACTGAAGGACATCTTGGTTGCTTCCAAGTTTTGGCAATTATGAATCAAGCTTCTATAAATGTCTGTGTGCAGGTTTTTGTGTAGACATAAGTTTTCAGCTCTTTTGGGTAAACACTAAAGAACATGATTGCTGGATCATATGGTAAGAGTATGTTCAGTTTTGTAAGAAACTGCCAAACTCTCTTCCAAAGTGGCTGTACCATTTTACATTCCCACCAGCAATGAATGAGAGTTCCTATGGCTCCACATCCTCACAAGCATTTTGTATTGTCAGTGTTTTGGATTTTGCCCATTCTAATAGGTGTATAGTCAACAAGTATTTTTTAAATAAATACATGTTTTAGTAATAAATTGAGATGAAATAAAGTTCTAAATCGTTAAGAAAGTAGAGTTATAAAATCTGTTATTTACATTATCACTTTTAGAAGACTGGGAGTAAAGAGAGAGTATCCACAATCAAACTCTAACCTGTCACTTTCATGTTACCATCCACACTCTTCGGGGCAAATGGTCCTGCCTGCTCCAGGCAGGCAGTCTGCTGAGTGTGTGTGTGCTGGGGCTGGGAGTGATTGATAGGAATGTACTTTGGAATCTTAGTCTAAGATCCCTCTCGTGGCCACATTTTATTCTTTTCTAGCTACTATGTTCTTCTCCCCAATTTTGAGGTGTGAATATTCATATCTTTTATTATTATAGTTAATCGTTATGGGGTCTCTTGCCATTATTAGAAGGAAAAACAGTACCTCTACATTGACATGCCCCTTCATATAAGCCCCAGATATTAAGCATAGTATTTAGACTGGCACACATATAAATAGAAAAATATCAAATTATGAAATAAAGCCAAATGCATAGAGGAATTTAGTATATGATAAGTGACATATCAGTTTTGGGAAAACTGTATCAGTGGATAAACAAAATTAATGTGATAGGTACAATTTGAAAAAAAGAAGTGTTAGATCCTACTTCATACCTCACACACAAATTAATTCTAGAAGTATCAAAGTTTTCAATAATTTAAAAGGAAACTAGAAAAAGGCTAGAGGAAAATGTATGATTTATTTTAACAATCTAGGAGTAGGGAAGGCTTTTTATAGAATAACACAAAACCCTGAAACTTTAAACAAATCGATGTTTGACCACATAAAAATAAAATATTTATGAATGGCTAAAAAGTAGTCAGAAGACAAATGAAGTATTTGCGAAAAATATGTTTGCAACCCGTATCACATAAAAGAGATATTTTTCCTAATACATAAAAGGTGTTTGGAGAGCAATAGAGAAAATATCACCAATCCCATTGAAAATGATAAACTTATATGTACCTAGTTTACCAAAGAGTACAAATGGGTTTTTAAAATAAGAAATAATGTTCAACGTCACTCATCGTGAGAAAATATAGTGAGATGCCACTTTTCTCTTAAAAATCAGCAATGATCCACATTTTGAAAATATGCTTAGATGGTGAGGGAAGCAAGCACTCTTGGATATTATTGGTGGGATATTTTTGCACTTTACTACAAATGCACAGGGGGACAAATGGGCGGTACCTTTCCAAATTACACAGGTACATACCCTGTGACCTAGCAATTTCACTTCCTTGTATTCATCAAACCGATATACCTGCACACGTGCTTGTGCATATTTTATTGCAAATTCCATCTATATAAGAACAGAGTGGTTAACTAAAGCGTGGTGCATTCTTACAATGGGATGCCATGTAATCGTAAAAGAGGATGAGAAAAAAATGTATGTCCCTTATCTTTATGAGATACAATCATCAAGATATGTTTTTATATTAAAAAATACAGAATCTTGAGTGAACAGACAGAAACCAAATAGCACATACGATATGATTCCATCCATATGGCCTTTGAGACCAGGAGAAACTAATACATGGTGATAAAAGTGAGACTAGCAATGATCTCAGGAGAGACTGGCAAGAGGCACAAGGGTAGTGCTGGGGTGCTAGAAATACATATCTTGATCTGGATGGTGATTACATAGGTATACGTTGGAAGAAAAATTCACCACACTGTATACATTTCTGCACTTTACTGTACATGTTATATCTTAGTTTAAAAAAATACAAACAGGATGCAGAACAGTATGTATACTATTCTATATTTTGCACAAAGTAAGCGAAAGAGAAAAAATATATAGGTCTCTACGTGGATTTGTTTAAACTATTTCCAGAAGGCCACACAAGAAACTGATAAAATTACCTACATCTGAAGAGGGGTTCTGGGTTACTAGAACCCTCACATATACCTTATGCTACTTTTGCAAATTAAACCATGTGAATATATTACCTTACCACAATCATATGTTGAGTTAAAATTTTTAAAACACATCACGTAGAATTGCCCAAGACCTCTGGAACTTACTCAATCCTACTTACAAATACCAGACTGACAGAAAACTGGAGGATCTACAGTCAGCCCTCTGCCAGCATTGTTTCTCCTTCCACAGAGTGTCACTACTGAAGGCTGGGCCTGTAAGACCTGACAGACACTGGTCCATCACCAGCCCCCATCACCTCCCGGGACGGGAGTCATCACAATTGCTTAGACCTTTAGGTTGACCACGATCATATGCCCAGATGTCCCATTTTATTCATTCATTTAACAATATTTACAAGTGCCCATTAGGTGTCCATTGTATGTTCCAGGCAAAGGGGACACAGTAACTCATATTTCTAGTTGAGGAAGACAGATAACAAGCAAATAACAAAACATCGAGAGAGAACATGTCAGATGGTGATATGTGCAAGGAAGAGAAACAAGACAAGCCATAGAGAGAAAGTTTCAAGGTGGAGGTGGTGAGGGAGAATCGTGTCTATTCCATGGTGGTGGCTTACAGAAGGCCTCGCAGGTGAGGTGGTACCTGAGATCTAAATGAAACAAAGAGACAAGCATGGAGAACATCTGGAGATAGAGAATTTGAGGCAGAGGGAAGAGCAAATCCAAAAACCCTGAAATCAGAGACTGCCTGCCATAGCTGAGAAACGTCACGGAGGCCAGTGTGGCTGCAGCATCAGGAACCAAATAAGGAAGAGTAGAAATAAGGAAGGAGAGGGAAGCTGGGCCCAGATTGCAAAGGGCCTCGGAGGTCATGTAAAGACTTAGACTCTTACTCTGAGCAACATGGGAAACCAGTGGAGGGTTTTGAGCAGAATCAAGAGATTGTTTTGGGACCTGTTATGTGGAAATGTCAGGATGGATGTACAAGTCTGGGCTTTACAAAAGAGAAAGAGTCCAGGCATAGAAATCTGGGAGTCACTGAGTTTCTCTTTGCTCCAAGTCAGTTACTCTTTGGGGTCTTTGGGTTCTTTGAAGTCCTTTCTCACCAGCACACCTTGGTCAGTCCCACCCTAGTCTACTCAGTCCGGTTCCCTACATTCACATCATGCGAAGCAAGTGCTTGGTTATTTACCCCTCTATCTCAGCAGGCAAACTGATCTCTCCCCACCTTGAGTCTCTATATGTCAAAGGACCTAAGGGGCACAGCTTTTGCTAAGTCACACACATGTGCCCACGTGCACTCACGTCCAGTTATGCTCTCCTACCAGGACCATAGATACATACTTTCCTTAAGTTTTACATTTCCTTAATCAAGAGGGGCCACTTAACCAAATCTCCTCTGAACTAAAAATGGCTACTTTGTCCACCTGTACAGACAGTTTAATATCACTAAAAATTTTAGTTATGCCTTACTAAGGCTTCTAAGACATTTCTATGACCTTTCACTACCTTTTGTAGATTTCTTAAACATTTTTCCATCTTTGTCTATTCCTCCTCCACTAACATCTGGATTATCTATCTGCTCCTGTTTAACAACACATGTCATCCAATCTTTAAGGTCCTGACATCAAGGCACAGCCTTCTCACTAGCTGGATGACCATGAGAAAGTCACTTCATTTCTGTAAACCTCAGTTTCCTTACTTAATAATGAATTCCTATCTCTAAGAACAGAATGAGAGTTATTTTATTTATATTTTTTCTATAGTTTTCTACTTAGATTGATAATGATAAAGATGATGTTACTTATCTGGTGATGCCCTAGTGAACTAGGGGATTTTCATACTCTTTGCAGGGCAAGAAGGAAAAAGTTGGCAAGTGAAGATGAGAAGTGTGAAAAGAATTCCTAGCACGCATGCAGTATAAAGAATATATGTATTATTATTATTATTATTAATTATTAGCCTGAATTGGCTATCAATTAACTAGCTGTGTTACCTTGGGAAAACTCACATATCCTCTCTGAGACACTGATTGCTAATCTGTGAAATGTAGGCAATAATAATTCTATTTATGGAATTGTTATAAGGGATATTTAAATCTAAAGAATATTTAAATATTTAAATTCTTTATTTAAATAAGAAACATTTAAATAAGCCTCAGTACTGAGTCTAATATCTTGACAGTGACAAAACACTTCATAAACTTATATTATCCTCATCACCATCAAGGAGAAAGGTCAGCTGGAGCAGAGCAGATGGTGGATCCAGGGAGGAATTGAGCACCAGATGAGGGCAAACCAAAAATTCTGGTACAGCGGCCAAGGGAGTCCTCAATTTTTAGAAGTTATGCAGAAGAAGGTAGATGCAGTGGAGATTCAGACTTGAAATAGCAATATTTCACTCAGGGCAAATATGTATTGAGTTTTTTTGTACCAGGGAGGTGGTAGAACATAATGATCAAGAGGTTGGGTTTTATACAAAAACAGTCATGGTTTTAATCCTGACTCTGCAATATACTGGCTGTGGAAACTCCATTTCGAAACCTCAGTTCCTCATCCACAAGGGAAAAGATAAAAGTGATAGAATTTGGCCACCCATGGATCCCAGTGATATCATCCTCATTGAAGCATCTGGAGAGGTCTCTTGAGAGACAGAGCACCATAAAGAGGACTCAGAGCTTAGAGACAGATCTGGCTTGAATCCTAACTTAGATATTTACTATGTGACTTTGGATAAGTTTCTCTATCTTTCCAAGCCTGAGTTTCCTCAGCTATAAATTGGAGGTAATAATCATTTCTGGTTGAGATATGGCAAGCAAAACACTATAACAATGACTAGAACATAGCATGTGCTCAAAAAGTGGTGATTACTGTTGTTACTGATTGCTCTTTACCAGGAACTGTGCTACATGTTGGGGATTCAATGTGGACAAGAATACATTTCATACTATGTACAACATGATACCGTTCAACTATTTAAAGACAGGTGCCATGTTCCTCCACGCCATATCCACTCCAGTTTTCTCTGGTTTCTTAGCTATTTCTCCCAGAACAAGATTTCCCCACGGAATCATCTCCTCCCTGGCCTTCACTAGGTGAGTTGTTTCTATCAATGCCTGTTGAAAATATGGCACCCACAATGGAGACGCCATCCAGCCATGAATTCCACTATCAACCTGGACTATCACAGGAGGAGAATTTGGCTTTGGCTTTAACCCTCTATTTCAACTAATCCAGCCACACATTTCTGTTGGCTTCTGTTAGTTTCTCTATTCTTGCAACAGTCACAAAGAAAACTACCATGGAGCTGCCAAACTCATGAGTCCAGAGAGAGTACCTGAGAAAGTCTTCAGCTGTTTTAATCAAACCTAAGGGTAAAGAAGCATATATCCTGTATGAGAATTCAAAGTAAAATCGGGGAGAATCCGCTCTACCTCTTATCCTTTAAGTAGTGAGGGTGGCCCTAATTTAGTACCACTGAGAAGATGGATGTTTCAATCTAGGGAGAAAGAACAAAACCTTTAACGTGACTAAGAATAGAAATACTTAACCAAGAAGAAATCAGCTTTGAGTGTATTTTAAAGGCAGACTCCCTAATAAAGTTGAGAAGATCTTTATTATTAATGTCAAATATCCTTTTTCACAGCTCATAAATCCTCCTAGAGGAATAGAGTGGAGCTAGAACAGATTTATACCCTCCTCCTAAGGCAGAGTCTTCTACTGATGCCTCCAGGTAACCTAAAGGGTCAGCAAAAGCTGCAGCTTTAAGACAGTCAACAGGTAGTTCCTGCAACCTCAGAATGTAAACAACCCCTTTTTCAAATCAGCAAAAAAAAAGAGTCCTAAAATATAGATCCTAGTCTCCGAACATTCACAAGGACTGCTTTCTACTTTTTGATTTATGTGCCTAGGCCTGAGTGTCAGAGACCTGAGAAATCACAGCTGGATTAAAGAGATGAGCTTAGCATGAACATTGTATTTTGTTTTATAAAAGGAGCTCAAGTAACAGAGTTTGAATGGCTCGGCACCTCTTTAATCAAACCAGGGCTTCTCAGGCCAGGGCTTTGTAAGTGAGCTAATTAGTAATGTGCCAGAGACTTACCTGGTCAATCAAATGATTAATCACTCCATAGACTTCATTTCTCTTGTTTCCTGGCTGTCTTTGGCTCTTCTGTTTGGTTCTTTTTTTGTATTTTGGGGGGAAATTAGCATTTTAATAGCTGGCAGTCACCATTCAGGGTAAAAAATGGCATTGTCCCATTTTAACCATTTTTTGTGCAAATAAAAATGAGACAGAGGAGATTCTTTCCTAGGAGTAAGAAAAGAATAGTCCTCGACTATGGCTTGACCACAACATGTTAAGCCATTTCTGAGGAAACATGGTGTTCAGGTAGAAGAGGATTTGAAGCACTATGGAAGGTTTGAGCATTTATTTACACGGACAACCTTGTTTGGAGAAAAGGTTTCTGAAAAATTATATGACCACAAACCATATAATGATTTAATGATATTCTTAAAGTTTAGATATCTAAACTGTTCAGGAGCTCAATTATCTTTTTCAAAGGTAATATTATAATGGCCCAATTTCAGTTCATGTTTTAAAATACTTGTCAGTCATAAAAACATGTAAATAGCTAAAAACTATAATAAATTCATCAATTACCAGCAATCCCCTCATTATGTCACTACAGTCACCCATGAAAATCACCCTCCCACTCTGACCCTATGATCCTTCAGCCCATTTTCCACAACCCTGTGGATCCTCACCATGTACCATATGAAAGCATCCTCTGATGACCCCAATGGCATGTCGAATGGATGACAATAATAACATCAATTACACATTTGTTAACAATAATTCCTTGTGTTTGAATCGCCATTTAATTTTCTTCCATTGCCACACATGTAAAATTCCCATATGTAGTACAGAGAAGGTGATCCAATAAATATTTTCCTTTTTTAGAGGCCAGTGTAGGTGGATCCTGAAGGTAGGTGTGAATGATGCAAAGGGACAATGGGCCTCCAACCTGTAAGGCTGGTGACTCTCAGCCCTTCTAGAAAGAGCAACATGTCTATGTGAAATTTTTCAAACTGCATGATTTGTTGCCTCTTTAAAGATCCTGATCTTTTGCCATAATGAACCACTGTTTCTGATGGGAGAGGGTCAAGCACTTCAGGGGTGGTGTGTAAGTCATGTGTGCAGGGTGTGTGTGTGTGTGTATGTGTGTGGTATGCGTTTCAGTCAAGAGAGAGCTGATGGCTGTAACATTAGTAGGTGTAATGTTACTACTAAACAGTACTAGGCACACTAAAAAGCAAACAAGTTTTAAGAAAAGGAATATTCCTGTTGCTTTAGAGCAAAATGGAGAAAACATGGAAAGGGTAAGAATCCAACTGGAGGGATCAGATTTCATTCACTGTTTCTTTATTAACTACTGTCCCAGAATAATCAGATCTTCTAGAAGCCTATAATAAAGGCAGAAATTAGTTCTTGAGACAAAAGCGTTGATTATCAAGAAGGCTCATAAAATGAAGGATTCTTCAACAGAAGTCTGTAAGTTAAAGGACTCTTTGATGACTGGAAAACAAAGTCATCAAAAGAGAATTCAAGATAAAGACTAAGTTTTCACATCATTCCCTGAACAGTTAGCTCAGCCAAATAGAGGACCTAGGGGAGGAAATGCTACCACTTCCTGGACCGGGCATATCCCATAGCCAGGAGCAGCCCTAGAAATACTGAGAATTAGTTCAAGTTGTTAGTTTCCCCTCTTTCAATTTTACCCCTTTCCAATCAGTTACCTACCAGCCTCCAAACTGATCTTTCTCAAACACAATCTGATCAGTCTTCACCATTGATTCAAGCTACCTTGGACAGGTTACAAGGTTGCCCATGGTCTTTCCCTATCATCCTCTTCAGCCTTGTCCCCATCATTCCTCCACTTACACTTTCTTCTTCTGGATCACGTTGACCTGAATAACCACAAACTTTGTGACATTTTGCCTCCACTGGACTAACACTAACCAGCTTCAAGACTTCTCCTTCGAGTAACTTCTAGAATTCCATGGGCAGATCTCACTCCTGAACAAGCCCACCCATGCAGAGTTCTACACCTGGACACAAGGCAGCTCCATGTTCACTGCTTCTCTATGCCAACCAATCAAGCCCTAGACCAAGGTTCATGGCTGTTTTACCTCTGCTCTGCCAAGGCTCACCCTCAATGACTCAGAGACTTCAATGTGCCAGAGCTACAGTACAATTTTATGGTCAAGTGGAGGAGAATATTTCTATTCCTTTTGTGTAAATCTCCAGAAATGAGGGGGTGGGAGGTGTTACCAAAATGTTGGAATGCAGAGATTTAAACAAAGTTGTTATTTCTGTTTTGTTTTGGTTTGGTTTGGTTTTTTATAAATGGCAACTCCTGTGCTCCCAAGACACAACCTTCACAAGCTAGGACACAAATCCAGATGGCAAACATGGTACTATATTCAGAGCTATCTCTCTCTGACCTGTGAGGGTAAAGCTTGTCACTGCATCAAGATCTTTAAGTGGGATTCCTCCTCACAAGAGGATAAGATTTTGCTTGAGAATCTGCTATCCCCTCCCTAAAACCTGAGGTCACTCGATTGGTTCTCCAGACATGCTGAGATGTGTCTGTCTGGTTCCCACAAGTGGAAACATGATTTATTTCACAGGAGGATTCTCAATATCCCCCAAAACAGAGTTTCATCAGGCCTCAATCTGCAGTTTTCCAGACACTCTCAGACATGCCTAGATCCACGGGTAGACATGGCCCATGCTCAAGCTGAGACCCAGCTACACCTTAATTTATGGGTTAGGTGGGAGAAAACAGTATCTGTGGAAAAGGAGGTATATGAGCCATATTTTGAAGGCAGAGTAGGATTTATGGAAGCACTGCAACAAATGATTCATGAAGAGAAAGCATGACAGAGAAAGCAGAAACATTATAGAGGCCAAATATCAAAATAATCCATTTTAAACAAATTTTGTTAAGCTGTCCAGAGAAGGATATACTGACATTCTTTGAGATCATACCAACTCACAATGACAACTCAATAAATATTGTTGAATGAGTAAATTGTTTCATTTTCTTTAAGCAAATTAAATTCAGCTCTGAGATCCTACTTGCCAGGGGCAGGGAGGATTCAATTTCAGTCACTTTTGAGGGTGATTTTCTTCCCTGCCTAGGGTTTTGAAAACAATCTTGAAGGTTTATATGGATGCACAAAATGAGGGCTTACTTCATGGTATTTAACCTCCTTACAGTCATATCTATCCTGTACATGACAGTACTGGGCAAACAGTCCTCCACCATCTAGCAGGTAATGGTGCTCCAGGTGGGCTCAGAGATGCTTCCCCAGCAGTGCTCTCCACACAACACAAGCCCAACCACAGATCCAACACCTGCTCCAAAAGCCTCAGTGTTAGCATAGACATCTTCCTATTATTTGGTGCTTCGTCCACATAGGTCATGGATTTCTGCCACTCATAGAAGCACCCCAAATCCTAACTAACCCTGTCTCAGTCAGAGAAAGGTAAATTCATCCTTCTACTTCTAGATAAACCCCTTTTGTTTCCTTGAATCACAGCACCAGCCTCTCTCCATGAGTTTGTAAGCCCAAATATAATAATGAGTGCTTCACAATTTCTGGTTTCAACTCTGACACATAAAAACTATTAACAATCCCTTAGACAAGGAACCCAAACTCAGAACAGAGATTTGACTCTTATATCAGGGGAGCTTGTTCTTTCAAGTCTGGATAGATCACAGAAAAAAAATGCCAAAATCATGTTGCAGTGTAGTATTTTGCCCCCATCATCACTCTAGTTCCCATGATACTGTGGATTAATAGCGTCCTGGAAAGAACTCTGAATTCGGAGTTGGAAGACTCCACCCTCTGGACCCACTGCAGCTCATCATGGCTCCATTTTCTTTTGTGTAAAAGTTGTCCCATTGACCTCCCAAAACCATCACGAAAATCAAATGAGAAAAGGAATTTTATACATGCTGAGGGCTGGACAAGGAGTGCTTGCTAGTGTGGACCAGGCCAAAAGTTGGCAGAAACCTAGATTAGCTGTGCCTGCTCACCTGTGACTCTGAAAAAAACGTCCTTAGAGTTGCAGTGACCCTGGTGGCCTCAGAACAGGTGGCCCATCTTCTCATAGGCGAGTTCTGCTGTTTCATAATCCTAGAGGGAGGACGAGCCCTAGTGGCAACCCACAAGAAACGCCAGCCAGAAATGCGATACCTGGGCCACTGCAGGGCAGGAAAGCAGGTCTATCACCTGTGCAATGTTTGCTGTGGGGCCCGAGGCCTGAAAGGCAGCTTTGTTCACCACCAGGTGAGCTGCAAGAGGAAGGTGCCTCTCCAGCCACTGCCACCAAGACCTGCACAAAGCACTCATTCAGGGGCCCCGTCCTGGCCGTGCCCTCTCATGCTGCCTCTGACTTATTGGGTTCCCCGTACAGAGATCATTTCCCTGCCTGTGCCCCCTCCCCACTGCTGACCCCACTACTGCACAATGCCACTCCGAGGGCATGGGTAGAATATTACATTCCAGAGAGAAAAGGCAATGCTCAGGCTGAAAAGACCAGGCTGCAGTGGAGGACACTCCCCTTTCACCACAGAGCTCCCTGTGTCCCTGCAGACAATAGACCTCTGTGCGGCCCCATCTCCTAATGCAAGGACTGCTTACATGTTTTCATCTTTGGAAACTTCAAACTGCTCAGTCCCCAGGAACGGCTGTACAAGGAAGCGTCTGTCTAGGATGGAAGGGGAGAAGAAGAGGTGAGATTTGTTCTTTCAAAATAATCTCCCAGCCAGGTTTATTTATTCCCAGGGGCAATGCCAGGTTTTTACCAGTTTATTCTTTCATTCATTTCAACAGTCAATATCTATAGATCATCTACAATGTGCTAGGCATCTTGCTAAGATCTCTTACTAGAGCTGCCTTGCCCTAAAGAGAAAAATTAAATAAGACTGCCCTGCCCTTAAGCAGACGGTGTCCAAGGGTCTGAAAAAGCACTTTGTGTATTGGCTTTGTGTTGGGCGTCTTTTTTCCCACTTTGTGCAGCACTTGACATTTGATCTTCATTCTGTCCTGGCTCCTGAATCCCTTCTAATTTATCATCATGTGAAAAGAAAAGTCAAAATATTGGGTTTCCCAGGCACTCTCTTACTAGTGGGAATGTAAAACGGCATAACCCCCATAGGGACAATTTGTCCATATGTAATAAAACTGCGTAGGTATTTACTCTTCTACCCAGAATATCACCTCTAAGAATTTACCCTGAACATATATCTCTAAAAATATAAAACTACGTATACACAATGTTATTTATCATTTTTATTTGCAAAACATTGGAAATTACCTATATGTCCAAGCATAGGAGACTGGTTCAATAAACCACAGTGTTACACAATGGAGTACTATGCTGTTGTCAAAAAGAGTGATGATCACTATATACTGACAGGAAATGATTTCCAGGAAGTAATGTTAATTGATAAAAGCAGAATGCAAAAGAACATATACAGTATGCTAGTTTTTATGTAAAACAAAAGGGGAAATAAGAAAACATACAAATCTCTGTTTATCTTTACTCAAAAAAGGGTAAACAAAAAAACAATTAAGTTGGATACCTACTGGGGTAAAGAAACAGGGAGAAAGGGAGGTGAGGGAGTGACACTCCTCTGAGTGTAACTTTTTATATAGTTTTGACTTTTGGATTCTATAATGAAGGTTTTAAAATGCTGTAAAGGATCACTATCTTGTAATTACCTATAATGGAAAAGAATATGAAAAAGAATATATATATATATGAATCACTTTGCTGTACATCTGGCACTAACACAACATTGTAAATCAACTAAGCTTCAATTTTTAAAAAAGCTGTACAGGATATTATTGCGTCAATTGACAAAGCTGGAATAAGGACAGTAGACTATATCAAACTATTTTTTCAGTGTTTACTGAAGTTGATAACTACATTGTGGTTATGTAAAGGAATATCATTTTTCCTAGAAAATAGACACTGCAGTATTTAGGGTAAAGTCTATAATATATGCAACTTACTCTCAAATGGTTCAGAAAAAAATATTGTGTGTGTGTGTGTGTGTGTGTGTGTGTGTGTGTGTGTACAGGACAGAAAGAGAGAGGAAATGAGAAAACAAATGGAGCAGAATGTTGGTAATAGAAGAATCCAGGTAAAGGACATATGGCTATCCTTGTACTATTCTTATTCTTATGATTTTTCTTTAAGTTTGAAATTATTTCCAGTTAAAAAAAATTTTTTTAATGTTGGATTGGGTTTCCAATGATTACATTTCATAAGAGAAATGTGAACCTGATTGCCTCAGACTATCCTGCTACTCCAGTGGATATCAGCACTTCTGAATGCAGCAGCCTTTTGGCCCACACATGTGTTCTTCCTAAAGCCATTCTTTTAAGATTCTGACAAGTAAGGATGCATCCTGGATGTACCCATCATTGTATCAGGAAGACTGCAAGTAAAGGATCTTAAAGGGTATACTTGATCTGGCTTGGAACTTGAGTCATCTTGGGTCATTTGGAATAAGAATAGTTACCATTTATGCACCAGGATTATGCCAAGAACTTTATGGATATTGTCTCATTTAATCCTCATAACAACACTGGGGAGGGAGCAATAATGTCATTGAAAAAGAAGCTGAGATATAGGGGTTTTAACCCGTGAGAAGTGGCAGTGTCATGACTGCAATTCCAATGGTATGGTCCCAAAGCCTGTGTCCTTAACCTCTGGGATTTACTACCTGCCCCAGAGGTAAAGAGATCAGACCCTCATGGCAAACCTTAACACTCTCCAGGTCTTGGTTCTGATGCTACATCCTCTATAAAGCCCTCCTTGAACCCCAGGAGACATTGATACTACTTTTCCCTTTCTCCCATCTCAGTTGGTACCCATTACCAAAAATAATAAACTGACAATCTTGTTGTATTATTGTTTTTGCATGTCTGTTTTACTTTTTGGACTTTGACTTCCTTGAGAACAGAAACTGTCTTTTCTTCTTTATATTCCCAGCATCTATCACAGGGCTTAGTCCATGATAGATATTCTTTAAATGCTATTGAAGTTGTATTGGGTTGTGCTGAGTATCTACTGAGCCTTTATTTATTTATTTATTTGTTAACATCTTTATTGGAGTATAATTGTTTTACAATGGTGTGTTAGTTTCTGCTCTATAACAAAGTGAATCAGCTATACATATACATATATCCCCATATCTCCTCCCTCTTGCGTCTAGCTCCCACACTCCCTATTCCACCCCTCTAGGTGGTCACAAAGCACTGAGCTGATCTCCCTGTGCTATGTGGCTGCTTCCCACTAGCTATCTATTTTACATTTGATAGTATTTATAAGTCCATGCTACTCTCTCACTTCGTCCCAGCTTACCCTTCCCCCTCCCCGTATCCTCAAATCCATTCTCTACGTCTGTGTCTTTATTCTTGTCCCGCCCATAGGTTCTTCAGAACCATTTTTTTTTTAGATTTATATATATGTGTTAGCATACGGTATTTGTTTTTCTCTTTCCGACTTACTTCACTCTGCATGACAGACTCTAAGTCTATCCACCTCTCTACAAATAACTCACTTTCATTACTTTTTATGTCTGAGTAATATTCCATTGTACACATGTGCCACATCTTCTTTATCCATTCATCTGTTGATGGACACTTAGGTTGCTTCCATGTCCTGGCTATTGTAAATAGAGCTACAATGAACATTGTGGTACATGACTCTTTTTGAATTATGGTTTTCTCAGGGTATATGCCCAGTAGTGGGATTGCTGGGTCGTATGGTACTTCTATTTTTAGTTTCTTAAGGAACCTCCATACGGTTCTCCATAGTGGCTGTATCAATTTCCATTCCCACCAACAGTGCAAGAGGGTTCCCTTTTCTCCACACCCTCTCCAGCATTTATTGTTTGTAGATTTTTGGATGATAGCCATTCTGACTGGTGTGAGGTGATACCTCATTGTAGTTTTGATTTGCATTTCTCTAATGATTAGGGATGTTGAGCATTCTTTCATGTGTTTGTTGGCAATCTGTATGTCTTCTTTGGAGAAATGTCTATTTAGGTCTTCTGCCCATTGTTGCATTAGGTTGTTTGTTTTTTTGATATTGAGCTGCATGAGCTGCTTGTAAATTTTGGAGGTTAAGCCTTTGTCCGTTAATTCATTTGCAAATATTTTCTCCCATTCTGAGGGTTGTCTTTTCATCTTGTTTATGGTTTCCTTTGCTGTGCAAAAGCTTTTAAGTTTCATTTGGTCCAATTTGTTTATTTTTGTTTTTCTTTCCATTTCTCTAGGAGGTAGGTCAAAAAGGATCTTGCTGTGATTTATGCCATGGAGTGTTCTGCCTATGTTTTCCTCTAAGAGTTTTATAGTGTCTGGCCTTATATTTAGGTCTTTAACCTACTCTGGGTTTATGTTTGTGTATGGTGTTAGGGAGTGTTCTAATTTCATTCTATTACATGTAGCTGTCAAGTTTTCCCAGCACCACTTATTGAAGAGGTTGCCTTTTCTCCATTGTATATTCTTACTTCCTTTATCAATGATAAGGTGAACATATGTGCGTGGGTTTATCTCTGGGCTTTCTATCCTGTACCACTGATCTATATTTCTGTTTTTGTGCCAGTACCATACTGTCTTGATTACTGTGGCTTTGTAGTATAGTCTGAAGTCCGGGAGCCTGATTCCTCCAGCTCCATTTTTCTTTGTCAAGATTGCTTTGGCTATTCGGGGTCTTTTGTGTTTCCATACAAATTGTGAAATTTTTTGTTCTAGTTCTGTGGAAAATGCCATTGGTAGTTTGATAGGGATTGCATTGAATCTGTAGATTGCTTTGGGTAGTATAGTCATTTTGACAATGTTGATTCTTCTAATCCAAGACCATGGTATATCTCTCCATCTGTTTGTATCATATTTAATTTCTTTCATCAGTGTCTCATAGTTTTCTGCATACAGGTCTTTTGTCTCCTTAGGTAGGTGTAGTCCTAGGTATTTTATTCTCTTTGTTGTATCAAACATTTCAAGAAGAGCTAACACCCATCCTTCTTAAACTCTTCCAAAATATAGCAGAGGGAGGAACACTCCCAAACTCATTCTATGAGGCCACCATCACCCTGATACCAAAACCAGGCCAAGATGTCACAAAGAAACAAAACTACAGGCCAATATCACTGATGAACATAGATGCAAAAATCCTCAACAAAAATACTAGCAAACAGAATCCAACAGCACATTAAAAGGATCATACACCATGATCAAGTGGGGTTTATCCCAGGAATGCAAGGATTCTTCAATATATGCAAATCAATCAATGTGATAAACATATTAACAAATTGAAGGAGAAAAACCATATGATCATCTCAATAGATGCAGAAAAAGCTTTCAACAAAATTCAACACCCATTTATGATAAAAACCCTCCAGAAAGTAGGCATAGAGGGAACTTACCTCAACATAATAAAGACCATATATGACAAACCCACAGCAAACATCATTCTCAGTGGTGAAAAACTGAAACCATTTCCTCTAAGATCAGGAGCAAGGCAAGGTTTTCTGCTCTCACCACTATTATTCAACATAGTTTTGGAAGTTTTAGCCACAGCAATCAGAGAAGAAAAAGAAATAAATGGAATCCAAATCGGAAAAGAAGAAGTAAAGCTGTCACTGTTTGCAGATGACATGATACTATACATAGAGAATCCTAAAGATGCTACCAGAAGACTAGTAGAACTAATCAACGAATTTGGTAAAGTAGCAGGATACAAAATTAATGCACAGAAATCTCATGCATTCCTATACACTAATGATGAAAAATCTGAAAGAGAAATTAAGGAAACGCTTGCATTTACCATCTACTGAGCCTTTAAAACAGCTCTATAATGCTCACATTTTATTCATACACAAATTGAGGTTTAAACTTCAGCCTTGAGTCAACAGCTTGATAAGATTTTCTGCTAAGGCAAGTATGATCTTAAACCTCATTAACAAAAGAATCATATGTAGAAAGAAAAAATGGATGGCCTAATCTACTGCAGCTGATCAGGCCAAGCCCAGAGACATAAACGGACTTCTACATGCACATGAAGGCAGATGTAGTCAAATTGGATGAAGCCTGAGAGCAGAATGAGAGCAGATGGCACTCAAAGACAACACTGTCTCAGTGGCGACCAAAGGGACTGGGGTTCAGGGGAGCCATGGCTGTTTTCCAACAACTTAGTGCATTCAATTTTTCTAGTTGAGCACCAAAAGATGAATTTCAGCTGATGGGCTGTTGTCACTGGGAGAAGGATTAGGGTTCAATATAATAAAAGAACATTATTCTTTGGTTCAGCTATCTAAAGATGGAGTGAACTGCCGCAAATAATAGTGAGCTCTCTGTCACTAGAAGTATGCAAACAACGATTAAAGACCACAAGTTAGGAATGTTTTAGAGGGGATTCAAGTACCAGGAAGTGAAAAGGCAGGGCTAGATTAGTGGTTTCTATATACTGGTCCTTTGACCAATGTAAAGACATCCCTGGCTGACAACAAAATAAGCAAAAATAAAGACAAAGTAGTAAGTTTTCACAAAGCTGAACTAATTCAATTTAAACAATAGCTCTTAATTACAAAATTATGCCTTTTGGTGTTGAAGTTTCATTCTTTTAATGATATGAGGATGATAGGAGATGGTTTTTACAGTGCCTTGACTTGGCAAAAAAATAGCAGGTTGAGAAATCTGTGTTCGTTGCCAAAATACCTTTTGAAATGATAGTGACCCATGGAAATTCAAAAGCCTATCAGCTAATGGACCAGACAACCTCTAAGGTCTCTTCCACCCCCAAGAGTGAATGGCTCCACATCTCACAGACTCTCTGAACCTTGAGTGTCACCATCCAGGTCCAGCAGAAATTCACTGGCTTTGGAGTCAGACATGCCAGCCTTCACACCAAGGTTTAGCGACTCACTATTCAAGGGACTTAGAGCAAGTTACTTAATATCTTTGAACTTCAGTTTGTTCATCTATAAATAAGGAGAAAAATAATGTCCTTCACCATAGGATCATGGGCTTTGGGGTCCAAAGCCACACCTAGGTTTGTGTAGCATATAACACAAATGGCCACAATTCTTTTCACTTCTTCCACAAAGAGGTAGAACCTACTTTTCCATCCTTTGAATCTGTGTTGTGTTGCTTTGGCCAAAAGCCTGCAGCAGAAGCAATATTCTGAGCCCAGGCCGCAAGTGTCTGCTCATGTCTGCTCTTGGTCTTGGAACATTCCCTCTGTGCCATGTGAATAAGCCGGCTGGCCTGCTAGTTAATGAGGTCCAGTCACTCTCACTGCTCTAGTTGACAGCAGGCCAGCAGCCAGAGAAAGCTGTTGAGAGGGGTCATTCAAAACTAGCCTGTGCTCCATCTGACCACAGATGCAGGAGTAAGCCCAGTTGACACCAGCCAAGCCTGACCCAGATCATCAAAAACACCCACCTGACCCCTCGATTCTCGAGGAATAATAAATGGTAGTTCTTTGAAGCCACCCTGTTTCCATGGATTTGTTATTCAGCAAAAGCTAACTGAAAAGTTCCTTTTCCAGAGTTAATATTTTCTAGTTAAGTGACCTCGAGCAAGTTATTTACAGTGCTTTAGCTTCAATACTCTTTATCTGTAAAATAGATGAATAAGTCCTACTTCATAAGTTTATTGTGAGACCTAAGTGATACTATATAATTAAAATATTTGTCACACAGTGCCTGGTACATGTTAAATACTCCATTAGTGATAGTATTAAGATTAGTGGCACTATAATAATGATAGTAGAAGTAGCAATATACTTTCTTCCTACCCTACCCTCCACATGGATTTCAGTCCCAAGAAACTGCAAACAGAGGTTATTTGTTTGAAATACCTATTTCATCCTGTGACTAATAAGATGTCTTATGCAAAATTTACTCAGCTAGGGTTTGATAGATTTTATATTCTTGACTCACCCGCTGGACTATTCAGTTCTACAAAGTGAGTGCTAGGTAGCCCAAAGTATAGAATTTTCATCAAATTGTTCAGAGAGTTGATGGCATAACCGTTCTCAAACAACCTTCCAGGGCAAAGAAGGTTGAAATGGGTACAGCTAACTCATTTTGCAGGGTCACAAAGCACCAGGCGTTCTCCCAAGGGAGAATATTATTACATATATTATTCACAAAAATCTTGGCTCGAGCATTTTCTTTAGCATATATTGATGAGGAATCCAAGTCCAAGATCGTTTAGTGACTCTCCCATGATCATGTAGCCGATCAGAGATAGAGCCAGTGTGCCACCAGGTCAGGTGCATCCAGAGGTTTTCTCTAAGGATTTGCTCTCTGGCTTTGATATCATCTAAGAAATCTCTCATGGCAGCTCCCTCCCCATCCCCACCTCCACTGCCTTCCTAGTGGGTCAGGGCCAAGTCATGCCTGCCACCTCTCACCTGTGCGCTTACAGTAGCCTTTGTCTCACTGCCGCTAGGCTCACCCTCAGACCACAGCCCTGACTCCCTGCCAGAGCTACTACCCCACTGACATGCACATCTGATTATGTCAAAGTCTGGCTTTCAAAATTGGAATTCCCTGGCTTTCCTTAACCTACGTGATAAAATCGAAACTCTTCTGTATGGCAAGCACAGCTCTACCTCCTCAGCCACAGATTCCAACTCTCCTCCCTCCAGGCCATACTAACCTTCTTCCAGTTCCCATGGCCCACTGTGGTTTTCCTTGCTGCCACTTCTCTGCACATCCTGTCGTTCTCTGCTGAATTCTCCCCAATGGTTTGAGTTCCTGACAAACTCTAACTTGATCTTCAAATCTTCCTTCAAAAGCCAGATCCTTTGTAAAGCCTTCCCTGAAGCCCTCACAGATGTAGATCATCTCCCATCATCCCTCCTCTCACCCAATTAAGGCAAAACTCATATTATATTAAAATTGTTGCCTTGTGTGTCTTCCCCATTAGAATCACAAACCAGTCATCAACCACAATTAGTGAGATTTTGTGTTTGTACCATGCTAATAAAAAGGATTATTACAGTGGCCTCTGCTGTTTAGCTTAGTGGGCAAAGGATGAAGGGAGAAACCAAGTTAGATGTCACTGGTCAGTTATCAGACTTTGAACTAGTCAGCATCTTAGAACTGTAGGGTAATAGGTCTTTAATATACATCTCATTTTTAGATATAATAAAGAACTGCTCAAAACAAGCAGCTATATCCTGAACTGAGGAAACACTGGGCTACAAAATAAGAGAGAGAGATGACATGGAAAACCTAAATGGAATAAGTAGCAAAACCTGCAGGAAAACTTAGAAAAATCATTTACTTCAATTTCCAGAGGTGCCAAGGACAGAATGCATTTTCCTTGTGAGTTAGAAAAAGGAAATTTTGTGAGAAACAAGATCTTTCCAGAACAGGTGTTGAAAAACTTAAATCTCACAGAGGATGGACTAAGCCCAGAATTATGATCCACATGGTAAACAAGGAAGAGGTATTAGGCTGAGCCAAGAGCAGAAGAGGATTGCAGAGAGACAAAGTGATGCAGAGAAGGCAAAGAGGGCCTCCTGGGTACAGCCATGCTGGCTGTGAGCAAAAGGTTTATCCTTCCAGACCTCAGGCAGTTTTCCAGGGAACACTTAAACGCTGGAGATGCGGGCTGTTTTTAAGTCACCCTGCAAAGAAATAGTAGCATCTTTTGGTTGTCTGGATCACAGAACCATAAAGACAATTTAATTACCGCCCTTCAAGCATAAAGATGAAAGCATTCTCAAGCACATTAAAAACTCAGAAACACAACACTTTTGAGACTTTGGTGAAAAAGGTGCCTAATAACAAAATATAGCAAATCAATGATGCTTCAAAATAGAAGAATTCTGCAATGGCAAAGCCATGGTAAAAGGGCTGGGAGTGAGCACTAAATGGATTTGAATATTGAATTGAGTTTAAACAACTGAGAGAGGCCGCGATAGTGAAGAGGCCTGCGCACCGCGATGAAGAGTGGCCCCCGCTTGCCGCAACTAGAGGAAGCCCTCGCACAGAAACGAAGACCCAACACGGCCAAAAATAAATATAAAACTAAATAAATAAATAAAAGAGACTTCCCTAAAAATTAAAAAATAAAAAAACGATTAAACAACTGGGAATTATGGTTATAAATTAGAATATTAATATTATGAATTCCAACAAGGTAAAATAATTTCACTAAGGAAAAAATGGGATGTGTGAGGAAGGGCTGTGAAGACATAGATGACCCACTATTCTCATATTTCAAAAAAGGCACTAATAGATACGGCCCAATTTGAAGCATGTAATTTAAAAGCAATTTTTCCTCATCCCCTTAATGTATTTCACAATGTTCTTCTTAACTTCGGAAGGATTTTTCAAGAACAAATAGCTTGTAAAGAAACAGTCTGAGGTTTAGCAATTCATTGTTTTTATTCTCCCATTAGATTCAAGAAAAAATAAACATACTCTTTATTAAAAATGATGTGCATATTAAGGACCACACTTTTATATAATTGTTTCTGACAAGCTTTATCCCTATGTTTCTAAAAAGAAGTGTAGAAAATAAAACACTCTCAAACTTACAATGCTACTATATGGGTGGAGGAATTTGTGGTGAAATTTTACTTTCTTCTATGAACTTTTCAATACTGCTTGATTTTTATTTGTACTACGTACCATATTTGCAAATATAATAATGATATTATTCTTTACCAAAAAACCCCACAAGGACATAAAATTGATTTCAGTTCTCATGCCCATTCTGTTGGTTGGTAGTAATTGCCTGGAGCAGCATGTTAAGAAAGATTTTTGAGTCACATCAAGGCTCAGAAGAAAACAATACTCTGATCAGTCAATCTGCCATGGCTCTCAAGAAGCAGTGATGCCACACAGCCTGTACAGTCAACATTCCAAAAGCCTAATAAAAATGAGAGTAATATTATGCATATAACAAGTAGAGAAGTCGAATAAGGACAGATGCTCACACCATTCACTCAATAAAAATGGACTAAGCAAAGACTTATACATGCTAAAGAGCTTACATGCAGTAGAATGTGCAATTTGCTGGCAACCATAAAAAAGGTCAAATGATAATTGTATTATACTAGTCTCTCTAGTTAGCACATATTTGAAGTCTCCAATAATATAAAATATTTAAGAAAAACAGAAAATTGAAATAGAATTAATATAGAAGCCTCTGTCATTAGAATAACTAGTAGTCCTCCAACAATCCATAAACTACATGAATAAGTCCATTATTGAGAGATGCTTTTTCAATGAAATTCTAATTTTAGGTGTAATAATTGTCAATATTTACAATGTATGTAGATTATTTTGATCAAATGAGAGCTAAGAATAATTATAGTGATGACTCAATCCAGAAGAGAAAATACTACACCTAGATCGGTATAGTAACAGATTTTTTTAAACTTATATTTCAAAGGGAAAAAATAAGGAAAGAGTACATTTAAATGATTTCATCATTTTTTCACCCTACAAATGCTTCCTGAACCCAATGTGTGTCAGATTCTGTGCGGGTTGCTGAGGTTATGAAGATGAATGCAGCACTGCAGTCATTAGGAAGGGAAACAAAAAGCTGAAGAAAGAAAGACTGTCACTTAGGTGAAGGGAACCAAGAGAGGGTGAGCATTTGGAAGCCACTGGCAGGAAGAAGTTTGAAAAAGTGGAGTGAAAACAGTGAGCACTGCTGGAGGTCACCGGGTGTTTCATTGGGGCAGTAAGCAAAATTCTTTGTTCTCCAGTAATCTTGGATTGACTTGCAAAGGGCTATGATTAAGTTAGACGTTTTGTATGCACAGCCCTCAGAGTAAGAGACACTTAATAGCAAGGGGAAGAGTTGGGGGGGGATCTCTAAACTCGCTTAAATATCCCAATCTATAAAATCAAATGCACAAGGCAGAGGCTGGGGGATTTCTGGCGGGGAAGCCTGGGGCCAGAGGGGAGAGCTGGCTAGGGGGACAACACCAGCTGTAAGTACACTCCTCTGAATTTGCTTGGACAGAATTTGCTGAGATCCTGAATGAAAGGAGGCTTGAGGGCTGCCTAGCAACACTGTGTTTATGCAATGGTCCCAAGGACGTGGAGGGAATAAGAGAAAAAAAACCCCTGCCTTTCTGGAGAGAGGGTGCCAGAGAAGAAGAGCAGCGCCCGGGATGGGGAGCCCCAGCTTGGAAGCGGGACTGCCAAGGCTGAGCAGGGCCAAGTGATACCCAGATTCTACGGGCTGTGTGCTGATGTGGGAAATGGGCCTGGTGGGTCCCAGATTTCCCCTGCTTCCCCCACTAATCACAGCTCTCCTCGGCTTCTACATTGTTTTCACAGCTGTTCAGCAGCTCCTGCTCAGTCAGGGGACAGACAGGCTGACTCGGAATCACAGAGCAGAGAATAATACTTGGGCCAAAGAGAGGGTGCACAAAACATGATTTTTATTGATGGGGCGGGGATGAGGGGTGGCAGGGAGATGGAAAAGATACAAACTCTTAACCCTTTTATTGGCTGATCAGATATGAATGTTTATTCTGGGAGAGACGAGATCGTACTCAGAATTAAAATTGTTCTGCGGCTTCAAAATTTGTGAAGGATTGGGTTTTTCCAACTTGAGATCGTATTTGCCCATAAAAATAACATTAGAAATGGCAGCCCTTTGCCCAGGCCAGACCACAAAATCCCATTTAAAATCCCAACGTATTCACCAACTTGGTCAGAGAGCAGAGAGACGGAGGAAACTTAATCGTCTAAAAGAAAATCATAGCTAACATTCACAGATTGCTCACTATGGACTCAGTGCAATATGTATATAATTTCACAACACCCACACTCTAAATCTATGAAGTTCGTATAATTGTCTCACTTTACAGATGAGAAAACTAAGCATGAAGCAGTTAGTAACTTGCCCAAAGTCATAGAACTCTTCAGAGATAAGGCCATGATTATAAAAGAGGCACTCTGACTCTCAAATCAAGATTCTTAATTACCATGTGACGTCTCTCCTTTTCATACCCCTGTATTAGTTTCCTATGGCTGCTTTAATAAATTACCACAGATTTCGTAGCTTAAAACAACATGGATTACAGTCTGTAGGTCAGAAGTCCGAAATCAAGTTTCAATAAGCTAAAATCGAGTTATGACAGGCCTGCATTCCTTCTGGAGGTTCTAAAGGAGAATCCGTTTTCTTGCCTTTTCCAGACTCTAAGGCTGCTGACATTCCTTGGTTCATGGCCCCTTCCTCCATCTTCAAAGCCAGTAGCACAACATCTTCTCTCTCTCTCTGCTCCCATCCTTACATCTTTGCTCTCTTATAAGGATCCCTGTGACTACATTCAAGACCCAGCCAGATAATCCAGGATAACCTACCTATTTTAAGGTTTTTAACTTAACCACATCTGCAAAGTCCCTTTGGCCATGTGAGGCAATATATTTACAAGCTCTAGGAATTAAGATGTCCATATGTTTGGGGTCCATCACTCAGCCTCCCCCAACCCCTTAGAACATATGCATATTTTACCCAGTGTGCTCAGCATGAGGTATTGTATGTATCTGTTTATGCTCTGTTTCTAACCACACGACAAATTCTTTGAGGGCAGGGACTGTGTTGTACTCATCTTTAAATCGTTTCAGGGAAAAACACTAAGTAGGCTCTCGTAAATGTTTGTTGTGACTGACGAATGATGAAAAAACACAATGAATAGACTTAAATATGACAACAATTTGAGTTCATTTATTTGCATAACATACATGTCGTTTATAACAAAAAAAAAAAAGAGAGAGAGCGGAAATGAACACATGCTAACCTTCTGTAACCACCCTAAAGTGGACTAAACACTCTGTCCTTATACGTCGTTGCACTTTGGGCTTCCTTCCTTTGTTCTTTCTGTTCCCCTGCCTGGGATGTCCTTCCTACCTTTCTTTGCCTGGTTACTTCCTACTCATCATTTCAGACTTAGGTCAGGGGTCCGTTCTCCTAGAAAGCCTTCACTGACGCATGTGCACGCATACACACACACACACACACACACACACACACACAGACACACACAGAGGTATGCTGGAGGTATCTGAAATAGCTCACTTGAGCTAATTGTGCACATTTTTTCTCAACTTGTCATCTTGTAACATCATGTTGATAGCAATGGCAGAAGTATTTACACCACAGAAATTGGCAAATGTTGCAAATCACAGCTTTTTCTTTCCAGAGAGCCATTATTCAATATTTACACTTCTGCACACATATGTTCTCCATGGGCTCAGTCCTCAGTTTTTGACTGTATACCCATAGCATCCCCTACTTACCTCTACCACACTATTTTCCCATTCTTTTATAAGATTTTGTTGATATGCTGATTGCTTTTCAAGCATCACCACCACATGTTAGTGGAGAGGGGCAGTGAGGGGAAGGGTTTGGTGATGCCTTAAGGTTATCAAATAACCACTTGACAATATCTTGGTCCTTCCAATAACTCAACCTGTTACAGCAATTTGTGGACTGATCCTCTGATTCATTCCAGGCAGATATTTAATCCCACACAGGAATTACCATCCCCCATCCCTGCATCTTCTGTGAAGCAGCTGCAGGGGGCTGCTGAGAAAGGAGAGAAGTGTGGGCCTGCTTACCACTGACCATTCATTCTCGCGCTCTTGTGCTTCTTCTTTCTCCTCCATGTCTCATGGACTGGCTAACCTGGGGGAGGGGTAGGTGGGGGAGCAATCTCTTTCCCAGGAGAATGTGAGGGGCACACTTAGGAGTTCCAGTGACCTTTCTCCTATCTCTGTCACTGCTAATCTACTCATGGTCTGTGTATTCATCTGAGATAGGTGGGAACTGATTCATGGACATGGCCCTATTCCGGGGAACCCCAAGACATTCAAGAACATCTTCAGTCTGACTCCAGACCCCTATCTTCAATATCCACAGTAACCTCTGGCAAAATTGCAGATTACCAATATCCTTACCCTTCTCATCCCAAACTCAAAGTTTGTGGAAGCAAGTGGGATTTTTCACTGTTCCTTGAGAACCCACAATAGTATGTGGGACGGTCTCTGTCCCTTTCCAACATCCAGCACCACTTCTGTCTCCAGACTCCAAGGTCTTGGGGGCATGTCTTAAATTTAGCAAACAACCATCTGGAGAATGAGCTACCAGTTTTCCCTTCTTGAAAAAAAAACAAGAATTCAATTAGAATAGGGAAAGGGGGCTAACTTTCCACATAATACTCTCCATTAAACTCTTTCTGCAAAGTTACTTCTACACACACACACACACACACACACACACACCTCTATTTGTTTAGACAAGTGGGGGTAGGGTTGTCATACACTTCCTTATGGAATGCCATGCTGTGCAAAACCAATGTGTGGCCATCACTGAGCATTGGAGCAGAGGGTTCTTTGACTTTAGAATGGGAGGCAACAGCATATTTGTTCCCAGCTGTGAGCTACCTCTATGTTATTCTACTTCTCCATGTTACATGTCTGTGTGTACAAAGCACCACGATAAGCATTTTATAGGAATTATGTCACAGCAATAATCAGGTCTATATTACAGATGGGGACACTGAGTTTCACAAAGATTAAATCATTTGCTCAGCATCACACAGCTAATAAGATCCAAAGTAAAATTCAAACACAAGTTGACCTAACTCAAAAACTTGGGTTCTTGACTACTTATTTTCTCCCCATCTCAAACCTATCCCCAACTGTGGACCCACCTTTGCCTTTCCATAAGTACCTCAGGTTATATTATTAAGTATCTTTTAAAATATATGTTGCTGCCTGAAAGGCAAGCTCGTTAGCCCTTTTTATTATAAGGGTTTGTATTGTTCATCACTGCCAGGGAACAGGTAAGTGTTCACCAAAACAGCCAAAAGGAGAAGTTTAAAGTTTTAAGGCATTTTACTAAGCTCCTGCAGAAATTTCTCTGGTCTAGTAAAGTAAGAAAAGTGGCTGGCTTAGGGAAATTCTCCCAGCTCTGGCCCTAGGGAGGGTCACTGCTTCCAGGATGCTAGGAATTAAGTGACTCCCAGAAGGTTCTGGGCCCCCACAGAACAAAGAAAGATATATTTGCAAAACCTTCTGCTGGTCATATCAATGGGGAGCACTAGAGTTTGCCAGATTTTCAACTGGGATCCCTGGTCCCATAGCTTCCAACTTCCCACATCTGTGATCTCACTAGCCCCTGCTGAAGGTCACGCCACTATTAAAGCCCTCTCCCCACCCTAACTATCTGGACTGGACATTTCTAGAATCTTTTTCCCACTCAAGCATCAGACCTAAGCATCCATTTCCAGGTTCCTTTCACTGAGCAGCATCTTGACCCTGAGATGCCTTTGGAGGTAGAGTCCTACCTCCTCAGTGAGAAGAAGTCCCAGACTATCTAAACTCACCATCCAGAATGAAGAGCGAAAAAACACAAAGAAAAAAGAACACAAGAGCTTGTGACCTCTTTCTCCCCTTCCATGCATAAGAAATTCCAACCACAAAAGTTTTGAGTAAAATTTCCAAAAATAAATCAGTGAAAAGCAAAAATCGTCATTTCAACCAATTTCTTGTTTTGACCAGATCATCTGCTCCCAACCACCAGTGCCAAAGCAGCTTCATCTGTTCAGTACTGTGAGCTCAGGGCCTTAGACCTGAGTGCAGAAAAAAATATAGGATCCAGAAATGACCTTATCTATGAAACAGAAACAGACTCACATGAGAACAGACTTGTGGTTGCCAAGGGGAAGGAGGGGTTGGGGAAAGAGGGATCGGGAGTTTGGGATTAGCAGATGCAAACTATTACATAAAGAATGGATAAACAACAAGGTCCTACTGTATAGCACAGGGAACTATATTCAACATGCTGTGATAAACCATCATGGAAAAGAATATGAAAAAGAATGTATGTATGTATAACTGAATCACTTTGCTATATACCAAAAATAAACACAACATTGTAAATCAACTATACTTGAATAAACTAAATTAAAAATATATTTAATAGGATCCAAAATGAAGAAAAAAGCTGCAAATCAAAATGAACGAATGTTGAATTAAGCATCTATATAAATGTAACATTTTGTCAGCTACTAGATTACAACTCTACTCCTAGGGTTATTCATAATTATAGGAAATAGGGAATGTGGCTGCATTTTAATATGTTTGCAAGACCTCCCAAAGAAAGACTGCCCAGAATACTAGAACATCCCTGCCTAGTTCCATGGCCCATGGTATGTCCTTGACCAAAATTGGAGTTCATTTTCTCTTAAGGAGTGAGGAAGCGAAGGGAAAGATGGAACAATCCTTCACCTCAACTAGAGGGTGCAGGTGTCCCATCACTCACCCAGCCTGCTTCCCATCCCCTCCCCCTGCAGACACAGAGGCCTGCCCTACACTCTTTGCATTGTGGGCTGATCTTTCTGTCCCCATCTCCTCTAGTCTCTATCTGGGTCCCCCTTTCCACTGCAGGAATTCCAGGTGGAGGAGATTACAAACTTCATTTATTTCCAGTGAGTAATCTCACCTTAGGCATCTCCAGAAAGGGGGACACCCATCTCCAGGAACCAACTGATGGGAAAATACTAAGACCCCACTATATACATATAAAAATCACGTACACATAATATAACACTCACTATATGCCAAGCACTATTCTAGACAGTTTTCAATTATATCAATAACTCTATTATTATGCTTATTTTTCAGGTGAGAAATCTGCAGCACAGAGAGTAA
Source organism: Eschrichtius robustus (assembly GCF_028021215.1). Taxonomy (NCBI): domain Eukaryota; kingdom Metazoa; phylum Chordata; class Mammalia; order Artiodactyla; family Eschrichtiidae; genus Eschrichtius; species Eschrichtius robustus. The sequence goes on from NC_090826.1 coordinate 52,104,956, forward strand.
ATACCCTGCCTGAGTTCCCACAGACATAAAGTGACAGAGGTCTTAATCGTTACACTATCCCAGGTGTCCACCCAGATAGGAGGAACCCAAGACCAGTAACAACTGGAGCAGCTGCCTCGGACCCAACCCTCATGTGAGGATGGCAGACAAAACCGGGCATCCCAGGACCACACATCCCTGGATAACTCCTTGAGAGAGAAACATATTCTATTCTATTTCCATTATGTGATTTCGAGTCTCTTTGAGCAGCTCAGCCTGTTCTCCAGCCACTTTGTCTCAGGGCTTTCCAACAAGACAGGCAGAATCCCTTTGGGCACTTAATCACACATGGCTGTGTGACTAACCAATTATAGTTTTTGGTAAGTTTCATCTCCCCAACGACATTTGAAGAAAGTCCTTGAAGGCATGGAATTGATCCTACTATGATCTTAGAGAACACACCTGTGGCTTCTCATTTCCTATGTTTAAATTTCTGCTCTCCACATTCCAGCCATAGCACCATGGACAAAATTCTTAATTTCCCTGTGTTTCAATCTCCTCAACTGTAAAATGGGAGCAATAATGGTATCTAACTATAGGGCTGCCAAAAACATTATATAAAAGAATAATTCACGGAAGGGGCTTAGCCCTTTGACTGACAGATAATAACTACTCATTAACTATTAGCAAAAACTAAACAGCCATAAAAAGTACCCCAAACTGTACCTGGTACTTTACATACATTATCTCATTTAATCCCCCAAACAGTGCTTCAGGGGAGGCAAAAATATTAAAATATTACAGAAACTAAGTTTAGATTTAGAGAAGCTTAGAAAATTACCTAACCATGTAGCTTGTAAAACATGGAGCTGGAACTGGAGCCCTAGAGTTCTTTCAGAAAGAACATAGCTCCTCAGCCCGAATTCCTGGCACAAATGGCACTCATTTATCTGGTGTCTGTTGATTGAATAAATGATTCTTAATTAAAATAGGATTTAAATAGGGTTGGTGATATTCCTAAATTTGATTTTTCTGATTCAAGAATTGTACTTTAAAATCTAAGTCCATGACCAGAGGTTTCATGCTAATCAACTAAAATTTATAGTAAGAATAAACAAAGATAAAAAGCTTACTATGTGCAAAAAACTGAGCTAAGTAAGAGTCTGAGGTTTTTTTCCCATCGACCTTACTTGAGCCAGGGGGATGGGGGAGGAGAGAAAATATATGTGCTAGTGGTATCATGTTATTTCCAGAACTATAATTTATGGAACAGATTGCATTTACAGTATTTGTTTGAATAAGTCTATAGTAAGTTATACCCTAGGGACTAGTCACTGCAACTAACCCGTCAAAAATCACCAGCGCAAGGAATTGGAGGCTCCTGACATAATCTGTATATTTATAAGAGGCTTTGCTTCAAGAAGGTAGCTCCTACCCCGGATCCCAAGACCTTTATTTGAACTCTTGGCTGAGGCATAATTGACAGAGAGAATTAAAGGGGATATGAAGACCTGGGACTGAACTTTTTCAATAGTCTCAGCTCAGCTCAGCTCACATTGCTCATGATATTAGAGGCTGCCGGGATGATATTAAATGATGCTGCACTGACAGAGATTAACAGAGTATGCAATTAGATTTAAATGCTGTAATTGGAACATGCTGTTAAGTGCCTACCATCAGTCCTGGGTCTCCCCTCATGGCAAGCAAGTCTCTCCTTAGGTTGCTCTGTAAATTTAACACTGTCCTCACCAGCCACAAATCCTCCGCCACTTATGCAAAGAGCAAACAGGCCTGACATTATTATGAAATCGTTATGTATTATGCTGCACACTTCTGTGCTACTTTTTAGTTTTGAAAAGCTTTCAAATCTAGTTAGATCTTTCAAGCTTTAGAGCAGCCTATGAGGATAGGAGGGCAGATATCACAGGGATGAGGTCAATGATTGATACAGGTGAAAAGAACCAACCAGGGTCTACTAAGCTACTCTGTGAATGAATCATGAATCTAAACCAGATCTTTTGATTCCAAATTCCATGTGCCTTCCATGATGCCAGGTGGCCTCCATAGGCTGTGATTTGAAATTAATTTTGCCTCCTCAATGTTCTTCCCTCAGGAGGTGAAGCTCCTCAGGCCCCAACAGGACAAGCTATCACATTGTGATATCTGTTACCCTCCACCAACAATATGACCTCTATTAATCACTGACGGTACAACAGGATGAGGTCAATCCATCACCATGCACTTGTTGACTATCTACTGTGTGTCAAGACATCAGTAAGCACCATATAAGAAAGAAAAAAAGAGGATCTTAAAATCTCATTGACTATTTCTGTGTTATTGTTTGCCCACCTACAAAGTATAAAAATAAAAATAGGGGCTTCCCTGGTGGCGCAGTGGTTGAGAATCTGCCTGCCAGTGCAGGGGACACGGGTTCGTGCCCTGGTCTGGGAAGATCCCACATGCCGCGGAGCAGCTGGGCCTGTGAGCCACAATTACTGAGCCTGCGCGTCTGGAGCCTGTGCTCTGCAACAAGAGAGGCCGCGATAGTGAGAGGCCTGCGCACCGCAATGAAGAGTGGCCCCCGCTTGCCACAACTAGAGAAAGCCCTCGCGCAGAAACGAAGACCCAACACAGCCATAAAAATAAAGGAATTCCTTTAAAAATAAAAATAAAAAAATAATAATACTTAAGATTTGCCAAGATAATCACTATGTGCCAGACTTTTTAGAGATGCTCTATATCCACTCACTCTTGGATTTTAAAAGTTGGTTTTCAAACTGTCCACATGGTAACAGGATTCTCAAATGATGCTTTAGAGGTCATTGAGAAGCGAGAAGGTTCATTGGATGGGCCTCTGGGTTTGGCCATCCCAACTTTACCCAGAAAATGTACCTGAAAATTTGGGGTTTATTCATTGATCTATTTTGTAGGTATTGAGTTTCTTAAAATAATTTTTATATTATACATGGTTCAAAATTCAAAAAGTAAAAACATGTGTCAAATGAAACATCTTTCTCCTCTTCAAGTCCTACAGCTGCCAGTTCACCTGTCTCCAAAAGAAAAAGCAAAACAAGAGAACAGAAAAAGTTATCACTGTCATTAAGTCAACTCTGTCCTTTCAGGTATATATTTTAATGAATGCAGAAGCAAAGATGAATATTTATTCTTTTTTTCCATTTCTTCCATGCCATACACACTGTTCTACATCTTCATTTTTCACTCAAAAATGCAACTTGGAGGTCTTTCAATATCAGTTCCTAAAAAGCTTCAGCTGCCTAATTCCATTTAACCAGTCTTCTGTTGATGAATATGTAGGTGATTTCTAATTCTTTGCTGTGAAGAATAATATTGCTTATGTCATTTTTCACATGGGCAAATATATCCGTAGTATAATTTCCTGGATGTGGAATTATAGGGTCAAAGAATAGATGTATTTGTAATTTTGTTTGATATTGTTTAAACTGTACCAATTACTTCTCACCAGTAGCATATAAAAGTGTTTCCACACTGTCTTGGCAACATAAGGTTATTATCAAATGTTTGAATGTTTGCCAATTTGGAAGATGAAAATGGTATATGAGAATAATTTAAATTTTCATTTCTTTTATTATGTAAAAAGACAGTCAACTCTCCTTTTTATAGAGTGTTTAGTTTTGGATTTTCCTTTTCTCTGACCTGTCTATGCATATCCTTTGCCCATTTTTCTAGTGGTTTGATGATCTTTTCTATATTGATTTGTAAAAGCTATTTATATATTAAAAACATTAGCCCTTTTTCTGTGATAAGTTGCAGATATTTCGCCAAGGGTCATTTGTCTTTTGACTCTGCTTAAGGCATTTTTGCAGAGAGATTTTTTTAAATACATAAAGTGAGTGTTTTTTTTTTCTCTTCTGGCTTTTTCATTTTGTATAATAATTGAAATGATTTTTCCATTCCTGGGTAATAAAGTAACTCTCACATGTCTTCTATTACCTTTACAATTTCTTTTTTTACTTTAAAATTTTTGACCCATTTGGAACTCATCTTAGTGTACAGTGTGAATGTGAATCCAATTATTTTCCAAATAGCTACCTAGTTATTATTGTATGGCCTAGTCTGTTTCCTTTCCTCTACACACACACACACACACACACACACACACACACACACACTGGCTTGAGTTGCTAAATTTATTATATCCTAATTTGTATATATATTTGAATTCCATACATATTTCGATATTTATTCTTTTCTATAGGTCTTATTTACTAGCCAATACCTCACTAATTTGTTAAAGATTTATGATATGTTTTAATATTTTCTAGAACAGGTGCTCCCTCATTGCTTTTTTTCTGTGTTTTCTGGCTCTTCTCATTTGTTTCTTTTTCCATAAGAACTTTTTAAAAATTATTTTGGTATTTTTATTAGAATTATATTTAATTTATAAATTAATGTAGGGAAAACTTGCATCTTTATTAGGTTGGGTCTTCCTATCCAAGAACTTAATATATGCCTTGCTATTTGTTCAGCTCTTCTTTTGTGAAATTTCAGAACTGTGTGTGTATATTGTACACATGTAGACAAGCGGACAAGTGTGTGCTTGCTTTTATACATGTATATAATGTCTTATATATGCATATATAATTTGTATATACATAAAAAATATGGGATGTTGCATTAATCAGTTGCCTTTCATTATCTCTGGAATATGATCATAGAAATTATGTCATTACATCTATTAGTATGAAGAATTTTATTAATATATGTCTCTATATTGATTCATCTTTATATTCCTGGAGTAATTCCTCTTCCTCATGGTGTAGTATTCTTTAATATGCTGCTGGGTTCTTCTAACTAATGTTTTATTTTAAACTTTTGTATCTTGATTACAAGAATCTTTTAAAGTATGAAAACACTGACTAAATGACCTTTAAGATCCTTTCCAATTCTAATATCCATCGAGTAAAATCCAAGAAACAGTATGAGAACAATTAATTGTCACACAGTTTGGTACTGACCATAAGAGCAAAAAGGAATTAAAAGAATTCTTTTCCACTCTCTATGCTCACTATTGTGTCCAGCACAAAAATGGTGCACAATGTTTGTTTTAAAAGTAAATAAGTGAACAGGGACCTCCCTGGTGGCGCAGCGGTTAAGAATCCGCCTGCCAATGCAGGGGACACGGGTTCGAGCCCTGGTCCGGGAAGATCCCACATGCTGTGGAGCAACTAAGTCTGTGTGCCACAACTACTGAACCTGTGCTCTAGAGTCCGCGAGCCGCAACTACTGAGCCCATGTGCCACGACTACTGAAGCCCGCATGCCTAGAGCCCATGCTCTGCAACAAAGAGAAGCCACCGCAATGAGAAGCCTGTGCACTGTAACAAAGCGTAGCCCCCGCTCGCCTCAACTAGAGAAAAGCCCGCATGCAGCAACAAAGACCCAGCACAGTCAACAATAAATAAATAAATTTATTTTTTTTAAAGTAAATAAGTGAACAAATATTTATTGAACATTAGAAGGCACATGACACAGTGCAGAATATAACATTGACTTTGAGGGCCCCAGAGACTAAGGTGACAGGCTATAAAAAGCACGGAATCTGGACTCAAGCATACCTGCAATCTAATCCCAGCTCTACTGCCTTGGTAGATGAAAGATCTTAGAAAAAACACTTAACTCATTTTCCTCATCTTTAAAATGGAGACAATAATATGTGGCATGCAGTTTGTGGTTAACATTAAGTGAAATAGTCTATGTAATAAGCAAGCATATTGCTTGGTGAAGAGCAGATTTTTCAAAAAATTACTTCCTTTCCCCACTCTTTCATCTCCTTCCCTTATTAAAAACACATATACTCTAGTATATGTTTTTAAAAACATATTATAAAAACATATAAAATAGAATAAAGCAACACACACACACACACCCCACAGTGGGGAAAAAGCCTAGGACTATGGTAGGAACACTGAGTTTAAATCCAGACAGAATTGGGTTCTAACCCTAGTCACTGCTTAAATGTGTGACCATGTGCGTGTTTTCCACATCACTAAATCTTAGTTTCCTTGTCTGTAAAATGGGAGTAGTAATACTATTTCATACAGCTGGTGTGAGGACTGAGACAGTACACTTGAAGCATCTGGTACAAAGCAGCAATGGTTCCCCAGTGTCCTTGCTCCTTCCTGAGAGTTGCTCGCTGACAGCTGATGGAGGGATTACCTACTGGCTGCCAAGAATTCCCCTCTTCAGTCAGACTCCCTTCTGCGGAGTGGAGAATTCCAGCTGTCTGATCAGGAGACGTGACAACAGGAAGACCCATCCCACTCTGCTTTCTTCCCTGACCTCCAACTCTCCGAGCCACTTAGACCCCTCATTGCGGTCCTTAATCATATACTGTCGTATATGGTTGCTCAACTTGCTGGCGTGTTAGGTTCTACTCACCAAAGCACCCTGTCTCTTGCTGTTCTTTTATTTCTCAAAACAGCTCTTACTGGATTGAACCCAAGCAAGTAAGTGCTGTAAATCATGTCATTTTAGGATTGGAAGGTTATGGAAAGGTATGATTAGTGAGTCCTCTTAGCTATAGTTGATTAACTTGTTGGAAAACTCCACCGAAGGACTCTATTTCCCACCACAGACCATCTCACTAGAATGTTCCCTCCCACCCCAGGGCCTTTGCATGGCTCTTCTTTGTCCCTAGAACTCTCTTCCCCACACCCTCTCTTTGTTTTCTGGGGGGGAGTGTTGTTTGTTTGTTTGGTTTTTTTAGTCCTACTCCTATGATACTAAAAAAATCTCAGATCACTTACCTTTTTTTCTAGGAAGCCCTCCCTAATCCCCCCAGGCTAGACCAGTGTCCCCTACAATATACCATTATAGCTCCCTGCAGTCTTCCTTTACTGCACTTATCACTTTTGAAATATAAGCATCTTTCTCACCCACTGACTACAAAATCCAAAAGGCCAGAAGCAAGTCTATTTTTGCAAATATTATTATCACTAGTACCTGGTCCATAGTTGGCTTTTAACGATGTTTGTTGAATTAATTAGTTACTGGATTAACCACTGCTAAGTGCTTCTCAGGGAGGCTATATTTTTACACTCTCTATATTATTGGATCCCCACCTCAGCTCAATCATGAAGTAAGCTCCAGTCCTTTGTCCTCTTTACCAAATATCTTACCTTGATGGCAGACAGTTTACCACTAACCATCTCCCATTTATCCACTACTGGGGAAGAATCTGTCATTCCCTTTTCTCCCAGGCAAGCCGTCTACCCCACCCCACTCCCACCCACCTAGGTGTGCACATCACACACACATACAGATACACTCATACTGGGAGTTTCCTCTGCAAACAGCAGACTTTACATGTGTTTTCAGGGTGATGTATACACTTTCTCTACATTTAAGTGTAATGAGTGTTAGGCAGTGATAAATCTTAGAGTTCTGTGCAAGGCTGAGGCCAGTTTGCCTTCAGATCCAGTCCTCACCCTTCCCCTGTGCCGTATCATAGCCGAGGCTCACCTTCACAGCCTGCAGCTCCCAGGAAAGGTTCTGAGAGGACTGAAGAGGCAAGAGGGAGGGGGAAGTAGAGCATCCCCCAGCCCTTCTTTATGCTTGAGAGCCACATCATTTCCATAGGTACAGATCCCATCTGATAGACTAGCCATCGTCAAGATTCTCCCAGTGAAACCCGGCCCTGGGCTCCAGAAACCCTCACCTTCGTTACCACGCTGACTCCCAAAGTAACTTCTACATATTAAAACTTCCATAAATATTTGTTGAATGAATGAATGAATTGAACCTTGGGGGTTATATTATCTTAAGTGTTTAAAGCCTCTCTATATATCATAAAGTTGTTATATATTAATTAGAATCAGTAGATAAGCACCTTCCTCAATAGCATACAAATCTGGAAGTAATGTAATTAATTCAAAATTACATAAGCAATCAAGGTGTGCTTACTTTTCCATCAATCAAGGCATACTTACTTAGCTGTGAGAAATCTCAAAAGGGGTTTGTATAGCCTTTATTGGGTTTTACATAGCATACGAAAACTCAGGCATCAGCAGGGCATTGTTGAAAGCACTAGACAATTAAGGCTGATTAAACATCGAGCATGAAAGAAAAGTCTATTTCTTCTCAGACACTGTTATAATTTTCTTAACAGAATTTCTTGAAGAGATGACGAGATTTTGTATTTGGATGCAATTTCACACATACACACACACACACACACCACCACCACCAATAACAACAACAACAACAAAAACAAAAATAAAACAACCAGTTAGATATATAGATAGATTGATAATGTGTAGATGTGTACATTTATATAAGAGGGGAAAGAGAAAGAGAGATTTAGTAGTATCATAGCTTAGCTATGTTCCCTTGCAAAAGCAGAGCTGGGAGAAGGACTTATGTGCAAGTAACTTGTTTAAGAGGTTGTTATGGGCTGAATTATGTTGCCCCAAAATCCACATGTTGAAGTCCTAACCCCCAATACTTCAGAATGTAACTATATTTGGAGATAGGGCCTTTAAAGTGGGATAAATTTATATGAAGTCATATGAATGGGCCTGAATCCATTATTACTGGTCTCCTTATAAGAAAAAGAGATTAGGACGCAGACAGGCACAGAGGAAAGACCTTGTGAAGACAGAGGGAAAAGATGGCCATCTACAAGCCAAGGAGAGAGGCCTCCGAAGAAATCAATCCTGCCAACACCTTGATCTTGGTCTCCTAGCCTCCAGACCTATGAGAAAATTAATTCATGTTGTTTAAGCCACCCATTCTGTGGTATTTCTCACCACAACCCTAGAAAACTAATATAGAGGTAATCCTAGGGAGCAGAAGTGAAGTTCAAGGGTAGATAAGGGGATGTGGACAAAGCAATGTATATTCCCAATTCCAGTATCCATTCCTTGTCTTTTATGGTTTCAGATCTCTTTGTCATTGTACATTTATTCATTCAGCAAATATTTATTGAAACATCGGTTAAGTACTGTGCCTGGCCTTACAGGTTCAGGAGAATGAGAAGGCAGTCCCTGCCCTCATGGTGGGAACTTAGCTGCAACATCCAGCACATGATCCTGCAGGCTCTGCCCTTAAGGCACTTTGAGTAGCAACGTGCCTCTTACATCAGACCCCACAGGATTCACTGGCCCCCAACTCTCACACACCACCCACAGCCAGATTGTGTGACCCACCCTTCCAGGATTCTCTGGTATCCCATGTATTTAGATTTCTTCAGCATTATGGTTCTAGGATCTTCTTGACTATTAAAGATCTAAATAATTTATTACCATAAATAATACTGATGCCAACCACATTGCTACATTTTCACAACAACCTGCAGCTCATCCATTTTTACTTTTTAGGATTGTGTCTGTGTGTTAAGGATCTAACTTTTGGTCAAATCTCTAACCAGGAATGATTATTCCAAAGTGAGTGGGAAGGTGGGTAATATAACATCAGTTATTTCTGATTTTACTGACAGCAGTTAAGAATGTTCTATCACCTTCAGAAAAGACCACTGGCACAAGGCATGTTACAGTCAGAGAAAAAGGATTCTACATGTCCTGACTTAGTCCAGCCCTATATTTTACGAATGAAAAACTACAGGCAGTGTAGCATTGCAGAAATAGCCTGGATTCAAGGTCACTCAGATCTGGGTCCAAATACCTACTCAGCCATTAACTCCCTATGTGACCTCAGCCAAGTCAGTTCACCACTCTGAGCCAAGGCGCTTCATCTATAAAATAGAAATAACACCTAATTCATAAATTTGCGGTCAACTTTGTGACGAGGTCTTTCCCACCTGGGTCATGTTAACTGAAATGGTAATCCCAGCCCCCCAACACTCCTTCTCTCTTTTCCCTGCTTATATTTTTCTCTTCAGTTCTTATCACCATCTGATACTCCATATATTTCTACAACTGTATCTCTCTTTTCACTTAAATGTTACCACTACTAGAATATAAAATTCGAAAGGGCAAAGATTCTTGATTCTTTCATTTAATGTTGTACCTTTAGCACCTAGTGGGAATTCAGTAAGTATTTGTTGAATGAATCAGTGAATGAATGAGTGAATGAAACATTAAAAGAGACTCATTAAATGTTAGTTGAATGAAGGAAAGGGCCATAGTTTAGCTCAGATAGCTGATAGAATGATACCAGTACCACATAGAGACAAGACCAGCAAGCTGTGGCTTTTCCCCGTGGGGAAGACTAAGATTTGGCTGTGACTTGACCACAACGTGCTTTTTTAACAACAGCATCAGTTATTCTGGGTGAGTATCTTCTCCCTGGCATCCTAAATTTCTCACAAGTACCCGGCTGGCTGGCAGGCAGTCCTACTTAATAACAACCTCTGACCCTTGAAGAGCAGTTTCCCTTGCTCAAAGAATTTTCAGATATACATTCTTTGCAGCAAAAGGCTCTTCCCACCACTTCTATCTTGTGTGCTAGGAAGGAGACAAAGCTTAGAACCAGAGCATGTCTCAAAGAGAAATGAGGCCAGCAAAGGAGAGAAAATGTGCAATAACAGACTGGGAGTAAAGCCAAAAAAATAATGTCTGTTCCTGTTAATATGACCTCACTTTTAACCCTCAGGCTGATTCGGCCTGGGATACGGCCTGGGTCCCACAGAGATGGTGAGGGAAGAAAGGGATGCTTTCTAACCACATACACTGGCTAACTAAAATGCTGGCAGTCAATGGGGTCACAGAAGTTATGGCCAAATTCTCCTCACAACCCAACAGCAGGTGAACAAGTGTTTCTCTGGTGACTAGATGAATGAATGAAATTTGTATTTGTTTTCATTCATAAATATTTATGAAGCACCTCCATTGCACCAGCGTCCGTGGTAGGCACCAGGGTTACAAAGATGAATGAGACTCACAGAGGGGCTTGGCCTGCACCAGTGACTATCAAACATTTTTGAGTCTTGTCATCTTCCTTCAAAAGAACAAAAGCAACACAGCTCCAAGCTGAGCTGCTCGAAATTGAAACTGGCTGTGTGTGGAGGGGGAGGGAGGGGAAGGGAGAAAAGGATCTTCACTTCAGTGGGGTGTCTGAGGGAGCCCTGTGGCTCCCCAGAGCATGTTTGAAAACATTGACCTGGATGGCCCTTCAGGGGCCTCTGTGACAGAGATGCTAGGGTTCTGTGGTTTATACATCAAGCTTGTTATGAGAGAGGGGGGGCTCTGAGAGGTCGAAGATGAGGAGGGAAAGGTTTGGAACTCAGAGTGTCCTCCTCGGAGGATGCTGCCAGAGTGTTCCTCAGAAGCCAAGAGTTCGTTTGCGGCACGAGACCGTCATGGACATTAGTCATTTACATTGGCTACTCAGCATGGATCTTATTGGAGGGTAAAATTGTTTCTTCTTGTAGAGGCAGAGATGCTAGATACTTGCTTTCCCAGACTCATTTGCATCTAAGGCACAGGTATGAACCAGGAACTAGGGACATATGTCCTCTCCCCTTTCCTTCCTTTCCCTTCCCTTCCCGTACCTTCCCTCCTACCCTCCCCTATTCTCTCTTCTTCCCTCCCTCCCCTCCACTCCCCTGCTCCTCCTTCCTCTCTTTTCCTCCCCTCTCCTTAATGGCAACTCAGTGTCTAATGTTGCAAGATCAGATCCTGACACAGTCGAGCAGTGCTGGGGCTCACATAACACTTTCCTAATCAGACAAGTTCCACTGAGAGCTTCCCCTCAAACCTGCTCTGTGTTCCCCAACACTTACGTTGGCACAGGGAGGTCGAGTGGGAGCCTGGGAGACAGGGACCCTTCTCCTGCAGAAGCTTGCCTCAAATCAAACCAGAAAACTGCCTAAAATGAGTCTGCAAAAGGAAAAAAGCTAAAGAGTTTCCAAAAGTATCATGTGGGAATAGTTCTGAATTCTCCCTCTTTCAATGCACAGCTTAAAAAAATAAAAAGATTTCCTACCCTTGAGCCTCTGTATTTATATTTTGGGACATGTCAGCCAAAGACAGTGGCTTCTTCCTGCCCAGAACTTTGAGCGATCTAAGAGTCAGATGTTCTGAGAAGACATTTTTCATTTGGGAAACTCCTTAAAAAGGAATCCAGGTGGCCTTCAGCCTGATAGCCAAGTTGTTGACAAAGCGCCAGCATTTCTGATATTTCCTGGACACCAATCCATATTGCTTTAACAGGATTTCATTGCACTGAACTTGATATTCCCTCCAAAACCATCAACCCAGTCTCAGGTAATTCTGTTGGTCAAAATTGACTTGGCAGCTGTACTTAGAGAGGTCCAGAGAGAGGAAAATATTCTCCTGTGTTAATTAAACAAATGTTGACCAGGAAATAAAGTCCTAGTTAGAGAATTAGGAGTTAGGAATTTGGGGTTCTTATGGTGGACTTGCCAATTTCCAGTTTTGCGAACTTGGGGATCCACCTCTGTGAAGCAGAGACAATATACTTCATGGAATTTTTGTGGATATTAAATAAAAACGAGAGACGGGGGAAATCTCTCTCAATAAAATTTAGCTGCTATTGTTATTTCTTTGTCTTCGTTGTTATTATAGAGACGGAAGCAAGTGTGACCAGAGACTGGGGGCAAGACGTGTGTGTGGGAAATAAGGGAAGCTGTGATGATGGGGAAGAAAGAGCACTTTGGATTCCAAGGATTCTGCTTCCCACCAGTCATATGATTGTGGACAATCTATTTCAGCTTTTTGAAACTCCATTTTTTGATCAGTAGCATAGGGATTAAATTGTGGGGATTAAGTGATAGGATGAACATAAAACCCATGAGTACAGTGCCTAGTTTATAGTATGAACTCAATCAATGTTAATGTCCTTCCACTTTGCCCCTCTTGTCAAAGAAGGGGGAAACTTTCTCACCTACAAAGAAGTAAATCAAGGATCAGCATATACAACCAGTGGGCCAAATGAGCCTGCCATCTGTTTTTCCAATAAAACTTTATTTGCTGTTTTCACAAATAAAGTTTTACTGGGACACAGCCATGACCATTTGTTTACTATTGCCTATGACTGCTTTAGTTGCTACAGAGATCAAATGACCTGCAAAGCCTAAAATATTTACTGTCTGGTCCCTTACAGAAAAGGTTTACTGACCCTTGATCTAAGCTATCTAAATCCAAACTCCTTATTTACAGCTTTGGGTCAGAGCTCTATTGTCATATACGACCTGGCCATTTTCCGTTTGTATATTCAGTCCCCCTTTTGATCATTCTTTCACCTGCAAGAGGTTGATCAATTCAAAGAAGACTAATCCAGATCGTCCTGATGAGGGATTGTCCAGTTGTCTCCATAGTCAAATGTATCCCAAGATCTTCTTGACCTTTAATTGTTGAATCAGTATGGTGATGAGAGAGATGCTGCACAGAAGAATTTACAACCCTGCATTGAATGTAATGAACCAGAATTATAACTAATATGACAAAAACAAGAACAATAAATAGTCCCTTTAAAATGGTTGGAACCAGAAACTCCAATTGCCTAATCCAGGCAAAGAGTATAAATCCCATAGGCCATGACGATTGGCTTTAGAGGGTCAAGTCACCTTTTCTTTAAGGTGACTTATAGCTTGCTCTATCTTGCCTGTTTCATTGATTTACATAATCCAGGGCTATTAACAATGACACAAACACCACCATGACTAACCGACAAAAAATCTAGAGCAATGCAATTGTCCATTACTACTCATGCCAACAAGTTGAGACTGATCCGTACCTAGGGCAAGAGTGGCACCATTAATAACCCCTTCTAGAGTTAGTGATATGTTTCTTACAGTCTTTTCTATTTGTAGAATTCGCACAATTGGGAACATTGCTCTGACTGTTCATGTAAACAATGATTAATTCCCCCAAGCTGAGTGCCTGTGTAATCAAGGGTGGTCTCCTTTGGAGCTCGAATCTGAGTTGAAAGTTCCAGCTTTGATGTTTTATAGAATTAGGGTTCCTGTGTTCTGACAAGTTTCCGCATGCTATTCCTAAAGTGCATGAAATATTACTCTGAGGGAAAAAGAATCAGGAAGTCCTAGCCATAAGGTACATGGTAGGAGCACATGGACATCCAGAGCAAAAAGTTATTCATGACGTAAGGTCAAGGCCTCACTTGAGCTGGGTTACATATTTGTATCTTTATTAGTCTCTTCCAGTTGGCGAGTATTTATTTGGCCATTCATCCTAAGATGGTTGTTGAATTCAAATTTATATTATCTAAGGTATGATCAATAGGTTGTAATAATTTATTCTTTTTCTAGGATAGAGGGACACTAGCAAAGTCACTGGTTGACTTATTTAAGGGCCTCTGTCCATGGAGGTGCAAATGGAAATAGTATTAGCTGCAATTCTTTGAGACTGCAATTGATGAGACTGGAACTGCTCTAAGGTTTTTAGCATGGGGGTCTGGTGGTTGACGGCACATCCAAAAGTTGTTACAGTGGAAGTCAGAACTATTGTTTCGGATAATCTAAGAATGGTGTTACAATGAGTATGTTCTGACCTAACAATTATCATAAAGAAGAATGATAAAAGAAAAGGGGCCATTACAGGTGGACAACAATTAGAACTCTATAGAAAATGATTAGGAATGAGAAACAAAATAGGAATTATACTGAGGTGTTGGTCCAAAATGTTGGGTGCAAGCTGTCCATGAGCTAATGTCAGCAGATTGTTCTGAAGATCCTGGGTCAGATATCTACTTCCAAAAATCAGATATTTCTAGAGGATCCATGAAAACCTTTTTTGTATTTTCTACGTGAGTAGAATTGTGTGGAATTCTGTGTTGCTTGTTTAGTTGTGAAACATGATCCCAAGGAATGCTCCACTGTATTTGTTGTGAAAGCACCTTCCAATCAAGCTCAAGTGCAATTTATTTTCTTATGCCTTTTCCAGGGTATGTAATCTCCTGGTTGAAAATCATGAAAAGGTTGTTCAGATAGATTTTATGGGAAAGAGGCCTTAAACTATAGGTGAAAGAACCAAGGATAGTACATGAGTCCCTTGCAATATTTTGCCATGTCTTCATGCAAAAGGGAAGAGTCTAGTATTAGAGATGAAATCTCTTAATGCATGGGCCTTCCACTTACCAGTTCTTAAGAGGATAACTGTTGTGTCCCCAGGGGAGTGGACTATACGGCCATAAGGGCTAGTAGAAGTATCTTTCACCAAGGATTACTGAAATTTTTGATAATTATGCAAAATTTTTATCAAAGTATAGTTGCTTCACAATATTATATTAGTTTCAGGTGTACAACATAGTGATTCAATATTTCTATAGATTATACTCCATTTAAAGATATTATAAAATATTGACTATATTCCCTGTGCTATACAGTATATCCTTGTAGCTTATTTATTTTATACATAATAGTTGTGCCTCGATCCCCAACTCCTATCTTTCCCCTCCCCCTTCTCTCTCCCCACTGGTAAACCTCTAGTTTCTTTTCTATATCTGTGAGTCTGTTTCTATTTTATTATATTCACTAGTTTGTTTTATTTCTTAGGTTCTACATACAAGTGATAACATTCAGTATTTGTCTTTCTCTGTCTGACTTATTTCACTCAGCATAATACCCTCCAAGCCCACCTATGTTTTTACTAGTGGCAACATTTCATCCTTTTTAATAGCTCAGTAATACTCCATTATATATATATAATGGAATATATATGTATGTGTGTATGTATATATATATATATATATATATATATATATATATATATCACATCTTCTTTACCCATTCATCTGTTGGTGGACATTTAGGTTGATTCTATATCTTGGTTATTGTAAATAATGCTGCTATGAACATTGGGGTGCATGTATCTTTTCAAATTAGTGCCTTTGTTTTCTTTGGATATATACCCAGGAGTGGAATCCTGGTTCATATGGTAGTTATATTTTTATTTCTTTGAGGAACCTCCACATTGTTTTCCATAAGGCTGCACCAATTTACATTCCCACCACCAGTGTCCTAGGGTTCCCTTTTCTCCACATCCTCATCAACATTTTTTATTTGTGATCTTTTTGATGATAGAAATTCTATCAGGTGTGAGGTGATATCTCATTGTGGTTTTGACTTGCATTGCTCTGAAGATTAGTGATATTGAGCATCTTTTCATGTGCCTGTTGGACATCTGTATGTCTTCTTTGGAAAAATATCTATTCAGGCCTTCTAATTTAAGGATGCCATTTGTTCTTTTAATCTTTCCAGAAGATTTAGATGGTAACGACAGTATAGTTTTTGAGTTTTTAATAATGCCTTATAGAGTTTTTTTTATAATGTTCCCATAGTGTGTGTCTCAATCAGCTAATATAAATATAAAAGTTGGTATACCTTAGCTTGGAAACAAAAAAAAATCAAGCAGCTTTTTAGCAACTGTAAAAGCTGTAGGTTTTTGGCAAGGAAATACTTCAACATCAACACATCCTGAAAATAGACATACAATAACTAAAACATGTTTAAACCCCATGGAGGGTGGAAGCTGGATAAAATCCCACTCTTTTTGCATGGGCCTCAACTTCTGTAATAGCTATCTTTCTAGGAAGTAAGTGTAGCATCTAAAAGTTTCTTAACTTGTCCATTTTTGATAAAAGTTCCAGAGGAGGTGAGAAATTCTTTGTTTCCAAAGCATCTCAAAGTTTGGTATTACTCCAGAACATACCTGCTATCTGTATATATATTTACACTCTGGTCTTTGGATAGTATACATAATACATACCATATTTTTAGTTAATTTAACTAGGGAAACTATGCCTGAAGGCAGCCAGAGCTGGACCCTATAGTGTTAAGACAGGTGGATTTGGAGTCATCCAGATCTAAGTTCAAGTCCCATTTCCAGCACATACTGGCAGTATGAACTTTAACAAACTCATTAACCCACTGAGCTTTGAGTTCCCCATGTGAAAAATGGGGAGACAATACCCAGAGCCAGAGGAAATCTTTCAAGCCTTCTAGGCAGATATCTATGATACCTCAAAACATCATTGAAGATGAAATGAGGTAAGAAAAAGGTATGTTCCAGAACTTCTTTCACAAAGAGTAAAATATGTGGCAGGAAGAAATATTTTAATCAATTATTGTCTGTGGGGGAGGCAATATTAAGTAATAATAAACAGTTGCTAAACCACCTTCTAAAGACAGGTGTGTCTGGTTAACAGAAGAACTTTTGTTTAGCAGAGTTCTTTATGAAATCTTCGGTCAGACCCTAATTATTTTGTAAACTAGAAGAATGGCTGGCATGGCAGGAATCCCCTTTATCTACTTCCCCATCTTTCCTTTAGTCTTTCTATAAATGCTAGACATTTAAAGATGATCAATTTGAAAGGTCACAAATTATTCAGTTACCACGACACCCATGTGCCTTGTTCTGGCCCAGCAAAGGTTTAACTCATAGAAACATTGTAAAGATTAAGTGAAACCACACAATTGCCAATATTTAACTGTTTTGACCTACAAAAATCATAATTTTGTGTGGTTCAATCTAATATAAAGTATTGCAAATACTTTCACCCAGGACTTGGCCCAAGGTAATTCCTTCATAAATGGTAACTAGTCTTATTGTCAATTGCCAAGAAGAGACCAGCTAACTCAGTCATGCTTCTGGCAGGCAGCATTTGGGGTCCAATCGAATGAATGGGAACATCTCAAACTCTGGTGAATACTGGCTTCATGGTTTGGAACTTTAGTCCCTTTGAAGCAGGATGTCTGTCCATGAGGTGTCTGACACAGGACACAGCTCCCAGAAAGCAGTCCTAGCAAGACTGAGAAAGATTGTCAGAGTTTTCAGCCAGCAGACTAAGGTTCACGGCTGTGTCTATACTGCATCATTAGACAGGAATGGACACAGGGAAACTGAGGCAGAAGTTCAGGCCTTGGACAAGGCCAACTTGAACGGAAAAAAGAGGAATGGAAAAGGAATGCTTTGATTTCCCCTTCTGTTCTCATTCCTAAAATATTTTCCACAATAAAATAGTTCAGATGTAAGTTTCAAGGAAAGAAGCTCTGAAGTCAGAAAATCCTACCTCTACCTTGGAGATGTACAATGCACTTTTGTCCAATAAGCTTCATTTGACAAACATTTGTTCAGGGCTAATAGATGCACATTAAATGCCCTAAAAGTCTTACAATAAAGAGCATGTCTGATTTTATTGAACTCCACATTTCTCAAATATTTGATAACATAACTTTTTTCTTCATAAAATGTTTAATATTCTATGGAGCCCAACTTTTCAAAAGATGCTTTAGGAAATATGTCCCTGGATTATAAATTTCTTAAATAGATATTTTGTGCAAAACTTTCTATCCTCTGTATTTAGCACAATGGCTGGCATAGCGTTGAGATTAATTTATCCACAGATGGGGTGAAGTGTGGAATAAGAGGATCCTCCCCAGCTGAAGACAGGAAAAAGCCTTGGAGGACTGGACTTTGCTAACACCTGCCAGATATTTTTCAATGAATGTGTAGCACATGCTTTCACACTGGCCATTTCACTGAACCCTCACAACCACCCTAGGAGGCAGGTAATGTTAATCCTTGTTATGAGTAAAGAAAACAGAACTCAGACAATTACAGGTACTTGCCCAAGTCATATGCTTCTAGGGGTCAGAAGTACTATACAGAGCCTGGTCTTCAGTCTCCAAATCCAAACCCCCATATCCACTTCACATTAAGAGTATGAAAACCCTGGATAGGGAGTTAAATTTGTAACCATGAAATCTAAACACAAGTATCCTGAAGCACTGATTGTTCGGACATAAATAAGGCAATAGTGAATTAGGTCTTGAGACAGGCAGAGACATTCACCACAACCTGGGGGACTTATTTTCTCCATTGTCTAAGTGCCCTTGGACCTCAGACAAACCTCATATTTCTTGGAAACGTGTATTCCTCCGAGAGCCAGGGAAGGCGTGTGGTCCAGTAAATGCAATTAGCAGTCTCACCACGTGTTTCCTCGTCTGTTGTCTCCCGGAGTACAGCCATCATAAAGCTCACATTTTCAAAACACTCTTCCAAATGACCAGAGTCTCCAGCAGATTTTAAGTGGGTCTGCGATGCCTATCTAGGGAGCCCTTAGGATATATGAAAAATTTTACTGAGCATCTCTAGGAACAAGACTCGACTCTAGGCACAGAGACATACAGGAATGATTGAAAGAGAGAGAGAGAGAGAGAGAAACACAGTTAGCCAAAGAGACATCATGTAAGATATAGGAGAGATTCCAGCAAGTTATTTAACCTCATCGCCAATGTAAGACTAATAATAATGTGATGATACACAAATTTATATCTCCAGCTCAGCCGCTCTTACAGCTCCAGACCTTTATATCCAAATGCCTACTTGAAATTTGCTCTCAGATGATTCACAGGGGCGCAAGAGTCAACGTAAGCAAAACTGAACTTAGGGCTACTCCCCCCAGTTCTGCACCTTCTCCGGTATTTCTATCTTTGTAAAAAGTTCCCAGAAATTCCATCCTAACAATTCTATCAAATTGAAGATCTTAAACGTTGATACAGAAAACACATCAAAACATCTTCTCAGTTCTCTGAACTCCAAACCAAAGGCAATGTTATGCCCTTTTAGCCACCAACGGCAGAGGAGTGGGGACAAGTCTGTATTTTTAGTGGTTCTTGCATTTGACTGCCTGACCTCCCATCAGACAGGCATGCCTGGTCTCTGTGACTGGGTCTGGGACTCTGCAACACTTACTGCAATGGTCAGGCCATATGCCAAGAAACAGCCTGATTTTGAGGGGCAACTCCCTCTGAGAATAACTACAGCAGAGAACAGGACCAATGCAGGTCACAACTCAGAATTTCTTATGTTTTCTCTGCAGGGTGATAGTAACCAGGACTGACCTCTTGAATATATTTCAAGTTCCTGGGAATTCTTGACTCAATTACAGTAGTGACTCTGAGTTGAGAAGAAAGGCCTCATTGCAATAAATGGAGCTGGGACTCAGAAATGTTTAATTTGTGCCTTCAAATAGGAGTGGAACTCATCATGTTCTATCAGCAGATAGTGCCCTTGAATATCTCCCTCCCTAGACTGTGAGCTCCTTGAGGCCAGAAACAAGGTCTAAACAATGTCTGTTGTCCTCACAGAGCCTAACACTGTCAGCACGCAGAATATGTGTATTGAATCACTTGATGCACTAAGCTTCCTATGGACAGCCATGCATTTTCCATTTCTTTCACTTCCATTATAAAATCAAGAGACAATGAATTGAAGGTCTTGAGTTTCAGTCCATGGTTTTCAGTAATTAGATTTCTGAAATTTGTACCTTTTATGAAATAGGTAGTTGGGGGAATTCCCTGGAGGTCCAGTGGTTAGGACTTGGCACTTCCACTGCAGGTGGCCCAGGTTCAATCCCTGGTCGGGGAACTAAGATCCTGCAAACCATGCAGCCAAAAAACAAAAAAAGAAGAAGAAAAGGAAAGAAAAAGAAAAAAGAAATAACTAGTTGGAATTGATTGTGGTAGATAGTTCACCAAGGTTGTAATGAACGAGTATAAGGCTTGCTTGCTCTTTGGCAACCATTTCGTAAGAATTTAAATCTTAAAAAGTAATATGGCATTGTGGTCCATCTGGGTTGAGAGGATGGACTTATTCTTTGGGTGGATATGCCAGCATTAATATGAGAGGAGACAGGAGAGCTGTGAGCTGAACTGTATGGAAACCATCCTTTTCTCGTTCGTGCTACAGCTCCGTAATATGCGGCATATGTATGGGAGGGTCGAAGCCACAACAAGAGGGATGGAGGCTGCAGATTGGGATGGAGGTGTTTCTTGCATGGTACTGGAATCAATTTGGTCTTGCTCTCTCTTGTTTGCAGGGCTTGGGCATGTGTTTTCTATTTGATTTTTCATAGCTATCCCACAGGCTCAAATACCACACGGGAGAAGTACAGGCATGGTAAGTCTGTGGGTTGAGGGTTTTTTTTTTTAAGTAAAATCAAATGAATGAGAAATAGATGTTGGAGGAAAATAATAAAAGGCATGACTGCCTGAGATATTTAATCTCTCCACAGATAGTACAATCCCACTCCAGAGAAGTTTCCAGGGGCTGGAAAGTATTATGGGGTGAAGGCAAACCCTATAAACAGGAGCCTTTTGTCTATATCTTCCAACCAAACTACTGGGATCTTTAAGGTGCTGCACCTGTCTCTACTTTATACGAGGCAACAGTTAAATGAGTTGTGTTGGTGGCTTCTTCCACTCACGACTTCCTTCCTTAACCATTTTCTATTTTCTGTAGCTCACATCTCACACTGTTCCAATATAGAGAGTTCTAGAAATGGTTTATCTTTTCATGTTTGCATCATGTCTCCCTCCACCCTTTTACTCATACTGTGTTTTTACAGTCTAGAACACAGACTACTTGGAAGATGGATTGTTCTCCTTCTCCCAAATGGGTACCTTGCTTCTGGCTGCACTGGGTAACCCATCCCTGCTCCCCAAGCCTGGACCTCTTTGCTACCTTGTGGAAAAGAACTCTATCAATCTCATCCTTTGATAGAGGGAAAGCCCTGACCCACCCTTGAACTCTTGAAGCCTCATTCCAATAATACAGCACCAAAATGTCTGAGGGCAGGAAAAATCAATGGAGAGTAAATTAAAATAAAAGAAAATATCTGGAAAAGACCATAAAGATGATTAAGGACACATCAAGAACTAAAAATCCATCCAATGGTTTTCTAAAATTACAAATCCCTCCCAGAAAACAGACATGGCATATTCATGCCCACTACAGTCACCACATTTTTATGTTGACCAACTTAAATAACTTGGAGCTTCTCTCACCCTCTAGGAGGCATAAAGCATTCCCATCTCTGAATAAAGGAACAAAAATCAAGTGAGAGAAGTGAACAATCATCTCTAGGAGCTAAGTAAGTACAGCAATCCCCAGAGGTACCGTTAAAAAAAAAAAATGGCTTCATTAGAGTTGTATCTAACCTGTTCTACAAATCAATCAAAGAAGGTAAAGAAAGACTGAACAAATCCAAGGAATAAGAGGATGTTGGAAGAAAGTCTGCTGAAAAAACCTCCCACCTCTGGGATTACCATAGATTCTCCTTCCAAAACACATACTACGTTCAATTCCATTCACAAACACCAACTGAGAACCTTCCTTTTTTAGGCACTCCATTCAAGAAGAAGCCAAATGAAGTACAGCTCCTGACCTCGATGAGCTGACAGTAGATTAGGTAAACAGAGCTAATAATTTTAACATAATGTGACAAGCACCAGATGCTAGAGGACCCACCACATGGGCACCTAGCCCAACGTGAATGCCCAAAGGTTTCCTAAGGACACATCTGAACTGAGCCTTGAAGGCTGAGTAAGAATCATTGAGATGGGCCTGAAGCTACCCAAAAGATTTTCATTAGTCCCTCATTATTTTACAATAACCCAATCCAGTGCACACATTCTGGGTCATGGAGACTTGGACATTTCCATAATGAGTTTACAATCTGGTCATAAAGAAAAGACTGCATGCACACAGAGCAGTTACAGACACCTCTCTAAGATTGTAGATACAGGCTAGACATTGTCATTCCAACTGTATGAGTTGTAGTTTAGTATTGATAAGAAAGAGGAAGCAGGGGCTGAAAGAGTCAAAGAAGATTATCATTTTCATCCAGAACGTCTAAGCTAGAGACAGACTCCTACAAAGCTAGTGAATCTAATCGTCTTTGAGAAAACTGACTCAGCAGTTCAAGTTCACATGACCATGAAGTGATAGAGCAAGACAGAGAATTCCTTGAAAGTACATTCAGGTGAGTATTCCCAGTGCTTGGAATATAGTTAGTTCTCAGTAAATATTTGTTGGGTTAATCAACATCACTCTCTGTAGTCAATCTTGCGACAATCGTAAAACACTGATTTCTATAGAGGCAAGAAAAAATGATGATATCACAAGAGATCAGTGCAAGAAAAAAAAAGGGCTTTGTCCCTTGAATGAACGCATATAGAGTCAGATTTCAGAGGCCAAATGAAACAGTCCACATCCAATGACATGACATAGTTAAGAACTGTATTCTTGGATACTGCAAACTTCATCTCAGCAAATCTTCTTCAAATACCTACTGTGTGCCAAGCATTTGATTCATCTCTAAAACACAAAGATTACTAAACCCATCCTTGACCTCAGGACTCCACTACCTAGTAAAGGAGAGAGTACCTCCGCCTGGGACATTTCTCCAGTTTCGTAGAAGCAAACTTGAAATGTTAAGTGACCAAATGAGAGGGGGAGTTTGATTCTAACTTAGGTGGATCTGGGAAGGCTTCGTGGAAATGAGAACATTTCATCTTTGTCTTGAATTATGACTAAGGATACAGGGACATCCTAGGCAAAGGGAACAAAATGAAAAATCAAACAGAAACAAGACCATATTGTTCATATTTCAGAATTGGTGAGGAGTTTGGTGCAGCAAATCCAAGAGGAGTGTCTCCTGTAAGGAGAGGTGGCCCAGAGCCTGGGCTGTACTGGGAGGGGTGTTTACCCAAAGCTATAAAAAATCCAGGTAGTCAGAAGATGAAGCTAAATCAAGTAGAGCTGTGGCCCCACTGTTGGGGCCCCACTTGTATTTCTTCATCATGTACCACTTCTGTCCAAGTCAGCCCAACTTGCAATTGTGGTAGCCTATGTTGCTCTAGCTGCTATAACCCACTTTGCCTGCATGCTAAGCAGGCCAGAGTGCTGGAGAGTTGATAATTTCTCTCCCCCTTCCCCAAGCAATGATTAATAGTAGATAACACCCCTCTTCACTTACCTCAACTATGGAAACCCTGAGGCATGTGTAGGCCAGCAGGATTAGGCTCCAGCTACCCACATTTTTAACTTGTTTGATAATAATTCTCCATCTGCTTCCTTCTCTACACTGTCTTACTTCTCCAATCCCTTGCTTTGGTTTTCTAAGATCACCCTCAAAACACACCATTTACACCTGACTTAGTCTCACGGTCTGCTTCTGAGGGGAATTCAAACTGAGACACTATCAGGAAATTATCATTAATGAAAAACTAAGTCATTATCAAGAAAATAAAACCAACAGTCAGCTTTGATGATCAGGAAAAATGCTGTAAAAGGAAAAAGAGGAGATAAACCAGTAAGTAGGAAGGTGAGAGAAGGTGCAAGATATGGGCTAAGAAGGCAGTAGGTAGGGGCACAGCAGGGCAAGAAATTCAAAACTAAAAGTCTATAAAAATGAGTTTGATATGCCAGTTGCCTGATTCAAGGGCAAGCCTAATAGATTGATGGGTACTTAATCATTTTGATTGCTGAACATCTTTGAAAAACTAATGAAAGCTTGGGACTCTCTATCCAGAAAAAAAAAAAATAATAAAAGTATATACAAACAATGCTGCTTGGAGCTTCAGTGGATTCCCAAACCCCAGATTAAGAAGCCCTGATTAAAGTCTGTATGTGAGGTTGGACTTGGAGGGTCTTGATTGCCTGCAGAGTGCTTCAGCATTTATTCTGTAGGCAATGAGGAGCCAGCAAAGGTTTTTACTATCAGAGTTCCCAAGTGGTTATAGCTTTCCATTCTAAATGGAACCCAAGAAATCTGGATGTTTTTAACAGATTGAAAGATAGATTGGAAAAAAAAGTGCATATATAATTGAGCTCCTTTTTGGCCAAAAACATTTTCAACCAGATGCACTGTAGGGCTTCAAAGGCTGCTAACTGCAGAATCCAGATGCACCTCAATGGATGCCATGGGGAGTCACTTCCACAGCCAAATGTTTTGGCCTCAAAAATTCCTCGAGCAGCATAGATGCTGAATGGAGCTGGAAACAAACTCAGGGCAAACACAACTGTCTATATGACCACATATAAGGAGTCTGGGATTAAAAAAAAAAAAAAAGGCCCCTTTTGCAGAATAGACAGGGCGAGGGTGGGGTGTGGATAGAGACCAGAGACAGAGACAGAAACGGAGGGGCTAAGAACAAAAGAATCTGTTTGGAGGAATAAACAATGCTGGATGGGAAAAGCAGAGAAAATATGGAGAAAGACCTATCAGAAATATAATTGTAGGAAATAGAGGATGGTTTGAGAAGAAATGAGACATCTATGGAGATGGGGAGGGGGAATGATAGTAACTGACCTTGAAGGATCTGGAGTACTAATAGGGAGAAAGAAAAGTGATTTTTTTTCTCTTTTTTATACATGAATTTAAGGAATGACTACCATTTTAAGTATTCATTATATGGGGAGACTATATTCAACATCACATGCCATAATCCTACAAGTAAGGTGTCATTCCCATGTCACAGGTAAGTAAACTGAGACCTAGAACTTGCACAAGGCCACCAAGTGAGTAGTGGTAGAGCCAATGCTTGAACCCAGGCCTGTCTCACTTGGAGTCACACACACTAGTTCCTGCTGCCTTTGTCCCAGAGCTCAGATTTGTAGACCAAACATGACTGAAGTGAACACAAATTACAAGACCTAGGCACCAAAACAAAAATGAAGAGTCATCCAGGCCTAGGTTTTCATGGAATAGGCTGATGGGGAAGGAAGAGGTCACTGTGGCTGGTCACTATGATCATCTACATCATGACCTCTAAACTTTCACTATCCATGCCACTGTGGTACCAACCCTCTGCTCAGGCAGGGAAGGACCTGTGGGAAAATGGGAGCCTTGGTATGTGAGGCAGAAGGGCCTCAGAGTAGGTCATCCAAATAGACGCCTTCAAGTTTCTGGAGAGGCCAATGTGTGGCAGAAAGAGCATGGATGTTGAGCCAGGTGATGAAGGTCTGAATTCTGCTCCACCACCCTTTATCTCATCCATTAACCCACTGAACCTCTCACAGCTTCAGTTTCTTCATTGGTAAAAACCAAACCACTTGTGTTTCAGGGTTAATGTGATGATTATACAAAATAATGGATGTTTTGTGTCTAACACCATGCCTGACACACAAACAAGTCCTCAAAAGTGAGCAATTTTGCAATCCAACATCTTTTTTTACTCCCCTTTTCTATATGAAACCCTTCTTTTTTGTGTTCACTACAAACCCACCTCCAAGGCCTGTTAGCACCTTGGTTAGCTCTTCCCCTATTTCACCTCAATACACATATAGTAGGTATCTAGTATAATAGCAAAGTTAATTTGCTTAGAATTGTGCAATTTGCAAAACTCTTCTACTTCTGTCATGACATCTATCTTTACCATGGACCTAGGAAGTGAGCAAACAGGAATCATTACCCTTTGTTACCTATGTTAGAAAGAGACTCAGATAGTAGGTGTGATGTGCCCCAGTCACACAGCAAGTAAGAATCAGTTCAGGTTAAAGAAACAGAGCCATGAAATATATAAGTGCTGACTTAGTTGACTCTGATCATTATAACAAAATACCAGAGACTGGGTAGCTTCAACAATAGGAATTTTGCACAGTTCTGAAAGATCATGGAGCTGGCTGATTCCATTTCTAGTGAGGACTCTCTTCCTCGCTGTGTCCTCACATGGTGGAGAGAGAGTGTGCTCTCTGATGAATCTTCTTATAAGGACACTAATCCTACTGGATTAGGGCCCCACCCTTATGACCTCATTTAACCTCACTCTATCTCCAAATACAGTCACACTGGGGATTGGGATTTCAACAACTGAATTTGTGGGGGACACAAACATTAGTCCATAACAGGTGCCTCGCACACATTACTTGCCTTCTTTGGGCCTCTTTTCTTCATCTTAAAAAAAAAAAAAAAAAAAGCAGCTTGGGATAACTGTGTTTAAGACCCCTTCCTGATCTGATAGTCAAGGATTTTACTCTAACTCCAAGTGGGGATTATGCAGCATAAATTTTTACTTGCCCACACTCAGTGTCTCCTCAAGCTTTGATTTCAAACTGCCTCACAGACAAGAGTGTTGCATTTCCACTTTCAGTGAGTTTCCCTGACAGAGCTGTTATTCATTCAGTCTACAAACATTTGATGAGCACCCACTGTGTGTCAGTTACAATACCAGATGGTGAGGATATACCTTTAAACAAGAAAAAAATCTCTACCTTCCAAGGTAGAGACAGATCAAGAGACAGTTTCAAGGTGTCAGTTACAATGCTGTCAGCTGCAAATACTGGGACTACAAACCCAAATTCAAAGCATGAATTTACATCTGTGGAGGTTTTATTACCTCATACAACAAGAAGTTCAAGGTAGGTGCTATGGTCTGAATGTTTGTGTTCCCCCAAAATTCATGTGTTGAAATCCTAACCCCCAAAAGTGATGATAGTATTAGTAAGTGGGATCTTTAAGAAGTGCTTAAGTCATAAAAGTAGAGTGAATGGGATTAGTGCCATTATATAAAAGGCTCCAGAGAGACCCTGGTTCATTCCACAATGTGACAATGTGAGGACATAGCAAGAAAGCATCAGCTGAGAAAGTGGACCTCACCAAACACAGCCATGCTGGTGCCTTAATCTTGGACTTCCCAGCCATAAGAACTGTAAGCAATAAATTTCTGTTATCAGCAACCTACCCAGGCTGTGGTATTTTGTTATAGCAGCCCGAACAGACTAAGACAGGACTCCTTCAAGAATGGTTTATGCAATAGCTCAATACTGTTATAAAAACTCAGCTTCTTTCCATTTCCAGCACATTGGCATCGCCACAGGCTAGCTCTTTTCATAGACACAACATGGTTGCCATAGTTCTAAGAACCCACATGTAGGGCAACATCAGGCAGCAGAGGAAGCAGGGACACAGCTTCTTGCATGTCTTTTTGTCAGTGAAGAACCTTTTCCCAGAAGCCCTCGGGAGACTCACTGTGTCATCACTGTGTAATATGCCCCTCCCTAAAACAATGACTAGAAAGCAGAATAGAGCTGCCATGAATAGACAATTATGTCTTACTCCTAGAGTTGGAGTGGGTCACTTCTCCTGAGTCACATGGGAAAGAAGCAGGCAGTTGAACCAATCTGCGTGTTACAACAAGGAGTAGGGGGTGAGCACCCAACTGTGCCGGCAGCACACAATTCACTGCTTTAAGGAATACAGAATAATTAAGCCTGAGATACGAAGGGAGCAGATAGGACAGGCTCCTAGGGCAGCCTGCATGTGCATGTGCCGAAAATAGAAAGAATTGTATTTAAAAGCTAGACTTTCAGATGCGGTTTGAGGCAGAACAAAAATGCAGTTGCTTTGGGGTGAAGCAGTGATATTTACAGACACTCATGTGCCTCTGGCAGCATCTGACTTCAGCAGGATATGGCTAGTCCCTTGCAGCAGAGTCCAAACTAGGGCTCCGGGCCAGGGGAGACAAGCTATCCCAAGGGAGCTTGGGGCCCATAAGGGACAAGCAAAGGTCAACTCTCTAATGATGAGACCAGAATGACGATTTAATGTGCTATGATTTAGGGGGTGTGGGTTTTGTCAGACAGCCTTGAGTTAAATCCAAGCTCTGTTATTTATTAGGAAAATTATGTAAACTCTTTGCATCTCATTCTCCTTATCTGTAAAATGGGGATACCTACTTGGCTGGTAAGGATTAGAAATAATGTGTGTAAACAGTAACAAAGTGCCTGGCACATAGCAGCCACTCAGTAAATGGTAGCTATTATCATCACTAGAAGAAAATACAAGTGGGAATGGCTCAGAGATGAACAGGATGAGAAGGATGAACAAACCCTGGGAAAAAAATTCAAACAGAGCTCAAATTTTAAAATTAGATAATATTATCATAGTTTTTTACAATCAGCAAAACCCCTTTTCACCCACTGTCTCATTGGATCCTCACAATCAAGGTATTATTAGGGCTCGCCCATTTTACAGATCAAAAAACTGAGATTCAGCAAGGCTTCATCTATGACATACTTTGCTCATCTCTGATACCATGACAAAAGGAAGTAGCTAGGAATTCAGTTTCTCAACTGAAGAGAGACGTCTGCAGGTTATAAACTCAGAAACAGTGGGACTCTGAGACTAACCCACTATTGAGTCACTAGCTCTGAGTCTCCTTAAAGGTCTCCAGTGGAGAGCAGTGTTTCTTCAACTTTATCAGGCATCAGAATCTCCTGGAGGGCTTGTTAAACCACAGATTACTGGGCGGGACCCCAGAGGATTCAATTCAGTGTGTCTGGGGTGGGGCCTGATCATCTGCATTTCTAACAAATTTCCAGATGATGCAAAAGCTAATGCTTTGGGACCACACCTTGAAAACCCCTGGCCCAGAAAATGGATGCCAGAATTTAGATCAGGGCTCTCAAATGTAAGTATGCGTAAGAATCACCTGGATAACCTGAATATGCAGTCCCCACTTCCTCCTGTGATGCAGTTCAGATCCATAAAGGGGACTCCGATGAGGGAGATGAACTCTGTCCTACTGGAGAAAAGCTGAGTGGTCAATTCTATCATGCTCTTTTTGACATGCACCCTTAATTGTGTGTATTTATTTACATATAAATTTACATATAAATATTTACATATACTACTGTAATAATACATTATCTTATTTAATATTTAAAAATCACAAATTTTTAAAATTTACTAAAAATATACATAAATGTTCAATTTTCTTCCTACACCACAGTGGATTGCCTGCCACCACCCCTTTAGGGACCATTGAACTCACCAAGTGGTATTCAAAGTGTGTTCTACAAAGTGACAGCATCCGAATCACGTGGGATCTTGTTGGAGGTCCAAGTTCACAGCCCCTGCCCCCCACCTACAGAATCAGAATCTCTGGGGCTGAGGCAATTGGTGTTTTAACAAGCTCCCCGCATGATTCTACAGGCAATAAACTTTAAGAACCACTGATGGCTATATGCACAGATGGGGTCAGGGTGGTCTTGGCTCTAAGATGATGACTGATGGGGCAAAAGCACAATCACAAGACACAGCTCAGCTGGGTCAAGTTCTTGAACTCCAAGATATTGGAATTCCCCACCAGAATTAACTTTTTTAGTGAATGATTTTGAGCCAACAATGATCACATTATTATTACTCAGAAATCTAGTGTGATTATGATGCTATTTCCTTGCCTTGACATTGCCGAAGAAAATTAATGGTTTCTGTGAAATTCAAGAAAATCTACCTGGCCAGCGGAACCAACCCTCCCAGTTTGCCCAGGGCTGAGGGTATTTTCAGGACACAAGACTTCTGTGCTAACACCAGGAAAGGCCTGGGAAAATCAAGACAAGTTGGTCACCTCTCCTGGATTCCATTTGATGACTTTAAGAAATCAACTTCTTTCCTCTTGACACCTACAGAACCTCTGCAGAAGGTGGGTGTGGACAGGGCAAAGAACCCTAGACTTGAAGACCTGGGTCTGGCCGTCATTTGGTAGCAGCGTGACCCAGGGCAAGTCAGATAATCTGTGAACCTCTGTTCATCATCTGCAAAATGGGGACCCAAACCCCTGCCTCCGACACCCCACAAGATGATTATCAAGGCCAACAGAGTTGGTGTTATGAAGGCACTTTATGCATTACAAAGTAGTCCAGGAATATAAGGTAGAGCTGCTTGACATCCTGGGAAGAGCTCAAGCTTTGGGACAGGCAGATCCTAGTGTCAACCAAGCACCACATCGGGCACATTATTTTATCTCTCTGAGATGATTCCTATCTGTAAAATGGGGATTCAAATTACCTCTCTCCTAGAATATCGAGAAAATTAAAAGAGATGGTGGTCGCTAAGCACCTGGCATATTTGGAGCTCCAAAGTATTAGTTCCCTTCCCCATGATTATAAGACAGTCAAAGACTTAATGATAGTTTTTTGCAGTTAATGCAATGAATAGCATCATTATGCTTGCTTCCTGAAGTGAAAAGCCACAATAACACTCCTCCCTGCTCCCAGGGCCCCTTTGATGTGGCAGGGGGTGGGAAAGGATGTTACTTCCACTTGGTATAACCAAGTCAGTTCCTAGCCAGAGAGGAGTGGAGTGAACTAGTGGCTTAGAGAGGCCTGAGGTTTACATTCACAATGACCTTTGCATGTGGGAATGCCAAATCTGTAACTTCTGCACTTGTTTAGGCATTTCTTCAGTAAATAATACCAAATGTGAATAGATTTCTTTTTTCAAATCATCTCAAAAAATTGCAAAAAAAGAAAGAAAAAGAAATACAAGCCCAGCCTTTCTTCGCAGAGGGAAAAAGTGCCTTTAGTTGAATGTCTCTTTTCATGCAGGGATTTTGTAACATTTCATTTCTAAAGGATTTCACCTGTTCATCAAGCCTTTACTGAGCCAGATATCCTGTGTTTTGAGCATCTACTTTGTGCCAGCCTTGGCACAAAATAAATATGAATAGTTTGTGCTTGGCAGGAAGCTCACCGATACAAATAAACAGAGTTACAATCCACAGTGAAAAAAGTATTAATAGAGGTAAGTCCGACAGATGACAAAAAGAAGGTTTAGAAACCCCACCTGGGGCAGTGTTAGAAATGAGCCGTATTCTGTAAATTAAGCATGCACACGGGATTGATGGCAAGTATCCCCTGGTGTCCATTGTCTTCGCCTTGGCACATGGCCTCTTCCAGGGACCCTGAGAATAAATTGTGGCCAGTGGGATCTGAACACATGTGATGTATGTGATGTCCAGGCTCTGCCTTTAAAGGGAAAGTCATGTTCACTCCTTTCCCTCTCCCCCTTCCTTCTGGATGGAATCCAGGCTTGGTAGTGAGCCATCGTGGACCATGTGGTTGAGAATATCACCTAGGAATATCAGAGCAACAAAACAAAAGAGGCATAGGTCCTTCCTGCATGAATTCATAAAGCAGAGTCACCGTAGCAGCCGGACATTTATATGACAGATAATTGAATGTCCATCTCACATACGCCTCTATCATCTTGGGTTTCTGTTGCATACAGCCATATTTATATCCTTTTACACCTACCTGTAGTGAGAGTTATTTGTCCAATTGTCTATATTTCAATTGACAAATATGCCAAACATAAGAGATCTACAAACACTAGCTATTATGAAATGATGAACTATAGTCAGAAGCCCAGCTGAGCATTTCTGTGAGTCCTCAGACAGCTTGCATATCACTCAAAGGTGGTAGCAGCCTGAAATCTGTAAAGTCTCTATCTAGGGAAGCCAGTGTTGGACTCTTCCTGGATCCCAGTCTCTACTGTTCTTTTCTCTTCCCAGCAGGAGCTGCTTGAGTCTCAAGTCCAAACCCCAAATCCTTCTGAGGTAGGTAAGTTTGAGTAGCCCCACAGCTTCCTCCTAGGTCTTGGCTTCAATTCTCTGGTGCCCGTAGTTTGACTAGGATGTTTTCTTCCCATTCTATTGCTGGTTTTCTGCCTCAAATAATGTTCTTGATTTCCTCTTTCAAGTCTAAAATCTAGACTATGAACACCCAAAGGCAGGAACTCTGTTCATTCATATTTCCATCCCCAGCTATCATAGAACCTAGCACAGCACAAACACTTGTTGAATATTAAAAGAAAAAACAAAAAGGTGAATGAATGATATGTTATATTCTACCACTGCCCTCTTAGGAGCCTTTCCTATTTTTCCAAACCTGTCTCCAAAGATTAGAGCACTATCAAGGAATCCTATTGACTGCACCCTTCTGAGTACCCTTCTGCAACTCAACTAGACTCTCGGGCATCCATGCCTAACTTCCACCTGATGCGATATCCCACTTTCCAGCATTGAGTTTCATTTATAGTCTTGTCAACTTTCCCTTCCAGGCAAGAAGGGGCCCACTGATTTACCCAGGCTGGGATTCAAACACCCAAGGCTGGGGATGAGCCAGGTGGCTGAGACCATGGAGTACAGATGAAAGAAGAATCAGGATCTCTATCTTGAGCAAGGCTGGGCCTTGAATAACAGTACAGTCAAAAATATCAAGCTCCAGACAGTGGTCAGAGATGAAATATGAGCTCTGAACTATTGAGTCTGCTCCAAGACAAGAGGCAGGACAGAGTTAAAGGACACAGACGGCAAAGACTAGAAAGGTGAAGGGCAATAAATCTTTCATAGGATGTTTCCAGGAAGCTTATGGCTGAGAAGAGAGCTATGAAGGACTCTGAGATAAATAAGACAGGCCTGGCTGCCTGCTCAGACCATGACTTACAGTCATATTCTTTGGAGATCCTAATTGTCCTTCATGAAGAACCTTCCCTCACATGTCAGGTCCTCCAAAACACAAAAGCCAGGGTGGAATTAGAAGTGCAAGGGATTTATCGAGGATGGTGCTTGTCAAAGATAAAGGGAGAGGAGAAGAAGCAGGCAATGCTGCAATGCAGATCTGACACCTGTGAAAGGAGAGGGGGAGACAGAAGGATTGGGTAGAAAGAGCCTCAGACTCTTCATGCAATGAATGGGAGCTTCATTGCAAAAATTGCTCATAGAGGAATCCTGGGAAGAGCAGAAATGGCATCTGACTTCATCCCTGACACAGAGTAACTTTCTTTACAGTTCCCAAACTGACTCAGAGAAAACCCAGGTTGGAAGATGCCTTAGAGATAATCTAGGCAACATTGTTCAAAATACTTTTCTGCAGTGATGGACATCTTTCATATCTGCCCTGTGCAATATGGTAGCTACTAACCACGTGTAGCTATTGACCACTTGAAATGTGACTAGTGTGACTGAAGAACTAAATTTTTTCATATAATTAATTTAAAGTTAAATAATCATATGTGGCTACCATATTAGACAGCAAAGATCTAGAGTTCAATCTTTTAAACAAAGAAAAGGAGGCAAAATGGAACATGTCCAAGCACATATAAGAAGTTAAGGGTAGACCTAGGAATTGAATGTAGTCTTTTTAAGTACAGCCTTCTCCATCTAAATCAACCCCTTCTGAGTCGAGATATAGAACATAGTACTTTTATTTAGAAACTTGGGCCTTCACTTGCAAGTTGTCTCACATATTTAAGGGGTCAGAGACTCTGATCTTTCCTCAAGTACTTAGCAGCTAGTTTCATGCCAAAATATGTCTCTTTTTTTATGACCAACCCCTTGGTCCTTCATTTCTGCTCTTGTCTATGTATTTAGACATGGCTTCCCTGAACTTGGCTGTTTAAAAAGTCTCCTGCTCTCCTTCACTTCCAAACTCAGGTGTTCCTCTAGTATTGTTTAGACCCCCAGGGCCTTCCCCCCGCACTGTACCCAATCATGCTGCTTTTGAGAGTTGAAAATTCCTCTGCTTGGCCATGACTGCAGCCTTTATGTTAAACCAGCTAAAGCTCCTGCCGAGCCCCAGGTCTCAGATCCCCTCTTGGGCCTTTCCCTCCTCCCTGATCTAATCCCACTCCATCACCTGCAGCCCAGATGGGGAGACCACAAATCCCCAGGAATGCATTCCTAGCAGAGGACATGTGATTGCTCCAAGGCTTACCATTCATTTCAAGACCTGGAATCTGGCTGCCTCAGAGAGTACACACTTCCTTTGGGCCCAAGATGGGAGAGCACTTTTCCTACATCATCTGAAACACAGAGGCCTCACTGTAGCTAGACATCTCAAAACAAAAAATAACAAAAAAGCACTTTTAGAGCCTCCACAAACCTTTCCCATCCTCTTCACCCTGAATCCCCCTTCTTTTTTGATTAAAATGATCGTCACATATAAAACCCTAATAGACATTCTTCTCATGTGCATTCTCTCCTCCTTTACCTTGGATTGATTCAGTTACAAACACTTATTACATCCAGACCTCTCGGTTCTTTGTTTTATGCAACAGCATCTCCTGTCATTAACACTCACTTCTCTTTATCTAAAAATGAGTTACAGAACTGGTAAGTAAGGCAATCAGGTGGTAGAAAATGTAAACAAGTTGGTCAGAGAAGTTTAGGATTTTACTTCCAAGTGGAATGTATGTACTGGGTCTTCCTTTAACATAGAGCTTGGCAGCTTTTTATTTGGTGTGTCATTCTGTGTCTTTTGGACACTGGGTGTGACACTACAGAACCACTTCCACGGGACAGAGAACATTACATATGGAGTGACAATATAATTTAATCATTCAAATCAGGACTATTTTGTAAGTGAAAGGGAAAGTTATTAATAACTGTACTGGGATAAGGAAGTAAACAAGGATCATTCTTGGCAAACCAGTACGTGGTCAGCTTAATCTTTATTAAAGCCCTTGTCCATCTTATCCTCCAGTTGTCAGGAAGCTGTGGAAAGGTGGGAGCACTAACAGAGCCATTCACGACCACAGTATTGAGTGCTGAATGCTGGCATGGACAGCATCCAGTGAGGCCACTGCTAAGGAAACCTGGACGCAAGGAGATGAAAGAGTAAGTCGACCCAGGACCTGGAGAAAACCTGAAGTATTAATGCTAAGGCTGGAGGGGCCACAGAGCTGAGTACATGAGGAAATCATTCAGTAAAGTCTAGTCACATTGAAGGACATGCAAGTACGTCTCCTAGGTCATGGCTTCAGTCACCTGCTGGTCTGTGAGGATGGTGTAAGCATAAGTATGGGTGACTTAGCCACCAGAGATCTCCTGGCTGCCTAGGTGCATTGCTAATGTTTCCCAAAGTCATTTAGCTCTAAAATGAGGCAGGCTGTATTATAAATAGAACAGGCATTTAGAAAAAAGGCCCTTAACCTTTGCTGGTACACAGTGTCCTCGAGGTTAGACACCATTTATCCAGGAATGTAGAAGGCAAATAGCCATAGCAAATGTGAGACCATTTTTTATTTTTCTAGTTTTGCTGAATAAGTCTCTTGAGATTCTGTTGGTATTAATATATATGGCCCTACTTCAAGGGCAGGAGACCAGGACCATTCTAAATTACATAAGTAAATAAAGAATGCCAATACATCTTCAACACACTGGATTTCTATCTCAAGCTACCTGCACATATGAGGAAAGTAGAATTCTTTTTAAACATTTAAATATTGACTTCAGACAGTTACTTAGAAGAGAAAACAAATATGACCCTCAGATGCCAGACTCAATTCCCAAGGATGTTCTTTCTGTGGTCCAATGTCTTTCATTAGATACTTAAGAAGGATGACCACTAGAGAAAATAGAGCCATATCCTTACACAGCACTGAGGCTATAAAGAGTGAGGAAACCGAGGCCCGGAGACATAGCTAATACCACAAAGATAGACACTATCAGAGTGGGGATTCAAGTTTAGTTCTATTGACTTACACATTGTTCAGTACAGATTTCCTGGCAATTTGGTATGGTATAGTCCGGCATGAGGCTTTAATGTCAGTTAGACTCAAATTTCTATCTTGGTTCTACTTCTTCTAACTCTGGGACTTCAAATAAGGCCCTCTATAATGAGTGTCCTAGTATCTGTTTTATGACATGGTTATCAAGAAAAAATGACATTATACTGATAAATTGCCAAGTACCTTGCCTTAGATTCAGTAGGTCCCAGTGTAGCTAGCTCCCTTCCCCATTTCTCTGGCTGAGACAACTCCCACCCAATTGTTTGTTAGAGTCAATTCAAATAACACAAACTTTCAACGTCCATGGTCCATTCATAGGAGAATATACTGTAATTCTCAAACTCCTTTAACATAAGGATCACCTAGTCAAGAGAATGAGAACATAAGTCACAAACCAGGAGAAAATATTGCCAAAGACACATCTGATAAAGGACTGATCCAAAATATACAAAGAACTCTTAAAATTCAACAATAAGCAAGTAAGCAACCTAATTTAAAAGTGGATCAAAGACCTTAACAGACACCTCAGTAAAGAAGATATACAGATGGCAAATAAGCATATGAAAAGATGTTTTGCATCCTATGTCATGAAGAAAGTGCATATTACACAGATATAGAGAACAAACTAGTGGTTACCAGTGGGGAGAGGGAAGGGGGGAGGGGAAATATAGGGGTAGGGGAGTAAGAGGTACAAACTATCATGTATAATATAAGCTACAAGGATATATTGTACAACACAGGGAATATAGCCAATATTTTATAATAACTGTAAATAGAGTATAACCTTTGAAAATTGTGAATCACTATATTGCACACCTGTAACATATAATATTGTACAGCAACTATACTTCAATTTTAAAAAAAAGAAGGCTTAAAAAAATCATGACAAAAATATTGTACTTTGTCAAATTTTCACCCATTGTCAAACAATCTGACCTAATTGTAGGCATAAATATTTGCGGAACTTTCTTGAAAATAAAATAGTATACATTTTTCAAAAAAACACAAAGATCGTAGCAGGGAAATGAAGACAGTCCCACAGGTTTGAAAGAAAGACTGACTCTTCAGGAAGCCATATTTCACACTGTTCTCCAGTGACATTACAGATATGTTAAAATAGAGCATATTATGTGTTTAAAGTTCATTGAGAATTCTATAAATACTATCAAGAAATAATTTCCTTTGAAGAATAGTTCTAATATAAGGAGCACAACAAATCAATTATCACCTGCCAATATTTCTCAGGGGAGTATCTTAATTTGTGATTGATTTATTCATGTATATTTAAGAGCATCTCTCCACAGTTCTTAGTGATATAACAATAACAGTTTTGAGGAATATTTAAATAAGCCTTGCTTTACAAATAGCTTAAAAATTCTGTCAACTATAGCTTGAAGGTTTACTACAATCAGAAGGATAAAAATCATTGTGGAAAGTTTGCACATGGTTATGCTGTGGCATGCTCCTCAGTATCAGCTTTATCCTTGTTCTGTTAATAAAAGAATGTTAGTCCCCTCAGAAAAAAAAAAAAAAAGAAAATGCAGATTAAAACAACAATGAGATACCGCTACACACCTATTAGAATAGCCAAAATCCAGAGCTAGGACAACACCAGATGCTGGCAAGAATATGGAGCAACAGGAGCTCTCATTCATTGCTGGTGGAAATGCAAAATAGCACAACCATTTTGAAAGGCAGTTTGATGGTTCCTTATAAAGCTAAATATACTCTTACCACACAATCCAGCAATCACATTCTTTGGTATTTATCCAAAGGAGTTGAAATATATGACAACACAAAAACCAGCCTATGAATGTTTATAGCAGCTTTATTCATAATTGTCCAAACTTGGATTTGGCAAGATGTCCTTCAATAGGTGAATAAATAAAGTATGGTACACACAGACAATGGAATATTATTCAACCTTTTTAAAAGTGAACTATCAAGCCATGAAAAGACATGGAGGAAACTTCAGTGCATATTACTAATCTGAAAGAGTGCATCATTATATGATTCCAACTATATGACATTCTGGAAAAGACAAAACTATGGAGACAGTAAAAAGATCAGCAGTTGCCAGGGATTGGGGAGCAGGGGAGGGATGAATAGGTGGAGCACGGAGGATTTTTTGGGCAGTGAAATACTCTGTATGATACCATAATGATGGGCACATGTCATTATACATGTCCAAACTCACAGAATGTGCAAAACCAAGAGTGAACTGTAATGTAAATTATGGACTTTGGGTGATTATGATGTGTTGACGTAGGTTCATCAGTTGTAACAAATGGACCACTGTGTTGAGGGACGTTGATATTGGGGGAGGCAGGGAGAATATGAAAATCTCTGTACCTTTCCCTCAAGTTTGCTCTAAACCTCAAACTGCTCTAAAAAAATTTCGCCTTTGACATTAGTTAGAAAGGCAGGTTCAGCAGGATTGAAGTGCAGCCCAAGAATCTGTATTTTAACATGCATTTCTT
Organism: Eschrichtius robustus; assembly: GCF_028021215.1. NCBI lineage: Eukaryota > Metazoa > Chordata > Mammalia > Artiodactyla > Eschrichtiidae > Eschrichtius > Eschrichtius robustus. The sequence continues at coordinate 52,143,471 of NC_090826.1, forward strand.
TCTCACTTCCACTCTCACCTTCTCACTCCAAGACTCAGATGCAACTGAACTACAGACCACACTTGGACAAACCCTAAGAGAGACAAATCGTTTTGGTGCACTTCCCCAATAGTATAAAGCTGTTCTGTGCTTCAGATTAAAATATGAAGAAAATTCATACTATAAATTTAGGAATCTCTCATCCCAAGAAACACTAATTCAGTGAGTGGGGTCTGTCAGCTGTATTTTAATGGTTCACTGTTAACTCTGATGCTTAACCAGCTTTGAGAACCACTGCTTTATTTATGCTGCAGGATTGTGGTCCCATCCACTCTGATTTCAATTCTAATGGCTAATTTTGCATTAAATCATTCAAAGTCATTCCACTCTGGACTTATTTTCCTACTAGAGTGGAAGGATTTTGCTATCTAACATTCCAATCAGAGGCTTTCATGCGTAAGACATTGCTCACAGGTGTTCATAATGATTGCTTTCCACAGCCAGTAGGGATGTGAAGCCCATCTCCATTTTTGTTTGTTTTTAAATAGACACAATGCATAGGTAATACCACAGTTCTTAAACACAAATATGTTAATTTCATCATGGAGGAAAGGTGGAGAAAAAGAGGCACAATGGCATTTACAGATTGCAATTTGGTTTTTAGAGATGGCAAAGAGTGGTAGAATGGGCATCCTTTAAATAAGCATAATAGCTACTGCATTCATTTCATGCCTAGACCATTAAATGTAGCCCACCCTCCCAGATTCCAAGCTGAAGTACATCCTTTAAGACCAACAAAGACTCTAATGTCTCTTCCACATAAATGTCTATGATAACCCCTCACATATTCTCAACCGGCTGGTCTTCATTGGTCTCTACAGTTCTCCCAACCTTTGGATCGTATTCCAGTTTCCAAGTATACAGAGACTTCTTTTACTTATTACACTTAACTCTCTGGTCAAATCTAGCCTACATGTACTGCACTGCCAAGATTTTCAGCTCTGAGTGAGAAACTTCTTCCTGTAGCACCAGGCCTACCAACCAGGTCAACTCCTCGGACAAAGAGAGGGGCATTTAGACAACTTAATGGCGCTCCAATAAAATGCATACATTACAAAAGCCTCCACTGTGCAGAAAACCAGCAGTGTATTCCAGAAACACTCTGAAACTCATCACCACTACATAAATTCTATATTAGACCCCTAAATCCCCATTGTTGAAAACAATCGAATGCATCTTTCTACGTTTGAATATTAAATCGTGCAGAAATGTTTATATTTGTACCAAACAAGAATCCCAAAATATTGACTTTAACTCTGCTTTGTAGGAACACCTGGAGAAATAAGAGGGGAATTCAATTTGCTGAAGATCACCAAACCTGTGAAATTTCTGTCTTTCTAACATACTCCTGGTCAATCCATTCTGTTCTCCATTGAAGAAAGATGACCATTTCCAAGGACAGTTTGATTTTATTTAGACTATTGGCCTTTATAGTATATGTTGTACGGTTTCCTATGACTATTTACTTACCCTCAGTGATCTTGTTCTTCAAGATGCTATATTACCAAAGGGTCCTATCACTGGCAAGTCATTTGCTCAACATAAGCTTTTTTATTAGATCATTTTTAGGAACTCCTAAAAGAAATAATTAGTTATTCAACATTTACTATGTGCCTGATATAATATGATATTAAACCACAGTATTTCTCATCCCTCTATAAATCTCTTTGCCCTGGAAATCACATTCTCAGATAGCCTTCGACAATGAAGGCTAAGCAAGAAAGATCAACCCAGGAAAGAGTGAACAAACTACAGAAATGTGAATCTTTTGTCAACTCAAAGCTGACCCTCTTGAATCCTTAACAAGCCCACAGTCCTAAAAGTCAGGATTTGTAAAAAGAAAAAAAATTCTAAATTATAATATTGCCCTTTATACATAATAAAATCCAGGACAACTTAGACCACAGAAAACACTATTTGTTCATTTTAAGATAATAACACCCCTTATTGGTTGATCTTTTTATGACAAGCACTGTTTTGCATGTATTAACTCCCTTCAACCTTACAATAGTCTCCATTTCCTTTGTTCACCAATGTGCCCCAAGCTCCCAGAACGTAGCCTGGTGTACAGTAGGCACTTAATAAATATGTATTAAGTGAATGAATGACTTCATGAGATATATACTGTTATCTACATTTTTCAGTTAAGGAACAGAGGTACAGAGCAGTTTCTTTTCCAATATTTTATAGTTAGTAGTAAGAACCAGGATTCAGGATAAGGAAACATTCCCATGAACATCAAGTGAGTTGCTCAAAGTCATTAGAGGTAAAGCAACTCTAGGCATTCTGATTTCAGTCCTGTGCATCCTTCATAGGAGTGACAGGCAAATACAAATAAATTATGAGTTGAGTGCTATATATATATAATTTATATATATACACATATAATATTATATATAATATATATAAAGTATACAATACACACACATGCACATGCAAACACGCACACACACACATATAACACCTGACACATAATTAGCATCCATGAAATGCCAGCAGCTTTTCTTTTGAAATGTCCTAAAAAGAAATGAAATCATAGGTGTAAAGCGTGCTTCGAAAGATGTGAAACATACTCATTCAAGATGTTATAAAAATAATAATGATGAACATTTATCATAATACTGCCTGGGGCCATCCCCATAGGTCTGGATCTGTCTTCTTCATTCCTGATATAAATGCCCAGCTGCTTCCTGCCTTGAGTTTTGAATGATAGCCAGGTTCTTCTCACATCTATCAAATAAATCCTACCAGTGCCTGCCCAAACTCCAACCATCCTACAACATCACCAGTTGGTTGGAAAGGGAAGGGATTTCTATTTATTATGAATTTTGTGTTTCAGGTACTATTCTACCTATTCACTGATTTAATTATTAAATATTTATTGAGCACCTACCGTGTGCCAGACACTGTGCCGAACAACTGGGAGTTTCCTGCAAGTGAGCAAGCCTCTGTCTCCACAGAGTCTCATAATGTGCTTTGCATGCATTATCTCATTCAATCCCATGAATAAGTCCTTAGTTGGTCCTCTTATTGCCATCCCCATATGGATAAGAAAATGAGGCTAAGCAAGGTTAAGTAACTTGTTAGTTCACACAGCTACATGATGAGGTTGGATTTAAATATACAGTTGACCCCAGAGCCCATGTGAAGTTTCTCCTCTTTGTCAATTTTTGTCGTGCTTTGCCTGCTTTTATTGCAGCCTAACATGCAACTCAGTTCTTACTATTCCAAAGTCATGGAAAGACTTACAGAGAGCATGCAATAAGAAGTAAGTGTAAGTAAGTCAGAACGGAACGTGCCTGACCCCACTCACCTCAGTTCTTCTCAGTGCAGTGGGAGCAGCCTCTTGACCTATCTCACCTCCTTGGCCAAGAGCAAAGAAGATGTACCAAAGTGAGCAAATACCTCAGTGCCTGGAGCTTGCCAAGATAGATACAGGCCAGTGGTTGAATAATTACCTCCTATAAGTAGTCCTCCAAATTCACGTCTTTTCTGTAGTTCCTAAGGGTGCAAAATTCCATACAACTTCAACCTACTAATAAGTTATCTACTAAGTAAGATATTTAAGGCTATAAAATGTATTATTCAAAACTGTTATTAATACATTACTAGAGTCTCCCAAGGATGGAAATCCGTTTTCTACTAAGAAGACTGACTTCCTCAAAATGTTCTCCTATGTTGCACAGTTCCTACTGTAGCTCAAGCAGGTCATTGGAATGCCTGCAATTTACAGGAAAGAAATTTTGTTACCATTGCATCACCAGCATTGCTTTGATCATGGTTTTATTTCTGCCATTCTTGCTTTGTAATGACCATTTACTGTTACTTTAGCAGCAATATCAATCTCACTTACTGTGGGTTGTTTGGTTAACCTTGCAGTACATAATGATAGATATGTACATATTTTTATATACTGATTTAATACTAGACTTTGACATGCATACATTATGTTTCAAATATGAATCACTTCATTGATAAAGCAGATGGATACATAATTATAAATTCTTTTAATGTATGATAACACTTGATTGGCATTGCTTGTGAATTTGAGCCATTCACATAGGGTTTTGCTTCTGGCTTAGCTAACTAAACTCCAACTGAATCAGCTATTGGGCAGATAAGTATATACTCTAGGCAAATATAAAGAAAAAACTAAAGTTACTGGAAAATGAAAAAAGGAGAAAGATTTTGGAGAGAAGGGAACAGCAGGGTAACTTTCACTTCTTTATAGACTTAACCCTAACAACAGGCTACAGTTGGCGCCACTAAATAAATAAAACTCCAATAGAAAAAATATTCTTTTTATCCTGAAAACTAGAGAACAAAGTTTAGTATAACTGTAGCTGTTGTAAAGTGGGGTGGGGGGATCCTCAAAAAGGAGAGAATAAGAGTGGAAAACCCTGAATTCTGTACATGAACTCTGTCCAAATCTCTGGATGACCTCTGAATCATGCACAAATGGGACAGATTATTAGAAGCTAAAATAAGAATAATAAAATTGAACTAAAATCTGAAATGCTTTCAAAAAGGCATATTTTTCAGTTTGAGCCCAATAAAGTTAACATTCTATTAGGAAAAAAAAAAAAAAGAACACTCTCAGAGGAGTATGGAGAATTTATATTCTGTACAACATAATAGTTAACAATGTCCAAGATACAATCCAAAATGTCCAAGATACAATGTCTAAGATACAATCCAAAATCACTCAACATTAAGGAAACAAGAAAATATAGTCCATTCTCAAGAGAAAATATAATCAACAGAAACCAACCCCAAGATGACCCAGAATTTGGAATTATCAGGAAAAGATTTTAAACAGCCATTATAAGTGTGCCCAATAATATAAAAGAAAATATGGTCATAATGAAAAAAGAAATAGAAAATCTCAGAAAATTAATAGAAAATATTTCTAAAGATCAAAAGGAAATCCTAGAAATGAAAATAAAATATCTGAAATTTTTAAATTCACAGTATGGACTTAATTGCAGAGTGGAGAATACAGTAGACCAGCTAACTTGAAGATAGATAAATAGAAAGCATCTAATCTGAAAAAGAAAGAGAAAAAAGACCGAAAAAAATAAAGCCTTGAGGACCTATAGGACAATATCAAATTGTTTAACATATATGTAATTACAGTTATAGGAGGAAACAATAGAAGCAGAAAAAGATTTGAAAAAAATGACAAAAACTCTCCTAACTTTCATGAAAGACATACGTTTACAAATTCAAGAAATTCAATGAACTCCAAGCAAAATAAAATGAAGAAAAATCACACCTAAGCATGTCATAGTTAAATTACTGATAACCAAAGATGAAATCATCTGGAAAGCAACCAAAGAAAAAGACACATTGCATACAAGAGAAGAGCAATTCAGATGATAATGGGGAAGTAATGGAGTTCAGAAGACAGTGTGACAACATCTTGAAAGTGCTGAAGGAAATTGTCAACCCAGAATTCTAACCTAGCAAAAATATCCTTCAAGAATAAAGGTGAAATAAAGATATATTTAGATAAAAGAAAACTAAAAGATTTTGTCACCTTATAAGAAAGTATTTTTAAAAATGCTTTAAACTGAAAACAAGCGATAACATGAAAACTCAGATCTTCAGGAACTATGAAGATAATTGGAAGTATTAAATTCCTAGGTAAATATAAAATATAGTTTTCCTCCTAATTTCTGTTTACATAACTATTTAAAGCAAAAATTATAATATTGTCTTGTGAGAATTACAATATATAAATGAAAACCATAGCATATCAGGTAGCAGTATGGACTGCAATGTTTTTGCATTTTGCGTGAAGTGGTAAAATATTAAAATTAGGGAGTATACTCTAACACCATACCCAAAAATAAACTCAAAATGGATTAAAGACCTAAATGTAAAGCCAGACACTATAAAAAGAGGAAAACATAGGCAGAACACTCCATGGCATAAATCACAGCAAGATCCTTTTTGACCCACCTCCTAGAAAAATGGAAATAAAAACAAAAATAAACAAATGGGACCTAATGAACCTTAAAAGCTTTGCACAGCAAAGGAAACCATAAACAAGATGAAAAGACAACCCTCAGGATGGGAGAAAATATTTGCAAACAAAGCAACTGACAAAGGATTAATCTCCAAAATATACAAGCAGCTCATGCAGCTTAATATCAAAAAAACAAACAACCGAATCCCAAAATGGGCAGAAGATCTAAATAGACATTTCTCCAGAGAAGATATACAGATTGCCAACAAACACATGAAAGGATGCTCAACGTCACTAATCATTAGAGAAATGCAAATCAAAACCACAATGAGGTATCACCTCACACCTGTCAGAATGGCCATCATCAAAAAATCCACAAACAATAAATGTTGGAGAGGGTGTGGAGAAAAGGGAACCCTCTTGCACTGTTGGTGGGAATGTAAATTGATACAGCCACTATGGAGAACAGTATGGAGGTTCCTTAAAAAACTAAAGATAGAAATACCATATGACCCAGCAATCCCACTACTGGGCATATACCCTGAGAAAACCATAATTCAAAAAGAGTCATGTATCACAATGTTCATTGCAGCTCTATTTACAATAGCCAGGACATGGAAGCAACCTAAGTGTCCATCAACAGATGAATGGATAAAGAAGATGTGGCACATATATACAATGGAATATTACTCAGCCATAAAAAGAAATGAAATGGAGTTATTTGTAGTGAGGTGGATAGACCTAGAGTGTGTCATACAGAGTGAAGTAAGTCAGAAAGAGAAAAACAAATACCGTATGCTAACACACATATATGGAATCTAAAAAAAAAGAAAAATGCTTCTGATGAACCTAGGGGCCGGACAGGAATAAAGACACAGACATAGAGAATGGACTTAAGGACACGGGGAGGGGGAAGGGTAAGCTGGGATGAAGTGAGAGAGTGACATGGACGTATATACACTACCAAATGTAAAATAGATAGCTAGTGGGAAGCAGCTACATCGCATGGGGAGATCAGCTCGGTGCTTTGTGACCACCTAGAGGGGTGGGATAGGGAGGGTGGGAGGGAGATGCAAGAGGGAGGGGATATGGGGACATATGTATACATATAGCTGACTCACTTTGTTATACAACAGAAACTAACACAACATTGTAAAGCAATTATACTCCAATAAAGATGTTAAAAATAAATAAATATTATATTAATTAATTAAGGAGTGTATTTTAATCCCTAGGGCAGCCACTAAAAAAGATAATGCAAAGAGGTATAACTAAAAAGCCAAGAAATAAATTGAAATTAAATTATAAAAAATCATCAAATAATCCAAAAGAAAAAAAAAGGAACAACGTATCATAGGGAACAAATAACAAAGCTTAATATATTATAATTATTGAGTTATCTTGTGGTCATTGGGCATAGTCCTATAATATTAAAGCATGTATACACGTTTTCCACTAGAAATTAAATAATAACCTATTTTTGTACATTCCTCTCAGATTATTTACTAGCATTAAAATCTTGGAGAGTTGAGAAGTAGGAATATGTGGAGTGAGTGGTCCACAGCTAGGACATTGATAGCCACTGTCCTAAAGACACTCAACAAGCTCCTTATATATCAGCCCTCAGTATAATTTTCAGAGTTCTACACTATTTCTTCAATTTTTTCTCCCACTTCACTTACCCTTGTTTACCCATACTCCATTCATGGTCCATGATGCCCCCCCCCCTTCCTGGAATATCCTCATATCGTCACCTCTTAATATTCTTATTAATATCTCCCTTACAATTACCCTCTTATTTCCCCCACTTGATTTTACATATAGCAGCCAGACCAATACTGTTTTTTAAAAATCACTCATTCAACAAATATTTATTGAATTAATACTATGTTCAATGCATTAATGTTAGGTGCCTGGTACACAGTGGTAAACAAAAAGATTTTGTCTTTTTTATAAAAGCAATAGGAAATCATGAAAGGTGTTTGAGCAGGGAAGTAACATGATAAGATCTGCGTTTGTAAAGCTCTCTCTGTGAGGAGCTAGGTAGAGGAGCACGGGGTGAATGCAAGGGGAAGAGGACAGGGCTGTTGCTGTGATGTGGAAGAGAGGTAAAGATTGCTTGGAAATGGTTAACAAGACTGAAATTGGAGACCTTTCTCTGAAATTAAAAGATCTAAAAATATGTTAGAAAAAAATTGATAGGACTTAGTGATGAATTGTTTATAAGGAGTGAAGAAGAGGGCGATTTCACAGATGATTCCTGGTTTTCTTTTGCGGAAAGCCACTTGAAGAGGGTGCCAATTGCTGAAGCTAGGGGATACCGGTAAAAGTGAAGATCATGAGTTCATTTGGGGATATTTTAAGTTTGAGTGAAGCTAAAGCAGCTGATTGGAGATGTCAAGTGGGGAGGTTATGTTTTATTCAATGCAGTATCTAGTGTTCAGTACAGTGTACATTTCAAAATACAAATTCAATACATATTTGTTAATTGACTAACTTGGAATCAGAGGAAAAAAATAATTATTTATTAAGCATTGACTCCACCAAGCATTCTGACAGACATTTTGTCTGCAGCATCTCATTTAATCCCACAGTAACCATTCAGCTTTAATATGGTGATTCCAATTTTATAGATCAGGGAACAGGCTCAGGGATTTTAAGTAAGAAAACAAGGAGATCGTAGAATCAAGATTAAAACTTAGATCTGCCTATTTACAAGTCGCTTGCAAAGTCTTTGTTCCTCCCCACCGCCTCCTGCTCGCCCACCACCATGTAACTTTTATTTTATGGAAAATAAAGCAGCTTCTTCCTCCGTGTCTTAAAAAACCTCTCCCTCTTTTTTTTCCCCATACTTATTTCTTTTCTCCCACTCAGGCATGGGTACTTCAGAATGAAATTCGGGAATTTCTCCTTTGCTTCTACGCAAGATTAAGAGAAGGGAGTCTGCTGCCTTCTCTACCTGCACTTTGCTGAGGAAAAATCAAAATAGAAAAATGACAATGCTCCCAGTGCTCCAAGATTATGGATGTACTCATTTCATGTGTATTCTTCAAAAATTCAAGAAAGCTGAAATCCAATTTCATCTATTACATGATTGTCCTAAATTACTTAACCACATCAAAGCATCAATGGCCTCACACTCTGGAGAGGGACATTGTAAAATGGTTTTCAAATATATAATGCAGTCTCTCAGGTGCTTGAGACAGGGATGCCCAACTCTGAATATAAAGATTCCCTTACACTTCTGAGATCAAACAGCAGAGCCATTATTTGAGAGGCTGGATGAAATACCAGAGCCATTTCTTATTAGCTTCAGTCATTAAAGAGAATTTAGTAGCCTGGCTATTTATGCATTTCTTTTTCTTCCTTTAAAAAAAAGGCAATCTTAATGGAATGAAAGGGCAGAAGATTTTGAAGATCAAGATTACAGGTAAATTTCCTACTAATTACATTGTTTTCTGCTTTCAGAAAAGAAAACCCAAACCAGTTTTCCAATACCCCTCTCTATCTCATGTTAAACAGTTTTAAGAACAAAAAAGAGATGTTAAGCGTATTGCCCTTTGCTAGGAGTGAGGAAAATTACTACCGTACTACTGTCACTACTGTGAGTACTAGCGAAAAATATCCTTGTGTGAATCTATCCTCTGGCATGTCGGCCATGTTTTCCCGTAGCAACAATATTGTGAACAAAATTTGGATTCCCAGTAGGACCCTTAAAAGCCAAGTCAAGCCATGATGCTGATGTAAAAACAGTGCTACATCTAAGCACTAAGGCAAGATCCTACAAATCTCAGAAACATCAGAAATGCATCTCTTCTCCCTCTCTCTCGATAACAACGATTTGAAAGCCATATAATAGTGGGAATTCAGCCTTTGTATAAAGAAGAGAATATCTGAGAAGGCACTACAGCTTAATATTTAATAGCATAGGCACTAGAACCAGATTATCTAGGTTTGACTACTGTCTCCCAGCACTACGTAGCTCTGAATATTGGACAAATTACTTCCTTTATTCTGTGCCTCAGTTTCCACATCTATACAATGGGAATTTAAGGAGTATCCCTGTTGTTGTTGTGATTAAATAAGTTACTACTTCAAAACACATGGAACAGTTCTAGGTACATAGTAAGTACTCAATAAATGTCAACCATTTTTAGTAACATGCTACATATTTTATCTCATTTAATCCTTGCTATGACCCTTCAAGATAAATAAACAATTTATCTTCCATTTTATAGATGAAGAAACTGAAACCCACAGAGGTTAGGCAATTTGCTCAGAGAAACACAGTTATAAAAGATAATTTTTTTGATGTAGAGCCAGATTTCTAATCCAGCTCTGATACTCAAATTCCAGGCTCTGAAATATACAACCACGATGCCTGCAAAGATGGAAGTTCTCAGGAACATTTCTCTTGCCCTGACTCCCAATCCCCTTCACTAATTCCTGTGCCACGGTCTCCACAGTAAGAAGACAATATGGACAGCAGTTGGAACTCTTTCTCCCTTTCCTGGGCCCAGCTCCCTGCCCACCATGGGCCCAGGCTTCACGGATATTTGACCTTTGTAAATTGGGTATTCAGAGGTCAAGGAATGCTTGTGTTTTGAATTTCCACTGTAGCTTTCTGGCAAATCTGTGAGTTTGAGCTCTTTGAAAATGCCACAGGCCTGTGGAAATACTGATCTTGGCCTTGGAAATCCTGATGGATGTAATTAGTTAGAGAAAGAAAAGATGACTGACCATATACAGTCAGAATCATAACAAATTGAAGTATTACAGAAACTATGAAGTCAAAACCCAGGGAGGGCTGGGGTCCAAAAGCAAGCTGGAGGTAGAGACATTTTCCAGAAATCAATTGTGAAAGAACTAAGAAGGTGTTCTCCTCACAGGCTTGACACTTTTTCCCTTCCCATTCAGAGAGGGATGCTGAAGAAAACAGAGCAAAGACAGATGAGGAACAAAAATTTTCCAAGGCCTGAAAAACAGGTCTAGGGGCAGTGGGGTTTCCTTAGGGAGAAGATAGGAAAGGATAGGTTTGCCTTCACATTATCTTGATTTCTGTGAGCCTCCCAGAGCACCCAAAGTTCTTCTTGATTATTTTGAAAATATATTTTTGATTTTTAGGAAGGTTCCTTTAAGAAATTATAGAATCCCAAAACAGGAAAAGGCTTTGGCCTTTTTGGAGCACTTACCATGTCAGGCATTGTGTTCTCACCCTAAATCCTCCCAGCGACCAGGTAATTATTGTCCTCACATTACAGATGAGACCTGGAGAGGGTTAGGTAATGCCCAGGGTCACGGGGCCAGGACAGGGCACACTGGCTCCCAGCCTGCCCAACCCACAAGCAGAGTTCTTATTCACTCAGTGTTCACTGACTGCCCTTGAAGCCATCTCATCCAAACTTCATCGCTCTGCAGAGTTGCCTGGGCAGTATCCCCACTGAGTGGGTTTTCAGTGTCCGTCTGAATACATGTTACAAAAGGAATCTCACTATTTCCTTTTTAATTATGGCAAAACACACGTACATAAAATTAGCCATTTTAACCATTTTAAAACACGCAATTCAGTAGCATCTAGTACATTCATGATGTCGTACCACCATTGCTACATTCTAGCTGCAGAAAGTTTGCATCTCCCCAAATGGCAAACCCCTTCCCCATTAAGCAGTCACTCCCACCCCTGCTCCCCCACTGCCACTAATTAGCTTTCTGTCTCTATCATCTGCCTATTCTGGATAATTCATATAAATGTAATCATACAAAATGGGCCTTTGTATCTGGCTTCTTTCACTCAGTACATTTTCAATGTTCATCCATGTATTAACATGTATCTGTACTTCATTCCTTTTTAAGGCTGAATAATATTGCAGTGTAATGGATATATCATATCTTATTTATCCATTCATCAGTTGCTGGCCATTTGTGTTACTTCTACTTTTGGCTATTGTGAATAGTGCTGCTGTGAATAGTTTTATACACATTTTTTGAACATCTGTTTTCAATTATTTGGGGAATATACCTAGGGGTAGAATTGCTGGTTCATATGGTAATTTTGTTTAACTTATTGAGCAACCATCAAAGTGTTTTCCATCATGGCTGTACCATTTTACATTTACACCAGCAATGTATGAAGTTTCCAATTTCTCCACATCCTTGTCAAGGTTTGTTATTTTCTGTTGTTTTTAATTATAGCCATCCCAGTGGGTGTGAACAGGTAACCCATTATGCTTTTGATTTGCATTTCCCTAATAATTGACACTGAGCACCTTTTCATGTGTTTGTTGGCCATCTACATGTTTCCTTGGATAAATGTCTATTCAAGTCCTTTGCCCACTTTTTAACTGGGCTGTTTGTCTTTTTGTTGTTGAGTTGTAAGAATTTTTTATATATTATGGATACTAGACTATAGGTGGATACATGATTTGTAAATATTTTTTCCCATTCTGTTTTTTCACTCTTTTGACAGTGTCCTTTAATGCAATAAAGTTTTTAATTTTGATGAAGCCCAACTTATCTATTTTTTCTTTTGTTGCTTGTGCTGTTGGTGTCATGTCAAACAAACCATTGCCAAAGCCAAAGTCATGAAGATTATTCCTATGTTTTCTTCTAAGAGGTTTATAGTTTTAGCTCTTGTAAGTAGGTCTTTGATCCACTTTGAATTAATTTTTCTACACGGTATGAGGTAAGGGTCCAAATTCATTCTTTTGCATGTGGATCCAATTGTTCATACCAATTGTTGAAGAAGCTATTCTTTCCCCATTAAATGATCATGGCACCCTCGTCAAAAATCAATTGACCATATGTGCATGGTTTTATTTCTGGACTCTCAATTTATTTCATTGATCTATATGTCTATCTTTATGCCATTGCCACACTGTTTTGATTACTGTAATTCACAACATTTTTAGGCAGCCTATTCAGCCTTCAGATATCCTCACTTACTTATTAGAAAATTCTTCCTCACCTTGTGTTGAAATATACCTTGTGTTGCTACTAACCTCTGATCCCAGTTCTGCCCTCTGGAGTCTTATTATTATCAACAGCAACATGATCAGGAAACTCGTTAAGGTCTCATTATTTTTCAGGAATATTCTAGGTGTTTTGCTCCTATTGTTTATCACATTATGTCCTCAAATAGTATAGATACCATCATTACCCCCAGTTTATAGATGAAGAAACTGTGGCATGGAGATGTTAAGTAACTAACCCACTCACAGTTACATAGCAAGTGGCAGATCCAGGATGCAAACCCAGACAGTTCAACATTCCAGCTCACACTCCTTTTTTTTTTTAACATCTTTATTGGAGTATAATTGCTTTACAATGTTGTGTTAGTTTCTGCTGTATAACAAAGTGAATCAGCTATATGTATACATATGTCCCCATATCTCCTCCCTCTTGCATCTCCGTCCCACCCTCCCTATCCCACCCTTCTAGGTGATCACAAAACACCGAGCTGATCTCCCTGTGCTATGCAGCTGCTTCCCACTAGCTATCTATTTTACGTTTGGTAGTGTATATATGTCCATGCCACTCTCTCACTTCGTCCCAGCTTACCCTTCCCCCTCCCCGTGTCCTCAAGTCCATTCTCTACATCTGCGTCTTTTTTCCTGTCCGGCCCCTAGGTTCATCAGAACCTTTTTTTTTTTTTTTAGATTCCATATATGTGTGTTAGCATACAGTATTTGATTTTCTCTTTCTGACTTACTTCACTCTGTATGACACACTCTAGGTCTATCCACCTCACTACAAATAACTCAATTTCGTTTCTTTTTATGGCTGAGTAATATTCCATTGTATATATCTGCCACATCTTCTTTATCCATTCATCTGTCGATGGACACTTAGGTTGCTTCCATGTCCTGGCTATTGTAAATAGAGCTACAATGAACATTGTGGTACATGACTCTTTTTGAATTATGGTTTTCTCAGGGTATATGCCCAGTAGTGGGAATTCTGGGTCATATGGTACTTCTATTTTCAGTTTTTTAAGGGACTTCCATACTGTTCTCCATAGTGGCTATATCAGTTTACATTCCCACCAACAGTGCAAGAGGGTTCCCTTTTCTCCACACCCTCTCCAGCATTTATTGTTTGTAGATTTTTTGATGATGGCCATTCTGACAGGTGTGAGGTGATACCTCATTGTGGTTTTGATTTGCATCTCTCTAATGATTAGTGATGTTGAGCATCCTTTCATGTGTTTGTTGGCAATCTGTATATCTTCTCTGGAGAAATGTCTATTTAGATCTTCTGCCCATTTTGGGATTGGGTTGTTTGTTTTTCTGATATTGAGCTGCATGACCAACTCACACTCTTAACCTGCAGAGTGGTTGAGCAAACATTCATTGAGTGCCTCTGGGTCAGGCACTGTGTTAAGAGCTGTAAGTACAAAGGTAACTGGGCCCCCCTCCCTGCTTTCATGGAGTTCATATATTAAGACACCGGTCAATATCAAGTCTCCTCTGGAGAGTGGTGTAATTCAGGAACACCAAGGATAAATGTTCTTCCTGGGAAAGTAGAAAACTTCACTAAGTTCACAACAACTCTTGCCTCTCACCACTCCACTCCCGCATCCAATCTAACCCATGTTCATGGTATCACTGCTAATATAAATACGCCCGTCTCTCAGCAGAGACCTAGACTCTCTGGACCACTGATGCTCTCCTGAGCTTCACATGACCCCACATTGACCTGGACCATCGAGAGGGATCATTCTCTAATTTGTATGAATTTCAACTCATACATCGGTGTTCATAGTACCATTCCCAAAATGATTCCCCACTCATTTCCCATAGTATTTGAAATCTCTTCAACTATAAATTCTTTCCATTGGTAAAGGTGTTTTCTCTTCCAAAGATCAAATATCTATGTCTCTAAAAAAGTAAACAAGTAGAGAACTACATTTATTGAGGACCTATCATATACTAGGCATTTTATATGGACTATCTCACTTCTTCCCCATAACAACACAGTGAGGTAAGCATTATTAGCCCCATTTGACACAGGCGGAAGCTAAGCCTCAGAGTTTAGAGAATGAAGTGACAGGTTAATATTTAAGCCCAAGACTGTCTAATCTCTGTGCAGGAATCCCTTTGATGGCTTCGTTGAAAAGGGAACATTTAGTTCATGCTTAACCACTTTCTGGGACTAAGAGCTCATAATCCACATTTGACCCAACCCATCATGGAACATCTCTGATTGTTAGAAAGTGTTTGCTTCTAAAAATGAAAACATTCCGGAAATGAAATGGACTGCTTCGGGGGGGGCAATGATCTTCTCATCTCAGGACTTTCTCAGCTGCCAAAAGGCCTTCGGTTTGTTTTGAATAAAGATTCTCAGTCCCTTTCGCCAACTCATTCCCAAATGCAACATGCCAAAGATGACAATCCACCACCAGAGACAATCTGAGTTCCTACATCATTCCCTTAAAGCAGAAAAGACAAAACTGATAAGAAAAGCCATGTTTATGTTGCCACTTTTCCAAAGGCAAAGGCATTGCAGGCAGTGGAGAGTAAGAGGAAAATTAAACTGTAAAGAAATATTTGACAGTGTTTCCTTAATAATGGTCTATATCTGCTGATCCAGCCAAAAGTGAGGGGGCAGAGGTGATCTTTGCTATGCTACAGTGAATAATGCAATCATATTTTTGATACCAAACTACATTTAACTACCATATAAATCCTGCCTGCCTCCATACCACACCTCATTATCTCAAAGGAAATGTACAACTTCTGGAAAGTCAAATGTGGTCAGACCTGTGTCTCTGAAGCTGGGATGGAGACACAAAGCTGAGAGGCAGGTGCTTGTTGCACAACAGTCCATCTTCCTGAGTGCACACAAGGAGCCTCACCCAGGTATCTTTGGCACTAAATTGCACTGGAACATTAAGAAAATATTCCACATTTCTGGGATTCAGTGTTTCATCTTTAAAATGGGAGTAGGGGGTATCATTACTCCCATTTTGCAAATGACGAAAGTCAGGTACAGAGAAGTTAGAAAACTGCTCAAGGTCAAAGTCAAATATCTAGTCAAAGGGAATCCAGGCATCAAGCCCAAGTGTGTCTGTCCTGACTCATAAGTATGCTCTTCCATAAATGAAAAAGCTCTAACACTGTGACTCAGTGGAACTTTGCTGGAACTGTTAGGGTCAAAAACCCTTAACAATAGCTTCCACAGTCTGGAGCATCTTATTGTCAACATCTGAACTTCCCAGATTCCCAAAGGAGGAAAAATGTGTGAAATAAGCACAGTGATAAATGTTCAAGCTTGATTTCGGGGAAAGTGGTAGGGGTAACAGAAGTGATTGGTACAGAGAAGCGGGGAGAGTTCTTTCTCAATCTCTTTGGAGGGCAAGAGGAGGAGGATGCCACTCTGCCTGACCTGGGAAGAAGAAAAGAACACACTGGGTCATTTTTGCCCTGTTTCCAGCTACACGAGTTGAAAAGCCAAGTCCAGGTTCAATGCATCATTCTTGAGGCAGGGAACAAAATCCCTCTTTGTTCCCCAGTGAAACTTATCTCTGAAGAGCTGCACAACTTCCTGTGAGATACAGCCCTGCAGATGTGCCTCGGGAGACCCGCCCGTCTGTGCTACCATCACTCAAAGTGCAAGAATGGGCACTTTGTACTGCTGGGCTGAAAATAACACTCACTTCTCTGATCCCCACTGGGGTTCCCAAGTGGACAAAACTTCCTGCTTAGGGGAGGGGTCATGGGCAGTGGATGTGTGTGTGATTTTGTTTTGTTCCTTTGTGAATTTGTTTAGCTATTTATAGAGCCAGAGGAGAAAGCAAGGGGGCAGAGTGTAGCACGGTGTTTTGCAAACTGTATTCCATGGAACCCTTCCAAGGGTTGGAGACCCCGAGGGTTGGAAGTAGAGGATGGGGTGGGTGGGAGGAGCAGGCATAGCTCCAAGCATTTATATCTGCCTCCTTCTCCCCCTGCCAACACCACCAACAATAACAATCACAGCAGTTCTATTTCTAACAATACGATGTAGTGGGCTAGATATGATTTTATTTCAACAAAGACTTTTATAGTTTAAAAACTGTTTGAAAACCACAGTTGCTGTAGATAAATTCTATTCTCAATTCTGCTAAAATGTAGCTCTTTGATTTTGAGTAGTTCTTTTCAATGCTGGTCTCAGTCTCTTCATCTATAGAACAAGGAAAAGCATCAAGTCCCCTAGTACACTCTAGGTCAAAGGAGGAATTGGTTACAATAAAATAGGCACAACTTTCTCTCAGAGAAAGTGAAAAAAGACAGAAACCCTCCCTGTAAGGTGGTTTAATTTTCAATTAACATAGGGTAAGAAGCTCTTTCTGACATTCCTATTATGGGCCCAGAATTAAATGAGTACCAACAGACTGTACATAGTACACAGAAAGCCACTGTTGGTGCTACTAAAATTAAAGGGCTATTTAAACAGTGCTTTTATAAGGACATTAATTTTTCTCTGGTGGAAAACATGAGCTATACTAAATTGATGTATAGATAACCAAAAAGGGGGAAAAGACAATGCAGTTGGACAAAAAGAAAAGGGAAGCATCAAAATCTTCTCATTGTGTGTGCATGTAGGAACTATTGATAGCATAAGATAGGAAGGAGTTTATGCTGGATTGTTCAGTTGTCAACTTGATTAAACTGGAATTCCGTTCCATATATGATTCTGAGTTAGAGTTGGCCAAGAAAGGAAGTTGTGTGAGATCAGAGGACCAGAAGTGGAACAGTGGCCATGACTCTCTGAAGGTCTTATTGTGGTCAGTGACAGACAGACACAGAGGTTCCCAGTGGTTTCCAGCTTGTCCTCACTTCTCTTCTACACGTCGAGCTCTTCTTCTGGACCTTGGGCTCTGCTGAACAACAGCAGGTCCCAGGCTCACCACCAGACACTTGAAGGCAGTAGCTACTCAAAGACAACAACTTCCCAATGATTTCATTCATCGCAAGCTGCTCCCTCAAGGTGTCACTCCCGCAGCTGAACATACTTGACTTCTCAGGTACCCCTGCAATCTCCAACTTGTTCTTTTGCACCAACGTTTCAAAAAGATTTGTTCGCAACGTATTTCTCAGATACTTCAAATCTCCTTTTGGACCATCACTTCATCAGATCCTTCCATAATTGCACCAGGTCTAATTCATCCAATCAATCCCTTATCCGAACACCCACAGGATCTCTGCTTCCCTGACTGATCCCTGAGAGATACAGAAAATTCTGCCTGGAAATCAAAAGGTACCATAGCATAAAATCTACAATATGTGGCATTGCCTTTGAAAGGGCAGCAAGCAGAGGTTGGAAGGGCAATTAGGACATTGTTTGTAGAGGCTAAAAGAGCAGTGAGTAAATTGGAGACCAGATAAAGGGCAATCAGTATTATACAATGGTGAAAAAATTGTCAAAGCTCTCATTTGTGGTGATTTGGAAGATAGAAAATGTCCTGAATAACCTTGTTGATCTGCCTAAAAGCATTTCCAAGCAGGATGCTGAAAGTGTCAATTGGCATCTTTTATCTACATCCAACAAGTTGCAGGAAAAGAAATATGAGCTAAAAAGAGAAATGACCAATTTTCAAGCAGAATTGTTAAAATTATATATGCAAATCAGACTGCTATAAACAAACACCTGTGTGTGTGTGTGTGTGTGTTATACATATGCAATTTAGGATTTGCTGAGTTAGAAAATAAAGTTAATTTCACATTCCCTAGTCTCTATAGCCAGCAAAAACTTCTTAAATTAAGAATCAGCCTCTGAGTAAAGGTTAAATTAAACGTGTGGCTGTAAGAGGCTTTATTAAGAGCTCAGGAAATTTTAAATTAGTGACTAATGGATCTTCTCAGTAAGCAAAAAGGAGTTAAAAGTCTTAAGGGTGTCACCCATAACAGTCTGACTTGCAGCATAAGGCAAAGGGAAGTGTTTCTCAAAAAGACTTATTGGGGGCTTCCCTGGTGGCGCAGTGGTTGAGAATCTGCCTGAACGCAGGGGACACGGGTTCGAGCCCTGGTCTGGGAGGATCCCACATGCCGCGGAGCAACTAGGCCCGTGAGCCATAATTACTGAGCCTGCGCGTCTGGAGCCTGTGCTCCACAACAAGAGAGGCCGTGATAATGAGAGGCCCGCGCACGGCGATGAAGAGTGGCCCCCACTTGCCACAACTAGAGAAAGCCCTCGCACAGAAACAAAGACCTAACACAGCCATAAATAAATAAATAAATAAACCCAAAGTTTAAAAAAAAAAAAAAAGACTTACTAATATGGATTAGACATGAACTGAACCCCAAAGAGATATATAGAAACCCACAAAATTTTTATGAAACTTGTACTAACAAAAACACTATCAAATTGGATGAAAAGGAGTAGAAACCATTCAAAATGAAAAAAATCCCTCTGGGTGCCAAACTTTCTCTGGGCAAAAAGTAGGCTGATAATGCACTCAGCTGCAAACACAGGCCAGCTCTTTTCCAAAAATGAAAGAAAGAAAAAGAAGAGCTCAGAGAGTTCTATCAAAACAGAAGAGAGTCAAGAGCAAAGGAGAACAGTGGGTTAGAGAATTACACACAGGTTCAAAACTGAACCCTTGTCAATGAACATGCCCCATCATTAGAGTAGGGACCTCTGACAACCTGTGCCCTGCTGGATTTCAGAATTTCTATGGAAATTCTTTACTCTTTACTTTGCAATCCTCCCCTTTTTGAATGTGTCTTTTGCAGTTATCCTTTCTCTATCTCACCATTGTATCCTGAATGTGTGAGAGACAGATAACTTGTTTTTTAATTAATAGTTCTCTGAATCAAGAGCAGCTATCCCCAAAAAGCTACATTAGAGGAATTTCATCTCCATCTAGATCTGATGCAGAGAGTGAGATAATAATTTCAGGCCTTTGCCATAATGGGATGAGGCTTTGGGGGTTTTTATCCCATAATGAGAGGATAAATTTATTTTGTATGTGGGAATAATGTAAATAAGTATGACCAGAATATATACTGTGGAGTGGGGGTGGAAGGAGGAAAAATGGCTATGAATTCTTTGAAGTTCCTCCCATCAAGGCAGAGAGTCAATTTCCCCACCTCTTTCATCTGGGGTGGCCATGTGACTTGCTCTGACAATAGAAAGCAAGAGAAGTGATGTTGTATGGCTTCTTAGTGCTTCTACTCTCACCCTTGTGCATGTACCGCTTCCATTCTTAGTCTATTGGTCATTGCCACTTTATGAACAAGACCAGGCTAGCCTCCTTGAGGATTCAACACCACATGGTGAGAGAGACCATGAAGAAGTATACAAGATCAGGCATCCCAAATGCTGTAGCCATCCCAGCTGAGTCCCAGTTGAGTCAGGGATGTATAAGTGAGGTCACCTAGACCAGACACTCCCTAGAAAACCAACCGACTTTAAATGCATGAGTGAGCCCAGTACAACATGGATGAGCCCCATCGAAATTGCCAGTCCACAGAATCCCCAGTAAAAAAAAATGACTAATTTTGTAGGTGTCTTTTTGTACAGCAATAGAAAGTGGAGGTGGTTTCAGGGAAAGAAAACCTTAAAGGTGAAAATCCGGAATTGATTCTTTGGAGTACAGAGACCAGGGTGAGGCAAGCATGTTATATAGAATGCAAATATGAAAAAGGCATTTACTCTCAGGGTTGTGCAGGTGCCCCCTTAAATTTTTCACCATATGCATCTCTCTGCCCCAGCTCTAGACCCTGGTTCTCCTATCTGACTAAATAAAAAGGCATTAATGACCCAGTCACCAGTGGTAAAAGGGACACTGCTCATCCACATCGTGAAGTGGAAAAATCATTACCTAAATTATCATCTGTAGCACCTGGAATCAAGTCACCATACAAGAGAAGTCCTTGAGTGTCCAACTAGCTGCTGCCATTGAATATTTTAGTAAAAATAGGAGTTGGTACATTGTTCCTAAGAGTGATGGAGAACTTGGGAAGAGAATGATGAACTTAGTGCTTTAAATTCCCAGTTCAAAGTTTGATTAAGGAACCAGAAATCTTCTATGACCATACTACAAGAAACCATTAGCTCTCGTAGCCATGGGTAGAGATTTCAAAAAAAAACAGACCAAAAATCTAATCCTAAAGGTAGCTGATTTATAACATAGAATGTATCACAAGCTCATAGGGTCTTGTATTAAAATTAAGTACTGAATGGGAAGGGGTAAGTTCCCTTGAAATAGGGATGATGCATATGAGCAGATTCCAGTGAAGCTGAGGACCTTGAACTCCAGTTTCTCTGAGCATCCTTTGCCAGTAGAAGCAATACTTCCTCCTTAATAGTGTTAGGAAAAAGGATAGTGAAGAGACTGAAAAACGTCAAAGAATATGGCTGGAAAAAGGATTGCTTTGCCTAGGAAAGAATACACAAGCAGGAACATATGATATGACTCTAATTATGCAAAGAGCTAGCTATTATAGAAGGCTTAGATTTGTTTAATCTAGCCTACAGGAGCAAATCAAGAACCAGTTAGTAAACATGGTGTGTATACCACTGTTTCCATGTCAGAATTCTTTCCTGGCATTTCTTGATAAAATTATGCTTTTCCAAATCCTAAATGCCAAGAAAACCTGTCAAGCAATTAGGAAAATGGAAAAGGTAAGAAATCCAGTGTGTACATATATCAAATCATTGCATTGTACACTTCAAATATTTTACAGTTTTGTTAATTATACCCCAATAAAGCCGAAAAAGCTGAGGCGATTCCTCAAAAAATTCATCTTAACAGCTTAGTATCTCCAGCTACACCAAATATCTTCCTTTTACCCTTTCAAACCCATTCTCCGCCTTTATCCACCCTACTCTGCACCCTAGAAGACTGTCTGGTATGGACTACATCAAAACATTCCTATGTGCTCTTTTGGGTATATTTGGCTTTGGGGTAGATTTGGCCAATAGTAAGCCATGGAAGGAGGACAGAGGGAAGAGAATGTGTGCAGCTGGCTCCCTCCCTAAAAGGTCACCTTGAATTGTCTGTGTCCCATGACCAAAGTGGTCTATTTTACACGACTCTGTCTAATTACTTCTAAATGCTCCTTCCCCTCATCCCTTTGCCTCAGGGAGATGGCTCTTCCACTCCTACTAACCTACTAACCTCAAGATACTGAAGTATCTCTTATAGTGCTCTTGTTAAAAGTCCCTTTGTAAATAGACATTCCTTGAGTCATCTAATTTGAATGTGTTGTTTAATTCTTGTCGAGACACAGACTTATAGACCAGTGGAAGGATAACTTCCTTTTCTCAATAGTTCTAGCAAAAGTCTCAGGGCTGATGCTCATTGGCTTCCATGTCATAGCTTTAGCTATATGATCACCAATAATTGTGGCCTTAAAAATGCAATGTTTTGATTAACCAGACCTGGTTCATGTATCTGTCCCTGGGAATAAGGTCATTCCCACTGGAATCACATAGACTGAGAGTTTGAGAGAGATAGTTCCCCAAAGAAAAATCTGAATGAGCATGGATCTTAAAGAAAAATCATCTGATATCTACAAAACCAGGCAAGCACAAATGTTTAGAATCCCAGTTCACCTATGAAGTAGTAATAATACATTACCTAAATTGGGTAAATGGACCAGGTTCTCCTTTAAGTTTTCTTATATCTTTACAAGCTATGGCTCTAACTCCAACAATGCACACTGGTAAAACGGAACAAATTTAATTCTATTTCCTGCTCTACCAACAAATATCTATATGACCTTGAACGAGTCAGCTCTTTTCTAGGTTTCTATTTCTTTGTCTGTAAAAGGAGCAGGTTGGATTAAATGATCTCTTGGGTTTTTTCTAGATATAAAGCCTCCATGAATCTATGATTATCTCCAAAATTCCAAGTTCTGTTAGGGTTCTTGGATTGCAAACATCACAAACAGGCTTGGTATAACATCAGATTCTGCCCTCCAGATAAGAGGAATGTATTGAAAAGATATGAAAAGACAGGATCTAAGGCAAACATTAAGAACAAAACCTTGGAAACATCAGACACCAGACTATTTGAGAATCTAAGCAGAAGTGTGGTCTCTTTAGGCATTGCCTACACAATGAGTCAGCTCCATTTTTCATCCCTCCATCCCACTCAATATTCAAATTCCCAAGCATAAGATTGGAAATGGATTAGGGTGAGTGGCCTTCTCATCTTCTGGCTGGGGATGGCAGAGCATCTTGCTGACTTTCCCACCAGGACAATACATCATGGGAGGAGATGACTACCAGAAGGTAGAAAGGATAATGAGCAAGCAAAAATTACTGATACCCTTTACACAAGCAAGCAACAGCATCAGAAGCTGGGTACAATTTTCCTTTGCTCGTATTTCCAGTATAGCTCTATGTAAATTCCTTTTCAAATTTTCTTGGAATTATACATGTTATGCCTAAGTCACAGTCTCAGAATCTTAAAAAAAAAAAAGTCTCAACCTCCAAAATTCAAATGACTTGGTTAGGTCACCAAAAGATCTAGAGATTAGAAATGACAATTTTAAAATGAGATTCACTTCTCAAGAACATTGTAAAGCAAAGACCAATAACTTGGTTTTGTTTTCATTAGACTCTATTATTTTTCAGCCACAGGCAAATACACACAAAATGAGATATTACTTGAATATATGAATGCAAAATCAAGAACTCCAGCAGAACAGGTGAATAATTTATAAGTGTACAAAATGAACCCAGCCCTCCTTTAGCCACTATCAGTGTGTATAGAAACCAAAAGCCACATAATTTCACAGTAATCATCCAATTCCTAACTTGAGGCTTCAATATCAGTGCTGAAAATTATGTACCAGTTATACTTGGAACTGTAGGTTTTAGAGTGGGGTGAAACTACCATGAATTAGCAACTTGTTGGCATCTTTAAAGAGAATTTTAATGTTTGGTGTTGAAATAGACATCTTACAAGGGTCTGGATATGCATTAGCAACACATATCATATGTGCATGTGCCTTATGTTTATAGTTCTGTGTTTGCATGAATCCTGGATCTATTTACTTTGCATTTGTAAACATTTGCAAAGATTACATTTTTCTATTTCAGGTATGTTACATTTATTTAAATGTGCTTAATCTGCGTAATTTAGCTAAATAAAGTGGAGGGGAAAACTTTGTAAGGAATTACTATTACTCTCTACACTCCTGCTCTGAAAGTTGTAGGTAATTAGCTAGCTAGCAGACAGGCCCTACTGAGGCTTCATGGGCCCTGAAGCAGAGTTGGCACACAAGGTACTCACAAATGAGTTATGAAGAGATGAATGAATGAATATCAAAATTGTTCACATGAGTTTGAGGTTAGAGTTAAGATTCCTTTCCCAAGAAAGGGAACATCAAGGGATGTTTAGAAGATACCAAAGGAGATCTAGAAACAAGAGGTATGTTTCCAAGCTATGCTCTAGTCCAGGCCCCCACCATGGCAGGGACTTTTGGCTTAAGCTGTTTGTCATTATGATGAACACTGTGCCTGATCTAACACCTCATCATGGCATGGACGTGGAAGAAAGATGATAAAATGGAAAACCCTACCAATACAGGTAGGATCCTTCCTAAAAGCCTGGACTCTCACCTTCACTCTAAATATGCCTCAAATTGAAAGAAAAAATAGAGATGAATGAGGTTTGAGTTCCTTTGGTTCCTCACTACCTCCACAAAGTGGAATCTGTCCAACTTCCCTAAGGAAAGCACAATCAGCAACAACAAGCATTTTCTAAAAACATGCCATGGGTAGACACTGCTTGTGATGGGATATAGAGATGGATACAGCATTGCTCCTGCTCTCATTGATGGGTATATGTGTTAAAATTAGAGGAAATTACAGAAGAAGCAGTCACTGAAAGCTAGGGCAATAAAAGCAAGATTTGCAGACAAAATAAGTCATTAGCTCGATGATAAAGGTTGAGATGGTTTATAAAAGAAGGCAGAAAGGGTAACTGTGCAATCTATGAGAACCACAGACTTAAAGTTATGAATGAGTATGGACACTGGACACCAAGAATATCAGTGTGACTGAAGAAACAGAAGCAGGGAAATAATTGGAAATCAAATCTTGCACTTTTCCTTTCAGCCAATTCTTTCTAACTTTTGCTACTCATTAAAATAATCTGAGAAACTTAATAAAAAAAAAAAAACAGGCATTTTATGGGCCCTATCTCTGGAGATTGATTTAATTGTTCTGGGGTGAGGCCCAGGTACGTTTGTTTGTTTTATGGTTTTTTCTTTCTTAAGCTCTCTAGGTGATTCTAATGTACAGCCAGGGTTGAAAACCGCTGTTTAGGTCATCAGGACCCACCAGTATTATGCAAATGACATCATTAAAAGAGGGCTGTAAGTACCCCTAAACGTTTTGCAATCCCAGTCCCAAGTCACTGGATGTAATGCAAATAACAACATATAAACCTTAAACAAATGTCATTCAATTCCTCACTTTGTAGTACTCTACTAGAAGGCTTAGCAATGAAACTTGTTGCCACATGGAAGAAGAGGGTGAGCTACCACCTCAAACAGTGGTTCTTGTTGAAAAATTATAGTGCCCAAATTCCATGGACCGGACATGTAAAAAAGCTTTTCCTTGAGATCTGAAAGGTGTTAATAATGAAAGCAGAGGTATAGGATTAAAGAGGTATAGGAGGGCTGTGTGTGTCAGCCCTCAACAACAGATCCTGAACAACAAAGGTGCTCATGTGCTTTTGAATAAATCTGTCTTTTTTTGTTTGTGATATGCACAGCCCTCCAATACAAAGCCCAGAGAGGAAACCCCATGGTTTGAGTCTAGAGGTGGTATTTTAGTACCTATTCATGAAACCTCAGAGCTTACTGGCTGGGCAATAGTGAGGGAAAGGGTGCTCTAGTG
This sequence comes from Eschrichtius robustus, assembly GCF_028021215.1. Classification (NCBI taxonomy): domain Eukaryota; kingdom Metazoa; phylum Chordata; class Mammalia; order Artiodactyla; family Eschrichtiidae; genus Eschrichtius; species Eschrichtius robustus. The sequence goes on from NC_090826.1 coordinate 52,169,317, forward strand.
GGAGGGTTATGGAAATAAGAAGGGGGCCAGAGGTAGGAGAATCAGGGAATAGGAGGTGTGTGTTCTCCTATATGCGAGTGTAGTGTGAGCACGTGTTCTTTTCTCACTATTTAAGAGATATGAGAACATGACATCAGCATGATGGTGGAATAGGAAGCCCCGGATCTTGTTCCTTGACGTAACAACATATATATATGGTCCAAAAAGCTTTTATGAGTATTTCAGAAATCAGTTAGAAAGTTGCAGTACGCCAGGCATTCTCAAAGCCAAGAACAGCTACATTGAAATGAGTAAGAAAAGACATTTCATTTCAACTGTATTAGCTCCTTCCCCAAGATGACACAGCTTGCAATCAAGAGGAAAAGTTCCACTCATGGATTCTCCCTTGGGAGAGGAAGAGAAGCGTGGAATGTATGTCCAACATTCCAGCTTTTTGAGGGCTACCTGAGAAACTGGTTTCTGTCTCACCTGATGTGGAGTGCTGATCAGGAACCAGCATATCTTGGGTATCTGGGGTCACAGAGAACAAAAGAGAGCTCAGCAGTTTATGACAGCACCACAGAATTTGTAAAACCACAGAAAGAAACTGGCACAGCTCACCGTGATCAGAGGTAAACACTCTTGTGACTTCTTCCTTGAGAGGGAAAGAAAAGAGTAGAATGTGCATCCAACATATGGATTTTTAAGGGGCTGTCAGAGTGACTGGTTTCTTTCTTGACTGACTCAGAGCACTTACGGAACTGGCATACCTTGGATACCTGGCACAAATAATACTCCTAGCACAAATAATCCTAAAATTTATATGGAACCATAAAAGACCCAGAATTGCCAAAGCAATCCTGAAGAAAAAGAACAAAGCAGGAGGCATAATCCCCCCAGACTTCAGACAATACTACAGACCTACAGTAATCAAAACAGTGTGGTACTGGCACAGAAACAGACATATGGATCAATGGAACAGAACAGAGAGCCCAGAAATACACCTACACACCTACAGTCAATTAATCTTCAACAAAAGAGGCAAGAATATACAATGGGAAAAAAACGGTCTCTTCAGCAAGTGGTGTTGGGAAGTTTGGACAGCTGCAAATAAATCAATGAAATCAAGACCTTGAAGAGATATTTGCACTCCCATCTTTATTGAAGCAATATTTATAATAGCTAAGAGGTGGAAAAAAACCTAAAAGTCTATCAAAAAAATGAACGGATAAAAATATATAATATATACATACAATGAAATATTACTCAGCCTTTAAAAAGAAGGAAATTCTGTCATATGTTACAACATGGATGAACCTTGAGGACATTATGCTAAGTGAAATAAACCAGTCACAGTAGGATAAATACTGCATGATTCCACTTACTTGAGATGTCTAAAGTAGTCAAAGTCTTAGAAGCAGAAAGAAGAATGGGGGTTGCCAGTGGTTAGGAGAAGGGAGAAATGGTGAGCTGTTGTTCAATGAGCATAGAGTTTCAGTCATGAAAGATGAAAAAGTTCTAGAGATCTGCTGTACAACAATGTGTAGATGGTTAACAATACTGTACTATACACTTAAACTGTTAAGAATGTTGATTTCATGTTATATGTTTTTACCACTATTTTAAAAATTAAAATTAAAAAAGAGAGACATGAACAGCAGCTACACTCTGTAAGAAGTTACTAAGCTAGACATAGACAATCTAGATTGTCCAGTCCAATGGTTTTGAAACTTTTATTAACATAGGAATCATTGTTCACTTAAAATTTTTCTTGCAAACTCAGTGAGGAAACTATAAAAGCAGAACTGTTTGTTTTGAGTTGGGTTGGAGGGAAGGAATCCAGATTTTTGATAGCACTCACTGTCACTGAGACCTCTCTCTCTCTTTCAGCCCAATCCCCAGGTACCCCTGATCTCATCTAAGCTCTCCTCATTTTATAGATAAAGAACCTGAAGCCCTGGGAAGAAAAGGGACTCACTCAGGAGTATTCAGCAAATTAGCGGCATGGCCCTGGCTAGAATCCACATCTCCTAGTTCCCAGCTTGGTATACTCGTTAAGCTCCTTATAACTAACCTGGGAAGTATCCAGCTGACCGAAGAGAAAACAGAGAAGCAGTCGGCTGTGGAGGAAGGGGGGATCTTTAAAACTAATCAGCAGTAGACACAGATTTCCAATTTCAACAGGTTTTTATGCCTATTTGTTTCCATTATAGAAATAACATCTATTCATTAGAGGAACTTTTGAAATCACAGAGGAGAAGAAAAAAAGAAAAAATTATAATTCCACCAATTATATACACAACCATTAACACTTGAATGTGTTTTCTTTCTGTCTTTTAATGAATAGATTGTTGAGTTTTCACTGAACCATGTTCATTCTGTATATTCAGTTTTGTATCCTGCTTATTTACAATATTATAAGCATTTTCCATTTGTAAACATTTTCATTCATAGCTACATAATATGCTTGAAAGTAGTTGTGCCATGCAGAACACTTTTCTAATTTTTTCACTATTTCAAATAATGCTAAAATGAACAGGTATCTGTGTACATGATGGTTGATCCACATTTATCAACCACTGATCCACCTTGATAGTGTACTAAGGTGAAATTATGGCGTTAAAGAATTTGAAGATTTTGGTTTTTTTAAGGAATTCCTTTATTTTTTTATTTTATTATTTTTTTTTTAATGTATTTTTGGCTGTGTTGGGTCTTCGTTTCTGTGCAAGGGCTTTCTCTAGTTGCGGCAAGTGGGGGCCACTCCTCATTGTGGTGCACGGGCCTCTCACTATCGTGGCCTCTCTTGTTGCAGAGCACAAGCTCCAGACGTGCAGGCTCAGTAGCTGTGGCTCACGGGCCGAGTTGCTCCACGGCATGTGGGATCTTCCCATACCAGGGCTCGAACCTGTGTCCCCTGCATTGGCAGGCAGATTCTCAACCACTGCGCCACCAGGGAAGCCCCAAAGAATTTGAAGATTTTTAAAGTGTTTTGGTACATAGTTCCACGTCACTTATAATACTTATAATATATATCTTCTTATTTATGCACAATTATACAAACATTGTTTTAGAATTCTGGAAATAGAAAGAACCCAGGGGCAGACAACTACTGAATATCCTGGCATATTCCTTCCCCATCTTTTTGAAAGCATATACATATACACACACAACTACCAAACTGAAATCATTGTGCTTAGGTTTGGTTTTTGGTAGAATAATTTATGGACATATTTCCATGTCAATAAATAATACTTGAAGACCAAACAGATTTTATTAATCACAGCATTTTATCCCAGTCATACAGCCAAACATACTCCCATTCATCCACTCCCAGTGCAGCCGTACCCACATTCACAGACCCAAGTAACGGAGAACATACAGGGCAACCCCTAATAGGACAACTCTCAAGGAATCACCCTGGTTGTAGTTCTCATGGGAAACCTCTGAGAAACTGCCTCTAGAATGGATGTAGGAAGTGGCAACATTTTCCTAAATTGGCACTTCTGCAGAACTCAACTCAGAGTGATGCTCCAACATGGCAGTCACCGGGAACAGCTGTGGGCCCTGAAACTTGGGTCCCTTGCTCTCATCAGATGTTCCCAAAATCACAGCAGTTAAGGCAGACACTCTGGCATCAGACATTCCAGGTCCATCATGACTCTGCCTCCTACTGGCTGTGTGGCTTGGCTTAACTTACATAACTTCTCTAAACCTCAGTCTCCTCAAATGCAAAATTGAGTGACAGTGGTTGCTCCCTCATAGGTTGAAATGATGATCAGGTAAGACAGAGCATGTAAAGTACTTAGCAGCCTAGTATAGCAGGGATTCAATCAATTTTAGCTCTAATTATTAAATTATTTGAGGAGTTCTGGCAACACTTGTCTCTGATTCCTCACAGCTTTCTCTTCTCACTCACAAATATGATTTTCTCTTTCCCCATTTATCTACTAACTATCTGCTTTTTTAACCGATAATTCCCAAAGCAGTCATTCCGGCAATGAATATGGCAGGTCACAATGTTATCATATTTATCTTATCACAAATGTTATTAGTAGCTCAAAATGGTTGAAATTGTCATTAACTATTTTTAATAAATAATTTTACTCAGGCTTACTATTCCCAGTAAGTAACTTATATGACAGTATCTCCTTCAGTCTTTATAAGCCCATGAAGTATTATTATGACCATTTTTCAAGTGAGCAAACTGACATAGAGGCAGTTTAAGAAATTTGTTGATGGTCACACCCTTAGATGTTGAAGACTCAGCATTTGAATCCAAGCCTGTTGGACTACAAACCCTAAGCCCCATTCACTTGGCCAGGGGTCAGCAAACTTTTTTCTGTAAAGAACCAGATAGTAAATATTTTAGGCTTTTCAGGCTACATGGTCTCCATCATAACTACACTCCTCTGCCACTGTAGAGTGAAAGCAGGCATAAACAACATGGAAACTTGTTGGATGCTGAAAGCTGAATTTCATATCATTTCTGTATGTCACGATATATGATTCTCCTTTTCATTTTTTTCCAAACATTTAAAAGGTAAAAACTATTCTTAGCTCGTGGGCCCTATAAAAACGGAAGGTAAGGTGTAGTTCTATCTACAGAAAGAATATGGTGATCAGGTGACATAAGACTCTCCAGGCATATTAGGTTATTTTTAGGTTACCAGACTCTCCCTCAGGTCTTTGCTGTGTTATTCTTTTGGACTACAAACTCCTGCCGCCATCTGCCTTCTCAACATCTGCCTTTGTCGATCATACTCTTTGTCATACTTTAAGCCAAACTTTGTTGTTACTTCTTGCAGGAAATGCAACCCACCCACCCCTACCTCCAATCCCATACTAATTTTGGTGCCCTTTTTGGGTTCTCCCTCAACACCCTATACGTTCCCATCATAGTGTCTATCACACTGGATTGGAATGGCTTGCTTACCTGCTCCAAGGACAAGTGCCATGAAAGCAGGTTCCTGTCTTGACTCTAACTGTACCTGCTTAGTAACTAACACAGTGTTTGGAATATAAGAGGAGCTAAATACATGTCAAAATAAGGGACAAGAGGGAGGGAGGAAAGTAGGGAAGGGGAAAAGAAAAATGATAGAAGTACATAACTATAAACACAAGTTCTGAGTGGGATACAGAGAGGCAGGAGAGAAGTGGGGGAGCCTACACAAAACCATTAGGAGAAAAATGGAAGAAAAATTGCCCGAAGTGGTTGTGAATATTTCCACTTCTTGTGAGGGGTAGTCCGTGACCCCCAGTAAAAGTTGTTTCCCATTGTGTTGGGACAGTGAAGAAACGCAGAAACATGTCTCTTGGATTTGTCCCATCAAGACCCAGGGAAAACATACCAACTTAGATATTCTGGGTGCCCCATGGATTCCCAAGTCATTTATGTCATGCTCTCTGCCAGTGGAATGTTAGAAATGGCAATGGCTCAAAAAACAAAATGGTGGGGGTTTCCCTGGTGGCACAGTGGTTGGGAATCTGCCTGCCAGGGCAGGGGACACGGGTTTGAGCCCTGGTCCGGGAAGATCCCACATGCCGCGGAGCAACAAAGCCTGTGAGCCACAACTATGGAGCCTGCGCTCTAGAGCCATAATAAATTAATTAATTAATTAATTAAATGTTAAAAAAAAAAAAAAGCACAGACTCAAAAAAAAAATGGTGTCTTCTAAATATGTTATATTTTTATATATTTTTTTAAATGTTATAGCAGATAAAAGAATTCAACTGAAGACATAAAGGAAAAAGAAATTAAAGAGTCAGGGGTGAGATGGGGAAGTGGATATCTAAAGGCCTTCTTTCAGCTTTAAACAAATTTGCTCTTTTTAAGAGATGATCAGAGCTTGGATTTGTTCTCCAAAACTCTCCTTTGAAGCTGAGAGTTTAATCATCCCATACCATTAATGCTACAGGTTTGGGGGAGGGGGGTTGTTTTGTTTTGTTTTGTGTTTTGTTTTTGTTGTTTTCTTCTCTTGACAAGGTGCTCTATGGGAGAGTTTCTTTGAGATGAAAATGTAGGAACTAAGAAACACCAATTTTTCACTCCATTGCTGCTCTTTGCTTCCCCCTCCCCTCACCCAAATTCTCTTCTTCACTGGTGCAGTAATCCAGGGAGATGCCAACACATGCTTCTACCAAGGGACTCTTTGGAGGTGCAAACAGGGATCTGATTGCATGGTTTAGAGTCACACTCCAAACCTCTCTTTCATTCTTTCTCTGAACCCTTGTATATTCCAAGAAAGATGCCAGTCACTGGAGAGCTGGAGAAAAAGCCAAGAAATGCCCAACATTGTTCTCATTGCCTTGGCTTCCTTTCCCTTCTTCCTGTTATGTCTCAATGAGAAGAGGTGCTCCTGGATGTGTACTGGCAAGAGATTGTCTCTGATCCCTCACAGCTTTCTCTTCTCACTCACAAATAGGACCTTCTCTTTCCCCATTTATCTATTAACAGACAATGCTTTTTTAACTGATAATTCCCAAAGCAGTCATTCTGGCAATGAATATGGCAGTTCACAATGTTCTCTTAAAGAGGTGTATCACTCTTAAAAAGAAGAGGTGTACTGGGTAGATTCTGCTCAAATAAGGCATGAAGCGTTCTCCCTGCCATTTGGGAAATGAATAAAGCTATGGACTGAGACTCATGAATTCCAGGCCCAAGTCTGTCACTAACTTGGCAGGTGTCCTTAAGTAAGCCATTTGACTTCTCTGAGTTCAGATAGATCCTATGGCACACCATCCAGATGCCCTGCATCTACTGGGAACATTGGAAGTCAACAGTTCTCAGTTGAAAACCCCTCTGGATTTTGTCTTAGCTGAAATATTCATGTAGCCCAAAGCTGCATTTAATGACTGATTGGTCATTGCAAGAGTACCAAGGTCTGGCCCCCTTGACTAATTTGGAACCAGATTCTGGGTTCCCTGTAGGATTAGCCTTGCCTTTGCTGGGACTGCATGGATTTTTAACTCCTCCCTCTGCCCAGCTCTCCTTCTTTTCCTTCCCTGCAGGTGTTGATCCTGACAGCCACTCCAATAAAATTATTGCACACAAATCTCCACAAGCCTTACCCAAGATTCAAATTTGGCCACCCACCTGGGACACTGGTCCTTAGCTTGCCCATCAATCCAATAAGGGGGCTATGCTAGATGCCTCCATTTCTGTCTGTAAACAGACAGAAATGTACAGTGGTCCAACTGCCAGATGTATAACATAATCAGCAGAGGGAGCAGAGGCTGGATCTCTTGTGCCTCTGAATCCATCTGAATTACAGAATCCAGGACACAGCTCTTCAAACTCTATGAAACGAGTGGTATAGTGGCAACAGAGACACTGAATATTAGGGTCTCTGGGTTGGAGCCCTGTCTCTGCCACTAACTTGCTGGGTGATTCCAGGTGATTCTCTCTGCTGGGCCTCATTTTCTTAATCTACAAAATAAGAGGCTTTGTCATGTTCCACCCCTCTCCTCATTTTAAATAAATTCATGCGATCTCTGCTTCGAAAAGAAAAAAAAAAAAAAGGTCATTTTTGGCAAAATCAGTCTCTCATTCAATATCAACCAAAAGCACACATTAGGTGCCTAATTATTCATGACGCTGTATGGTGCCTTCTGCAGGCCTGGTCCTCAGAAACCTTTGATCTGAGGCTGGCTGACGTGTACAGGGAGCCATAACCCTGCCAAAGGGGCAGTCTCCCTGGATTCAACGTGCTACTCAACCACAAAGCAGAAATCTGCTAGAAGTTCACTCTTCAATGTATAAGGTTGTTGTGTATTCAGAGGATAACTAGAAAGGAATGGAAACTTACATATATTGAGAAACCACTAAGTTCCTATCACTGACTTTCATCATTTTACGTAGTTAGTTCATTTAACTTCAACAACACCCCTGAAAGTAAGCCATTGCCCTCTCCATGTTACAGGTGAAGCCTACAGAGGACAAGTGACAAACCACAGTCATGCATGGAGAACGTGGAAGAATGAAGGCTAGGACCCACCATGGTTCCATCACATCATAATAGAGGTACCTGCTCCTTTGTCTCTTCAACTAGAGTTGGGGGGCTCCTTGACAGCAGGTCCCATGTTTCTCTTATTTGTATCCTGAGCACCTAGCACAGTGGCAAGCATCTGTTGTTACTAAATGCATATGTATAACGTTAATTAATGAAGACCTCCTGACTTCTCCTCTTGCTATTTCTATTATACTGTCTCACAATCAGCTTTGCTTCTTCACCTCTGAATTTTTCTAAAAATGATTAATCTTGAGACAGAAGATCAACCCCAAATCCCAAAGATATAACTTATTAAAATCTCCCAATTTACACAGGGACACTAGTCATTTGGACCCTTGGGGATTCGATAGCTGACTAACTAGCCTCCACTCTGTCTACTTGCATAAGATTGGCTCACTTGGGCCAGCCGAACTAGGGCTTCCATTGATTGTTCCTAAAAAGCCATTACGCTTCTGAAAGCCATTACATTTTAAGATGGTTTAAATACAACCATCTTGTCATTTTTAACCATGCCCACAAAAAGCATCCTAAAGATATTTGATCATTCAATTAGACTAAATGAGGCCAATGTATATGCTGCCACCTCAGAGGTTATCATGCTTAGTAAAACATACTTTAAAAACCCCATGAAGACTGTAATTAAATTTACAGGAGCCCTACGCACAACTTGAACAAAGGATGTCTGAACGTTGTGTGTGTGTGTATGTGGGTGTGTGTTTTGTGAGCGCTTGTGTGTGTTGTAAAGTCCTGTTCCATAGGGATTATAGCTCCCCTGCTGTTTGGAAAAGATAATTTCACTTGTAACACTAATAACTTGAGCAGGGGAGAAGCTGGCCTGGTGAATGGAATGCACTTCACTGCACATCTTGGCTCAGCTAGAAATCGGAAACAGATGGTCCTTGCGGCTGGTTTCCCACTCGAGCCCGCTCACTGCCAGCCTGTGGTCTTCAGTGAGCTGCTGCTGGCAGTCTGTGACTTGAACATAGTAGGACAGTGGCAAAAGAAATCAAATCTTTTCCAATGAGCAGCAAGTTATAATGAAATTTGACAGATCTGACATTCTATACCCAACATCTAGTTAGAATATATTAACCTTTTAGTTTTCTTAAGCGCCTGCGTAGAAGTTGTGAATATACTTATTAGACGGCTGTGTTGTATGCATTTTTTTTCTTTTTTTCCTTTTTAACAGGGGGCAGAGGGTTTAGGCCAATCTTGGGTGGCAGCTGGTTAACAGAAAATGCAGGGAAAGTATAAGTCAGAGAATTTCTAAATGGCAATGAGGCACAAGAACTGCCACTAAAACCAATTCTTTGCAGGACATAGGCGGGTGAGTTTCTGCTGAAAAAATTATCAATATTTTTCTCGAGAAAAAAATACATATCCTAGATCAAAAATCTGGGCAATCTCTGGGCATATCATTAAAATGGATGGGGCTGTCTGGAACCCTTGGCATTTTCTTCAGTTCTGCCCTTTTCAGCTTTGCAGCATTTGCTTCTGCCATACGGTGAGAAAACCATGCCAGGTGACTTGGGACACGGGTGTTTTTAAGTCACCACACTCATGCCCCATGATATGAGTACCTGTGCAGAAGACTTTGCTACTTTCATCAGAAAGGGCTAAATCTCCCACCAGAGACTTCGGCATTTTTTCTAGGCTTTGGCAGAACTAGACTCTCTATCCTTTTGTGTAGATTCTTCCTCTGATTCCAAAGCTTACATGTGAGTACACACTTATTTTCAATGTTAGACAGTGATGTCCTGAACATCATTTTAAGATTTTCCACCTGATTAAGGTTAGAAAATGACCTAGGTCTGTAAATAGTAGATAATCCCTCTTCAATACAAGCCTTTTTTTTCAAGTCTTAGACACCCATTGCCCTAAACTGAGCTTCTCTACAGTTTCAGCAACAGGGTACATTACTAATTTCATTATTTCCAAGAGCCTGGAGAGTCAAGACCATACATATTCATTAAGCCCAACATCCAATGATACAAAAGAATTTTTTTTTTAAATATTCTGAGAGCTAGCTAATTGGAACAGGAAAAGCATGGGCTTTTTTGTCAAGTAGGTATCAGGTTGACTTGGCTCTTTCTGCTTTAGTATGTGTCCTTAGGCAAGACTCTTACCTTTTTGACCCTGACCTGCAAATTGAAAATAATGATACCAACCTCCTAGGGTTGTTGTGGAGGTTAAATGGTATATCATATCTGAAAGCACCTTAACAAGCACATAGCAGGTGCTAAGTCCTTTGGTGGTTTGGAGGCAACACCACCCTGGTGAAGCTCTGGGTCATAATTCCTAGGCTTGAATCCTTCTTCCATCTCTAATTCCAAGGTCCTAAACAAGTCTCTTCAACTCTTAGAGCCTGTTTTCTTGTATGTAAAATGGGGTTAATAATAGATCCTACCTCATAAGGACCTATCTGAAAAAAAAAAAAAGGATCTTAGAACAGTGCCTGGCTAAGGGGAAGCGCTCAGTACATGTTAGCTGTTATTACATGTTGCATTCAAAATCAAGTTTTTCTTCTAGAGTTTCAGATTTCCCATGGCGGTAGAAACAAAGCTTGAAAAGGGGGGAAATATTTTGTTGCCTACATTGCGGAAGTTTCCGTTAAATGAGTAAATGAATGAATGAATGACATATGTTCATTAAAGACAAATAATAATATAATCCATCTATGTGAGGTACCAATGGATCACACAGATAAGGAAGGCAACAGGAATTCAAAGGTGCTGGAGATCACTGCGGACCAGAGCTTGAAGAAGGGTGTTAACTGATAAAGGCAGATGTGGTACTAGAAGGGGCAATAGTTCAAACCAAGGTAAATGAAAAGGCTGTGTAAATATGAGAAGAATGCAATCAAATTTCAAATCAACTAATGTTCTATGCCTTTTTACTATCTTTCTGTCACTATTTAGGGAGCCCCTACTGTTTGTCCAGCTCTGAGCTTGACCTCATAGCTACTGAGACAAACAAGACACAGCCCCTGCCCTCAAGCATCAGAAGGTCCAGGAGGTAAGGCCGACTGAGAAGCAGATAGTTCTAGGAAAGTGTGCTAAGAGCTGAAATGGAGCAAAGCAGAGATTATTATGGAAGAACAGAGTGAAGGGACCTAACCCAGCCTCACAGGGCAGGACCAGAAGGGTGAAGAAAGGGGGTTTCCCTCAACAAAGGAATAATAATAACAAAACATCAATAACAAAATAATAGCTTTGCTTGAAAACTCGTTACATATCAGGAACTATTGACTTTATGCATATTTTTGCTTCGAACTATATATATGTTTAATAACAATGGTTATCTTCATTTTTCTGATTAAGACTCAGAGAATCAGAGAGGTTAAGTAACTTGGAAGTGGTCACACAGTAACCAACCAAGCCAGGACATGGGTAATTGGACTTCAGAAACTATCTCTTCAATGACTCTACTAGCCAGCCTCTGAAAATCAATAATATTGCATTTCATGCTGACTTTTAGCAACATACAACAAATACCAAAAACTCGCCTTGGTATTGTACACCTGTTGGCAGCAGAGCCTTCGAGGCCTTTATCGAAATGCACTGCAGCAAAGACGCAGATGAGAATCCCCCATGCCCTCAACTCTCCCGTTCAGAGGGGAGGGGAAGATCCCCTCAGGTTCTTCCCATTCAGCCAAGGAGGATGGGTAGCTGATTTGGGTAGCACTGGCCACGACAGCCAGAAAGAGGCTGCAAAGTGACTTGCTCTTTGCCCCGAGGACCTCATGTTATAAGAAAACAGTTCCTGTCCTAATGTTCCCTCATAGTCACCCGGACCATTTTCCTCATCCGTGCCCAGTGGTTTAACCCATCACTTGACTTCACGGCTAAGAGGATTCCTACTTCTTAGAAAACAAGTTCAAAGGAAGTAAGAAAGTCCACATCCTGATGGGCTTATTTCTTGATGAGAGTGCTGTTTTTTGCCTCAGATTCATTCACGTGCAGTGGGAAGAAGTATTCAAATGACAAGAGTTAAATTCAAAACATGTAGCCGCTTTCTGTTATATTTTTTTTCTGACTGAAAGCAAACCATTTAGATGTTTGTTTCCAAAAAGGCATCTGTCAGCAATCAAAGGGGAAAAATGCATAAAGCAAATGCAATTGTTTGGAGTAGAATTTCCTGGATCATGTTAAATGCTTGAATTGCTCCCCATTATGCTCACCAAATAATTTTATTTCCCACAATAATTGCAATATTTAACATGTTTTATTTAATCTTGTTTTAAGGCTATTAACAACAGGCCACACAGTGAAAAGATTGATTGCTATATGGGAAAGGATAGTTTCCACCAGCCTCTTAGAGAACAATGATAAAGTTAAATGCACCTAATTGTTCTGGATTTAAAACACTATTATCCAATAATATTTCTCATTTCTTTGTTCAAAACTACTGTGCCATCTCCTGCAAAAATCCTCCTGGGTATTCCATCATTCACAAAGTGAAATCTGGACTCCAGTTTACCTTATGCCCCATTCATTCATAAATAATGGGCATGCATAGGGTGTTCTGAGTCTCAGAAATGCAGCAGCTCAGATCAGAGACACCTCCAACTTCAGAGCCTGCTGCGGGGCAAATTTAGAAACTGTACCCACAAACTTGGACCCATGAATCCAAAATATCCTTGTGCCTTTTTGCCCTACGAGAAGGCTGAGGAGACTAAAGCAAGGAAACTTGGTTTTGTCTGCTTGTCAGAGGCAAGTTGGAAAGGATGAGATGGAACAAGAGGTTGATTCAAAGACAGAATGCTACTTCATTTCTTTTCTTTTTCCGTTTTCCCTTTTGTTTCTGGTTTATGCTATTTTACATTTATGTAGGATTTTCAACTTTTCCTCTTTCTTTCTCTAAATGGTAAGCTGAAGAAAGACTAGGTCATTTTAATGGCGCTGCAGTTACACAAGGCAACAACTGTTTTGACCAGCAAGCTCAGGGCAAGGTCCGTTTGCCTGTGGACACCAAAGGTAGCTTAGCATTTCCTGTGCTATCGACTGTTTTTCTGAATAGAGAGGTGACGCCAAACTAATAAAGACTACAAAGACGCTTCTAAAGAGTAATGACAATGTCCGTATTTATGATCATTCCCAATACCGCCTCCTACCCCCATATTATTAGAAGAAATCCCATTAAATGAGAGATGAGAAGGAAAACAAATGCCTTATTTTTTGTGTTTGTGTTTCATTCTGTAGAAGCAGTCTGTGGATTGTGCTTTAAATGATAAAACATTTCAGGTGCAACTGGATAAAATTTGCTTTGCTGGAATTATTTTTGTCAAAATAGCCACTTCCCGGATGCTAAATGGTTAAAATAACACCAACTAAGGAAGAGCTCAGACATAGGAAAGCAAAAGCCACCAAATTTCACCTCTTAGGAACTTATCATGTGTCCTGAATAAGTTCATCTAAATATTATTCACTCGATAATGTGACTAGAAAAAACTCCACTGGGTAGTGGGGCTGTCAATGCACAACTTTTTAAATAATCACAGTTCAGTTGACCTGAAAAATACCGGAGATAAATTCTCCCATGCTCCAGAGTGCCTATATAGGAGACGTGCTGTGTAAAGAATTGTAATATCACTGCTAGGTTCTTGGAGATCAAGGTATCATTTATATTCTGGAAAAAAAAATTGGGATGTGTTTGGTACAGTACTCTTATAAAGGTATTTCTGCAGTTCCTAATTTCACACAGTTAGCAAGAATAAAATATAACAAATATAAGACATCTTCCCTACTTCTTTCTCCCCTCTTAGTCCTGAAGTCAAATGACTTGAAATTCAGCAGTTGCTTGGACTTCTCAGTTAAATTTTTAAAAAATTATATTTACAGCCATTCTTATTGGTAGGTCCATGTTGTGGTTTATTTTTCCTGCTAAAGAAAGGATGTGTGGTTAAAAACCCCTGTGAAGAAAATGGCTTGGTTACAGTAAGGAAATCAGAAGTGATTTTCCCTGAATAAGGAAGTCATCATGTCAAGTTTAGCCTGAATTGTGTTAAACTGGATTGATAATGACTGATCACTTTATTTACAAACAATGGAAAAGCCCAGAATTAATTTTTTTTTCAAAAAAAAAAGGTACACCAAAAGATAGAGATGGCGCCTAGCCTAGATGAGAACTTGTGAAACCAGTAATGTATTCCCTCCCAGAAAAACACACATGTAAATACAACACCAGCCAAACCAAAAATCAAGGGACTTGAACGCTGTCCTCACATGTTTACGTTCCTTCACAACCAAATCAACTACAGAATCATTTTTTTAAAATAAGGTAAGGAAGGAGAAATATTTTTTCCCCAGATTTTTTTTTACTCCTTGGAAAACCTGTTCAGCTGTTCCCAGATTTAGTTTTAGACTTTTCGCTTTGCTTCCAACAAGATGTGTAAGACAAGAAAACCGAACTAAACACTTTTTAAAATGCACAGCTCACGTTCCTGAGAAAAGTGGCTGTGAAAAACAGATACTGAATCAGACTTAAAGTCGAAGAAGGGGGGTAGAAAGAAAAAAAAAAAAAAAGCCCAAAACATCGCATGATAGTCTCTAAGCAGTTCCATCTGTCAAGCAGAAATTTTAGGCTAATAGCCTGTGGCGATCTCCCTCCGCAGTCCACTACCTGCCTTTGTCCTATTAAATCTCTTTATTCTCCTTAAAAAAAAAAAAAAGAGGGGGATTGGTTGTTGGAAGGAAAGGAAAAACCTTGCAGACCAAAATCATCTGAGTGATGAAGCCCTAATTTTAACCGCCTCTCTTTGATGTGTAGCAGTGGGTTCTTGTTTTTTAAAAAGGAGAGAGAAGACAGTGCTAGGAGCAGAAGACTTTTCATCTCCACTTCACCTTGCCACTGGGTCTGTGAGAGATTGGTTCATTGTCAAGGAGATTTTTTTTTTTACCCATGATTCCATATGGTATGGACCGGACTACATGTTGCCCCACATGCCACTGCAAATGTTTTCTCAATTAGGTGTCTTATCTCCCGTGAGTTAGCATCAGATGAAGCTTGCTGACAGCGTAATGGCAGGGAAAGCTTCCGACGGCTCCATCAAATGGCAGCTCTGCTACGACATCTCGGCCAGAACTTGGTGGATGGTGAGTTGGCAGCCGGGGCTGCTTTTTTTTTTTTTTTTTCCCTTTTCTATTTTCCCTCCCTCTTTGACAAAATGTCCCAGACCTCACATTCATCAAATTCACATTTGATTTTTTTCACACTCTTCAGCGAGGCAGCCTCACACTGCTTCCTCTTGCCATCGTCTCTCTGCCACTCTGCGACTTGAGTTCCCAGGAATGCTTGTCCTGGTTTTCCATGGGACAGTGTATGGGAGTTGTTGTTTTTTTGTTTTTTGTTTTTGTAATTTTTTTTTTAAAGAGTATCAGAAGTTTTAAGGTAGAGGTGGGTATTTTAGCCAAGCCAATCTTGGAGTAAAAGAATGAGACATTTGTCCTGGCCCTCAGGTTTTACTCCTTCTCTCTAGCTTTACATCCCCTTTACTGCTGTTTTCAGGGACTTTGGAATGCATGGTTTTTCCTTGACTGTGGTATTTTCTGAGGACGCATGTTGGATGCTGGGGAGAAGCAAACCCTGGGAGAATTCCAGTTTTGCCCCATTAATTGGATTGCCTGAAGTCACCTGTGGGAGAACTCTGGGTCCCCACTCCCTGCTTTCCATCCGGGAACCCACAGCTCTCATCTAACGTTTCCCCATTTGTTTATGTCAGAGCAGGTCTTAAGACTCCCCGCACACACTATATTTTCAATATTCTGGGTACAAATAAAGTTTTAGTAAAGTTCCACCCTGCGGCCGCAGAACGAGTTAACTCACATGTCACGGTCAACCAGGCCAGACAACCTTTGACATCCTGGATCTATAAGAGGTAGAGCAAGTTGGGAGGAGGCACAATAGCTTATTGTCACAGGAGATGCAAGTCCTGTGAGGAAGAGAGTCCTCAAATCATTACTGCCCTTGTTAGGGTGGTGTCCGTTAAGGATTAATTCATTAGCAGTGCATTTCTAGTTTTCCGTAATTATTATTCTTGCGGCAAGCGTGAATTCTTCCAGGGAGTGAAAAAAAAGTTTGCTGCCAGGACAATGAATGTATTATCCGTTCCTAACTGGACCGTGAACTTCAGCTCATTTCACATAGATATCAGTTTAAGAAAAAAAAAAAAAGAGAGAGAGGGAGAGAGTGGTGTTGGAAGGGGGAGGCTGGCGAATGGAATTACAAGACGGGACATGTCGGTTTCATTGTATGAACTGCGGGAAGAGTTCTCTTTTCCCCTTCCTGGACCAGTGGTGGTATCATTTTGACATGTTTTAGGAATTCTGAGGACTGAGAGACTATTAAAAGTGAACTTCTGTGGATTCTATTCGGCTGCTTCTTGGGGTGCAGGATGTCCATCCTAAGGACTCTTGAGTTAAGGTGGTTGTGGGTATGTGTGTACATGTGTGTTTGAACTTGCAATTTCTTAACTAGACCTTAGAAACTTTACCAATGATTTCAGGACAATGTTACTTGCAGCTTTTGGTTAATTAGACTAGCAGCAGACTATTCACTTCGATCCTGAACTTTTATTCAGGGCACTTATTTTCCCATAAGAGTTTCTGCCAGCAAGAACAAGGTTTGCTTGTATGTGGTGATGTTGTCTCTTGCTTTTGCCTTATACAGTTTGTTAAACACTAGAAATGAATATACTGATTGGTTTAGCTATTATTTTCTAAGCTAAGTTGTAGTTTTTTAAAAAACTGCGCGCTGATGTCATATTCTGGGTGACATTCTATTTCCTTGTGTTTCAAGAGTTCATAGATTTTATAGACTGTTACTTTTTATAGCAAATTGTGTCTTTTTTGTTCTTTCTTGCAAAGATCACCAAACGCTCCTCTTTTTTGTAACTTGGAAAACTGTCATTTCTTTTACGTAAAGTTTACTTGGAAGTTGCTTTTCATTTAAAATTATTTTACAGATGTTTTACGGCCGGGAATATAAAATATAAAAGTGGTGGAAACATTTAGCAATGCAGTTGACTAAATATAAACAATGCTGTAAGCTCACATGCTGCTGTTTAGGCTGTATACTACAGGAAGTTTCTCCACTTCAGTACTTCTAGATCTTCGCTTTGTAAAGGGGTGAGAAATCAGAGTGCTCTTTAAAGAAGTTGTAGAAGTTACCATAGAGAATAAATCGATTTTTTTATTTCCCTCAGAGGTGACCACAGACCACAGCATTTTAGATCTGCCAGTTACAAATAATTCTAATGTAAACTTCCGATTATTTATGGGAAATTGAGGACTTTGGTGAAGGGGGAGAGGATTAATTAAAATTAAGACAAATTCTGCATTTTCTCTTAGCTCTTGTCTTTCCTTGAATAGCATTCACTTCCTCTCCCTCCACACCCCCCTCACTACCCCAAACAATTTTCCCCAACTCAAAAAAAAAAAAAAAATTTTAGACTTGCCCCTAGCTGATATGCTTCTTTAACCAAAGAACAGTACAAGATCTGAGTTTCACACTAAAGGCAAATAAAGCTTTAAAATTACCTCATGCGTCATCTGGCTGCACAGACTCCCGGGCTGCATAGTGGGAACCTCCGGCTTGGTCCTCCCAGCATACAAAGGCAACTCAGTGAATGCCCCCTCCGCCTCGGCCTCAGCTGCCAGTACCGGGATATGCAATTTTGCTTTTTAATGAATCGTAAACAATTTGTATGGCAAATGAGTTTGTTTGTTTTAGTTTGCAGGCATATGTTGGACCAGGTTGTAGACAGCCATTACCCACTACAAATTTTGGGGTGAGAATGGAGAGATCCCCGGATCATTTTTATTTTTCTAAATAATAAAGACCCCACTAGAATGAAAGAAACCGGTTAATCAAAGACTGAGAATAACAACCTCTCTCCTCTTTCCTCTCTCTCCTCTTTCCCTCTCCATCCTCCCCCCACCCCCCAGCCTCATAATGCACCCAGGCTTACAGTAGGGCTTTAGCTGCACCTTTTGATAACTAATTGGAGGGCAGTTAACTAAATTAATCAGGGGCTTTTTTAAGTATAAATTTTAGCTTTGTCTTTAAAAAACTAGTTTTGCTTGAAAAAACAAGTGTTTTAAAATGAGAAATACTTAGAAGGGCCTTCTCTATCTTCTATCGCTTTTTTTTTTTTTTTTTTTTTTTTGCTGAAGCTAATGTTGTCTTGAAGGACATAGGATATAAGAAATGCTAAATACACTTTTGATATCAAAATGGAGCAAGAAAGTGTTCTTGATATGCAAAAGTCAAATAAAAACTTTTATTCCAACCCAAGAAGTTGTAAGCAACTTAGAAGTTAACAAACGACCAGGGTTCAAGCATGTACATTTTAACAGTAATTACCTTTGGCGCTGCCACTTATGAGAAATCTTTTGATATCTGAGCCACTTCTCTAATGCTTTAATCATGCAAATCAAGAAATAAATATTACGTATCAACTTAATCTAGCTATGTTGTGACATCTCTATTTGAAACCTTCCGGCATAAAACTAAGGAAAACCCTTGTGAAATTTTCCTTCACTCCAAATGACATGAAAGTGCCCTGAATGTCTGTATATGCTTCAAAATATAATTCTATCCAGTGGAATTACCTTCATTCTACACACATGGCATTAAAATAAAGGCAGAATAAATCTCCTCTTCCTAATGATTTGCTGATAACAAGATATTATGGGACTATTTTTATGTGAATTACAAAATACATGTGTCTTGCTTCTGCAATCAAATTTAAAAACTCATAGTGACTATGAAATAAAGGTTATTAAATCATCCTGCAACTCCCTCACCCCATGCTATGTTCCCAAGCACTTATTTTGGAAGCATTCTCTTTAGAAATTGCCATACAATTTTTCAGTCAAGAACTATTAATCCAAATTTTTACAGCTCAGACTTTGTATGCCAGGAAAATACTTGGGCAGGAAGGACATGCTATGCCTTATAATGTAAGTGCCTTTAAAAAATACATGTATGCATATATAGATAGATAATAGATATAGATATAGATAAATTAGCAAGGTACTTCTATGAAATACTCTCTTACTGTGTTCAACAATTTAAAAAAACTGTCAACTCCAGCCTACTTCCCAAATGATTGGCAGCCCTAACCGCTGCAGACACAAGAACTCTTTTTTTTTTCGCTTTTACGAAGGGCTTATATTGTGTTTTTATACATGTGACTCTAATTTCACAAATATGAGTACCCACGATGTACAGAGCCCTTTCTAGGTGCTGTGGGAAATACAAGGTAAATAAGACAGTTCCCTTATTTATTTGGACAGGCGTCAAAGGAATTTATATCTGGAAAGGAATTCAGACAGATACATGGGGGTAAACTCCAAGTAACAAGGAAATGCTGAAGGGGAACATTTACACAACAGTGTAACAGTGTAAGTAAGAAGGGCTTTACTATAAGGAAATGGGAAATGGGAATTTCAAAGAGGCTGAGTGACTTACCTAGTTTCATTGAACCAGGAATCACACCTGGGCCCTCTAGCTCAGGTCTGGGCTCCTTCTCCACATACTCACCATGTGTAACCATGGGCACCATCCTGCAACCCCAAAGAGAAGCATGCACATGGTAAAAACTTGGTGAAGTGGCAAGAAGGGGACATGGGAGAAGGTTATCAGAGTGACCAGAATTACTGGAAAACATAAGAATTAATCTAAAGAGGATTTATAGAAAAGGGAGAAGAACTCATATTTCATGCAAATCTTTTGTTGTTATTTGCTTGGATTCACATCTTAAGTTGTATTTATCATTTCAGTTTTTTAAATGTTAATTCTCAATGGAACAACTTTTGTTAGTTATTGGCTTCTATATTCCTCAGAAGACATTGCCTAATGAAAATTTTTCTCTGCATCTGTTCTAGGTCTTTCATGATGATGATTAAAATAACTTGGAATTCACTACAATGGCTATAAATGAAAAGAATTAAAATGAGGGAATTCAGTAAATAATAAATCTTATCATATTCTCAGCATCCAGTATGTTTTCAAAAGAAAGTGTCCATGATTAACAGATAACAGATGTACACACGTTCTATTTCAAGCATTTACACACTCTACGTGAGCTTATTTTTAAATGCACGATTGTCTTATTTTTATCCACCATTATAAATATGTGTGACTCTATTAATATCTAAGAATATGCATTAAAAAAAAAGAATATGCATTAACGTCAAAGGTTCCTGTACACCCCAAACATTATTTTCTCACAGTATTAACAATAATCAATTGAATGAAGTAGAATTTTTTTCTCCTACATACATTAAGAAATTATCCTTACCATTTCCTTTTTGGTTAGTCTTATACAACATTTTTCAAAGTACCATTTACTATACTTAGGGAGAAACATACATTAAGCTATGTTCCTATTTTTTTCTTTAAATCAAATTATGATCCAAATGTACTTCATCCAGAAATGTGACTGGTTACTTAAGCTAGCCTATGTACTTCTACTATCTTCTTTTAAAATCTTGATTTCCTGTTATTATGCTCATATTTCTCCTATGAACTTTAAACAGTAAAATAAGTGCTTTGTCCTTACTTATTTTCTAGTTGATTTTCCTTCACCTGTCCCGAATATCTTCAGGAATGTTTCTAATTTAAAACCAAAAGAATCAGGGGCTGATTAGAAGACAGGAAATTGGAGGATTAAACTGTCTGGTTGAACTTCCTTTACTTATCAGCACTCAGTAACTCTCACTGGATTACAAACTCAACAGGACAATTTTTACAATGCATTGTTCCTTCTGGATGTTTACATATATACAGTGCATATGAGGGAGTGTGTGTGCCCTTATGTGTGTGTGTGTACACGTGCGTACTATATGTGTCTGTGTGTGCATTCATGAGTATGAAGAGAAAAGAACCAGCAGCTGGTAGTTGTAAGTAGATGCCTTTAAGTGGGATAGTTTTAAACCAAAGGGGCTTATACTATGGGTATGAAAGTTCATTCAAAGACTATAATCCCAGGATATTCTTGAAACTTTCTCATTAAAACAGTTCGGTGAAGCCAAGCAAATAAGGAGATACTATAAGAGAGAAAGCAAGATGTACTATTTTGGAAGTGGAAAATAGTTGGTGGTCCCTTATGCAGTTCATCTCTCCTTAGTTCTGCTGCAAATTCCCAACACCCATATTATTGAGTGAGTAGAGAAGGATATTGAGAGAGCTAACCTAAGAGCCTTCCCATTTTGACATCCCCTTGGCACCAACTGAGAAAGGACTCTCTCTTACTGGGACAGCAGGTCTGAATGTTCCAGGTGATCTTATATTGTGAAATGAGTGTTTGGTAGGGAATGAAATAGCAAATCAGGGCAAGAGGGTTAGGATTCATCTCATGCCATTAGATCATTTAAATTTGAAAATAAATAAACAAACCACTGACCTCGATTTTGACCGTGTCATTTATATTTGCAGAGCTGTGTTCTAGAAACCATGCTGAGAATTCTTTTTCCTGACTCCACTCTGCTCACCTGTCTTGCCCTCAATAAATATTTGTTGATTTGGCTTAAGAAAGCTCCAGAATAATATCTAACAGTTTTTCCTGCTTCTGATTGAAATGGTGGGTTCTACTGAGAAAAATAGATGTAAAAATATGGAATATGTGATCTGGCCAAATGAGTTGGTCAGTTAGACTGGTAGGTCTGGGAGTTAAAATTTAGGAGCTTGTTCTGGTGGTCCTTCATTCATTGACCAAATATGTACTGAGCCCCTACTGACAGCCTGGGGCAGAGCGGGGAAGAGAATCAGCTGCTGCTTCTGCCAGATGCCATCATTCAAGTTTTAAAGGCTCTAGGCCAACCTCTCTTACCTAACTGAAAATTTCATCCTAACAGCTAGCATTGATTGAGTACAAACTGTCTGCTAGAATCCGTCCTAGGTGCTTTACGTTTATTTTTTTCATTTAATCCTCACCACAAACTATGAAGTGCTATTGCCCCCACTTTACTTACAAGGGAATCAAGACTTAGGAAAGGTGGCACACTGCCCAAGGATGGGCACACACCTAGAATAAGCTGCTCAGACTGCATGCCCTCCAGCTTCATCTTGGACCAAACTTGTCATAAACAAGTCAATTCTTTTAGCACTAGAAGGTAATGGAATTCAGAACTTTACAGGATTAGGATCATCCATCCGTTTGTTCGATGGTATTGGGGAGGCACAAGTCTGTTTGCTAAGAAAATTGAGGCAGAGAAATTACAATGTGTCAAAAGCAAGATAGGACACTGGTCTTGGGATGCCCAGTCCCTGTTCTGAAAGAGTTGTGCAAAAAAAATGTCCTATTATGCAACAGAAACATTTTGTATCATCACAGAATAAAGAAACTCATGAGAGACATGAGAGTCTGATGCAATGAATACACTTAGTCTTATTAAAATACACCTTTTCATCAGAAGATGGATGGCTCAGGGAAACCCAGTGTGTTTAAGTTCTTGCTGAATATTAGGGACATTTTTTTCTCTAAGTAATGTAATCTATATTTAGTGAATATTTCACTTGCAGTTTTAAATGGAACATACCATTTTAAAAAGGCCATCCTTCCAAAGAAATGTTCCTGGTGCTTCTCTCCCCACCCCCCACCCCGTCTTTAATAAGCAGAAACACCAACATAGAACAGTATTGCTGTTTAATATTTTTCCTTATCACAAGAATCGCTAATTAAAGGTTTATTCCACCATAGTTTTCTGTAAGAGAAGGTACAATGCAGGATATATATTGCCTAATGGCAAAGATCTTAATACACTCCCTGTAAGTAAACATCTATTTTGCATACAACTGCTGACTACAAACAATATGTCTCAGCCAGAGCTCTTTAATGGTGCCACATGTTGGACAGATTTTTCTATTCCTCATAATCCAAGTTTCTTTTGTGATCCTTGATGCGCACATGCTATTGCCCTGCTGACTGTTTGAAATGGATGATAATAGGCAATAATGACCAGGTCAGAGGTGGGGAAGCATTATCCTGGGCAGGGCAGCCCTCTACCAAGTGGCAGTGCCCCGGAGGGTTGGTGGGGGCGTCATAGCAGAGAGTCAGCGCTTGTGAGATGAATCAGACATTCAATGAATGCAGCTGACGCTTCTCGCCTCAGTAGGCGCACCATCTCCCCACGTGACCTAGGTGTAGACAAAGTCCATACTCATCGAGGGTTGAGAACACTCTTCTGGGGATGGCCCCATCCGCCTCCCCGCACCCCCAAATCCTCCTCAGCCACCCTCTCCCCCCGAGATGCACGACTCTAGTCTGCTGATGAAATGCCTTAGCAGCTGGGTTTGATAAGCTCCCTTCACATGTTGAAAAGCTAAACTTTGTGGGCTAAATAATTGATCTCACCCGTTCATTTAAGAATCAATTAAAATCATCATAAATTGTTCTGTTGTGTTTTATTTTAAGAAAAACAGCAGCCTCGATTCTCATTTTTGTAAGCGTGTGAGAAACAACTTAGTAACAGGTGCTAAAGTCTGGACTCTTCACTAGGAGGGAATCCTGACGCACTTGTAATTCATTGCCCAACCCTGGGGTACAAATCGATACAGCATTGTCGGTAGAACTGCCTAAGAAAGGAAAGAACTGAAGGGGAAATTACTATAGGAGGGGCTGATGTAATTTCTCAATTGAAAAGTCAAGAAATAACAAAGCTTCATACAGGGGGCCACATACACAAATATCTTCAGACCAGGCAGGTCAGCCAAGTGTAAGACAATGAGGATGTAATAAATTAGTAGGGGATGGTGGTGTCTGTGAGAAACTGGAGAGTGATACCTATTTACCACTAAACAACAGTGAAAATGACAGTGCACTGACCAAACAAAATGCATCCGCTACCCAGGGACCTAAAGTGATTGAGCACAGACTGTGGATCACAAGATAGAGTGGGATTCCAGCATCAAAGTGTTTCACTCCACAAAAAGCAAGGAACTTAAAGGCAAATACCCCTGGGAAAAGATCACAGCAACGTAAACCACGTAAACTACACTGCAGGTTCAGCCATTCACATCTGATTCTTTTCTCCTGGCAGGCTTTTGTGGGTGGAGGAGGGGAAGCAGAGGACCCTGTAAGTATCCAAAATAGGGGGAGGGGCCCTCCAGCAGGAAAGGCAGTTAGCAGAAAGGGGAGCTAGGAGATATGGGAGGATGTGGAGATGCAGAGATGGGAGCTAGGAGGTATGGGAGGATGTGGAGAGGATGCAGAGATGGAAGCTAGGAGGTATGGGAGGATGTGGAGAGGATGCAGAGATGGAAGCTAGGAGATATGGGAGGATGTGGAGAGGATGCAGAGATGGGAGCTAGGAGATATGGGAGGATGTGGAGAGGATGCAGAGGTGGGAGCTAGGAGGTATGGGAGGATGTGGAGAGGATGCAGAGATGGGAGCTAGGAGATATGGGAGGATGTGGAGAGGATGCAGAGATGGGAGCTAGGAGGTATGGGAGGTTGTAGAGAGGATGCAGAGGTGGGAGCTAGGAGGTATGGGAGGATGTGCAGAAGATGCAGAGATGGGAGCTAGGAGGTATGGGAGGATGTGGAGAGGATGCAGCGATGGGAGCTAGGAGGTATGGGAGGTTGTAGAGAGGATGCAGAGGTGGGAGCTAGTAGGTATGGGAGGATGTGCAGAAGATGCAGAGATGGGAGCTAGGAGGTATGGGAGGATGTGGAGAGGATGCAGCGATGGGAGCTAGGAGGTATGGGAGGATGTGGAGAGGATGCAGAGATGGAAGCTAGGAGGTATGGGAGGATGTGGAGAGGATGCAGAGATGGAAGCTAGGAGATATGGGAGGATGTGGAGAGGATGCAGAGATGGGAGCTAGGAGATATGGGAGGATGTGGAGAGGATGCAGAGATGGGAGCTAGGAGGCATGGGAGGTTGTAGAGAGGATGCAGAGGTGGGAGCTAGGAGGTATGGGAGGATGTGCAGAAGATGCAGAGATGGGAGCTAGGAGGTATGGGAGGATGTGGAGAGGATGCAGCGATGGGAGCTAGGAGGTATGGGAGGATGTGGAGAGGATGCAGAGATGGGAGCTAGGTTGTTGCACTAGACATGCTTGCTGAATCTCATCTGCTCACCCCAATTTCTTCTGCTCTAGCCCCAGATTTGTCAAAGTGGCCTTGGCATCTGTAAGCTCTCATGGGCGTTCCAGAAAAGGATTCTTCACTAGCGCACAGGAGGGTACTCATGCCCTTTCTCTCCACCCAGCAAATTCTACCTTCCTGCCAGGTACAGGACAAATGAAGCCTTCCCAGGTCCCCAGAGGCACAATGAGTCACTTGTCCACCCTCTCCTGGTCCCACAGCCCGTTGCTCACAGTATTAGGACACTGATGAAACTGTGCTGGCATTTTGCTGTTTACTACCAAGCTGCACTATGTGGCTTGTTCCTTAAGAACGAAGTCGAGGTCTTACAGTTCTTTTTATCTCCAGTAGAAGAGATAAAAAGCCTGTGGCAAGTACCCCAAGAAAGGGCTTCTGTGCAGCTCAGTCAGCAGCTGGAGGAGAGAGAGCAATTAGGACTAGTGGGACTTCCCTGACTCTGTTGATCCCGAGCCCGAGCACGGGCCATCATTCAGCACTGCTGCCTGACAATGTTTCTGGGGAGACTTTTCACTGCTGTGTGTTCACTGCTTGCCATGCCCAGGGACTGGGCCCAGCAAGCACTCTGCACACGTGTGAGCTAATCCTCAAAACCTCCTGTGACACCAGTATCATTACCTCCACTCCACCAATGAGGAAACAGAGTAGAAGTGAAGAAGCCAGTTAAATAGTTGAATAGTCCTACACTGTAGTGACACCAATTCACCCAGCACTGCCTCACTCAGGCTCAAAAAAAAGACTCTGATCGTTAAGTGGCGACATAGTTTCACTCCATTTTACAAAGGAGAAGGGGAAGCCCCAGAGTCTAAAGTCCCCCGGAGGTCAAAATCATCAGAAAAGTCTGGATTGAGAACTGGGGTCTCTAATGATCTTTCTACTAAATACCTGTGGTGGTTAATCATAGTGTATGGCATTGTTTAATTAAAAGCAAGCGTTTTCTACCCACTCTGAGGATTACAGGAGATTTTCATTGTTTTTCTTTCTGTTTTTTTTTTTCTATAATGAACATGTACTTTTTATTTATAAAAATGATGTTTAACAAAATCATACTCACTAAAGATATTAGTCCTGTTCCCGCTGATCTCATGAAAATAGAAGTAGCACCAGCTGCAAACATGCATGGACTTCAAGGGAGCTTGGGCTTTAAGGATGTGCATATTTTCAAAGTTGAGTGATTCCCACTAACTTCCATACTTAACTGCTGTTTTTAAGATTCCCTTTCCTATCATGGGTCCTGTGGTTCTTCCATCCCCCAGTGTAGCATAGCAGTCAAGAGCAGAGATTTCAGATTCAGGTGGACCTGAGTGAATCTTGGCTCTGCTTTGGATGGACAGTATGACTATGGACAGGGACTAAAAAATTCTGAATCAGGTTCCTGAAATTGGAAGTATAATCATCATAGTGCTGTTGTGAGCATTAAATGAAACAAGGCGTATTGCACAAGCCAGAAACCTGGGAGGCATTCTAACACCTTCCTCTTGTTTACTCCATGTGCATAACGCAAAATAAATCCCGTTGAATTTACCTCCTAAATAGTTTCTAAAGCCATCCCCACCAGCCTCCTGCAGTCCAAGCTACCACCTTGTCTAGCCCATATTGCCACAGAAACCTCCGAACTGGTCTCATTGTGTGCATGTTTGCCCCCTGGAATGTATTCTTAACACCTAAGGCCACAGGATCTTTTCAAACACAAGTAATCTGTGATTTCAATGGACTACCCTTTCTCTTAGATAAGGGGAAAGTCCTTAATAAGGACTGCATGGCATTGCCTCTCCAAGCTTGTCTGGGGCCATTCTTCTCCCTAAACATACTCCAGCTAATTAGTTAACCTTCTTTTAGTTCCTCAAAATCCCCAAAATATCAGATCCTACAAACAGTCTTCTCCTTTCCCTAGAACACATTCTCTTGTAGTTAACATTTCCACACCTACCACTCTCAATACAAACATGGCTTTGTCAGGAAGCCACCCCTGTCCCCAGACAGTGTCAGAGAACTCTACTGATGCACTCTCAGAGCATTCCAGACTTTCCAGCAGGGCACTGTTTATAGTCATAAATGTATGTGATTATTTGATTACTTTCTGTTTCTCCCAAAAGACTGTAAGCTCCATGAAGGATAATGCTTTGCTCATATATGTTTTCTTGTACCCAGAACAGTACCTGGCACATGGTAGGTGGTAAGTCAAAACTTCATTCAATGAGCAAATGGATGGTACAGTGCCCTCCATAGCGAGCACTGAGATAGTCTTAATTATTATTATCATAATTAATATTTTACACATACAGATAGGTATTTAAAAGTAGATAGAATGTCCTTTAAAGAAAACTCATTAGAGAAGTGGAGACTTAAATTAAGAGCTGAGAGCCTCAACCTAGGCTTGATTCCTGGCTCTGTCACGTCTTAGGAGTGAAAGTTGGCCATGTCATTTCACATCTTTGATTGTTGAGGGTTAAATGAGTTAATGACATTGATGTGATTAGCATGGTGCTTTGCATACAGTAAATATTTAGTAAATGGTTTATTATTACTATCATTATTATAGATAATCCCAAATCTTCGTCTAATAATCTATGTGGCCTTTAGAAAGCCCCTTAACCTCTCTGGTTGTCAGCTTCATCATCTTTAGAATAATAATATCATCCTCCCATGGTTCACAGGGCTGTTTTGGGGGTAAAATAAATCAGCAGGTGGAAAAGTTTCTCTGAAAATTATAAAGTGCAAAAGACATGTAAGACACCACTATTGACAAACCTAAGAAACATAAGTTCCAAATAAACACATTCAACCAAAATTTTCATGGCCTTTTCTATACCTTCTCTTACAAGAGTGGGGTTCAACACACCTACTCAACAGTGACTTCAAGTAGTTGATAACTGAAGGTACATGTAAGTATAGAGACAGTTAAACTAAACTGTAAGAACATACTTTCTAGAATGAGAGCACCTGTATCTAAACCCTCCTCCGCAACTTCTCATCAGTGTGACCTCAGGCAAATTGCCTAATCTGTTCATCTGCAAAGTGGGACAAATGATAATACCTGCATCATGGATTGCTATAAGGATTAAATTATGTAACCTGTATAAATCATTGAGAACAGTGCCTTGACACATGTTATACACATAATAAACATCAGCCATCATTAAGATTGTAATTATTTTTGTTGTTACTATCATCATCATCATGTTAGCTATCGCTTTTTAGGAGATCAATATTCAGGAGTGTGGGAAGATAGCAAGGCAGTCAAACAATATCTAACAGACTCATTCTTCCAAGATGGTACATTTCGATTTAGAGGCAAAGAAATTGCTCCCCTGACGTGTTCGATTACCTTCCCTATCAACTCAGTTTGGGCAACACAAGGACCATGTGGCTTAGACGCCTCGGAAACAGAGAGAATACATGAAAGAACATCCTACTAATGATAGCCTCATCCCATGCTGTGGAAATAACACATTTTGTGATAAAATTTCATGCAAGCAAATGTGCTCCTCTTCTCAATATAATTCCATTTCCCAAGATATTTAATGAGAGAGGCCCACAGAAGAATTCCTGTGTCACTTAAATTCATGCTGAATTACAAGCATGCTTCTTCACTTGTAATTGTCACATGTTCAATTCAGCTTAACAACCTCTATGCAGCAGTTTCCGTGGAATATCAGTGACCTTTTATTCCCCTGGGAGAGAGAACCATGGCCTGTGTACAACTAGCTCATGAGTTTTATCTATTACTGCAGGCCACAGTAAAAAAAAACAAAAAAACAAAAACACAGTAACTGTCTCTTTATTCAAGAAAAGTATATTAGGAAACTATAAGAGTATAGTTTTTAAAATATAATAATAATAAAATGTTATAAAATATATTTTTATATAATAAAAATAATAATAATAGACAACATGTATTGAGTACATCCCTATGTCAGACCCTCTACCAACTACTTTACTTGCCTTATATAACTTTGTTCCCACAATAGCCCTGTGTAATATTCCCATTTTACAGATTATAAACTGAGATTTTATGTAACTTACCTAAATTTAATTCCAAAAGACAGGAAGTGTTTGATCTGGGATTTGAATGCTTGTGCAAAACTCATGTTCTCAACCACCTGAATATAGTGTGTAATTTAATGTGTTGTTACATTAATGTTTTCTGTTTAAACTTTGTATTAGCTATTAATCATATTAATATTTTTCCACATGGGGAATAATAACCACAAAGTTGGCATTGAGATCCAGGGTTCAAGGTTGCAGCACTAAAGACCTTCTGGAAAATGTAATAATTAAGTCCCTTTATGAACCCTCTTGGTGGTGAGTCAGTGGAAAGAATTGGAAAGCTCTGGTTTAAAAGGGCTTCTAACTAGGAGTCCCTAATGCAATCCTTGCCAATGTTCCAATACTTAAGATACCAAAGAAGGCAAGACTTCTTAAAAGTACTGACAACTGGTACTAAGAAATTTCCCACTGACATTTCTGGTAGGAAGTTCCACTAACTACACATCTATGACATTGAATAGAAACATACAATTAGTGGCCCATGACTGCTATGCTTCAAAAATAGAAGTCCCACAAGTACATGACAATAGGTAGGAAGATCTTTGGTCACTTTCCACACCTCTTTCTACTCTTTCAGAAACTCAAATTCTACAACATGTGGAGATAGCCGTTCCTCTTTTGCCACTAATATTTCTATACTCGTTGAGATAATGTAACTACCGCAAAACAATTGAGTAGGCATTGGGGGGAAGCTGGTAGTGATACAATGCATCCTCGGAAGTGTGGTCCCATTGGTAAAACCCAAAAGACAAGGGAAGAAATGGAGAAAGCTGCAGTGTCCTTGCATGCTGGGAATTGTGCTTTTATGTATTTCATCTGCTCTGAATATTAGGGAGTCAGCCATTCGGATAAGAAAAACTTCTTATCACAGACCAGCAAAATAGCAGAAAGATGCTAATACACTGTAAGTCAGGCCAGGACATCAATCTGATATACAATTATAGATGTGGGAAGAGGATTTCAGCAGAGCACAATTGGAGAGCAAGTGGTGCCTAGAGCAATACATTTACCTTATATGTAAAAAAAAAACAGATCCAGCTAAGTCTCTTCCTATTTGAAGATGGATAAATAAAAAGAACATACAAAACAGAAAGCATTAAATGCTGCTGAGCAAGAGCAAAGGGAGACTCGGAAGAAAAATCATCTGAAAACCATAAAGGATAGAAACAGAGAGAAAAAAAGTGGAACAATGTCTGCTCGCTCTAAGACAAGAGTAGAAAGCCATTAGAAAGAAAATATATGATGAAATAAAAGCTGGAGGAATAAAGATAAAAAAAAACTGGAGGATAAAATTTTAAAAGAGATTGACAAAATCAGGCAGTAATTCAAGAAAATTAGCAGTGTTAAGTCTGCTGCAAGGCAGAATTAATACTGTGAAAATTGATCCAGTAATTTCAACGTCAAACTTTGAATAACTTACCCAGACACACACAAATCATGCAAAATGTAAAACTTGTATGACAGAGAATGACACCTATCCCGGAAACTGAAGATCCAAGTCAAGGATTACACAGGTATTCCCAAAGAAAGAGAGCAATTGGACAACAAAAGGAAGCAATAATCAAAGACATAACAGAAAAAAAAAAAAACCAACTTTGTGAACTAGAGGCATTTATAGACTGAGCCAAGTTTACTATATTCCAAGCAAAGATCAATGAGAGAGCCTACCTAGCTCACCTGCTGTTCAGGATGGGAAAAAAGATTATAAAATCGGGTGGGAGAGGAATAAAAATTCACTAAAGGCCTGATCTCACATAGAAGAGACTCTAAATTCTATTTAGACTTCAAATTGTTGACTCTGAGAATTAGAAAAATATAAACCAAAGTCTGGCTTTTGGAAATTACAAGTTAGGTTGAAAAGAGAATAGACACATTCTCAATTACTAAGGAAACAATAAACACACACAAAATTCCATATTTTCAAGGCCCAAAAGCAAAAGAAATAGCAAAAAATCAAAAAGAAAATAAATTATGTAGAACAGAATGACAGAAGTTAACAAAGCCATCTGTACAACAATAAATATATGTGGTTAAATCCAACTATTAGAAAACAAAGATTTCCAGACTGGAGTAAAAAAGTTAAATCCAAATATCTGCTGCCTCTAAGAGACATACCTAAGACAAAAATGTCCATGTTAAAATAAAAGGAGAGGCAAATAGTTATTAAATAAGATGAACTTAAAAATAGGAGAGGTGGTATTAATTTCTGGCAAAGTAGACTTCAAGGCAAAAGTAATTAAATAGGGAAAAATAGATTACTTATTTATGTTTACAAACTGGAAAATAGCATAATGAATCTACAGTAGTAATTAATCCCTTTATGCAGCAATTAACCTAATATCAAATGATATAAAGCAAAAATGCTCAGAAAATTAAGGAGAAACTGACAAGAACACAATTTGTGTATATAATTTTAATACAGATTTATCCACTCTTTCTAGTTCAATTAGACAAGCCAGAAATAATAATATGGAGAACTTAAATAAATATAATTAATAATATTAAGTCTACTAGACAATGTTGACCTCTTACAAACACAGTATATGCTGTCCTTAAAGGCACTCATAAAAGCACTGCAAAAATGTATTATGTCATGCAGGTGCATGGACATGCACACACACACACAACAATAAACTCTAAAAGTAGAACTTGCACAGGCTTTCTTGTCTAGCCATGTGTAATGACGCTAGAAAATAATATCGAAGAATAGTCAACAACATACTTAATGGCAAAACAAGAAGCATTCCCATTAAAATCATTAGCAACGTAAGGAAGCCCCAAATTATCATTATTCTTTAATGTGTTTCTGGAAGTTGTGACCAGTGCAAAAGATATGAAACAGAAATACAAGGTACAATTTTTTTTTTAATTTTATTTATTTATAGATTGGTTTTTGGCTGCATTGGGTCTTCATTGCCGTGTGCGGGCTTTCTCCAGTTGCGACGTGCGGGGGCCACTCTTCGTCGTGGTGCGCGGGCCTCTCCTTGCGGTGGCTTCTCTTGTTGCAGAGCACAGGCTCCAGGCGCGCAGGCTTCAGTAGTTGCAGCACGCAGGCTCAGTAGTTGTGGCTCACGGGCCCTAGAGTGCAGGCTCAGTATTTGTGGCACACGGGCCCAGTCGCTTCACGGCATGTGGGATCCTCCCGGACCAGGGATCGAACCCGTGTCCCCTGCATTGGCAGGCGGACTCCCAACCACTGCGCCACCAGGGAAGTCCCAAGGTATAATTATTGAAGGAAGATAAAAGCATTGTTATTTTCAGGTGACTTAAGTAAATACTTAGAAAATCCAAAAGAACCAAATGAAAAACTGTTGCAATTAAAAGATAGATTACTTAAGGAATGGCCACAAGCTAATTATATACAACAATGGCAGATAAAAGACATAATGGGAAATGACTCCATTCCCAATAGTAACAAAAACAAAATCATGAAACACTTAGAAGTAACCCCAACAAGTAGTATGTACAACCTAAATGAATAAACTATAAATCATTACCAAGAAGATTTTATAAATATATCCCCACTGTGGAGCTATAACATGCTATGTCCTAAAATTGCAAATATAACAGTTTTCTCCCAAATTAACTTTAGCTTCAATGCCATTCATGTCAAAATCCTAAGGTATTGCAGTAGATTGTTTGTTTGTTGCTTTGTTGGAGTTTATTGGAATTTATATATCAGAGAATAAATGTTTTTACTTCAAATTTCTACATAAATGTAAGAGATGAAGATTACCATCTTCTTCATTAGAATGAGGTATTTTTACACCAAGTTTCAAGGATAACATTATCACCAAATAAAATGTATTAGGTTTCTAACATGGAAGATACATTGCTCACTGAGGGTAGGGACTCCTAAGAGGTATCAGAAGAGACTGAGGCCTCAGAGAAAACCCAGGATCCTGGAGGAGGCCAACTCAGCTAACCTCCTCAGGGCCTATCGTGTTCTTGGGCACTTGGATCATGCTGTATTCATTGGAAATCTGTAACATAAATTTAATTTTCTTCATTTTATGGATGCCTTTGTTGAGACACAAAGAGATTTGGTAATTTACCAAATGTTTTCAAATCACAGATAAAAGGTACAGGTGGATTTCTTTCAAACTAGAGAAGCTGCACATCCTGGTAAGTCAACAGGAGCACTTCCTCACTGGGAGCGAGCTCAGTATGGAATGCTGACTCTCACGTACTGCCTTCTTCTCAAGAGCCACATGCATTGTATTTCGGGAAAGGGATCCTTGGCTGGCCAATTCAGAGTCAGGGTTGGGGTCAGGGGTGAGGCTTGGGATGGAGTTTAAGCTAGGTTTAGGATTAGGTTGAAGTTAGGGTTACGATTATCATGGCAGTTGAAGCTGCATTTAGTGTAGGGCTAAGGTTTGGGTCCAACTTAGTTTTAGGCTTAGGTTTAGGGTAAGTAAAGACTGGGGAGAGGGTTAAAAGAAAGTTCAAAGTCTGGAAAAACTTCCGAGAACAAGTGGCAATTACTGCTGAATTTTGAAGGCTGATGAGTTATATGAATTTTGCCTTGGGGGTAGTGGACCCCAATTGGCCTTGTGGGTAGAGGTAAAACAACACACACAATCCCAGATGAGGGAAACAAACCTGGGTATTGCAAGAGTGGTTCATTCAGTGTGGCCAGCATGAGGCACACAGGGGGTGTGACAGGTCTGAGAGATTTGCATTGGCATGCACCTGAAGATGGTTTGTAAGTGCTGAGGAATCATTTTATATTTTTAAAGGGGAAAGTGACATGATGAGATTTATGTTTTGAACAATTGCTCTGGCTGCTCTGTGGAGGATGGATGGAAAGGAGCTAAGACTGCGGGCACAGAGGCCAGTTGGACACTCACATCCCCTCTCTGACTGACCTCATGTCCAGCTACAATTCTCACTCACTACTCTGCACAGCCTTACCACCCTCCTTGCTATTTTGTCATCAGGGCAAGTACACACTTGCCTCAGGGCCTTTGTACTTGCTTTTCCCTCTGCCCAGAATGTTTTTCCTCCAGATAGCCACTGAGTGTGTTTCCTTAATTCTTTGAGATTTCTGCTCAAATGCCATGTGACATGTGCCTTCCCTGACCACCCTAGCTAGATTAGCTCTACTGCACATACGAAAACATACTACTTCTTTTCCTCCTTACCAATTTTATTTTTCTTCCTCACATTTTTCACCATTTATTTAGTGTCTGTCTATCCCTACTAAAATAAAAGCTTTAGAAAATCAGGAACATAATCTGCTTGACTGCTACATCTCTTATATCTAGAAAAGGGCCTGGAACACAGTAGATGCTTAATAAATATTTGTAGAATAAATGAATTTTGTAAATGTTTATTGAATGATTATGATATGCCAGTTACCTTCTAGTAGGGGACACAGACAAGGGAACAGACCATTACAGTTCAATGCACAGGATGCTGAAAGAGAAGCCAAAATCCCAGTCTGGGGACTATCAGAGAACACTTAAGAAGACAGGGATGTGAAATGAGTCATGAAGACCAAACAGAAATTCACCGGACACAAGTGGGAACATGGTAGAGAAGAAAACAGAACCTGTAGAAGCGTCAAGATGAAAGAAGAGTGGAAAAAGCATCCAATGTGATTAGAGCAAGAGTCCAAGGACTCGGCGAGAGATAAGCTGATGGGGTAGTTAGAGGATAGAGAATATTAAGGAGATACTCTTCACTTTCAACTGGTATTTAACGAGTGGAAGTTTCATTGGAAGTTTCTGTGCTCCGTCCCCCTGTACTCTTCAGTCTTTAAACCAACCAGTCGATTATAAGGTCTCTAAGGAGACTGCTGCGAAAAGAAACAAAGGGTTGAATAGTTTCTTTAAATGAACCTTTTTCCCACCCACCCTTCCCATTGAAAATGTACTTGCTTTGCAAGTTCAACCCTTAAAGCATTGACTTCTCTTTTCTAAAAAGAAGGACACACTCCAGGCTTGGAAAGGGTTAAATCTGGAGAACTTTAATATTATTTATAGACCTTTGGCCTTTCCTGAACCAAATTGTTCCCTTTGGTTGATCTTCTGGGCACTCATCAAATCTACAAATATATCTGTCAATCAGTATTTTTGGAGAAGTGGTGGTGTACTTGATTTTACTTTCTAGTTAGCTGACAGTTGACCCTTTTGGTTCTCACTCTGGGGGCTAAGATTTCTTCTAAAATATAATAGCATACTTTTCTGCCTCAACAGAACATTATGCTGAATCTTTATTTAATGCCTGAGGGTTTACAGAGCTCACAGGCATTGTTCCAAACATAAGTTTATGACTTTAAACTTAGAAACATTGTTCCAAACATAAATTTATGACTTTAAATTTAGAGGAAGTTTGCACTGATTGAGCACTATACTCTGTGCCAGGCACTGACCTGACATTTTCAAACACATGGCCCTACACTCTTTCAAACATAGGTATGGTTATCCCCATTTTCCAGACAAAAGAATTGAGGCTTCAAAGAGTTAATAAATTGTTCCATGTCATAAAACTACTCCAAGATTGTCCCAGGTCCCATGGTCTTTCTTTTGAACCTGAACTGGGGACTAACCCCCTAAAAGTTGTTCTAAAACAGGGTGTTATCAGCACACCTGATAGTTGGGGATTTCCTTCAACAAACACCCTGACGCCCCGGATTCAGACCAGGCAGGAGCAAGCAGGCATGCTTTGAAATGTCTTCCCTGTTCATTTTGATATACCAAGTAACACTTTTGAAAAAAACTCTGATTTCAATTTCTGTCCTTATGGCTGCCTATTATCCTATTATAATAATTAGAAAGCAAGAGAAAATTGCACATTTCCACTTAATTTAGTTCAGAATAATAAGGTGTTTATTTTGCTTTTGAATGAATTCTCTTGTTACAACAGGTCCTGTGGATTAAATGGAGTCTGCAATGAGCTAACTTGAAATGAGATTCACAAATATGAATTTAAGCTACAACAATCTCTGTAAAACTTATGACAAGTGTTGTAATCTCTCATCTACTTAGGCTGATGATCTAACTCTTCTCTACCCCCCACTATGCTATGCTTTATGTGCTATGATACAGTGGTGGACTAAGTGATCATTCACTTCTTCCTTCCTTCCTTCAATCATGTATTGATTGCCTGTGATGATGGGCTTTGGTATCAGTGAGGACTATAGATCTCTTTACCACCACATCATGCTCCTTTCCGAATACTGTTCTTTCCCTTTACCATTGTCTGCAAGGACTTGAGAATGTGCCATACCTCTCCTGACCATCAGAGTTCTGAGTTGAAAGTGCCCAAAACTCCCCTCCTAAAAATTGGGCGATTACTCTATTTGACCTTCTTGTCTCCCTACTTCTTTCCTTTTGAGTCCCATGGCAGTAAAAACTAAATAATCTGCCATTTTAGCTTGCTCATGTTATTTTCTCACTCATCACACACAGCTGGGGTAAACAGTCACCGACACACTATAATCTGAGGTGCAGAATCTAAATTCTTTCTATTTCAAGATATCACATGGCTGAAATGCCAGGAATGGGCCCATGTATCCTATGTAAGTGAATTAGTTTACCAGATCATCAACCTTCTTTCTTGGGTCCCAGTAGAGTCCCAGGGTTGACTGAGCATGTGTGAATGTTTGGGTTGGTTCACACATTTCCCACTCATCAGGCAAGAAAAGAGAAGACTAAAAGAAAAATGAAGAAGTAATTGGAAAACAGAGATATATGGCTCCAAATTAACTATTTCACATTTCAAAGACCCACCCATAGATTCTGTTATCTAAAGCACTTTAAATATTACAGAATATTGTTCTTGTCTCCCAGTCCCTGGCACATGTGTTAGGTAACCAGCCAGCACCTTTCAAATCTGGTGCCTGCTAACTTTTTGCCACTAACTAATAAAAATCCCTTCCCCAATTCCTGTGTTACTGTGGTACCTCAGGACATGACGGAGGCTGTCTACTGGTGCAGCTACAGAGAGCAACTTTATAATCACTTCCAACTGGATGAGAGAGAGAGAGAGAGAGAGACTGTCTGGGACTATTATCAATCGTGATAACAATAAAAACTGTAGCTCTTTTTGTTCTTGTCCATCCTTACAAATGTAGCAGTGATCTTTATCTGAAATTACAAACATTTTCTGTGACAATTTGCTTCCACCCAGCACATCTGGTATCTGGCCAGAAACTGTAAATTGATGCTCTCCACTCTGGTGTCTGACTTGGGGAAGGGGATGGGGGAATGGTGGGGGAGCAGTGGAACTGTGGCTGCAGAGACAGACACTGCTGAGACATTTAAAATGCACGCTCCCCTAATAGGAAACAGAGCAGGCTGTGATAGAAAGAAGGGAGAAGGGGGATGAGACAAGCAGCTCCTTGTGAGTCAGGGCCGGGGCAGGGGCGGGGGGGGAGCCTTGGTGCCCAGCTACCAAAGGCTCAGGACTCAGCAGGGAGGCCTGCAAGGATGGAACAGGAGTGGGGTTGCCTGATAAGATAACGATAGAAAACCACAAGATAAAGGAAGTCTGGCCCGGAGCAGCTAGTCTAGAAAGCAGGCAAGGAATCACCTGACACGGACAGCAAAGGGTGACAGAAGCCGGACAACCAGAGAGCTCAGTACCAGAGGAGGGGCTGTGAGGTTCAGGGTGGCTTGGGGAGGTCGGATAGGAGTGCTGCTGCCTTGCCAGCTTCCAATCAAGATGTGCATCGTTTACTTAAGGGGAAACCACTGAGGCATTCAGCCCACCAAGCTAGTGGCTGGTTGGCTAAGATGTATTTAACCTTCCAGGTGGACAGATTCTCCAGAAGGAATTTGGCACAGGAAGTATTGTTGTTTAAATTAAGATGTTGCTCTGACAAAGGATTAATCTCCAAGATTTACAAGCAGCTCATGCAGCTCAATAACAAAAAAACAAACAACCCAATCCAAAAATGGGCAGAAGACCTAAATAGACATTTCTCCAAAGAAGATATACAGATGGCCAAGAGGCACATGAAAAGCTGCTCAACATCACTAATTATTAGAGAAATGCAAATCAAAACTGCAATGAGGTATCACTTCACACCGGTTAGAATGGGCATCATCAGAAAATCTACAAACAACAAACGCTGGAGAGGGTGTGAAGAAAAGGGAACCCTTTTGCACTGTTGGTGGGAATGTATATTGATACAGCCACTATGGAGAACAGTATGGAGGTTCCTTAAAAAACTAAAAATAGAACTACCATAGGACCCAGCAATCTCACTACTGGGCATATACCTTGAGAAAACCATAATTCAAAAAGAGTCATGTACCAAAATGTTCATTGCAGCTCTATTTACAATAGCCAGGACATGGAAGCAACCTAAATGTCCATCATCAGATGAATAGATAAAGAAGATGTGGCACATATATACAATGGAATATTACTCAGCCATAAAAAGAAACGAAATGGAGTTATTTGTAGTGAGGTGGATGGAGTTAGAGTCTGTCATACAGAGTGAAGTAAGTCAGAAAGAGAAAAACAAATACAGTATGCTAACATATATATGGAATCTAAGGGGAAAAAAAAAAAGTCATGAAGAACCTAGTGGCAAGACAGGAATAAAGACACAGATCTACTAGAGAATGGACTTGAGGATATGGGGAGGGGGAAGGGTAAGATGTGACAAAGTGAGAGAGAGGCATGGACATATATACACTACCAAACGTAAAATAGATAGCTAGTGGGAAGCAACCGCATAGCACAGGGAGATCAGCTCTGTGCTTTGTGACCACCTAGAGGGGTGGGATAGGGAGGGTGGGAGAGAGGGAGATGCAAGAGGGAAGAGATATGGGAACATATGTATATGTATAACTGATTCACTTTGCTATAAAGCAGAAACTAACACACCATTGTAAAGCAATTATACTCTAATAAAGATGTTAAAAAAAAAAATTAAGATGTTGCTATAGAAAAAGAAATCAGAAGGAATTCCAGCCCCTGCTCTCGTTACTATAGAACCTTACGCAGTTAACTAAAAGTTTTCCATACTTTCATTGTCATTCAGCAAGAACTTATGGAAAACCTATTGTGTTCGAAGCTCGTGTGGAAAGGCCAACATACTGAGGACACGTACCGAGGAACAAGATGCAGGTCCTGGTCTTAAGGAACTTCTAGCAATTTCCTCATGTGTAGACTACACAAAATTTCTGCCTTGCTTCCTTCGCAGGTTTATTGTGAGAATCTTAAGGGCAATAGTGGATGTGAAAGCAATGCTGTAAAATATTGAAGACAATACAAACAGGAAGAGACTAATATCATTATCCATGTATTGAATAATTTGAAGGTCTAATAATTTAGACAGGATGGATAAACAACAAGGTCCTACTGTATAGCACAGGGAACTATGTTCAGTATCCTGTGATAAACCATAATGGAAAAGAATACGAAAAGAATATATGTATAACTGAATCACTTTGCTGTACAGCAGAAATTAAGCACAACATTGGGGGTCAACTATACTTCAATAAAATTTAAAAATAAAAAATAAAGTTCTAATAATTTAGGTCTGAGGTAACCAAAATTCAATTCTGCACCTTTGTTCTAGATTCCTACATTTTCTAGGTTCCTTAAACAATCACATGGAGTACCACTTAACATGAAAGGAATTAGTCTACATCTTCAAAAAATCATTAGGCATCTGATTCTGATGTCCTGTATTGAGGCCCTCATTGTAACTAGGGAGGAACTAGCCTAAGGGCAATGTCCTTTAAGTCAACCTAGGACAAAAGGTATTTATTTCTCTGCCTGGCACGGAAATGATGGTAAAAGTGACAGGCAGTGGTGAAAAGGAACCACCTCTCCAACCCAGACTTTATGCTCTGTACCGCAGACCCGCTCAAATTCAAAAGGTGTTCAAGACAGATATTGGGAACTCATGGCCCTGTGTGCCAGAGGGTGGGACCTACCAGCAGGCTTAGAAACCCCACACCCCTGGGGCTACGCACCTGCCACATACTTCTCCATCCCCAGGAGCTGGCCAAGGGGCCATCAGCATCCTCACCAAGTACACTTTTACTATGACAGTGGATGCTGGGAATTTATTAAAGTCTCCTGAAAGATTAGGCCTGTCCCAAGCTTATAATTATTTTCACACTTCCAGCCCACTGCCCACTAACCTTGATAATAGGGTTTTTAATTGTGGTAAAATATATTTGATATGTATAACAAGAAAATTATCATCTTAGCCTTTTTTGAGTATACAATTCAGTGGCATTAAGTACATTCACACTGTTGTGCAACCATCGGCACTATCCATCTCCAGAACTTTTTCATCTAAAACTTATGTGATCCAGCAATTCCAATCCTGTTTATTCATCCAAAGAAAACAAAAAGCACTTGTTCAAAAAGATACATGCAACCCAATGTTCATAGCAGCATTATTTACAATAGCCATGATATGGAAGCAACCAAGTGTCCATCCACAGATGAATGGATAAAGAAGATGTGGTATAATATGGATGAGTAGTATATATATATATGTATATACATATATATATACACATGCATGCATACATACATATACATATATATAGTTGAATATTACTCAGCCATAAAAAAGAATGAAACTTTGCCATTTGCAACAACATGGATGGACCTGGGTTATCATGCTTAATGAAGTAAGTCAGACAGAGAAAGACAAATACTGTATGTTTTCATTTATATGTGGAATCTGAAAAATAAAACAAATGAAAAATTATAACAAACCAGAAACAGACTCACAGATACAGAGAACAAACTAGTGATTACCAGTGGGGAAAGTGTTTGGGGAAGGGGCAAAATAGGTGAAGGGAATTAAGAGATTCAAACTACCAAGCATAAAATAAACAAGATACAAGGATATAATGTACAGCACCAGGAATATACTTGATATTTTATAACTTTGTATGGAATATAATCTATAATAAATATTGAATTACTATGTTTTATACCTGAACCCAATATAATATTGCTAAGTCAACTGTACTCAATGTTTAAAAAAACCTTCAATCCCATTAAACAATAACTTCCCATTCTTCCCTTTCCCCAACCCCTGGTAACCACCATTTTAATTTCTGTTTTTATGAATTTGACTGTTCTAGGTACCTCATCTAAGTAGGATCATATGATATTTTTCCTTTTGTGTCTGCCTTATTTCACTGAGCATAGTGTTATCAGGGTTTATCCATGTTGTAGCACGCAGCAGAATTTCCTTTCTTTTTGAGGAGAAATAATATTCCATTGCATGAATATGCCATAGTTTACCCATTTATCTGTCAATATGCATTTGGGTAGTTGTACCTTTTGGCTATTGTAAATAATACTGCTATGAACATGTGTGCACAAATATCTGTTTAAGTCCCTACTTTTAATTCTTTGGGGTACATACCTAGAGGTGGAATTGCTGGATCATATGGTAATTCTGCTTTTAATTTTTTGAGGAACCACCATAGTGTCTTCCATAGAGGCTACACCATTTTACAATCCCAACAGCAATGCACAAAGATTCCAAATTCTCCATATCCTCACCAACACTGTTACTTTCTGGTTTTTTTGGATAATGGTCAACCTAATGTGTGTGACTTGTTATCTCATGATCTGATTTGCATTTTCCTAATGATTAGTGATGTTGAGGACCTTTTCCTGTGTTTTCAGAGGATAGATTTTGAATGAGGACTTTGCTCTTCAGAATTTCCACCACTCACTGCCAGCTCTTTTAAATGAGCAGCAAGTCTCCCTTGAGTTCCTCCTCTAGCTGCTAGTAGCATGATTTTCCCTGGTGTCATCTCTCACCATGGGTCACTATCTCTGGACCTAATCATGGTTTACTCAGGTACGCATGCCATGAGTACACGCAGACCAGAGAGGAAGGGGAGGCTGGCTCAGTGCCTGGGAAAACTAACCACTATTTTAAAAGTTGCCACCAATAATCCATTGACAGGTCAATGTGTTTTCGGAGAACCTAGAGTCATTTCACTTATTTATTCATTCAATAAACTTTTATTGGGCATGTACTTGGGACCAGGACTGTCCTAGCCACTAAGAAGACAAAGGCAATTATGATATAGTCCCTTAGGCTTTTGGAGGGCTTGGTGAAAGTTGACATGAGATCAATCCAGAGGAACAAAGGCAACCTCAGATAGCCATGTGCTGTGTATAATCACCCAGCACAGCAGTTCTCCATGAAGAAATTATTTTATAAGTCACTCTTCTATCTACTACCTCATTCTCTTCCTATTTTATTAGGTTATAGTAATCCACATAAATAATATTTTGTCCTTGGACAGTATAAGCGATGATTAAGAGCCTGGACTCTAGAGACTAATAAATCTATACCCAAAAGCATTTCCTGTGTGACTACGAGCAAGTGAGTTAAACTCTCTAAGCCTCTGTTTTCTCATAATTTTTAAACGGTGTGAGCTTATAGCACTTACCACAGTGCGTGCGTGGTGTGTAACAAACATGCAAAAATGTTAGCTGTTATTGTTAGATAAATGCATCCTCTTATTCCTTTGTTTACAATTTTTTAAAATTTTTGTTTCTGTTTTTGGCAGGAGAAGGGAGGAGGGAGGTCTGATTCATGTTATTTTTCTCCTATGGCTATAAGTGATCCTCCTGAAAAGAAAAAACCAAGGACTTCCTGGGCTTCCCTCGAGTGTCTCTATGTATTTCATACTGGGCAGGGTCTCATCAGGAATATAAGAACAGTCTGTCCCATAGACATATATTTTCATAAATGTGATTTCAGCAAAAAATGAATGTCTCCCCCTTAGATACATGACCTGAAAAGCAACATGATTTTTTTTATAATTTCTAAAAACATTTTTTCCCAAGAATCCATTGCGTCAAATTAGAAAGGGTATGACTTTCCAGTTGTAGCAAATTGAAGCCCTACTTCAGAGGACGTGAACCTGGCAGGAAGTGAATGATTCTTAAGGAAAACCCCAAGCTGGAACCAGCTTGCTGACTTGAGAGGTCCGCTTTCACCAGGCAGCCTGCTCATTACCTGTGCCGACTTGGACCTCAGGTTCCTAAGCAGTTGTACTTGGGTTAAAATTTAGCAGCTGAGAACTTAATCTGAAACTTTGCCCTGGGTAACTCTGCTGTGAAACACACCTGTCTGTGTTGGATTTAGAGTCTGGGCTGCTTCAGAAAACTGTCCAAGTCCACTTCCCCAACCACAGCCCAGGAGTTTGGATCACAGAGGATGCTCCTTGTCAGTTTCAATTCTAAGCTGCCCAAGTTTTACCCTTGGTTATAAAAACATCCAATTCAAGAACTCACTTCCCTGGGTTGTGACTTTCATTTGTTCATGTTCCAAGCTCTACCCAAAAGAGATACATAGAAGAAAGTTTGAGATCATTATTCTTAGCGACGACAGTTATATTTGGCAGTTTTGGGGATGAAAAGAAGTCCATGGCAGGGAAGCAAATCTTTTTCCAATGCCAGCATGAACCTTTAGAACTTTTAAGTGCTACAATTCATTTGTGTTGTCACTGAAATTTTAAAAAGAGAGTGAGAGTCTCTAGGTCCGGAGATATAGGGATGTATGTATATATATAGCTGATTCACTTTGTTATACAGCAGAAACTAACACACCATTGTAAAGCAATTATACTCCAATAAAGATGTTAAAAAAAAAAAGAGAGAGAGAGAGAGAGAGAGAGAGAGAGAAAGCACCTCCCCCATAAAGACTCCAGCGCCTTGAGTTCAATCAGCTGAAGTTGGGGAACATTGTGCCTCCATTTGTAAAATGGTAATAATAATACCCACCACCTGCTTCTCAGGGCTGGTGTATGGGTTTATGTTCATTTCTGAGAGGGGCTTGAGATCCTTGAGTGAAAGGTGTGATGCACAGTATTATAATTCCCACCACAGGGTAACATATGGAGAGGGAAAGAAAGTGTATAGATACGTATGTTTCTGTTTAAACTCTGTGTGCAATGCTGACTTTTATCTTATTTTGCCTTTAAGCTAAACGGCATGGGTCACATTTAGAGCATATGTTGTTATCATTCGCCTTTTTTAGCTCAAGAAAATTGAGTGAATAACGGGTATTGTTTTCCTATTTGCCGCGGTTAGAATGGTTGCACATTTCAAAATCTTTGACTCAACACACAAAACAGCAGATTCTCTTACTATGATGCCCAGGGTGAGGGGCTTCAGTTTGTGTTTCCCCCATTCTAACGTCCATGAATATTATAGATCCAATTCTGATTATTTAAAATTGGCAAAGTATTCCTTTACAAGTGAAAAATTCTTTTCGCCCTCCTTGATGAATAAAATGGACAATGAAAACATCTCACTGTCTGTTACCCATGGGCCTCTCACTCACAGCCTCCTAAATGGTATAATGTGCTTTCCAGTTTTTGCTTTTTTCCTATAATGAGCTTTTGTGTTAGTGATCTTATATTTTAAATCCTTGCTGAGGACCCATCAGTGTGTTAGGACGGACCCTGCACTTCTGCGGAAAGCCTCTTTCTCAATTTGATTTTAATTAGAAACCAGGTGGTGCAAACCAAAAAGTTTGGTGGTGTTCCTTGGATGTAAGACGCGAAATGGGTTTTAAGTAACACTGTATTAGTCATGAGGCAGCAATGGAGTAATGTTGACATGA
The DNA here is from genome assembly GCF_028021215.1 of Eschrichtius robustus. Taxonomy (NCBI): domain Eukaryota; kingdom Metazoa; phylum Chordata; class Mammalia; order Artiodactyla; family Eschrichtiidae; genus Eschrichtius; species Eschrichtius robustus. Next base: position 52,214,054 of record NC_090826.1, read on the forward strand.
CTCGAAAGTAGCATTGTTGAGTAAATGAATATGTGAGAAGCACTTGCTAAACTAAGTGAGTTTTGCAGTTGTATGCACATTTATGTAATCCTGTTTATTGATGCCTGAAACAATTTGCAAAATAGAAACAAATCCACGAAGAAGAAATATGTTTGGAATTATTTGTTTATATGACAATTAAAAAAACAAACACACAGGAATCCAACTGCCACATTTCATGCACTAAATATACCGTATGTGGAAGCTTCCTCTCAGAAAATTCGACAGCAACCTTTACTGACTGACGCAGAACAATAAGGAACAACCTTACGTCTTTCACTTGCCTTCTCAACTGTTTTAAACATGAGAGTTAGTTCTGCAGATTTTTTTAGCCAAACAGAATATCAGGATATCTAGACTATTGTCTTTTGTGTTTAAAAGTTGATGAAGAAAGACAATTTCTCTTAATGCAAGATGAATAAGAGTAATGATTCTGATAGAAACAAAATATACAGTTGCACATTTTCCGGGGGGGCGGGGGAATCCATGTGTTTTTAAGGAAATGCATATATGCTTACAATGGACCAGGCACTGTTCTTGAGTACTTTACAGATATTAATTTGTTTAATCTTCATTACGGTTCCTTGATTACTATGATGATTCCCAGCTGACAGATGAGGCAATTGAGGCACAGAGAAGTTCAGTAACTTGCTCAAAGTCACACAGCCAGTAAGTAGGAGAGCCAGGGTTCAAAGGCAGTCAGTCTAGCTCCAGGGCCCATGCTTGAACTTCCACACTGCTGCCTCTCCACAGAGTAAAACCTCTATGTTTTAGGGATTTTTTTTTTTAAGAAGATTCAGGTTCCCCATTTAATTTGTCATCTAGACACCAGCATTTTATTTGTGGAGGTCAGATGCTCACGTAGTCTGCCTCTGGGCCTGCTGGCTGTCCGTGGACCCAAGGGACTCTCCCTCTCACACCCATTTCTCCGGGCCTCTGCTTTTGTGGGCAAACACTTGTTGCTGTCTGACTCACTTAAGAAGTACATGCAGCCTCCGCCCCGCCAGCTGTGATCCCAGGCTGGATCACTTCTCCAGATTTGAGGTTAATCAACTGCAAATTCCATTAGCTTCATACAGAGTGAAAATAAAGAACCGACGGCTTCACATGGGAGCCTGAAGTCAGGTGCGGCTCCTCCAGGCTGGCCGGCAGGTATCCATTTTTTCCCTGGCCTCAAAGGAACATTGCCTTCCATAAGAAGACAGATCAAAGAAGGGCTGTTCCAGAACGTCTCTGCTACTGGAACAGCTCTCAGAGAGTCCCCCCACGGAAAGAGATTGAAGTTGAAACTCTGGTTCATTATATTCCTGCTTTTGTGAGAGCGTTTGCTAGGCGCCCTGGGGGGTATGCTGCTGTGGTGGGTATGTGACGCTGACAACTGACTTCTCTGCCCACTAGACACGGTGGCCAAGGGTTAGGTTCAAAAAGGCTGCCGTGACTTTGAGGTGGTCCTTACTTGAGGCTGTAGGCTTCTTTTCATATGTCCTGACGTAGACTGGCTTGAAAACACAAAATAAAAGCCGTTTTTCCAAAGATCGCTGATGTTTTTCAAAGAACAAAAGTGAATTTGCTAGGACATATTCAAACACAAGCTGTTTGTTTCTCATTAATCTAAGTTGACCAAACAAAAGCTTTGCTGGGGAATAAAAGACGTATTATATGGCAGCGTTGAGTAAGTTAGCAATTTCCTTAAAAACGCATAGCTCTCTTCGGCTCCTTGTGGGAAGCTTCCCTGTGATCAGGTGAGAGTTCAATTTCTGTTTGACGTTTTAAATGCCATATGGTCCTTGTCTACACGCTTCTCACTTTCCCTGAATCCCTGCCCCACGCCACTGGCTGGGTAACTGGTTTGCTTTCAGAATTTTCCCTTGTTTAATTACTTACCACTTCCTACCCCAGATTCAGGAAAATATTGTCACCATTAAAACAGAAGAAAAACGCAATAACCGCATTGTCGGGAACTTATAAGCTAACCAACCCTGATCACAAATGGCCCCTTTCTAATCATCGTTTGTGGAGGAATGAAAGATGCAATTGTCTGGAAAGGATGAATATGGGATCCATGCTGGCTCGGGGGTCAAAGGTCATCGCATGCAAAGGTCCCTTTCTCTCTGGCACCGCTCCCTTTGTATAGCATAGCTTGGCAGCTATCTCCTTGCACTTCGGCTACCTGCCAGTGCAGCTGGTACTGTGTCTGGTGCAGACAACAAAGCGTCACTCAGCAACCAGCAGCTCTGCATGGGGCCGCTTTTCTCAGATGACAAAGAAAGATGGGCTATACATTCTACCATCGCTGCCCATTAAAAGGACTCTTAAATTGCATTACTACAAGTTATTGTTAATTATGTAGTAGTCACTGGAGCTGGGGGAGCTTTCTGGGGAGGGTGGTGAGGCTATATGCCGGGGGAAGAAGGAAGTGGGGGAGGGGTGACTGGAAAGAAGGGGTATGGAGGGGTGGGAGGGAAAAACCACTCATCAGACCCTAGCGGCATGAATAGGGTGAGCCCTTGGTCCTGACGCTTGGCTCGGAAGGTTAGTAACGTTGCTGAGGAAGAAGGAATCAATCGGCGGAAAGAATCTCTGATACAGGCAGTTTGGAAATTGTCCTGCCCACCCTCCATTCAAAAAGCCGCATCGGAGGTTTCCAGCGTTTTCATTTAAGAATAATTTTAAGCAATTTATCACTTGGCTGTAATGCATTCGCTCTGGGCTGAAATCAATAAGTCCTGCAATGTGGAGATAAGGCCTGTTTGAAGGTTGGGGAAGGAGGCCCAGAGGTTGCCTATTGTCAAATAGCCAGAAAATTAAAATTAAAGTGATATGTTTACCCCATTTGGCCATCTGGGGTAGAAACACTGCTCCACTGGCGTTGCCCAGGTTTTTTTGAGGGTGGATTCTTGGAGACATTTTTCTTGCAAGGGTCTAGTTCCATCCACACCGTTTTAGAAATCAAATCAATATATACACGTGCCCCCTAACTAGGAAAAGCCTCTCACTGTTTCTGTTGATTTCCTTTGTAACGCATCGAGTGGGCATTTGTTTTCTCTCGCACTGTCTTTCTAATGCTTCCTAAGTCAGTGACTGAGGTTTTGAGATCTGGGACTTCATCTGCATATCCCTCCCCAAGGAATAAAAACACACACACATTTTCCAAAAAGGTTGAACATGGGGCTTTATCCGTCTTCTTTGGCTTATTTTGAGGTTTTTGGCCACTGAAGCGAGGTGCTGCTGCTCTCGAAACGTCTGGCAAGTTTTCCATGATGTGAACTAAACTCGAGCAGGGAGAGGGTCCCAATTTGATGTAACTGCATTGCAGCAACACAGCAGCACTACTTCTCACTCCTCCCCATCCCCTACACTTCTCCCTCACCACCGCCCCTGCCCCCCAGCCCGCTCCTGCCAATCCTCTTCAGATTAAAAGAAAATCCAAGGGAAACAGGACACAATGGGGGCAGATGAAAGTCCACAGTCTTTAGTTTCTATCTTTCCTTCTTGTGTCTAATTTTCCGCTTCTTGGTTGTTCTGATCTCAGCTATTTGCAATAGTTATATATAATTTAACATTATACAAAAGTATTGTCATATCAAACATAGTGAAATGGATTCCAAAAACACCATCTGGTATTTGGGAATGCACTGTGAGTTGGGAACGTGAGAAGAGATATTCTTTGCCACTTTGCTTGGGACCCAGCCATTAGCAGTGTAATTGCCAAGAAAAGGTGACAGGCTCCAGGCTTAAAACAAGTGGGTTCCTCCCCCCACTCTCGCCTATTAACTCTTGTGAGTCCTAAACCGTAATAAAAAGGACTCTGAGGACAGAGCAATTTAGAACAAACAAACAAAAAACAGAACCAGGAGAAGAAAAAGGACTGTGGAATCTGATTTTTAAAAATAGAACGACAAAAATACCCTCTGCATTATTGTTATTGTTGTTTTATGAAGACTACAAAAATCAGAAGAAATAAAATGAGTCAGATACAGGGGGGTGGGGACCGGGGATGGGTTAATTGTGCTTTAAAGTTCTGGGGTTTTTCAGTGGATTTGCATGATGAGAGTTTTAGTCCAAAGCTTGTTTCAAAATCCCCATTAGTTTCCTCTAATCCACCTAAAATTATAAGACCTAGATTGTGAAGGTCGTCTGTGATGATTCAAACCTATTTAATTTCATGGAGGTTGGCACCCATTTCTCTATAGGAAAAAGAAAATGAATAGCTTGGAATTGTCTTCTGTGTCTACAGTTTCAGACACGGCCACAGGAGAGAAACAAAGAAATGCAGACTGCACACTTTTATAGACCTGTACTTTGTTTCACCAATTTGAGAAGAGAACAGTTAAAAATAAATAAATAAAGCATTCCTGAGTCACAGGGAAAGGGAGTTATCCTATCGGATGGAAATTAGAGAGAGGACTTCTTAGCAGGAGATAAAAATAAGGGAACAGCAGGAAAAAAGAAAAAAAAAAAAAAAAACACTTAAACTTCTCCTAGCTATGTTCAATCTGGCATTCACAACCTGGGTCTGTCTCTGTTTCCAACTACAAAAATAGTTTACAAGGGTCACGGCGGTTTTTTTTTTTTTTTTTCCACGCAGTGTGTCAGAAGTTGGGATGTGCGACCCAGAACTGCCATTCCATTACACAGAATAAAATGATATCTGGTGGGTGGATGGAGAGCCTGCCAAAGAAGACACAGTGAAAGCTAACCCTCTCAGTCTAGCTCCTGTTTTTAAATATTTATATCTCTGGCAGACTTTTTTGGGGTAGAGGAAACTGAAAGCTCTTTTGCTATCTGTCATTTCACCCAGGCAGAGGAGAGAGTCTCACCACTTGATTTTCCTCGAGTTTGGCACCGGGAACAGGCGATGGCATTTCTTCAGGGCGGTGAATTTCTCTTTGTGGAAAAACCGGCCTGGACCAAGGATTTTTACAAGCGCCAACAGCCGCTTTCCATACCCGCCTGGGGCAGGGCCAAGTTCCCATTAGCACTGCTGTTACAGCTTGGGCCAGGCCTGCCTTGCAATCAGTCAATGCTGCCGTCGTCAGGGCTTCTTAGGAAACCTAGAAGGGAAGCTGGCCTGGGCCTGGGGTGTAGGCAGTGGAGAGCACTAGAAACGGGCACTCTGGCTCCCCAGCCGGCCTCAAGCGTGGACTCTCTTCATGATCATCAGTTTCCCTCTTCCCACCCCCATACCCTGATTTCCCTCTCCAAGGGATCAGGCACATTGCCTGCTGCTTCTCTTCTGTCCTAATGTCACCTCTGCCACCTCCATCAGTTCAGGGCCTGGAATCCTCCACGAGTCTTGTAACACTGTGCGGCAACCTTGCGGTGTCCGTAGCAAGGGGTAAGCCAGTGGTCTTTAGAACCAGATAGACCTGCATCTTAATCATGGCTCCGCCACCTGCTAGCTGTGGCATGTTACGTGGCCGGTGCCACAAAACAGAGCAGCTCATTTCCAACAGGAATGTTGTATGGAGTCCGTGAGACAGTTTGTAAAGGATCTCGGACACGACTGGTCACCTAGGGAACAGCCAGTATCCTAAGGTTACTGTTAACATAATCAAGAAATGCATGTGGTTCCATCAGGAAGCCTTTAATACATCCCTTTTTTGTACCAAGTGTTGTGTTAAGTGCTCCGAATGCAGAGACAGAAAAGATAGCCTACACTCAGCGACTTCTCCAACAGAAGAGACTGGTTCATTAACTACAAGTTAATCTCCAGTATTTATGAGATTTTTCTACAGCATCTTTTGGCAATAACAATGACCACAATTGTAATAATACTGGCCATCTACTCAACCTTTGCCGTGTACCAGCTACTTTACGTACATTAGCTCATTTCATTCTTTAGGTCTATACTCTTAACCATGATTGCAAAAAAGAAAAGCTGGGGAATTGGAAAAACTAAGTAACCTGTGTGGGAACACACAGCTGGTGATATGTAAGCATCAACGAAAAGCAGGAATAATATCCTCTTGTTTTGTTGATGGGAGAAGTGACCTTGATTCAAGATTCTAAGAGTCTATTACAATTCTGATGGTGACCAGCCTGTAATTTGTTTCAGACAAAGCAGAATGAGACACAGGGGCCATACAAATTATTTATTCACCAAATATTTTTAAGCATCTACTCTAGGATTTGGATGTTCTGGTGGAAACAAAAATAATTCAACACAAATTCTTCCCTCAAGGAGAACAAAATCCAGAAAAGTAAAGAAGGCCTGTTTATAAGAAACTGTGATATGCAGTAAAAGAGTGGTATGTTCCATTATGGGGTTTCAGGAGATAGCACATCTGAACTCTATCACCTCCTGCTAGGACTGCACCGGAATAGACTATCAGGAAGAGTTTGAGCTCAGGTGACAATGAATGTGCAAAAATGATGAGGAAATGTGCTCTAGGTGGAGAGAAACATATGAGCAGAGGCCCAGAGGCAGGAATGGGTCAGATGTGTGCTGATAAGAGTTCAAGGAAATAGACCCAGGAAAAGCTTTTTTTTTTTTTTTTCCTAGCCACTCCTCGTGGCTTGCAGGCCCTCAGCAGTGAAAGCACAGAGTCCTAACCACTGGACCATCAGGGAATTCCCAGGAAAAGCTTTTGAAGACACAAACTGGGATAGTCAGCACTGAGAGGGGAAGATAGATGTCAGAAGAAGTGGTACCTTGCCAAATTTTATGCACAAATGTGTTGCTTAAGAAATATTCCTTGATGAGGACCAAATATGCTGTTACTTAATAAATATTCCGGATAAGGGAAACATGTGCTTAGCTGATGGGGAAAAAAACAACAAACTATCACCCAGGGCTCAGTTTTTCTACTGGCTCCCAGGAAACCATTCATTCATGTAAGCAACCAAACATTTATTAAGCAGGTACCCTGCACCAGACTAGGCACTAAAAATACGAAGATGTACAGAATATGGTCTTTTCCTTTGAGGCATCCACAATCCAGGCGCAGAGGCAAACATGTAAGGTAATAACTCTAAAATGGTGTCGTGGGCAGTGCAACATTGCAAAGTAAGAGCCCTGGGAGCCTGGAGGGTGCTTAACGTTGCCTGAGGCAGTGAGGGAAAGCTTTACAGAAGAGGTAAGATTAGGGTTCAGGTTTGAAATTTATACTCCTCCTTCAAGGGAAAGCACTTTGTGAATCTGAAAAACACTGCAAATGTTACCTGGCATTTTCTTATTCTTTTTCACCGCCACAGCTTTGAGGTTAAGTCAGCCCAAGAGGAAATGAAGACTTTGTTTTTAGAGCTGGAGGAACATCTTAAAGATATATGGTGCCCTGGCTTTTAGAATGAATGAGTGTATGTCTATATGTATATGCCTATGTATGTATATGTGAATGCAAATATTGCTATTATATTGACAAATATTGTTTTATAATTTCAAAATGATATCAGTTACTTCAAGTTCCACCAAAAAGAGCAATGAGTTTATTCAGATTCACCCCAACATTTGATTTTGAAGTGATGGATGATATTTGCTCTCATAACCTCAGTATCGTCTTTATTTCAGTATTTTGTTTTGAATATCAGGCCTTATGAAAATTCTGATTGTACTGATAAGTAGTCAAAGTGGTAACATCTGTGGGCTTTTTGTTTGTTTGTTTGTTTTTTGTAAACAGCTTGATTAACAATCTCAAGATACTCTTCATTTAATCTGGGCCAGAAATCTGAAGGCAAAATAGCAAGACATTTCAGTTTCATAGTTGAATCAATAACAACACTTAACGATGGTTCTCTATCTTTGACATAAATATGAAAATCAGACATGAGGAGCCCAAAACTTACACTAACACTAAAGTTGTCTATAAAATGATTCATGGAGATCAGCACATCTCAGATTCACAAGTTTCTGAATTAAAATATTACACCTTGATAAAAAGATTGGCCAAAGCAGCTGATTGGATATTTACCTGGCATTTATTTGTGGTACCTGTGACTCACTCATACAATTTTAGGTTAAAAATCTGAATTCCAGAAAGATTATTTCTAATCAATGACATATTGACAAGAAATTAGAATGTGTACAGACTTGTATTGTTATTTTTTAACATCAAGGGGATTCTACGGGTAGTGGAATTATTATCCATTTACACTTTATCTGTCTTTTTCTGTTAAAATTTTGATGGGAATTATTTTTTAAGTAAAATTAAATATATTCACAGAGATTATTGAAGTTTTCTTCTGAACCCATGTAAAAATTAGTAACCTATCAGCTCAAATAATTATGCTGGCAGTCTCCAATATAAATATAAGATACAAACACACAGACTTGAGTATATTCATGGACTTTTATTTCAATTTTCAAAGTAGTTAAAAATATGTTACAAAATGAAATTTGCATCTTATACTACCACAACAAAACAAGTTAGTTCCATAAAAACAGTTTGAAAACCATTGCTCAACCTAGATTTTCCCAATGGATCATAAGCAAGATAATTTTAGGTGGTATACCAACATTTTTTATGTTGATGATTTTTATGTTAATGATCTACTTGTTTAAATGTGTATTAAATATTGGCTCTTCCACTTTCTATCATGATATACATTTTATTTTACTCTGAAGTGACATAAAATTAAAGAGTGAGTTAACTTAAAGAAAAATATTTAGTAACTAATAGCACAGGTGAGCATAGAAAAAATTGTAAAGATAATAGATAAATGACTGCAGTTTGGCAAAACCTAATCTAATACAACCCACTTGCTAATCCAAGTGGAGAGATGAGGAACCAAAAAGTTATTCTTTGGCAAATGAGGACTTGCCCCCATTTATCCTCATTCCTAATTCAGGAAGACTATCTTTTTCATGCAACAAAGGCACGCTTTGTTGCATGCTTACCCTCAGGTCTGATGACTTTGTCATGTAACATGTGCGGCAAACCAAAAATTAAATTGACAATCTAAAGGTAAGCCAAGGCCAAATGTCTTTTAAGTACAACTTCTTAGTGCTTCCCTGAGTGCATCTGTGTATTTTCGGTTGCTAAGTATGGAAAACAGGCTTAAAATATAAATATTATATAAATGTTATATATATATATATATATATATATATATAAATTATAAATGGCTCTTATGATTGAAAACCCCAAAGATAGGGACTTCCATGGTGGTCCAGTGGTAAAGAATCCACCTTCCAATGCAGGGGACATGGGTTCGATCCCTGATCGGGGAACTAGGATCCCACATGCTGCAGGGCAACTAAGCTCACGTGTCTCAACAAGAGAGCCCACGTGCCACTAACTACAGAGGCCACGCATTCCGGACCCCACGCACCACAACTAGAGAAGAGAAAACCCACACACCACAACTAGAGAGAAGCCCGTGTGCCACAACGAAGAGCCCACGTGCTGCAACTAAGACCCGACGCAGCCAAATAAATAAATAAATAACCCCAAAGATAGTGTTGTCTTCAGTCATGGCTTGATCCAGGAACTCACAGTCACCCACTTTCTCCATCCTGCCTGTCTTGGAACCGAATCCTAAGGCAGGAATCTTTCCAAGTTACTTCCCCATTCATATCGAGCAAGAAAGAGTCCCAGCAATCCCAAGAAAAATTGGAATTACTCTTTAGATCCATGTAGGCCCTATGGCCCATCCTTAACCCAAAATTGTGGTCAGAGGATGGAAGACACTGCTTGAATTAACTCAGTCATGTGTTCCACACCTAAAGTGCAATCTGGAACCACTAGGCTCTCTCATAGGCTATTAGAAGCTGTAAGGACTGGAGACAGGTGAGAATAAAGGCTGGCGAGGCAGCCACAAATACCCACTGCAGTGAAGAAAAGGCAATAATATTGCTGTAATGGAAATCTTTAGATTTGATCTGGGAAAGACTCTGGATACTTCCAAGGATATGTCACATTCTTCAGAGGTATTTATGAAGTGTTCATATGCGAGGGGAAAAAAGCGGTGTACCACCAGCCACCTCGGGCATGCGTTCATGGCCAAGGTCCACAAGGATATCTGTGTGAATGTCTCCTTGTTTAATACCACTTTGGGGATATATTTCCCCACTACATTCCAGGCTGGGCCATTGCCCTACTTAAGAATGTACTTACTGGTGGCTCTTTTTAATGGGAGGGTAGTGGTACAAAGATAATCCAGTCTGGAAGCCAAAAAGGAAAAAAAAAAAAAGGAAGCCATAGTTTCAATATTTGGAGTTGAGGTTTGAGGTAGAGGGAAGTTAAATGACTCTGAGAGGAAAAGAGTTGCCTTCCAATGAAGATGCTGGCTCCCCTCCTAGTTTTCCTATTTGTTTAGGCTTCCCACAAAGCACACACTTTAACTCCCTACTAACCCTGAAAAAGCAAGCCACCTCAAGAGTAGACTTTCTGCAGTTGAAATTCACCCATGGAAGCAAGGCTGTGTTCTAACAGTAGTCAAAAGGATGCAGTTGAATGTCATCCAATGCTTAGGCGAGTGGAGAAGGATTTGAGGAAGTACTGGATCTTTTCTAAAGCCTCTTGATGACTTAACACGTCAGTGGCTGCTTCTGACATTTATAATTGGAAGATTGAGAATCACATCAATGAAAATGCATGGAGCAGGGGCCATTCACTTAAATGACTTCCTCTAACCTTCACATCAAGCCTGTAAGGCTTATTTGCCCCATTTCACAGATAAATAAACAGAGGCTCAATGAAACGTGATGAACGCTTCCCTACGGTTCTGACAGCAGGCTGTGGCGTGACCTTGAGCCAGTGCCTTCTTTCTCAGAATCCCAGCTCCACTGTGAAATGAGGTCCTTGGCCCTAGAAATGCCTTCCCAGCCACCTCCGGTCTCTCAGGCCTCAGTCTGTTTGTGTTAAGCCCTCCTCTTCCAGTCTGCGAGGTCCAAATCCTGGGCAGATGTCTCTCACCATATGCTGGGGGTGATTTAACAAGGCCAAATGGGCAGCCCCGTGGTTAGAGGCGCTCTCCATTACATACACGCAGGGTGCTACCGCCAGCCCGGCTGTCCTGGCGCTGCCCGCTCCTTCTCCCCTTCTCCCAGGCAGCAGCCTGCAACTGCAGATGCCAGGCAGCGGAAGATATTTTTAAAGCTACAGCATCTGGCTCCTTGGCGGCCTCCACCCGCTGGTGGGCCGGGTGTTGTGGAGTTGCCTCTGGGCACTTCACATGGTTTGGCATCTGATCCATTGTCTGGGCTGCCTTTTAGAGCAAGGTTTTTATTGTAAGGTGAGGGTGGGGGAGGGGTGAGAGGGCTCCCCTGAAGCCAACTTTTGATTATGACCTGGGTCGCCCTTTTCAGTGACATCAGTATGTCTCTGGATCTTTCGTGGTGGTTTTTTTTTTTCTTTTTTTCCTTTAAAAAACAGAAGTGATGAAAGAATGAAAGAAACACTTCCCCTCTGCCAGAGTGGGTTTGAATAGAAAGCTGCTCAGTAGCTGTGCAGCTGCCCAAACTTTGCCCACAGTGTCCACATTCTGACTAGCTCAGAACACCGCTTTCTTGGCATTCAAACTTCCCTCAGGCTTGACTATTCCTCAAATGTCTCCCCAGGGAGAAGGGGGATTTCTTTTCTCTCTCTCTCTTTTTTATTTTATTTTATTTTTCCTATTTTTGCAAAAGACTCTGAAGCTTCCTGTCTATATCCAAATAGCCATTCCAAAGAAAGGAGAAAAAAAAAAAAAAAAGACACTGACACTTAATTCTCCCTGGCAAGCCGTATTAAGTTTTTTCTTTTTCTTAGAAAGGTACATTACAGGGAACACCAGCTCCCCCAGCCTGGAAACTCAGGCTTGGGGACTTGGCCCTGTTTCAGAACACCAGTTTGAAGATGACTTCGAGTGAGGATTTCAGGCCTGGTGACAAGAAAATTATCTCAGTTGGGGCAACAGGCTCCTGTGTCACAGAGCTGGGCAAGGCACCAGCCTGCCTCTCACCCATGACTTGGCGAAAGCACTGAGTGTGGACTTTTCTCCAGCCAGCAGACACAGGGAATCCACAGGCAGTGGCTACCAGTGGGTAGGGGTGCCAGTGGGAAGGGATGACCTAGTTTTTAATACTTGTTTTTAAGTATTTATTGGACATGCTTCTCTCCTGGCCTCATTCGGCTGCACTGATACAAGACCCAGGAGATCGTTACCCTCACCAAGCAGGAGTCAGCGGCTGACATGGATAACTGAGGGGGAGGGGAGATGGGGGCTGCATTTCTTTCCCCTTTACTCAAGGGGAAGGTGGCAGAATTCTCATCAGAGGAGTAACAGGGAAATTGCTAACACTTACTGAACTCTTAGAGGCTGTACAGTTCCAAGTGCTTTATACTTGGTAGTCTAGTGAATCCTCCCCACAGCCCCATGAAATAGTTTTTACTACCCTCTCTTTACTGGTGAGGGAACTAGGCACTGACAGGTGAAGTAACTTACCCAAGATCACAGAGCCAACATGTGATGGATTTAAACCCCAATGCTCTAGCTCCAGAACCCACAAACTTGACCATAAAATAAAGACTGATACAAATAAAGAATGACTTAAGTTTTGACTCGACATGGAAGACCAAATTCAATTGTGAGCTCTTGGCTCTTTTTGGTCAGCCTTATTTGTAATGAAAAGGGATTTATGAAGGGTGTTGTAGGCAAAAAGTGGGATTGATTCAAAATATACAGCCACTCTTAGCATTTTCACTGAAAGTCTATCTTCCTTCTTACCCATCTTGGCCAGAGGGTTTGACGTCAGACCGGCCAGCAGGAAGGAGCTTAATAAAATGGGAGGTGTTTGGGCAGCAAGGGCAGCTCCACCCAGGCACAGGCATTTCAGAATTTTGAGTGGCTGCAGAAAATCCAGTTAAAGCAGAGGCTGCTGGAATTCATTCATTCATTCAAAGTAGTTATTGAGTATTTTCTCTGTATCAGGCATTGTTCTGGGTCCAACAGATACAGCAATAGAGAAGGTGGATAAGGGAGTACCAGGTGAGGGAAGGGTTCAATTTAAATGAGGTGGTCAGGAGAGTTGAGTTTGAAAAGTTGACATTTGACTAAGATGCTGAGGGAAGTCAGTAATAAGGCATGTGGGTGTCTGGGGGAAGAGAGGGAACAGCCATGCAAAGGCCTAAGGTGAAGCATGCCAACTTCTCAAGCAACATCAGAAAGGCCCATGTAGCTAGAACAGAGTGAGTCAGGGGACGATGGTAAGAGATGAGGTCAGAGTGTTAATGGAAGTAAGAGAGAATGTAAACATGATCTACTTAAATAAACTTCATTCAATGAGACCTTCCCAGTGTACCTGGGTAAAGAAACAAAATATGAGTGATGGCATTCTCCATGAGTCAAGGAACTAACAAGCCTGAAGGTCACAGGAGAATTCAGTTGGTCCCTACCTTGGCTTAGCTTGGTTCACCCAGCCTTGAGATGTGTTTCTGTATGATAAGACTAGACCACAGGAAATGAGGCTTCTATGGAGTGGGAAGATGAACTTGACAACCTCACAGGAATATGAAAGGCTATGCTCATAAGAAGAAAATATGGGGCTTCTTTATGATTGAACACCCAAAACAATGCCTGCATTGTCTACCGCAATGCCTGGAATTCCACCATGTCTAGCTCTGTGGATTCTGAAGGCAGTAAATGGAGGTGAGAGGGCACCAAAGGCAAACCCTACCCATTTCAAAATACTGTCAAATATTGGAATACGTATCATCCTCTCTTAAGTTTTCTCAATTTTAAGACCTTGTTTCCAGCATCTTATAACCCCACACCCTTAGAAATGCCCATCAGGTATTATTTCACTTGGGTTTCCTAAAGTGGTTAGAGCTACTGGGCCCAAGTCTCTCATACTCAAAGCTTTTTAGAAAGGTACCAAGTGTCTCCTCTACATTTGTGGTTATCGTCTTGGGTTAAATGTGCAACAGTCCAGCAAACCCAAGAAAAGGTACATTTTACTGAGTTTTACATCAGGGTGATAAGTCCTGCTCTGTCACTCACCAGCTGTGTGACCTCTCTGGACCTTGTCTTCTTATCCTACAATAAGAATCATAAGTCCTGCCTAGTAGAGATTTTGTGTGGTTGGGACTGAATGGCTATAAAGTACCTGACAGAAAGCAAAGCAGAGAGATTCCATGAGGGGTCTAAGAGGGCCCACTTGGTCAGTCCACCATCACTCAAAGGTGAGTTTCAAGGCCCCTCTAGGGCAAGTTTCCACCTGGCGCTTTTTTCTTCCTGGGTTTCATTTATTGCTTTATTACTATGATTCTGGCAAGTACTTTAAATAAGTTATAAAATTATGATATCACTTTATAAATGGAAATTCTACAATATTTCATTTTGATGACCATTATGTGATAGACAAATACTCAATATTCTATCAACACTCTCTCTTTAGTGCCCAGTAAGCTCCTTGCAGGACTCACCGTGAGCTGTGGGTCTCAGAGCTCGTTAAAGGGATACAAAGTGTCCACGTTGTTAGTGTGACTTACCATCTATATACATGTCAAGGATGCAAAGTATTCTGTGATGATTTCTTATAAATTCCTGGTATGAGCATCAGTTTTTTTTTACAACTATATTGTTAGGATAAAATTGTGCTGGGGGGTAGATTGCTTCACCATAGCAGCTATAACCAGCCATTTTCATGTCCTCCCTGGGAAGAATGTATTTAGTTTACTTACTTAACTTACTGCATATTTGGCACCAAAAGCAATATTTTCCAAAGCACATTGCAAGGAACATCAGTTACATAGGAGTTATTCCAAAAAAAGGGTTTCATGATCAAGTAAGTTCAACAAAGTGAATTATGTAAATTGGTTTTTTTTATTCTTTTTCATTATGGTTTGTTACAGGATATTGAATACATTTCCCTGTGCTATACAGAAGGACCTTATTGTTTATCCTTTCTATGTATAGTAATTTGTATCTGATAATCCCAAACTCCTAATTTATCCCTCCCCTATCCCTTTTCCCCTTTGGTAACCATAAATTTGTTTTCTATGTCTATGAGTCTGTTTCTGTTTTGTAAATAAGTTCATTTGTGTCATATTTTAGATTCCACAAATAAGTGATATCATATGGTATTTGTCTTTCTCTGTCTGACTTACTTCACTTAGTTTGATAATCTCTAGGTCCATCCATGTTGCTGCAAATGGCATTACTTCATTCTTTTTATGGCTGAGTAATATTCCATTGTGTATATATCCACATCTTCTTTATTAATTCATCTGTTGATGGACATTTAGGTTGTTTCCATGCCTAGGCTATTGTAAATAGTATTGTAAATGAACATTGGGGTGCATGTATCTTTTTGAATTGTAGTTTTCTCAAATACATGCCCAGGAGTGGGATTGCTGGATCATACGGTAACTTTATTTTTAGTTTTTTAAGGAACCTCCATACTGTTCTCCATAGTGGCTACACCATTGATATTCCCAACATAGTGTAGGAGGGTTCCCTTTTCTCCAGACCCTCTCCAGCATTTTGTTATTTGTTGACTTTTTACTGATGGCCATTCTGACCAGTGTGAGGTAGTACCTCGTAATTTTGATTTGCATTGCTCTGAATTAGGTAACTTGTTAAGTTCACAATAGAGTTTTAGTTTGCAGCACCCTAAAGTTATAAAACCAGTAACAAGTAGGACTTCAATAGAGAGTAATCTTGAAAACAATCGTGGGTGTTTTATTTTCAATAATCCCTATAAATTAGTTTGATCGGGGTAGTAATCATTCCCTTGCACTTAGATGAAAATTCAGGCAGCCCTATGACTTTTCTAAAATTCCTAGGCAGTGACTCAATGTAGAGATTAGAATGTATCTGTTAATATTTCAGCCTTCTGGGCTGGCTCGGGTAGCATGTCCCCACACGTTGGGTGCAAGTGGTTTACCTCTCTCTCTCTCCATCTTTTCCCTGATCTTGCTTAGCCTGACTCTGGCCCCTCTGTAGTTGGGACACAGGGTGGGGTCAGAGTTGGGGGGAGGGGCTGCTGGAAAGAGAGTGTAGGAAAGTCCCTCCTTGATAGGTACTTTCATAAGATGGCTTTGAGACCTCTGGGCCTGGCAGGGGTTGAGAGATGCTTTGTTTTGTCACATGACTTTCATGGGGCCTCAGAGGGTCCCCTGCTAGCCCCGCCCCCAGCTCCCTCTCCCTTGATCTGATCCACTGATGCACATCATTGATGTCCTGCCTTTGAAGGCCTTCTCCCTTGCATGCTGCCCTTTGGAGCAGGACCCCTTTTTAAAGGGGCCAGCAGGAAGCAGATGGAAAACACATGGAGTCCTTGAGGGTAGTTTCATGAAGGGACTGTTTACAATGGAGTGGGGCAGGGTAGGGTGAGACCAACAAGAGATGTGAAGTAACCTGAAACTGGCAAGAGCGGAGAGCTGTTAGCACCCATAATCATAAAGGGACAAGTGAAAGGAAAGCTGCAGGAGACGGCCATCTAACAGGAACTGTGGCCTTCCATAACACAACATTTTGCCAATCCGCCACCCAGGAAGGAAGCAGCCCAGGGAATGAATACCCTGACCTCTCTCCTCACTTTCTCCCATCTCCCATGGTGCCTCCTATTGACCAAACCCAACCAGAAGTCAGAGGGCAAGGGAGCCCTGTCAAGGTAGCTTATAGAGGTCAACCTCCTGGGCCAAAGAGCACGGTACGGAAGGGTGGAAAGCAGACTTAGAGGGGCAAACAGAATACCCATTCATGACCTCGAGAAGATGTTCTTAACATGGGTTCCATGGCTTCGTGGACTGGTCCCCACCTGACTCTTCAGCTCTTTCTTTGACTGCATTCTCTCTTCATCTGCCCACTACAGCTGTTCTAGACATCTCTCCATTGCCCTAACCATGTATTTGTTCCCTCCACCTGCAATGCTTTTCTCCACCCACGATTTAGGAAGTCTTTTTCATTCTTTATGACTCATTTTAAGTATCACTTACTCATGGAATCTTCCATTTAAAACCCTATACTTCCTTTACACTTTGCTTTGTGCATTTGGGATTCATTCACTATTTTCAATTACAGTCATTTCTCTCTTCTCCTCTGGACACAAGCTCCTTGAGGGCAGGGCCTACTTTTTCCTGGAGCCTGACACACAGCAGTTCAGGAAGAGTTCACGGGGTGATTGGCGTCCCCAGTCTGGGCCTCAGTTTCCTCAGTTAGAAAACGAGGGACTTAATGTAGATGACATGAAAGGCCCCTTTGAGCTCTCAAATTCCCTGAAATGTAAATGCTATTCCCACAGGTGAGACCCTCTTGACTTCTCTGTCAAGAAATTTCTTCCAAGTTTATACATTAACCAGGGAATACAGTAGGGGGAGAAGGTTAGGAAATCTCAGATTACTTACGAGAGACAAAAAAATGGCATTACGGTGGATGTATACAGTTTCTCAAGGAAATGAGCAATCTCTTCTTTGATGGAATATGTGAAAGCTACACTGGAAGGAATAATTAGATTAAATGGTGATGTAAACTGGAAAGGAAGCATTACTTCCTGCACTACACCAAATGTCTTACAGGTGTCAGCAGGACCCACCAGCTTAGTAATTAGGGTGTTTTAACTGTCTCCACTTAACTACGTGCAAGTGATTGAAAGCGGGAGTTTCACGGGGGTCCTGGGACCAGGAGAACGTTTGGGTGAAACGAGCTTTGTTCTCCATTACTAGAGTAAAATAAAAAACAGGATTTATGATAAATGGATGTTGTAATGGCTTCTTTTTTACCCTACATGGCCCAGGGCTCTACTAGCCCCAGAAGCCTTGTGACCCCAAAGAGAGCATACACATGGGGGGCCCTGAGGGCAGAGCTGGAGTCCAGAGCACTGACTGAAGAGTCAGCAAAGTTTTGCCAAGACCTGGCTCTTCCACTAAGAAGGTGCGCAGTCATGGGAAAGCAAACTGGGACTACCTGATGCACAAAGGGGACAGGGTGACATTCCTGAGGCACAGAGGTATCTGCTGGGCAAGGGAGGCACCATCACATGATGAAAGCACTTCAGCTTCGTAGCCAGGGACCCTTACATTCTAGCCCGGGCTCAGCCACTTGCAATGTGGGATGGGTGACTTTAGGCAAGCAACTTGTCCTCTCAGCTGCCTTGTATGAGAGCTTGAGTATCATAAGACCCACATCGCAGTCCTGCTGAACAGTGGCTGAGTAGGTCTCTCTAACATGGTCGCAATAACAAAGCTCAAATAGATGGACACATTGGCTCTCCCGTTTCCAAAAAGTCAGTCTGTTACTTCATTCTTTCATTTGGCAAACATGTACTGAGTGCCTACTATGCACCTGGCCCAGATTATATGGCAGTCAGCAAGGCAGCCATGGTACCTGCCCTCATGAGCCTTAGTCTATGTGAGATAGGGGAGCACAGATTTCACATAAATAGACAAGTCTGTGAAAGAAAATGCATAGTCCTGTGAAAGCAGTTAACGGGGAGTGTTATTTAGATGATGGAGCTCAAAGAAGGCTGCTCTGAGGAAGTGACATTTACGCTGAGACTTAAAGAACGAGTTGGCATAATCCAGGGGAAGTGTGGGCAAAAGATTACTCCAGATTGTGGGAAGAGTATGTGAAGGCTCAGAGGTGGAAGGGGCTTGGAAATGAGAGAAGGCAAGGACAGCTAGAGTTTTGTTAACATGGGGAAGAAAGGTGTGCGGTGAGGCTGGTGAGGTGAGCAGAGACCAGCTCAAATGGAGTTGATTCTACACACAAGGGGGACACGTCTCCCCAGACTCCTTATTTGGGACAGAGTCCCCGCCTGAGTCCCTGGCTCGATGATTACCAAGGCAACCTGGGAGAACAAACAATGCCTGGGATGGAAAGGGAGACCTGTATCCCAATCTCAGATTTGCCACCTAATCCTCGTAAAGTATATCTTAAGCTTCATTTCTTTTTTTTTTTTATTGAAATATAGTTGATTTACAATGTTGTGTTAGTTTCAGGTATACAGTACAGTGATTCAGTTATACTTGTATATATATATATATTCTTTTTCATATTCTTTTCCATTATAGGTTAAGATATTGAATATATTCCCTATTGTTGTTTATCTAATTTACATATAGTAGTGTGTATCTGCTAATGCCAAACTCCTAATTTATCCCTCCTGCCCTTCCCCTTTGGTAACCGTAAGTTTGCTTTCTATGTCTGTGAGTCTGTTTCTGTTTTGTAAATAAGTTCATTTGCATCATATTTTAGATTCCACATATAAGTGATGCCATATATTTGCCTTTATTTGACTTACTTCACTTTGTATGATAATCTCTAGGTCCATCCATGTTGCTGAAAATGGTAGTATTTCTTTTTTGTGGCTGTGTAATATTCCATTGTGTACATACACCACATCTTCTTTATCCATTCACCTGTTGCTGGACACTTAGGTTGCTTCCACGTCCTGGCTGTTGTCAATAGTGCTGCTATGAACATTGGGGTGCATGTATCTTTCCAAATTATAGTTTTCTCTGGATATATGCTCAGGAGTGGGATTTCTGGATCATATAACAACTCTATTTTTATTTTTAAGGAAACTCCATACTGTTTCCTGTAGTGGCTGCACCAATTTACATTCCTACCAACAGTGTAGGAGGGTTCCCTTTTCTCCACACTTTCTCCATTTAGCTTCATTTCTTGATGCCTCAGTTTCCCTCTGCCCAAACAAGACGCATTTGGGGAAAATCATCCAACCTAAAAGTCTCAGATTCCAAATGTCAATTTCTTGCCAACTCTCTTGGGTGTCACAGACATCAGGACAGTCACTTCCAGGAACAAAGAGGAAGGAACATCTGCTCTGTTCAGTCCTGCCCTGAACTGCTCTGTTCACTGCCATCCCTGGGAAGTCTCAGGGTAAGTGCTTAGGAAGGGGAAGCAGACACCAGGGCCCCATGGAGAATGCACTGTCGGTAAGGTAAACAGCTGTCAGGGACAGAATGACAGTATTCAGGGCCCTTGCCGGCCTTTGGGGAAGAGAGAGAAGCACTCTGCTCCCCAGGAGTGGAGTCAGCAATGTGATCCCCCAGGGCGGAGCCTCCCTGAGGACACCTGGAACAAAGACGCCCTTAGATTTCACTTGGTCCTGCTCTATTCTGTAATCATTTTAGCTTGCAGTCTACCAGTGCTTAGATTAACCAAACTGCTAGTGATATTGGCTGGGTGGGCACAGGCTAAGTCAGGTGGAAAGTTAAGCCATTATCCAGATGAGTCAAATCTTGCAAAAGGAGAAAGAGTACTAAATGGGGGCCTGGTGCAGCTTGGCTCCCTGTAAACATCAGCCTAACCAGATCACTGCTCAGC
The DNA here is from genome assembly GCF_028021215.1 of Eschrichtius robustus. Classification (NCBI taxonomy): domain Eukaryota; kingdom Metazoa; phylum Chordata; class Mammalia; order Artiodactyla; family Eschrichtiidae; genus Eschrichtius; species Eschrichtius robustus. Next base: position 52,234,304 of record NC_090826.1, read on the forward strand.
TCTCCGTGTCACTAGCGTAGAAGATCACATTATTCCAAGAGATCAATTAGGATCTAAAACAAAAGAACATCATTCCCCAAGCAAGGATTCATGGAGAGTTGCAATGTGCTAACCCTATGTTGAAGCCTAGAGCAACAAAATCATAGCCTCTGTCTCTGAGAATCAGAGTTTATACCTTAGCTGGGCAAATAAGACCAAGTGGCAAACAGGAATCAGCAAATTGTAAAACAGTCCCTCTAACTACAATATGCTCCTAATTGTTGTGGGGTTTAAAAAATGAAGCAGCCAGTAGCGCTGGGGTTGAAGAGGACAATTTTTAGAGGTAATAGGGGCTTAAAGAAGGAGAAAGATTCCAGTACAAAGGAAGGAAGAGGATAATCCCAATGGTGAATTAGATCAACAAAAGCAAGAAGGTAAGAAAGAACATAGAGAATTTGGGAGAAAGCAAGGAGCCACTACTAAGAAAGTGCTAGAAGTTTAAAAACTCAAAATCCAGTCCAATTTGAAGTCCCAGCCAGTAGTGGACCTTGACAAAGGTGCTCTGTTATGGGTTTAATCGTGTCCCCACCCCTAAAAACAATATGTTGAAGTCCCAGCCCCCCGTGCGTGTGAATGTGACTTATTTGTAAATGAGGCCTCTGCAAATGTAATGAAGTTAAGTCATCCGGGGTGGATCCTAATGCAACATGACTAGTGTCCTTATAAGAAGGAGAAAGTGCCTTGTAAAGACAGAGGAGAACAGGGAGAACACCTTGTGAAGATGGAGACAGAAATTGGAGTGATGCAGCTGCAAGCCAATGGATACCAAAGATGGCACCAGAAGAGTCTAGGAAGAGTCTAGGAAAGATTCTCCCCTACATGTTTCAGAGGGAGAAGGAAACTGCCAACACTTTGATTTGGGGCTTCTAGCCTCCAAAACTGTGAGACAATACATTTCTGTTGTTTTAAGCCATCCAGTGTGTGGTACTTGTTACAGCAGCCCTAAGACACTAATACACACTCTCAAACATTCATTTAGTGTTAGTAAAGATGCAACCGTCCGTCACAGAGACAACGTAAAGTATATGAAATGACCCCAGCGCTTTGCACTCCCCAGAAGGAATTACGTTGCCAGATGAACAGATTGTATCCCCGTACCCTGGAGAACTTGGCAGAAAAGGAGGTAGCAACTCCTCTCCGAGAAAGAATGCGGGGGACAGTTTGGTTCACGGGTGAAGGTAGAAGTTTTAGAATCAAATAGGTCAAGACTGAGCCCCACTCTGCTTCCTACAGCCTGTGAAACCTTGGCCGAGTTCCCTCTCTGGGCCTCCATCTTTTCAGCTATAAAATGGAGATGGTAACTGAACGTAGCTCCTAGAAGCAATTGACTTTTAAAAGAAATAATGCACGCAAAGTCCTCAGCCCGGAGCCTGGCCCTCACATCCCCAGTCTCAAGCTTGACCCTGAGGGCCTCCCAAAGTCACACACTTCTTTCCACAGCTGGGCTTTGTCCCTACAACCCTCACAGGCTTCAGCCTCAACCAAAACACCTGCATCCATCTCCCCTTACCAGAATTCCTCTCAGCCTCAGGGCCCGTTCCTCTCCCCTTGGCATCTTCCTCCTCTGAAACCCTCTAACACATAATTGCCATTGCCACCATGAGACACCAAGAGACAGCTTGTCTATTTTTTCAATAGGCTCTGCCCTCCACCCTAGGTTGTTACTCCCATTAAAAGCCAAAGAAAGAGAAAAAGAAAGGACACTTCCATTCTTCAATGTTTCCTCTAACCAGACCCCATCCTGAGCACTTTACGTTCTTTATTATTATTTCATTTCCCTTAATTCCATTCTCAAGGCACCTCTCTAATGAATGTCTCTAACTTCTTCATCTCCTCCTGCTAGAATACTCCTGCGACATAGTAGGTGCTCAATAAAAGCTGTTCTATGTGCTCATACTTTCAGTTCGTCACTGAGTCAGCAGGAGAGAAGAGCCAGAGAAAAGAAAGAGAGCCTCCTGTGTCTCTGGGAATTTGTTCAGTGCTGCAGCCAGCAAAAATGGAAGGTGTTTCTCCTTTTGAAACTGGCTTGGGAGCACAGAATTTCCACACGAGTCCCCGCCTAGTGACCTGATCCCACCCTTCTTCCCATGCTGCTGACCCCTGCCAAGCTCACCACCAAGAGAATAATCTTATTATTGGTAACCTCTTCCCAACATGCCCGCACCACAGGACGTCCTGCCCATTCGGCCGTCGGGCCTTATTAGTACCCGTTGCCGCGTGCTGGGGTGTAACTGGATCCCGAGCCGTGTGCTAAATGCTCCATCTGGAGATACTCTCCCTGAACACTGATGAGGGCTGCTCCCTCCTCATCCTGAAAGGTCTTCTGCAGAATGGCTCAGGTTTCCAAAACCTGCTCGTAATGAAAATATCACCCATGGCCCGAGGCTGCTCAGCCCTACACAGGAGAACCAAACACAGAATGGCAGAGACTTACCCTTCCCAGTCTCATTCTTCATATGGGCACTCTGAGAGCAAGCTTATTCATTCTCTGTCTTCTGAAAGATTTACTCAACAAATATATATTGAACAGCAACTATGTGCCAGACATCGTTCTGGTCCTGGGGTTAATAGCGGCAAAAAAAAAAAAAAAAAACGAAAAAAAATCTCTGCTTTGTGGAGCTTATGTTCCAGCAGAGAGAGATACAGAATAAATTTTATTTTGAAAAAGTAAATTATAGAAATTTTGTATTTTAGTTTGCTAAGGCTGCTATAACAAAGTACCACAAATTGGGTGGTGCAGACAATAAAAATATATTGCCTCACGGGAGGCTGGAAGTCTGAGATCAAGGTGTGTGCAGGGTGGGTTCCTTCTGAGGACTGTGAATGAAGGATGAGCTCCAGGCCTCTCTCCTTGACTTGCCAGCCTCCGTCTGCTCCCTGGGGCTCTTCACATCATCTTTCTTCTATGTGTACCTCTATGTATACTTTCTATATTCTCCCTTTTTTAAGGACACCAGTCATGCTGGGTTAGGCCCTATCTGATTGACCTCATTTTAACCTGATTACCTCTGTAAAGACCCCATTTCCAAATAAGGTCACATTCTGAGGTACTGGGGGTTAGGACTTCAACATATGAATTTGCGGGGTGGGGACACAATTCAGCCCATGAGAACGTTAAAGTAACATTCTAATTTAGAATTACAACTAAGTAATATAGCTAATTAACACTGTAGCTTAGTAATAAGTTAAATAAATTAGAAAAATAAAGCAGGTAAGGGAGATCAGAGGGCTAGCGCATGAGGGAGCATTAGTAAACAGGTGGTCAGGAAAGAACATTCTAGGCATAAAGGGAAGCCAGAGTAAATGCCCTAAGGCAGGAACAGGACTGGAAGATTCTAGAAAAGCAGAGAGACTCATGTGGCTGTAGCAGACAGGACAAAGGGGAGAGTAGTAGGAGATGAGGTCAGATGGGAGAGGGGAGGGGGCAGACCGCGGACTTAAGCTGTAGCATGAACAGAAGCCTTGGGGAGGTTGAGAGAAGCACAGGATCTGGTTCTGCTGTAGTATGTAAAGAACTGTTCTCCTGGAAAGTTTGGTGTTGGATAAAGAAATTGATCTTCACGATCAATTCGCTTCTGCAGCTTTCCCAGGGCTTGCCACATCTTTTGCTGCATTGACCCTTTGGCCCAAGACCCTGTACTCCGGGGCACTAGTGCAGGATTTTTATGAGACTGCATCTTTCTGAGTCTCACAGACACATTTCTTCAGACTTCTTGGACCGCAAGCATCACAGGCCTTCTGCTGCACATACCAAACTGGCCTCCACAGACCAAAGCGTTTTAATGTTCCACCATGGGGCTCCACTTGGTCTCTTGTTTCCACGTCATACTGCAAAGGCAAAGAGAAGGGAGCCAGCCTCTGAGCTAGCACCAGAGATAATAAACGTTTCCAAAATGGCCTTCTTAGGGAACAGACGCCTATAAAAGCTTTTACTAACAAGACAATAAAAGGTGGAAACAGTTATGTTCCAAGACGTGGCCAAGTGGCATGTCATTAGAGGCAACAGTGTTTGCTTCTGAGAGTCTTCACCCACTCCCAGAGGAGTCTGGAAATTCCCTCACTTCTGAGTCTGCTGACCTTGCCCCCAACAGGTAGCTGTTTATCTTAAGAATCAATAACATGGACTGAGGGCCCACCCTGTGCCAGGCATGTTATAAACACGAACTCATTTAATCTTCACAGATATTACTATTCCCATTTTACAGATGCAGAAACTGAGCCTCAGAGTAGTTATTTTGCCAAAGATCACACTCATAAGCTAGTGAGTGATGGAGTTGGGTCTTAAACCCAGGTTTGGGTGATTTCAAAGCCTGTTCACCCCACTGATACATCTTGCTGCTGCCCAGAAACTCCATTTGCAGAGTAAATGTCTCCCTTTGATACTTACTCTCATTTAATATGCATGTGAAAAGTTTCCTTGTCTGTTTCCTTTCTCTCTCTGATTAAAAAGCTTATCCCACTATAAAATTCTAATTTAAAAAATTTAAAATAGTATCCTACTGTTTCTTTAATAACCATCTTCCATATTACTTCTCTATGAATCTTTTACTGAGAGCCCCATTCTCCCAACAAAAGCTAGATGTATTATCTCTATACTTTGAAACACTAGTCAAATTAACATGAATTTGGAATCAAATGGACTTGTGGTCATAGCCAATGTCTGTGACATTGAACAAGTTATTTACCTCCCCTGAATCTCACTTCCTCATAAATACAATAGGGATTAAAATTCCTACCTCATATGGTTTTCATAAGGATTAAAGGAAATAATGTTTGTAAAGCAGCTGGCCAATAGTAGTTGCTCATTAAGGGCCTTCCCCCACTGTCTTATGACCCTGAGAACATGGCTCCTTATAGAACAACTATTAGTGGCTTGCCTTTGAAAGTATGGCCTGTGTCTTACACATTTTTGTAGCTGCCATTGTAATAGCTCATAGTCGGTGCTCTAGAAATGTTTATGGAATGAGTTTAAGTTGCAATTTACTAATCTTTCAAGAAAGAAAGAAAGAGAAAGAGAGACAGGAACGGAGGAAGGAAGGAAGGAATGAAGGAAGGAAGGGAAGGAGGGAAGGAGGAAGGGAGGGAGGGAGGGAGGGAAAGGAGAGGAAAGGAAGAATATCCCGCCAAGGGAATGAGAAACCCACAGATGGAGGCCCACACAGCCAAGGAGCTTGATGAATCACAAGGGCAAATTCATCAGTTTTCTACAATTTTCAAGAGCTCGCCGCATCAGGGGCTGCATCCCTTGTTGTCCACATACCTCAAGCACACAAACATTTGATTTTTAATGGATAAGTGGCAAAAGATGGGAAATTTAGGCAAAGCCTCCCTGCATGTGTTAGAACCAGGACCACTGTGAAGAGTTATCTCTGTAAGTATCAAGACGTTCCATCTTGCTCCTTTTCCCCCACCTCCCCATGAAATCCCCCAATAGGCAGGTCGTGGCGCAAGTCAGGTTAGGTTCCTCTTACGCCTCTTGGCAAGGGAATACCTAGTTCCAGGCAGAGCTGCGGGGCTCTGCTTCCTCTCAATCTGCTGATAGTAAGTGAGGGAGAAGAAATGGAGCCCTCTGTTCCCACTCCTTCTAAGTCAATTAGAACGTGCTGATTTCCCTAACAGGATTATCTCTGTCCCTCCCCAGAGCCTTTCCCATTAATGAAGTCATCAGTGATGTCGCCTGTATTCACACGTTGGACTCCTCCGTAGCACAGAGGTCAGTTAGCAACCTCAACAACCAAAGGCACAGTTCATAATTCTTACCTTTAATGTCATGTTTACGGCCATTTTGCTCCCTCCAAAAAAAAGTGTTTTAACACTAATGGAAATACCTCTTTTTCTGTGTGAGCGTCATTCCATATTTTACCACTAGTCTCAGGTATGAGGCAACGTGGGTTATTTCTAGCAATGCCAGGCAAGACAAGAGAAGCAACAGGGGTGTGTTCCATTCATGGGGTGACAAAGAGTGTTCTCCAACCCTCACCCCAATCCATTAGAAACTTGGAAATAATGGATGAGACAAACTAGAAAATCCATAATTTATGGGAAAATTTAATCATATGTAAGCAGAGATTGAGACATGTATCTATAAAAGTATTAGTAAAGGATACTGGAAATCCCACAAAGCCCTCACTGTAGTCAGAGTGATCTTCCTAAACCACAAATACGATTACTTCACAACCTGCTTACGACTTTTCAATCACTTCCCGCTGCTGTGAGGACAAAGTCCTACATCCCTAACACAGGCTACGAGACCTTTCAGGCTTGCCTCCCTGCCCCCTCACCTCCTATCTCCACTGTGCTACACACACCCATACACACAGTGCACATAAACGCACACATACACCTGCACAGGCCTACACACACATTCACTAACACATACACACAGACGCTCACTAATACATACAGATACACAAACACTTGCACACATATGCAAACACACGTGTGCGCACACACAAGCACAAGCACACGTGCATACTCTCCACCTACTCCTATTGATCTTTCAGTCCCCAGAGCAGATGTCACTTCTTCCAGGAAGCCTTCCCAGAAACCTTAAATATAGATTAGACGCCTTTCCTATGATTCCCATGCACTTTGTACTTTACTGTCTTAACCTTTCTACACTGTTTTGTAATTGCTTGTTTACCTGCCTAGTTCCCCTAACTAGACTACGGGGTAAGGATGGTGTATATACTGTCTACCATTGTAGCCCTGGGGTCTAGGACAGGGACTAACTCAATAAATACTTGTCAAATTAAATTTAATTGAAGAGACTGAATTTAATATGAGCTGGAAAATCTTAGGCAGGCCTAGCATATAGTAGGTGTACAATAAATATTTGTCATATTGAACTGAATTAAACTGAAAATGACTTGGATAATCTCAGGAAGGCAAACTGAGATTAATTGTATTTCAAGAAGTTAATAGCTGGTTAATAGCATCAAATAATATTGCCATGTGTGATGAAAGATGGTCTTCACCAAAAGGGAAGGGTCATAGTGGAATAGGGGGAAAAAAACCCCAAAAAAACCTAGAGGGAAGAACTGGCTATTTTGACCCAGCTCTGTGCAAGAGAAAGTCAGGGGATCAACCACTGACTCCAGCCGGCCGCCGGGCTGGAGAAGGTGCTCTGCTGCGGGCAGAGGACTCCTCAGCACCTCAAGATGCTTGGCCTCCTCTTCTCAGATGCACTCTTCACCAAATAGCCCATAAAGTTTCCCTGTACATTGCCTACCGGGAGACCATGTGCTGACCCCAACATTCCTGCCCCTTCAGCAGCTCTGTCTCTCATTGAAAATGAATAAATTGGCTCAGCTCATGAACTGGTCTCCTAGAAGCCAGGCTAGTAGGAATCCACCCCGAACCCTGCTTCATTCGGAGTTTAAGAACAAATATCAGGTTTCTAAGTTTATAGAACTTCCCAGCCTGAGCAGTGCCTGGGTCCCCCAGAACACACTGCTGTCTCATTTCTTTTTTTTTTTTTTTTTAATTTTATTTATTTATTCATTTTTGGCTGTGTTGCGTCTTCATTGCTGCGCACTTGCTTTCTCTAGTTGCAGCGAGCAGGGGCTACTCTTCGTTGCGGTGCACACTTCTCATTGCAGTGGCTTCTCTTGTTGTGGAGCAGGGGCTCTAGGCACGCGGGCTTCAGTAGTTGTGGTTCGCGGGCTCTAGAGCGCAGGCTCAGTAGTTGTGGCGCACGGGCTTAGTTGCTCCGTGGCATGTGGGATCTCCCCGGACCAGGGCTCAAACCCGTGTCCCCTGCATCGGCAGGTGGATTGTTAACCACTGCACCACCAGGGAAGCCCTGTCTCATTTCTTCTAGATACAATGAAAAGCAAACCTAAGACCCAGGGATCACAGGGGATGAGGGAACTGACTCTGCCCCAGAAGCTGGCCATCCTGAGGCAATCAGACCATGAAGGGACTGCCTGAGCCCAGGAAATGGCAGACGTTCAGGGGAGTCAGATCAGGTCCAGAGATACAGTCTCTGGTGGTGGGAATCTGGCATCTGGGCTGGGGTATCCAGCAGTCTGAAGTTGTGGGAAGTGGAACAAATAAGCATTGAGCAGGACTTTGGGGCAAGACTCTCTCTGGGGTCAGACAGTGTAAGGAGCCTGGAACAATAATAACATCCTAATACTGGCTTCCATTTGTTGGACACTGACTACATTCCAAGCAATATCCTTGGTGCTTGATAAACATTATCTAATTTAGTCTTCCAACAGCCCTATGATCTAGGTACCAACAGCACCCTAATTTACAATGAAGAAACCACTCTGGATACAATACTGAAGTTGTCAATATATTAGCATGAATGATAATGCAATTGCCAATATTTGGCTGTCGTTTACCTACCAAGAAAATGGCAGTTTCATGGGGTCCAGCCCAATCGTTGCTATAGGGATGGTTGGCCCAGGAACCTAGTTAGGATTGAATGCGTTGGTGGGAGTGAACAGAGAAGACAGAAGTGAAATAGAGGAGGGGTCAGTAGGATGCAACCCGCTGGGATTCGAGGGAATGATGGCTGCAGTGTGGACAAGTCCCAAGTGTGCCATTGTCAAGGCCCAGGCAAGTCATGGCGGGGTTTCTGACCAAGGGGGCTGGTCACACAGACAAGCCAGGTGTTGTTTACCAGTCAAGTCACAAGAGAAGACTGAGCTGCCCCCTTTCCCGATACCCAGAGGCCCAAACAGCCACTCACGTCTCTGTGGCCCTTGCTGAGCCTCTTTCTGTGAACAGAAATCAGATCACATGTTGCCTGGAGTCAGATATGTGACCAGACTCGGTGCACTGTGCAAGATTTCATCGATGATGAAAATAACTTTCTCCTGCTGCATTTAACATCTGGTGTCACAGATTTTTGCTGAGAGCCATAAAATCACTAACTTGCAGAGAAAACCTCATTGTTGAAAAATACACTTATGGAGGGGCGGGTGGCAGCCAGCTCTGGGCCTGCCTCAGTGTTAAAGGCGGCCCTTTGTCTCCTGGGAGGATGAGGAATTTCACGAGGCCTCAGGAGGAATCGGGAGGCAGTAGAAAGACTTACCTGGGCTAGTGACTCTGTCACTGAATAGCTGAGGGAACTTGGAATGGTTCCGTAACTTTTCTGAACTTCCGTTTTCGTATCTACAAAAAAAAAGTGAGGATAAAAATAGCCACCTGCTAGGGTTACTGTGTAGATTCAATGACATAACACATGTGACAGAGCCTGGCACAAGAGTAAATGTTACCTTCTTCTCCTTTTCTTTTCCTTTTCTTTTTTTGCTCTCTGACATTTCCTTTCAGACCCCAGTCTGCCTGTGCACTGTGGCATTTGTCAAAGACTTGTCCATGTAACTCTCCTTCAAGCTTGGCCCCAGTTGGTCCACCTGGGCCCCTGCACTCTGCTTGGGGTGGAGGTGCTGATGTCCTGGTCTGTCTCCACCAGTAAAATGGAAGTTCTTTGGGGAAAGAGACTGTGCCCATTCACCAGTGGCTGGCACACAGTAGAGGCTCAGGAGTTGGCTGAATAGAGGAGTGGACTGTATGATGTCAAGAAAAAGCTGGAAAGGAGAAGGTGGTGCCACGATACCTTATGTGCACCAGCACTTACTCAGCAAGCTCCTGCACCATCCAGGTCTGGTGTTAGGCCTGGGGATACAGGGATTAGGTGATAAGATGGGGTGAGCCACAGGGACACTTGGTTTAGCTGGTAAGTGAAGGCTGAGACCAGAAGGACCACTCTTTGTAACTCGTCATTCGGACAAGAGGGATCACTCTCTTACTTGTCATTCTCTCGGCTGCCTTCGAAATTCACATTAAGTCTAATTCCCCTTGTGTCTAAACGTTGCCGTGGGCAGAGTGTGAGAAGGGAGCATCTTGATGGAGTTGACCATGCCCTTGTTGTTCCCCACAGCATGGTCTTGACTTTGACCCACCCCAACTGGTGTAGATGTTTACTCAGAGCACATTCAATCTCCCGTATCTCTCTCTCTCTCTGTCTCTCCCTCCCTCCTCCTCTCTCTCTCCCTCTCTTTCTCCATCTCAATGTGTATCTTTCTATCTCTGAGCATGTGTGTACGATCTCCCATACACTCTTGTGTTTCTGTCCTCTCTCTCTGTCTCTCTCTGTTTCTCTGTTGCCCTGCCTCTGTCTCCCCATCTCTCTGTCTGTGTCTCTGCGTAGGTATCTCTCTCTTCTCTCTCTCTCAGTCTGTATCCGCCCTCCTCTCCCCTCCCCTTTCCCCTCCCACCTCCCTCCCAGCTTCTCCCTACTTGAGCCACTCCTCCAACTGTCTGGGGTCCCACACAGCCCAGCCACTCTGCACATGCTTTTAACTCTCCCTTATTATCTTTGCCGTTGCCATTTTTGGCTGTGGGCCATGGCAAGCAGAATGTGAGAAAGCAAAAACTAATGAGTTTCTTCAAGAGAAGATAGGGAGCTTCTGTTATTTCATTTAGTCCTCAAGAGTTTAACTTCTGGCACTTTCATCACATCTCCAAATGGTAAGTGAAGGTTGTTACTTTTCAATTTGGTTGGGCTGTGTAGCACATTTCATCAATTAAAATGCACCCTTGGTGCAAAATCACAACAGGGCCGGCAGGAAGGGTGCTAGTGTATGAGAAATTCTTTTTTTCAAAATTACCTTTGTTCCATGTAGTTGAGATCTGTTCAAGGCAGCCTTATGCTCCAAACAACAACACCGTTCATGGAAAGCAACACGTGCACAATCCATGGCAATGCATCGCCCTGACTGGCTGAACCTATAGGACCAGGCAGGCCTGGTTGAGCACAGTCTCTGAATTTAGCTCTGGCTCTGCTAACTGGCCTCCCAAACTATGGAGTAACCTGGGCCAGTCACTCAACCTGCTTGGACCCTCCTGACTCACCCATCCCTTATCCATAGGCCACAGGAGGAATTCCCTAACTGGGAAGATCTTCAGAAGAGGCAATGAATGAATGAAAGAAGGAAAGAAAGAGAGAGAGAGAGAGAGAGAGAGAGGGAAGGAGAAAGAAAGAAAGAAAGAAAGAAAGAAAGAAAGAAAGAAAGAAAGAAAGAAAGAAAGAAAGAAAGAAAGAAAGAAAGAAAGAAAGAAAGAAAGAAAGAAAGAAAGAAAGAAAGAAAGAAAGAAAGAAAGAAAGAAAGAAAGAAAGAAAGAAAGAAAGAAAGAAAGAAAGAAAGAAAGGAGGAAGGAAGGGAGGAAGGAAGGGAGAATTAACAGGATAATAAGCTTCACCAACTTCCCTCATATTCATTCATTCAACAGGTATTGACAGAACACTTACTGCATGCCAGGTACTATGCTGGTCTCAACATTTGGAAACATTAGGTCCAAAGATTTCAACCTTTCTCTCCATCCTTTCCTGCCAAATAGGGGATGATTAATTTGAATCATCATGAAAGATATCCCCTGCAACCTCGCATTCTTTCTACCTTTAAAAATTGCTTGAAGGGAGAACTAAGGACGCACCTTTCAAAAAATTATTGTTGTTTCCTGGTTATAAATGTAACACATTTATTATAACAGAATATAAATTAGTCCCAATCCCTCCTTCCAAAGGTCACCACTGTTTTCAAAGGAAAGTTATCTTTAATGTCACCAGAAACCAGTAAGGCCTACTAACAAAGAGCTGAGTCCCAGAGAGAAAACCGAAATTTAATTTGGCACATGAACTGAGCACCTACCTTACACGGGGGCTGTTCTGGAGCTACGAAATTAGTATAGTAGGGTCTTGCCCTTCTAAGGCTTGGGAAACAGTGACTTATTGGTAATTTTTACCCGGATGTTCTAAACCCGGGTCCCTAAACCAAGACTATAATTGGGGAATGGGCTACATATCCAATTGTCAGTGCAAGTGTTTTACTCCTTCTCAAGTGTCTTCCCCAGTCCACTCTTCCCACTATGAGTGCCTCTCCATCACCATAGTTCACTCCTTCCCACTCTGACTCTTTCCCCGGTGTTGCACTTTCAGAAATTGTGACTGCTTGACAGCCTTATCCTTGTGCAATGTCAAAGAGATTAACAGTAACATCTTGGGCAGGATGTGAATGGTGGAAGAAAGCAGGGTGGAAGATGACTGACACCGCACTTTTACAAGGCTCCCGCAGCTGCTGCCTTCTTACGTCCTGGGAACGGCTGTTGATAAATGCTCTGGACTGGGCAGGATGTGAAAAACATCTCATGTCTGTCCCCAAAGGGTGTTGCTCAAAACTGTAGTCCCTCACAATACTGAAGGAGGGGAAAGTGGTAGTCAAATTTGGGAAGTGCTTCAGGCCACATCCTGGTCACAAAGTATATTAACACACAGAAGGCTCTGAGAAATCTGCTTAACTCACTGTACCCCAGCAACTCCCACACATCTGACCATGCATGTTAAAAACACTCAGGAACATTCTAGGGAACTGGTTGTGGGACATAAGTGGCAGTTATTGTTATTGTCTAAGTTATTCATATTGATATTATGTGAATATTATAAGGAGAAACATTGGATCTGGTGTTATTAACAGAATCCTCCTCTACTATTACCACTGCCAAAGTCATTATCATTGTTGTAGACAAGGTCATCACTAGTCTGGCCCCTGCCCAGTTCAATGGCCTCATCTCCCAACCACGCCGCCCTTCAGCCTTCCCAGATTGCTTGAAATGCCCCCAAAAGCACATGTGCTTTTGATTGCTCTTTCACTGAGGTGCTCATCTTAATTATCTGTGCAGCCAACTCCTACCCATCCTTTAAGGCTCAAATTTTCTCCACCGTGGAGCTGACCTTGAACCCTCCAGGAGAGGGACACCCTTCCTTGTTCCTTCTGGCATTTTGCATATTCTTCATCCACTGAGTAGGATTGTTTGTTTCCACATCTGTCTTTGCTGCCAAGCTGGGAACTCCCAAAGGACAGAGACTGTGTCTTATTCATCTTTGTATTCATAGGATTAGTAGAGTGACTGATTCACAGATGTTTCCAAACTAAAAAGGATGAAAATGAACCTGAACCCAGAGATCAGGCAGATCCCAGTTAAAGGGACAAATGAAGAAGATGCTTGAAGTAGGGGAAGATGTAGACAGCAGCTGGCATTTGGATGCTTTGTAAGTGACATCCTGGTTTTAGTAAAGTCTCTCAACAGCATTGGCAATTTCCAGACATGTGGGTGGTCTGTAGGGAGGGATTGGAGACTAGGTTCCCAGGAAACTAAACTTCAGACAGAACAGCAGGAGGTCAGGTTGAGGTAAGCCCTAGAAAAACCAGGGGAACTCAGAGGCAAATCTGAGTCATTGAGAACTAGTCATTGGATTGATTGAACTAATGGCCCAGAATTCCTTAAACTCCCCTTAAATAGGGAGAGGATTGAATCCAGATTCTGGGGCAAGGCTGAGCCCACAGGTGCAGATAAGTGGCTGCACCTGGGGGATTAGAGGACTCCAGGGACAGGATCAGCCATGCTGATCATTAAGGCTTCCAGGTGCTTCTCTCTACATGACCCTGCTAAGGTTTGCCTCTGTCTTTATGATTCAACCTCAGACTCCCCACACACGGTGGATTTCTACTGGGTTGGCCAAAAAGTTCGTTCGGGTTTTTGTGCCATCTTACAGAAAAAACCCAAACGAACTTTGTGGCCAACCCAATACATTCAGAACCCCAGGCCAGAAATGTGGCTTCAACCTACTTTTAAAATCATTTGTGCCCTAGAGTTTACATCCCCGAATCAGATGCATGGAGTTGTAATCCAAAGATCTGTTCACCACCACAAGCTCAAAGCCAGGTTGGGAGCCTCAGTGACTGACCAACACAGTAAAAACCATCTATCCAAATAGTTTTTGGATGAAATTAAGATGGATAATAAATATCAGTGGGATTCTTTCAAAATTTAAAAAAACTGTTCATTTTCTTTTAATGGCTGAACCAAGTATCTGTAACAATCAGAATACTAAACGGAAAAATTCAAGAGATTCAGATCAAGCTAAGAGGATTTGAAATGAGCTTCTAAAAATGGGGGAAATAGATTCTAATTAAATCCTAAAGTCCCAAATCCATATCTGGATTGCAAACTGTGAAAGGAAAGGCAGACCACACTGGTTCAGGATGATCCTGTTGACAGTGCAGGTAACTGTTGGGGAACTGTCCATAAAGTAAGAAAAGAGGCTGGAAAGGTCTAAAGTTATACATTATTCAGTGGAAATTCTAAAGGAGGGGAGAGGATTTCCTGGTTTTCTTTTTTTTTTTTTTTTTTTTTTTTTTTACTTTATCAATCTGAGCTCCAGAGAGCAATGAAAGAGATAGAAATAATGGAAGATTGGATGGGTGGAGGATGGATGGAAGAATAGATAGATGGATGGAAGGATAGATGGATGAGTGGATGGGTGGGTGGATGGATGGAGGGAGGGAGGGAGGGAGGGAGGGAGGGAGGGAGGGATGAGTGGGTAGGTGAGTGGATGGATGGGTAAGTGGATAGGTGGGTAACATTTTTGAAATGTGGATAAAGTGGGTAAGGTTCTAGTTCAGGCACTTGCTTTGTGTTTTCCCCAAAAGGCCACCCATACTTTCCCAAAGTAGTTGTGCTTTTCGGATTTGTCAGAACAAATTCCATATGCAACTCAAATGTGAGCTGGAATCAGTCTGTCCTTTGAGATTCTAATAACATTGCTGAGACACTACCTCCACTCCATTCTACATCAAATCTAATACTCTCCCCAAGATTGCTGTGGATTCCAGGGTTTAAATGTTCTTGATCTGTTGCTACTCAGATTTTCTGCTCCTACTAAATCTAGAAAGCATTCTTGCTCCTCCTCCAGTGTCTGTACTCTTCTCTCTGTTCCATGCTGACTCAAATATACAGTTTCACCTCTTTCCGTGGTTTACCCCAAACACCACTCCTGAACAGTTTACTGAAAATATAGAAGAACAGTGATGGGTGGTCATGAAACAGAACAACACACAGATAGGGTAAGAATCACTGTTAAGCAATTAGATGTTCCTGTTCTTAAAATCTCTCGGCCATACCCACAACTGGGAATTTCTCACTTCTCCTCAGAATCCCTGGCCTCCTGCCATGGTTATCTCCCCCTCTGTCCTTCGATTCCTCTTATATTTTTCTTCTCTGTCTACTCCCAACCTAGCACATACCCATTTATTTCACGTCCATTTAGCTCTCTCTTCATCTCTTCCCCGCAACTCCTCCCAGCTACACCTCAGAGGCTCTGTGATCAAACACACCCATGAAAGTGTGTCCGGGACAAAGGCTTCTCTCTCTCTTGACAGGGATTCTACTCTTTGTCTCAAAGTAGCGGTTTTTCTCCCGCTCCACCGCACACCACACTTCTCCTCCAGCAATAATCCTTAGACGCACAGCAACCATTATTAGCTCTATTCTGAATCAAGGGCTGAATGTCTTTGTCCCTGACCTCAGTCTGCTACCTGGCCCAGGTCAGCGCCACCCCAGTTCTTCTCCCAGAGCTGCTCCCTGAGATCCAATGGGCTCTTGGGCTTCTTAAAAACTTCTCATCTTGAAATGTGAGGAGTACACAGGACCTGGTAACACCAGAGCCATTTGATCTATTTTGCTTTATTTAATGTCACAGTAATCCTATTAGGTGGACAGTACTCCCATTTTACAGATGAAGAAGCTGAGGCTCAGAGAGGTTAAATCATTTTTCCAAAGTCACACGGTTTTCTTCCCTCCAATTCATTTCTGTTCCTGTAGCCAGAGTGATTTTTTCACGTCTGTGGCCAGAGTTATTGTTCTAAAAGGAAAATGTGATCATGTCACTCTTGCTGAAAACTCTTCAATGGCTCCCTGCTGTCCTCAGGGCAAAGTTTACCCTCCTTAGCCTGACACACAAGGTCATTCAAGACCACAGACACACACACACACACACACACACACACACACAATGTTTACCTCTCAGTCCTATCTTTCCCAAGCCACCCTCCTCTTAATCCCCCACCTTTGACTCAGGTTCTAGCCATACTGAGTTATATGTTGTTCTGTAAACACACCTTTGGTTCTTTGTACATGCTGTTCCCTCTGCCTGTCACTATCTCCCTACTAGAACGAAAGCTCCTTGAGAGAAAGAACTTTGTTCTGCTCGCCACTGCTGTAACCGTAAAGCCTACCACGGTGCTCAGTTCACGGTGGGTTTTCAGTTCACCGGAACTACTCTCTCACACTTATCCTCCAGGCCTCATCTCATGTGTCACTTCCTCCAAGAAGTCTTCCTGACACCATAATCAGGTTCCAATCCCCCTTTTCTGTTCCCTCACATCACCTCATGTTTATGTCTATCATAGCTTTGATCAACCCCTACTGGGATTTTCTCTGTACTCACTGACTTACACACTAGACCGTAAACTTGAGAGAATGACCATATCATGCATATCACTGTGGTGTGCATAATGCTGAATACAAATGCATGGGTTGGAAGTCAGAGGGGAAATCTGTGTCTCTGAAACCAACGTATGGAGCCACCACAAAGATGCTACTCTTGACAGTTCTAGAGCAACATGGTCTTAATGGGTGGAGGGAGAGAGAACACAGATATATTACCTCAGGTGTGGCCAAAGACAATGCCTAGCATATAATAAGCTTAAACTATGAATGAAGGAATGATTGAGAATGAAGCAAGTGTTGGGACTGGTGTCTACCCACATATGGCTTTTCTATTTTGATGTCACTCAGCAACGCCCTCTTCCTGTAGTCCTATGACCAACATGGTAGAATTAGGAAAGTGACATCTAAGACATTTAGGATTAGGAGTAACTGAACCAGTGAATGTCACTTATGGGCATTTCCAGTCAGCTGTACTCCACCAACTTCAGACCCAACTAACTACTCTGCCTCCAGATAAACTGTAAGACCTGTTTCAGGAACCATGAGTGAGCCCATCCTTTCTGCCTTCCCGCCAAAGTGGTTCTTCTCTGAATTCTGACTGGTTACCTTTCCTTCAAGGTCCACCTCATACCCTAGTGCCTCCTAGAAATAATGGTCCTCCAGCCCCATTCAAAAGAAAAATTCCTTCTTCTCCATCTCAAGAAACTTTCGGTTGGAAGCACCCTTGTGGCTTTTAGCCTAGATCAGGTTGTTTTGTTTTTCACTATGAAACGTGTTATGTTCTGCTGATACCTGGGCTGTGAACCCCCTAAAGGATCACAGGGACCCACTGAACACATCTAGAACCTCCACTTCTTAGCACACAATGGAATTCAGGGCATGTTTGTTGGCGAAATCCTCTCTTCTCTTCCAGGACACCCCACCTTAAAATCAATCCTTTTGGGTTTAGAAATGCAATGTAATTCAACAGATAATTGTTGAAATTACATCTGATGGCTCCAGTCTGTACCATGTGCTAGGAAGAGACTAGCATTTTCCTGAGTGCCTCCCCTGTACCAGGCAGGGGGCCATCATTCCATTCCATCCACCCGTCAGGCCTGAGAGGCGGAAATTATCAACTCCATTTTACAGGAGAGACAACTAAGCCTTCCACAGGTTACAGTCACTTTCCCAAGGACATGTTATTGGTAGTATGGGACATGGAGATTCAAAACCATCTCTGATTCCAAAGGCCGCATCCTTTCTATTTCATCTACTGACCCCAGTATTTTATTTATCTCTGACAGAAAGTATTTTTATTTTTTATATAATAGAAACATAATGTAAAATAAACTATAAAATATACTTTATACTATATAATACATAATAGTCAAACTTATTATAAATTATTCCAGATTTAGTCTATCTAAATGCACATGTCATGGAATCTAATTTTTAAAAACGATACAAATGAACTTATTAACAAAAAGAACCACAGATTTCAAAAACAAACTTATGGTTACCAAAGGGGAAACGTGGGCAGGAGGGATAAATTTGGAGCTTGGGATTAACATACACATACTACTATATATAAAATAGATAACCAACAAGGACATACATAGCACAGGGAACTCTACTCAATATTCTGTAATAACCTATATGGGAAAAAAATCTGAAAAAGAATGAATATATGTATATGTATAACTGAATCACTTTGCTATACACCTGAAACTAACACAACATTGTAAATCAACTGTACTCCAATAAATCTTCTTAAAAATGCACATGTCACCTTGGGATAGATACAAAGAGGGAGGAAGGAAGGGCAGACAAGCAATGGTATGAATAACCTGGAGGGCAGTATGGCACAGAAGCTCGGGACGGGTGAGCTTCAGTAGGGTACAAGAAGAGTAGGAAGGAAAATGTATTAAATATCTATTAAGCTCCTATAACATGGCAGGGGCTTTTCATATGTTTTCTCATTCAATCTTCATAACAACTCTGTGAGGTTGCTATCATGAGGAAACTGAGGCCCAGAGAACTAAGTAAATTGCTCAAGTTCACAAAGCAAGGAAATAACAGAGCCTGGACTCAAGCCCAGGTCGTTCTGGCTCCAGGCTTGACTCTCCTTCCTTTGTCCCAGGCTGCTTCTCAGGAACAGGGCTCTCGGTGGGGGCTTGAGCACAAATAACATATAAATGGGAAATGGATGGGGGGAGGGGTGTAAACGTGAAATGGAATTAAAGGAGGTGCCGTGGAGGGATTTTGCTGATTTCCCAAATAACCTGGGACTCCAGCCCAACACATATAAGAGCCTCAGGCTAGGAGCCCTGGTGCTTATCACAGCCCTGCCTGTAACTGACAACTGATCGCCTAGGAAGTCACGTAACCTCTTCAGGGTTCCTTTTCCTCTTCTGCAAAATTAGTCTGTTGAGCGAGGTGATTTAAGACCCATGCAGCCCTGAGGTCTTGAGGGTCTTCAAAAAGTCACAGCAAAATATAATATTCTCTGCTTATCGGACCGCTCCTGTCCGAGGCCCTTCCAGAGGAGCTAAGTGTGTCCAGACTATACTGTCAGCCTGAAGAGTACTTCTTTCACTGTGTTCTTTGTCTCTATGGGTCTAGATTAGGTGATAAATGTGGACTAAAGCACTGATATTTTGCTAAGAGAAGACTATATGAGCACAGTTGTATATAACGCTCTCTAGGTTGGGGAGTTGGCCTCAGTGCTCAAGGAAGAGCATTTTTATTCAAGCAACAAAAATACCCCAAGGTTCCACACACACAGCCTGGCACTGTGCTAGATGCCAAGGATCCAGGAGTAAACTGGCAGCCAAAGAGGCATGAAACAAATAATTACACAAATAAGTATCAGCAGTTGTGTTCCATTCTGAGGTTCTTGGGGAGCCCTGGCAGGGTTTAGAGCTGCCACATAGGCAGGTTTGTGAATTAGAGGCGGCAGGATTGGAGGCAGAGGGTCCAGTTAGAGAATCCACTGCAACCGTGCAGGAGAGACCTGACGCTCTAAACTAGATCAGGACCAGGGCGGATGTTGACAGAATGACATTGTCTTGTCGGGAGGCAGAGAGTGAGCACCGCCGCCGTGTGTGAGAGGAAGATGCCCCTGTGGCTGGCACTGCTGGGCAGGAGGAGGGTGAGTAACACTAACCACCACGCCCCGGGCTCCCTTGGTTCACCCATCCAGGGAGGCAAGATGCCAAGAGGCACAGGTGTTCCACCCCATCGAAGGCAGCCTCTGCCTTTCCTGATTGCATAAACAGGTCTCCTGCCTTCCTCAGCCTCCAGCATGGCCCCCAGGGAGTCCTGGCCTCCCGGTCGGGGTGCCCTCGGCAGAGAGACAGAAGGACTGCAGAGTTCTGAGAAGGGGTGAGGGCTCCTTACGGGCATCGTCGTTCAGACTCCACCGCATCCCAGAAGGGCTGTGGGTCCATCCCGCGGGCCCGGCGTTCTATAATCTCCGCGTGCTCAGTGCCCGCTTGCTGCCATCTGTTTCCTATCAAGGCTGAGCACGAGCTCGCGCGTGTGGTCACCATCACGCAGACGTATCCCTCTGCCAACAAATGGGAAAATGTTCGATTTCATCCCCTCTCTCTCTTCCACTCTCTCTTTTTAACTGACTTCCAAAATGGACATTGAAAACGTTGACCCTTTCTATCAGGCCTCCTTCAGCCCCAAGGAAAATATAATGACATCAAATCCCCCTTGATGTCCATACTTCATTGGAAGGGTGGGGGACCTCATTGCACATGTACAAGGGCCAAACCAAAATAGGAAATATGAGCAAAGTGGTCGCATCCTTTTGCAATCAACTATTATAAAAGCTGGCCATCTCCTGTTCAACGAGAAAACATGGAGTTTCCAACAGGCCCAGTTTTATTTTACATAATTGTAACCATCTCGGCATGTCAATTAAGATAGAATGTTACCTTTGGGATGGGATCAATTAGGGCCCTGAAGATTGAATTTGGAATCATGATTAGCCTGTTTCTAAAATATACAATTGTCTGATTCAGCCCAATTTTTAAAAACATATTGTAAACTTATTTATTTTTTTAAGCCAAAACAGACGTGGGAGGCCTGTTAGTAACAGGAACCATAAGAAAATGGAGGATGGGGGTGGTGGGCTTGCTATTTGATTAGAGTCAATTCTTAAATTTCCACAGCAAGAAAATATTGAATGTGGTGTAATGGTTGCTGGATTTTCTTAAGAACTGAAATCATTACACTCTGGCCGCAATCCAAGTTATTCCATTTTTTTAGGTTACAATTTGAAACGGTGCAGAACATGCTATAGGGTTGTAGTCATTCATGTAAAGTCATTGAATCGAGCTTCTGGAAATAGACAAAGGACTTTGTGTCCCGAAATGTTCTTCTGGCGGAAAATTGATAGCAGCCTGAGATATGCTATTATTGGGTTTGGTTCTGCCTTCAAATTTGTGCTGACTAAAGTGATTTCATGAGGGAGAGAGACAGAGAAAGGGAGAGAGAGAGAGAGAGAGAGGAGAGAAAGAGAAAGAGAGAGGAAATGGGTAAATGAGCTTGCCACTGTGTGGGGAAGCTAAATACTTAAAACAAATGCTGCATGGAGGGGAAGCACACATTTCCCAGCAGAGATGTGGGAGTTTTTTCAGGGGTCACTAAAATAATGTGAACCTCTTTGCTTGCTTCTCTTAAGTTGTTGTTGCCCAAACGGAGATGATGAACAGGCAAATGCATGACATGAAACCCCTGGGTAATTCCCCCGAGCCTTCCCCTCCCATCCCTGCCCTCTGCAGTGTTTTCCCGTTCATTGTCACCCCTTGTCTGGAGCTTTTGCCAGTCTCATCAGGACGATAAGCAAGTCCAGCTTCACCAACCAGGGACGCAGCGTGAATGCAAATCAAGCTTTGGCCTGGATGCTCAGGCCAGGACACATGGTGTTGGGCACAAAGCCATGCCCAGCCCGTTCTTTGCCCCTCAGTTCCTTTCCAAGATTTGCCATCTTCATCACTATCGTCCCTTTCAAAAGAAAAAGTTAGAGCTATTTGTGCATGATGTGAAAGATATGTCAATAAACCCCTTTTCCACAGAAATAGCACATCAAAATATTACCAAATAATACTGTTGACTTTGCCAGCAGGCATAGGACTCCATCTGGAGATAATATCTTCCAACTGAGAGGCGTCCAAGGTGCCCTTTCCTAGGCAACGGGCAAGTTGACGATTCTGTGGCTGAATCCCATCCTCTCTGAATACACAGGCTCTCAGCAAGCCCCCTCCTCTTTGTTCAGGCCCAGACCACCTGCACCTGGATCTGGGAATCACCTGCTCCCCTCCAAAATGAACTCATTGATCCTGTTTCCTCTGGGATGACAACATCATGATCCTTTTCTGACCACCCACCGATAACATCCAAGTATCCTCTAGAGGTCCCCAAAGTAGCAAATATTGATTCTAACGAGGTGTAGAGCTGGCTGGCTGGCTGCACCCATACTGTCCACTGCTCCTGTCAACCCAGTGACAACAGCCGAAACCACTGTCGGGTCAGCTCTCCAAGGTGTCAGAAGTGACACTTTCTGAACCAGGCCTTCTCCACTTTCCCTTAACTCATGGGCCTCCCCCTTCTGTGAATTCCTACGTGATTAGAGTCTGAGACACATAGATATTCTTTTTATTGTTCTCAGTTATTCAACAAATTCCCACTAGGCATTTATCATGTGCAAAGGACAGTAAGGCAACAGAGGTAAACAAAGTATCCATAGGGGTTCCCCATCTTCATATAATCAGTGTGACTCCCCACTATGTACTCTGCTGAGGTCTGAAGGTTTCTGAGGGTTCTTGGAGGGGCTTGTGTTGTCTTCACTGTCACCCAGGTCTCCTGGCTCCTTTGGTAAGTGCCATCTCTACCTGGGCTGCTGTCCACCTGGTCAAGGAAGAGGCCATTTCTACTTATTTAAAAGTTCAGGCAAAGCATATATGAGTTCAGTAGATTCTGGAAGAAATTGTTAAAGGGATGTGGAGGGAAGAGGGGGAGTGATATTGCAGCCACACGATATCAGGTGAAGCATTAAACGTAAAAGGCTGGACCATCTCGCCAGCAAAGCAACCCTCAACCTCAATATCCCATGACTTGAAGTAACTTATAATAGTGCTAATAATGATTTCTTCATAACGTTTGGGGATTTAAATAAAAATCAGATTTGAGCCACTCATCCTGGGAGTCCTTTTCTGAGTTAGTCCGCCATCCCCTTCTCAAGCACAGAGATTTCTAGAACCTAAGAAGTCACACAGATCTCCAGGGACGCCCTTATGAATGTCAAAGCTCTGCTCAGGCCCTGGCCCTCCAGGGGCTCTCTGCTTTCCCTGAAATTCCAAATGATTTGGAGAAAAGACTTCGGGGTGAGGTTGACCGAGGTTCAGAGCTCAGCTCTGCTCTCAACTCTATAATTGCCTAAACATGTAATAGGTAAGTCCTCTGAGCCTCTGTTTCTTCACTTAGAAAATGGAAGAAAATAATGGAACCAACTGCAGAGATCTACTGTGAAGACTGAATAAGACAATGTGGCTTAAACTCTCAGAACAACACCTGACAAATAATAAGCGACTAAGGAATGTTAGCTATTTTTCAATATTTTCTGCCCCAAGATGACCATGGTTGTTCTCAAGGTCTGGTTGCCCAGCACAGACTGTGGAGTAAGATCCATCACCAAAGCAGGAGGCCTCAAACTTCAGGATAAGTCTAGCCTTATAGCAGAGTGGGGTGGCAGAAAAGTGGAGAGATTGGGTCCAAAGCATAGAGTAGTAGTTTCCTAGGGCAACCCTAATAAATTACCATAAACTGGGTGGCTTAAAACAACAGAAATGTATTCTCTCATAGTTTTGGAGGCCAGAGTCTGAAATCAAGGTGTTAGCACGTCTGGAGGCTCTGAGGGACAAACAGTCCCTCTCTCCTAGCTTCCGGTGGCTGCCAGCAATGCTTGATTCTCCTTGGCTAGTGGATACATCACTCCAATCTCTGCTTCCATCTTCACATCATCTCCTCCTGTGTCTATCTTCTCCTTTTCTTCCGGAGACACTTGTCACTGGACTTAGGCCTACCCAGATAATCCAGGATTATCTAATATTGAGATCCTTAATTACAACTGCAAAGACCCTTTTTTTCCAAATAAGATCACCTATAAAGGTTCCAAGTAGGGACTTCCCTGGTGGGGCAGTGGTTAAGAATCCGCCTGCCAGTGCAGGGGACACGGGTTCGAGCCCTGGCCTGGGAAGATCCCACATGCCGCGGAGCAACAAAGCCCGTGCGCCACAACTACTGAGCCTGCACTCTAGAGCCCGCGAGCCACAACTGCTGAGCCCGTGTGCCACAACTACTGAAACCCGCGTACCTAGAGCCCATGCTCCGCAACAAGAGAAGTCACCTCAATGAGAAGCCCGCGCACCGCAACAAAGAGCAGCCCCCGCTCACCGCAACTAGAGAAAGCCCGCGTGCAGCAACGAAGACCCGACACAGCCAAAAGTTAATTAATTAATTAATTAATTTTTAAAAAGGTTCTGAGTAGATATATATTTGGGGGGGGGAGCCATTCAACCCCCTCTAGAGTGTGCCCCCCCCCATTAAGTGAAAGAGATGAGGTACAAGGAGGTAATATTCAGCAATAGCAGGCTATATCCTTGAAGATCAAATGATACTTAGCAAGGTGACAGTATTTTAATCATCTCCTTCAAATATCCAAATAAATAGAAAATACAGATATTGAAGTGTGTTAAAGCCAGAAGGGTAAAAATGATTCCGTGCTCACTGGATCAAAAAGTACATCCTTGGAGGGATCCATGGTCACCTGCTGAAAATTCCAAAAGTAAGAGTCAGGAAGTTTCCCAGTTTATTTTGAAAAGGCATTCCCAGCCTAACAAAGATTTCTTGATTTTTTCTGCTGCTGGTATTTCTAATGACTGGAAAGGAAGATCCCAGGCAGAAAAATGTCTAGGTATCCTTGAAGATGCCAATGCTTTGTAAATACTAAAGACGAAACACGCCAAAAAGAAAGGGAAACAAGCCCTTCCATCACCCTCCCTAAAGATATCTCCTGCCAAATGAAATAAAATGTTTATGTTGTGCATGCCATGTGTATATATCTTCACATCCTCCTTCCTGAGTGAGTGTTTTGTAAATCGATTAAGGTCATTACAACTGTGGCTCCTCAATTTCAAGCCCCATTTTCTTTTTTCCAGGTCAACTTCAAGTGAACTTTAAGGGATTCAACTTTACTGGGATTTTGTAATGCTCAAAAAAGTCACTTTTATAAAAATGTTATAGGGGAAATTTAATGACTTCCTACCTGTAGTGTTATTTGTGAATATAAAGGGAAATTCAAGTCCAAAAACAAACCAGGTCTGATTGTTGGCTCATATAAATTGTTCAGTCTTTCCTAAGTATACAGATAAAGAACAAACACCTAACATCACTTAACATGTGTTTATCTAATTTTGTATGAACAAGTTTTGAACCCATTCATTCTTTTCAGCAAATTTTACTGAGTGCCTACACTGTGCTGTTCATGTACTAGTTAGGGGGTGAGTGGGAGAGTCAGCCTAGTGTTACCCAAACTAGTTTGCTCAACCTCTTTTAGATCTCCTGCACTGATGGGGTATTTATTACCCTTCCAGTGTAGTCAATGCCATTGTTGAACTTTCCTAGTGTCCACAGGAAACAAGTGGAAAACAGATTGCTGGAGCCACCCCAGAAATTCTGATTCAGCTAGTCTACTGCAGGACCCAGAGACCTGCAATATTAATATGCACCTCAGCTGACTCTGGTGCAGGTGCTTCCCATGTGGTCCACAGACTGTGTTTTGAAAACTATCCAGTGGGAAGGGAGTGAAAATCATGCTGCTAGGCCTGATTTACATTGGCTCAAGGGCTGCACAAGACTGAGCCTCCTGCTGGTAAATTGCAGGGTTAGAACAGATCCCCCAGATAATATCCCTGGAAATTCTACCCACTGTCAGACATCTACCCTATGGAGTCACACAGAAGAAGTCTTAGTTCATTCTCTCATCAACTGTTCGTTGAATGCCGGTTATGTGCCATGCATGGTGCTTGGTGCAGAGGCTACAGCAAAGAACAAAACAGTCAGAAACCCACCCTTCTTGGAGCTTACATTCAAGTGGGGGAATGACTCAGTTATCCTTCTCTAGCTTCAGGCATGCATGCATTCATCCATTTCACAAACGTGGATCAGACTAGGCAGGGTAAGGGGTGCTATGGTTGAGAAATAAACAACAATCCTACCTTCTAAGGAGCCTGCAGTCCAGAGAGGGAGACAGACAAATAAAACCCTATAAGAAAATGTATTAAGTGCAAAGATGGAAGAGTCTGTGGGTGTTATGAGAACTCAGAAAGGGGAAATCAAGGAAAGTTTCGCAGAAGAAGTGACACTAGATCTAAACCTTGAAGGACAAGCAGGAGTTCACAGCGGGCACAGGCACATCTACACAAGAGGAAAAAACCAAATAGAGCTCAACCTGGTTGAAGCAAGAGTGGGAAGTGGAGAAGACAGAGGGAGGACGCACAGAGGTGGGCAGGGACCCCG
The DNA here is from genome assembly GCF_028021215.1 of Eschrichtius robustus. NCBI lineage: Eukaryota > Metazoa > Chordata > Mammalia > Artiodactyla > Eschrichtiidae > Eschrichtius > Eschrichtius robustus. Next base: position 52,260,215 of record NC_090826.1, read on the forward strand.
ACTATGAATACCAGGTATTACCCTGAAGGCCATGGGGAACCATTGAAAGGTGTAAAGAAAAATGAGGTAACCTACTCTGATTTTTGTTTTAGAAAGATTTCTCTGGATTCAGTAAAAGGAATAGAATTAGAGGGGAGTGAGCAGCAGCATGAAGTGAGTTAAGAACTTATTACAACAGAGCAGGCCAGAGTGACAAGGGCCTGAATACACAAAGGCCCTGTGTATGCGATGAAGAGGGAGACCTGCGTCTCCCTCTTGAGAGATATTTAAGAAGAGGAATTGAAAACGCTTGATGACCAATCAGGAGTCAGGAGTATGAAGGAGGATGAGAGCCCCTAAAATAGCTGGATGGCCATTATGCTTCCCAAATTTCTCTTCATTAACCTCCCTCCAGGATTAATAACCCAGTTTTCCATTTTTACATCATCCTGGTGCCTCCCACACATATTGCTATTCACAATACCTGAACTGAATTAACGGGGAGCTTGACCGTGGTCTCTGTGGGACAACATACTCTAACTGAAACCACCTACTTAAACACTTCAGCCAAGTTTAAATTATCTTCCAAGGGTCAGATCAACTAATAAAAAATGGTGATAATCCAAGGCAGAAAATGCAAAAGAACTGGAAACTCTTTTTGCTGAGTAACTGAATCTAAAGTTCATACAAACCAAATTACACCCTATGGCCTTTAGAAAATGATGGCAGGCTGAAAGTGATCACCACAAAGCCAAAAGGGGTGGGGCAGGGAGGGGGTGAAATGCAATTAAGGAGGGGGTAACAGAGGACTTCCATAATAGTTATAACGTTTTATTCTTATGCTGATGATGGGCACATGGGTGTTTACTGCTTCATCTTATGCACTATCTGATGGGCCTGAAATATTTCAGACATGCCTGGGATCACGTTAGGGATCTGGTTACTACCTTTGTGATCTGGGCCAAAGTTTCCAGGAGACCCTTTGGAGGACTCTGGTTGCAAGTTTAGAGACGTTAGGAGGTGCGAACTCTTTCCCCACATGGATATTGGTAGATTCTTGTTCATCTGCTGGGATCGTATGCATGGAGAATTATGCCCACTGCTAGTTATATTTTGATTGCTTCTTGATATATTAATTACATGGGTCTAGTAAACAAAACTTTGAAAGTTAAAAGAAAAAGATGAAAGGGAGACAACAAAGGTAATAATTTCAGCCAGTAGATTTTATATAATATAACTCAATGCCCTAGACACTCTTTAGAGGGAGAAGATTGAGTGACCCATGCTGGACCTCCTACCCCAGCCCTCCAGCAGTGCTCTCATCTGACTGTATCCTGGCTTTCCTCTCAGTAGAGTATGTGAATGACGAGTTCTACAGTTTACAAAGAAAAAATAATCACTTGCTAAATAATGGATTTTGAAAACTAGAAATGTTAATTTCCTTCATCTCTTCCACAGCCAGAATTTAGGCATGACTAGTTCACTGTACACATACACACACATACAAAATGTATACATATTCACATACACAGCTTATACACACACACACACACGTACACACACAGTATGGTCAATGACCAAATGAACCCAACAAGGAAGAGCAATGTAAAATTAGTGAATGGAGATCCCGTTTTCCCTTTATTGATCAAAGGGAAGAATCCTTTTTCTTCATATTGCCTTCTCCATGAAGCCTTTTGTGATCACTTTACGCACCCTGAGCTCTCACCGAGCTCTCACTGAGGGCTGGTGCTGGTACATGTTGTGTTTTTGCTTATAGCCCTGACTCGACTAAGCCCACAATTACCCCTCTGGGACTTGCCAAGTGAGCAAACAAATGAGTAATTAAAAATAAAAGAACAAAACAATAAAACAATAGATGAATGGTTGACCAGTCTGATCAATTAATTCACAAATAAATCGTGTCCTCATTAAAGTTATGGGTCATCCACAACGTGAACACATACATAAATTTCTACACATGTTAATTTCACAGCCAGAATCCACACCTGACAACATTTTCACGTGTGAACACTTAGAATCAAGGCAAAAGGGTTTTCGTAAACTAACATGATTACCCTTGACAGTAGCAGGATAAACAGACTCATGTCAGAAATTTGGTAATTATTTCTGCTGCTAATGGCCACTGTGTTGATCTGCTTTACCATGAAAAGGCTTTTTACTGGGAAGCATGTTGGGGGTCTCCCATGTGGAAATCTACTAGAATGAGAGCAAAGACTATCTAACTGCATACTTTTCCATCCCTTTTCTTTCATGAACAAATCCAAAGGCCAACAAGTCAGCCATAGTAATTTCCTCACTCAACAGAAAGAAATGAAGACCTAAAATTAAAATCCAATTCAGTTATTGTTGGTTGAGCACCTACCAGAAGGAGGACTGGGCTAGATGGGATGGTGAAATGCAAAGACAACCTCAAGAAGTTGACAATCTAGGTAGGCTTGAAGACATTTATTTGTTTATTTACTTATTTATTATTTATTTAACATATACTATGAGCCAGACACTTTTGCTAAGCCCTGGTGATAGACATAAACATACTGGCATACTTCATGCCTATGCAAACGAGGGAGTTTGCAATGCAGTAGGTAAGGCAAATATTGAGCAATAAGCATACATACAAATACAAAATTATAAATGTTGTTAAATATTCTTTAGGAAAAGAATAAGATTCTACGAAAGAGAGTGATAGGAGAAATATACTTTAAAAGGAGAGAGCTCAGAGGTGACCTTTCTGAGAAAGTATCATTTGTGCTGCCCCCTACCTGTGATACTTATATGTCACGGCACAGTGTCTATAATAAGGGCTAACATGAGATGCAGAATATTCTGTGGGCCTGTAGGTTAAAAAGACATTTAGCTGCAGCTAAGGGACTCCTCCTGGTAGAGGCACCAGTTTGGGGTCTCGTGGGAGGATGGGCAGAGATTTGATATGCACAGAAAAAGGAAAAGTAAGTGTAGGAAACAGCAAGTAGTTGAGTGTAACTAAGGAACAAGGTACAAGGGATGATCAAAAAGGACCAGACTGTGGATGGCTTACAATGCCAGGCCAAGGAATTTAAACATAATTCTACAGGCAGTAAGTAGGGAGCTATGGCAGGCTTGTGAGCAGGGTGCAGGGTGCCCAGACCTGTACATTTCGAAACTCAGAATGCCGATGAGTAGGGAGAGGATTGTATGGAAGGACACACTAAAGGTGGGCAGGACAACTAGATCCAAGTTAAGATTAGCAAAAGCAAACAAAATTGCCATGGTCCACATGAGAATGCTGAGGACCTGAAATGGGACAGCAGTGCAGTTACAAGAGGGAGTGACAAACAGCAAATGTTGGCAAGGTGATTTGCCTGGCTGGCCATAGTCCAGTCCTGATTGGCCTTAGGAAGTGAGAGGGTGGTGTCTATTGTAACACTTAAATCATGAGACTCTGGGACTAGGGAGATGGGGGTGTTGCTAGCCAGACAGGGAATCAAGAAGGAGTAGCAGGTCGAGGAAGCGAGGCTTTGTTTGCTTCGGGACATGTTGAGTTTAGGGACCTGCAGGACCCTCTGTCCAGCAGCTGTATCGGTGCAGGTGTGTAGCGCCCATGGTGGGATGACCAAGCCAGAGGCTGGTGGGCTGACTCAGCAAGGCGACCTCAGTCAGGGCTCGGAGGCCCAGGTCTCTGTATGTGTCTTGTTTAGCCAGTGAGTTATCATGAAGTATTTACTGTACCCAAGCCTGGGCCTTCCTGAGAACAGGCACGGCCACACCTAACCTAACATTCTCAGGAATTATTACTGCTGATAACTCTTTACTGGGGAAATCAAATAGCTGTAACTTTTCACTGCTGTTGGAAAAGCTTCAGGAGTGAGTCATGTGCTACCCACAGAAGAACTCTGTCCACACTAGCCACATAGTAAAATTAAGTTCAAATAAAACGGTTTGGAAGCATGTTTCATTTCAGAAAGGCTTACCTTCTTCCTCTTACTGGAAGCGAGTGTTACAGGGCATTAAAAGGCTCTGTGTCCTACATAGTGTTTAATATAAGGGCTTCATTTTTTTTCTTTAATATACATGATATCAATACTAAAATTCATAAGTAGTGAAAGCAGTTGCAGTTAACCTTTACATTTATTGCACTGTATCATTTGTGAAACACTTTGGCCAATGATACTCTTCAGAACAAGCCAGCGGAGTCAGTACTGCTGGCCCTCCTTTCCTTCAGAGAAACGGAGGCTCTCAGAGGTCACGGGAGGTGCTCCAGGTCACCTATCTAGAAAACATCAGAGCCAAGGTTGAGCCTTGAGCTTTATCATATTTGTATCACACTGTGTACTTATGTAGCATTTTCTAGTTTACAATGTACTTTCAAGATGACTTCTTAGATCTTCCCAAGGGCCATTGTTGACTCCCTCTAAGGCAGAGGGACCTGAGAGGCTGAATGGCTTGGTGACAGTCACAAGAAGAGTGGCAGAGCCCAGACTCCAGGCCTGGGCTCCCTCTATCTGCTCCCCACTCTGTGCAGACCTCCTTCCAGGACAACCAGAGAGCAGAGTGGACTAATTATCATCACTGGCAGACAACGAGGACTTTCTATGTCCTATCCTCCAGGACAAAAGTGGGCCCCCCAGAGTTCTTCCTTCTTTATGCACCCTTACTCTGTATGTAGCACTGAAGAAGATACCTAAAAAATGCTGCTCTTTCCTTGAAATTTTTCAGAGTTTCCAGATTTGAGCCCCGAATTGAACATCATCGCCTTTACCCATACATACTGCCACCAATTTCACCCCATTCACAGAGGCTACTGAGAAAAACAGCTCTTTGAACTCCAAAGCAAGTCAATCCAGCAAGCCAGATGACCATTTCTGTGGGTCTGCTCAGTTCATCATTCTGGGCAGCACCCAGAGAACACATGGTCACCCTACCCAACACACAGATCCTCGGAAGTAACTTAAATAAACTGGCCACTCTCAGCCATTCTTGTCCTGGAGCCTGTTGTCAATGGATATCACAAACCATACTCTAGAAGCATTGATGTGTAAGATAGAAGCCTTTTACCAAAGGCTTCTTTAATGGAGCCGGAGTGGGAGGTTTACATTCCATGTCACAAAGCAAAACCTACTCTAACTCATCCTTGGAAGTCTCTCTGGTTCCCCCAAGTTCTTTTGCCTAGAGTTGCTGCTACCTCTCTCCTCCTCCCTGCACCTTCCCTAGATTCCTTCCCCTCCTGTAGCCACTCCTACCACGCCCTCTGTCTCTCCTATTTGTAGAGCAATTGGCATCCCCATCCACCAATACCACTCAGGAAACCTAATAATACTCCTTGGGATCCACTCTCTTTAAAAATTCAGGAACTTCTTGGGACTTCCCTGGTGGTCCAGTAGCTAATACTCCACGCTCCCAATACAGGGGGCCCGGGTTCAATCCCTGGTCAGGGAACTAGATCCCACATACTGCAGCTAAGAGTTCACGTGCTGCAACAAAGATCCTGCATGCCACAACTAAGACCCAACGCAGCCAAAAAAACGAACAAACAAAAAATTCAGAAACTTTTGAGAAGAAAGAGAGATCTGGAAAAAAATTCTAAAACTATTGATTTAATTATTATTCCTGGCCCAAAATAAAAGCATAATAGCCAACATTTTCTGTCTCAGATTCTTTGCATACTTTCTCCCTAATTCTCAAAACAGCCCTATAAGGCAGGTATCAAGCCCTATTTTACAGATTAGTATACTGAGGCTTAGAGGAATTAAACTATTTACCAGCTACTGCCAATCAAGTGCAGACCCAAATCTATCCAGCTCCAGAAATCATGCATCCCGTGCCACACTGCACAGAAACAGCAGGCTGCTTCCCCTTTGGGAGCTGCCCTACCTCCTCCCCAACCACCCAGCTCAAGTCAGCTGCAGCCCTCTCCCCGCTACCCCCATGTTTCCTCCAGCCAGAGGCAAAAGGAAGTTTGTTACCTTTTCAGCTGATAGACCCACTTCCTGAGCCAGCCCTGGGTGTTATGCGCACATAGCCCAGCGCCCTCTTGCCCCGAGACCTGCTCACCAGCCTCTAGTCACATCTGGAACGTATTTGAAATTACCTCTAACCACAACTGCAGAGTAAGTTTTTTTGAGTCAAAGATTGCAAAAGATTAAGCCAGTGGCTTAGGCTCACTTGCTAAAGTTCAGCACAGGAGATCCGTATCCCCGCTTCCCCAGCTCTCACTGGCTCTGTTGGGGCAACTTAACATGGCAGGTTTGGTCCAATTGTTGTCACTTGAGAGAATGGAACCCTTAGCTCTGTTGTGGAAGCACAGACTTCACTTGCAAGTGGGGAGCAGTGGAAGTGGTCTAGGACGAGTAGTGTTCAAGCACTCGGCTTTGAAACTGAACTGCCCCAAGTGTGGGTCCTCTGTCTGCCATTTACTATCTGTGTGACCTTGGTGAGTCACCTAAGAGCCCCAAACCTTTGTTTCCTCCCCTGAATAAGAGAAGGCTGTTAAGAGTAAAGAGATAATGGCTGCACCTGAAACAAAGTCCACAGTCAATGTAATTTATCCTTATTTTTATTTCCAACGGCAGCCTCGGCTCTCTCCTGACCTCCCTAACCTTGGGGCAGTCATTCAACCTCTGGGCCCCAAGTCTCCTCACCTGCATGGACAGATTCGGTTCAGTCATCTCTCAGATCCCTTCCTGCATTGATTATCTATGAAACAACCTCTATTTTGCTTCTTTTTTCCTGCTTGTTGGACAAAAAGAAAAAATCACTCATTCCCAAAACCTCTTGGAAAAAGAAGGACTCCGCTTGGCATGGGCTTTCATAGGAAACAGCTCTTCTTTTCCAGAATTGGAATAAAAAGCACGTGTTGTTTACTGTTTGTTTGGGTTCAGAGGGACAGAGAAATAGTAGAGTAGCTTCACGTGACAAAGTCATCACAGGTTGCAGGGGGCAGGTATAGTGAACATGTCACATCCACGGGCCGGGGCCCTGAAGGGTCTTCTACTCTATGGGTTTGACCAGAGTGCACACCTGTTGTGTGATGAAAATAACAAAATGGTATTCCCAGAGATCTCCACACCCTGGAGTCAAGTGATCGGAACCCAGGGAGCGATGGTGGATATTAAGAGGCACCAAGCAGGGGAAGCAGGGAAGTGATGAAATGACTGTTAGCCAGAAATAGAGGGGAGAAAAAAACAAGAGAAAGAGAAATAGTATGATAATCTGGTCTCGAATCAGCCAGGTCCCTGCTTTTGGCCAAGCAAAGAGGCTTTGCTAGCAGTTTCCTATACGCATCCACCAACCCCATCCAAACTCCTGCCAGGAAGCATCATTATAGACAAATGTCTGCCTCAACTCTATTGAGAACACATGAAAGGAAAGGCTTCCTACTCCCTTTTCTGAAAGAGTTTTGCCATTTGGACAGATTTTCAGGGTCACTTTCTGACCCATCTCTGGAAGAATAATAGCTATCAGACCCCTCCTGACTCACTTGTAAATGGGAACAAAAACCATACATCTTTATTCAAAATACAGATGGATGCCCAGTCCCAGCCCTCAGGCTCTCTGAGGCACTTCTGCTACCTTGTCCCTTGCATGTCCCCCTTACCCTTTGGCCACTCTTGGAAAGAAATGTCCTTCCAGTTAAGCATGCTTTGACTAATTAATTTATTCCATCTGTTCTTCCTCAGGAACCTTGATCATGACACAAAAGTTTCCGAAACAGATTTGGTTCTTATATTGATAACCAGGTCACCCATAATTGATGCAGAGTAGAGTATGGAGGGCTGAAGGAAAGGGGCACCTAAGATTTGTTTCCCCTTTCATTTGCTTGGCTTTTATGCAAACTGCTGATTTATCCAGTAGGTTAAATGCACGGAGACATCTGAAACTGCATAAGAAAGAAGCTAATCTCTGCTTTGCAAGCGAATTTTTAAAACCTAACCCTGTTCAAGTCATTGGTGGAAGGAATGGGGAGGAAGAGAAGTAAACAAACTCATGAATAATTGTGGAATGAATGAACAAACAATACTAACTGAGCAACTACCATGAGCCAGTTCCTTTAGCAGGTGGCTTACATGTTTTTAATCCTCAGAATAAGCTTGTGAGTAGGTAGAATAATGCCTGTGTCAAAGATAAGGCAACTAGACTTCAGAGAAGCAAAATAATTTGCCGTGGGTCACTCAAGCCTCGATTCAGCTTCAGATCCACTATATCCTCAAATCTACTTCCACCTAGATGCACTGGGAAACGTGCATCTCTTTGTTGTGAGTGTATTTTCCAAAATTCTGATGACTCTGAGTCTTTAGCGGGACCCCATCGTATCTTCAGAGGTGGGGAAAATAAGCGAACATGACTAGTCTGGGTGAGCTCTCCCTGACAGCTTTGGAGAAGCCAACGTGGCCTTACATGTGCAAGCTCCCTTCATTAAGTTATTCGCCTTTATTTGAAGTCAAATACCCTTTATCTGAATTGACAGCAGGTTTCTGATCAAATATTACTGAGTCTGCCTCTAGGTGTGAACATGGGTAAGTTCCTCTGTTCCCCCCTGGTTAATGCCTTGTGACCCTGGGTGCCAGAACAATGCAGTTTGACTCAGCCTAACAAAATGTGACAGGTAACATCCAAAGGCGAAAACAGCGCCTCTCCACTGCCTCCCATGTTCCCCATTTTTACATCGTGCACATCTCAAACCCAGCGTGCAAGGGACTTTTTAACTCACCAGGTGTTGCCACTTGGAAAGGTCACTTTTACATTTGCAATCTTCGCATCCTGTTCCCTGCTGTGGATTTATGGAACAGAAGACAAAAGAGCCCAATGTTAGTGTATATTTGGTCCCTCCAATGCCATATTGGAAGCGGCTGAGAGAGGGGGAGGCCCCAGGCCGTAGGGTCCGGGGGTGAGGGTGGCCAAGGGCCTGGGTCAGTGTCACAGGGGCTCATGTAGGCTGATGTCCAGGGGGGCTCATGGAGTCGGGACAGATTCTCTCTGGTGCCAGCGCAATGCCCACTCCAGCCTGTAGTCGACTGAGATAACCTTGACAGCACGAACAATGAACATCACATCATTTTCCTGAGGATACGTCGGTCCACGGAAAGATCTCTGCCAAAATTCATTCCCCTGCCAAGGCTTCCAGGTGTTCCTTTGTGTTTGCGCAGAGAACTAACATCATTTTTTCCTTCAGTTCGGAAGAGGTGGTCCAAAGTGTTTAAGCAACAGTAGTTGCAACATGTCAGAGTGGGAATTTATTATCTCAGCCCCAATAGGTCTTAATAAGCCTTACACAACTGTTTAGGCATTTATTCTATTAACGGCTGTTCATTCTGGTGGTTTCACCTGAATATTCATGATCTTCCTATCCCCAGAGCTTCAGCAGAGCAGCTGTTTGAAACCCACAGCAAATGTTCAAGAGAGTTCCACAAATATAAACACCCTCACAGCTGAGTGTTGCAGCCCCGGCCTCACAGAGACTAGCCATGAAACATTTATGTCAAGTGGTATTTGGAGGGCGGCATGTACAAAACTGAAATAGTCCTCCCCCTTTGGGGAGCCCTGCACTCTAATTGGGACATGACCACTCGGACAAAGGGTCCAGGAGAGCCCGCGTCCACGAGGTAACCGCCTCCCTCCTTGCCCCCTCCTATCCGGGGAGATTCTGAATTCATTCCAACTGGGAGTGAAGCTAGAGCCGCCTAGAGGATGGGGTGCAGGCGGGACGTGCAGTACACACTTCAGGGAGTATTGCTGAGTTGGTTGTTTGTGAAAGAGTGAGGTGGTTTGTACAGGGAATTGTTTTAGCATGAAAATATCAAAAAAGAAAGGATTGGTGGTGGTTTTCCAAAGGGATATAACTAGGAATGACAGGATTAAATTACCGAGAGGACGATCTGAGATGAAATTTGGTGAGATCTCCCCCTTGAGCATATGTTTTGAGCCTTTTGACTCAGAACGCAAAGTGGAAGAAATTCTGGCCCATTTTTTATGATTGAACAAATCTCCGCCTAGGGCAAGGCCCTTAACCACTTTGTGCCTCAGCTTCTTCACTCGTAAGTTTTGGGGTGGGGATGTTGTGTAAAAGAAGATGATAATATGACAGCATTTTATAACCAATAGATATTACTGTATTGAAAACACATTCCTGTGGTCCTTAACGTACCCCAAGAAGACTTTAAGAACTAGTCTAAAAGCATAAAGCTAAAGATGAATAAACATATTTTCTAGACTTTTTGTGGGAAACTAAGGTCACCTTGACCAGTGAGGACCGTAGGGTGAGCAGGGACTGGGGCTGTTACATGTGCTGTTTGCTGGCGTAGAAAGAACATGGGTTGCAGAGTCATAAGTCATGCTGACCTGGGTTCAAATCCCAGCACTACTGCTGAAACTGGAGCAAATCTCAGCTTTTCTGAGCCTCAGTTCCTTTATCTGTAAAAAGTAAAGCATTTCTAACTTACACTTCTGTCCCAAGGTTTCAGGTGCTGTGATACACAGCACAGTGCCTGACACAGCTTTCACCAGATGCGGCTCCTTTCTCTCATCTTCTGCCCCTAGAGCCCAGCTTGCTTGCCCCCCGCCCCCCAGCCATTCTTCCCACAGCTGTGGGGTTTTCGGTTCCAGGATCTGGATGAAGGGACAGGATAGCCCTGCCTCCAAACAGTGACTGCTCTAGCCAGAATTCCACTTCTATAAGCCAAGAATCAGAAACCAGGAGCAGGGCAGGAGAGAAGATTCTATCCCCTCCTTGTTTTTTCAATGGCCTGGCAGGCTCATTCTTTCCTTGGGACCTGTATGAGCTGGAAGGGAAGGAGAGAGGTGAAGGCATTATTGCAAGTTTATTCCAGGAGGAGACAATAACCTGAAGCTTCTCAAGGAAGGTGATCATCCTTAGCTAAGTGTCCTCTTCTGTGCTTCGACAGAACTTACCACATGCACTGTCATCCTTGATTTTTTTTAATCCACTTTCTTCAGTAAATGCATGCTTCTCAACCTTTTGTAAAGGCCATCTTTGGAGTCACATAAAATCCTCAAGTCCTCCTTTAGTGGTCTCTGGAATTCAAAATAAAAGAAAAATCATGGTTCAAATCAAATCAATGCAATTATAACATCAACATATTTTTGCAAGCTTCCTCCATAACACAACTCCCTAACCCGTGCTTGAAAAGAAGTCGTAATAGAGAATGAGAGAACCAAACATGGAAAAAATGAATTAATATAACATGTGGGAAATGTTATAATAGAGGATCAGAGCAAGTCCTTGGGAGCATGGAGGAGCAGGAAGTCTTCTGGCTGGGAGAACCTGGGTCACAACTGAGTAGCCATTTTCTGGATGGAAAAGACAGAATAGGCATTAAAAGCACAGGCAACTGCGTGGGCTGAGGGCTAAAGGTAGGAAGTGGATGATGGGGCAAGGAAATGGCAGAAAGTTCTCTGTGGCTGAAGCGGTTTAGTGGGGAGCAGGGTAAAGTGGGTTAGGGCCCCTGGTGCAGTGCTGAGGACCTGGATGAAATCTTACAGGCAAGCACAGAGTAGCATCATTAACATTTTATTTTAGAAGAAAAATACGTGCATGTTTGTGATGAAAGAAATGAGCTGGGGCATGACAGATAGGGAGATCCTATGCTACTTACTTAATCCTCCCAATAACCCCAGGGAGGAGCTATTATTTCTCTCTAACAAGAAGTTGCTCACGACTTGCTCTTTTGCTGACAAGTTAACAGAGCTGGGACCCAAACCCAGGCCTTCTGACTTCAAGTCTGTGATTCTTTTCACTTCTCATCATAATTCATTAGCTACCACAACAACAAAATGCAGACACTGAGTTGTTTTCAGGGGTTCATAACCTTTCAATGTGCTGTAGACCCATTTAACAGCCTGGTAAAGCCTACAAACCTCTTGTCGGAATAATTTTTTTAATGTATAAAAATGAATCGAACTACCAAAGATACCAATAATATTGAAATACAGTTATAAAAATATTTTAAATGCTACAATAATGTAAGTGCTTCTCTATTAATGCATCAAAAAGCCAGCTCTATTGGAGGGACTAATAATTAGCAGAATTTCAAAATACTGGTAAATGTAAATCATGTTTCAAGATCTTTTCAACAACTGCTGTGCAATATGAAAATATCTGTGATTCCTATTGGTGACAGTCATGAGTTTTGCGAATGTTACTGTAACTTGCTTCTAATCATAATTAATAAAAATGGTAAATTTCAGTTATAGATTAGTGAACATAAAGGTGTAATTTTTCTCACCCGAATTCAAATATTCCTGAATAATATCCATGGACCTTAGTTAAGAACCTCGAGAAATGTTTCAAATTTAAGATAACCTATAAGAGTGATTTCTAAAATATTGAGAGATGGAATCATTTTTTCAAATGAACTAAGAAGGAGAATTTCTTTCTCAGATTCTTCTCCATATAGGTTATTACAGAATATTGAGTAAAGTTCCCTGTGCTATACAGTAGGTCCTTGTTGATTATCTAAATATTTTATATATAGTAGTGTGTATATGTTAAACCCAAATGGATATATGTATAGGTATAACTGAACCACTTTGCTGTACACGAAACTAACACAATATTGTAAATCAACTATACCCCAGTATAAAATAAAAATTAAATTTAAAAAAAGGAGAATTTCAATGATGAAATAGTTCAAAGTAGAAACAGAAGGAGTATGGAGGACTTGGAGACCCACCCCCTGGGTCTCCTGGTCCCATCCTTTAGGCACTCCCAATGAAGCCAACTCATGAGGTATCTCCTCAGAACCCAGGGCTCCCCAGAAAATACTTTACTATGGTTTTCCAACACGTGTTGGCAGTGCTCAACTTTTCAAGACAGAGGTCTGGAAGATTTTCCAGTGATAATAGCCCTTTCCACAAAACACACTGCCATGACACTCTCAGGAAAGCTGTTCTTTCAGGGAAAGTTTCTGAGCAACCATGGATCTTCAGGAATATTCCAGAGGTAGCCTTGTTCATACACAGGCTGCTCTCAGTGAACAGTAATGGTTTCAAGCTAATAAGGAAATAATCCATTTTCAGCAGATGAAAGAAGGGGGATCAGAAAGGTAACCTGAGCTGAGGGTAATAGCAGCACCAAAAACTTATAATGGAAACTATCTGAAGAATCCAAGACCCTTTGTTAGATATGAATGATTTCTTTTTTCTGCTGAAAAGTGTATGAAGAACTTGAGAAGAAGGGCCTGAGTGGATTTTATGAAACAAGCTCTGTGTGAGGAAGAAGGGCTCAGGGTAAGGTTGCAGCTCCACTGTATCCTTACGTTACGTAACAGGGAGGGAGTTGAAAGATGGTCAAAGCACCACAACATGATGTGCTCTGTCTTTGAACTCTTTCCTCCGGGTTTTAACTGTAAGTTCATACATGTTTCCTTGAAATACCTCTCTCACCAGGTGTGTGATATACAACAGAGGCAGAAACAAACTTAATTAAGAAAGAATTCTATGAGGGATGATACACACACCTGGTGTTCCCCACTCTGAGTGCCAAAATCTTCACTGTAATAATCAGGAAGATTCCACCTACTCGAGATACCTATATACAACAATGCTTTAAGGTGTTTAAAGCAGGATTTTTTTAAAACATTAAATATATTTAATGTTTCCATTCTGAAATGAGAACTAGAATCTTTTGGCTCCACTACCAAAGTGCAAAGATCTGTAAAAGATACATAGTAGGCCATGATATTACTTTATAGTTCCTTTTTTTTTTTTTGGCTGCATTGGGTCTTTGTTGCTGCACGCGGGCTTTCTCTAGTTGTGGCGAGCGGGGGCTACTCTTCGTTGTGGCGCGAGGGCTTCTCATTGTGGTGGCTTCTCTTGTCGCGGAGCACAGGCTCTAGGTGCGTGGGCTTCAGTAGTTGTGGCACGCAGGCTCAGTAGTTGTGGCGCACAGGCTTGGTTGCTCTGTGGCATGTGGGATCTTCCCGGACCAGGGCTCAAACCCGTGTACCCAGCATTGGCAGGCGGATTCTTAACCACTGCACCACCAGGGAAGCCCTATAGTTCCTTTTATTATTCATTTACGTATTTATTCAAAAACTATTTATTGAGTGGCTTTTATGGTTGATGGACTGAACTAGGTGCCAGAAATACACTGGGGAGCAAGACATGATCCTTTGTCCTCATGGAATATGTATTCTAGAGGGGAGACAGACATCAAGCCAATACTTATTCAGTTCCTTCTGAAAGAACTGATTCTCAGTCTTCAACGTGTCTAAGAATCACCCAGATTAGCAGATGCAAACTATTATATATAGGATGGATAAACAACAAGGTCCAACTGTATAGCTAGGGAACTATATTCAATATCCTGTGATAAACCATAGTGGAAAAGAATATGAAAAAGTATATATATGTATATATATATATATATATATATATATGTATAACTGAATCACTTTGCTGTACAGCAGAAATTAACACAACATTGTGAATCAACTATACTTCAATAAATTTTTTTTTTAAAAAAAGAATCACCCAGGAAGCTTGTTAAAAAAAAATACATATTGCCAATTCTGCAAACCTGAAGTGGGGCTGAGGAATTCACATTTTTAATGAGCTCCACAGTGAGTCTCATGCAGGTGGTTGGTGGACCAGGCTTTGAAGAACGTTGCAACTAATAAGTCTATAGAACAGGCTCTCTTTCCTGCCCACCAAGCTCTCATCCCACATTCTTCACGAAGGAATGCCCATTTCTTATTTCGGAGCCCTTATTCATAAGCCTTGGGCTTTGCCCACACACTTTCTTAGAACTCAGCCGTTGTAAATACTAGGCAATAAGTATTAAATAATTTATTTCTGGGGGAAACTCTGATTCTCTCCAACATACTCAGTGTTTTACTGCAGCTCCCTGTCTATCTAACCTGAATCATCTGCCCCTCCATTTTTAGGCAGCTGCATTGTTTCTGCTTTCTGTGAGCTTTAGCAGCAAGAGAAGGGTTTCACGCCCCTCTGGGCAGAAAGACTCACGTTCTGCTTTCAAGGCACTTGAGTCCTTCAACACTGTTAAATAGCCCACTCCAAACACTATTAAATAGCCCACTCCACCCACCATTATCAAAGGACATGACTGTTTGACATCCTCATGCTTCGTAGCACAAATGCTCACGCGCACCACTCACACACACACACACACACACACACACAGACATCCATGAACATATAAATAGGTTTGCATATACAATCTATCTAAATAAAATCTGCCAGTTCCTTAGTGTCATCAAAAAGTATTAATTTGCAGACTCTCAGCTATAAATCTAATACAGCTAGTAATCCATACAAGAATTTAACTCCTATCAATTCCATTTCCATAAAGTCACCACAAAGTGAAGAACTCCAATCTCCACGTGCATTGGCCCTTTCTCTTCCCATAAATGAGTGTTAGGATCATCCTTGATATGACACTGTGCCTGGACCATACTGGGACTCGGCCCATAACTCCAACAAATTAAAGCAAGACTGGCTTTCATCTTCCTCTACAGCACATAATAACCTCTGAATCAATTAACTATATGCCAGTGGATTCTAAGCATAATAATTTTTAAAGTTAGTCCTTATATTTTTTTATTTCTTCTTAATATGGTAATACCTTACTAATAAAAAATTAATTGCTAAGGGCTGAGCTGAATTAGTGAGAAGTGTGAATTATAAATTGTCTTCTCAGAGCAGTTTTGTTCCTATAAAATACAGCTAGATTAAATAAGTGTTGCCAAGTAGAAGGCATGCTGCCCTGCCCTGCTTTAATGAGTAGATAAGAATAATTTGTAATTAGCATAGGAAGGCTGCTAAACTGCTTTTTTAAATGTTCTAGCATAGAAAGCACACGCTTCCACAGCACACATCACAAGAGTTATCGAAAGCTGGCTCTGTAGGGTGTTACAGCAGATTTAAGCACTGGATATTTTTTTGAAGTCCATTTCAAAACTTCCATAATTCTGTGATCAACTGAATTTTACGTCTTTTCTTTTTAACTTGGTAAGATTCTTTTATGAATTATCATAAATTCCAAACTAGTGAAACCCAAATTGATAAATTTTGCTGAATCCAATTATTCTCATTTCCTGATTTTCATAGGAAAGTTAATATTTGGTGCCCTGTCAAGAGTGTCATGTTCTTGCAGCATTATTTACCATAGCCAAGATATGGAAGCAATCTAAGTGCCCATCAATAGATAAATAGATAAAGAAGATGTGGTATATACATAAAATGGAATATCACTCAGCCATTAAAAAAAAGAATGAAATCTTGCCATTCACGACAATATAATACCTAGAGGGTATTATGCTGTGTGAAATAAGTCAGAAAGAGAAAGACAAATACTATGTGATTTCATCTATAGGTGGAATCTAAAAAGCAAAACAGATGAACCAACATAACAAAATAGGAACAGACTCATAGACACAGAGAACAATCTAGTGGTTGCCAGAGGGGGGAGATGAGTGAAATAGGTGAGGGAGATTAAGAGGTACAAACTTTCAATTATAAAAATAAATGTCATGGGATGTAATAAGGAACATAATCAATAATATTGTAATAACTTTGTATGAAGACAGATGGTAACTAGACTTATCACGGTGATTATTTTGTAATGGATAAAAATATTGAATCATTATGCTGTACACTTGAAACTAATATGTCAATTATACATCAACTTTTTTAAAAAGAAATTAAGTAAATAAATAAATAAAATTGAAATTTTTTAAAAAGTGTCATGTTCCATGGCATCTAACAGAAAAAAAAGGGGGTGGGGGGACTGCACTCCAGAGATGGAGAGAACAATAATAAAATTAGCAATTGACATAATGTATTATTTACTTCCAAGTGTACCCGTATCTTTTTGCATTCACAGTTATTCTAGACGAGAAGTCAAGATAGTTATTATTAACACCATGTTAAAGAAAGAGAACCCAAGGGTCTCTAGGTTCTTACAGGATTAAAATTCAGGCCTTTTGAGTCCAGAGTCTACTTGGTATGTAATAGAAGCTCAATATGCATCAGTTTAATGAATGAACAAATTGCTCATCAATCAATCAATAAAAATAATTAGGGATAATCTATCTAATTAAAAGAAAGCATTCCATCAACAGAGGAATGGATAAAGAAGATGTGGTATATATATACAATGGAATATTACTCAGCCATTAAAAAGAATGAAATAATGCCATTTGCAGAAACATGGATGGACCTAGAGATTGTCATACTGAGTGAAGTAAGTCAGAGAAAGAGAAATATCATCTGATAGCACTTATATACAGAATCTAAAAACAAAAATAATACAAATGAACTTATTTACAAAACAGAAACAGACTCAGAGACTTAGAGAAAGAACTTATGGTTACCAGGGGGGAAGGGTGAGGGGAAGAGATAGTTAGGGAGTTTGGGATTGACATGTACACACTGCTATACTTAAAATGGATAACCAACAAGGACCTACTGTATAGCACAGGGAACTCTGCTCAACATTATATTGATATAACATAAATGGGAAAAGAATTTGAAAAAGAATAGATACATGTATATGTATAACTGAATTACTTTGTTGTACACTTGAAACTAACACAACATTGTTAATCAACTATACTCCAATATAAAATAAAAAGTTTTAAAAAATAATAATAAAAAAAATTTTTTTTAAAAAGCATTGGTAGGCAAAGCAAGACAATCATTCAAAGACTAAACCTCTTTCAGATACTTAAGAAAACAGGGATCCTATCAGGATACATAGCCAGAGCTGGCCCCATCATTTGCAGGGCCTGGTGCAAAATGAATACTCGGGGACCCTTGTTCAAAAATCATTAAGAATTTTAAGACAATGACAACAAAGAATTAAACCAAGCACAGAGTCCTTCTAAGAACAGGGGCCCAGTGCAACTACACAAATCACACATCCATGAAGCCAGCCCTGCACATAACATTTTAAAGCTTCGAGTGCTGGTCCTTGGTGGGAATGATAGCATCCTGTAGAAAGCATTTTGGATATTGGTGGGGAAGTTCTTGGATAGTGCAATGTTTGGAGACCCTGCTGGTAGACAGTGGGCATGGGCCAAAGGTTCTAGAGATCTTCAGTGTCAGAGATAGCCCAGCACTATAAAGAACTTTCCTGCTTCCCAGAGAATCTTTGAATGCCCCACCAGCTATTCCCATAGGTAAAAAGTTTATTTGTAATTATCTGAGCTTAAAACATACCTTTGTTTTACATATCCTGAATTTTCCATAACGTGACTATTCTGTCAATTCTGGAAAGACTGCATCCTGCTTGTTTCGAACTTTATCATTAAAAATAGTTACATTCATGATGGCAACAGGTCATTCAAAGTGTTACTTGTGGACATATAAGCACCTGACTCCTTCATCGTGCCTTCTCGTGGGGGCCTAGCCATGCTTTCACGGAAAGGAACATGTTACTTCATCAAACATGGCTTTCCTTTTATATTACGGTTAGAACATTATCTTTTTTCTAATTGGATGGAGGTAGGTTATACTATGGGAGCATTTCATTTTATGTTGGCAAAAGGGGATTTTAAAATATTTGCTACATAAAGTGGCTTTGGCTATGAAAGAGTTGAGAACCACAGGCTTAGAGGCATAAGATTACAAAATGTTTCAGCTGGAAGGAATTTGGGGGATTATCTACTTCGTTGATAGATAAGGAAATTCAGGCTGAAATAGATTACATATCTGGCCTAAGGTTACCCAGCAATTATTGGCAATGCCAGGCCTTGAACCTATGCTAAGTTCCAGGACTATATAAAGTAACTAACTCCTTCCTCTCTTCCTTCCTTCCTTCCTTCCAACAAACACAACTGAGCTCTTACTGTATGTCAGGCATTAGGGTGGGTCCTGATGATTCGCAGAGGACTAAGACATAGGTCCTGCCCTTAAGGAGACCACAGACTGGCCAGAATTCAGGGAAGAACTCAAATAACGTGCAACATGCCTTAGAGTAGACCTATGTTCAAAACATTACAAGGAACAAATGACTGAGTCTTCCTCAGGGAGTTGAAGGCCTCCCAGCAAAGGTGGAATTTGAGTCTTGGGGTGGGAGACAGGCTTTGCTCTATGGGGACAAGGTAGCTTTCATTCTAGGCAGTTGCTCAGCATGGACAAAGACACAATGGCCAAAACAAGACCATCTGTAATCAGGTATTGACTATCCACAGCCTTCAATAGCAAGGCGTGCTTTCCAGAAGCACAGGGTTGGTCACTCTTCTGCCAGATATAGCCAAGCAGAGAACAGAGAGCAGGGCTGGCTCAGAGGACCTGGGACTCCCTGAGGTCATTGGGGAGAGGAAGTGAAGGGGGTCGTCTCTGCGCTGCTCCATGGGTGCCAAGAGCCTGATAAGCCTTTGGAGTTCTGCGGGCATCGGCCAGAGTGCAAACTAAGAAAAGAGCTCATTGATTGCTGACGTGATTAAGTGGATCACCTTATTGATTCTCACCTAGCTTGGAACAGACCTCAGTAACCAACATCAAGTGCTTTAACAAGAGCAAAGGAAATATTTACTGGATGCGAGTGGTTTTCATTAGAGGAGCAAGGGGAAATAAAACATGCTGACCAACCAGCAAGGGGCCACGGCATGGCTCCCAGCCCAGTGACTGCCAACCAGATGGGAAAGTGAATAAGAGGAAGTCAAATGAGACGGCCCCTGGGCTCGTGCTTATCAGAAGTGTTAGAAAAGAATTTCCACAGATTGCCAGATTGCCTGCTTCCCTTCCGCTCCGCACTGCAAACCCTGCCACCCAGGAGGCTAGGACAAGGCAAAGCGGCCGCCACTTACTGAGCCCAAAACCGGGCCCTGATTTGGCATTTTTCAGACATTATCTGTAATCCTCACCTCAACCCTACAAGGGGTGTATAGTTTTCTCCACATTATAAGGGAGGAAACTAAAACTAATGAAGTGACTCTTAAATGGTGGGACAAGGATTAGAACCCAGGTCTTTCTGGCACCAAGGCCTGCGCTTGACATTTTCCTCTTGAAAATAGGACTTGGCAGGCATCTATTTTTCCTCTCAAGGCTTTAAGTTGAATCCACTCTACCCCACAGAAACTGACCAAATTTTAATTTTTATTGAGCAATTACTGTATGTCAGATACCAATAAAATATTATGCCATTTGATCTTCACAACCAGCCTACTGTTATCACCCCCATTACAGAGATGAGTTAACTGAGGCTGGGAGAGTTCCCAGTTAGCATGTGGCAAAGTGAGACCTTGAACACAGCATTATCAGATTCCAGATCCCAAGCTCTAACCAACTACAACCTGGATGTTTCTTGAAGAAAGGTTAAATGAAAGTTATAGATGGGCAATCTAAGTCAACCCAGAAAAAACTCAAGGAATGTATCCATCCATTCAAATAGTCAACAGATATTTATTGAGCTCTTACTTCAGCTCAAGCATTTTTCTAAGCTCAAGGGATACAGTGATAATTATGGGAATAACATTCTTTGGGTTGGGGGGGGGATTTACTATAAATGGGGAACAAATAAGATAAATAAGAAAAGTCCTCATAGTGATGAGGACAAGAGAGAAAATAAAACAGGGTGTGGTGGACAGGTCTATTTTATATTGGGTGATCAGGTAGGTGTCACCTGAGCAAGTTGTTTGTAAGTTGAGGCTTCAATGCCAAGAAGATTCTAACCATGCCAAAGTCTAGTTGAAAAGGATTCTAGGAGGTAAAACAGCGAGTACAGAGACCAGGAACCTGGTGCATCCACAGAAGAGGAGGAAGTCACAGCAGATCAGAATGTATGGAGGGAGGAGGGTGGGACAGGATGAGGTCCCTGAAAGAGGCGTAGCCGGGTCTCCTCGGGGCCACCAGGCTGTCATAGGAACTGGATGTTATTCTAAGTAAAGGCAGAAGACATGAAAGCGTTTTAAGCATTTAAAATGATTTGCATCTTCAAAACATAATTTTGGCTGCTGTTTGGCAGAGACACGAGAGGATTCAGGGAGACAAGTGGGGAGGCCATGGCAGGAGTCCTACTGGAACAGGAATGTGGCTCGGATTCGGTTTAAACAGGAGAAGTAGAGAAGTGGACACATCCTGAATATGTGTTGAGGGAAGAGCGGGCCTCACTTGCTACCTTGCACTTTCGTACACAGACAAGAGCTGCTACTTTCTTGGCACCCCAGATAGTGCCCCCTGCCCACTGTCCTCATTATGCTTTGACTGGCTTTTGCCAAATGAGACTATGAAAGTTGAAAGGACAGAATGGGATGCCGTCATCGCCTCTGCTCACCCCAGGAGACGGTTTTATGAAGTCTCACCAAAAAACAATGCCTGCCAGGAAGCCAAACAGCTCCCCTGACCACCACTCAACGTGGCCAAGACAGAGAGGAAAACCACTGGCAGAGAGCTCCCTGGTTATCTAAACCAGCCTCAGTGATGGTTTGTCCTGTTTGCTGTGGTCAAAGTGACAGTTACTTCAGAACAAAGAGAAAACAAGCTGAGCTAGAAGAAACCCGAGGTCACCAGAAGGGGCCACCTCATCTATTTGAAAGCAATTAGGGAATGCTGGTTTTCCTCCTGGCTCATCAGTGAAAATATGAGGAAGGTCTGTCTTAAAACTGCCACCAACAGTTTTAAGTTCCCACTCCAGAAGTCAGGGGAAGTTTGTCTGAAGGATAATGAAGAATGTGACAGGCAGCATCCCTTGTGTCACATTCTCAGGAGGAGAGACAGCCGGTGGCATGCAAGTGTCTGCAGGACTCCAGGAGACAGAAGACTGGGCACAAGTGAAATGTCAGGAGAAAAAAAAAAAAAAAAATCGAGGGAACCCTAAAGAAGACGGGCCTTGTACATAATTGATCTGACAGAGCACTGCCCACTCCATCATGGCAGCTGAAATATGGCCACTCGCCCATAGGGGAGCGCATTTGCATTTAAGGACGCCAGACTCCATCTATTAAGGAAAGTGCTTAAGCAGGAAAGATAACATGGCTGTCAATCTGAGCTCGTGATTTTGGAAACCCAAACACCATGCCAGAGCATCAGAATTAAAAAGACACATACCTAACTCGAGTCTAAATCAAAAGGAAGTTTATTCATCAAACTAGGGAAGGGAGTAAGGGGCTTAGGAAAACTGCCACTCCTGACTTTTGGTTGGTTAATTGTATTCGAGAAAAAAATGCTGTCCATTCTGGGGATCTCCACACAAAGTGATCCTAAAATTATTCTCAGTTACTTGGGTTTGGTTTCTTCCTAAGGGTAGGATAGCAGATGTTCATCGTTTCATTAACAGATATTTATTTAGTACCTACCATTTGTTCATCCTTCTGCTAAGAACGATATTAAACAAGACAGGACACCACCCCTGCCCTCATGGACTGTATAATACAGTCCGTTTTTAGGCCTTTCTAGATATTAGGCATATCTGTGACAGAGGGTTAAATTCAGTTTAATTGAACAAACCTGTATTGAGCTCTTATTCTGAGCACAGTAACATAAGGACAACTTAAGAATTATAAATTCAACAACTATTAAGAAAACAACATGTGTGATATACTAGGTTGGCTGTTTGGAGATACGTGTAGTTGATTTGGATCTAGATAACTGCCTCAGGGAACCTGCTGTGTGGGAGCCATGATAAGACTTGTACATATAGATAACTGTCCATAGATAAAAGTTTAAAAATGATAAATATCATTGAAAAAGAGAAGTGTAGATAAAGAACTTCAACAGGAAGGACACGGGATGACCAACTCTAGGAGATGGGCAAAATCCATTTTCTGCCTCAATTTCCTAATTCATTCATTTATTCATTTACTCAACAAATACAACTTGAATTCTTGCCACATTCTAGATCTTATTAAGGTCTGGGATGAAAATCAGATGAGAAAGGAGAGAGATGCCAGTTCCCTGGGATAAATACCTTAGTAAACACCTCCAGGTTGGGAGGAGACGTGGTGGGAAATGGAGGACGGAACTTCCAAGCCAGTTTGTGGTGTGAGACAGTTAGGAAAGAAAGGTTTTACCAAGCTGATGAGATTTCTTTGGGTGTGAAAGATAAGTGACCATCTCAACAGAAGGAAGAGGGAAGACACATTTCAAGTGAGAGTCATGCAGGGAGTTGAGGGTACAGGCGGGAAGCAAGGAAGGAGGATGAGGACAGAGGCTGAGGGGTTTCTGCAGTTTTCCCAGTGAAACAGGACGGGCGGTTAACAGCTGATGGATGAAGGCAGAGTGCTCTAGGGGGACTGGAATGGCAGGCTATGCTCTGGGAGGCTACTTTGAAAATGTGAGTAGCTTCTAATAAAGAACAAGCAGGGCTTCCCTGGTGGCGCAGTGGTTGAGAGTCTGCCTGCCAATGCAGGCGACACGGGTTCGAGCCCTGGTCTGGGAAGATCCCACATGCCATGGAGCAACTAGACCCGTGAGCCACAATTACTGAGCCTGCGCGTCTGGAGCCTGTGCTCCGCAACAAGAGAGGCCGTGATAGTGAGAAGCCCGCGCACCGCGATGAAGAGTGGCCCCTGCTTGCCACAACTGGAGAAAGCCCTCGCACAGAAACGAAGACCCAACACAGCCATAAATAAATAAATAAAATTTAAAAAAAAAAAAAGAACAAGCAAAAGGCAGCTCTGAAGTATGAATCACAGGTGTGTTGTGGCATAAATCCACATAGAAACGCAGAACACTGAGAGGCCTGGGCACAAGAGCAGAGGGAACTCGCCATTGGACAGACACAGCAGGTGCGTGTGCAAGGGGACCAGGGGTGCAATGCAAAACTCAAATGACCGACCACAGGGTCTGGCCTGATGGGCTGAAAGAAAATGGGTCAAGTGGTTGGAACTGGAATGGTAAATAGTTTTCATCTCAGGTGTCAACTCCAATTGATAGAATCCTGGATTCCAAAGTTACCTCTGTACTCCATAGGAAACGGTGGCACCATCCTTTGGGAATGTTCTCCAAGGACACAGAAAGAGTGGCAACAGCCAAGCCAAGTACTGTCGTCTCTGGACTAACGGCCAGATGAAGCTGTGAGAGTGAAGGAGTGAGAGAGCCAGAAGAAAAGGAGGTAGCGGTCAGAGAAGATGCTGGAACTTGAGGTTTTCAAGGTGGAATTCTCACAGGAGATGTCCAGGCCTGGAACACAGCCATGGAAAGATCTGGCTGAATAGAGGACAAGGCACAATCTAGTGTTAAGATGCCCAAATGCTGCTGCTTTTGTCTTGCTGAAGAAGAGAAATGTCTTCAGAAGAGAAAGACACTTGTGACCTAGGAGGAAGAAGATGGAAAAGGCACTGGGCCATTACAAGGCGAATGGAAGAAAGCGTGGGAAGTCCTCATTCCTCCTTCACCGACAGCCTCCAGTCTGATGTGCGTGGCCCGCCGCTCGCTGCACACTTAGGCTCCCTGCAGACCCACGGCTCAGACTGACCCTGAACCCTGACCTGAACTCTGGTGGGAGAAGCAGCCACTGACCGTTTCCTCCAGCGGGTGGGCAGGTGGCGAGCCAACAACTACTCCTCCCATAACCTGATTTCATGACATTTTTTCTACTTGTGGCAAGAACACTTACCATGAGGTCTACCCTCAACAAAATTTTTTTTAGTGTAAAATACGGTGTTATTGACAATAGGTGCCATGTTGTATAACAGATCTCTAGAACTTACTCATCTTGCTTAACTGAAACTTTAGGCCCTCTGATTAGTAAGTCTCTTTTTCTCCCTCCCCCTAGCCCCTGGCAACTGCCATGCCACTCTTTGATTTTATGAATTTGACTGTTTTTTATACCTCATATAAGTAGAATCCTACAGTATTTATCTTTCCGTGACTGGCTTATTTCACTTAGCATAATGTCCCCAAGCTTCCTCCATGTTGTCACAGATGGCAGAATTTCCTTCTTTTTTAAGGCTGAATAATATTCCGTTGTATGTATAAACCACATTTTCTTTATGCATCCATCTGTCAATGGACACTTAGGTTGTTTCTACATCTTGGCTGTTGTGAACAAGGCTGCAATGAACATGGGAGTGTTACTATCTCTTCCAGATCCTGATTTCAATTCTTTTGGATAAATACCAAGAAGTGGGATTGCTGGATCATATGGTAGTTCTATTTTTAATTTCTTGAGGAGCCTCTGTACTGTTTTCTATAGCGGCTGTACCATTTTCCATTCCTACTAACAAAGCACAAGGGTTCCAGTTTCCCCACATCCTCACCTGAATCTCTCTCTGGGTTCTGGAGTGACAGTGTCTCAGGAGTTTCGTGGGGAAAAGACCATCCACCTCCTCTTCACTCAGTGCCATGGTGGAGGGCTGAGCTCACAGCTCTGCACGCTTCCCAGTTTGCCAGCTTGCCCCGTGGATAAATGCAGAGAGGGAATCAGGATTGGCCAGAGGGGTGAATTCATGGCCTTACAGACCTTGTCTAAAAGCATCTGTCAAAAAAAGAGTTAATGACTGCTTCTCTGCGGGAAGCCCGAAAGAAATGAGTGTTCTGAAGTGTAGAACATTCGCTTTTACGGTAGGTGGTGTTATTGTTACATGTTCATACAGACAGTGCTAATTAACAATCCTAAAGGCCACATCATTAAATTATTTCTCGGCTTAAAACCCTGCAATGTTTAACGCACCCCAGCCATTCAATTATATCCAAAACACTAACCTGAACGCCAGGCATTCTTCTGCCACTGACAAAGTGCAATTCACTCTTAAGAGTAGGTGAGCCTTAAAAAAAAGAAAGAAAAACATCTGACACGTTGCCTCTCTGTCTCTCTCCTTGACATACATTCTAAATATTAAAAACAACAATAATCTTCAAAGAAAATTTAAAGTGGACCTTACCTTTGCCGGACAGACATGAAATGTACACTGTACCAATTTTTCTGTATGTGCAGATAGGAAAAATCTGATTAAGATTGTCTTAAAGTTCTCACCTGAAAAATCAAACCATTGCCCTCGAAGGTACTTAAGGTCCATTGGGTTTCACTCTTTTTCCTCTGGGTCCTGCCACCCATCCTTTGTCATTTCTAACCACTGCAAATTGCATTTGGGGTTTGAACCAGGGGCAATGTTGTGGCTTTGGGCTGGGTTTTTCCTGGATGTATATCAGAGTCAGCACGGAGCACTTTGAAGAACACACAAAATCCCTTTGTCTCCCACCTAGTGAAACATCTCAAGTACAGAGTGCAGGGAGAGAGGGCTTCAATCCAGCTTCAACACACACACACACACACACACACACACACACACACACCAAGCTCTTGCTTTTCCCTGCCGCCCCCAGCCTGATCCTCTCTGCAGCGAGACAGTTCTGCTCACAGATGCAGAGCCTTGTTCAGCTGGCCAAGTGGCCTCAGTCCTCTGGACAAGATTTGGCAGGCAACACCACGACAGAACCTCCCGCTTGGAAAGTGCTGGTGCTGAGGCCGCATCTGGGAGCAGCACATATGTGATTCCACTGGTTTTCACACAAAGAGGCAGACTGTGCCAGTGGCCAGCTGGCCAGCTGGGCACGTCTTTGCAGCCATAGATGCAAAAGTGGAAAAGCAACCCACCTGATTCTCTTTTTCATGGTCTCCCCAAATGTCCAGTCTTTGTCATATAAACCATCTCCTCATCACAGCTTCTCCCTAATACTATTCCAACAGTACCCTTCAAGGAGGCCCCACCCAACTCTATGGGGCCAGGAGACTTACGTATATCCCCAGATCCATACCACAGAGCACAGTGCCTTACACAGAGCACACTCTGCATAAAGCTTTTCTGGATGGAGGAATGGAGAGATGGAGGGATGGAGGGATGGATGGACAGCCAGAGAGATGGATAGGGAATGGATGGATGGTGGCTGAATGGATGATGGATGAATTATGGATGAAAAGATGTGTGGATGGATGGATGGATGGATGGATGGATGGAAGAATAAAGCAAGCAAAGACGCTATTACGCCTCTCTAAAAGAACTGAGTCCTCTCACTGACAGCCTCAATCTGGACTCTAGATCTCCAGAGAGGTAGTACAGGCTGGTGTTAGCAGGGCCAGCAATGCACTTGTAGTGCTGCCAAGCCCCATTCGCTCACCCATGGCAGACATCACTAACTGGCCACAGTATTCTTGCCAACAGATTGAAGACCTTTCCTCTCAACTTTCCTCAGCAGTGCTCCAAGCAGGTACTATTTATCATCAAACACGATGCAACCAATTTTCTGTCCCAGGGTTAGAATTTGGGCTTTGGGGCCTGACAGACCATTGTTTAAGTCCTGACTCAATCATTTTCTTACTGTGGAGACCTGGACAAAGCTACTGAAACTCAGATACCACAAAACTAAGCCTTTAGTTTTTCAACATGTATTAAGTAAGATAAAGAACTGAATTCATACACTTACTGTGTTGATTAATGAGAAAAGTTACTAAGCACCTGACATAGTAGGTGCTCAATAAAAGTTAGCTTTTTTAATCCAGAGACTATGGATTATGTCACTTGTTTCTGTGAAAGGTCCTTTCCACCATTGTCAAATCTATTGCTCAGTTGCATCTCTCCCAAAGTGATGACAGAGAAAAAGCATCACACTGACTTTGGTCTGATGAAACTCAGACTGGACTTGGTACCACAAGAGGCAGCACCAGGTTGGACTGAGGAATCATAGTCTCTAATTTAACCAGTCTAGAATGATTCAGACAGGCATTGCTTGGAGGCAGAACAGTAAAATGAAAGATCTGGAAGAGAGGAGACTGGGTTCTAGTCAAAGCCCTGCCCACAACTAGCTGGAGAAACAGGGAGAGGTCACCCCTCTCCTATGGTCCTAGATGTCTTCTATGAAATAAGTCCACTGGGTTCTATGGATGCTTCAACCCCCAATTCTATGATTCTATCCAACTTACATCTTCTCACTATTCGCTGAAGCCTGTCCTGAACTTTCCCACGAGAAATAAATTCTTCCCCTTCTGAGAATGTATAACATTCTACGCTGAGCATCCAGAAATTAGTCTGGATGCACATGACTAATTTCTATGCTGTGCATCCAGAAGTTAGTCCACATAATGGCCCCGTTGTAATGATGATGGTAACATACGCTCAGATCATACTAACTGCAGGACCAGGGGTTGTTCTAAGCTACACACACACACACACACACACCAGGGATTGTTCTAAGCTACACACACACCCACACACACATGCACAGCCATTTAATTTTCACAACTCTCTGAGATAAGTAATATCAAAATCCCATTTCACAGATGAAAAGCTGGTGCAAAAAAAAAAAAAAATAGTAACTTGACCAAGGTCAAACAGCATTAAGTGCTGGGGCAGGTATTTGAACCTAAGCAGTAATGACCTGCCATCTTGAGGCAGTAATAGCTATCTTTGTCATTTAGCATCTCCCTTCTGTCCCCAGAAGCCTCGCTGAGTGTAGAGGCAGTGTGGTGCAGTGGTTAGGAAAAGGTCTCTGACCTAGCCTGTCTGTATCTGAACCCCAGCTCTATTTAACTGCTTCGTGCCTCCATTTTCCTGTGCATAAAATGAGGATAAAAACTGTACTTCCTCATAGGGTTGTTATGAGAACTATATGAGTTACTCTAAGTAAAGCATTCAGAGCCGGGTCTGGCCCACAGCAAGTGCTGGTCAGGCATTTGCTGTTACTGTGTCTAGGGTCCCAGTCTAAAGCATCTCCACACTCCCCGTGCCTTGCACCTAGTAGATGCTTTTGTGTTGACTCAGTTGATTTAACTGAATAGCTCAAGATCATGGTATTAGGAGTCAAATAGACCAGGTCCAGTCCCAGCTCAACTACAAATTAACTTTGTGACCTTGAGCACATCAAGTAACTGCTTCTGAGTCTCAGTTTTCTCAGTTTATAAAATGGGAATCATCATGCTGCCCTGTGAATCCCCCAGAATTGTTGTGCTACTCAATTCAACAAGACGGAGGCATCCACAGTGCATAAACTATTGGATAAATGAAAGGAACATGATTTAGTTTAGTCTTGAAGGAACCACCTCCTGAAAGCCTCTGAAGACCTCTGCTTGAGGGTCATTCTCACCTTACCGCAAAAGCAGAAGAGACAGTTCCCTCCAAAAGAGCCCTGTTTGTAGAACTCTTGCTAGGCCAGATAATGTTATCATAAAAGCATATTGCAAGGATAGGGGGGTTGATCTTATCGAACTGAAGGAACCACTGCTCTGTGTCCAACATGGGGCAAGTCATGAGTTTTCTGCTGTATATAGCTGTTCTCTATGGCATCCAAAGAATTTTGCCATCAGTGACGTACTGATACCCATTCAGTTTGTTGCAGATTAGGTAGAACACAATATTACAAACCAGAAAATATTCTGAAGGAGGCATTTATTTCTGTTGTTATTTCCTTGTGGAGTTAGACACATCTACGTTTCACTGCCAGTTCAATCACTTACAAGCTATGAGACCTATTTAATCTCTTTCAGCCTCCCCTAGGACAACCGCAAGGATTAGAGACCTAGCACAGACCCTGAAACATAAGAGATGCTCTGTGAATTCAGAAGTCGTTGTTGTCATTCTCCTCTTTAGTTAGTTGTTTCAGCCTGAATGCAGGAACCCAAGAGCCCTCAAGTTCTGACTTACCTGTTCCCCTTCAACCCACTGTAGACAAAGCTCCATGGTCTGAACCTTTCCTGACTTCTGCCAACAAACACTCCTTTGTCTCCCTCCCATCAGATAGGCCAGTTCCTGCTGAGACGTGTGCCTTCTAATGTGTTTCCCACCCAGGGAACATTTGCTAAAAGACACTAACTCACGACAGCTCTTAAAGACTCTAATTATGATGATTCTCAATCACATGGTTCCAAATTCTCTTTAGTAGAAAGTTTTCCCTGGTTATTACTAAAGTCCTAAAAAGTCTTCTTAGGAACACTCAGTAGGTTAGGGACCAAGGTAAAACCCTCACAGATTAGAGAACGGAAGCAGCATCATGTAGAAGAAAAATCACAGGTTTTCAAATCAGAGAGATCTCTGTCCCTCAGCAGCTTGTGACCGGAACCCTTGCTTCGTAATCCATAAAGCAGGGGTGATGGTAACATGTATCTCAAGAACTTATCATGATAACTAAAGGAGACTGCATGCCAGTTAGCTTTTGCTGCCTAACAAATCTCCCCAAAACTTAGTGATTTATAATAACAACTGCTTATTTAACTCGCAAGTCTGTGGGTTTGCAATTTGGGATGGTTTCAGCTGGGCAGTCCTGCTGGGCTCCGCTGGGCTCTTGCGGTCTAGGCTCGGAACTCACACATCCTCCCCACCACATTCAACTGGTCAGAACAAATCACAAGGCCGGCCCAGATCGAGGGAGTGGGGAAACATGCTGCCTCTTGATGTGATTTGCTTCAAATTATTGTGGCAATATTGAATTCTACCATAGGTTATAAATAGAAAACTCCTGGTGCTCAAACTAAGTGAATAGATCTCTAGCATATTTTTGGTTCAGAAATTCTTGCAGTGACCTTTTTTATGAAACTAAAAAAAATATTTGTTAAGCCTTTACTATTCAGCATTGTGCTAGATATTGAAGAAGAAGGGAGGATTTTAAATATGTTTATGACAAAGTCTCTGCCCTCAAGGTGATTATAATCTAATTGGCGGGGGTTGGGGGGGGATGGTGACATGCATATACAAAGATGAATTACAAGACCAGAGTGAAATATCAGTGTAAGGCAATAGTAGAAGAGGAGAGAGAGTGAGACAGAGACAGGAGTGTGTGGAGTCGTTGGGGAGCTTATCAAAGGAGGAAGGATTTAAGCTGGGTCTTGAAAGATGGTTAAAGTTGGCCCAAAGCACCAAACTGACATGAGTCCCTGACATCCACTTTCTATCCAGGCTCCCTTTCTAGGGTCCCTTCCTCGGAAAGGACTCTCTGTATCCATAGCTTGCGTGATGAAGCTCTGTTTCCAGAGCTGTAGGGGGAAGAGGGGAGAGCTTAATCCTCAGAGCCATTAGTCAAAGGGAAGACCTTTCATGGTGATCATCAGAATGACATAGTGGAAAGACGGTGGATTTTTTTAGTGCCAAAAGCTGGCAGTGTATATTTGCTTGTCTTCTCAAAGACTCCATTTCTTCGTCTTTTATTTCTAATGGGAATTGTTCCTACAATGGAACATCACAGAGGATTTGAATATAATGCTTCTGGCACATAGTAGACAATAAATAAAATTCAGTCCCTCTTCTTATGCTTCTCCATTGCCTCCGCCATTACATCTAACTTAGTTATTAAATGTTCCATTAAGAGTAATACTTATTAAATATCACAGCACTCAGCTTTCCCTGTAGTAGTTGTACAGCAAAGCTCATTCCAGAAGACCCCAGTACAGCATCTTGCAAGAGAAAGGTGCTCAATAAATATTTGTCCTTCCTGCTTGCAGTTCCTGAATCTCATAATGTTCTCTCCTATCTCTGTGCCACTTGCCCATGTTGCTCTGTGTTTCTGGAATAGCCATTCCCCCACCCCAACCACCAACCTAGCCAAGGAGCTAACTCCCATTCCTCTCAGGCGTCTACTTACTCCTCCAGGAAGTCTTCCCCGCCCCTGCCTCCCACCCATCCCCACTCTGGCTTAGGTATCTCTCCTAGCGCTCCTACAGAAGTACATGGAACAGTATAGGATTTCAGAAAGTGGTTATTGGATGTCTGTCTGAATAGAAGGATGATTCTCTGAGATATCGCAAACAGAAATCAATCTGCCAAAAGCTCCTTTCACACTTTTGAGCCAGTATATAGGGTCCCTTGTGACACACAAAGTTCTCGAATGAGAGATGGAAGCTAAACTTTCTGTGAATAGGTGGGGGTCAGTGATTAAGACTCAGTCTCATAGGATAATAGATCTAACATGGAAAATTCTAGCTCAGCACGTGCAACCTTAATACTCCCAGGAAACAACAGGTAAGCACCATAATTAGAAGGAGATGCATAAACCCAAGGAACAAATGCCATTCCCCCTGGAAGTTTTCAGGGGCAAACTTAAAACAATGTCCTTGGAGATGAGATTCTTTACCAACTGTCAAATCCAGTAAGCACAAGACCCCAAGCCTGACATGTTGGGAGACAAATGTTTCTGTCCACAGAAACTAAAGTTAGTTGCTCTGAGATCCCTAACAGAAATCATTTTCATCCTGCCAAAGGCTTCAGCCAGCAATGGGGCCAGGAGACGCCAGCTCTCAGCTTCCTAATCTCTACTTTCTCTCTCACCCTCCACGAAACCCTCACCACCCCTCTCTTCCACCTTATCATGCAATCTTTCCTAAGTGTTTTGAGATCAGAGGAAAATAAACATCATTTATCTAGCTTGAAACACCATGAAAATTTTCTCTTAAAAAAATTTGTACAACAAAAACAAAAAGCAATTGACTCAAATATTAAAACCATGGGGCTTCCCTGGTGGCGCAGTGGTTAAGAATCCGCCTGCCAATGCAGGGGACATGGGTTCGAGCCCTGGTCCAGGAAGATCCCACATGCCGCAGAGCACCTAAGCCCGTGTGCCACAACTACAGAGACTGCACTCTAGAGCCCGCATGCCACCACTACTGAAGCCCACGGGCCTAGAGCCCGTGCTCCGTAACTAGAGAAGCCATCGCAATGAGAAGCCCGCGCACTGCAACGAAGAATAGCCCCCGCTCACCACAACTAGAGAAAGCCCACGTGCAGCAAGGAAGACCCAATGCAGCCTAAATAAATAAATAAAATAAATTAATTTAAAAAAAAACAAAAATTAAAGCCATGAAGAACACACTAGTTGAATTTAATAAGCAAGATGTATAGCACCAGCATACGATGCCTGTATATTTTCCCCCTCTCTTCTTTCCTTCCTTCTTGATATCCACACAAAAAAACATTTATAGATTGTCATGTGCCTGGAAGTCTGCTAGGCCCCTTGATGTAAAACTGAAAAGGGCACAATCATTTCCCACAATCTAGGCAAGACAGTGGCATGTAATACACAGTCACTATACAGTGTGAGGAGTGTGATGAGAGAGATATGTCCAGGGTGCGGTGGGGACACCAAGAAGAAACATCCAAATCAGCCTGATGGATCACAAGAGGCTTCCCAGAGGAAACAAATCTGGAGGATAAAGGTGATTTTAAGGATAAGGAGGGGTATGCCAGGCAAAAAATAAAAAAGGATGCAGGTTCCACCCAGCAAGAATGGCAGACACAAAGGCAGAGTAATAAATGGGCATTTGCAGAAGCATACATCACTAGAGGAATGGGGTAGACAAAGCTAAAGAGATACACAAGAGTCAGATCATGAAATATCTTGTGTGCAAAGCTGAGTTTGTACTTTATCCTAAAAGCTATGGGAGCTATTGAAGGGTTGTAAGCAAGCAATGCTACGATCTGATTTCCATCTAGAAAAGTGACTCCATCATAGCGTGGAAGATGGATAGTAGGGGAATGAAACTGGGGGCAGAAAGACCATCTAGAAAAGTACTGGAGTAAACTGGGTGAGAAATGATGAAAACCTGATGGACCAAAGCAATGGCCATAGGAAAGGTGGTTGAGGGCCTTTTAATTCTGGATGGAACCTTGTATTTTTTTTTTTTTTAATTTTTAGTTTATATTGGAGTATAGTTGATTAACAATGTTGTGTTAGTTTCAGGTGTACAGCAAAGTGATTCAGTTATACGTGTACATGTATCTATTCTTTCTCAAGTTCTCTTCCCATTTAAGGCATTACAGAATATTGAGCAGAGTTCCCTGTGCTATACAGTAGGTCCTTGTTGGTTACCTATTTTAAGTACAGCAGTGTGTATATGTCAATCCCAATTTCCCTTGTATTTTTGGATGACACTTCCCAGCAAATAACATACCGTGGTAATCGGCATTACCTGTGGTTTCCTTTGCATTCCTTTTATATTTGTTTTCTGTAAATGTCTGGTTTAGGGAAAATATGTCTTAGCAATCACTGTGATAAGAAGCCCATGTTCTTGTCCCATCGCAATCACTTACCAGCTGTGTTCTTTCGGGTGAGTCACTTGTTCTCTCGGAGACTCAGTTTCCTTATTAACAAAACAAGATCATAAAGCTTACCTCCTAACCCGGCATGATAATTAAAATACAATAATTTAATATATTATCGTTTAGCCAAATAAGTCTCAAAAGTGCAGTAAATCGTCACATACTGTACCACATTAGGAATATTTTGGATGCAGAAAAGCCAACCAAAACTGGCTCAAGCTAGAAAAAGGGACGTCCTGGAAAGTCTGTGAGCAGATTTGGCTTCGGACACAGCTTGACTCAGGCTCAGATGAAGTCACCAGGACCCAGATCTTGGCTCTGCTCCTCCCGTGATGGCTCCATTCTCAGGCTCACATTGTAGTCCCCTTCTCTACTGCCAGCAGCTTGAGACCCACATCATACCACCCAACCCTGTCTCTCCCAGTAGGTTCTTCCATAAGCCTCTCTCATTGGCCTGAACTGGATCATACGCCCACCCCTGTGACCAGAAGATGGAATTCGTATATTGATTTATGCCCATGTCGAGTATTCTACCCCCGGAGGCATCCAAATGTACAGGACTGAAAATGAGGGAGGGAAAGTTCTTCCAAAGCAAAAGCGGCTCCACTCAAAGCCTCTGGTTGCTAAGCAGCTGTATAGAGATGAACCAGCTTTGCTGTTGTCGCCACCATTCTGAGACAGAGCACTAGAGAGATGTGGCCCTTCTTGCCACTTACGTCATAATCGGAAAAAGGTTATTTATTGTTAAGCTTTGAAGTATTCTTCCAAATGCTCTCATAACACCTACGAGCTATTCAGGGATCACCAGGCTTCCACACGACTCATTTAAGAGGCACTTCTAAAGATAATAGGAGGCAGAGGGCAAGAGAGAGCTTCTAGCAACAAGAGAGGGCCTAATGGGCAGGAATCAGATAAAGAATCTGACAGTAATCAATAGTAATTGTATTTAAAAGAGGCATGCTCTTCCTCCTTGGAAAGTACCTTCTAGCCCCCGGGGACTTACCCATCTCTTTAAGCTTTAAATCATTTCACCAGTCTTTCGCATCCAGCCTCCTTGTGAGTGGACCCCAAGAATGAGTTTCCATTGTGCACTCCATGGGAGAGTGTCCAAGGGCAGGGAAACACACAAAACCAACAACTGCCTGGCTATCAATAAAGGTGACCATCAACAACTTAGAAGCTGGAGCCCATCATTTTTTTGGCTCTAGGAGAGCAGAGAGGGGAGGAAGCTTTTCCTGCCCTGGAAGTGGCAACATTCACAAACAGGTTTCCCCCTTGAAGGCTAAATCTCATATCCTTTAACTTTATTCCCGGATATGTCTGTAGTGCATTCCTCTATTAGAAAGCAAGATCCTTGCAGGCAGCGGCCCTATCTTTTTCATGTCTTAACCCAACATTTACCACTAGGCTTGACCCGTAGTAGTTGTTTTATAAATGTGTATTGAATCAATGAATTCACTTTGCTAGGCATTGTCAAATTCAAAGATCTGAAAGACAGCTTGGTCCCTAAAGTTCTCATAGCCTGGTGGGGAAAAAAATGTGAACATAATGGATTTGAAATAAGGCAAGGTGTTCTAAGTGTACCCTACCTATGCATGGGCCTTTCCTGTTTATGAAGCACTAAATCCAATCCATTTTTTATTTGATTTTCAGGACACCCAGTGATATTGGCATAGAAGTTCTGCTAGCCTCACTTTACAGACATAAAATCAGTTACTTGGGATGCAAGGGGTAGAAAGATTTAAACAAAATTACACAATTTATTAGTGACAGTCTGGACTGGCTCTGAATCCCAGGCCTGAGCTCTTCCAATGATGTCTTTGCAGTGTTCCAGAGTGAATGCTGGCATGTTCAACTCTGAACACTACAGGTGGCGAAAGAGACTTAACTGGTAAAGATCAACCTTATATTATAAAAGTGCTTTCTCAGTCATTCTCTCTTCTAGTCACTACACTGAATTTGTGTAGCAATTTTATACATAAAAGAATAGGGAACTCCCCGGTGGTCCAGGGCTAAAGAATCTGCCTTCCAATGCAGGGGATGCGGCTTGATCCCTGGTCGGGGAACTAAGATCCCACATGCTGCAGGGTAACTAAGCCCGCATGCCAAAACTACTGAGCCCGCGCGAGGCAACTAGAGAGAAGCCCGCGCGCCTCAACGAAAGATCCCGAGTGCCGCGACTAAGACCTGAGGCAGCCAAAAATAAATAAAAAGAATAGAGAGAGCGTTTAACTGTCTCTAGTGTAGACAAAATGTAAAGCTAGTCAGCAACTAAGTTAAAACTAGAATCTAAGACTCCTGGGTTACCACTCCCCCTTTTGCCTTCTCTCTGGCTTTGAAAAAAGACAGTTATGGGATCCTTGGATGGTAAGGATAGAAGAAACCTGATGTAGTGTACTCTCCCACCCCATGCAGACAGCTT
Organism: Eschrichtius robustus; assembly: GCF_028021215.1. Lineage (NCBI taxonomy): Eukaryota > Metazoa > Chordata > Mammalia > Artiodactyla > Eschrichtiidae > Eschrichtius > Eschrichtius robustus. Next base: position 52,296,548 of record NC_090826.1, read on the forward strand.
CTCGTACACTTCCAGTGAAAACACACCACTTCCCACACTGAAACGCAGGCCATCCACTCTTGGAAATCCCTATTATTGGTCTTTATGTCATAAACAAACACAACTCTGACTCCCTGCCGTGTCCACTCATTGGTTCTGCAGTGGTTCAATTTTACTCTGTTTTCCTGGGTACCTGCTACGTGCCAAGCACCCCATAGATAGACACTATTATTACATCTTTTTTGCAAACAAAGAAACTGGGACTTTGAGAGGTTAGAAAACTTACCCAAGGTCACAGCTGGGACGAGGTAAGACCAGCTCTGCTGTTTTTAAATACAGTGCTGTCTGTGGCTTGCACTTAAGGAATACACAAATGAAAATGCATGCCTTCCTCCAGACAGAGCAAATAGTACCAGTTTTGCAGACATGGCTCCCTCTACACCACTCTCCTGTTTTACAAGTCAGTAAAAATGTTCAGGAGCTCCCAATCCAATGGACGAGGTTCATTAATAATATGTAAAAGTTTATAGTTTATACAGTATAATCTCATAAACATTTATTAGTATGCTAATAGAGAGTAATGGCCATGGGAGCATAAAATGAGATGGGGACTGAAGTGATGGAGCAAAAGACCTGTCAGAAAATCCACGGTATCATTTTTTCCAGCAACGGTATTTACAGGGGTGATCTCCCGACAGATTCATTTCCCTGGTTGCACTTCTGGATGACCATGACAGAGTTGAAAGGATGCTGGGCTTGGGATCTGTTGATCTGGGTTCTAGTACTGAATCTGTCCTTAAAGAAGGAAAGGGAATTGACCTTTACTGCAACCTACCCTGTGCCAATGCTCTACTAGGCACTTCCGCAGTGATTTCTCCAACTGTTCTACCTGGGTGAGCTCATGCAATTGCTTGGCACATTATGAATATTCAAAAATATTTATTCAATTATGCTGAGTTGAAATCACTCCTCCCTCTGGGTTCAGTTTTCTCACTCTGTCTCTAAGATTCCAAGAAAGTCTTCCACCGTCTCTCCAAAATATATCAGGCAAGCGACAAAATTTAAATCATCCCACTTTTTTGAAATCAATGCAGGCCAGTTTAGTGCAAGAGACAAGACACCTGGAGTCTCGTCTGCCACTGCCCTCAGTGGCCACAGGCAAGTCACATTATGTAATGTGCTACAGTCGGTTTCCTCATCAGAATATAGAGATAATAAAGATGCCAAGACATGAGAAAGCCATGAACTATGTGGAAGTGTTTAGAAACACATATATGTGCATTTGGCTCTCTGCACAACACTTGAGTGAGTACCAACTATAAGCAAGCTCTCAGGCTGGGACACTGGGGACACAAACATGACTAAGACTGGATTTCTGTATTCAAGAAGTTCACAATGTGCATGTGATGGAGAATGAAAGGTAAGAAGTAATCCTTAAATAAAGTTGTAAATCAAGTTCTGTAGGAAGAGGAGAAACAATTCATTTCATTTGGATGGGATTTTTCAGAGAAAGTTTCATTAAAGAGAAGGATTACAGGGGCTTCCTTGGTGGCTCAGTGGTTGAGAATCCGCCTGCCAATGCAGGGGACACGGGTTCGAGCCCTGGCCTGGGAAGATCCCACATGCCGCGGAGCAACTAAGCCCACGTGCCACAACTACTGAGCCTGCGCTCTAGAGCCCACGAGCCACAACTACTGAAGCCCGCGAGTGAGCCCGCATGCCGCAACCACTGAAGCCCACACGCCTAGAGCCCGTGCTCCACAACAAGAGAAGCCACCGCAATGAGAAGCCCGCGCACCGCAACGAAGAGTAGCCTCCGCTCGCCACAGCTAGAGAAAAGCCCACGCGCAGCAATGAAGACCCAACGCAGCCAAAAATAAATAAATAAATTTATAAAGAGAAGGATTACATTTTTAACTTAGCCATGAAACATGAGCAGACAATTTCGCAGTTTGACTTTTTTTTTAACCTAACATTATGTTTACAATGCATTTAGAGTTTATTTTAACTGCTATACAGTATTTCATTTTATGAAACCACAGCATATTTTGATTTGCCTACTAAGAGACAATTAAAACTGTTACCATTTTGCACTATTAGGCTGACTATCCCTGTCCATGCCTCAGTCACTTTTGAGATCTTTCCCTATCGTAGACAATTACGAGCGGAATGACTGGTGTATATTCCTTACCAAGTATTGCCAAACGGCTCCCCAGAGGACATGGGCAGATTAATACAATTATGCAAAATATAAAATCACATAATGTTATGTATTATTTGTGGATACATTTGAATATAGTAAAAGCGCATTGAGAATGATTATATACCAGCTTCACCATGGTGCTTACCTCCAGGGAAGGGAAAAGGAAAAGGGCTTCTACAAATGCCAACCTCTCTTAAAGCTGGATGATGAGCATACGAGTTTCTGGTAAACAATTTCTGTACTTTTCTGGATGGAAATTTGAACTAGTTCATAATTAATCCCGTTTAAATTAGAAAACCCACATCAAGGATTGCAATGGGGAGGAGTAGGCTTTCCAGGCTGAGGAAACGACGCCACCAGGAGCACAGAATAACGCAAGCATCGCGTGTCCCAGGAGTGGCCCCAGGTGAAGAACAAAGCATCGCTGTGACGGGCGTGAAGGATGCCGGGCTGGGAAAGACAATGAGAAAGGTCAGCGGGATCCAGCCACCCCAAGGTGTCTGGACTATGTTCTGAAACCAACGAGAAACCACTGAAGCTAGCTGAGGCCCTTAGGCCCCTGGCATTACCCGGACAGCACCAAGGGGGCCCATCACCCACCCCTTCGTCCCTCCCCTCCTCACGCATCTCCGGACCTCTCGCGAGATGCTGCGGTAAGAATTAGAGAGCAGGGCGGGGAGGAGGCCGGGCCCCCGTATCGGTGGCAACCTTTCGAGATGAGTCAGCTCACGGCTGCGAGCGTGGAAAATGCACATTGCCTCATGCACAGGTGTGAGAACTGGAGGAGCTGTGAGCCAGAGCCACCCTAAGCTCGATGAGAGTTCAAACAATCCCCAGAGCCAGCGAGAAGAAAATTGCCTCATAAAACTTCCCATTGATTTTAGTTCGATCCTTATAAACTCCCATGGGGCCAGATTGCTTTTAGCATGATTAATACCCCCTGCCTTCCCCGAGGCGCGTTCCTTCTGCCTCCCTCCCTCTCTCTCCCTCTCTCTCTCTCTCTCTCTCTCTCTCTCACACACACACACACACACACACACCACACCGCACACTCACAGCCTCTGGCACACACACTGTCTGTCCCACGCGCCCAGACATCCTCTCCAGCGGGGACGTGAGCACACAGAGATGCAGTATCTCTGCCTGAGTGCTTCTCACACTCCTTCTACACAGGGTTAAATGTTTCCCTTGTCTGGGAACTTCGAGTCGGTTTCCTTTTGTAATGTGTTTTTCTCACTTATCTCAAATCTGGCTAGGCTTTGCCTTATGACCAAAATTTTCCCTTGAAAACACCCAGGCTTCGCTTAACCCAGAGCGCTGGGCCCTCCATCAATCACGGGGCCCGATGACTGGTGGGTCGTCTCCACGAACCAAAACAAGCCACTCAGCAGCTTGTGCTTGGCCCAGCGGGACTCCCCAGGGTTCGGGGGCGGGAAGAAGACATCTCGGTGAGTCCGCCACGCAGCGGGGTGCAGACCTGGGGCCCGAGGCAAGAAGGGGCTTCTCAGACTTACACAGGAGCCCACAAAGCCCTCTCCTCTGTTCAGGGAAAGCTGGCAACCAGGGAGGGGCAGGTTACCCGGCACTCCCTGCAGCACCAAACAAACTCCAAATGAACTTACAAGCAGGAAATGGCTCCCGAGGATACAGTTTCCCAGCAGACGTCAGCCTTCAGGACTTGTTATTTGGGGGGGAGGGCGGCGGGAATTAGTGTGTGTAATAAGAAGGGAAAACATCCGTAATCATTCTCTTTCAAAGGCACACAGCTTAGCACAGACATTAGCTCACATTTACTACCATCTGGGAAATCCACTTCTCAATCAAGGCATATTCACTGCCAGGTACCACAGGCTGCTGCTCCTCAAGACTTCTCCCTCCCTTGAGGCTCCCCAACCTCTCTTCCAATTCTTTGCCTTAAAACCTACGAAAGAAGGAAGATTCCAGCTGGTAAGAGAGTACTTTGGAGAAGGCCAAGCTGTCCAGAAACCATATGGGGCCCCTTGAGCAGTAGAGACCAATGGCCAAGAAGAAGAGTCGGCAAGAGTTGGCTGGATGGAGTTGTGTAGAGAGGGAGTTCCATCCACCCCATGGTGCTTTGGAAGACTTGTGACTCCAAGCTCCGTCTCAGGCTTCACCTACCCCTGGGATGGCCGTGGCCTCTCCACCTCATTCCAAACACCTGTGTCCTTAGTGACCTTCCCTTCTGCAGAGATCCTTTCTCCCCAGATGGAGTCGAGGGGATTTGAAAGCGCAAACTTGATCTTATTCTTCCATCGTCCCCACAGCTCCAAGCACATGGTAAATGCCTATTAAATTGTTTGATTGGTTGAAATTCTTCAGAAAGGAGGTGTGTACAAAAAGATGGTCCTGGGATGTTTACTCTGTCTGGAAAGTTCCTATAAAGCACACAGTCCAGAGTGGGGTTGTGTCAGTGAGCTAATCCCCCATCGCAGTAGCTCAGATCCAAACATAGTGACCCAGGGTGGACTTTCTCTGTGCATCAGTGGTGCCCCTGGTTGATACCACGGAACATCTGTGGGTCTTTAATGCTCTATCTCTTTTGCAAAGCAGAGAGGTTAAGAGCAGGGGCAATGGGCATCAGGCTGCTTTCGGTTCAAATCGCAGCTTTACCTCCTACCAACTGAGTGACCTTGGGGCTCACCTACCTCATTGCTAAAACGGGGTTATGAAGAGTTTGTACCTCATAGGGTTGTTGTGAAATTAGGTGCCTTGTTGCATTCAAATCTATATATGAATATATATGTATATGTATATATATGAACAGTGGCTGGCATATTTATCTAACAATAAATATTTACCATATGCCAGGCACTACTGTAATTGCTAGAAATACAACAGGGAATAAAAACAACAGACAAAAAAAAAATCCATGTCCTCATGAAGCTAATAGTCTATCGGGGACGTCACCCTAAAGAAATATCAGTGACCCTCATAATTAGTTTATTTTTATTATTTCTGTAGCATCACCCTTTGTCTCCCCTACTGGCCTGTATCTCCAGGCCTGGCAAAGTTCCAGGCACACAATGGGTATTCAGTAACCAGCTTTTGAATAGACAATAACTAGATGAATCCATAATTGTAACACTGCCATATTTATGTCAATTTCAAAATTACATTAGGCAACATGCATTGAGCCCTGATCTAGGGACTTAAACTGACTGAGGACTCAGGCCTCACAGCACACCTACAGGGCCAGTACTGTTATTATCCCCATTATACAGATGAGGAAACTGAGACAGACAGAAGTTAGAAATCTTGCTCAAGACCACCTAGCCAGAGTTCACACTCATTTGCCCATGCCGTCCTGCCTCTCAGTAGAACAGAATAGGCCAGGTTTTTTAAATGTGCAGTGGACACTCTTCCCATGACTGGGAGGAAATCAGCCAGCACTTGGACAATTGTAGCCACCTAACTCACCCACCTGGCCTTGGTCCCACCCCACTTGCACAAAGCAGCCAGAGATGATTACCGTAAGTGGCAGAGCTAATCTAGTCACATCCCTGCTTGAACACCCACCACCACCAGCACCACCACTACCACCCCTGTGAGTCCTTATTGTCTTTAAAATGTTCTTCAGACTTTTTTTTAACTGTTATCCACAGTAAGAAATACATTTCACACTGTAACCCAGTACACACAAAAGAAATAAAAGTTTCCCTAAACAGCACCTGGCCCTCTTTTGGCAATGTATCTTGTGCTGGGAATTTTCATTTCCTCTTCCAGATCCCCTCTACCCTCTCCACCCTGCCCTGCTCTGGCTTCAAAGTCCACCTCAACTACTTAGTGGCTTTGTGACCTTGGACAAGTTATTGAACCTCTCGAAGCCTCATTTTTCTTCCCTGGTAAAAATACGGATGATAATCATAACACCCAGCATAGAGGACAAAATGAAACTGTACATAAATTCTTAGCATATGCCAGCCTATAGCCACACTCCAAGAAATGTCAGCTAGAGTTATGATTATTTTGAGTAGACACAACCGTAAATGTGCATCAATTTTCATTAAGGTGCTATAGTACCTGGCCCTGATTTAGTGAAGAGACCTCAGACATAGGAAGTGTGCCCACAGTCTTGTAGCCACGTGATTAAAATGACTGTTTTAGAACAAAGACCACCACCACGTTGTTTAAGACAATTTTTAAAACACATTCAGATCGATTGCCCTACAGATCTCAGTTGTCCCCAGTTGCTTGTTGGAAGACAACTTCTGAGCTGAAGAGTAGTTTCGTCTCTGGGGGTGTCTCACTGTGCCCAGAGGCAGAAACTTTAGCCCGTGACAGTCCTAACAGACTCACCTAACCGCGTGTTTCGGGGTACTGGGGAGTGAGCCACCTATAACGCGGGTCTCCCACGTGAGACTGTGCTCTTGCAGGAGCAGAAGCAATGGCTTTTTATTCTCCAGAATTAGGGATTATTCCCAAAAGGCAGACACCCAAGTTAACAGCCAAGTTCTACAAGGGGCCAAGGCATTCTGTTAGGAAAGAAGAAAAATCCCAGGTTATAAGTCACTTGGAAGGCAGTTTAATTATAAAATGTGTGAAGCTGAGTTTTAAATGTGAAGGTTCATACGGGCTGTTTCTTAGGACCCTTTGAAAAGTGTTAACTTGTTATCGTTATAGGAAATTTATGAATGTACCCAGCCCAGGGCTATATATTATTTCCTAGGCTCTTCAATAATTCGCAGTTACAAGGAGCCGGTATTGCCTATTTAGACTTTCCAATGCTGACATCAAATTCAAGGCAAAGGCCTTAGATGAAAACATTTATATCAATAGTCTGATCACCATAAAACTCTTCGAACTTTGGAAAGTGTTTAGCATCCTTAGATAATATTTAAACAACTGCCTTCTTACCATGCCCCTCCCTCCTACAGACCAACAACGTGAACTTTCTTGCTATCTACCCAACACATGCGCACACACAAACACAAACACACGCGCACACACACACACAATTCCATTTTGAAAAGATAATTACTGCAGATAGAAACTGCCTGGCGCAAGATGTGTTGGTGCAGAAGATTAGTCACTAAGTGTCCCGAAAAACTCCACCCCAACTGAAAACCAACTCGCTCCAGTCACAGTGGTGAGGATGGGATTACAGCCCTTGCTGCCACTCACCCCCTCTCCACCTGTCACCCTGTGAGATCAACGGAAAGGGCCAGGAGAGGTTGGCAGATGGTACCAGAGGCCACCTTTCTATAAGCGCACATTCAAGTTTTCATTCTACAAATAGCCTGGGGGCAGGGCAGCAGGGGGGAATGGAGAATATGCACCAAAGGTGAATAGAAACCTCAACCTTGTCACCAAGCAGTAAGGGACACAGTTGATAAATCATCAACTGCAAAGAGTGTGGTGACTGTTGTATCAGAAGTCTGAGCAGCCTCAATATGCCAGCCTGGGAGAACTGGACCCAGTGGTGTGCTGGTCAGTGTTTAACAACCAGCTGTCCAGGGGAGAAGCCCTAATTTGTAGCTCTTGCCAATTTCCATGGTGTAAATACTCCCACAATGACCAATTTCAAGCTACCTACATGATGTCACAGAACAGAGAGTTGGGCAAAGATGCACAGTGACACCCCAGTATGTAGTACCTCCACCATACAGGTCCAATAGGCGTTAATAACCTCAAGACTCTAGATCTTAATAAACGTGAGCTGCGCAATCTCTCAGATTTCTGTGGCACACGGTAAAATGTAATAAAATAATTTGGAAGCAATGAATTTTGAGTATTTATTAAATCTGTTTTAAGTATCATATATTCTATTGCAAATTGAGACTAATTTAGGTTTTAATGGTGGTTGTGTTTAACAACCAGCTCACAAAATTCCTGCAGCCTTTAACAATTGGCTTTTATGGGTGGTTGCACCCTACTCCAGCGCACCGCTGGATGGACCTCACTTGGACGGAGAGCTGAGTAGGGCTCCGGTGCCAGGGCAGGGGTACAAAGAGGCCAGATGTGAGCCGAGAGCTTACCTGAAGCCATCTGGAGTGCAAGAGCTAGGGATGCAGGCCAAGCCAACATTTACAGGGAGCTGAAGGCCAGACACAGAGGAGACAAAGTACTGAGAGCAGACCAAAGGAGCCAGGGGCCAACTCCACAAAGAAAATGCAGCAGAGAGTTGATATGGGGCCAAGCCTCGGTCGGACAGAGAACAAAGAGAACAGGTCGGGAAGAAGTGAGGCGGTTTTTGGAATGCACCACGGAAATCTGAGCGATTGCGCAGCTCACATTTATTAATGAATACCCTTGATCATTGTTCATGAGCACTTAATAATTATTATGGAGCACTTAACATAGATGCGGGCTGTTGTAAGTGCGTCACATGTTTTATCCCACTACTGATAGCCCCATTTTACAGATGGGACAGACAGCCGAACTCCAGAGCCTGTGGTGGCCCTAGCTTTGCGATGCAGGCACATGTGTGTGCTGGGCTGGTTTAAAATGCTCTACAGAAAACAAGCAGTATGTGAAGAAATACTCCAAAGTGGAATAGATACTTGTTTCCCACCCTGTGTTCAAATAGTTGGTCCAAAATAATATCTGTGTTCAGAGGTATCACCACAGGTTGCCTATGGGGGGAAGGAGAGGGTTAAGTTAAGCAGCGGTTGATCTTGCCTTTCGGTGAACCAGTTGCCCTGTGAGCACTCTGAGGAAAATACAAATGTAGTCCCTGCCCTCCTGAAGCTCCAGTTTTCACTCCTTCACCCCCACGCTCAACACCTTGGATTTGACGCCACGAGCAGTCCTTGCTTCCCGAGTCTCCTCTCTCCAAACACAACTTTGGTGCCTCTTGCTCTAAGGCCAGTGCGTGCAAGTCAGCCCAAGCCATGCCCAGCACCAGACCCCAGCCCAGCCTGCAGCCCAGCCTGGGCAGAGCCCTGGGTCCTTGCCCCAGACCGGAGATTCTAGCCCGAGAGCGTCTTGAGATTGTAGAGAAATTTTTCCCAGAGGACCTAGCACAGTGCCTGGGATCATAAATAGGTGCTGAACTGAACCCCAAGGCCGCCGGAGCAGAGGCAAGGAATTACCACCGTTCCATATTTATTAGGCCTTCTCATTTTATGAGTCACTGCATGGGACACGGGCCAACTGCTCCTCTTCCCTTAGGAAGTGGCCTTCTATCTCAGAATGACACAGTATTGCACATTCCCCGCTGGGAACCACAGAGACCTCACAAATGTCTCAGGCTGGCTGGAAGCTTTATTCTGAGTCCCAAGTAGTGTTTTCTCTGCTTTTGTCTTTGACCAGCTGGGGCACGTGAGGAAGAGCTATCAGGAAGGGCCAGGATCGTGGCTTCGGGAAAGTTTGGGATTAGGTCTCACGCACCGACCTGGGAAAGTCTTTATGAATTCATTTTCCTCTCACCCTCAGTGATACTCCATTGGCTAACTCAGACAAAGGGAGAGGTCTGTTTTCAGTTAGGCTTCTCAAAAAAGTGTTTTTAAATAGCCCGTAAAAATAATCCGATAGAGGCCATAGAGATGTGAGGTGTCGTCATCATCCTGTTCGGAAAACATCACTCAGAATGCACCCCAAAGCGAGAGGGGGAGCTTGTGACGTCTTCAAAATTTTAATTTGTGAAGTGAACCTGCAGGATTAGTTGTCCCCCTTTGTGCCAGCTTTAACGTGTCCTCCGCTAGGGAAATCCGAGGCTTTGGATGATTAGCCTGGTTGGATCACATTACCCTGTTTGGCTCTGCAGAAATCACACTTTTCATTTTGCCTTTAATCCTAACAGTCACCAGGAAGGTTAGCCCCAAACACAAATGATACATTGTGGTCTTACTTTCAAACAATTATCAACTCATAAATCTTGGTCAGACGGTAATGAGAGTGCGAGAAATAATTGAATTCAGTCCAGACGAACAGGGTTGGAGGGAGGAGAAACTAAAGGGAGGTGAAAGACAGAGGGAGGGGGTCCAGGGCCCGGGAGCCAGAAAGTCTCTGTTGACTCCTGTTTGTCCTTGTTGAATCGCTGCATTTAGAGGCTCAGATGGATATGAGTAAGGCCATTAAAAATGGTGACGGTCCAGCAGGAGCTCGGAAAATAGAGCGTAAAATCTAAATAAGATTGATACTGGCTTTAAAGGTAGCCAGTAAAAGGGAGAGAATGGAAAAGGAGCCAGGGACTGGGGGGCTGAGAGTCTCAGTTCAGCAAATTTCCACACTGTGTGGCCCTGGGAGAACCATTTGACTTCTCGGTGTTGGGAATGGGGCTGCCCGTCCCTCTTACATCATAAGAGTATCATAAGGATCACATGAGATAATACACTGAAACATGTAAACAAATCCTCAAAAGAGACCATATTCTTAAGCCATGTTAACTCCATTTAATTAGTCAACAGTGATTTGGAGACAATCCTATTGGCTCTATATTCCAAACACATCTAGAACTTATCTACTTCTTACCAGCTCCACTGCTGCCATCTGGGTCCAATCCAGCATCTGCTTTTCCCTGGATTATTAGAAGAGTCCTCAATAATCTCTCTTTCCATGAGTGCCCCCTCCTCCAAAATTCATTCTTTATCCACCATCTAGTCATGACCCTTTCAAATATGTCATGTTACTCTTCTGATCAAAACCCTCCAACGATTCTCCCTTCCACATAAGTGTCTCGGTGGTAAAGGAGAGGAAACTTTGCACCACGGTGCCTTCCTAACCAACCTGGCTTGCACCCCTGAGAATCTGCTACAAATACCTCCTAAGCTGGCAGCCCGCATAACAGAAAGGGAAGGAATCAAATTCAGCTTGAACTAACCAGCATTTTTGTTTTCAGCACCAAGCATTGCCAATTAACACGTCTTACCCAGTTATGGCACTTTATAGTGTTTTTCCATATACAGTTTTATTTTATTCTTATCCCAACAGGGTAGGTGTTTTTGTTATCTTTTTACCATCGACAAAGAAGCAGATTACATAGTGAATCTTTGGCAGAGCCATGTCTCTTACACCTTCTTTCAGTTGTAAGTGAATTTAGCTTAGCTGGTATGAACAATGACAACAGATGCTCCCTGCCTGATGTCCTGCACTTTAGAATTTTGCTGCCATGATGCCTGTCTGTCTTGCTTCCTCTGTCTCCCAATTAAAGTGAAGGCGATCAGAGTGCAATGACCATGTCAGACCTCCAAGGGGCTTGCCGCCTTCTTGGCATGAGGTTGTTTTGCAATAGTAACAGAGACTAGAGTATGAAGTCAATAAACAAATAACCCAGTAATTATAAGCCTTATGAAGAAAGAAACCAAAGGGATGCTGAGAAAGAGAGTAGTTTTGATGAGGGTGATCTACTTTGGATAGGGTAGCCAGGGAAGTGTTCCCATTTAAACTGAGAACTAGTGGATGACTAGCTGCTCCCTGGTGAAAGACCTTGGCAGGGCAGAGATAACTAGTAGCTCCCTGAAAGCTTACCATGTGTAGGAGCATAGGTTGTGGGCATCCCGAGAACAGGACTTCTGTAAAAGAAAATGGGTAGGGTGGTGGGAATGGAGCCACACATGCTCAGTTTTTCCTTTCATTCAAGGAAAATTTATTGAGCATCTACTATGTGCCAGGTGGCATGAGAGCTATGAACAAAATTCATGGAGCATGTATTCTAATGGAAGAGACATAGATGATTTTTAAAATAATGTATTAGATACTGAGAAGTGCCACAAATATAAACTAAAAAGGATAAAAAGGGGATAGAGAATGATAGGAGTGAGGGTAGGGAGAAAGTTTGACAATTAGGTAGGGTCAGGGTGGCCACACTCAGGAAGGGACATTCCTATAGAGACCCGAATGAAGGGAAGGAATAAATAAAATCTGGGGAGAGAAGAGCATTAGAAAATATATTAGCAGAGCAGCAGCAACAAATGCAAAGGCTCTGGCACAAAACTGTCTTGCCATGTTCAAGAAGAATTCAAGGAATAGTAAGCAGCTCAGTGAGGCTGGAGAGGGTGGGCAGGGGAGGAATAGAAGGAAAAGAGAGGGGAGGTGTTGCCATGAGCAAGATCACGAAGGGCCTTATCCCTTCATTGGGACTTTGGATTTGACTTTGTGCACTGAAAAGCCATTGCCTGCTTTTGATCAAGGGAGTAGCATGACCTGATTTATGTTTTAAAATATCATCCTGGCTGCTGTGTGGTGAATGGCTTGTCAGAGACAAGAGTAGAAGTCAGGAGAGAGGCAACAATGGAGGTGGTCCAGGTGAGGGGTGATGGCGAGAGAGACTACAGACTCAGGTAAGAGTGGAGGTGCAAAGAGGTGGACAGGTGTGGGATGTTTTGGGAGAAAGCGGTCACAAACTTGTGTATGACTGAAGTGGGTGACGGGAAAGAGAGAGGAATCAAGGGCCCTATTAGGTCTGGGCCTGAACAATGGGGTAGATGGCGGTGCCATCTCCTTAGATAGGAAACCAGCAGAGGCTCAGGCTGTGGATGACAATGTGTGAAGTTTGGTGGCGAGAAGGGAGTCGAGTGAGATGGGTGTGCTCCCTTCCTTCTCTTGGTGTCTCCAATCAGGTCGGTCTTTAGGAAGGAGGACAAGAGATGCAGATCCCATACTTTCTCCTCCTAGAGAGATGAGGAGAAATTTCATCATAGGCATGTAAGAAAATGCTTACAAATGCTCACCCTAAAATTATATTTTGTTTTCAGTTTAAGTCACCTGGGGAAAGGAGTAGAAAGAAGGGGTAAAGAAGAGACAGAGAAACATGTAAATAACTAATACAATCCAAACTGTTGTAAAGTGCTAGAAGGATCCTTGGATTATTTATGTCTGCATCCCAACACCTGTTACTGTGTCTGGCACAAAAACATTTGTTGAATTGAATTGTCATACAAAGTATGAATGAAGAATAAAAGATAATTCTGCATGGGGGGATCAAAGAATTCTTGGAAGAGGATTTAAAGTCTTAATTTGGAATTTTCTCTAAGTCTGTTGTTTCAATTGATAGCATTACTCAAACACAGAGTAATATTATGGTCCTGGTACTATGAAGACCTACTTCAGCAAGTCAAGGCTCTGCCCAAAGATCTTGGAGTCTGAGAGTGTATCAGCCCAGAATAAGTTGAGACCTCAGACAAAGTTTATAAAAATTAGTACCACAGTAGAAAGTGATTAAGTACACAGATTATAGGTTTCCATCTCTCCTCCACCAGTTTACTTGCTGTGTGTGCTTCAGTTTCTTCATCTGCATAACAGAAATTTTAATAGTAACCATCTCAAAAACTTGTACATATTAAGTGTGTTAATATGCATAATATACATAGAGTAAATGCCAGGCACGTGGAAGAAATATACTACTACCACTCCTATGCTGCTACTAGTAGTAACTCGTATTACTACTAGTACTAATAAGTACTACTAGTCCTACTGCAACAGCAGGTCTAACAAACTTAAGAGTCATGTAATTTAATCTATTCCAAGATGCACATTCTTGAAAATGATTTCTTAAAACAGGAGTGTATAAAGGATTAATATTAAGAATAAATGGTAAATAGGAATATATAAGCCAATAATTAAGTATTCTTTTCCATTAAAGCTATTTTTAAAATCAAAAAAAGCAAGCGTACTTTTTTTTTCTTCTGGTATCCATGAACACTGAAGATTCTCTCTAATCTATTTGACTGAACAGTGTGGTTTTTTAATGGTATCCAATACGGAAGTTTTCAGAATAAAAATATGGCTTTATAAAATTAATACCTTATGGATAATAACAATTATTGGTGAGGATGTGGAGAAATTGGAGCCCTCATACATTGCCGATGGGAATGTAAAATGGTACAGCTGCTTTGGAAAACAGTTTGACAGTTCCTCAAAAAATTAGCATAGAGTTCCATATGACCCAGCAATTCTACTTCTAAGTATATATCCAAGAAAAATTAAAACATATATTCATATAAAAATTTATGCATGAGTGTTGTTGCAGTATTATTCATAATAGCGAAAAAGTGGAAACAACCCAAATGTCTATCAGCCATGAATGGTAAACAAAGGTGGTATATCCACATTAAAGAATGTTATTTGGCCATAAAAAGAAATGAGGTACTGATATTTCCTGCATCTTGGGTGAACCTTGAAAGCATTAAGTGAAGGAAACTCGTCACAGAAGGCCACATCTTGTCTGACTCCATTTACACAAAAAGTCCAGAACAGAAAAACCCACAGAGACAGAAAGTAGATTAGTGATAACCAGAGGGTAGGAATGGGAAGTGAGTGACTTCTAATGCTTACAGGGTTTCTTTTGGGGTATGATGAAAATGTTCTGCAATTAGATAGTAGTGATAGTTGCACAACTTTGTGAATATACTAAAAACCACTGAATTACATACTTAAAAAGGTTGAATTTTATGTTATGTGAATTATATCTCAAAAAATTAATAGATTAGAGTTGTTTTGCAAGTCTCTATTTGAAAAGTTTTTTTTATGTAATTATCTAGGATGTGAGGCTGTGGGGTTATTTAACGAGATAATATATGTAAAGCATCTGACACAAGGAAGTTGCTCAATAAACCTGTAGTGATTCTATCATTCTGAATGAGGACAGGGTCATAGATTCAAAAGTTACGTCGGCCACCAGGCTCCATACCACTCCAAGGACTTGGCCCATAAGGTCCACCCAGCTGGTGATGGGAGTCAGAATCACACTGTGGGGAGAACTGGGACGAGGGGTTGAGGAGTTGGTCTGACTTGGGCTTTGCCACTAACTTAGTCTGTGACCTGAGTCTGTGACCTCATTGCTGTGTCTCAGTTTCCCATACGTTAGTTTGAAAATGACAGTTTGAAAAAATCTTTTCTCCTACCTCTCAGGATTATGATGAGCATCAAGTGAAATAAAGTATCTGAATTGACTTTGCAAGGTTGACGTAGGGACTTATTAACTACAAACGAAATATCTCCTTGATGGAAAAGGGACCTTACAGAATGATGGCTAACATTTTGTAGAGGGCTTGCTCTGTGCCCAGCACTGTTCTAAGGGCTTTTCCAGGAATTAATTAACTCACCTAATCCCTACAACAATCTTTTGGAGCCTGAACTATTATTATCTCTGTTTTTCAAATGAGGAACTGAGGACAAGGAGATTAAGTAATTTCCCAAGATCATGCAACTAGAAAGAGGCAGAGCTGGGACTCAGACCTAAGAGCCCTGGCACCAAAACTGGCACTCTCCACCTCTAGCCGTGTTCAGTGTATCCCCATTTTATAGATGAGGAAACTCATGAGACCATACACATAAGACAGTGGGAGGCAACTGATATGGAACAGGAGCTCACCACGTGCCAAGCCATTCCTCATGCTTCCCATATGCTCTCTTACAGCTCGTGGCAATCCCATGAGGCAGGTACCATACCCATGTTACTGTTGGTGAAACTCAAAGCACTTAATTAACATAATTAACTTGCCTAAAGTGACCAGCTTAGTAAGTCATAAAGCTAGGATTTCAGCTCAGTCCTTTCTGACACCAGAAGCCCTGCTCCTTCAATATGCCATGCCCGGGTAAAATTTACCCTGATGCCAAGAATAATTTACACACAGCATAATGATGTGGTACACTTCTGCCAATGGGTTCAAAGTTTCTTCTGGATATTAAAGGGGCAGCACATTTTTTGCCTCTCAGACCAGAGATGCTGATACACCAGCAAATACTTTTTTTAGCCACTGAGCAGGGATAGGCCTATGCCATGATGAGTTACACATCACAGAAAGACAAAACCCTTAATGACAATGTTGGCAGAGTCAGCCCTGGTGGAAGTAGGAGCAGGTGGTGCTGAAATATAAGAGTAACTGGAAAGCAGGGGAAATTTTGGCATACTTCATTTGGACTGATAGGCAATCTTTGGTTCACTCCCATGGAAATCACTTGGGGATAACCTAGCAGTTATTAAACACACGAGGCTTGTGGAAAGACCCATTCATTACTGAGTCCCTTCATCAGAGCTCCTGCTTAGCAAAATGTCAACATCACAGAGCCTGATTTAAGCCTAACACAAGAGGCCACAGTAAATCCTGTCACTTAGCAAAAAGCAAGAGAAGACAGAACCTTCAGAGAGATATAGCGGGGCTGAGGATGCGGCATGCAGGTGCCCGGAAATATCTAAATATGGAAAATTGACTGAAGTGACTTAGTTACTCGTATTTTCCAGAAATGAAGGCTTCCTGTAATGAAACTGCAAACCTTAGGCCCTGTAGTGGGAGCCACATGGCCATCATGCTACTCCCCGAGCACGCCCTGAATCTCCTGGGCCTCTCCTTTGGTCCCCTTGTCACACCACACTTATGCAAAATCTGCTGGGGACACTGACAAACAGGTTATAGCCTCAGAAGTCTTGCCCATATCAGTCAATGGCAGCCCTGCCGTTCCCCTGCACGGGCCATAAACCTGGGAGCCACCCTTGTCTCCTCTTTTTCTCACCGTCCACATCCAATACAGCAAGAAATTCTATTACTTCTGCCTCCTAAATATGCCCCCAATCCAACCACTTCCCCCACTTTCACCCCATCCAAGCTGCCATCATCTCTCACCTGAATTAGGCAACAGCCTCCTAACTAGTCTCCTTGCTTTCGTTCCTGCCACTCTACAGTTGTTTCTCAACACTACAGTTGGCATGATCTTATTAAAACCTTAATCAGATTATGCTGTGTCTGTGTTTAAATCTTCCAGTGGTTCTCCATCTCAATAAAAGTGCAAGGTCAGGTCCTTACACTGGCCCATGTTGCCCCTCATGGTGTGCCCTTCGTTACCTTCCTTACCATGAATCTTCACGCCCCTCCCCCCACCCTCTCTGTACCCACTCCCCTGGTTCCTCACTGTTCCTCAGATGACCCAGAGGCAGTGGGCCACAGAAGCAGAGCCCACCAGGGCTCTGAATGGGCAGAGCATCTGATGCACCTCCAGGAAGTCCAGTCTAATGGGTGGGACACGATTTGTCTGGAGTAGATGCAGAATGAGAATATGGGGCACTTGGAGAGAGCAGGGGAATTGAGCACAAGTTCAGGTCTCAGCAAGCCTGAGTAGGCAGCACTGAAAGGTGACAGTGAACGTGCCAATCTCCCAGTGGCTCTCCATCTAACTTTCAATCCCCTAGCTCCGTGCACAAGGCCCCTCCTGCTCTCTCCCCTACCTTCCAGTTCTGGCGTCACACCCTCCTACGTCCCCTCCTGTGTCCTCTGGCTCCATAGCAGGCTGCTAAGAGTTACCCAGACTGCCATGCCGTTCCACACTCGAGACCCTTCACCTTTGCTATTTCCTCTGTGCAAAACCCCGATCCCTCTCCTTCTTCACCCACTCCCTCAACATTCAGAAATCCGCTTGCGTCGAGGTTGAACTTTCCTCCATCTCCGCATGCCTCCCGCACCCCCGGTCCACACACATGCGCGCACACACATATACACACGCTCCAAGTGACCTCAGGTACTCCTCCTCTCTGCCCCTACAATGCCACGTGCTCACACCTCCCACACCACTTCATCCTCTGTACTGTAAAGGCTGATTTATCTCATCCCTGCCGGACTGTGAGTTCTTTGTCGGGAGGGACAAATTCTTGTGCATTTCTGCTTCCCCAGCATCTAACACAGTGCCTGGCTCACGGTAGGTGCCCTCTCAGCTCCATACACATGCACTGAATGAATGGAGAAAGGTGTCCCATCAACGTAGAGAGGTTTGATAGCAGGTATAGAGCAAGACACATTCACAGGTCTGGAGGGCTGAGTCAAACCTTGAGCATTTGGGAGGCTGGGGAAAGCAAAGCGGGGGCTGGTCTTACAGGAAGTAGGATTTGGGGACAGTTCATCAAAGTGGACACTTGGGTGCAAGAAGAAGTCAGGGACTCAGGTACTAGAACTGGTAGAGAAGAGTTGGGGTTGGTCTCAAGAGCGCGACAAAAGACCCCGAGATAGGGATGATTTCTGATGCTGATGGAGCTGCTGAGGTAGGAGGAGAGGTAGTGGATGGAAAGGAAGCCAAAAACCCCTGTTAATGAGAACAAAAGTGTGCAGGGAGCCTGTTTGCTCCTTACATTGCGCAGTTTCCATGGTGTCTTGGTCAGCCTTCATCCCCTAGACCCAGTGGCAGGACCGACAGGGTCATCCCTGGCAGAAGCTAAAATAGGTACCGTTGTATTCCCACATTCAGCCTTAACAGCTCTCTCCCACTTTCATCACTTCTTTTCCCCAAAGTACAAGGGAAAAAATTCAATCACCACATTCATATTTAGCAAAGTTCTTGGGCCAGATTACTGGAGTTTAAATCCCAGCTGTGCCACTTGTTCCCTATGTGATCTTCAGCAAGCTGTGTGCTCAGCTTTCTCTTCTATAAAGTGGGGATGATAATCATAGAACCTACCTCGCAGGGTTATGTGAGGATGACATGAGACGCATGAAAAGCATTTAGCACAGTGCCTGGTGTACACTACTCAGTGACCTTTCATAGCTATTGTCATTCGTGTCGTGCTATTATTGATGGCATAGTGGCCATGAACACAGACAACAGAGCCAGACGATCGGGTTCAAATTCTGTCTCCACCTCTCACTAGCCCTGGGACCTTGGACAAGTTACTTACTTCAGACACTTACTTCAATTTCCTCACCTGTGTAATGGAAATAATAGCAGACTTGCCTCAGAGGGCTGTCAGGAGAATTAAAGTAGTCAATAGTTGTAAAGCAATTAGAACAGTGCCTGGGTTATATAATAAGTGCTTTCTAAAAATTTGTAGAATAAGTTAATTATTGTTATTAGGAACCAGTGATTTCCTTTGTCCCCCCCCGCCTCCTGAGCTACAGTGGAGCCTCAGTATCCGAGGATGTGGAGGACAAACTGTATCCATTGTACTACAGCATTTTATATAAGGGACTTGAACATCCTTGGATTTTGGTATCTGCAGGGGCTCCTGGAACCAATCCCCCACAGATACCAAGGGACGACTTTACTTGCAACTTTTTTTTTTTTAACATCTTTATTGGAGTATAATTGCTTTACCATGGTGTGTTAGTTTCTGCTTTGTAACAAAGTGAATCAGCTGTACATATACATATATCCCCATATCTCCTCCCTCTTGCGTCTCCCTCCAACCCTCCCTATCCCACCCCTCTAGGTGGTCACAAAGCACCGAGCTGATCTCCCTGTGCTATGCGGTTGCTTCCCACTAGCTATCTATTTTACGTTTGGTAGTGTATATATGTCCATGTCACTCTCTCACTTTGTCACAGCTTACCCTTCCCCCTCCCCATATCCTCAAGTCCATTCTCTAGTAGGTCTGTGTCTTTATTCCCATCTTACCACTAGGTTCTTCATGACCTTTTTTTTTTTTTTCCTTAGATTCCATATATATGTGTTAGCATACTGTATTTGTTTTTCGCTTTCTGACTTACTTCATTCTGTATGACAGACTCTAACTCCATCCACCTCGGTACTTGCAACTTTTCAAAAGGCCTAAGGGCAGAGCAACCCTATGTGTCAGTGGTCAAAACCAATGGCTATGGGCAAAGGTAATATTGGAGCTTCCCGGCATCTCCCAAACTGCGCCCTGGGAGCACCAGCCCTTTCTCTCTGCTATACATCTGGCTTCACAAGACCCAAACCAGCCCCAGGCCTGCTGGGAAGTTTGCCCGAGTCCTGATAATATATGACAAGGTGACGGGAGGGAGTGGCGCGCCCACAGAAAACAGCTGACCCAGTGGACTGGCTGCTGCCACTGGATCTATTTCCCAGCATCTTGGAAGCTGCTGACTTCAGCCTTTCCAGAGTAAAGCACTGTCCATGGTCAGAGACAGCACTGAGGCGAACACGCAGCACAGCCATAAATCTGCAAGCCATGTTATTTAAGAGACCTGACTTTCTTGTGTTGCGATATTAAAGCAAATCTGTCTCCTGCCCATAAATCAGCAGGGCTATTTCCATCCTCAGCCATTCTGCTCAGCCGTCTCCACATGCACACAGCATACATTTCTCTCACTTGGGAGATGCAGGTTGAGAAAGTAAAGGAAGATATGTATTTACCCCTCCCAAAACTCTGTCCTCACGACCCTGCCTGAGCGCTCCTTCCCTGTCCTAGGATCTTTGATTCCCAGCATCATCTGGAGAGTCACAAAAAGTACAACACAACCCCCTGGATATTGATATAGCAGGTTACCTTCACAGCACTCTTGGTAGATAGGGCGGGTACAGTTAATCTCAATTTAGAGATCATGAAACTGAGTATCAAAGATATCAAGTGAATCTCCTGAGATCACACAGATAGTAAATAGGGGAGCCTGGGATAACACATGTCTCCTAACTCCTGGTCCACTGCTCTTCCTACAGCGTTAAATGTTTCATCATGAATTACTTCACATGCATAAAGCAAAGATGTATAGGGACGCTCCTGGAAAAAAAAAAAAAAATGATGTCAGTTCAAAATTTTGAATGAATGTTGACTGAGAGTGAGCTATGTGCCAGGTACTTTCCAACACATCAGCAAACTTTATCATTACACCAGAACTTTCCATGGCTTCCCATCGCCCAGAATGTAGCCCAGGTTCTTAGCATAATATACAAAGGCGCTCGTGATCTTGGCCCTGCCTGTTGCTTTGGCTTCATCCCCAGAGCACAGGTCACAGGCTTCACTTCATCTTTCTATCCTCCAGGAAGTCAGCTCTGACCCACCCCACCCTCCCTCACGCCCTGGCTGAGCTGAGGCTCTTCCTCTGCCGTCCTCTAGCACCTGTGCTTGCTCTCTCTGCAGCGCTTTCCTCACTTCATCACCAGGCTCTGTTTACTTGTCGCTCCCCTCCTCAGACTGTGAACTCCTTCAAGGAGGAGATATTGCATAGTTGCAGGTAAAATGGCGAGTGCAGAACCCATATTCCTGGACTGAATCCTCACTACCATCCTATCCAGTGAACATTGTTATCCTCGTTTTTACAAGTGAGGACACTCATTTGTAAAAATGAGGGTGGACATTCAGACACACTGCAGGACTGTTCGGCATCAGCCTTTAGGAGGGTCCCCAGCTGGGCCTGAAACTCAGGCTTCCAGCCCATGCCCTCATCTCCTTCCCCTCCCTGCCTTATTCAGTCTTGGATGCTTCAATTGATTTCTGCTTTTCCAACCTGAGTTAGTACACAGAATTAGCCCTGCCATTCAGTGCCACTGAGGCAGAAGGAAGAAACATGTGTCCTGGCTTCTCCCCACCTCCAGTCAGCATGCCTCAACCATCCTTTGAGAAACGAACCTCATGGGTCACCCCTAAAGGAATGTTGTCCTGTGGGCTTCCGCAGAGGGCTGACCAGGACCAACAGGTAAAAACCAGAGGGTAGAATATTCGCATGAATTCACAAACATTGGGCGCTCACTATGTGCCAAGCATTTCCCAATAACTAGATCTATCGGAAATGAAAAGAGACTGTTGGCCACGCCTGGAGGGTGTCCACTAGAGGCAGGATGGGCACCTAGCAGCAATGTTAAAAGCAGAGACAGAAGCATCTGGTGGGGATGGGGGTGGCCTGAGGCGACTCCCATGCCCTCTGAATTTGGAGCCCTGGGTCCATAGACCTTGGGTCCCTCTCTCTCCTACCCTCCCAACCCCAGCCCCTCGCCAACTCTCCCGAGCACTATAAAAAGCCAAGGCTTTGGAAACGTAGCTAAACTAATTTTGTGAAAGATTCGAAAATGTTCTTTAAGTATGGCTCTAAGTGATTTTATTTCCCATACTTGCTGGCAGAAAAATATTGCCCCTGCATTTCAATGCAGAGGAAATAAACAGGCTGCATTTGGCCAAATTCACTTATTTAAGTTATTTCCTAAAGTGAGTGTAATTTGGAAATCGCTAGTATTATTTTCTCCCAGTGCTTGTTAATGCCTTATCCGTGGCCTCTGGAAGGGACACTTCTTGCAACGAGAGTTATTAGCTTTTTATTTAGAATGTACTGTATGGGTGATTTGTGGGTGTAACAAACCTGAATAATTTAAAGTGGTCTTTATTTGCTGAGAACTGCAGGGTTTTTTTAAAGGAGATTTTAAATCTTTAAACTTTCAGAGATTAAGAGAGATTGGCCGGGGGATTTATTTGTAGCAGGAATTTCTTTTTCTTATGCTTGCGTCTTTCCCAGCACCCATTCTTCTTTCCTGCCTCATTCTAGAATCATGTAATGTCAGCGCTAGAGGAGACGGTAGACAGCCATCCTTTAGAGCAGTAGTTTTCAGACATCTTTTATGGCCAAATCCTTTATGCAAAGAAAAATTATTTTAGCCCCACTAGCCATAAACCAGAGCTGCTCTGGGTGGGGCCTCTTTCTCTGCTGACCTCTCCACCCTCACGCCAAGCCTCACAGCACCCCTGGGGAACACACTTTGAAAACCAAGACCCCTCATTTTATAGAAAGAGAACTGAGGCCAGAGGGTAAGGAATGACTTATCCAAGGTCACTCAGCAAGGACAAGGCAGAACCAGGATTAGAACCGTGTCTCCTGACACAACCTATGTACATCCCACCAGCTCTAGCTGCCTCTTGCACTTGGCTTGCCATTTTAACATAGATCTGTCAACCATCTTTCAAATTCCCATCTCTTGGGAGGAGTGTAAAAAGGCAGCTCAGCGCAGGAGCACAGCACAGAATCACACTCATTCATGTTAGTGCCGGTAATCACGGTTGTCCCAGGCCACAGGCCCCGGGCAGGTACATCCTCAGGACGTGCCTGCACTCAGCAGCCATCCTCCGTCTCCAGCAAGGCTTGGTGGCTCGTCATTTCTAAGCAGGGCACGTTTTTCTGCAGTCCCCTTTCCAAAGAGCAAATGGTGACAGCAGCCGGGAATGCAGAGTCAGCAGAAGGGAAGCCGCTTTGCCTGCAAACGCCCTGCAGAGACCCCGCACCCTTTGCCCCTCCTCATTATACCTGGAAACCCAGATCTTTTTCCTGGGGTCTGGGGTACCCCATGCCAGCCAACACCCACCAAAGGCCTCATCTCAGTTCCATACCCAACACAGATTCCATACGGAAGCAAGGGCAATTTTGGTTTGTCTTTATGCTTTTCATTTCTAAGGAGAAAAGCACCTGTTACATAAAAGGTCTTTTGTTCTGCTAAGGACCTTGATGAATTTAGGTCTGAATTTAGGGGGTAAAGGCTTAAGAAAGCTCAATTTCACTGCAGGAAAGGGACGAGTTTATTTTGTTTTGTTTGCTAGAGGTGATGGAGTGGACAAGAGAGAGATGGGGCGGGGTGGCGGGGGGGTGGGGGGGGAGGCTCTGCGCCCGGGCAGGAAGCTGGAGTCCAGTGTGCCAAACTGACTAGAGGGATTTTAAAAGCAAAAACCCCTAACGTGAAATTTTAAGTTATCTATGCTGCTGCAATCAAAATCCCTCCCATTCCTCCGCTTTCAAGAAAGCCTTCTCTACACTCAAATGCCATATTGTGAGTGGCTTTCCCAGCAGAAATCAGGAGAAAGAGCTGAATTCATATCTCAGTTGAGGAGGTGGGGAATCAGACACATGAGCAGGGCAGTGAGAAAATCCCTGAAGGAGGTGATTGAATTAAAACTGGAGCTCAAAGCCAGAGGTGACTGCAAGAACAGGAGACGCTGGGCAATGCTCCATCATCCTGGGGAGAGTTTACTGCTTACGCACTCCATGAAATGGGCGTCTGAGTCTGCCTTGTTTTCATTTTAATTTGTGGGGAGATACCATCTGGTGTTCAATTTATATATCACCTAACCAGAGCATCTAACACTGTAGAAACACAGATTTTGCCTGTAATGTCAGGGCACTGGGAGAGTTAAGATATAGTAACAGTCGTTAATTCAAGCCGATAATGTTTGCTGACTCTGGCTGCAAACTAGACACATTGAGAGTAACTTTCCTTCTTTCTGTTTGGTATATTTGTGCTTGCCTAGGTTTGAATACTCCAGAAACCCTTTAGTTCCAACTGCATAAGCTTTCACAGGACCACACATGATTAGTGGTGTCATGAGGTCAAGGGAGAAAGATTGCTTCACTCCAAAGCAAAACGCATAAAAGAGGCTCACAATGTTTAGCCTTTCTGACCTTACTAGTGATCAAGAACAATAGCAATAATAAACATTCTCATTCTTTGAAAAAGATCATCTGAGATGTTGGAAAGTCCTAGAGACACACACAGGTCACTGCTGGGTGGAAGGTCCCAATCAGGTCCAATCTGAAAGATAAGGGAGAATTTGAGGAAGTTGCACACCCAGGAATTTGGGGAAACAGAAAGGACCTTGGTGTCCATCTTCTCCAATGTCCTTGAGGTTGGGAGATAAAAGCCTCCCCTGGGGAGAAGACCTCAGGGTGGAGGTGGAGAGGGGTTAGCAGGTGGCTAGGATGAGAGTAGGGGAGGTGCATATTTTCTGGGAAGATCAAAGTCATGAGCAGGTTTAACCAAGCAGGTAGGTCCCCAAAGGGTGGCTAGTTTGGAGTAGCCCAACCTTTATCCCTTTGTTTCACAAGGTTTCTTCCAATAGGAACCCAGTTTCCCTTCCTACTACAGCACGTCTCTAACTTGCGACACCTCTAGATGGGCAGCCCAGGGTCAAGACCAGAGTGCTAGCTTTAATTCCAGAGGTTTGGATTCAAGCCTCAACTCTGCCCTTCTCCAATTGTACTACGATGAATAAGGTCAGTCAGCTACTCAAGCCTCAGCTGGGGCATTATTAAATCATGAGGTGTCAAGTGCTTTCTCTTTCAAGGAGCAGAGCCCTTTCTTCAAGTAAAATCTTATTCAGGAGCTCAATATACAAAAGAGATCAAAGCAGAGTTGGCTGGAAGAAAGTGAAGGTGACCATGGCAGGCCCTAAGTCACCCACAGACACACAGTGCTGCAGAGGCACTCCTTACCTGGCAGCCCACGTGGGAGGCACCCCCTGGGGTTGTGCAGTAGAGCAGTACTAGCTTTAAAGTTCCTCAGAACATGGTTCAAACAATCACAGGAAAACCTAATGCCCTTCCAGTTACGACAGACTGTGGGAATATGCTTACTCCAAAATAGACCAGTCACAGGGCTAACCCCAGTTCTCTGCCTTTGCCCCAACTCAGCCTGGTTGCCCCCCCAGGAGCCTGGAGGCTGGGGAATTTCAGATGAAAGAAGAGAATAAAGAGGAGAAATGAAGAGAAAAAAAACAAAAGCAAAACGATGCCCATTTAAGTGCTTGGTTGTGTATACTTCGATCTAACTGTAAAACACACTGAAGGAGGAAGTTGCCAAACAGAATGAATCTTTTTTTTTTATTTTTATTGGAGTATAGCTGATTTACAAAGATGTGTTAGTTTTAGGTATACAGCAAAGTGAATGTCATGCATATACATATATCCACTCTTTTAGATTCTTTTCCCATATAAGGCATTACAGAGTATTGAGCAGAGTTCCCTGTGCTATACAGCGGGTCCTTATTGGTTATCTATTTTATATATAGTACTGTGTAAACGTCAATCCCAATCTCCCAGTTTATCCCTCCCCACCCCTTACTCCCTGGTAACCATAAGTTTGTTTTCTATATCTGTGACTCTATTTCTGTTTTGTAAATAAGTTCATTTGTACCATTTTTTTTGTTTCCACATACAAGTGATATCATATGATATTTGTCTTTCTCTATCTGACTTATTTCACTCAGTTCGACAATCTGTAAAACAAAATGGTGCCCATATAAGTGCTTGGTTATGTATACCTCGATCTAATTGTAAAACACACTGAAGGAGGAAGTCGCCCTTGTAAACAGAATGAATCTTGACCCAGAGTCAGGAGGTCTGATTTCTCGGGCCAGTTTTGTCACTTCCTAGCTGCGCAACTCTGACAACTCATTTGTGAAATGGAGAGAAAAGAATGTCTGCCGTACCAGACTGTTTCGAGGAACAGAAGAGAAATATGTGTTAAAATACATGTAAACCATAACATGTATATGATTTAAGAAATTATTGTTCCCTTATTATTTTTTAATTTAACTAGCACCTTCCTAGAGGTGCCGTGGATGTTAGCCCAATCCTTTACACCACTGAATCTCAAACTGTGATTCAGTTGATGTTTTAGGAATTCTGCAAACAATGGAATCACATTTCAATTTTTTAATAAATTCAAATCTTTTTGAACTATGATTCAGTGCTAGAAAAGTAGAGGATGCCCGGAGAACATTCAGTGGTGGGAGGGGCTGGGATTGGTGGAGCAGGGAAGGTTTGCTGAAAGAAGTTATGTTGGCACGCTAAAGGATGCAGGGGTGTGGGGAGGCCAAGGGAAGAGCATGAGTGGAGATCCTACGACGGGAAAAAACATGGAGTAATTAAAGAAGTAGAAGAGGGGCTTCCCTGGCGGTCCAGTGGTTAGAACTCCGTGTTTCCACTGCCGGGGGCATGGGTTTGCTCCCTGGTCGGGGAACTAAGATCTCGCAAGCCACGCAGCGTGACCAAAAAATAAATAACTAAACTTTAAAAATAAAGAAATAGAAGAAAGAAGGCCAGTGTGGCTGGCAGGAAAGGACAATGGTGAGAGTCGAGAGATGAGTTTAGTGAGGGAGGCAGGTAGGAGACAGATCAAGCTTTTATGAGCTTTTATGAGAAATTTTTGCTTCTCACTTTTTTCTCATTAGCTAATGTATTTTCCTTCTTTTGGACACTAGTGAGGATGAGAAATAAAAATATCAAGATATTAAGGCACACTAGCCAACCTGACCAAGCACAGCCATAGGGCAGATGTTATACCTGAATAATTCAGAGCAGCAGGACACAAGAGGGCCTAGCACACTGGGATGTTGCAGGAGCATTTGTTACATGAATGAATGACTGAAAGAATAAACAAGTGACCTTCAGTTTAACCATTCATTTATCAATGATTCTGCCCAAAGAGCTAGAAACTAATTCATTAGGCCCTCAACCGTGGGCTAGACCTTCACCCACAGAGAGCTACCCACCCCATCCCATCCTCCACAGCAGAGACTAGATTCCTAGGCTTCAGTTTTTGTCTTTCATTTTAACTTGCTTTCCTATGTCATGCAATCAAACACCCACAAAATTTTTCTAAATTAGAAGAGACCTTTAAAAGCACGTCGTCTAAAGCCTTCACCCTGCCCTCTCTGATCCCATACTTAAATCTCTTTATCCTCCCTACCTACGGATTTCTACTCTCTTCTAACAACTCCTCCTGCAATGGGCATTTTTTTGCCTCTCAA
The DNA here is from genome assembly GCF_028021215.1 of Eschrichtius robustus. Taxonomy (NCBI): domain Eukaryota; kingdom Metazoa; phylum Chordata; class Mammalia; order Artiodactyla; family Eschrichtiidae; genus Eschrichtius; species Eschrichtius robustus. Next base: position 52,323,871 of record NC_090826.1, read on the forward strand.
ACAACTGTAAATGTCAAAATGATTCTTCCTGAAGCCAAAACCTACCTCTGAAGCATCCATTCATGAATCTCAGTTCTTCTATTCCTTTGAGGATACACAGATTAAGCCTTCTTCCTTTTTCAAATAAGAGCATCTCAGAAATGTCTTTCCTCCATTTGTTCCATGGAAATCATGTTTCAGTTCCAGATCAGAAAATTAGAGTTCTGTGCCCACTGCAGATTCTAACATCCCAGGGTCGTGGGCACAAAATACAGCACCTGTAGATGGTGTCTCCAAGAACTTGTTGTGTGTTTTAGGTCTTCATATAGGGACTTCAGTAAAATAAATATCAGGGCCTTTGGCAACTAGGGCTAAGGTTTGAGTTCAGTTTGAAGTCTCCCGAGAAATATGTTGGGTGGCTTGAACTCTGACACTTGTGAGTATTAGATCACACAGTAAAACTATCATGACTAATTCAACCCAACTGGAGGAAGTTATTGGCGGGATGCAGGGTAGCAGGGGTGACTTAAGACGTTGCTTTTTGAGAAAGGAAACTTGCATGAATGAAGACTGAAATGATTTGTTAACCCCCAGAGAAGGTGTTACATATAGGTCAAACCTGAGTTCATTGCCAGGGCAGCCATGCTAAAGGGCTCTGGCTATAAATTCACCTTCTTTCAACATTTATAACAATGAGTTTAAGAACTTCGAAGAGTGTACAAAATAATTTAATAAAGCTTATTTTTGTTATATGGGTCTACTTGAAATAGGGCCATGATCTTTATCTTTTTTTTTTAATGACTAACCACTACACAGAACAATTCCTTGCCTTTATTGTCAGAATTAAGATCCTCCTCATTCTCTCAAGTGGACACATGGAGCAAGAGAGGGAAGGTTCCATGACCCCTGGAAGGCTTTGGTCAACAGTGTAGCACACCATGGCAGTAATCTCTGGGCCACTATTTGGCTTAATGAATCCACTTGACTTTAATTGAAGCCCAGATATAATCTTTTATAGCTTAATGATTTGTTCTCCCAGGCACTCTGATGAAATATAAACAGTTCCCTAGAATCCAGTGAAAATAGTTTCTATTCTTCATTTCTGTTTCTAATTAATTGTTGAGCAATTAGATTGAACCTTGATCTGTGGCAGTCACTATAAAATTGTACTATGGCAGAGAGTCTTAATAATGATCTGCATCACCACGAAAGTAAGATGTTGGAAAAAAAAAAAGAGGAAAAATATTTTGAGGGCCAATCTTTCTTAATTCATTCAACTAAAAATATAATAATATTTTGTCCTGAAACAATACCTATTACCTGAACTAATGAGGTCTTTCAGCACCCTGGTGAATGAGACAGATACAGAAAGACAGATATGGAAAGATGCTGAGGTTAAGTGACTTAACTGGTGGCTGACACATTGGGAGGCCATGGCAGAACTCAGCCCAAAGCCAACAGTCACAATCTAAATTAAACACCCCTAGCCCAAGAGAGTTGCAGAGATGTCACGATCATACCGGAAAAATTACAACCAGGACTTGCCTCAAAACTCCGAACGCACATCAAAGGAAAGGCATATTGTTTCCGCACCCCCCCCCCGCCCCCCATTTCTTCCCTTGGAAAAATGACGGCAGTGCCATTTCTAATTCAGTGTTATGCTGGGGAGGTTGCAAATTAATTACAATTATGCCTTCTTTGTGCCAAGTGATAATTTACTGCAATTAATTATCAAAAGATCTACTGCTGTCAATTACGATACTTGCTCTTGAGCGGGGAGGAGCTATTTGCGAGCCTCTGAAATCTGTAACCAAGTTATGTTTTGCCCTTCTTCTTTTCCATTTCCAATTAAGCTATTATAATTTGTTTGCATTATGCCAACACAATGGAAAAACTAACAATGTTACTCTAACCTTTTTCTTAATCTAAACATTATCTTGACTTTCATTGAGTCAACACGCCTATTGTTACACCTGCAAGTCGTACATGGAGGGAGGCATACTTCAGAATTAATGAGCGCAGCTGCGGTCTCTCTTACATTCAGCACTTGTAAAATAGACCTCTTTAAAGTGCCATTATCACAATATTGATAGAGTTATTTATAGCGTTGCAAACGCTCGCAGTCATAACAGAGAACTTGTTATCCACAGCAAGTTCATGCTGCTGTCATCCCCTGGCCTCTATCCAGAGCTGGGGAGCAGGCACCAGGTGGACCATCTTTCAAAAATAAGCTCTAAAAAGACATCCAGAAAACTTTTTTTCTCAAAGTGAATCTGATCGCCAGGAGTAGTTCCAGTGACGGAGTGACTACCTGTAGGAAACATAGGAAGTGGTCCAGAGTCCAGGCGTATAAGACATGGCACCTATGACCCAGCCCAACACAGTTCTGCTGGGAAATGGGAAACCTGAGGTGCAAGGCTTGTGCCATTTCTTATATGTCAGTCAAAGATGTCCGTGCAGACGGGCACTGTCAGGAGAAATGGTCCATCTCCACACCCTTGCTTGTGCTCTTCCATTCAACAGATGATCACCCTTTTTTTTTCTGTGAATGGAACTCTTTATTTGCATCTTCTCCCCCATAAAATTTAAGCTCTTTGTGGATTAAGCATGCAGCTTATTTGTATTCTGATTAGCACAGTGGGAAAATACTATATTCTGTAATTAGCACTCTGTAAATTTATTTAAGAATCCTTTGTCATGCACCACGCATGTGTTAAGCACATTATAGGTCCTATAAAGCAGTATAGGTCCTATATAAGTCATAATTTCTTCTCTTAAGAATGTCATAGTCTAGGAGACAAGGGTTCTTTTATTTTGTTTTTTTTTTTGAATTTTTGAATTTTATTTTATTTATTTTTTTATACAGCAGGATCTTATTAGTCATCCATTTTATACACATCAGTGTATACATGTCAATCCCAGTCTCCCAGTTCATCACACCACCACCACCACTCCTCGCCGCTTTCCCCCCTTGGTGTCCATACGTTTGTTCTCTACATCTGTGTCTCAATTTCTGCCCTACAAACCGGTTCATCTGTACCATTTTTCTAGGTTCCACATATATGCGTCAATATACAATATTTGTTTTTCTCTTTCTGACTTACTTCACTCTGTAGGACGGTCTCTAGATCCATCCATGTCTCCACAAATGACCCAATTTCGTTCCTTTTTATGGCTGAGTAATATTCCATTGTATATATGTACCACATCTTCTTTATACATTCATCTGTCGATGGGCATTTAGGTTGCTTCTGTGACCTGGCTATTGTAAATAGTGCTGCAATGAACATTGGGGTGCATGACTCTTTTTGAATTATGGTTTTCTCTGGGTATATGCCCAGTAGTGGAATTGCTGGGCCATATGGTAGCTCTATTTTTAGTTTTTTAAGGAACCTCCATACTGTTCTCCATAGTGGCTGTATCAATTTACATTCCCACCAACAGTGCAAGAGGGTTCCCTTTTCTCCACACCCTCTCCAGCATTTGTTGTTTGTAGATTTTCTGATGATGCCCATTCTAACTGGTGTGAGGTGATACCTCATTGTAGTTTTCATTTGCATTTCTCTAATAATTAGTGATGTTGAGCAGGTTTTCATGTGCTTCTTGACCATCTGTATGTCTTCTTTGGAGAAATGTCTATTTAGGTCTTCTGCCCATTTTTGGATTGGGTTGTTTGTTTTTTTAACATTGAGCTGCATGAGCTGTTTATATATTTTGGAGATTAATCCTTTGTCCATTGATTCATTTGCAAATATTTTCTCCCATTCTGAGGGTTGTCTTTTCATCTTGTTTATGGTTTCCTTTGCTGTGCAAAAGCTTTTAAGTTTCATTAGGTCCCATTTGTTTATTTTTCTTTTTATTTCCATTACTCTAGGAGGTGGATCAAAAAAGATCTTGCTGTCATTTGTGGCAAAGAGTGTTATTCCTATGTTTTCCTCTAAGAGTTTTATAGTGTCCGGTCTTACATTTAGGTCTCTAATCCATTTTGAGTTTATTTTTGTGTATTGTGTTAGGGAGTGTTTTACTTTCATTCTTTTACATGTAGCTGTCCAGTTTTCCCAGCACCACTTATTGAAGAGACTGTCTTTTCTCCATTGTATATCCTTGCCTCCTTTGTCATAGATTAGTTGACCATAGGTGTGTGGGTTTATCTCTGGGCTTTCTATCTTGTTCCACTGATCTATATTTCTGTTTTTGTGCCAGTACCATACTGTCTTGATTACTGTAGCTTTGTAGTATAGTCTGAAGTCAGGGAGTCAGATTCCTCCAGCTCCACTTTTTTCCCTCAAGACTGCTTTGGCTATTCAGGGTCTTTTGTGTCTCCATACAGATTTTAAGATTTTTTGTTCTAGTTCTGTAAAAAATGCCATTGGTAATTTGATAGGGATTGCATTGAATCTGTAGATTGCTTTCAGTAGTATAGTCATTTTCACAATATTGATTCTTCCAATCCAAGAACATGGCATATCTCTCCATCTGTCGGTATCATCTTTAATTTCTTTCATCAGTGTCTTACATTTTTATGCATACAGGTCTTTTGTCTCCCTAGGTAGGTTTATTCCTAGGTATCTTATTCTTTTTGTTGCAATGGTAAATGGGAGTGTTTCCATAATTTCTCTTTCAGATTTTTCATCGTTAGTATATAGAAATGTAAGAGATTTCTGTGCATTAATTTTGTATCCTGCAACTTTACCAAATTCATTGATTAGCTCTAGTAGTTTTCTGGTGGCATCTTTAGGATTCTCCATGTATAGTATCATGTCATCTGCAAACAGTGACAGTTTTACTTCTTCTTTTCCAATGTGTATTCCTTTTATTTCTTTTTGTTCTCTGATTGCCATGGCTAGGACTTCCAAAACTATGTTGAATAATAGTGGTGAGAGTGGACATCCTTGTCTTGTTCCTGATCTTAGAGGAAATGGTTTCAGTTTTTCACCATTGAGAATGATGTTTGCTGTGGGTTTGTCATATATGGCCTTTATTATGTTGAAGTAGGTTCCCTCTACGCCCACTTTCTGGAGAGTTTTTATCATAAATGAGTGTTGAATTTTGTCAAAAGCTTTCTCTGCATCTATTGAGATGATCATATGGTTTTTATTCTTCAGTTTGTTAATATGGTGTATCACATTGATTGATTTGCATATATTGAAGAATCCTTGCATCCCTGGGATAAATCCCACTGGATCATGGTGTATGATCCTTTTAATGTGTTTTTGGAGTCTGTTTGCTAGTATTTTGTTGAGGATTTTTGCATCTATATTCATCAGTGATATTGGTCTGTAATTTTCTTTTTTTGTAGTATCTTTGTCTGGTTTTGGTATCAGGGTGATGGTGGCCTCATAGAATGAGTTTGGGAGTGTTCCTTCCTCTGCAATTTTTTGGAAGAGTTTGAGAAGGATGAGTGTTAGCTCTTCTCTAAATGTTTGATAGAATTCACCTGTGAAGCCATCTGGTCCTGGACTTTTGTTTGTTGGAAGATTTTTAATCACAGTTTCAATTTCATTACTTGTGATTGGTCTGTTCATATTTTCTATTTCTTCGTGGTTCAGTCTTGGAAAGTTATACCTTTGGGAGAATTTGTCCATTTTTTCCAGGTTGTCCATTTTATTGGCATAGAGTTGCTTGTAGTAGTCTCTTAGGATGCTTTGTATTTCCGTGGTGCCTGTTGTAACTTCTCCTTTTTCATTTCTAATTTTATTGATTTGAGTCCTCTCCCTCTTTTTCTTGATGAGTCTGGCTAATGGTTTATCAATTTTGTTTATCTTCTCAAAGAACCAGCTTTTAGTTTTATTGATCTGTTTTTGGTTTTGTTTCTATTTCATTTATTTCTGCTCTGGTCTTTATGATTTCTTTCCTTCTATTAACTTTGGGTTTTGTTTGTTCTTCTTTCTCTAGTTCCTTTAGATGTAAGGTTAGATTGTTTATTTGAGATTTTTCTTGTTTCTTGAGGTAGGCTTGTATTTGTATAAACTTCCCTCTTAGAACTGCTTTTGCTGCATCCCATAGGTTTTGGTTCGTCGTGTTTTCATGGTCATTTGTTTCTAGGTATTTTTTGATTTCCTCTGATTTCTTCAGTGATCTCTTGGTTATTTAGTAACATATTGTTTAGCCTCCATGTGTTTGTGTTTTTTACGTGTTTTTCTCTGTAATTAATTTCTAATCTCATAGCATTGTGGTCAGAAAAGATGCTTGATATGATTTCAAATTTCTTAAATTTACTGAGGCTTGACTTGTGACCCAAGATGTGATCTATCCTGGAGAATGGTCCATGCACACTTGAAAAGAAAGTGTAATCTGTTGTTTTTGGGTGGAATGTCCTATAAATATCAATTAAATCTATCTGGTCTATTGTGTGTTTTAAAGCTTGTGTTTTCTTATTAATTTTCGGTTTGGATGATCTGTCCATTGGTGTAAGTGAGGTGTTAAAGTCCCCCACTATTATTGTGTTACTGTCGATTTCCTCTTTTATAGCTGTTAGCAGTTACCTTATGTATTGAGGTGCTCCTATGTTGGGTGCATATGTATTTATAATTGTTATATCTTCTTCTTGGATTGATCCCTTGATCATTATGTAGTGTCCTTCCTTGTCTCTTGTAACATTCTTTCTTTTAAAGTCTATTTTATCTGATATGAATATTGCTACTCCAGCTTTCTTTTGATTTCCATTTGCATGGAATATCTTTTTCCATCCCCTCACTTTCAGTCTGTATGTGTCCCTAGGTCTAAAGTGGGTCTCTTGTAGACAGCATATATATGGGTCTTGTTTTTGTATCCATTCAGCAAGTCTTTGTCTTTTGGTTGGAGCATTTAATCCATTCACATCTAAGGTAATTATCGATATGTATGTTCCTATTACCATTTTCTTAATTGTTTTGGGTTTGTTTCTGTAGGTCCTTTTCTTCTCTTGTGTTTCTCACTTAGAGAAGTTCCTTTAGCATTTGTTGTACAGCTGGTTTGGTGGTGCTGAATTCTCTTAGCTTTTGCTTGTCTGTAAAGTTTTTGATTTCTCCATCAAATCTGAATTAGATCCTTGCCGGGTAGAGTAATCTTGGTTGTAAGTTCTTCCCTTTCATCACTTTAAGTATATCATGCCACTCCCTTCTGGCTTGCAGAGTTTCTGCTGAGAAATCAGCTGTTAACCTTATGGGAGTTCCCTTGTATCTTATTTACCATTTTTCCCTTGCTGCTTTCAATAATTTTTCTTTGTCTTTAATTTTTGCCAATTTGATTACTATGTGTCCCAGTGTGTTTCTCCTTGGGTTTATCCTGTATGGGACTCGTTGCGCTTCCTGGACTTGGGTGGCTATTTCCTTTCCCATGTTAGGGAAGTTTTCGACTATAATCTCTTCAAATATTTTCTCAGGTCCTTTCTCTCTCTCTTCTCCTTCTGGGACCCCTATTATGTGAATGTTGTTGCGTTTAATGTTGTCCCAGAGGTCTCTTAGGCTGTCTTCATTTCTTTTCATTCTTTTTTCTTTATTCTGTTCCACAGCAGTGAATTCCACCATTCTGTCTTCCAGGTCACTTATCCGTTCTTCTGCCTCAGTTATTCTGCTATTGATTCCTTGTAGTGTATTTTTCATTTCAGTTATTTTATTGTCCATCTCTGTTTGTTTGTTCTTTAATTCTTTTAGGTCTTTGTTAAACATTTCTTGCATCTTCTCGATCTTTGCCTCCATTCTTTTTCCGAGGTCCTGGATCATCTTCACTATCATTATTCTGAATTCTTTTTCTGGAAGGTTGCCTATCTCCACTTCATTTAGTTGTTTTTCTGGGGTTTTATCTTGTTCCTTCATCTGGTACATAGCCCTCTGCCTTTTCAGCTTGTCTATCTTTCTGTGAATGTGCTTTTTGTTCCACAGGCTGCAGGATTGTAGTTCTTCTTGAGACAAGGGTTCTTTACCTTTCTTTGAAGTTATAAGATCCTTTGTTAACCTGCTGAGGTAAACACTTTGGGATCTCTCTGTAGAGAAAGCAAAATGTCACTCAAATAGACTCCAGGGCCAGGGCTCTTATTACAGAGCTGCCTCAGAAGCCATCTGTCAGCACAAGGGGGAGGGTACTGAACTCAGATATCCAGACCTTTTTACAGGAGTCGAGGGATCCCCTCCATCTGTCCTTGGATGCAGGTGGTGGGGCTGAGGGAGAGGACCAGCAGTGACTTACAAGGCCTCTGCAAAGTAGGTGACAGTCTCCCTGGGACCCTCTGAGAAAAGTGACAGTTTTCTCTGCACCAGATGGCCTGATTCCCTGTCACCTTTCAGGGTGCCCATGTGGGTGGGAAATCTCTAGATATTGCACCCAATTTTAGGGAGTCACAGCCTTATAAAGCCCATCCAGGGATCACCCCCACCCACTCCACCTTGTGACTAGTGGCAATGAATTGCAAGAACTGTATGTTGGTTGAACTTAAAACTCCCAAGGGCAAAGGCATGTTTTGGTCTGGGAAAAAGGCTGTTTATCAGCTCTCCTCCCAGAAGCATATTCTCCCTAAATTGGTAGGCCTGGCTTGCTTGAATAGTGAGGGCCAGCCAGTTATCCCATGTTTTTTTAAGTTTGTTTTTGGATGTGTGGATTTGGTTTCATTTTCCTATCTGTATTCTGATCGAAACCAGCCGCCTCCCCCACCCCACCCCTCCTTCCCCTGCCTCGCTCCTTGCAAGCAAGCAGTGAATATGAGCACATGCAGATCAAACCTGCCAAGCGAATAGGTCAGCCCCTTTGCCAGCCTCCGCCACAGGGCCCAGGGATAAGAGAAACCCAGCTGAGAGGGAGAGATAAGCCCTGATGCATAATCTTCCCCACCCATCCACATCTGAGTTTGCAAATAAGCATTCAGAAGTGACCCTGGCTCTGAGGGTTTTCACCATGCTGTGTTCTCCCCAGCCAAAGCCTGCCCTGAGTTCCATTCCACACACACCCATCTCTCACCTGCAGGGGTACCCTAAAGGGAGACACGTCATATACTCATCTCATGGGAGTAGCCTGTCACTTATCTCAGGGTACAAGACCAAACTGTTGCATAGATTGCAGCAACCTTCCCTCTGAACCCCACTGCCTGCATTTATTGCTACTAAAGGGGATTTTTCCCCTTGCAGAGGGCAGCTGGGGATGGCTGTTTCATGCAACACAGGCACACTATATTCACAAAGTGCTTCTCTGAGAGGGCAGCTCCTGTCGTAGGAAGAGCCTGGTGAGGTAGGGACCCCAAGATTCTTGTCCTAGCTCTGCTGTATTATAGTCACTTTTCCCTCCAAGTCTTAGCTTCACCCGTCAGCAAAAGGAAGGTGTCAGCCTAAATGAGAGGTTGGAAACTCAACCGCCCTCTGGGACCAGGCAGGTCACATAGCAGACAGTAGCAGCCAACAGGGAGTGTTCAGAGCCATGGTGAACAGAGAAAGCCTGCACCACCTATAAAGGCATTTTTATTCCAAAATTTTAAAATGTGCTTGAACAGCAAGATATGTCTGCAATCGAAATTCGTCCTGTGACTGCAAGTTGTGAGCTCTGGCTATTGATTACAGCCAAAGCAAAATGATGCTACCGGTATTTCAGTACGTATTTTATCTTGCGGCCCTTTATCTCAGAAGTATTTAGGATGTTTTAAATATAATTGGTGAAATTAAATAGATTTCAAATATGAAATTTTAGCTGAGCCTTCCTTGGCCATTACTGGTTCTGCTGCTGCCTCTGACATCTGTCCCTTCTGCCTGGGGCACCTTGGAGCGACTCTGGGTGATGGAGTAGGTCCAGGTGGGTTCTGAACTCTCCTGCAGGGTTTAGCGCCTGAATGCAGCTTTCAGGACCACTGCCTCTGGGCAGCTCCTCTGCTCTGTCCAGGAGCTCCTAACTGTAGCAGTTTTTATTCCTCTCCCATCTGCCCAGGAGAAATGACCCTGCCTGCAGCCCACCCTTCCTCTGCTTGTGTAAGACAGGAGGTAGGCAGAGGTGCAGAGTTCCATTCAAAGCTAGCTCTCCTTAGGAAAAATTGTTGGTGATATTATTCAATTTCTTCCAGTCCCATGTCGAGCCTTTGTGCCTGTGTGGAGGGGAGGAAGGAAGCTCCCTGCTCCGTGTTCCTCTGGCTGCTCCTGTGCTTACGTCTGTCACTACACTTTTCATACTACGTTATTATTTTTTTATTGTTCACATGTCTGTTTCTCCCACTAAAGCTGTAAGCTCCTTGAAGGTATTTTTGTGTCCCCAGTACCTAGCACAATGTCTGACATACAGTAGACTCCACACATTTTTATATTATTCCTTACTTCTTGTTTATTGCAAGGATGTTAAATTTAATAAACAAAATAAAGAAGATAGGGCATTCTGGGCTTGGGGGAGCATAAACATAACAAACATAATCTATAATTATTTATATTTGTGATGGATATCTGCCTTTTCTACTCCACTGCATTGCCAGCACCTAGCGCAAACCCTGACATATAGTGTGTGCTGAATTAGTATTTTCTAAATGAATGAATGAGGGGAGAAAAAGCATATTTCTGTCAGCCTTCCTGGAAAAATTGCTTTGGTTTCCTTGCTTTCTTGAGCTCACCTACTAGACTCTCCCCTCTTAGCTATTGTGTTGACAACTACTTTATGTCTTTGTGTTGGTCGAGGGTCCAGAAATCTTGAAAGAAAACCCTATGCAGAGCTCATGTACATACATGATAAACCAGACTGCCAGTTAAATCAGAAAGGCTTTTTCATAATTTAGTTAAACTCCCTTAAATGTAGACATTAGTCAAGGACAACTTTATTGATTGAGTCTAATTGCATATATTTTCTTATACTTTACTGAAGCCTATTTTTCAAGTCACTTGAAAGACTGCTCCCATTTCTGAAAAGGCATATGCCAAAGCGAGGTTTTAATTCATTACCTTTTGGACATACTGTCATTCCCTGGCTAGCACCAGTCCATTACAGAGTGTGACAGTGTAATTACTTATAGGACTCCCAATCCACCTTTTTACAAGAGTTAGCTACTAGAAAATTCTGAAGACCTGTCTGCCTTTCATTCATTGATTCAATCAGTCATTCAACAAACATTTACCAAGTCTCAATTATGTGCTAGAAATACAGAGATGAATGATGCACAAAACTACTCTCCAGGAACACCCAGTCTGATGGAGGAGGTTGATGAAAAAATAGTTAATTTAGCATAATGTACACAATGAACTAAGAGATCTGTATAAGACACCAGGTAGCCCAGAGGAGGATGGGGTGATTCATGGGGGAGAAATCAGGGAAATCTTCACAGAGTCATGTGTGAGCTGGGTTTTAAAGGGGGTAGGAGTGCTTTGGACAAATAAAGTGGGGTAAGGGCGTTGCAGGCAATGTCACACCATAGCAGATATATACACAAGAGGAAGTAAGGAGTAGCTAAGGCACTGAGTGCCTGAGGTGGAGGAGTAGCCAGTCATCCCAGAGAAGGAGCTGGGGACCATGAAGAAAAGGCCTTCTGAGGATTTGGGTCATAGTCAACTTGACACTTCAGAAAGATGACCCTAGCAGCTGCATAGAAAATGGACCACAGGGACTTCCCTGGTGGAGCAGTGGATAAGACTTCACGCTCCCAATGCAGGGGGCCTGGGTTTGATTCCCTGCTCAGGGAACTAGATCCCACACGCATGCCGCAACTAAGGAGCCCACCTGCCACAACTAAGGAACCGACAAGCTGCAACTAAGGAGCCCGCATGCAGCAACTAAGACCCAGTGCAACCAAATAAATAAAAAATAAATAAATACAAATACAAATAACCTTGCTCTAGTAGAGCAATCTTTAGAAAAAAGAAAAGTAAATGGACCACAAGACAGTAGACTTCATGCTTCTAGCTGAAGCCAAACCTCTCCAGCACCTCGTACCCCAGCTTTCTATGGACCAGCAGTGAGAATCCATTCTTTGCCTATTCTGGTGACTAGAGGCTACCTATAGCCCTTGGTTCCTGGTCCCTTTCTCCATCTTCAAGGTCAGCAGCATTGCTTGTCTCTGATTGTACTTTCATCTTCACATCTTCTCTGACTCTCCTCTTCAGCCTCCCTCTTCCACCTTTAAGAGCTTTCATTATTACACTGGGTCTACCTGGATAATCCAGGATCATCTCCCCATCTTAAAGTTAGCCGATTAGCAACCTTAATTCCATCTGCAACCTTAATTCCCCTTTGCCATGTCAGGTGACGTATTCACAGGTTCCAGAGACTGTGACATCTCAGGGGCCGTTATTCTGCCACTACATGGAAGAAACAGACAGAATGAGCCAGTGTTGAGGCTTTTCTGAGGAGGAAAGCATCTAGTGTGATGGAAAGAGCCCTTTCCACTGTGGCTTTGAAGTTAAAGACCTGGGTTACATTAACAACTGGTCCACATGCTCACCCATGAATTTGAACAAGTCAGTTGATACCTCTGAGCCTCAGTATCTTCATCTATCAAGTGGGGTTAACAATGATTACCTCCCAGAAAAACTGAGGGAATAATATATTCCTTAAAATTAAGGAAGCAGGGACTTCCCTTGTGGTGCAGTGGTTAAGAATCCGCCCGCCAATGCAGGGGACACGGGTTCAGTTCTGGTCCAGGAAGATCCCACATGCCGCGGAGCAACTAAGCCCGTGCGCTACAACTACTGAGCCTGCACTCTAGAGCCTGCGAGCCACAACTACTGAAGCCCGCACGCCTAGAGCCCGTGCTCCACAACAGGAGAAGCCACCGCAATGACAAGCCCGCGCACCGCAGCAAAGAGTAGCCCCCGCTCGCCACAACTAGAGAAAGCCTGCGCACAGCAACAAAGACCCAACACAGCCTAAAATAAATAAATTTCTAAAAATAAATAATTTTTAAAAATAAAATTAAATTAAGGAAGCAGTGCTTGGCCAAGAATAAGTACTCAGCAAATGAAGAGGAAGGGGTAAAAAGCTGGTTTCAGCTAAACCATTGGGAGCTAGCAGAGGAGCAAAAGAAAACAGAGCTGGAAAAGTAAGCAGGATTCACATCATGAAGAGCCTAGAATGCCAAATTTTGACCATGAAATGCTATCAAAGACACTGTCTGGAACAACAGTGAATGGCTAGAATATTCACCAAGCAAACAAGACTGTCAGCTGAATTAGAATAAGTAGTTTTGGTATGAAGAGTCCCTCAGGACAGGTAGGCTAGGCTCCCTCACAGCTAGATTTCACATCTTAAGTCAATAAGCAGAAAATAAATCCCCCAATTCTGCTGCTGCCCCTGGTGAGCAGCATGTTGCCCTCTAAGCGCTCGGTTCATGTTCACACATAATTTTAATTCTGCTTTAACTTCAGATTCACAGATTTCCAATTTATCCAACCTCTGGAACACCAAGGGCACTGGGAAAGCCTTTCTGGGAGCCTGCCACTGAGACAGTGGTGCCTCAATAAACATTTGTTGATCAAAAACCGCAAACATGGGAAAAAGAAGATTTGGAAACTAAAACTAGGTCTTCTGAAGTGGAACAGAATTTGAAGAGTTTAACTGTGACATATTGAAAAGCACATTTTGCAAGTAAGCAAGTGGAGGAAATCATCAGCTAAAGTCAGCAAAAGCATTCAGAAGAGAAAAAAGAAAATCTAGAATCTTTATGCATGTTAAGGGAATGTTTTGGACTTATTTCTTTTTTGTCACGATCATATGTGTACACACACATGACCTAGGACAATGCCTAATTACAAACATCAAGCAATAACTCTGAACGTTCAGAAAGATTCTTCTAAGCTTCTATGACTATTATACCATCAAATATCCCTAACTAATATTTGTTAATCAACAATATTAATTTGTTTTGTAAAATTTTTCTGCAATCCACAATATACTAGTATGGTATTTCTAGTTATTTGGTTAGTTAGCTAGTTCTCTATAAACTGATACATTTCTGACATTGAAAATAATATTTTTGAATGAGTGTTTTCCTCCTGATTATAGGATAACAAATGAACACTGTGCTTATTGCACTAATCTCTGCCGGTAACATGAATCATTTTAGGGCATGTGTAGTGAGCTCTAAATGTGTCGAATTGGCTTCCTGATTTAGAATGTTTGTCAGAGCCTTCATCATAGACCAATGTCACTACGTCTCCAGAAGGTTCCTTTTAAAATGTAGATTTCCTCCTGAGCAAAGGGCAAGGGAGGCAAAACTAATGTTTGCAAAACTCCTCTCTGAGCTGGCCCTTCAAGGACATTATCTCACTCAGTCCCCACTGTAACCCCATGGGCGAGTAATTATGAGTTCTGTTTTATAGATGAGAGAGTGAACCTCAGAGAGCTTAATATCTTGCCAAAGTTCTTTCCACCAGTAAGTGGCAGAACTAGGATTTAGACCCAGTTTTCTCAACCATCTGTGGTGCTAGCTTAACTTCCAGCTGCTAAGACAATTGGAAAGTTAAAACATAAGTCACTGATGAGCTACAACAGATGCTAAAACCTACAGGATGGGGCCTGAAAGAGAATCACCTTCACTCTTTGACTTACGTTAAAGAAAACCTCACTGAACTAGGAATTACTAGTTTGTGTGTCTCTAAGAAGAAATCAAGGAAGATTTCAGTCAATAGATCAGCCCCAGTGTGGCAGTTGAAAGCGTGGCAGATAATAACAGCCATAGTCATGATAATATTTATTCAGTACTTACTATATGCCAGGCCTTCTTCTAATCACCTTAGAGATATAAACTCTTTTAATCCTACAGCATCTCTGTGAGGGTGGTACCATTGTCATCCCATTTTATTGATGAGGAAGTAGAGGCACAATGAAACCACAAGGTAAGTGACAGAGTTAAGAATCTGCCCAGGAAGTCTGGTTTCAGCACCCATGGTCTTATCCACTAAACCTCACTGCCTCCGTAAAGGGGATTCTGGATCATATAATATCAATGAACACAGAATCACACTGATACAAGAGGGTCTTTCAGCCACAGAAATAATGATGCCTGCGATTTATAAAAATAACTGATTCATATCATTCATTCACCATTCATTACCTCAATTGATTCTCTTCAAGGAGCCTGAATGTACATTTTTTATCCACATTGTACAGGTCCTTTCATTCATTCAGCAAATTTGTATGGGGTGAGCACTTGTCTTTAGCAAGCTTTCGAGATAAAGAAGTAATCAAAAAGGATCTCATCCTTGCCTTTATGGAGTTTACAATATAGTGAACAGGACATTCTTTAATAAATAATTGCATGAGTATGTAATTACAAATGGTGCTAAGAGCTTTGAATGAAAAGTATTGGGGATTATAAGAGCATATAATAGAAGATGACCTAGTCAGGGATTCAAAGACTCGCTGATAGATCTAGTCTGGAAGACATCCCTGAGGAAGTTAATTTGCACTAAATTCTAAGAACAATTGAGAATTAATTTAAATTTTACCATGTCAGTAAAGACTTCTACCCTATTCATAATTACAAGCATTTTTCATAAACCTTACTCCTTTCTGTTCTTCCCTATCAATTATCATCTTCTAACATACAATTTACTTATTTATTATGTTTCTTTTTGGTCTGAGTACCACCCCCTCCCCCAACTAGAATGTAAGTTCTATGAGGGTTGCAAATGAGTTTCATTCACTCAAGTCTTTGGCACATGTAGACCCTCAATAAATACAACAAAGGAACTAGTGAAATGGGCTTGGGGATGTAGGAACCAGCAATAAGGGGGGAGGATTTCTCTGTAGAGAGATCCCTCTCTCAAAGGTCCTGGAGCAGGAGGGCATATCGATTTTGAGGGAACTCAAGAACGCCATTGGGCATGTAGAGCAAGGGATAAAGTGGCAGAAAATGAGGTGGAGAGGGAAGTTTAGACCATGTTATGAAGAAATGGAAATTCAGAGTGAACGATCCCCAAAAAGAGAGCCATATGTGTATCTCAAGTTAGATCTAGCCTACCTTGTCATCTCAGAATTCTTTAAGAGGAGTAGAGAGCTACGTGCTCTTCATACAAAAATGGCCAAGCTTAAGCAGATGACAGGGAGCAACAGAATACTCGGATTGGGTGAATATTTAATAGATGGTTAAAATACGATCATTTAACATGCTTAAGGCAGAAAAGCCTGATGGATATGGTTGATTTATGAGCAGCTGGATATTAATGCGTGGGATATCAAAGTGTGTGGATTTTGTAGAGTTTCCTAGTTCTGCTTTGTTAAAACATAATATTTAAAAAGTGGTATCCTAGATCATTACTGTCTCAGCTAGAGATAAATGATATTGTGGCAGATAACCAGCATTGTTGGAGGAAAGAGAATGTTTCAGGAGGCCAGCAACATGAGACATCCTAGGACCCACTGATAGATTCCTACCTACCTGTCCCATCTTTTAGGAAGGAGCAAAGTCTTCCTTAGGACAAGATGGTGGATGGTGGAATCCTTTATGTCCCTCCACCTGGCTCAGAAGAGAGAGGTTTGTGTCTTTTAATTAAAGCAGATCTTTGTCAAACTATTGTTCTTATTGGAAGCTTATTTCATACAGACTCCCAGATTATGCCTAACGTGTGGTTAAGACTCGTGAACCCCTGCGGCACAGTATTACAGGAGGAGCTAGGGGCTTGCTTCTGTCAAACAGATGAAATGCCTTCACTTTATGTAAATGCCTACACTAACAAGGCCAAATTAAACACCCGTCAAATGGGAGATGCCTTTCAGTGTGCAGTGCCTGCTGCCTCCTTGACACCAGCTAGCTTTCTCAACAAATCCCAGACTGTCTTCATACACGAGGATGGCATTTTATCTCCTAGGTAGTCGTTTCTAAGATTTAAGTCTTCCCTAAAAGGACGCTTCTTGTTCCAGCTACTCTGAAATTCTGGTTAGTACATGAAAGATCTTAGCCACCATAGATAGTTCATTCTTACAAATAAACGTTGCCATAAGTGTCAGTGATCCTTCTTGCCCAGAAGGTAATTTATAGTAAATTAGATGGGACCACCATCCCAGAGACCCTTCCCAGAATGTGTGGCTGAAAGTCTTTGAGAATGGCTACCTGCAAATCGAGCTATGATAACTTACTCTGTGATTCCATTTTCTGACATGGTCACTGCCAATTCTTTGGTTGCTGTAAACTAAGACATCCAGCATCCCATTTAGATGAAAATCTAGATAAAACCTAACCTAAGTGTGTCTGGCTGTGGTTTTGCCAGCCAGCTATTGACCTGGGAATTGCTTTAAGGAAGTAGAACCTTGCCCTAAGTTATTTCCTGACCTACCCCTGTCTTTATTAATTCTGGAGTCTTACATGTCGAAAGCTAAAAGAGACCTTGAAAAAATATTTGGCCAAGTCATTCTCAAAAACAAGTCAAACAGCTGCATCAGACAGAATTACCTGAGGTGCTTATTAAAAATATGAGTTTCCAGGTCCCACCCCAGACCTACTGAAACAGAAGCTGTGGTTGTGGGATCTAGGGATCCAGGTGAATAATAAGTTCTTCAAGAGATTGTGGTCCTTAACCACTACATTTAGAAACCAAAGTTCTATTCCTCCCCTCATCCCGTAATCAGAATGATACATAAGCTCTCTTAGCAGAGAGATATGATAAATAGTTCCTCCCCTTTTTATTGTTATTTAGGAACAGAGAAAGGCCTCAAGTTATCAACATTAATTTCACATCGTCATCCAATTTTCTGGGTTGGGTAGGGCACTGCATTATAAGGAAGAGTAATTCAACACTGGTGTCAGTACACAAATTGCTCAAATCTAGTGAGTGCATTATAGTGGCCGGAGGTTCCAGGCAAAGTTATAGTCAACATCATGCACCTGCTACATCTACTTGGCGTAGGATTCCTGCAAGTAGCTGCTCTCATAGGAAACAAGTCCAAGACCATCAGGGGAGGGGGGCAACCAAAGTTGGGCGAGGACCTAAATCAAACACTTCCCATGTATTAAATAATTAAATCCTGATTGTGGCCCTCTTACACAGGCAGTATTATTAACACCATTTTAACAAGTGAGGAAACTAAAGCACAGAGGAGTTAAGTAACTTGCCCAAAGTCACATAGATTGTGAGTGGCTGAACTGGGCTTCAGAACTGGGCAGGGTGGTTCTAGAATCTGCATCTTTAATCATTAAACCACACTGCTTCCTCAGACGGCTGATAATAATTATGCTCTAGTCAACAAGGAAGTGGAGCACTCAGTAGGAAAGACAGTCAGAAGCTTGGTGTAGCACAGGTCAGCCTACCAGTTATTTAAAACAAAGCTGCATCTTGGTGACCACCAGGACACTTCAGGCACAATGAGTCCTAGACCATACAGCAGCCAGACTAATTCCAACCAACCTCACCCCCAGGGATGGGGGAGGGGCTCCTTCTGTTGTCCCTGCTCTAGAAGGAACTGGCTCAAGAAAGAAGGGTGTTAAGCATTGCCTTACCTTGGGGGCCGCCATAACACTATGCCTTAGATGGCTTGAACAGCCGAAATATATCTTCTTGCAGTTATGGAGGTGGGAAGTTTGAGATAAGGTGCCAGCGTGGGTGGCTTCTGGTAAGAGCTCTCTTTCTGGCTTGCAGGCGGCCTCTTTCTCTCTGTGTGCTCGCTTGGCCTTTCCTTGGTGCCTGTGCAGGAAGAGAGAGGTGGCTCTCTCTTCTTCTTTTTAAAAGATCACCATGGGACAAAGTGAGAGAGTGGCATGGACATATATACACTACCAAATGTAAAATCGATAGCTAGTGGGAAGCAGCCGCATAGCACAGGGAGATCAGCTCGGTGCTTTGTGACCACCCAGAGGGGTGGGATAGGGAGGGTGGGAGGGAGATGCAAGAGGGAGGGGATATGGGGATATATGTATATGTATAGCTGATTCACTTTGTTATACAGCAGAAACTAGCACACCATTGTAAAGCAGTTATACTCCAATAAAGATGTTAAAAATATATATATATATGATATAGCTCTGAAGCCTGCCAAAACAAAAAAATAAAAATAAAAATAAAAATAAAAGGTCACCAGTCCTATCAGATAGGAGCCCATTCTTATGATCTCATATAACCTTAATTACCTCCTAAAAGCCCTATTTCCAAGTTCAGTCACATTGAGGAGAAGAGAGGTCAGGGCTTCAACATATGAATCTGGCAGTGGTGTGAGGGTGACACAAAATTCAGCCCGCAGCAAGTATTTAGATGTTACGGGAGAAGGCCCGTCCAACACAAGCAATGACAACACTGATTCCTGCCATTGAGGGTCTCCTATGTGCCGGACACTGAGCTAAGCACTTCCTGTGTATTATCTCATTTGATCAGTGCTCCACAAGCCCAGGATTAATGAATCCATTTTTTAGATGAAGAAACCTAGGGTCAGAGATTTGGGGAACTTCAGAGTTAATTAGTGGCAGAGCCAGGCTCTGGCTCTGCTCAGTCTGACTCTTAATTCCTACGCCAGAAACGACACTCCGGATCATGGATCCTTTTGAAAGTCTGAGTCAAGTTATGAACCCTCTCCTTAGAAAAAAACACACAAACACAAATTTTTGCATATAATTTAGGGGGCCTCCCAGCCATCCAGAGGTTAAAGTAAGTGGAAACATAGGATAAACATGGATTTCTATTTTCCTAGAGAATCAGAATCTCAAGAAGCCATATTATAGGGCTTCCCTGGTGGCGCAGTGGTTGAGAATCTGCCTGCCAATGCAGGGGACACGGGTTCGATCCCTGGTCCGGGAAGATCCCACATGCCGCGGAGCAACAAAGCCCGTGAGCCACAACTACTGAGCCTGCGCGTCCGGAGCCTGTGCCCCGCAACAAGAGAGGCCACGACAGTGAGAGGCCCGCGCACTGCGATGAAGGGTGGCCCCTGTTCGCCGCAACTAGAGAAAGCCCTCGCACAGAAACGAAGACGCAACACAGCCAAAAATAAATTAATTAATTAATTAATTAAAAAAAAAAAAAGAAGCCATATTATAGAGTGAAGGCAACTTTAGCATAATCTTCTAAGCTAAAGCACATACATCAAAGAAACCTGTTTGTTACACAGGCTGTTCTGGGCTAAGCCCCAGGGCAACAAGCCCACAGTCCCCTGACTAGGGATAACAAGGCTGCACCAGGCTCTCGCTCTCTCTCTTTTTCTGGGAACAGGTTTGATGGGGGAAGGAGAAAATGGCTGTTGACGAGGTACCAAAGGAGCGGAGCAGGCTGAGGTCACCTGAGAGCAGGAGTCTAGAATTCAGATACAGCCAGGGGTCAGCACATAACAGAGGCTGAAGCTGATCTGGTATAATAGGACAGGAGCGGGCAGCTGTCATCCTAAGGGACCTCCCCACAGCAGCTCCTGTCTACTTTCTCCATGAGGAATGTGGATTTGGTGGGGACACATCTTCATTTTTTTAAAGCAAAATATCCAGATTTTTATGTCAAATCTCCCCATTTTCAAACATCTACCCGTAGAAGACATGCAGTTCTAGAAAACTCTCATCCAATATGACCCTTACTCTCTCCATCCCTCTAGGTTACCACCCCTCTAGGTGGTAACATGAGGATTATAGTAAAATGAGTCTCATAGGATTTTTTCAGAAGATCAAATGAAATAAGGTATATAAAAACGCTTTATAAACTATAAAGTGCTATATAGGTGTTAACAGAGAAACACATAAAAAGCAAATTCTCTCCAGAGGTAGTGATGGTGTATTTAATAGCTGGGCGTCACACACCTATAGAATCTGAGCAACGGCAAAAGGGACCTTTTAAAAATGTAAATCGGATTATATCCTCCCTCACTTAAACTCTCTAACGGTTTCTCATCCCACTTAAAGTAAAAGCAAAGCTATGCATGACCTGGGTACTGTCAACCTGTCTGCCTGATCCCTGACCTTTCCCTCACTTAGGATGCTGCAGCCACGGCTTGTTTCTATTCCTCAACCACAACAAGAGGATTCTCCTCTTAGGGCCTTGGCGCTAGACAGCTCCTTGGCTGGAACGCTCTAACCCCAACCTTCTGCATGGTGGTCTCATCATTTAGCTCCTCAGATCAACTTCCCCTTCTGAGAGAGGCACCCCAATCCAGAAGGGCCACCTGATCACTCTCAGCAACGACACTTGATGTCACGCTCGACATAGCCCTTCTCACTGTCTGATATGGTTCTTAATTTTTATTGGTTTGCTTATTTAACAAATGTGTCCTCCCACGAGATACAAGCTCCAATGAGAAGGATCCTGCATAGTCTTATTCACCACCATATCCACTAGCCTCTGAGGCAGGTCTGGTACATGTTTGGAAGTACAAATATCCATTGAAAGAGTCTTAAAATGGGTATTATAGTAGAAATTCTAGTAGAAGAGCAAAAAGCACTTTGAACTGAACCAATGCCATTTCTTGGGTCCCACTCAGATTTACTGAACCAGAATCTCTAAGCATGTGGTTCAAGTGTCTGGATTTTTAGTGAACACCTCAGATGGGTGATTCTGGTACAGGTGACCACAGAACACATTTTTTTAAAACACTGAATTTAGAGGCCAAAGACTGAGTTCTAGATACTGTTTATTTTGCAAGGTGTTCATGAGGCCTCAAAAGACAAAATGGCAGGTAAAGTTCTTTGCCTACACCCAGACTTACAGAAATACAGCCCCAAAGAGCCATTCTTCCCTGGCTTTCCTGTCAGGGGCTGCAATGTCCACATTCAGGGACAGAAGCTTGCTGTGCCCTTAGTCAGCTCCTTCCTTTCATGGACCTGAGCACGTTCTGTGCCTTCTTCCTCTTGGTACGTATTCAAGGATTTAAGACAACTATACCAGCTCCTTTTAGCATTTCTAGCTGGTTAGCCATTCTTAGGCCATGGCAACCCAGATATATTTCAGTTTGTCCATGCCATTTTTAGAGTATAGATTTTTATAAATTAATGAAATAGTCCACTCTAGTCTGTTCAATGTAGTTACGTGATATGAATATTATTTTAAAAACAAACAAACAAACAATGACTGGAGTTCCAGGGTCAAACATTCAGGAATTTGATTTTTTTTTTCCTCAGCTCATCAAATATGAAACAGAGTTTTGCAGAAAGAATCATCTGCAGAATCTCACAAAGGACTGATGAAAAAACTAAAAAAGTCAGGGTATCAACCAACAGTGAAGAGAAAAATAGTAATAACTAACACGTATGAACCCCAACTCAGGGCCAAGCGCCATCACACACTATCTCATTTCATACATACAGCCCTGTAAGGAAGCATCATGATTCTCCCCATTTTAGAGACGAGAATGCCCAGCATTAGTAACTTGCCCAAAATGGCATAATTAGAACTTTTCACACTTGGTTTAAGAGCCCAGGTACCTGGCTGACCCCAGGGCCATGTACTTATCCACTGACTACACTGTGTGAAAAGTTCTTCTCTTCTGAAACCAGACCAATCTGTCTGCGCGGGCTCTTTATTTTCTGTGTTTCACTCTGACGAGCCAGTTCTTCTCACTGACATCTTCTCTTTTTAGATACAATACCATCGATTATGCCACAGTCAAACTCCATTTGCTTTTCCAGTTTCTCCTCTTGAAGGTGCTTCAGTACCCACCCATTATATGTTGATTTTGTGATTTAAGTCTTTGGATTTTGTTGGAGGCAGGATTCCTTGCTGATGCCTGTAACTTCCTTCAATGACCAGCTAAAACTCCTAAATATTTTTCCAGTATACTGGTCTAAAGCTAGGCTTGTATACTTGTGCCATTGATTTTTTTTCAATCTAAATACAGAACTTTGCATATATCTCTATGGGATTTCATCTTGTGGTTTTGGACCAGTGTTGTAGCTTGTCAAGATTATTTTAAATCTTGATTCTATCATTTGTGGTATTAGCTACTCCTCCCAGCTTTCTGTCATCTGTAGATTTTATTAAATGAAACATCTATTCCTCAGGCAAATAAGTGACAGAAATGTTGAACTGCACAAAGCCAAGCACAGATAGTATGACAGGAGGGATTAAAAAAAAATGAGTATAATACTGGACTGAGCATGAGCAAGAAAATTTGGTCACTACAATTGATCCCAGATGCACTATTGAAAAGAGTGTCGTTCCATCTTTCTCCTGATTTTCTCCATAATGCCACATTCTGGCAGGCGTGCTAGTATCATGATCACCACCTTTGATGTATATTTACGTATACTTCCTTGCCCTTTATAATTTATTGCCTTGATGAAGTAAAAATCTCTGTGCATATGTGCTGAGGTTACAGAAATGAGGAAAATAAACAATTAAGTTGATCACCTGGGCTCTTAAACCAAGTGTGCAAAGTTCTAATTACGCCATTTTGGGCAAGTTACTAATGCTTGGGCAATTTTCTTCTCTAAAATGGGGAGAATTGTGATCCTTTCTTACAAAGTCGTGCATATGAAATGAGATGGTGTGTGATGGTGCTTGGCCCTGAGTCGGGGTTCATACGTGTTAGTTATCAATATTACTATTTTTCTCTTCACTGTAGGTTGATACCCTGGTGTTTTTTTAGTTTCTTCATCAGTCTTTTGTGAGATTCTGCAGATGATTCTTTCTGCAAAAGTCTGCTTCGTTTTTGACGAGTTGAGGGGAAAAAAAAATCAAATTCCTTAATGTTTGACCCTGGAACTTCAGTCATTGTTACGGATTTTTTTAATAATATTCATGTCATGTAAGTACGCTGAACAGACCATAATGGACTATTTTATTGGAGAGATGATATGGGAGAAAAAGAGAGAGACACATTACTATGATAAGAGATCAAGAAAAGCTCCCTAAAGGAAGGGGTACCTGGGTTAAATCTGAAAGTCAAGTGCAAATTGGCCAAACAAGGAGTTGGGGGTGGAGAGGGTGTCATGAGCTAAGGTCACAAAGCCCCTACGCCATTTTAGAAGAATGGATTTTACATTAATAGCGTTAGAGATTTTCATTAAAGACTCAGTCCATGAAGTCTTCCCCATACACTTCAACTTTCTCCAATCCCTCCTGCCTTGAAAATCTTACAGCAGTTTTTCTCCATCCCAGGGGCAGGTTGCCCCTTTACCATATACGCATATTTTTATCTCATAACATGTACATGTATCTTTCATCCCTCAATTCGTGGAAGGGCATTGAAGACTGAAACTATGCCTCACATTTCCATTCTGTTCACAGTTCTAAGCACCAAGGTGGTAGTGAAAATTTTCTTGATGAATTGAATAGAGACAGCAGCAATGACCGGCAAACAACAGCAGTGGGAGATCAGAGGGGAGGGTGATAACCAGAAAAAATGGCATACATAGTGAGGGGCCCTGGAAGACAGGGGCAGAAACTCCATGATGGCAGGGATCATATTTGTGATGTTTCCTCTTTATGCCAAGTGACCAGTGGATTGCCTGGTTTTATCTCTTGATAAAATAAACCAATAAAATCTGTTCCACTCATCTTAGAAGAACTGTAAGTCATACTTACTATTCGTATGTTCAGTCCTACTTTCCAAGGACAGAATATGCCTTTGGAGTCCTTTGTTAAGGTCCCTCAGTCTGTGAGCTGGCATTAATTTTATGCACAATTTCTTTATATATGTCAAGATATAGTGAGTTTTGGAGGGTATGCCAAGCTCATACACAAACCTGATTATTTTACATTAACTGGTAGGTTGGGATACATAGACAACAGATGGAAAATAGATTGGAACTTCCATGAGTTCTCTCTCTTCCATTCTCTCCAGTGGTCAGGTTGGTTGAGAATAGTTGGCCGGGCTCTGTGGGAAAATGAGGCCTAATCTATTGGTCATGTCTGTTGGCCACAGGTGAAGGATGTGGTGATTGGAAAACACAACGGCTATACATATGCCATCCCTGATAGGTGTTGCCTTTAATGTGGCTTTTTAAGAGATTTTTGGGGCTTCCCTGGTGGCACAGTGGTTAAGAATCTGCCTGCCAATGCAGGGGACACGGGTTCGAGCCCTGGTCCGGGAAGATCCCACATGCCGCAGAGCAACTGAGCACATGCACCACAACTACTGAGCCTGTGCTCTAGAGCCCGTGAGCCACAACTATTGAGCCTGCATGCTGCAACTACTGAAGCCTGCACACCTAGAGCCCATGCTCCTCAACAAAGAGAAGCCACCGCAATGAGAAGTCCACACAATGCAACCAAGAGTAGCCCCCTCTCGCCACAAATAGAGAAAGCCTGCATGCAGCAATGAAAACCCAATGCAGCCAAAAATAAATAAATTTAAAAAAAAAAGATTTTTGGCACAATCTAAATGCTCAACATCATCCTTCACCTTATAAACTGTGGTGTGCATGTGACTTTAGCTTTTTCTTTAACCTTCTTACTATGAAATAAAACATATCTAAATAACACATTGATCCAAAACACATTACTAAACAAAAATATATGACATACATATACAGCTCAACAATCTGTCCAGAGTGAACATGTGTGATACCACCACCCAGGTCAAGAAATAGAACACGATCAGTCTCTTACAAACTCCTGTCTTTTACTCTTTCCCAGACACTACCCGCCATTGTCCTGATTTTTAAGGCTATCACGTCCTTGCTCTCTTTTATAGTTTTATCACCCAAGTATGTATCCCTAAGCATCATAGCTTGGTTCTGCTTCGTTTCTTTTTCTTTTTGGTACTTAATATAAATCAATTCATACGCTATACTTTCTTTTGCGCTTTTTTTAATCCATACTATGTTTAGGAGCTTGATCAATTTTGCTGCAGATAGCTGTAGCTCATTTATTTTTCACTGTTGTATAGTATTAAAAAGTGTGAATATATGACAGTTTTATTTATCCAATCCACAGGTGATGGATATTTAGATTATTACCAATTTTTAACTAGTTTGAATAATGTTGCTATGACCTTTTTTATACACAATTCTTGGAGCACACATTTCTGTTGGATCTATGCCTTGAGAGTAATTGTTGGGTCATAAGGTATTCGTTATGTTTAACATTAGTCGATAATGCCATATGGTTTTCATATTCATATATGGTTTTCATAGTTTTTGCATCAATTTCACTTCCACCAGCAATGTATGAGAATTTTAGCCCTTCTGATATGTGTGCGATATTTTATTGTGGTTTTAATTTTTATTCCCTGATGACTAATGGGCATCTTTCATATATATTTTGACCATTTGAATACCCTCTTTTGTGAAGTGACTGTTCAGGCCCATGTGCCAGATTTGTCATTTCCTTTTATAAATTATAGGAGTTATTTTTATCTATTCTGGACACAAGCCTTTATCAGTTATATCTGTTACAAATATCTTCTCCTATTTGGTGGTTTCCTTTCCACCCTCCTAATGGTATTTTTGGAGGAAAAGAAGTTCTAAATATTATGTAGCTCATTATTATTCAATATTTCTCTTTAAATTTGTGCTTTATGTTGTCCAATTTAAGAAAATTTTCCCTAGTCCAAGGTTGTGAAGATTTGCTGTATTATCTTCTAGAACACTGATTATTTTATCTTTCACTTTTCGAACTACAGCCACCCTGGAATTTGTTTGTTTGTTTGTTTGTTTGGTCTGGTGCAGAGCAGTAGTCATTTCATTTTTTGCATAAGGATCACCAACTGACGCAGTTTTGAAAAAGACTGCTCTGAAGCAATACCTTTGCTTTGAATCAAGTGTCCACATATGCATGGGTCTCTTTCTGGAATCCCTATCTTATCATTATTCAGATGGCAATACTATACCAGTTTCTGCAGTCTTCGTATCCCGTGGAGCACATCCTCCCACTATTCTTCATCAAGTGTCTTGGCTAGTCTTGGTCACTTGCATTAACATATGCATTTAGGATAATCTTTTCAAGTTCCATTTTAAAAATCTTGTTGGGATTTTAATTGGGAATACATGAATCTATAGATCATTTTGGAGAGAAGTAACATATTTATCATATTGTATTGTCCAATTAGGAACATGGTTTATCCCTCTTTTTATCTAGGCAGTTTTATACAATATTATTGTTTTCTTGAGGTTTATTCCTGAGTATTCGAGAGTATTTGACAATTCCTAATTGTCTAGGGTTTTTAAAATCATAAGTGGATATTGAATTTTACCAGATGCTTTTTCTGCATATATTTAGATGAGCACATGACTTGTCTCCTTTATTCAGTTAATGCAGCCTTTTTGTTGAGTTCTGAATATCAAGCCAACCTTAAGTTCTTGGAATAAACCCAAATTGGTCATGATTTATTATCCTTTTATACATTGTTGAATTTTTGTTTAGAATTTTTACATCTATGTTCACAACAGAGAGTAGCATATAATTTTATAAACTGTCCTCATCAAGTTTTGGTATTAAGGTTATGCTGATAAATCATAAATCAAATAGGTAGTACTCCCCCTTTTTCTATTCTCTGGAAGAGTTTTTGGAAGATTGGCAACATTTCTTCTTCAAAGGATAGGTAGAATTTACTGGGAAAGCCATCTAGTTCAAGATTTTCTTTATAAAAATGTTTTTAAGTATGGATTCAATTTCTCTAATAATTATCAAATTATTCAAACCTTCTCTTTCTACTTTTATCTATTTTGAAAGTTGTATTTTTTTAGGGAATTTGTGTATTTCATCCAAACTTTCAAATATATTTGCATAGAGTTATTCATACTATACTTTCGACAAAATTTTTTAATGTGTGTAGTATCTGTAATCATGTCCCCTTTTCCATTTGTGACATTGATTATTTGTGTTTACTGTTTTCTTTTTCTTTTTTCCCTTAATCAGCCTCATGAGGGATTTATCAACTTTACTAACTGTTTCAAGTTAACTTTTGGATTTGTTCATCCTTTCTACTCTATGTTTATTTTCTGTTTCATTTGTTTCTGTGCTTATCTTTATTATTTCCTACTTTATATTTTATTTGACCTTAATGTTCAGCTCTCTTTAAATTATTAAAACAGATGATTAGCTTACTGATTTTCAGCCTCTTTTCTCTTATATGCATTTGAAGCTATAGATTTCCCTCTATACATAGCTTTAGTTGTATCTCACAAGTCTTTTTATTTAATATTTGTTTATTTATTTACTTATGGCTGAGGCGGGTCTTAGTTGCGGCATGTGGGCTTCTTTCTAGTTGTGGCACGCGGGCTCCAAAGCATGTGGCACACGGACTCTCCTGTTGCAGCACACAGGCTCAGTAGTTGCGGTGGTTGAGCTTAGTTGTCCCACAGCATGTGGGATCTTAGTTCCCCGACCAGGTTCGAACCTGCAATGGAAGGCAGATTCTTAACCACTGGACCACCAGGGAAGTCCCATATCTCATAAGTCTTGATACATATTTTTCATTATTTTTCAGTTTAAATTATTTTCTGAGTTTTGTTGTCATTTCTTCTTTGAACCATGAGACTATATAACTATATTTATTAATTTCCAGATATTCAGGGGTTTTCCAGTTATCTTTCTGTCATTGATTTCTAGGTTAATTGCATGGAGGGAAATTTTTTGAAAAGTTTTTGATACTTTATGGTATAGAAGTTTTGCATGTGCTTAGAAAAAAAATGTGTATTTTGCCATTACTGGTTGTTTTATTCTATTTATGTCTATTAAATCAAATGTGATCATATGTTGCGCAAATTCCCTATATTCTTACTGATTTTTGGTCTGCAGGTTCTATTAGATATCAAAAGTGACTATTAAAATGTCCTATTATGATTATAAGTTAGTTTATTTCACCTTTGTGTTTTGTTAATCCTCGCTTTATATATTTTTGTTTCCTGTTATTAGGAACATACAAATTTCCTGTGAATTAAATATTTTATCAGTGTAAAGTGTCTCTCTTCATCTCTAATAGTACTTTATAATCATTTAAAGTGCATAACTATAACAGTTAAGTTTGGCTAGTACTTGTATTATGTATATTTTTACTCTCCTTTCCTTCAAATTTTTGTATTTTTATGTTTAGGCATGCCTTTTATAAATATGTTAAGCATCATAATTTAAAATTTGTGTCTCATAACTCCTATATCTGGAATTCCCATGGGTCTGTTTCTGTTGCCTATTGGTTTTGTTAGTTTTCATTCCTGTTATCTGGTCTCCTTATATTCCTACTTATTTTCTTTTCTTATTACATGATGGCCATCGTGTTCAAGAATGTGTTTATAGAATTAATTTGAGACCTAGGATGAGGTTATCTTCCCCAGAGAGGATTTACATTTGTCTCTGCCCTCAAGCCCTAATCACTTCAATCCAATTTAAAGATGATTCAGAACTGGTCTTAGTGCCTGCTGGGCCTATTTCTGGTTCACCCACACTCCCAGGGCTCATACCTTTCTACGGTCACAGCCAGGACTCCCAACCTGGGCAGGTCCTGATTTTCAATCTCTACCCCCCTTGCCTCACCCCTCAGCCACCCTCTCTAGACCTGATATCCCCCTAGTGGATAAGTAGGTCCAAATAAGGAGCTTACCTGTTCAGCCTCACTCTCCTCTAGATCCTAGCTAGGTCATTCTTCACTACCTTGTTATTCCTCCAATGCCTTAAAGCTGATATTTTTATATTTTCATCAGTTTTTCTTATTGTCCTCAGAGAGGTGGTCAGTCCAAATTACCTGATCCACCATAATTAGATAAATGTAAGTGTCCGCTCTCCATTTATTTTATTTTTTAATGTAAATAGTGATTTACGTTAGTTTCTTGTTATTCTTTCTTTCCTTTTTTTTTTTTTTTTTTTTTTTGGCCACACAGCTTGCGGGATCTTAGTTCCCAGATGGGGTTATTTAACCCACACCGTCTGCAGTGAAAGCACAGAGTCCTAACAACTGGACTGCCAGGGAATTTCCTTATTATGTTTTCTTATTATGATTGCTTTTTTATTCTGAAAGTTGTACATTTCCACTGTTAAAAATTTAGAAAACACAAACATAAGAAAGGAAGAAAATTTTAAAATCATTTATAATTCCCTATTTGTCTTTTTTCTCATATATACAAACATTTTTAACAAAAATGAGATCACACTGTAGTTATTTTATAACAGAATTTATTCATTTAATATATCACAACCTCTTGATAGCTTTATGGTATTCTAGTATATGTATATGCCATAATTCATTTAAACAATTCTATAGAATTAGATATCAAAAGTTTTCCAATTATTCATCATTATAAAACCACTATCACAAACATTATTTCATCAAATATTCTAACAGTTCATTATTATCTTCTTAGGATAAATTCCTAAAAGTGGAGCTGCTGGTCAAAAGATATAAGGCATTGTATATATTGCCAAGTTGTCCTCCAGAAGAGCATTATCGATGTACACTTCTACCAGCAGTGTTTGAGAATGATAGTGTTCAACTCCTAAAATCAGATTAGAACTTCTGAGCAATTATTTCCTTACCAACATAGGTGAGATTTACCATTTTAAAACAAATAAAAAGCATTTTAAATGCTCTCTGTCCTGCTTTTGCCACCATTGTGACTTTGATCTGTTCCTTAGTATATAAAATAAGCCACTAGCTTGAGGATTGGAGGGACTTAGGGGCTTAGCATTGGAGATCAAACATTTCTTCTGTGGAGGAGGTGGGGGACAGCAGGGAGGTCTGTATAAAAGCTGGTTTACTGAGGCTCTCCAGGGGTGACCACTGACTTTCAGCCCTCCAGTGGCCAAAGTAGGCCTCCTCCTTCTGGTTGGTACCCACAAATCCTCTATTAAAAAGCAAAGTAAATGAGTAGAAAACTTCTTTCTGGTAGCTCAGAAATTAGTGTAATACCTAAGCAACACTCTAAAATAGACAAGCTTTGGTTTGAATTCCCTGGTACTAATGAAGTACAAACTCCTTAACAGATCTTTTGAGATCTGCCCTGTTCCCCACTTCTCCTGCCTAGACTTTCTCCTTTCTGACTTTATACCTTAACAGCCAGCAATACTGACTCCCTCTCAGTTCCCAGATAAAGCCATGCTTTCTCTCTTCTTCTCCCCTATACCATGGATACAGTGTCCTTTGCATGGAATTCTCTTCTTCTATTCACTATCAACTCCAATTTATCCTTCAAAATTCAGCTCAGATGTCATCTCCTCAAGGAACTCTCCCATGACTCCCACATCCTGGCTAGGAGTAACTCCTATCTTGTAGGATTTTGTGTTCATCTCTATCACAGCACCTATCACTCTACACTGTATTCCTCTGTTTACTTGTCAGAGTCACCTGACCAGTTAAGAACTTGTGATGTCAGGGACTATGTCTTATTTCTCTTTGTAGTCTCAGCACTGCACTTGAAAAATGCTCCTTAAATTAAGTCTGCACCTGAAAAATTCGCCTTAAATTGTCTTTCCTTCCCTTACAGATATTCTTTCACTCATTCCCCAAATCCAGGACTTTGTTTTTATTAAAGAAAATACAACCTAAAAATCTCATTCCCACTAAGGTAATAGTGGGATGTAGCTGCATAACATTCTAGAATGATAAAACAGGGAGGGATGTAAGTAGTCATAAGCCAAGTTCTCTCTTTTTGTGGCAAAGGAACTGAATTTCAGGGAGATGGAGTGACTTGTCCAAGATCATACTGCAAGTTCATGGCCAAACTAAAATGTGAATGCCAGTCTTTTGATTTCTAGACCAATATGCTTCCCACTAAATCAAGGATCTTAGGAGCAGCATGTTAGAGGAGATAGTGCTTGACTCACAGAAAAGAATCTCTACTGGTGGGATTTCAGATGCTATGGCCTCCATACTAGGGAAATAGCTAGCATCTCTCATCTTATGCCACATACGTCTACCCAAAGTGAGGAAAGGGAAACCCTGCAGTATTAATATGGAGAAAAAAGACTATGTTTCACAATATACTTAATGAAGAGGATTTTGTTCTATGTTCGTTATTATATATCCTCTTTAAGGTGCTGTAAAGTCTTTTTGAAGATGAAGAAATAGAAACAGGAAGCCACACATGCTTTTTTTTCTTTTTTCTTTTTAATAATTTACACTATTCTCTATACTTTATACTATCTATATACTTTCACGGCTTTTTTTTTTTTTTTTAATTTATTTTTGGCTGTGTTGGGTCTTCGTTTCCGTGCGAGGGCTTTCTCTAGTTGCGGCAAGCGGGGGCCACTCTTCATCGCGGTGCGCGGGCCTCTCACTATAGCGGCCTCTCTTGTTGCGGAGCACAGGCTCCAGACGCGCAGGCTCAGTAGTTGTGGCGCACGGGCCTAGTTGCTCCGCGGCAGGTGGGATCTTCCTGGACCAGGGCTCGAACCCGTGTCCCCTGCACTGGCAGGCGGATTCTCAACCACTGCGCCACCAGGGAAGCCCCACACATGTTTTTTAAACTACATGTCGGATGTATCCAAAACTGAGTTTCAAAGGTTTACTTTGCTTGGCTTATTTACTGTTCTAATACTACCTTATGGAAAATAGCAGATACCTGTTTCTGAAATGTATTATAACTTAAGCTGACAAGTTAAAATCAATTATGTTATTTTAGTTTATTTCTAAATATTATTAGAACATAAAATAGTAAGAAATATTATGTTACTAAAGCCCTGGCTTAGCCTGTGGGGCAGTATAATACAGTGGTAAACAGCATGGGCTCTGGAGCCAAACTGAGTTTGGATCAGTGACTTCGAACTAATTTTGAGCAAACTACTTAGCACCTCTGCCTGGGCTTTTTCATCTGGAGAATGGGGATGTTAATAGTACACATTTCAGATGGCTCTTTTGAGGATTAAATGAGGTAATACCTGTAAAGTGCTTAGAAAAATGCCAGGCACATGTTAAGGCTTAGAATCAGTTATTATAGCAGGGGCTCTGTAAAGAAATGTAAGCTGAAAATAATCAACAGATCCATCTGGGAGTGGGAGTTACCTGTCCCTGCTCCAAAATACAAAGCTCCTGCTATTGGAAATAATTTTAGAGAATGGAACATATCCCCATTGACTCCCTATAATATTATGCCACAGGAGACCCATGAAAGGAAACTTGATAAAATACAAGCAGTAAACGTTATCCCGTAACTATTCATAATTTCTGGATTTCCACAAAGCAGTTCTTCCGAATCGTAATTAAGGGTTTGAAAGCCAAATGATTTAAGTGCTAGTTTTAATTACCGCTTGGTGAACTTTAGTGTGTTAGAATTGTCACAACTTTCCTTAAGGATTACTCTGAAGCCAGGCGATAGTGGGAAATTATTAACTCCTACTTTGGTACAGCAATTATCTGCATTACAAGGTTTATGCAATTAGCTGTTTAAGATGTCATTATATTTTGCCATCTGGTACACAGGAGTTTATGCATATGAACAGGCACGTGTTGAAGTGATTTTCACTATATGACTTGTTCTCAACCCAAGTCATCTCTCTAATGAGGGGAAGTTACCGTGCACTGTACATTAGTGGCAGGTGCACACTATCAAGCTTCATTTTCATCGAAGACCTTCATTTTTCCATTTTAAAGTACTCTGCACAAGTGCTGGAAAATTAATTAGTCGTTTGCCATTGAACGACGCCTGCAGACATGTTCCTTAGCAGTTAGAGGGGGGCACGGCGTCAGTGAGGGGCCGCTCCTCCTCCTCCTCCTCACCCAGACGGCTGCGAGGAACCCTCCTTCGGTGAAAAAAGCCGGGGCGTGAACCACGGCAGTAGACTGCCTCTCGCGAGCAGGGAAGAGGGTCCGGGCGGCGGGGTCCGCACCCCTAGCCCAGCTTTCCACCCGAGGGAGAGCGCGCCGGGCGGAGGCGGCGCGGCGGTTCCCAGACCGCGGCTCCCGCCGTACTAGCGCGGGTCCCGACCGACGCGCATTAGAAGGGCGCCCTCTGCCGTCGGCTCGCCGCCGCCGGGTAAGAGGAGAGGCTTGGAGCGGCCGGCTTAACTTTACAGCCGGTTCGCACGCGGAAAGCCCGGCTCTCCGAAGGGGCTAGCAACCCTGCGCACGCGTCGTGCGCGGACGCCGCAGTCGGGCGCGCCCGGGTCGCGCGAGGACTCAACACCCCGCCCCCGGCCTCCGTCTCCAGGCCGGGCTCCCGCGCTGCCCCGGCCCGAGTGCAGGCGCCCACGGGCGGCCCCGGCGTGGAGGGCCAGGGCGGGCCCTGGGCTCCGAAGGCCGGAAAAAGAGAAGCCCCTAGTCTGGACGGTGGCGGGGCGCGGGGCGGCCGGGGCTCCGGCCCCCGCCCCGGGAGGTGGTCCTCCGCCGCCCGCCGCGGGGCCTTTGTTGTTCGGTTCCGTCTGAATCGCCGCGGGGCCCAGCCGTCCCCGAGAGGCGTGCGGGCACTTCGCCGAGGCCGGCTCCGCGCTGCCATTGAAACGTGACACTGACGAACGAGCTGGGCCCGAGGCTTTCTTTGGGAGAGTTGGGAGTCGCCCGTCGCGAAGAATGTGGCTCTCAGGTTCCCTGGGAAACGCTCTGCCCCCTCCGTTGCTGCTATCTCCGGTCTCCCCCCAGATACTCCACAGCACGCACGTGTTTCCTCTTTCCCAGTCCGCGTGCCAGGAGGAGAGCCTAAGTTCACTCCGAGAGTTGGGAAGAGAAGGAACCTTCTGAGCACGGGCAAGTGTGGGTTTGTTGGGGCCCAGGCAAGAAGGTACTTACTTGAGCCTTTTGTTTTGAGGCTCTGACTGCGGAGGAGCCTTTTACATTTGGGGCCTGAGGATGACGGCAAAGGGACCAAGGGACAAGAACCTGGCTGAACCTGTCCCTCCTCCACCCCGAACCCCCTTTGTCATCCTTCTGCACCAGCCTTTTTTTGGGGGGGAAGGGGGGAGTGAGGAGTTGGGTTCTTACAAGCAACCAACAAATATTTCTAGATAGACAACAATGTGTGAAGCACTGAACCAGGGACCAGCAGTTACTGAGAAAGTAGGAATTTGCAAGCTGATTAGAGAGTAAAATTCAAAAAAGGGATAAACTGGTTTGATTAAATATTCAAATGGTGCAGCCAGGCTGGGTATACAAATAAAGGGTGGGTAAAATTAGAATTGGCTATTAGAGTCTCAGAACTTCTGTACCTGGGCATCCGTACAAGTGAATCAGAGGTGATTCTGTGTTAGCACAGCACAGGAAACAGATACTTAATAAAGTTTGACATGATGGTGCCAAGAAAAAGAGGCAATCCTTCGTGCTGGAAGAGAACGCTGGACAAGTCAACCAAGGCCAGATTGAGGAGGCTGAGGGGCCTGGAATTGAGTGGATAAAGTAGGAAAAGCTTGTGCTTTGGAGCCAGACTAGATCACATCTCATCTGTGCCTCTTACAAATTGTAATTAGGAGTCTCTGTTCCCCTCTGTGAAATGGGATAATTATGCCTCAGTGCTGTCATGATTACACAGGGTTATATGAGATAATGTCCTTGGTCCTAATACATTAAGTATCAGTATAACCTCTTCTTCCCTTTCAACTATTTCAAGTGTTCCCATGATCCCTAGGCTTCTTCAAGGCATCTTTAAAGGTTATTCAAATAAACATGTGGCTATGCCCTTCTTGCTTAAATTCAGTCAGCTCGGTTGCCTCCAGACACTCAAGAGTCCATGCTATACTACTATCTTTTATAGTATCTAAATTCTTTGAGAATACTGAGTATTCACCATAAGCTTTCTGAGCAACTATCCCATCAGACTGGCCCATCTGATGCCAATCATGTGTAACATGGGTTTATTAGACCTTCACCAATGGCTTTGGCTGAAAACTCAATTTTGCATGAGCAGGAGCAGCAGTTCAGTTTCTCAAACAACCCCCATGGGGCCATTTCATTCTTATTAAGTATCTGCCTTCCCAGAGCTGGGCCTATACAGAACAACCTCTGACATGCAATTGACTTGGGGAGATAGCCCACATTCAGAAGCTCTGAGAATGAGACTTGGGAAGGTCAAGGCTCTGATTCAACAGAGGTGATGTGAAGAATACTAATGAGTTTCAAAGTGACATATAGACTGGCTCCCCATTGTTGGGGAAAGGTACGGAAAAGAAGTAGCTAAGATCTCCAGATATATGCCCACACACACACACCAACCAATATGTGTTTCCATGACATAAAAGCACAATTATACATCAGAGAATAAAACAGGTGTCTCCAAAGTACAATGCTGTCTCTTATAAAATGTCTCATTATAAAATGAGGCCATAAGCTATAGTTCCCACCTTTTCTAAAGTCTTCTCCATTCGTTCATTTATATAACTATGCGTGAAGATGATGAAATGAGTAACTAAAATTCTAGGATAAAGGTAGTAATTGCAGAAGAGAAACATGTCAGCTCAACGTATGAGGTGGGATCTGTATTCTTTGAACATTAACCCCATCG
Source organism: Eschrichtius robustus (assembly GCF_028021215.1). Lineage (NCBI taxonomy): Eukaryota > Metazoa > Chordata > Mammalia > Artiodactyla > Eschrichtiidae > Eschrichtius > Eschrichtius robustus. Next base: position 52,359,974 of record NC_090826.1, read on the forward strand.
CTTTATTATGACAGAACTAAGGCATGGATCTAGGGACTGGGAGAGAGGGAGAAGTTTCTACCTTAAAGTTTAGAATGTAAACCCCGAGAGAAATACTCCTGCATTTCTTCATATCTCTGCTAGCACCCAGAACAGTGTGGAACACATAAAATAAATTCCACAAATATGTGTTGGTTTCAACTGGTTTTTCTTCACAAAGCGCTGTTACCTAATTACCAACTGGTCCCCAAAAGCTGACAATCCAAAGCCATCTGACCTTAAATTTGATAACTTTATGGTGTTTGTTAGTTACACTGTGGGGTTTTCCTGCTGATGAATCTCCTATGGCATCTGTTTCAGAATGAAAATCTATTACATTATTAGACACACTCCCACTGTACAGAAGCTGTATAGAAGTGAAATGCAGCTGAAGTCTGAGCTCTTGACATTGCATTGGCAAGCAGAAGCATCAAGGCTGGACCCAGTTTTGGTCTCATATAACATTGTCTCAAAAAAAAAAAAAAAGAAGAAGAAAGTGGGATGCACACATTTACATCCAATACCCCAACCCAAAGCCTTCTTTAACCTTCCTTTTGATATGTTGACTTATTCTCAGAAGTGAAAAGGAGGTGTTCTGGGTAGGAATGCTGGTTTGATTTGGTACTTAGGTAGGTAAGAAGAAGGGGAACTAATGAGTAATTGTTACACAATGGAAAAACAAAAGCATTGAAAGGACTATAATTTTCCTGCCTAAATAATCCAGTCCTTTCATCACGAACTGTTACTATTACATAGATACAGACCAGCAAAAATATTTAATGTGCAACAATACTTATTGTAAATAATTTTTGTAACCAAATCAACAAAGGACCATCACTATAGGTCAGATGCCAGGATTTGGCAATAGCTACATTATACCAAATTTTTCAGTGTGATAGTATGCTAAAATGAGATTTGGTTGGTTTGGTCATTAAATAAATATGTTCTTCATGTTTATAGAAGTATAGATCAGTTTATTCTTTGGCTTCTCCCAATGCACACTTGCCCCCTTCCTCCACCATTAATACTTCCTTGCGAAACGTTGTAATACTCTACCATCACTAAAGGCTATAAACACCATCTTCTACCACACCTTCAACATGGCAAAACCACCAAGGTGCCCACTTCTCCAGGTGACCTTTCCCAATAACTTGTAAAAGTGCCCCAGAGCTAGTTGGGACTATGCTAGGTTGTGGTGCAACAGAAGGCACCCAGATGTATAATCAGAAGATCTGGGCTGTCCATGACCTGAGTCCACCACTTCTCTCTAGGACTTCAAGTGCCTCCCCCCCAGGTATCCTTGAACCAAGCTTTCCTCTTCCGTGAAGAGAAAACTTGAAGTCCTACTTCACAGAAGTGTTATGAGAATCACATGAGACCTCATAGGTAAAATTTCTAATATAGTAACCAAGCACATAGTAGGTGCCTAATAAATTGATGTTAAAGGTAGATTCTGAAATACAGATCTGGGTTGCTGACATAGGAAAATTTCTTTAAAGAAACAAAATGTACCAACTATGGCTTCTATCCCCATGTCTTTATTTCCTCATATTCAAAATGAGGATAACATGTAAGGTGATATAAATTAAATGAGGTAATAGTAAATAGCAGTAGTAAGTGATCCATAATATAATATGTTATTATTTGTCTATGAGAAGGGGATTAGCTAGAGAGAGTAGTTATCACAACTTCCACTAACCTGTCCTTCTATCCTAATCAGACACTCAAACCTCTCTGTCTCTCTCTGCCCTCTTCTAAGGCCCTAATCTTCAAAAAAAACAGAAAACAGCTAGACAAAGTCTTATAAGTTAGATTTATTAGGATAAAAGACTGTTTTCTCGTATTAGAAATCGATGAAAGCTCACTCTAGAAGGCACCTATAGTTTCTCATGTACATTATCTCGTTTAATTCTCGCAAGGATCCTGTCAGACAGGTACCACGATTCCCCTTTTAAAGAATGAAGAAACCGAGACTCAAAGATCAAGCAACTTGTCCAAGGCCACACAGCCACTCTTCTCAGTGAAACAAGCTGCACTCCATGAGACCAGCCTGGCGGAGAGACTTCTTTGATCCTCGAATCCCCCAATTCCCCACTCCCCAAAAGTTCATTCTCAGTGCCCTCAGGACTCGTGCTGCTACCAACAGATCCGTAACTTTGGAGCTCAGAACTCAGACTCAGGAGCTGAGAGATGGCCCTGGACAAAACAGGGCCCTGCTTCCCCTGGGTTGCCTTTCTGGGCCAACTGTCTCCCCTTCTCCCTACTGCTATCTGGAACACGCCTGTAGGTGGCGCCCTGATTCGCTCGGGGAACTTGAAGGGCGAGGACACGGGTCACCAGCTGCCTCCCCTCAAGTCCATTTTAAATAGTCCCTTGGCTGGAGCTCAGCACAGGAACCCTGGTAATGTGGACGTGCCCCTCTGCCCGGTCTCTCTTCCTCTCCCCCGCCTCGCCCCTCCCCTCCCCCGCCTCGTCCCTCCTCTCCACCCCCTCTCCCCACAGCGGCTGGTTCGCTGCGGGAGCGGTCTTCCTGCGCTTCCCCCGAGGTCGGGCTCGGGAGCCGATCTCCAAGCTCTCTAGGCCGAGCCTGGCGCTCCGGGGCGGTGCTTCGGCCCCAGAGCCTCGGCCTGCCAGCCGCCGCCCCTCCCCGCTCCCTTCCCGCCCCCTCTGGTGCCGCAGCTGTAGCGGGGGTGGAGGGATGGGGAGAGAGTGTGACCCGTGAATGCTGGGCGGGGCGGGGCAGCTTTAAAAACTTCTGAAAGGCCACGTTCAAAGCCTCCAGGGATCGAACTTGGGCCCTAAGGCGGTTTCCATCGAGGGGCCTACAAGGGGGCGGAGGGTGCACCTGTAGGGCTGAGAGCGCACTGCCTGGGAAGAGGGTCTGGGTACCCGCGAGCCCTGAAGCTCTGGCCCTGCACTCGCCACCTGGCCTCAGCCTCCTCCGTCCCAAGCCCTCGCCCCCTCCGGGAACCCGCTGCCCCTCCCGGGACCTTGGCTTTCATCCTCCCCGCGGGACAGCAGTGGGGCGGGGTGGGAGCCTCTTTGGGCCGCGCGTTCCCCGCAGGGTCTTCCTTCCCTCTGGCCCCTCCTTAGGAACCCGAGATTTCGCAGCAAAGTTGAATTCCCGGATTTTAATTCCAATCCGCCCGGGTGGGAGGCGGCCGAGGAAGTGGGCATCGCGAAGGAGGAAACGTTCCCATTTTACCTTCTACCCCCATAAAAATCACTGGGGAGGGTAAGAAGGAAGGGAAAGCGGGAGGAGGGGCCCACGCTTGGGGAGGGGGGGCGGCGAGGGTCGCATAGTGGCGGATCGGATAATGGTCCCGGCGGGCGGCGTCTGGAGTCGCCGCTGTCGCTGTGCGCCCCGGTTGTGCCATCTGGGGGCACACGGGGAGGGGCAGCCGCTGGCCAGGGCAGCTCTTCGACAGAGAGCGGACGCCGCCCCTCGCGGAGCAGAGAGGGAACTAAAGGGATTTTCATTAGTACCGCATTATGAGGATCATCAGGCCCCAAAGTCCTTCCTGTAGAGGCTCTTGAATGAATTAGGTAAATGATTTGCTCCACTGGTAGTTTCTGAAGAAGACATTTTTCTCAGATCTTCTGAAATTGAGCGCTTTAGCTGGGGAGCAAATACGGGGAGGCTCCTCGTAGGACGGTTTCCACTCCTGCGGTCTCTCTGGGTGTGAATTGATGGGTGGGTTACTGGGGACACGTGGGAAGAGGTAGACATGGAATCGAACAAAGCTGCGTGATTTAGTTAAGGAAGAAAAAGCTGCTGAAAAGAGTCGTTTAAAAATAAACTACATAAAGTTTATTGTTTTGCTTGGAGTCCTTTTCCCTGATCTGAGAAAGTAAAATAAGTGAGAGTTGGGTTATGTTTTTTCCAGTTAGCGTTTATTACACTTTCTCAAAGGCCTTGAAAGAATTATTTTAGCAAATTTTAAGAACAATAGTTGCTGGCATTACAGACAGCAGAGATGTGGCGAACAGATCGGTAGACGCCAGGAGAGTTTAGTTGCAACATTAACTCTTCAAATTTAGTGTCGACTTTATGTATTTTTTTAAATAAGGCAGTGTTTTTATTAACTTCTAACTTCAGGAGGTAGGGAACACTAAGAAGGAAAGAGACCGAAGGAAAAATAAAGCAATGGAAACAAAGAGAGAGACGAGATTAATTGTAACAGCCTGGTCTTCAATGAGTCCCAAGTCGGCATCCTAATGCAGTGCACATTTCTGGTAGCGTTAACTTTACCCGGAATATTGGTAGGCCTTGTCTCTAAGCGCTTCCTAAGAAAGAGCAGGCTTAAGCAAAATATGTTCCCTTTTGTGAAGGTCTAGCACTTGCCCAGTGAAGTTGCCCCCAACGGTAAAAGTGGTCCTCCTGCTCTCGGTGGCCTGAGCCGATTTCGCTGCTGTAAAATCGGCAGGTGTGTGCAGAATCCACGGCGCTAGAGCCGGGACCTGGTGAGCCAGAGAAACAGATGACCCGCCAGCAGTGTCCTGAGTACCTCGTCCTGGCGTTTTAGCAGACAAGAACTGGCATGTTGAAACTGTCCATCTGATGGACAAAAGCTAAGCGATCGGGTTTCCTATAGACTCGCCCACTTTGCGCCCAGCATTCTCCAGTATACAGGGTGAAAGCAACATTTTTATCCCTTAAGACTAAAATGTAACGTTTAAAACAGGTTGAAAGCATGGTCAAGGGCGCAAAGGCAAGCCTGTATTCCACACAGGGCAAGTGCAACTTATCAGGGTAAAGAGCAAGAAACTTTGTAAAAGTTGGAATCACCATTCAAAGAGATAGATTAAGGTGCTACAAAATAATGCGGTAACCACAGAGGACCAGAAATACTTGGGGGTGCGTTTGTGTTTGTGAAGGGGGGTAATTGAGACTTGTTATGCTGTTGTTTGAATGATTTGAGGTTTACAGAAAGCAGTCCTGTTCTCATGAAGCTGGAAGGCTATACTTTCTGGGCAAAACACTCTTGGTGATTTCACCCTCAGAGTTATGGGATCTAAGACCTTTGCAAGCACTCTTGACCTGAGAAATCACACAACTAGCAAGCTCTGCAACTTTTCTCCTGAGTTCATTATACAAAACACACTAAACCTGGATTGCTAAATAATTTAGGGGGTGTTTGCTCCCAGAAAGAAACTGCAGGGAGTGTTTCTGGAGATGAGGGCTGTGTTAAGAGCCCATTCCTTAGCAGTGGGGCAGGGGGGTCAGACAACAAACTGGCACAAACACATCTTCATCTGCATTGGCACCCTCATTCCCACCCTGGGTGCACACACTGCCAGCTAAAGAACAAGAGCTTATCCACCCCAAGTGTGTAAGGAGCACGGCTTAATGCAGAGTCCAAATACATGCCCACAAAACACAAAAGGGGAGCTTAATTCTGGGTGTTAGGAAGGGCTACCTTGAAGAAGCTGGGGACTTCCAGCAAGCAGTGAAAAAGAGCCCCAGAGATCTGCAACCTGTCAGCTCCAGGGAAAGTCACGACATCCCACCAGTCCCACAATATCAGTACTGTGGTTCAAGCGTTGGAAACTGCGGTTTTTAATTGAGGCTGGGTCCTGCCTCCCCCCCTTCCTCTTCAGCGGCCCCTCTCTGTAAGCGGATTTGCTTTTCCATGCATCGCTGGCAAGTCGCTTTTAGGAAACCTTGCCTCTGCGGAACGTTTTAAACATGGTAATATATTGCAGTCTTACTAAGTCCCCCTCCAGAAGTGCGTGAAAGCGGCTCTGTTTTCCTGAAGGATTCAGGAACTTTACTATCTGAGCAAAGGCTGGCTCAAGGAAGTCTTGAATTGACTCCATATCCACTCACGTGAAGGCAGCATGTTTTGTTTTTGGTTTTATTGTTTGGTCTGGTTTTTAACACCTAGAAGATTTTAAATTCACACAATACTCCCTCGGAAAGCGGGGGGGGGGGGGGGGGGGGAAGCATTGAACTTGTTCCCTTCTTTACAAGACATCCTAGAAGTCCGTCTGAGAGAAGAGGCTGCTGAGTTGGTAGAACCACCAATTAATATGGAAAACTAGGTTGTCTGGGCCAAGTTCCCCGGGTATGAAGACGCGGAGGGGAGGGGACGAAAGTCTCTCACAGGTCGCCACTAGGAAGGGGGTGGCAGAGCAGAGAGCCCCTTCTAAAGTTCGGTTGTGCTGGGCATCCGATCTGCCTTCCAGGACACCTCGCCAGGGAGCCCCGCGGGTTTCAGCTTCCACCTCAAAAGTAAGGGTTGGTTCTGCGGCGTCGCCCCCCTCCTTCCCCTAGGGATGTGTCGGGACGGTGGCCGAGACCCGAGCAGCGCGGGGTCAGCCCCGGGGCCAGAGGGCGGCGCCCGGCCACTGCGCGCCTCGGTCGGCAGCCTCGCGGTCGTGACCTTGTCGGGCAGTTCCTGCGAGTCCCGCTCGGTTCCTCCACCCGCCCTCGCCCCCACCCCCTCTCAGGGCCTGGAGCGGGGGATCCGCGACCTATCGTCCGGGTCGGTGATGATGGAGGGTAGAATTGAGTTTATTTATTCTCAAATTCCCCCAGTACCTCTGCAGCTTGGAAAGTCCGCGGGCCACTGGGGACCGTCCCCGCGGGGACTCCTTGGAGGTCTCCGAAAGCTCTGCGAGGCCAGGTGCCCGCGGCTTCTGGGTGCCAGGTTGCTGCGGGCGCGGAGGAATGAAACTCGCCGGGGTTCCCACCTTTGGCTCCGGAAATTTTTTAAAGTATATAGGTACCTTCGGTTTCCTTTCGGCACCTTACAGCGCCTCTTTAGAGGGAGTGTGTGCATGATGGAGAGGGTGGGAGTCCCCACGAGCGAAAAGGAGGAAAGCAAGCAGGTGTTGTGAAAGGCAGCTCACCCTCTTCTATTGATTTATTTATTTAGGAGATTGTGTTAATCAGATTGACAAAGTGGAGTCGAGCGCTCACGCTAGCGCTTGGAACACAACTTTTCTTCCTGCGCTTTCAGCAAGACGTTGTCTGGCTAACGGAGAACTTAACCTGGTGCCTGCAGCCCCCTCAACTTGGGGTTGGACATCACCCCGGGCGCCCCAGGTCTGCCAGCCCTGGATGGGGCGGTCTCTTTACCAGCCCCTGGTAGAACAGTTAGTGCACCTGGGGCTTCAGGTGCCGTAGGAGGAAAGAAGTGGGACCTTACTTTCCAACCTGCAGTGACCTAAGCCTGCCAGTTCTGGAAACACCTAATCTCCACTTCCTCTAAAAAGCTTAACTGCAGCTCGCCTCCAATCCCAAATTGCAAACACTATCGGGATTGCTCCCTTAAGCATTCCTTGCCTGTGACCCTTCCTAAAGCCTGGTTCAAGTCTGCACTCTGGGGGTCATTAAGAGAGGAGAAAGAGTCAGGATGTTGCTTTTCCCCTTTAAACTAATAAATGACACAAAGGGAGCACGCCAGAGATTTGTGCTTGTTTTGACTCCATAATTCAATGACAGAGATTAGGCCTGAGGTAACACATTGTGTAGGAAAGAAAGTATCACAACAGGAACAGGCAGGAACTGATGGCTTGGAAACTTCTCTCCAAAGAAAACCTTGGCTTCCTACCACCTGGACAGTCAAGACACACATTAATAAGTATGCACTCAACATACAGACCCAATGCTACACATTTGCATTGATCTGGTCAAGTGGAGAATTCTCCAGCTTCACAACTATTGAATGTATGGGAATGGAGTTTTGGTAGAGAATGTTCTGGCCTATTCTTAATAATAATAAAGACTGCTGAGCTCCTTGCTTTAAGCTGACATCATAAAAGCCCGATAAAATAAAGTGCTTAGAGGCCTTAGTTGAAATCCAGGAGCAGATCAAAGATGCCTCTATTATATCTGACCTTGCTTTCCCTGTGTTTACAATGGAGTAATAATAACCTCTAACATTTATTGAGCTGTTGGTTACATGTGCCATGCTCTGTTCCAAGCACTTTAATATGATAGCTCATTTATCCTGACAACAGCACTACGAATTAGTTGCTATTATAATCCCTATTTTATAAATGTGGGAAACTGAGGCACAACTAAACTAAATAATTTGGCTACGATTACTCAGCTAGTGCATGTCAAAATTAGTTAGTGGTTTGGTTCTAGCACCCACACTCCTGACCAGTTACTACACAGATAAGAGGAGTGTCAAAGAGTGGTCTCTGCCTGCGACCCTTGGAGTTGCTTTCTGAAAAAAGTAGACAGGGAGTAATTAGTCCCCTTAATTCAGTCAATCTTGACAGCCAATCTGGCACAGAAGAACTCTTACCTACTAAAAACTTATTTTCTCTGAATTATCCAAGTAATTTAATGCATTTCAGAAACAGATTATAAACAAGAATATTGAAGATTGTTCCAATCCCAAAATCTTTTTGGCTGATCCTTGAAAATAGTCTCTACCCCCCAAAATATAATTACAAGATTACATTGTCATTCTCAAAGAGCATTCATTGTATTCTATACATACTTCAGAGCTGGGACAATAGCAGCTCTTAATATAGACACAATCTTTATTGTTAAGGACGCAGGCATACTGGATTCATCACTTTTACCACCACCAGTTTAAACAGATGCCACCTGAAGAATGTGACCTCTTTTTCTCTCTACATTAAAACCTCCTCCTGGCCCCCCATCATCATTCCCTCCTAGCTAGAATCATGCTGTCAGTGCAAAAAAAGACCTTAGAAAGCATACCATTTACCCTCTGCGATTTTACAGATGACAAAAGAGGGCTATAGAAAAAGAGACCTGCCCAAGCTTACAGACCATCCCAGTGTGTGGGACCCAGGACTCCACTCCCAGTTCACTTCTTCTCCCAACCTTGAATTCATCCTTAGAGTTCATAAAGGTATTTACATTGAGAGCACACTCTTTTAAAAAAGTTTTAACAACCCTTTTTTGACCCAAGATATATAAAGAAGGGGCTGTCTTACCCCTTTCTTCCTTTCAGATGTGTTCCTGGAATATCTTCACCAGATGTTTACCCAAGAAATTACAGTTGCAGAGTCTTCAACATGTGCGTGTATTTTCAAAGCAGCATTTTAGATCTGAACCCAATTAATGATTTTCTTTTCTTTCTTTTATTAAAAAAAAGGAGGGGGGAGAATTTTAGTTTTGCCTGCAAGTGATCCGAGTCTTTACAGAGTCTGCGTTAACGTCACTCACTTTCACTCTGCGACGTGCTAGTCTCACAGTCTAGTTTTGTTCAGACTTTATTTTGCTCCAAGCTGCCTTACAAGCCACTTGTCCACGCTGCAAAAGGTGGGGGGTAGGGGTTGGGGTGACTGGCTCTTTTGCTCTTTTTTTCCCCCTTCCTATATATGAAAAAATCTGGAATCATTCCACTTGGCCCTGCGCGCGGGCACACACGCGCACACACGCGCACACACACGCACACACGTGTACCATGCATGGGTGGGCGCCTGTGGAACTGTGTAGACGCGCGTTTGTGATTTAAAGTGGCAGGACCAAGAGCCGGACTGTAGCCGTGAATTATTTTGCGTGATAAATCAGCCTGATCGTCTGCTCACTGTACTGGCATTATTCACCCGAGTGCTCGGCTGTTACGGCGGACGTGCACTGCGGCAAAACGCCCTCGGAGCCGCTAATTCTGTGGCCACGGCCGCGGCGGGGGCGGGGGCGGTGGCGGCGCGGGGGCGCGAGCGCGGATTGATTTTTCAAGATCACGTCTCCTTCGGTGCGGGTCGCCAAATCGAATCCGTTGATTCCAGAAGCCTCGGTGGATGCAAGCGGATTGGGTTTTGTACCTGAGATTGTTAAAATACTTTTTTTTTCTTTAGAAGGAGGAGCCCAGCTGTTGGTGCAGGAAGGGAGATATACCTTTTCTGTTCTATTTTCCTTTTACATTTGGGGAAAAAATGAAAATGGCTACCACCGCTTCTCGAGCACAGGGGAGGCCAGACCTTTGCAGACAGGGAGATGATGCTTGAAATCCTCTTTCTTTCCTCTCTTCCTCCCTCCTTCGCCCCCATCCTCCTGTCTGCTCTGCGACAGCCCAGGGAGAAAAAATGGTCCTAGGCACTTGTGCGGGTCATCTGTCCTCACTCTCGCTCTTTTGTTTCGACAAGTAGTTACCTTTTTTTCTTTCTTTCTTCCTTTTTACAAACTGATCCTTTTCACCTGGTTTCAAATTTTTAATAAAAACGTGTCCGGAGCATGTCTGATTTGTCTTCTGCTTAAACACCCAACATTGCAGCGGTTGAACAGCAGCGGGGGTGGGGTGAGGGCAATCTCCGGACCCGATCTGTAGAGATCCCCTGGGGCAGACACAGCGCAGTGGTTACCTATACCTTTGGGGGGGGGGCGGTGTTGTCTAATTAATAAATTAGTTACCAGATGTGTATTGATGCCTGCGAGTTTTTAAAAAGCACATTGAGAATTTCACTTTCACGTGTTCGTGACTGTATTGCTCTTCTCTACAGCCGAGCATATGGATCCTACCAGACTAATCATTTACATTTAAAATGTGGGATTCCAAAGACTTGGGAGGCGGCTTCGGCGTCCCACTTTGTTTGCAGGAGAAAACCTGAGTATCTTTCCAGAGGGTAGGAAACCTTTTCCATTCGTGAAGGTGGCACTGACATTATTTATCCCAGATTTTTACATCTCCTGAAGCTGCCTGCAAAGCTACGGTGGTATTTGCCAAATTGGGAAGATAATTGCAGTGTCTATGTGTAATGACACAGTGTTGCATAATAATAATTTAATCAACTGTTTTTGTTTACGGTGATGTAACTTTCCCAAAGTTTGTTGGTAGCTTTAAAGGGTTTAAGTGCAGAGCAGCTTGCCAGTGAGCAGCTGCCCTGAAGAAAGTGAACCTGATTCAGCCCTCCCACCTGGGATCTGCAGTTCCCATCTTTAGCTGCAATCCCAACCTGTAGGTCCCAGGAGCAGGGTGGAAGGAAAAGGCCAAGCTGACGACTTGGCTTTACCTGAAAAAGTCTGCCTGAATTGTCCATGACTTGGAAGAATAACTCCTGTTCAAGGCAAACTAAAAAGCCAGAGGCAGCAGTGCTGTGAAAATCCAGCTCAGTTAAATGGGAGCTGAAATACAGCTTTTTAATGAGCGTGTCTCAAGTAGTAAAAATGAGTGCAAATGAATTCAAAACCAACCACCGTTTTGCTCCACCATTTCAGACATACTGAGTCTGTCATGTGTTCAGGCTGCTGTTTCACAGCCCGTGATGTGTAGACAGTGCACAATTTACACGTTATAATGACTTGGAGATAAACGAGTGTTTTAATTCAGTCTTTAGAGACAAATGAAAGTAAGTTATACATCTAGGGCCACAGAAAGGCGGCCTAGCAACTCAGAGGAAGCCCACACTCTCCCAGGCAGCAACTCTTCCACTCATTTTTTCTGAGAGACCCGGATTCCAGGACCTCAGAGTTGGGCATGAATCTGTTGTATAACTATAAAAGTGATATACCAAAATGTATTAGTTCACACATGGACATATGAAAACTAAAAAATAAAGAACTCTTTGTTGGCCATTAGGCAGGGCTGTAAACTTAGGAAATGTTTCCCTAAAGTTTATCTGAATTAATACTTTTTTGTGATATCTTCTGTATAACCATGATTTGTCATTTACAGAGACCCTATTCAGGCAGGAGAGTTAGCTTTTTAAAAATTTTGTGGTATCAAAATTTTTTTTTTTTTAAGGGGAAAAAAATCACAAACTAAGCTTTCTTGCTATAGGAAAAGTTTAGTAAAATTCTTAATGTGTTGCTGCTTTAGAACTAATGTGAATGGGCATTTCCTTTGATGATAATAGTAAATATCTGAACACTATTAGCATTAGTTATGGTATTTTCTTAGTTAATTGATCATGTTTTTATTTTCAAAGTGACTATTTCTGATAGTGAAAAACTACAGATTATCTCATATTGGGATTGTGGGATTGCTCTATCAGTGAGGTGCTTTTTAGCTTTCAGTTTAGGATTGTTGTGTTAAACTTTCATATAACAAATTGTGAAAACAGAAAGGTTTTTTGTTTCTTTTTGTTTTTTGATTTCAAAGTTAAATCAATTATTTTATCTACAGTCCATGGGAGTCTATTACTATTGTACCTAGCAATTCATTAAGACTAATAGTAAGTAATGTTATATAATACATTTTTTAGAAAAATTAAAGCAAAGGACGTGAGCAAATTGAGACAACTAGAGTGATCAAGTAACAATAACAAAACAATACAGACACTTGTAAAATTATGTGTTTGAGTCATTACTTACATTCACATTTACAAAAGAAAAAGAACAAGGAAGATGAGTTTTATAAGCCTTTCCAATTAACACTTAGATTGGGAAATAACAGGTGTCTGTATCACTGTAATTATCCGCTGAGAAAAACTCTTTCCTGGTCATGCTACATGCCGCCCAAAAAATTCAAGTCGTATTTTAACTAGCACCGATATTGATATTGCAATGAGTCTTTCTTTCAATTATCTGTAATATAAAATTCAATTGTATTCTCAAATTTTGACTTTGAGAAACTAAACTGAACATGAATCATTTTATTTTTAACACACTTTGAAGCAAGTATCACACATATTATATTTTCAGGATTTACTCAAATATTATACCTCCACATAAGAATGTAGGATTTACTACAATTTGATGTTCAAATAGAGACTTTCAAAAGTTAGTCCTACTAATGTAAGGCACTAGATTTGGAGGGAGAGCAGTGAGGTAGCGTGTGCCTTATTATTTGGTACAATGTCATGTGTCATATGTTTTAACTCACCTGAAGAAGGTATTCTGCGCTGGCCTTCTGGCAAATAAAGTAACCCAGCCTTGCCTAGAATCACTTGCCTCTTTGAAGACCAGATCACCACTTACTTGTCCTGCGTCCCCAGAACATAATGTAGTGCCAGGCTACTGCAGCATCCAGTAAATGTTTCCCAGCCTTGCATTTATTTGATAGTTCAATTTTTTCTTAATTTTTGACAGTGAGTGTAAATTTTGGAAGTGGATAGGGCTAGTAGAAATACTTTGGCAGAAAACCAGTTGGGAAAATTTTGTTTCTATCTGCTATCTCATGACAAATTAAAATATATTTGATTTATTGTCAACTTTATAGCTCTTGGGAGGACTAGCAAACTAATAGGCATAATGTTAAAACCAGAAACACTTACCATTCTTTGGCTTCGTTCTTGAAGAAGCACTTCTTTTTTCAATATACTAAAAACATACCACGTACCATACAAACTTTAATTTTTCGGCTCTCAGCCTGGACCTGCTTGCTACAAGCTGGCCATTTCAAGCATCCTCGCCAGACTAAAGCACTCTTTATAATTGGTTCTCCTTGCTCTCATTTTGGTTTTCTTTCCTTGGTAAACACAAAGTAAAAACTATGCCAAACTGCCAAAATGTATTGAAGGCAAATGCCACCCTTTTCGGCATTATTTTACCAAACAAGGCATGAGTGATTGAATGAATCTTAATATCTGCAGTAAAGCAAGGCATTATTCTTGCATACTAAAACTCAGAGTATTTTTCCAAACAACTCGGTTCTGCATTCGTGTGATCTAAGATAGAAACCAACTCCTTTTCTTCACCCATTAAAAATAATGGTCTTCAAGGATCACTTGTTGTTTTCATAGGTATACAATCTGCTGATGCAGCACAACTCATAAGTTTCTTAGTAAAGAAAATAAGAGGAATATAAAAAAGGAAAACAGCATCACTGTGTATTTTTATGATTTTAGAATACTACATTATTTATATAAAGAACATTATATAAAGCCAGAACTAGACTATTTGCATCCCAATTAAAGAAAAACTCCACTTAATTAAATATGAATTTTCTTAAGTTTTCTCATAAAATATAAGGTATTATATTAATATGTGATATTTAATTTTCTAGCGTTGCAGATAAAGGGATAATAATTTCCTATCAGAACTTCTTTAAAAATTGCTTTAATGTCATAGTCCTAAAGTATTAATTGGCAAACTAATGACCTGAAGACAATAATACATTCCCAACCATGGTGAATAGTTTTCACAGTTTAGGAAAAATGGTGGCCAAATATTTTTCAGTGTAAGGAGAAGTACAGTACAGTATTATTTACCAAGATGAAATAAATTTGATCTAAATGTCTTTTGTTCCAAGTTAGGCTCTGGGACATCTTGACTAATTTTCCCACTTTCAAAGCAAAAGGAAAAAATGAGACAAGGGAGCAGAGAAAGAATAGGTTAACTTGTTTTGAACCCCTGCAATCCGTTCTCCACATTGTTGTCAAAGTGATTTTTCTAAACAAAAACTGATCTTGTTACCACCTTCTTTAAGCCCTTCAATGGCTCCCCATTAATATTAGGATAAAGTCTAAAATCTTAAAAGTTGGTCACTAGACCTGGAGTGTTCTGACCCATACTTACCCCTTCAGCCTCCTCTTGGTACCTGCCCTTCCACTAGCTTGCAGTTCATTTTATTTCTTCTTTCACCTACTATCCCAGCCTTCCTCCTCCCCATTCCCATTCCCATTCGCCTTGGATAACTCTTATTTATCTTTGAGGAAAAAAAAAAAAACCCTGCTCTGACATTCAAACAGCATTTCCAAAATGAATGAATGAAGAAATGAGAGGATGAACTCATATACCAAAGAGAATATGCAGAATTAGAGACCTTTAGAATTTCAAAGGACCTTGGATATCAACTAGTTCAAAGATATCATTTTTCAGATGAGCAAACTGAGAGTGGTCCCGAAAATTCAGGTGGCTTTAAAGATCACACAGTTAATAGGAGAACTGAGAATAGAATCCAAGATTCCTGATACTCATGAAAGCAACTCTGTAAATGAAATGTCATTAAATAATTTTTTCAGTTTTTTCCCAAAGCCAAACAAAAATTGCCATTTCCTCTCAAAAAATTAGAAATAGAATTACTATATGATTCAGCAATTCTACTTCTGATTATATACCCAAAAGCATGGAAAGCAGGGACTCAAACAGATATTTATACCCCATGTTCATAGCAGCATTATTCGCAATAGCCAAAACGTGGAAACAACCCAAGTTTCCATCAATGGATGAATGGATAAACAAAATGTGGTACATACTTACAGTGGAATATTATTCAGCCTGAAACAGGGAGGAAAATCTGGCACATGCAATAACATACATGAATTTTGAAGACATTATGCTAAGTGAAATAAGCCACTCACAAAAGGGCAAATACTGAATCATTCTACTTATATAAGGTACCTAGAGTAATCAAGTTCATAGAGGCAGAAAGTAAAACGCTGGTTGCTAGGGGCTGGGGGGAGAAGGGAATGGGAAGTTACTCTTTAATAGATACAGAGTGTCAGTTTGGGATGAAGAAAAAATCCTAGAGGTGAATAGTGTTAAGGGTTGCACAACAATGTGAATATACTTAATGCCACTGAACTGTACATTTAAAAATGGTTAAAATGGTAAATGTTATGTATATTTTACCACAATTAAAAAAAAATTGCCATTTTCCTAACGGTTCTACTGGTACAGTGTCAGATTGTGCCCTGTCTCCCTACCCTGACCCACATAGGCATTTTTTTTCTGTAATGTTTTTGGTTGACTCATAATCGTGATTCTTAGCCTATTAACTGGGCTTTGAAGCAAGCTACGCACTTGTTACTGCTAGTGTATCCAACACAATAACAACAACCCCAATTCTATAAATTCCTTTGCTGGCGTTCCCTTTGCTGATCCCATTTTGAGTCACCTTATGAAAAAGAAAGGGAGGCTGGAGAGCTGAAGGATTGAGGATGGAAAAGAGAGTCTGAACTCGGTGTCCATGACAACTGGGTTGTCCAGTTCCTGTTTCCTTCCCATCCATACTAGTCTGGGGGGAGTGGGATATGATCTTAAGAATATTAGAGTGAGTGTGGGGAATTCCCTGGCAGTCCAGTGGTTAGGACTCTGCACTTTCACTGCTGAGGGCACATGTTCAATCCCTGGTCGGGGAACTAAGATCCCACAAACTGCGTGGGATGCAGCAAAAAAAAAAAAAAAATGAGTGTGAAAAACCCCAGGGCCATAGGGGTCAACCTCAACTGGTTCTCTCCTTTCTTTGTTGCTGATGTTCTGGGCCCCATAGTCACTGCTGTCAAACCAATACCAGGTACATTCTAATTTAGCGGTATCTGGAGTACTAGTACCACTAGCCCAGGGCGCTCAAGCTACAGTTGAGGAGTTCCTAAATTAGTCATTTTAGAAGATGCCATCCTTCCTACCTCCTCTGTCCTTACGCTGGCTGGAATCTCATCCAGCGATTGAGTACATGGTTCCATGCCTCATCGTGAAGCTTGTCCTCTGCAGGACAACCCGTGTCTGTGTGTATGTACAGCAGCAGTAGTGATGGTGGCGGTGAAAGGTTATGTATTACAACTTTGCAGACCTCAGAATGTCTGTGTTGCTTTTGAACAACCCTTCTTGAGTTTGCATTTTATAATCCTATGAATATTGTATATTTCATATGTTTTTACCTTTCCTTTCTTTTTAAAAATAAATTTATTTATTTATTTTTGGCTGCGTTGGGGGGTCTTCGTTCCTGCCTGCGGGCTTCTCTAGTTGTAGCGAGCCGGGGCTACTCTTCATTGAGGTGCATGGGCTTCTCATTGAGGTGGCTTCTCTTGTTGCGGAGCACGGGCTCCAGGCGCGTGGGTTTCAGTAGTTGCAGCACACGGGCTCAGGAGTTGTGGCTTGCGGGCTCTAGAGTGCAGGCTCAGTAGCTGTGGCACATGGGTTTAGTTGCTCCGCAGCATGTGGGATCTTCCCAGACCAGGGCTCGAACCCGTGTCCCCTGCATTGGCAGGCAGATTCTCAACCACTGCGCCACCAGGGAAGTCCCTACCTTTCCTTTTTTAAGTTGATTGGAAGGAAACTCAAAGTCAAAGTTGCAAGCCAAGTCTAGAAAAGTACATAGGATCTCATTGCATGTATTTTGGACACTAACCTTGGCCTTGATTTTATCTTATTTCTATCTTAATAGTCTCTCTCTCTCTCATATATATATGTGTATGTATATATACATATGTGTATATGTATATACACACACATATATGTATATACATGGTATATATGTGATTATATGACATATATATGACTGGTATGTGTCTGTATGTGTATAGCTATAATTATACAGATAGAGATAAATAGACACAGATACATATATACAAACACACACATCCCCACTCCAAAACATTTTTGAGTAGAGGCAGGATAAATACGACCAACTAAATATCCATGATCTTGATTCTGTGCTGGATGATAAACAACTGTTGGTGGTATAGGCCTTCACAGAATAGAAACCTAAATTGTTGTACAGTTTTGCATTCATGATTTCATTGAGTCCTCACAAAACTTCATGATGTAAGCGAGGCTGATGATATTCACATTTTACAGAGAAGGAAGCCAGAGGGAGAGGTTGAACTGCCGGAGGCCACAAAGAGCAGAGACTAGAGAACCAGATCCCTCACAGCTCTTCACACCAAGTTGCAGTTGCTGCTCTCACTCCCGCCCTCATTTATTTTTCCTCAAAATTATCCTTGAACTGTCTGAGCACGTAGAGGTAAATCTTTCAGGTACCTGCCTGGATTTTACAGCTGTCCCTTCAGTTTAGATAATTAACTGTTTTCTTTCTCTTATCAGATTCACAAACAGTATTTCTTCACTTTCCCAGGCCTCTTTTCAACTTTGATACTAGAGATAGTTATTCACTCCTTTCCCATTCCTGCAAAATATCCCTTGCATGATGTAATGAAACTGGCACTGAACTGGGGATTAATTCTTTACCAGCTGTGTGGCCATGAGCTAGCTACTTCACTCTGCTAGTTTCAGTTTTATCATCTGTAAAATGTGGTGGTTGGAGACTTCTGAGGTCCCTTTCAGCTCTTCTTCTGTGAATTGGGAACTCGTACTTTGCTACCTTCACTTTAGTCATGATACAGATTTCCTCTCTCTGGTTGTCCTAGCAGCTCAGTTGTGCACCATCGTCTTTGGTCTTGAGGAATTTCTAGTTTATTATGGTGTGTGTCTAAGATAAGAAGAATGGGTCTGGGGGTGGGGGAAATGGGGAGTTGTTATTCAACGTTATTCATCAGCTCTGCTTGATGAATAAGTTCTAGAAATCTGCTGTACAATATAGTGCCTAGAGTTAGCAATACAGTACTGTGCCCTTCAAGATTTAAGAGGATAGACCTCAAGTTAAATGTTCTTACCACAAACAAAAGTGGGGTGGGAGAACAAGGAAACTCTGGGAGGTGCTGGATATATCTATTACCTTGATTGTGGTGATGGTACCATGGGTGTTGGTATATGTCCAAACTCATCAAACTGTATACATTAAATATGTGCAGTTCTTTGTATATCAATTATACCTCAATAAAGCTGTTTGTTTTTTTTTAAAAAAGGATGGGTCCATGTGTTTGCCTTTGATTATGATTAGAGTCCACTAACTGTTAAAACAGTACTTAAAAAAATTGAAGCCTGAACTTTTTCCCAAGTCAGACACATCATAGCTAGAGCTTTGGGGAGGAATGCTAAACAAATTGAATTCTATTCAACCACTCACTATATGAATGACCTTGAGTAACCCCTACAGTTTCCTGAGCCTTAGTTTCCTCGATTGTGTGGTGAGAAAGACAATGGCTGACCTATCCAGAAGGAAAGGTAAAGGTGAGAACATATGTGGAAGGCCTGTGACAAACTCAATGTCCTACTATTTTGCTACTTAAAATTTCCACCTGGTAATAATGCCACATCTTGCATGAGCCACACTCCTGACCCTGTATTTCATCAGACTACAAGGCTGGAAAGCTAACAATTTGTTCATTTATTCATTCACATGTGAATTTGCCCAACATTTATTGAGGATCTACTATGGCACTTTGCTTGTAGTTATACAAGGATGAATGAAGTCATCACACTTTCAAGGAGCTCATAGTCTAGCAGACAAATGGACAAATAAATAACTATATACAATGTGTAGAGAGCTGTCCTAGAGGTGAGTATAAGACATTATCGAACATGCAGGAGGGACTGATGGATTCTGCCAGGGGAGTTGGGAAGTAGCATTTGGTTCTCGACAAAAAAATGAGTGGAACCCATTTTTTAGGGATTTCTGGACAGAAAAAAAAAAAGCACACAAACAAGGGAAGAGATGAATTAACATGTATGGTGTGTTCAGAAAGCGATGAGAGAAGTGAGTCATTTAGCATGGATGGGACGAGGGGGTATCAGAGAGAATTGAGGCGGGAGGAGAGTCTGGAAAAGGAGGGTGATAATAAAACCAAATGTGATCTGTACCAAGTTGGGGAAAAACCATAACATTTTAGAGAGAAATCCAAAGGTATCATGAGACTATTTTATAATCTTGACTGTTAGTTATAGTAGAGGCTAGGCTGCTATATCAGAGACCTCAGAACACAACGGTTTAAATATGATCTAGGCTGGAGGAGCAGCTTTGCTCCATGAGGTCGTTTAGGGACACAGGTTCTCCTACCTTGCTGCTCTCTTGTCTCCTAGGGCATTGTCCTGGTCTTTGTCACTGAAGTTCAGTCTCTAACATAGCCTCACTGCGGTCCTTAGGCCAAAAATTGACAACTAATTTCTTTTAAACAAGTGACATGGAGCTTGGACCCAGAAATTCTGCTCCCATTCTATTGAGAAGAACTTAATCATGTGTCATGCCTATCTGCAAGGAAGGCTGGGAAATATAGGCTCTAAACTGTTCATCTATGTCTCCAAAAATAGAGAACAGATTTAGGGGAGACAATAGTCTGCCACAACTTGCTTATTTGGAAGCCTCATCAAATCCTACATTTAAATTTGCTTCTAGTATTTATCCTTTATATTGCCACGTTAGATCTCTAAACGCCAGTGTTGATTACTTAGCCTAAAAAGTACTTTGGATGATCTAGGATTTACCAAGCAAATCAAGAAAATGTGAAATATATCTGTGTGTTCAACATTCAACTTAGTTTGGAAATTTAAATTTATTATGAGAAAAATATTGCAATTCTGAATTATGTTTCTAATTCTGTAAGACTCTGATGTTCTAGTCTCCATATCAATGCCCTGCAAGAGGATTAAGTTTTTATTTGGGTCAACAAAGCAGAATTCCTGGAAGAGCCTACTATTTTCAAGGCATAAAGCAGGCCTATGTGGAAACATGAGGCTCTCAATGGGGGTGACGACTCAAAATCACCCTATTCGATGTGCAGCTGATTTTCAGTGGGGCTGAAGTTACTGGAACACAAATTCAGGGTGTGGGAAGAGATAATAGAGAGTAAACAGTCAAGCTATGTGAGCTATCATTATGGTTACTGTTTTATTTTAAAATTATTTAATATTGGTAGGTTTAAGGATATAGAAGTGGCAATTTGTGGGGTAAGGAGAGCCTCTTTCACTAATAGGTCTTATTATACATCGGGTGGATATTTGGACTTTGGGGAGAGTCTGGAAAAATTGCACTCTTAAGTTGTCCCTGTTGATCAAAGTCCCTAAAGTGAATGTCAATGGCGTGTCTCCCGTGCTTCCTCACCTCTCTCCTACCCTCTACTCTTCCCTCCCTTTCTCTCTCTTGCTCATTCATTCCTGCTGTGCTATATAGTTCAAGACTTTATCTTCTCTCACCTTTTTCTAACTGGTCTCTTTGCCTCCATTGCTAGTATGATCTTTCTAATTTGCAAATCTTACCTTGTCTATCTTTTGATTAAATACCTTTCATGCCTCCCCGGTCCCTCAAGCAAAAGTTTAAATGGCTCGCAAGGTTCTCCACCATCTTGCCTCAGTCTGCCTTTCTAACTACATCTCTAGTTACTGTAACACAAGCTAATAGTAGCTAGAGCAATGAGCCACAATCGAACCCATCCCCATTCTCTGGCCCATTGCATACACTAACATCTCCGTGCTTTCCTGGACAGGAGTGCCCTGCCCCTCGATTGTTCACGTGACAAATTCATACTTTTGGCCCAACACAAATGTCATTTCCTTTTTTTAGCTTTTTATCTGTACATCCAGGCAAAATCAGTCATCTGTGTTCCCATTGCCCTTTATGTATATCTAAGTTGGACGTAGCACTTATTACATTACATTGTTATTTACCTTTATGTCTTGTCTCTGCCATTGGACTGAAAGCTTCTTAGAGGCAGGGATAATATCTTATTCTCTGTATCCCCAGCTAGCACATTCAATGTACCTAGAACATGGTACATATTGAACAGTAATAATATTATTATTATAGCTACCGTATATTGACCACACATAATGTACTAGGTAATTTACAAATGTTCTGAATATGTCCCATTTTTCAGATGAGGAATCTAAAGCTTACAGAGGTTAAATAATTTGCCTGGAGTCACATAGTAGGACCAACATTAACACCTAAGTTGGACTCCAAAGCCTATACTATGTTGTTAACTAGATGGAGATATAAAAGGTCACTTTGGAAATTGTACTAACCTACCACATTAGACTAAGTTAATGAACTACAGACATTGTACACAAAACTCACTGTTACCACTTACTGACAAGGCCTGGCTTGCTTAGCATTGGGAATTATTCAGACCATGGCCTCTACAGAGCAATGCAATACAAGGTGATACCTCTTGTGCATTTCAAAGGCTCTCAGCTCTTGACAAAACAGACCTCCATTCTCACAATAGGTCGATGTCCTATTTTACAGGTGTTATGTAACCATCTCAAGATCACACAGCCCTAGCACCAGCTGAACTAGGCTTAGAACTTTTTTGGTTACTTAAAAAATTATTTTTTCTTTTTACTTAAGCCACTACATCTCATCAAGTGTATTTCTAGGGTGAAAGTAGTATGCCAAGTGGAAATGTATGCTCAGTGGAGGAGGCCAGGATTAAAATGCCACAGACTTTCTAGAGCCAGGCAATATCTGAATCTATCAGTGGCAGACCAGAACAGCCAAGCTTGCTTAACACCAAGGGCAGCCACAGTACTAAACCTCCCAGTAATGCTGCATCAGTTAGCTAGTTGTAAAGTGCAAGCCTACAGCCAAAAATGTGGTTCAAAATAAAATAGGAGGTTTCTCTAACCTCTAATTTAACTGTGCAAGGTCCTGTTATTAATTAATTAGGTACCTTCACCAAGGACAGTTAAGAAAATCAGACAACTGCCAGGTTGCTTCCTATTCCTCTTGACTTCTTATTGGATAATTTTTATCAAGTGAGCTAAGCACACATTTTCACGTAACTCAGTTATTCAGCAAAACGTCCTAAGCTACTTAACTGATATAAAGCAAACACATTTTAAAAAAACGCAATAGCCCGGTTGTGAAGCTTTCCAATTAAAGGGACACTCTCCCCGCACCACCACTGCATCAATGGCTAGTTTATTGTTTAAAATAAACACATGAAAGGTTGACATTGAGATATCCTGATTACATGATCTTAAAGAGTCTGGATTAATAAGATGAATCAGTGAGATGAAGGACTTAATATTCCAATAATTGTGTTTTAACCCCCCTCCTTTAAATGTCGAAATTCTTACAGCTCTTCTTTTGGGGGGATGGGAGGTAGAGGGGTGCATTAAACTTCGTGAAACCCAGATTTTGTAAGGATATTGACAAATCAGACAATTGCAGTTAAGTTAGAATTTCACTGCGTCTCCTGCTTTAAAGGAAGAGCTTCATTCTTGAGGGAGGGCACCTAACAATTTTATGTTCAGCCATCTGCAGAGAGCAGAGTCAATGCTTTTTCCTTTCTGAACCTGGAGCAGAAGCTTTATTTCACTGCGAGTTCTCTGTGACATTTTGCACTCTCTTGATTTAATGAACCAAAGAGGATCTTTAACTCTTGGTCTACACCAGTGCAAATAAAGGTTAAATCTCTCACTAACCATCATGAACTAGCCTAATAACTCACGAGAGGTTGTGGAAAAAGAAACCGAGAAAGCAGGTGTGCAGACTTGATTAAAACGTGCAAAACCCGCACAACCGCAGGCAAAGGTACTACATCCTCACATCTCCTTAGTACCGGCTGCCAGGTCCGCAAGCGGGGGAACTCCTACTGCGCCAAGAACACCATCCTGCGAGCGGGGCCTAGTAACACAGGGGCTTTTCTTCCGAACGGTGTCCCGACCGGAGCTTGCGCTAAATGCCGGGGCTCCTATTGGCCACACGCCGTGGGGGAGGAGGAGACTGGCGGGGAGAGCGACAGGAGGAAGGGAGAAGGGGGCAAGGCCTTTTCCCTGCCCCCTCCCGGCCCCCTCCGCAGGCAGCCGCCGGCGCCTCTTGCGTGGTTACTATGCAAATTGCAGCGATTGCGGAAATAAACAAGGGAGTAGGGACGGGAGAGAGGGACTGCGAATCGATGGCAACTTCTGCAAAGTCTCGTACAATCCAAAGCACACAAGGCAAAACCAGAGAGAATCTGAGAACCAGCCAGCCGGGGTTGGATCGCTTTCAAAAGAGGAGAGAGAGACAGTGAGAGAGGCAGAGAGCGCGCGTTGCAATTGCAAAAGCCTCCTGATTTGGAGTAAAAAAAAAAAAAAAAAAAAAAAAATCTCCAAGAAGCCTGCAATTGGCCAACAGCTTAAAAAAAAATCTCTTCCGGGTTTCCAACGGTTCCAAGTTTATTTAGATATCTTTTCTCATGCAAAAAAAAAAAAAAAAAAATAGGGGGACAACATATGAAGCAATTCGTCTGAACATTTTAAAGTTTCTCACGTACTCTTTTTACATTGCAGTGGTACGTGGTACATCTTTAAACTTTCTATTTTGCGTTTATACGATATGTGTTTTATAAACAACAATAATGGTAGAATGATTTTGTTTAATGGCTAAGACTTTAAAATTTCTCTAGCTTGCATATGCATTGAAGTGACTGCTGGGTAAATATCTATTGTAATGGTTTTGTTTTAAAGATGTAGCTTTGTGGATGGCTTTTTTTTTTTTTTTTCTTTTTTGCTATGTGCATCAGGGACCGGGTTTCCTTTTTTTTTTTTCTCCCCGAGATTTGAAAAAATTGCTTAGCTTGACAGATTTTTTTCCTCCTAGCGCTTGCTCGGTTCCAGAAAGGGGGAAAAAAATCCTGTACGTGCTCTGTACTGTAAAAAGACGTCTGGCCTCAGCAGTCAACCTAACCCGAAAAGAAATGTCTGGACCCGGAGAGTAATTGACGATTCGATCCTCTAATCAATGGGACAACATGGGAGATTGACAAGAGCTTTATCCAATCATATCCAAGCTTGGGTGTACAATGGCTCGCAACAGCCAGAGGGGGCCGGGCAGAGAAGATCTGAAGTTCTCTGCGGCTCTGAAGGGGATGGTGCGGTTCAAGCTGTCAAAGCTACAAGCTCTTCCGGATTTAGCAAGCACAATAGGAAAGAGTTTTCGAGTTTAAGAAAAAAAAAAACCAAAACAGCATGGGTTTTGTTCTGTCTTGTTTTGCGTGAATTGTATGCCTTCTTCATCGCCTTTTGGGAAAAGTTTTAAAAAATTCTGCTAGAGATATCTTTAACTTTGCATGAATTGTTATTTGTAAATTCAGGGAAGTTGTTAATGGTTGTGTGAGGTGAGGTTCAACTTTTAAAAATGTGTGGCTTGAAAACTGGGACTGTAGTGAGCTTTGGGAAGTAATATATTGCACAATTAGCCTTGCAAAACATCTTACTCTGATTATCTTAGAAGCTTTGGCTTTTCAGGTACTTTGAAGGAATAGGCAAGCCTCTCTTGAACTCTAAACAACAGTTTTAAGGTAGAGAGACTGTTTCACAGGTGAACTGACAGCTGTTTTATACATTTGAAAGGAAGATGGGGAGAAAGAGAGTGTTGTTCTTGACTTTTCTTGAATTCTGTTTAAAAATATGGTCAGTAGCGAATAGGATCTTGAGACTGGCCAAGTTCACGTTTCTTCTTGTTACCACAACAACCCCTGTGGAGGGTGTGTGTGGAAGATTGCTGACTCGCTAACTCTTAGCTGGAGTCTGGCCTCTTGGACAAGTCTTTGACACCAATCCAGTGGAAACCAACTGTGGTAGCTTGTCTTGGAGACAGTAACTGGCAGCCTCTGACTAAAATATATCCATCTCTTCCTTCCCTCTGAGCTGTGTAGACACCTAATTCTGTTGGGAAGTGAATGGAAAATAATATAGGCTCTTTCCCATCTTTGGCTTAAATTCCCATTGAGCTATTTCCCAAGGCTTTAGGCCTTCTAATCAAATCTGGCCTGGAAATCTGATGTAAGAATCCACTTGGATGCTCAGTTCAGCAACATGATTCAATTTAGGAATATATGCATATAAGAAAAATCTGCACACAAGTGACTGTAGGTCAAAAAACTAGAGAAGAAAAATGTTGGAAGACGCTAATAATAAAGTTAGTCTTGGTAGGAACTATAGTAAATGGCGTTGTCACTTACGAACCCCAATTTTACCTTCATTGCTTTGTACATTAAAATCTAAATCATATTAATAAGATCTTCCTATTAAGTAACCTCCAAAATGAGAGGTATTTGAGATGTACATACAAGTGAAACCTTATTGACATAATTTATATATCTAAGAGGATTTCACTAAAACTGGCAAGGTAACATTTCTGCAAATAAAACACAGCAAATGCAAGGCTGGGCTCTGTGCCAGGGAGAATATGGATAGCAGAGAGCATGACAGGAGCCTCCTTTGCGCAGAGACAATCCCATTTCAAGGCAGCCGCCTAGCACTTGCAAAATAAATGACTGGAGTGGTTATTTCCAATAAGGGGTTTATCCTTCCTAACAATGGGTCACTTATATGATTGCAGTAAACTAGTTTTTGTACTTCACCTGTGTTTCCTATACTGTTCTCTCTACTGTCCTTTCTTTCTTCTCTTCGCCCTCCATCCCTGTTCTCTTTCAAGGGTCTTAGTATCTCTGTGAACTCTGGACAAGAATTTACTTTTGCAACTTGGGACGTAGGGGAGAGGGTTGGAAAGGTTTTCTACCCCCAGTCTGCCCTTTGAGGAACATCTGTTTCTTTGTGTGTTTAAATTTATGCCTGTTGGAGAGAAAGTTACCAGAAGCCTCTCTGTAACTGTAACTCTTCTACTGTATTTTTCGCAGTCCTGTTTCCAAAGGCTGTAGTTGGAACTGTGCTTTGTAGTGTTTCCCCCGCCGGCCCACCCCCCCACCTCCCGCGGGGGAGGGAGCGGGAGCTGGCGGAGGTAGGAGAGAAAGCAGGAGCGGATGTGCAGGGCTTTGGTGCTGAACTTGGAGCCAGCCCTTGCCTAGAGGGCGCAAACAATCGTCCCATATCCAAAAGTCTTACGAAGGGCGCCAAAAGTTACTTAAGATAATATTGCTAACCGCAGAAAGCTGGAAATCGCGGGCACATCCACTGCTGCAACAAAAGAAGTTTTCAAAGTAGAAATAGCAGCATTAAATTACTTTCCCCCCCCCCTTTTTTTTAAAACCAGGGCGACGTGCCAGCCCTTTCTAAAAAATTGTTTTCCTTTTTCTTGAGATTAAATTAAAAGTCAGCGTCTTTGCTGTTTTGGGAAGAGGCAGATGTGAAGTCTACCTTTTAACACACCAAAAGAAAGATTTTAATCTGCTCTGGAAGAAAGCTTCCCAAGAGTACACACTCGGAACAATAACTTCTCACTGTGCCTCAGTTACATGTTGGAACCGTCAGCCAGAAACTTCTATCGAGGAAACTTGGAGCGCGTTGAAGTTATAGATCCCAGCAAGGGTTTTCGTGGCCAGGGATGTTGTCTCTGCTATTCGGCTTGCCTTTTAGGACGTTTCTCCCCTACTGATATCCAAGAGGAACCAAGGAAAAGCAGTTGTGTAGTTTGGGAAGATGGGTCTCTCTCATTAAAGGTTTAAGTCATTATTTCCCCTCACCCCTTAATAAATAATCAGAGAGTTTTCCAAGGAGATTTAGAAGCGGGGGGCGTGTGAAAATGGTCTCTTGAGAATTCAGGAATTATTTTGGCAATAAAGTAACTAGAGAACAAGCATAAAATCACGTTAGAAAGATGCAGAATATTTCAGAGAACTTTGTTTTCTCCAGTAGCATATTTCTTGCTCCTTACTTTTAAAAGGGGGGTGGGGTGGGGGAGAGTCTGAATGAGAGTGGCCTTAACATGTCACCTCACCCTCACATGCTGAGTGGGCATTCCTACAGGAATTTCCTCTTTTCAGAGGCTCTCTAGCTGTGTAACCTCTACCAAGGTGCAGATTCCCCTGTCTGTGTGCCAGAGCCTTTCAACGTGATACAGTCGTCTTTCCTTTTGGAATCTTGAGAAGGATTAGAAAATGCAGCAGGCTGGAAACTAGAGTGAGGGAGATGAGGAGGAAGAAATGGGATGGGGGTTTGTAGGAAGGAGGTATACTTTTTTTTTTTTTCTTTCCCATCAGTGAAGAGAGCCTAGAGAGAAAATATGAGGTTAAAAAAACTGGAAAAGCAGGCTTATTGGCAACTTGCCAAACCCTAAAAACCACCCCCTTTTTTGCCAAAACAATACTTTAGCAAACCTAAAATAATTGCAGGAAGCTCTTTTCCATTTTAAGAACTATTACCTGGGGGAGGGAAAAAGAGGGGATTCTTAAAAGGCACCCTTCCAGAGGTGTCTCAGGAACAGGGACAGTAACGATAGCATGTGTCCAGTTCTGGGCACGTGTTTGTGGACCAGAATATCTCCCTTCCCTAAGGGGACATCCCTTTCACATTTTTTTTTCTTCCTAAAAAGAGAAAGATGTCATAGCTAAACCACTGTTGTTTCTGAACGTGATAGAACTTTTTCTATGGCGTCTGTGTTCAAACCCACTAGTTTCACAGTCCTGGGAGGGAGAATGCTAGTTAATCTCCGCCTCCCTTTCTCCAGACACCCCCCCCCCCCAGCCCCCAAATCCGGTGAATCTTCCTTGTGAAAATTTCCCCCACCACCCCCGCTTCTGGAGGCCATAGGACTGAAGCTGCACAAAGTTTGCAGGATTTTGTGCATAATTACCTCTGCCGACGATCTATTCCCACAAAAAGCTTCGTTGGAGAGGCTACAATGCTTTGAGCCGTACCGCATTTCAGAAGGGAAAAAAAGTTACCTAGGAGGTCTGATTTTTAAAAAAATTTGCATACATGCAAATTTGCCCCCCCTCCCCGCCTTCTCTGCGGTTCTCTACGTGCCCACGCAGCGAACCGAGGGGTGCAGGGCAACCTGGCAAAGTTGCCCAAGTCCTCCACCGAGGTCCGCGAAGGTCTGCGGCGGGGGTTGGGGGATGGGAACGAGGAAAAGTAGTTTTGTTTGCTTAAGCACATCCTGTGGCAGCCTATAGCTGCCCGGGAGTACAGACTGTAACTGCTCCTCACTGCGTTACCCAGTAATGCGCTGAGCGGGGACTAGGGGGGCGGAGGGGGGGGGCCGAGCGAGCGAGCGAGCGAGCCAGGGAGCGAGCGAGGGAGCGAGAGAGGAGCGAGCGCGAGCGGCCGCGGAGGCTCGGGACCCGGCTGGCCGCGCGGCGCCGCAGCCGCCCCCTCCCCCACACCGCCCCCCCACCCCCCCGCGGCGGCGCGAGCGGGCGGCGGCCGTGCGGTGCGGTGCAGAGCGGAGGCGGAGGCGGGCGCGCGGGCAGCTCGCGGGCACCCGGCCGGCGGGCGCGGGAGCTGGAAAGGGTGCGCTATGCCTTTAACGCCCGCGTACAGTAGACATGTATAGTGGAGTGTAGGGAAACTCTAGGCGGGGTTAAAGTTCAGCTCATGGAGCGGCAATAGCGCTGGCTGGCTGCAGTTGAGCCGAGTTGGAAATGTGAACGCAAGAAGCAGGCTTGATTTTTTTTCCTCCCCCCTTCTCTCTCTCTCCTCCTCTCTCCCTCTTTCTCCTTTCTCACCCGCACTCACGCACACCTCCAAACCGCACACCCAGACGCACACGCACACCCCACCGCCGGGCAGTGATGTATTCTCCGCTCTGTCTCACCCAGGTAAGCAGCTGTTTGGATGCGGAGGGGCTGTGGGGGTCGGAGTGGCGGGGGCCGACCTGGGGCCGGGCCGGGGGTGCCGGGGACCCCCGCTCCAGCAGGGCCCGGGACATGTGTCTCGGGGTGTGCCCATGTCTGCGCGTGTTTCTGTGTGTGTGTGTGTGTGCGCGCGCGTATGCTCGTGGAGGGGGGGGGGTGGTGGAGAAATACAGCTTTAAGAAAGTAACTTTGTTTCCATGCGGGTGCATTCCTCTTGCACGGCCATTTGTGTGGGCACATGGCTAATGGCGCCCTCTTATTAATGCGTTAATTAATATCGGGGCGATTGACTGCGGAACGGCGGTGTTTTCGGACGCCCCGCACGTGTTTCGGCGGGGTTGCAGCCCATGACACGCTGAAATCTGGACTCAGCGTTTCTGCAGGCGCGAGGCCGGTTTCTGTAGTTAACGCGGCGCCCGGGGAGGGGGCCGCCGACGGAGCCCCCAGCACGCCCCGCACTCTCGGGGCCGCTGCACCCCTGGCTGCGGGAGAACTCGGGTCCCCGCGCCCGCTGCCCGCCCGCTGAGCCCGCGCCGCAGCAGCCTCCCCAAACTCTTACTTTTGTTTATTGTTTGTCAGCCTTTGGGGTCCGGCCGCGGGAGGGACGCGGGCCGGGGCCCCGGGCCCCGGCCGGGACAGCGCCCCTTGGGCACGGGCGGGCGGCGGCGAGCCGGTCCCGGGTCTCGGCGGAGCGGAGCTGCGTGGCCCCGCGTCCCCCCGCGCCGGCCGGGTGGAGCCTGCGTCCTCGCCGCCAGTCGCCCGCTCGCTTTCCCGAGCGAAAGTTTCGGTGCCGGGACGAGCCCACGCTGCGCGGGTCGGCGAGCGACGGAGGCCGCGAGCTGCGGGCCGGGGCGCGCCGGGCGGAGTTGGGCTACCGCCCGCGAGCCTGAGCGGCGGCCGGGCCGGACACGACTCCCCCCCCCGCCCCCCCGCGCCGCCGCCGCCGCCGCCGCCACCACCGCCACCGCCACCGCCGCCGCCTCCCGCTGCTGCCGCGCGACTCGGGCCGCCCCGCGCACAGGACGGGGGCAACTTTTCCCTCCGACCTAACTCGGAGCGTGGGTCTCTCTCGCCCCAGCGCCTCTCCTTTCCATGCCCTCCTTTTCCATCCCTCCCTTGTCTGCACCACCCCCAGGCAAAATATTGCTACTTCACGGCCCCAAGTTTGGTCCCTTTTGAATATATTATTTATTTTCTTTGAGTAAAAGGCATGAAGTTAAAGTGATTTTGCGCTAAAATTTTTTTGAAGAAAAGTGTGAGCCTTCATACTGTTTTGGTACATTGCGCTCTGACCATTAATCACCTAGATGAAGTTTGTATGCTTCATATAAAATGTTTATTCACCACTCCCTTCAAAAACCTGCTACCACCTCTTGCTTTCATTTAGCAGGAGATAACGGTTTAACCGGAATACTTTCTGGAAGACTAAAAAGTATCCGTAGTTTCTTCTCTCCTCTCTAGTTTCTGGATTTATTTCCCACATGACATGCCTTCTTATTGCAATATCTAACAGTCATCTACTGGCTATTTGATCTCAGAAGACTCTTAAATGCATCTTTTATGTTGAAATGGTCTGTTTGGGATTTAGGCCTAGCATTAATAATGGATAGCAGTTGCTTTTAGTTATTGTAAAAGTTTTTTTATTTTTCCCTAACAAACTTCCAAAGTTCCTATTTTAGTAACTCGTGGAAGTATGGAATGAAACTTTTCCAACCAGTTTTGGCAAGGTTCACAATTGCATATGGATAAGATGCAAAGTGTAAGATAATTTGAATGAGTTATGACTACAGTGAAAATGCTGAGATTCAAAGGCTGAAGTTCTAGCTGGCAAAAGTTTGCAACACGTAGAACTGGTAGATAATACCAGTGTGCTGCCCTAGTGGGGAAGGACCTTAGCAGACACATTAGCGTCTTCGCCAGTGAGCTCTCAATAGATAAATTTGTATTTTGGGATGGTGCATATATGAGGATACCTGTGTACCCATGCAGGCCCAGGGCATAGTCAGGTATTTAACAAAGTTGGATTCTCTTGGTTCATGAGCTATTATCACATTAAGAAAGTTTTTTTTTGTTTGTTTTTTTTTTTTTTAAACCTATTTGGCAGTGACATTTAGTAGGCCTTCTTCTGGAAACACCACTAAGAGAAACACTTACTTAGTGTAACAGTTTTTAAAGAAAATGTACACTAAATAGTGAATGAGGGCCATATATTTTATGAGTTCTTCTTTTAGAAATTGATTCACAATTTATTTAACTTGCCGGAATATTTATAAAGCTTTAGAGCCAGTTTTAAAAAGAAAAACTTAGGTAGTTTATTGGTAATTAAAGAAAGTCCAGTAAAGCACAGTGATAAAAATTACTCTAAATGAAAGAATAAAATCCATATACGTGTGCAATTTTTAAAAACTTTATCAGGAAAATTCCAGATATCGTATTTTAATCCATGTGGGCACATCTTAACCAAATCATGTACCTGGTCATAGAATGGTTAACAGTAGAAATTTTATAGGTGAACCTTTGAAAGAAGTAGTTCCAAAAATATCAGCATTCCGTGGTTCCGAAACTTGGCTTACTTACAAACAGATGAACGTTGAAGATGCTGATTCAAAGTCCTACCACTTTTGAAACAGGTTTTCAGGTTTGTTTTTATTGGTGGCCCATAACTTTCTCACTGAGTACATACGTAAAATATTCTTTGTTTTCTCTTGAATATTTTGAAATATTATATAGCTTATGGCGATATGTGCAACAACATGCTTTATAAGGGCATACTGTTTTGTTTTTAAACTAATTTATTCTGTGCCTGGGCATTTCCTGCAAGTGAATGATATTCTTTAGTTTTGATGTTCTGGAATATTTCTAATTGTGCATTGAGAAATATAACTAGCACTTTCCTTGTGCATGTGAGTAAGAGTCATACAAAATATTGTGCACTTTTATTGGCACATTCTTAAAACCTTTGGGGAGTAATAACTTGTAAATACTTTTGATGTAAAACTGGGGACTTAGATTATTCTTAATGATTAGTTGACATAGTTGGCCTCATTTAAGGATTTTTATGATGAGATATATGGGCAGTTGGTTGGCAGGTAAACAAAATCCTTTTGAACACGAATGCACGCAGTTCGCAGTTCTCTGAGAAGCATATTGGGAGTATCTTCGAACACTTAAATGTCACATTAGAAGGTTTATTTTAAATGTTTATCATCATTAATAAAGCTCTTTAATAAGACAAGGTTTTGACCTAAATATGAATTGTTTGGAGCTAAGTTATTCTTTGCATTTTAAAATGGGGCTGAGACTTTAAAATGAAATCCTCATTTTGGTGAAAGCTCACTTTGTAGTTAAGGTAGACTCCGGGCGTTCTTTGCATAATTCCACAGAGCCTTGGTCCCTAGCATGTCTCGTGTATATAAGAAAATCATTCAATGTGAAGGACTGTTTCAAACTCCAAATTTATGTATTTTAGAGCATTTCAAGGATGAGCTCAGAATTTAGTAATGTTTAAATGCTTTGCAGTTTGGCGTATACCTTATAGATAAACTGTGACTTGAAAAATGCTCCCCCCACCCCATTTCTCTCTTCTAAAGTACGGCAATAGGAAAGATTCTCAAACATCAGAAATTTTAAAGTGCTAATGGTATATGGGGAAGAATAATAGAATTCTTGTATTTTTCTCTGTTTTTTCTCCACTTAAAGAATGCACATGTGTTGTGAAAGCTGACTTCTCTTTTGGATTCATTTATTGAAAAAGAGCAGTTTTCTCAAACCTAAACTTGAAATACGGAGCCTGAAATTTGTTGAGAGAGGGAAAAAAAATGTCGATTATTGAAATGATTTAGTGTGTATTATATTAATATAACCTTACTTAAAAATAAACAGTCATATGTAGTGTTTAAGTGATTGATTATAACTTACAATATTTTAACAGGCTTGATTGTTACAGTATTTCACCAATTTTAAGCACTCAGTTTATATTTGAATGTTTAAAAATTAATAATTGCTTTAATAGTAATACTATTTTGGACATTACAGTTACTTGTGCCTCCAAAATATATATTTAGATGGATATTACAAACCAAAAAGGAATGCATTTTATATTTGACTGTCCTACACCCTTTTAAAAAAAGTCATCAAATATCTCTTTGGTTTTCTTATCCTCATTTATTTGAAAGTAAATAATTTATCTTTTGGGGGGGAGGGTTGTGCGGTGGAGAGAAGTTAAGATTAGTAAGATTAGTGTGGGTTGGTTAATCAAAAGTTAGATGTACTCAGAAAGCTTTGTGGAGTTACTGTTTAATTTTTCTTTAATTTTATATTTTTACTTCCTAAGAAAATGTCAAGTAAAAGAAGCAAGCATTTTCCATAAAACAGTAAGAAAAATTTAAATGTTTTAAATTCAATTTTATTTTCAAATTACTTGGATTTTAAGAGGCAACCATGAGGGTTTTCCGGGAGTCTCGTAAATATTGAACATACCAGGTTCCTTGTTACCCTGTGAGAAAAAGCCTGAAATATTATTTTCAAAATTTAAATGAGTATTCTGTTTTTTCGGAATGATTATTACTGAAGGTATTTCACAATCAGATCAGTAAATTGAATGTGTTTAGTTGCAACCGTGTTGTCACAGTGACGCATTCTGTTTACTATCTGGCTTGTATGCTTTTCTTTGTTTTTTTTTTCCTTTTTTCCCCGTTTTGTTTCATTTCTATAATATCAGCAATTATGTCTTGAACATAGATCTTTTATTTTAGTCCGATGAATATCAAATCCATCTCTTCTTTTGTATATGGACCTGCCAAATTTTTCTAAGTTTTTGACTAAAAAAAATTGTGTGTAACTGTAATACTTAGAAAGGAATTACATGTTACCAAAATGACTAAGCAACAGATCAGAGTCTACATCAGAGTCTACTTTTAGAGGGGAAAGTCTTTGTTTCCATTGATCGTGGAGATGATTTTTGCTCCTAGACTTCCATAAACATTGACTGGCATCTAAATGTTTAGGATTTGCCAATCTGGCCGCCGAGCCCTGGCTGTACTACAAGTAGTGAGGTCAAGGCTGGAGCAAAATTAGATATGCCTTCCTTGAAATAGGGTTAAGATTATATGTTGTTATAAACATTTCGATAAAGTTCACTTACTGTCTAAAGAATCTGGGACCTAGGCCCGACAGTAGAACCTGGTACACTTCCGTGAACATAACAAAACATTTTTTACTTTTTAATGGTTTTCTTCTTTGAGATTGTGAGACATGATACCGATGGGTTTTTTTTTCCCCCCTCTTGGACTTCCCAGAGGGATCCCATGTACGATTTTGGTAACATAATGCTTGAATCAAATTTCAAGTGAAATAAGGATATTTTTTTTAAAAGGTGAACATCTGAAGAAGCGTTGTTGCCTTTTGTTTTCATTATAGTTATATTTTTGTCTTCATTCATTTCCTCAGGATGAATTTCATCCTTTCATCGAAGCACTTCTGCCCCACGTCCGAGCCTTCGCCTACACATGGTTCAACCTGCAGGCCCGAAAACGAAAATACTTCAAAAAACATGAAAAGCGTATGTCAAAAGAAGAAGAGAGAGCCGTGAAGGATGAGTTGCTAAGTGAAAAACCAGAGGTCAAGCAGAAGTGGGCATCTCGACTTCTGGCCAAGTTGCGGAAAGATATCCGACCTGAGTACCGAGAGGATTTTGTTCTTACAGTCACAGGGAAAAAGCCTCCGTGTTGTGTTCTTTCCAACCCAGACCAGAAAGGCAAGATGCGAAGAATTGACTGCCTCCGCCAGGCAGATAAAGTCTGGAGGTTGGACCTTGTTATGGTGATTTTATTTAAAGGTATTCCGCTTGAAAGTACTGATGGCGAGCGCCTTGTAAAGTCCCCGCAGTGCTCTAATCCAGGGCTCTGTGTCCAGCCCCATCACATAGGGGTTTCTGTTAAGGAACTCGATTTATATTTGGCATACTTTGTGCATGCAGCAGGTAAGTGCAATGGTGAAAAGTCGGTCCACTTTCTCGCGTGTGCTTTTTTTCCTGATGACCCCTGTATGTGCTGGGCCGTTCCCGAGCTCCCTACGGCCATGTCCACGCGGACGGTGTGGTGTCCAAGGTAGACCAACATCAGAGTAGCCAGACCCTCCATTGTTTGAGGTTCCACCTTCATTCAGGTGGAAAAGCATAGCTTGGAGAGCATTCTCGCTAAGTTTAGTTCTTTTGTCAAGTAGTGTTATCAGAGGTGTTGGTAGTCAGTTATGGGATATGTTTAAGTCACGTTTTTTGATGAGGGGTGAGAGAAGCCTCATAAAAACCCTTGTAAGGAAGAGTCTATTTTAACTGGCAAGGGATCTAGTTAAAAAGCATTTAGTTTGGTAGTGAGGCAATATTTTTAGTTGCTTTTCTTCTGGGAGTGTTTTTATCTACTGGGGTCTCTTGAACCCCCTGCTAATTAAGAAGAGGTTGGAGGTAAGATTGCTATCAAATCGCTGATCATTTATGAAGGAAAAAGAAATCACGCGAGTACAAACTTAGTAGCTTTGTATTAGGAGTACTTAGTGTTGTTTACAATAGCTAAAGGAAAAAACAAACCAATTATTTAAGTAATTGATGGAAAGATTAATCTTGAAAGTAACCAAACCTGTATAGTGCATGAACACATTGAGAAATAGATATTGATAACTGATTTGGTGAGTTGCTTGATTTGTAATAAAATTCTTTATTGTCCCAAGGCTGTTTTCAAG
The DNA here is from genome assembly GCF_028021215.1 of Eschrichtius robustus. Taxonomy (NCBI): domain Eukaryota; kingdom Metazoa; phylum Chordata; class Mammalia; order Artiodactyla; family Eschrichtiidae; genus Eschrichtius; species Eschrichtius robustus. The sequence continues at coordinate 52,395,677 of NC_090826.1, forward strand.
GCATGCTTTACCTGTGCATATTACAGCATGTAGAGTAGCATTCAGGATAAAACTATTGAGGACTGGATAAAATAATGCATTTTTACTTTGTTCCTCTCATCTTGTTTTAGACAAAAGGCTCATTGTGTTACGTGAAAGCTCAGGTCTTGTGAGACTTGTTGACTTTTTATATGTACATATCGGTCTTGCTAGATTACTTTCATGGCAGTTACTTGAGCCAGATGGAAGAAAGAAGGTTGTGGAATCCTACCAGTAGGTTGTTTTGGGGTTCATGTATTTTTTTCCATAAAGGACAGAGAAGATGTTACCTGTAAAAGTGATACTCCATTGTTTTGCAAAACATTTTCAATTCTAAAAATATGAGCTCTTAGGAGTCATCTGGTATCCTATTCTGTATTATTTTTCTCAATATATGTTTTAGAAAGAGAACTTTTGTTATCCATCCGTCCTTACATAAGAAACTGGAGAAATTTACTTTGCAAGCATGTCACATCATCATTTGCATTCTGTTGGCAGGGGATAAATGAGTGTTTTAGAGGATGTGATCTGTAAGTGTTTCAAATATTTGGGTTTTTGAAAATGTATACTTAATTATAAGAAGTGCCCGTTGCTTTAGGCAGTTCTGGGTAGCGAAAAGGAAAAGGTCGCACCTATCAAACGACCTCTACACAGGAACAAGTGGCCCTTTCTTAACTCCCTGTTAACCCTATTGTTGTTACTTTATTTTGTCCATTGAAAAAGCAGAGTTAAAATTTTTTAAAAATTTATTTGCACACATAAGGGGAGAATCTACTAGGACGAGGTGCAAAAAGAGTTGTGGGTATTCTATGCTTTGGGGGGGGGAGCACTCTCTAAAAAATCTTGTGTTTTCATCTCTTTGATATTTGGAGAAGTAAATAACTTATAATAAATGCTCTGACGGACCAGTATGAGAAATTGCAGGTGTCAGTGGGTGATGCCCATCGTGGTCGGTGCTTCCTTACAAGGTAACATCAAAGCGAAATACCTGTTACGCGTTTATTGGTGGGAGCAGGCATCCCTTCTGATTTTTAGACGTGAACGTTTCCCTTAGATGCACAGAGACACAGCCTCCCTCGCTCTCGCCGTTTCACGTTGGATTCTCTCTCGCCGCCGTTGACGGTTTGTGCCTGTGCTGTGGCTCCAGATCCCTTGAGCCGTCATAGTTGCTGGCGGTTTCAGTGACCTGAAGGGTGATGTTGGTAAAACGGCAGGTAGACAGTTGCCCAGGAAAGTTAGCATCCTCACTGCTTATGAAAGATTTATTGCCAGCACTGTGGATCAGACTACCTTTCGGTTCGGTTTTCCTGCGCCTCCCAGAATCCCTCGGTCGCCTGAACGCTGGCCAAGTTACAGGCCATTGGCTCTCCCTGCGCAGCCGTGGCGCCTCTGTGCGCACCAGGGTGGGTCTGAGGGATGCTCAGGGCCTTTTGTCTGAAAATATCTCACATGTGATTTAAGAGATTGAGAGACCTGCTATCTGTGGGAGGGAAGCTGCCAATACAAATAGGAGGTAGATCGGTCAACTCACGTACAACTGATTTGACAAGCATCTGTTATAATGCTGAAGATCTGTAAACACTAAACAATGTTTTTACCTCCTTAAAAGTTTTGAGAACTTGCCAGTATTGGCAGGAGGCAGAGACTCTGAAATGTGCTTCAAGAAACATGCCAAAACCATTGTGGCCTTTTCACCTATAGTCTTTTTTTCCCCTCTCTTTCTTTTACATGTATTTTTTTTTTCTTCCAAAATGCCATTTTCCCCCCTTGATGGCCACAGGAAGATCCTTTTTTTTCTTTCTAAAAATGCATATAATAATTATTGCTTCATGCCTCGACCTCTTCTTGGGAAGGAAGTTGAAATCTTAGAACGCACGTGTAAATACTGGAAGCTACTGCAGAATCAATTGTTTTTTAAAAGCGGAGGTGATTTTTCTAAGACTTATTGAGACGCTAAAATACAATACATAAACTGCATTCCTTTTTCTTCTCCTCTAAATCCAGGAGCATTAGAACTGTGTGAGTTTTGTGGCTGATAACCAGTAACAAGTGTAATGGAATCGGAGTGATTCCATAAGCCTGAGAATTTCATCTCATTAAAAGTATAGAAGAGTAAAACCATTTTATGCCTTTAATTCGGTCTCTCTTTGAGTCGTTCTTCCCATGTATCATATGACAACTTTGAGATATTATGGTATTGTGGTAAATGGTGTTCTTTGTGGGCGTGTAACAGTAAAGCTAATTTATGACCAGTCTTTACCAGATGATCTGTATCAGGATCTACAATATACCCGGCACGTGGCAAGGTCACAATTTAAGTTGTTCAGGTCATAACCTTAGCCACCAGGCATTTGACCTTTTAGATAAAGTTAACCTTTGTTCATTAGTAGGCACTCAACCGAGAACTTTCTGGAGAGTTTTTTTTTTTTTTTAAACTGCTTCTGTATAACTTCTGGTAATGTAATCAGATTCTAGAAAGATTCTCAGTTGAGTTAGTTAAATTTTGTAAGAGGTTAGACTTTTTAAGGACTCATCTCTTGGATAGAGGTAGGTTGCTGTATCTAGGCCATAAAGTGACTTTTTATAGTTATTACCTGCTGCGGGTAGAATGAAAGCTGAGGTAGCTGTGTGGAGATGTTTAAAAACTAAAATTAAACAAATAGAATTATGTTTAATTCAACGAAGGCCTTTGCTGATTTTTGAGTGGCATTAGGCCCCAAAGCGAAATCACAATAAGCATCTTCACTTTTTGCAGATGAGGAATTTTTTAAGATTGGAAATATTTTTAGTTACCTTAAAATTCACTCTGAAAGACTAATACATGACCAGAATTTGTCAGGTAGTTGCTGTAATTGCTAATTAGCCAGGGACGGAGCGAATTGAACTTGTCCTAATGGTAGCAGGAGTACTTGTTAGTTTCAGGGTAGAAAGTGAACGTGTTTGCACAGTAGTGTTTTAGTTTAATAGCTATGGATTGCTTCCATGGTCTCCCTTTACTACCTTTACTTAGTTTTGCTCGGCAGGAATAGTAAAGGTCCCGTCGCTTACTGAAAGAGTTGCGGTGTCTGCGAAGCCTGGTGCCGGTCCTGGAAACCTGACGGCAGTGTTACTGATGACCACATTACCTGTACCATATTGTTCACTTAATTATGCTGTCCTGAACACTCATTTCAGATTATTTACATTACTGCTAGTTCTGCTCTGATAGGCCACGTGTTATTCCATTTCAGCAAAGAGAGAGAGACTCCCATTCAGGTGCATTCTAGTTGTATTTTGGCTTCGTGATTGCCATTCCTTCATATAGTAATAGAGAAAGCCGTGATATGCAGATAGACCAGATGGTCATGTTGACAGATTGAGAATTCACTTCCTGCTGCTTCAGAGCAGGTGTAAGATTAGGAGTGTCTGTGTAGGAACGTGTGTGCGCTTCGTGTGCATGTGTGTGCACATCCAGGCTGCACACAGAGTGCGGGTTCGAGTAGGGGGAATGATTTCTTTTTTTAAAAAGCTGGTACCTTAAATACAGTGTGACTATCTGTGTAAGGTTATCAGTGCATACAGAATAATAATTGAAAAAAAATTTAAATTGATAATGTTAAATTGTTACAGTTTATAGTTTTATGCCAAATTAATTATGATAATTTTTAAAGTTTTAGGTAACTTGCCATGTTAGTTTGTGGCAGGATTGTATATCTAAAATATATTCAATATATTCTGTTAACAGGGTTTGTTTGTATGTGTTTACACTCAAATCTAAGACTATGCATTATTGAATTAAACTTCTTCATTACCTTAGTAAACTCCTTAGTAGAAAGTTATGTAGTTAGTTTCTGTGATTTATAATAATAAACCATATTTGGAAAAAGAAGGGGTAAGATTAATATACAGTGATATTTAATGAAGACAGTAAGTACCACCCTATCTCAAACTCTAACCTTAAACTAAAGGTGGATTTTGTGGCTGATTGATCTACTGTAACTTATTGGTATATGCACACAGTTTTATAAGATGTCATTTATCTTTCTATTTATCTTTTAATTCTTTAAGGGAGATAGCACAAACAATCAACAAACTTGAGATTAAATATGGCTTTTATATCCTTGAGTATTTTCTGCATAACTTGAAGATTGTAACAGTATCCTCTATTTAGAACGTAGTAACAGTATCCTCTATCTAGAATGTAGTGAGGAAGATGGAAGTTGAAGGGTAGAGAGTGTAGAGGTATAGGGAGAAAGGGTGTTCTTGAGTAGAAGGGAGGTCAGCTCATTTATGGCTCAGAGGTTTGAGCGTTGGTAAGAAATTTCCCAATGCTGCTGGCTTGGATTTGCCTTGTCTGCTTTTCCACCCAGTGATGGATAGCATTAATTTGAACCTATTTAGGGCTAGTGTGGGAGAAACCACAGCCTTTGTTGTGGTCACTGCTATACACAGTAGGACTGGTTGTTTTACTTGGTTAAGGCCTCAAGCTGCTTCCAGAGGATGCAGAACAGCCTGTCGGTTTTTTAAAACTTGCACAGAAGCAGCAACAATTCTAATTGCTCACAAATGTTAATATAGATTATTGAAAACAATTTTGAGGTTAGAATAGAAGAAAAAACATAAAATACAGATTGCATTCATTGAATGTGCTAAACACCAGTTTGTTGTCATTTCAGCAATTATTTCCCCATGGTCATTTAGAGGTTAGATCTTGCTTTTAAATATATTATAAATTGTAAATCCTTGGAAGGTGATGTCAGGGGAAGGAAGAAGTCAGGTGGAGGAGGAAGAGAATGAATAAACTGGCATGCTTTGTTAAGAGAAACATAAAACCGTGAACTTAATTGCAAATGGAGATGCTCTAAAAAGTGTTTTGGTTTAAGTAATGACTGTAAAAGGATCCCAAGCAGCAAGATATCTAGTGGAGAATTTTATAATCCATCTCACCATCATTTTTGCATAACATGCTTCAGACTAAGAGACCTATTGGGGGCTTTTGGAGTTTCTATTCAGATTGTTAGAAAGAAAAGTTTTGCAAAAATTCTTTGTAGCGTTTAGGGGTCTAGTTAGGGACACTGTGGCATGCATAAACTTGGAAAAGGGGCTATTGAGATACTCATTATTATTACCATTTCGCTTTTTAAGGGGTAACCTACAGTGCTGTCAACATTTTAGCTGTCTCCCGCCAAGGAGACAAGAAAGATAATGTAGGATAGAAATGACTGATCCAAACTTTGGTGTCCCTGAACTTACCAGAATTTTCTAGCTGCTGCTAAGATAGAAATGGCTTTTTCCCTAGGCATTTCCTAAAATATTAGAAAACAGTGCTTCATGTTTTGCTATGATAATTCCACAGGGTAAAAGTATATTTTATCTAATGGAATTAGTCTTCTTATTAATATTTTAGTGAAATAAACATGGCTTATGAGCCAAAGGAATAAGTCCACAAATGACAAATTGCTGCTGCTTTGTAGCAGAGGATGTTTTTGCTTTTCTGTTTGTAAGAGACACTAAATGAGATGAGATTGAGAGAAATAAGTTCATTTGTGTTATGTATTTTGGCGAGTGTTGTTCTGTGATATATTGCTAATCTCAATCTCAGAAATGATCAGGATGATCATAATAACTGGAGTTTGAAGTGGAATAGCTTTAATGTTTTTTGAGAACTTTAAACTCTTTGTCTTAAAACTCTTTGTCTTCATGTCTTACACATATTTTCCTAGTGGTAAATTTTGGACCTAAATCGATTGAGAGTAGAGAGAAGGAGATGGATGGAAGAAAGGAAGGAAGGAAGGCAGGCAGCCAGACAAGTAACTTTTATTGAGTGTCTGTTTTGCAGCAAGTACAGTCCTAAGCTTTGCCATACATTGTAGCTTTCTTTTATTTTTTTCTTTAACTTCACAGGAGTATTGTAAATAAGTAATGCACTGTCCATTTGGACAGGTGAAAATCAAGTCTCAGAGGTGCCAAGGGATTTGTGCAGAGCAAGATTAAACCCAGGCCTCCTGATTCCATATCCTATGCTTTTAAAAACAAAATTCAGATCCATTCTATATCCCTCTTTATATCCTGTTGTCTGGCGTTGGATGTCACTTAAATGGTATCACACACCCACCTTGAGTCAAAGGGGAAATAAAAAGTCAAAATCCAAACCTTTCCCACGGAGATATTTTACTGTGGAGTTTGGTTTTAGCCGCAGAATGAAGCCACACTTGGTTAGAAGAGGGAGAAACGGTCTCATGCTTGTTAGTGTTGGGGTCAAAAATCTGGAATGACTTGTTCTTTCTTGTTTTTAGAATGTAGAAGTTTAGTGAATAGAAGCATTATAACACAGGTTTAAGAATTTTTTTTTTGTCAGATGAAGTTAGATGAATTGGTTCTAGATGCTTTGGTAAGCCATTGAGAATTAAAGCAAGCATTATTTTAAAAATCAGAATTGCATGTAATATTTTACTAGGTCAATTTTTATGCATTTTAAAATACGCCCAAGAGATATGTATTTCTAACGTCCTTTGATGATTAGATTTAAAAGTTTTAAATTTACTTTGTTTCCAAAAGTTCCCGTGATTATGGCTGTCTGTAATTATTTAAAAGAAAGCAAAAATGGAATTTTATTAGTTAAAATATTGTTTTTTAACTTAAAAGATAAAGGAAGAAAATTGAAAATAGGGAAAAGTTTCATTTTAATGCCCTTAAATGACTGACTGATTTATTGATGGATTTATTTAATGCCCTTATTTTCACTTCTTTAAACTTCGGCAAGATTAGTTCTTAATGACTTCAGTGCAAAAGTTCAAAGCCTCACTCAACATGAATTTTATAACTGTAAATAGAAAAAAAGATTATAATTATAACATACTACATCTATTCATTTTATATATGAATTCTTCTAGTGTTTATTTTTTTAAAAAGCTGCTGAACTGAACTTATATCGAATAAAATAGAAATGTGACTTTCTTTTTAAGTTTCTTTTTTTTAGAAATGCTAATAAATCTAAAAGTTAGTGTGTGGAGTGTCAGTCACCCCAGAAAGGGAAAACTGAGGTGTGTGATAAAAGTGATTAAATTGGAAACAAAAGAGGATTGCAATAAAAATAAAATAGGACTCACACCCCATTGTCCTCTCCATCAGGTTCCATACTGCCTACCTTTGATGTGTCTGATGAGTGTTTCTGGTGGTCCCAATAGCTTATGAGTTTCCAAACAGAAACAATTTTCAGAGCATATATATTGATGTAAATATTTTAATGGCTATTTTTGAAATATTCTATGGGTTATAAAAGCCAGATGAAATAAAAGTAGCAATAAAACATATTTTAAAAATGAATAAGATTTAACAACTTGTACATATGTCTGTGTAGCATCTGCCATTGTCAGGCTGTTGTCTTTGTTGCTATGGTTTGGGTGATTTTATTTCCTTTTGTAATTTTGCCAGCCCGTGATTGGCTAATGCAACATGTTCACGCTGTTGGGGGAAGATGTATCTGTGGTGAGTCATATAGCTTTACCCGAGGGGTAATTTTTGGTAGGGAAAGGTATTTGTCAGTGGATAATAGGAACTGTGGTGCTACAATATCAATTTTAATTGGATTTTTAAAATTAGGGACATATTACTTAATATGGGAAACTCAGAACTGTCTCTTCTGTGTTATGTGCCTTCCTCTTTCCTCTTCCTCTGTTGGAAGCGTTTAGAATTCTATGTATTTTAATTTTAAAGGGATTAGTTATTTAAGTTTAAGGTCCCACATAAAGTGAATATTGTATGTACGGGATCCCATCATTGCCACTTTCAAATATTCCATTGCCTTTCAAAGGAGCTGACATTACAAGTCCTTAGGTTGACAAATTCTCATCAACTTTTGTGAAAATTTTGGCTGCAGAAGGAATCAAGTCAAAAGAGGGCCATAGACAGATGGATTTCAGTGTTAAGATGACATCAAGCCCTTCTTGTGGCATTTTTAAACATTCCAAATGAATGAGGAATGGAGATGCTTACAGAGCTTACTGTAGAATAAGTAATTAAGATACCGTGCATCTGCATGTAAACCTTCGTAGCATACTATTCAGAGCTGTATGGGCTCAGATATAATAGCAGATTAACAATGAAAATCGTAGTCATCTTTTATGCTGAGTATAATTCATAAATAATATTAGATATAAAAAGTGTTGATGGAAAACAGTGTATACCTGAGAATATATTTTTAGCATCAAGTAATTGGAAGTTAAAGATAAGTTGGGTTATAAACATTTAAGATGAAGTAAGGATTCTGGATAAGAATTTGGCAAAAGCTAGTCTGCATCTCTGTAGGACTGTGGCACGATTTTTGCATGGGTGCCTTTTATACAAAAATTACTGAGTTACTAAAGTTTCTGATCGATTCATTTAGTTGGCTTTTTCTCCCCTTCTTTTAAATGGTGGAGGTTCTCTTTGGGAGAGTAGTTTCAAGTAACTTCTGAGAATGAAGTCTTTGTAACTTGATGCTGTTCAACAGCATAACTATTGTTGTATGTTCCTGTCAGGGAAAGATAGTCATTGCAATACTTTTATTGTATGGCCTCTTAATATGTGGCAAGGACTTTTATTAAGAATTCTTTTTTCTTTTAAATGTACTCTTAGAAGTCCCTTACCCTCCTGACCCAATCAGGGATTACAGTGGTTTTTAAGAAGATTCAAATGAATTTTTATTATTTTCTTGGCTCATTTACTGTACAGACAAAAGTCTTATTTTTTTAAAAAAAAAGGCTCTGGAAACATGTATTTTAGATTTTCTGTAAAATAAAGTAGGAATAGAAATTAACAGAAAAGTGCCATCTCATTGGGCCCAGGATGTATACAGTTCTTGGGGAATGAGGATATTGCAGCCTGAAATCTTAGGGTTGAAGAACTAATTGTTCTGAACATATTTGCCCCTCATCTCAGAAAAGACGGCAAACATGAAAAATGGATAAATGTAATCCTTTGTACTTTTACCACCTACATTTTTAAACTACAGTGACTCTGATTTCTCTAGAAAGGTCCGAGGTTTCAGACAGAAAGCTTTGTGATTCTTCAAAGAGAGACATTTTCAATTTTGCTATCTAATGACTGATTATGCATAGCTTTTAACTGTATTTGCAGTTGAGCCTCAGAGGTGCTGGGATGGGGTTGATGCTGAGTAAGTGAGGCCGGGTCATGAGACAGCGGATCTGGAGGGAGACAGCTAGATTGGAGAGGAACATAGATGCACATTTAGGGATTTGCATGTTTGGCCCTTCATTACTGACACCTTTTAAAAAGTGAGAACAGAGCAGCTGCAACAGTACGTTTTGCTTTGTGCTAGAGCATTCTGTGACAGACTCTTAAATACTTTGGGCGCTTGAAGGAGTTTACATAGCTGGGTGCCATTTTTTTAGGATTGGCTTTGTTGGTTTTCTAAATTGTGGATATGAGTTTCTTTGGTTTTATGTGGGTTTCTTTGTTTCTGTTTTAGTTTTCCTTTTGGACTTCTCCAAGTTTTGGAGAATTTTTCACGTTGGGTGCTAGGGGCGGGTGGAGTTGGTAGACGGCTTTTGTTGTGGTTTACTCCTGTTATTCAGGAAACAGAGGCTCAAAGAGTGTTCGTAGCTCACTCAAGGTCACGCCAATGGTAGTGGCAGAGCCAGGATGAAAGCCAGATCTGTCAGACCCCAGACTAGTCTTGTTAACCTCCATGATATTTAAGTTGGTTCTTATATATTATTTTATTAGCTCTTCATATAAACCTTACCTTTTTGGTAGGGGAGCTTTTATAATTGCCTTTATGCTGCTGAGAAACAGGCTGAGTAATGTGTCCATGGTACATGGTTAGTAAGTGGTTAGGGCTGGTAAGTAGGTCTGACCCTTTTATGGCCTGTTTTTCTCTCTCAGGTGTTTCCCAGTATATCATACTCCCTAAGCTCTGCCTTGGAATTTATGGAGGGGGCTAAAACTCTTCTCTGGGAGTACATTATAGTGCTGAAAGCCATTGTTTTCTCTCAAGTTTAAAAAGTGGTGAGCAGCTAGACCTTGTCCTGGTTTGTTAATAGGTTCAGAATTTTGTACCTTGAAGGAAACGTAGAGGAAACCTTCATTTTGCCGATGAAGAAACTGAGTCTATGCATCCCAGGAGCTGTGGAGATAGAACATTCTTGTATAAGTTGAGGAGCAGTTGTGGCCTGTTGTTATCATTTGCATCAAGGTGGATGCTCTTTGGTTGGTGTTGGCGTAGAAGATGTATTTTGGTTGCCTTTATTGACAGTTTCCACCATGTCCTTGGCAACTCAGCTCAGCAAACATGTTTTGAGCGCTCACTACCTGTTAGGCACTGTGTTAGGTGCCAAAATACACAACTGAAGAAAATACTGGGAGACGAGTTGTTGCAATCTTAGATGAAATTTCCTCAGAAACTAAGATCTTAAGGCTTTCAATGTTTTAAAATTAGGATTCTCCCAACTAATAGCCCATATGAAGTTTTAGACATTTGCAGAACCGGTTGTTGATACTGCCTTTTTCCTGTACAATTGATGTACATTGAGGAATTCTATCATTTGGTGATATTACTACTAAGTGTTAACTTTTTGGTTTTCTTATGTCAGAAATATCTACGTAAATGGAAAGAAAACCTAAGCAGACACAGAACAGGGCACAGGTGGTTTCTATTATTTAATAGTTCACCATAGCACGTCTTCTCTAGAGAAAGCTGGTGCACAAAAAAAAAAGTTCTACTTTTTTTTAAGGACATCCTTTGAGTAATGCTGAGGTATAAAACAGTTATAGGCAAACTAAACAGCAGGAGAATGAGGGAGTAACAAACAGAAAGGAAGGGAAGGCCTTGAGAGCAAGCTATGGTGATTTCATTTGGCAGTTGGTAGTAGTTCCTAAAACACAGCCAAGTCCCAGCAGCATAACCACTTAAATTCTCTATTTTGCTCCATCTCCGAAGAAAGGTAGCAATCTTGAGACTTTGACGTGGAAGTGGATTTTAAGTTGTCCGAGTTCTCAAGCTGCTCTGCCTTTCTTTCTCTTGTGAGAAGAAAACAGATAATGTATTAAGGGGTCCTCTGTGTGCGAATGTGTGTTAGTGTGGTAATGGGGCAGCTGTGAGGGTCCTTTGGGAAAGTGTGTACAGATGGTGATAGAAAGGAGGAGAACTACTGCATGTCTGATAAGTGAAATACAAACAGCGACAGCACCAACAGCAATCTGGTGGTCCCAAATATTGGAAATTTTTTGTTCTCTGTTATATCTGCTTGTTGTTTAATCTGAAAGTGAAATCTGTTTCTGCAGCCATTAATATATGTGCTTTTCTTTGTATAGAGTGCAGAACAAATGATTTGTTCTGTAATTATTTTCAAAAGGCAGAAAATTTGTGTGTAACATTGAGAGTGGCATGGGATTGTCATAGAAACTCATTCTGAACGCTGTAAATAAAAATGGTTGGGGATTAGTCACAGTGACATGGGGGACATCATGGAACGCAAGACATTTTTCTTTGTTTGGCAGTCAGTATGAGAAGTGAGGCAAACTTCATAGGGTTCATGGGATGCTAGCAGTTCATTTCTTCCAGGGAAAACCGCGTTGACTTAAGATTAAATAAACCACTTGGATACAAATATCAGAATTTACCTGATGAGTTTCACAATATCTGATGTTTCCTTTACTTTAGGAATGTCTTGTTTCCAAATAATGAAAGTTTAACAAGTTTGAAAATCTCTCTGTTTTTACTACTAATTTTTAGAATCACCCTCTTTCCTCCTTCCTTGACCACACTTTACCCACTTGTAATCCTGCATGGTATTTTTACACATCTGGCCTTAATTCTGTTTTCTTTGGTCTTCCATTTTTTTTTTTCATGAAATATAAATGAAACTGAACACATTAATGATAAACGACCTTCATTAATGTTATATATTTTAAATTATATATATTCAGGTAGAATTATGAGTCTATAATTATGAGTCAATATAACACCGTTCTGTTTTTTAATCGGTTATTTAGAGGGAAATTGTTGGAGGGGATACTCACTGTCTAACTAAGTCCAACATCTGGAAAAAGGATTGCTCATCTTTAAATTTGGAATGAATCCCCAGTCGCAGATTCCCACCAGGGTGATGTTTCAATAAACTCTGATGTCTTAGCCTTAGATTCTTGAACTTTTGGAGGTAGGGGCTGAACTCTAAGAAGGGATTTCAGGACTTAAGGAACTTCGTGTTATGGGGTGACTCGTGCTTCTGACAAGGCTTCTTTCACAATGCTGTGCGTTATTGAAGGTTCTTATTTGTTATCAAGATAATAAATGCAGTGTTTAAATAAGGGCAAGGTGTATGAGACAAATGTGGGATAATTAACACGAGTAAATTACCTTTCTGGATTGAGTGAACTAGTGGACATAACTAACCTTGAAACTGGAGAGAGCACATGCAAAGACATAAATGAGAATTTTGGTGCATGGAACATATAGGGGCAACCTGTCTCCTTGCCAAGTCTCTACCCACACACTATATATATATATGTATGTGTGTGTGTGTGTGTGTGTATGTATATACACACACATATATATATATATGTATAAATTAATGGAGAATCTGGGTTGAACAAAACCAAAAAATGTGAGACGCTTATAACGTGAATTTTAAAACTAGGTAACATATAATACAGTTTTTAGGTGTTCACTTCAGGACTGAATTTAAGCCTAAACTTTTTTGGTCAGAATAATTTTCCCTTTTCAGTCTATCATGTTAACTGATTCTGATTTTTCACCAAAATCCAAAGCTTCATGTTAACCTAAAAGTTACGACATGTGAATAATTATAATTCTGAAAATAAAGCTTTGGTGATGCTGGACATTTATATAAAATTATATAGTCTATTTATGTTTCCATCTGAGATCCTGGTCTTGACTTTTATCCAAACTGTTTACCTAGAAAAGATGATTTGGGGGTGATAGAGTAATATAGTCATTGCTCCAGCTTATATGTGAGGAAAGCCATCTTTATACCAATAGCCATTTATCAAGTACCTACTATGTGCTAGCTACCCTGCTAGGAGGGGAAAGAAAGGATTTTAATTTCATGCTGTTGAATTTGTGAAGAGCACAAGCTTGATTAAAAAGGAAACCCTCTCCTCAGGATGGACACACATTTGGTTTTGAATCACATACTGTCCTGCTCTGCAGGGAAAGTGTCTGTCAATCATAGCCTTATCTCTAGTGAGCATTTGCAGGTTTGTTTGTCTATCCTGGCTAAATAGGATAGATTTCGGCATGGTTACTTATCCTAAGTTGGGAGAGGCCAAGGGCAGTAGTGGTAGAAAAGGTAAAGATCACAATTAAGGAGCTGGGTCCAGTTATATGTGATGAACTCATATGTTTCCCCCTCCTATCCAATGCTTCACTCTCATTAAAGCTGTTAGACCAATTTCATTAGCTCCAAAATGCACCGGCATATGTAAATCTTCTTTGTTTAATTGGAGACCTATTGATTGTAGGTAACATAAGCCTCTCTAAGGGAAACAGAACCCAACTGAAGATAAGAGTTTCTTCCCTCAACACATACAGCATTCACGATTTTCTTTCTCTAGGCATGTTCATTATCAAAACCATTCCACTGCAGACTTTCCCAGAAAGTGTTTCTGCCTGGCCCTGTTTTCATATCTAAAAGCTCCTACTTGTTTCAGCAAAGGATAATGGGAGGATTTTGACAGAATATACAGTTCTTTCTTTTTTTTTTTTAACTAAAACTTTAATAATAATGAAAAAGAAAAACTTATATGAAAATAATTTGCTTTAAAGAGACTGAGAATAAGTCTTCTTCTGTGTTTTCATAGACTGCTAAAGGGGACCAAATTCTGGCTGTCTTCTTTGGTGAGCAGTCACCAGCAATATTCCAGTGGGGGATGGAAACTAGAATGTAATTTTTCCCCTTACATTCTAATTGGATCTCAGAGTTGCAGAGAGGATAGTGTACCAGCCCACACTTTGCAAAGTGGTATAAAGTATGGGATTTTCCTAGTGTGCTTCATATGATTGGGACATGTTATAAATGTTTAAACTAATGAGAAAACTGGCATTTACTTATATATGTTCCTGCAATTCCACTTTATTTCTGAAGTGTAAGATTCAGGTCAAGGTCAATGTAGGGCTTATAGGGAAGTAAGAATCTTGGGAAGGAGAAATATCTGTTCGATGTTGTATTCATACAGTAACTCAAAAATTATCTTTAAATGACAAAAAATAAGGTATTGGAGAGGTAAATGTATCTACTTTTCCTTCCTTAAAATTATACTAAAATTATGATTATATTAAGCACTTGAATTAAGTGCTCTAAGTTTTCTATTCCTTAGAGTATTATTGATCTCTAAAGGAGATATTTAATTAGTGAAATTACAGCATCTTGGAAAAAATTGGTTATTTTATAATTTCATAAGGTAGTTGATGCTATATAGCAATGCCTTCATGGCCTTTCTTGTAACGTTCATCTTCTTTTTCCTGTGTGGCTGCTTGAACACCTCTCAGGTGGTGAGGAGTATATGTTTAGATGGCATAGAGTAGAGATATCTTGACCGGTAGTAACTTTATATCAGCCACTATAATGCTTATCAGTGAAATTCTAACTCATTTAATTATTACTTAATTCTCTGATTATTGTTTTGTATCTGAGAGAAGATGATCGCCTTCATTCTGGGAAAGTATGGACGGACAGATGTTGCTATTGCAGTTTCTTAATTCACTACACCTGGAAAGGCGTTTTGAGGTAGAACACCTTTTCAAAGAATAGTGTATCTGTGTACCTACAAGATGGTTGTGGTGAAATTCTGACTAGGCTTGTGATGAAATAGGGAACCCTCCAGTTCAGTTCAGTTCATCTTTGAGTTCTGCGTGCCACTCATGTTCGGTCAGGTTTCTAAAAAATTTCTTTTGGAGATTATTTATAGAAACTCAGATCTATAACCAGGTATTGAATGTTACCATTGGAAGGAGGCTTTGTACTCATCTATCATTTCCTCTCTGCCAAACCACAAAAAATCCCACCTTGTTGATTTCTTCTTATATATATGATATATGACGTGTATGTGTGTGTGTGTGTGTTTGAGAGAGAGAGAGAGAGAGAGAGAGAGACACACACACACACACACACAGAGACACTGCCTAGCTATTTACAGCAAACCTGTATCATCATCCTTTCTTAGCCCCTTTCCTTCCCAGGAATAGAAATTTCTTTGAAACCAGGCATAATCAGGAAATGAAATAGAATGTTAAAAGTCTGAATGATGCATTTTAAGTTGAACAGAAATGTGGATTATCTGCTGTTTGGATTTGTCCATACTGGAGTTACCCCCTATATCACTGTATCCTCCCCTTTAGCATGGGAAGTGGAAATTAGATTTAAAATACAAATTATTCACACCAGTCAAGTAAAAAGGAATGAAGATTTTTTTTCTAATTTGACTATTCATATATATTCTTGGAGGAAAAAGCATTATTAAAATAATCCAAAATAGAAGTTCAAATATATTTCTTTTAAATCTTTTCAAACCTGTTGCTGAAAGGTTCTAGGATGTTGTGAAAAATTTTTGTTTTAATAAACATTACTGATTTGATTTCTTACTGATTTTCACTTTATTTTTCAGTGTGAGAATGTATGTAATTTATGACACATAATAATGAAGTGAAGACCTATGTACCTACCACCCGACCCAAGAAAGAGTACATTACCAATACCTTGTATTTACTTCCATGTTCTCTAAAAGTATCACCCTGAAATTCCCCCCATTATCATGAGGATTGTGTTTATCAATCCCCTTCGATAAAAGAAATTTTTTTATCACATATGTGTACTAAATATATGTTCAGTTTTGCGTGTTATTAAATTTTATAAAAATTGTATATATATATATATATATATATATATACGTACATACATACATACATACATATGTGCTTCTGGAAATTGCATTTTCACTCAACATCATGTTTCTAATATAACTACATGTACAGTTGACCCTTGAATAACATGGGTTGAACTACTCCAGGTCCACTTATATGTGGATTTTTTAAAATAAATAAGTACTACGGTACTACAGGATCCAAGGTTGGTTGAATCCAAGGATGTGGAACTGTGGACATGGAGGGCTGACTGTAAAGTTTTATGCAGATTTTCAGCTGTATGGAGGTCAGTGCCCCTACCCCCGTGTTGTTCAAAGATTAATTGTACTGGAATTTCTTCGTTTCTTCTTATATAACATGCCATTGTGTAATGGATCGATGTGGTGTTTTCAGTTTCTTATTATTAGCAAGTTTTATGAACAGTAGCATGTCTCCTGGACCATGTGTGTAAGAGTTTCTTTAGGGTATACATCTAAAAGTAGAATTGTTGAATCATAGGGCATGTAAATGTTACATTTTTAAAAAAGGTAATGTTATTTTATTAAATAGTTGTACCTATATACACTCTCACTAATAGTAGCAGTGTACAAAAGATTCTGTTGATGTACATCCTCTGCAACACTTGCCATTGTCGAATTTTTATTTTTTGCCATTCTAGTGGCTATAAAATGATACCTCATTGTGGTCTTAATTTTCATTTCTAATTTGTTTGCTAGTGAGATTAAGTATCTTTTTTTTATATCTATGAGCCACTATCTTTTCTTTTCTGTGAAATAAATGCTCATGCCTTTTACTCATTTTTTCTGTTTTGTGGCTTTTTCGTTTGTAGGAGTTCCTCATATATCCTCAATTCTCTTCCTTGTGTTATATGTTTACAAATATCTTTTCATAGTTTGTAGCTTGTCTTTCGTTTTCTTTAAGGTATCTTTGATGAACAGAAATTCTTAATTTTAATATAAATTTTATTAACCCTTTATTTTACAGTTAGTGCTTTTGTGTCTTGTTTAAAATCTCTTTCTTTACTCTGAGTTTAGAAATACATGGTATTTCTTATACATCTTTAAATATTCATCTCACATTTAAGGTTGCATTCCACTTGGAATTTATTTTTGTGTATGGCATGAGGTAGGGATCCAATTTCATTTTTTTTCTATGAATAATAGTTTTCACTGTATCGTTTATTCAATAGTTTCTCTATTCTCAAGTGATCTTCAGTGCCATCTCTGTCATTTATTAAGTTTTCATATTTGTGTGGGCCTGTTTCTAGACTCTGTTGTATTCCAGTGATCAGTTTGTCTACTCTGTGTCAAAAGCATGTTGTTTCAGTTGCTAAGCCCTTATAGTTAGTTTTGATATCTGCTAAGGCAAATCCTTTATGCTTTATTTTAAGGAGTGTTTTTAGTTATTCTTGACCATTCACTGTTTCATATATATTTTGGAATCATCTTGTCAAGTTTCATGAAAAGTCCGGTTGGGATTTTGTTTAGAAATGTATTGAATTTACAGATGAATTTGAGGGGAATTGGTACCTTTTTACTGTCAGATCTTACTACATCTATGAACATGGTATGTTTCTCCATTTATTTACATCTTATCTTTCAATAATTGGATATTTTTCACCCAGGTCTTGGACATTTTTGTGAAGCTGATTTTGTACATTGTGTTTTTAAATATATATATATTTCTGTGTTTCTAGTATAGAAATACAGTTTATTTTTGTATAGTGAGCTTATGTATAGTTATATTTACATATTTTTCAGCCAATAATTTGTCTGTAAATTATTTTGTGTTTACTGGGTACATAATCATACATTTTCATTTCTGCTATTCTAACATTATGCTTTTATTTTCCTTACCCTTCTCACTACACAGGCTAGTACCTCCAATGCATTGTTGAATTAACCTGTGAGTGTGGGCATCCTTGACTTTTTCCTTGGTTTCCTATTTATTTTTTATTCATGAATAAGACTGAGTTAATGCCTTACTATTTAAATATTACATTTGCTGATCACATTTTAATTAGAGAAAGGTCAAGCAAGACCTTACCTAGTTTTGTTCATTTTTCCCCAGTCTTTCTTACTAGGTTTCATCTATGTTACCAGTAATTGAAACCTCAAATTCTCCTGGCAAATTACTTCTTGTCAAATGAAGTAGTATAAATTATTAGGTGAGTGGTGTTTTGAAGAATGCACTCATCTAAAATTTCAAAATGATAGACCAACTTGTATATACGTATCATTCTAGATATTTCAGTGAAGACAAGTACCATGTTTTGTATTGACTTGAGATTCTTTGATACTGTGGTGTGTGGATCAGCTTCTTAAGTTTGAATTTGAACTATAGAATCCTTAAGGATAATTTTTTACAGTTTAAAATGCCTGATTTGGATGGGTTTACTTTTTCCCTGTTTCCTCATGCAGTTTTTGTTAAGACTTGAACAGATTACTCCTAATCTTGTGAGCAGACTGCAGGAAGACAACTATTAAAAGTAGAAGGCTATTAAGCAGTCAGGGGTTTATTATGCTTTAGTGTTTTGTTTAAGTCTGTTCTTAATTGGTTGATTAATGTACGTGAAGTCCTTTTCCCCCCTCCATCTCTACAGATGGCAAATGGTAAGTCCCAACTGTCATTGTTCGCAAAAAAGGTTATGGTTCAAAGTCAGAGATTCAGAGATAACACAATAATCAATCATAGGAACTTGTCTCAGAGTGCCCAGCCAGGCAAAAGTTAGGCAGAGCAGTAATATTTACTCAGAATCACTTAGGAGCACTTTTTTTTTTTTTTTTTTTTTTTTGGTGTGTTCTTGATTTTATTTATAAAAGATTATTTAATTAATAGGAATGTCTCTCTGAATTTAGTGTCAGGGATTTAAATAAATGTGAGAAATATGAAAAAGGATGGTAAAGAAGTTTTATGTTTACTGATTATCAAATATTGCTGGAATTAGGTCTACTGTTGAAAAATGAGTAGAATAGAGAATGTAACGTTCTTAATACATTGAGATTAACAGAAAACTTTCAGAGGAATACCTTTTTTCCATTTTCATGTGAAGATGATTTATAATGGTTAACTTCCTTTTTTTTTTAGGAGGAAGAATAGAATTATGTTCTGGTATTGATCCATAAAGAGGATTTGCATTTTATTCATACTATAAAAGTACCTTTAATGGATACATTGTGGTAATTGAATCTGTACTGTGTATCACTATCAAGGTATCTTTTTAATTATTTTATGTTATATA
Source organism: Eschrichtius robustus (assembly GCF_028021215.1). Classification (NCBI taxonomy): domain Eukaryota; kingdom Metazoa; phylum Chordata; class Mammalia; order Artiodactyla; family Eschrichtiidae; genus Eschrichtius; species Eschrichtius robustus. Next base: position 52,414,795 of record NC_090826.1, read on the forward strand.
ATTCAGTAACTAAATTGAAGTCATGGGGAAGGAGATGACTATATTACATCTTTTAAGTATAACGTATAACCTTTAATATTCTTAAAGTGAATGGCAGTTAAGGACATTTGTAGTTGAATGCAAAAGAAAGAGAGAGAGAGAGAGGGAGGGAGAAAGAGAGAGAGAGAGGAGAGAGAGAGAGGATTCCATTACATTCAGCGCAGTATGAAACTAAGTCAAAGGAGTTTTGTTAATTAAATTCAATTGCCATCCATTAGACCAGTGGAATGAGATGGCTCTGCCAGGACGCTGACACAGCACAGGTATGCAATTTGGCTAAATGGCCATTTCTAAACCATAGCAGACATTCTCTACTTGTTCACTCTTTTTTTTTTTTTTTTGTGAGAGTTTTTACTCTTAAAAAGTCAAAGAGTAACCAGTGCTCGCTGAAGGGTAAAGGTATCATTTTTATGCAGTCTGTTGAGAAACGAGTAGTTTGTTGACTTGGAAATGTGTGGTTCACACGGAGACTCTTCGGGAGAAAATGGCTTTTTAAAAAGTATGCAGTATCCTCAGGCACGGATACTAACATGTATAACGTGTTAATATAGACACATGTATGTGTTTTAAAATTTAGCTGTCTTTTGATCTAAACCTATTTGACTCATAATTATTCCTTGAATTTTTTAAAGCATCCTAGATTTATAAGCTTGATTATAACTACAATTGAGATATATAATTAGGGGACGTTATAATAATTGTGGAAATTATAAAATGAAATTTAGGAGGTGGGTAAATGTATCTACATTTTGGCATAAATCACTGCTTTTAGAGGCTTTATATGTCAGACTGATAAGTTTCTTACCATGGTGAAATGACAAGAATACCACTCCGGCATTGGCTGACACATAATTTTGACAGCCAGCAAGATTGCAGTGTTGCTGAGTGCATGGATTTCCACTTCCTGCCAAGATTGAAATTGGCAAAAACCAGAGAGGATATTAGGGATTGTCACTTTAAGAAAAAATAACATGTTAATGTTATGCATTTGCTTAAGAAATATAAGGGTGATCTCTTGAACTGTAGTCTGTTGAATTCTATGCGTTTGCAATCAATAGAAGAATTTGATTAGTGTGAGCATCAAAAATTAAATAAAATAGGTTGAGGTTCTCTGACATTTGTGATAATAAGGCTCATTATATTTTCACTTACTAGGACACTTTAATTTTTCTTCTGTGTAAGAATTCTTCGCAAAAACTGTAAGATGGGTTTCCCAACAGCCCCTGGAGAACAAAGGCCTACTTTAAGTTTGTGAATTTGAAGACAGAAGGCCTTACTTCCAGAATTCTCTGATTTTTTTCCTGTATGACCAGATGGTTTTTCTTTTTATAGGCTGCCAGATCTTCCCTATGACAAGAAATCCCATCTATTGAGAACCTACTATGTGCTGGGTTCTGTACCAGACACTCAAATCTTCCATGTTTTTTTCTTACTTAGGAGTTTTTGTTTCAGTGTAGGCATAAAAATGGAGAAAAAAATGATATCCTCTGTTGTGAAAGAGTCAGACTCTGAAATCTGCTTATACTTTGCTATTTACAGTAAGTACTTTTGAAACAGCTATAGACGTTCGAATGAAAGTAGCAATGTGGAGTGGGAAATGTGGGAGCATTCATTTGTGAAGACTTTGCATTTCTCCAGCTTTATGGCCAACAGAAAAGGAGATTGTTGTGCATTCTATTAAATACTGCCAGTATGATTAATTTAAAGGGTTACATTTTATTGAACCCTGGTGTAGATGTTCTTTGTCAACCCACATTCACAGCTAGTTAGAGTGTGTGTAGCATTTATCAAAACTTTCTGGAGCCCCTCTCACCTCATTAGCATCTGAATCTCTATTCAGCAGTTAATGTCCGTTACTGCTAGAGTGCTCAATTCTTGTTTTCAATAAGCCAGTTGTAAAATGTCAGACTGTCACTTACAATATAAAAAACCAAAAATGATGGTATTTGTAAAAATGTTATCACCTCATAAAAACAAATTGTAAAGACATGAAAGTGATCTTGCTATGCTGGGCTTTCAGAAGGGAGTTAGTACAGCTACTTTAAATACCAGTTGTGTAGATTCCCACACTTTTCTACCAATGGAGAGGTTTACACAAGCATAATTTAAGTTACAATTATACTAATTAACATCTCATTTGCATAAATTGTTGAAGTCAAAACAACAAAGAATTGTCTAAGAAGCTTAATCCTATTTGTCCAAAATAGAAAGATTTTTTTTTAAAAAAAAGCCATGCTCTAAAAACTGGCAGCTTGAGTATGTCTTTAGTATGTTGAGCTGTGCCGTTTAAAAAATAAATGCTTTATTTGTTTAAGAATATACTTCTCTATCCTTTTTAGAATATTTCATTTTTAGTATGCTTTGAAAATTAAAAAAAAAAAAATCCCAGTACACTCTGGTTCCTAAATCAGTGATAACGAGATTAAAATCAAGGTACAGTATCATTTATATGTAATAGTGTAGAATTACATGACTTGTTAGATGTATGATGAAGAATGTGTGTGTGTTAGGAATTTAAGTGTCCCTGTAGATTATCAATGGTCAGTTAAAGTTTTTAAGTCTTGGCTGGTCTCGTTCAGATCTATCCAGGTGTTTTCAATGTCTTGTATTTGCCTTTTTATTGTTGTAGATTAAGGATATGTTAAAGGTAGTTTTTACCCAGGTCTTCTACATGTGTGATAGCTCACATCTCTAGTCCGAAAACTTATTTTTTAATGTTCACCCAAATGCAGTTAGCTTCCTGGGGGGTCACTTAGTACAGTAAACTCTCTTCTTCTCTACGAGTCATTTAAAATTAGGGACATGTTTGCATATAGTGGATTAATGAAGTTTTCATACTAACCCACAAAACTCTGCTGTACTCTCCTTTGTAGGTCTAACATTCATTTATTTCATATGCAATTATTGTTACCATTGAGTCTGCATTAATTACATTGTGCATATATGGAAATAAAATGTCACCAGCAAGGTTTAGGATTTTTTTGTTGTTAATTTTTATAGTAATTTTGGGTTGAGGAATTAAAAATTAGGCTGCTTAATTAGTATTTCCAATGCTTTACTAGCCCTAAAAATGTTACGAGCTCAGGAATAAGATTAGAATGAAAGTTTCACTTTAAAATTGTATGTCTTGAAAACATTTTGTTTATAATATATAGTTTATCCTAATTTAGTTATAGGTACTTTAAATATATTCTTTAATTTGATCTTATAAAGTAAAGTTTATAAAATACTATCTTAGAAATAGTTAATTTACAAATACGTATTGAGTGTCAACTGCATGTGAGCCATTGTGCTGTGTTTGGTGAGGGATGTAACTTACATATACATATATAATGTAGTCCTTGCTTGTATGAAACATACATTCTTCTTGGGGATATGTAAATAAATAAATACCAAATGAGAACATGTTTTGTAGAAATGTAGAAGAAAATTCATGAAGAATTGAGACAGTGTAGAAGGCTTTTGTATAAAACTAAATTTGATTTGCGGATTGAAGGATTGTTTGGAAGTGAGTTGGTGAGGAGGGGTGATGGTAGGAATTAGTAGAGAGAAGACCTGGAGAGCAAGGGAAAGGCATGAGTACAAGTGCAGAAGCAGGAATATGCAAGATCTTTTCCAGGTCAGGTAAATGGACAAGTTTGGTTGGAATGGGGGTTCCTCTAGGGGAGGGCACTGAGTGCCCAATTAGAGATTTAGGCAATAGAACATCTAGTAGGGTTTTTGAACAGGGACATGTTTTAAGAAGTGTTTTGGCAAAATTAATCGTGAGGCTCAATGCAGGGAGCCTTGAAAAAGAGGACGGAATGAAGTTACGGACAGTGAGCTTAATGTAGTTGTCCCAGCACAAAATTATAAATCATAATGGTTTTTATTTCCTATTCCCTGAGTAATATAATGAACTAAATAAATGAAATGGCAAGGATGCTTTAGAAAAAATAAATAATTTCTGATTCTGGGTGGTACTTAAAACTAAAAAGGTACATTTCTGTATAATAAAGCATTTTATTTGTTTTTAAAATGTATTTATTTATTTATTTATTTTTGGCTGTGTTGGGTCTTCGTTGCTTCAGGCTTTCTCTAGTTGCGGCGAGCGGGGCCTACTCTTCGTTGTGGTGCGCGGGCTTCTCACTGTGGTGGCTTCTCTTGTTGCGGAGCACGGGCTCTAGGCGTGCGGGCTTCAGTAGTTATGACTTGTGGGCTCTAGAGCACAGGCTCAGTAGTTGTGGCGCACGGGCTTGGTTGCTCCGCGGCACGTGGGATCTTCCCGGACTAGGGCTTGAACCCATGTCCCCTGCGTTGGCAGGCGGACTCTTAACCAGTGCGCCACCAGGGAAGTCCTCTTTTTATTTTTGATATTAATTCTCTCTATATGTTTAGAAAGATAGGTATGGAAAAAATGAACATTATTTCCATTCTCCTTTCAAAGGAAAATTATTTCCAGATTATTTTCCCATCTATTTTTTAAAAAGTTGATTTTAAAAGAACAAAATTCTGTTTCTTGGAGTATGGCCAAATTGTTTCATTGTCAATATTTGATCTTTCTTAGAAGTTGAGGGCATGTCAGAGTTACTCAGGAGAATGTTCTGGACTTTTCTTCTTATCTTTTAAAGGCTTATCTTTGATAAGGTTGGACATGGTGTGTACATGGTGACTTTTATCATTCTTCTTGTCACTTTTCTATATTTACCTTGTTCTTAGTATGTAATCTGAGAGTGCCTTCAAGAGACTAGAAGAGATTTGACCTCAGACACCACATTTTGGGTATTTTAATGTAATCAGGTGAATATTCTGGACTTTTCTTCTTATCTTTTAAAGGCTTATCTTTGATAAGGTTGGACATGGTGTGTACATGGTGACTTTTATCATTCTTCTTGTCACTTTTCTATATTTACCTTGTTCTTAGTATGTAATCTGAGAGTGCCTTCAAGAGACTAGAAGAGATTTGACCTCAGACACCACATTTTGGGTATTTTAATGTAATCAGGAGAAAATAGGGTATTATATTCCGACAGGAGGGTAGAATGCATTGGCATTGGTAGAAGTACTCATCTTAAGCATTCAACAAATATATATTAATCATTTACTAGAAATAAGGTAACGTGGTGTATGTTGATAGAAGAATAATAGAGAAAATCGAGAGGATGTCCTTCCCTTCCAGATGCTCAGAGATTGGTAGGGGAAGAGGCAAACATGTTGAGTGCTATGTTAAGTGTAGAATACAAAGGACCCACATGGCCCGAGAGAGGACAGCACAGGCAAACCTCAGATATACGGCGGGTTCAGTCTCAGGCCACAGAAATAAAGCGAATATCACAATAAAGCAGGTCACATGAATTTTTTGGTTTCCCAGTACATATAGAAGTTAGGTTTGCACTATGCTGTAGTCTGTTAAGAATGCAGAAGCATTATGTCTTAAAAAACAATGTACCTATTTTAGTTAAAAAATCCTTTATTGCTAAAAAAAATGCTAACCATCACCTAACAAGCAGGGTGGCCACAAACCTTCAACTTGTAAAACAAGCAGTATCTGTGAAGCATAATGAAGTGAAGAGCAATGAAACAAGGTGTGCTTATATTGATTCTGAGTTGAGAATGAGGAAGACTTCTGTGAAGGAGATGGCATTAAAGCAGGGCCTTGAAGGCTGGCAAGGGAAGTGAAGGGACGGAGCATGGGGCTTGTGTTCTGGAAATGGCAGGTGGTTGAGATGGAGCTCAGGGTGCGTAGGGTATGCGGTGTCTTCACTCCTGTCCTCAGTCATTCAGCAAGCACCCATCGCTTCCCTTGTGCCAACTGTGGAGCGAGGCTGCTCGTGAGTGACTCGCCAACTTCTTCCTGGACAGAATGGAGTTTGTCCAGTTGCCTCTGCCTCAAAGAGGGAGAAGGTCCATGCATGGTGCCTTTGATGTATTATCCCTTGGCATAGTTAAGAGTTTGGTTCAAGTGTGAAAATTTTGAACCTATAGAAATTCTCTTAGCTAAAGTGTGAAAATTTTGAACCTATAAAAAAGATAGTGAAGACCATTGTTCTCCCTGTTCTTTCCCTTCCTTCACCTGCAGCCAGATTCTGCCTTCCCTCCAAGCGTGACCTGAGGAATATCTGCCTTATCTTCTGTCTTTCCCTTGCCTTAAGGAGTCCCCTTTTTCTTTCTCCCCTAAGTCTGATGCTGATTGCCTCTGCTTCCAAGGCTGCCCAGTTATAACAGAGGTCAGTGGTATAAATGCAAGGCCCAAGTTAGAGATCCCAAAATAATGTTGGAGAACTCTTCACTTATCAGTAGAATTGTCTTTTGGATTTGAGGAAGTTTTGTATACAGTGAAAGTGAGACCCTGAGTTAATTAAAATAACTTCACAGTACATATCTACCGCAATGGCAATCAGTGCGTCTGCAAATATCTGCAAAGTTAAGGAGTTTTGGTAACTGCAAGTATGAAGAAAACATGGATATTAGAAAGTTTAGATGACCTTAATGAAGAAATAAAGTCGGCTTTGGAACTTTGCCTAGCAAGAATGAGGTTTTGTGAATTTGATGAACACTGTCAGTTGTTAAGGCATCTTCTGATAGGTGAAAAGTGGTTTTTTGATGCAGTACTGCCTGGCATGCATCTTCTCTATGGTCTGTTATCTTGTGGGAATGACATTCGTTAAGTTGGTATCTGTGTGCATCCCACCCAAATAAAGAATGTTTCATCAGCAAAGTGAATTGCCATGTAGTCATCAGACTCTAGAAATAAATTATCAACCATGACTGCCGTGGGTGAGGCTGTTTGTTTATCAGATCACTTGAGAACAGAGTAAAGTGAGTTTCGTATTTTCCTGAGTCTTGAATTCTCACTTTAGACATCTGTTTGGAAGCTTTCTAAGCCATGGAGTATTCTAAATGAACATTTTGTTAAATGGATGAAGGAAGACTTAGTTTTCCATTGTTAGGTGAAACCTAATTAAAGATTAAATAATGACCTTGTGTTGGCTTGTAAATTCCTTATTTCCTGAATATGTGAGTGTATTTTGTTAGAACATTCCATTTTAAAATGTGCTTTTTGTAAATGACAAGAAATACTTTATTTTATTTTTTAACATCTTTATTGAAGTATAATTGCTTTACATTGTTGTGTTAGTTTCTGCGGTATAACAAAGTGAATCAGCTATACGTATACATATATCCCCATATCTCCTCCCTCTTGTGTCTCCCTCCCACCCTCCCTATCCCACCCGTCTAGGTGGTCACAAAGCACCGAGCTGATCTCCCTGTGCTATGCAGCTGCTTCCCACTAGCTATCTATTTTACATTCGGTAGTGTATATATGTCCATGCCACTCTCTCACTTCCTCCCAGCTTACCCTTCCCCCTCCCCGTGTCCTCAGGTCCATTCTCTACGTATGTGTCTTTATTCCTGTCCTGCCCCTAGGTTCTTCAGAACCATTTTTTTTTTTTTTTTTTTAGATTCCATATATACGTGTTAGCATACGGTATTTGTTTTTCTCTTTCTGACTTCCTTCGCTCTGTATGACAGACTCTAGGTCCATCCACCTCACTACAAATAACTCAGTTTTGTTTCTTTTTATGGCTGAGTAATATTCCATTGTATATATGTGCCACATCTTCTTTATCTATTCATCTGATGATGGACATTTAGGTTGCTTCCATGTCCTGGCTATTGTAAATAGAGCTGCAATGAACATTGTGGTACATGACTCTTTGAATTATGGTTTTCTCAGGGTATATGCCCAGTACTGGGATTGCTGGGTTGTATGGTAGTTCTATTTTTAGTTTTTTAAGGAACCTCCATATTGTTCTCCATAGTGACTGTATCAATTTACATTCCCACCAGCAGTGCAAGAGGGTTCCCTTTTCTCCACACCCTCTCCAGCATTTATTGTTTGTAGATTTTTTGATGATGGCCATTCTGACTGGTGTGACGTGATACCTCATTGTAGTTTTGATTTGCATTTCTCTAATGATTAGTGATGTTGAGCATCCTTTCATGTGTTTGTTGGCAATCTGTATATCTTCTTTGGAGAAATGTCTGTTTAGGTCTTCTGCCCATTTTTGGATTGGGTTGTTTGTTTTTTTGATGAGTTGCATGAGCTGCTTGTAAATTTTGGAGATTAATCCTTTGTCAGTTGCTTCGTTTGCAAATATTTTCTCCCATTCTGAAGGTTGTCTTTTTGTCTTGTTTATGTTTTCCTTTGCTGTGCAAAAGGTTTTAAGTTTCACACAATAAATACTTTAAAAATACTATTTGCTTTTGGAATTACTGTAGAGTAGCAAAGGATAGTCTTTTGTTGAGAGTGGAGGCGGGTGGAAGGTGTTAGCGGCATGTAGCTTTAGGAACTGGATTTTCTATGAATATAGCAGAGTTAGTTTAACTGTTCACAGAGGCACCGCTATTTTTGTTATATTAGGAATTCTTTATAAACTTAATAAATGAAAACGTTTTCTCTTACAGGCCTGATTCTCTAGTAGACTTCTGGTGAAATTATGTGGATACCTTCCATTAATGTTAATGGAGGTTATGGATATAAATCCCTCCATAGTGATGGAAGAATGAGCCCCAGAGAAAAGAATGCTAGTAATGAATTATTGGGTTGTGCTACAGGATTCACTTGTTCTCCCTAATACCATTTTTTTTTCCCTCCTAAAAGTTTAAGGTCTTACATTTAGGGACTAGCCTCTCTCCATCCTAATCCTTTGTTGTCAAGTCTACAATAATGTTAAGAACAGGAAAAAAAAAAAAAAAGGGATTCATGGGTAGGCATAATTTTTGCGTTATGTAATGATATAGTGTATATATATAATTTTGTGTTTTACTTAGTATTATTTGGTAGACATAACTTGAATGTTTAAAGAGGTCTAATATTCTTTGCTAATAAGCGTTGCTTAATAATTCATTATCCTGACAGACTGCAGTTTATCATTTAGGTAATAAAGCTCTCAAATATGTTTATTGAGTACCTACTGTGTATAAGGCTCTGAGCTTAATGCATATGGCATAACCCTTATCTCAGATTGCCTATCATCTTATGATAAAAGTAGACCCCAGTCCCTAAGGCACTTTCCCGTGGGACACAAACTATGAAACTTGCCCTGATTAAAGAAAGGGAAAGAAATTCAGAATCAGTAATATCACTTCGGGGAATCTGGTTAGAGAAAATAATTCTATATGTAATGATGTTTTCAATCAGTATTGTTTTAGGTAGTTCATCTTTTCAGCTAACTGCTATTGGCTGCCCACTATGTAGCAGGCACTGTGCTAGGTGCTGGGAGTGCACCAATGGCCGAGGCAGATAGAGCCCTGCTCTCATGGAGTTTACAGTTTGGGCTGGGTAAAGACATGTGATAAATCTCTAAAGGAAACACATGGTGGTAGAGAATAAATGAAGGGCCTGCTTTAGATGGGGATTTGGAGGATCACACCATGAGTCCCTGAGCTTCCAAGTAGAGAGATGATCAAGTGCAAAGAACTGGGTGGGGGATGGAGTGATTGTGCGTGCGTGTGTGTGTGTGTGTGTGTGTGTGTGTATGTATATCAGGGACTGAAGACAGGAAGGCCATTGTGGATAGTGGTGTGTTAGGGGAGAGTGGTCTAGAGAGGGATAAGTAAGTTCCTCCAGAGAGGAAGGGCAGCTTGCCACAAGATCACATAGCGAGTTAGTGGAGGTGGAAGTAGCATTTAACTCAGGTCTGTCTGACTCCAGACTATGCTGGTGTTCTACCACATGTTGTAAGCACCAGGGAGTAAGTGCCAAAGAGTCGTAGAAGAGATAATTGCTACAGGCACTCAGACGAGAGGAAAATCACTTTGATCTGGAAGATAGCTCAGGATTCTCTTTTGAAAAATGTACAGAATGTGAAAGATACTGTAGGTCTTTTCCTCCTATGATATAATCAGAAAATTATTCAGGCTAACGTTCCAATAAATTATTATGATCTCTAGCTGAAAGAAATAATGTACATAAACCTTTTTTTATTAGCTAGCCTTTTCCCATGAAATCTTAAATATTTGTGCATATAATTTGATGATTTTTGCTTTTACTTAGGCATTTTTCCCCCTAGTGACACTTACAAAATCTTGCTTACCCAACTCCCAAAGTCCACACCACTAGTATACTCTCCAGCCTCTGTTCCTGGGCCAAGCATTCTTCCTTTGTTACCAGGTCCACACAATTAATGGTTTTATCATATGAGGCAATTCAGTTACTCAGCAAAACAAATGATATACACTTTTAGAAATAGCTCTAGAAAGTAAACTTGAACCTAAAAGTGTTTAGCGAGAGGAAATTTCTGTTTGTCTTTAATTAAGAGAAACTGTATGGAAATGTAAGCTAAGGATGCATTAATCAGAGAAGTTGGCATTGCACTGTGTTCTTCATTTTTATTTGGCATAGATTGCATGGGTGCTCATTAAATAATTTGGCTGGAATAACTCTTGTGATATTTCTTGCTAAATTTTTGCATCTATTCAGACTAAAACTCTGGAAAGGGGAAAAAATTCAATCTTTAGGTTTGAAGGCTTGAGCCATTTATTGTAACTGAAAACCTTTATTGTGGAAATATATATCCACTATAATATTTGCTTGCCTCATTGTTGGGGAAGAAATGTATATTATGAGAGTATATATAATTTCAATGAAAAACTAGTTCTCATATAGCAAATTTATAGCTGGTAAGTAGCTATTTGTACTTAATGTCTTTGAATTTTAACAACTTGGCCTCTGCTCACCCTGTCTGTGAACTTGTTAACTTTGATATTGTCTTAAAAATAAATGTTTGGGGCTTCCCTGGTGGCGCAGTGGTTAAGAACCCGTCTGCCAATGCAGGGGACACGGGTTCGAGCCCTGGTCTGGGAAGATCCCACATGCCACGGAGCAACTAAGCCCGTGCGCCACAACTACCCAGCCCACACGCCTAGAGCCTGTGCTCTGCAATGAGAAGCCACCGCAATGAGTAAGCCCCGCTCTCAGCAACGAACACCCAACGCAGCCAAACATAAGTAAATAAATAAAAAAAAAAAAAAAAAAAATTAAAAAAGAAAAAATAAAAATAAATGTTTGAAGGAGAAAGTTTGCATGTTTAGAGGGTTGGTAGGGTATACTCACATCTCAAAGGGAACTTGATCTTTAGTGATAGCCTGTTTGGATCCTCAAGGCCAAGGAAAAGGAAATTCCCCCTCCACTTTGATTTTTTGGTTCATATAGATCAAACCAGGATCCTTTGGCCTAAATCAGGTGGCCATAGGTTTGGTTTGAGCCCTGTAATATTTGTAATTACGTGAGATGAGAGGGTTGAATTAACTTAGTTGTAGAGTTTTACACAGGGTCCTTACCAACTTCCTAGTAAAGTAATATGAGATTCAGTAAGTAATGCCAAGTGGGGCCGTGCTCCACTCACATAAGCTTCGTAAACGTGATATATTCTTATGGCGCTTCTCCAAAATGTAGAAGAAACACATTTATCTAGGTGATTAGTATTCTTTCTGTCTGCCAGATTTAAGGATTGTTTGGAAATATTGTTAGAATCAAAATCAACACTTGTTGCTACACAGGGTTGGGCGTTCCAGGCAAACTCCGGTCGTTTTTAACGGCGTTACTCTCATGTCCACTTATTTCACATCTGCCGTGACCGTGACAGTTTTCAGTAACACAGAGCTGCCATCAGGAGTGATAAGCTTGTAAGTGAAGCCTTTGGGAGAGGAATAAAGTCATTTCTGGCCCCATCTCAAAGGACAGTATTGAAAATGTCTTTAAAAGTGATCAGGGTAGCGCATACTGGGCCCCGTCCAGTTCAGGTTTTTGAAGTCACTAACAATCTGCACTTAACTCCATTTCAGACCGAAGAGTGGCTGTTGTACCAGCTCCTTTTTAAACACGTAGCTGGTTCTACATTTAAGGAAAACATCAGAAATTAATAGTCGAAGAAAGTTCCTGGGCAGAAGATGCTTTTAAGTTTGTAACTGCCCAGATCAGATGTAAAACTTGAACATGGCAATGCTTTGCATTTTGTGATGTCTAATTAGTGCCTTATAAGGTATTTTGTTAATAGGTCCAGTTTTTAAAATCTTGAACAAATTTACAATAAATGTATTAACAAATTGCAAGGTCTTACATTGACCTCCAGGACATTATTAGGAAATCAAATTTAAAGCGTTGCTTTGTCTGTTACTCAATGCAGTGCGCTGAGGACAGCGTGTGACTTGTGTACTAGGAATGATGCAATTGCTAAATATTCTAGTGTGAGTTAAGGTTGATTAAATGATCATCTTTAACTCTGCTGTTCCCGGGGCTTTTGTACGCTTGTTTTTCAGGTGATAGTCTATGCTGTATTCTGTTGTTCTTTTAAAAAAGTGTTCTCTTTGAGGCAAGAAAACATTAAAGCTCTCTTGGATCCTGGATGGAAATTAGCAACCTTATGCACAGAGTGTAAATGTACACTGTGTTATCACAAACTGACCCTCCTCCCAAAAAAATTCCAGGGAGTAAAATATAGAAGCGAGAAACCAGAAATTGATCTACAAAGTTATAAATTTTTAAAAAACTTTTAAACATTTTTTTCCCTGGAATTAATTTTCTGTGAAAACTAAGACATTTTTCTACTCATCTGGAATCAGTTTTTACCCTATTAGCAGGAAATGGTGAATATACATTCAACACAAATAGAGTTTGCTTTAAGAGGCAAAGAATTTGCACTCCATAAGTAGATGTGTACAATAAAAGACTCTTTCTGCTGTTCTTAAATAGCATTGTGAAGGAAATTATAGCAGTAGATACCATCATTCAGGTAACTTTCAATGGTGTGATTCCCCCCCCCCGCCGCCGCCTGCCGTAAATCCAAAGGAAGGAGAATTTTTAATCTGTTGGGAAATATTTTAGTGCAGTCTTTAGTATATTGGTAAAATGAAATGTTCCCTAGCTGGGTCTTGGTGGTGATAGCATGTGGGGCTGGGGTAGGACTCTCTTTTCCATTTTCTTTTGATCTTAAAGTTACATAACTGTGCATTCAGCTCAACTTGTGTTATTGCAGTAGGAAGATGTGTAGGTGGAAAGATATTCTAAAGGGAGGCTAAAGCTACCTTCCCTGACAAGAAATTCAAGTGAACAAATAAAAATAGACTCAAAGAATTATAGAATGTTATAGCTGTAAGGGACCTGAGGTTTCATTTAACCCAAATTTAAGCTTCAAGGTCCTAGATAAAATTTATATTCTGCGTTGTGAATGGGACTTTTCTGTTTTTAAAAGTTAAGTTTATTAATGTGTCCGCTTGTTTACCATGATATATTTCTGGCTATTTTTTTATATCACTAATGGGAACATTCTGTATTATCGCTTCTTTTTATTTGTCTGGATGCTTGTATATGCCTGTTAGTCTACTAATATTCTCACATGTGCAAACATAAAAGAGGAAATGGCAATCCAGTATTGTAAAATGGAGAGTTATATAATGCAAAAAGACTGGATTAACTGTGCTTTTGGCAGTCAAGTTGCCATAAAGGTCATCTTTTAAAGTTTTAGACTACCCCGCATGTATCCCAGAGTTTGTACAGGGTTGTTGAGTGTCTCATTAGACATACAATCTGCCTGCTATTCTGTCCTGACATATAAAATGGATGTCATTGAACTGGCATCTAGAAAGCGTCGGTAGCACTACAGATTTTATCACTCATTCCAAACATAGGAATTGCAAAACACCTTTCTTTAAATATTTTCTCTTCATGGTGCAACTGGGGAGGGCCAAATTCCAGCCTTAAATAAAGTTTCAACCTGACTGAGTGACAGAAATGGCAGAGTAATAAAACTTTCGGTCAAGAAACTGATGCCTGGACTGTATCTAGGGTTAGACTGTGCGTTTGCGACTATTCCCGATGGTCTCCTTGTTTCTATTCAGTACACCCATCCTTGTAGCCAGGAGGAAGTGGAGAGTTCCACCTTTGGTTTCTCTTTCTAGAGATATTCCTCTTCGGACTCCTAGACACTAATCAGTATTCTTTTGTTGATGATAATCTACTTAAATGATATCCTATCATCAGAATCCCTTGATGGAATTATCTTTGCATTTTGCACAATTCTTTCATCCTGGCTTCTAAAAGTGGTTTTTTTTTTTTCCCCCTTAAGTCATTTTTCTAATGGAAATTACATATAAATATGCAGGACAGAATCCATAGTCATTGCAGAAAACCTACATAGTAGGGCTGGTTTTGATACACAGTCCACCCTGTTGGCAACTAGTTTGTAGGATGCTTCATATAATAATGCGTAGGGTACAAAAAGAGACCTCTGCTGTGATTTCTTTGGTTTATATATTTTGCATTGAAATTGCAGATTTTTTTTTTTTGGTTGGAATTTATTTGAGATGATTAAAGATATTTTGCAGAGTATTCAAATATAGGTGAAAGAATTTCAAGTTTGCTCATTTTGGCATAATTTTAAAACAAAAGTGTTACTGTTGGATCTGGGCATGTGATGGGTGAATGAGTGTTTCAATGAAATGACATAAGTCTGTATAATTTGGAGGGTAATGATGCCTTAGAACAAGAATAAATCTGGAGCGATGGAAAGGCTCCATATTCTTAGATGAATGCATGCTTCCTCTTCTGAGCCTGAAAAATAAAATTAAATTTTTATTTATACGAATCCACTGGGGAAAAAAGCTCCATGGACTGGGTTTATGCTATATTTCAGAACAGGAATATTAGCCTTAACCTCTTTCCTCACATTGCATATGATATTTAATCCATCATCTTTGTTTTAAACAAACAATACGCAAGCTGTTGCTGGCATTGGTATAAAGCTGATGGTCCATCTGGAGAGCAGGAATATAGATCAGGAAAATAAGAGAATTGAAATTGGGTGCAAGGGCAGATTTGCATGTGCAAAACCTTTCTGTTTTACCAGCTTTTTATCAAATTATTTAATACTTGGCAAAACAGATTCCTTTTTCCTGAATCTGCGTGTCTTACTGGAAGAAGAGTTGCTTCAATGTTGAAAGAAGGACAGTTGGGATTCAAGAGACAATAAAATCCTAAGCCATTCCTATCACCTTTTTTTAGCGTGAGGGAGTCATGTGGAAGAGGAGAGGGAGCCCCGCTGGGGGATTTAGTTCTGGTTCTAGCCGTGTGATCCTTGGCCAGTCATTTTAGTTTCTTGACCTTCAGTGTCCTTTGATCCCACTTAATTCAGCAACCACTTATTGGGGCAACTGTGAGAATTTTCTCTGAGCCAACCATTCTGTGAGGCATTATGGATCCATAGAGGAATAAGCCTGGGTCCTACTCAAGAGGCTTCAGGTCTTGCAGTGGAGATAGACCTTACAACTGAACAATGGAGTGAGTGTTGCATAAATGAGATACGGACTCACAGAGGAAGGGAAGATTCCTTCTGTCCGGAACAGACAGGAAGATTTGTGTTACGAATCCTTCCTAGGGCTTTTCTATTTTGACAGGCCAAGGAGCTCTAGACATTCCAGGTATCTAAATGGTGAGAGGTTCAGAACAAATTATCAACAAAGTTCTCTCCAGTTCCACATGTGTAGTGTTATCAATGTAAAATTCTTTGAATAGCTTTCCACTGATGAGTTACTTGCCCAAGAGTGTTTATTGTCGTGGCTGAAAGAAAGTAATAATGAAAGAAACAATGATTTCCTTTAGTTTTGAAATTGTGCTGGATGGGAGGAGGCAGCCAGTTTTTTGGTTTGTTTTTTCTCATTTCAATCGCCGCCCTATTTGACAAAGCATCCTGCATGGGGGTGGCAAGCGCTCTGCACAGAGGCCTTCCTCCTTCCTCGCAGAGAGTGGCAGGGATGGAACCGCTGTAGCCTGGCCTCCCTCCATGGGAGGAGGGAGTCCAGGTGGCCGTGTTCAGATGTGTGTGTGCGGCGAGGCTTCTGAAATGACAGCGGAGCCCGGCGGCTTCCAAAGCAGCTGCGACTCTAGGTCGCGCCCACCATCTCTGCTTCTCACTGCGAGAGGAGTGAATTTCTGATGCCTTAGGAGGCGTGGAGCCTGCGACTTTTCTTCCTTTTTTAATTTTTCGTCTTATTTTTTGAGTGGTGGATGATGATTTCTTGACAAAAGAACGATCCCCTCTTTTTACACTGTGCTAACGAAGGCTCTTGT
Source organism: Eschrichtius robustus (assembly GCF_028021215.1). Classification (NCBI taxonomy): domain Eukaryota; kingdom Metazoa; phylum Chordata; class Mammalia; order Artiodactyla; family Eschrichtiidae; genus Eschrichtius; species Eschrichtius robustus. The sequence goes on from NC_090826.1 coordinate 52,430,942, forward strand.
GTAAACTCATGGGTTAGGAAGAAAACTAGAATACCTTCCTTTTTGTTGTTGTTTATGAACGGCCAATAATTTATTCACATGTGACATTTGAGCTGGCGTCTTTTTTTCCTCCTAAGATAACAGTAGCTTCCGCTGTGGTTGTACCCTAAAGCAGAGTCAGAACAGCCCTTTGCTTTTGTCCCCATTGGTAGTTCTGTTTTACCCTCTTGCTTTTTTTCGTTTAGACCTTATGGTGTTTCCTAACCCTCAGACTGTTTTGAAAGGCTTTGATTAAAATATGCTGATAAAAGAATTTGATAAACCCAAGTTAGGAACGACAAGGGTATCTGGAGAAGACCGAATGATTTGGCAGCCTAACAAATTCTATTCAGGGCACACAAAGAGATCCTGGAACGTTTTATAGGGACTCTTGTTTGGGGAATGGTATGAACTCAGGTTACCTGCAGAATATGGTGTCATATGGAAACATTTAAGAGCTTATGGAAAATTCTTTGAAATAAAGTGGAATGAGCCAGCAAGTATATAATACCTGAGGAGAAAAATAGGAGCATTCATTCTGATTTTCAGGTGGCTGCTCAAGGAAGGGAGAAGGACGAAAGTAAATCATTTTCAACATCATACACATAATGTGGAAGAGGTATCACCTAGGAATGGTTTTGCTAATCAAACCCTAGACTTAAAAGGATATTAGAAGCCATCATGTCTAACAGCCTTCCTCTGTAAGAAGCTCCTGTGTGATGCCCCCAAGAGCCTTTGCTTAAATACTTCCAGAGAAAAGCGAGGGAGTGGAGAAGAAGGTTGCAGGCCCTCAAGTTAAATACCTCGTATCTGCAAGATACTCTAGTAGACACTTTCTCACTGTCTCATATGACTTACGTATGGGTTTTATGACCTCCGGTTTACAGATGAGGAAACTAAGTTATACAAACGTGAGGCGACTTGCCTCAGCTCATGTATCTAGCTTAAGGCAAAACCGAAATTAGAACGAAGTTCCATCTTCCTGCACAGCACTAACCTGCCTCCCAGGTTGAAGAAGAGCTCCCTTCCTCACAGGGCAGCCTCTTCCGTCCTAATGCATATTGTTTGAAATTGCTTTCTTTTATTTAGCAGAAATCTGCCTCTCATTAACATCTCTCCCTGGTCTCCATTCCACCTCAGGAACATCACAGAGTTGATGGAATTTTCTTTCCTCATTCAGGTATGTTAACAACCACTGCTGCCCATATGGTCTTTGCCATCTTGTATGTAGTTGATTTTTTTTTTTTTTTGAACGAACACACACACACACACACACACACTCAACCATCCTCTTTCTGACTGCGATTCACCTTCCAACACATGGAAGGATTCTTTTTGAATCCTAGGGGTCTAGACTCAGAAAAGATGGGTGTTAGCAGATACCTTAGTTTCATTCCGCCCTGCCTGATTCATCAGCCAATTGTTAGTATGCCATCATTCAGGCCATTAATAAAAATAGTGAACAGGACAAACAGGCTAGGTTAACTTGTGGTCTGTGTATTAGTTCCTGAAATTGCATGCAGAATTTAGACTGCCTGTGAATTTTTCTGGGAAGAGGGTTGGTAACGATTGTCAAGTTTTTAAAGGAACCCATTATCTTAAAAAGTTAAGAACTACTCAAAGTAGAGAACTTCCTCTAGGTTGAGTTAACTAACCTCTTCGAGGAGGGCTTCCCAAGTGACCATGAATTCACATAACCATCATCTAGACCATTTACTTTGTCCAGCAGACAGGTGAAACAGTCTCATAAGATGCCTGGCTAAAATTAAAGTTTGCTGTGTTTTCTGCATTCTCTTGATACTCCTGGACATTGTAAAAGGGTAATTATGCCCTTAAAAATGGAAAAGAGACTGTAATAGTCTTATAGGAAGTGAGCCTTTTTTTAAAAAAGTGTCCTTTAAAAGGTAAAAAATATAAATGTTAAAGAGTTTGCATTTATTTTCCATTTTTCTTTGTTTTTAATTATAAGCCTAAGTATTATTCACCAAAACCTTACCCTTTACTCTGCAGGAACCTTGAAAACAGGTGGGATATTGAAAAATATCCTGTCTACACCTGGCACTTACCTGCTGTTGAGTAGATGTTGGTGTCCTCAGTAGCCTGGGAGACCCTCAAGGGCAGGGGCCTTGGCAAGGCCTTGATTCCCTAGCACTAAGCCCAGTGTGTGGCAGATTTTAAACTCTGAAGGTTTCTGAACTGAATGGAGTGATTGAGATGAAACTGCCTGTTATTTAGTGTTGTGGGTTGTTTATTTGAGTCAACTTTATTTCATGTGCCTTTATTTTGGGTGAATGGTATAAAAATGCAGTTGTACTGAGTGCCTAATTAATTTAATAAACAATGAAGAGGAAGAATAATGGACCATAATGAGTTGTGAGCTACTGGGAAGTGAAGAGCCCAGTTAAAAATGATGAGCTTTATTATGTGTGAAATAAAAAATATGTAGCTGAAGTGAAAGTGTTGATGAACGTTATAACCCCCTCATATGTTGTTGTTTAAGATGGGCATTGGCCTGCATGAAATGGAAATTGACAATTTTACATACATAGGAAGAGAGTTTTAGACATCTAGACTTTAGAGAGGTTAGTTAATACAATCCCGTACACTTTTTAGGTAAGGAAACTTGGGTCCTGATACTGAAGTGACTTTCCTAAGGTCACACTCTAAAAACAGTAGTACTTTTTCCTATAAACAGTGGTGCCTACCTACCTCATGCTTTGTTTTCTTTTTTTAATCTTCTAAATGTCAAAGGTATAAGATTAAGTAAAGATCATTTCTAGACCATATGAAGTAGCCCAGTTGCCCCAGGAGTAGTTTATTGTATGTCTATCCACCGTTATCTAGTGGAGTAAGAGCAAAAATCCACACAACTTGGTTTTAAAGGACAGTTTCTGTGCAAGTGAAATATACCCACAGAAAGAACACAGTCACATTTTCTCATCTGAAGTTGTGAGTTCTTTGCTGTATTTCCCATTAGGGATACTTTCCAAGGGGAGTTTAGAAATACTGACTGTGTTAAAGACGTCTAATAAAGCTAGGAATGTTGAGAGACATTCAGAGCTTAGCCATACCTTCTTACAAACTGTCTCTTGGGGGCCCCATTAGAATTAGAATCCTTGCTTGATAGACAAGGGAACTGACCCAGTGTAATGGCTCTTACAATGTAATGATGAACCTTCCTTGACTCTTCTCCAAAAAGTCAAAGTCATTGTCTTTGCTTCAAGCATACAGCCTAGACTCTAAGCTTTTCTTACGCTCCCAGAATGACTTACTCAGTAATTCTACTTTGTTTTAAAACAGTTTTGGTTGTTGAGGTAGGAAGAAGAGGAAAGACCAACCCATTTCCAGTTCTCTTGGGCTGTGTTAAAGTTATCTTTCAGACTGCTAGTGAAGTAAGAAAGATTCTTGGTTTTTACAGCATCAGAGATGCCAGATGTATGATGAAGACAAATGTTACCTTACTTTTTTAGAGTAATGGATAAAAAGACATGCCCATTGCCCAGTGACTTTCAGATCTTCTGTAACCTTTTTAAACAAAATGGAAGAAGTTGCTTCTTGTACCCAAGGGAAGAGAAAGTTAATGAATAGAAAAGACAGAATTTACTTAGGAAAACAGTGGAATTAAGCTCTGGACAAAGCATGCATCAGTGATGCATAACGTTTTTGTTAATTGGGTCTTAACAGGTTTCTGACTCATGTGGTAATCATTGCAGAAGTGGGTCATACTAGACCATGACAGTGGCATATCCCGCAGCTATAAGAACGCTTACCTACTTGTGCATGTACACCTGAGTTTCTGCAGGCATACGTTTCTATAGCTTAATTTAGGTTCCACATACACTTCAGTGTTTAAACCTGAGCTAGACTCAAAAGAGTTTGTTTCCATTAAGAAAATGAATCTTTTATGTGGACCAAGGTCAGGTGAGTTAATTTGTTTGCTTTTATTGGGATAACTTTTCCCATTCCAATTCATCACTTAATTTTAAGTGGTTCTACTAAAATACCCATTAAAGTCCCTTACATTTCTCATAGACTAGGGCTATGACAGGTTCATGCAACTTTTTTTTTCAAAGTACAAAGGTAGCTTTTCCGGTCATCAACCTAGTCTTCCTTGTCCGTAATTTCCCAACAATGAGGGAACATTTTATATAACAGCAGTATGAACCCTAACTGCAAACAGACCAAATGAAGTTTTCATGAGAAACAAGATTAATTAAAATATGAAAATGCTCTCAACAGTGATAAACATTTCTTTTAAAAAAATACTATGACTTTTCCCCCCCTAAATTCTCCTTTTTTCTGCCCACTTCACTCTCTTCCCCACTGATGCATTTTCCAGCAACTCAAAGTCGACTCCTGCTAGTAAAGTAACTAAATGTGATGTTATCGCTCTAATTAGTGGTGACAAAAGATCAATTAATGTTATAATTAAAAACAGTGTCTAGATCTGTTGTTTGTGGTGAACAAATGTGACAATTGCTTTGTTCATTGACATCGATGTGTTGAATTTCCTCCCTAGATTTTAAGGGGATGCATTTTAGTGCTGATGTGCACATTTAACTGTGGACAGTAGAAATAAGGCAAGCATATTAGGGAAAGAATAGGGCCCCTAATGTCTAAGCTAGAGCCGTATTTTAACATACTTAACACCTTTCCTTGGTGCCTGGTACTCTATCAGCAACTTGTACTCACTGGGTCTGGAGCCTCACGCTTTTAATATTTTATCACTAAATGCTTAAGTGTTTATGTTGCAAAAAGAAAAGGAAAAAAAAATTCCCACTTGGACTCTTAGACCACATGAACAGGACAATAGAGGATAGCTATGTCATTGATGATTTTGGTTCCACCTATGGCAGTGATTTTTTAAGTTGATGGGACAGAATAGTGAGTATGTGATTTTCACAAATCTAGTTGGATTTTTTTCTGATATGGAGCAAGCTGCTTTTCATATATTGAAGCCTGGGAAAGCTATGTTACTGTAGAAAGAGTAACCGTATCTCTTTTCTGAGTTGTTGCCAAGCAGATGTAGACTTTTGGAACGTGCCCAGAAAACTTCTACAGCTGATACACTGGTGACTTGTTCTGGCTTTACTGGCACCTATTTCAATAGCAGAGGAACACGATTTCACATTGGTAGGTCACAACTGTATACATTTCTTTAGAAGCAGTTAACTATAGGTAAACCAATTGATAGAAACAAAGTGAACCCAATTTATTTTTCGAGAAGAGCAGTGAAGATATGACCAGCTTTGGTTATGTCATTTTGGACATATACCAAAAAATCAAGAAAATCTGTCTCAAAAGTTCCCTGAGAGATTAGCACTGAATGTCAAATAGGGCGATCCACTACGATGACTAAAAGAATCTCACCTTTTAACTTAATCTCATATATGGCTCATGCTCAGTGGATCTACCTGAGTAACACTTGGTTTGATTTTAAATTCTTAGATTACTGGCTTCCACTATCATGGTCTGGTATTCTTTCCGTGGTATTAATGTTGTAAAGGCTGTTAGAAATGGGGAAATAGCAACAATGTCAAGTTCACAAATTTGTCAAGAAATGAACCTTTTTTAAAATTAATTTTTATTGGAGTATAGTTACTTTGCAGTGTTGTGTTAGTTTCTTGCTATAGCAAGGTGAATCAGTGATACGTATACATATATGCACTCTTTTTTAGATTTCCTTCCCATTTAGGTCACCACAGAGCACTGAGTAGAATTCCCTGTGCTCTACAGTAGGTTCTCATTAGTAATCTATTTTATACATAGTAGTGTATATATGTCAATCCCAATCTCCCAATTCATCCCAACCGCCTTCCCCCCTAGAGACTGTCATACAGAGTGAAGTAAATCAGAAAGGGAAAAACAAATACCATATAATATCACTTATATGTGGAATCAAGAAATGAGCCTTTTCTGTAACATCAGCTCAAAACAACAGAGGTCAGTACCATCATCACAGGTAACTTAGTGGTAATTGAAATCCTGTAAACCTCAAAAGTGGTATGCTTTTGGCCTGGACAGTAAAAGGAGGAAGCTAGTTGAATCCATTGACTAACTCTGTCGCTGGCTAAAAACACAAACAAGCAGAGAAGGGAGGAACAAAGAAACAAATCTGTTCCTCTTTTAGAAGAAGTTGGAAGATGAGGAGTAATACAACACTTTAGATATGTATGTTAAAAACTTACAGCAAATCATAGATCATACTAAAGGATTACTGAAGTTTACAACATGGCTGAGGGTATAGATGTCAGATTTTCTTAACACAATAGTGAGTCTTTTGTTTCAGAATTCACTCTTGGCAAGAATCTCCCTACCACTGCGTTAATTTCCTGTCGATCTTTCATTCAGCAACAGAACTAGAGATGGGGAGCAGACACCCCCCCACTCCAGGCTTTTTAAGACTGAGCTTTGTGTAGATTAAAAAGAAGAAAGAAAAAAAGAACAAACTTTTTCCAAACAAGATGTCCATGTGCTTTCTTTAAGATCCTGTGTGTGTGCTTAAAACGATCCTTAGAAAAAGCCCTCTCCATAATTTTGAAACTCTCCTTTTTCTAAAGACTTTTATAGCCATTTTTTTCTTCCCAGCATGTGAACAAATATGTAACTGGAATAGATGTTACTTTGCTATTTACTTAGATTGTTTTAAAAGGCTAGCTGTGTGGAGGAATGAGGAAGGAAGGGAGGCGGGAGTGGCTGGGATTTATTTGTTCTGTGCTGACCTAATGAGTGCAGTTCTTAAAAAATAATAAATATTTATATGTGATCTTAATTTTTAATGAGTCTCAGAAACTGGCTGGTAAAGAAAAGTGTATGAAAAGCCATATATATTAAACTATACATATTGTAAATACGTGCATATGTACACTAGAATGTTTTAGGAGGGAAAGGACATTATTGGTCTTGTTCACTGTTGTTTCCCTAGTACCTAGAATAGTGCTTGACACATAACTGGCACTCAATAAATATCTGTTGACTTTTTCAAAAATGAATGTAAATAGGCAGCATCGTATAGTAGGATAGCATTAGATAAGAATTCAGAAGACCTGGAGTCTGCTTCTGACACTGCCATTAACAAACTATGTGAAGTTGCTTAACTTCTTAAGGGAGTCACTTAATTTCTTTGCTCCTCCATTTCTTAAAAGTTGGAAATAATAGTACCTGCCCTCCTTGCCTTTGAGGTTTTTTAAAAAATAATGATTAAATGATATCTAAGAGATACAAAAGCGCTTTGGAAACTACAGGGTGATTTAAAGATGTCTCTGTGTGTGTGTGTGTGTGTGTGTGTGTGTGTATACAGGTACAGAAAATCCTTTATCTCTTGCTTCTCAATTTCTTTTCGTAGGAAAATCAGATTATTTAAATCCTATTATGCACAGCTCTCCTCTGTTCTTCCTAAGCCTCTGTATTCCATTACCTCCAGTAAATCAGAAAAAGGTGGTGAGTCAGGCTAGAGTGGAAAGCAGGGTCTGCTGTTTTCTGATGTCCATTTTACTCTGTGGAACTCTAAAATTTGAGTGCACGTATCTCATGAAGTTTCTTACCTGTTTCAGCTTTACAAGATATAGCATAGGATGTGGAATAGCTTAGATACAACCACTTCAAGATTCTTTGATGACCAAGTTAAAATATTTATTAGTTGTTAATACTAGATTGATAATCATGAATTTAACATGGAGTCTGCCTAGATAATGAGTATCATGGAATTAGCTCTAAAGGTATTTTTTTAAAAAGTGTGTGTGTGTGTGTGTGTTAAAAATAATATGTCCTGAAGCTGCACACCTGGAAGGGAGGGAAAATAATAGAAAGTAAAAAGTAAGTAGAGTGGTATTAACAAAGAGAAAAGAGATCATCATCATCAGGACAATTGTTCTTCATTTTCGAAACTCTTCAAGGCTTCATTCATTCTCTACAGTTACTTTTTGAATTAAGATTCTTAAATTTCAGTGTCGAGTAACAATTTAGGGTGGCCATTCATCTTAACATATTGCCTTAAATTAGGAAGAAAATGGTGTGAAGGCTGCAGTAGACTTTAATAGCATGGTAGAACTTCAGATTTGGAAGCAGACTGTAATAGCATCATAGAAGTTTTAGATTTTAAGAGACCATTTAGTCCAGCTACTCTCATTTGGGTCTTTGAAGAACTGAGACCCACATGGCCCAGGCCAGGAATCTTTTGGAAGATCATGTGACCCGTTACTTTAGCATCAGGACTGTAGCCTAGGTCTTCAGATTTCCAGATTCCGACTATTCCTTCCTTTTACTCAACCACTTAACCTTCATGAAACTAAAACAATCGTATAAACCCCCCTTAGAAAAACCTTCCAAAATATTGTAAAGGTTGAATGCCTTGGCATTACATGTGCTAACAGCAGTCACTTAGGTTTACTGAGCTGGAAGCCTCACTTTCAGATTAATAAGAGTGATCTCGAATGTGCCATCACTGGCCAGACATATCCATAGATGACACATTTTAAATCTGAAAGAATATAAGTAATCTCCCCCTCACCCCACCACCACCCCCGCACTTGTTTAAATGACGGGGGCTATTGAAAACCCTCCACTGTCACTTGCATCCATGTGGCTTAAAATATATGCTGCTTATTGAAAGAGTTGTTCAACTTAAACTCAGGAGATGTATTACACCGTGTAATATGCCTGCATTTGTCCATGCATTCTTTTTGGAAACCTGATCTTATTTATGTCTGCTTTTAACAGATAGGCTAGGTTAAGTTATGTTAAACATGTTGTACCGAGGCTTGATTCACTGTGCTGCCGCCTGGCTTTCTTCCTTGATTAGCTTTAATCAAACTCTCCACATTCCATGACCTTAATAAAGCTATTTTTCCTGACAACTGAAGACTGTCTTAACAAGCATAGCTCATCTGTGCTGAAACTAAGGCTGAGTTAAGATGGGGTTTAGGTCCTCATTAAAGTCCACAGCATGGAGTATAAGAGGAAATGATGAAATGGTGCTCACTGAAACATCTCTTCTTTAAATTTAATTAGACAAATTATACGCAAACCAGTAGATGCCCTGGGAAGGGAATCAACATTAGGGCTAATAAAAAGCTTGAATAGTATAAAAGGGCTCGGGGGAGGGGCTGTAGACCCTTTCTAACACTTATGAGAGAGATAAATTAACACCAATCGCTAAACATAGAAACTAGATGAATTTAAATATTGATTTATAAATTAATTTTATGATACCGTTCTAAGTGCAAAAATGCAGTTTATGCTGAAATCTCTTTTAAAGTTTGTCCTGTGCACACATATGCACAAAGTATTTTATGACTATATACATTAAGTATACATACATATGCACTTTGTATATGAAATATTGTATACACTGGGAGACACAATTATGGTCTGACTTAGGAGTTTCTGAGAGACCTAGGTTCAAATTCTAGAAAGTTCCCCCATTTGCTCTTTGTGTGTGTGTGTGTGTGTGTGTGTGTGTGTGTGTATGTGTGTGCAAGTTACTTCACCTCTGTGAAATCCAATTTCATCATTTATAAAATGAGCGAAATGGTTCTTTTCCTGGAGAGGCTTTATAAGAATTAAGAGAAATTCAATTAGATTATATGTATAGAATGCTTGGCACAATGCCTGGCACATAATAGGTGCTCAAAAATAGGTGTCCATATTTAAAAGAAACTTCCACTTAGTTAAGGGTGGTTTCAAGTGAACTATCCTATAAATATGTGAGAATTGGATTATGAATGTAAATATTCTACACATAGTTTTATGGATCAAGGTCATTTTAAGGGAAAATGCTAGAGGACAGAAGCTCATAGATTTTGGAAAGAATGGTGACTCAAACTTAATAAGTGAATTGTTTGGAGCCTAGAGTAGCCAAATGGAGAGACACTTCAGAAAGTTGAAACACTTATTAAGTGCTGCATGCTAAGTGTCTTGTATTCCTTATTGAAGACAACTCTGCAAGGTAGGTATTATTCACCTAATTTTACGGACAAGGAAAATGAGATTCAGAAGGGCTAAGTGAGCTATGTGTTACCACGGTGGAGCTCAGGGTTGACCTGGCTCAGAGTGCTTGCTGTCTTTCTCTTCATCCTTGGATAACTTCTCAATGCACTTATTCTGTGTTGTGTTTAACCCTCAGTTCCATTGCTTTGGGACTGTGGTTCTCAGCCTTGACTGCCCTTTTAGCATCACCTGGGATGGGGTCGGGCATGAGTATTTTCTAAAGCTTTCCTGGTGATTCCTGGTGTGCAACCAAGGCGTTCGGACATGTCTACCTCAGGCATGGGTGTTTTGGTTGTCCCCAGTTTTAAGCCTAAGTGTCAGCAGTGATTTGTCAGAGTCAATTATGATCCTCCTGCTGGTTTAGAGGAAGATATATAGAAGGCCTGAAATCTTTTCTAGTTGTGATAGATGTTGCTTATGCATTAATTAGCACATAAAAATTAAATATTCCCTATTCTTACTATTAGCTCATTTTCTCTTTTTTTCTGGTTGAAAAAGGCTGAATTAAATGGAGTGAAGATTACAGCAAAAAAAAAAAAAAAAAAAAGAAAAAAAAAGAAAAAGTGATTAGGGCAACTTTTCCCCTCAAGAATGAAAGAGTAAGACCATCCTTTTCTTTACTTTTAGTAAAACGAAAATTATTTACAAAATACACTGACCTTTACCCCTACTCCCTTGAGGTGGGAAGAGTCTTTGTGGTCAGACTGATCTGTGGTCGAACCCGGGCTCTCACTTTCTAATATAGAATTAGTCATTTTAAACTCTCAGAGTCTTGGTTTCCTAATCTATAAAAGAGAAATAATTCTTAACTCATTTAGTCACTGCGAGGATGAAATGAAGAAAAACAATTTGCAGAGGCTGGCCCAGAGCCTGACCTGGGTAGCTTCTGTTGTTAGGAGACACAAGTGTCTTTGGATACTGGTCAGGTTGGGGGTTTCCAGAGAAGGCTCTGTGGGGCTGGTGGGCTCTGCAGAGCAACTGAGACCTGCAGTTGACTCTAATTGAGGATGCTTCTATTCAAAGAGATCTTTTTCTTTCACCTAAGAGATCCTGGGTATCTCTTTTACAGACCAGAAAGTAAGAAGTTAGGGTACTTCCCTGAAAGCCGGTCTGGGAGTTGGTAGCTGATAGGAATCAGTGACTCCCTAACTTGAGATTTCATAATATTCTCTCTCGTTTCAATTCTGAGTCATTGGTGCCTGCTCTGGTGGCATTGTTAATGAACTCAGATGGTTACTGGGAAGTGATCTTGTCCTTCCTTTTGCCTTCAGGCACAACTACATTGAAATTACCCCAAACAGATGTATTCCATTCTTCTTTAACAGACTATGTAATGAGCTTAACTATTAAGAAGCTCATTCTAATTTCTAACATTGATAAGCATCAGGTTAAATATATTTCTACTCCTGCCATCTTCCTTAGAGGTATAAAATTGTTTGTATACCTCTTACTTAAGGATCTTTACAAAGAAAATTTTGCTGTCTGCTAATGGGTTGAGTTTGCAGGATGTTTTGAGAACCCAGTAGAAGAGTAGCTAGCTCTCCCTGCACTTCCATGACCCGGTGAGAAGCCGGATGTTAGGCTCGACCAAACTGAATGATAACCAATAAATAGTGATAGGAATATCCAGAGAGGTAGAAGCCTTGAGACCACCTACTCCCTAAGCTTCGAATCCTTATATGACCCTGAGACAGCCGGTCAGTGGGGCTGCAAGGCTGAGATAAGTACTGAAAATTGGCCAGGGTACTTTTTTTTTTTTAAAACATAGCTCCCTCCTTTGCACCTTTCTGTACCTCTGCCCTGAAGGCTACGCAGCCTTTTACATACTGATAGCTAAGTAAAAGCAATCAGCATTCCTTACTACTGCCTACAGAAAAGACCTAAATTATTTACTGACCTCTAGGCTGTTGGTACATATCTGGCTGGTATTTTTTTGTTTGTTTGGGGGTTTCTTTTGGGGTGGGTGGGTGGAGGAAGGCCAGTGTACAGTATCTAAATTTACATTATAAAAATACAAATTTTGTTCTCCAGAATAAGAAATCATTTATAGTAGACCTGCACTGTTCCAAGGCTAATGACAAATTATCTTGTTCTTAATATGCAGGTGCCTCCCCTCCCCCCGTAGCTTTATATATGTTCTGTAAGGAAAAATGCTATTTATAAAGTAACCTGGGATGAGAATCCAGTGATAAAAGGGATAAGAACATTTTTCAGACTGCTTCTTGGAAGGTAGCGTGGGAAAGCTCATTCCAATAGGCCTCTGGGCATCCTGGCAAAGTTGGGAACAAAATTGGTAAGAATGAAGTGAAAATGGATGAAAATCCTCATTTTCTGTTAAATATAGACAGGCTAGGAATGGGGCATCCTGAATTTAGAATGAGAAAGTTCCTTGTACAAAGGAGGAAACATAATTTGACAGCAGTCCATGTGAAAACAGCCTAAGAGTGTAAGTTGACCGCAAGATTAATAGGGGCCAGCAGCGTGACAGTGTCATTCCCAAAGCTGATGCTGTGTTGGGCTGTGGTCTGACCACAGCTGGAATTTTTTGCCCAGTTTTGGGCATAAAATGTTTAAGAGGAACGCCAACAGAATGGAGATCTGGATGCTCATGGATCAGGAAATCATATCATACATAGGAGGGGCAGGTGAGGAAAGCGTGGCTATAAAGTCTGGAGGAGAGATTCCTTAGAATGACCTTAAGAACACGCTTCAATATTTAAGTGTCCTGTAGGATATTCTCTGTTGCTCTGGAAGACAGGAGTAGGAGTTTGGGGCTTTCTCTGCAGCCTTACACACACACACACTCCACATGAAAAGATGGAGACAAAAATCTGGGGGTTACCATCTTGTACTGCCTGACCCATTTTTCCAACAAATCTGCTCATCTTCCTGTGTTTCAGAATCAGTGTCTGTCACCATTTTTCACCCTGTCATCCAAACCAGAAATCAGGCATCATCTTTCACTCATCCCTTTCCCTCAGGGAGAAAAACTATTGCTTGTAAAGTCAGCACCCATGGTACCAGGCTTCAGTTTATCTCCAGTAACTCAATTGCTAATAGCTCTTGATAGGGAGGCAATAGCATTAAACTTGAGAATTTCTAAAGAGTTTTGAGCTATTTTGCTCTAAGTGACGCCAAAGGAAAAGAATACTAGCTACTTGCAGCAGAGGGAAAAATTCTATATCCTTTTGGGGGGCCAAGCTTAAGTTCTCTGTGACTCAGCACACTGACATTCTGTGTGACCCTAAATCCCTTCTGTTTCCTGATCTGCTTGTCTTGACCTGTTACACTTCCACACCAAAGTAGTTTCATTAACACTGAGATCATGCACAGGAGATAGTAGCTAACTGATGTAATTAACTGGTGTGTCAAAGGCTATTGGTTATTGCATATGCAACTGTCTTTCCTGGTGGGAAGGTACACTTTCTGCTGACATAATAGATCTGCAAAGATACCCAATTGCCAAATAATCTGCTGGGTGATGGTGAGGTGTTTGTGGTGATTCCATTTATATAGTCAGAATGGTGGGATCATTTACTCTGTTCTCCCAAAATGCAGCTGGCTGAAGGTGCTAATTGTTCAACAGCACAGAAGAGGAGAAGGCAGTTTAGTTTGGGGCCTTGGTGAGGTCTTTTCTTCTTTTTTTAAAATCTGTGCTTTTGGCATGCTAATGCACGCACTTAGTCTCTGCAAGAAATTTCCGTTTAAGAAAGAATTTAAAAACATGAAGTGCTCAATCCATATCTCCTAAACAACTAAAAAGACTGCAATTTCAAATGAGAAATTATGTTGCAAAGAAGAAAAAAGTTGTTTATTATGGCTCAAAATTTTAATCACCCAAGGGCTGTAAAGTTAAAAATAGACAATTCTGCCTTCTGTTTATGGTAAACTTGGCTGAGTCCCGGCAAATTTCAAAGCTGAACATACTGTATGTTATTTTTGCTTAATTTTAGATTCCACATTTTAAAATTATTTCTTACAAGAAGCATATTTCAGGATATAAACTTAGCCTGAAGAACGGTATTCTTGATTCCAGCCCATATTGAAACTCCTTTGAAAATAGTAAACTATGGTTTTGGGATTTTCCTATTCCCAAGAGTCCACATGGGTACCTTTCTAAGTCTTTTACATTATGAATGAACACAGGAATATGAAATCGTCAAGGTTAGTTTCTGCTATCTGGTTCCTTACTTGTGATTTTAGTTTCCTTAACAGTATAACTTGATGCAAACACGCTAACTTGCACGAAGTCTTTCACAGAGGGAGGGGTGTTTTGTTTCGGCGCTAGAGTTTCAGGTGTGGAGGCTGAAGACAGAGACGCTCTTTGGCATGCAGCAGGTGTCTGCGTGGGTGCCAGGAGCCTAAGAGAGCACCTGGGAGAGAACCTCCCAGCTGCAGCTACCAGGCGGTGCAGCTTCTCTTCTGATCCGCTCGCACCTGCCCTGAGAACCGCTCCTGTGGTGACTGTTTGGCCCAAGAGCAAGTAGGCTTGTTGACTCAACCCTCTTCATGCCTCCTGAGGGAGGAGGAACACCTGGCTTCATCTCTTTACATGACTCTTGTCGATTCTTGCCCCTGAGCTCTTCCAGAGGGCACTTCTGGACCTTTCCTCCTAAGGTTTTTAGAGCAAGCCCTTTGGGGTGACAGGAAATCTAGGGAGGGGATTTTTTTTAACCTATTACTCAATGTGGCATCAGAGAATCAAACCCTCCCCACAGAGTGAATGGCATGCTCAGTAAATATTTGCTAAATATTGTTGGGCAAACGACTGTTTACTGAAGATCAAGATTTCTGTGATGGCTCTGACAGAGGTATGTTTGTGATTCAGTTGATCGTAGCTACTGTTGAAAAATTCTTACCATGTGCTGGACACATATCTGAACACATCATGTATGTTGTTTCTGATCTTCCTAAGAACCCATTGTACAGAAGGGAAAACTAAGCTTTACTACGTTAGGAACTTGCCAGAGGACATTGAGCTGTCTAGAATTAGCTGTGTAGAATCTGTACTTAGTAAGTGCAGAATTAGCACTGATTCCATATTCTGTTCAATATGCCATTTCACCATGATTGAGAAAGGCTGTGATAACAGGACCCATGCATTGACACCAAACCTCTGAGAGGCCAAAGGCTTTGTCACAACATTCATTAAGATGCTCACGCCCTTAATCACGAGAAGATTTCCCAGGCCCCAGTCAGAACCTGTTCACGCTTAGTTTGCACACAATTTTAATAAGGTTGGTTATCTCTTTTTCAAGTACACAGCAGATTTATTTATTTAGTAATTATTTTCTGAATGCCAAACATGTGCCATGTATTCTTCTAGATACAGAGAACAAAAAAGACAGAATTCTTGCCCTTAGAGATCACATTTGCAGGTTTATACATCGCTGGTTCTCACAGTATGGTCCCCAAATCAGCATCACAAGCCTCACATGGGGACTTGTTAGAAATTCATATCCTTGATCTGAATTCTAGACCCACTGAATCAAAAACTCAGGAGTTAAGGCCCAGTAATCTGTTTTTAAGCAAACCACTGGTCTAGAAGGCTTAAAACAACGCTTTTGTGTTCCTGTGACAGGCAGCTCTGTGGAAAACTTTTGTCTCTAGATTTATCCCGATCAGTGTGTGTGTATGTGTGTGTGTGTTGAGGTCTTAACTCACCCATTCAGTGATGGGCCCTTGCTGGGCTGAGGCTTGGGGACACTCGTCCACAAGAATTTGAGCCCTGGAATTCACACGTAGCTGGATTCAGAGTCTTTCTTTGCCAGGCACTAGCCCCAAGAACTCCCGGAACTGCTAAGCCTTAGTTTTCTCATTGTGACAGTGAGGGTGATAGTAATGGGACCACACTTAGCACAGCTACTTGATACAGAGAACATGCCCAAGAACTAATTAGAATGTTTTTCTGTCTCTAGGATCTAGCACTTGGCTTGGCACAGGATAGGTGCTCAGGAAACGGTCTTGGAGAAAATAGATGGATGTTTATTTTTCCTTTGCGTTAGCCATTAGTGCAGGCTATTATTACTATTATTACTATTACTATTATTACTGCAGCTATTTAATTCCTACCCTTTGTCCATCTTTAGTGGAAGAAACCAGGATAATGAGACCTGGCATCAGAACATACCTGACGTACAAGGTCCTTTTGGAAATGTGTGTTGCCTGCCTCAGTTTAGCTGCTGCTGTTACTTAACCCTCACCGGTTTAAGTGTCACGTTGCCTTCTTCCCCTCTGGCCCTTAGCTTTGGGATATTTCAAATGCCTATAAAATTTCATTTAATTAAGGGGCTTCCATATCTGCTTGTAGATATTTTTTTTCTTGAAATGCTGGTGGCATTAATAGTAAATCTAAGAGAATCAAACCTCTGCCTGTTTTGTGCCATTTCAGCACTAAGCCAAGGAGAAAAACTCTCAAGGAAATTAATGCTTCGCTCAAGCATGGTAGGAACACGGAGCTAACACACTGCCATATAACCTGGTTTCACCGACTTTCCGAATTTTTGTTTTGCCCTTTTTATTACATGTCACATTGTATGGCTAAAACCAGAAGTGCAATTATGAGGAAGATGTTTTCTCGAAATCTGCAGAGTCTGGCCAATCAGATAACCTTTCAGTAGAAACATTATCCACCGGAGACTTAGTTGTTACTCACAGATAGATTATCTTTTAACTCCAGAGTTTCATTAGTTCACTAAGTATTACTGAGCAACTACTATGTGCCAGGCATTGTTCTAATGCTGGGGATACAGCGCTGAACAGGACAAAAATCCCTGCCCTCCAGCTTCTTGGCTTCTTTCTTTTTCACACAAGGGACTGCATGTAGGTGCCTTGGGAGTAGTGATTTGTATGCAGAATCTGAGCCTGCGGGTGGGCTGGCCATGGCAGAGGCAGTCAGATATTAATTCCCTGGATATTAGGTGACTGCTCACCTATAAGCAAGTCGAACCACTTGTAGTATTTTGCACCTGTTTTAAGTTTTATGTGTGAAGGTACGGTCAGTGTCACTGTCATCGTTTCTCTGCTCAGGCACATCGTGGTGCTTGGATTTGTGGGGTCAGGTCAGTGCTGATTTAATTCAACTCTTCTTCCTATTACTGCAAGCCCTGTGTTTAAGTTTCCTATTGCTGCTGTAACGAATTGCCACAAACTAATGGTTTAAAACAACACAAATTTATTTTCTTATGATTCTGGTGGTCGGAAGTCTGAAAACCAGTCTGGTGTCAGCAGGGCTGGTCCATCCAGGAGGCTCCAGGGGAGATCCTGTTCCTTGCTTCTTCCAGCTTCTAGACGCTGGGTTGGTGTTCCTTGGCTCACAGCTGCATCACTCCAATCTCTGCTTCCTTCCCCCGGCTCTTTGTCCTCCTGCCTGTCTTGTGCAAGGAACCTTGCGATTACATCATTGGGCCTACCTGAATAATGCAGGATAATCTCTCTACCTCAAGATCCTTAACTTGATCACCTTTTGCCATATTCACAGGACCTGGAATTAGAACGTAGCCATTTGGGGGTGTGGGTCAAGGGGGGGGGGTCATCATTATTCAGCCACCCACACCCTGTCAGAGTCCAGTGTCCCTGGGTTCATTAGCAAATAAGCCAGTTTTGTTGAGTAGTCTCTTCTGGCCTATGAAACCCAACCCAGCAGAGTACACTCTAAAATGCAAATACTGCTAATTATGCAGAGTTAATTATACTTGCTTCACTACCTGAAAACCTCCTTAAATCATTCCGGTTTCTTCTGCAAGACTCAGCTCAAAAACCCCTCCCCCAGGAAGCCTTCCTGGGCTCGTTTGACGCTCTTCATTTGTGATTCTGTGGCGCCCTGTGTTGTGTGTAAGTGACTACAGGACCACACCTTCCCTGTTGTAATTGTGTGGATTTACTTGCAGCCCACTGCCCCCCTAGCCTCTCTCCTTCCCCTAAATGGTGTGCTCTTCACAGGAAGGTACTGTGTGTCCTGGGCACATAGAAGATATTTGATAAAAGTTTCTCTTTCGATGAATGGAGATTCTCTTCTCTCATATGTTAAAAAAAATTGTTTTGTGTGTGTTTCACTTAATTTCATTTAAGGAGGTATTCACTAGAAGTTGAAAGTGGAGTGCAGCCAGCCTGGGTTGTGGAAGGACTTGGCATCATGTGGCTTGTCTAAATTGTATGTCACGGTTTTAGGACATCTGACTGTGAGTGAGTTCATGGATCTTAGGGATGCTTCTTTCCAGGTGAATGTAATCCTGAAGTTATGCACCATTCTTTCCTCTGTGTCACCAGAAATCTACCGTAAACCAGGTAGGTTCGGAATATTTGGAAATAATGATGTAAATCAAGGTGAAAGACTGAGTGAATCTTTAAATCTAAAATTAGTTTCTGTCACCAAAGAACAGATTCTGTGGCCTGGTCACTTTTAGGGTTACTCTCATTGGGAGTCAGGTTTCTGGTAATTGAGATATTTTACTTTATTTCAGTTTTCAAAAGTAACATCTTCCTGTGTGGAAAAATCTGTGAGTCCTATACAGTTGTTGTTGGAAAATCATTTTGCCTTCTTTTACAGTATCCAGGCTGATTTTTTTCTTCTCTGTAAGTGGACCTTGGGCTTTCTGTGTGGCTGGAAAGCATGTAATTTTCATTTTTGTTTCACGTAGTGGTGCTTAATGATACCATGTGAAGTTTTACGGTCCCAGCTGCACCGAAGTGTGTGCCCTGAAATTTCAGTTGGATTAAGAACATACCTTGATGTGAGGGCTGAAACTGGAGAAATGGGAGAACACAGGGTTGGATCTATATATGTTGCAGTTAATATTGATGAGTGGGCAAAAGTCCAACGTTATCCTAGGGGGCTTGGCTAATGTTCATTGTAAACCAGTGCAAGGGAGTCCTTCCCCTGCAGGTGTGAATAGTTTAATTTAGTAGGTGGATTAGGAAGAACAAGGGGTGTTTTCTTGTGTTCCAGTTTACATGACACGTTGACCGTCAACCAGCTGCATGAGGTATAGCTCGTCACTGAGTGGCGGTAACAGATAGACCTTGAGACGCTGCTAACCCGTCTTGATATCTCAAGGATCTAGCGTCATGCCTGGTACACAGTAGGCACTCATGAGCGTTTGTGAAATGAATAGAAGAACGAAGGAATGGTCTCTGAGGCAAGGCCCCTTAAAAATACTGGCCTCTGTTTGTCTCTCTAGCCCTGTTACTACTGCCCACCTTCAGTATATTATTTGTATTTATAGCTTGTTAAATATTCCACATTCTTTCTTGCCTTTGGACCTCTGTACCTGTCATTCCCTCTGCCTCTAACCCCACCCTCCCTATCGCCTTAGTTTGGCTAATTCCTGCAAGAACTTTATGACTTGGCGCCTCCTAGAAGACTTTTAGAAGGCATCATTGCCGGTATCGAGGTGAACCTTTGGATAACAACAGGAAGACACTGACGAGTGGAACTGTTGAAATCTGTGTCTGAGCCTTCTTTTCGGGAGCACGCGGAACACTGTCAGGTGTGGAATCGTTTGGATTACATCTCCCAAACTCTACTTTATTGGTACTTTCCATTTTGGAATGGGCGAAACATGAGTCTGTAATAACAGGAACAGAAGTCAAGTTAGCAGCAGGTTCTACTGTGTTTACAGAGCATCAGTATCAGGGTACAGAGGACGATGGAGAACCATTGATGAATTACCTGTAGTCTGACTGATACCAAAGGGACTAAGTAGGCAAGAAGAAGTTGAGAAACTGAACCATTCCCTTTCTAATGAAATTTAGAAAGTTGCGTGCATAGTAGGTGCTCAGCCAACATTCGCTGAGGATGGAAGAATAAATAAATCAAGTTACTTTTTTCCTTTTTTGGGCATTATGTTAAGATTAAAAAAAAAATCCTTAGATAGTCTCTTCCACTCCGCTCCTTTTTGCACACATAGCCCTAACCTCAGTCTATACTTAGTGCTTTTGCTAAAACTGACTCATCTTGTTTCTGATTGCCTTCGTGATATGAGACTCCGGTATCCATGGGAATGGTGTAAGGCTGTATTGCTTTCATGCTTAGAAAAATGTAAACCAGAAGGGCCAGCTGTTGGTACCAGTACCAACTAATTCCTGAGAGCTATAGGGCAATCTCATTCTTACATTCTTAAGGCAGTGTGGAAAACAGTGTAATCTCTTGGGAAACTAATCAGCTTTTGTGACAGATAGAAGTGATTCAAATCTTGTGTCTGCTTCTGACAGGCTGTGTGACTTTGGGCAAGCTGTTTAACCTCTCTGAGTTTCTTCACCTCTGTTTTTTCTGTTTTGTAAAATGGGCGGGGTGGGGGGACCCTATTAACTAACAGGGTTGTTTGACAATTAGAAATGATTTTGTAAGTGTCCTAGTCTATATTCGATGTCCAGTAAATGGTAGATATTAAGACTACTATTACTGCTATGAACCAGGTTGGCTACAGGCCCTCCAGAGTTGCAGTGAGGACAAGGTTAGAGGTAACCACCAGGATCAGGGTGGGACAGCTGAGTTACATTTAAACAGTCTCTCTGTGTGTGCGACGGAGATTGTCTTATTTTCCTCTGGGGAGAATTCAGGTTGGTTTAAGAAAGGAACTGACAGTGTCTTCCTTATGTTCTGGGTGTTTCAAAGATGGCTAGAAATTGGTACTAGTTGCTAAGGAAGAACTTTAAAAAATATAGATGTGAGGAGACAAGGTGGTGTCGAGGCAAGAGCACGGACCCGTGTTCCCTGGGCCTCAGCTCTGCGCTCTCTGCCGCGTCCCTTTCTCTCGCTGTGCTCTTCATGTCTTCCCCGGGAGTGAGCACACTGGACCAGACAATTATCCTGGCCCAAGCAGGTGCTTCTTCCTGACTGGGAGTTAGTATGGGTGGCCCCAGCTGGGCTGGTTTTATTGTTCCAAAAAGTGTCAGCAGAGAAATGGCTGGACGTTGGAGTGTCCTTTGTGGTTTGACATTTTGGGGAACCCTTTAACGGTACAGTGTACCTGGCCAAAAAGTCTTCCAGCTGAGAAATTCTGTGAGTTGAAACGCTTCAAATAAATGTCAACCAGGAAGGGATCGTCAGGGTAAATTAAAAAATTCTCATCTGTCTCGGCGGTAGCAACCGCTCAGACCGCTGGACTTCTTCGGGGTATTGACAACGCTTGTCTTTGAATGGGGCATGAATTTCCCAGCTTCCTAGGAGCAACAACAACAACCGTTCCCCCAACAAACCCCAGGGTGTCTGAAGCGCCTGCTCTCTTCTCGAAGAGCCAATCGAATATCCTTCTGTGGGCTCAAGAGCTATCAGCAGTATTGAACAATTAGACTGGAAGGAAGGGTTGTGAACAGTGGTTCCCTAAAGGCTTGGAAATTAACAAAGGCCATATTAGTCAGTCCCGGGAGGAGGGGGATGAAGAGAATGGGGGCTGGGAGGAACAATTCAGAAGTGGAGAGGGTGATTGGAGGGGTTTGTTTCCCAGATAGTTTTCAAAGAAAAGAGATTTGTGTAGTTTGCTGTGGGGCTGAGAAAGCAGTGCAAAACCAGTTGATGTTCTTTTTTGTCCAACAATTACTTTTCTCTGGCACGTTTTTTTTTAGGCTAACAAAGTGTCTTCCTTCCTTTTTCATGGTCATTGATAGCAAGAGCTTAAGGGCTTTCTGCTTCCCAGGGCTCAGGGTAGGGTAGAGAGAAGGACACACATAAGAGGGAGATGACGTTTTGCAAAATTTCGTGAATTTTGTCACAGACAAGGAAAAACCATCCAGTGCATAGGGAAGGCTCAGGTTTTCATTTCGGTCTGGGGGTGATTGATTTCTTTCTTTCACGGGGCTGATGGAGGAGGTCAGTGTCTTAGAAAGGGGAAGAAGCCAGGGAGAGGAGAAAAGAAAGAAGGAGATTTATGACCTTCTGGATCCCAGCTTTTATGTCACGTAACCATTCCGAATACTGGAAGTTCATGACACCCTGAGAAACAGCCCTGGAACTCGGAGCAGTGATCTGCATGCAAAGGTGAAATTAAACAGTCCAACAACTGCTTTGATTGAGAGTCACATACAGTCCTCTTCTAGATCCCGAGTGCTGCTTCTCTTTAGTTTGCCCCCTCAGCACGGATTCTGGTGTTTCATGGAGTTATGAGACAGACCACCCAGGGCCACTCACGTTATACGGAGGATGGTTGACGAGGTGCTTAGAGAGGAATTATTTCAGCAGTGGGACTTTTCCATTATTCTTTCTGTAATCAGCCCTCTGCACTCAGCACATGGAAACCTTCGCATCTGTCACCAAGAACACTAAACTGATAAGGTGTTGCTCAGAGAGCCCCTACCCTGGTCCCATCCCCTGAGATAACAGTAGAAGATCCTAAAAAGTGTCAGGATCTTCCATTTTTATTCCATATGGCTCCTTAGGTAACATGACCCAATGTGGCCATTAAATGACCCTGCTTACACTTGGATGACTCGGTACAAAGCAAATTTATGGTTGTTTATTCTCTCCTCCTATCAGCTATTAGTGCCTAATCATATGGTCTATCGATCATGAGATTAATCGCCTGCTCAAAGAGGCAGCAGGTCTTGTGGAATGCTGCACTGCGCCAGACTGAACTTCAACCTTTTATACAAACTGGAGGAGTCAAAATCATCATTCACTGCCTGAAGCCCCTGGTCCCTGGGCCTCCTGAACCCCAGGAGGTAAATCCCTGCTTTTTCAAACCGTGTACTTTGCACTTCCTTTCCTATGTAAAACTTCACCTCATTGATTCAGTCAGGCACTTGTAAATAAAATCCTTACATCCTATAAGTAATGACCTAAGCTGAAAATATGTGGGCTCTATTATACAAAGCCCCATAGTAATGCCATAATTAAAGGTCTGTCAGTATTTCTATTGGAAATTCTCGTTCTGGAAGATTTATAACTGGACCATTAAAGTTTTCTTGGGCTAAGACTTTCCACCAGTGTCATGATCTGAGACCTTTTTTTTTTTTTTTTTTTTCTTTTTGGGGAATATGTTTCTTTAAAGATATCAATAATAAAGCCCAGAAACATTATGCCATAGTAGTCCATACCTACCAAGGTTGGACACTTTAAAATTTGAGCACGGCATCCCCTAAAGTGGCTTCTGTTCCTCTTCTCTGTGTTCTCATTGCAGTTTTTTGAGAACAGAGCATCGTTATGTTATCCTGTTTGTGCTGTATTGTAATGTTTGTTTCCTGGCCTGTGTCTCCTACTCTAAGGAGAGTGAGGGCAGGGACCTTACATCATTTGTCTTTCTAGCCCTTTTACTGGAGAGCCGAACTGGGTAAGCTGGGTTTGTTCAGTAACTGCCTTTAAGGATGGGAATCGGGAAACTTCCTTTCCAGTCCTGACACAGTCATTTAAGGTGGGGAGTAGATTCAGGCCGTGAGTGTAGGCAAGTCACTTGGCTTCTCTGAAAACAAGTTTCCTGATCAATGAAATGGGTGTATTGCGTTCAGGGCTGGTGAATTGGTATTCTGTGAGTTGAATGCTGCCAGCCCAGTTTTCAGACATTTGAATCTGAACGCCTTTAGATGGAATCTGGGCTTTCTAGTCTGCCATAATCCCCGCCGTCCCCTGTTGTATTATATTGTATCAGCAGCCTGCTTTAACCATTTGCCTGTATGGCCTGTGTTTACGATTCCTTGTAGTTACAGATTTATAATGGGGTCTTCTGTTTTGTTGTTACAGTAAGGGTCGAAATCTGAGATTCAGGGATGCCTTTGACTGTAATTTTAATTCTCTAACTTCCTTTATCAGCAAGAACCTCAACTGCTATTTTTCATTTCATTTTGGAAAACTTTTGTTTTCCAGACAAACTGCATTGGTTAATAATTAATTTGCTTTCCCATTTTTAAAGCACACGGTCATCTGTAACTGAGCACGCAGATACACACGAGCTGAGAGTATGAAATCGTTTTTGTGTGATGAGTTGGGTGCTGTTTTAGCAAGCTTGTGCCGTTGTTTTGTGGATAAGCATATAGTTTCTATTTGAGGTTTTGATATACTAAAAATAGCTCCTAGATCTTCCTGCCTTTTTAGACACATGAGGGTCCAAGGACTCCAGCTGAATGCTTAGCTTATTCTTTTGTGAGTTTCTGGGCTACCCTTGTCCTCAGAGCTTCAAGTAACTTGTTTGTCTCCGTATGCAGTCCACGTCTTAATTGTCTCATTACGGGTCAGCCTAGAGAAGTCTCTGTAAAACCTGTCTTTTATATTCCATAAGAGGAAAAGAGCTTCCTCATATGAGTTTACCCAAAGGCCCTCGTTTCCATTTTCTCCCTTTAGTCAAGAGCATTTTAGAAGATTTGTCAGAAGGAGAGGGAGACAGTTTGATACTTGACTCCCAAGCTAAGGAGAATCGTTTCTTTCATCTCAGCTGAGGCTGTTGTTGAATATTGAAGGTTGAGAATTTAAAAGCACACATTTAAATAGAGCAAGTTAAAGATCTATAGCATAGAAGTAACCTGCATGCAAACCAATCTTGAGGCTTGACCTTTGGCACTTAAAGTGGTCAACATCACGCAAAAGTAAGGGGCTTTGGAAGATAGCAACCTGGTTTAAGCAGATCACCATGTGGATACTATTAACAAGAAGAGGCAGTGTCTGCATTATGGCTAAGAGCTTAGAGTCTGGGGTTCCACTAATTTAGGTTTAGTTCTGTCTTGGTTCCTTATCAATTCTCACTTTGGAGAGGTTACTTAAAGCTCCATAAGCCTCAGTTTCCTCATGTGTAAAATGGGGATAATAATAGCTTGTTGTGAGGAGTAAATGAGAGTAATTCACATGAAGGATTTATACTGTTCGTCACAGAATAAACAATACTAATTATCATTATTAGCTAAGACATAATTAAAATATATTTCTCAGCTTTGAGTTGTTCTTTTTAAGAGGTTAAAGATATGCTTTCTTAAGAGTGTTCATACACGCTGGATCACCTACCTACATTTCCAGGAAATCATATGCTTCAGCAGTCCAAATGTGCCACGCTTTCAGTTTTTTCATGATGTTCGACCTTAAAAATCTAAAGTTGAAATCTTCTCCGTTACATTTTCTTTTCCCTCCAGATCAATCCAAATTCAAGTTTCATTGCACAAGTTTCATGGACCCTTATTAGCATTAATTACTGTCGGTGTGCTGGTGAGAGTCCTAAAGTGAGTGCATTAAGATTTAAAACCCTTGAGAAAACTTTAAACCCTCACCGACTGAGAGAGCTGGAAGGGACCTAAGCGACCCTCTCCTCTAAGCCCCATTTTACAGATAAGGAATGTGTATTCTACAAGGTAAAATAGGTTTTGAACAGGGACTGTCCTACCTAATGGCTTTTTAATTTGTACTCTCCCTGGAATCTGCACTCATTTGCCATGTTATGATTATGTTCTTATTGTGGGGATTGTATGTATTTATTAGAGGCCACTGAGATGTAGCACTGGGCATTACTTCTGTGGCAAAGGCATGGGGGTAGTAATCATTAGTAATGGATTCCATTATTTGGGAGAGCATTTTACTGACTAGAGAGAATTCATTGCGTTGATCCATCGTGCCACATTTGATTTATACCAGGTAGTCTAAAATGATACTCTCTAAACCGGGAGGCTGAAAAATTGTCCCGTCTTGGCAGTTATCCCATCAGTAAGACCTTCCTTTTACTACTGAAAATACATAGTTTTGTTGAAAGAAACCTTTTCACCGGTCCCCAGTGCCCTGAATGTGTTTAAATCCCTCACTACTGAAATAGGAGGATTACTACTGCTATCATTGTTCTAAAACAAACTTCCTTTTGGACGATAACAGCAGCGGGTAAGTCAGATGTTGAAGAAAGTACCAGCTTAACTTCAGTTTGCTTTAAAAGGGCTTCCTCTTTAATTGACAAGTGTCATGTGTAATAGAGCATGGCAACTCACATAGAAAACCATGGGCCGGGCTTCCTGCTGGGGTTGGAGTTCTTAATGAACATACAAACTGAATACACTGAGGCAAAAAATTAAAGCGCCCCAACTGTGGGCCATTCATTCTGTTCATCCTGTGGCCAATGTGGTGATTAGCCCCAGCCACACCGATGGCCAGAGAGACCCGTGTTGGTCATGCGGCTGTTTGGTAGCTGTGAGCTAGGGTGACTGTAGTTTTTCCTAGTGACATTTTGAATAACAGCACAGATCCTAGTGTCATATCTAAGGAATAAATATATATTTTTTGTTCTTTTTTTTTTTTTTTTTTTTTTTTTTTAACATATAGGCTCTTTTTGGCATATACCTCTTCACAGAGTGGTGGTTTTCTGGAGCTCTGGCCCACTTGCTAACACTTTGAAGTTCCCTCACTTAGTAATTCCCTTTTCCTTCCCTTCACTCCCCAAAAGAGAACAGAGCCGATTTTTCAGAGGTGATGTTTACAACAGTTCAACACACTCGAATAAGCACTTAGAATAATGTCAATAGAGGAAGGGAAAAAAAAGGGCGTATTATTATCAAATTAAGTAATGGATGGGCAGTGATATTTTATTTATTAAAGCTCGTCGGAGTACCATTGGAAACAGAGGACGTTGGTTCTGAAGTGCACAGATTAGAAAGGAATGTTGAGTTTGGAAACGTGGCAGCCTGCAGCACTGTGTATGGTTTAAATTAAACCTTTTTTTGGAAAGCAGAATTGCTCTAGGCCACATTTAAGGGAAAAGCTACAGCAGAGTGAGCTGGCTGTGGTTTTTCTTTTACTCTGTAACCGGCCCACTTTCCCTTGTTTTAACACAGAAAAAAGACTTCGGACTCCTTCAGACCAACCACATAGCTTCTCTGCTGACCACAAAAAGGAAGCTTTGCATAGAAGCCATAGGATTAATACCCACTGTCTCTTAACCCAACAGAGTGTGAAAACTTTTATAAGGGATTTCTCTGGGCAGGCTGACACTGTAGTTGGACTTGAAGCATTTTAAATCAAGAGCAACTTTGAATTGCATTATGCCACAGTGCTCTGTAAATTGTTACGTGCGATCTCACTGTTAAAAGTTATTTACATGAGTCCCCAGGTTTCAGAGGGATAAACCACTAACAGCTTTGTGTATCTTGAGAAAGAAATACAAGGAGAATTAAAGACAGACCTATGCCAAATTATCTCAGCGTAGGTAGATCACAGTCAATCAGATTTTATCGTTCCTGGGCAAATGGAGACAGTTGGCTCTTGGTGGAAAAGCCTTTTAATCTTTGAAAATAATAAGATTAAGATTGTGGATTCTATTAAGTCACTTGATCAGCTTTATTAAGTCATCACATTATTTTTCAACTAGGTGAGAAAGCTTCCTTTTAATAGATGTGCATCTTTCTGAAATAATTTGTGCGTTGCAGAGGTGTTATTTAATATGCTGACCCGCCCAGGGATTATAAATGGCTGTTTCTGTGTCCTGAGTGTTCATTTTAATGATTGGAATCTCACCACCCTGATTAACTAATCATGTGTTTGCACAAAGCCACTGTGAAATGACCAAACAAACAAAAACAAAACAAGAAAACCCTTGTGTGTGTGTATTTCTGTTTATAGAAATTTATAATCAATTCCTAATCAATTCCAATTTATGTCGGTTCCTAGGATTGATACATTTTAAAAGAAGTCATTTGCATTTACCTTTTGCCGTGCTGAATTAAACAACTTTTCACAGGTGCACTGTATCAGCAGTCTGGTTTCTGTTCAACAGAGAATCTCAATCAAAAGAATTGATTTGAAAAGTTGCAGGGAAAAACCGGCATACATGTTTCGGGACTGTGGTCTTTACAGTAACCACTGAGTTAATCTTGGGTGACGGAGTGTCATGAGAGGGGTTTCTTTGCTGTCATTAGAGAAATTGGTCTGTGTAACACTTCCTGTGTGTGAAGAAATGCAGTTGTCATCTTGCCTAGACCATTAGAACAGTATTTAAATACTTCCAGTTGTGAGGAGCCTTACATTTATGGTGGTTATTTTCCCAGGTGTCTTAGCAGCAGCTGTTTTGTGCTTTCCTGAACTTAATAGTGGAAGAATGTGGGAAAGAAATGGCGTACTTTCTGGGTAAAATATTTTACCACCCTGGAGTAGCTGCATCTTGATCTTCTTTCATCTGGGTAGAATTCTACTGTAACTAATTGAATCCATTGATCACTGTCTTGTTTTTTTTCCATCTTCTTCTCAGAGGATTCATTTCATAGGGGTCTATACATCAGTCAAGAAAATGACTACAGAGGAATTACCAAGACTGGTAATAAAGGTAATTTAACCTGGTATAATATATTTTTTTAAGGCAAAACACTCTTAATTGTCCTTTCCCTGGTGAGAGTTAGCTTCTTAATTAGGCTCTGTTGGAAAACAAGTCAAAATAGGACACTGACCAGTACTTTCAGAGAGGGAGAGAAAAGAGGGACGAAAAGGCATCGATCTTGGAATTAGATGACCTGGTTTCGAGGCCTGTCTATACCAGGGCTTTTCAAACTTTAATGTGCGTATGAATCAACTGGGGAGGTTGTTAAACTGCAGATTCAGACTCAGTGGGCCTGTGGTACTCCCTGATATTCTGCAAGTTTCTCTGCAAGGTTCTGACAAGCTTCCCGGGATGTCCATGCGGTCGGACCCCAGACCACACCCCAAATGCCAAGTATCCGTTAGAGCACGTAACTAACTTTGTGGTTTTGGATACACCATTTAACGACTGCATCTCTGCTTCCTAATCTCTAAAATAGGGAGGTTAATCTTTGCTCTCCCTACCTCATCAGGTTGTTATGAGAATCAAATGAGATAATGTAGATGAAATTTTAAAAGGCTACACAAGTATAAGACACCAAGGATCTTTGTTTATAGATAAAGACATTCTTTGAATACCTTTCCTCGAATCACTGTGAGCTGCTCTGTGATGGGAAGCGCCCTGAATTGTGAGAGAGACTGGAATCCTTCCTTCCCTAGCATCTACTCTGTGCTGCCTTTGGCCAAATCAGTTCACCCTTCTGGTCTCTCATTGTCTCATCCTTAAAATAAGGGCTTGGCCTGGATTAGTGGATCTCAAAGTGTGGTCGCAAGACCAGCAGCGTTGGCGTCACTTGGAAACTTTCTAGAAATGCAGATTTCCAGTGTGAATTTTGTGTCATCTCCTGTCTCACAGGCGGAGAAGAATTGGGAGTTCCCCAAGGTGTTCACTGAGCATCTGGAAAGGAGGGATGAACAGCCGGGGGTTTAAGCCTCACCTCCCTGGAGGTCAGAATAGATTATTACTGCATTGACTTATACCTTTCTAGCTAATCCCAGCTTTGGGGCTGCTTCAGTGGCCCATGAAAGCTGATTGAGACAGAGCAGAACGTGCAGCCCCGGGAGGTTCTCGTCCATCCTCCTCTTTCCCCTCCTGCTCCCCTGATGGTTGTCAGCCTAACCCAGCACCATCTTCTATTTTTCAGACTTTTCGAGCACTTTCACAAAGGTGATCGCAGTCTATTTATGTAGGGTAGCTTGGCGTGAGATGAGAACTGAGAGTAAAATACATGATTTTCTTAAATTCATTTACAGTTAGACTTCACATACCTGCAGTTTTGGGTTTTTTGTTTGTTTGTTTTTACGTTTGGAAATACATCTGAAAATTACAACAAAAGCATTAACCGGCCTCCAGTTATCCAAAGTAGATTTTATCAAGTTCAAGCACTAAAGCTCATGATCTTTACGCTCAGCAGGGACCCTCAGTGAAGCCTAGCAACGTCTACACAAGTCTGATTTTTTTTTTACTCCACAGCAGCAAATAAAGCCATAATGGGCAGCTGCTTGAGTCTGGAGAGTAGAAACAAACAAGAGGTGTTAGCTGGCAGCTGAGCAGTGAGGAGAGACTTGGAGATACTGTCAAAAGTAGAGCAGGTAGGAGGGCAAGATAGATAGTAGCTTGAGCCCCTCTCTCTATGTGTATATAGGTATACACATGTATACATATATGTATTTCTGTGTGCACTATAATAAGTATATATATATAGTGCATATGAGTATACCTGTGTGCATATATATATAAATAAGTATATATGGTATACAAATGTGTATATACGTATAAATATTGTGTTGGCCAAAAAGTTCGTTCAGGTTTTTCCATTACATCTTACGAAAAACCTGAACGAACTTTTTGGCCAACCCAATATTTGCATTTTTTTTTTTTAATATATGCACACACACATATATTCTATATACTAATATTCCCAAGTAGTTCTTTGGGTATTTACTGTAATGGAATACTGATGTAACTCACGTTCTTAATATCTTCAGGAACTTAAGTTTCTGTATGTAAGAATATCAGTTACCAATTACAGAAGGTTTCTCTTTAAAATAAGTTAATGTAGAAAACAAATAGTCGTTAAGGAGATAAATGTGAGCCCTTTGCCAGTTCATAAAATCATGGACATCTGCAATTATGAAGACCCTTATAGATCATTTTATCCAGTGGTTTCAGATTTTCTTTAAACAGAGATCTTTTCTTCAGAACTAAATTCATGGGGAAGTGTGCTCTCTCTCTCTCTCCCCCCATATATATATATATATACATATACACACATATATATGTGTGTGTATATATATATATATATATATATATATATATAATTGAAAAAGTGTGTGGGTACTGGGTCTCTCTTGGCTTTGGCCTTTCTATTCTTCCTTCCAGAAGCAGCTTCTGTTGGAATTGACCCCTAGGGCAAGGAATCACCTGGGAAACTTGTTATATGCATATTATGATTCTGTAAGTCAAGGGTAGGGCTTGAGACTCTGCATTTTTAAATTAACTCCGGAGGTGTTAAACATAACACTGACCGCAATTTGAGTAGCAAGTCCCTGGGGGATCTGTGTAGACTGAAATCCTTCAACCTCTTCATTTTATAAATGTGAAAAGAAAGACTTGGACTTAATAATGCGTTGCCAAAAGCCACATGCCTAGTGAGGGTCTTCTGATTTCTGGTAGGTCCTCTGTTCTGTATCCTGCCTGGAAGGAATGGCTGTGTCCTACCCCTTCTGGCTGAATGAGGTAGCCCAGTACCAGGGTTCCATTGGCTCTACCAGGGCCCTGCACAAACTTATCATCACTATAGACGATGCTGGGAATGCGTTCTCTTCCAGTCTACTCTCTGGCCCATGGAAAAGCAGTACTTTGAATCAGACCCCATTTAGGGTGGAACATTCTGATTAGCCAGCAAGGGCTGTTAGGCCGGTTGCCGTGGTGTCTGCTGCCACAGCAGAATGGATAAGCAGTCCTCAGCCCCCCCCAACACAATCCATAAAACTCTTTCAACTCCCCCCCCCCTTTTTTTTTTGCATGATGTCTAGTGTTTGCAAATGGAAATGGCTGAGGAAAAACAGAGTGAAAGTTTATATAAAATATTTATACCTTAAAGATCTTTTATCTTGTGTCACTCAAGAGATAGAGAAGTGAAAAATGTATTGGGAGTACATTATCAAGAGTACATTATAAATTTAAATCTCAGATTGAATAATACCAGCTGCTAATGTGTGGAGCTTTGGAAATGAGTCACTTTTGAATCTTGAGAGTTTACTGTACCAGGGCAGTTATACTTAAGAAGGAAATGCCTTTTGAAAAAGAATTCTATACCGGAATCAAGACTGATACTAATGGGTATTAAAAATCAAATATTTGACATAATATTCGTGTTAGAATGTACTTACATAGGAATGAGATGTAGGATCTGAGAAAGTTTATGGAACGTTTCTCAAAAAAATCAGGTATTTTTGGTTTCATCTTTGTGAAGCAATGTAACCTGTGGTTAATAGTATGTGTCTTAGAGTCAGGGAGACTTAGATTCAAATTCTCTATCCACTGTTTGTTAGCTATATGATTTTTGGATCAGTTGTTTTCTCTGAGACTCACTTTCTTTATTTTAAAAATAAAGGTAATAGTGCTACCTAATATGTGTGGTTTTTTTTTTTTTTTTCAGGATTAAGTGGCATTGTTATTTGTACAGCGCACTTAGCCCATTGCCTAGACTCAGTAAAGTCCCAGTGAATAGTATTATTATCATTATTATCACCATCATATTGTCTTTAGCCCTAACTAATAGTATATTGCTCTATGGTGACACAGTGTTTTTCTCCCCTCTGTGTAGGTGTGCTTTGAAAGCAAAACCAAAATTGGTGTGCCTGTTGAAAAAGTTAGTAGTTGGAAAAAGAAAATGTATTTTCCTAAGTGAGACCGTGATTGTCTATGCCAGATATCTGGATTCTAGGCAGCAAAAAAAGAACCATTTTGTTATAATGGAACTTTGTTTCTGTGGTGCATAGTATATATTGTTGTATGCTGTGTGCTAGGGTCTCACATTCAGACTCCTGAAGCAGCAGGAGGAATGAAGTAGGCTGTGGGCAGAGAGCACCCAAGTCCCACTGAAAGCCAGTGAGTCCCATTGAAAGGCCCCTTAGCTTGAGTCAGTTGGTGTTGGGTGAAAACCTGGGTGCAGTGCCCCAATTATTACTATTATTATTTTAAGAATCCGTGGAAATCCACATTTTCATGTGAATCAAAGGATGTTTTAAATACTGACAGCTATGTCTTTGAGAATGCTGTTGGCTGCAAGAAACAAAAAATAAGTGGTCTCAACAGTGGTCTCAACACAGATTTATTTTTCTTACGGAGCGATAAGTTCAGAGGCAATAGCTAATGTGGGTTTATTTGCTCACTGATGCCAACAAGAGTCCCGGCACTTTCCATTTTTATGCTCTGACATGCTTCATTTGTTGACTCATTTTGTAATTCTTGTCATGTTACAGTTGCCATATGTATGTTCGAGGGAGGAGGATGAGGAGATGGGTCATGCTAGCCTAATTTGTTCCATTTATCAGGGAAGGAGAAACTGCCCCAGAAGCGACACAGGTGGCCTCTCCTTATTCACTGGTTAAAACTGGATCACTCGCTGCAAGGAAATTTGGGGAAGCGAGTGTACAGCTTGCCAGTCCCTGCAGTGGGCAGCGAGGAGGAGGTTATAAATGGCTGTGGTGTTTGCCAGGGCACAGTGCCTGCCCCAGCACCCAGCTCAGCAGGAAGCCCAGCTGCAGGGCCTGGAGACCCCTCGGCCTCCAGTGTGTATCCGAAATCTCCAGATTTGAGCATTGTGAAGGGAAAGTATCATTTGGGGGAAGGCCAGGGCTTTATTTTTTAATTCAGTGGTTTTGCATTGTATGAGATAGGTCATTGCTAGCAATGAGGAAACTGCTGAGGGAACAAGAATTTATTTAATTTTTAGAAAAGTTTATCTGGAGTTTTAGTAGAGGAGTTAGAAAAGAACATACCATTTAGTGTTATTTCTGGACGACTACTACATTACAATAAAATATGTAAATTGCCCTATACATAGTCTTTTTAATTTATGGATAAACTATATTTGTCTTTAATTGTTTTTATTCTAAAACAAGTATATGCTTTATAAGTCATTCTAATCTGATTTTGATAACCTTTATCAAAAAGAAATCTTTTCTGCCTTTTTATTTATCTGTATATTTAACTTAAACACCGGGAAGCTCTTCCAAAATGCTTTATAAAAGCAGCCATTTTAAGCTGATTAAAAGCATGTTTGATATGTATGGATGTAGTTGAAATGCTACCAAACCAAGTGTATATTTAGCTAATTAAACTCAAGAATTATGGAAGTTTAAGATTAAGAACTCTTAATCACAGGTAAGCATACACTAAGGAAAATCAAATCTGTTTGACTCCAGCCAATCGAATCTTTTGTAATATTTTGGCTTACACTTTTTTGCAGCTTTACTGCTGAGTTAGCTGTCCTCTAATGTCCCTGACAAATTTGGGAAGCCACCGTGTGTACATAAATTGAGAGAAAATATTTCTGCCAATTCGATCCCGATCGCCTCTTCTCAGGGTTATAAAATTTGGGTTTTCATGACCCCAATGTTAATTAAAAAAGAAAAGAAAAGAAAAAAACCCAAACAAAGCAACTCCTGATAGTCTGAAGGGTTACTCGTCATTGTAGGAGGGTATTGTAGAGTCTGGGGACTGTGAATTGGCCACCTACTGAGTAACTAGAAGCATGGAAACCAAACTTTACAGCTTTCATATAATTCCAGTGTCTAATCACTTTGTCAGACCCAGCAAGTCAGAGAAATCTCTAATAATACTAGGATAATTAAATACTTCAGTAACCATAAGCTCTAAGATAAAAGGCAAAACTTTTTTATTAGGGAAACTTATGCTGAGACAACCTTTTAGAATGATTTAAAGGGGTCAATAGATAGGTGAACCAGTCCACTATAAATAATATGTTTAAGATTAAAAATATTGCCCAGATGCTATATCAAAATCTACTTTAGAGTGAAGTTGTAATGAGGGACTGTTTTATTTTATTTTTAGAATGGATTTTCTTTTCTTTTTTTCTTTTTTTTTGGCCCTGCCACGCTGCTTGCAGGATCTTAGTTCCCCCACCAGGGATTGAACCCTGGCCCTCGGCAGTGAAAGCGCAGAGTCCTAACCACTGGACCGCCAGGGAATCCCCAATGAGGGACTATTTTAGAGACAAGGAAAAGAATAGGAGACTTCTTTGTATGGGAAAATATAGTGCACTTCTGTTTAGTATATACCTATCATGTGAGAGATTCTGTGCCAGATGCATTAAACTTATTATCTACTCCTCAGATCAATCATAGATTGGGTATTGTGACCTGTGTTTCCTTGATGAAGATACCAAAGCTCTGAGTCCTCCAAGTGACTCACTTGCTTGAGGTACACAGAACATTCTGGAGTTGAGCTTTGAACCCAGCTCTGTGTTCCACACTCATTCTCATCCCCCTTCATCAGAAGTTCCACCTACATTGGGCGAGTGAGGAGACAAATAGCAGATGGACTTAAATGTGGGTTAATGTACTTAGCAAAGGAACAATCCAAACTACTTATAGGATATGGGCTCTTAGCTACAAAGTACACGTCATGAAGGGAACCTGGGGCCACTGTGTAGGCTGTCACTCAAGCTGACTGCTGCCCATCCCCTAAAGGCAGTCAATCCAGGAACATTTGTTGAGCACTTACTTTGCGTGGAGATAGAAAGAAAATGTTCTTGCACTTGAAAAACTTACATCTTTTCTCATAAGACTTTTCTAATGTTGCTGTAGTGAGAAAAGTTCCCTGTAAAAGCTCTCTAAACAACACATGGGTCTGTATATGGAGAGGAGAGATAAGGGTACCCTCCGTCAGGGCCATGTACTGATTTGGAGTGTGTTTCGGAAATGAAGACTAGAAGTTAGAATAAGTTTACTTTGATCTAAAGGAGGCATTTTCTTAGTAGAGTCATTATGATATTATTTCCTAGCTATTAAAATTTGCCATCTTGATGCTTGGTTATTCACTGAAAGGAATGAAATATTTATTAAGGTCATATCACTGTTGCATACAAAGGGAGCCACGGAGTGATTCTTATGCCATGCTTTTTGGTAGCAACGTTTCTGCTGGGTTGCATCAACATCTGTAAATTTTATTGATTATAATTAAGTCAGTCTCCATTGTCTCTAAGAATTTACATGGGTTTAAAAATCAGTCCTTTATGTATTCATTTGAAATAGTTTGAAAAAGTATCTTAGTAGAAGGGACAAATCTGCAGCTATTAATCCTGTTATTTCTGTGAGCCAGAGTTATTTCAGTGTTATTTCCAGGGTGTTATTTCCCATTAAAACATTCGCAGGTTTTAGGTGTTATGATGCTTTTAGTTTTCTTTTAATTTCATTTCCTCTGTCTCCAGTCTTTCAAAAGCGTGTCACAGCTTATCCTTATCTCCAGTAGATTTCTGGGTGTGCCTGGAAAAACCCCCAGCTCAAATCCTAAAGGTTAAATTCCAATGTTGGATGCTCTCCATATATACAGATTTTGATGTAGAAATAAGATTATGAAGATTTCATGCCAATTGATACCTTGCATTTACATGATGGATCAAAGGACTATGGAAGGGCTAATGGGAGAGTGACTGGAGGCTGTGGGGACATTGTCAGGGATTTTTACTAAAAGATTCCTGTGTTTCTTTATGTATCAGCCAAGTTTGACAAACACATTTCTGTTAAATATTAAGGCGTTAACAATCATACAAGCTTGTGGAATTAACTCATATTGATATATGTGAGGTCTTAACCGATACAAAGACCAAAATTGTAAGACTTTTAACAACTGGTGCTTTGGGGAAGTATAAGAGTTGACTTAGGATTTCCCTGGTGGCGCAGTGGTTAAGAATCCGCCTGCCAATGCAGGGGACACGGGTTCGAGCCCTGGTCCGGGAAGATCCCACATCCCACATGCCACAGAGCAACTAAGCCCGTGCGCCACAACTACTGAGCCTGCGCTCTGGAGTCCGCGAGCCACAACTGCTGAAGCCCGTGTGCCTAGAGCCTGTGCTCCGCAGCAAGAGAATCCACCGCAATGAGAAGCCCGCGCAACGCAATGAAGAGTAGCCTCCGCTCTCCGCAACTAGAGAAAGCCTGCGCGCAGCGACGAAGACCCGACGCAGCCAAAAATAAATAAATAAATTTATTAAAAAAAAAAAAAAGAATTGACTTATATTTATATTATTTTTCTACAGCAGCTAATTTCAGGTACATCTACTTCTGCCTAAGTAGATGTTTACTGTGTGTACATGTCTATTATAGGTGTATATTGAGAGAGATAGTTGGAAAGATAATAGTGTTTGACACAAAAAATACTGAAGTAAATTGCACTTTTATTTTTTAATTTTAAAGATTAAATAAAAATAAAAGAGCACTATTTATAACATAAATTCAAACTAAATACACAGCTGGGTGAGCCTTCAAAAAAATAATTTTTTGAGGTCCCTTTAAGGAATAGTTGTAGTTTCCCAAACTGGAGATATGTGGAGGAGATTATGGACCCAACATTTTCTGTGGCCATGGTTCTTGAAGATATCAGTGAAAGCTTCTCTTGTTATAGTTCTTTAAAATGACATTAAATTTGTGATATCCTAGGACTAGTGCAAGCCTCTGGGATGGAGGTTACATATCTCTTTTTTTAGAGGTTGAAAAATTTAAGCCCTGGCTTATGGCAGTTTTGGTGTTTTCTCTAAGCCCAAAGCTTTGATCACAGTTTTTGAAAGCTTAATTATTAATGGCTGTTAAACATTTTTTTTTTTTTTTACCCACTTATCAGCATTTTCTTTTTTTGCAGCAAGACTAGCTTCCTTTGCTTATGGATGGCCCCACGTTTGTTTAGAAAACAAAGTCTGTCTTATCCTAATTTTGTTGGCGACAAGATGTGGCTACAAAAAACAAAGAACAAACCTGTGACTCTTTTACTCCTCATATCAGGCCTGTTTGGGGGAAGCCTAAACTAATAAAATGGCAACTTGTTAAACTTAGCCCTGACTCTGTTTAAGGAGATCTTTTGTTTACAAAATTGAGTCGATTCCTCCCTAAAGGGAAAAAAGAAAAAAAAAAAAAAAAGGTAATTTTAGTGGCTCTTTAAAGCTTTTAGATAGATACTCCCAAGTTTTTTCCCCCAAGCTTGAAAAGCAACATAGATAGTCTGAAGCCTGGTTTTTCCAGCTGTGTAAGAAGCACAGAATAGAGGATTCCAAATATTTATCTCCTCACCCCCCAAA
This sequence comes from Eschrichtius robustus, assembly GCF_028021215.1. NCBI lineage: Eukaryota > Metazoa > Chordata > Mammalia > Artiodactyla > Eschrichtiidae > Eschrichtius > Eschrichtius robustus. Next base: position 52,468,508 of record NC_090826.1, read on the forward strand.
ACGATTCTGTGTTCCAGTCAAACGTGATTACTTGCTGTGTGTTTCTAGGACACTTTTCACGCTGTGCTCTCTCGGTTCGTCCCTCCAGGAATGCTCTTCTTTCTACCCTCACATCTCTGTCCAAAGGAATCTTGTCTATCCTCAATCTGTATTTTAAGTGCCAATTCTTCCTTGAAGTCTTCATGGATTCCCCAACAGGATGTGGTTATTCTGGAAAGGGGTCCACGCTTTCCAATACAATTCCCGTACCTACCTTGTGGTTGGGCTCCGTATATTGTTTTTCTGCCTTGCCGTTTAGGTATTTGCATATTTAGTAGGGTTCGGGGGTCAACAGACATTTACTAAATGCCTGCTTTTGCCAGATGTGTATTATTTACTGGAGAAACCAAAGGTTTGAGACATGGCCTGTGATGTCAATACCTCTTGGTCTTTTCTTTTCCCAAGTTGGCTCTGAATTCCCGACGGATAGAAACAGTCTTAGGATTCTTTGGTATCCTCTGAAAATCCTGGCTTCTTGCACATAGTAGCTGCTCAGTAAATCTTCATGGTGTCAAATTGGTTGACTAAATCAGTTTTCTTCTGATTGAATTTGAACAAGAAGGATTAGCTTTTGTCTTTGGGATCTGAACGTAAGCAGTGTTATTTACGCCATTTGCAATTACACTGTGATTTTTTTGTGGTATATAAAGGAAGATTTTTCCACTACCTCTGCCATGTACTCTTTGGGCATTTGCTATTTTTCTTGGAAGGCATGGTGACAGCATGGGTTAGGCAATCAGAATTTTATTGAGTACTGGCGGATACCATGTTGGCTTCCTCATCCTACCCCATTAAGCTACCCTAGGGATCCTCCTGCATAGATAGCTGACTGACTTCAACTTTTGGGCCCTGTCAGCTGTAGCTTTCATCAAGTTTCCAAAGGCATTCATGACCCCAGAGAGGTGAAGTGAATGAGTAAGTTCACACTTGTCTCCCTGAAGGATCTAAAATGCAGGTGGCATTTGGACAGGTTCACAGCTGCTCCAGTCCATAGTAGTGTCCCAGAATTTCCTTTTACCTAGATGGGGGAGGAGGAAGGAACATCTGTAAATGTGAATCTAGAGTAAAACTTGAGATGACCTCCAAGAAGCTGTAGGGCTTCTGGGCAAATGATGGCAAAGAGCTACATTATTAGGACAGGCCTGGAAACCCAGCTTGCCAGAGAATGGCCCTGGTCATAGCATTTGGCATTTTCCCTGTACTCTAGCCAGTGTAGGATTTCTGGATGTTTAAGACTGTAACCTAACCTGTACTCTTGCCTAAGAGTATCCCCTCACCCCACATTGCCGTCTAAATGACAAGGATAACTATCAGTAATATTTTGAACTCTCCTGCAAAATTGTGTTCTTCATTGAGTGCTCTAGGAAGTATTTCTTTACTTGGGCACTTTAGATGATGGTCTGAGCAGAGCAAAAATTAGTGTCACTGCCTCTTTAACGGCTGGACACTTATCATCAAGCCGTGTCAACATCAGTGACGGTATGCCACAAAGGTGTTTGGTCTTGATAAGCTTGTGAAGAAGCAGACTTTGTTGTTGTTGTTTTTTTAAAAAATAGCTATTGGACTCTGTTTCAGTTTCATAATAGAAAGAGAGAGAAAAAGACAAAGAAGAGGTATTCTTTCCTAAATAGAAAAGACAAAGTTTATAGAAAATAACGCTAAGTTGCTAACCCACTGTTTACCTTTGCCCTGCGATTGTGTTTGTGTGTGCAAGCACACACGGCTGCTAGATTGTGTACTTAGTATAAGGCCTTTGAATGGATACCAGATTGGCTCTGTAACCTTGGAAGATTTATTTGCTCTCTCAATTCCTTTTATTCCCAATCTTTTATCAAACACTGTTTATTATGTTCTCTGAAATTGTTAAATAAAAGGGACTGTGGAAAAAAATGTCAAGATACTAAATTTATTCCAGGCTAAAGGTATTACAATAGGATGATGGTGTTTAACCCGTCTACTTGAAGTAAGAAGCCAAGCAAATGGAAATGTGATATATTTAAGAGGGCGTTTCTTAGAGGGGAAAAAAATGTTTGATGTTCCTTCCAGACTGACACTATTCATTGTATTTTTAATTTAAACATAATTTGAAAGTATGTTTAAAATAACTATAGTGACATTTCTTGTCTGGTTGAACCAAAGGATAATAAGAGATAAATGTTATCTGTAATGCAGGCTACACTGAATCATTAAAAGCCCCGTCTTTGTTAATATACTGAATATGTGATTTGGGAGGAGGAGGAGGAGTTCCTTTTTAGGAAAGATTTTTGGTAGGTCTTCTTTACAGAAATGAGGGAAATGCCCTGCTGATCTATTTTGAGAAGCAATAAGAAACTGCACCTCACTGTGGCCACCAGGCCGTGGTCCTGTGCTGGTGTGGCTCTGTGCTTTTGCTGGGGAAGGACAACACTGGAAAAGGGTTAGACCCTTCATTCTAAGTTGCTGTCCCCTTAGGAACTGTGTGCCCTAGTGGAGACAGCAGTATTTGATCCTTGCAAAAGAGAGGATTTCCTCTGCACCCCTTAGGGGATTTCAGGGCTTGGTGCAAAGGGTAATTTCAAAGGATTTACCTTAGCAGCTTTGTCACTGAGTGCGGAGAGAGGAATTTCTGTGATGATTCCAAACTTAGAATAAATGCTAGGGAAGAATCCATAGAGCTCCACGGACTTCAACCTCCAGGGGAGAAAAGCAGTAATTTATGGATCTCTCTAGAAATTATGGTTGGGTTCTTTTCCCTCTGAACCCAGTCTTCCTTAGTCATGTGACCGGAATTCAATTATCAGTGCCATAAATAATCTTGTGAATGGAAGCAGTGTGTTTGACAGTGAATTTCTGCTTCCTGAAGAGAAAGGAACCTTTAGAAGTTATTAGAAATAATGCTGGACTAGCCATGATTCCGAAGGCGAATGGTCACAGAGGCACAGGACTGGGTCGCCGAAGACAGATGGTTTTAGATGAGTCAGATGTGTGCTGGGGACGGATGGCATGAAGGTGGGATATGTTTTTTTAAATACATATTTAAAGCAGGCTGTATTTAGAAGTTTATTTATAATTGGTTTTAGGATAAAGCCAGCCTGTTGATGCATAACGGAGTTGATCTTTTGGTTCCATTAGCATCTTTGAAATATTTAACAAGAAGCTGAGTTTAGCAGATGAGCTCTTTCAACCATTGTTGGAGATAAGGCAGCCCGTATGGGATAATTCCTGCTGTAAAACCAGCAGACATCCCCTTTGTTTTTCCATCTTGCCCCATGCCCTGTGTTCTAGACTAGAGAAGGTCAGCTTTTTATAGTCAGAGGTATGTATGCCTTTGAAAATGGCCATTCCCCTACCTATCCTCAGCCAGTTACAACTTATGTCCTGAAGACAGCAAAGAGTGCTGATTTAATTCATTTTACAACCAGTGTCCGTCCTTTCATGGGAGCAAGCAGGCTGGTAAAATTGTTTCAGGAACCAGAACATTTTTCTTGGTTATTTTTAACATAACTTGACCACCCAGCTACACAGGGCTTCGTTCAATTGAGAAAGTCTATCGAATCCAAAAATAATAATCCTTTCTATTTGTCTAGTATTTGCAGTTTTATAAGGAACTTCACATCCATTCTCTCATTTGATTTTTTTCCGACAGCTCCATGAGGTAGAGAGGGCAGGTGTTATCACCTGCAAGTCACAGATGAGGCTTGTGATGAAGCACTGAAACTCAAGTGCTTCTAAGTCCTGCCCAGGGTTTCACAACTAGTAAGTGACTGGGACGCGAGCCCCCTAGATTTTATTCTGGCTCAAAGGCCAGTGCTCTTTCCACTGTTTGTTTTGATACCCTTGGAAGGTTCATTGCTCATCTAGGAAAGAAAAATTGGCAGCTCTTGCTGGGGAACACGGAAATCTGCTGGGAGAAACAGATCCGAGAGAGCTGTACTGGCTCAAGAGTAAAATGAGAAAAGACCAAGGGGGTCAGGGGCCTTGGCCACCTGCCCTGGTTCACTCCCTGTGTGATCATGGGCAGGTCACTTAACTTCTGCATGCCTGAGAACTCACTTTTAATCTCGCCAAGGACGATCATCTCTTATCTGCCGTGGCCATCCTGCAGATCTATGGTGAAGATGATAGAAAAGTGATTTCTGTGCGGGGTCCTTGGAGGATACACATTATACATCAGAAAGGTGGTATCACTACACATGTTTTTCGTATTTGAGTTTGAGGTGTGAGGTGGAAAAGCAGTCATTTTCCACTTATAGGGGCCTCAAATCTACCCTCCAGGGAAGAGTAAGGGGTTGCTTTATTTGCCCTCAGTCAATTTCTTACTCTTCCTTTATTTCCTTTCTCTCACCTCTCTGGGCAGGACTGTGAAGATGTCCCTAAGCATTTCCTATGCGAGGTGACGGCCTGCCATGGAAGGAATATCAGATTTATAGCCAGATAGCCCAGCGCCACCACTTTCCAGCTGGGTGACCTTGGACATGAGACTTGACTTCTCTCGGCCTCAGTTTCTGTTCTGTCAAGCAGAGATAAGGGTGATGCCTAGGGGATTAGCATTAAGTGAGGTAATGGATGCAGAGTGACTGGCGCTCAGTATGCTCTCAATAAACATTATTCTGTGTTAGAGATTGATGATTAGGGCAGAGCTGATGAGAGAAGTTGATGGAGAGAGGGATGGCTTTGGGATTTGGCCGTTTTCTCCACTGGAAACACTGTTTGCTGTATTTTTTATCAGACTTCATTTTGTCTCTCATTTTTTTCCCTCTCAAATGTGAGGTGTCTTCAAGGAAAAGACAACCTAGGAGGTGAGGGCGTTATGCACATGGAGAGGTCCATGGCTAACGGTACTTGCAGAAGTCCCTCTTCCCAGCCTTCCTCAATTTTGACACACATGCCCTCTCAGCAGGCCAGGGTAGTTTGCAAAGCTGTGAGGAGGCTTCACCCAGGCAGTGCTACGTGCTCAGAAAGCGACACACATATCTACACACTTCACAAAGCAGAACGTTTCTTTTGTTTTCCATGTGGTCGAAAATGAAATGGACCTTTAACGGAGTGGGTTGGGGGATTCCACACTCTGTTGTGACTCTGGTACAAGGACAGAGATATGGTATACCCACAGCTTGTAGAAGAATTTGTACTCCTAGTTTCGTCTGGCAGTGGGGTGGGGGAATGAGGAGAAGGAAGTGAGTGAATGAAGCTGCTACCTTGTGGTCCAAAACGAGTGAGTAGCCAGGCACCTGCCATTTGCATTGAAAACCGAGAAGAAGGGAAGGAGCGTGTTGCTGCCTTTGATCCCACGTGGAAGGGCAAATTGGTTTGGTTCTATTCCATAACCTTTGAGTGCCTGCAATGTGCCAGGCACTGTGGTAGGTGCCTAGGGTGTGAGGAAGATAGATACAGATGTCGTCTTTGAGAAGGTTCGTTTGAGCCACTGTGATGGAGCTGAAGTTATGCTTTGAATTATGAAAGTTAGGATTTGGGGATGAACTTTGGATGGGGGACTGACAAGGAATAACTTGTTCTTTTGAGGGGCACCCTGGCATGCAGTGAGAAGCACCCTCTGTAGCTGGAATGTGTTTGAGGATTGGTATTCTCGAAAGTGTGGCCTCCTCCCCAGTGTGGGTGTAAAGGGTTTCAAAAAATATATCTCAAGACTTGGCATGTATTGGGTATTAACAGACCAGTCCCCAAGACATTATTGATTGTTGACTTTTAAACTAAGCCTTTCTGTGTTTATATTTATCATTATTTCAAGATTCTGAGAAATGTCATACAACTACAGATGGGAAAAACTCTTAACTGCATTTCCCCCCGCCATCATAACTGTTAGAGGAGGGCACCAGGTAGTATTTAGTCATGGTTTTTCTGAATCCTTCTACCTTATCTCCTCCCCTGCCTCCCCCTAAAAAAAGACGGTATTAAAAACCCATGTGACAGAAAGCCTTGTTCTAGTAGGTCAGTATTTATGCAGAGGATTCTCACGTTCACTTATTGCTACACGACATTGTCTTTGTAAGTCAGTTATTTCATAGGTAATTACATCTTTATGCGATTACCTTCTGTCAAGTGACTGTTTCCTTCTTAGGTTCCAGTTATATATCCAGTCATTTTCTCACTTATTCATTCAACAATCTATGACACTTACTATGTGCCATGCACGTATTAGGCATGTTTCTGTCTTCAAGGAGCTCACTGCCCAATGAAGAGACAGAAAAGCAAATATAGTAAAGTTTGATCTGTGATAGACTTAAATGCAGAGTATTCCGGGCTATCTTTCTGAGAGAGGTTTCCTCTAAGCTGAGTTTTAGAGGATGACTGAGTGGAAGTTAAGAGGCAGAGGGTTGTTTTGGGGAGGAGATAGAAAGAGTAGCATGTGTGAAGAGAAGTGGAGAACTTGCAGAGAGCAGGGTGTGTTCCAGCAGTGGTGCTTGGTTCAGCCTGGGGCGTGTGAAGCTGCATGCAACTTTCTAAGGCCATGGCTAACTGCCGTGGCCTCAGAGTGGAAAGCTGCGTGGAGGCTGGTGTAGTACTATCACAAGGGCCAGAGTGACACCTTCCCAGGTGCTAATAATTTTTTCCCCTTCGTAAATTTTGCCATCGTTTTTACTGTAAATGTTACTGTTTTAAGTTGGGTCTTAAACTTTGCAGGATGAGGCGGGCAGGCATGAATTAGTGAATGGCAGAGGCCTTTTAAATCTCCCTTTAAAAGTAGTCCTACCGAGTTCCTCTTTTCATCTCAATAGATACTTGATAGGACAGAGATAAAATCATGGATTTTTCTCCCTTCTAATTGCTTACTTTCATTTAAAGCTTTTTTCCATATAAAATGTGTTGATATTAAAAATAACTTATCCTTAATTGTAAATAAGTAATATCTGCAGTATAGAACATCTAGAAAAAAATACATAGGTGAATATTAAAATTAACTCTGCCTTTTTTCATTTTTTCTTCCATTCTTCTGTGCATTTAAAAATAAAAGCAGGATCACACTGCAATGAAATAATTTTTTAAAATCCATTTATTCAAGAGATAGTTGTATCATTACGTTTCCATAGCAAAACAAACCTTTTAAATCCTCTGTAGGGAACTCTGACAATTATTGGGCATACCAAAACTGGAAAAGCAGAAGTAACTGTATTTCTCCCCATCTATATTTAGTTCTCTATTTATGAGAAAGTTCAAAAGAAGCTTAAGAGGAGTTAGTTCAAAAATAACTTCAAATGCATGTTATAGGGTAAGTTATTCCAACCTCCTATACTTTCTATATGTATCTTAAACAGTGCTTAGTGAATTCATGATGACAGTAATAATAACCCTGATTTTAAAAAAGTAATACCCGTATAACACCATTTACCTAGTGATGTCATGTACATTATCTCATTTAATTCTTACAACTCACTGTTGTTACCACTAATTCTAAAGACCAGAATATTGAAGCATGGAGAAAATAACCCTGTGCCGTGATCCTCAGGTATGTTCTGAATCATTAAAGAGGGTTATATTATATCTAGTATAGTGTTTATAGTAAGAATGTTTTGTATCCTCTATGTGTGTGTTTTGGAACGCCATGCATTATATACAAGTCTCTTGATTTTTAAGCTAGTCAGACTTCCCTTTCCATAATCCCCCTCCTTGAATTTAAGCCATCCTGAATAAAGAGGAGCTTTAATAAACCATCTCTATTATTGGTTCTATAAGACCTTGACATTTGCAAACTTTATTTTCTGTCTTTTGTCCCACACAGTAGCCACTCTTGCAAATCAACCTTGGGAAGTTAGCATTCTTAATGAAGATCTATAGGAGGCTTTCTCCTTAGACTGTAAATCAGCTCTTTCAAGGCACCATTCATCTCTTCCTTTGAGCGCATGAATTGGTATATGGCACCTTGCAAGAGCTCATTTATCTTAACGTGGGTTCCTAGTTATTCCCTCTGCCCACTTCCCCTGGATCGCCAGGGATCAAGGCAGAAGTGCAGTAGAGGATGGCTTTGTACTTTAAAAGTTGCCAAGGTCAGCTGAGGTGCCTGTGGCATTGACTTACAGAGAGCTGGTACTGAGTATCACCCATAACTTTTAGGGTGATATCACCCACACCAGCAAAGGAGTTAATTTGCTAAGCATTCGAATTATGCTTGGTTAATTAAAGGTGGCCAGAGGATAGACAAAACAGTAGGAGAAAACGTTTGTTACTGTATCCTACCATCAGACATTTTTTTTCCTCTTTAACATTTGTCCAAATTATATTGGCATCCTTTTGGCTTCATAATTAATTCTATGCTGATGAGAATGATGAACCTTTGTGTACCTAGGCTATATTCTAGGTGCTTTTACAAATGCTCTATATTTTTCTTACAATTCTACCATGATAGAGGAGTCATAATCCTCATTTCTCATAGGCCGAGTTGGTCATTACTGAGATTAAATAACTTGCTGAAGAATACATAACCAGAAGGGCAGAATCAGGATTCAAAACCAAGCATCTCCAACATTTGCCTCTGTGACCATCCTCTGGCAAGGCTGCAGCTTTACTGGCGTCACCCACTGTTTGCAGGATGCTGCAGAGTGTACATAACATTCTGCTAACAAATTAATCGAGGCAGAATACTGGTATGAGGTTACAGTTAGCAGTGGACGCCGAGGCCGAGCTCACGTTGCTAATGGTGCTAATGCTTGTTTTTATAGTTTGAGTTTCCTCACAAGCAGACCCTGAGACAGAGTTTTGGGTGTAAGTAGTTTATTTGGGAGGTGATCCCAGGAAGTGTGGGGAGGAAGTAAGTCCAACAAAAGGCGCCTTAATGAGCAGATTATCCCTGTGAACAGTTGGGCCTCAATCGCTGGGGGTCCCCCACTGAGAGTCCGGAGCACATGCCTCATGCTTGTTTCACCGAGGGCCAACTCTTGTCCTTCATTGGTTGAGGTTGCTCCTGGTTACATTAATTCTCCTGCACTTCCAGCCTGTTCCTCTCTGCCCTGTGGACAGAGAAAGCCCCGAGGCAGAGGGACTCAGGTGTTTGAATTTGAGACGGGAAAGCTTGTCCACCCCAGCAGTAGGTGACCCCCAGGGTGAGACGGGCAGCATGTGAAAGGCACCAATAGTTTCTCCTACATTTGCTTTTGAAGCCAACACTTGTGCTGATAAAGGTGCATCTAGACTGGTCACCCGGACTAGAGGGTTGACACTTTGTATGAGCCAAGCAAGGCAGCAGGGAAGGCAGTGAAGCTGGGATTAGCCCCAAGGGAGGAACTCAGGAATTGGAGTCAGGCAGTCTCAGGCTTTGGCCCCAGTTTCTGCCACTTATTAAATGTGTGTTAGCAAATCACTTAATTTCTCTGAGCCTCAGTTTTATTATCTACAAAGTGGACATAGCTGCCTTACAGGGTCCGTAAAAGCCTTTGTAAATTATAAAGCAATATGCAACATTGGTGCCCCTGATCGAGGCCTCTGATGGAGCGCTGGGTGCTAGTGGAACTTGGAGCGCAGCTCTTTGCCTTATGTGATGCTCCTGGAGAGTGAATACCATCTTAATACCCCCCGGAAGCCTATCCTCAAATATCCTGACACTTTGGAAGTCAAAGGTCAGTGAATTCAAACCTTGTCTAGGCCCCTCCTTCTCAATGTGGTTTCTGACCAACTGAGAACTGGTAACCCCAATTCTGCACCAGAGCGAGACTGTATTTGCAGTAGCTCCCTATGAAGTGCCGATTTCTTTTCTGGTGAGAGTTGATTTGGATTTGCAACCCTGTAGATCAAGCACTGGTTCCTCTAGAGGTCCATCAGCCTTTTTAGAAGATGTCAGCAAGGCTTTCATCTCTCACACTCTCAGTTTGTTTTTGGTTTCTGACCAGAGGCTGACTCTTCCATGTCAAGTGAATCAGGCCTCTCTCCACATGTGATTTGGGCCCTAATGTGGCCAAGAACTGCGTGGATGGCTGGGAGCCCACCTTGGTATCCACCCTTCAGTACCCCCTGGCTCCTCGGGAGTCACATTCCAGGAGGAGAACACTTGGCCTTGGCTGTACCCCCTCACATCCAGCGCCATGCCCAGGACTCCGTGCCTTCACCCCACCCACCCAGTCAGCCCCTGGCTTGAACTCCATCACTCAAGAGGGAACATTAAAAAACCCACACCTCTGACTCATGCTTTGATTTTGTGGCCTAAAGAGGCAAAGACGCCGTAAGGAGCTTTTAGGGGCCATCACCATGGAGCCTCTTTATTGCCTAGCAAGAGCCTTAAATGATAATGGGAAACCTCACTATTGATTGGCTGACTCTTAATTCTTCCTCTTTGGGTTTCGAAGTAGAAGTGATGGTCCAGAATATTTATATTACTCATTGGATATATTAAATTAAACATACGAAAGTCCTGAAGCCATTTAAGATGAGGTTGCAGCATTGGTGAATAGGACTTTATTACCAAAAGAGGGAATAGTAGCTTTTAGTTGTGGCTTATCTGGAAAGTATATTGATGATAAGAATGGCTCAGCAGAGGGCTTGGGACTCTCAAAAGGGGCTCAGAGTGTGTTTCTTTTTAAGAAAGTTCTTCAGGCCCATCCTCTATAAACACCCGGGGCTATGGTGTGATGGAGGGTGTGGTAACAAAGACTTAACTTCTATCCTGGCTGAAGATAAGCCCTGTTGACATCTTGGCAGAAGGCTGTTACTGGGCTGTTAAGGACCAGTGCTTGAGTTCTGGGGCTGCAAGTCTCAGAAGAAAACGTCCTCTTTCTATAAGAAGCCGCATGAAGTACAACCTTACTGGATAGTGTGGGATTTAGAGTATTTATTTCTCTCTCTCTCATCTTAAACCCAGTGGAAATTAGAATGGATGAGAGGATTGAATGATTCTGTTAAATGACTGGTCAGGCATGATAGGGCTACAATTGTTGTTGTAAAAGATTTCCACCCCCTGGAAAAAATGCAGAGCCTGTGGCAGTGAAATGGTTAACATGACTGCCTCTCTTACAGGTTTCCCCAGATATGCTTACTTGGTGTACAATGGATAATTGTTAGCTCTTGTTATGCAGATGATGTTGCAGATGGAGTCCTGTACCTGCATGCATAGCAAATGAATTAGACTGGCAATCCCCTTTATAAAGCATAAATATGTAATTTGTTCAGCTGTTGTAATTAAATATGTATGTGTGAAACAGCCACCATTCAGGTCATTAATGATGTGCCATGCCAAATTAGAGCTTACAGACAGTAATGTACATTGTTGTGCAATGAGGGAATTGCAAATAACATAGCTAAGCCTTTCCTAGTAAAGTGATGCATTCAGCAGCTTTTAAAAGGAATATTACATTTGTGACATTATTTTTATTTAGAAGGTACTTTTTTGTTCATTGTGAAAGTCTATAAGATGGAATTTTATCACCAGTTCAGTTTTATTAATGTTTTAACATTTTATCGTACAAATGCCACAGACTTTATTAAACATGCTGCTTGCTGATAAGTCTTAAGTACCTACTTACGTATAAAACAGCAGTTGCCCCTGTTTTTCTACATGGTTGTGATAGAATTGATGTATCATGGCACCTTGGAATGCCTTGATTATTCCACTGCATTAAAAAAAAAAAAAAAAACCCTCATAATATTTCAACTCTATTCCCCACTGATAGATAAAGAAATTCCTCTGACAGTAAACAGTATTTTTATTTCCATAGAAATTGAGCTGAGAAAAATGTAGTTATCAAAATATAAACAAATAAAAGTGGTAAATTTGTCTCTTGTGTTTTAATTCCCCATGAATTACTTGTGAATCCAAGGAATTTCCTAAGAAAAGTGTCATCCATGGGTCAGAATGGTTGTTTTTAAAATATTAAGACTCAAAGTTTGTGAAGTTAATGCACTTGGGAAAATTATCATTCTGTCCTTTTTCTCCTTGGTTTCATCTTACAGTCTTTAAAATACTTGAAGCTGAAATTTAAATATATTAAAACTATTTTTATTTTAAATTCTTTCTGCATTTGTTGCCTACAGACAATCTATTTTTAACATGCATGCTGTTTTGACGGTTGGTACTGAAACTATAAGAGCTAACCCATCTTGACCTTTTCTGTCCACCAGGGCAGCAGGAGGAAGCGTCTCAGAGTTAATTCTGTCTTGTTCACAGCTGGGAACAGAACATTCCTCTGTGATCCTCTTGCCCATGATTCGCTGGGATCTCTTGGAAGTCAAACTTGATACCATAAGTCCTGGGCTTCTGAGGTTGAGCACAGATCAACCATACTGACACATTTGGTTAAGAATTAGATTAGACAAGACCTAGGTAGTCGTTAAAGTTTCACAAACAATTGAAAATGGAATTATTTGGTACATTATCTTAGTTTTGCAACAAATTCAAATTTAGAAATTTCTTTAAGCCCAAGATCAATCAAGATTCAGGACCTTGAAGAATTTTCAAAGTTTGGACTCTAAATTGTGCATGGATGTAAAATTTTCTTTATTTTCAACAAACAGCAAATGTTTCAATTAAGCAAATGTGTATTTTATTTGAAACAGATGATATCATAACAGCTTGGCTTGCTTTACCTAAATTATTGTTCTATCAAAAATTTTACTTAAAGGAATCTCTTATCCTCATAGTCTGATTTTTTTTTATCCCATTTTCTGTGTAACTTTTCAGTTCAACTAAACAAACATTTCGTTTGCAGCACTGAGGAAAAGTTTGATTCATGCATTACTGTTTATGAAATAGAAATGTTACATGGATGACAGTGATTTAAAAATATGGCGACTTAACTTGGTTGTATTCAGGCTGCCTTTACTGAAAACCGAAAACCATGAAAAGACTTTGCCCTGCTAGCTGCTTGCTTAGCGTAAACTATGAATTCATAACTTTTCTGAAAAGATTTTCTTCAAGATCCTTTTCTCATTCAGTCCCTTTATCCCAATTAGAGATCTTAATCTTCTGATGGGCAGCTGCTTTTATTTCTACCTGTTTCAGAACTATGGTACCGGTAAAATAGCGTAACTAACGTTATGTTTCGGTTTTCGGAGAGAGAATTTGAAGGACGCATGGGTTTATTTAAAATATCCTATTGCAGCTATCTATCGGAGGTCTCTCCTAATTTATTTTCTTGCAGGAATTTCACAGATGCTTCAATTCATCAAATGATGATGATTGAGGAATTTAATGATAGAATAGGTAGGGATGAGAATTGGGAGGTGTGCAGGAGTCACTGGACCCGAGAAATGCCCCGTGGTTTGGTGAGGTGGGATTGTGTGAAGAGGTCACAGGCCCTGCCGAGGTAGCTTCAAGGAGCGGACACTTGTTTTGCAGCAATGGTAGCAGGTATATGGGTGGTTTGGCTCATTCAGGCTCCTCTCTCTGGAGGAACACGTGTTAAAACCATCAGCATGTCTATCGGTCTTTTATTAACTGTGGCAAGGCTGTGCATTAAAGAATACAATCATCACCAAAAGGGTGGGAACAGCCCAGTGGCCAGGGGCCAGGTGCTTTAGGATAACACTGCAGGCAGGCCTGGCCAATCAGATGCGCTCTTCTGCTGGCAGTTGCTCCTTTGGCCACCACGGCAGTAAACACTTTCCCTTGGATGTTGGTTTTCTGTTGTGTCTGGCAGCCACACAGGGCTGCTTGAACTTTAGCCAGAGGCAAATATTTATACATCAGAGTGTGCAGTGTTCAACTGGTCAGGCCTGAGAGGGAAAATGAGAGACCTCCGTGCCTTTTCGCCAAAGAGGATGTGTCCTCCCGCCACCCCCACCCCCCCCTGCTTCCCCTTCCACAGAGTGACTTGGTGAAGTGGGACCATCCTGGAGGTCGCTGGAGCTCAGGCTGCACGTGCTTCTTTCCCAAACGTACCCAGGCGCAACCTGGGGGTGTGCTTTCCGAAGGGAGGGTGTCCTGACATTTCTGCCTGCTCCTTTAATTCCTCTTGGAAGGTTTACAGTTAATATTTTCCCTGGAACATTGTCAAGCTTTTGACAGAGCCCGAGTGTATGCCGAACTGTGAAATCGAGCCGGAGAAGCAAGTTGTGAGAAATCTGTTTCTACTCAGATCCGTAAGGTTTCGTGAAAAACAAAAACAAAAACAGAAAACTTAAGGGGAGAAGCCGGGAGCCGGGCCGGCTTCTCGTGGTGCGGGCTCGGCCGCCATTTTAAGAAGCCGGCGCCGGGCGACGCTGGGCTCCTTACATGGCGGCTGTATTTACTTGGCCGCAGCCAATCACGCCGGCCGGGCCGGGCACGTGACACGCCACGAGGGCACGCTCAGCCATTTCCTCGCTGCTGAAAAACTTGCTACCTACACAGAGCACTTTACCTTGTTTTGCATGCCAAATGTTCCTGCAGAATGTGTCTAGCAGACTGGCATTTGTCCATAAAGTTATTTTAGTAGGTAAAAAGTCTCTGAGCACTTGAGCTTTGTGCATTCTTTATGTAAAATGGATTTCCCTTCTTGGCCAGAGGCCAAGGGTACAGCACACTCGCTGGGTGAGAAGAGAGCTTCTCTGCTGAGAAACTGGTGGTCCGACACACTCTAATTTTTTGGCTTCTGACCAAACAAGCTCGATGGATGCCAAAATTCAACAAAATAACACGTTATTGTGTGATAGAAGCCGTGCTCGAAGAGAGCAGGAACTCAGAGGAACTTCATACTGCCCCCCCCCGTCCTACCCCCCCCCCCCCCAAAGCATTGTCACTTTGGGGAGCTTTCCTTGGGAAACGAAAGGAAAGTGGCAAAATGCAACCTAGACAGTAAGGTGTAATTTGCACATAAACACGAAGAAAGGAACTGAAAGAAAACAGAGGAGTTAAAAATTGCTTTTATGAACTTTTCCCAGACATAAGACACAGTAGCCTGACTTGACTCTGCTTGCATTCTTTTAACCCTGTAGGCTCCATCTATGTGTCTCGGCTGAGTGGTGGGCTACTTAATATGCAAATAAGAATTAACGTGAGATTTAAGCACTTTAAAAAAGACTTAAATCTAAGGATAGCTGCAAATGCCAAATATGGACTCTTGGCAGGCTTCTTAGGAACAACAGAAAAGTTCGTACGTTTACATGTTTTATTACGCTTTTGCCCCCTGACGTCTGATCTTGAGTGAAGTCTGCTGTTAATTACGTGCGTGGAGTAAGTAAGCTCTCTGTACCTCAGTTTCCATATATGTACAATGAAGACATTAAAGAAGATAGTTAAGATCCTTTTGAGCTCTCAGGACACCAGAAGTTGAACTTGAATAAACAGCAGGCATAAGTATAAAACACATCTTCAGTTTTTGTGTGGAAATGTGTCAATCAAAAGGGGAAAAGGGGAATATCTCTAGTTCAAACCACCGTCATCCTTCCTCAGACTACTTCTATAATCCTGGGTGTTCTGCCTTCTTTCATTCTTGCTTCTTCACACGGCAGCCAGAATGGCCTTTAAAGAATTCAATTAGTTTTTTTTATCATCCCTCTGCTTAAAAACCTCTCATGGTTTCCCATGGATTTAGAATAAAATCCAAACTTGTTGCCATGGCCTACAGACACTGCATGGTCTCCTTCTCCAACCTCACTTTATACCACGGATTCCTTGGATGCCACACTGGCCTCCTTTTGATTTTTGGAACCTGTCAACCTCTTTGCTCCTTGTTGTCTGCTTAGAATGCATTTTTTCTTGGCTCTTCCTGTGGCTGGCTTATTCTCACCTTTCAGCTCTCATTTCAAATGATATCTCTGTAGAGGAGCATGCTATCTAAAATCAGCCTTCATATTGATATTTTTCGTAGCACTTTTAGCAATCTGAAGTGGTCTTGTTGATTTATTTGATTACTCATTTTAGACCCATTTTCAGTCCCACAATGATCTTTACTGTTCTGTTTTCTGCTTTTTGTACCACACATAAGCACATTAGGAATGAAATGGGCAAATTAGAGTACTCCAAAATACGTACTTCATTTACCTTTAATTTCACTGTAGAGTCCTATTTTTTATTACTTATACTCGGAAAACTTTTATTATAAAATGCCTCCTTAGGTTAATGCTTTCAGTTGTCTATGGAGAGTCAGTAGAACACATTGGTTCAGAGAGGACAAAGCTGGGAACCCTCAGTGGGACTGTCCTTGGATCTTGGCTCTGCCATCAACCAGCTGCGGGAACTGAAGCAGGTGACTCAGGTACCCTTCACCTCAGTTTCCTCATCTATAAAGTAGAGTTCAAAGTAGTCCCTTCATCCTAGGACTATTGTAAAGATTAAATGTGATATCATGTGTAAAACTCGCATCACAGAAATATTAACTATTACTACTACTGTTAACTACCAGTCCTGTGAGTTAAGAACAGTGTGACAGGCTCAGTCCTGGCGGCAGGAGTGCAGCTGTGCTAAGAAACATTCCTGTCCATTCAGTCCGTGGAAGAGACGTCTGTGTCAATGACCTGCTGTAGGTGAACTACCTACAGTACATTGTGCCAAGAGCTGTAAGGATATGTGAACAGAGCATTAACGAACACAGAGAGGGGAACGTCTGCCTCTCAGTAGACAGCGAAGGAGCACTGGGCCAGATTAAGCAGTTGCCCTTCAGGTAAAATATGTTCCTTCGAGATAGTAATAAAATAATGGCAGCTAATACCTATGTAATTCTTCTACTAAGGTGCAAGACTCTAAGCGCTTTACGTATATTATCTCATTTAATCCTCTCAGCAACCCTGTGAAGCAGTACGATTATCCCCATTTTACGGAGGAGGAAATGGAGCCAAAGAAGGGTTAAGTGGCACGCCCAAGGTGGCACAGCTATCCATTGTCAGCCCTGGGATTGCATACGTTTTTGCTGTTAGAACACAAGGGCTACCCCTGCTCAGTCACTTTGGCATTCTGTGGCGCTCCATTTTGCTTTCATAATGCGTGGAAGCCCTAAAAGGATTCTGTGAAGAGCTGGTTTCACTCTGTTAGCCCTTGTTGCCTTACTGGTAAAATGTCCACTGTAGCCGTCTCCACCTACCTCATAGGGTGATTATGAGAATTAAATGAGGTAATTCAGGTAAAGGGCTTAGCATATTGCTCAGCATATGGTAAGCACTGAACAAATGTTCGCCATAACTAGTATCGTTGTATGTTTAGCCACTTTGAAATGAGCTCTGTGATCCCCTGGGACCGGCCTGGGCCCTCCTTCTCTTGGTAGCCCCCCGCCCCCACGGTGGGATAGCCACCTCCAAAGAGAGCAAGTTGCCGGAGCTGAAATGGCACACCACCCAGGTTGCTAGCGTCGTCCCTCAGCTGCCTCTCCAACTGCCATAGCTGCCTTCGTAATTTAAAAATTACTCTTCCCGTTTTATATTTCAGCTCAGAAATCGATGCATCTGTGAGGCAGTTTGTTTTCCTGGGGAAGTGTAAGGAGCCCTGGTGGTGGTATGGAGACGCGCTGCGTTTAGACTCAATATTGCCACCCACTCCCTCCGCAGTGTCAGAGAACAGCCTCGGAAAGATCTGTTCCTTCCCCTCGCACACTGGGTACCACAGACCGGCCCATCCTCCCGGACTCTGCTTATCTGCAGGAGTTAGGGAAGCAACGATGGCCCCCAACTTGCCTCTGGTTCTTGTTCCTTTGGTGCCTCCCATGTTTCCCTGTCTCCAAGACTTTAGAACTGGATAGACGGCCCTGTTTCCCCCAGCCAGGGTTCCGTGCCCGCTAAAAACCAGGGCAAGGCTCCCGATAGCCCAATTTCCCTTTTCCTCTTGTGGAAGTGGGTCTCTGCGAGAGGGGACGGTGCCCGCTCTGTGCCTGGACGAGGCAGTGCTGCGGCCGCGTCTCTTTGACTCTGCTGTCCTGGTGCAGGTGGGCTCTGAGCTCCAGAGGTGGGGGGGCCTGGTGCGGTTGGTCGTGTAACCGAAACGGAGGGGGCTTATTCTTGAAGTTTTCTTGCGTGACCATCTTTAGAGTTCAGAGAAGGAGGAACGCAGTCCCCCGAAGCACCGAGAGTTACAACATATAAATAGCTCTGCTGAGTTGAACAAAAGCACCTATTGTGTGGTGTACTGGAAAGCAAGATGTATACTGGGAACTCAGAACAAGATACTAGAGATTTCTTTTCTTTCTTTCTTTCTTTTTGCCTGAAAAATTTGTTTTCCCCATATGAATTATGCATTCAGTCTTGGGTCTTAAAACAGAATAACTTAATGGTGTGGGTTCTAATCCTGGCCATGCCACTTGGCACTGTTTGATTTTAGGCAAATTATTTAACTCTGTGCTGCTGTTGCTGTTGATGCTATTTAGGTGAATTTTGTAATTAATCTTCTAGGGCGTTTATGGTGGATGGAAACCTGTTCTTCTAAGTTAGTCATCAGTCATTCAGCGTACCTAAAAATTTCCTTCCTTAACAGTTAGGGCCAGTTTTAGTCATTATTTTACCATTAACGGTTGCTACCAGGCCATACCTAATATGTATCTTTTCCAAGTTAAATAAATTACTTAAGGTCATAATAATTGGTGCTTGAGTTGATATTCAAAGTCCTGTATGTCTGATTCCATCTGGAGATAAATTATTTAACTTAAGTACAGGAAGTGTTTCCTCGCCTGTAAAACAAGGGTAGCAATACCTACGTTAACAGGCTCTTTGTGAAGGTGATACGTGATACCTGTAAAAAACGGCCAGTTGGGTGCCTTTTACAAATTCGAGGGCATCATGGCTAGTCAGGCATTCGGGCTCGTGAGGAACCAACAGATAATCTGTGATCAATTCAAAGTCCTTGAGTCAGGGGGTGTAGACAAGGCGAGGGGGTCAAGGGGGTGGGTGGTCTTCTGTGGCCAGGAGAAAGCAGGTGAAGAGAAGGCAAGGTGAAGAGGAGGGGGATTCGGAAGCCAAGGCAGACAGAGCAGGAGTCCTGAAGATTAGGTGTGGGGTTGGACCTGATCTTTGGGCCACAACTCCTGGAGTTCTGCTTTCCTCTCTGCTCTCTGTCTGGGTAGCACATGGCTTCAGAACCCGGAGTACAGGTTACAGGTATGGAGAGAAGGTTCTTTTTTTTTAAAATTTAATTTTATTTATTTAGTTTTACACAGCAGGTTCTTATTGTTATCTATTTTATACATATTAGTGTATATATGTCAATCCCAATCAATGGAGAGAAGGTTCTAAATGTGGTTCAAAAATAAGCCACAGGTCGCTTCCCCTGTTTTCCAATAAATACTGTATTTCTAAATCAGTAAGTTCACCACTAATGTTTTATTTTATAGGATCCATTTGCCTGTATGAAAAAAGACTTCCTTGTCTTACATGTAAGGAGAGCAGGTCAATAGGAGCGCTAGGAATGTTGGATCATAGGCACTCATTAAATACTTGCTGATGGATTGATTTGTTTGGATCATATCTGGAATTGGGGAAACTCTCGTGCATATCTACAGCTTTAGGAAAAGGGAAAATGTCATATATGGCTATTTCTGATTATGATGCTGTTGAGTTTTAATATTATTGATAGCGTTCATTGAATGCTGCTGTGTGGCAGGCAGGCAGTGTTCTAAGCCTCTATGTCAGGTATTTCATTTAATCCTCACAATACCCTCTGAGTGAGGTACTTTTATTCCTCCTATATTCTGAGTGGAAAATTGACACCAGTCAGGTGACTCCAAAGCCACCGTCTTAATCACCCCACATGTCTCCAGTCAGAATAGTTCCATCTTCATGGTGCTTTGGACTAATGAATCCTCGCCCCAGCACCATGAGGTTGGTGAATTCCTTCGTTTGCCGGATAGTTCTTACTTCTGTGCTACCAGAATTGGGCTAGGCATGGGATGGGATATGGAATTATTTCTGGAGGCTAAGTCATTTTCCTAAGTAGGGCTGCTGTCAGAATTGTAATTTAAAGTGCCAAGTTCATGGCTTGCAGTCTTGTGCTTGTAAAACAGACACACATACTATATCCTGTTTTTATGGTTACATCACAGGAATGATTTGCATTTATTCAGACACAAATAGGGCAGAGTGGAAACTAATGTGTCTCAGGATTTGTTGCAGATTTTATCATTTACACATCTTGTGATGTAACTGATTGGGTCTGATTTGAGGCATCTACTGAAACAAATAAACAAAATGCTTTCTGACCTTTAGGTACAAAGTTTGGAATCAGAATATGTGTGAAATCAGGACCCAGGGATATGAGTTGGATGATATACTTAAAATGTAGACTATATTTGATTGCCCTTGTATCAAGGATTTTAGTTATATGACTTAGAGTTGGATTTCTTGCACGAGTTAAGTCCATTCTTTTCCTTCCCCATGGCAGGCTTTATATCATTTTTGGTACTGAGCACCAAACTCTCCTGGCAGTTTTTTAATTGAGGTTTTGTAGTTTTAATGGTCTGGTACTATAAAAAGCCAATTTTTGTGCCAGAATTTTTCCAAGACCAGACATGGGCTTTGACACCACAATAAATTAGAGATAAATAAATAAAGAAACATGGCAGTGAAAATGTGGGAAGTTTCTTTAATGTTTTTTTGTTTTTTAAACTAGCAAGTGAGCCCTACTTGTAAATTTCAGGCATGTTTTCTTAGTACTTCAGCTCAGTGTTACAATGCTTAGCTACATTAATCTGTTACTGGGTAACTCCAGAAAAGAATGTTAGACCAAACCATTAGGAGATTGGCGATTTTTTTTTTTTTTTCCTTTGAGCATTATTGAAATTTGACAACATTCTCATAGTCTCTGCTTTCATTTAAGGATTTGGCTATCAAAAATAGTAGGGGTAAGTGAAAGGAACCAAGAGAAACTAATGACCAAATGAATAGTAGTATTTAAAGTCGCAAGTTGCTACGATACAGGCTTCACCGTGACCTGGATGGATAAGGGCTAAACAGGATTTGCTTTCTGGACAATCTGGGTGCCTGTTCCACCAATTCTGTTTGTCTGCAGCCTGCGTTTTTGGCCTCCTCCTTTTCCCAGCACCACTTATTTCGGTTCTGAGAAACGGCTTCCTCCCATTACATGCACCAATTCAATTAGGCAGGAGATAGTGCTGAAGGTTTTTGATGCCATCAGCTTCTGGTGTGCGGACAGTAGCTCTGTTGAGAAGAACTTTGTGAGGGTGTTGTGATGTGCATCTCTCTGGATTCTGATCCCTTCTCGACTCAAGACTTTCAAATCAGTTTCTCTCTCTTCTCTTCTCTCCTTTCCCCTCCCCCTTCCCTCCCCCTTCTCTTTCCTTTCTCTCTTCCATGACACAAAATGGGGATGATTGCACTGATCAAATCCAAGCCCTGCCTTTCTTCACAAATATTGGTAAATCATTTGGAAGCCATTGCTTTTCTTTCAGATGCTAAGTGATGATAGCCCTTTTCTGAGCCCTGAAGTTTGGAATTTAGTTTGCCCCTGCAGGAACCTGTTTCCTTTTTCTAAACTGTGCCTTAAAATTTACAAAAAAGGACTGAACAAGCTTTGAAGCATATTAAAAATAACCCAACAAAAAACTTCCTTCTCTTTCTTTAGTCTACTAAACTTTGTCTAATTTTAGGCCACCCTGTGGAACTAAGCTTTTATTGAGGTTTGAAATGTCAAAATAAGGAGGGATTTGTGTATATTTTCACTTTTGACTTCATTTACTGGAAGTGCTGAAGCACCAAGGGGGAGGTGGTTTTGGAAGTATTTCTGATCCAAAGAGGAAGTTCCATAAATCATCCATGGTAATGTCTCATTTGGTATTCTGGGGAGGTGTAGGCAATTTCTGTCATGCATCCTGGCCTTTGACAGTATACCTGGTCCTAACCTGGATTTCAAAATTTGAACATTTCTGTTGCTCACTCTTGAAAATGTTAATACTCATATTCTTAAGATCTTCTGTTAAATATTTTTCAGAGCCTAATATACAGTTCAAAACTGGCAGGCGCTGTCAGAATCCTATGACATGGGAAAAACCATGGCTGTTACCATCAAATGTGCCCCCCAAGACCTACCAACGTGGGCCATGTGTTTGGTTTGGACCAATTTATAAAATGTTCACATGCTTGTGAAAATCTAAATCTCTGCTATTCAGAATAGTTGAGTATAAAATTGAACAGAAAAGTATAAGAAAAGAAGCTTTTCTGTGACTCCCAGTATCTCTCTTTTAGTCACTGAGTGCTATGAGAATGGTCTTTTTCATTTCCAGGTTTTCCACTCTTAGAAGTCTCTTTGGTAGAATTACATCTAGTGAGAAGTGGAACTTACTATGTTGTCCCTGCCTCTCCCCATCCAGAGAAAGATAGAGTAGCTTCTGAATGAGGTGTAGCAGAAATGAGTGGGTTCTAACAGGTAATCAAAATTAATAGTTCTTTCTCTGTTTACAAAGGTGCAGTAGGAGCTTTTCAATGTTATTCTGCAAATGTTTTCTCTACTAATGTAGTAGAAGAGAGATGATGAAGGATCATCGTCTATAGTCAGTTGTATTTTGCTTCTACCAAAGACAGTACACCAGTAAGATATATTTCCTGGACAAGCTACAGATTTGCTGTATCCCATCTGAGTTCTGACGGTTAATGCATTTATGTGATAATCGGCCCACTTTTCCCTTTAAAAAATTCCCCATTGATGTCCTTGTTGCCAGAAGGCAAATATCCTAATTTCATAGGACTGATAATTATAGGACAGATTCTTAGGAATACGTCTCCTTATACTTATATTTTTATTCAGGGCTTTGTCTACACGCATCCAAAGTCAGCTTAACTTTTTGACCCAATTAACTGATTGGCCTGATGAAGTTAATTAAAAGAGGGGAAGTGCTTGTGCAGAGAGGACCAGCATTAGTATAATGTGGTAGTTAAGATTAACAAGATTGATTTGATTTGATAATTAATTAATTTGATAATTTGATTAACAAGATAATTTAGTGTCAGTCGGAGACCTGGGTTCCAATCCATATTAGCTAGGTGACCTTGTCTTAAATGTTTTAAGTGTGTTTTCCCCCACCTATTAGAATGGCATGATAGCACATACCTCATAAGGGTGCAGTGAGAACTGGTGAAATCAGTCATGTAAAGTGCTCAGCACAGCGCTTGGCTCAGAGTTGCTGGTGGACAAAAGTACCTTTTGTTATGTTCTAGGATTTTTAGATATGTGTCCTCGGAAGGACACCATGTCTCAGATGGCTGTCAGATTTCTTTCCGAGTGAACAGAGTCACTTCTTTTTCTGAAGACATCAGTAGCACAAGCCATCATATGGTCTCTGAATTTTCTCCACCTTTTTGCAGTTGAGACATTCCTCCCTTTCTTATTCACATCAACTTCAGATCATAATAATAGTCCCTATATTAAAAAAAAATTTAATAATTTCTCTACCAGCTTATCTTATTTCATTTTCTCAAAACCCCATAAGGTGGTCAAGGTAGAGGTTAGGTCATAGAGATACAGAATTTTAGAGGTGGCAGGAAATGTGGTGGCCTGGACTCTACCCCATCATGTGGTTGGTGCAGAAGCACTGTGTTCAAGTTCTGTGTAGTAAGTGGCAAAGCAGATCTGAATTCAGGGCCCTTTCCACCACACCATGCTGATCACTTCTCTTTTTAATTAAAAAGGCCCTATTCCTGGCCTCTTATTGACAAGTTGCTCATAGCTCTTAATTTCTAGGGTTCTCAAAACTGTTTAATGAGTATATCTGGATTAAATCCAGATACTCTTGACGATATGGTGCTTTCAGTTTCAAAGATCCCTATGTAAGTACAGCATAGAATCCATAACAGTTTCCTATCAATTTCCCCTTTTTAAAATCGTGGCTCTTTTTCTATAGCCCTCTGAGAAATCAGTTCTGTAGACCTCTGCTTCTTTCTGTCACCACCTCTTGTCACATGTGCTCCTCTGACTGTAGCTGCCACATTTAAAATAATGATAGCTAGGAATCAGTACTGAAATACTTTCAATTAATTCTTATTTCTGCAATACGGCCATTACAGGGCTTCTAGGTATGCATTTAACAGATTTTCCTTTTCCTATTCTATTGTATGGAATGTTAACTTTGTTCAACTGAGATTCCTTTGTCAGAACTGCTCTGATCACTGGGTCTTACGCAATCATGTATATGAACCCCTGTTAGTTAATATTATCTTAGCCACATAAGAACATAACCAACTTGTATGTGAAATGCAACCCGAGGGGCTATAGGTTTTTCACCTACATCTTAATTTTCTTGAATTCTTTGTATTTCAATTCTAATCTGTAATTTACTCCCATAAATAATATTGTTCTCCTGACATTTCTTCCATACCCTCCTCCGTACATTTGCCTTTTTCTTATTTTTGGTTACATTGTGTCACTCAAAGTTAAGAAATTTAAAAATATAATTTATTGCCTTATCTATGTTATCTATAGTTAAACATTTTACTTTTGTATTAGATTTATGAATTCTTTTAACTCCTGACAGTTTTAGCCTATTCAAAGGTGATGCTTATTTTCTGTAAATGTTCTGTAATTTGCCATTCTATGAAAGACTCAGTAAAAATTTACGTCAGATTAACAGCAGATATTTTTTAGAACCATAAATATCTCTTTTAAATGCTACTTCTTTATAATATTATTTCAGAGACTAGGAATTCAATTGCAGCTTTTATTAACCTAGTTTTATGATATCAGAAAAAAATACATGTATAAATAAAGCAGAGTAAAATATTCTAACAGTTTTTAATGAGCCTGTTTTTTTCTCACAGAGTAACTGGATTTTTCATAACAGAGACTCGATCTTTTGGGATAGATTTTGCTTTGTCCACGTGTGAATTCTAATTCTGCTGATATTGATTGGAAAGTTTGGTTTTTTTATTGAAGTATAGTTGATTTACAATGTTGTGTTAGTTTCTGGTGTACAGCCAGGGATTCAGTTGTACATAGATATATTCTTTTTCATATTCTTTTCCATTATGGTTTATTACAGGATATTGAATATAGTTCCCTGTGCTATACAGTAGGACCTTGTTGTTTATCTGTTTTATATAGAGTAGTTTGTATCTGCTAACCCCAAACTCCTAATTTAACCCTCCCCCACCCCTTTTCCCCTTTGGTAAACATAAGTTTGTTTTCTATGTCTGTGAGTCTGTTTCTGTTTTGTAACTAAGTTCATTTGTGTCATATTTTAGATTCCACCTATAAGTGATATCGTATGATATTTGTCTTTCTCTTTCTGACTTGGACAGTGTATTTTAAACTCTATAAGTTTTCAATTTTATAAAGAAATTTTTATAAGGTTTCAATTTTATAAAGAAAATCAAAGGTAAATTTGCTTTTGGGGGTGTGTTTACTCTTCTTTTGTGTGTAGGTGCTATAAGTGGGTTTTAAATGAAATTCAGTCATATCTTTTGAGAAAATTGTAGCTAATGTGCTACTGAAAGCCTAGGGTTGGGAATCAATATCTAACACTTGATTTGGACAAGAAATTGGTATAAACTTTATAGAGGGTTTTAACAGGGTAAAAAAAAGTACATCCCCAAGGCCGTATTCAGTGCTATGTATTAGTAAACTCCTAGGTCGGTGGAGCTCTTCCTCAAGTTAAAGGAATCTTCACTTGAACCAGTTAAAAGCTAGTTTAAGATATAGTTGGAAAATATCTAGAATTGAGAATATATATGCCTTTGGTTTTCTCTGTTGCTCATGAAGGTACATTTTAGTGCATTCTTAGCGTAGAGCAAATTTTATAGGCAATATGACTGGCCGGTGGTATTTTATGTCAAAAAGCTCATGCTAATATATAGGAGACTGTGGTATTTGTTGTTTGTTTGTTTTATCAGCATGCTTTATTTTTCTAAGCGTAGCTGTATGCAGAATGCATATTTGCTGTCCAAACGAGTTAATGGGCTTACAACTGGAGGGTGTAAATTCTAGTATCTGTATTTTCCAGCTTGCAGCAGTGTTGTCTGAAGCCTGAAACAGCTGATGTTAATCTTCGGTTTGTTTTGTTGCTTTCCAAAAATTAAGTTGAAGTAAAAGAAAATGTGATGTAAATCAACTTCCCTGCGTAATAATAACAATACTAATAGTAAGATATAAAGTGACATTTCCTATATGTCATAGTGTTTAAAAACTTTAAAGGAGTGTGTGTGTGTATGTGTGTGTGTGTCTGTGTTTAATTGAATAGGGGAAGCAGTAAATTTCTGGCTTTTAATCATATTGATGAATTTTGAATTTCCACTTCAGTGATGGTTCTACCTTAAATTCATTTGGCTGATTTGATAGCAGTATTTGGAATGCAAGGAAGAGATACGGCTTTGGACCCCGTATTTATAATATCGCAGAAGAATTTCCTTGCTTATTGGCTAGAAACTCAGATTTACCACAGAGTTGTAGATGGTGCGATTTGGCACGTACTTTTACTTACCCTTATTGTTTACAAAGATTTATAGCTCAGAAGGAGTCTGTAGGTAGAGGTGGATCTAAAGAATGGTTCTCTTAATATTGCGTCGTTTGGCTAAGAAACCTTTTTATTATTCTGTTCGCTGTGCGTCCTAGACTTGCCTAGAAACAGCAGACTTAGACTATTCCCGCTTCAAGTAGAATAAATAAGCAGAGCGGGGCCCGGAAAAGCCAATGAAGAAGCCACAGGGCAATTCATTAACCCATTTGAAGACATTTTCAGGCAACTTGTTAAGCTTCAAAGGTCAAAGTGACCGACATTGAATTCATCACGGGAAAAAATTCTGGTAGAAGCACAAAGTTAGCCAACTTGACCTTTAATACATAACAAGTTGTCTTAAAGTGTTTTTTTTTCAATCTAGATACTTTGCTAACATGATTCATCTTCTAATCTATGTAAATGTGACTTTTACATCATATTGGGTTTTATGTAAGGGCTTAACGCAGTGGACTTCGGAGCAGGTAACACAGAGTTTGTGATTGCTATGTCCTGTTGTGTGTCCTGTCACAGTCACAGGGAGAGTGCCCCCTGCCGGGGCGATCAAGTGAGAAGTCACAAGAAATCAGTGGCTAGGCTGTTCTGAATACTTTCTGGCTGGAAGCAGAGCATGGGAGGTGGGGTTTTAACCTTTTGCGTTTCTTTGCCCTGCTCTCCACTCCATCGAGTTGCAGCAGTGGCCCCTGGCAGGCAGGCCGGTAAGCGGCGGGAAGGCAGTGCTGGTAGCGGGGTGATGCTGGCCGAGCACTTTCCAGGCATGCTAGCACCTAGCGCACAAGCGGAGAACTTTGCTTCTGCCAACTGTGACTTCAGAACCCAGGTCTGTTCCTGAACCTGGACGCCCAGCTGTCAGTGTGTCGCCATATGTCACCAGCACATGGCACCCTAATTAAAATTTCAAATCACATGCATTTGTGTTTGCTGGCTGACTTGCTTAAAAGGCAGAGACCTCACCACCCCAGCCTGCCCTCCTCCTCCACGGCTCTGAGGTATTATGTTTGCCATCCGTAGGTACGGGTTGGAGAACGGCCTTTCCGCACGAAAAACCCATCTCTCTCTTGTTCTCTCATCTCCCATTTTGAAGGAAGAATAGTCCCTATTTTAAGGGAGAAGGAGGGCTGTGAGAAAATGTGTCTGGTGCCCTCGACTAGATCTCTGAAGGCCAGAAGTGAGCTCCCTGTTTTTACCAGTGGCTTGCAGAGAGTACTCTTCACTCTTTATCTGTCTCCTCCTTTGAAAGAAAGTGAATATTACTATCCCTTCAACATAGTATAAATTTTTTTAATGAAGCTTGTTTATTATGATACATATTTATACTTTAAAATTAGACACCGGGAGCTGGTGTTAATAAGTACATGTATTTCATTTGTGCTGTCCTCTCTTTGTGCATAGATATAGCTCTTTGTATGTTTACATTTGAAATTTTTTGGAAAGGATTAGATTGATCCCTCCTGTAAAACAGTAACAAAGAAATTCTATGGAAGTAAGTCCCTCTATTCAAAGCAGCCGAGACTTACTGCTGCTTGGGAATATCATCTATTAATAGCTGCCCTTTATTGATCATTTACAAAAGGCTAAGGAAAATGCAAATTGGTGCACCTCTGTCACCTCATTTAATTCTCACACCACGCCTACTACACAGCAGCTGCTAACATCCTAATTTCAGAGATGTGTGTGTTACGGCTTACTTCTGAAGCTTTTCCAAGGTAACACACCCAATGTGTTATGGAAATGAGATTTGAACCCAGATCTGCCTGACAGGAGACTATGCATACTCTACTGCTTCCTCTCTGGGAAGAAAAAGCAAGTTTTCTTCTGGTTCATTCTAATCCTAGCTTCTTGTGTGTAGTCTTAGTAAGTTTTGCTGATGTGTCCAGAAAGTTGAGCTAGCTTCATACAATCCATTTCATATCAACCCCTTGTCACCATTTGCAGTGTTGACAAGCCAGGGGTAGTTTCATCTACAGCCAGGTTGGGATCATAGTGCCTCGTGGTGAAATACGCCTGTGGTCTATTTAAATCTCTGACAAACTCCAATACTGAGCTCTATGAGGACGTTGTTGCCAAAGATGTCACTGCTCAGGCCTACGTGGCTGATCAAACACGTGTCATGGAATTTATCTCAATTATTTATTTACTGACTGACTTGTGATTAATGCTGAGGCCACTCATCTGCAGAAGCAGGAGTGCCTGTGGTTTTCTTTCTCACTAACTAGGGGACTGGTGACCAGGTGAGGAGGCAGCGTGGTCATTAGTGTGGACACTGGAGCCTGACCGCTCCAGGTTCAGATCCCAGCTTCCCCTTTGACTAACATTATCATCTCGTGCAAGCCACCTGACCTCTCTGTGCCTCAGTTTCCTCATCTGTGTAAGAGGGATGATAATATTATGAATTAATCCATGTAAAAACACTTTAGAATGTGGCTCCTGGAACACTGGAAGTACTCAGTCAATGTTAGCTAAAAATTAATCATCGCATTTAACACTTTACACAGAAAAAGAAGTTATTTTCGAGGAAGAGTAATTGCTCCGTTTTACAGAAAATTCTAATATTAACACAGTGACCTTTTAAAAGCATAAATAAAATGACTGAGTAAATAAAATGAGTCACCCTCTTGATTGGATCTGCCAGTCAACAATCATGCATGGCGCTTCTGGTGTGAAGTGGTGTATGGAATCTCCAAAATAAAAAGTATTATCATAAACCTTAAAGGGTTCCTGTCGTGTTGGGTAGAAAAGATATCCACTTACTTGTGTTTCAACAAGTGCTCTGGAGTGTTTACAAATGTAGTACAGTGAATTGTCACAACTACATAATGGAATGTGTACTCAATCCTAAGTAATGACAGAAAGGATGAAGAAAAGCTAAACAAACAAACCAAAAAAAATACCCATAAATTTTAATAACATATATAATGCTAATAGTAATATTTCTTAACAGTGATTATAACAGAAGTAGAAGCCAGCAGTGCACATGTAAGCAGCTACTCTTATGGCTCTAGACAAGCTATTTACATACTTAGCAAAGTTATGAAATTCTATCAGCTCCAATCTTTCCCACCGCAAATTATTCATTTCTTGTAAAACTCCCATGTATTCCACAGGGTTGCTGAAACACAGCAAAGTGTGAAAGAGAAAACAACTACGCCCTCTACATTTTGTTTAAAAATAGAAAATTCTGATGAGAATCTGAGACACAAGCCAAGATATGTATTAAGATTTCACATACTTTCTCAGATTTGGCTTTTTTTCAACCCCAAGTATCATATGAAAATACATTCTGATAGCTTAAAGAATCAATATCTCTTACTACATCTGTGAAAAGGTAACGACTGTTGATAATTTTTGTGAGATTCATTGTACTCATTTTAATCAACACATCCTCTCACCTATAACATCACAGCCTTGAGATAAAACTGGCTAATGACCCGTGAACCGACCTGTTTTCCTTCTTTCATTGAGCTTTAAAATGTAACGCTCTCCCTGGTGTTCGAAGAGATATATTTGTTTAAGCCTTTGTGTATATTACGTGTCATTAAGAAAATTATGAAGAACTTGATGAAAGCTTGAGGCAAATTTCTTAAAATAGAGTTTGTCATGTCAAATTCCTGTCTCCGTTGAGCTACAAAAATAAGAGAAAGAAAGAAAGAGAAAGAAAAAGAAAGAAAGAAAATAAAGAAAAGAAAGAAAAAGAGTAAGGGCCGTCAGGAGGATAGCAGGTACTAAGAGCCTGTTTAATGTAACATCAATTGTGGAGAAAATATTAGGTACAATTACATAAGGATTGCATGAGCGGGAGCACCTTGAGAAGCATAATTTAATTAGAATGAATTTATGAGGGAGAGGTCCTGTGCCATTAGACAAAGGGAAGGCAGTAGTGATGTGTGCTGTCTTTTCACGAGAGCATTTTAATGGAGAGCATTTTAATGTTTCCACACAAAATCCTTCAGGTAAAAGATTTGTAGCAGGTGGGCACAGAAATGTAGCTCTAAACAAAACCTGTCAAGTGGCCCTAGTGGCAATTTCTGAATTAAGAGTATTCAGTAAACTACGTGGATACTGGTATTTCTTAATGATGATTTCAGTGAACAGCTATCACAAGCAAGATAATCCTTTTCTCTTTTTAAAAAATCAGATTCCAATGCATTCTTTAGTTGGTCAATGAACGTCTAAGTGTAGTCCTGGCCTCACTTGCCTCCTGTCTTGCGCTCGTGTTAGATCACACCTCATTTAGCATTGCATACTCATTGACTGTCCTGATATTCCAGAAGGATAGGTGCCAACGGTGACTTTAGATGGAGATTTTGCCTTTATGGTTTGTTTCCTGTTTCTGGTCAGAGGGAATTAGGGCGTTATCTCCCTATAATGTAATTGTGGTCATAAACTTTATCAGGATTCTTTTAAATAAAGTCCAAGTTGGTGAAAGGGAAGGAAAACACTATGGTGAAACTGGGGGAAGGAGGATGCAATAAAGGCATGACCTTAACCTTGGTCAAAATATGGTTCCCTAAGACTCTGGGAAATCTCATATATGTGAGATTTGTATGGAGGGTTTAAAAAAAATTGGCAAGAGAATAATTCATTGTGTAAGGATTTATTTGCGTCTGTTCCTCAGAAGGTATGTTTTTGGGATTTATTACAAATAATCCTGTTAATCTTTTCCTAGATATCCCGACAGGCCGGGTGGCTAAAGAAGGACGATACATAACAGGACTATGGAAATAAATATAAATTATTACATAAATTATTACATAGTAATATAAGTATTTGTGGTATCCATGACTAACTTTTAAAATGGCAAAGTTATAAATATCTGTAAAGTCTATGCACAGTTGTTACTGATTGCTGTGGCGCTAATGTGTAAGGAACATGTTTTTTTGTTTTATTTTCCACCCTTAGATTTTATTTATGAAACAAAAATTTTACATTTGCAGAAGAGGGGAATTAGCAGGGTGTAAAATTAAAGACAAAAAGCCCCCAATAGGGAAGAATATTTTAAATGTCTTGCAGGGAGTGGAAGAAAGAGGTTTGCTTAAGAATTTCACCATATGCTAGCTATACGCAGCACTTCAAGTTTATTTATTGTTAAAGCCTCATGTAAATCACGTCATTCTGAAAGTCATGGAAACTGCACATTTGTGCATTAAACTATGTAAACAACAAAAACTGGTCATCCATCCAATTGTTGCTTCACTTATTTTGAGTTATAGTGCAATTTTGTGGAGGGTGAAATGGGGATTGCACAATATAGCGATTTCCTGTAACACCTACGTTTTTGCTGATCTAGCAAGGTCTGTTGGTATGAGAGCTTAACCTTTATTTTATTTCAAAATGTGTTTTTTATTCTGAGTTCCATTGGTGCCTATGGTTTCACTTTTCTCCGTGAACCACATGTTAAAGCCTGCCCTGACTAAATGAAGGAGTCAAGTGGTATAAAAGACCTTGTAGGCAGGCGAGTTTTATACTGGAATGAGTTCAAGAATACTTTGAACCTATCAGTAACATTATTAATAGGGAGAAAGTGTAAATGCTAACACTTCAAGTGCTCAAGTGTACATGTCAAAATTAAGGCGTAAAGTTACACGGGACTACTCACCATCCTCCCTTATTTATAAAACAAGATGTATCCTTTGCACATAACTCGTCCTGTTCCCCTCTGTCTATGCCTGTTCTTCTGTCTTGGGTGCCCGGTTCTTCC
This sequence comes from Eschrichtius robustus, assembly GCF_028021215.1. Lineage (NCBI taxonomy): Eukaryota > Metazoa > Chordata > Mammalia > Artiodactyla > Eschrichtiidae > Eschrichtius > Eschrichtius robustus. The sequence continues at coordinate 52,500,515 of NC_090826.1, forward strand.
TCTGCTTGCTGGAACCCTGCTCATCCTTCAAGCTGCCTCCAGTCTTTGGAGGATGAGGGCAGGGAATACATGTTTCTTCTTCTGCCCAGCCCCCCTTGATTAGCCTTCTTCCTTATCCTTTCACCCATTGCACATGGTTTAGGTTGCTTTATGGTTGTTAAGCCTGGTTTGCATTTGTACTTAGTTGTATGAGAGTTGGTCTTCCTCATGACGCTCTGTTTTCTTACTGCTTGAGATAGTTCTTTGTAACAGTGGATACTCAATAACTATTGTTGGGACTGAATTAAAGGAAAAAGTGAGAGAAGTCTACTTCAGTAGGAACCAGGCCATAAAGTGGTGAGGATGGATTTAGGGAAATCTGTATCTCTCCAGGATCAAGACTGGTTGCCAGGCTGCAGTTGGACTCTGTGACAGTCTGACCCCATGTTTTAGGGTAGATTTTAAGGTATATGTGTGTGTTGTGGTCTGTGAATACTCATTTTTGACCAAAGAAGCTGTTTCTTTACAGATATTCCTATAAATCAGTCTTCTGTAAATTCTGAAGGTTTTTTTTTTTTTTTTGGTTACTAACTGCCTAGCAATTTATGAAATGATAAAGTGGAACAGAGGTCTGTCTCCAGCTGGATTGTTCTCATCAAAGTGACCTCCCCTTTTCCTGTGGCCTCCTTGAAGTGGATCTAGTCTAGAAGAACCTCTGATGAGTTTATTGTCTTAAGATTCTTACCTACTTAGGTATAGGCTCAGAGGACCAAAACTAAGCTGAGGTTGTGATTAGTGAACTGGAGCCGGTTAGCTGCTGGAGTGGAAGTTACTCAGGCTTGAATTGATTCACACCTCTTTCCTAAGAGGTTGTCCTGGGCCACAGAACTTCCTGTAGTCAGTCTGATCCATGCATCTGTTTGGATTTAGAGCATGCATGTAAATGACCCTAAAGGTAGTACCTGGTATAAGACATAGCAGCAGGACCGATCTTTTTTTTTTTTTAAAAAAAAGCCTTTACTGTGTAATCCTAGATGGTTTGTTAAGTGGGTTTCCTTTTATTTGTATCCATCTTCATTCCTTGAAAAGACAAAGAAGCAAAAATGCACTAAAATTTGATTTAATTTCTAGCTGTGGATGTTTGACTGTATCTGCCTTAGTCTGCCTTATGGCCCCAAAGGGTGGATGCTGAAGATAATGAAGCTCTCCAGTGGAGATTGGACGTTGACCTTCATTTTAGTAGAACAAACTCAGCTGCTGTTCTTACCTGCCAGGGATAGTAGGTTGAGTTGAGGAAAACTCTATCCTGTGATTATTATGTGAGCATTCCTGATGTATCCTGGGTGATATGGAAAAACATTTAGGTAGAGCTTTTTTGTCTCAGAGCTTACTCATTCATTCACCCAACCACTGTTTACATAGTACCCACTCTTCTAGGCCCTGGGCTTGTGTTCTATTAGCTCAGACATAACTTTCTTTTTTGTCTCAGAGCTTACTCATTCATTCACCCAACCACTATTTACATAGTACCCACTCTTCTAGGCCCTGGGCTTGTGTTCTATTAGCTCAGACATAATTTTCTGGGAGGGCTTACCATAGTAAGGTAAGGACATGTTGATTGATTTAAAGACCATTGCCAATTATAAATTGATTTTGCTGTCTATTCAGTTAGGTCCTAAAGGCTACCCTATGAAGGAATACTGTTTTTTAAATTTCAGATTATTTTTTATTTTAAACCCTTTTGTTGTGGAATCAAACATTTAGGAAAAGGTCATACAACTTAGGTGAGCAGGTTCAGGAATTTTATCGTGAGAACCACTTCTTGCAGCCACCACTCAGTCAAGAAACAACGCTGCCAGGAGCCCAGAAGCCAGCGTGTGCTTTTCTGGCTCACAGCTCCCTTCTAAAGATGATCCCTTTCTTGCCCCTTATGGTAATCACTTCCTTGCTTGCCTCTTCATAGTTACTCATAGTTTGTCTTCATTTGCTCAACTCTGTGTTGTGAGATTAATCTGTGTTGTTTCACGTGGCTGTAATTCGTTTACTTTTTAAAAGAAAGCTGTGGTATATTCAAACAATGGAAGCCTCTAGAGCAATGAACAAATACTATTATTATCCCCATTTTATAGATGAGGAAACTGAGGCACAAAGAGGCAAATTAATTTACCCAAGGTCATACTGCTAGCATATGTTATAAAACTGGGATTTGAACCTAGCTAGTTTTTTTTTTTTTTTTTAATTGGGGTATAGTTGTCTAACAATGTTGTGTTAGTTTCTAGTGTATAGAGAAGTGGAGTTCCCTGTGCTATACAGCAGGTTCTTATTAGTTATCTGTTTCAGATAGATAACTAAAACCCCCACCCACCGCTTTCCCCCCTTGGTATCCATACATTTGTTCTCTACATCTGTGTCTCTACTTCTGCCTTGCAAACCGTGAACCTAACTAGTCTTAATCTCTGAGTCTGTTCTCTTAATATCACACTAAGTTGTCCAGGACTTTTAGCAAGACTTAGCCTAAATGGTGTACATCATTTCAGTTTCTCTGAAGGTTTATTTAACAGATTTTCTTAAAAGTTAGTTCTCAGAAGTGAGGCTTCCTCATAGATATTGTAGTAATGATATAAAAATATAGAAATTTCTAGAATTATGCAAATTTACAGCCCCTGGAGATGATCTAGTCACTGGATTCTTCATTTTAAAATTTTGAAAGTAGAAGGTCAGAAAGCTGTGAGACTGGGCAGCATTCAAACACTTGTTTATCAAAAGAGGCAGGACCAAGAAGTTGGCTGAAGTGAACTGATGAGAACTCCAGTGATCTGGGGTTTATTCCATGTTTCAGTGTTGGCACCAATCTTTTGGTCAACACACTAAATCTTATCCAATTCGATGCCCAGTTTCTTGCTGAGAAGCTTTCAAGGTTTGGTATCAGCCATTGCTAGGAAGAAGAGCTATAGATACTGCCTTGGCACTAACAAGGCTTCAGATCAAACCAAGTTCACTGTGTTGATGGGACAGAAAACTTTGAACTTCGGTGGGCTTTAAACTGAAACCAGTGACTGGCATGTTCTCTCTCTCAGTCATAAGCATGATTAGAAGTCAATCTGAAGATGTTCTTCCCCCAGTTTTGATAATTCTTGTCAATGTGACCTCAGAGACACATATTGCCTCCTTTTTCTCTGAATCCTTTGACCAAATGGAATTTCTCCTACTTTGGATGTTACCAAAAAGCATTTTAAAGATGCAAGGTGTGTCCAAGATAAATATAAATTAATTGGGTTCTAACGCTTGAAAAGAACCAAAGATAGTCACGGAACCATCCTTTCCTTCCTTCTTTGTCTTTCGGAACTGTTATTTTCTGCCCATCATTGCACTCCTGAACCGACCTGGTTGCAGCACACACACACACACACACACACACACACCCCATTGTACTGTAGTTTGCAAACCTTTGCTTTGGCATCAACATCCCTATTGTTCTGAAGAGCTGTCCTATGAAAGAATAAATGAATTTCTGATAGCTAGGATTAATGTGGGACTTAAAGGTAGACAGAAGTCAAGTCAGTATGAGGAAGGTCATTATAATCATTGAAGACGTCCAACAGTGGACTGGACTTGTAGAGAGGCTAGGGATCCCACATCTGGTAGGGAACGGTTCTGCTGAAGTGGTTCAGGGATTTTGTAGCCGAGATGGATTGGGAAATTGCATGAGACAACCTTCAAAATTTTGTACAACTTTTTAAGATTTTGAAATGAAATTTAGTGAATTGTTGGTTGGGGGAGCAACTGGTGTTTTTCTTCCACTTTATTTTTCTCAGATTTAAGTAAACACTGGGAAATTATTCCTGAGTAATAAACAGTAGACCCATTTCACATATACCCATATTTGCTCTTTCCCTATAGTTTTTAAAATTTAAAAACAAGACTATAAGGCAATGTTAAACTGTTTAGCCAGAAACTGTGTTGTATATGATCATCTTTCCTTTCTTTTTCTTTTCTTTTCCTTTCTTCTCAACTTCATCATTTTGTCCTAGAAAATTTACAAATTCCACTTACATGTGCCTCCCTCCCCAGCTTGGTAGCTGCCATTAAAAAGAAACTGGGGTGCTCAGGGGGCATGTAGAGTTCAGCTGATGGTCGGAAGTGTGGGAGGAGTCCCGGGAAATATGTAGCTGTGAGCATTCATCTTTGACCAGAGAAGCACTGTTAAGATGTGCCCAGATGGAATTCCCGCGAGTCTCTCTTCTGTGAAGTGGGACTTTTGTGGCACTAACAGCAAAGCAATTCATGAACAAAAAGCCTTCTCTGGCGTCACCGTTGCTGGTGTTCACTATTTCTTGCCTCCCTTTGCTTTTGTTTGGCAAGGGGCTTTTATTTATCCACACACACGTTTTTACAAGATTAGAACATACGTCCATGTTAATAACATCCTGAGTTATCATTTTGGGGGGAGATATGCACATTTCATCTTGGTGTTTGTGTGGGGTTTTGCTGAGGAAAACAAACAGAATTGAATGAAGTTTCACTCAGTGTAGCTAGATGATGGTATGCCTTGTAATGTACTGAGCTTTTTTTTTTTTTGACTCAGCTTCTCAGGAGTGGATAAGGTAAGGCACTATCTGCAATGTGTGAAATACTTTTTAAAAAGTGAGAACTCCCAGTGGAGGCATGGTGTAGCAGGAGTAGGTCAAGTGCTTCCTTTCTTTAATATTTAGCCAAGAGAGACCACTTAGCTCCTCTGAAGCCTTCCCTATAACAGATCATCTCTTTCTTTTTTTCTGTTCTTAGCGTTATGATTAAACTCTTGTTCTTGTGCACCAGTGAGATCTTGCATCTGAAAATCCTGCTGCAAGCAAGTTCTGATCAATTCATCATTCTTGCTGCCATTCTCTGCCGGAGTGCATCTTGGTTCACGCCAGGCTGAGAATGAGCTCAGCAGAGGAAGGAGAAATATACAGTGGTTTAAGAGCATGAAGAGGAAAAGAGTATTCTGGTGGTCCTTCTGTGTTTGTGTTTGTTTTGTTTTTTAGTTTTGAGAAGACGCAAGCTCCCACTTTTTTTTTTTATTCAAAGGGAAGCAACTTGAGATATAGAAGCATGGGCTTTGGAGTCCAGAAGGCCTGAGTTTGGAGCTGTGCTTTGTGTGACCTTAGACAAACTACTTAATCTTTCCAAGGTCCAGTTTGCTGTGTGTAAAATAGGAATAACAGTATATCATAGAGTTGTTATGAGGATTAAATAAGACACTTCATATAAGGTCTATAGCACAGGGCTTTGCACGTAGCAAGTGGCTTGTTATTATTCTTGTATTAACAAAGATGTCCTGGTGTTTCTTCCCGTTAGTGATTTCCATAAAATACATATTAAGCTCTATGATTGAATATGATTTAAAACTTTTAATAAACATGTCTAGAGTTTAAGATTTAAGACTTTAAAAAGGGTTCACACAGGATTGGTTTCTTGGTGATTAAGTAGTGGGCAGTCGTAAGATACTCATCTTATGACATGTTTAAGAGAAAGTACTGAATGAAGCTTGTAATGGTAACAGCCCCTTTAATTAGAGGACCAAATAGAGAAGTCATTCCCAGTGCTCCTGGGAAAAGGGTGGATTTCCTGCTGCATCGGAGAAGCCCTGGGTAAAGGACCCCAAAGAATTCCTGAATTAAAGGAGCTTGGAAACTAAAACATGCAGGTTTTTGTTTTGTTTTTTTTTTCCTCTCAGAAATTGATCTATTGCATCCTAATGATATTAAGTAGAAGTTGATTTTTCAGAGGAAAAGAAATACTTGAGAGAATTGAATTGTCTGTCAGATTTACATATTTCTCTTTGGAGAAACTGAAACCTGTTTATTCTGTAAAAGCAGTTATTTGTGTCTAGATTTGCTGTCCTGGAAGCCATCATTAACCCTTTAGGGTCAAATAATTTTCTCGCCCCTAAATGGTTTTTGTGGATTATTTTTTAAAGATTCATTTTCCCATATAATCTCTTTGAGGGCAGGATCAGATAGCCTTCAAAGTACACATCACAGTGTGCACTGACGCTGAAAATTACTATTCACATCTTTATTTTTAAAGACTTTTATTATAAAAGTAATATAAGCTTATTATAGATCATTTGGAAAATACAGAAAAATAGAAGGAAGAGAAACCATACACAGTTCTACCATCTAAAAATAATTATCATTCAATCTTGGTGCATTTCCTTCTGGATATTTTTCTATTTGTACAGAGCACTATGGTAGATATTCATTATTATGAATATATATGTAGGATCCTCAAAGATCTTCTCATGCTGAGGCCAGGTGTTGTTGGACAGAAACTGATGGTATCCAGGCAAAGTGTGTGAACATAATCATAATGATGACAGAATCACAGGGGAGGGTGGAGTGCCCTTGGATTCCTCAGCCCAGGGTGCATGCATCTCTGCAGTGGCAAGTGTGGTTTTCCTCAAGTGAAAAAAGACTGTAAAGGGAGGATAGGCGAACTCAAAAGAGATCTTCAGATTGTCCCTGTGGTAGATAACAAGGGCAATCAAAAAAAAAAAAAAAAAGAATTTTGCTGTGCTTTGGTTTTCCTGTATTCAGAAAAAAATCATTAGTTCCAACATGTCCAAGTTTTGAAGGTAACTTTATTCCCTTGAACATTTCCCATTAGGAATTAAATTATTGCCATTAACTTCAAATGTGGAGGGGGAGACATAAACATAAGAGAATTGAGAATCGTTAGCACATACAAATTTTTGCAGCATGACCGTCCTCAATCATGACTATCTTCTATTGAGTTATATCTTTCTTTACAGAAGCTTTCCAGTCTGGCCCATGCATCTCTGACTTTTCTCATGCTGAGTCATACTTTATTCTGTTTTCTTATGTAATACATATATGTATATATATATGTATGTATATACACACATACATATATACACACATATGTACACATATGTATACATGTATATATCTCCATTATTGGACAAAGACTGGAAGAATGGATATGGCATTGGGAAATGTGCAGTATATCCAGAGATCACTTGTACTGAGAGATGATTTCACTGTAATCCTTTCTGATTGGACATCTCAAACCTGTTATTCTCATCTGCAAAGTGAACGTTTTTATCCCTTTTCCCTCGGCTCTCTTGTCTCCATCTGTGTGCAGTGCTCAGGTGGACTTCTTTACCAAAGAGAAGAGCATAATATTCTTCAAGTTTGCCTAGCTCTTTGGCATTTAAACAAGCTAGAGAGATGCATAAATTTAGCAAAGGATCGGGGCCAAAGTGATGGCTGAACTGGCATCATTTCACATTTTTCATGCTCTGTATTTATAGCAATAAATTTTAAGCAAGGAAATAGATTGCAAGGAGTATGCTGTATTAGGAAGGAAGTTTGATACTTTTGTGGCTTATGGGTATCTTAGTGTAACCTTCTTCTTCCCACTTCCCTGGTTGAGTGAACTGAAACGTATAAGTTCAGAGGCTTTTTGGTTGTTCTTCATGTGTCGGGCCAGTTAAAGGATAGGCTTTTTTTTTTTTTTTTTTTTAAAAACTAAATTGAGCTCCCAGAATTATTGCTTGGTTGTGACTTTCTCTCTCTCTCTCTCTCTCATTCTAAGAGCCTAAAGATACCCTCTCATGACTGCTGCTCCCATAGCTGCTAAGTTCTAGGGTTTTATGATGAATTGCGTATGTTAACTTAAAAAACAGAGTGCCCAATTTTTTAATAATAAGATTACGATCAGTAATCTTTCCCAGTGATTGAGATCTTATGAAGCTTTAACAATATTGAGAAAATTTTGGTTCCATGATTGTCTTGTTTTTTGAATCAGTGGTGGGTTACAGTTCAGAAATGAATTGCCCAATTGCTATTTATTTAATAACAATAATATTTAAATGATGATGATAAATAGTAACGCCTTATTTTTTTAAAAGATAGATACCAAGCTAAATGCTTTCATGAATTATCTCATTTAATTCTCTCAATAACCTTGTAAATCTTATAATATTATCACTCCCATTTTATAAATGAGGAAACTGAATTTTTTGAGAGCTTAAATAACTTCTTTTTGAATATTGGTCTTAAATATCTAGAGTAAATAAGTGATATCAGGAAATATTCCCCTCCACTAAATATGCTTTCTCCCACATAGTCCATTAATTAGAGATTTTTGGAAAAGGGGCCTGTTTTTTAAAAAAGAGAAAACCTTGGTAGAGGTTTTACTGTTCATTAATCATACAGAGTTATGGTGTGAATTTGAGTGCGCAAACCAGTTGTTGGATTTGTAGCTGTAGGATAATGGGGTTGTTTGTTTGTGAGAGGTTTAAAGGAGAGGTGAAGGGGACTTCCCTGGTGGTCCAGTGGTTAAGACTCCTTGCTCCCAATGCAGGGGGCCTGGGTTTGATCCCTGGTCAGGGAACTAGATCCTGCATCCCGCATGCTGCAACTAAAGATCCCGCATGCTGCAACTAAGACCTGGGGCTGCCAGATAAATAAATAAATTTTTTTTTTTTTTTTAAAAAGGAGGGGTGATGGTTTAAAAAGTTTTTTTTTAACAAAAAGGACAAGCAAGCAAGCTGGCTTTCTGTGCTCAAGGGCACAGGATGGGGCAGAACATCAAAGACAGATTCCATCTACTGCTAAAGTTTCACCTTTTACCCCAGTAAAACTTTTCTTATACGTCACCTTTGAGACACATACCAAAGCTTATCGTGCTATAGAGCTACCAAATAAAGTACATTTACTTCGAGGATGTAAAATATGAATCTAGAGAAATATTTTAGATTTAGAAACACTTAGATTTGCATTCTAAGTGTTTATTATCCAGTAGGGACTGAGAACCCATGAGTAGGTACTGAACTATCTTCATCTCTACGTCTAGAGTGCCTGGGACAGGGTCTGACAGATAACATGGTAAGGACTTCATAAAGCTTTTTGAATAAATGAATGAGCGAAGGAATGAATGAACAAAATTTATAGAGTTTCCTTCTATCATCAACTAAGCATCTGCCTATGATTTTAAAGAACCTCCTTTTAATAGCAATAAAAAGAGGTCACATAACCTCGTTTTTTGACAGTATTCATTCAGTATTCATTCATATATATTGTAACTGGACTTATTGATAAAAGAGAACTTTGTAGCTTGGTTTATAAAAGAAAATTCACAGTTAAGTAGAGTTGGGACCACACCTTCAGACACAGACACTCTGTTCAGACTTGCAGACCCCCACCCTGCTCAGCGTCTGGGCTGCAGCCCAGACTGAGGTTGGGCAGCGGGAAGAAGGAAGCCCTGTGGTTAAACCACTTGGGATAATCGAAAGTCGACCATACTTATTTTCAATTTGGCAGCTGCATTAGCTTCTTCCTCAAGTGTGCAGTTTTCCCTGGCTGTCTTCACTCTGTGGCTTGCTCACCATCGGTGACCTGGCAGAGGCATCTGAGGAGGTTCACCATGGCTCCCCTCTGACAGTTCCCTTTGCGTGTTCCAGTGTTTTCCCTGAGTTGGCCATGCTCTCTGGTCTCAGGCAGTTGGATCAACTGCAGTGAGTGCAAAAGAAAAAAAGACAAAAATCAAGAAAGTCTTGATAATAATAATGAAATGTTACATTTAACATGGCCTGAGCTTGGCTGGATATAAATATTTACAGCATGTGAAAATGTTCCTGGCTCCTCCAACTGTTTCACGTGCTTTGATTCAGACCCTTAGAAGTTTCTGGTGGGCAGTTGATATTTGAATCCATCAGTGTATCCATCGTGGTGCTCCAGACTTGGATACCATTTTAGTTAGAGGCACGGCGTGCTGGCTACGGATGATGTGTGTGTGTCTCAGCGTCCGTAGGAGAGGAAGGTTGTGAAGAGACGTGTTCGTGTGGGACAGACAGACTGCAAACCCACATCTCCCAGGATGAGCTACTTAGTGTACGTAGCCTTGTTCATTTTCTTTTTCCTGTTTCTTTTAACCTGCATTTTTTTCTTTTTCCATTTTCATCTCAAGTTGATAACAGCATTTAAATTTGCACCAACACCTGAGCCTAGTTTCCTACCCATGTTGAACCTCAATTAGAAGAACCTCAGGTCTTGGTGATCTTACTTTACTATTTTATCCAGAGGATAAAATGCCCTTGATACCAAATAACTGTATGTTGAATATTTATTATTGCTTGAGTACAGTTTCTTGGAAAGGATATCAGGGGTTTCATAAAGGGGTAGTAAAATCCACTTTTCCCTTTAGCATTTACCAGCAACCTTGCAATTCGGGTGGCCTGAAATACGGTCAGAGTGCATGTTACTCAACTTCTCCTGGCGGCTCCTGCTCTCTCACGCTGCACACAGATGATGCCCCCCACCCCCTGCCAGTCAAACAGCGTGAGGCCTGCTGACGCATTAGGCACGTGTAGGGACCTGGTTATACCTTTCATGACTCTAGCAGGGAAGGATGGGTGCCAGGAAAGTAAGAATCAGGCTATTGACCTGCCTGACTTAAAAACAGCACCACTGCGTTTTGTTGGAAGTGTGGGCGTTTGGAGGTGTCCCCCAATCAACCTAAAACTGTAGGTGATTGGGTTGCTATTTTCTTACAGGTGTGTGGAGGGCATCATTTCATGACTCCCCTAGGCCTGAGTGGACAGTCAATTAAAAGATACAAATTCATGGATCATATCAGAGAGAGAGGATTCTAATTTGTGGTCAGAAGGGGTCTACTCTTGTGTTCTGCTAGGGTTTATCAGGATATTCCTTGCTGGAAGTTGCTTGTCCAGTTTGGACTGAACCACTTAAGTTAAATGGAACTTCACCCTCAACCTTGCAAGTAAAAACAGGAAATCCTGGAAAGTAAGAGTTTTGCTAATATCTTATGTAGGCTCTCAATGATGGGAATTGGGACGAAAAGCCAGGGAATCGTGTTTGGCTGATGGAAGTTAAAAGTTGAGCTCATAATAAATTTCATTTGCATATCAGTTAACAGCTTGCAAACTGCCTCACATATACTATATTATTTGAGCTTTGTAATTGTTCACTGAGGGAAAACGTCTATTAATATCACTATTACCATTATTATCAACATCACCTTGCATTTCATAAGTGATAAAATTGAGGCTCTGAGAATTTTAAGAGATTTTTCCCAAATTACTAAACTGTTACTTCTGAATCTGAGTATATGCCAAGATCTCTGTCTCCGGATCCTGTGTTTTGCCTCTGAAGTATACTGTTGCTAAGCCTAGCTTTCTGAGGACTTCACTGTCTTTTATTATCTCATAGTTGGCATTCTAGCAGAATTAAAGATGTTTTATAAATGCATATTTTATAATACTTCCATAGCCAATATAGGAAATGGTATTGAAGTTATAGACTTTGCCTGCTAAAATCAGCGCAATTTGTGAAAAGGCCTTACCTCTCTTAAACTCCCTTAGCTTCCAAACACTTAACTACGATATCATTATAATGAAGTTTGCAAAGGACTGCAAAGATTGAGACACACTTTTACCCTCCCTAACACCGGATAGCACTATGACATGTCTGGAAACTTCAACAGAAGATATGGGCCTGCGGTGAAATATTTATTGAAATTTAGGTCTTTCTTCATGAGTATATTTCTTTTAAAACTGAAAAAAATGGTATTTAAACAGAATTTGTATCATTGCATTAAAATGTGTTTTTAATGAAGAGAATTAAAAAGTACGTTTTATGGATTATTCAACATTGACAAACTGTTAAAAATGATTACACTGTAATCTGAGGTATAAAATCTTTTATATCACTTACATGAATAATTCCATTATATGTAACACAGCTGGAAAATTCTGATGGGGTCATGTCCATGCAATTACTGATTGTGTAATGTTGTCAGTTTTTGATAAGCATGTTCCAGGTTTCTCTGTTCTGAACACAAGCATTAAAGTCACCCACCATTGGAGACAAAAGACTGTCACTTTCTATTTAGGAATTAGCATCATTAGATACATTTAGAAATAGGTGAGAAATCAAAAGACCAGAACAAAAGATCAGAAGACTAACCCTACTGATAAAAATTCAGTTCCTTGGGAGCTTTCCAGTGATGACCACCGAACATAAAAGGCTTTTAAAGTGCACCTCATCATTGTATAAGTGTAACTTATTCAAGTAGGTGAGATAAACCAGCTCCCCATCTATCAAGCTGCACCTGAACAAGGATGATAGTATCTGACCTGTAAATGACTTCTTTTTTCATATTGCCTGTTCAAATCAGGTCACTACGAAATCACTGTTTATGAACTTATTTCAGTAACATGATGGTCTAAAGTATTTCAAGACTTGTTCATCCCTTTTCCATGTGACTCAGAAAATCAGATTCTGCACTCTGCTCTGCCAAAGTCGTTCTGACTGAAACAGGTAAATTGAACAAGAGGCCACGAGGACGCAAACTTAGGTACCTGTGGTCATCAGTCACGTACGTTGCTTTGGTTAAATAAAACCTTGGTGTACTCGATGGTTTATCTGCCAAGAACTTGACAGTTCCGCCAATTGCTGATGCTACCAGGTGCACGGAGAGATGTGGATGGTTATGAACTTTGCGTGGTGCTGATGTACTGTCATAGTGATACTTGGCACAATGAAACCTCCTGTTAGTAGCTTCCTGGTTCATTTTCCATTCACTCCATCAGAGAGTTTGGGCCTTAATGGACCATCCCTGTATACAGTTCATAGTGATATATAGTTCACATTTCTGGAAGGGCTGTGAGGTTTGAGTAATAATAACCCTGCGCCGTCATCATATCATCTTTTCCTGGAAGGTGTGTCTTCAATAGCTTTTAACTGCTTGGGATGCCCAGTGCAGTATCATGGGTTTCAGTTTTTGCCTACCAGCCTTACAAGCCCTAAACTGTGTGTGTGTGTGTATATATGTATACAAAAATGTATACGTGTGTGTGTGTATATATATACATATATATGAAAAATATTAAGGTGAGTGTAGGACTTTCAAAGAAAGGCTTCTCCTTCTTCTTGTTCTGGTGGCACATAGATGGAGTGTCATGGTGGAACATAAACGTTGTTCCAGTTGGCTCCTGGAACTTGAAAAAGTTTCACTGTTTTCAGCTGAGCTGAATCGTCATCTTAGTTTTTTAAAAACTGATCGATTCAACAAGACAGGACTGATGGCACAGGCAAATTCATTGCCTCTGAGGCAAATGTTTAGAATAATTATTCATGTACAATCTTTGGTATCAGTGTGTAACAATAATCTTTACTGTCTTGTTTTGTTTAATTGTCTGTGTATATATACTCTAGAAAGGTGGTTGATGAAACTCTGAGATAGCTTGAGTCTATTGTATGAACTATGTTAATGTACATAATTATACCTGGAAGAGAACTGTAAGTAATTACAAAATTTATGGTTAAGTGATCTATACATTATTTTCTTCTAGTTTTCCTTTAGCTGTGTTTTAGGAGGTATTCAGGAGTACGAGTTTAGGTTAATAACCCATGACAGAGCTAAAGTCAGGAAGGGGTGGTCCCAGAGGACCTGAGCTGGCTCTTGTTGGGAAAAGCTCAGGATTGAGAAATAGAACTTTGGAGGCATAGGTCAAAGGAGGATATGAAATATTTGCCCCACAACCCCATACATGATTAACCTTTACTTTGGAGAGGAAAGGTTTCTCAGACTTACTCAATGAGAATTAGAATTAGAATAAACCTGACTTCAGTGGTTTAGAAACTCATAAATGTAACAGAATAAAGGCTTAAGATCTGACATTGTATTCAGTCTGAGCTCTGCCACTTAAGAACTTTGGGACTTCAGGCACGCTGCTTATTTATCTATTAGCCTCAATTTCTTTGCCTCTACAAAGGGTAATGACAATGTCTATATTGTGGCATTGTTATTAAGAAGAAATGAGGTAATGTTGAAAAGTGTTTCACAGAGTCACTGGCACATTGAAGATACTTCATAAATGTTGGTTTCCTTCGTGTTCAGCAAAAGCTTAAGGAGGAAAGCTTGCGGGGGGGATGTTTATATATTTCATTGCTTCAGTAGCATTTGCCAAACGTATTTACCTCATTGTTGCTAAGTAATTAAAACAGAGAGACGCATATCTAAATATGCAGAGATATTTTACAATTTAGCTACTCCTTTTTTGTAATGCATTGTGGATTCATATTTTACCTCTGTGTCTCTGAAAATCTTATAATTTTAAAATATGTTTATAAGTTCTTTTGGGGGTCTTCTGATTGAAATGGGGGTTCTTCAACTCCATTCATGTACTGGCTTTAAGATATTTGAGAATCCCTTGAATTGACAAAGTGGTGTATGTTTTGAGTATATATATTTTCTTGGGAAGGGGGTGTGTGGCTTTCATCATTTCTGAAGACTTAGGGGCCCCCGAAAGTTTAATATTGATCTTAATGATGACTTTATGCTTGTATTTTTTGGCCCAAGAATATAGATGTTGCTACTGATATGTGTTGAAGGTTTATTGTATGCTGGGCTAAGCTCATTATATGTGTTATCCCAGTGGAACCTGGGCCTTTATGAACCTAAAGCCCACAGAGATATTTTAGAGCCATCAGGAATAGAAAGTCCAGGCACAGTTTGCCTTAGCATGGTAGAAGACCAAAACCAGGGATGGACAATTCATTCCACTGTTCACTTTGTACATAGTTTTCCCCCAAATGTGAAAATTGTGATTCAATAATAGTATTGTGTTTCTATACCATGTATTAAAGGTATTAGAGGTTTTTTAAAGCATTGAAAAATTAAGGTGATATTAAGTTGATCATTTCATGAATCATGGTGTGTGGAATATACCTTAGACCATGAACCTCAGTTTTGGGGGGATTTTATTTATTTATTTTCTATGTAGGTATGAAAAGTCTACCATTGTCAGAAAGATTAGCTCCATCTGTTCTTTATCCCCTCTATGGGAGTGGGGAGGGGGGGGAAATCTATGGAAGATTCAGATTGGTTAAAAAACCCATAGCAGGAAGCCTTTTGCCTTGACGTGTCCCGGTTACAGCTGGGAAAATTAGGGATAACACACTGCCAAATAGCTGGACACTGGCCGGTTTGAGGAAATCTTCAATACGGGGTCTTAGCAAATTCTTAGTGTGTTGTTGAATTGACCTATTATGATATGTACATAGCTTGAAATTATCAAAACTTGTGAGTTAGAGGTAGGGTTGTATTTGCCTTGATTAGAATTGTTGTCCAGCCTCACCGGACATCTCCTGAAGTAGCCCTTTTGTACCTGGGGTTTGTTCATGTCTATTGTGTTTTAAACATAACTGTTGTGTTTAAAATAACACAGTGATAGCATCAAAAATGATGACTATCAAATAGAATTACATGCCTGGGTATTCTTTTTCCTGACCACGTGATCCTCTACAGTTTTACATCCAGCATGCATTACAAAATGTTCATAATAGAATTGCTGTTTTTCTAAAGCCATCTTTAGAAGATTTTTCAAAGGATTTTGAATTTTTAGGAGAGTTAGAAGGATTTTGCTTCATTTGGGCTGGAAATATGGTGTCTCCATTGAAACTTGGAAACCAAACCAGACAGTTATGGGTTCTCTTTCATTTAGAATGTCAGAGAACATAAAAGTGAAAAAGCCAATTTTGTCCTAGTTCTACATATTCATTATATTTTGTTTTAAATTTCTACTGAATATGACTGACTTTACTTGCTTCTTATGAACTCTGTTTCAAATAAGTTACTTGGAAAACCGTTGAGGAAAGGTAAACCTGAGCCTGATGATCATAAACTTTTCAACTAGGAGCGTTAACTAAATTGTGTATCTTTGGTCAAAGTCACATAATCTTTCTGGCTCTTGTTCTAATTCTTGACAGTTTTTAAACTTTAAGAGTTTTCCTTCTACCTAATTTTTCTGTAAGAGAATTTCATGGTAGTAATCTAATAGCAGTCTATATCTACTGTGTCTCTGAAATTTTCTTCCCTGTAGCATTTGGGAATTTAGCAGAGTTTAACAAGTAGTGATTAGTACTACCACACACAAAAATTGCTAACATTTCTAAAATACATTTACTATGAAGACTGAAATTCATAGGAGTGATTTAAATGCCCAGAGCACAAATGCTTTGTGTTATAATATCTTTATAAAAAACAACAAAAGCTTACTTCTGTTTATTACTATCGGATTTATATGCCATCACTGTAATTTGCATTATACATCCTGGTAAAAAGAAGAAAATAAAAACACCTAGGGGGAAAAAAATCACCTAGGGAAAACCATTATTAAAATTTTGCCATTCTGGTATTCAGCCTTTCGAATATATGTATGTATTTTTAAAATCCTGTCTAAAAATTTAGTGCATTATCACAAACACCTTTTTCTGTCATATATTCTCCTCCAGCATCATTTTAATGACTGTCTTATATTCCATAATATATGGACTATTATTTAGTCCATAATATATGGACCATAATGAATGGACTATTATTTGTAAACTCAGTTCTGCCTTGGATACTGAGTTTGTTTGCAAGTTTTTGCTATTATAATTAATATGGAAATTAATATCCACATATTAATTGTGATTTATAGATCTTTTTAAAAAGCAATATTGTGATTTTAAAACATTTTTTAGACAAAACTAAGTGATATGGAATTGATCAATTCCTCCCTTGTGTACTTTATTGTCTGTACACTTTGTAAAAGAATTATTTATCAAACTACTCACCTCAATTACTTAAAAACTGCTTTTAAACATTTATTAGTTGTATAGTTTTGACATGTTACATGAGTAATTTAGTTATTAAACTTTTAGTTATGTTTAAGGAAATACCAGTTATCTCACATTATTTTCACTAATAGAACAACGTAAAATAGCTTCCGCTTGGGGGGAGGAAGGTAAACTAGGGCATATTCCATTGGCATTTTCCACCAATAATATGGGGGTATGTTTTATGCCACTGTCTCCCTGGTGATGGGAAGTGAAGAATTTCTTGGGTCTTAAGGAAGAAGAGGGACCACAAAATCCACAATATTAATGTTTATATTTTTTAAAATAATCTTTTACTTCCTGGGGTTTTAACTCTGTGTGTGTGTGTGTGTGTGTGTGTGTGTGTGTCTGTTCCCCTGCCTTTATGCCTCTGTATCCATCATAGAATATCTCAAATGCCATTGGAATACTTTACCCTGTCCCCTCCAATTTGTGGGTTTGCGGGCTAGTCCAGCAGCAGACTTTGGAGAACTTACTTGCTACCTTATTATAACATACTTAAACTCAATAGCAATTCAGGCCTTACTGGGTATTTACCTAATTTATTGTGGCAATGTGGTATTTAGACCACTGATTAAGTGAAGTCTGTCAGTATAGTTAAAAGAAATTAGAGACACTATCATTGCTAAATCACTTTACAATTCAAAGAAGAATTGTAAACATATGAATCCATTTAATTATAATAGTGCCAATTATAAGAGAAATTGTAACGCTGAGAACAGTGGCTTTTATGTAATCATAATAATGGCATGTATTTATCTTGGTTTGGCAAGTTAGGCCTTTCTTTAATACTTGGCTTTGCCTAAATAGAATGTGGTTTGCTGAAACCCACAATAACCCCCACACCCCCCAATTTGTTATTGCAGAAAATACTGAACAATAATCATGTGGTATGAATGATTAATGTATGCATGGGTTAGTAAGTATCTTTGAGGTTTAAAAAGTGTTTTTATTTACGTTCTTCCATTGGCTGAAGGTATAAAACAAACAAATACAAATCCACATGTGTTAAATCTTCCCATCCCTTTTCATACAAGTATTTGCAGCGTGAGTACCATCATAGTCTTTTCATTGTTTTCTGTGCTTTTTGTGTTTGTTTACCCAACATATATCCTTTAATTATATTTCAACTGCGGTGTTTGATATGTAATCCATTTTTAAATTTGCTAAGTGCTTTGAATATAGCTTTCTCCCCAATATAGAAATAATCAATTGAATAATATTTGAAGATTGGCAAATTTAATTGATAATGTGTTCAAAATAATACCTATTAGAGTCACACTTATTTCTAGAAGAGCATATGTAAAAAGATTACTCACATTTTCTGTTTAATAAGATTATGTACTATTATCATGGAGGAAGAGGTGCTATCTAGTGGTATAAACAAAATTACTGTGGAATTGGAACATTTCTACACTTTAATCTCAGGGCTTTTATTTATTTCTGCTTCCTGCTTTCAGAAAGATAATTTGCAGCAGTTCCACACTGTGCATTTGTAGAAGTGGAAGGAAATCCTACTTTCCTAAGCAAAGAAAGAAGGAATTTAAGTTTAAAGAGGGCTCTGATAAAAACTTACTTTTAAAAACTCAGATAGGTCTTTATCTTAATAAACAGCCCTTCCATGAACATGTAGAATTCATTGTAAAAGCTATACATTATAAAGAACATCAGAAATCCAAACTGTTGATTTTTTTGGTAAGATGCAGCCCAGAAAGTAAAGATAAACAAATAGTAGATTTAAAAAATTGACATCTGGAAAGGGTTAATATTTTTATTACTTGAAATTTGATATAAAATTGTGGGCAACCCATGACATGGTTTGGAGTACTTGATTATTCCTTCCTCAATAAATAAGAGTGGCATACAGTTAATTTCAGCACTGTAATTGAGCAATGCATTCTGGGAAGTTGAAAAGCACTGTAAGATGAGGAAATGTTTTAGGGACTAATCATGAGAAGAAAGGAGCCTTTCATAGCCCGTATGATGCTGTTGTCAGAGCTAAAGGCAGATAATGATTCGGTAATAATGGCACATTGTGAATATTTAAGCTGAAAAGATTTGGGCAAAATGAACAGACATTGTTGGTTTGTTAAAACTGAACAGTTGGTCCCTGGGCTTCAAAAGCGCTCTGAACTCAGTACAACATTTTTATTCAAAATTTTTCCTAAAACAAGACACTTTTTTGAAAGTTATATCGAACACCATCACTATAAGAAGTTTTAAAATGATCTACTTGTTTAATTTTTACTCTAGAAATTGATAGTATGGGCTCTTTTTTGTTACAGAGAAGTTTAAAAGTTCCATGTGTTTCTTCTATGTCTTCTAAACTTTGCAGGCAGAAGCAATACCTTCAAAGAACAATTCTCATGGCAATGATGTAAAATACTGAATATAAAACCAGGAGTGTCAGACTGCAAAGAAAGTGAAGTGATTTGTATTTTGTTTCTAAGGTTTCCAATACACCCTTAAGAGTTTTGCGGCTGGGTTTCTATGTACCTTGTCTTTTCTCTTCGTTAATATATTTTCAACCTGTTTGTTTGCGTTCTGGAAACATCTGTTAAATGCAGATTTATACAGCTCTGGTTTCCCATTTTGGGGTGAATGTTACCAGAAGCTTAAGATTTGAGTCCTCATAGCCTTCCTTTAACTTAGAACGGGAAGAGAACTGAACCCCGAGCCATGAGCAGTATATTTCAATACTTACTAACTTTAATGGTGTGTTTTTAGGGTTGGTAGCACATCTGGGAAAAAGCTAGATCCTGTTTTGCTAAAGTGTAGGTAACACACTATTACCTATACTTTAAAAAGCATTATGGAAAGCCTTACTGAAATAATGCTTTTTAAAACTTTAAAATCTGATTCAATTAGAAAAGAAAACTTTTTTAGTGTAAGTTTTAGGACAGAATTCAACCTTTACGTGTGTAAGATATGTATATCTCCAGTGAGCTCTCATTTATTATATATATGTTACAATGACATAAATAATTCCAAGTCTGGTATTTCTTTTATAAATATACTTTTCATGTGCAGTTTTACACAAAGACTGAAATGAAACAGATTTCTGAGGCTATACAAATGTTTTTTGTTGAGTAAAAAAGATTACTTATTAAAATGGCTTCACAATTTAAACCAAAATAACTTTTTTTCTTTTTTTTTTTGGTTTATTCTCTGAGATTGTTTGAAGGGGAAAAAATGTTGCCGTATGTTTACACTAACATTCATTTTTACCCATATGCTTTAAATCTGTGTATTTGTTTAACCAAATATTGTTTATTTTTAGAACTGTTTAATTTTTCTTTTTAACTGGAATTTTTAAACAGCAGCCCTTTTAAAATTGAGTTAAATAAAATTACACCATCTCAAGGACATTTTCTTCAGGAGGTTGAACCAAGAAATGAGTCCTTTATTACCATTAGATGAGACTAGTCTTTGGGCAGGAAATAGGCAGAGTCCAAAAGCAAAAATAAAACGGAACAAATGTTTACCAGGAAAATTAACTGTGACCCAAGGAGATTCTTGTATCACTTTTCTAAAGTAGCTTTTATGAAAGGTACTCCATGCAACTATGAGCAGAAGAGCCGTTCCCTGTACTTCTGCACGGAAACATAATTTAAATTTTGACACTCTACCTGTACCAATTTACAGTTTTTCAAGTTTGAGGGCGGGAATTGAGAATATAAAACGAGATTGTTATTTACTTGGAAGCTCCATAAAATTTCACTTACTTTTATAACGTAAGATAAACATTTCAAATTGTATTTTGAAAAATGTTTTTGTAATCACTTTTTGACTTTTTCTTAGATTCCACATAATTCCAGGATTGTTTGTCCTAAATTTCGTTTTTGTCTGAAAAGTGTAGCTTTCTCATTTGATATTAAGCAGTAATTTTATTTAGAATGATAGTTACTATCCCCCCACTCTATCCTCTGTACTTCTGTTTATTCAAATTCACATTCTTTTATCAGACAACTCTATGGCCATAATCAAGGAAATCAGCGGTGCTAAACTCTATTAACATTTACTTTGAGGTTTTCTGAGGATATCAACTAAACCTTCATCAGAGGAACCTTCCAGGAAAATTAACCTTAAATTTTGTTATAAATAATTTAAAGCCAATATTCAGAAATCAGCCTGTTTGAAAACTGACCTCTCCACTTACAAATTACCAGATGGTTCTTGCCTAATATGAAGAGAAAAGGTTGAGGTAGAGCCTTTGTGGAGAGAAGGAGAGATTTTTACCGCTGATAGAATTACATTTTATTTATTGAGGTATAAAACAGTAAGGCCAGACAATGTGCTTTAAAATAGGGTAATTATTAAAGAATTTCAGTTAGTTTTTTAAAAAGATTTTGTGTTAGTTTATTGTCTTGAATTCAGCTATTCAATTTAATTTTAAACAATTCTACTTAAATCTAACATTTTACTAACGTAATACTAACCGAAGTACAGTTTTCAATATTTGCATCTTACGGCTCCATGGAAAAAGGATTTGGGTTTTTTTTTGTGAAATATATTTAAAATATAAATGCATACTGTTGTCCCTCTTGAAGAGTCACAGTGCACATTAATATATTAAAGGGGTCTGAGAACTTTGTTTAACCTAGTAGTTCCCAAATTGTTTGTCAGTGGAACCTTTTTGCTTGTAACCGCTATGAATCCCCCCAAAACACAACTTTGTGAAATTATGCCCTCAGTCTTTTTTTTCTGCTTTTAAGTGAAGAAACTTAGGATTTTGGTCCCTTTTGGTGCAAAAATCATCTTCCTCTTGACCCTTCTGCTCAGGGAGAGCCCTTAAAAATGAATATGTTCTGGTCTCTATGTGGGTACCAAGTGCCCCTTGGAGGGGGACTTGACCTAAGAAGCAATGCTGCTTGATTTGTCTGTTTCACCCCCCACTACTCATCCATCCAGTCTATTGCAGTTTACTTTAAGCACTTCTGACTGTGTCCTTGGAAGACAGCTTTGCCTGGAGCTATTCCAAGTTGCCAAAGGGATGTTCTAATAAAGCTCTAAGTGGTGCTACTTGCTGATCAAGAGGGGAGGGGAAGGGTGGTGACAGTGTGAGGCTACAAAGGTCATTTCATATGACTCTAAAGTCCATTTTTAAAAGGTCTCCTTTCCTTTCACCCCATAATTTTAAACATTGGAAAGATTTGTTAATGCAGCTCTCTTTTATTATGCTATGCCTCCTACGAAACAGACTTTTAAAAAGAATTATTTTCAAGATTCCTGACATAAGAATCCATTGTACACTTCTGCTTTAAATTTGCCCCATGCCTTAAAAAAGGTTTTTATCAGTTCCAGTTTTTTTTGGAAAAAAAAAAATAAAATCCATCAGAAGGGAAATTCATGTGAAGATTTTAACCTAAAACTCAGTAAATATTCAATCTAAAACCATCATATGAATTTATACGTTCTTAGTATCTTTCTGCATGGGAAAGAGATGGAACAAGTGTGGCAGGAAATTTTATTTTTTATTACCAAAAAAGTTTGCTGTTCTCATCTAGTTGACATCTTCAGTATTTGCTGAATAAGCATAAAGGATTATTTTTCTATCATAACATGTATGTTTGCAGCTATCTAAGAGATACTAGATTTGTTAGTGTCTGAGCCCTCATTAGTATGAGAAGTGAATCTATTTTAGTGTTTGAGCTGTTACCGAGGTAAAAATCTTAAAAAAAGAAAAAAAAACCAACCACATAATACAAACCAACTCTATAATCTTCTTACCAAGTAGACTATAGTAATTCCAGAGGATTTAACACAGTTTATTAGATAAATGACTTACAATTTTAAGAGACCATGAACATACATTTAAAAATTATTATAAGTGAAACAGGATCTTGATAATAATTCATATAATCTAATTAGCTAATGTATCAGTTGTTAGTACTTTTAAGATATCCTGTAAACTAAAATGAAATGTTGGGCACCCAGCAAACATGTGTGATAGGAGAAAATCCAACTCCAGCAGGAAAATAGTATTTGTGGAATATGTAATGTGGTACTATGGTAGCATTATAAGAGATCAGTGACCAGCTGGGGTTAGTAAGCCTTAAGTTTGCGTCATGCTATTGACATTAGGCAGCCACTTGGTAAAGCCCGTAAAGTAACATGTGCCTCAACAGTTAGCACTTAGAGATTGTGTTTTAACAAGTCTCCAGATATGTATTTACATGATAGACCATACTGACACCTTTTAGTGTTATCTGTCAATCAAGATTTAATACTGTTCCTTGATAAAATGTATCTGGTGTTCATTTCCATGAAGTTACCCTACATATTTTGTATTTTTACGTATTCATTAAGAATCCATGGTTGCCTAACCTCTTGGCAGCCTTCTGTAAACTTCACATTAACCCTGCTTCCTAGGGATTGCAGGGGTCATTTTAACCCCCGTGAAACTGAAAGTTCCAAATAATTGAGTCCAAGGACGCTCGAGAAGGGATCTGCAAAGTTTCTCTCCACCACACCCCCACCCCCGCAAAAAAAAAAGAAATGCTTTAGTTTATGCATTTGGCAACTACCCCTCCCATCTTTTTATTTTTATTTTTGGTAAAAGGATTTTATATCAGACAGATATTATTAAAAGATTTTATTTAACACTCAGATGCATTTTGTTCTAAAATGAATGCTTGCTCAACAGTCTAAGAAGGCTTCATGGGAAGAGCAAAGCAATCTAAGCCATATGTATTGGGCAGGTTGCCAGTTGTTTGCCAATATGCCCAAGCCACCTGGCTGTGCATTCAGCCAAGTATGCCATTCCGACCAGCCAGCTTTAACCTCCCGGCTGCTTTTCAGTGCTTAGGAAACTCCAAAGGCCTGGGAGCTGCACTTCATTTCTCCCATGCCAATAGTTTTCACTCAGACAAACGGCACAGCTACACTGACCGGTAACTCACAAACACCCATTTTGAATGAGCTCTCCTTTTGTTTAAAACACCATTCACTGGTGTTGAACCACTGCCATAAGATGAGTCTGGAGATAGCAGCCTGAAACCTTTACCCATATGCCGTAGACACTTTGACTGACAAGCAGCATTTTATTCCCAAGCCTGCAGCGATAGGGTTTTGTGATTCTGGTTTGCTGAGGTTTGGGTTGACTCTATTTGCCACCGGTTTCAATTTTTATTTTGGGTGCTTCTAACTTTTAAATGTTTGGAAACGTTTGTTCATTTGGTTTTTCCCTTTTTGTTTAGTTTAGACATTGGTTGTGCTGCTGCATAATTTATGTATCAAGCCTGATTTCATAATCTTTGGCAATCTAGGTCAGGAATTGTGCGGGACAGGCAACCTTAAAATTGTGGATGGAATCTCGAAGACTGATTTTGTTCTTTTCAAAAGTCACAATAGGAAAGGTCTTACTACTAAAAGGTGGTATTCTTTCTTTCATCTGATCTTAAGAATTATGTAATATGTCTTGTTTCCTTTTTGGCCTTGGCTCCCAAGAAACTCAGAGATACATTTAATTCTTAGCCTCAGTAAATAGTTCAGCCCAGATTTCTGCCCGCATAACTTCTCTTCTTTAACCCCGTTGTTTTTGTTCGTATTTTTCTCCTTCATGGCCTTAAATTTTCATTTGTGTGTGTATGCATTTGTGCATTTAATATATGTTTGTGAACCATCTCAAATCATTTTGGGAATGTAGGTGTGATGACAGATAAGTAAATATAAATTCAGAAACTTTAGAATTAATTAAGATCTTTAAACGGACTTTTCTGGTATAATTGCAGGTGTCTCAGATTAATCATCCCATGTTTTAACTAAAGGGAACTGTGATGATTTAGGCCTAGAACGTTCATTGTTATAAATTTCTGCACTAGCCTTGGACTGGCCAATTTATTATTTCCCATCAGTATTGTGGTCTGTACATTCTTGGTGGATGCCATTTCCCTCTTCCTGGCTCAATGACCACTATCTCTCAGATCTTGAAGATCTGTTTTGGCTTGGCTCCAATTTAATCAGTCTGAATGGATTCTATTGAGTAACTTGACTCATTCACCCTGCTGAAGAGAGTCTGAATACACTATTTCTGAGGGTTTAAAAAAAAACTATTATAATGTTCTTTTTGATTAGAATTGTCAGTCATTTCAGGAAAAACGTGATCTGTGTGTGTGTATGTATTTTGGGGGCCCATTTTTCATTCCACTAATAAGACCCATTTGGATCGTAACATTTTGGCCAAAGTCCTCGGACACACTCAACAAAGCCCTGAGAAGGTGGAGCTGCCCAGCTCACGAGATGGATAGACAGAGCTGGGGGAAGTGTCCCAGCGGGCTTTGCAGTCTGTCAGAGGAGCTGCAGCTCTAACCACCCATCTGTGCATCCTTGGCTTGGACTGGGCTTCAGTATTGAACACTTACCCTGAAGAAAGATGTTCAAAAGGAATGGATGGTATGCTTCCAATAATAATGACCAAACTATCATAGGGCTAATGTTTGAAGAGGAGAACTATTATATTCCACAAACTGTAAGATTTAGCCTTGTGGCATTTCTAAAATTCTAAAATTTCTGTAATGTTCATTACATTGCTTGTTTTTCTGGCTCCTGCTTGAAAGAAATACTGGGCTTTCAGTTTATTTTTTTATGTGTACATGAAGATTTTCAGCATAACGTTAAATCCAAAAGAATCTTGACAACCATATTCATAGTGTCTTCCTTGATTCATGCTTTTATCTTATGAGTTAAGCTTTCTGTAGTAGGTAGCCATCTTTCATATCTTGGCTCCTGAGCATTTATTATCTCCTCATTCATTTTGTATCTTTTTTTAAAATTAATTAATTTATGTATTTATTTTTGGCTGTGTTGGGTCTTCGTTTCTGTGCGAGGGCTTGCTCTAGTTGCGGCGAGCGGGGGCCACTCTTCATCGCGGTGCGCGGGCCTCTCACTGTCGCGGCCTCTCTTGTTGCGGAGCACGGGCTCCAGACGCGCAGGCTCAGTAGTTGTGGCTCACGGGCCTAGTTGCTCCGCGCCATGTGGAATCTTCCCAGACCAGGGCTCGAACCCGTGTCCCCTGCATTGGCAGGCAGATTCTCAACCACTGCGCCACCAGGGAAGCCCCTCATTCATTTTGAAATACAGATTTTTCTTTTGAAAACATTTGTGAGCAACAGGAAGCTCAGTAATTCTGGACAAAGAAAAGGCTGTTAATTATTTGCACCTTTTAAGGTTCTTTATAAGAATGATAAAAGAACCTTATAAGGACCCACTAATAACCAAGAATGCACATATCCCTCAAAATAATACAAAAACTCTCTCCCTCTTTTTGATATAGGAAAATGATGTATATCATTTATCATTTATATTTATGATATTTATGTATATGTTTGATTTAGGCAAATGAATACATTTCATCCAAATCATCTAAAATAAGTCATTCATGGTGTCAAAATAAAAAAAAAAACAAGATTCTTTCCTTTATTGGATCAAAAATTTCATATGTGTATATACCATATATATGGTATGTATATATTTCATATATATATATATATATATATATATATATATATATATATATATATATATGTACCTCACTGTCAATTAGATTTAAAGAGCATATCACTTAAAAGGTATTCTTGGAAAACTAAACTACTATGCTGCTTCCCTCAGTATCACCCCCCAAGCAATTAACCAACCATATATTGAAGAAAAGAAATATCTTTTGTGTTTATGCTTGAAAATTTGTTACATGTCTACAGTGCAGTGAAATTTATATCCCATCTCTTACATATTTTCCTATACTCAGTTCCCCCCAAACATCACTGATGCCTCAGACAGGATCCTTAGACAGTGTTTTTAAAAATTCCCTTTTTTTGATTTCACTCAACTAGATGAACTTATCAAGCAAAAATGAAGTGTTAAATCGGATGTCATCTCAACGACAAATCATTTATGGATTTATTTATTGAGTGCCTACTACACTTGGTGCTAAAAACCCCATCCTTGCCCTATGGAAGATTAGAGTATGATTTTGAGTCAGGAGCCCTGTGTCTTTCCTTCCTCCCCAACATTCATTTATTACCCTTGGAAAATGCTTAAGTGTTGAATTTTCAATTAAAACCTAGGATACAGGTGCAAAAACATTATTAAAAGTCATTTTGGGCAAAAGGATTTGATAAAACTCAACAAAGACTTCAAACCTTTAAAACCTTTTTTTTTGATAACCAGTAACAAAGGAGAACAGTATCCTTAACATGATAAAAGTTATCTATGTCATACCAACAGAAGAAATCATACTGAATTGTGAAATATTGGAGTCATCCTCACTAAAATTAGGAACAAAACAAAGATGAGCATTATCACCATTATTACTTAATGTTCTCCTAGAAGTTATGGCCAATGTAATAATATATGAATCAGAATTAAGAAAAGAGGAGACAGAATTATCACTCTTTGCAAATGATATAATCATCTAAGGACAAACAAAGGGTTCAACCAAAACCATGTGGAATTAATAAGAAAATTTAGCAGAATATCTGATTAAAAGATAAATACCCCCAAGCAATAAATTTTCGTATACAGTCATCTCCAATAAGAGCCTGTGATGGAAAAATGATCTCATTCAGGAGAATAATAAAAAGCCCAAAATATCTAGGAATAACCTTAAAATAACTTGGCAGTGATTTGAAGAAAAGGGCTGCTCTGAAGTTTGTGTTCTGAATCATGAGGGTTATAGGAACGGGAAAGGATGGCATCTAAAGGGATCGTCCCTTATACATTTCTCTCAAATTGCGACCTGGAAGTTATACCTTACTCCTCTTTCATGTGCCTCCTATCTGATCAGCCACCAACTTCTGCCAAGTCTGCCTTCTTATTAGCATGCAAGTCAATTCCCATCTTACCCCATGCTTCCTTTAGTTTTACACCCTTATTATTTCTAACCTAGACTGTCTTTGTTGCCTCCTCTTTTTGCTCTCATTCTTTCTCTATCATCCATATACTACTGCCAGAGTGATCTTTCCAAAAAGAGAATTATCACTCCTGTACTGACATCCCTTCAATGGCTCCCATCACCTGCTATAGAAATTCTGCATTTCCCAGCAATCCATGTAAGGTTCTTTATCATGTGGTCCCTCCTCACACCTCTGGTGTCATTACCACCCACCCCCATCTTTCACACTTGGATACATTGCGCTCCAGCCCTCTGATCCGGCTCTGCTGAAATGCTTGCCATTTACCAAGGTTCTGTGCCTTATCAGTGCCTCGGTACTGCAATATCAGTGTGGCGCCATTGCATGTTCTAGTTCCTCTGCTGAGAATACTCTCCATCCAAATGGCTCCACAGCCTGGAAAACTCCAGGTCCTCTTGCAACACTCAATGTAAGCTTTGTGTCGTTTGGAAGACCATTGCAGACACAGTCTTGCAACGTTACTTACTCTCCCTGTTCCCTTAGGGTCTTGGTATACTTCTTTCATTTTACGTACCACACTAGACTGTAGCCATTGGTAAACCCCCAATAGAGTAGGAACTCATTGCATCTCTAACATCCAGCACAGTGGCTAGAACATAATAGATGCTCAATATTATTTGTAGAAATGAATGTAAAAAAACATTTCTTTAAGTTTGAAATTCATGAAGTTTTATGTTTCTGAGCTGTATAAATGTTTTCTGGGACAATTGCTTTAAAATTTCTTAGTTTTGTGGCATTTTGGAACTAAACAATGACTGGACATAAAACATAAGTACACACATTTTTTATGTCACAGCTAAAGTTTGACAAATATTTAATTTTTTTTGTTTTTTCAGGAATAAATTATAATAAAGTTTTATGAATTAGGCTATAATTTGTGTTTATGTTTTTGGTGCTAATCATTTCTTTATTAGATGCCTAGGTTAGGGTCATTAGCTTATTTGCTGACATCTGCAATCATATAACATGTTTTATTTAAACTAATAAATGACACAAGATCATAGATATGTAAAATTCAGATCCATTCAAAATAATTATTCAGACTCTTTTATATGCTTAGGGCTGAACTTGGTGCTATTACATTTTAGAAAGGTATAAAACAGCTCAGTCTTTAAGAAGGTTGTATAAAAGAAAAGACTTGCTTACATAACAACCAGACCAGATAAAAACAAAAGAGTATTTCATCCTGAGAAACAAAGTATCATCATCCTCATTTTACAGATAAGGAAACTGAGTTTCAAAGAAGTTTGGTGGCTTTACCAGCATTACAAACCCAGCCATTAATGATGGGTTTGAGGCTGGGACCTAGATTTTCAGTCTCTGATGAAGGGCTCAAAACAGAGTTTAATATGCTAAAGAGGAATTTGATGAATTCGAAAAATGTAAAGCAAGTCCACAAAGAGTTTTCTAATTGTTTCCCTCTATTTTACTTATGAATATATAGAAGTAAATATTGAGTAGGTTATATCTAAATAATAAAGCATGGCATTTGGGTGGCTCTGATATTTTGTAGGCATTCCAGAAATACTAATTAATCTAAGGTCACAAACATTCCTCTGAGTGATTGGACTAGACCATTTTAACTAAAAGGGAAATTAAGCCATATTATATATGTACATATTTATGTAAAGCATAGTAGAACAATATTACATCAAAATTTTATTGCCGTGAGTTTGAGATGACGTAAGTGGCAAAGCCGCAAGTGAGTTATGCAGGTCGTCTCAACTAAATGCCAATAAAATGTTTTTCCTGTACCACATCATCCAGTATTCTGCCTATGCTACAAATTTAAAAGAGAACCAATTTTAGAAATATCCAGAGTTATAAAAGTTTTTATTGGCACTATATTTCAAACTTGCTGGTCTGTAAATATTAGTTCCATTAATTGTGGTAAAAATTAGTGAACAGAGAGTTTAAAAGATAAAACACTCATGATAGAGGTCTTTTCTTAAAACATATTTCTTTCTAGTTTAGTTTTTTTTTTTCAGTTCTAAGTATAAATACTATCTTCTCTCTTCCCTTTTTATGTAAATCTTTTTCTCTTTCCAAAAGCTACTTCAAGCCCCATCTCCAAGGAGCTCTCCGTGGGTCCTTCACATCACCCCTAAGTTTAATCTCATTTTTCTGAACACTTACTTTTACTTACTGCCCATAAATTCATTAGCAAATGTTTTTATTGCTTTTAAACCACTCTTTCAGTTGTAGTTGATTGTTAAACTCTTAAAGTTTATCATGATTAAGCTTTTAATTGAGTGTATACTGTCTTTCCCAAATAACATTCTAAGCTCCTAGAGAGTGTATTCAATGCTTTCTGTTGTTCCTGGCCTCTAGGACAGTATTTTTGTGTGTTTGTTTTTAATGTCCTTTCTTTTTTCCTTCCCTCCTTTCCTTCCACAGACATTGATAGAGTGCCTATTATTATTTATTTTCATGCCTTTGTATGCATTGGATATTGAAGAAGAAAGGCTGCCTAGAGAAGAGCTTATAGACATGGTTCTCAGACTATGGTGTACCTAACAATACCTTAAGGAGAAATTGTTAAGGAAGTCTACTCCTAAGCCTTATACCCAGAGATTCAGGGCTGGGAGCCAAAGATCTATACTTCTGAACACCAGGTGATTCTGATGCTGAGCACCCACAGACTTTGAGAAATCCTCGTTACAGGTTAGGAGAGAACATACTGTAAGCTGATCATCATACTGCTGTGCTATTTCAAAAGTCCTATGATACCAACATGCTCCAGGTGTTCAAGGAGCCCAGTGGGGGAGCAGCTACTGAAACTGGGGAAGTCAGAGGAGTAATGTCATCATTGATGCTTAATACTTGCTCTGTGAATAAATGAATGAATATTTGAATTTAGAGTTGTACTGATGTGGTGGAAATCCTGGGGCTCTATGACCCTAAGCAAATTCTTTTAATTTCTCTGAGCTTGAGTAGAGTGACCATGAGTTGGGGTATCCTCAATGCTGGTTCCATTAAATCGGTTTCAGTAGCTAGTTGGCATACTTCATTATTTTCTACTGAGAATCCATAGGTGAGAGCTGTGAAGTGATCTTTGAACTCTTACCTCTTTTCTTCATTTTAAATAATGTGTGCAGAAGGAGAGTCTGCCCTGGCACCCAGGGCTTCTAAGGGCCTGTTTCACAGGGACCTAATATAAAAAGCAGTTCCTCAGACCGTAACCCTAGTTTCGCAGTTTTGAATGCTTGATGTGGATCCGTCCTTGCGTTATGTGGGTACGTGTCTGCCACCCCTGGTCTCTGTCAGCTCTTCTGTGAGCTGGAATGTCTATTCTCTTCTTTGTCTTTCTACACACCTATCAGGCTACTTTGCCCTTATTAATCCTTTCAAAAATACTGGCATGTGAATGAAACGAATCCCTCAGAGAGGCCCCAGCAGCTAGCTCGAGCCCCAGCAATAGATGCGGTATCTAACTATCTAACTATTTTGGCAACAAAGTTTGTGCTTTTCATATTATCGTAAAACTGACCATATTCCCGCCTTTCTAGCTGTACTGTTTTAATGGTCAGAGATGCGACGACTTACAAGTTTTTCAAGAAGAAGACCCAGTATATATTTTGAGTTCTGGCACTTCCAGAATGGGATTTTTATTAAAAGACAAGAAGAAACACATTTTGGTTACAATATTTTTGCTTTTTGAATTTGTTTTTAAGGATGACCACAACTGGGTTATTTCCTGGAAATTCAACTGTAATTGTGACGTCCATACTAGCTTTCTACAAACTTGTGACCACTGTGACATCTGTCTGTGGTTTCCCCACTTCATGTTTCAGTCCCTCTCTCTCCCTGGTGGGTCCTATCTTGAACCAAGGCAAGCCTTTCTACCCCTTATACTCCACTTTCAAGAAAGAAGCTATTCCTACAAAAGGAAGTTACAACATGCGATACAAGGCATGGTAGGCAGCAGGAGTAGGGTCTGTCAAGTGAATAAAGGAAGGAAACTACTGTATCACGAGCAATTTTAAAAAGTGAAAAAAAGTAGATTTATCAGCTTGTCATTTCATTCGTAAGACAGTAAGAGAACTGAGTCCCCCCTACCCCAACTCACTTGAAGATTGCTTTGCTGTTACGTAGACTCACTGTTTTTTTAGGTTAGTGTCTGACAGTGGAGATGATAGATCTACACTGGGAATGATGTCTTAGTCATATGGTTTCTGAACTTCCCTTCCCTCCCTGAGCCCCACCTGTGACAGAACATTAAGGCTGCTCTTGCATTCTAACTCTGATTCAGAACACATTAAAAACATCCCCAAATGGGCAATTAATCTGCATCCAGTTCAGGATATACTTATCATTTCAGAAAATATCCATCTTTTAAAAAAGGTGGGGAAAGGGGGTAGAGAGAAGTAATTCTTTCTAGATCAGTGTCGACATGGGAACAGCTATTCTATTTAGAACTGGCAAGCATAATCGTCGCTGGAGAGAGTTCTTCAGCTAAATAGGTGTGAAGAGGAGGGTGTATCTTGAGTGTACTGCTAGTTAGGGTCCCAAAACATATGGCACAAGATATCCTTGAACAAAATAACAGACAGTGTGTGCTCTGTGCTTTTAAGGCACAGGTGCTGTATATACTTTTTACATGGTTTCTTTGATGTGAGCTGTCACAATGTACTTCATCATGTCCAAGCCTGAAATCGTGATCCTCACCTACAAAAATGTTATATAAACATTTTAAGACGTATAGAAATAGAAAAGACCAAAGTTCTAGGACTAACAGACACCTTCCAAACTGCTCCTGGTCTAAGAGTCTAACTTGGATACATTTTAAGCTGTTACTGGAAAAGAGTTTTCCTAGAAAGGATCTCTTACTTGTTTCTGATCAATCTCTATTTTGTGACTTCTTTCTTTTTCCTGTTGTCAAGTAGTTTAAAATGACTCAGTGGATTCATTTGTTGTATTAATGTGTGAAGGGCACAACAAAGGACTGTGTGCTTTTTAGTCCATTGGCAGATATAGCCCATTTCTCTAATTATGTCCGGCCAAGGAGCTCTGGCAATCACTCTTTTGCTTTTCATCAGTGAGAAAACTTTGCGAATATTAACCTTCGAAAAAAGAAAACAAAACAGATAACTCTATGAAGCCATAGCCAACGACTTTTTCATGTTTTTATCCCAGTGCCTGAGGTGTTTAATCATTGTTGCATGGATGAATTAATATGTATCTAGAACCTTTATTCTCAACTCCAGTCTAATGTAAGCTCCCAAAGGGCAGGGACTTTTTGTCTCTTGTGTTCACTGCTATATTCATGGTGCCCAGAACGCTGCATGGTACCTAGTACGTGTCTCTCCTCTCCATTTCCATTGTTGAATGAGTGAGTTCAAAGCATTCTTAACCCTCGAAAGAGTCAGTGATATGGTAATTTTTAATTCATATTATCGAGAACCTCAGACTAACATAGCCATGTTTAAAGTAAAAGCATTCTTGTAATTCTGCAAATATACACTTACTTTTAAAATATCCAAGTGGTATTATTAAACCAAAGATAATAGGAGAACCTCATCTTTGTTGGGTTATGTTAACAATAGGAGGGTTAATTATTTTGACAATTAACTGATAAATACCTAAGTCTCTATGGTGGGCAAAATATTGTGCTTAAGTGTATTAGAAATGAAATTCAGAAAATTCACAAACTAGTTTTTCTCCTCAGGAGCAGAATAGGTAAAAACAAACACACACAAACAAGACTCATTGTTTGATTTTTTTTTTTTTTTAAGCGACAAAGTCAACAGAAGTCAGATTGCTTTTTCATTAGCTCCACGAGTTTTTTTTTTTTTTTTTTTCTTTTCTATCACTGTCTTCAGATACAAATGTCAAAAGGTGGAATAGTCTGTAAGTTTCGCACATTCTTATTTTCGTTCTTGTGTATGCTCTAGTATCTTGGTTTACCCTTCCCAGTCTGCTGTGCCTCAGCTTTCCCAGGTGTAAAATTGGCCTAACAGTACTCATCTACTAGCAAGGGGGGGGGGGCGGTATGAGACTTAATTAGCAAACAGCTGGAAAACCCCTTGAGATAGCTCTGTGAGTCAGAATGGAAGTGCATTGTTATTAATCATTATTATTATTGTTATTATTTTTAAATGGCTCAGAGCCATTTCTAAATTTAGTAGTAAAATGAATGCATCTAATAATTCTTCCCAGGTACATGATAGGTGGTCATGCATTTCACAAATTAAATGGTAGAATACTTGTAGGATATGATTATAATGATCCAAGTAAATGATCCTCAACCAATTCAAAATTATGTGATTAAGACCCCAAGGAGCTAAAGCAAGCACTTTGCTTTGTTACCTTTCAGCTTCTCGAATGACCCATTTTGTGTTAATTTATGTGAAAGGGAAAAAATAAACTTTTTATTTTTTTAATTAACTTGGACTCTTCTGTGTAATTAGTTGGGAACTGCGGAGTGGGTGGGTCACCTTCTAATTTCCAAGTACATCTATCTGTGATACCTTGTCCATACTATACATAGAAGTTGTTCTAAATATGTTTGTCTTAGCTTCCTATCAGTTACTGAGTCAAGTTTAATTTGTGAACTTTAGAAGTCAGAGATCTTCAGACACCCTCTGAAAAGATAATCATATGAATCATATGTCTTATTTTTCTACTTGTTCCCTGGTCTCTTCCTGTACCCTTCTGTCAAGAAATGCTTTTGGGTCTGAGTTAGGTTGTGTTGCAAGTTGGTGGAGAATCAGCTTCCACTGAGATCGTATGCCTTTAGCTTGAATTATCTCAGGCAGACATTCTGGCTAGGTGCAGTGCAAAACTCAGAGGGCTCAAGCCTAAGAAGACCTAAGGCTGGCAGCCCACTAAGTTGGGGATGAGAAAAGAAAAGGGAAACTCTATCTTTTCTGCTACTTTTCCCCTCTTGGTTTCCCCACAAAAAATCAATAGCGTGGTCGATAGTTGGTTTTGAGTTGTTCACTACATGTTGGAGTTTTTCTGATGTAAACCTTTGGTGTCTGGGCTTCAGACATTATAATGTGTCAGGGAAGGTTTGATAGCTGCCACGGCCCTCCTGGGTTACATTTTATTCCCTGTGACAGCCTTTGTAATGCGAGAGGGGAAGTACAGATCAATTTTTACACCGTTTAGTTGTTGGGGGAAACTTTTTTTTTCTGTGAATTGATTGTTCTTTTAAAAATTTACCCTGTTTCTTCTAAACAGCAAAAGCTAATAGAATGAGGCCTTTTCGTTAAAGAATATTTTCAAATAAAAAGCCATTCAAGCCTTGCTCTGAGTTGTTAAGACCCGGTTGTATCCTGTTCAGAATTTCTCAAATTCCTTTTGCATGACTTGGAATGACACTTTTAATTTTAAATGTATCCATTTGGGAAAACCTGGTGTCCTTCCTTAGCAATACTCTGGAATGGTGATATCAGGAAGAAAATGGCACAATGTCAAATATAGTGCCTGTGTGGTTTTTAATGCAGCTTTTGGTTTCTTTGAAACTCTATGGTGGCACTTATGGATATTGAATAATTATAGATAATTAATAGTCACTATAAATTTCTATTAAAAAGTTTTAATTTTCATCTGAGTCCTTTCTGTTAAATCTCTTGCTGTCTGGATTTGCAAATCATTACATCTTCTCTTCTACAAACAATAGTTTAAGTTGCTTACCTATTTTTTTCTTTCATTCTAATATTTATTCTCCTTCAGCATAATAAGTCTTATCAGAATTATCCTTGAGAAGCTGTAAGGTAACCTCTAGTATGTTAAATGAATACGGGATGATAAAGTTGTGTTTGTAAGATGGCTTCAAATTTTGAAAGATAAATTTCTAAATGGAATGAAAATGTTTCTGTAAAATTATGTTGAAACAGCATCCTACAGAGGTGCAAATGCTGTGTCTTTAAAATACTAAATACATTTATTTGAAATAACGGCCAATATTTGAACAATGATATTTAAGCAAGAACACTAGAATCAGGCCTCTTATTCTCAGAGTGTTAGATATCCATCATGCTGTATTAATTGAAAGGATTGGGTATAATCTCATAAAGAAACAGGCAAACTCTGGGCTTTCCGCTCTAGTAAAAATATATCATTTATGTCTTCCATTACCGTGCTATAATTATGGTAAGTGAAGCAGAATGGAATCGATAGAGCAATTTATCAATGCATTCCAAACTATTCTAGCACCGTTTACGTCATCTACTGCAGATACTGTCATTCAATAAAGAGACATCTAATAGTATCAAGACTTTAGACTGATCCATTTCAGCGTAATGTTTTCCTATGTTATGTTCTAATTTGGATCATGGTTTAATTAATTGTTTCACTTTGTATGATATTTTGTGAAGTAAAATAGTTCTTGAATTGAATTTCAGTGGAAATTTTAAAATTTAGTCTTCAAGTTTAAAAAGCACTGCTATGTTATAAACAGTGTAAATAGTGCATTGATATAGCCTTTTAGGTGCTGTATTGAATTATATCACAGTTGAAACCAAAATACAAGCCAGGTATCCATCATGCCCTAAGATACATTGAAATTTAAATAACAACTATTTGGCTGGGGATATTATTTAATGACTCTGAATTTTTGTTTTTTAACATCACAAGATTCAAAATTCTTTAGGCTTTATCCTCATATTTATGATTTAACCGTAATTGTAGACACATAGAAAATTTAGTTCATTTAGATTCTTTTTCATAAAACCATAAACAATATGGTCTTTTTACCATTAACCATCCCCCCATATAATATGATATTAAATATTCACAGAATTGAAGGGAAGATACTGAATTGTATATTAATATGTTATTTTTTTTAATATGGAAAAGATACTTGAGATTATTAGATTGTCATTTTCCTTTTCCATTTGGTGGTAAAATTATCATCCAGTGTCATGTAGTTAATTCAACCTTCTACAAAATGATATAAATCTGGTAAGGATGCCAAGAGTCACACCAATGCAAAATTATCATTTTTATTTCAGATTTGTAGCCATCAAGAAATGTTTTTGAAGACACAACTTATTTTTTGGTTGAGTTAGAAACATTGAAACTTATGGAGAAAGAGTGAGGTTGAATATAACACAATTGTAAGAAAACATTTATAACTTAGTTTTCGAAAAATGGTATTATGTACAAGTTTTTTCTTTTTGTTTGCTTTTAGACTAGTTCTTAAGGTAAGATTTGTTCTTGTTTTCGGGTAATTTCCTTAAAGCTCCTTAAGATAGTTTCCATGAACTCACAGACCATTAAGTGGGGCACAGTCTGACATTTTGGAATCATTTTCTAGAATTGTGTTCCGCGGGGTGAGATGACAGCCCTTCTCCCTTCTATCTTATATCTTGAATTTGAATGGGCTCGTGAATGTTTCGATATAAATTCTGTCTTATGTTTTTGGCCATCGCTTTCCTTCTTTATACCTTCCACTTTCCTGCTCACTGATGTCCCTCCAGGATTGAGTTTTAAGAACTTGTCTGCTAAAGGGTTAAGGAGTCAGATTTTGAGGCGCTTCAGCGTGATGTATTTAAGTTAAGAAACTTGGGATGTCATTTTAGCTCGGTGAAGATGTTATAAATTGTTTGGTTGGCAAGATTTATTGAGGGTTAGTCTACCTGATATCACACTGTATTGTTGAATGTGGACTATTTTTAACTAGCCTTCTATTTAAACAGTGTCAGCGAATTCTGAGAGCTTGCCAAACACATTCTCAAAATGGTTGCCAAGCTGTAAGATGGCTGCCAAGGTCTGAGCACACGGAACAGGTTCAAAATGGTGACCAACTTCGCAGGATTTGTTGGTCAGATTCTCCCACTGCCATCCTCAACCCCCCCCAACACACAACTACCACCGAAAAAGGAAGGGAGGAAAAAAACCCCGAAGATGCAAGACTTGGCACCAGCTCCTTGGCACGAGTGGTAGTAGTGTCATCCAGAGATTCAAGTAGTTACCGTGTACTCCTTGTTTCCCATGCTTGGCAGAAGACTATTCAGGGGGAATATGTGAGGTGAAAACACCACCGTAAAATAACATGGCCATTTTCTCCACCTGATCTAACATGCACCAAATCATTCTTTAGAAAGGGGTGGGGAGGGGGGGAGACTAGGTGAAGCAGTGCTTTCAAAGAGCTTTCTAACGGAGATCCAAGAGCGTTAACCAAGACTTTGGGCTGTGCCTTTTTGTACTGCCTGCCTAAAGTGGCACAAACTTTATATACAACAGGTTTAAGATTTATTTTAGTTTTGCATTTGTTTACTTAAGTTTATAGCAATTGCTTTCTGGCAGTTGTGCTACTTAGCAGATTGAAATAAAATCATAAGGGTGAATTAAAACATACTGCTGTTAGTGCTGATTAGAATTTTAGCTTAGTGTAAATACCGGATGCAGGGTCCAACTTCTCAGACACTTGGCATGAGCTCAATAGGGATCTCCAGGCTACACAGGAGACAGTGTGTGTGTATTTGGATGCTTTTAAAATTCTTGGATAGGTGGAGCATACTACTTCTGCTGGCATGTTAGTTCATTGTGCTGCCTGCATTATGTGCTTGGGTTCCAAGGTAGACAGAGAAGCTGGGGAAATCATAATAAGGGAAAGTAGCTGGAACTTAAAAAACAAAACCTGGAAAAAAAAAGGATTCTAATTAGACCCTGTGAAGTTTTTCCTGTGTGTTTTGGTTATTAGATATAAATAACTAATAGTAAACTAAATTGAAGAACTGTCGGGTTTGTGATATTTTGAACAATGACCTAATGGTGAATATATTTCTACAACTTGTTAAAATTTTTCTGTGTGACACTTTTAAAAATATACTTGGTGAGTTAACTTCTCCAGGCAGTCAGTTTACTCAGGGAATTCCTTAAATTGGTCTTCTGTTTAATATCAGCTATGGGCTAGGTTTTATATACTGATGAAAACCTGAATTCCTGAAGAGAATTTTTAATTGATAGAGCATTTTATTTAATACTTAAGTAGCTATACAAAAACTCTAGTTGTCATGAAGGTGGTGGTGTTTTGTTTTGTGTCAATCAGTAGTGGAATCGGCTAGTGTTAATATTACAGTAAGATGGTTTATATAGTTTGAGCTTTTGGCAATCTGCAGTTTTAGGATTTGTTAAGTCATGGATCCCTTAGGTGGGGGAGATGTACACTTGGTGTATACTCTGTTGTAAGAGGTAGCCAAGAAATGTGCCTTCTCAGTTCTTTTTTACTGATATTCTTTTTCCGTTTAGTCAACAATGACTGTAGCTAAGACTCTTGTAAGTTCTTTTCCAGTCTTTTCTCTCTTGGTAGGCAATTGTCATCCAAGCCCCAGTCGTTCAATAGGTGAAGCCAAACGTTATTGACAGTGCTGAAATTTGAACTCTTCATCCTTCAGTGTAAAAGATCAATGCCCATTAAGATGCTTCAGCTCTGGAAGTTTCAACATAGAGATACATAGGCTTTTAGAGGTTAGCTGGGCAAATATGTAATATGAAAGTTGCATGGCAGATCCCTTAATACATATTTACAGAGTACATTTGTAAAGTTATATGATATTACGAATGTAAAGTAGTTTAATTAAAAGCATTTCTTGCTAATTCTTATGTATTTTACTGTGAGTTAGTGACAAGGAACTTGAATAAAACCTTTCTTTTTAAATTAAAAATCAGGAGTTCATACCTCTTCACAATAAATCATAGTACTTTTTTTAATTAAAAAATTTACTAATTTATCTATCTATTTATTTATTTATGGCTATGTTGGGTCTTCGTTGCTGCACATGGGCTTGCTCTAGTTGCGGCGAGCGGGGGCTACTCTTCATTGCGGTGCGCGGGCTTCTCATTGCAGTAGCTTCTCTTGTTGCGGAGCACAGGCTCTAGGTGCGTGGGCTTCAGTAGTTGTGTCTCGTGGGCTCAGTAGTTGTGTCTTGCAGGCTCCAGAGCACAGGCTCAGTAGTTGTGGCTCATGGGCTTAGTTGCTCCACGGCATGTGGGATCTTCCTGGACCAGGGCTCGAACCCGTGTCCTCTGCATTGGCAGGCGGATTCTTAACCACTGCACCACCAGGGAAGCCCCATAGTACATTTTTAATCTTCAAATTAAGAATGTGTAAGTAGTACTGATTATTACCTGTCAATTTTTCCCATTCTTTTCTATCATATATTATTCATTGGCAATTTATTTAGGTGAATAATGTTGTTGTAGCAAAGGTAAAAATTAGATCCCTAAAAATATGCTATTTTTACTTTGTTCATAATGCATTGTATCCATGAATATGTAAGCAAGTAGAATTTTTTCAGATGGCCTAGAACATGAGATAATTCTAAATTTTAGTATAAAATACCAATCAGGCAATGTTTAGGGAGATGGAATAAAGCAGAGTTTTGCAGATTCACAAAGAATTCAACATTCTTGCTTATATGAAAAACACAGTACTTTTCAATATTTTTAAGAAAAACTTTATTCATTTTGCCATTGTTAGACATAGTTCATATTTTCTGTTAGTGAAGTACAAGATCATTTCTTCAGGAAATTTTTCTATTAGTCCTTCCAAAGTGAGTATTTTAATTTAAAAGAATTGTTTGTCTTTTAAATTTATGTTGTGTGTTTGGCATTTTACCCTTTTCTACATAGTATGCATGTATAATTAGTACATGGGGTGTATGTGTACGCCTGTTCTACCCAAGTATGTATAGAGATATAAAATTTACTTTCTATATAGTAGCTTTCTGCATAGGGCAACCCAAACAGCTGTTACTCCTTTTTATAGCTTCTTTAATCTATGTGCCAACAAGTCAGTTTACAAAATCTGTTTTGTTGATGACTGCTGCGATAATAATTGTGGTGTTTTGTGGCTTGGCAAAAGGCTGGGGTCTCCTCTGAGGACTCTTGCCAAAGGCTTTGAAGGGGTTGAGGTGGATTCATTGCCAGAATGAGTCACCACTCTCTATTTTATTTAGTGTCCTTCTGCCAAGGCCTTAGACACTTTCTGTTTTCATTCTTTTGTAGGCTTTCCTCCCCACATTGTGGTTTTCTTCACAGCCAGAGGCCTGGGTCTGCCAGGATAGGTGAGAGAAGCTGGCTGCCCTTCACTAAACACCAGTGTGCAGTGGAGCTGGAGGGATGGGGGGGTTAGCTGTTGTGCTTCTTGAATGAATGTGAGTTTAATTATATAGTTATGAATTCTAAATAAAATGATGGATAATCTGGTTCACTCTAGTCACCTGGATTTGGGTTAGAAATTCTCAGAAGAGTAGTTATTATTTACTTTAAAGTAACATCCAAATAATGTGACAGTGTTTTAGTGCTTTTCATAATTGATTGTTGAAAAACCTTAGATTATTCATGAGTTTTGGCTATAGGCCCAAATCATGAATTTTTCCTCAAACAAAAGAATACCATCCCCTTCCTTTTAAATGCCATAATATTTTGCTTCAGATAAACTGTTTTATACACACACCTAATAGTTTTCAAGGAATAATCCTAAAAATTTTATTTCTACTTGTCTAGATTTAAATTGTCACTGGTAAGTGGACTCAGATACGAACTGCTAGTCTGTTGTCTAAGATATATTACAGATTTAAATAGTTTTGTCGTCATTAAATTCTTTGAATAGATTGAAATAAGTTGGACTAAATATCCTCTTGCTAGATTCTTCCAACTCAAATACATTATGCATATAGAAAGATGACTGGGATAAATTTAAATCTTCAATATGTAAGCAAAAATGGCACTTCGTACATTAATATGAGGAGGACTTAATTGGACCTTTGATGACTTTGGCCCCATAAATTCAGATGGCTTTTTCTTAACTAAAGTTATGACACCATTCTAAAAGCTAATAAACTGTATATGCAAAATTAAACTGAGGGACGTAGTTTTTGCTTTGTTAAGTACCCATTCATTGTGTTAGATCTTTAAACATGGTCTACATTATAACATCCCTTGAAAACATTTCCATAAGTATAAACTATATTTTTCAAACTTCAGAGTCCTAACTGTGGGATATCAAAGTATTTTCCGTATATTATGGTCCAAGCTTTTGTTCCTCAGGAAATAAAAATGCCATAAAATGACTTTAACACTTTGTTTACAAAACAAATACTATTAATAATTGATTATTATTCCCTATAAATATTTCAGTTAGAAAATGTATAATTACATAGGTGAGGAGTCTGAGATAATATTAGGATAAATTGATCTAACTGTATCCTACAAAGGTTAGTGGTTAACATTCAGACAAGTTAATGTATGTGAAAGCCCTTTAAACTGTAAAATATTACATAAATATCAAAACATTAGGTTTTTATTTCTTTTCTGTTTTCTTAAACTTTGGATTATCAAACTCTTTTCTCCATGTATCTTCTTTACATTTCATTTTCGTTTAAAATAGCAAAAATAAGTAAACAGAAACAGTTACTAAAAACCTGTAGTCACTTTGTGATATAAATTTACTCAGAATTTAAATACTTAGAGTTCACGGCAAGATTCCAAGACAGAAATTCTTTTGGATGATCTATAAACCACTCAATCCCTGGTTAATGCTCAAACCATGTGAAAAGTTCCAGGTGAAGTTCACTTTAAGCCTTGTCTGAACCCCACAAACTGAGTGAAGTACTGTAAAACCCTGTGTGAACCCCAAAGAATCAAAATAACTAAACCTGGTGCATTTCATTAAAACCCACTGTTTTCTACTCGCTGCTTAAATGTGCCCCAAATTTGAAGACAAACTTTGCATTTGGAAGTGAGCTGTTTTACTTTAGAAAGTATGAATCATAAGCTACTTAGTCCTTAGATATAGTTATCCTATTGTGAAGGTCTAATAATAATGCTGTTTCAGAAGAGGAACAGGCGTCTCCTTACAAGTCTTAATAGTCCCGGGATCTCTCAAAAGTCAGCAAGACATAAATAGAGTAGAAGTCATCGTTGTCATCCTAGTAATGGTATTAATAGTAGAGATCCTCATCAACAGGATTCTGAAAGAGTAATGTTGTCTTGAATTTATCCTGAACCTCTGTGCCAAATACTTAAAACAAGACTCAATCTATCCTTTGTTAGGATAGTGTGAGTTGATGGGAGCGAAGTATTATTGGTCCTTTTATGCAAAAAGGAAACAGAATCGCTGATCAGTTAAGTCACTTGGCTTCCAACGAGTTGCATGACTTAAGACAGGGGTAGATTGATCTTTGGGGGCATTGATCTCCTCTTCTGAAAAATGACTTCTTAGATTCCTTTCAACTCTTAAAAAAATCTGCAAATGCTGTTGCTGTCGGTTTAGAAAGCATATCCCCAGAAATAACAGTCTTTGTGTCATTGTTCAGTTTATCCCTTTTGAAGATGAGGTGACTGATCCATAGAGGACACATTATAAATCACTGGCCTGATTTCCCTTATTAATCACCATAATCAGAAGTACAATCATAGTTATCACGCATCAAGTACTTACTCTACCTTGGATATCGTGTGCTGAGCTCTTTCCATCAATTAGCTCACTGGTCTTTCTGTAGTTTTTCATTAGTAGCCTTAGTGTCTTAGTGTATCAATGATTTTATTAAGTTGACTACACATTTTGTATGACTATTTTTACAGGCCAATGTCCTTGAGTATTCAAGAATCCTGAAATCATTCCCTTTGCCTGTAAATTTTGACAGCTACCCAAAGTGAGGACTTTCTTTCACTCTCCTAACCATTTTGCTTTTTTGACTATCAGTCTTACGATGAGTTTGGTAAGGATTAAGTAATTTTCATGTATCTTTCTGTGCATTCTTCCAACTATCCAGCTATCCTCTTGTGTACACACAGGCTTTTGCGCACTGGAGAAAACTAGGTGAATAAGAAATGCTCCTTGTCTTCAAGAGCTTGCAACTTCCAAAGTTACAGATTCACCATGAAAAGAGTGTCGAAGTGCACCTTAAGTTCGTTACCTAAATGGCACTGGTACATATTTTCAGATAAGCAAATATTGAGCTGACATTGAGTGAAGTGTGTGCTTTACAAACTTTCATGTTTCATTTCCAGGTAAGACATGGCACTCTGAAGAGTGGGCTTTTGGAATGTATATGCTTAGCTTAGTTCTAGGTGCTAAAGACAGTAAATAGCTGCTGAAATAGTCTTCCATCAACCATGAACAGTATCTTTGAAGCAGTCACTACATGCACGAGGCTCTGTCTGTTGTAGGGTCTGCTCATTAAAGCTACTTTCTGGGTCTTTGTTCATGTCATGCAGACCTTGTGACAGGTGTTACAGCTGCCAGCCTGGCACAATCCATTGGGGGCGTGCTGTAATTGCTCTTGATGCCACCCTTAATGGGTGGGTGAGGGGAGGTGAGAGGATGCCCTCAGGCCGTTACTGACATCTGGTCACCACTGCTGTTTCACTGCAGTGTCTGCTTGGTGCCTACAAATATTGGACCATTGAGTTGAGTTTGCTGCCACCATTGG
This sequence comes from Eschrichtius robustus, assembly GCF_028021215.1. NCBI lineage: Eukaryota > Metazoa > Chordata > Mammalia > Artiodactyla > Eschrichtiidae > Eschrichtius > Eschrichtius robustus. The sequence continues at coordinate 52,544,489 of NC_090826.1, forward strand.
ATTCCTTGCAGCTATCATTATTTCACAGCTGGGCAATGATTTTAGCTTGGAAAAGGATTATTCATCTCAGGGCCAGAAACAGTCCACTGCCAACATGACCCTGAGAACTTTCTTATGTTTATTAAATGAGAGAATAAGTATCCTCATGACCTCCTTTATTAAGTAAGTGTTTCCTGGTTTTGAACTTTTTGTTTTTTTGCGAGAATGTTATCTTTCATCATTATTTCTGAACGCATAAAGGATTAAATTTCCTCTTCAAGAGTTTCACATATTTCTTTTATGTATGCAGGGTGATAAGTAAACATTGATCTGAGGAAGTTCTGAAAAATCTCATTCAGCCAGCATTTACCAACCCCCTTATCTGTCAGCTACTGAACGAGGTACAGGGAAAATAAAGGCCTGACTTCAACTCGCTCTCTCTCCAGTAAGACAGACAAACCTATACACAGCTAACCATAACATTGGGCAGAGTGATTAAAGTGAAAATGAAGTAAAAGTGTGTAACAGCATGGGTACAGTTATGATTTGTGTATCTTGCTTTTGACTAAACACTTGGGTGAGATGGATTTGAGAAAACTTCATGCACAGAACTTCTCAATGCACAAATTATAGACAGGCCCCTGAATATTAAGACACTCTTGTGAGGGAGGATTTCAGGCTGTCTGGAATCCACAAACTAGAGTTTGCCCACAGAACTGAATTAAAAGTAGCTACTTCTCCTTATGATCTTTTGTTTCTAAAATAGTGGCATCTTCCTGAGGCCGTATTCTTTTGGTTGGAGCAGAGCTGTAGTATGTTGTTAAGTTGTTTAGGAAAGCTCTGAGACAATTAATGAAGCGGATTTAAATGTGTATTTAAAACCAGTCACAAAGTTTTTCTTTGTGGGAGATGCCCATATTGCAGTCCTAACTTAAATACCAACTTAAGCAAGAAACTTGACTTTAGGTGTGCTCCATAAGTATTCTGTGATCATTTCTGGGGTGTTATAAGACACTTCTAACCACTTTATAAAGATATTAGTAATTAAACAATCGTCAGTTAGAACCCTCTCCCCTCCATTTCCACATCCCTCTGTGCACACCCACTCTAAATGTTTATGGAGAGATAGCATTAGGCTCTAATCTGACCTTAGTGATTTTGCAAATATAAAGGTAGCATTTCATGGTCCTTGAAGTGATATATTATTGGAAGAGCATTCATACAATTTTGTTTTAATTGATTCTAACTCTTCAGTATGCAACCAATCTGTGTACATCTCCTTTTAATTATCTGAGCTGTGAGAGAGAAGTAGGTAATAATTTGGTGATCCATTCAGATATCTTCAAAGGAAGGGAAGGTATCCATCTTTTATATGGCAGACATGCTGAAAGATATAAAACAAAATATTTTTATTTAGTAATTTCATCAATATTCTTTATAGTGCAAATGATTTAAATCACAACTTATACAAGTTGCTGAATAATACTTTTGACTGAAAAAAAATGGCCACAAGAATTAAATTTATGAAATTAAGTGAGGAAAAGAGCTAGAACATAAGAAATGATAAATTAATGAATAAATTCTCTTTAGAAGGAAGCCAAATATTATAGTTAGGGTGAACAATGAAATAATCCCACTTGAAGAAAATTAATTCAGCCAACACATTTTAGTGTCTTCTCTATGCTTATTATGGGGCATGTGACAGAGAGAGGTGGAGGAAATTTATCAGAAATGAATAATATTCATTACCATGTTCCTGTTGACAAGTTTGAGTACACAGGTACACTAGTGAAACAGTGAATTCAAGGAAGGATGAATTGAAACATAGGTTGAAATTATCATGGATAGAAGAGGCATAAAAAATACACTTCCTTTTCTAGGAAAATATTTGTAAATTGTGTTTGGTTAGTACAAGTACATAGAAAGCATATAGAAGTTTTCAATCTGTTTTCATTGAATTTGTAAGATACTGGGTAAAGTGTACAGGTCCTTGTCCTGTATGTTGAAAATTATTGTTTTAATTGGATTGCTTCTTTGGAAAAAAGACAAAGAGCACATTGCTAAAAGCTCTGGAAGCCATTTTCAGTATTTGTAATAATGTAAGTGCTAGAAATGTGCTTCCATTATATGCAAAGGCAATAATGCCTTCTATAAGCATAGAGTCTCTGTAAGACTTTTATAATATTGTCTCTTTAAATGCAAGCAGACAAAAATTATTTTTAACTTTAGATTAGAGGACCAACTCCATCTTTCTCCTTTGCAGTTTTTTGGCCACTCTTTCTAATTCTGCTCCCAAGAGCAATTTAAAAGTCACTTTTCGTTTTTCTAAAAAAGGAGTATTTATTTCTACAAGTACCGTGTCAGTTCTATATGACCTGGATGGTGTGTGTCATAAATACAATTTTTATATGATTGGTCGAATTTTTCGCTTTTAGCTAAGATGTCTGCTGTAGCACAATACTTGGGAATGTTTGTGTTGAGAGATAATTTAGAATTTATTAACTTACTTTTAAGAGTACCTCTGATAATATAGATGTAACAGCTCAATTATAATGTTGCATCATCTGTATATAGGTATATACATGAAACAGACTTAGAAATTAAATGGCCTATACCATATAATATGTTTCTTTTCATGCTTTGAATTTAAACTTTACAATGTTGTTTACATGACAAGACAAAATTTGAAATTATAAGAAAACTATGGGCCAGTTAGGTGCCTTTAGAAATGTACTTTGGGATATTGAAATGTTCTATAAAGCATTGTGAGTATAAAATGAAAGGGCTCTCTTTATCTCTTTTCTAAAGCAAGTCAAAACTTTTGCTTTCATAACATGCCATTGAAAAACATATTTTACAAATATTTTATAAAATCTTACCTTGAAATTTTTTTCTTGCAAGTAAGGAATTATCTTTAAAATTATGGACCCTGCTAGAGAATAATATAATTGTGTTTAATGTAGAAAAACTCATTGAAAATCTGTGTGGATTTGGTTCATCTGAACTATAGATTGATGAAACCTATTTTACTTTTGGATATTCCATAAATTCCAGACATCTCTTAATGTCTCTTCTATGTATGAGAAATCCATACACAACAGAGAAAGGATGGAAAAGATGGAGAGCTTTCATTTCCCTTATTTTCACTTTTGTTCCATCCCTCTGTGCTTGTTCTTTGTTCAAATAAACTTTTGTGGTATGTCTTTCACACATCATCGCTCCTTGCTTCAAAGGCTTCTTTTAATAACTTAACCCTGGCTCACTTTCTTTTGCATATGAAATTGATTTAACTAAAGAGTATGTGTGTGTGTGTGCATGCATGCACATGTGTGCACTCCAACATGTACACACACATCTGTACAAATAAAAATTTCACTGGAAAGGAAAGTCTATGATCTCTGGTTTACTTTAAATACACACACACACACACACACACACACACACACAGACACACCTTGTTGAAGTGATAAAGCCTAAGCTTGAAGTCAATCTATTTTTGAGATCCAGATTTTTCTCTCAGTCCTCTCTCAGTTTCCTCAACCTGAAATAAGGACAATAATATTTACTTTGCAAAAGCGGCTGGGAAAGTTACATGAATGTAAATAACTTAGCTCACAGTGCTGGCCATTCTTATTATTTTCAGGCAGTTGGTAAATGCTTGCTGTTTCCATCACCATCATCATCATCATATATGAATATAATTAAGTAATATATTTATCTTGAAGCTGATAATAAGTTAACTGATAATAAGCAGAAGGTTGAAATTAAGGCTTTTTGTTCCTGAACAATTGATCTTAAGTACAGTCACATGAAAAGTGATAGTTACATTAACCTGAAAATAGTAAAACATTTAAAAAAATGACAGTATTATCTATGTGATTTTCAATTGTCAAGCCAACTTATGTTAAAATGGAAATTAAAATTTCCATTAACATAGTGTCTATAATTTTTAAAAAAATGTTTCACCAATTACAAATTTAAATCAACAGAAGTAATGATATACTGATAGTTGTACAAAATAACAAAAATGTAAATAAAGTTTAGAATTTGAAAATACTGTATCAGGAGCTAAGCTGTGTAACTATTTATCTTGTTCTTTAAATACAGTCAGATGAATTTAAATATTGTTTCCTCTGGCAGGTAGATAGAGATATCAATTCAGCTACCATTTTAAATACAGTAACTCTGAGAAGTTCTAGTTATTTCTTACGTTATTAGAAATTAGAGCTATACCAGAATGCTGGAAAAGATATCTTTTTCAATCTTGTGTCCCACCATCAAGCATTATGCATCAAGCATCAATGGCTTCTCATAATATCCACTCGATGACTATTTGAATTTTATTTTCATTGGGCAGACCCTCAGCTTAGAAGCTCTGTATTAACCAGCTTTCAAGACTGACTAAGACTTTTTCTCTTCTTTGTAACATACTAACTGATGCCTGGAGTATGCTGAATACTAATGGCCAGTAGTTACCTGCTAGCACAAGCTGGCAATTTTGTTTTTACTGGTTGTGTGCTTACCAAAAGTTGTGTTATTCTCAGACCTGTTTATACTAGTATTATTGGTATTGTTGTAACGTAATTTAATTAAATTTATGTGATCTGATGACATACAACCTCAAAATAAAAAAGAAAGTTTTATTTCTGTGAAAATAAGCCAGTGCTTTGAAAAGTCTTATTAAAGGTGAGTTACAAAAAATTCTGTCAGATTAAGTGTGGGTGAGCTGTCTCAACTGTAAAGGGAAATTTGTAAAAATATGAAAGAATCCTGTGCTCAGATTATTTTAGAAGTATGTTTAGATTCTCCCTGTACTGAAAAAAAACACAAAACCTGGAAATCTTATATGATGCTTTATAGGTGTGGTTTATGTAAGAAAGATGCTGCAGTTAACAAACATTAAAGTTAAGGCCTTATCTCTGTATAAAAAGACTGGCCAACAAATGTACATGTCTTTACAGTTAAAATGCTTAAGATGTATATGTTTCATAAAAAATTATCCATTTTTTTAAACTAACTGACCAACTACTAGCCCCAAGAGTATCGGATAGGAATGCTTCTACTCTATTTCTTGTTCATATACTTTTCAGAGATTTAGAGATGTTCTGGTGTTTTGTTTTGTCTTGTTTTTCCTAACAAGGGAAATTAGAGGGAATTGGCAGATAGGGTTCGTATGTTGGGCTATGAGACTTGTAAAGGGCCAAGACCTGAAATTATGATGTGGAAGTTGATATGCTGAGGTCGGTCAGTTCCATAAAAAAAAAAATCAATCCAGCCAGAAGATGTTCCAGATGGTCTGATTTTGGGTGGTAGCTTAGTGGAGCAGTGGCCAACATGGAGGTCTAACTGGCAGAAGGTGAGAGTCCCAAAAATTGGTCAGAACCGAGAAACAGAGTCCATGGACAGGTGACACTAATCCAGGCAGGTGGTTAACATCAGAGAAGTCCGTCAGCAGGTAGCAGGGCTCCAGGTGCTAACCTGGATTTCAGGGCCAGAATTTCATTCTTGGGAAGCAGGTAAGGAAAAGCACATCAGTATCTCCAGTTCCAGACGAGCCAGGGTACTTGACCGAACACTTAAGGTGGAGTTTACCTGTTGGAGAACATGGCACAGATTGCTGCTACCAGAGTTGGAGCGTGAGGTCAGAGGCTAGGGGGTGGCTTAATGCTGAGGCCCCTGGGGAAGTTGTGTTTCTCAGAGCCCCTCCTGTCTCCGGAGGATGGATGCGCTTACAGATGGGGACTGTTACACAATTGGACATCAAATGGCTTACCTAGGGGTGGCAGAGAGCCAGGTGACGACTTTAAGTGTTCAAATAAGGAAGAAAATAAAATAGCTCTGTGTCTGTCTTCTTGAAGACAAAACCCAATAGCCAAAGGACTGAGAGTTTTACCAAAGAAACTGCTGTTTTTGAAAGAACGGTGGAAGATGCATCTGCTTCCAGGGTTAGGTTAACCATACCTAAATAAGGTAAACTCTTTGTCTTTCATTGTTGTTGCTATTGTCTGTCCTGTCATCTAGTATTGCCTGGCACCAAAAAAAGCAAGGAATAATTGTTGGCTAATTTGACCTGTCTGGATGGCATTTGTAATTGAGAGTCATCCTTCATTAAAGCAAGTACAGGCATTATTACTATTTTTTAAAATATCTACTTACTATTTTTGTAAGTTTGGTTTTCTGGGTTTTTTTTTTTACTAGTTTGTTGTTGCTGGTGGTGGTTTGGTGGTGTTCTACAGTGGGGCCTACTTGTAGCTCAACTAAGGTGTTTGAGTCAGACTTTTTAAGCATAAAAGTACTTTGCATGGTTTTATTTCGAGTGTATCAATTACGTCATTTGTGGCACTGAAATGAGATTGTAATTCCCAGAGCGCTGGGACAGTTCATTCAAAGGTTAGCCCACCTATGTTTATAGTAGTTCTCTGTAATATAATTATAACTAATTTCCACTGTTGTTTTTGGAGAAAACTGTAGACTATAATTATGTGTTAGCACTTTTTAAACAGCTCCCTGCATTGTCATATTATTTTAAATGGGCTCTGTTTTAAAATAACCTTTCATGCTTTGATTTCAAGAATATAGCTTACATGGGTCTGTAGTTAGCAAAATACAAGGATCTAGCAAATCATAGAGAGTCAACACAACTGTAGAAGCATGTGTTAAACGTTTCTAGCACTGCCCTAGGCTTAGAGGGGAAGATATGGGGGTGGGGGGAGTAGAAGTTCCTTGTCCTTTAACAGTTGATCAGCCCTGTTGGATAGGCAAGATATTACACAGAATAGCTAAGCCCTCATGTGGAAAAAAAATACATAGTAGTTACACAAATGTAAAAATGCTGCACGCGAAACATATTGTCTTTCATTTTTGTGGTCCACTCATAGGAATCTCAGAGCAGAATTAGAATAAAGTCCCATGTCCCAGAATTAAGGGCAGCAACACCATTTTATCTCTTGGCAAATGTTGCCCGTATCGTCCTCAAATGGCAGATATCTGCATATAGTTAGTCATCTGGACACACCCTTTCCCTGCTACATTTCATCGCCATATTAGTAATAGAATTTTAGTGTTGGTTTAAAAGACAGGCTGCCTTAAAGCAGATTGCATAGTTTGCACACTGTGAATTGTAATTAAAGTGTAAGGGGTGCTTATTATGTCAACAACTGGCATGAGAACCCCCGAGCAGCAGGTGACCCCGAGCATGTGACGTTTGTGACAGCTAGGATCCCCTTTCCACTGGCTTAGCAATCTGAAAGTCCAAATTGAAAGAAGCCCAGAGGCTGTATATTTCATTAGATCCCAGGGGAAGTGCAGGATACAGCTTCCTTCTGTTTTCCTGGGAGGTCGCCAGAAAGTTTGTGGAGCTCTGTTTCTGTCAGAGACTCAAAAGAGAAAAGCAAAAGCACACACAAAACAAAACAAAACACCATACACACCACAAAACCATCCACCAATCACCCCCAGGACCATAGATTTGACATTTCCCACAGTCTCTCGGAGACCACAGTGTTGCTGTGTCAGCAATATACCCCTTGCTTTGAATTGTTTGAAAGGAAGGCTCCGTGTTCTAGCGTTTAAAAAATGTTTAAGCTTCCATATGCGGTGATTCTTTTGGTATAAAGCCATGAAAAATTATCAAGTACAGATATCATATGATTTGCTTTAAATACTTTTGCATTATGCATTACATTCTCCTCACCTTCTAGGATGGGGCAGAAGTCCGAATTTAGAAAGATGAAACCACACGAATAATAAAGGAAACAGACCAAGGAGACATGCCATATGTATTTCAGTTCTTACTGTGATGAGTAAACCATTTGAAATGTGGTCACATGAAAGGAGTGCTACTTTAGGAGGCTCGGATCCTTTTAAAAGTAGATTTTTATGGTATTCCATAGTGGGTACAGACCCCCACTAAGGTTTTGGTTCTGGTGGAAGCTTTTGGCCTTGAGTCATCTTGGGACCTGACTGACAGTTGCTGGAGTGAGCAAAAAGGTGTCTCTTTTTTCACCTCACGTTGGATGGCAGGCTTCTTACTGTCACGGACTTTCCATAGCACAAAAATGGAAACTATGGTACTTTGTTGCTTAGCTTTGGTAACTCAGATCTTTTGGAAGTTGATTTTTCTTTTGGGACTCAAGCTTCCTACATGAACTGATGGGCTGTGGCTTCTCTGCCCTCAGGAAAGCCAGGTTTAAGCCCAGCAGGAAGTATTGCTGGCCCTATAGATACCAAGCATACCTTTTAATCCCTATGTGTTATTAAATTTAAACCAGAAAAGAAGAACTCTGTGAACCTAGACTCCACTTTGTGTGTTTTATTTTTTGGTCAAGAAAGAAGGGTTAACAAGTCACTGTTTGGAAGCTTGCATGTGACTGTGTGTGTGTGATCTTATGCTAGCCTGGGAGGAGAACCTCAAAGCTTGAGAAAAAAAGATGTGCCGTTTTTATAAATTTGGTAAATAAAATAAAACCTTCCAACTTTAGAGCTGCATTCAAGTATTGTAATTAAGGGAGTACCAGTTATTTTTTAAATTATAGTACACCTATTTTAGCAAATTTGCAAAGAATTAATTTCTTTGTATTTATATTTGTCAAGGTCAGTTCCTTTATTCAGCCAGAGGGAAATCCAATATCCTTAGCAGAATTTTACCTCAGTTTCCCAGAGAGATGAGAGAAGAATAGATTGGGCGTGGAATGTGACAGAAATTTGTCTGTCTGTGCTGCCTAAGATTAGCTAACTAATCATCAGTTTCTGTAGCAATATAAGCATAGCGCACGGAGCTTAAAAAAAACTGTCCCAGGTCATGAATTTTCCATTTTTTACTTAGCTTCGAAGTGAAGCTTTTAATTTTTTTTTTTCTCATTGTGTTACGTGAATACTACTTCCTTAATCTTTATTCTTAGTTTATCATCCTTTATCATATGTCCTTACCTGCCTTGCAAGTCTGCATTATATTGTTTTATCATCCGTACAAAATCACATCACTTTATGGATATTCTAAATATAGTCTGTTAATACATAGTGCCTGATAAAAGGTGAATATATAGAAAATAAGCCATTTTCAGAACTTTTGGCTAATTTTAGAAACCGCATTCTCAACTTTAGGCCAGGTTTTAAAAAAAGAATTTAAGAGTATCTGAACTTAAGTCTACAATCAAGCCAAAGATAAATAGGGTGTGTCAAACAGGCCATAATTCCTATCACAATTGGTCTTCAGCCTAAAATTTTCAACACAGTTTCAATATTGGTCTTCTGAAATGCATGCTAGAATGAAAACCAAAAAGGAATTTTAACATCTTATTTTTGATTATCTAAATGAAACTTTCGATGTCTTTTTTTTTTTTTTATTGACTGTAGTTACTCTTCTCTTACTGAGAGAAGCTTTACTGATACACCAGTCCAGACATGGTTATGTCACTCCTTCACATACTTAGTAAAGTGTTCTTGCTCTGTGATACATATCAAGGAGTCTTCAGTAATTATGAAATCAGAAATGCAGAAGCCTATCATCACATACTGCAGGAATTTTCTATAGTAGAGACCTAAAAGATTTACATTAAACAAAATTTGTAAGCTTAGCCTTACTCTTCCTACTACAGATAATAGGAAATGTTTTCAAAGGCTCTGGTCCCAGTATATTTGCAAATAATTGTCAGAATTGTCTCTTGATTTGAGTAATCTGCTTGCCTTTTAAATTCTAACTTTTTGTTTGTTTATGTTTCAAATATTAAATTATCTGATAAGATTATTGTGGGCACTAGACAAGCCATTTGCCCATCTCTGATAGAGAGGGGGAAGTCTTTCCCTTATATGTAGCCATTTCAGGAATTTTAGCCTTAATTGAAAAACCCTGCATGTCTTCTAACTGTACTTTGTTTCTGCTAGGAGATAGAAAAATCTATAGGCCGTCTCTGGGATAACCCTTGCTTAAAAGTCTTGCCCAGACTAGCCTCTCCCCTCTATTCCTCTATTCAAGGTCACTTATTGAGCATTTACTATGTGCAAACCTTTCTTTAAATGTGTGCCCTCAAGGGCTTGCAACTTGTTGCTAGGGCAGGTGGGGATTATACACACGGAGAAATGAAATAGAAGCTGAGCCCTGTTCTTAGTAACGAGGCTGTAGGAAGCCAGAGGAAGGAGGGATTAATTCTGCCAGGAGGAAGGGAAAGGATCCTGTCTTCATCCTCTTCTACCCTGAATTATCTTCTAAATTCAGGGCAGGGATCTGTGCTATATAAATGTGACTAACCGGCATCGGAAAAGAAGGCAATTACTTCCTGTGCCTAAGTGGGGTGTTGACAAAAACAGAGGGTAAAAGCAAAGACAGAACTCTATAAATTGACTGAAATCTTTTCAAATATTTGACAGGAAGCTTTGGGTAAAATGTTAGAGTTTTAATTACTGTATTTTAATGGCAGCTGAGGGTTAATAAACCCAATGGGCACTTGGCCTGGTCATCAATGTGTGGTTGCCATACAGTTGAGAATAGTAGTGTGGGCTGAGCTGTGCAATACCAGTGGGTTAATCAACTTTGCGATAGTCTGTCACTCATTCCTCAGGCAGGGGGACATTTGAGTTTGCAATAGGTCATCGTGCGTTGCAGTTTCGTGTTTTAAATGTAGCTAAGTTTGAGCCTACAGAAAAAAAATCCAGAAAATGGAAGTGGTGAGTTTTTTTTTAACTAAGGAAATTCGTTCAGTCAAGGCAGAGGGCCAGTTTGAACAATGTAAGCCTGAGACGTCTTTCACAGGGGGCTGTGTGCCCTTTCAGTGTTCTACTTTGCTTTGCTTCTAAAGACATGATGTCTATTTTCCGTAAAATTTCTCGGAAAGTATTTGTACCCATTTATTTTCTTTTCTCAAGGAACTTGCAAGCAGATCTTGCGGTGTGGTGAGCACACACACGTTTTCTCTCCCCGTTGGTGCCGTCCTGTCCGGGGCACAGCACGCGGACTTGCGGTGGGTGATTGTGCAGAGGACGCCCGGCAGCTCCCGGGCCTGCAGGCTTCCTGGAACCTAGACGTTGGGAGCCCAGAGCTTGTGAGCCTCTTGTTCATGGCTCTGTCTCCAGGGCTTACAAGAGTGCTGGGCACACAGTAGTTGCTTGATCCATATTTGTTGGTTTTATCTATGATGATATGCTGACTAAATGATGAGAGTATATTATTAAGGAATTTCAGTTGAGTTTCCATTTCCTCGGTTGCTAGATCTGTAATATTTTAATCAGCATATGTCAACATTTCTAAAATTATTTCAGATTTATCAGTGACATCTGAAGTTCCACTTAACTCTTTTGCAATCACTAGTTTTTGGGACGTACAATTCTTAGGAAAAAATGATCTAGACTACAAGAATTTAGGAATTTTAGGGGAAAGCTAGAGCTCATTTACTTTAATAGCCCTAAAGATGAGAAAAATGAGACCCAGGTTTACGGAGCTTTTAACAATCGATTCTGGATCCCAGATTTCCTGATTCTGAACCTGGTGTTCTTTTTTTGGATATTAACCCAAATACCTTAAAGCTTTTCCTCTCTGTTGCTCTCACTTTTGATCTCTCATTTGTGAATACTTTCTTTAGACCAAACAGGGAATAATAAAGTACTCCAGGAGAGGGGAACTCAGAGGTGAACTTCACATGGAAATGTTACAGGCCTGCTGCAAGGTGCAGCCAACAAAAAAAAGCGAGCTGGCAATCTGCCTTCCATGCAAAGGTTATTTTTCTTATTACAACAAAACTAATTAGTGGATTTTCTAATGTAAGAAAATGTTGCTGTTAGTAAAAGTTTCCTCTGTGCCAGAAAGCAGATGGTGGCAGTGAACAGTGTTTTTCTTTTGCCAGGTTTTGTATATGCTTTCTAAACCTGCAAGAGATTTTGCTTTTCCAGATTCAGATTTCTGATCTTTTTTATTTTTAAGCAGAAATAGAAACTTATATTTAAATGTACTTGCATCATGTGGTCTGTTTGACATATCATGGTTCCTTGAAAATGTTGAGTAACATTTGATGTTCTGCATGAATTTCTTCTCGAAGAGTCTTGGGACTTTTTAATGTTGTGCTATACTTTCCTTACGGAAATCCAGAGGTCGTGCTTTGAGAACGCCACAGTAGGGAGTTTTGGTGGGGTTATGAAAAGCAGTGTAGGAGATTTTCTTTATGTGGCAAAAGAAGAAAAAAAGATTTTCTATTTTCTTTTTTCTTATTTTGCTTTTTTGTTTTTTGCTTCCAATCACTGTGTAAATACCAGCTTTTCTCAGTAAGGTTCCTTAGAGCCTGCCTCTATTCATGATGACGTCAGGGTTTGTATACAGTTTTGAATAATTCATTTCCCTATCTACTGCCGGTGAGATGTTACACTCTTCCTGTTAATTTAAAATAGTCTTTTTGCCCAATGTTTTTTATGAAATTCCTTCCAAATAGGTTTGTTCAAAGTCTTCCCCTTTGAAGTCTAAGCATGTCGGAACAATACCAACGTGGCGGCATTAAAACAAAGTGCTTTCTGATTTTAAGACCAGGTGGGAGAACATGTGACTACAATAGTGTGATGTGAGGCTGTTTTGTATGATAAAAACTTAAGACTCTGTTGACTAAGACTTTAGAAAATTTCCCCTTTCTACAGGACATCCATTTAGAGGAGAAAAGGAAATCATTAAATTGTTAGATGAGTTGCTAAAGTATGGAGTAAAAATGGAAAATGAAAACCAGCCCAGTGATTTTTTTTTTTTTCTGGAGATCATTTGGATAAATATAACAAGAAATTATTGCCCCAAAGTTACTAAATGGAAAAGAATTATGAAATTCCGTGCTGTTTTTGGAGGTGGTAGCCAGACTTAAAGGAAATAACGGAGGCCCTCATCCCTTCTTTTACAGCATTCCCATGTTAAGCTCTGCTATTGTTCCAACCATCCCCCAATACAAACCTGATAATTGAGAGACACCATGCAGGTATTATGTCACCTTTAATTCCTGAATAAGCTCTGATTTTTTTTCTTGTAACTTTCCCCAGATCTGTTGCAAATAAGATTTCCTGTCTCATTTGAAGAGCTGCTATTTCTGACCCCTGTTCAAAGATGCCACTTGTTTTGTTACTGCGGTTTTTTTTCTTTTTACTATTTCTTCTTTTTCTTTGTTTTCCCCACTTACAATGTGTTTTTAATCTTTTTTTCTAGTAACCAAAAAATAAAATAGGACAGTTTAGAAGGGCCACTGAGCCATTTCAACCAAAAATGATTTAGTCACCTTTTATTCTTTGCTTATCTTATCTTTCTTATTTATTTATGTATTTATTTATTATTCATGGCTGTGTTGGGTCTTCGTTGCTGTGTGCGGACTTTCTCTAGTTGTGGCGAGCAGGGGCTAATCTTCGTTGCGGTGTGTGTGCTTTTCATTGTGGTGGCTTCTCTTGTTGGCGGAGCATGGGCTCTAGGAGCGCAGGCTCAGTAGTTGTGGCGCACGGGCTTAGTTGCTCCAAGACATGTGGGATCTTCCCGGACCAGGACTCGAACCTGTGTCCCCTGCATTGGCAGGTGGATTCTTAACCACCAGGGAAGTCCCATTCTTTGCTTATCTTAATATTGTAAATCTGAAAAGACAGAAGTGATATTGAAATCACTCTGAACCCCAGGTTTGGGCCTTGGCTGTGTGAATGCTGCAGGGGGTTAAACATTGCTTCAGGAAGCTCAGCAGGGATAGGGTGTACGGGTGAGGTGGGGTAATAATGGGGTATGATTGGCAGGTAGAACTGCTCGATTTTGTTCTGTACGCTGGTGCTCCAGCTTCCCTCTCAGCTTTCCCTTGTCTGTAGGCTTCCACCGTGACCAAAAAATTGAGAAAACCATGGAACCCAGAGAGTCATCATTTTTGTTAAATAGAGAACAAACAGATAAACCATTTCCTATTTGTAGAAATCTCCACCTCCTCTCTCCTCCCCTAATAGACTTAGGAAAGTGTTCTCAGAAACACTCCATGTTACCACCACTGGTGGAGATTGGGGGGTTGGGGGGAATAGCTACTCTTAAAAAACAAGTAATATACACTTTAATAAACGATCCAGAGTTGAATGAGTGGAGTTCTTAGTCAACATTATGAGCTACCTCAGAACTGAATAAAAGCTCACGATGCCTTGCACACAGTAGGTGATAAATGTTTGATGAACTGAAATAAGCCTCTTTCCCTAGGAATCACTAATTATTAGTCATTCTTTAGAGTGATAATGGTTCTTGAAAAGTGAATCAGTATGAAGTTCCAGTCACCCACTTAGACTTTTTGATGAGGAGCAGGTGTTGAAGATAGCACCTCTGTTAGAAACTTTCCAGAAAACATGATTTTTTTTTAAATCAAAATAAATCCAGGTGGCAAATAAGAAACTTTTTTTTTTTAAAGCACATCCTGAAGACAGTTCATTTGCCTAATCCTACGTAAACTATTACTAGACATTGTATGGAAGACAGTTTAATTTTAGGATTATTACTAAGCAAATTACTCATCCATACTGAGTTACTGAAATGGAAAATACTTATCCCCCCTTCAACATAACCACAGAAAAGAATGTAGATTGCATCCTAAAATGAAAATAAAAATGACAGATAAAATGAACTTCAGATGAAGGTGAAAGCACATAAGCTCAACTGGCACCTAATTGGGTTTATGTGGGTAGGACCCCATGATCTGTGGTGAATTTCTGAAAGCTTTTCTGGATTCAAAGCTACATAAGTAAATTCATGTGTTTTAATTATCTAGGTTTTTTTTTTTTCTTTTTATGTAGGGTGTTTGCAGTTTTCTCATTTGTATCAACTCACACATTTTTGAAATTTTATAATTTAGTATAGTTTTGGTTATAGATTAAAGTTCACTGACTAATCTTTTTAGCATGTTTAACTGCTCCATGGTATAAAGATACACAGAACTTGATGGCTTCCAAGTGTGGTTCAAACATCCAAAGCACTTGAGATTAGCACCATGTGAAGAAATTTTAAAATATTGTACTGCAATTAATTTTAAATAACTTAGCACTGCATATGTCAGGGAGAAAGCCATGATAGAATCCAAATGGAAACTCCTAAAAGTGAAATGATTCAGTGCATTTAAATCATTTTATCTATCATAAAGACATAGAAGCAAAACATATATGATTATTTCTACTTGCAGAACGCTTGGGTGAATTTCTAAAGAATCAGCTGTCACTTGAACTTTGTTATGATGCTGTGGGAGTCTGAGGACCCCTTTTTGGCTGACCAAATGATAGCTCCCTGTTTTCATGCATATTTGTTAAAAGTCCAGAAACCAAGTTGTTAGGGAAAAGTTATTGTCAATGTGGAAACTGAAAGCACATTGTTAAAAAAAATATATATTTTACGTTACATATTATAACAACACAGGGATTAGGGGTGCCAACCCTCCACACAGTCAAAAATCCTCATATAACTTATAGCCATTGCTCAGTGTATGCCATTCTTCTGTATCTGCGGTTCCACATCGGCAGATTCAACCGACCATGGGTCGTGTAGTACTATAGTATTTACTATAGAAAAAAAATCTGCTTATACAGTGAACCCGCACAATTCAAACCTGTGTTGTCAATGGTTGACTGTACATATGAGAAGGTATATCTAAAGTGTTTTTGAAAAAGTATTGTCCTCAATACTAGTCTAAGACCTAGGACCTAGGCTAAATTCTTCAAGGATACCTTATACAGTAGCTTCTGAAACAAAAAGTTTCCTGGTGTTCTGAATTACATGATGGGTTAAGAAATAAAAAGAAAACACTGTTTATTGGTTCCTGTAGTCAGGACTGGCCAAGTCACTGAAGATAAACATTTACAATCCATAGTAGGGTATTTGTCATCATTTGTAAGGTAAAGAAGAGACAGTCTTTGACTTATAATGATTACTGAACTGATGTTATTTCTAATTGTACTTATGATCAGCAGCTAATATCACCCAGTCCCTTGTGATGAAATGTGGGTCCCAGCCTTGAATGCAGCCAGAAGACCAGCAACTGGATTGCTAATGATCTGTTTCAAATTAGAATTCTAGGGCTGGAAAGAACCTTTACGGGTGCCTAACCCCCCTCATTCTGGTCCTGAATCTAGGACCAGAAAGCCAAGCCTATGAATCCCATAAGGTCTGTTCTCACCACATGGGATATACCAGCATCCAGTCATGCAGTCTCCCCAAAGCCAGAAAATTTACCCCCAAACATCTGTTGACATCTCCCAAGATAGGCCCTATTGTATTTCATGGCCCTGAAAGAGCAATTCTTTCACCCTCTTCAATTCCATTTCAACAAATATCTATTAGTACGTATATGTTCTAGATACCATGCTCTGTGCAGTAAAAATAATGAGACAAGAAATAAAAGTAAGTAGTCAGTGTGATTCTTTAACCAGTTTCTATACATTAGCAAATGTCTGCAGTGTACAGTTAGAGTTATAGCTGCTATAATTTACAAGGCATTTTAAATCATGCCATTCAGTTCTCATAATCTTGAAAGTCAGGCATTTGGAAGATGAGTAAATTGAAATTCAGAGGAGTAAAGGGGCTTGCCCAGTTCCACAAAGCGAATATAAATGGCCAAGAAGGGACTCAAACTCAGGTTTTCTAATACCAAGTCCTCTACCTTTTTCAGTGTACCACAGCTACCTTTGTAAAACAGTCATTTCTGTGAAAGGGAGTACACCAGGCCTGATTAGGAATAGTGTCCATGAAGTTGTTTCTAAGGGGGGAAAAACCTGATTTTTAAAAACCATTTTGATATTTTACACCATTCCCAGCAATGCTAACTATGCAGTAATATAGCTTCATCTTTCACGTGAAAGGACTCTGCCTAAACCTCTGTACATCTTACTAGAAAAGTTAATCCCAGCCATCCATTCCACCGCCAGTTAGCGTCCAGGCTACTGTAACTTCTGCTACAAGGCTACACTTAGTGGTACAGTACTGATTGCGAATGGTAAGAGAATAAAAGCCATCACAAGTGTGCACAGTAACACGTTGCTGTACATTAATTTCACCAGAGGACAGGACTTAATCAAGAGGGGATGCCACAGAACCTTGATTTTATTATCGTTATTCCGATTGACTTGAGAGATCCTTGAGAGCAGAGACCTTGCCTTTTTAAATTTTTATCACCACGTACTCAGGGAGAAAGGCTCATAGTAGATGCGTTGATGAATGCCTGAATTAATGAATGGAACAAGTAAGCCCAAAGACAAGGAAGTTAAAAGGAAGCAGTGCTTCTTCAGGAGACTCTTCCAGTATCATTTTCCCCTTTGGTTAGGAGTCGTGGTCTGAGCATTGGAGCACTGCAGAATCCCAGGCTTCTCCAAAAATCTCTAGCTATCACTGGTGTTGGGACTCACAAACACACTGATAGTCCTGTTTTCTCAAAAGCTTCAAGGGGGGGGGAAAAAAAGGAAAGAAAGAAAGAAGCAAAAAACCCCAAACTTCCTGATTTACCCAACCACAGAATCTTCAGCCTTCTCATTAAGGCGTCTGCATTTTTTAGGCAAATTGTTACTATGCCATTCTCATGATCTTCTTTGACAACATTATTCTCTGGTTATGGATATGACACGGTCCAGTGATTTGATTTGTGAGAGTTTCGTCGTTTAGTCAGTGGATTGAAATCTCTTCCACCATGCTTTCTCCCTGTGTCCCATCCCTCCCCTTCCCACCCCCCACCAATTCTTAATTCCCTTTCCTCCTTTTTTTCCTTTCCAAGCAGGAAAATGTCACAGTAAACCCCACTACCTTGTCATCCAGAATTCCATGGGAGCCTTTGCTCAGGGGGTCTTCTTCTTGAGGCCTTCACCTTACTTTTAGACAGTTGTCATTATCTTTGTATAAAGGTCATAGCTAAATTGAATAAAAGGAAAGCTGTGTTTTCCTGTCGATGCACAAAGGCAGTATTGACTTCCCTAATCCAGTTTGCTGAGGGGTGAGAGAATTAAATTAGATATCTAAGCACAGAAATTGAGAGCCTTTGAAAACAAAGATAAGGAGACAAGACTGTATTTTCCCTTTTCCTGGGAGCTCTGGGCTCAAGATTTTGCAGGTGTGTCATCTGATCCATGGCTTGCATCGATCAAAACTGTGCCAATGCATATTTAATTAGCAAGGGGACCCTGGATGCATTATAGCCATCATCCCTATATTGAATGGACTGTCAGACTTTCTGCACACTTCTCCACCCCTACCGTCCCCTCAACCCGTGCCCCCTCCCTTGCCTCCTTGTTTGGGAAGCTTCTGCATTTTGTCTGAGCGGCTAAAAAGTTTCTTTGTTTTTAGCTGCTGATGCATACAGCACCACTGAGGAGAATACAAACAAGGAGAGTCCTAAAGTGTTTATTTTGTCTAGGAAGACAAGCTCAACCAATTTGATGCCTTTGGTAAGATTTTCAAACCCTATAGAAAACCAACAAGAAAAATAAAAAGAAATACACTTTTCAACTCTTCATGTATATATTTTTTAAAGAGAGTCAGTTATATTAGGATTTAAAAAAAAAAAGAGGATCCCGGGATAGATACTTTAGTAATAGAATAAAAGAATAAACATTTTTCTATTACGATAGAAAAAAGTATTTAAAAAAAAAACTCCCTGGTCTTGATCATTAGATAGGGCATGTTAGCAAATTTTTTATTTATCAGTCCAAATTGCATGATAAAATTCACCATTCTGTCCTGAGGCTATCGTGCCTTTAGGGAATTCAATGAGTGTAGAAAAGTTAAGATAGAAGGTGAGCAAAAGTTAGAGTTGGATGTATTTTTTAAAAGTTTCAAAGGTTTCATAGGAACGTCTATTGGTGGGGGTCCTTAAAGTGATGGGAGGTTTGGAGTTTTGCCTCCGACAGGTTATTTCATGGGATTACGGTCACCGTTGATTTTCACACAGGTTACAAAGCCAGACAGAGTGTTGTCTGATAAACAGATGTAAGGCACCAAGTTTCATAGGAACGTCTATTGGTGGGGGTCCTTAAAGTGATGGGAGGTTTGGAGTTTTGCCTCCGACAGGTTATTTCATGGGATTACGGTCACCGTTGATTTTCACACAGGTTACAAAGCCAGACAGAGTGTTGTCTGATAAACAGATGTAAGGCACCAAGTCTGCTTAGAATAAAGAGCAACAGACTGTGAGCACATATTTAGGATTCATTTAAACTCATCAGCATAG
Source organism: Eschrichtius robustus (assembly GCF_028021215.1). Lineage (NCBI taxonomy): Eukaryota > Metazoa > Chordata > Mammalia > Artiodactyla > Eschrichtiidae > Eschrichtius > Eschrichtius robustus. The sequence goes on from NC_090826.1 coordinate 52,563,631, forward strand.
TCTAGCTCATAGTTCTCTGTCTCTAGTCTACTTTTGAGGTAGCTTCTTGCTGGTAAAGTAACAAGGAATTTTCTTTTTTCTTACTACAATTTGCTGTGGAGACTCATGGGAAAATCATTTGCATACATCTTGTTACAAAGACTGACTACTTCCTGGCTTAGACAAAGTGTTGCCTGATAAACAGACTTAACACACAAATGTCTGTCTGGAATAAACAACGGCAAGCTGAGATTTAAATTTCCATTATCAGAGATAATCTCTTTCCCAGTATATTGGAATTAAGAACCTTTACTTTAAATCCAGGGCTGTGATGCGGATGCTTTATACCAGAATCATGTCATGTGTGGGTTGGGGTTGATTTTTTTAGAAGAAACAAAAATGTATATGGATGGGAAGATTTATATCGCAGAGGTAAAAGTACATTTCTTTTTGGGGGACCTTATAGTTTCAAAATCAGGTCTTCTTGCATTATTTTATTTGAGCCACACAACAACTCTATTAACTTAGGCAAAATAGTCATTCGTGTTCCCATTTTACAGGTGAAAAAACCCGAGATCCAGAGTTAAATTATATAGCTCAGATTTTTTTAGGATTCCATCTTTGTACCTTTTCATACTTCCTTCAATAGTGAAATATGAATGCAAAAAAAAGTTAATCCTTAGAATACTAACTGAACTTAAATAGCTATGATTATCCTCAACAGAGATCATTTTATTATTTTAATAAAATTTTTTACAGATATCCAGACACATGAAAATAATGTGTATAGACTATAACTAAATTATGCATCATTTTCATTTGACACATTTGTTTTTATAGTATGGAAGTATACAGGGAGTTTTTCTACTTCCAGTTGTATAGATTGACTACATAAGTAATCTTCAAGTGTATTTTCTTCTAAGAACCCCAAGAACTTCCTGTTATAATTAATTTTGTTTGTGAAAAAAGTGACTCAAAAGGGGAAATTGAGCACAATTCTGATATGCAATAATGTTATACTCATGGCTTTTTAGGCAGGTCTTTGTTTACACATTAGTGGGCAGGTAACCAGGTTGACTCACTAATGTGAGTTCTGAATTGATCAACAGATCACCATCACATGTTAACACAGCCCCTGTTATGAGAAAAACAAAATTCAAAGTGGTTACATCAGTTTTAGTTTATTTTAGTCAGAGACCCTTGTCAAAGAAAATACGAGAAATTATACATTTAGTCAGAGTATCGTGCTTACGTATCTTTTGTAATCACCACATTCTTGCCATTGACTTCATTTATAACTTTGCTGAAAAAGCCGACGACAACTGGAAATCAGCCTCATGCGAAGATGGAAGGTTTAAAGATTGAGTCATCTGGTCTTTACTTTCAGAGTGACTGAATTTGTAATTTTCAAAGCTTAGCAATGACTCCCCCTCAGTGTCATAACACAACAATGGTGAGACCATTTTACTTTTTTTCTCAACGTGTTAAAACTGTGTATCATTCCACAACCTCCCTGCGCACGTAGCCAAATAACACGTTTATGAGTAGGTGATAAGACAGTTGAATCACTCTTCAACCTAAACACTCATCATCATACACAGCCCTGACTAAACAGATGGGCCTTGAATACCAGCATTAATGCCAAAAAATCTAATTCCTGCAAATTTAATATTTCACAAATTCTTCTTCAGAAAGGCATGTAAAAAAAATTTTTTTTAAGAAAGAAAATGGTCGTCATCTAGATTATATAACGCTTTTAAGTTCCGACCCCGAAAATGCCATACCCGGGAGTGGCTAAGGGGTGGATCTCCCGAGCAGCTGGCAGGCCCCGGGGTGGTCTGGTGGAGCCCTTCCAAGTCTCTGCTGCGTGAACACAAGCCTTCCCGCTCGGATTCGGATTAGAGGATTCAAGGGCCAACGTGTACAAACTAGCCTGGTCCTTTTGGAATTAGGGTTTTCCCTCTGCCGCATCTCCCCACCTCCCTTCCGGTGAAGAAGGATTTGCTGTGCATACCTTGATTACTGCGGTTATCATGACCCACGCAATTCTAGCTTACTGGGAAAGTTACACAGATCAAATTTTGTATTTTAAATACAGTAAAGATAAGACTTCCCATTTAAAGAACCATGGAGTGTTTCCATTTTCAAAGATAAGAAAACTTGTATGGTGTGACTCACCTCATAATTTGTTTTAAAAACCAGGTTGTTGTGTATTTGTTTTTCATTAAGTAGGCCACAGTTGTATACATTAATTACTATTAAATATTGGTTTGGTTGTTTACTGAGCTTAAAGGATTTTATCCATTCTCTGAAAATGCTGATGATAATTGAAGATTTTTGGTGGTCCAGATTTAATGATAGTATTACAAAATTCTGTTTGTTCTTTGCCAGACCGTAGTGAATACTGTTATATTTAGTGGATGGTATTGTATTCATCAGTTTTACTCGTAAGCCCCAGATTGTATATACATATGTACACCTGTGCAGTGACATTCTACATCTCAAAGGTTTTTAAAATATTTCCTCACACCTCAGTCTTTAAGGTCATGGTGACACTGGAAAAGATAGACAATGTTCCTAAAGTTTATAAAGTATTACAAAAATATTTCTTTTATAACTGCAGCTATGAGAGAGACTAATAAGCAAAATGTTGACTATTATAGCCATTTTTCTAGATTTCCTTACTGTAATAAACGTCTTATGGTACTGAATGATCAAAATAGAGTAATTCTAAGCCTTATACTACCAATCAGAAATAGATTTCTATAACATCATGGACGTAGAAAAATGAATCTTGGATTCTTTGGCTTGACTCTTTTGCAAACTACTCATCTTCCCAAACCTCTGTAAGAAAAAAAAAAAACTACCTAAATTTTTAAAATCTTTAAGTTCTACAATCCTAGAGGGTATTTATTATATTCAGAATATAATCACCCTATTCCTTATTGTCTTTTACACCAGGAATGTTCCTAACGCTTCATTTATTTGCAGGAAAGTATTCATTCCTGACTTTGCCTTTTCTTTTTCACACTATGAAAAACAACTTCATCTCTTTTTGGTGGCATTTTCACTTTCTTTCTTTCACTTGACTAACTCATTTTTGTTTCTGGATGCCTTCTGATTTCTTCGTATCACCTTGTAATTTGGGAGATTTAAAACTGGACACAAAATTCTGACAAAGACTTTTCAAGCTTCATCTTTAACCAAATCAATATGCATGTAGGGAGGTTGAACTTAGGTGAAATTATTTTTCCCCTGGAACCTGAATTTGTACTTTCATGGTCCATAGACTTTTGTTGATATCATGTTGACTGAATAGGAATTACACTGGTTTGTTTCGGGGTGGGAAGGGTTCCCCACCACTGCGTGGCTGCTCTTCTTTTATCAGCTGTTCACAACAGCAGTTGTTAGGATTTTGAGTCCCTCTTTGGGCATCAGAATATGGCAGCTTTCTCTTATCTTTGTGTTTTTTGAATGTGTGAAATATTCCTGCCATCCATCATTTTAGCCTGCACACATTTCTGGGGGGCCTTTTATGTGTCAGACACCACTCTCAGCTCTTATTATTCTAAGGAGCCTCTTGTGGGTGTGTCGGCCAGGGGATCAGAGGAGGTGATTGTCTGCAACTTCTAAACGCTGTGCAAGACTTCCTACTCACGAACCAGAGGGATGTGCCTCTCTCTTCCTTGCCAGGTCCCACGAAGGGGGACATGAAGCAGAAATAAAGACCTTTTCTACCCTACTTTTTCATTTCATAAGTCCCAATCTGCTTTAAGGTGTGAATTTAGTATATTTTCAGTCACTGGCAGTGGTTCAGCATTAGAAAGCTGAACAACAAGTGAAAATTCATCTCTTTAGTTCAGCGGTTATCAAATCCTTAGCTGGGCCAGGTACCCTTGGCAGGTACTGGGGGTAAGACTAGAGGAAGAAAGGAATTCTTTTCTTATGGAGCTCAAATTCTCATAGGAGATCATTGAAAAGTACCTTCGTGCAACATAATGTAAGTCACATTGTAAGAGATTGTATGGCCAATAAAAGAGGAATCAGAGAGGAATAGTTTAATTCTGGGTCGAGCACAAGGAAGATTTAACAGTATTTCATCTTTGCATCATGCCTAGAGAACAGAAAATACATGGAAGCGATGTCTTTATTTTTGCTTGACCAGTTTTACCATATTGTCATGTTTTTGTCACTCTTCACCATACCAAAAGGAGTATTCTCTGAGGTTCCAAGTTGAAGGGGAGCAGAATTGAGGTTAGGGGGACTGGATCCATGCATAAGTAGCAAATCCAGTACAAGGTTTCTGTTCCTGCACTGCACATGCTCATGGAAGCAGAGGCTAGTGTGTAGGCATTAGGATTTATTTTATTCCTTTCCCTAGTGATTATACTGATAGTGAAATATCTTTGTCTGAGTACTCCAGCAATATAGCTGTAGGCGCCATAAAAATGCATAGGTAGATGACTACCAGTTCAATTAAGAGGTCTCAATCCAGCCTCCTATATGAAAACCCTGTCAATTTTAGGTTTAAATTTCTGCTCATAAATTTTTTACAAACCAAAAGAAAAATTGCTTTTCTTTTAGGTTAGGTTGAAGTCTAAGGTTCCTTAAACAAAAAAACAAATCCCTAGATGGAAAAAAAACTGATAACCCTAATATACTTCCTCACAGTAGCATTTCCAACTCCATCATTTAAACATATTTTAAATAATATTCTCTTCATTGTAATATACAAATTTTCTGGCTTTCAACCAGGGAACCAGAGAAAGTCACTGCTGTGGGAGACTCAGATACAGGAAGGGCACCCAATTCTATGCAGGTGTTTTTTTTTTTTTTTTTTTTCTGGGGCCTCTAATTATTTCAGGTGGTGGGAATCAAAAGACCATGTGATAATTGTCCCCAAAAGTAAGACATAAAGTTACCTTGGCTTCTGACAAGTCTCTACCAAGTATTTAAAACAGAAAAGTAAATTAGTTGTTAACCTTCGTGATAGTGTTTTAATGCAAATGCTTAAGAAAGAGATCTTTCATTTGTATCAATTATGTATGGGTAGAAATTAATTTTATAATTCTGGTTTTCTGGTCGGCTCCATACTTAACAGCATTGGTGACCTTTTGCAATACCAGAGAAAGTATCCATGCGTTCTCAGCATAGAATTGCACCAGCACTGGGTAATTTTGTTCCTTGTTGGTTCAAAATAGAAACGGCATTCAACAGCCCATGGTAGAAAATAATTACTTAAGTCTTTAGATCATTTAACTTTTCTCGTAGATCTTTAGCTTTCCCTATCCGTTACCAAGATGGTGTATTTTAGTATGCAGTCCTCCGGTGGAGAACAGTATCCCCAGCTTTTGAATAAAAGTGGAGAAATTAAACTCCATTTTCAGTTTGGCTAGATGCCTTCTCCAGTGTTTGTATCTGAGCTTTCACAAGAGTGCTGCGGCCCCTTTCAGACCAACTCTGAGCTGTTTTCCTGCCGCTCAGTCATTTGCTGTTTGTTTGCTTCTTTTTCTGTGGCTTGGAATTTTAAACTTTCTTTGAACATACCTGTTGCCATCTTTTGTTGCTGTTCATGTTTTCTATAATTATGCTACCTTTCTATAAATATAGGGTGACAAATGTAAAAGAAAATTTAAAAGAACAAAGAAGTCCACTTTTAGATTATTAAAACAATTGTTTGGATCACTCATTATTTTTTTTACCTTAGCTTAGTATTAATAGTTAAATATCAGAAAAGTAATTGGCTGTGGTATATTTAAATTAATTGAGATAAAAAATATTTTTCTTTTTGTAAAGTGATTAATCGTAAAGCTATTACATCAAGAAAAAGAATATTGGCTAAGCTATCATATAGAAAGTTAGGTTTGCTAGTCTTATTCCAAAGAAAATGTTCTGTTTGGCAAAATTTTATGTATCTATTCTGGGACATGATCAGGAAGAATTGTAACTTTCCCTAACACAAACTTAGATATTTTCTTTAATTTTAATAGTGGATGTTAATGGTTTAAAATTTTCTAGTACAAAAATAATGAAGGTATGTCTTTCTCCTAAAACATGTTGAATTACTTCTAAGAATGTTTAATTTGTAATTTTTAATGGTGAAATTACAGGATATTCCCTTAGAAAAAGAGAAGGTAGTCATGCCGTGTTTTTAAATCATTTGCTATAAAAATAATGTTAATTTATGGAGTTAAAATTTCAAAGGTAATCATGCCGTGTTTTTAAATCATTTGCTATAAAAATAATGTTAATTTATGGAGTTAAAATTTCAAAGGTAATCCGATATAAATTGTATTCCAATTTTCAGTGCAGACTTTGTGTTTAACTTTGTGGTTCATTCTGAAGAATTTCTCTAAAGTTTTTTGACCTGTAATGCTTTTTGTTTGTGTCTTCACTATGGCTATTGTTACATTATGATAAAAGCTATCACTTTGCCAGACAAATAAAAGTTCAAATTTTCACATCATTTGCTATTTGAACCTTTGAATCAATCTAGAATTTTTTCTCTAGTTACCAGGTTAAGAGCATCTGAAAATTTTTAAATAGACATTTAAAAAATAGTACTTCCCAGTAGTTAAAATCTTCATTTGCCTAAAAGCAGGGAGCCTTTCTTAAAGTAATAAATTAACACTTCTCGACCTAGGGTCACTAGTAGTGCTGCTACTTTTTGCAGTATCTCCAAGAAAGAGAATGCTAAAACTGTAACTCTGTTGAAACAGAATTAATATTTTCAATTTAATCACAGTTAAGTGTCGTGACCTTTCAGATCTTGCACTGAACTTGCTGAAATGTGGTCAAATTTCAGGCAGCCCATTCTAACCCTGTGAAGTCAAGGTAAAGTTCAGATCCAGGCTTTCCACAGATACAGAGATTTTACTGAAAAAATTTTTTGCTTGTTTTTTGGTAATGTTATATATTGTTTCAAGTCTCAGAAAATGCTTTACATAAAAAAACTCTCTCCTTGAAATATTTTGCCTTTTTCCTCCTTTCCCCCCAAAATGTATCATAAGTATTCTTACTTCTAATTCTGTGAAATTTTTTGATCTAACTTAATTTTATCTCATCTTAAAATTAAATATTGCTTTATTTTAAATTATCTCATTTAGAAGTTAATTTGATTGAATTAAATTTTTTCGTTTGAAAATGATTGTGTTTTTAAAATAAAAAATAAATGGGATCCAATAAAGGTGTGTAAGAACCTGTTTTTGCTCACAAGGCCTGTTAGGATCTCCCAAATGCATCAGTACAAGAGGAAAATAATACTTATAAAATAGGGAAGAAAGATGTCTTTGAGTGATCCTGTTATTTTAAGTAAATGCACTAGAATATTAGGATTCTAGTATTTAATGGTGTTAGTCTGCATAGTCTGTTGCTGTAATACAGAGCTAAATATCAACAGAACTTGTTTCTGTTGTTTGGGTTGCTTTTATATACCAGCTTCAAAATATGTTTTGACACTTTATTATGTTCTGAATCAAGCTTCAGATGTGTGTAATGAAGGATGAAGTCTTTATCAGACTCTAGTGTATAAATAATGGAGAAGAGCAGTTTGGAAATGGTCTCTCTGTAAGAGGATGGTTTCTGAAGAGTTTCAAGTTATGATCTGGCGCAAGCCAAGCGCCACTGGAGGTGTCAACAGAACCGAGAGTCCTCTCTGAAGGCACGGGCTGCGGCCTCTGCTGCTTTTCGCCCCCTGTCTTTTCTCTCCTCTTTTTTCGATCATCATGTCACTTCTGTAACGTTCTCATTCCTAGTTTCCATGCTGAACCTTTTGAGAAAGTCTGGCACCTCTGATCCATTTTCCTTCACAGACCCTGTAATTTTTGGCTGTATTTTTATGTTTTTCAGATTCAAGTCAATCTGAAAGTCCCAGCCAGCCAAGTGACGCTGACATTAAGGACCAGCCAGAAAATGGTGAGTTTACTTTGGGACTCTTGACTGCTGCTTTGAGAGTCCATGGTAGCCAGCAGCCAACCAAGTACAAGGATTTTGAGGTCTGCCCCTATGGGCGGCCCACGGTCGGAACAATCTTGAGGACTCAAGGAGTTTTCTGGGCCACTCTAGCCGCCCCAAACCCTTCCCCTCAGACACAAGCCCTATCAGGGTACTCATAAGAACCTTAGTTCCCAAGAAAGTTGATTACTGTGAGAGGCGGTGTTGATTTACCAGATCAAGATCTTTTACAGCGTAAGTGAGGAGCCAACGCCTTTTCATTTCAGTTCCTTTTAAGGTGGCAAGTGACCCACAATCTTCTTCACTAGTGATTTATGTTTATTGACTGACAAGTATTTTTGAGGCCTTTTCAAAGCCTTTGCTAATTGCTTTAAGAAAATCATCTCTGCCTTTGAAGGATTTTTCACTTCAAATTGTCTAAAATAAAACACTAAGGATACGTGACAGAATTAAACTCATCAATTGCATAAATATATAAACTTTCCTTTGCAGAAACTTGACTAACCTAGAATACACACTTTATATATGAATATAATAGTATCCACTAAAATACTAACTGTGTGGTATATGCACTCCAAGGACGAAAAAGGTTGTCGTAGGTTAGAATTTAAGATTGAGTAAAACCAAAAAAAAAAAAAAAAAGATTGAGTAAAACCATCAGTTTCAATAAAAATCAAGAAGTAAACTAGTGATACCCATGACATGCTAAACATTGTACTGTACACTTTCATTGATATCATCTCATTAAATTCCAAAGTGATCTTCCCTGGTGAGAGAGCTGAAGACTCTAATGGGAACTTGACCTTGAGGGACCTTTGAGGGGAATATGGCACCAAGGCTAAAAGCTCAGGCTGTGGTGTCAGACCTGTGTTCAAAGTCTGCCTCTACTACTTCCTGCCTTTGTAATGTTGAATAGATTATTTACCCTCCCAGAGTATTGATTTATTCCTCATCTTTGAAGTGGTATGGTAATAATTATATTGACATGTTGAAGAATTAAATAAGATAATGTGTATAACATACTTACCATAGTATCTTTCATAGACTTTACACTAAAAAAGTTGGCTGTTGTTCAGTATTCCTTGTATTATTTTTCTAGTCAGTATAGTTCTACCATACATTGTTTTTCACTTACTTAGAATGACCTCATTCCTCCTGACTCTCTTCTTTTTGTTTTTCTATCTATTTTTCCGTTTTGATCTCCATCTGATCTTTTGGAATAGATAGGTAAACAATTATGCCAGTTTTGTGGTGTGGAGGATTGAGTTTACCACACTGAATATCCTATCACTGATTTCTCAGGATCGTTTCATTTCCCAAGCCTGGGAAATTCTCTATAACACTGTTGGGCTCCCATATTAAATATACACTATCTGACTATTCCTCTCCTCAACCTGGTATTTTGGTGGTATTTTCCTTATCAAAGTCATCTTTTCACAGCAGGCATTAAAAAGAGAAAAGGAGAGAGAGAGAGATAGAGACCTCTGAAGGCTTGTTTTTAGTGTCATAAACAGCTACATCTTATTTTTTGTTGACATTTTACAGAGTGATATTTATAGACTAGTTTCATTCTTTATTTCCCACTTGACTTATAGATGATGCCTTATAGTTTCGTTTTTTTCATATATTATATCTCTTTATAATCTGCCTGAAGTTGTGTCCAGAGTGATTTGTTTTATTTTCACCTTTAAGAGCTGGTGGGCTGCCGAGGTGTGTGGTTCACGTGTTTGGGTCTGGCCGCCCCTCTCGCCCCTCTCTCAGGCCTGCGATTCATCTGTCTTCATAAAATGGCCGACAAGCTGTTCACATGCAAATATAAATTGAGAGCATGAGAGGCCTGGCATGCCTTTCTGGAGCTGCTGTAATACCGATATTGTGCGTTTCCCATTCCAAAAAGAAACGAGGATTGAGCCTGGATTTTTCGGCCAAAGGCACAGAGAGACTAGCCAAGTTCATTGTTAACCCCAGATCACTTGGTGCCACCTCAAGGATTCACGGTACCATTTGGGAAGGATCGTGTGAGTTCAAAGAAAGAAAGTATTAATATCCAGGAGAGACAGTAATAAATTCCTATGTTTCAAATTTCTATTTATTTCAGAGAAAAGTTGAAGTTGGTTCATCTTAGACAATTCCAACTGGAGCTCAGACTAGAGGAATATCAGCCTCTTCAGTTTCCTCTTTCTGCCTTTTGTCAATCTCAGAGGAAGTTATTTGAGGAAATATTTCCTCTTCCTTAAAGTCATATAATCCCTAAAGGAAAATAAATGAAGATTTCAGGACTAGGTATTTACATGCATTAGATGACTTTCTGGGGTTGCTTTGATAAAGAGTATTCTTTCATTTTCATTACCCCAGGTTATGGAAGATGAGTTCTTGAAAAGTTCGTGTTTGTTTGTTTATTTGTTTCATTTTTGTTTTTAAGAAGAGAACTCTCATAAGTATATCAACAAAACTCAAGAACTTTTGAAATCTTGGTGGATGAAGAAGTGACAGACTCTGGTCTTCAAACAAAGTGGGAACTCATTATTCCTTATTTATGTATATATTCGAGGGGAAATAATATTCTTTTTATGCTAGCTCTTGAGGAGAAAAGTAATGGGAGACGAATGGTATTTTCCTAGTAAACCATGGAAAATGAGTAGACAAATGGTAACATGCTGTTTCATCCAAAACCATAAACTAGGCCATGTAACTTTACCTAAAGTGGATGCAGCTGTTTCTTCCCTGCCCAACTAGTCTGTTTTTTTTCTGTGGAATTTTTGCTTTCTTTTCTTGTACTCCCTTAAGACTCAACTGTAAAAGAAAACAAATCTTTGTCCAATTAGAGTATTAGATGGGAATTTTGAAGGAATTATCTGAAGCCCAGAGATAAAGTATCAGAATCTCTGAAACTCAAAATTGGTATAATATAATGATTAAAAATTCCACCTCTAGAGTCAAACAGGCCTGATTAAATAATGGCTGGATGACTCTGAATAAGGTATTGCCCCAATCTCAGTATTCTTATCAGTAAAATAGGAACACTAAAAGATCCTTCCTCATGAGTATTAAAATGAGAATATGCCTGTGAAACAGCATAATGCCGGGTTCATAGTAAGGACTCAAAGAAAGGTAACTACCACCACTCTCCAGTTAAAGCTCATATCTGTAATGAGATACACATATTCAAGAGGTCAAAAGCTGGGAGCCTTGGAGTGGAAGGGGAGATAATATCAGAAATAAACCAAGACTCTTTAGAAACAGCTTTTGTAGATACCTACTCTGTTCTGAAATGTCAGGCTTAAGTCTCTTAAATCTGTCCATAATCCCTACAGTGGCACATCTATTTCACTGTTTAGTTCTCTTCTCCGCATTCTGTTTACCTCCCAGGAGTTGAGAGCTACAAAAGTGATTCAGAGTTGCTAGAACCTTCAGAATGAATGCTCAAAAAAGTTATTCTGGACAGAAGGGACTCCACTTAGATGTCTTTAATTTTGTCTGAGTTTTTCCTTGGCACAAACCAAATAGAATCTGGCTTATTAAAACTATAAGCTGATGAAAGATAGGATTCATGACCAATTCCATATGCCTTGAACATGACAGATACTTAGTATTTATTAAAATTAATAAGTAGATAAACATACTGCCATTATCCCCAAATAGTTATTGAGTATTTGCTCACTATTGATTTTACAGGAAGTTTTTAAGGAAAAAAAAAAGAAACCCTGGAGAAGTTGAAATCTAATTTGGGTGTGGGTATAAGTTGTACAGTTGTATGTGTATGACGCATGGGCATACATACACAGATATGACTAATACTGCTGGGAAACCAAATCTAAGGGCTAATACTAATGGCCATAGTAGATGAGGAGGAGGTGTGATCAAAGATATGCAGTACCAACAAACAACCCAATCCAAAAATGGGCAGAAGACCTAAACAGACATTTCTCCAAAGAAGATATACAGATTGCCAACAAACACATGGTAGGATGCTCAACATCACTAATCATTAGAGAAATGCAAATCAAAACTACAATGAGGTATCACCTCACACCGGTCAGAATGGCCATCATCAAAAAATCTACAAACAATAAATGCTGGAGAGGATGTGGAGAAAAGGGAACCCTCTTGCACTGTTGGTGGGAATGTAAATTAATACAGCCACTATGGGGAACAGTATGGAGGTTCCTTAAAAACTAAAAATAGAACTACCATATGACCCAGCAATCCCACTACTGGGCATATACCCTGAGAAAACCATAATTCAAAAAGAGACATGTACCACAATGTTCATTACAGCACTATTTACAATAGCCAGGACATGGAAGCAACCTAAGTGTCCATCGACAGATGAATGGATAAAGAAGATGTGGCACATATATACAATGGAATATTACTCAGCCGTAAAAAGAAACGAAATTGAGTTATTTGTAGTGAGGTGGATGGACCTAGAATCTGTCATACAAGTGAAGTAAGTCAGAAAGAGAAAAACAAATACCGTATGCTAACACATATATATGGAATCTAAAAAAAAAAAAGGTTCTGAAGAACCTAGGGGCAGGACAGGAATAAAGACGCAGGCGTAGAGAATGGACTTGAGGACATGGGGAGGGGGAAGGGTAAGCTGTGACGAAGTGAGAGAGTGGCATGGACATATATACACTACCAAATGTAAAATAGATAGCTAGTGGGAAGCAGCTGCAGAGCACAAGGAGATCAGCTCGGTGCTTTGTGACCACCTAGAGGGTTGGGGTAGGGAGGGTAAGAGGGAGACACAAGAGGGAGGGGATATGGGGATATATGTATGCATATAGCTGATTCACTTTGTTATACAGCAGAAACTTACACAATGTAAAGCAATTATACTCCAATAAATATGTTAAAAAAATAAAAAATAAATAAATAAAAGGAGAAGTAAAAATTCCAAAAAAATCCCAAAAAATATTTGTTCCAAAAATGATGATTCTCTTAGTACTTGCCTTGGTCACCTAGAGACATATCAAATTAGACAGCTTATAATAAAGAATTCACTTTATGTGACCTAAGTTTAAAACTTGTCTTCTGTACCAGAAAGAAAGTGAAATTTTATTGGGATAATAAAGAATTTTAAAAATTAAAGTCTCTTCCTAAAATTATAATTATGCTTATTACTAATATTTCCACATGAATGCACCTGAAAAATTAAGACTCCGTGTTGAGAAGAAAAAAAACTAGAGAATGGATATAATTGAGCAGCATTAACTTAGAAAAGTTACATTCGGGCAGTGGTTTCATGTGTTGAGAACAGCTTTGATTTTCCCCAGAACTCCAATTACTATTGTTAAAATGTTAAACCTGAAACAAATATAAGAAAAAAATCAAACAATACTTTTAAAATTATTGCAATGCATTACTTCATGTCAAAGAGTTAAAAAAGAAAGAAAAAAAAAAGATATGCAATATCATCATGTTCCTTTATGGTTGATGACCATAGGGAATGGAATCCCGACAAAGTTCTCAACTCTGACTAGTATTGTTCATTTAATCATTTTGCATATTACTGAAACCCCCTTTCTGGCTTTTCAAGAGCTCCTGAAGGTTTTAAGCCTTATTTGTTAGACTTTGACTTAGAACACCTACTCAAACCACCTTTGCGAATTCCCAGAAGGTACTTTGGCTACTGTCAAGAGTATTTGTGGATATTGGAATGCTTTATATTTGCAGTGCTTTCTCGATATTTACAGGGCCTGTGAACAGTCCCCCAAAGCTTGCGTCCTGTGGTGCATCAGGTCAGGCGTTACTGAGGGAAAAGCTCGTGTGATAGCCTTCCTACTTAATTCAAGGCACACTTCTGTGGGACCACGCTGAGGCAATAGCACAGTCCAACACTGGCACTCTGAAAGCACACTCCCCACTGGGACTCCCTGTGGATGCACCCTTAACTAAAAAAGGAAAGAAAATGTGGTGGTGTTCCCTTGCTGGAAAAAAGAAGAGTTGTGTTCACATGTGTTTTGGTTTTTTTGTTTTTGTTTTTCCTATTTACTGTCTCTCATCACCTGCACAGGCTGCTAATAATAATAATAACCTCATCTTAGTGGTTTTTAAAATGTGATATTTATAACAGGAAATCAGAGTTGGTATTTAGATAATTTTCTTTAGTTTTAATCATGTTTGCTCTGCCTCATTTATCTGGTAGTTGCACGTATGTCGGAGACATCAGCCCTCAGATGGGCCTTTGCAATCAGTGGAAGGCCATGAATCATGATGCTTGCCCCAGATTTTGAAAATTTCCAGCTCTACCTGCCAATGTGAAAATCACCCTGGAGTACTGGTTGAATCTAGCTTTCATGTTCAACATCTTTATTTATGTCATTCCCATCCTGTATCACCAAACTAGGGATCGTTGCTAGAAGTTGCTGGAGGAGCAAGGAATGTACTTTTCTTCAGTCTCAATTGTCACTATCTCACTGGTTATCAGTTAACTCACTTCTGTGAGTATTTTGAATATTTTAGTACTTACGAAATAAATTCCAAGGCTACTGACTTCCCGACTTAAGATTTATATGTAGGATTCACTTTGTAACTTGGAGGTGAGATAAGAGAACTATAAATTTCTGTTTCTTTTTTGGACAAACATTCTTTTATCTGATAATATTCTCATAAGAAAGTGCAGCCCCTTTGCTTTAACTTTTTTCACTACCTCCTCAAATATGTAGTAGATACATTGCAATATTATGTTATAATCTTAGTACATAGTTGGAAGGCAAAATAAAATTCATAATTCCAAACGCTAAGAATTGTTTCTTACTACTGGATGGACTGCTGTTTTAGGAACTATTTTGATTACTGGGTCATTTTAGTTGGATCCTTTTAGGAATTTTGGAGGCAACGTGCAGCCGAACAGGTAGCGTTTTATTGGGAAAGCAGGAGCATTCTAGCACCATTGACTTGTAAATGCAACTTGTCAGTATTTCATAATTTGCATGACTTTCTTTTGCAATTACCTAGCAACAGTTATTCTCAGCCGTGTTTCTTCCAAAAACCCTGCAGGGACAGACACAGTAGAGTGACCACCAAAATAACAGCAGTAACAGTAATGATCAATATTCCAAATATTGTAAAGGTCCCAACTCAGGGAGACATTAAAACCTAAATGCCTTCTGGTTTCCAGATCTGTGTAATTAAATTCTGACTGATGAATTTTCAGCAATGCAATGGAGCTAGCCTATCTTCTTTTAGAGACTGGGGAACTAGAATTTGGTTTAATCTAAAAATGTCAGTCTGAGACCAGGTGAATTGTGCTTTCTTAAATATTGTTAGCAGATGTGACCCATCATTGTTTACAGGGGCTCTTGAGAAATGCCTGCAGACAAAGGAAATTCTTGGATCTTGCCTTTTGAAAGATGAGGTACCAGCTGAGGCTTCCCCCATATGCATGCTGCAGTGTAGAGTATGATGAGCTTTACCACAGGATTCAGGGTAGTTAAGGAGCCTTTTCAACTGAAAAAGAAGGATGAAATTTGTAGTCATTTTAAAGAAGTAGTTTTACCTCTCACATTATGGGTGTTTTATTGTCTACATACAGAGGATAACAAGCTGAACAAACTTTAAGTAGTTGGCTAGTAGCCAAAATAGGGAATGTTTTAGACCCCTATTCCCCTGATTTCCAAATTCTAAAACGGACTGGCTGGGTGGTCTATTTCAGACACAAACCCCACCTCCTCCCCTCTGCCAGTGCCTCACACACGAATAGTTATAGAGGAAAGAAGAAATAAAGAGGTGTCTTTCTGGTCCTCAAATTACTTCATGCCTATGACTCTTGTTCCAGGAGAGACAACCATTTGGATGTAACATTGCAAATAGAAAAGTGTTTTTAAGTGTTTGTTTATAATTTATATGGGATTGTGTAAATTTATCCATAGATCTCGATTCTCAAAATATGAAGCAAAACAGTTCACGTAGTATTTGAATCGGGCTCAAAAAAGAAATCAAATGCAGTGCCGTCATCACATCACAGTTGCATGGAGAAGGTGTGGTGGAAGGTACACCTGGTGTTTGGCTGCAGTGCCATCTGCCCTTGTTCTCTGTTCCCTGTGGTCGAAGCCTGGATGGGCTCTGATAGGACCCCTTGACAGATCTCCTTAGAAGGACCTGCAGTGTACTCCTAACGGTCACTTTCACATACCTCTCCATCACTGAAAAATCTGCATGATGAATTTTCAGGGAGGCTAGTTTGGGTCAGGAATAGTGTATGAGCTTTCCTAGCCACAAATAACAGGGTCTGATTTGACATTTGACTATGAATTTGTTGATTTAAATCCTGTATATTATTTTGGGGAAAGATTTATACATTTGTGGATCATATTAGTAAACTGAATGTAATATAAATAATTTATTCAGGGATTTGGAGTAGCTAATCCAGATTGATTAGTTGTTTGCTAGAAAAATTCATGTGACCACAAGGATTTTTGGCACCTTTTCTCCCTACAGCTTCCTCATTCTTTTTCTCTTCTTCAGGTTTCACTCAGCTCCAGGCAAATCTGTTCCCTTGGCATTACCTTGTCGTTAAGGAAATCTACTGGGATAGCTCAAGTCGAGGTGGTGGAGGGGTAATATTTACTGCGGATTACTCTGCCCCATCTCAGTTGTTAATTTCTATACTTGGTTGATTTTATCCCAAAGGGAACAGGGGAGTCTCATATGCCTTATCCACAGGCATCGTATGGCAAATATCCAAAGAGAGAAGTATAAAGGATGTTATGGTGAGGCCCAGCAAAATACTAATAGGCTTCCAACAATCTCTTCATGAAGGAAAGTCAGTGTTTTCTTAGATCTCTGTAGGTATTTTGCAACCAGAGAGCTTCTCAGCAAGCAGCATTTGTAAACTCGAGATGAACAAGTAGAAGCCAAATCACAGCTTCCGAATAGGTCAGATTAGCAAAGGAGAGCTGC
The DNA here is from genome assembly GCF_028021215.1 of Eschrichtius robustus. Classification (NCBI taxonomy): domain Eukaryota; kingdom Metazoa; phylum Chordata; class Mammalia; order Artiodactyla; family Eschrichtiidae; genus Eschrichtius; species Eschrichtius robustus. The sequence goes on from NC_090826.1 coordinate 52,580,473, forward strand.
CATTATAAGCCTGACACTGAGCATCTGTTAAGGGGAAATCAGTTGTCCAAGTCACTTAAAGACCTGTACCTCAATTTTCTCATAAGTAATTTAGCAGATAGTTATTAAGAATCCGCTGGGTACATTTGGACTATGTACTGGATGCATTGAGGGAATACAGTGATGGATCAGACATCCTGTTCTAAAGGACCTGATAGTCTAGTAAGGGGAAAGAGGCTTCATTCATTCATTCATTCCTTCATTCAACAAATGTTTATCAAGTGCATTCCAAGAATCAGATACTGCACTGAGCAAAACAGGCAAAATCTCTCTTATTCCTTCTGGTGGGAGGAAACAGACAATGAACTAACTAATATATATAATATACCAAATGGTATGAAATATTATGCAGAAAAATAAAGCAAGATAAGGGATAAACAGTGGAGGATATGGGCGCTATTTTGCGAAGGGTGGTCAGGGAAGGCCTTTTTGATCTGTTGACTTTTGAGCTAAGACTTGAGGAAGGTGAAGAAGAGAATTATGCAGATACTTGGGACTTTTGTTCTAGAAAGAGGGAACAGTAAGTGTAAAGACCCTGAGGCATGTTGGAGGAACAGTCAGAGGGTCAGTGAGGCCTGCGGGGCACAAATGAAAGAGGAGCAGCTGGAGATAGGGGTAGCAGGAAGCCAAATATAGTGGACCTTGTAGGCCAAGGAAAGGACTTGGCACATGCTTGATAAACTATGATATCCTCTACAAGGGTATGCACATACCAAATCCATTCATTTCTTGATGTGGTGGATATGCCCTGAGCCCCGACACTGTGTTAGATACTTAAAGTTCAGTGGTGAATAAAGCAAAAGGCCTAATTCATAGCATTGTCAAAGAAGGAGACTCTCGTCTGCCATGACAATATCTTTTAGTATCCCCAAAGGTTTTCCCTTGTGCGTGTATCACTGAAAGCAGAGTCACTCGCATGGGACAGTTGGCTTCACATACCCTCTCATGCAGACGATTCTTTTTTCATTTAATGGAGGTCTACATCTGTGGAGCTGCAGTTTAACCCTTATCTCGGGACTCCATTTAGATTGTAAATCCCCAGGTCTCAAGTCCATGACCCTGAAGCTTGATTTTTCTCCCTAATAGTTGCCAGATTTAGCAAATAAAAATACAGGATGCCAAGTTAAATTTGCATTGCAGATCCACAACAAATAAATTTTTTTTTAGTATTACATGGACTCTACTTATTACAAAAAAGGATTTGTTGTTTATCTAAACTAAGTCCCGTATTTTATCTGGCCACCAGTCCTAGTTCTCTACACACTCCCATGGAGGTTACATGGGCAATAGTAACAGCAGTATAGGAAAAGGTTTGATTAGTCTGTGATGATTTCATTGGTCACAAAGGGTCAAACCACTGGAATTTAACCCGCTGAAAATGAGACCTGGGAAGAGTACCACGAAGTTCTAATGACTTGACTGCTTAAATTCCATTCCTCCTGCATCTGCCGGTACCTAGCCCAGTAGTTATACAATAAGCCACTTGTATGGCACAGTCAGTGGGTACAATACTGCAGTTGAGAGGCACTGCCTATCCAAGTCAGTGTGTAAGTTTAGTTCGTGGGATAGTAATTGAGTAAGGCATTGGGACAGTGCGTGGGTCACTTCTTCAAAGGAAGTATACCTTGTCGCAAGATCCAGTTATTGGTAGACTGTTGCCTCATGAAAGATGGTGAAAATCAGTCAAATAATACAGCACTGGAAAATTCCACCTTCAAAGGTGATATAGAGAAAAGACATTTCGATTGACTTGAAAATAGAAGGTGCCATATTTTTATGCTCTATGGGAAACTAAATATATATGTTTTCATTTAGGACTGTTTTGCTAGGTATGACAAAACTTGTCTGAATATGTTACAGGAGCATGGTGTGGTCTTTGTACCCTCCTACTTTAAGAAAAGATAATGTTCACAGATTTAAGGAAAGCAGTTTTGGAAAGGAGGGTTAAACTCTATTGGGATTTAGAACCAGGTAATGACAAAAATAATGAATTTGGTGATAACAGTCATGATAGTAGCTCACATTCGTTGTGGACTTCCTGTGTGCTGGTGTGTTAGTTTGGGTCCCCCAAGAAGAATATGCCCTTATGGGATTAGATGTGCAGGGATTTATTGGGCTATGAAGGGAGGGAGCCAGGCTAGGTTGGAGAGACTTCAGACTGCAATACTGATTTGATACCTGTGAAAGGGAACAGGAAAGGAAGGAGGATTGGGAAGGAAGAATCCTGGACATCAGCAAGCTTCTAAGAAAGTTTTGTACAGGCCAATGGAGAGTCTTTGAGCCAGTCACTTGTTATAAAGTTTTTTGTCCCACAGGAACCAGTCTGCATTAGTATCCTCTTCTTTAGTCATTGACTAGGAACCTGGAGGAAGCTCCTTGGAGCAAACATGGTGACAAATCCAGAGGGGAGCAGTTGGGGTTGTCAGGCAGTCATGTTTCTTGTAACATGCGATATGAGTGTCTCATTTTTTATGGCCACCACAGCAAGGCACTGTGCTAAGGGTTCTAGATTCATGATCTTGTTTCACTCTGATACAACCCTATGGAGATAGGTATTCTTAGTTTACCCATTTTACAGATGAGGAAACTGAGATGCAAAGAATTTAGATAGCTTGCCCACAGTCAAGAAGCAGAAAGGACAGAGCTTTCAAACTTAAACTCCAGAGTCTAATTGCTCAACAATGACCTTGCATTATAGCAAGAATAGTATTCAAACTCTGGTTCTGTAACTTACTGATGATGTAAATTTGGGGAAGTAATTTAAACTCCTGGACTTGTGTTTCCTCATTTATAAGGTGGAATGTTGTCACCTTCCCAGGAAATGTGTTTTAGTTGCTGTTTCGTTTTGAGCTTAAACAATGTTCATTCCTTTCCTTCCTCGTGTTGTTCCCTCACCTAGGATGGTCATGTCTTCCTTTATTCCCCATCTCATTCTCTCAGGTATCTGCCTCAGCCTTGCTCAGGCACCCACAGGCTTAATTACGTCCTCAGAACTAACAGGACTGTTTCTATGCAGATTATGTATATGAATATATCTCTATGGATGTGTGTATGTATAAAGTGCCCAGAACTTGCAGTGATCCACAGGAGATACACAATAAAGTGTAGCCCACCTTCTCTTTCATCCACTTCATTGCCTCATGGACACGAACCCTGTGCTAGAGGGCAATCTAGAACATGTCTTTTTCTTGTTTTCAATTTTTGGGGCAAAATTACATTCTTTTGGAAAAATTACGTTCTTGTTTTTCACATGAACATTCTCTACTCTTTTTTTCTACAGTTTCAAGCATCCTTAGTCTATAGCTCCACAATGGATACTTTGAAACAATGGACTAAATTTTCATTTGATTTTTCTGCTGGAGGTGGAGTGTATAAAAAGAGATTAGTTGTAAGGTATTTATACCAGATGCCATCGTGTTTGTTGGCTGGCATAAAACAATTATGATTGCCAATAAATTTGAAAGTATTTCACTTGCAGAAGATGTAGGAGTGTAGTTTTATTGAAAACATAAAACATTTATTTCCACTCCCCATTTTTTGTGCACTACAATAGAGATTTGCAGCTCATCCATTTGATTTTAGATTTCTGAATTATTTAAAAGAATTGGTTAATTCTCCATTTCAATTGAGTTAGACAAAGTTCATTATGATATCTGATTCCTAGCATGTCCCCCATTCACAGATCATGTTAACTCCTTAGAGAGGTTTATCTTCTTTTAAAATTGCAAATGCTGTCCAAACTGAAAGCTTTTCCATTTAATGCATTCTTACAGCTTTGGACTATAAGTAAGATCCTTAACAGTAGAGAGGGGACAATGAGGCACCTTGTTGTCAGAGCATCGACCGGTTCTAAAGGTAGCAGTGCCCAGGACATGCATGCCCCTTGAGTTCTAGTGGATGTGCAAATTGATATCATGAAATATATATAAGTAAAACTCAACACATGCTAACACATGCTCCTGACCAGTGGTTGCCAACTGGCAGTTCCTGAAGGTGGCCAAAGAAAAAAATTTTTTAAAGAAATTATGCATTTTTCCCTAGATAATAAGATGCATAAGCTGACGATTTTTGCTTTTGACTTTGTGAACTCACTGGTTGTCTTATACTTACAGAGACTCTGTTTGGCAGCTATAGTTTGGATTCATTTAGTTAAAGGTGGGGGAGAGATGAATTATCCATAATTTAGTAAAAATGATAAATTAAATACTTTGAGAAATAGGCACCATGAGAGGAAACTATTACGAGATGTCCTTAACGGTGAAAAGACACAGAAGCCTCTGCTATAGACCAGTGGTTGATAATTGCCTTTAACTTTCTCTTTTGGCAGGAGAGGGAAGAAGAGAAAAGCAGGTACCAGTAAGAGCCAATAAAGACGAGTTGTGCCCAGGGGCTGCTCATCATCTCCACAATGCATCCCTCCATTCATTCTTTAAACAGATATTGTTGAACTCACTTCTTTCTGAGCAGAATTGATAGTGAGGGCCAATGAGAAAAGCAGCTCAAAGTAGGAGACTCAGGTGTGCACTTCTGTGCATAAATTGACCCAGGAAATCATACTTTTAGAATATAAGATTTTAACAAAGTATGGGTAGCCTAATCATTCATAATTGTGTAGAACATTTGAGTTCTGGGTTCAGAGCTCTTTCTACGTGGATTCTGTACATCACTAGGAGAGGTGAGAAAACTGACCTTGGCACTAGACACTTTAAATTGTTTGGCTATGTTGTCTTAATTTAGCCTAATCTAAGAGGTAGAGGATAAGGAAAACGAGGTTCAGGGAGATTGAGGCACAGATCGATGGTCAACAGCTAGTGAGTGGCAGAGGAAATGCTGCTTTGTCTTCTTGGGGAAGGCTCTACCATTAAACAGATAATGGATAGTGAGGTGCTTTGAAATGTTTTGGAATGCTTTACATTCAGCAACTGTAATAGTCTCAAATAATTTGTATTATTAGCACAATAATTGTACTATTTCAATGTATTTTCTCTATGTCCTGTCCTTTCTTCCCAGGGAAATCGTAAACATGTGGTTGGAGAATGACAATGGTGGGGATAGTGGTGGTGAATTAGTTAAAACTAGATAATCCATCAATTGTTTTAAGTGAACACCAACAAATGAAAAGAGTAATACGTCATAATGTGATGAAAATTAAACCAATAAGAGAGGGTATGCAGAATTCCACATTTTCCTAGGGATACTGTTATGTACCGTACCGTGGGTGACACGTGACCATCTGACATAGGTACCAAGCGAGGGAGATGGCACTGTTAATAACAAATTCATCATTATTTTTTAGAAGATGCAACATAAAAGTAAGTAGAAGCCCCAATGTTTTCTTTGGGTCCCCCTAATAATGTGTTTTGAGGAGATCGCTATTCTAGAAAATGTAGAGTAGACTGCCCTTGGGGGAAGAAATTAATGTTTGGGTTGTATTCCAAACATAGTATCTGGCAATCAATAAATATTTTTAGAGAGAATGAATGAGTGAGTAAATGAGTGAATGAATGGCTCTTGCCCTCAGGAGTTTGAAGTCTTTCCCACCCCCATCTCTATCTTCCCCCTCCCCCCATTCCTCACCTCACTGGTAACCACTAGTTTGTTCTCTGTATCTGTGAAAAAGTCTTTTTCTAAAACTTAGCTATATTTGACATATAACATTGTGTATGTTTAAAGTATAAAACGTATTGATTCGATACATTTACATTGCAAAAATATGATTGCCATTGTAGCATTAGCTGACACCTCTATGGCATCACATAATTATCATTTTCTAGTGTTGGGAACAATTAAGATCTAGTCTCTTAGCAAGTTTAATGTTTATAGTATAGTTTTGTAGTCTATAATCACCATACCATGTATTAGGTTTCCTGGACTTACTTACCTACTAGTTTCAAGTATGCACCCTGAAGTAACATCTCTCCCATTTTTTCACCCCCAGCTTCTGATAACCACCATTTTAGGAGTTTAAAGTCTTTTAAGGGGAATAAAGTAATTCTACCCTCTTCCAATTCATTCTTTCTTAATTATACATATATTTATTAATATATTTGCTAATCCTTGCATTAGGCAATGGTAATATAAAGATAAATGAGATGCAGACCCAATGCTCATCAGATATATATTCTAGCAAGGGAGATGGATATTTAAATAGATATTTTCCATAAATTGTGACTGTGACCTCCTGAAGGTATTTAGATAGTGTTTGGGGCCAATGATGGAGGAAGGTACAAATGATTAAAGCTATGCAAGAGGCAGCAATAGTTAAGTTACAGGTGTTTATAGAAGAGCTTTATTAAACATTTGACCTAAATATTGAAGCATATGTATGATATGCTATGCTATGGCTATGCTATGCTATGGCTTTTCTGCCTCTTAGAATGAGCTCAAAACCCCCATTCCACACTCTGAGGAAATCTAAACTTCACCCCAGGATTTCTGCATGTTTCTGGGAGGGCTTTCAGGCGAAAGTTCCCTTCCGGCTCTTGGTTCCTACACTTGATGAGTTAGTTTAAGTGATAGATCTTCTCTCAAGCCATACAACACTCTCTTCCATGGCCTGTGCTCCAGATGTTGGGATCAGCCCCTTCTCCATATTTCTGTTCTGTGCACACACAGAACATATGTGAGTCACTGAGGTTGGTAAGTTGCGTGGTAACGGGGTCGGGGAGGGAGCACTTAGGTTATGTCTCAGAACACACAAACCACTTCACACTGATTTTACACAACTCTGTCCCTAAAAACACATAGGTGCCTGTGCCATGTTACCATTGCCCTCTCTTTTCTCCCTTCCCCCTCCTCTCTGAGCTTCTTCTTGTTCTTGTTTAGTTCTTAATGCAGAGGAGTTTCACTATATCTATTTCCTTGAATTTTGCAAATTGATGTTCTCGGCGGGGGGTCTCCTTTATTAATAAGAAATGTGCCACCAATACATAGTCAGTGAATGCTGGTGCTCTTGATAATATAATAAATGGGATTCACAGCTTCTGTATGTGTGAGAGGGAAGATGTAGCATCCTTATTAAGCAAAAAGAACATTCGACCCACCACATTAGACTCAGTTTGGCTAAGGCATTGTGTTTCTGAACAGTTTCTAATACAGCATAGTCATATCATGTTTAATTCTTGGATGGCCAGTCATCCACTATGTTTCCCTTGGAGTGAAGCTTGCAGACTGCCTGGCTGACAGATAGAAAGCATCCATAAATGAGAGACAGAGTCGAAATTAAAATGTGACTTCTTTGGCATCCACCTTTCGAACTTAGGCCTTCCCCCACTTTAATTCAATTTAGTAGATGTTGGATGGAAACTAATACAGTTAAAAAGAACTTCATGTAATCTCACTAACATTCTTAGAACATGATGCTCAAGGTTTTCTGGTCAAGGATATTTGCATTTGCATTTATAGAACAGTTAGAGGTAGAATTCTGTGCGTGTGAAAAGTCCTTGCTCTGAGAATGACATTTCCAAGCTGTCAAAATCTGATGCACCCAAAGCTAAAATCGAAATTGCCTTTTATTCTGTAAATATTGAAGAAAGGGCTTAGCATGGCACTTGTGAATTTGCTAGCCAAGGAACTAGCCTACTGGGTTGGAATCAGAAAAAAGGCTATTTGTTGAGTTTAAATTGTCACAAAATTCAAGCTTGAGGGATGCAGTGAGAAAATATTACAAGCAGTCATAGCCCCACATTTTCCTGCCGGCCATTTAGCCCCTTTGACAGTATTTACTAGTGCATCATTTGGGGGTGTAAGAAAATTGAATGAATATATGTTGCTTGACTGTTCTTATTTCCAACTTCTTGATGTTTACAGAGAACCACAGAGATAGTCACACTAAATCTTCACATATTATGTTCATCCATTCAACCAACATTTATTTATTGAACATCTGCTGGATGCCTGACACTGTTCCAGGCATTAGTTACAGCAGTGGTCCCCAACCTTTTGACACCAGGGACTGGTTTCATGGAAGACAATTCTTCCATGGACCGGGGCAGGCGGGGAGGATGGTTTCGGGATGATTCAAGAGCTTTACATTTATTGTGCACTTTATTTCTATTATTATTACATTGTAATGTATAATGAAATAATTATACAACTCACCATAATGCAGAATCAGTGGGAGCCCTGAGCTTGTTTTCCTGCAACTAGGTGGTCCTATCTGGAGGTGATGGGAGACAGTGACACCCAAAGTGTGTTGCTTATGTCCAGTCTACTCTAAGATGCAGATTCATTGTCACTTGCCACTCACTGATGGGGTTTTGATATGAGTCTGCAAGCAGTTGATTTATTATGGCCTCTGTGCAGTCAAGCCTCTCTGCTGATGATAATCTGTATTTGCAGACGCTCCCCAGTGCTGCCATCACCGCCTCGGCTCCACCTCCGATCATCGGGCATTAGATTCTCATAAGGCGCACGCAACCTAGATCCCTTGCATGCGAAGTTCACAGTAGGGTTTGCTCTCCTATGAGAATCTAATGCTGCCGGTACCGGTCTGTGGCCTGGGGGTTGGGGACCCCTGAGTTACTTCTCTGGAAACCCAGAGAAGTAGAGAGATGCGCCTCAGGTAACACACAGTTTAGCCATAGACCTGAGACCCTGAATATCCCACTCCCCTGTCCAGCATTCTTTCTACTATATTATTACTCTACTTTTCTTAGGCTTACCCTTCTCCCCACAAATAGACTGAAATCAAATGGTTACTTGAAAGGCTATTGAAGCCGTTCTTTTAATTTGGCAACAAGTTGTAAAGTTCATTTGGAAGTCACTCATTTAGCATTTTGAATCAAATTATGGCAATTTTAATATTACATTTATTTGTGGGAATAATGTCTGCAAAGGCCAACATCATTATAAAGTGGATTGTAAACTCCATGAAGGCAAGGAGTATTTATCCCTTCCTACTCGCCATTTTCTCCTTAGCGCAGTGCCTACCACATAGCGCGTGTGGATAAATAATCTGTTGTAGATACAGAACTGAATGACTCTCTGATGCCTTACCGTACTGCTCTTGTCTGGTGTAGTATGCATGCAGCACGAGCTCTCCAGAGAAGTCTGCCGCTGGGAAGATTATACATGACGTGATCCATATTCGATGGGCCTCTGCTGAGGACGTGTAGTTCCCAGCCCATATCTTCCTGTTTCAGTGCTTAGATGGCCGTCAAGCAGCTTAGAGTGTTGCTTGCTGGATTGTGGTAGGAGCCTCTGATACCCGGGACACAGCAGACCCAGCAAGGTGCTTTTGTGGCGAGGCACGAAAAGTTCGCTGCCGGTCAGGGAGGAAGGGTTTTCCCTGGGACTTGGCTGGGGCTGGCAGCATTGCAGGCTCCACATTTGATGGTTCTCTCTGCTCCCCATCACTGCCATCCTCCTCTGCCCACAGCTGTCAGCTTTCCACGCTCTGAAGGAAGATCTTGTAAGAGGTTGAGCTGGCTGTAGCTAGTCACAGTGTGAGATAAAGGCATGTTACCTGGCAAGGCTGACTTTGACATGAAGGGATCTTTGCGATGAGAGGTTGAGCAGAGCAAAGGAAAGCAAGAATAAGATAGAAGTGGGTTCTGTGTGAGCGTGTGTGACAAGAAAGGCCAGCTCATATGATTTTAACAAGCATCTTAAACTATATGGAAAAGCATAAATATTAGACATGGTCTCTTTGTTCACTTTTCTTTTTCACGATCTTTTAGGGTGAAGAACATGCATAAAATTTGAAGAAATAATGAGTTTGATAGTCACTTTTATTGGAGGAAGTTGGTTTTTGGAAGGAAGAGTGAAGTCCTCTGATTTGAGCTTTGACAGGTGCATGGGTGGAAGAGGGATGGGACACCCTTGACTTCGTCACCTGCCTGGCTGTGAAATGTTTTTGAAACATTCAGACCTGGACTTCCCCACTTACGAACTGTAACTGACCCTGGGAAAGAACTAACCTCTTGGTGTCTCAGCTTCCTCATCTGTGAAATGGAACTAGGTGATTCTTGCCCTTCCCTCCCAAGGATTTAGTAAGGATATAATGAGATAATGTATCTGAAAGCACTTTATAAGCAATCAAGCCATATATAAAATGAGCTATTGTAATAATTTCAGGTCATCAGGAATTCCTTCATTTCCATCCCTGGTTCTCTGAAAAATGCTGGGAGGCCACTGAGTATATTCCACATTTTTTTTTTCCTTCCACCCCAACAGTACTCATTTTCAAGTGCATATGGTTCCAAAGCTGCCGCATGGGAAGTGAATGCTCCTTTCCATGGGCAGCGTTATTTTACCATTTGGCACAGGGCTTCACCCCCATGCCTACAGAAAGGTATTCTTTCTGCATTTACCATGGCACCACTTTTACCCTCTATTCTGATCTAAAATTTTCAAAGATAATTTTTTTTTTAAATTATTATCACCTTTTAATTATTATTTATTTATTTTTCTTTTTGGCTGTGTTGGGTCTTCGTTTCTGTGCGAGGGCTTCCCCCAGTTGCGGCAAGCGGAGGCCACTCTTCATCGCGGTGCGCGGGCCTCTCACTATCGTGGCCTCTCTTGTTGCGGAGCACAGGTTCCAGACGCGCAGGCTCAGCAGTTGTGTCTCACGGGCCCAGTTGCTCTGCAGCATGTGGGATCTTCCCAGACCAGGGCTCGAACCCGTGTCCCCTGCATTAGCAGGCAGACTCTCAACCACTGCGCCACCAGGGAAGCCCCTCAAAGATAATTTTTTAAAAGGTAGGCATCCAAAATTACATCAAATAGCCTAAACAAATAGATAAGTGAAACCCACAGTTTCTAATGAGATTCCAGCTGGTCCAGAATGCACCTAAGGAATCTTTAGACTATGTTAGTATATCAGTGTTTGACTTCAAACTGACTCAGGTTTATTCGATCTTAAACTCCCTTGAGTCCCCAGACTTCTTTTCTTATTTGCATTGAATATATTCACCCCAGTGGCATTTAAGTCCACTTCTAGTTGGCTTTTATTTAAACTTTTCTTTTTCTGGGACAATCAGCTCAGAGACAAAATAGGCTGTAACCCTGTGTATTTGTTGTTTTGGCAAATAGATAGATTTCACTAGATGGTGAGAGTTATAGGGATACAGTTGTTTCTAATAATTCTTATGTGTATTTAGTGGTCTTAAAAGGAAATATTAGTGTCCTCATTCCTAAGCCACTGGTCTGAAAGATCTATCAAGCATAGGCTTTAAATTCCCTGGCAAATTATCCCCAAGGTTCGGGCAGAAGTTTTGAGCATTTTCTGATTCCAACTTTTATCTCTGCTCTTGAGCCTCCGTTTCTACCCACTGATAATTCCTGACCACAAAATATTTGTGTCTTCACGACATCAGAGTTTATTTTTAAAAAGAAAATAATGTTTCATCGGAAGAAAACATCCAGTATGTATTGGGAGGGCTATGATGCATTTGCCTTTTCATGCATTTTTCTGGTTGAACCAAATTCTCTCACCTCCCCTTCTCAGAAAACTCTTTGACCCTGCCCATATGGAGGTGCAGCAGAACAAGCAAGGTTCAGCCATTGCCAAGACCATTTTTTTTTTTTTTGCTGTGTGGTATCTGCTGAGGAAGCTCTTCCTTATACTCTGACATATATGACATAAATTGGTGGAGAAGAGCCTCTTTCGTTAAATGGTTCATTCATTTCACTGGCCTGATGTTAAGTTAGTTATATGAACCACAGTGAAGCACAACAATTACTAGTTTAATTCCTTTTTTACCCTGTATTCTTTTTAAAAGGTTTGCTCTATAAATATAGGACCTGTAGATAAAAGGTTTCTGTGAAAATCACTCACTTTTCAAGATGTTTTCATTAGTTGGTATTCATTTAAGCGGGTTCTACTCTGCATACCATTAAAGGTGTGTGTAAATGTTTTTATTGGTTTCTTCCCTATCTTCCACTTTTATATTTCCTCCGTAAGAGGCAATGCCATTAACCTTAGCAGTGCTGAGTGTGATTGTCTTTCGATCAGCCCCATCATTGCAAACCACTGATCCATAGCTTACATTACTTAAACCACTGGTTCCTAAACAGAAAAATAGCCCCATTACCTTCCTTGGAATGGTGATTGGCTGTCTGAAAAAGCCTTTCAAAAAGAAGAGTGAGCAAAAATACTCCCTAGTTCCTTTGGGAATAGTCCTTTCTTTGATAGAAGTGTTTGTAGTAGTGGAACCTGAGTTTCCTATTTTAACTACACATGAAACACTTATTGAGTGCCTGCTGTGTTCAGGGTGCTGTTTAAGATACACAGATGATGCCATGATTTTTGGATGCAGTCCTTTAAGAGACATACTTTTTTCCTGCCGGTGACAGACATGTATGCTCCTAATAATAATGCAGGGTAAATATGCTACGTGCGCTAAGAGTGAAGCAGACAAAGTGCTCTGAGGATGTAGAAGAGAGAATGCTTTAATTCAGACTTTAGAGACAGGGAGTGGAAAGTTACATTTCACCCAGCAGAGAAGAAAAGTGAGGAGGAAAGAGGAAGAGGCATGTTCAAATCAGTGAACTAGCCACCAGAGTCACTGTGTGGTCTGAAAGTTTGTGGTGAACTTTGAAAATAGCTGTAGTCTGGTATGACTTGTGCAAAGTAAAATGAGGGGTGACAGAAGGCATAGCATCTACAGGGATGACATTCATGTTTTAGCCTCCCCTTTGAGGTTCTCCCTGCAGTGTAAATCAAAGATCCTATCAGTCCACACATGTTGGTGGATTCACTGTCTTCAGAATTTCACTTAACCCCACTCCATCACTCAACCAGTCAGAGTGTTAGAGGATGCATTGAATTAGGAACCCAGAAAACTGTGTTCCATTCCTGGTTCAGCCATTAATTAGCTATGCTCTTGGATAAGTAACTGTTCCTCTCTGAGCCTTGATTTACTCTTCTGTAAATTGGAGATAGTAATAGTACCTACTCCATGGTTATTAAAACAGTCTTAAATGAAATAATGCATAAAAGGTGCTTAGCATAGTACTCAGTATGTAGCTAGTGCTCAAAAAATGGGAACCATTAATTTAAAATGACATTTTGATACCTCATTGCCTATCTTAAGTGAACTGGACTTTATTTTAGTTATTGATAACTTACAATACAGTGGGAAAAAACCCTCTGTTCAACGTGGCTGCATTAATTTGGAAATAAGGTCCAGTTTATATTCTTCACAATAAAAATCACACTAAGAAAGTGCTCACTTGTATTTGTAGAACAGGTATTTTGAAAATTTTGAGACCTGAAGGTTATGAAATTATACTTTCATGCATATCTAAAATAATCATATAATAGAGCTTTTCCCATTGCTTGACATTTGTTCCTGAGTGTTCCAGTGAGTTTATAGAAGCTAAGAGAAGATGGTCTTCTCTAGTTACATACCAAGTGCTGAAGTTTTCCTTCTCTTACAGATTCCCATCCTGTATCAAAGGGCTCTAAAGATCCCTCAAATCACTGTTAGCATTTACTGCTGTTACAGCAATTTTGCATCTTGATCTTTTCATTGACTAGTAGTTTCCCTTCCTTTTCAATCTTTTGAACTTTCCTCTGAACCTTGAAAAGACACAAGTGTTTGAAAGCTCGATCTTGGTCTATCTTAGGCTATGGAGGAGAGAGTTTTAACTTATGTTCCCCAAATCGGGCCACTACCTCTTTAATTTTTCTTTTTAATTTAATCTCTATGTCTGTACAAGAAAAGTTTTCACTTAAAGCATGACCTTTAAGAAAAGCATTTTTGTTAAAGGGAAATCTTAATGGAGAGAACTATAGATAATGAATTTGAAGAAAATGTCTGGCAACACAGACTTCTGCAAGTTTGAAGCTCTTGGTGAAATCTCAAACAGTCGGAATGGAAAATTACCCAGTCTGTTTCCTCAAGATAGACTTGTTTGTACAGCTACTCAAAGTTTAAATGGCAGAACAGTAGGTACACACGCTGTACTTGTAAGCTGTGTTTGTATTACAATGCTGTGTTTTTAACCTCCTTTTAGTTTGGAACACAAGCTGGTTAATGTCTTAGTTCTTTGCTTCCTGGATTATTAGTGAATAGCTCAGTTGTATTTAATAACCAGAGAGAAAGGAACAAACAGGCAAATAACTTCACTAAGATTATATTTCTCTCTCATCACTTAGGTTTTTCCTTCAGTTTCATATGAAGACTATTTTCACATTAGATATTGAGTCCCACTCTCATGAGATCAAAGAGTTTTCAAATATCTGAGGATTCTTGTGTATACTCTTATTTTGTAGGAATCCCACTAAAGGTCCTCTCAATGAGCAAATGAACTAAGGATGAACTAAAAATAATTATTTTTCTTATTTTTTGTGGCTATCTCGCAGTTATCACCATTCTTAGCAGTAAAATATGGTTCAGCTCTGATGATCATATTTTATATGCTATGGGTAACAGCAATGATAGCTAACATTTGTATTATACCCTGGAGTTTTCCAAAACACTTTCCTATGCATCAACTCATGGGATATCTTGCAGATCTTCTTCTAAGTATAATTACATGATATTCAAATAGATCTAAACCCATTTCAGTAGAGTCTGAGTAATAAGCATATTGAATTTTTAAAAATTGACACCCATCTGAAATTTTTGAGAATAAGGCATTTTTGAAATTAGACTCCAAGGACCCTAAATCCACATTTATATTAGGTAAAATAATATTACAGAAAATGCCATTGAAGTATGATATAGCTCTTTCTGTATATTGATAGATAGCCCACAGAGATTTGTTGAACTTGTTAAAATAATTCTCTACAGTGAATAATCCAGCACAGCCAATTTTATTTCTGTTTCACGTAATAGTTCTTTCTCATGAAAATATACTAGTAAAATTGTAATCTTTACAGATGAGTGTGTGTGTATAGATTGTATATATATAATTTGTATATATATGAACTTCCATTTTATAAAGATTGGAAGACTTACAAAGAAAAAGTACAGTAAAATGGAAAATATAGTCAAGTAAAAAATGAGGATTGGAAAATATATAAATCAAAGGAGAAAGATAATTAAATTTGAACAAAGATTCTACTATACTGTTCTACATAGTTAATAGCATTGAGCCATAAGCTTGGTTCTGAACTTCCTCGCATCCAAAGGAAAAAGAGAAATACACATGATTCATTATGTGATTCTCATTACCTATGAGGAGATACATACCAGTTCCTCAAGGGAAGAAAGATTTTCATGGCACTTAGTTGTAATGTTTTTTCATGTGGAACTTCAGCAGTAGGACTCTGAGGGATAGAGCGGCATTCAGGACATGGATGCAGTAGAGGATTTGGTAAGATAGCTTCTTTTGGGGTCCACTAACTAGAAACTGAGAAACTAATGCAAATGTCTAACTTAATGAAAATTATTCGGGATGATCAATGACAGAACTTGCTTCTAATCCATCAGAAAATTTACAAAAGCTAGAGAAACTGACATTGTGATCTTTACAAAAATCTATGGAAGTAGGTAGATCTCAATGTCTTCACATGGTTTTAAATGTTTCTCACAACTAAGCTTTTGATTAAAGTTCCCATTGATGTGTTTTAAGAACTGATATTTGCTTAAAGACTGGATCTTTATACGTCACAGAGTAAAAAAAGCAGAGTTTGCCTTTCAGGGTAGAAACTGGCTCCTCAAAGATGATTCTTCCCCGGATGTAGGGGAAACAGGTATTTGCCTTCGTGGCTATTTTTAGAGTATTTTAAAATATTCTCTCTCGGGCTTCCCTGGTGTCGCAGTAGTTAAGAATCTGCCTGCCAATGCAGGGGACACGGGTTCAAGCCCTGGTCCGGGAAGATCCCACATGCCGCGGAGCAACTAAGCCCGTGTGCCACAACGACTGAGCCTGCGCTCTAGAGCCCACGAGCCACAAGTACTGAAGCCCACGTGCCTAGAGCCCGCGCTCCGCAACGAAGAGTAGGCCCTACTTGCCGCGACTAGAGGAAGCCCACGCGCAGCAACGAAGACCCAATGTAGCCAAAAAAAAAAGAAGAAAAAAAAAAATCTCTCTCAAGTCTCTCTCCAATTGCTTGAAGATTCATTTAGCAGTAGATCAAGTCTATTGTTGGTTAAAGGGAAACAGGACTCAGAACGCAGAGCCTTTTGAGAGAGAGAGTGAGCACACGCTGATTTAATTCTTCTCCAAATAGAAATGATTGATATCAGATTCTTGTCTGAAAGCACTTTTCCCGAGTGGAAAGAACTCTGGGTTCTTCAAGGGGAGTGACAGGGTAGGTTCTGTCCAAGCCAGGTCACCTACAAAAGCAAATGCCAGTGCTGCTTCGTAAGGTGCTTGTTGGCAGTACGCAGTCACCTTTGGCCTGGTGACCTTTCCGTTGAGTTTCATCCAGAGCATTCTCTGAGAGAGAACTTTTCCACTTACAATATTACATGCACACACTACTGTTGCTTAGGACTAAAAGGGTTATTTACACAAGGGATAAAGTGGTAGGTGCAAAGGTGTGTATTTTGACAACTGCCGTTTCCTCATGCGGTGATCAGATTTTCTTTTGACCCTGTTCATTCATTGCAGAAAGGTGTGGGCTGGTACCCGTATCCTCACCTAGTTACTCGGGATGGGGATTCTAGAAAAGTCTTTGCTCATAGAAGGAACCACATGGAGTGTGGTCACGTTAACAGCTTGCTGAGCCGTATAGCCTGATATTATACTGTTAAGCATAACAGTACAAAAAGAGGGTTTTGTTCCCCTAATTCCTGGCTACAGTCATTTTTTAATGTGTAACTTCAGATTTATTTCATCAGAGAACAACTGGGAGGTCCCAAGACGGTGACTAAGTGGGAATATGCAGCAATGACGAGTGAAAGCTTAGTTTCTAAGAATCTCGGTTTTGTGGAAATCCCCCTTAGACTAATGATGGAAGAGAAAACATGTGGTGTGTGTTTGGTAGATCATTCCCTAACAGGATGTTTTATTTTTTGTGTTTAGTCTTCGTCCATAGTAACAATTATAATGAATGCATCAAAAATAAAGCATGCAGACCTTGCGACCTATCTTGTAATCAGCATAAATTAGTTTGGGGGCAGGATAATCCAGCTGCATATTAGTTTTATTAGATGTTCCCAAACATTTTATTGCAATATTTTGGAAAAAACAGCCACAAACAAATCTAAGTTTTCAATGTGTTTCCTATTCAATATGTATTTTGTTTTTGAAGGATAATTAAATTGTATGTTTATAATTCCTTTGTTCTTAATGCATCAAAATGCTGCCTTTTGGGAAAGCAGTTTCAACATAGGAAGATTATTCCTTTTCCCAACAACCTGTTTCTGGAAAGGGAAATGTACCTTTAGCCCCGCCACTACCCCTCCAAATGGTTCTCCAAGCTGTAAAAATGCTTTTAAAAGTTCAAACTATTACTTTCACTTGGTTCTAAAGATATTGATTGAAGTACATTTTTTTTCCTATTCTGATGATCAGAATTGCTACTTTTTTTTTTTTTTAATTTATTTGTTTTTGGCTTGTTGGGTCTTCGTTTCTGTATGAGGGCTTTCTCTAGTTGCGGCAAGCGGGGGCCACTCTTCATCCCGATGTGCGGGCCTCTCACTATCGCGGCCTTTTGTTGCGGAGCACAGGCTCCAGATGCGCAGGCTCAGTAATTGTGGCTCACGGGCCCAGTTGCTCCGCGGCATGTGGGATCTTCCCAGACCAGGGCTCGAACCCGTGTCCCCTGCATTGGCAGGCAGATTCTCAACCACTGCGCCACCAGGGAAGCCCAGAATTGCTACTTTTAATTGAGTGACTAAAATGAGCTAAGCACTGTAGGCTTTTCATCTTACTTAATCCTCTTTTTTATCACTGAGGAAACTGAGGCTCAGAGAGCTTAAACACATTGCTCAGGTCATGTGGCTACTAAGTGATAGAACGATCATTCCTCCCTTCAACATTCAATAAATATGTATTGAGTACCTACTTTGTGCCAGACACCTTTCTAGTGGCACAGGATATATCAGTGAATAAAGCACCTAAAACCCTGCCCCCCCCCCAACTATATTCTAGTTGATGGAGACAGAGAATTCAAACATAAATCAGAAAAATGTATAGTGTGTCATCTGGTTAGAAGTGGAGAAAAATTAAGAAAGGAAGTGGGGTGGGGAGTCAAGAGTAGTTTGGGTTTTAAAGAAGATGGCCACAGATGCATTATTGAGACGTTGACATTTGAACAAAGACGAGAAGGAGGTGAGGGAGTGGGACAGGCACCTATCTGGGGGAAGACTCGTGAAGATGAAATGAAGGGAGTGAGGAGGAGAGTAGAAGGAGAGGGACTCAGGTAAAGGGCTGGGGATGAGGGCAGCTCATGCAGGACAGTGGCTGTCAAACTTCAACAGCATCACCATCACTTGGAAGACTATTGTTAAAACACACATCGAGGGGCACTCCCCCTAGAGCGTCTAATTCAGAAGTTTGCATTTCTAACAAGGTTCCATGTGCTGCTGCTGCTGCACGATCCCTGTGGTCCAGGGATCACACTCTGAGATGCACTGAGGCTGTTGTCAGACTTTGGCTTCTTACTCTCGACGCACGGATGCCATGGGCAGGATTTGAGCACGGGAGAGATGGGATCTCTGTGCACTGGAGAGTAGGCTTGTAGGAGTCAAGGGCAGAAGAAGGGAAACCAATTAGGGCACTACTACAGTAATCCAGATAAGAGATCATGGTGACAGCATTAAGCTCTGTTATCTCTATTCTGAGTTTATTTGAGCTTGACCTCTAAAGTAAAAGTGTACTAAGCCTTAGGTTTAACCTAAAATTCCTTTGGTTAAATCTCTAGCTAGAATGAGTGTATGAATTCCTTTTCAAAGAGCTGCTTGTCTAGAAGTTTGTGAAAAAGACAGAAAATATGGGGAGTTCTGAGTTGAGAGATTTTTCTAATAGGGCTTACAAGGATCTGCTCAGGAACACAGAACTTGGGGGAGTGACCCTTGGGGAGGCATGGTCAGTCGGAGAGCACCCAGAACTGACCTTCAACTGACCCTCTATCTACAAGCTGATCGTTGGTAGGACTGGAGAGGTTGAAAGTGCCTCGCATCCCAAGAAATATTGTTGGTAGTGGATACCATTGTTTCCTGAGACACTCAAATCTATGAGGAATAAATAAGGAAAGAGAGAACTGAAATGTGGCACAGCCTTTTGCTTCCTTCCTGATAGGCAGCATGAGGGAAGCTGGGAGGAGAAAGTCGAACTTGGAGTCACCAGTCTCCAATGAATAACTGCATCTTCGCCCAGGTCTCTTAATCTCATCTGAAAATGGGAAGAATAATACTAATAGTGTTTGTCTCACGGCAGGGGTCAGGTGAGGCTGCAAATCAAATGTTAGTTGTAACTGTCATGATTGTCACAATGAAATTTAAGTAGATTTCTGGGCTTTTCAAGTCTGACACTTCCTGGTCCCTTGTCCAAATTCCCACTGCAAAGGAAAATAGCAGAGTGTAAAGTTAGGGCAAAGGGGAAATGGTGGAAATGCTGTGGATGTTAAAATGCATGGTGGGCGTGGGAGAGGGGGGAGCAGTAACCCCTTTGAAGGAGAGAGGAGAGGAGCAGGCAGGTAGAAAATGGAGATAGGATGGAGAACCAGAGGAGAGAGATTGAGATGGAGAGCAGAGGCAACGTGAAAAGGGGAAGGAGGGCACGAGAAAGAGTGGCAACATGGAAGCAACCAGAAGTTCCTGAAACTGGCTGTTGGGGCAGAGGATAACATTGAGGCAGCTTGCTTCCATGGCCCGACAGGCCGAGTGTACCTTACCGAGCCTCCATTACTCACAAGATGGCCATTGGCTGGCCCGGCAGACGTCTCTGTGCTTTTGAGGGGCAGCATAAAACAAAAAAAAAAAGTATCAGAGAAATCACAAGTTAGACCTCAGAGACTCTACTTAGCAGCGGTGTCTGTGGCAAGAAGACTCATGAAATCTGTTATCCATGCAGACCTTTTAGGCAGATAATCTGAGGACCCAGACAGTTGTTACAAGTCCCCACGGAAGCGTTTGAGGAATCCTTCCTCTGCACATCCTGGGGCCAAACCCGGAGTGACCTGCTCCTGCAATGGGGTGGAAACGAAAAGGATAACCATCATCTCTTCAGGACCCTCCCTCTTATTTTATCCTCCGATGGGCAGAATTAGTTCCATTTAGCAGATGCAGACTCTGAGGCTTAGGTTGTAAAGGGGTACGGCTGGAATTCAAACCTGGAGCCTGGCTCCAAAGGACTGCCTTTCTGTTAGCAAGACACTGTCTTCTGAGTGTTTTCAGGGACTCATTAGTTGGCCTCTTTGCTTTTCTCACTTCCGTGGCACTCTGCCTGCCTTTTGGCCATTCACCTCTCACCCTCAAACCCCGGGATCGCTCTTGGATAGGGATCGGGTATAGAGTTCTGTAGGATTTAGTGTAGAGTTTCTTTGTTTCCTTGGCTTTTGTTTCTGGAATGCTTTCTCTTTCACACGCACCTCTTCTTTACCACTTACCATTATTGATTACTAGGTTACCCACAAAATGATGTTGGCCCGGATCACCTAGTTCGTGGAGGTTCTTCACGAGCACCAGTCCCCCCTCACACACATGCAGTGCCCAGGTTTTGGCCTGGGAGTCCTGAGGAGTTGTTTCCTACCATCAGCAAGTATTATCTGTTCTGCCACCTCCAGGTATGCACCGCCGGCACTGCCTGTCCTGCACACCCAGGAATGCAAAACTCTCAGGATATAAGAAGAGTTGCCCCATGCCCGAGTTGGGGAACGACCCTGCCCTGGTGTGTCTTTCTCAGGGCCGATCTTGTCCAGTTCATCTTGCCTTCCTCTACCATATGCACAGTACTGTGCACACAGGAGGCGTCCAGAAAGCACTGGGTTAATTAATGGAGAGTAGATTACCCATTTTAGCCTACAGCAGTGTCTTTAGGAAAAAAAAAAATCCAGTGGGGTGGCATGCATATGGAAGGATCTAGGCATTCTACCATAACCATACCACAGTCCAACACCAGAAAACGTGATTTTTCTAAACCGCAAGGAAGATCAGTCACCTGGATAAGTGCGCCAAATGCCCAAGTGAATCAGCCAGTAGTCTATAAGGAATCATTTCCAGGACCCACATGTGATCGTGTTTCCTTTTTGTGTTTGTATTAAGCTGCTCTGGAGTAATACCACTGTGAGTATTTCCCTGGCACAAGGAAGTTGGCAATTGAGTCACCTGTTTGTGATAGCGAAACTTTTATGAACCT
The DNA here is from genome assembly GCF_028021215.1 of Eschrichtius robustus. Lineage (NCBI taxonomy): Eukaryota > Metazoa > Chordata > Mammalia > Artiodactyla > Eschrichtiidae > Eschrichtius > Eschrichtius robustus. The sequence goes on from NC_090826.1 coordinate 52,601,713, forward strand.
TTAGCAGATCCATTTATAGGCATCTTTTAAAGACTCCAGATTTTCCGACGCATCTGAAGTAGAATTGGGAGCTATTCTTTGTCAAGAGTTAGAAAATATAGGCAGTCTTGTCTTCCCTATAAATGTAAGTTGTTGTTGTTGTTATTATTATTATGTCAGTGGTAAACTGCTCCCTGGAGAACTGAGATACAGCATCGCAGAGAGAGTGTGGCTGGCTGTGAAAATGGGCAGTAGGAGTATGATGATATTATCTCGTGGTAATGAATTTACCTTTATGACAGATCATTATCCCCTCCTGTAGCTGAGCCAGATGAAGGACAAGTCTAGCAGAATAACCTGGTGGTACTTGGGATTTATTGGCTTTAAAATTTTAAGCTGGAAAAATGCAGTAACCGCCAGGTTATCTCTATATGAATGTTGCAGAGGGGGACAGAGAAGAAGGAAGTCACATTTTCTTTCTGGTAACGGTAGAAAGCAGGTGGTAGTGACAACCTTTAACAAAACAATGAATGCAGTTTTTCATATGCTTTGCCATCTTAGTGCTTGAGTCAAGGGATTAAATGAATGGAAAAAAATCCATAAGACATCATCATCATCATCGATAATAAGAACTACTTGAGGTCTCACTTAGTGTTACACTACAGGAAAGAGCAAAGATTTATTTTTAAAATGAATGAGATGAGATTTCCCTCCCAGGTGTGTATAATTCGAGTTCATGATTTCAAGGCTATATGTAACATGGGACTGTCTTATGTTAGTGAGCTGGGGGGTGGGGTAGTAAGTTGTAGTTCTGCATAAAGGCAAGCTGTGGTGTAATGAGGGGGGTGTCCCTGTGGGAAGAAGATGGGCTTGGAATCATATAGGTTGACACCCTGGCTTTGTCTTTTACTTATCATATGACCTCAAGCAAATCAAACTTTCTGTCTTAGTTTTCTATTAGGAAGCAAAGAAGTCAACGCCTGACTCTCAAATTTTTTTTATGCTGTAGTGTCAAGTACCTAGTAAGTCTTCAATAAACGATCCTTGTTGGTGTTCCTGCTATTGTTATTGTTGTGATTGTCTTGATTCAGCAGCTCTGGTGGTGACACTCCATGCTGTATTCCAAGTAGGACCCACACTTAATTATTGTGAATGATTGAGAATCAATGTTGATGTAAAGGTCCTCAAACCCTGCGTTTCTACAGAAGCCATGAGAAACCCATCCCACTCTTCTTTAGTAATCTATACTGCAGGGCCTGGCTCTCAAACCATTTTCCATTTGCATGATCATCAGAAGAGAGACCAAATGTTCATTATCTCTTTGTGAATTCTCTATGGAGTTTCCCCATCTTCCTCCTCTTTTCTCTGATTTTCCTTACAAGGCCTTTACTGCTTTCATCTGAGCTCTGACACTGTACATTATGTTAATTATGTGGAGGCCAGGGCCAGGCAGTCCTTACAGGGGGGCTTCATCTGGCTTGAATGTGAAGAGATGGGTAATTCGTGTTCCCTGGCTTCACTCCTACGAATCTCAGAGTCTTGAGCTCTTTCTTCAATATCAGTATCCATTATCTTCTATTTTGGGCAAAATGTGAGTGCCCCTGTCACCCACCAAAAAAGCTCCCTGACCCACAAATCTATACATGATTCTTCCTTACTGAAATCTTTTCATGATTTAAATCTTCTTTTTTTTTTTTAATCTCGCTTTCAACTGTGAGACAGAAAGTCAGGAAAATTCACAGGAAGGTTTATGTATGTAAAGACCTGGGTCCAAGTTCTCCTCAGTTCAAGGAGTAAAAGAAAACCTCAATGGTTTTCTTTAGGAAATTCAGGTGGATGTTTCCTTCTTTTCTGTTTCTTAGAATGATTGCATGGATAGAAGCAATTGCTTCCTTTTTACTTTTTAATACAGTGGAAGTCTGTTTTTAAGTCCATTTGCTTTGAACACAGAAGAATGCCTAGAGTTTTCCTGTGACGGAGATGGTTTACAAAGTAAGACCCAGTTGGAGTTGCTCAGTCAAGATGTGTCTCAGGTGAAATGTTAATCCATTCAGTGTTTCTTTGTGTTTTGGAAACCTCTTTAGTGTGCTGGGCTGGTGGCCACATTTTCTGTAGTACAGGTGTGGTATCAGACTTTATTAACAAGTCAGACCTTAACAAGGATGAGACCATGGTGCTGAAGTAGGGGAGAGACCCCTGGAAGTGGAGGGGCTCAACCTCCTTCCAGTTAGAACTGCCATTTTCACCTTCTCTTTGATCATATTACCGCAAGCTTAATACTTTTCAGGAGCTCTTCAGTACTTTAACCAAGCTCAACGGAGCAGGTAGTGCTAATGCTTTGGGGGGTATTGGTGACAAGTAGAGGGGAAGATGCCTGGGGAAGAAGCATCTTACTGCCCTTTAGTGTATGGGGAATAACAAAGGAGGGAGTTAAGGATGCTAAATATCTTATAATGCTCTGGATAGTCCCATCTAATGAAGAACTAACTTTCCTAAAATGCCAGTAGTGTCCCTATTAAGAAAGGGCCTGCCAGACTGTTCAGTCTCATCCCTTTGGAATCGTCTTTGAAATATTAGGTGCCTAGGCATAGCATCAGCTTAATATTAGGAAATGGTACCCACTGCATTGGTCTCCCATGTCTACAGGTACTATGCTGGGGTCTCTGCATTATTTCATTCAATCCTTGCTCCAGCAATAGAGTAAGAAGTTGGGGCTCAAAGTGTTTGCATAGCTCGTGCACGTGGAGAAGGGCTGGGATCTGAGTGCACGTCTGCCTGGCAGCAAGGCCTAGGCTCTGTCCTATGCTGCCTCCCTGAGGAAGAGAGGCGGCCCACTTCTGTCTAGAGGTTGGCTGCCATCCAGGTGTGGAGAGCCATATGTTACCTCTTCTGCACAGTAACGCCTGCATTCTTTATATCACTGGCAACCCAGTAAACATCTGATAATGATAAGCCTGGCTACATAAACTTGTGGGTACACAATTGGCCTGCACTTTGAGTGTTGGGCAACAGGGTTCATGGAGGTGAACCACGGCCAAGCAAGAAATTTATAATCTCCTTCATCTTTCGTCTACATCAGACCTTTGTAAATGCAGTGTCCACATCCCTTAACGGGCTCTCAGGTGAAAACATAGATATCAGTGTTGCTCCAAGCTTGTTCTTTATTAGAATTCTTTATTACCTAACTTGAATGGCAAAGCCACATGAGTTCTGAAATTGTGGTTCTTAGTGGCATTCTGTAATTCACTGTTGGTCCCCTCCCCAACATTTTTACTTGAAAATATTTCAGATTGGAAGTTCTTTACAATAAAGTTTATTCAAAGTCTCAACTGATAGAAAAAAAAAACAACTTGTAACTTTTAGAATAATTATGTCCCTCAAGTGACAGCTAACTCACAGCTTCCACTGTTAAGTTGGCACTGCTTTAAGCTTGCACATATGAACAAAAATACAGTAAATTAAGTAGCAGTCAAGGATGGATCAAAATCATATGTATGGTGAAGATGTAAGAGGGAAGTGGTGTTAAAGGATACAAATTGTTTTCAGAACTCGTGGTTTTAGTGGTACTGATATGGAAGAAATAACCTTCCCACGGGCTTGTTTGGTGAAGGACACTTCCCTTTGACTATAAAGCTGGAGTTTCAGTTTGGGCAGAATCCACTGAGTCCATCATCTGGTGGGAAGGAAATCTACTGTAGTCAGATCTGCAGATCAGGGGTTTGTATGTATACACTGATGATAGTGATGCTTATAATCATGTCATCATCTGCTGAGCCCTTTCTCAGTGCCTGGGCCTGTGGAGTAGATATTCTTATCCATGCAATTGCGGACAGTGCCATGGTTGAGAACATGGGTTCTTCAGTTAGACTGCTTGAGTTGAAATCCCAGCTCTGTCAATTACTATCTGTGTGACCTTTGGCTTAGATGATGTTCTGTGCTTCGATTGCCTCATCTGTAAGATGAGGACAGAAGAGTACCTACCTCATAGCACTTTGAAGATTATAAGAAAATAACACATGAAAAGCTGAGAAGAATAGCTGGCACGTAGTGAGCACTCAGTAAACATTCACTAGCGTCACTCCATTGTTATTCTTCTACCCACAGAGAAACTGTGCCACTTTCCTCCACTTCAGTGTTAATCCTGCTGGTCTTTGGGGACGGTACAGGACATCACTTCCCTTCCGTGAAGCCTTTTTTAACCCTCCCAGACTAGTCTAGGACCCTCCTCTGTGCTCTCAGAGTCTGCTTCTACTACCAGGGCCTTTATCAGGTTGTATTGTAATTGTCCCAATATTGGCCTGCCTCCCCGACTAGACTGCAAGTACCTAAAGGTCAAAGATATACACCCCAATGACTCCCATAGTGCCTGGAACAAATAGGTATTCAACATATGTTGTCTGGATAAATTAATGAAAGTTTAATTAGCTTATTCAAGGTCACAAAGCTGGTGACTGAATGAGAACCATGTCTTATAAACATAAATAATAAGCTATGGACAACATTCCCCTAATAATAATAATAATACATTAAATTATGATTCAAGACTGACCATTACTTACAGAATATTGTCCAAATTTATTGAAACTCTACAAATTTCGGCCCTATCATCCTTTCAAACCTTTATCTACTGGGCATATACCCAGAGGAAATCATAATTCAAAAAGACACATGCACCCCAATGTTCATTGCAGCACTATTTACGATAGCCAGGTCATGGAAGCAAACTAAATGCCCATCAGCAGACGAATGGATAAAGAAGATGTGGTACGTATATACAATGGAATATTACTCAGCCATAAAAAGGAACGAAATTGGGTCATTTGTAGAGATGTGGATGGATCTAGAGACCGTCATACAGAGTGAAGTAAGTCAGAAAGAGAAAAACAAATATCGTATATTAACGCATATATGTGGAACCTAGAAAAATGGTACAGATGAACTGGTTTGCAGAGCAGAAATAGAGACACAGATGTAGAGAACAAACGTATGGACACCAATGGGGGGAAAGTGGTGGTGGGGGGGTTGGTGGTGGTGGGATGAATTGGAAGATTGGGATTGACATGTATACACTAATATGTATAAAATAAATAACAAGAACCTGCTGTATAAAAAATAAATAGAATTAAATTAAAAAAGACAACCTTTATCTACAGTAACACTTGCCATCTCCCCTGCTGCCAACGTATACACTTGGCTCCCTAGCCATAGGGTTATCCTTGTTGATCCCCATAAGTTTGATCACTTACATTCTCATCTTCTCTCAGACAGTTGTCAATATTTATTGAGCCTACAATGTAGAGGCCTGTGATGCTCTATGGATACAGAAATGAAATCAGAAGGTGATGACATTTGAATTGGGTCTTGCAGAGGTGAATCCAGTCTTCTTACTAGTTCTTCTTTGAAAGGTATTTTTGCTAAACTGAAGACAGGGAATTTGTTAATATTTGTTCCAAGTTCATCACCTAGACTTAGCTCATAGATTGGCATCAACAGATTTGTTGAATGAATGAATCAGGCTATAGAGAAAACTTTACGTTTATAATTAAAGCACCTTAAAACAACAACAACAACTACGTTTTAACTTCTCCCTAACCCTTTTGATAGCAGCTGGAACCTCAGAAATTGGCCATTGAGCTTCCTGATTTTGTCAAACGATTTACTATATAACAGAGCAGAATGCTGTTGGCCTCACCAGCTGTGTCCAGAAGAGCTCCATGTTCAAATTAGCCACAAATCATGTCCCTCGTGGTATTGTTGCTAATGGTGACATTGAAGACCTGAAATGCCTACATTAGTGAAAAATATATTATTTGGTGCCCCTGACAGTTTACATCTGAAAAGAAAGTGCTTTTCTCTGTGTTGGTTTTTGAGGGAGTAAACGAAATTAAACACACGTACGTATATGTACAGGTATGCATGCATGCACACAGGGCTCCCACCTGCCCTGTGACTGTTCTACAAACTGGGAAGATTTTATAGCTCCCCTAGTGTTACGGGTAGGAAAGGAGCTAATGGAGTGCACCTTGGTGATCACAAAGCAGAAGGACTTCCATGCCACAGGTACTGGGTAGCTGCCCTTGGCTCTTACTTTTGGAAAAATTCAATGAAGTATCAGAATGATTAAAGAAGAAAATGAGAGAGCTGGAGGAGCTGCCCTCCTTCAAAACAAACATTTGAGACAAAGGCACTCATTGCAATTCCTGGTTGGTTGACAGCATGTAGCCTGTTGTTGCTTAGTTTGGTTTATTTTCATAGTGTAGTTGGTTTGGTGCTAGCAATAGGGACTTGGGTCATTTTGCCCCTTTGTCTCTTTTTATTTCACCTACATCCTTTCGCTGAGAGCAGAGAGCAGAATGAATGTTTATTTTCAAACTTTACGTGTTACTTCATATTTCTGTAGAGTCTGTGGACTTGAGGTACAATGACACCGTCATGAACAAACAAACTATTTGTGGGGTTCCTGGGAGTTTATTAACAGTGAATGTATCTTCTCGGCAACAAGAGGAGATCAGAGAGGCTTGGCCAATATGTTCACGTACACATACAGACCAGTGAGCCAATATTTGAAATCAAGACTCTTCCAGAAAGTCCAAAATGTGTTTTATATTTATGGACCATGTGTAAGAGAGCCCCCCAAACAAAGCAAAACTTATAGTGTTTTTGATATAATTAAAAAAATCAAATTCTAACTGTAATATCTGAAGTAGATACTTGCATAAGGGTGAGAGGTAGAGGGCAGGACTGAGGAGGAAGTGAAATTTCAAAAGAATTGTAAGAATCAGTCCCTGGCTTACAAGAGTTTGCATTCTAATTATAGAGACAAATAAGTCAGCTCAGTAGTGGGCAAAATTACACAGTATCAAATACCTAATGAGATTTGTAAGACAGTGTTTATACACTGGAGAATATTTTTCACCGAAGGACCAAATGTCCCCCCCTTGAGGGGTGTTCAAAACGTGTGAGGGCATTTTTGGTTCTCACAAGGAGGGGATGTTGCTGGAATTCAGTGGTGGAGGCCAGGGTTGCTAAGTGTCCTACACAGCATACAAGGTAGTTCTGGACATTGGAAGGAATCCCTCTCAAAACGCTGATAACCCTGAGGAGAAACACTGCAGAAATTCGAAGAAGAACTCAGTGCTCTGGCTTAGCTAAAGCCAGGTCTAAGACGTACCTGGTTACTCTCTGAGTCATACAAAGGTTCTGTTTTCCCTAAAATCAAGGAAATGGACTGCATCATGAAGAGCTTCAGTGATCAAGGTCAGTAAAGGGAAACATGTTCATCATTCTTCTGCCTAAAAGGACAAATTCTTTTAACATTGATTTAAAGCTATAAGGAATTAAGACCCTTCCTCTAATGATGCTTTCTGATGGCTCTCTGTCTATGTTGAAGTAAAGAGCTGAAGTATGGGGGCCCTGGATTGAGGGTAGTTCATTTCAGAAAGGTATTTCTACATTCGATGTTAATATTTCTTATTTTGTAGGCATTTTTATGCCAGCCGAAGGATTTTAACGTTTAAAAAAGTTTAAATAGTTTTCATCTGAAAAATACTGAAAAACAAAATTAGATTTTTAAATACCTGTTTTCTAGAACATGCAGCTTGCATTTAGTTACCAATAAGAATTTTCAGCAAACCAAAATTCTTTAAAAATTCTTTGAAAAAATAAAATGTAACTGGCAAAATAAGTGTGCCATTTTTCATTCTCTCTTTAAATACTCCTAAATATTGTTTATTGAAAAATTAGGTAAAACTTGATCTACTGGAAGAAAATTGACCTAGGGTCCATTTCTTGGTTGAGTCTCTATAGTTATCACCCCCAAGATATGAAACCAAAATTTGTATCCCCATACCTAGGATAATGCTCGGCCCATGTAGATAGTTAAGGTGCATTTAAAGAATAAATCTATATTTTAAATTATTTTAGGAATTATAAATAATTATATTTTTCAAATACTCTGAATAAATATATTTATAAGTAAATATAGGAATCAGATTCCTAAAATTTGCACTCGGTTTATTTAGAACAATTGGGAGACTAAGTACTGCTTTTCTCTCACTTTAGAAAAACCTGAGAAATACTAGAGGATTTGTTTTTTGTTTTTGTTTTTGTTTTTTTTTAAACAGTGAGTCTGATGGCTTTGATTCTGAACTCCCTGTCTTTTAGCAAGGAAGTTTTTTTTTTTTTTTAATTAATAGACTTTTACTTTTTTTTTTAAGTATTTGTTTTTTTATTTATTTATGGCTGTGTTGGGTCTTCGTTTCTGTGCGAGGGCTTTCTCTAGTTGTGGCAAGCGGGGACCACTCTTCATCGCGGTGCGCAGGCCTCTCACTATCGCGGCCTCTCCTTGCGGAGCACAGGCTCCAGACGCGCAGGCTCAGTAATTGTAGCTCACGGGCCCAGCTGCTCCGCGGCACGTGGGATCCTCCCAGACCAGGGCTCGAACCCGTGTCCCCTGCATTGGCAGGCAGACTCTCAACCACTGCGCCACCAGGGAAGCCCGAGGATTTGTTTTTAATAAGTTTTTTGCTGCTTGCTTTAGAAAATAATTTCATTTCCACTCAAAAATTCATTATAAATAAAATTATATCATCATTTTTATTTGTATACACAACTTTTATATGGATATTACATTATTTACTATTCCACCTCAAAAGAACATAGTTATTTCTACCTGTTTCTTTTAAAATTTTTCTATCTGATCAACATCTAAGATATAAAGAATAGATTTATTGTTATAATAATAGCTATCATTTTTTGAACACATTCTGTTTTCTAGGTTCTTGGCCAAATATTTTAAATACATTATCTCATTATTCCTAGCAGCAAATTTAAAGTAAGTACAACCATTAGTGCCATTTTACAGCTACAGAAACTGAGGCTTAGGACATTTCGGATTCTGATTTCTGTAATATTTTCCCTACTACTATATGATATGTAAATAATACCTTGCAAATACAATTTTTGAAAGACAAGATGAATGAACATGTTGCCATATTGATCCCTTTACAAGAGAAAAGACACATTGCAAGTTCACCTTGGTTTATACTTAGCCTAGAGTGTTTTGTTTTTCTGATCACCAACAACTAAAAACTATGAAACTGAGTATGTTTGATAATTACTTATTTTACATTAGATATATAACTTATTTAAATGCAAAAGTAAGTTCGAAGAAGCTTGATAAGTGAGGCAGAACTAGCTTTCTTTTGAGTGAACTTTCAAAGCAATGGTAATAACTCGCTAAGAAGAATGGACACTGGCAGGTTTGAATCCTTGGTTGCAAGCTGACACTTTGAGGGAATGTTCTTAGCAAAACACTCACTTCAAGGGAAATTAGGTCAGGCTTCTGGAACATTTATCATGTGTACCTGTCACCAGCAAGACCCAGTCCTTAAAGTGAACTGAGATCACAAGCAATGATCCCTCCTGCTCTGGGTTGCAAAGGACACTGTAAACCAATAGTTCTACAAGTATGTGAGCTTGGCAGAAACTCCCATAAAACTGAAGCCAACGCCCATATAGTTGCTGTGGGAATTGAATTCCTTAATACTCTGTTTATAGAATTTTGAAACAGCAAATGGATTCGGTCTGTTCTGGAAAACAATCTGTCCCGTGGCTTGTTTGGAATAACATCTAGAGTTGCTATAGAAGGATGTAGGCAGACAACCCATGTCTGCTTTGGAAGTCAATTTCACCAGCCTCTGCTTGTCTCACACCGCACAGCCAGGTTGGTTTTTGCCCAACTCAGGGTATTATTTGCATAAAGGAAAGGCTACCTTCTACTGAAGCTAAGGAGTTGCTCATTTGATATAGAAACTAGAGTCATTAGCAAAATCCAGAGCTAGAGAAATTAGCAAAATCCAGAGCAATGGAAGGTAAGATAGAGTGTATGGTAAAACCAAAACAACATAAATGAGTCATAACTCAGTGTCCTTTCAGTAATCATGTGGCATCATTCGGGTGGTTTCAGAACAATGTCAGCAAGTATGGGGATCCCACATAGGAATTTGAGATTGCACCTGCATCAGTTTATGTACATTTCAGCTCAATGAATGTCATTCATTGAGGGTCTTATGGATCAAAATGACCGCATTCACCAAGCAGTGAAATCTCTATATCTACTAGGTTAAGTTACCTTATCTTTGAAAGGAAGTAATTAGTCATCTTTTTCATAAATTCTTGTTGGGTAAACATACCTAAAGATGTAACAAAAAATTGCTAATTTATATGTGAAAATGGTTGAAGAAAAAGGTGATATTATTAAATGTTTGTGTAGGAACCTACATTTATATCCCAAGAAGAATAAAAAGAATAAATGGATAAGAATAAATACTTCATTTCTGTGTTCCATTGTGATACATATAATGAGGACCCACCATATGCTAATCACTGTATAAATGGTGGAATTAAAAAGATGAGATAGATACAGTTCCTGCTTTCATTGAACTGCCATTTAAGTTGTGTCTGTGTGTGCATGTGTGGTGTGTGTGTGTGTGTGTGTGTGTGTGTGTGTGTACGACAGATCCTTAAACAAAAAATAATGATACCCTGCGTGAAACGCCAGAGGTTATTTTAAAACTCAGGAGAAGAAGTCAGGAACTTAAAGAAATTTTGTCTGTGAGAGGTAGCTTGTGAAACAAAGTTTTGTTTTTAACTAAGTCCTTAAGAAAGATGGGGCTGTTATAAATGCAGGCCCAGAAGATTTGAGGGGCTGAAAGGGGAGAGTGGGTATGGAAGAAATCTGCCAATGATTTCTTGCTGGAAGAATTAAAAAAAAAAAACTTTCATTATCACACTCTATTAAGCCAGGACCAGGAAACAATTTCTAATCAGCACTCTGATCTGGGCAGAGATTGTGCAGCCTTTTGTACCAGGCCTCAGATCTGTGTTCTCCATTCACACATGCTCACTTCCAGCTGTTGTCATTGAAATCCCACATAATCTTTCAAGGTCAAAGGGCAGTCACCCATGGCTGCTGCAGTTAAAAGGTTATGCTGATTTCTGTTGTCAAATATTGGCCCTTTTCTCTTCCAATCACTCCCATTCTACTTTTTCTAACAAGAAAAATCCAGGCTAGAATTGTATTACATGACTTTAAAGTCTTAAAAGTGTTCCCCCATTGTGCTAACACGACATGGCCTGAACAGTCTAATTCATTCTGTTATATTTCACAAAGAATTTTCTGCTACTTCTAAAATACTTTGTGTTTGTGCTGAGCCAGCAAACTTCAAAGTCTAGTGGCCTGCACAATTTGTGGCATGCCATGGTATCTGCAGAAATGTATAATATAGATCCTATAATTTAATAAGTGCTGTGAATTATGGCATCAGCAGCTAAGTAATTGCTGGGTGAGTAGGAATTGCACAAAAAAATGACTTTAAAAAAGATGGAAGCTCTTTGTATTTTGTGGTTCTAAACATTAACTAATTTTATTATATATTTAGAAAATGGCACCTACCTATTTGTATTCTTTTTTTCTTTTTGTAGTCTTGGACAAGTCATTGTAAGAGTTCTTTTAAAATATATTGCTTCAGTTCATCAATGATTTTTCTTTCCATGCTTGGTGAACCAAAATCAGTGTTAAGTGTCTTACAATTAGCACATGGCCCCTGGTCATCTTCTTTCCTTGTCATTGCATGTGTCCTCAGGTGGTTTACCAAGCAGGGCTCTCTGTGAATGTTTTCACAGCAATGCGAATTAAACCTAAAAAGGAAGAACAGAATGATGGGCATTAATTTTTTTTTTTTTTTCTGTTTTACATCCATAAACCAGGGTAGCCCTCGGGTGATACAGTTTCATGTCTGTTTCATTTACAATAATCAGTTTCTGATGTATTCAGAGAATGCATTTCCTTATTTTTTTTCTCCAGTATATGTAAGAGTTTATAAGCAGAAACTGAAGCTATTACAAATAGCTTGATCTGTTTGCAGATTAACAGTTGTTACTGTCCAAGTTTAGAGAAAAATTTGATTCAGAACATAGAAACAATAAGGTTGCTTAAAAACCCCTTTTAGTTCAAAACCAGGTTAATTAAGAAATACTTTTAAGTTTATGATGCATTAAGAAATAACAACATTAATTTTCAAATATTTATAAAATACTAATCTTATTATGCTAATATACTGGAACTTACTTTTTCCTACATGAAGCAAAATTTTCTTTCTTTAAATTTTTTTTTTTTTTTTACGGTGCTTTGAAAAAAAATTCCCTAAAGCAAGTGTTTCTCTGTTCTTGTACAAAGCTAATTTGTAGTTGGGTCCACTTGCAAAATATCTATTTCTGCTTATTATAGGTATAATAAATGTATAATTCTAAATGTTTAGGGGCAACGGGGAAATTAATTTGCTGACATGACAAAACAATGAAAGGAAGAATATTCAGCCTGGGGGAGAGACTGGGGCCGAGGGACTGTCCTCATATATTTGAAGGGTAGCAAAATGGAAGGGAGATTAGATTTATTCTGCCTGTTCCAGGGGCTAAGTGAGGTGAAGTTATAGGAAGGCAAACATATTAATGAATTATTTTTTAAAAATCAAACCTCATTATTTTATTAGTCTAAAATTCTTTATGACACAATGATTACTCCATTACTAGATGATCTTTAAGTTCCCTTCATTTCCAGTTCGTTCTGTGATGTCATGTATCCAGTATTTCTAAACATACAAATAGGTAAAAATCTTTCTTCACTTTTTATTTAGGCGTTTTGATATCTGTTAGACATAGTCCTTTAATTAAATGCTTAATCACTTGTAACTCAAACTCATAAACCCTCTTTATGTGAAGTCGAACCATGAAATTTAATTTAATGAAATACTACTCTTCCCTGATTAACTGCAGGAATTGGTAAAAAGATGTGATAAGGCCTCTGGGCTAGATTGGATAATCAAGTCTCTAGCATTATATTTGTTGGATTAAAATGCAATAAAATTCATTATATAAAGATAACTAAACAAACCTGTGTTCTAATCCTAATTCTGCCGCTGGCTGTGTGACCTTAGGCAAGTCAACCTCACTGAGCTTAAGCTTCCTTTTCTGTAAAATCAGAATATTGCCAACTACACAGAGTTGCAGGAAGAATTAGAGCTAATATGACTAAAGTGCTTAGCAGAGTGCCAAACACGTAGTAAATACTGAATAAATGAAAGCTATGGTTTTGATGAAAATTAATGCTACCTAGAGTTGTTCTATGGAAAAATTTTTCAGCTAGGTAGCTTAACTTTATAATACCTGTTACCAGCTTGATCCATTTCCCTAATGTAGATATTTTAAAGTGATTGCAAGTTAAGACGTGGAATATCCTTGAGCCTTGCCTTAAATGTGTTAATTAGCTCAGAGAGTTCAGATTCTGCTTTCCCCTTGGCACATTGGTACATAAACCAAACGGGGAAAATAGGAAAAGGAGCAGAGTAGTGTATTAACAGAACAACATTTGCCAAAAACAAATGGTATCCTTGTCAAATTATTTAGGAAATCGTGAGTTAAATGATATTAAGAAAGTTTGTTTATTGCAGGAACTTTCAGAGGCTTTAATATGTAATTTTTCCTCATCATTCTCCAAGGGTGGGTGTGATAATGTTTTCTGAACTTATTTTACTATGGAAATCTTTATTTAATATGTATTTGTGTCTTTGTTTTTAATTCGTTTGTGGTAGAGCATTTTGGGGGACTATTCTACATAGCACGGTTTGGGAAGTGCTGATATGAACCCTGATATGGAGGATGGAACATATCAGTATTTGGAGAAGAGCAGGTGGGACATCTTGGCTGCAACACAGAGAGTATGTATTTGGGTGGTATTGGAACTACTACCTGAAATGCTGAGAAGGTGTATTAGAGGCCAGATTTTGAAGGGCTTTAAATACCTAGCTAAGAAATCTAAACTTAATTCTCAAAGAAATCATGAAATACTGATGGCTTTATTATCAGACAAAACACACCAACCATCCATGCATTCTCTCCCTATTGTGCTAGTAGATTAAAGTGGAGAAAAGATACCTAGCCGGCATCACAAATTTCTTTGCCTATAAGGGCCTTACAGAACATTTAAATAAATAAAGTACAATAAAGGGTATTGGGGAGTGTGGTATATTTGTAAGCTTGCGCTCAGTTTAAAAACCTTTGTATGCAAAAACAAACAAACAAACAAAATTAGTACTCTGCTAGCCAAGCAAAATGTGTCTGCAGACTGAAATTGGCCCTTGGGCTGCTAATTTATGGCACTTTCAATTCTAAAGGGAAAGACTGGCACTTATGTTGGTTAGGTTAAGTACTAGGCTGCTATAACAGAGACCAAAAAAATAATGTGGTTAAAGTACATTAAAATCTATTTTTCTTTTTGTAACTGTTCCAGATGACAGGCTAAGTTGGCAGGGGTGTTCCACTTCACACCATCATTCAGGGTCCCAGCTTCCTCTGTCTTATTGCTTTCCCATCCCATGGGCTCTGTCTTTGCCTGCAGACCAAAATTTTAAAATTCGGGCTTAATGGATCAGTAGAAATATACCTCCACCCCACCTTAAAAAAAAAAAACAACCTGTTTTCTAAGATATTCCAAAATAAAAGTGTAGAAGGAAGATGTGACCGGACATAAGCTAAAATAATTTACATTGTACTTTAGAGGGCTACTAAATAAGGGTATCTCAAGGCGCTCATCTGAATCACTGAATCAGTATTCATTACACACCTAGAACCAGAGATTGTGCTGGGCCCTGTGGGCATTGTCAGATCAGGAGACACAGCCTACTCTTACCTGGTTTGTTGTAGGAGTGCTGAAGGGCAACAGGAAAACAAATCACTGTCAAATAAAGAGAAAGAGCCTATGACAGAAGGCAAGTCGAGCTGAAGCTCTACTCGACAGTATTGACTGAGCACAGCTGATAAGTATGGACTGAACTGGGGGGACGGGGAAGAGGAAGGAGCCACGTTCCCTCCCCTCACGCGGCTCATAAGCCAACGGGGAGTTCACCGAAGGAGGAATGAAAATTCCAGGGAGGAACAGTTGATGAGGTCAACTTTTCTTTAGGAGCAGGAGAACGTGAGTTCTGTGAGAACAGTGTCGTCGGGATTTAGCTCAGGGTCTTCATGTCACAGACAGTCCCAAGTACTTATGGAATGTAGATGGCCTGACCACGAGGGAGCTCTTTTCTCTTTGAGGAGCCCAGACCCAAGCATGAAAAGTCCCAGACATTGGCCTGGCTTACCAGTGACGGGACCATATTTACCATGGGAGAATAGACTAGAGATACACTCATCCTTCCGTATGCGTGGATGTTGGTTCCAGGACCGCCGTGGATACCAGAATCCTCAGATGCTCAAGTTCCTTGTGTAAAATGGCACAGTTGGCCCTCAATATCCACAGGTTCTGCACCCCCTTTACGGAAGGCGGGCTGTACATTCTTTGTGGTGAAATGACCTGTATGTTGCAGTTGACCTACATCCACTGGCCAGATGAGGTTTGATAATTTAGAGCTGAGAGCCTTTGCTCTTCCAACAGGACAAACAAACATACCACCTCATGTATAAACTTTCCTCCTCAGGTACGTTAACTCTGTTTCATGGACATTTCAACTTTCTTTAAAGACCAGCCCTCCAGATGGTTTGTCTATTTCTTCCCCAACCTCTGAAGGTTCTGCAAGGTTACCTGTGTCTCTGCAAATCAAACTTTTTTCCTTTAAGAGGTAGATAGATGTGCAGTCCCTTCATGAGATAAGATTTGGTTCCCATATAATGGCATTTTCCATAATAACTGCTGATATCATCAAGGTAAAGAGAGATGCTTCCCCTAACCACCCGTAACAGAATTTAGCTTTTTATATTTCTGCCTCTCTAGAAAGCCTAATCTCTCCCCACTGTGAGTATGACTGACTCCAGGTATTGAAACCTGTACTCTGATTGGAAATTCATTGAACAAGACTTCAGTGAGGGAACTATTTTAGCCATTTTATCTAAAATGAAAAAGAATCTGCTCCTTATTTCAATGTCCTATACAATTGCTCCTGAACAGTAGTTCAAAATTGGAGAGAGTCAGATCAGTGTGCAGTCTGGCTTTTCACCTAAGACATACTTAACAAAAGTATATGTTTTGCACTCATTTCTGAGAGGCCCTATTCAAAACATAAATCTTGGGACCTTTTGGGAATGTTTAATCAGCTTTCTATCTGAAGATCTTTTAATGCTAACATCTGAATTCTGAATTATGTACTTGAATTTGCCTTTTTATTGTCTTTTCTATTTTTCTCTCATCTTGCAATAAAGTAGAACACCAAGATTGGTGTTATTTCCCTGAAAGTCATTTTTGTGATTTGGTTTGTGTTAGTAAGAACGAAATACTAATCTGCTCAGGTTTGCTTAGTAATTACGCTAGCTGTGTCATTTTTTCCATCATTTCTCAGGTTTCATTTCTCGTTGCTATCTTCTTCTAAAGTTCATCACTGGGTTTCCAAGTAATTGGTGAAGGAACAAAACCAGTTTCATAGTCATTTAAAGTTACATGGAGTGTTTACACTGGCCTTTCCTTGGGGACATATTATAAACATGAAGTAGTCAAGGCAATCTGATAATCTCATGATACTGTAAAGGAATGGTTGCTTCAGAATTTGTGAAATAATTCTACTCTTTATTGTTATTTTTCTGACTATTGTACGTTGACATATATTTCATCTTCTAAATTACACATATTCTATTAAAATAGGCTTTAGGGGGCAGGTGGCTGGAAGGGGAAGGAGGATCCAATTGTTGTTTTTGCAGTGACTTTCAGGGTGACACAAAATCCTAGCTTTAGTGTGGGACTAGATGGTTTTTAGCCCCTTATGTCCATTATATAATGCTGCTCTTTATCTCTGTTTTTATTTGGTCTCCCAAAAATATTAACCATAATCACAACAATAGGACAACCCCAGACATTTGTCATCAGGGAAACTGATAGCACCGTCTCGATTGGAAGCTTTGTCTACGTGGTTTGCCCATCCTCTCCTTGTCCTGTTTAGTTGGGAGGAACTATTTGGATAGTTCATTTTAATAGTTTTCAGGTGCATGTTGGCTTGATTTCATTGCTAGAGGTGAGAGAGAAAAAGAGACAGAAATAAGAAGTTCGGTTAACGTTTTTATAAAAAAGGAAAGAAAGCATATTGAACCCAATTTGAGTCGTGTTCATTCAGAGACATGTCTGGAGTGCATGCTGAATACCAGACACCGCATTAGGACCTGGAGGGCTGGAGACACAGAAGATGCTCTCTCTCCCCGCAGAGGGCTCACAGTCTAATGTGAGAAAAAGACAAAATTACAATTCAGTGTGCTAAGTCCTAGGTTAGAGCTTAGTACACCAGGAGAATATTGAGAAAAGAGAAAAGAAGTCTTTGCCAGCAGTGGGGGTAACCAGGGAAGGTTTTTGATAGAGATGACAACAAAGCTGAGATTTAAAGGACAAGTAGGAGGTGGCCAAACAAAGGGTATGAAGGACAAGGCAATTCAGGGAGGAGCATGTATTCCCTTAGTCCAAGAGGTAGGGCTGGAAGAGAAAGACAAGAGATAGAAAATGAGCCTGAAGAGGAAAACAGAGGGGGTGTGGAGGTCGTACGCCAAGTGAAGGAGTTTGTACTGAACCCTGAACACTCTGTGGGGCTCTTGCAAGATTTCTGACAGGACAGTGAGTTCTGAACGCTTTGCGTTTATCTCAGATTCCTCAACACCTTGTTCTTTTCTACCTCAGGGCCTTTGAACATGCCAATCCCTCTGCCTTAAGAGCTCTTCCTCCTCCTTTTCCGGGCTCTCTCCTTAGTATCTTTCAGATGTCAGCTCTTAAGAGAGACCTTCCTTGACCACTGTTTCTAAAGCTTTTCCTACTTGTTTCCTTCATACTATTTATTCCCTTTATAATTTTTAAAATAATTCATTTGTTTTAGATTTTCAGCTGTGCCTAATCCTAGACTGTAAATTCCCTGAAGGTAGGGACTGTGTCTCAAACCCTTGGCCCAATGCCTGGCACACGGGAGGTGCTCAAAGAGTATTTGCTGAATAAATGAATGAATCATCAGATTTGCGCATCAGGGAGACAGCTCTGGCTGCAGAGTGAGGAGCAGATGAGAGGAGAAGCCAAGACTGATGACAGAGGATGTAGGAGGTTGTCCCATCATGCTGGTGAGAAGTAGGAAGAGCCAGGGCCACAGTTGGAAGGGAGAGATGGAGATATACATGGAGTGAAGAAACAGTATGAAATGGAATCAGTGGAGATTCGTTGGATGTGGCTGTTTGTAAAAGGCAAGATTCAGGGATGACACCAAACAGAGAAAATGAGATGAACAGTGGATGGTTCATTGAAGTAAGGAATTCAAAAGAGTAAGAACAGGTTTTTGGAGAGAAGAAAAGGAACTTGGCTTTGGACATGTTGGGTCTGAGGATACCCGTGGGCTATCTGGATAGAAACATCTAATAAACATTTTGATTTATGGGTTTGGAGCCCAGGAGAGAGATCTTGGCAAAAGATAAAGATTTGAGAGTCATTGGCCTATAGATTCATTCATGCACTGATTCAACAAATATGCACGCACTTACTAACTGCTGTGTCTCAAGTATTAAATACAGTGGTGAAGCAAGCAAACATTTTTCTAGTTTCACAAATATCACAGTCAAGCCTGGTAGCTGATATCATGGAAATAAAGAAAATAACATAGGGAATATATATATAAGGAGAGATGAGCACAAATGCTGGAGAACACCAGCATTGAAGAGATGGACAAAAGAAAAGGAACAATCAGGAGAGGATGATGGTTTGAATGGATGAGCCCTCAGGTTTCCCCCTCCCAAGTCCTCATGCTAAACTAAACTAAGTCTTCAAAATAGATTGGTTGCTTTTTCCGGTGGCAGGATTAAAGTACGTTCACATTCACTCTGTTCAGAAATTCATTTTAAGTCGTCCTTAAAATAAGGAATTTCACAGGTTGGAACTGAAACAAGTATCAGCCCGCAAGCAAGTGACGCAGACAGAGATGAGCAAGAGCTGGAGATCAACCCAGATTTTCCCACTCAGCTCTGAATTTCCTTGCTATTGTTATATGGGTCTTAAGTCAAACTTAGCGTACATTGTGGTTGGATTTCCTTTGTTATGGTCTGTGGGATAAATGTGATGTTAACATTGTCACAGTAGAAAGAGATATTATGCTGTTTTGCCAAGACTTCGTTAGAGATATTTATTTATTTATTTATTATTTATTTGTTTGTTTGTTTATTTATTTATTTATTTTTACTTCTCAGTTCTTTTAACCCAAGAGGCAACACCTCAGGCACTTACCAAGTAGAAGTCAACTAAATACCTGGGTGTGGGTTGTTTTAAGAGGTGAAATTTCTTTTAACCCAAGAGGCAGTACCTCAGGCGCTTACCAAGTAAAAGTCAACTAAATACCTGGGTGTGGGTTTTTTTAAAAGGTGAAATTTCTTAGGCACTTCTTCAAATGAATTTTGCCTTTTTAAAAAAATTGTGGTGTATCTACATGATTCTTTTTTTCTTTTTTTTATTAAGATATAATTGGCATAAACATTCTGTGAGTTTCAAGTGTACAACACGATTCAATTTGTATGTATTGCAAAATGATCACCACAATAAAGTCCAGTTGACATCCATCACCACACATCGTGCCATTTTATTTTTAAAAAGCAAGTTCTGATTATTGCATATTCTAAAAATTAGAGCTGCTTCATCTAAAATATCATAGATTGTATGTTTGATATAAAAATTGACTGAAAATTGTCTTTTAATTCTCAGCCAAAACATCTTTCTTATGCAAAAGTCCAGTGTAACCAAAAGAAAAAGAATAATTTGTAGGTCCATTTATAATTCTACAAAGCGTGGTGATTTTTTTTGCATGTGTTTATGTGCATGATATTTAACAAATTTATTGGTGCATAAACTATGCCACAGGTAAACTTGCTTCCTTTCAGTAGTGGGCAAAATCTTGCTTTTATCAATAACATAAATCTTATTTATGGATTGTTTGTTGTTCATTCAGACTAGTCCAGTTTCTTACATTGCGTTTCTTAAATGTATGTTTCTTATTTCAAAGAACACTTATTTTAAAAAAAAAATCCCTTCAGCCAACTACTTTTCCTTGACCCTAATTTTAAAGCAGGAGATTACACTAGCCCTATAAGCAGATCCCTCAACTAGATTCTACCTGTGAGACTCAGAATCAGAAAACTTTAGAGGCAGAGAGGGAAATGACATTCGTAAATTATGTATTCCTTGCCATTTATAAATATG
Organism: Eschrichtius robustus; assembly: GCF_028021215.1. Lineage (NCBI taxonomy): Eukaryota > Metazoa > Chordata > Mammalia > Artiodactyla > Eschrichtiidae > Eschrichtius > Eschrichtius robustus. The sequence goes on from NC_090826.1 coordinate 52,621,940, forward strand.
TTCCTGTATATACCATAAAAATAAATAAGCAGTTGACAATTAGATGTAATATCAGATATCTTAAAGGAAATTAATTATATCCAGCAAAAATAAAGCAGATACAGAAATCAGAGTAAGTCATTTTGAACAATTAATTTATTATCTTTTCTCAATAAGCCTCAACCCACCCCTCCACAAAAAACTCTTGTCTCAAAACAAATATAAAGTTTTATTTGTGCTCAAAAGAATTTGTGTTTATGTTTCAAGGGTTGGGGCTTGTCTTTTGCAGTCTGACTTCTTAAGGATTCACGCTATGGTGCCTGTAGAAATGAAGGGGGAACATCTTTAAATCTTGTTTGGTTTGAAGGAATGGATAGCTAATCCCGATCAGATGTTTCTTTAGAGAACAATGTTTAAAAACTGTTAGGGAATTTAGCTATCCTAGCTGATTCTTAGGTAGGCTGTTTTCATCCCAGTTGTGAAGGTCTCAGAGGTCAGCCAAGGTAACCATTTATTTTAAATCGTCTTTTGTTTCAGATTTCCTGTTGAACTTTTTTTTTTAACCATTTCAAAAATCACCCAGTTGTTGTGTCGTAGCTTTCCATAACCTCCAGATTCAAAGATTCAAACCAAAAAACCATCTATGCAACTAAATGACTATACCCTCCTACGTGACTCTAACTAGAGCAGAATATGAAATTAGACTTCACATTTTTTAATCACAGTGAAACTGATATTTGAAATTCTCTTGTCAGATGTCTTCTATTTATGACACTTCGCTTCTTTTGTTTTTGTTTCCCCAGGACATTTGGGCTTCCAGGACAGTTTTGTCACATCAGGGGTTTTTAGTGTGACTGAGCTAGTAAGAGTGTCACAGAGTAAGTATAATTTTGCTTTGATTTGGTACAGATTTGCCTTGGGTTTGTGCTTACCTTTTGCTTAGGCCTCCTAAAGACATAAATACCTTTCAGAATCTCCTTTTCATACTCCCACTGGAAGAATTTTGCCACGTAGTTTGTTTGACAGCCAAGAATTTAGATCAGGAAAAATTAATATCATTTTAATGTGAGACATAGGGAAAGAACTGAAATCCTGAGTGTCTCACATAGTCCCTAGTGTGTAGTGTGAATCTGTTTTAAAAAAATTGAGGCTTCCCGGATTTCTAAGAAATTCTGAGTTTTAAAAGAATTTGTTTTTGACCTTTAAAGAATGCTAATGCCCTTAGCATGAGTGACACTGTGCAGCATGATCATTACCAGCTTGTCAATAATCACCAACAACAGTGAATTAAGAGTACCTGTCACCACCCTGTTCCATTGATCAAAGGGTCATTGATTGTATTTTTGCTATGACATAATCCAGACAGTCCAAGGAGAAAGTATAGGATTCTCCCTCTCCCTCCCTCCACCCCATGTAAACACACACCCCCCCCACACACACACACTGTTGCCTTCCCACAAAAACATCTCTTTGTTTTTATTTAAAACCATACCTATATTGCCCCTGAAACTAACATAATGTCATACATCAATTATACTTCAAAAACCTAAAAATAATAATTTTCATCATGCTTCAAACAACCCTGCAGGCCTTGAAAAGATCATAGGCCTTAGGCATTGTGCCTATTGGGCTTAATGGATTAAAATAAAAGTTTCTGGCTAACATTAAAAAAAGCGTATCTACAATGACTATGGTGTTCTAGGTCCCAATACCAAGGGAAAATATACTAAATATTAAAATTTTATTTTTTTATCCCCCTTCAACTTCAAAATACAACTGGTGGATAAAATTTACATTGTTGAAATTGGTTTCAAGTTGCATCAACTTCTTTGTGGAATGAGGTGGAGTAAAAATAAATATTTTTATTTCAAGTTCATACCCTCCATTCACTGTATTACAGTCTTGCAAGCTTGACCGAGTAAGCAAGTCAATCTCATGACAAGATGTCAGGTCAAGCAAGCCAAGCCATCCTGATCTCACAGGCTCAGGTTCTGTCTGTTCTTACTTCTTAAAAATCCAGAAAGTGGGATACAAGGTGTGGGCAGGGGATCTGAGGGTGGAGGGAGAGTCTATCCTCCAAGCACTGTGCTAGGTTTTCATGTATGTTACATAAAGTTAATCCTTGCAATAAACATGTGAGATTAAGAAATTACTCTCATTTTTACAAATGAGTTAAATCGAGGGTCTAGTTAAGTCATTTTTCCAAAGTCAAACAAGTGGGTAAAAGGTTAAGATAAGTCTGTGTAGCACTAGAATCTGTACTCTGAGACTAGCCCAAAGGAACTTGAAGAAATCTACAACCTGAGACTAGACAGGGAAAACAGCAGGAAGGTAACCATGGGTGTTAGAATTCTACAGTCGGGAACCCTTGGTTAATGCTGGGATGTTCTGGTGTAGGGGGTCAGAACCGTAAAGAATGAAGCATTATGAGCAGCAAGTTATGACTTGGAATGGCGAAGTTGCTGCCATGTGATGAAGTGTGCTTAGAGTACCAACCAGCGAGCTGCAGAGAAGATTGCCTTGTTAACCTGGAGGATATATACTGCCCTAGCACAGCTGATGACCCAGTTATTTGCCATAGACAAATAAAAATGCATTTGTATGTATATTTTTTTACTTTTTTAAAGATTTTTAAAAGGTGATCATCATCGTACATTTTTCTTGTGATTTTAATAATAATAGTAATATAGAGTATATGTATTAGAGTATAACTGTCCTAATGGCATTACTGGGGCACACATTCATTCATAGAGCCCTTACTGGGATCTAATCATAGCCTTCATGAGTGAAAAGAAAACCCTTTTAAGATTGGTGCACAAGACCTTTTTTATTCTACCCTTGCTGCTGTAATACGTACCTTTAGTCTTCATTACTGTCAGTGTCCTGAGGCCTGGGTGTTTGTATGTGAAGGCCCACACTGCTCAGAACCATCCCCAGAATCTCGTCCTTCTTCCACTGTCTCTGTGTCCCTTTAAGGTCTTCTATCCCAAGCCTTATCAGTTCCAAACTTGACTAGATTTCCATTCAGTCTACCACACGTGGTTGCCAAGGGAATTCTCAACCTGCCTTCAGGATTGCCAGGGGTTATGGCCAGACCACACACTGAATCCACAGAGGGACCTGGTTTGTTTCCTGTCCCTGTTTAGAGGGCTGTGCTGCTTATGCCTGGCATAGTATCCTTCGGCTCTTGAATGCTTTTCGATTCTGTACGCTGCTGTGTAATTGCTCTAGGACTCACGCACACATGCCCTCATGCTGACTGAAACTGTTTGGCAAGAGTGGGACTGGGCTGTGTCAGCCGAACCATGACTTCTGGCCAAACTGCCATCCAGAGCCCCCCTCCCTCCTGCAGATCTTTAATCCAGGTTTGTTCAGGGTCTGTGTCTCAAGATTGCCTTGGCTGATGAGGGAAGGGTCCCCCAGCTCGTGTTTCCTCACCCACACACCTTTCTGAAAGACGTAACACTCAGACCACAGGATGGAGTCAAAATCCTTAACCATTCCTTACGGCGCTGCCCACCTCCCCACGTTAGAAGAGCTAAGCATCCATTCTAGAGGTGCAGTGGACACTTTTTCCAGATAAGTGGGGCTGGAGTACCTTCTGTAGCCTTGAGATAGAAATAAGCTAACTGGCATGTAAGTTGATTAAATGCATGATGTTAGCCCTGGTAGGAGCATAATGTAACATATGAAAAATTACAGTAGCCAGCATTTATCACGCATGCACCAAGCACCCTGCATTGTGCTATAGGCACCGTTCAGTCCTCCCATGGTTGCCGTTATTGCCCCTTTCAATAGATGAAGGAGTCGGTGACGCTCAAAGTTAAGAAACTTGCTCTTTTCACTTTACTGTACTCAGCTAGCTGCCTGTAGACATTTTTGTCATGACCTCTCCTATTAACTGCATTATAGAACTAAACAATCCAAAGATTCTGAGCTTTTATTAAATTATCATTTCTTATTAGGGTTGATAAACTTTTCAATTGTTAATATGTGCATTAAAAAAAAAAGTTTAAATGATTTTCAGGTAAACCAAAACAAGTAAAATACTTAATTACAATTTTTTTCCTGGATTTGTTTTCAGGTTTGGTTTTTTTTTAATGAATAGACTTTCAATATCGCTTCCTCCCCAGTTTCCTCTATGATGGACATCTTTTGTTAGTGTGCTACATTTATTATAATTGGTGAGCTGATATTGATACATTATTATTAACTCAAGTCTGTAGTTTACATTAGGGTTCATCCTTTGTGTTGTACATTCTATGTGTTTTGACAAATGTATCCACTATTACAGTATCATACAGAATAGTCTATTACAGTATCATATTATTACACTATTACAGTATCATACAGAATAGTCTATTACAGTATCATATTATTACACTGTCACAGTATCATACAGAATAGTCTATTACAGTATCATATTATTACACTGTTACAGTATCATACAGAATAGTCTATTACAGTATCATACAGAATAGTCTATTACAGTATCATATTATTACACTGTTACAGTATCATACAGAATAGTCTATTACAGTATCATATTATTACACTATTACAGTATCATACAGAATAGTCTATTACAGTATCATATTATTACACTATTACAGTATCATACAGAATAGTCTATTACAGTATCATATTATTACACTATTACAGTATCATACAGAATAGTCTCACTTCCTTACAAATCACGTGTGCTCCAACTAGTCATCTTCCCACTCCCCCAACAAGTGATCTTTTTACTCTTTCTATAGTTCAGCCTTTCACCTGGATGTTTCTAATGGCCTCAGAGTCCTAGAATTTCTTCCACTGTGCTGCACATTTTTTCTTAACTTCCTCCCGTCTATCCCAGCCCCACCCAGTCCCCCCAGTCACACCTGTGACCACATACGTGGCCCAGAAATTTCACGCTAATGGTGGCCTTAGCTTGAAAATGTTCCCTCTTTCTGGATCTTTCGAATTCAGTTTTTAAATTTGCTAATACAAATATTGACATTCCCCAGGTTTCCAGTTCGTTTCTGTTTTTAGTTTTCCTCCTTTCAAATTTAATAGAGGAGGGAGATGCTATTTCAGTATTTCCTCATGAGGATTCACTGAAATAACTGTGCTAAGTTTGTTGATTATAATCGTGTTACTACAGGGTGGCCATGGCCGAGAAACTCAAGAGAAAGCTGCTGGCTTAGCCTTGCACATTCAGAGGTGAGGGTCAGGCGACAAGTTTGCTTGACATGAAATCATCCTGCTCAGATGCACGGGGCTGTTGGAATCAGGGCCTCCTGCTGCAGTCTCCCACCAATTTGCCTCTTACCCTTGCCTCCTGCCTGCCTACCTTTTAATTTTTTGCATCATCCAGACTCCGTGAAAGGCAAGAAAGGAGAGTTCTGTTTCTCTTAGCAGCAAAGAGAGTACTGTAGCATAAAAGTAAATGTATCTTCATTCTCCTCCTACCTTTTCCCCCATGTGCTAGGACCATCTGAAAGTAGTTCTGGTTATTTATTACTTTGTTCCGGGGGAGGGAGGGCGACATACAGACCACTAGACACGTTGCCAGAGAGAGAGAGAAGTCTTCTCTGCTCTGGGGGAGGGGGTTTATAAGTGCTAACGTTGAGGTTCAGAATCATTAAAGTTGTTTTAGCATAAGACTGTGAGGAAAGAGACAGGAACCATCTGTTGAAATGGCTCTTACATGATGCTGCATTTTCAAACAAAGCCTTCTAGAAGCATTTTCAGATGGGTCTCTTTCCCATGAAGTTGCTACAAAGAGAGCCCACTCTACTGGTGGCTAAATGATGCTGCTTAGATAGCTCTCTGTCAGCACCCTCTCTTGTTTATTTTGCACCAGTGTTTGCCTCAAAGTGTGTGCTTTGAGGCTGTCAAGTATCCTTCCTGGTATGCACCCAGAAAATCCTCCCGAAAAAATCCACTACTTCTGCCCATATCCTTCTAAAGTGCTGACTCTTTTATTTGAAGTTGGTGGAGTGACTCTGAAACCTTAAATACTTCACTGGGAAAGAGGAAAACCGCAAATACACACAGGCCATTGTGACTCTGGCCTGACGGGTTCTAATTTTCTAGCAGTGGTTTGTACACCCGAGCTGGCTGCAAGGGTTAAGTAAACTTCGTGGCTGGGTATGATTTCATGGCCCTGGAATTTTGAAAAGCCAGGGTTCTCAGTACACTGTGGCCAGCCTTAGAGTCTTTGGGTGTGAAAACCACTCTCAGTTACCCAGACTGATTCTGGGTTCCTGTTGCATTGCTGCAGAATCTATTAAAATCCAGCAGCTGAATCGTCCTGGCTCTGCCACAAAGCTAGGCTGCTGGGTGGCTACAGGATTCCCGAGTTGTTTGTCAATGGAGAGTGGGAGTGAATGGAGCAAGGCATATGCCTCAGCCTGGCATGAGGTGGCACCCTAGTGGCTGTTTTCTGCCTTAGAAATGTGCACTCTTTCTGTATTCTTACACGAGATTTGTCATTAAGATCCAAATTGCAGTTCATTTGTAAAATTCTTTCTTAAGTTTCTAGGTCCTTTGTGTGTCTCTGGGGGCCCATATCTACACCCTTGGATTTTCTGACCAGCAATTTAGTAGGAACTATTGGCAATAGTCTAACCTGCCGTAATGGCGCTACTACAACAGAATTAACTCGGCTCTAAGGTACAATAAGGAAACGAAGATCTTTGGTAGGGACAAGCCCAAACTTGAAAATTACGAAACATTCCTGCAAAGAAGGACTCATGAGGAAATTGGTGTAGGATAAGGGATTCCGGATGTCCTAGTCCTTTGGGGTGCCATTTATTTGCCAGATTTTAGGTCTTTGTTAAAGTGGAATAGATTTGAAACTTTCTTTTCTGAATAGGTGGCCTGTTGGTTCACCTTTGATCATGGCATTGGAAATTATTTTTAAAAATCAGGTTATATTCTTACGCAAGCTCTTCTTTCGAAAGAAACCATTTGGGCTTGAGCATTAAAGGAAGAAACAAAAAGATTATAATAAAAAATACACTGCAGCCCTAGCATGAACAGTGGCTGTGACCTTGCCTCTTGTTTGCCATTACACAATTCAATGGCAGTCCACTCAAACTATGCTCTCGATCAATATCCTATTAAAGCAGCACAAAAAGTCCCCATAAACTTAGTGGTTAGCTATGTTTATAAATGGAACTCGGCATAATTAGATGGTCAATAGCAGGCTCTACTAGTAATTTTAAAATGAACATCACACATTTTGTATCTGTAGAAGTCAATGGCACCTCCTCCAGAGTAAGGGTATCGTGTGCAGCAGACAAAAGAGTAGGAGTCCCTTTAAAAAAATCATAATGCCTATCTCCAGAATGCAGTTTTTCAAGAAAACCTGTTACATTATGGAATAGAAAATACTGATTGACCCTATATATTTTTTCATTTGCCAGTCTAAGCCACCTTATTCTGAATATATTATGACATTGCAAATGTTTTATTTTCTAGTTTTAATCAACCCCTCATGAAGAGACAAAATAATAAATATTGCCATACTCTTAGGAAGAAAAATACCAGTCTGACTGGCTTAATTTAGTGGGTTTCCTCTACTATAATTCAATAAATTTTCAAAATAAATACTGAAATTGAATTACTTGAAAAGGACGTTTTGTTGTATCATTTTTTTTCTTTTAATTTTCTTGACATATTTGGGGTGAATATTTGAACAGTAAAGCTGGCAACAAATAGAATGAACTGACAGTAGCAGGAAATTTTCGTCAACTACTCTTCCTTCTGAATCCCGGCTCACAGTATGTGTGGCCAAACATGATTTTTTGTTCTGTCCTACTCTCCTCACCCACTAGAGAAAGAGCCCCATAAAGTAAAAGGTGTTCCCACCCTTACCTAAAAATTGAAATGTGCATATACCTTGTGTTTGGTGTGGGCTCTGGCAGCCGTGTTATGACCACCATGTCGGCTGAAATTAGAGCTATGATAAGAACAAGCTTATGACATCAGCAGACCCATCAGCCAATACTGTGCATGAAGGTGTTGTCCTTTCTGTTACACTCATACCCCTACAGCCTTCCTGGTTAGAGCTGGCAGTGAGTTCTCGTAGCAAGATTTAGAGGGCCTCTTGTTTTCTTTTCTTAGCTGAAGCTCCTACTAAATTTACCAGACTATGAACATTTTTATGGTAAAGGTTTGACTCAGGGAGAAGCAAAACACATAACACCTTGATGTACATACTATTTTGTTATCACGATCTCTTTTCATATATTCATCTATTTCTCATCTTTTCTAGGTAATTTTTTCTTTGGATAATATATTATATAAAATCTATATGCAAGATGGCATAATGGTATCATAAAATAGTCCAGGATAATAGATTGGGGGATCTGGCCTTACCAAGTGACTTTGGGCAACATTTAACCCCTCTCAGCTCTGTTCTCCTGATAGGTAACCATCATTTATTCAATCAGCAAAGATTTATTAAGTACCAATTGTGTGCTGGGTCTAAGTCTGAGTGCTGGAAATAGAAACACCTTTCAGAATCGATAGCTAGTGGGAAGCAGCCACATAGCACAGGGAGATCAGCTTGGTGCTTTGTGACCACCTAGAGGGATGGGATAGGGAGGGTGGGAGGGAGACGCAAGAAGGAGGAGATATGGGGATATATGTATATGTATGGCTGATTCAATCTGTTATAAAGCAGAAACTAACACACCACTGTAGAGCAACTATACTCCAATAAAGATGTTAAAAAAAAAAAAAAAAGAAACACCTTTCAGGAGTGTTTCAAGGATGAAGTGAGAAAATGTCAAGAGTCTAGCACATAGTAGATGCTCAACAATGGTAACTACTATGATTATTATTGAACAAAGCCTCTGTCCCCGATCTTTCACTCAGAGCTGATCCTTGAGTTGACCACACTATCAGCAAATTTATTAAAAATGCGTATGTGTGTCTATATGTGCTGAGTGTGTGTGTGTATAAATTAAGACGGACTGATTTTAGAATTCATGTTCTAAAAATCAATTTATTACAAGGACCATTCTAGTGACCCTTTCAGAGTTAGTAATTCCGATAGAAAAAGAGCATGCCAATACTAGATCTAATTCATCTGCTTTAGGAAGGCAGAAAATTCTTATTCCTCACGTTTTCAGCCAAAGCCTATGTTTCTGCATTATTCTTGGAATTTCTCTTCCAGGGTATAGAATGGATAACAAGATGTTTAAAAATTCTCGGTCTAACATTGACACGTTAACAACTTTTTAAGTGGCCAGCCACACCATGGTTATTTTTATCAGAGTTTTTCAAAGTATTTGGTTCTATAGTATTTGAAAATTTTGCTTTCTCTTACATTATGGGTGTAAAAATTCCAGTATGCTGGAGGTCATTACTGCCAATTGGTTTTTAGTAAATCTTCATTTATGCACTCATAAGCCTCAATTTTTAAAGAGCAGATATTCATATCCAATAGGTAACATTGGGGAACTAAAAGGCATTTGGGGGCTTTCCAAAACCCTGACACAATAAGACTGCAAATATTATTGAGATTTTGGCTGGAATATATTGTCTTCACTATAACTCTTGCTGATTACAAAGACGGTTGCTGATGACCCTATAGGCTTGTCTAGGACGAGACTGAGGGGGTTCACACTCAGAAAAGCCACATATTAGGTCAAATACTGGGAACTGAGTTAATCCAGTATGTGATTGGTGTGAGGACATATTAGCACCCAGAATTTTTCAATAGATGGAGGAGGGAAAAAATTAAACAGTTCTTGGTGAAAATATTGAGAAGTATTGCAGACAGCTGGATTTGTAGGTTGTTGGGATGGGACTCTGTTGACATAGTTTGGTTTCCTAATTGCTAATGGTCAGATAGTCCCAGTGCACTCCTGGTTAAGGGGCTTATGTTTAGAAGCCCGTCCTTGGTTTATAGATCATTGTGGTGAAAGGACCTCTTAGGCTATCATATCTATTCCCTGTCAGAGAAGACTTAATCCCATGGCTGAGGCTGTATCATATACTAAACGGGTACCACATTTGACCTCAACCAAAAGCTAAGAAGAGATGATACTCTAAAATGCAGAAAATCAATTTCAGTCCCAAAGGCAGAAGCCACTAATGCAAGAGATCCGTCAGTGTCACTCACCCCGCTGTGGGTTGCTCTGCAGGACCAGGTGTCAGGTCCTTCACCCAGTGAAGCACTGCCTGCCACTCTAAAGACCTGTAAAAACAAAGGAGATAGTTGTTTTGCCAGTTAAGTGGTAGGTGATAAATATTTCTCTATTTCAATCTTACTGAATTCATCTCCCCAGTAACCAGTGATGAAGGAAAGACAAGGAGACTAGAAATGTGGGTTACCCCTCTGTTTCTTCGGGCAGGTATCTAGAGATATCTGGGTTCAAATCCCTGCTCTGTCACATGTTTAGCTGCAATGAGTAATCATTGAGTGATCTTGATCACGTTACTTAACCTCGCAGCTCCCTTTTCACTTCTAAATGAGAAGAATACAAGTGCATATTCCATGTCCCCATGCAAGGATGAAATGAGATAATTCAGGTAAAACACCTATCCCATTGCCTGGCTCTTAATAAATACTCGTTAAGTACTAGTTCTTCACCATTTTTCATTAAGAAGCTCATATAATTTTAGTTCAACTCAGTAAACATTTGTTGCATGTGAATATATGAAGCATCCTTCACTGCGTGCTGAGAATACAGAAATAAGTAGGAGACAGTTCCTTCCTTTATAGAGTAGATATGTAAGTTTACTGAGATCCAAGACTGGACTTTATGGCGATAAAGTGCCTGAATACGCTTTATTTACAAATTGAACTCACAATAATTATCTATCAAAGATAAACCATCTTCATGGCTCATAGTGGGGAGGAAGAGGGTATCAGTGAATGGTTCCTATTTTCGTAAAAGGAAAATATTGTTTTAGAAATAAATATTCCTCTATTTACCTTCTTTGCTACCACAAATTTACATATTCCTTACCCTGTGTCCTCAAAACGTGAATGTGTGAAAACAGTGCTCTGTGTTAGCTGCTTTTGGCACCTAATGCTACATTTCATAATGAAACATTGCTTCAATCTTATAATAGCAGGGAAGTTCATTTTCACCTGGAGGGAAACCCTTGCTTTGGTTCAGTGCCTTTCTTTTATGTTCCATTCTGGAAAAACATACTCCAAGCCTGCATTGGGTCAGACCTTTCAGAATGGAAGAGTGGGGAAAGGAGATCAGCACACGGTTTACAAACTAGAAATCTGCTTGGCAAAGGAGTTGCTGAAGACCGTGGCGTAGAAGCTGCAGAGAAAGTACCTTTATGATTGATTTGCATTCAAGTCAGACTGACTGCCGTGTGGTCATTTTTCTAACCCATAACTGCTCACACTGCAGCAGTCTGCTATCTGCAGGGTGTCTGAATTATAGCAGTCTATGCCCGTGTTCCCTCTTACACAAATTACTTACACTGGTTTCTTTTTCCATGCAAATTCATCAGTTTTACAGCCCTTCGAAGCCACAGTCAGGAAACTCTGGCCGAGAGCACAAATTGATAAAATGAGTTAATTTTACTATACTTACTTTTTTCTTTCTAAGAGCCCTCTCTCATAAGCAGTGTTCAGGAAGCATATTACGGTAAAAGGAAGATAACAAAGGAGTTGAATTTTCTTGCCACAAATTACTTTCCAAGTTAATTCCCTTTAACGATGATTCCAGATTTGCTTGAGTTTTCATAGCATTGTGCGTTTACAACTGTGCCTTTGATAAAAAGAAGAACAAGTATTTTCCCATGTTCACTCCTTTTGTGCCAGTGGCATGGACTTTCTTACAAGATCTGTGCCGCTAGAATGCAAAACAACACTAAATTGTGCTGGGCCCATAGAACTGTGTGCTGTTGTTGGACTTTTTTCCCCGCCCCAGTCTTAAAGTACAAGTTCCCAAAGTCTCAGTGAGTACATTGGAGTACGTAATCTAGAGAGAAATAAACCTCTCTTTTTTTTTTTCAATAGTTATTTTACAAGTTGGAAATCCAGTACTAAATCCTGATAGTCTTTTTGGGGGGATACCTATTAGCCAATATTCCATCTTCTTTAGTTGCCATGCAAATTTGAGGAACGACCAGCTATGACTGTTAATCTTTAAAATGTAAACCCCACGAGGGCAAGGGTTTTTATATATCTCGTCCACTGATGGATCTCAAGCATCTGGAGCAGAGCCTGGCATATTAAAGGTACTCCATAAATATGTGGTGAATTCAACTGAATGCAGCCTCTCAGAGAAGATGTGCCATTAGCCATAGGCTGGCCGCACTAGTCATTTAGTTAATGCTTCCCGCTGATTCCCACTGAACAAGTTGTGAACTCAGTACACTGTTATCTCCCAGGCAGAGTAGCTTGAAATTTTGGATAGAGTTTTTTTTTTTTCCATCATCTTCTCTTTCCAGCAATGCAAGCCTGAGCAGATTGTCTCTGGTGGATGGCAGAAGTTCAATAACCACAACCTTATCCAACTACTAATGTGTACAGAAGAGCAGGTCATTAAGAGGGTTGGCTACTAAAGTAACCCCTTTCTTCCAATAGCCCACATTACTGTAATGATTCCTTAATAGCAAACCATTTATTAAGAAATGACACAAAGACTACATTCTACTCATGACAGGAAAGAAGGGCGGGGGGAGGGGGATGAATGACTTAGGAATAACATCTTAAGAGACAATTCCCCAACGTTAACCTTTGGAGGAAAACTCGGTGGAACAAAATCCACAAATACTTCAGGCTGGAGTAATCGCAGTGCCACTTAAGAGAGCTGAGAAGCCAGTTCTCACTATTTATGTGTATTTACAGATTTCTAAGTGTCATTTTGCGCTGCTTAAAGTTTGGGAGGGGGGGTGCAAATGGAGAGGGAGGGTAGTTATTTACTCTTCTTAATTCAAAGTATATTTACTGATCATCAGCTGTTTGGGACTATAAAAGAGGCTGTGGGATCTGTAGGATTAAAGGCCATCTGGTATAAGGCCTCTGACTTCATGACCTAGGAAAGTTACTAAACCTCCTCATGCCTCTATCCTTCCTAGTGGTGTTGTAAGGATTAAACAGGATGAGGTGCTTAAAGCTCTTAGGCCAGTGTCTGCCCAAAAGTGATGCTTAGTAAATGTTAGTCCTTGTTGTTGTGATGGTGATAGCTGTAGCAGTGATGGGTGGTGCTGGTGGTAGTGGTGATGAATTTTCACTTTTATCATAATGAATATTAGAATTATGAGGTCCAAAGAGTGTAAGTGACTTAACCAAGTTCTGCACGTGGTTATTGGCAGAGCTGGACTCTAAACAATCTCTCCCAGGCCCTGACCAGCACTTTTTCTATGCCTTGGGATGTCTATCTTTACAGAGCTCAAATTGCACTCAATCTAGTTGGGTAGAAAATCTTATGTATGAGTTAATTAAAGAATGATGAAGCCTATGGTCAAAAATCAGGTTTCACAATATACAGAGCAGACAGGAAATGTTGTAGCTGGTCCAATCCTTCCTTGACATCCCCACGTTTGATTGGCAGTGGCTATAATCTCTGCACCACACCAGCAGGCAGTTAGTCATTAGCTTCAGAAGCCCAGCATGACATCCTGGACAGACACCTGACAAATCATTTAACCCCCTCTCGACAACTTATTTCCCTAATTTGCAAAAAGGACGTAATACCATCGTTAGCTAAGAAGCACATTTTGTTATATACATCTTTTCGATATTTTATATTTATTAGAATAGTATAATCATTTGCTCGTTTATGCCCTTCCATAGTGTATAATTAGAAACATGTCTTTTATACCTGCTTACTATCCAGAAAGAGGTGACAGATACCAGTTGTGAAAATTCTATTTTCTTCCTTGACAGTGTAGTTTAGGTCTCCATTCCCTTTCGCCGGGACTCCCGAACCAACCTACCAACTGACTTCCCCACCTCCGGAGTCTTGGTCCCCTTATGCGCATTCTGTATGCTGTCGTTATATTAACATTCCTCAGATTCAACAATTATTTTATCACCCCGCTACTCAGAAAATGTCATGGTTTCCACAGATCACCCACTTAACCTCCTACCTCCAAACTTAGGTACGTACTCTTTTGCTTAGAAACCCTCTCCTATCTCCTTCTGGGCCTCTTTAAATCCCAACGATCCTTGAAGGCTCAGCTTAAGCACCCACCCTTCCTGGAGTTAACCCTTTTTCTGATCCCACAAGCCAGTGGGATCTATTACTCCTTTGAACTTTCCTAACACATTCTTTTCATTTTCCCTATGAGATTTAACACATTCAGCCTTGCATTAGATGTTCAGGTATTATTTTATTATTCTGCTAGGTTGTAAACCCTGTGGGGACAGAGATACTACATACCCTTTTATCATCTCAAGTTTAAGGCCAATATTGTACATGAAAGTCAGGGTGGTGCAGCAGGAAAAGCACAGGTTTCGAGGTCAGACATCCTTGAATTTTAATCCTGGCTCTCTCTCTTTCTTGCCTTTCTGTGATCCAGGACAAGTGATTTAACCTCACTCCAGGGCTTAGTTCTCCTCATCTAGAAAATGCACCTTTCCTGAAAAGATTGTTTTGAGGCTTAAGTTAGATATAATAAAGTGCTGCTCAAAACATGGACCCCAGGTACTCAGAAAAGCCTGCTGAAAGTACACCTTTTGAGTTCTTGGTTACTTGTCAAGGCTCTTCCTGTTCTTCAGATTAGAAGCGCTGAGAATACCCAACCCATTGCAAGGATACTTTGACTGTGACCTCTACCCTCAGATATAAGGCTTTCTCTTTGGCTGTCACAGTATCACTGAATCAGAATCCACGGCAATAAGCTGACATTCATGCCAAACATACATACAGACAGCACCGGGTGATGTTTCCTTACAAGACTCTTTTCAAGAAGGCAGAATTTGGATGCTCTTTTTTAGATTATAGCTACAGTGTACTAAGTGGATCACAGGAAGTAAATATACAGGCAAGTTAAGGAACATTTCCGTGGGCTTAATGATTTTTTTTTTATTCTCTCTGAGAAGTAGACACACCACATGCACGCATGTAGTTTTCTTCCTTCACCTGTTCTGGCTCCCTTGACATTGTAAAAATATAAGCAAGGTAAAAGATATTTTCCAGGGTAGAACATGATAGAGTGTTAAATGGAAGAGCAGCTGGATACTCACCAATAGGTGGAGGGCCTCAGACTTCTCTCAGTGGCGTCAAGTCCATCTCACTCACATCTTGCTCTGTCTTTCCTTCCAAGAGGGAGGGAGTGGGGTCATGCAGTTTCCACGGCGCTCCATCTGGCGGAAGCCTCAACCGCATCTTGAAACTTGTGAAGAAAATCTAAATCCAGACCCATGATATTGATTAGCCTTATCCTCTGTTTTAGTTAACGAGAGATGCCAATCTCTAAGCTCCATGAAGGCACAAACATTAAGCACCTATTGTATGCCATGCTGCTAAGAGGGTTAATGGGTGGTCCATGCCCATATTAGAGCAATCCCCTCGCCACCTCATGGCCTATTTCAGACATAAAATATTATGAACTCAAAGGGGAGATTATGTAAATAAATTTAATATAAAAAGCAAATTTGGGAACGACTAGCAAAATTATTAATTAGAACTCCCTTTACACTTATTATCAAGCCTAACCATTTATTTTTGAAGTAAAGGCCTTCCTCCATAGAGCCTGTCATTGAGAAATGTGTCTGAATTTCAGAAAGTATATGTGAATTTCAGAGCTTTCTGTTTCTTAGCAGTGACTATTTTTATATAACGATAGTTGCGATTAAGGTTTAGCCATTGCTATTAATCAAACAACTAAATGTTTATTTTAGAAATTGCTGTGTCCTCTCATGCCTTTTCTTGATTCCATAGTTTTATTATGGCTTCACAATTCACCCAGTTTCCCAAGCAGCGGTCCTGGGAATTATCCCATACTGCTCCTTTTCCATTATTACCACACTCAAGAAGTCAATACATTTTCTCAATTCTAACTCCTAAACAGCTGTCACCAGGCTCCTTTCTATCCCTTGAATTTAGACCACACCCCCATCTTCTCTTATTTAAATGAACTCCACTGGGCTCCACGGTTTTACTGATTATATTCTTTGACTGCCACCCCTCCCCACTCCAAGCTTACCCTCCTGACAGGTGGTGTGTCTAGCTTATAAGTGCAAATTTGATGACAACATTCCTATACTTTGTTGGTTCTCCTTTGACTAACAATCAATTCCATTTGACCAATGCTTACTGACTGCCTCCTGGTGTCAGGGATTGTATTAGATACTAGCAATATAAACCCAAAAGTCCCCAGTGATAGTGGAGTGTGATAAGTCCTTTAATAGCTTATAAACTTGGGAATCGACTGAACTCAAATTCAGAAACATGAATTTACCTACCTACATGAATTTACCTACCTATCTACATGAATTTACCTACCTACCTACATGAAAATACCTACCTACCTACATGAATTTACCTACCCTTCATGACCTGACCTTAAATCTCCCCTCTTTTCCCCATGTATTATATACTACATCATATCAAGTTATCAGAAATCCAATCACATTTTATGTTCTCTTACCTTTATAAATGCTGTTCCCTCTGCCTAGAATGCCTCCATTCCTCTCAGTTGGGTAAATCCTACTTGTCCTTTTTTTTTTTTTTTTTTAAATTTTTATTTATTTATTTATTTTTGGCTGTGTTGGGTCCTCGCTTCTGTGCGAGGGCCTTCCCCAGTTGCGGCAAGCGGGGGCCACTCTTCATCGCGGTGCGCGGGCCCCTCACTATCGCGGCCTCTCTTGTTTGCGGAGCACAGGCTCCAGACGCGCAGGCTCAGTAATTGTGGCTCACGGGCCTAGTTGCTCCGCGGCATGCGGGATCCCCCAGACCAGGGCTCGAACCCGTGTCCCCTGCATTGGCAGGCAGACTCTCAACCACTGCGCCACCAGGGAAGCCCCCTACTTGTCCTTTTAACATTCTTCCCAGGCATCACATTTACTGAGGCCCTTTTACTCCCTTGAACCTCTTATCCCTCAGCTGGGTTACATACCCACTTCTGTGCAGGCATATCAATTTAGGAATAACTCTAGCAAAGGACTTATCAGACTGTATGGAAATTAATCTGTCAGCCTCACTCTCTAGAGCTGTTTCAGGGTAGGGACCATGTCATTGATTTAAGTGCCTTCCTTACCCAGCACAATTCTTAGCAATAGCAGACTCTCAGTAATCATTTGCTGAAAGAATGAAAGTCCCTGGTTCATGATTTTCCTAATTATCCTTTCTTCTTATGGATATGAGCCTCTATTTAATTTATTTATATATCCACTTCTATGGGCTTAAAACTCTCAAACTAATGCCTCAATACAGAAATATATGCATCTATTGCTCCCACCTTGTGTAATCTTTCAAAAGAACAGATTATTTGCACTTATATAGTTACATCACTGATTTTACACAGAATTGTTTTCCAAGATTGATAGATGTTATTTATTCATTTGAAAATATTTATTAAGCTACTCCTGTAAACAGGATATCCAGGACATAAAAAAGTACAGAGAATCACATATCCCACAAGGGTCAGCTCTGAAAATCATGTGTTGTCAAAGTTATTTTTAACAGTCCCTTAAATCAGAGGTCGGCAAATTCTTCTATATAAATATTTTCTGCTGTGTGAACCATATGGTCTCTGTCACAGCTACTTGTCTCTGCTGTTGTAGTGTGGAAGCAGAGACAGTATGTAAATGAAGGGGTGTGGCTATTCCAGTACAACTTTATCCACAAAAATTATGGCTCAGGGACCATAGTTTGAGGACCCTGCCTTACATGAGAAGGTGGGACAAATAGTAAAGTAAAGATGTATGCAGGGTGCTGAGGTGATTCGGAGTAAGGAGAAATCACACATTTCTCAGGGCAAGAAATTGGGAATGGGTGGCCTAGAAAGATGAATTTGCAGTTCAGAACGAATTCCAAAGTACAGATGAGTGGAAGCTATCACGATCAGACAAAGTTAGAAAAGCCCAGGGAGTATTTTGTCTGGTCATTCAAGAAAAGTTTCAGACCAAAACGTGGAGGTATTTTTGTTACAAGCATCCAGGAATGTTGCAACCTTGGTGACAATTTACCATTACAAAAAGAGAAAAGATGAAAGGTATGTTATAAAAAAAATATGTCCTTCTGATGTAGATGATTTTTATTGTCAATATTCTTTTAAGGTCCGAGTTCATTACTGATTATTTTTGATGATCTTACCATATAAATTCAAAAATAAAATGTGTTAAATGTGACACTGAAATATGCTCTCATTGGTCTTGTATTTACAGAACTTACCTGATATTTCTTTCTTTCTTTCTTTTTTTTAATTCTAGCACCAATAGCTGCAGGAACTGGCCCAAATTTTTCTCTCTCAGATTTAGAAAGTTCTTCATACTACAGCATGAGTCCAGGAGCCATGAGGAGGTCTTTACCCAGCACATCCTCTACCAGGTAATTTGATTGATGGCTCATAAAGAGGCCATAATTCATAGTTACATACCTTGATTTTAACTCTGGGCCTGCTAGACACTTAGCAGTGTGTCTGTAGTAGTAGAAGATACTAGAAATGGGTTCAGCCCCAGTGGATTTTCAGTCTCACTGGGGAGAGAAAGCAAATGCATATGCAGCATGCATATATGTGTATACACGCAGACACACACACACACAAGTCAGTGAAAAACTGTGTGGCATAGGCTGAAAATAGTTAAAGACAGCTTTATCCAAAAAGAGTGACTTGTGCTCAGCTATAAACTGTAAGCATTGTTCAGGGTTGGTGAGATGGAAAGTAAAGGAATGGTGTTCTGGGTGGGGTGAAGACACGAGCAAAGGCATGGAGGAAGGATGGATGATGAACATAGCAGGTTCCCAGGAAATTAAGGACAAGGCTTGACTAGGGAAAAGGGGGTGTGTTTTGGCTTGTTTGGCAGAAAGCTGATGCTGGTGACGTCAGTCCCAGTCTCCATGCCCACAACAGACATTACAGATCAGTCCCAGCTCTTTTCCTACTGAGCCCTGACAGGCCTCAAAATCCAGTCTACTCGAGTTGCCCTGTGAGATGCAACCTATATGATACCCTGGTGCGAGAATGTAAAAGCAAATGCAGTCCCCCAGCAGTGTGAGGCCAGATCATAAACACTGTTACACCGGGAGACCTTTAAAAGAGCAAAGCTAAAAGAACATAACCAGATAACAATTCTGGGGTTCTTGATCCCCTTGACGTCACAAAGCCAAAATCAAAATGAAGCATTTTGCAAGATCCTGTTGTCTCTAGATAACCTGTACCAGAGGGAAAGGGATTAGGCATTAAACCCACAGTATTCTTTTACAAATTGGCTTTAGCACTAGACTGTGACAACAAAGAAAAGAATGGTGCAGGACAATCTTTAATGTTTGTGTGCTTCACAGAAAAACGTTTGACAAAGGTATATTCCTCCTAAAGCAAGTACCAGAGTTTTAGGATTTAAAACAATGGCCAGATGATAGAAATTTTCCATGGTAGAGATTCATTCTTACCTTGACTTTACATATTTTAACCATCATTACTTTTAAAAAAAAATCAGCTTAGTCATTACCAGTACCTTGAAGACAGTTAAAGAAACATTTATTCCTTAAATATAACCACCAGATTCTACCATCATCTTTCTTGCTGTTTAAATGTCCCCCTCAGTTCACTGGGGTATCAGCTCCTCAGGAAAAAAAAAGTCTCCAATCGGAAAAAAAACACTTAAAATAAAAGAATGGGATTGTGAACACATTTGGATGTTAATACATTTTGAGGATTTTGAATGTTTGCTGATGGAAGAGACATTGGGTGTAACTACACTCAGTGAACATGAAAGAGCTTTGCAAATACTTGTGGTCAGTGATTAATTTAAAAGTTGATGGGCTATTTGTTTTTCATATGTGTGCTGCGTATGTACCGTGGACATCCCAAATATCCTTTCAACTTCTCCAGCTGTTTTGTTGCCTTTTGTTGTGATTCTCTGTGTGGAAACCTGGTTATTAATGTTGTTTAAAAGGCTAGTGTCATTCCTATAATCTGCAAATAACTAACCCTGATAAGGTGCTAATTATAAACAGCATCAGTAGTTAATAACTTGGTAATATGTTTGTTTTGCTCACATTAGGCTCTCCTAAGATGATTCTTTTAAAATTATTCTTTAACTATATAGACTCAGCAGAATTATCTGTGTACAGGTGAGAAACTGTGCCCAGAAGAATGCCCCAGATTTACATATAGAAAAGTTCATCAACCAATCAATATTTGTTCATGCTGTGCCACTATTAATTGGTCACCTGCTCTGTGGCAGGCACTGTATTAGGTGCTTTACATCCCTGATATGAGTTAATCTTCACAGTAATTTTATAATATAGACAGTGTTGCCAATTAACAGTGGGTCAGCCTAGAGCTCAGAGAAGTTAAGTAACTTCTCCAAGGTGACAGACCAAGTAAATGGCAGAGTCTACATTCAAACTCGGGTCTATTGGAAATTTAAAACCATGCTCTTTTCACACTGAATCCTCTTAGGAATGAGGCTCACTCTTTTAGTAAGGAACAATAGAATGGGAAGCCCCCAGAAAGGAATATCCAGCATCTCTACTTTTCCTGGACATTTACTATTTTGAATTATTATTATCATCTTTGAGTTATGTACAGGTCCTGCTTCCCCATCTGGACTGTAAATCCCTTAGAGAACAGTGTCTAAGTCTTCTAAATCAGCAACAAACATTTATTAGGTCCCAAGGATATTGCCCTAGGCACTGTGGATGTAAAGTCAAGTACAGGAGCTTTGCAATCTCGAGGTAGAGACTAACAAATGAATGGAGATTGTCAGTTCAGGGCACTAGGAACACTCAGGAAAGATGTGTTTTGCTGTTTTGTGGGGACAGGGTAAAGCTTCTAGGCTTTGTACGTAGTAGGAATTAAGCAAATATTTGGAATGAAGGTAGTAGTCTTACCTTAATTTCTAGGTAGAATTGATAGGAACAGAACAAATTCCACACACAAGGGAGACTGCTTGGAGGAGTATTTATCCTCTCTCTTATATAGAGATCTTACTGGTCCTTTCCAGTGTTCCTCAAGTGTTTCTGGGAGAGTAGAATCAGTGTGTTAGAAAGTTAAGAGCAAGAAACCAAACTTAATGACTGATTCATTTCTAAATTTAAAAAAACTAAAGAAGACTGATAAGCATTAACTGTAGGTTCTGTACCCCTTCAGAGTAGACATCTGCAAAATCATAGAAGGGTAGTGTAAAAATTGGGATAGTATATACTTTTTTGATCCCAAAGAACTTCATCAAGATAAATCAACTGTCAAGTTTGTGAAGTCAGTAAACTTTGTCTTGGAAGCCCTCCACTCATCCTTCCTGGCACTTCTAATTTCCTTCCCTCCTGCATCCTGTTCTCTCCTCCAACCTGTGTCTCCACTTCCAAACATTTATCCTGTATCAACCCTTGACAGTCCTTGCTTTCAGACTAAAGGGTCAGCTAATATCTACAGATTCTTTCTCCTTTAGGATTTAATAACTGCATGAGTATTATTTGCGTTTTATTAGACGACACCAAGGAAATCAAAAGCTTTAGAAACTCAGAAAAGTGTTAATAATGGGAGAATGACGGGCAGTGAAGTTGGCCTTTTGGGTGGGATCTCACTGAGTCATGACACTTGGGCGAATCCTTGTCACAAGTACTCATATGACTGTTTCTAAATCTGTAGCCAAAAAATAAATGAATAAATAAATAAATAAATAAATCTGTAGCCCAATTCAGCAGTTTTTGAGCATCTGTTATTAGTCAGATACAGTGATAGGCACTAGAGATTTTAAAAAAACAGCCTAAAAACAAAAAACCTGATAGTCTCCTTCCCCACAGATCTCACAGTTTTATCAGAATATGCATGTCTTACCTTTTATTTGCCAAGGAACATAAGGAAAATATTTATTTTGGTTCCAATTTGTATTCTTCCAACTTCCAAAATTATTTCAAGCGGCTTTCAATTTAAAAACACAACAGATAGTATTAAATATAGAGAGGACAGAAACCATATGGAAAGATAGGAGAGATTATTATATCAGGAACGTGAACCCAGAATTATGCCTTGCGTTTAGCCCTGAAATTCCTGGTTGCCAAGGCAAGAAGGGGAAACACTAGGTTATATAATGTACATTTTCTAATAAAAGGAAACAGTAGAAATTCATTTTAAGAGACCATATTTTTTCTGGTTTTATGTATTAGGAGGAATTTTTGTGTGTATATCCTTTTATAAATGACTTCTATTAGATGCAGTTTTACATAAAATACAGAAAAGTTCTTTGAGTGGCTCTTTTGCATTGAACTTCAAGGAAAGCCAAGCAAAGAACATTAAATAAGCTATTAAAGGGTCTTCCTTTGGGTACTAAGCTAGCATGCTACAGATATGTTGCTTTCCTGTGGTCTGGCTTTAATGAAAATAGAACTTAAAGACTAAGAATCCTGGAATGCCAAATTTAATAACTAGAAATTTGTGCCTTGAACTGGGCCCTCTGCATTTTTTTACTCAGGTTGCTGCAGTAGCCTCTTAACTCTCTCTCTGGGGGAGGTTCCATCCCCTTCTTTTCCCTTTGCTTTTCAGAAGCCATCATCTGTGCAACTACCAGAGTGACCTTTCTAACAGATGACTCTGATGTCACTCCCTGTTTAGACTTTTTCAGGGAGTCTCCATTGCTTATAGGATAAAGTCCAGACATACAGTATCTTCTATCACCCCTATGCCCTTCTTTTGCTCCGCCCCTTCTGCTACTTCAGCCATAGCAAACACCTGCCAGTTCTCTGCACGTGTCACACTCCGCTCATGGTGTTGTTAGTGCCTGATAGGCACCTCCCTCCTGGAGTGATGTTCAAAATAGCAGATAACCTGTGTGACTCAAGCATACCAGTTAGGACAGACCTGCCCTGCCACAGTGTGAAGTCCTGGAATGCCCCCCTGATGTGCCAAACCTTAACCCTTTAGGTTTGGGATCATGAGTCTTTTCTGGCACAAAGATGGGATGACAAGGTTGGGGGAAATGTATGGGGCATGGGACAATGGCACTTTGCCAACTGGTAAAGAAGCATTTCAGTATTTTAAAATCCAGAATGGCCGCCTGAGGGGTGCATCAGCTGAATAACAGCCTGTCTCTGCCCTGTCCTTCTTTCTGCCCCATCTCCTGACACTCTCTTACAGACAGTTCAGGAACTATCTCCTATGGGAAGCCTTTCCCGACCTTCCCTGTGTATCACTTTTCCTTCCTCCTTCAAAGAACCCACTGTAACCTCTGTGTGGTTCCATCATCATACCTGTATTTCTCTTTGCACAATTTTGTTTACCTCTCTGTCTTCATCCATGAGATTTTAAACCCCATGGAGACGGGTTATGTCTGATTTATTTCAATATAGCAACATTTAGCACAGCACCTGGCATGCAGGAGGTGCACAGTAAGTGTTTGATGAATGAACACATATTGAAGATTCTGTACCCTGACACAGGAGGAAGAGATTTCCCAACAAGCACTTGCACCAGGTATGAAATCTACCAATTCTGGTATGTTAGTGACATAATCAGTTAACACAATGAGAACAACATTAGCAACATGTAGCATTTCACTACCTTTTGACTCCTGAAGTCTCAAATTGGGAGGAAAAGAAATTCAGTCCTTTAACTGGTAGAAAATGGAATATATTCTGGAAATGTCCCAACCATACCTATGCAAAACTAAAAAATCCCCACCCTGATGGCATAGAATTTTATTTTGGTAATTTTGTTGTAGAGAAAGCGCATAAAAGTCACTGGGTCACTCTTTTTTCCATGTCCCTTATTCACACAAGGAAGTGTACTCCTTCCTTCTATTTTTATCTTGTTTGTTCACTGTTTTATCTCTAGTGCCTAGATCAGTACCTGGACTGCTGTCCCTGTGCAATAAGTATTTTTTAAATGAACAGATCTAAATGGAAGATGAGAAAACATGGCAAAAAACCAAACAGCAATCTGAGCTTTTCTTCAAGGGTCATGCGCCCTGATTTTTCTCCTTTCTGGGGTGCCAGAAGGGATTGAATTGATGTCTAGGGACATTGCTGATGGCTACGCCCCAGCCACTGCTCTAGGAGATGCAAATGTGAGCTTAACTACTGACTCTTCCAGGTGGAGACAGGAGCGGGAGCCAGCCACCCGTTCCTCAAAGGAAAAAGGAACCGGAGGTGGGGGGCAGCAGAAACTCAAGTGACAATAAAAATCAAACCCAGACACTTGGAACAACACAGACCCAAGACTTTGTTCCACATCCAGTGACTCACTAAACTGAACAGGAGCCTAAAGAGAGCCCATGAACTACACTGAGTTGCCCAACTGCTTCCTCCCTTGGCTTTCTTTCCACCAGAGATGCCATGTCCAGGAGAAAGGTGCTTTGGATGACTTTTAAACATGTACCCGTTTGTTATTTCAGCTCCACAAAGCGCCTCAAGTCTGTGGAGGATGAAATGGACAGTCCTGGTGAAGAGCCATTTTACACAGGCCAAGGGCGCTCCCCGGGGAGCGGAAGTCAGTCCAGCGGGTGGCATGAAGTGGAGCCAGGTAAGCGGTCTGGGCAGTGGGCTTGCAGCCGCCCCTGTAAAATCCAAGATGCGTGGGAGCCCACGCCAGGCAAAAAGGGAACGCAGCAAGCTCAGAGCAGTGGACTTTTTCCACGTGAACACGTGTTTGTACCTGACTGCTGCTTTTATGAAAGGGTGGTAGTGCAAGGATGCCATTTAACTGAGATGAAAGACTGAGAATGGTGTGTAGGGTGTTCTACTCTTACATCTTTTCACCTACACTGCAATCCAGCGTTCCATTTGCCTTTGCTTTCATTTTATACTAATTGCCTTTTGGGTCTGGTTTTATCTTTTAATAATCAAAATAAAAATCTATCAACTTTTTCAACTGCGTTGATAACATTAGAAAGGTAGAATGGGTTCCCTGTGTGATAGCTTGTACTTGGATCTTTATAAAATGAGGAGACTTTTAAATATGTTTTCCTGTTACTGGATTTCATCATGATTCTTTTTCTATTTAGAAGGAACAGCTATCTTTATGTCCCTCTTTCGTGGACTAAGCAAATGATGACCGCTAGTTTAACCTCCTGGGGTAGTTTAGTCTTGGCTCTGGAGTCTTGAGTAATGTGACTAATTCTGATAGCAGAAGCTTTTTGAAACTTTTCTCAGTGTCTAACCTCCACATGGGCAAGGGGAAATCTTCTCCAGTGGCTTCCTCGATATGCAAAGTCAAATGCTATAGAGAATAGAGTGGGCTTTGGAAAAAG
Source organism: Eschrichtius robustus (assembly GCF_028021215.1). Classification (NCBI taxonomy): domain Eukaryota; kingdom Metazoa; phylum Chordata; class Mammalia; order Artiodactyla; family Eschrichtiidae; genus Eschrichtius; species Eschrichtius robustus. The sequence continues at coordinate 52,647,252 of NC_090826.1, forward strand.
ACAGGCAGAGTATAATCCTGACTCCAGCTCCTGCTGGCTGTGTGATTATGGGCAAATTACCTAACCTCTCTGAAACTAATTGTCCCCATTTTTATAATCTGTCAATAATAATAGCTATGTCAGTGCTCTTGAGAATTAAATGAGGTAATATACATAACCTGTCTATGAATCACACCTAGCACAGTAAGTTTGAAAAAATTTCCCCAACCCGTGCCTCAGAGTAATTCCCTGCAAAAACAGACAAGCGCCAAGAAAAATCTCTGAACCCCTTCATCTTCAAATCTTAACTCTTTTCTCTCCTCTCTAACATATCAAAAGAGAATCCTCAGAGGGTGTGACTATAAAGGAAATAGCACAAGGGAGATTTGGGGGATGATGGAACTGTTCTGTATCCTGTTTGTGGTGGTGATGGACAGGAATCTATACATGTGTTAACATTCATAGAAAAGTATGCCTTCCACTCCTGAACCCCCAGGCAGTTTTGCTATATGATAATTAAAAACAAAACAAAACCTCAGGCCCCACTGTCTAAGTCCTTTATCTTGTTCACTTTACTAAAATGCAAAAACTTCACTTTGCCTTACTTCTACCTAATCGTTTCACCCAGCTCATTCATTCATTCACTCACACCTTCACTGGGAACTTTTCTCGTGATGAGGAACTATGCCTGGTTCTGGGAACTCAAGGATGAATGGGAAGGCTATGGCTCCTGCTTTCGAGGAATTCACAGTGGGGGTGGGGAAGAGACACATAAGAAGATCTTTAGGGGAGATTGGTTCAAGATGGCGGAGTAGAAGAACGTGCGCTCACTCCCTCTTGTGAGAGCACCATATTCACAACAAACTGCTGAACAATCATGAACAGGAAGACACTGGAACTCACCAAAAAAGATACCCCACATCCAAAGACAAAGGAGAAGCTGCAGTGAGATGGTCGGAGGGGCGCAATCACAATAAAATCAAATCCCATAACTGCTGGGTGGGTGACTCACAAACTGGAGAACAATTATGCCACAGAAGTGCACCCACTGGAGTAAAGGTTCTGAGCCCCACGTCAGCGGGATTTGACTGCAGGACTTTGACAGGACTGGGGGAAACAGAGACTCCACTCTTGGAGGGCACACACAAAGTAGTGTGGCATCAGGACCCAGGGAGAAGGAGCAGTGACCCCATAGGAGACTGAACCAGACCTACCTGCTAATGTTGGAGGGTCTCCTGATGCAGAGGCAGGAGGTGGAGGTGGCTCACTGTGGGGACAAGGACATTGGCAGCAGAAGTTCTGGGAAATACTCCTTGGTGTGAGCCCTCACAGAGCCTGTCATTGGCCCCACCAAAGAGCCCAGGTAGGCTCCAGTATTGGGTTGCCTCAGGCCAAACAACCAACAAGGAGGGAACCCAGCCCCACCCATCAACAGTCAAGTGGATTAAAGTTTTACTGAGCTCTGCCCACAGGAGCAACACCCAGCTCTACCCACCACCAGCCCCTCCCATCAGGAAGCTTGCACAAGCCTCTTAGATAGCCTCATCCATCAGAGGGCAGACAGCAGAAGCAAGAAGAACTACAGTCCTGCAGCCTGTGGAACAAAAACCACATTCACAGAAAGACAGACAAAATGAAAAGGGAGAGGGCTATGTACCAGATAAAGGAACAATATAAGACTCCAGAAAAACAATTAAATGAAGTGGAGATAGGCAACCTTCCAGAAAAAGAATTCAGAATAATGATAGTGAAGGTGATCCAGGACCTTGGAAAAAGAATGGAAGCAAAGATCGAGAAGATGCAAGAAATGTTTAACAAAGACCTAGAAGAATTAAGGAACAAATACCTAGAAGAATTAAAGAACAAACAAACAGAGATGAACAATACAATAACTGAAATGAAAAATACACTGGAAGGAATCAATAGAATAACTGAGGCAGAAGAAAGGATAAGTGACCTGAAAGACAGAATGGTGGAATTCACTGCCGCAGAACAGAATAAAGAGAAAAGAGTGAAAAGAAGTGAACACAGCCTAAGAGACCTCTGGGAAAACATTAAACACACCAACATTTGCATTATACGGGTCCCAAAAGAAGAGAGAGAGAAAGGACCCGAGAAAATATTTGAAGAGATTATCACTGAAAATTCCCTAACATGGGAAAGGAAATAGCCACCCAAGTCCAGGAAGCACAGAGAGTCCCAGGCAGGATAAACCCAAGGATAAACATGCCGAGACGTGTAGTAATCAAACTGACAAAAATTAAAGACAAAGAAAAATTATTAAAAGCAACAAGGAAAAAGTGACAAACAACATACAAGGGAACTCCCATAAGGTTAACAGCTGATTTCTCAGCAGAAACTCTGCAAGCCAGAAGGGAGTGGCACCATATATTTAAAGTCATGAAAGGGAAGAACCTACAACCAAGATTACTCTACCCGGCAAGGATCTCATTCAGATTTGACAGAGAAATCAAAAGCTTTACAGACAAGCAAAAGCTAAGAGAATTCAGCACCACCAAACCAGCTCTACAACAAATGCTAAAGGAACTTCTCAGTGGGAACACAAGAGAAGAAAAGGATCTACAAAAACAAATTCAAAACAATTAAGAAAATGGTAATAGGAAAATACATATTGATAATTACCTTAAATGTGAATGGATTAAATGCTCCAACAAAAAGACACATGCTCACTGAATGGATACAAAAACAAGATCCATATATATGCTGTCTACAAGAGACCCACTTCAGACCTAGGGACACATACAGACTGAAAGTGAGGGGATGGAAAAAGATACTCCATGCAAATGGAAATCAAAAGAAAGCTGAAGTAGCGATACTCATAGCAGGTAAAATAGATTTTAAAATAAAGAATGTTACAAGAGACAAGGAAGGATGCTACATAATGATCAAGGGATCAATCCAAGAAGAAGATATAACAATTATAAATATATATGCACCCAACATAGGAGCACCTCAATATATAAGGCAAATGCTAACAGCTGTAACAGAGGAAATCGACAGTAACACAATAATAGTGGGGGACTTTAACACCTCACTTACGCCAATGGGCAGATCATCGAGACAGAAAATTAATAAGCAAGCAAAAGCTTTAAATGACACAGTAGACAAGATAGATTTAATTGATATTTATAGGACATTCCATCCAAAAACAGCTCATTACACTTTCTTCTCTAGTGCACACGGAACATTCTCCAGGATAGATCACATCTTGGGTCACAAATCAAGCCTCGGTGAATTTAAGGAAATTGAAATCATATCAAGCATCTTTTCTGACCACAATGCTGTGAGATCAAAAATAAATTACAGGGGAAAAAATGTAAAAAACACAAACACATGGAGGCTAAACACTATGTTACTAAACAACCAAGAGATCACTGAAGAAATCGAAGAGGAAATAAAAAAATACCTAGAGACAAATGACAATGAAAACACGATGATCCAAAACCTATGGGATGCAGCAAAAGCAGTTCTAAGAGGGAAGTTTATAGCAATACAAGCCTACCTCAAGAAACAAGAAAAATCTCAAATAAACAATCTAACCTTACACCTAAAGGAACTAGAGAAAGAAGAACAAACAAAACCCAAAGTTAGTAGAAGGAAAGAAATCATAAAGATCAGAGCAGAAATAAATGAAAGAGAAACAAACAAACAAAAACAATAGCAAAGGTCAATAAAACTAAAAGCTGGTTCTTTGAGAAGATAAACAAAGTTGATAAGCCATTAGCCAGACTTATCAAGAAAAAGAGGGAGAGAACTCAAATCAGTAAAATTAGAAATGAAAAAGGAGAAGCTGCAACAGACACCACAGAAATACAAGGCATCCTAAGAGACTACTACAAGCAACTCTATGCCAATAAAATGGACAACCTGGAAGAAATGGACAAATTCTTAGAAAGTTATAACCTTCCAAGACTGAAACAGGAAGAAATAGAAAATATGAACAGACCAATCATAAGTGATGAAATTGAAACTGTGATTAAAAATCTTCCAACACACAAAAGTGCAGGACCGGATGGCTTCACAGGTGAATTCTATCAAACATTTAGAGTAGAGCTAACACGCATCCTTCTCAAACTCTTCCAAAAAATTGCAGAGGAAAGAAAACTCCCAAGCTCATTCCATGAGGCCACCATCACCCTGATACCAAAACCAAACAAAGATACTATAAAAAAAAGTAAATTACCGATCAATATGACTGATGAATATAGATGCAAAAACTCCTAACCAAATACTAGCAAACAGAATCCAACAACATATTAAAAGGATCATACACCATGATCCAGTGGGATTTATCCCAGGGATGCAAGGATTCTTCAGTATATGCAAATCAATCAATGTGACACACCATATTAATAAATTGAAGAATAAAAACGATATGATCATCTCAATAGATGCAGAAAAAGCTTTTGACAAAATTCAACACCCATTTATGATAAAAACTCTCCAGAAAGTGGGCGTAGTGGGAACCTACCTCAACATAGTAAAGGCCATATATGAGAAACCCACAGCAAACATCATTCTCAATGGTGAAAAACTGAAAGCATTTCCTCTAAGATCAGGGACAAGACAAGATGTCCACTCTCACCACTATTATTCAACACAGTTTTGGAAGTCCTAGCCACGGCAATCAGAGACGAAAAAGAAATAAAAGGAATACAAATTGGAAAAGAAGAAGTAACACTGTCACTGTTGCAGATGACATGGTACTATACATAGAGAATCCTAAAGACGCCACCAGAAAACTACTAGAGCTAATCAATGAATTTTTTAAAGTTGCAGGATACAAAATTAATGCACAGAAATCTCTTGCATTCCTATACACTAACAACAAAAGGTCAGAAAGAGAAATTAAGGAAACAATCCCATTCACTACTAGAAAACTACTAGAGCTAATCAATGAATTTTTTAAAGTTGCAGGATACAAAATTAATGCACAGAAATCTCTTGCATTCCTATACACTAACAACAAAAGGTCAGAAAGAGAAATTAAGGAAACAATCCCATTCACCATTGCAACAAAAAGAATAAAATACCTAGGAATAAACCTACCTAAGGAGGTAAAAGACCTGTGCTCAGAAAACTATAGGACACTGATGAAAGAAATCAAAGATGACACGAACAGAGAGAGAGATATACCATGTTATTGGATTGGAAGAATCAATATTGTGAAAATGACTATACTACCCAAAGCAATCTACAGATTCAGTGCAATCCCTATCAAATTACCAATGGCATTTTTACAGAACTAGAACAAAAAATCTTAAAATTTGTATGGAGATACAGAGGACCCCGAATAGCCAAAGCAATCTTGAGGGGAAAAAAATGGAGCTGGAGGAATCAAAATCCCTGACTTCAGACTATAGTACAAAGCTACAGTAATCAAGGCAATATGGTACTGGCACAAAAACAGAAATATAGATCAATGGAACAGGATAGAAAACCCAGAGATAAACCCACGCACATATGGTCAAGTAGTCTATGACAAAGGAGGCAAGGATATACAATGGAGAAAAGACAGTCTCTTCAGTAAGTGGTGCTGGGAAAACTGAACAGCTACATGTAAAAGAATGAAATTAGAACACTCCCTAACACCATACACAAAAATAAACTCAAAATGGATTAAAGACCCTAATGTAAGACCAGAGACTATAAAACTCTTAGAGGAAAACATTGGAAGAACACTCTTTGACATAAATCACAGGAAGATCTTTTTTGACCCACCTCCTAGAGTAACGGAAATAAAAACAAAAATAGACAAATGGGACCTAATGAAGCTTAAAAAGCTTTTGCACAGCAAAGGAAACTATAAACAAGATGAAAAGACAACCCTCAGAATGGGAGAACATATTTGCAAATGAATCAATGGACAAAGAATTAATCTCCAAAATCTATAAACAGCTCATGCAACTCAATATTAAAAAAACAAACAACCCAATCAAAAAATGGGCAGATGACCTAAATAGAAATTTCTCCAAAGAAGACATACAGATGGCCAAAAGACACATGAAAAGCTGCTCAACATCATGAATTATTAGAGAAATACAGTCAAGACTACAGTGAGGGGGCTTCGCTGGTGGCACAGCTGTTAAGAATTTGCCTGCCAATGCAGGGGACACGGGTTCAAGCCCTGGTCCAGGAAGATCCCACATGCTGGGGAGCAGCTAAGCCCATGTGCCACAATTACTGAGCCTGCATGCCTAGGACCTGTGCTCTGCAACAAGAGAAGCCACTGCAATGAGAAGCCCACGCACTGCAATGAAGAGTAGCCCCCGCTCACCACAGCTAGAGAAACCCCGTGCACAACAACGAAGACCCAACACAGCCAAAATTAAAAATAAAATTAATTAATTAAAAAAAAAAGAAAACTATAGTGAGGTCTCACCTCATACCGGTTAGAATGGGCATCATCAGAAAATCTACGGACAACAAATGCTGGAGAGGGTGTGGAGAAAAGGGAACCCTCTTGCACTGTTGGTGGGAATGTAAATCGATACAGCCACTATGGAGAACAGTATGGAGGTTCCTTAAAAAACTAAAAATAGAATTACCATATGACCCAGCAATCCCACTACTGGGCATATACCCAGAGAAAACCATAATTCAAAAAGACACATGCACCCCAATGTTCATTGCAGCAATATTTACAGCAATAGCCAGGTCATAGAACCAACCTAAATGCCCATCGACAGATGAGTGGATAAAGAAGAAGTGGTATATATATACAATGGAATATTACTCAGCCATAAAAAGGAACGAAATTGGGTCATTTTTAGAGATGTGGATGGACCTAGAGACTGTCATACAGAGTGAAGTAAGTCAGAAAGAGAAAAACAAATATCGTATATTAACGCATATATGTGGAATCTAGAAAAATGGTATAGAAGAACCAGTTTGCAAGGCAGAAATAGAGACACAGACATAGAGGACAAACGTAGGGACACCAAGGGGGGAAAGCGGTGCGGGGGTGGTAGTGGGATGAACTGGGAGATCGGGATTGACATGTATACACTAATATGTATAAAATAGATAACTAATAAGAACCTGCTGTATTAAAGAAAAAAAAAAGTATAACCCCAGACTAACCATGAGAAGGACATCAGACAAATACTAGTTGAGACTCACTGTACAATATATTTGACCTCTACTCTGCAAACTGTCAAGGTCATCAAATATAAGGAACGTCTGACTAACTACCACAGCCGCGAGAGGCCAAAGAGGCATGACCCCAAAATGTAGTGTGCGGTGCTGGATGGGATCCTGGAACAGGAAAAGGACAGTGGGTAAAAACTGAAAAGATGGGAATCAGGTGTGAACTTACAATAATGTATCCATATTGATTCACTGATTGCAATAAACATACCATAGTAATGTAAAGTGTCTGTAGCAGGGGAAACTGGGTGTGGGTATGCGAGAACTCTGTGTACTGTTGTCACATTTTTTTCTGTAAATCTAGAGTTTTAAAAAAAATAAAGCTTATTTCAAAGAAAAAAAAGAAGATCATTATGTGGTGACATGGGAGGCGCAAGGATGGGGAATTAGCCTCTGGCGCTGCCATTTTCTAAGTGTTATCAACACAGCAATCAAGGTGTGGTGGGTCTTCTACAAAGGCCACGCATCAGCTTCACTCCACACTGACCTTCATGCCAGTTTACTGAAGGCGACTAAGAAATACACCCAGGCCTAAATGAACATGCTGACCACCTAGGCTGCCAAATGCATCATCAGCATGACCTCAGGATAGTGCCAATGAGAAGCTTATGTGCTATTAAAAAATTTACAGATCTAAATGTTCCTTGAACCCTTTTTAAAAGGCCCATTAAAGTCCTGGCCAGTTTACCTGCTTCTGTGAAAATCAGAATCAAAATATATAAGTTTGGGACATTGTGCTTGAGGGTCATACTGACGTGGTTTTCTACAGACTGAGGTGCTTCGTTGTGTCAATGTACCTGAAGCTCCTCCACCATAAGCCTGTCCTGTCAAGGTAGATTCCTTTGGGGCATATCTGGGGGCAGTGGGAGTACGTTGAATATAGAGTACCTTGACCTAGTGACTCTTTTATTCAGAGTAATTCTGTTCTTCTCTGCACGTTATGATTCAACTGACCGTAAATTTTAACATCTGAATACCTATATCCTTTGTGGGCATTAAATAACTAAAATTTAATGGCTAAATCCTTTTTGGGAGAAGATATATATATATATATATATATATATATATGGTAATAATACTACATATTATACTATATGTATATAGCATATATGTACATATAATATACTGTGTATATACTATACATATATATGTGTGTATATATAGAGAGAGAGAGAAAGAGAGAGAGAGAGAGAGAGAGAGAGAGAGAAAGTGTATATTTGTAGGGGGGTTCTCTAAGAAAAAAATTTATATTTTTAGAGAAATCCCCCACAATTATTCTGTATTCCTGCACTGATGCCCCATTCTCTATCCCTATTTCTTTACAGAAAAATGCAGTTTCATGGTATATGTGCAGGGGGTGGGGGAGGACAGTGAATAAATTTACATTTGGCCGTATTCAGCGTAGAAAGTCATAATTGAAACATGGCCTGATGGGACATTAAAACTCAGCTGAAGGATGTTGTACATGTTCGTGGTGACTTTGGTGTCATTAACTCACACCAGCCATTTTAAATGGATAATTTATGCTGCCAGATGGTCCTTTTTGGGGATTTTCCATGCAGCCCAATCCCCTTTTTGGCACAGAGGACACCCTTATGTTGTTCCCACACTGATCCGGGCCTGCATAGCTTTTCCCCAGGGGTACAGTTCATTGAGTAGGAGGCTTTTAGTGATTCACGCATGTAAATTACCTTCAGAACGTGTTTGGCAGTTATGTATATCTGAAGGCACCAGCAGCCTCGTGGTTGCCTACATTTGGGATAATTCTCTCCAGCAAGTACTAAAGGATACTTTGTTTATGCCTCAGATGTGACCCAGGAAGCAAGGCCTGTACTTATTCCTCACTCAGAGAGCTTTGCATCTTGTTTACCTGCCCTCAAATGCTTTTTCAGTGCTCCCCGGCCAAAAGAGGGCCGAAGGTTGCCAGAAGAGACAAATTTCCTGGAGCAACAGGAAGGCTTTGGAAAGTAAAACAAACCAGACATGCAGTAAATTACATGGGCTCTTTCAAATGTCTTTTGTAGTATCCTGTTCCCCATTAGTTTATCTCAGCACTTTTAGTGCACAGCTCTTATTATCTGGGAAGAGGGGCATAGGAGATTAAAGATGATGTTAGTTTAAAAACATCAGACAACCTCAAGCTGACTTTTGCTTCTCTTACAATGCTGCATTTGTTCTTTCCACTTAGTTTCGTTTCCCAGTTATCTCAAAACTGGGTTAGATTTGAAGCTTTGAAGCTAATCATGCACTGATGAAATGAGTCCTATGAAATTCTATCAAGCAAAAGTGCACATACCATCAACTCTTGTTTATCTGTACAAATGAAAAATTGCAGAGGAACTGATAATGCAAATAAATAGGAAGGAAACCAACAGGCAGGCGCCTACACTGGGTCAGACGCTGCACATGGTGCTTTCATATACATGGTAATGATAATAGTTATAAATTGTTTAAGTACCTCCTGTGTACCAGGTTTTTTTGGGTTTTTTTAAATTGCCCTAAATCATGCAAGTAGAATGAGCTTGCCTCTGTAGAGATGAAACTGAGAATTATAAAAAATTAGGTGACTTGCCCAGCGCCACAGAGATAGTAAACCTGTGGATCCTGAATCCAAATTTCAACCTAAATCTGATTTCGGAGTATAAGTTTTGTCTTCTGTACCCAGAAGACAAAATAACCTCTTTTACCCTAAACATTTATGCTTGTATTTTAAGGTCTCATGTCCTGAGCTTGTATTTAAATATAAAGCATAACAATAAAAAATTTTAAAAATTACTCATCAGAAAGACCTGAAAAATCCCCCACTTTCCTTATCCCAAACCCTTGTCATGCACCCAGGCCAGAGAAGGAATGTGGGTTTATTAAATACGCATAGGATATAATATATGAGCAAACGGTATTAACTGTTAACAAAGTGAAATATCTACCATTTTTTTGCTCATAAAATCAAACAATCCTCAGCATTCAGATCTTTGTTCAAATAATACCTTATGAGAGAGGCTTCTAGTGATCTGAAATAGCTGCTGTTTCTCTTGCATCATCCTATAATTCATAACCCTGCTTGCTTTCCTTTCTTCATACCACTATCTCCTGTTATCATATGTTCTCCCTCTAGAATATACACTCTGAGCAGTGGGGCTGAGTCTGTCTTTTCCACTGCTGTACCCCCAGCATCCGTGACAGTCTGCCACATAATAGGTACTCAATAAATGTTGATTGAGTGAATGAATGAAGCCCATAAAGCAGGGAATTTGGGTGCTTTCCATAAATCTGAAAGCAGATTTGGCCACCCGTAATTCTCTCAGAATTGATGTTTACTATATTCTCAATCTGTAGGCTGTTATTCAGTCAAATCCAATTATTAGCAAGTAGTAAGCAAAACAATTGCTAAGGCTCAACCATGGGCCCTGTTGACAAGTGGTAGTGTTAACAAATTTTATTACAAGCATCCCTCACCTTAAAGCGTATTCCTTTAAGTGAATCAAACCTTTTTTTTAAAAGATAATACTTTATTGTCTTCTAAGATAATACTTTTTAAAAAAAAAGATAATTCGTTATCACAAGCTCTATATCAAGAATCCCAATAGTGAATCTTTATAGAATGTTTTATGTAACCTTCCTGATTTATGTCTGAAAATTTTAAGATTTCCACGTGAAATTTTCTTTTATACAAGCATAAGTAACACCCATATGAGACACTATGAGATCTGTATCACGTGAGGTCTAATCTTGCTATTCAAAGTGTGGTCTGAGGCCCAGCAACATAGCATCACCTGGGAGCTTATTAGAAATACAGAATCTCAGGCTCTAGCCAGGCCCACAGAATTTTAGCAAGATCTCTGGGTGATACTTATAAATGTTAGGGATTGAAAAGCCCCGATCTAAGCTCCTCCTCTGATTGTTCCTTTATGTAGACTCTCACCACTCAATCATTGCCTTGTCTAGCGGCAACTTGAACTTTCAGTGTTGTGCTCCCCCAAGCTTTCTCCCTACTTTAAGTAGGAATGCCTTTAACACTCTTCTAGATAGATAGAAATCTAGCCTATTTTCAGACAGATCAGAGAAGATGGTACCCTCACACAGTGATTCATACCTCGGTACAAGAAAGAAACTTCTCTCTTCTGCCTCTCTCATCTTCCTCCAGTTGAAGTGCATGGAGAAGAAGAGCTGGTCATCTAATCAGTATAGTTCAAGTCGAGCCAAGTCACTGAATCTTTATTAAGTGCTGACTGTGTACAGTACAGAGTAGTTACAAGATGACCCCGTCAAGTCCCTGTCTTCAAGGGCAAACCAAATTTCCTCCGTTGTCAGTCACCATCTGTAGGATGGGCACTGTTGTTTCTGCCCCATCTCTGTCGCAAAGTTACAACCATCAAATGATGAACTTGAACTTCTGTTCCAAATGCCAAAGTCCTTTGTTAAAATTAATGTTCTTTAATCATGTGAAGTATCATTAGAATTATTGAGAGAGACAAACCCTACCCAGCTCATGGTGGTTGGATTAAATGCTACTGGAGTAAAAGGAGAGAGCTGACTTTAGAATTAGGGACACTGTCCTCAAAAGGAGGCAACGAAACTGGGTTTCCATTGGAACCCAAATGAGAAACGCTCACACACTTGAAAGTGAGACGTGATGTCTCTTAGCCTTTCAATCATTGGTATATATATAAATTTAAGTGTTCTTCATATACCTTTCTTTCTAAGATACATATATCTTGCAAGCCAGCTTTGTGGCTGTCCTGTGAAACTTCTCAGGTTGTCTGTGTCCCCAGAATTGACTCATCCGAGGGTTCAGTGGGCTTCATGGATTACTGAGTTGCACCCCTTTCTGCATTTGAGACATACATACCAGTCAATTTCAGCACAGTTAAAGATATTTTTTATTGTGAAAAAACATGAAGTTATAGGACTTTTTCAGTGAAATTTAGTTCTGTGTTTGAAAACAGGAGCCTCTTACTCCTTAATTTTTCTCCTGTAGGAAAATATTCAGAACTCTAGCATGCCTTCAATTATTTTGTGATTGTAAAACCTTATTAACAGACACCATTACTTTAGCCAAGATGCTGGAAGTTCTAAATAGTTCAGTGAAAAGTTTTAAAGTCAAATTTGGTAAGTAGTAAGTTTAGCTGTAGTCCTTTTCTTAAAAACTTTCAGAGATAAACTTCTTTCAGAGATAGATTTCTTCCCAAAGGCTTAGCAGCCCTCATTTTTGAGGTTAAAATTAAGCACTGTGATAGCATACTGTCTATTCTTTTTTTTTTTTTAACACTATTTTATTTATTTTATTTATTTATGGCTGTGTTGGGTCTTTCGTTTCTGTGCGAGGGCCTTCTCCAGCCGTGGCAAGCGGGGGCCACTCCTCATCGCGGTGCGCGGGGCCTCTCACTATCGCGGCCTCTCTTGTTGCGGAGCACAGGCTCCAGACGCGCAGGCCCAGCAATTGTGGCTCACGGGCCCAGTTGCTCCGCGGCATGTGGGATCCTCCCAGACCAGGGCTCGAACCCATGTCCCCTGCATTGGCAGGCAGACTCTCAACCACTGCACCACCAGGGAAGCCCATACTGTCTATTCTTATCACAATTATTAAGTCAGGAAATACATTTTTAAAGGCATTTGTAGCAGAATATTTGGTAAACATCTCGTCAACCAGCAGCCCAGGACATTTAGAATGAGAGTTCAGTGTCACAACTGCTAGGAGCACAATTGGATTTTGCAGACTTATGTTGGTTCATTGTAGTTTTCAATACTCCATAATAAGTTCACTTGGATTCCCAACCCTGCTAGTCCTAATTTGACTGTCAACAGTCATTCATCGGTTGTAGGAGTGGGGGAAGTTTGCCAACTTAAACTTGTAGCTGAGAAGCATAGGCAGAGCCCCATTATCGATGCCAAGAAAAAGGCAGCAGACTAGTAACTGTAGTACATTGATCATGGACACTCAGCTGTACTGGCATGTATTAGGGGAAATGATTAAATCTCCCACAATCTCCTGCTGTAATAGGAAGAGTCACTGTTACAGAACACTGCCATAGGATCAATGCATTGGCTTTTCTTCTACATTTATAGAGCAGTGGGAAATCATCATTATGTGACAACGTGGTCTCCCATTATCTCTTTAGTATTGGCACTTGCTCTTAGAGGCTGGTGCACCGGGAGCACCACTACGGTAACAAGGGTTCCTGCTCTTCAGTGACCCTCTTTTAGCAGAGAAATTTCATCCAAATAAGGTGTTATGAAAGGAAAGCTATATTACAAAATGAGCATTCCTTAACTACCCTTCAAAAATGTCTGAATTTTCTTTATCAAGGCTATTTTTTAAAGCCAAAAAAGGGGCGCTAAAACAACCTATTCTAATTGGAGTCTAAAACGTTACCTATTAGGAAAAAAGAAATACTCTTCTCACATACGTGCACATACACTATATATGTGTGGGTGTGTGTTTGTCAAATACGCAGATATGGTAGAACATGGTCCAAAAAATGACCATTGTATACCTGAAGCCTGTTATAGTACCTGGCACATGGTAACCATTCAACCAAGATTTGTTGGATAACTAAATAAAGAATAAGATGATGAAGAGTGGCCCCTGCTTGCTGCAACTAGAGAAAGCCCTCGCACAGAAACAAAGACCCAACACAGCCAAAAATAAATAAATAATTTTTTAAAAAAATCCTTTAAAAAAAAAAAAAGAATAAGATGGGGACCGCACATGTCTTATCTTGTCCTTTGAGCAGGGCAAAGTGCTCAGGAAGCAGAGCGCTGCATACATCTGTTGAGTGAATGAGTACAGCTCGACTTGCATCAGAGAACTCAGATGCACGATTTCGTGAATACAGAAGCTCCAGGAAAACAGATGCAGCATTTCAGCTGGTCTTATCTGAGTAAATAAATTACCCAAGTCGCCAGATTTTTTATTTCATGTTTGAAAACGAAGCTGTGTAAGTATGCTAGAAAGAAGGAAGGAAAAGTGTATCTTATACCTTAGGTCTACACGGGAAATCTTCCTCCCTCCCCTGTTCCTATCACCGTCTTCAGTACAGCCCCTGAGTCTTAGGTAGCAAAGAGCTGGCTCATCGAGTGGCCTTATTTAGCACATTGTAAGGAGGAGCTTTAAAGTAAATTTCAGGGACTTCACTGGTGGTGCAGTGGTTAAGAATCCGCCTGCCAATGCAGGGGACACGGGTTCGATCCCTGGCCCAGGAAGATCCCACATGCCATGGAGCAACTAAGCCCATGCGCCACAATTACTGAGCTTGTGCTCTAGAGCCCGTGTGCCACAACTACTGAGCCCACATGCAACAACTACTGAAGCCCCCATGCCTGGAGCCCATGCTTCGCAACAACAGAAGCCACTGCAATGAGAAGCACGTGCACCTCAATGAAGAGTAGCCGCTGCTCGCTGCAACTAGAGGAAGCCCGCGCACAGCAACGAAGACACAATGCAGCCAAAAAAAAAAAAAAAAAGCAAATTTCATTCCAGCCACAACAATCTTCATAGGCTTCTTGCTGGGGAGGGAGAAAGTAAGAGAAAAGTAGCATGTATTATAAAGAGGAGAAAAGTACAATCAAGATTCAAAAGCCTCCAATTCTTGTCTTCTGTCATGAACAAGCCTGGAATTTTTAGCAAACGACTTCTCTGAATTTTCATTTCCTCATATGTCAACATTGGGCTCTGTAAAACACCTTGGCCTTCCTAACTCACAGCTTTGAAAAGATCAGATGAGATTATAATAAAAAAAAGGAACTACCATTTATTAAGCACCAGCTGTGTGAAAGGTACTGTGCATGACACCGGACATAGGAGTATTTTTAATAAATGTAAAGTATACTTATAAACATAAAGCTTTATACAGATATTAGCTATCCCTTTTTCAAAATGCTGAAGTGCTATGTGAGTTTAAGATAACTATGAAATTAAATTGAAACCCTAGTATACATGTCTGCGTCCGTTGTATATAAAGCACTGTGCAAGATGGTAGAGGGCATATAAAAATAGATAAGACAAACCTTCTAGCCCAGTGAAGAAGGACAGGTAACTGGTTAAACCAATACCCAGTTCTGCAAGGTATCGAGTACGCTAAGTGTCACATAGGTTAGGAGTTGATTCGTTGGCTTAGACCACCATCCTCTGCTGTAACTGAAAAAGCAGATGCATCAGCCATTCCATTATTAAAGGAGCATCAGTGAACGCTGGTCCCTGTTTCCTCCCTTTCATACTGTCAGAGTCTTATCTTTCTTTATCTCTGAGAAGCAGGTAGAATGCTGATGTGCTAGGAAACACTCTGGAAGCGCACAAGGCAATGCCATCCTACTCCAGCAAAAGATACAGCTTTCTGCACCCATGGACTCAACTCCTTCCTAAAGCAGTGTTCTGACTTGTAGATAGTGAAAATGGGCAGAATCTAAGCAGATATTTACTCAGAGGAAACAAAATTATTCTGAATTGAGATTAAATTCACCAAAGGGAAAAGTAACCAGAAAGTATAGTTGGAAGAGGAGAAACAAAAGATATAGGTAGATAAATAGATAGATAGATAGACAGATAGACAGATAATCAGACTTACCTAAGAATGTCCTGTGTTGATTCTCCTTTGTCTAACAGATTTTATTTATCTAATAAATACTAATGAATATTTGTAGAACTCAAACAGAAGGTAGTTTTAACCTCTGATATAAAGAGAAAAAATACTTCTTAAAGAAGTGTTCCTACTTCCTCTGGTCTATTCTATGAACACAATGTAGATATTTCATAGACATGAGTAATACCACAATCTGATTAACAATAAAAGATAAATTTACTTGTATTTTGTCATTGGAATGCTGCTGAAAATTTAAATATATAAGTGTTATATTAGAAAGGGCTAATGTTTATTGAGCACTTACCATGGGCCATACATTGTTCTAAGCTATCTGTATATATTTTTATATATGTAGCTATGTATTTACATGTATATATGTGACAAATATGTGCATATATGTATAGATATAATGTGTATATGTACATATATGTTCAATTTGTAAAAGTGATACAGATCACTAATAATACTATTTGCAGACTTACTTCCCTCTCTCGGTCCTACATACTGATGATTCTATTTAAATGTTAAATAATCAAGTATGACACTGTCCGTTTATATGGGAATAGAGTTCTATTTTGGCCACCAGTGTTTTTAATAAAATCGGTTTTTCATACTCTAGAATTAAGGGGCTTTCTATGGGGATGGGGGAGAAAAGGAGGAAAGAAGTCCTCAGGTGCACGCAGGTCTCAGGAGGGCATAGCTTTTCCGCCCGTGCTGTGCAGCAGTTTCTGACGTGGCTGTGCACACCCCAGTCGCTTTCCTGCTCGGCGGAGGATTACAATAATGCCTATTTATCCCACTCTATCCATCCAAGGATTTCAAATACATCATAAACTCATCAATTAATCAAAGACATGGCACCCATATTGAGACGATGGGTGAATGAATTACATCCTAGAAGATTACGAGAAACGCTCACATCAACGTAGTAAATCAGGGACTGTTTCCTGATGGATTCCTGAACAACCCACCAAATACTAAAATGGAGAGTGTTCTTTCCTGCACTGAATCGCAAAGTATGTCTCTCAAATAGGAGAAAACTTCAGGAATAAAAAAGTCACTTTATTTCTAAGTGATGAAATATTAAACCCTGGTAAAATAACTGAACCCATTTAAATACAATTATGCAGCTTGCCTCTTCAGAGTCAAGCATTACTGATCTCCCTTTTGTAACAATTAAAAATCCCCCTCTGAAGCTTTTGATTTTTAAATATTGGGTTACTTTGGCTCCTCGTTCTCTGGTCTGTTTGGAGTGAGGGACTCTGTGCTGTGGTCCAGGGTCGCCAGCCACTGTGGAGAAGGGCTTCACAGACAGCGGTGAATGTTCACTCAGATGCGGCTTCAGCTCTTCTGGATTTTAATGTGGTCCAAACATCTTATTGTCCTTCATTTTGAAAAAACATGCCAACCTCTAGGGATTTTCCACTTTGTATCTAATGAGACGTAAAGTTTTCATTTGCATCCTTGCACTCAAGTCATTAGGAATTCAAGGAATGGCAACCCAATATCCATTTCTAATCTGAAGTGTCCTCTGCGGTACCAGATTATTCTGCAGCGTTAGCTATCCCAACCCAGAAATCACTTCACTGTGATTAGCTTCTAAGATGAATGAATTCTAGGATGTCATGATTGCTTATGACTTAATGCCAGTTAGAATTTGCCATCTGCCTTTCAGCCATTTCGTGAACCTGAGTGAAGAGATGGTTTTCAAAATGGCTGTGCAGCACCTCATGTTTTAGCGCTCTTTAGGGACTTACATAAGCAGCGCTTCGTGTTCTGATGTCAAAATACACGTGCGAGGATTAAAAGTAGTATGGGATGCGTAAGAATACTTTTCAGGGCCAGCTATTCTTTGATATTTATCACTTCATAGCAATGACACCTGCTTCTAATTTTAAGAGTTCTTTTTGCCAGTGGGTGATTTCTTTTTTTCTTCAGAGAAGAAATCGTATCCTCAAAAGACTTAACTGGTAACTTTTCTCCTTTTGGTGTGCTTGATATTTTTATGAGTTTGTCCATTGGCACTGAAGCCTTTACATGCCTTTAGTTTTAAAAAAAATCTTCATAACATGTAATTATTATATTGGGTCACATAAATTTCTATCCTAGCCACACATTTAGAGACTTTTGCAGAGATATATTTGTTATAAATGTCATCATCTGCCCCTTGGACTAATTGATAGTTAGTTGTCTTAAGTTGACCAAAGCCAGAGAAATAAACTCTCCCTTGTGGGAGAGGTTCAGCAACTTACATTCAATACGGATATTTCGTTGTTTTTCACATTCAACTGGTGACAGTTGGCATTTGAGGGTTGGTAAGTAGAACGAAAAAAAGGAGAGGAACCTAGTTTTGTCTGTTTAGATACATATGAAGATAGTCCTTTGGCTTGGGTGTAGCTGGCCTACTTAAAGAGTCCAGTGTGGTTTGCTTTTTTGTTTTTATAGTGCATAAAGACCTTTTCCTAATAAACACTCTCTAGAGTTAATTATCCTAGTAGAAAAAGATGCAAAAGATGGTATGTTGCTAGCATCCCATTCTGACTGGCCCGTGGGGAGTTGTCTGTATAAAATTGGATGCTTGTGTTGGGTTCCAAAAAAAGGTGTGAATATGAAGGAGAAGTGCTAAATCATGACTCCAGAGAAAATGTCGGCCATGAGCAGTTTTTAGTTTAAGTGAAAACCAAACTTTAGGATTTGGACAAATAAGACAAGGAGAAAAAAGGGTGAATCATTAACTCCAATATAAAAGTGTTATGGTGATCAAGTTTCAGCAAACGTGCATAAGACACTCAACAAAGGCTGTGACTGAATGGAACTACCTCATCTACTTAATTGATATGAAAAGCTTTGCCAAGCATTTATCCTTCACGTCAGATAAGTAATTTTTAATAAAATATTTCCAAGATATGAAGACAGTTAAGAAAACAGCACAGTTTTTAATAATTGCACTCCTAAGTAAACGGATCTATCATTACGTTGTCACAAAGAATGACAGTGAGCAGAAACGTCCTGCTAATCCCTCTCTGATAAGTGTTCAGCGTAATTAGACAGACACCGTCTCTTCTGTTGAATGTAGCATTAATCAGAAGTGCAACTTTACAAAGAATACTCTTTTCTGATATGTCATTTTGCTTCCAAAAATGACTCACGTAGTTGTGCACAGCTATTTCCTTTTGATTTTATGTTTTTGTTTGTTTTAGTAGTGTTTAATAATAGTGTGGGCCTTTTGCATCCACAAAGCTGCATTTGAGGTTAGCGGTTCATTTTGCTTTGCCAACTGTCAGAATAACAAACCTACTTGAAGTATTCTGAAGCTTTGAAATGACCTGTTGGCTCATCTCACTGAAATGAAGGCGTGACTCTTTTAGAGAGAGGTTTTCTTATAAGGAAGAAGCCAGACGTTTTCTGCATTAAAAAAGAGCTCGAGAGAGAACGTGTCTCAGTGAAAAATTTAATGTTAAAATGATGAAATGTGTTGCCCCCTTTCAGCATCCACAGGCATTGCCTTTTTAAAAAATCCATTTCCTTTTGCTCTGTGGGCTTCTAGCCTGAACTATGAACTACCGCATAGTTATAAAGTGGTATCCGCTCCGTTCGTTGCACGGCTCTACCTCCCCACTTTCTCAACGACTCAAAGGCCTTTGAAGGCAAAGAATAGGGTTATTGAAGGATGGCAGGCAGATTTCACTAAGTAACAGGTGGAGGTCAAAGTAGTTTATTTGTGGGGATGAACAGAGTGCAGAGATGAAAAATCACATACTTTGCCGTAATAAGGTTTAGCAACAAAATGCTGACTGCACTAAGCTGAGATTCTAGCTGACAGAACCTTTTCCACTGTTCATTACTTGATTTCACAGTTCAAGCAATTTGAAGAGACCTAAAATTATATTGCTTTTTTCCCCTATGAAATGTTCCTATCAGTTTCAAATTTTACTTTAAATAAGGTGATGGGTGCACTCCTTGTATCCAAGGAACGTTAGGACTTAATAGATTCCCACTGCAGGCATATCCCAAGCATGGAACATCGCAGACTATGCATCTCTTACAAATTAAATTCTACCAGTAGGAACCTTAAACTCCAAGATTTCAATCATGTTTTAACAGAGTGAACATATTTTAATAAACACTTAACTTCACATCATCTAAATGAATATTGTAGGTGAAGAAAAGTATCTAGAAGGATATTTACCGAGCTTGAGCGCTGGGTTACCCCCAGGTTGTTGAAGATAAAGAGGAAAGAGCTTTTGTTTTTTTCCCCTTTATACAATTCTGTATTTGTATAGTGCATATATTTTGCTTTTGCAACTTAAAAGAGGGTTAAACATGCTGAAAAAATATATAAAAGTAAGATTTATCTACTGTTCTACAGCAGGACCAAAAAGGTAAAAAAGTTATTTGGTGGCATATAGACCAAAGCTGTTGAACAGAACTTTCTGCAGTGATGCAAATGTTCTAAATATGCACTGTCCAATACTGTAACAACTAGCCAAATATGCCCATTGAGCACTTGAAATGTGGCTATGCTGAGCAACTGAATATTTACATTCATTTAATTTTAATTAATTTAAATTTAAGTAACCACATGTGGCTAGTAGCTACCATATCGGACAGGGCAGATATAAACCAAACATATGTATGATTGAGTTTTTTTACTTTTCATCTGGGTATCTAGGCAGAATGAATAAAACATTATGTTATATTGTACTATATTTATTTTTCATGCAAAGAAAATAGTTTGGTTTTCTCAGTGATTTCTTCTTCATTCTCAGTCCTCTGTGAATGTGTGTGATTGCTATGTTGAGCCAAAATCAATCCTTCCCTGAACACATGGAAGGATGAGATAGTTAAGGGGAAGATGGGATGGGTAGGGAATCTCCAACTCGTAAGTATATGGAGCATGAAATGCAATTTTAAAATTTTAGCCCTGACACTGGGGTGTCTGTATTTACCCTGAAAGGAGAGGGAATCCCCTAAAAAGTCATGAGACTTTATTGTTGGCCCAGGAGCTAGATTTTTTTTTTAACATCTTTATTGGAGTATAATTGCTTTACAATGGTGTGTTAGTTTCTGCTGTATGACAAAGTGAATGAGCTCTACATATACATATATCTTCATATCTCCTCCCTCTTGCATCTCCCTCCCACCCTCCCTATCCCACCTCTCTAGGTGGTCACAGAGCACCGAGCTGATCTCCCTGTGCTATGTGGCTGCTTCCCACTAGCTATCTACTTTACATTTGGTAGTATATGTATGTCCATGCCACTCTTTCACTTCATCCCAGCTTAACCTTCCCCCTCCCTGTGTCCTCAAGTCTATTCTCTACATCTGAGTCTTTATTCCTGTCCTGCCCCTAGGTTCTTCAGAACCATTTTTTTTTTTTTTTTTTAGATTCCATATATATTGTTAGCATACGGTATTTGTTTTTCCCTTTCTGACTTACTTCACTCTGTATGACAGTCTCTAGGTCTATCCACCTCACTACAAATAACTCAATTTTGTTTCTTTTTATGGCTGAGTAATATTCCATTGTATATATGTGCCACATCTTCTTTATCCATTCCTCTGCTGATGGACACTTAGGTTGTTTCCACGTCCTGGCTATTGTAAATAGAGATGCAGTGAACATTGTGGTACATGACTCTTTTTGAATTATGGTTTTCTCAGGGTATATGCCCAGTAGTGGGATTGCTGGGTCGTATGGTAGTTCTGTTTATAGGAACTAGATTTTTTGTATGACGTTTTCCTTGTGTCTATTCTTTTTACTCTCTCTGGTTGTAAATTTTCACGTACAAGTGAACATTTGGAATACATTAGAGAACTCATCGTTTCTTTTCTCTTGAATAATCCATATAATTTTTACTCCATTCTCCCATTTTTTAAAAATTGAAGAAATCACTTGTGTCCAAGCCTTTTAAATTACCTGCACTTCTTTATGATGTGGTAATTCTTTGGGGGGGTCCTTTTAGCTCATTTTAAATAGTTGCATATAGAGCAAGAAGGATAAACCTCAGAAGCTATATTAACTTTCATTTTATTCTCTCCATCATAAAAATGATTTTAAAACATTTTTATTCACTGAAAAGGGTTAAAAGTCAAAATCATCTGAATGTTTTACCTTTTTTATTGTTGAGTGTGTTAATCATAATAAATTACATTAGTATGAACCCTAATGGATTTTATCATTAGGACACAAATCTAAGATGAATACAGTATCTTGAAGTACTTCCTCCTGTCACACAGCGTGTGTTGATACCCACAGGAACAGAAGGGTTCTTTAACTGTGGGATTAATCTATCCAAGCACAGCCTTTATTTAGCATCATGGTTGGAGATGATCTCATCATAAGGTATAGCTGAAATGGTCCTAGGACGGTCCAGTTCTTGCCTGGGGGGCAGCTGCTAGAGAGTGGGGCAGTGCTCTGCGTCTGGAAGCCATGAGTCTGAGCGTAAATTTGCTGGTGGTAGGTGACTTGCAAAATACGGTACTGGTCCTCAGCTTTCATCCTGTGCTTGAGAAATGGCACTGCAGTTTATGCCGGCACAATTAGTCTGACAGACCTGACTGGCGTATCCATTCCCCACACTTAGACCTGGAGGTACAGAGGAATCTGAAGGCCCAGATGTACAGAGAACAGTACGACAGCAGTCAGCATGTCATTTAGGCTGGAGAAAAATGTTTACATACCCTTAATAAGCTCTATTTTAAACCAGCTTGTTTATACCAGTAAGATAGATAGATAATGGGAACTTTTTTCAGAAGTGGGCATCTGGGTGGAGTAGTACACTGAAAGGAGGAAGAGTTTTGGCTGGCTGGGTTCAAATCCTGGCTCCTCCATGTACTAATCTTGTGACCGCTCACCTTCTCCAGGACTTTGCTCCCTCAATTATCCTCCCACCAAAGCATGGCCTTCTGCCCATCTGCTAGACATGCCCATCAGAAGGCCAGCATGCCTTATTGTCTCCCATCTTCAGAAAGCTCTGCTTTGCTTCCCTCCAGCTCCCTAAAGCTACTACCCTAATTTTCTGCTCCCCTCTACAGACTAATTTTATGAGAGAGTTGACTACAGCCATTGTCCCTGCTTCTTCCCTTCCCGTTGATTTTTGCAAGCCATTCTAACCCATCTTCCATGTGCCTCAGTCTCTCACTCTCCTGGGGCTCGTTTATTCTCATTATACTTGACCTCTCAACAGCCTTCACCGCAATCCATCACAGCCGTTTCCTTGAAATACTTCCCTTAGTTTCTGTACAACTGCACTTTCCTCTGAGTAAAATGCCTCAACTTAGTTGCCTACTTTGACACTGATGTTAGTAGCTCAGAGGCCTCCCTTAATGTCAAGGCTTACTGAATTCTTAATAATTGTGTGTTAGACTTTACCTCTGGTTACATGAGGTATTTCTGCATTATCATATAGACTAGGCTTGGAAGATGTCAATGATTCTTAAAAGAAAAATTGTGATCCTTTCTGCTGTCATTCGCAGGAGGCTGTAGAGAAAGCCACTCGTTGAATAGGCAAGAGGCCTATTGTACATATTAAATGTATTTACTCTTCTACAATTTAACATCTTTGGGTCATTATCTATTAGAAGACTTCTTCTAAGTCTGTGTGATATTTTTCTTTTGGAGGTTCTGTGTTAGAATTACTGGTAATACATTGAGTATATTTAATAAAATACTGATTCCTACTAAGGCCAAGAAAAACCTTTGGTATGTAAGACAAGGTGATTCTTAGTACTGTACTTCAGAGTAGTTTTTATTTTTCGCATATTTGTTTGCAGCTGATACAAACTTTCTTTGATTTTTTTCTTTGGATAACCATGTTAGAAACTTCAACTATGAATATATTTTGTTGACTTAAATAGGACACTTTTTATAGTATACAAGGGAAACTACATGAGGGAGTGTGATATTTTACAAAATATCCAAGCTTTAGAACCAGAGAGACCTGGGTTGGAATTATCACTTAATGGCTGTATGATTTTTTTTTTAATTTTTATTTTATATTGGAGTATAGTTGATTAACAATGATGTGCTAGTTACAGGTGTACAGCAAAGAATGGTTGTATGATCTTGAGCAAGTTGCTTGACATCCTTGATATCTACTTTCTGTGACATTAAGTTATAGGTAGGTAGGATAGTAATACCTACCATTCTGAGATGAAAATGTAAGGATTTGTAAGTACATGGTACATAGTAGGAACTCCATCACTTGCGGCTCTTATTATTCTCAGTCTGTTTTTTGGAAATGATCAGTATGTAGGAATTTGATAACCTTCTCTTTAGCTGCATCCTGGCTCTCTTGAGGCTCCTAGGTGGATGAAGGCTTCCAATAACCTTTAGGTTTAGTGTAATAGTTGTTCTGGTAAAGCGGTAAAGATAGGTCATTGGGAATTCGATCATGACAGCAAACAGAAGAATGTCTGAAGTCAAACATGAGCAGACGAACTTAAACATCATTTTGTGGTCCTCTCTAACCAGCTTATATATTGGATTTTAAAATGAAAGTGCAGAGTTTGCTGGTTTCTCCCAAACAGATTGTGACTATAAATGAACAGTATTGAAACTAACCTTTCTTTTTTTTTTTTTCGGCCGTGCCGCGAGGCATGTGAGATCTTAGTTCCCCGACCAGGGATCGAACCCATGCCCCCTGCAGTGGGAGCACAGAGTCTCAACCACTGGACCGCCAGGGAAGTCCCCTAACCTTTCTGGTCTTGACTTTGATACTTTGAAGAAAGAAACATATACCAGTTAAATCTTCTCTGACAACTGGAATTACATCACCCAAACTCCTACAACAGACAAGATAAGGTCCTGCTGTCCTGAGCAGCATTAACCAGGGATTATATTCACAGGACAGTGGATTTTTGACTAAGTCCTCTAACAAAATAAATACTAGCCCTGACTTGTCACCTCCTCTTTAAAAATCCAGCATGTTGTTCCATTGTCACTGGAATAATTATAGTTTATTGTGATCTCTGCCTTCTTCCCCCCTTCCCATTAATACTGTAGGTCCTTTGACTCCTAAAAAATAACCCCTTTTAGAAGCTTTCTCAAGCAAAGAACAGCATTGTACTTTCTTATCATTCCTGTAGGATTTGCTTCACAATTGTCACCGTAAAGTTCTTGATCAAAGTGTTTCGTAAATATCATGATTTGGGTGAGAGGGGGAGTTGAAATTGATTATGATTTTTTCCCCTGTGTATTCTTTTTGTTACATCAGGTCACAGCAAAAAGTACCCCCTCCCCAAAAAAATCCCTTGATTTGTTATAGGAGACCTCAAGAATTATTTTGAATTTTTTCATATCATTTGATCTCATTTTATTATTGATGTTTCTTGAAAGAATCAGGAGGAAATAGAAAGTGTTTACACCATTGGAAATCACTATTTATTAGCCTCTTTCCTAAGAAGGTGTCTTACCGTTTTCTCTGGGTGAGTGTAGGCTAATGGAATACCTCACTGCTAGGACCGACTTGCTAAAAATAATGGAAACTTCTGGATGTCTAGAGATTAATTAGTGCCGAGTAGGCATCTCTAATACACCCATTCCTAGCATCAACAGTAGTCTTATATTTGAATATCATGTTAGTCTGCTATTGCTGTATAGCAAATTACCACAAACTTAGCTTAAAACAAAACAACACACATTTATTATCTCATGGTTTCCATGGGTCAAGAGTCTGGGCACAGCTTAACTGGTCCCTTTGCTCAGGGACCCACAAGGCTGCAATCAAAATTTTGTCCGGGTTGCTTTCTTTTCTGGAGCTTAGGGTTTTCTTGCACATGCTCGCGATTGTTGGTAGAATTCTGTTCCTTGTAGCTTGAAGACTAAGGTCCCAGCTTTCTTAAAGCTGTCAGCCACAGCCCCACTTAGACCCTCGAGGTCCCTACAGTTCTTTGCCATGTGACCTTCTCACAGGCCTTTTTATCACACGGCAGCTTACTACTTCAAAGCCAGCAAGAGAATCTCTCTGACTTCTAATGCTTCTTTTTTTTTTTTTAATTTTATTTCTTTATAAGTTTATTTATTTATTTATTTTTGGCTGTGTTGGATCTTCATTGCTGTGTGCGGGCTTTCTCTAGTTGTGGCGACCGGGGGCTACTCTTTGTTGCAGCACGTGGGCTTCTCATTGCAGTGGCTTCTGTTGTTGCGGAGCACGGGCTCTAGGAGTGCGGGCTTCAGTGGTTGTGGTTCGCAGGCTCTAGAGCACAGGCTCAGTAGTTGTGGTGCACGGGCTTAGTTGCTCCGTGGCATGTGGGATCTTCCCGGACCAGGGCTCGAACTCATGTACCCTGCATTGGCATGCAGATTCTTAACCACTGTGCCACCAGGGAAGTCCCTAATGCTTCTTTTGAAGGACTCATCTGATGAAGGCAGGCCCACCCAGCATAATAATCCTTTTACTAACTCAAAGTCACCTGGTTAGGGACCTTAATTACATTCACAAAAGTTCTTTCCCCTTGGCAATATAACAACCTAATCACAAGAATGACATCCATTTTATTCACAGGTACCACCCACATTCAAGGGGAAGGGATTATACAAAGTATGCAACCAAGGGGCCGGGAACTTTGGGATCTTCTTAGAAATCTGACTACCACAAATATCAATGATGAAGCTAACAGAATCTTTGTGAATACTGTACTTGGCCTGTACTTTCACTCACAACTGCCTCCAGGGAACAGAATCACTGAAAGACTAGAATTTCATGTACGTTTGCCTTTGTCCATTGAACACTATTTGAAATGACTCAGATAGCTTAGAAAAATGGCTAATTGGAGAGAAATTCAGAAAGTCTAGTTGTTAGAAAGCCAATGGCAAGCCAAAATGCTTCTTGAAATTCATCTCCTATTCTATTTACCACCATTGGGTTTTTATAGCAATCAATAGGAGAGAATGTCCCTTTTTTTTTTTTAACATCTTTCTTGGAGTATAATTGCTTTACCATGGTGTGTTAGTTTCTGCTTTATAACAAAGTGAATCAGCTATACATATACATATATCCCCATATCTCCTCCCTCTTGCGTCTCCCTCCCACCCTCCCTATCCCACCCCTCTAGGTGGTCAAAAAGCACTGAGCTGATCTCCCTGTGCTATGTGGCTGCTTCCCACTAGCTATCTATTTTACATTTGGTAGGGTATGTAAGTCCATGCCACTCTCTCACTTCATCCCAGCTTACCCTTCCCCCTCCCCGTGTCCTCAAGTCCATTCTCTACATCTGTGTCTTCATTCCTGTCCTGCCCCTAGGTTCTTCAGAACCATTTTTTTTTTTTTTTTTTTTTTTTTTTAGTTTCCATATATATCTGTTAGCATACCGTGTTTGTTTTTCTCCTTCTGACTTACTCCACTCTGTATGACAGAATCTGGGTCCATCCACCTCACTACAAATAACTCAGTTTCGTTTCTTTTTATGGCTGAGTAGTATTGCATTGTATATATGTGCCACATCTTCTTTATCCATTCATCTGTCGATGGACACTTAGGTTGCTTCCATGTCCTGCCTACTGTAAATAGAGCTGCAATGAACATTGTGGTACATGACTTTTTTTAAATTATGGTTTACTCCGGGTATATGCCCAGTAGGAGGATTGCTGGGTCGTATGGTAGTTCTATTTCTAGTTTTTTAAGGAACCTCCATACTGTTCTTCATAGTGGCTGTATCAATTTACATTCCCACCAGCAGTGCAAGAGGGTTCCCTTTTCTCCACGCCCTCTCCAGCATTTATTGTTTGTAGATTTTTTGATGATGGCCATTCTGACTGCTGTGAGGTGATACCTCATTGTAGTTTTGATTTGCATTTCTCTAATAATTAGTGATGTTGAGCATCCTTTCATGTGTTTGTTGGCAATCTGTATATCTTCTTTGGAGAAATGTCTGTTTAGGTCTTCTGCCCATTTTTAGATTGGGTTGTTTGTTTTTCGATATTGAGCTGCATGAGCTGCTTGTAAATTTTGGAGATTAATCCTGTGTCAGTTGCTTCATTTGCAAATATTTTCTCCCATTCTGAGGGTTGTCTTTTCATCTTGTTTATGTTTTCCTTTGCTGTGCAAAAGCTTGTAAGGTTCATTAGGTCCCATTTGTTTATTTTTGTTTTTATTCCCATTTCTCTAGGAGGTGGGTCAAAAAGGATCTTGCTGTGATTTATGTCATAGAGTGTTCTGCCTATGTTTTCCTCTAAGAGTTTTATGGTGTCTGGCCTTACATTTAGGTCTTTAATCCATCTTGAGTTTATTTTTGTGTATGGTGTTAGGGAGTGTTCTAAGCTCATTCTTTTACATGTAGCTGTCCAGTTTTACCAGCACCACTTATTGAAGAGGCTGTCTTTTCTCCATTGTATATGCTTGCCTCCTTGACCATAGGTGCGTTGGTTTATCTCTGGGCTTTCTATCCTGTTCCCTTGATCTATATTTCTGTTTTTGTGCCAGTACCATAATGTCTTGATTACTGTGGCTTTGTAGTATAGTCTGAATTCAGGGAGCCTGATTCCACCAGCTCCGTTTTTCTTTCTCAAGATTGCCTTGGCTATTCGGGGTCTTTTGTGTTTCCATACAAATTATGAAATGTTTTATTCTAGTTCTGTGAAAAATGCCATTGGTAATTTGATAGGGATTGCATTGAATGTGTAGATTGCTATGGGTAGTATTGTCATTTTCACAGTGTTGATTCTTCCAATCCAAGAACATGGTATATCTCTCCATCTGTTTGTATCATCTTTAATTTCTTTCATCAGTGTCTTATAGTTTTCTGCATACAGGTCTTTTGTCTCCTTAGGTAGGTTTATTCCTAGGTATTTTATTATTTTTGTTGCAGTGGTAAATGAGAGTGTTTCCTTAATTTCTCTGTCACATTTTTCATCATTAGTGTATAGGAATGCAAGAGATTTCTATGCATTAATTTTCTATCCTGCTACATTACCAAATTCATTGATTAGCTCTAGTAGTTTTCTGGTAGAGTCTTTAGGATTCTCTATATATAGTATCATGTCATCTGCAGACAGTGACAGCTTTACTTCTTCTTTTCCAATTTGGATTCCTTTTATTTGTTTTTCTTCTCTGATTGCTGTGGCTAACACTTCCAAAACTATGTTGAATAATAGTGGTGAGAGAGGGCAACCTTGTCTCGCTCCTGACCTTAATGGAAATGGTTTCAGTTTTTCACCATTGAGAATGATGTTGCCTGTGGGTTTGTCAAATATGGCCTTTATTATGTTGAGGTAAGTTCCCTCTATGCCTACTTTCTGGAGGGTTTTTATCATAAATGGGTGTTGAATTTTTTCAAAAGCTTTTTCTGCATCTATTGAGATGATCATATGGTTTTTGTCCTTCAGTTTGTTAATATGGTTTATCACATTGATTGATTTGCATATATTGAAGAATCCTTGCATTCCTGGGATAAACCCCACTTGATCATGGTGTATGATCCTTTTAATGTGCTCTTGGATTCTGTTTGCTAGTATTTTGTTGAGAATTTTTGCATCTATGTTCATCAGTGATATTGGCCTGTAGTTTTCTTTCTTTGTGATATCTTTGTCTGGTTTTGGTATCAGGGTGATGGTGGTCTCGTAGAATGAGTTTGCGAGTGTTCCTCCCTCTGCTATATTTTGGAAGAGTTTGAGAAGGATAGGTGTTAGCTCTTCTCTAAATGTTTGATAGAATTTGCCTGTGAAGCCCTGTTGTCCTGGGCTTTTGTTTGTTGCAAGATTTTTTTTTTTCTGCGTACACACATGTTTATAGCAGCACTATTCACAACAGAAAAATCGTGGAAACAACCCAAATGTCCACCAATGGATGAATGAATAAACAAATTGTGGCACATACATACAGTGGAATAGTAATTCAATCATAAAAAGGAATGGAGCAATTAAATATCAAACAATTACACGGCCAAAAACAGTTTTTTAAGGAATGAAATACTAACACATATTACAGTGTGGATGACTCTCACAAACATCATGCTAAGTGAAAGATGCCAGACACAAAGGTCACACATTGTATGATTCCATTTATCTGAAATATCCAGAGTAAGTAAATCCATAGAGAGAGAAAGCAGATTGGTGGTCTCCAGGGCCTGGTAGAGAGAGCAAAGTAGTATCTTCTCAATGGGTATAGAGTTTCCTTTTGGGATGTATAAAAATGTCTATGCCCTATCAGGGAGATCATATTGAGTTCAAGAGCTTTGTCGAGAAATCTTTTTTCTAAAGCATCATCTCCTTTGGTGTTGCCAATGTGAAATGGGATATTCATCTTGCTTCTGTTCTAGGGCTCCACTGGACATCAATTCTAATAGTAGCTTTTACTTTTAGACCACTTCCCAAAATTATAGTTCTCTTTTTCTGTCTAGCAGCTTTGGATGGTTCCTTCACCGATGGAGAAGTTATCCACTGGTACTTTCGGGCTGCCCTAGTCTCGAAGCTCCAGCCCTTGCTCCTCAGGCTGGGTCCCCATGGGAGGCGGGGCTGTATGCTGACGCACGGCGAGCGGGCTGATGTTCTCCTGCTGGAAGATTTTTAATCATAGTCTCAATTTCAGTGCTTTTGATTGGTCCGTTTATATTTTCTATTTCTTCCTGCTTCAGTCTCGGAAGGTTGTGCTTTTCTAAGAATTTGTCCATTTCTTCCAGGTTGTCCATTTTATTGGCATATAGTTGCTTGTAGTAATCTCTCATGATCCTTTGTATTTCTGCCATGTCAGTTGTTACTTTTCCCTTTTCATTTCTAATTCTATTGATTTGAGTCTTCTCCCTTTTTTTCCTGGTGAGTCTGGCTAGTGGTTTATCAATTTTGTTTATCTTCTCAAAAATCCAGCTTTTAGTTTTATTGATCTTTCGTATTGTTTCCTTCTTTTTCATTTATTTCTGATCTGATTTTTGTGATTTCTTTTCTTCTGCTAACTATGGGGGTTTTTTTGTTCTTCTTTCTCTAATGGCTTTAGGCGTAAGTTTAGGTTGTTTATTTGAGATATTTCTTGTTTCTTGAGGTAGGATTGTATTGCTATAAACTTCCCTCTTAGAACTGCTTTTGCTGCATCCCATAGGTTTTGGGTCATCGTGTTTTCATTGTCATTTGTTTCTAGGTATTTTTGATTTCCTCTTTGATTTCTTCTGTGATCTCTTGGTTATTAAGTAGTGTATTGTTTAGCCTCCATGTGTTTGTATTCTTTACAGATATTTTCCTGTAATTGATATCTAGTCTGATAGTGTTGCGGTCGGAAAAGATACTTGATACGATATCAATTTTCTTAAATTTACCAAGGCTTGATTTGTGACCCAAGGTATGATCTATCCTGGAGGATGTTCCAAGAGCACTTGAGAAGAAAGTGTATTCTGTTGTTTTTGGATGGAATTTCCTATAAATATCAATTAAGTCCATCTTCTTTAATGTATCATTTAAAGCTTGTGTTCCCTTATTTATTTTCATTTTGGATGATCTGTCCGTTGGTGAAAGTGGGGTGTTAAAATCCTGTACTATGATTGTGTTACTGTCGATTTCCCCTTTTATGGCTGTTAGTATTTGCCTTATGTATTGAGGTGCTCCTATGTTGGGTGCATAAATATTTACAATTGTTATATCTTCTTCTTGGATTGATCCCTTGATCATTATGTAGTGTCCTTCTTTGTCTCTTGTAATAGTCTTTATTTTAACGTCTATACTGTCTGATATGCGAATTGCTATTCCAGCTTTCTTTTGATTTCTCTTTGCATAGAATATCTTTTTCCATCCCCTCACTTTCAGTCTGTATGTGTCCCTAGGTCTGAAGTGGGTTTCTTGTAGGCAGCATATATATGGGTCTTGTTTTTGTATCCATTCAGCTAGTCTGTGTCTTTTGGTTGGAGCATTTAATCCATTCACGTTTAACGTAATTATTGATATGTATGTTCCTATTCCCATTTTCTTAATTGTTTTGGGTTTGTTATTGTAGGTCTTTTCCTTCTCTTGTGTTTCCTGCCTAGAGAAGTTCCTTTAGCATTTGTTGTAAAGCTGGTTTAGTGGTGCTGAATTCTCTTAACTTTTGCTTGTCTGTAAAGGTTTTAATTTCTCCGTCGAATCTGAATGAGATCCTTGCTGGGTAGAGTAATATTGGTTGTAGGTTCTTCCCTTTCATGACTTTAAATATGTCCTGCCACTCCCTTCTGGCTTGCAGAGTTTGTGCTGAAAGATCAGCTGTTAACCTTATGGGGATTCCCTTTTATGTTATTTGTTGTTTTTCCCTTGCTGCTTTTAGTATTTTTTCTTTGTGTTTTATTTTTGATAGTTTGATTAATATGTGTCTTGGTGTGTTTCTCCTTGGATTTATCCTGTATGGGACTCTCTATGCTTCCTGGACTTGATTAACTATTTCCTTTCCCATATTAGGGATGTTTTCAACTATAATCTCTTCAAATATTTTCTCAGTCCCTTTCTTTTTCTCTTCTTCTTCTGGGACCCCTATAATTCAAATGTTGGTGCGTTTAATATTGTCCCCTCTGTCCCAGACTCAGAGGTCTCTGAGACTGTCCTCAATTCTTTTCATTCTTTTTTCTTTATTCTGCCCTGCAGTAGTTATTTCCAGTATTTTATCTTCCAGGTCACTTATCCGTTCTTCTGCCTCAGTTATTCTGCTATTGATTCCTTCCAGAGAATTTTTAATTTCATTTATTGTGTTGTTCATCATTTTTCTTTTCCTTTTTAGTACTTCTAGGTCCTTGTTAAACGTTTCTTGTATTTTCTCCATTCTATTTCCAAGATTTTGGATCATCTTTACTATCATTGCTCTGAATTCTTTTTCAGGTAGACTGCCTATTTCCTCTTTATTTGTTTGGTCTGATGGGTTTTTACCTTGCTCCTTCATCTGCTGTGTGTTTCTCTGTCTTCTCATTTTTCTTAACTTACTGTGTTTGGGGTCTCCTTTTCACAGGCTGCAGGTTCGTAGTTCCCGTTGTTTTTAGTGTCTGCCCCCAGTGGGTAAGGTTGGTTCAGTGGGTTGTGCAGGCTTCCTGGTGGAGGGGACTAGTGCCTGTGTCCTGGTGGATGAGGCTGGATCTTGTCTTTCTGGTGGGCAGGACTGCGTCCGGTGGTGTGTTTTGGGGTGTCTGTGACCTTCTTATGATTTTTGGCAGCCTCTCTGCTAATGGGTGGGTTTTGTTCCTGTCTTGCTAGTTGTTTGGCATAGGACGTCCAGCACTGTAGCTTGCTGGTCATTGAGTGGAGCTGGGTCTTAGCGTTGAGATGGAGATCTCTGGGAGAGCTTTCACCATTTGATATTACATGGAGCCGGGAGGTCTTTGGTAGATCAATGTCCTAAGCTTGGATCTTCTACCTCAGAGGCAGAGGCCTGACATCCGGCCAGAGCACCAAGACCCTGTCAGCCACATGGCTCAGAAGAAAAGGGAGGAAAAAAGAAAGAAATAAAATAAAATAAAGTTATTAAAATAAAAAATAATTATTAAAAATTTAAAAGTAATTTAAAAAAAGAAAAAAAAAAAAGAAAGAAAGAAAGAAGAGAGCAACCAAACCAGAAAACAAATCCACCAATGTTAACAAGCACTAAAAACTATACTAAAGAACAAAAAAACAAAAAACCCGGACAGACAGAACCCTACGGTAAATGGTAAAAGCAAAGCTATACAGACAAAATCACACAAAGAAGCATATACATACATGCTTGCAAAAAGAGAAAAAGAAAAAATATATATATCTATATATAAAAACAAAAAAGGAAGAGAGCAACCAAATCAATAAACAAATCTGCCAATGATAATAAACTCTAAATACTAAACAAAGATAAACATAAAACCAGAAACAAATTAGATGTAGAAAGCAAACCCCAAGTCTACAGTTGCTCCCAAAGTCCATCGCCTCAATTTTGGGATGATTGGTTGTCTATTCAGGTATTCCACAGATGCAGGGTTCATCAGGTTCATTGTGGAGATTTAATCCGCTGCTTCTGAGGCTGCTGGGAGAGATTTCCCTTTCTCTTCTTTGTTCGCACAGCTCCCAAGGTTCAGCTTTGGATTTGGACCCGCCTCTGCGTATAGGTCACCCGAGGGCGTCTGTTCTTCGCCCAGAAAGGACGGGGTTAAAGGAACAGCTGATTAGGGAGCTCAGGCTCACTCAGGCCAAGGGGGGAGGGAGGGGTACAGAGGGGCGAGCCTGCAGCGGCAGAGGCCGGCATGACATTGCAAACAGCCTGAGGCGCGCCCTGTATTCTGCTGGGGAAGTTGTGCCTGGATCATGGGACCCTGGCAGTGGCGGGCTGCACAGGCTCCCGGGAGGGGAGGTGTGGATAGTGACCTGTGCTTGCACACAGGCTTCTTGGTGGCTGCAGCAGCAGCCTTAGCATCTCATGCCCGTCTTTGGGGTCCGCGCTGATAGCCGCGGCTCGCGCCCATCTCTGGAGCTGGTTTAGACAGTGCTCTGAATCCCCTCTCCTCGCGCACCCTGAAACAATGGTCTCTTGCCTCTTAGGTGGGTCCAGACTTTTTCCTGGACACCCTCCTGGCTAGCTGTGGCCCACTAGCCCCCTTCAGGCTGTGTTCATGCAGCCAACCCCAGTCCTCTCCCTGGGATCTGACCTCCGAAGCCGGAGCCTCAGCTCCCAGCCCCGGTCTGCCCTGGCGGGGGAGCAGACGAGACTCTCGGGCTGGTGAGTGCTGGTCGGCACCGATCCTCTGTGCGGGAATCTCTCCGCTTTGCCCTCCGCACCCCTGTTGGTGCACTCTCCTCCGTGGCTCTGAAGCTTCACCCCCTGCCCCCCCCCCGTCTCCGCCAGTGAAGGGGCTTCCTAGTGTCTGGAAACTTTTCCTCCTTCACAGCTCCCTCCCACTGGTGCAGGTCCCGTCCCTATTCTTTTGTCTGTGTTTTTTCTTTTTTCTTTTGCCCTGCCCAGGTACGTGGGGAGTTTCTTGCCTTTTGGGAAGTCTGAGGTCTTCTGCCAGCGTTCAGTAGGTGTTCTGTAGGAGTTGTTCCACTCCACTGTATTTCTGATGTATTTGTGGGGAGGAAGGTGATCTCCACATCTTACTCTTCCGCCATCTTGAAGGTCTCTGGGAATGTCCCATTGAAACAAAACATTATGCTAAATTTCTGCTTCCAGTTCTATATAATTCTTTATTTTTACATATTGAAAGGAACTTTGAAGTAATATTTTGTTTGTTCCAGAAAAACGTGTCGCATTACTTTATAATTTTTTTTAAAAATCTGATACTTTTAAAAAATAGTTTGAAATCAAAATTTTGACTCATTAAGAGAAAGCCAATCAGTCAATCTGTGCAGTAATTGTGTAACAGTTGTGCATAGCTATTTGGTAAAACAAATTTTAACAAGGAGTTTATTTTTAAAGTAACATACAGAAACCAAATTTGATTTCAAAAATAAAAGCCAGGATTAACGTTGTCTAGCTTTAAACATAAAGCAGTTGACTAGCATTTTGAAACTTCATTTGGTCAATTAAGTATACAAAGCAAATTAACCAAAACATACATTATGCATATGGAGAAAATATAAGTAAATAATAAGGAAACATGCTCAATATGAGTCTTTAAAAATTGAAAACACAAAGTAATTTTGAGATTCGTGACAGCCTTGGGGTTCATATTACTTGACCGTGATAAATTTAGAAGATTATACAGAGTTTGGCTTGTTCTTCTTGTATGCAGACAGTATTTCTTCTCCCTTTAACCCTTTCAAAGAGGATTTAAATTTTGATCATTTTGAATCCATTTACTAACTTGATAAGCATTTTGATGCTTATTGTCTATATTTAACTTCCACTTCCCCTTTTAAAAGCGTTAAGTGGTGGGTTTAAATCATGTCAACATTTCTGACGTATTTAGAATTGCATGGGTTGGAAAACATGAACTTTTCAAAGAAATGACTTTTCCTTGAGTCCAGCCATTTGCTTTCTTTAATAAGATTAGTTCAGATACTGCATTTCATCATCAATTCCATCATCTGAAAAAAATTCTGCCATCTTAAAAGTTTTGACATTTTCATTTTCTATTCTATTTCTGTTCCATGACACATAATTCAGGCATTTGACTGAGTTTAAATCAGTGGACTGGTTGGAAGCCTAAAAATTGCCTTGCACAGAAGAGTTTTGAATGAATTGGGAGATTTCTTTACATTTGGGAGCTTTTTATTTCTTTCCTTTCATTTTTTAATTTGAAATCTCTTCTGTGATGTAATTACATGATGATACCTTAGGTTAGGTTACTCGTAATGGACGTTGATCCAAAATCTCAATTTGTCCTAACGATGTTAGGACATTGGCATGCCATGTCTTTGGTTACTGATTCAGCGAGCAAACAAATATAGCTAAAGTCACTTAGTGACTTGTTTCTAATTCAAATCACACACATATTGATCTGTAGAACGGATCTGATCTGGATTTGTCTAGCTCGTGTGAAATCACACACCACTTCATGTTGTCCTTGTGTCTGACTATGCAAATGTGCTTGCCGATTTGCAATTTGTTTCTTTCTTAGGGTCAAAACCCCAAGTTTTGCTCTGTCCAGGCATCTCTTAGTAAAGCCACAGATAAAGCCAAGAACTGTACAGGTAGTTTACATATCTTTTCAGGCCACTTGGTATGTTCTAGACTCTTTGTTCGATAGCCTGAAAATAGAGGCAGGCAAAGCAGACCTGTTCTCTCTCCTTATAGAATCTGTGGTCACACTTGAAGGTTGTCGTGTAGAATTTCATTAAGGAAATCTGTGATTAGAAATAACAAGGACATGTTTAGACTAACTAAATTTCTAAACAGATCTATACCTATACAGTGCTTAGAATAGTACGTGGAACTTAGCAAGTACTCGATAACATTTACATGCTAATATCATTATTATTTTTATTACTTATTTTTCCAGTTCACCCAAATAATCCTCTAGTCATAGGCAGAACATAATACTTGTAGATATGTATAAGTAAAATGAGATTTGGTTCTTTTAACATGAAATCAGACCAATTTTGTGCTGCAAATTTAAAAGAGCCCAAATTTTTCCTGTGATGTGGAGACTAGGAGTCATTTCCTTTATTTTTATATCCAAGTTTTCATTGTTTTAATTGGCACCCTACCAAACTGATAGATGCCTCTAGTTGTGTGTGTCAGCGTAGTTGCCGAGAACATTACAGATGCAGTAATTACAAGGGACCATTTTCCCATTATTTTCTTCCCAAAGCATTTCCTATGCTGGAAATGCTATGAAAAGTTTAGACTATAGTAAAAATACTATTTTTAAAAAAAACAAGCTTTTATTTTCTTAAAATAAAATATGTTCATCATAGAAAAAACAAGTAAGCAAAAAGAAACAGTGAAAATCACTCAAATCCAACATGCAGAGAGAACTACTGTTATAGTTTATGCATATTTCTTTCCAGTTCTTTCTCTGTACATAGAAATACATTTTAAAATGGCATCATTGTGTAATATCCTATTTTGTAATTGCTTTCCATGTCTTTATTTCACGTCATTAAATATCTTTCCATTGTCATTATTCTTTTACAGTGTTATTTGTATTGGTTATGCCTTATTTAACCATTTAACTTTTATTTTTTAACTTTTACCTTTTCTTTTTTTTCTATTATAAATTATTCATTGGATGAGCAACTGAGTTACCATTGATGAGGGTTTTTTAAATGTTAAAATAGCTAAATTGTATAAAATGTGGAGAGAGTGCCTTGACACTGAAGTAAAGTAGCTGGCAAGATAAGATGATTGCATATGAGGTCCTCATATGCTTCTATAACCTTCCTTACAAAGGGTCCGAGAGGCCACTGGCTCAGGCAGCAACTTCAGGAAGCACTGGGGAAGTGGTGCTCCGTAATTAGAGAAGATCAGTAACCCCAAAATGGACTGCGATTTAGGAGAGTAAGTTGAAATCAACTCTATGCTGATATCAGGGGACCGTTCTGTCACCTGTTTGTCCCTATGACAAATTCAAACCAATTCAAAACAAATTTTCCCTTCACAGGTAGATTTCCTTTTTAAATTCTTTTAAGTTTAACCTTTTAGGTTGCTTAAACTGTTGTTCCGTGATTTAAGTGTGCTTGTCAATCCATCCTTCCTGCCAGGAATGCCATCTCCAACCACACTGAAGAAGTCGGAGAAGTCTGGTTTCAGCAGCCCCTCCCCTTCGCAGACCTCCTCCCTGGGAACGGCGTTCACACAGCATCACCGACCTGTCATTACAGGACCCAGAGGTGAGCTGCTCCACAGGCACCCTTGATTGTGCTCAGATCATGAGCTTGGGACCAGAGTAGCAAAATGAGAGACATGGGACCAGAGTAGCAAAATGAGAGACAATGAGGGCTCCCCCAGAGTGGTCCTAAAGGCAGCAAGTGTTCCAATTTCTTATCCTCGGGGGCTGCTTTGGAATTGTAGGGATCCAAGAGATTTGGCATCAAACCCTGATCCTTACCTGTTTCTTTGCTGGTGGGATGTTGAAAAGAGGTGGGAGGTAATTTGAATTAAACCAAAATCAAATCTGTCCTACAAATTGTACGAGGGGCACACGCACGCACATGTGTGTGTATTTGTGTGCGTGTGTTAGGTAGTTTATTTTTGTGTAGTCGATTACCTCTTTTCAAGCAATAGCTTATTTTCATTCTCTCACCCCTGCTGATTCCCTTTCCTTGAAACCCGATTTCAATATGTGGCATTTTGCGTTGAGGTTGTCTGCAATCACTGTGTTGACGAGCCATCTTCATTCCCTCCTTTTGAAGTGGTAGATAGTTTGTCTGGTTTTCATTGCAATGTTTTCATTATTTTTGTCTCATGTGCTTTTAAGTTTATTATTAAAATGTGTCCACAAGAAATATGATTTGTATTTCACATTAAAGACAAGCTTTAAACCTCAAGAGAATGTCAGCAAATCACTTAACTTGATCTTATTGCAAGATGAAAATATTTATTAGTTTGTTTATGAAACTCCCACAGTAGGAGTACGAAAAATTGTAACCACGTTTGCTTTCTCCCATCAGATTTTCGTTTAGGTAGGTTTGTGATCTACCAGCTGGTATCATAAAACATCCTAGAAAGTTATGGTCTCTTGTCTACTTTGACGTACGCCTGGGGAAACTGATGTTTCTTGCATTAATCTCAATGTGAGTGCCACAAATCTGAATCCCTTTATGAATACTCTGTGTGCATCTCAGGGAAATATGGCAGTTGAGAGGGCTGGCCAATGCACACGTGCAGAAAGCACACTGAAGAAAATAAGTATTCTGACTATTGTGTGAAGCAGTTTCTCTGTCCACCATTATGGGTGCTCACTTGCCCCATCTTTGAACATCTTGTGATCATTGACGGAACTTTCTCAAGATCCCTAATTATTTCACTTGTGTGTGAGAGTGTGTGTGGTACAATCAGAGAAGCTATATATGTATTTTTTCCTAATTTGAAAACCTTGCATCTGAATGGGATTATGTGGTCCCAGAATGAGTCTCTTTAAATGGGGCAGTATGATATTTTCCTCGTTGTCAACGTTCCTTAAGCATTGAAACTGTGGTGCGAAGTAAGAAATACAAAGCCCTTTTAGTCAGAAGATTTTTGGTCTCAGGGAGATAAGGCATGTGACGTTTCTCATCTTTATTATGGTCAGGTTAACATTCTAAATGCTAAATTAATGTTAAAAGCAGACAGTTCTGTAGGGCCTCAGAGGAGGGAACTATGGAGGTTCCTTCATCCATTAAACAAGGATTTAATGAGTACCTGTCACTATACAGACACTGGGAAATCAGTGGTTTCTGTCCTCATAGAGCATATCATCTAGTGCAGGAAAATAAGCATTTAGAAGATGATGTGGAATGCACTGTTACTTATCACTTTATATCAAATAAAGAGACTTCAAAGTGTACATAACATTGAAGTCAAATCTTAAAAGTTGCTTACATGAATGGAGGGCATTCCAAGCAAAGAAAAGACTCATGGGTGCAGCAGGGCGATAAGGATTGGGAAGCAGCAATGTCAGCAATCAGGTTAGTTGGTTAAGCTGCCTCTTTCCCTTTCCACTTACCTTCTGAATTTTTTAATATCCTCATCAATAAAATGGGAACAATACTACTGCTGAATGAATTTTTTCTCCCAACCTCATCTTCTTATACAGAAACTACAATAAAACAATATTTGTAGAGACTCTTTGAGGAGCATAAAGCAATGTGCATACGTTATCATTTATTCAATAAATACTGAATGCCTTCTGTGTGTCTTGCCTTAAAACCATAGTTCTAGAAATTACTGAAATGATTCTAGCAGTTACTGTGGGTGCCATGATTGGGTGCTTTCTTCATGCTAAACAATCACATTTGCTAAAATGACCCACACTGGGTTGAACCAGAGGGGACCTTCTTAGCCTACAGGACAGTGAGTTTTGATCTATTCATACTCATGAAATTGTTTATGTGGAAAAGAGAAAGATGCTCAATTTAAGAATTATGGAATTCCAAAGATTCTTTTTTTCCCACCAGAATTCAAGATGGTTCCCAGCATCCTCAGTTCTCCTTTCTGGGAAATCTACTCAGGTACCCATTCTTATTGCATCCTGCCCCACTTAGTGGTCTGGTGAAGGGAAGTGGGGTAGTTGAGATGAAATACTTCAGCAGGATCTTTGTGGTCAGCATCACAGAATTGAGATAGACTAACATAAGACACTCTTGGGCTAAGACCTTTTTAAAGGTTGGTATTCAGGTGCTTATTATTTAAGACATACTTGCTACAGGTATCGTAATCCCGGTTATTCTTCTCTGAACTAGTTGGAAAGCTAATGCTTGGAATGACATCACATCTGGGAGCAAGAGTTGATATTTTAGGAAGATGAGGCCGGATTTAAAGGAGGAGAGTCTGACCGAGGGAGCCAGTGTGGAATAAATGAGACATTGGACATAAAGGAGAATTCAACCGCACATGTTCTTTTTATTGTAAGGAGTTACCACAGTCTGAAGTGATAAATCATTCGAAAATCCAGACAGATGATCCAGCTTCAAAAGGAAGAAGAGAAAGGTGTGTCCTTTATCAGGATCCTGGGGCACTGGAGAGGCTGTTTACTACACTCTTGTTCAGAGTTACGTGGAATAGTCACCTCTGGATAGCACCTAGATTGCAAGACTTCTGCTGCCTTCCTTAAAATTTCTCAGGGGACTACCTTGACTAGACAAACACCAGTTAGTAAGCAGTAGCTTTGTAACGTACCTCAGTGCCCAGGCCAACGGTGGTATTTTAACAGAGCTACAGAAAAGCAAGGTCTCCTCACTGAAAAAACAATGACCCCATTTTTCACTGCAAAAATTATCTATGTTTGGAAATTTAGTGGCCACCTTTTAAAAAGGAAACCTCTCTTTGATGATTGTAAAGCTGAGGCAGGAAAATAGAGCCTTGAAGGGAGTGGGTAAGTGCAAAAACTCGGGGGGTCAAATGGACTGGTATTTGAATCCTGTCTCTACCACTTTCACCAACTGTGAGAACCTAGCACATCACTTTCTTTCTTGGAGCCATGGGCTCCTCATCTATAAATTGAAGATCCTAATCTCAACCTCAAGAGGATTGTATTATCGAAGGAGTAGATGAAATCATGTATTTGCAGTCAATAGCACAGTGCCTGGAAGTAGAGTATGTACTCAGGTCATACAAACAATTAAATCACCCGTTTTCATCCAGGGTTTGAAAATCTCATGCTGTCCTCCTGCCTTTGCCTGTCCACATATTGCCCATCCTAAGACCAGCTCGGGTACCACCTTCCACCTTCCACCTGCTCAGCTCCACCCAGGCCGCCATCATCTCACACTCCGCAGACTCCGGGAGACTTCCACGCCTGCACATTCCCTCCACCGACATGGTCTTGCTTTGTTAGTTAGTGTACATGTCTTGTCCCTCCTCTAGAGCAAAACCTCTGAGAGGAAGGATCTCTAATGTGTGCTTTTTGGTATCTTCATTGTGTCTCATACACAATGCTCAAATATGCTCAAATATTGCTTAAATGAATAAAAAGTACTCAAGTTGCACATAAAGGTACACAAGAGACATTCATCCCCTCCCTGACACTGGCAGATTGTCATTGCTTCAGAAGAACAAAGGGTGACAAAGGATAATAGTTTATATAGTACTTCTTTATGAGGAATGTTAAAGATGAGGAAGAACGATGGCCTTTCATCCAAAGAAAACTTTTGCAAGATTATGAAGTAAGCCTTTGCTATTAAAAGCTATGTTTTTTCTTAGTTTATGCAATTCTAATCACTTTCCTATTTACCTTGTGAAGGTAGAGACATGTGGTTTCTTAAAATGAATCCCTTCTCTGATATTGGCTTTCTTTATGGCTTTGATAAATCATTTAACCTTGTGGCCTCAGTTTGGCCATCTGTATCATGGGGGTAATACTTTGCCACCTATGTAGTTAAAATTAGGTGAAGGGGTTAAAAATTATGGAATGTCCTAGGGAGTGGGGAAGAGATTAAGTTTCAGTAAGGGCATTTGTACGTTGTTATACGTTATTACAATTATTGTGCACTTCAAGCTGAACGATTGGGCTTTCAAAGACTTTCTTTTACCAGTACTTAAAATTTCAACCATAATAAAGTATTTAATCATGACAATTTATCTTATTCATGATAATGGAGAAAATAATCCTTTTTCTTCCTTTTGCCTTTTTAAGAGTTGTAGGTTTGCCTGATGATTTAAAAGAGCCTAACTCTTTTTGATAATTATTTGGAGTACTCATCAGAGATATTTTCGAACTTCTTGAAAGTTTGTCTTCTTGAAACTTACGTTTCTGCCTAAAGTCTCTGCTATTTTCAAAACCAAGATAATGAATGATACTTAATTTAAATGCTCAGCACTAGGTAAGGCAACTCTGTGCTTTCGGGATTGAGAAGCAGGGAGGGGCCTGCACTATACACGTTGTGAGGCAGAGGCTGAGAGTAATCGCAAATAAGCACTGATTGAGCTTCATCTAGAGCCATAGAATTTCAGAATAGTGCTCTGAGAATCTTCTGGTTTAATCCTTTCCCTGTATCCACTAAGTATGTGTTTGGCTGTAAGTAACTGAAAGTCGGACTAAGCAGGTTGTATTTTTCTCATATAGAAACAAATACATGATTCAGGACCGTCATGGTGTCACCAAAGCACCATCAAGGATTGAGATTTCTTCTTTTACCCATGCTTTAATGGGTCGTTTTCATCCTCATGCTGTGACCTCATGGTCACAGCATAGCCACTACCCTCTTTCCATGCATCTGCATTCCAAGCAGAAAGAAGGGAACCGACAAGGGCAAAAAGTGCCTGCCAGCTCATTCTGCCACCTTTTATAGAATCTTACACAGCATGATCAGAACTATGCCACACAATCACCTCTAGCTGCAAGGGAGGCTGGAAAATCTAGGTTTTTTTAGCTGAGCATATTGCTGCTCTGTATAAAATTGGGGCTTTATAAGTAGGTAAACAGGGGAGAAATATGCTGGCTAGCAATCAGCAGCGTAGTTCCCATTACTCACAGAAATGTGAAATCTGAGCTGGCCAGAGCCAAGACTAGAAATCTAGTCTCCAGTGCTGTACCTTTTTTCACCATATCAGCAGTTTCTACCTTTTTCTCTACCACTGGGAGAAATCAACTGCATTTATTTAAACAATTAGTTTGTTTTCACAATTTTTATTAGTCAAAAACATGACATAGCCATTTAGATCTTTCGATAAGCATGACATAACCCGTGTTATCACACTGAGTTTTTTTTTTAATAACAGCCATAAACAGATCACTTGACATTTTTTATGAGCCCCTGAATCCTTGCTACTGGTAAACGCAGGGTTTCTGGTAGGTGCGAGTCACTTCAAAGACAACTTTTGAGGTCAGTTTGGCTTTTTTTTTTTTTAAATATTGAAATTAGCTTGCAGACTCTCATTACTGTCTGGGGACCCGTTCATTCTTCTGCAAGTATTTATCAAGCACTTACAGTGTACAAGGTGCTCTGCTACTTGCTGAATAGAGTGAAAAAGAGAAGCTTGGATTCTGGCCTCAGCATGCTTACTTCCTGGTGGAGGGCAGACAAGAAAGCCAGCCGATGTATTATTGTGATGGGGTCTCCCGGGTGCTGTCAGGGTCGGGGGCAACCTGATAGAGAACTACCATGGCATTCGGCACTGGGCGAGTCCACACAAGTGTGATTTACCCCTGTTCTCAAACAGAGTACCTGCTAGTTGTAAGCGTGCAAAGCAACAGCAGTCATGCTTTAACTAAGTACTGAGGAATCCAGACATACAAAATGTGAGCAAAAGGCTAAAGCCCCACTTCTTTATGGGTCAAAACATATATATATACACACATACACGTGAAGGGAGTTTAGAAATCAAATTGCCCTGATTCTGAAAACATGCACGAGATGTATTAAAACAATAGCCATATAAACCAAAGATTTATTGTGCAGCTTTCAAAGAATCCTGCCAGTTTCTGTTCAGACGTTTACATGCTCTATAAACCTCTCTAAGTCCATGATCCTCGTGGCCCAAACAGGGATCCTGCTCTTAGTGATGAAACATCTGAGGGTCTGAAGTTAACATCTCCCCGTTTGGCCAAGAAAAATA
The DNA here is from genome assembly GCF_028021215.1 of Eschrichtius robustus. Taxonomy (NCBI): domain Eukaryota; kingdom Metazoa; phylum Chordata; class Mammalia; order Artiodactyla; family Eschrichtiidae; genus Eschrichtius; species Eschrichtius robustus. The sequence goes on from NC_090826.1 coordinate 52,691,518, forward strand.
TACTGCAGAGAATTATGAGAATTAAGATAACTTTCCAGGAAGTTCAGGTCACCAGGAAAGGTTGGAAGAGCGGAGACTCATAGACAATAATAGAGGAGGAAGGAAGGAGAGTTACAATAGGAAGGCAGCAGTTATCACTAGATGGCAGGGCCCATTGGAACAGGGACCATTCTTTATTCTTCCTCCCGATATCCTGTATCCCTCAGCCTTGTGCCTGGCATCAGGAAAGCACTCAATAAATATTTGTTGAATAAATGAATGAGCACATGGATTTGATTGAAGGCAAACAGAAAGTTTGGGAATAATAGGGAGTTCTTTCCATCCCCCATGTGTGATAATAATACAATATTCAAGTGCGTGTGTTTGGCAACATTTAGGGAGATGCATAGCACGGTGAATGAATGCTCGATATACACTTGCCTGGTTTTAGTTAAGAACTTCTACTTTCATGGGCATTAAGAGAAGTGCTGAGCTCAAAATGATTTGATCCCCTTTTTATGGAATATTTTCTATGGTATTATAAATATGTCTGCCCAAACTAAGGATCCTGAAGAAGGAATAGTCCCTGGCTCCTCGTCACTCTCATAACCATGGCACCCTTCCTTGACATAGGCCCTCTACCTAAGCGGTAGTTTCGTTCAGCATTCTCGTATCATATTGGCAAACTTCTTTGCCTCTTAGGAAAACTTCTTAACTTAGTTGTAGAACGCGCTGGTGTTCCTTTCAGTGGAGCTGAATCTAATTTGTCTCTCCTGGTTTAGTGCAATTGAATCATCTCAGGAAAATGAGAAGCAATTAAGTACCTGTTGCTAACAAGGCGCTGAAATAATCTGCCACCAGATGCAAGGTGTTTATTTATTACTGGAGTATGTCATTTGAGAAGACATTACATTGTCTTTCTAACAATCAGAATTGACTTCCAGATGCAGGCATCACAGACCTAACAAGTACCACCTTTGAGGAGCACTAAAAAGAGAGTAAGAGGGCTTGTGAACACCGGGCAAGGTTAGCTCAAGTGCCGGTGCCCAGCCTAATGGGAAACGTTGTCGATGGGCTTTGAAGGAACTGAATGGTAAAGAGGAGAAGCAGCTTTTTAGCAAAGGCCCTTTACGTCCCAGTTCAGGAAATTATTAAATTCACTAGCCAGATACTTACAACCAACTATTACTGCCCAGCCAAAGGAAAAAACAGTGCCAGCAAATGTTTTAAAACTACCACTAAACAAAAGTCAGGAAGCATGTAATTAAAACTGTACCTTTATTGTATTGTAAAGCGTTTCACTGTGACATGGAAAATATTTAAAGGAGAAGGCTGTTTAGCTAATTTGTCTGCAAGTGAACTGGTATCCTAAATGAACTGTAAGGCCACCCACCGAGCAAGCCTCATAAAGGGCCGTGGCTGCTCAGCTTGGTTTTGTGTAACCGTTCAATAATTACTAGATAAATGCATAACTAAAAGCTCTATTACACTAATAATTTGTACTGAGGTAGATGTGTGGGACACCCTGCTGGGTTAATTTGTCATCCCCGCAGCAAACTTCTAAAGAGAGCTCTTCTGCAGTGGAATCTGTTAATATGTGGTCCCAAGGAGGACAGGTTAGAGCAGTAAGACCAATTGGCTCCTTAATCTCTTCAAGAGGCAAAATGCCTCCCGGGTGAGCACCGGAGAGAATAGGGTGATGGGTGATTAACCACGTGGACCCAGATTTAAACTCATCTGGACAAAAGAAGCTGCTCTCCATCTCTCCATCTCTCCCTCCCTCTCTTCCACTCCCCTACCCGCCCCCCCAACCATAAATCCACACATGCAGCCACAGTGAAGGCGCGGGTTCTGAGCAAGGTTTCTTGGAAATTATGTCACTGATAAGACTTCTGGGTATCACTTATACTATAAATCACATAATCAGATAAATCCCAAGCAGGTCGTTCTGGTTTAGCTTAATATAATGTTGATTCCATGTTTAGATTCATTCTTTATTTTTCTTTTTTTCAGAGTAGGATAAAAAGTCAATATTGGACTTGTATCTCTATATGAAATGTTTTCTTCTGTCTCACACACACACACACACACACACACACACACACACACACTTGCTGTTTTAAATATGAAGCTCACATTTAAGCTTCAGCACAGGGTTTTCAACCTCACCGATTGACAGAACCATAAATCATGTTAAAGTTAAGTGAATTACTGTAGCATGGAACTGTAGCTTTAACAATGTTTATGTAGTATCAGCTTATCATCCATGTAGGCAAAGGGGGGTGAGCACTGATATTCGAAATGGGAATGTACAGTCCTGTTAATGTGGCTGCAGGATCACGGAGAGTTACCCATTTCATGCCGCATCCTTTGTATTGTTGAAACTAGTGTATTTAACCTCTCACGTGTATGGAATGTTTTTTTAAAATGTATATTTCCACAGTAAATTTACATTTGCCATTTCTTAGTATTAAATGGCAGTTGCTTCCCCCAACCCCAAACAATTCGTTCTTCTTATGCACAAAACACATGTGAGGAACATCAGAGTTGCCAGGTTGTATTACGGTAATAAGGGACCTATGAGGCAAATATCATGAAAGGAAATAAGCCATTTGACCTCTGAAAAATAATTCAAATGGGAGCAGCAGAGTGCAGTGAAAAGAGCATGGGCTGTAGAGTCAGCCAGAATAGAATGCAAATCCTGGCCGACCACTTGGGATCTGCATAAGCTTGTGCCAGTCACCCATCCTCTGCTGGTCTCTTAATTTCCCACCTGTACAGAACTTTAAGGTGTTAATAGGAGGAGGAAGTGAAATGACATATGGAAAGGGCCACATATGTTATTAGTATGTTACTAAATGTTAACTATCTCAGGGACTTCCCTGGTGGCACAGTGGTTAAGAATCCGCCTGCCAATGCAGGGGACACGGGTTCAAGCCCTGGTCCGGGAAGATCCCACATGCCGTGGAGCAACTAAGCCCGTGCGCCACAACTACTGAGCCCCTGTGCCACAACTACAGAAGCCCACGCGCCTAGAGCCCATGCTCCGCAACAAGAGAAGCCACCCCGCGCGCCTGGAGCCCGTGCTCTGCAACAAGAGAAGCCACCGCGAGGAGAAGCCCATGCACCGCAACGAAGAGTAGCCCCTGCTCACTGCAACTTGAGAAAACAGCAACGAAGACCCAATGCAACCAAAAATAAATAAATAAATATATATATATTTTTAAAAATGTTAACTGTCTCAGGTTCCCCCCGTCCCCGTATCATTTTTTGCTGTCTTTCTGTGTAGTTGTCTTGAAAGGATTCTCACTTTCCTCGTTCCTCACTCCCCATCCCCAGTTCTCTCTTTTATTCTGCTCCTGTGGGTCCAGAAGGAGTGTGTGTTTCCCTTCACTAGGAGGAGCCTCATAGCCTAGAAGAGATGGGGCCTCAGGGAAGTGAGCCAGCCCGGTTACTCCATCCCATTATTCTTGTGTGGTTAGAAGAACGGGGGGGGGGGGGTCTCCCCAATCAGGCAGGTGAACCCCCTTCCATGATGATTAGCCCGTAGCCATGGTGAAGACTTTGCTTTGGCTTGTCTTCATTCAGGCATGGCTCTTGCTAAAGGGATAAGCACCGGGACTTCCCTGGCGGTCCAGTGGTTAGGACTTTGCCTTCCAACGCAAGGGGTGCCGGTTTGATCCCTGGTCAGGGAGCTAAGATCCCACATGCCTCGCGGCCAAAAAACCAAAAATCATAAAACAGAAGCAGTATTGTAACAAATTCAATAAAGACTTTAAAAATGGTCCACATCAAAAAAAGAATCTTTAAAAAAAAAAAAAAAGGGAGGTAAGCACCATTGTTATTTACAAGAGTCAATTCAGCAAATAATTTTTGAGAATGTATCATCTGCCAAGCACTGTGCTAGGCCCTAATGAACAAACCAGACAAGCCAGTCCTGCCCCTGCAACCTAGTAGAACAGAAGGACAAATAATTATTACTTGGATGAGATTCATGAGAGGGGAATTAAAGAAAGGGATAATATAGCACAGGTATTTTAAAGTAATTGTGGGGATTTGGATTTATTTGTGTCAGGTTGTATGGGTCCCTTCTATTGGCATACAGTACAGATTTAGAAAACCTTGGTATTGCTGAGGGATATCTCTAGATCTTCCTGAAACCTCAAATTCCTGAATACTGTAATAAGAGTTGTTGAATTGTTGCATACCCAGTAATGAACAGAAGACATGTTAATAAGCACCCTTTCAAGTGAAATATTCGTACAAGTGAAAGAACCCAGCCAGATTGCTTAATCACCCCTCCAGTCTCCCCAAAAGAAAATAATGGCTTGGTTCATGTAATCGAAAAGTCAGAGGGTTTGCAGCTTCAGGTAGAGCTGGATCCAGATGCTCAGACAATACCTTCAGAAATCTGTATCTTTATCTTTCTCAGCTCTGCTGTCCTCAGTGTGAACTTGATTCTTAGACTAAATCTCTTCAGATCATGGCACTGATGATATGAGCAGCTCCAGACTTAATCCCCACCAATGTAACAATCCCAAGGGAAAGAGAGCAGCTCTTCCACGAGAGATCTAGGGACAGTCCTACTCCCTAGAGTAGGATGCTTATGTCTCTGATTGGCCTGGTTTGGGTCATTTGCTCACTTTTAAAATAATCTTTATGTTTAAAAAATAATGGGGTGGGGGGAGCTGCCATGGTGGACAGCTGCCCCGCAGGGGGCACAGCATTGGTGGTCCTGGCCCCCAAGCTGGGCAGTGGCAGTGTCTGCTTTCAGAGCCCCCCTGGGGCTGCAGGTGAGGGCCCAGTAAGGTGCCAAGGGAAGGTCACGGTTAAGTATGACCTCGAGGAGCTACGGAAGCGCCTCAACCTGGAGGAGTGGATCCTGGAGCAGCTCCCTGGCCTCTACAACTACCAGGAAGGGGAGATCCTGGAGCTGGAGATTGCTGTGGATGAACTCCTGGATGTGGAGAGTGATGAGACCCAGCTGCCGGGGTCAAGGAGCTGCTGGTGGACTGTTACAAACCCACTGAGGCCTCCGTCTCTGGCCTGCTGGACAAGATCCAGGACATGCAGAAGCTGAGCACACCCCGGAAGAAAGGAAGGGTCCCCCACGCAAGTGAACAGTGGCTCCACAGGACAACCCCTGCCCCCCGACCTCATAGCAACAGCAATACTGGGGGGCCCTGCAGCCAGGCCTGGTGCCACGAGTGGGGCTCCCCGTGCCTCTGGCCCAGAGGTGTCTTCCTAGACATTAAAAAAAAAAAAAGATAACAGGGTTTCTCATTGGTGTGGCCTGGGTTACATGTGCACCCACAGAGCTGGGGGGAGGGTATAGTCTAGGCTAATGACAGACTGAGGTGGAGGGAAGGATAGTTACCCAAAGAAACATTAGAGCTCTGTTTCCAGAAGAAAGGGTGAAAGACTGCTGGGCAGCCAAAACTGAGAGCTGTCCAGTACAGGAGATAAGAGCAACGCTGTCCTGTGTGCTGGGCAGTGGGCTTGGCTCCCCAACCAGCCAAGTGACTTCGTGCTGCAGGTGGAGCTTGCAGAGCACAGGTCAAACCCCGGTCTTAGAAGAGTGACACTTAGTCCATGCCGGGGACCTCCAGGGCCATGAAAACAGTTGAGAACAGTTCAACTCTTGATTCCCAATTGTCTCAGGTTGCCACATGGCACTGCATGATCCTGATTACTTTTCGTATATCTGAATTTATCCTAAAAACACAACTCTAAGAATAATAAATAGCCCAGAATCAAGCACGCTGTCTGGCACACCATATATTCTCAACACATTCATTTTAAAGGTGTGAGCCCACTGTGTACTAGGCACCTAGAATTAGAAATAATTCTAATTTTTGGGAAAATCTCTTAAATTAGTGCTATTTTACCCAATTTACAGACAAGGAAATGCAGGTTTGAAAAAGTTACATAACTTTTCCTAGACTCGCACAGGGAGTGAATGATTTCAAACCCAAAATAGTTGAGCTCTAAAAACCATACAGACGTATAATTTCCATTTTGCAGCAGAGGAAACTAAGGTGCATAGGAGGCTGACACAGAGCTAGTTGATACCCAGCCTGGGGTAAAACTTTGGTACCCTGACGTCAAACGCTGGACCGATTCTTCTCCTACTTCCTCCCCTTGTGTGAAATCTACCAGCAGTAGGATAAATCCCTAAATCCTGCAGGGTGAATTCAGGAGGATACTTTGAAACCTGTGCTTTAGTAATCATGTTGCTCAGAAACAGGGGCTTGAACTGCAATGTATACCTGCCAGTTGGGGCGGGGGTAGTGGGGGGAAGGCCGTGAATCAATCATAGCTTTGTTTGTTGTGGGGTTTGTTTGTTTATCTGCTTGGTTTTGCCTTTTTTATTTTAAATGTCAGCCAGCAAAGACTCCCAAACAGTGCCGGTCCCAGGACTTGGTAGGCCTCGCATAGGCTAGAGAACCTCCACGGAGCTTACTTTTGAAATTCTCTTTTGCGGGACTGCCCTTCCAACAGGTTGTTTGAGAATTCATTCTCTGCCTGTTTCTGTTAACCTCTGTGATCATCCAATCTATGGTGGTGGTTTTTTCCTTAAATGTTTTTCTTTCATTCATCTCTTGACTCGCAGTATTGCTTGCATATTACATAGAAGCTCAAGTTCCCTTCATGGAACTGAAGTCTTGTCAACTTTGCGTAATAACCAGTCACTCTTCATATCTCCAATAATCACAGCTGTTCTGTGGCGTTTGAATGCATTGCACATTAGCCGTCATGGCGGCTTAGGGGATTCGTGCACAAATATGATCTATTCAGAGAAGAGGTCCTGTCAGGACCCAAAGGCTGGGGCTCTATCTCACAGAGCTTGAACTGGCACATTCCCTCAGGGTTTTTAAAACTCTAAATATCACAGCCTTCCCGAAGGCACAGGCTCCTAGAGACTGAGTCCAGATATACCCTAGAACCTAATATCCCAGAAACGTTTAAAAAATAATTTCTTTTAAAAACCACATACTCCCGGGACTTCCCTGGTGGCGCAGTGGTTAAGAATCCGCCCGCCAATGCTGGGGACACGGGTTCGAGCCCTGGTCCGGGAAGATCCCACGTGCCGCGGAGCAACTAAGCTCGTGCGCCACAACTACTGAGCCTGAGCTCTAGAGCCCGTGCGGCACAACTACTGAGCCTGCGCTCTAGAGCCCGCGAGCCACAACTACTGAAGCCCGTGCGCCTAGAGCCTGTGCTCTGCAACAAGAGAAGCCACCACAATAAGAAGCCCGCGCACCACAACGAAGAGTAGCCCCCACTCACCACAACTAGAGAAAGCCTGTGTGCAGCTACGAAGACCCAACGCAGCCAAAAATAAATAAATTAAAATAAATAAATTTTTTTAAAAACCCCACATACTCCCTTGTTTCATATTTTTTAGATTTCAGTGTTGTTACATATGGATCAATTGTATTGTTATTTGTAAATGTAATCCCAGAGACTGAATGTCATTGAAATTTAAAGCTAGATGAGCTTCAGCAACTGTTTAGCTCAAACTCCTCATTTTGCAGATGAAAGAACCAGAGGAGAGAGAAGTTGCCCACATTTAAAGCCAGGTAGGGACAGCAACAAAATTAAAACCCAAGTCTCTTTATCTAACTAGAAAATTTTCCTAAAAAGTACCCCAGAGCTTCTAAAAAACTTTTTAAGCAGTTAACATATATTGGCTCTCTGATAAGCAGCTCCCAATAACTAACACAGTGGGACATTTAAGGGCAATGGTAGAGATCCCCACTGTATGAGGCTATGATGAGGCCATGCTCAGAAGCTGATTAGGTCAGAAGTGTACCTAGGTAGCAGGGGTCTACATGGTAATGGGGGAGGTCAGGATGGACACTTAAGGATTATAGGTCTAAGTAAAAAATAGAGTCTAGAGGGAGATAGCCCCATAGTTCTAAGTTTCTAGGTTAAGTCTCAGAGTCTAAGATTTAAGCAAAGGTAGGGATTCAAGGTGTTATTTCATCCAAAAAGAGCCTTTACAGTCATTGTTGCTATGGAATCTATGACTTTTACATCAAGGTTGCTTCTGTTGCTTTGGTTTTGCATTTTGTTGTTGATGGAACTTTTTTCAAGACCCTCATGTCATATCCATATTGATAGCTCATACTCTTTTATCAGTATTTATGCACTCATTTGTCCAAGATACAGATAGGCGACAGGTGCCTCTTACTCCACTGTTCCCTTCCCCCTGTGTATTCTACGATTTGAACAGGTCCCTAGCACCTGGGAGCAAATTCCAATTTAGTCATTTCTCATCCCCATCCCCATCCTTACCTATAATAGTATTACAAGTAAAAGAAGCTGTTTATTGATGATCACTTAACCGTATGGTCAGGAGCTGCTCCATATGCCTTATATACATTGTCTCATTTAATCCTCAAAACAAATCTATGAGGTATAAGCCCCATTATACAGATGGCAAACTGAGAGAAGCTTGGAAACTTGAATCATAGCTGGCAAATGATAGAGCTAAAATTTAAATCCCCGTCTGTCTGACTCCAAAGTCCATGGTCCTTATATCACTCTACTTTTCTTCTCTTCTCTTTCCTTTCTTTTCTTTTTATTAAAGTATGGTTGATTTACAGTGTCCTGTTAGTTTCAGGTATCCAGCACAGTGGTTCAGTTATACATATATATATACACATATATATAAAAATTTATATACATAAATATATTCTTTTTCAGATTCTTTTCCCTTATAGGTTATTGCAGAATATTGAGTATAGTTCCCTGTGCTACACAGTAGGTCCTTGTTGGTTATCTACTACTTTTCTGACTCATATGTTTAATTTGACGTGATATACACATGGATGTGGGAAACCAGCACATACGCAAGGCATGTTAAATAATGGTGAAAGGGGACAATCAAAGAGTGACAGTGGATAGTTCGTGGAGATACAGATGGCAAGCAGGTTGCTTTGGAAGCCTTCAAAACAGGTTGAGGCTCCAGGAGAAAGGCCAGCTGGGACAAGGATGCAGTTTGGTAGGGAAGAGGTGGAAGGAACAGTGATTGTCTGGTGTACAACTCACAAGCAGAGTGTTGCAGGTGTTTGGAGAGGGAACAGGAATTATGTGGGTCTATACCAAGGGCCATCAAACTATGGCCCACCAGTCAAATCTAGCCCTCTTCCTGTTTTTTAAAATAAAATTTTATTGGAACATGGCTACACTGATTTGTTTATGTAATAGCTATGGCTGCTCCTGCGTTTAGTGGCAGAGTCAAGTAATTGCAGCGAAACCCATGAGGCCTGCAAAGCCTAAACTGTGTCCTCTATGGCCTTTACAGAAAGGCCAACCCCTGGTCTAGACTATAAACCAGGGCATTTGAGCAAGAAAGGTCTTTCAATAGCTAAAATTGATCTAAATTAAAATTTTAAAAGACCTTGGCCTGCCCGTCACCCCTCTCTCTTTTTTTTTTTTTTTTTTTTTTTTTTTTTGGTTAAAAACAGACCAAAAGATATTGGAATTTGATCTCTACTCTGAACCTCTACCTTAACTCAAATGGAATAGAATATATCAGTTATCTTGGAAATCTACTGTAACAGCAAGTCACTTTGTTTGGTAGCAATAATATAAAAATACTGGTGTTTTGCAAGTCATCATGTAATGTCATATATTTCTCTTATTTGACATACCCAGGTTCTTTTGCATGCCTCTCAGTGATGTTAAAGATGCGTACTATATGTTTTGAAAACCTTGGCTTGAGTCACAGGTTTGTTATTTAGAAAAGGTTCCACCTCCCAAAGGCTTGAAAACCATTGCCAATTTCTCGTTCCTTGTGTCTCTGTTAAAATAAATCCCATAACTCCAAACTTCTAGACTTTCATAAATGGCAGGTCTGACTCATGCATGATTTATAAATTATAGCCATGGACCATTAAGATAGATTTCTCAGCTTTAGGTAGGCTATCATGGTGTTATATATTGTGGTTTTGAATTTCTGAAGAAGCAAACTGCATAGTTGTTGACAACCCAAACAAAATTCAAGTTCCGTTTGTCCTTATAGAAGGCTTTTTTTTTTAAGCACAATTTTTTTCTTCCACTTTCTGCTCCTTTTAGAGCTCTGCCTTATTAAAATCTTTACTTTTAAATACGAGTAGTCAGGCGTTCTTAATGCCACCTTGTACTTTATGGAAATGGTTATTTTTGTCTAAACATCGTACCGCTGAAGACAGATGAGTAGCTTTTTCTTCTAATGGTGCTAACAGAGTGAAACAGTTTGGAATCTCACCTGTTGCCACTGACAGTGTCAATTAACAGTAAGACTGAAGTTTCACAAGTGCCAGGGTTTGGGAGTGGTCATTCATTCTGTGAGGGAAGAAGGCTGTGTGTAACGCTGTCTTAAGAGCACGCTGCACCTGAAGGAGGATTAGATTTTGTTTGCACTGCTCTCTTGACAGCTTATCTTTGGAGCCGCCTATAAAAGAGAGACTGGGATCTAAGGGCTGGTGCCGGAAAACAAAAACTAACATGAAAAGAATCCAAGTCTCTGTCCAGTCCGTGAGAGTCTGCAGTGGTTCGTGGACAAGAAATAAAGGAATTAAGGCAATGTCAGGGCTAAATAGAAGAGCATATTTCAACTGTGAAATCTTGGTTTGAGAAAAAATGCAGGGGGGTTATTAGAATTCTTGGAGGTTGAGTCTGGGCAAAACTGCTGGGAATGGTGAAGAGAGGTGACTTTCTTCTATCTCTTTTTCTTTCCTAAGACTTAAGAATGAAATATAAGATTCCAAACCTATCTGGCCATGCCTCCCTGGTATCATCTTCTTTGAGCTAGAAATGTGTCCACAAAGCTTCTTCCCTATAGTGGACTCTCAGACCAAGAATCGATTGTTGGATCATATAAGTCTCTCAACATACACAATAATACAGTAATGACCTTGACCTTCTCCTTCCCCAGTCTTAATCAATTCTGCCTTAAAAAAGGAAGAATTTTTTTAAGTTAAAAATATATATACTCAATCACATTGAATTTTAAACTTTTTCTCTTTCAAGCTAAAACCAGGAGAGTCCTTTAAATAATCGGGGCCACTGTGTGGGGTGGTGGGTGGGTGGTGTGCAAACAGGTAAACCAACCTGACTGACCTGCTTTCTTGTTTTTAAGTATCCAGTAAGATGATCATTTTGCAATAAATAACTGAGCCTACAGCTTTGGGAAATTCTGGGTCTCTGCTTCTTTAATTGTGGCTACTTTGTTCAGAATGTGTAGGCAGTGCCATTCCAGCCAAAGAAACCTGATCAAATTTCCTTCCTTCCCATCCTACTGGTGTTCTTTGTGAAAAACCCAAGCGGTTGTTTGAAACTAGTTTGGCCTCTGGTTAAAGTTTAAACTAGTAGTGAGATCCATCCAGAATGGAGTGTTTCTGACACTTTCTGCTGCTCCTGGCCTAGGGTACTAAGAGTATTAGACCCCAGAAGCAGCCAATTTTGTAGTGCCTTTTAATACACAAAATTGTATTAACATCAGCCTGGATACAGATGGATGCATTGCAATAAACTGTAACCACTTGAGAAAAGCCTTTATTGACTCTCAAGTAAATAATGCACATTTTAAAAGATCTAAATATGCATTTACATAATGTGCTATAATTTTTTATTGTGTCAACTACTCACACACACACATCCATAAGAGATGTTTTTCTCCGTCAAAAATTTGGACTCGTACCATTTTTTGTGCATTGCATTAGCACCGTGCCAGATTCACAATGGTATTTTCTCTTCTCTAAGGCCTGAGCTGACCATCTCAAAATACATTTAATGAATTTTGCTGATTGAATGATCTGTTGACTGATTTAACCCCAGTGACACTTTCTAAAATGATTTGCAACTACTTGGACAAAAACTTAGGCACACTAAAAACACCTAATCCAAGATAAAAGGTAGAAAACAAGAAGTAGGGAAGGAGGAAAACCAAATTTGACATGGCTGAAATCTTAAGTCTGAGCTTTAGAGCAATGGAAGAACCCAATGCAGTCTCATTGTTCAGGAAAAGAGTGCTGCTAGCAGGTTATCCAGAGAAATAGTGGGTATTTAATAATATTTAATAGTCCTTTGTGATGTCTGTAACACAACTGTTTTCTGTTTGAAGAAATTAAAGCTCAGGATCTTGAATGATTTATATCCAGTTCCACAGTGGACTAATGGCTGAACCAGAATGTCCAAGGCATGAGAAAGTAGGGGTTGTGAAGGATGACCCTTCGCAGTGCAGACTCAGCAGTTGTCTAATGTGAACCTACAGGCTAAATGATTTCCTGGTATTAATTAAGAATTAATTGATCCTTATAAATCAACCATTGTGGAATTAACTCCATATAGTACCATGTGTTCTTAGGTCTATGTTAAAATAAACTCTGTGACACAAGAAAAAGGTGAATAAATTGTTTTTAGTAAAATGTAATAAAGAAACAAAGGTCTACATTTAAGTTGTTAACGATTTTCTTTTACATATTTAACAACAGCAGCAACAACAAGAGGGCAAGGATGCTTATTAACAATTAAGGGAGGGATTCCATGGTCCTGTTGAATTATTTCCTCTATCAGGTTTCTCTAACTTTTATCTGTCTAGTCTTTGCTCAAGTGAATTTTTTCCCTTGGGCAGCGTTCCCTGCTGGCCACCACGATTTCATAATCTCACGATCATGCATCACTTTCCATTGAGCACCTGAAGCATTGCCACTTTATCATTAAGGTCTGCTTCCTGGGGGCTCTTGACAATGGAGTTGCCACCTTTGTGTTTGACATGCTGTAAAAGTTGAGTGTATCATTTTGTTGTGCTCAGTACATTCCCAGCCTCATTTGGGAAATGCCACATTCCATCTCTAACCAGAAACTATTCGGTCAAATGCAGGGCACTGGGTCAAAGTTTCTTGCTACCAGCAAAGACGACCGTGCCATATTAGATGAAAAAATGCCTTGGGTTCTTTAAAGCACAATTTGCAAAGTAAGAGATGACCAGAGCCATTTAACTTTTTAGCTGCAGATTTTAACTCAGACAGTAATGGATTCCAAGATTTACCATTCAGTGTATGAAGCCCTAAGTTTTATCAGTTTTTCTACAAGCTCCCTGGCTGTTTGCCAGGTTAAAAAAAATTTTTTTTTAAATTAATTTATTATTTACTTATTATTTATTTTTGGCTGTGTTGGGTCTTCGTTTCTGTGCGAGGGCTTTCTCTAGTTGTGGCAAGCGGGGGCCACTCCTCATCGCGGTGCGCGGGCCTCTCACTATCGCGGCCTCTCTTGTTGCGGAGCGCAGGCTCCAGACGCGCAGGCTCAGTAATTGTGGCTCACTGGCCCAGTTGCTCCGCGGCATGTGGGATCTTCCCAGACCAGGGCTCGAACCCGTGTCTCCTGCATTGGCAGGCAGATTCTCAACCACTGCGCAACCAGGGAAGCCCAAAAAAATTTTTTTAAGTTTATGTTTATTTGTATGGTTACTTTATTAATTTCTGTGCCACTCATATATTCAATCATTCATTGTACCATCAACAAATATTTACTGAGTGCCAGACACTGTTTGGGGGATATGACAGGGAATCATTAAATGGATGGAAAAGCTATTTACTAATATGGAGAAGAGAGAAGAGCCAGTATGAGGGGTGGAAGGTGACAAGAATTCTAGCTCGAATGGGTTATGTTCAAGATGCCCTCAATTATATGACTGAAGACAAAACTTTGTATTGTCTCAGTGTTGTATCCCAAGCCCATAGTAGGAGCCTTGGAATATTTTTGGATAGATTAAAGGTTGCATGAATGAAAGGATCCCATCAGGTCATCTGCAACGTAAGGACTGGACTCTTGTTTCCACTCCAAACCCCTATTTCTACTCTTTAAAAACTACAGATGCCATTCTGAACCTCAGAGTCCTAGCCACTCCAATTATTAGTCAGAAAATGCCCCAGTCCTACAGATACGGTAGGGAACAAAAAACCCGTGTCCAGGGATCAACAGAGATGCATCCTTTTTTGACAGATGGGATGGTGGTAGAAAGTGTGGCCAGTCTCGCTTAGTTGCTCTTCAGTTTTATGAGTCACCCTCAATATTAGGAAAGTCTTACTTTCCAAATATTTGGGTATTCCTTTGTTTTCTCTTTGCAGGGCCTCCTTGAGTTTAAAGATTTAAACTGCAAAAAGTAAAGGAAAAATAAATACTCTCATCTGCTTTTACTTGGCAGTTGTTTTTCTGGCCCTCATTGGGGAGTGAGAGCCTCTATCTCGGCGTTACTTGGTTTGAGTGTCTTCAGCCCTTCCCATGTGCTGTTCTTACCCTTCAGCAGGCTTCACGAATCACCCTTCCACTTCAAGGGCAAAAGTCTTCCCAGGAAAAATTATTAAGCACCTCACATACGTATTTTAAATCTAATGTAATCTTCTTCCTGTATCAGTGAAACTCAGCAGGGTTCAAATATAAGGGAGTGATGGTTGTCTGAGCCTTTCATCAGTTTATATGAGCAGAGGGCCAACAGTTTAGCAGGGGTCACTGCCTACCTACTCAGCCTGTGGGTTCCCCTGCTATAACTAACATCTATGCGTTTCTGAGTTTGGCTTTGAAATGGCCAAAAAAAAAGGCAACATAAACCTTCTATGTAAAGTGAGGCACCCAAATTGCATGGGTTCATTAAGTGATCATTTACTACAGACTTCAAAAAATTTCATCCTGAATTAGTCCCTAGAAATTTCCTTGAAAGCAGTATAAGAGCTTTAACAATGAATTATTGTCTATGGAAATCTCAGCATGAAAGGGGATCCATATGTGCAAACTAGAATTTGTCATATGTAATGTCAGTTAAATCAGGTCTAATCTACCAAATACATTTTTTATTGCCTGCTTCATTAAAAAGGCTCTTAAGGTAATGAATAATCTTCAGCTTCACCAAGGATTATTAATGCCTTTATAACTCATGTCCACTGAAAATAGAAAGACAGCTTGACCCTCTACCCTAATCTAGCCTCCATGTTTGTCTTAGAGCTTTAAGGAAGAAAATCTATCAGACCTCTCCAGTGTTAAATGCTGTCACACGAGCAGTTACTAGGAATTGGGTCAGGAGAAGAAATTTTAAAAGGAAGTTGAATCCAGTTTAAAAGCTGTGGCAAAACAAGTCTTTCTCTTATTAACTCTGATGTTTTCTTTTCCTACAGCAAGTCCACATGCGACACCATCAACTCTTCATTTTCCAACATCACCCATCATCCAGCAGCCTGGGCCTTACTTCTCCCACCCAGCCATCCGCTATCACCCTCAGGAGACGCTGAAAGAGTTTGTCCAACTTGTCTGCCCTGATGCTGGTCAGCAGGCTGGACAGGTGGGGTTCCTCAATGTAAGGAAACTTCTTTTTTTTTTTTTCAATTTCTTTAGAAATATTAACCGAATGTAAAAATAACAAGGGAAGACCTTATGACCATGTGACATTGTGCTCTGATGTCGTGTTGACTGACTGCAGGCAAATGTCATATTTATTCTAGATTGTGGGAAAGTTAACTTACTCTAAGAGGGATTGGCCAGGGTTTAAAAACAGTGTTTGTGTTAACTTCGCAACTGTCAAGTTTATGGATATAAATCATCTCAAGGGTGAACTGTATAACCTTCTAAGGTCTGTGGGCAGATAATTCCACCTCATGCATACTAACCCAAGGGCTCACGCAGTTAACAAAATAGAAAGACCAAATAATTTTAAATAATGATTTTGGGTGGTAGGGAGAGGTAGGGGGAGAAGGGGGCACAGATGTTTCAGATCAACTAAGTTGATATTTTTAAAAAATAGTCCTCTAACACTTTACATCAAGTTGACCAGTACTTGAACTCAAGATTCTAGAAGTAGTTTATTATAGTTTGTTATTTCTGCAAGTAGTTATCTTTCCCACTTATCTTTGTATAAAGCTAAATAGTATTCAGTAGTTTCGAATGGAGGTTTTCATTTTTTCTCAAATAAACCAAATCACAATTTGAAACAATACTCCTAATGTAAAAGTGATTTTTTTAAATCACAAATTTTATTTCAAATATAGAACCAAATGTTTGCAATGGATAGCTATATCCCAAGCCCAATAATAATAACAATGAATTGGAAATAATGACCAGCATAAAGCCAAATGCGATTTTCCTTTTCTCCTAATAACTGTAATGAAGCCACAGATGAGCCATAATTATTATTGCCTAATTTAGAATATTATATCACACCACCCTATCACCGATTTTCTTCCCTCGAAGAAATACCTGATTCTGCATATCTGAGTTAGAACAGGCAGCTTTGACTAATGTCTGGTGATGTGTTAGCAGATACATTTCTGTCTAGACAACAAATCAATATGGACCCTTTTTGCTTTTTGCTTGTGTATTCATTTGCTTGGCTTATTCTAAAGCATTCACTTATGGACTTCTAGCCCACTCAGAAATGACACACAGGCAAGTTTGTTGGCAAGAAAGCACAACATTCTGACTGTCAGATGAGATTGTCTTTGAGGAACAATACTAAATATATAAGTGAATGTTGATGAGGCAGTGAGACTTCCTCTGCAGAATTACTAAGCTTAAACTTAAAAGCCTGGGACAGCAACTGAATTTTGATTCAGGACTAGAGCCTAAATAGGAGCTATTATTGTTGGTTGAATAGTGTCACTGAAGACCAGAGGCAGAAAGGCCACTTGGGAAACCATGGAAAACTGAAGTGATCACCAGCATCAAGCATCTGACTTTTAAAATGTCTAACTTTTTTTTAATAGTCCTGACATCATCCCATATAACTGTCAAATGACCAATTTTGCATTTTGATCAAAATTTTATAGGGTTTAAGGCAGGTCCTTCATGGGACTGTTTCGAAAAACTCAGAAATAAATGGATTTTATTGCTTTCTTCAGAAGGAAACTTTTCTTTTGTTAAAGAGCTGTTACTTGGTTGTTCTAACATCAGGCAGCCAGATAAATATGACTCTTATGGCATATGCTTATATAATTTAAATCAAAATTAGAAGTGATATTTTTCCTTAGCAGAATTTTGACAGCTGAATTCTAAAGTTTCTGTGCCTGATGTTATACAATATGTGAAAGAAATTTTTTATGTTCACTTAACATATTTATTAAATGTTATATAATATCAACTTTGAAGAGTGAAAATAAAATATTTTTTTAATCTTAAATGCATATTTAGGAAACTTTGTTAGATCTGTATAAATAGACGTGGTGGAATAATTCCACAATCTATAAAACACTTACATATTAAATCAACATTTAATATCATGAGAATGATGATGAAAGTCACAGTTAATACAGAATCAAAACATCCCAAGCAAAAGTTGGCGGGTCATTTTCTAGAATCAGATCCAAAGAAGGTCAAAGTAGTTCAAGAGGTAAGTTTAGGATGCATGGAGCATGTGTGCCTAAGACTGTACTTTTGTGGAATGCCTTAAGAACAACCCACAGCTCTTCATCCATATGCTCTTATGGAAGAATTCAAGTAGCTAGAATACTTAGTAATTTACATGAAAGGTGCCTAGGGAATCTTTTGTTTTCCGAAGCAGCTAATGGTTCTATCTGTGTCTTCTTTCTCCTGTGCTTGTTTTGTTTGGTTCCCACCCTGGCAGCCCAACGGGAGTAGCCAAGGCAAAGTGCACAACCCATTCCTCCCCACCCCCATGTTGCCACCGCCGCCGCCACCACCGATGGCCAGGCCTGTGCCTCTGCCGGTGCCAGACACAAAGCCTCCAACCACGTCAGCGGAAGGAGGTGCAGCGTCCCCCACCTCACCAAGTAAGTATGGCTGAGATGCGGCGCCGGTCGCCCGTCAGGCTCTGCGCACGTGAATGCACACCTGCGCCTGGCCCCTCACTGCATAGGCTTCAGTGAAAGGCACGATCCCCAGAGATGGCTGTAACATGAGTTTGCAGAACCAAGACCAGATCAGAGCAAATAGCACTCTAGGGTGCTACCAACCACATCAGGTGTGGAAATGACTGGGTGTTTGGGTGGATGAAATGGTGTAACTACGTGCCAAGGACTGAAGTCAAGATATGAAGTATTAAATTTTGCCTATTATTTGAGTGTCTTTGAATGCTATCCTCATGATCATCAAACAGCATCTGCTTTTATGGATTCTTATTAGCAAAAAGTTCCTCATGCTTCTGTAGAGCCCTGCCTTCCAGTAACTTACAATGCAAGAGAAATGCATTTGATGAGGTACCAAGGTTAATGCAACTCATCCATCAAATAGAAAAAATGTTTAGATCAAAGTAACCAATTCAAAGGTGTGTACGTTGAACATTCGCGAAGAATAAGAGCCTGGCAGAAGGTCAGAGCTAGTAGCCATGGCAGTTGCATGGCTAGGCTTGGCAGAGGGAGGAGATGGAAGATGAAACTGGAAGGAAAGAGAAAAGAAATCTTGGCTTGTCTCTGAACAGTATGGGAACATGTGATCAGACAATATAGGATTTAAAAACCTTTTGGAATAATGGGAATCATTACTTGATGAATTAGAGGGAGAACAGCTCTCCTGATATTTTAAAAATGACAGGGAATAGAAGTAGCTTAAACACATAAATTTGGCTTCTCTTAGTCCCTGAAACAATGACCAAAAGAGTGACAGCTGGAGGCAGAGTTCCCAGGTGATGGATGGACTACCTGACCTTGACGGGGGTGTGATGACCACCTTCTCTAAAGCTTTACAGAGAGATCAAAGCACAGGAAAGAATGGGAGCTGTGACAGTGCCCCTAAGGAGAGAAGGTCTTCAAGGAGGTGAGGCTGAATGCAAGGAATCTACTGAGGAAAAGATGAGCATAGACCACGAAAGAAGTGTTAAGATCAAGAACTTGAGCAGCAGTTATAGAAGTTGAATGGAGGAGAGCACAGGAAGAAACGTCTTATAGACATAAGCTTTGGGATTGGACAACCACTTGGATGAATATAGTGAAGGATGATTCAGACTTCTCAGTACTGGGGACATGATGGTATTGAGTACAGGAGGGAAGGAGCCAAAGAGAAAAAATGAGCCTCTGTTGACACTGTGTTCATTGGATTTAATTTTGGTGACACTGAATCCAAAATGTCTAGAGTCCCTCATGGGCATGGATGAGCTTTAGGCTATCTAGTACATATTCCCTTTGATAATACATGTAGCAGTGAGTGGCCCTGTGCGTGGATTCTGGTTTCATAGCAAAAAGATTGAGAGTCCAGGGACAATTCTGGGGAGGCTTACCTCTCTTGGTAAGAGGTGGTTCAACACTTTTCAACAAAGGAGAAAACTCTTGAGTGTCCAGTGACATAGGAAGCAAACTAGGCTTGCTCTAAGCATCTTGGAAGCTCAGCTTAGAAAAGAAGCTTCTGAGAAGCAGAAGCTCATAGGCCTGTCCTGCTTATTGTGTATTCATGTAACATCTTCAAAGGAGTCAGAGAAATAATCATCTCCAAACTCTATTTAGATCTAGTCACTGGGGATGTTGACTTACACTTTGGCAGCCATGTGCTTAAACTGTGCTCTGTACATGCCTCTGGGTACCACTTTTCTGTTCATCTTCTCTCTGTATGTTAAGGACATTGGCAGAGCCCTCAAAAAGCTTTGTTTAATGTTCTTTTTATTCTGTGTAGACATATCCTCACCTCCACCATCAATGTCTCATGCATCTGTAGTGCATTTTCCAGTAATGGGGATGGGGCTTTTCTGAGGCACTGTGGACGAGTGGAAATACCCTGGGCAGCTAGCTATTGAAGTCTAAAGGATAGGGGCTCAAACCATCACCTTTCACATTGCTAGCTCTGTTTCTCTTCCAATCCCAGTTTCCTCATCTGTAGAATGTGGGTGATAATACCTAGCTGGTTATGTGAAATCAGCCACGATAAGCACTACCACCAAATAAATTGGAGCATTTTATTATCTGCCAAAACTCTTACCTAGTGGAAGCCTCCAGGCTTGGCTAATGAAAAACTATGCCTGTAGGACATGTAGAAGCTACTCAATCCCTCAGTCAGGTTGATACCTTTGGGTCCATTCCCTGGACTCCACTCCATGGATTGGATCTAATGCCTTGTATAAAAAGATACCCATGGTCGTCTTGTGCCCAGCCTCAAGCATTCTTTCAACATGATGGGAAGAAGTGTGGAGGGGGTCTGGACAGATCCGGTTCATGTGGTTGCATGTTCATTAGCACAGTGTTTAGAGATTTTTGGAAAGAGAATATCAGGAAAGGGGACCCAAAGTTTGATATTTACATAATAATTTGAAACTTACTTTTTGAATCCTAGGATTCTAGGAATATAGACAAAACAAAGTGTTCTACTGATGGCATAGAAAGGTTTTTATCATCATAAATCTTAGCCTTTTTGGTCTTTTCTGGGGTTTGCTGAATTCACAGTCGTATGTTGTTTCACAGCAATTATCACCTGACCATCTTCTACTTTATTATTAAGACAGTGATATTCTGGGAAATCTGTAATTTATAGCATAAGAGAAGCCTCTCAAGTTAAAAATCTCAAAGCCCACCAGTCCACATTGGGAAGAGATTTAAGAACCCCTGCAAAACAAATCCTCTTCCATGCCCCAATTTCTGAACTAATTGATAAATAAAATCCAAGAAAAAAAATCAGATGGAAGACTAGACTATAACCTCTACTATTAGAAAATTTATTTTTTAGCTACAGGCGAATGTGCTTCCTAATGCTGAAACACAAACAAACCCACCCAGTCTCTGGCAGTGCAGGACCACTGCAGGCCTTCCCATGGGAGGGGGCTGCCCTCCTGTGTAGAGCTGATGGAGGTCCAGGTGGCCGTGTGCTTCCTGCCAGCACCTGTCTCCCTAAGGGAAAGAGGAGAGGAAGGGGTGGGACGAGTCACGTCCAGTTTCTACTTCCAATCGCTACAATAAGTGAGGGAGTGGAGAGGCCCAAGAGTGTATGGGTGGGAAAAGGTACCACGAGTGATGTAGCCCCTCTCCCTTAACATTCATCTTTGATAACTACCTTCTTTCATTCATTTATTCATCCTTCATATATTGAGTATCTGTCATGTGCCAAGGACTGTGTTAGCCCCTAGAGATAATACAAAGATGATTCATCCCTGCTCTAAAGAAATGTGGGATTTATTGCAGGAGACAGCTGGGAAACGGGTAGCTCACACTGACAACACTGGGACAGAGGTGCACATAGGTGCCACAAGAGACTTGGGAGGGATTTGGGTCCAGATGCGGAGCCTCAGGTAAGATTTTTTTGGAGTGAGTGACTTCTAAGCTGTTTAGTAGGAATATCATTCTGGTGTTTTAAGTCTGAGAGAGAAGGTAGAACTTCCCTTCAGAAGTTCTGGGTGGGTGGAAGGAGGGGGTGTCTAAAATTGGATTACCACTGGATAAAAATTTAGAGCAAAAGTATCATTTCATAAATTCTGTGCTTTCTTAGAAATTAAAACCACAGGATGGTTGGATCCTGTTTATCTTTGTCAGTTTATTAGAGCTCAGCTTTAGCGAGGAGAAACATCACAACAGAGTATTAAGTACAGATGTTCAGTATCCCAACAGTATGTCTGAAACTGAGGCTTTTTCAAAAACGCTAACTGTATAACCTAGACAGCCTTTCCTATTGAGGGGTTTAAGATGACTTGCAATAAAAAAAGATTTAAAAAATAAAGGTAGGAAATCATGCCCAGGATCACCTATATTACCAGCTTTTCTGGGCCTGGACTCCCGTGTCTGTTGGAATAATACTTTGCTCTACACACTCTCATAGGTAGATTGTCAGGATGAACTGGGGTGACAGATGTGCTGTGCTATAGACAGTTAAAAGTCCAAGACATCATTTTTAATATGCTCTTATAATGAAATACAAATGGATGCCAGCCTAAAGCAGAGTATATATTTTTAAACTAATCAGTTGCCTCTGGCACCAATATGCAACTTTGCAGCTGTGGCCAGGCAAACAGGGTAAGGCAGATTTGGGGAGGGAAATGTTTGCCTATAAAATAAATATATTTTAATGGGAAAAATCTTTACCAGTGCCTTAAAAAACAGAGTAGTGAGGGTGGAAATAAAAGTTCTGCTGTCTCTCAAGGAGGACATTCATACTGTTGATTCGTTTGGAGAAAGGTTGATATACTATGCCTGATCTCTTTAGGATACCATGACAAATAGAAAGAATAACCGGTTAAGAGTAATTCACAATGGATGGGTTCCATTCCCGCTGATTAACTGGGTTTAGATACCCAGTGAGAGAATATCACTTCCTTCATTCATTCAATAAATAGTTATTGACCATCCACTATGTGCCAGCAGGGTTCTAGATGCTAGGAAAGCATTCATTTTCTGCAGGAAATGAAAGAGATAAAAATCCCTGATCTTGCGGAGCTTTCATTTTACAGAAGGAAGAAAGGCGATAAATAAAATAATAAGTATAAATAGGTAGGAGTGATGTATGGTGATACATAAGTGCTACGTAGGAAAATGAAGCACAGAGGGGTTGGGATTAGTGGGGGTGGGATACAACTTAAATAGGGTGGTCGGAGAAGGCCTGTCTGAGAAGGGGAGATTTGAACAAAGGTCTGACAGAGGTGAGAGGGTGAGCCATGAGACTGTAGAGGGAAGAGCTTTCCAAGCAAGAGGATCAGCCAGTCCAGCCCGCATGTTTAAGGAACAACCCGGAGGCCAGTGTGGTGAGAGCAGAGTGAGTGAATGAGTGAAAGTAGGGGGAGGCCAGGTCTGAGGAGTAATGTGGATGAATGTGGATGTGACTGGGAGATGGGGGGGGTGGCGAGAGGGGTTGGAGGAAGGTGACAAATGTTGGAGGTTCTTATAGGCCATTGTTAGGACTTTGGCATTTTCTCTGAGTGAGATGGGGAGCAGAGGAGAGATACTACCTAGGTTTTAACAGAAACTCTTTGAAGGCTTTGTTGAAAATAGGTTTCAGGGGGCAAGAATTAAAGCAGGAAGACCAGTTAAGAGGCTTTTTTAAAAAATCAATACATATGATGAGTGTCTTCTACATGCCAGCCACTATTCTAGGTGCAAGGGATCCAAAAGTGAGCAAAGCAGACAATCCCCTTCCCTTGTGGAGCTTACATTCTAGAGGGAGGGGACAAACAATAGTTAAAGAATAAGTAAACTAGTAATTTAGGGACCAGTAAGTACAATGGAGAAAACTAACACAGGGAGGGGAGGTGGCACACCATTGCAATAATGCAGGCAAGAGTTGCTAATGACCTGTACCAGCATCCGGGCAGTAGGGGTGGTGAGAAATATTTGAAAGGTAAAGCTGATAGGATTTACTGACACATTAGATGTGGGTTGAGAAGAAAAAAAAAAAAAAAACACTAGAGAAATCAGCAATGAATCCTAGGTTTTTGACCTGAGCAGTTGGAAGGATGGAGTTGCCATAAACTGAGATGGGAAAAATTGCAGGAAGAGCAGTTCTGGGTAAGGGGTGGGGATCAGAAGTTTGGTTTGACCAAGTTATATTTGGAGACGCCTATTAGGTATCTTACTGGTGAGACCAATTATAATAACATCCTACCTACTGCAGTTCTTCGCAGTGTACTCAGTTTTTCCACATGCACCATCTCATTAATTGCGGAGGGACTCCTTTTCAAACATGTAATAAAACAAATGGATATTCCTAAGAGTCCTGAGGACAACAGCTCCAGAATAGGAGAAATCTCTCATTACATTTGGGTCTGTTTGTGGTATGATAATTCAAAATCCACTATTCATTTTCTTAATTGCATTGTAAGATTCAATTTTTTTATAATAGGTTGGCACCAAGAACATACTATAAAAATGGACTTTTCCAGAAAAGAAACTGAAGATTGGCATCATAGCCTAGAATTATAATGAAAAGAAAGAAACACTTTTGAATTATGATGGAAGATAAAACATGCATATTTTCCTCTTTTAAATTAATTAGGGACACAAAAACTCAATTTAAAAATGCATAAAAGACTTATAAACAATTTTCTCCATGCCTTCTTAGCCATGAACTTTTGATTTTTTAAAACTAGAGTTCTATTATATTAGAAGCATGTAATAACAAGTTCCCTTTTTTATTTTTATGTCTCTGATGAATCTTGTGTATATTCATTATATGAATGAGTTTGAACCTGTTAACCAGGAAGATAATAATCTGACGGGGATTGAAATTTCCTAGGGTAATAATTGACATATGTTCAATGCTTTTTGGTTAGCAAAGCTCTTTACACATGTATGTTATCTCGTTCCGTCTTCCTAAGACTCCTGTGAGGTCAGGATTTTATAGACAAGGACACTGAGATTCGAGAGTGGAGGTTAATTTCCCAAGATTATATAATCCCATGGTAGTTTGGTACTAGCCCCTACTGTAGCCAAATTACAAAGCAATGGGACTTGATTTTTGGTTACCGAGTAGCCACAACTGTCTGCTCTCATCTGAAATTAATAACACAACAAACTATTGAGCTTTTATTAATGTGTCAAGCACTTTAAAAAATGTTTTTTATATATTATCTTGTTGTAATCCTCACATTAATGCTATGAAGTACGTACTTTAAAAAGTAAATACCCTAATTGAGAAAGACAAGGCACGAGGATATAGGTAACTTTCTCAGGGTCACTCAGCCAAGGGTAGCAACATCATGACTCACACCCAGCCACTTTGAACCTGTAGTTCATGCACTTACTTGGCCAGAGCATCCAGAGCCCAAAGTTTCCATGTTTGCAGTGAAGACCCTGTAGGAATAGTACAGAGGAAGATATTAGTGGTCATTTATACTTTAGTGTGGATTGGTTTCTGTGGCTGAGAGTAACTTTTGTTAGCAGGGAAAGGAAGAGAGCAGAAGATCTGGAGGGAGATAAGACAAGAATAGCAAAAAAGGTGGACAAACAGGAGCTATTGCTAAAGGCAGATTTTCTTTATTCCCCAGTGCTCTCCAGAGCTCGAACCGTTGCTGAATGCTTAGAAGAATTACTTTCTGAGTTTTCACCCAAATAATGACAGCTCTCTTTTTCACCAACACTTTTTTATGTGTAAAACACATAATTTTAATCAGTAATTGAATTTAGAACAAGTCAGTGAATGATACGTCATATTTACACAATTTTTAAATGACTAAGGACAGTATTTCCTCTTTCAGAGAAGAGACAGTGGATAAGGACAAAAGAGAATAAAAAAAAAAAGTTAGCAGCTTCCTTTCACAAAACAGTTTTTCATTACTGATGCCTGCACTATTCCTTTAGTCTTTAAATTTTTTTAAAAAATGTACATTCAATGAAATTCACTCTTTAGTGTACAGTTCTATGAGTTTTATAACATCGTAGATTCTTCCAGCCAACACCAGACAGGATATAGAACAATTCTAAAGAGCTCCCTCCTCTTTCTTATCTACTCTTAAGTTATTGTCTGATGTCACTTAGTGCCAGGGAACTTATTTTACTTTGATCTCTCTATTTCCACCTTGATTTTTATTCTTCTGTCAGCACTGCTACTGTCCCCATTATATTTTAAGTTTTTATATTCTTCTGAATTAGAAAGAGACCTACATAACTACAGTACTTTAGTATATGATAATAGTGACATTTCATATTGGAAGAGGGAAAGGGATTATTCAATAAAGTATATTGGGATGACTGAGTAGCTGTCCAGAAAAAATAAAATTCCTTACACCAAAATAAATTCCAGGTGGTGCAAAAAATATAACATAGAAATATTAAGCCTTAAAAATACCAAGAAAAAAATAGGAGAAACTTTTTGTGGAATATTGGAGTGAGAGAGGCCTTTCAAATAATACAAAAAGAACAGAATCCATGAAAAGAAAACTGATAAATTCTACTCTAAAAGTATTAAAAATGTATACTTTGGAAAAAAAACACCATAGACAAAGTCAAAAGACAATGATAAAGTGGGGAAAATATTTGCAACACCTGTGGCAGAGGGCTAAATTATGTAATATATAAATAGTTTTTTAAAGTCAGTAAGAGAAAGACCAACAATCCAACAGAAAGACAATGAAATGATATAAACATAGAGAAATGGGAAACATTTGAAAGATGTCTCATTCATGTAGCATAAAAGCAATACAAGTTAAAACTCGAATGGTATTTTTACCTATCAGATTAGCAAAAACCAAAAAGGATCCTGACACAGTCTTGGTAAGTGTGTGGAAAACAGGCACTCTCCTATACTGTTAGAGGACTGTAAATTGGTTCAACCTCTTCAGAGGACAATTTCGTTTTATATATATTTATATGTGTGTGTGTGTGTGTGTGTGTGTATATATATATATAAATTTTAAATGTAAGCCATGCATTGTGTTGGACATGTGAGCAAAGATATACATCAAGTATTCATTGCAACAGTGATTATAATAAAAGATTGGTAACACCAGTCATATCCACCAATATGATATACATTAGAAACCCTTTAAAAATAAGGATAGGGGGACTTCCCTGGTGGTCCAGTGGTAAAGAATCCGCCTTCCAATGCAGGGGACGCGGTTCGATCCCTGGTCAGGGAACTAAGATCCCACATGCTGTGGGGCAACTAAGCCCTTGCGCCACAACTACTGAGCTTGCGCATCTCAGAGAGCCCACGTGCTGCAAACTAAAGAGCCCACACGCCCTGGAACCTGTGTGCCACGACTAGAGAGAGAAAACCTGCACACCACAGCTAGAGAGAAGCCCACGCGCAGCAACGAAGGATCCCGCGTGCTTCAACGAAGATCCTGCGTGCCGCAACTAAGACCCAACACAGCCAAAAATAAGTAAAATAAGTAAATAAATAATAAATAAATCTTTAAGAAAAAAAAGTAAGGATAGGTCTGTATGAATTCATGGAATAATCTTTGAGTTATATTAAGTCCGCAAAGGAGAGCGCTAAGAAAAAGTATGTATAGAATACCTACTGCCATAGAGTGGGGGATGTATATACACACTTGACTGTGTGTTGAAGGATGGAAACAGGTTCATTGGGGGGTAGTTCTTTAGTGCCTTGCCCAACGAGAATGAAAGGTATTACTGAGCTTTAAATCCCCTTTTATGTCAAATATAATGCTTTATTTAATTTTTAAAGTATTTGTCCAGTGAACTAAAATTCTTCTTTACACCCCAACCACTAACTCTGGTGACCAAAACTCACACAGTGGAGGCAGGGAAGGGATGCGGTCCATAAAATCCTTGGCAAATTTTATACATCTAGTTTTTAGTTGCATTAACCTGAACTTCGGGTGTGATAGCAAAAATATGTGCTCTTTCTGGTAAAGAATACTATTCTTTTTCCCTCACAGAGAACATGGAATTGAGTACAAGGATAGCATTTTCAATCTCAGTAGCTATTATTTGGTCACAAGTTCAGCTTTAGGAACCCATTGGATACAGATGCACACATGCTATCTTAAGTCATAATTTTTCATAAATACTTTTTGAAGAGTATTTCTACTTTTTGTACAACCCAAGTTTTTAATGTCTAACTTTGAAAAGGAAAAAGAAAAATAATTATTGGAAATCAGGCACTTCGATAGGTATTTTCATATGCGTTACCTTAGTTGCACTTGATTGTTATTTTAATCTGCAGAATTGGAATCGTTAGCCCTCTTTTTAAAAAGAGAAAACTGAGACTGAACCAGAATTCAAATCGGGGTCTGTTGGACTCTAAAGCCCCGTGCTTTCTACTCTACCAGGACACTTACTGTGTTTCAAGATATAATATCGTACACCTTTCCTCTGAAAATCCTAAGACACGCCATAAAGAACTTTTTTTTCATTTTTGGCCTCACTGCGTGGCATGTGGGATCTTAGTTCCCCAACCAGGGATCACACCTGTGCCCCCTGCACTAGAAGTGGGAAGTCTCAACCAGTGGACCACCAGGGAAGTCCCAAAGAACTTTTAAATTATTCCAATAAAAACTCTTGGGTACATTGAATTGGATGAAAAACAGGAATGAGAGCAGGAAAAAAGAGAGAAGAAATGAACTTTGTAAAGAAGGAGTGAGTGACAAAAGAGAACAGACAATAGATGATTACATTCATTTAGGTTATCATAACCCATTCAGGTCTTATTTTTGCCTCAGTTTTTTACTTTTTCAGATGACAGAAATGACAGATGAGTTTTAAGATTTTCTTCATAAAGATAACAATGGCAATGTAGGAAACTTGAAAAATACAGAAAAGGATTTTAAAAATCATATTCTCCTATAACCAGCTACTATTAACATTTTGGTCTGGTTTTCCCCCATTTTTTCAGTGCATTTCTATGTGTACATTTATATGATTGTGACCTACTGAATATAATATTTTGTATGTTATTTTCTTAACGAGTATTTTACGCCTTTTCTTACTTCATAAAAAAAATAAAAAGCTAAGAAATGTGATTTTAAATATTTTTACTTATTCTCCTACCATAGACCATTAACTTTTGTTCCAACCTATGGAATATGCTCCAGCATATTGTTGAACATATATTTTTGTCCCCAACTTGAATAATTTTATTAGGCTAGATTTCTAGAATTGGAATTACTAGTGCAAACAGTATGAATATTCCTCTTGATACACGTTTCCAAACTGCTTTTCAGAAAAGTTGTGCCATCTTACCCCCTTACAAATTATATTTGAGTCTGATATAACATTAACCTTTGAGAGGTTTGAGTATTATTTTTTTAATTGGTGGAAGGCAGATATCTCAGGGTGTAATGCCCTTGATCAGAGTTTGGAATCAATAGTCCCTGATGGGATGAGTTTAGCAGTTTTCTTCAACTGTTTTAATATAAAGTACAGTGGGATTCTGGAGATTTCCCATCTTGTTGGCTAAGCCTCTCCTTAGGGATCGCTCTCTGGATTGCTCCTGTGGAGAGGGTCGCCTATTAGACATTCACAGAGGAGGTGAAGCCTTAAAGAGCTGGGAGTATTAGAGTAAATAATATTTACCATGCTGAACTTTTTATATAGAGACACTCAGAGAGGTTAACTGGCTTGCCAAGGTCACATTTCTAGTAAGAGACTGAATGGATTCAATCCAGGATTTTCTGATTCTAAAATTCATTTTCTATTAACTACCTTGCACTGCTGTAAAAATAAAAATATTATTTGGGGCTTTCAGGTTCTGTTTGTCTTTATTTTATTTAAGATTAAGAATTACTGGAAGGTGTTTTAAAATCACTCATAATCCCAGTCTTTAGAGATAATCACTTTCTGTGCATATTTTCCAGTCATTTTCTATGCATATTTTAAACATAATTGATCATGATATGTGTGTGTGCGCATACATATATATACACATATATACAGTTTTGTAACCTAATTTTATTCATTTTATTTCATATTATAAACATGTCATGGTGTCATTATTATTTTAAAACATTTTTAATGTCTGCAATATTCCATCAGTTGGTTCCAGTTTGTTGCACTTATAAGTAATGCTGTAATGAACATCTTGGAGCATAAATCTTTATATGTACTTTTAAGTATTTGTTGAGGATATAGTCTCAGAAGTGGGTTTCCGAAGTTACACTGCCTTTGGAGAGGCTGCAGAAGCCTTTCAAGAGGGAGGGATCCAATATATTGATCTAGGTTTCTTTTTTTAGTAAACCCCAGCTGAATCCAGGGTTTATTCCCTGTGGCTCTTTAATATTACTTTCACCTGTGCCTATCCATCTATGTGGTTGCTTCTGATCAATAAATATGTTCTATCAGTTGAACAACACACAGGCATACATGTAAAAATACATGACATAGAATGTGGATTAGTCATTAGAAATAAATTTAAATGAACTGAAACAAGGCTGTATTCCTATCCTTTAAGTTATTACGGAAAAGAATATTATAGGCAGTATAAATAGGTTGTTTACAGGAAACAGTCATTGTAAAGTACCTCTTTATCACACAGATTTTGGTAACATAACGTCAAAGCACCTCCAGTTTACAAGTTGCTCTGATCCCCTTCTCTCTGTGTGCACACATGAATTGGCTTATACCTTCCTTTCTGTAGTTTTACCCCAAATCATGATGTCACTTGAGCCCCTGCCCCCTATGAAGATCCCTAATACAAGTAGAGAGACCAGCAGAGCAAAGCCATCTGCTTAAATTGATTCTTTTCATGATTTTTTGAGAACTATTGGCACATTAAACATTTCATGCAAATTGTTACCATACATGTTAAGTAATGCTAATATATTAAAGTTCGAATTCATTAGCTTTTCAGGAAGAAGGCTTGTGGGTATGTTATTCTGTAATAATTTACTAGCGATAAGTAGGCTTTAATTTCATGCCCTGAGGGCTGTGTCTTTTTGTGTTGTTGGTAGCTTGTTTGTAGAGACAAAAGATCTGCAGAGATAATAGAATGAGGTAACTGACTGCACAGATGTGATCAAAGTAATGGAAATTCAGTGTGGTTGGTTACCTTCTAGATTCCAAACATCTGGATGAAAACTACAATATCCATTCATTCACGTGGGAATTTCTAAACCTCTGAATACTGGGGATTCATGTGTCAACAAAGGCTGTATGTGTTTCCTTGGCTGTATAATTACATTAATAATGCTAACCCAGGCCCTGTAAACTTGTCGATACTCATAGATTTCTTTGAAGGAAAAAAACTCCAATATCCTCCAGCATTTCTTTTATGACCTGGCAAGAAATAGTGCTGTTCAAGTTCCCAAATGAGTTCAATTGTAATGGGCTTCATTTAGAAATTAGCCAATCTATTTTCTAATAGTTTCCACATTTTTTTCTAGAAATGAAAGTTTTCTCACAGGGCTTTTTAAAAAAACTAGTAACATGTGATAGTGCAGTTAAGATTGCAGAAGCTATTTCAATTAGGTATTTAGTCATCTCACTGCTTCAATTTGCAACTGAATGCGTTCTCGTGCACCGTCAGGTGTCACTGATAAACATTTAGCAAATTGCAGTCTGAAGACACAGTGATCTGTTCAAGTCTGCATTCCTAAACTTGTTTGGATGGCTTCTGTCCAGTAACCAGCACATTCCTGGGCAGGCAGTAAGTCTAGCTGAATGAAATTGAATTTTTGACTAGCATTTTTAAAGGGATATCCGCACATGTGAATATGTCTGAGTTTCTGAACACAAGGGAACATGGGAAGTGTATACTGATTTTGAGATAGGAGGGGAAAGGTTTAAAGTGTTAGGATGCCTAATGGTCTTAATGGTGTTTAGAACGGAAATCTGGTATCTTTGATAATTTTATAAATTATTTCTTCCTCTTGAAGGAAAAATTCAATAGACTTTTTCTCCTCCATTTTCAAACTTTCAAGTCTCTGATCCTTAAATTTTTATCTTCCCTGACCTTATGGTAGAGTCATTCACAGCGTCCCGTCTTTTCTCCTTTCCCTCTGCGATTGACATCCCCATCACCCACCTCTGTTTCTTTGCTCATGCAGATTCCTCTGTGATCCCCAATCCATCTGAACTTGTCAACCAACACATCTTTTACAGCCCTTCATCACAGCCATCTCCATCTCCTCTACAAAGCTTTTCCTGTTCCCCTGCCAGGTGTCACTTTTCTGTCCTTTAACACCCTAAAAATTTTATTTATATTACTTTTAGGCACTCATATTTTCACTTTCTGTACTCATCTCTCCCCACTAGACTCTAACATTTCATGGATAGCCGTGTGTCTGGCTTATCTTTTTATCTCCCGTAAAACTTAGCATAGAGCCTGGCACAGAGGAAGTGTTCACACGAGAGAGAGACAGAAACAGAGAAAGAGTAAGAGAGAGAGGGAGAGAATATGAATATATTAAACTATCTTTCCTTGATGCACCACAGCGGTTAGACTTGGTAGAGTTTAAGGGAATGAAGAATTGGTATTCCCTCCTTGTACATAGTTGGAATCTCTGATGAAACAGATCACAAACTTCTCTTCAAACTTTGTGTCTGCCAGGGTTTGGGGAACTTTGTTGCTTCCTGTGTCTGGAAGTAAATTCAGAATGTCAGAACTAAGAAGGACCTACTGCATAGCACAGGGAATTGTACTCAATATCTTGTAATAACCTATAATGGAAATGTATCTTAAAAAGAATAGGCACGTACATATATATATATAACTGAATCACGTTGCTGTAAACTTGAAACTAACAACATTGTAAGTCAACTATATTTCAATAAAAATTTTTTAAAAAGACAAATATCTGTGCTCGCTTCAGCAGCACATATACTAAAAAAAAAAAAAAGACAAATATCTAACACACACACACACACACACACACACACACACACAAAGAATGTCAAAGCTCACTAGCTGTCTTACATTGTCTTTCCTGCCAAGGTGCCTCACCAGGTCATCCCCCACTGCCCCTCTCCAGCAGAGGAGCTGACCATCACTATCCTCAGGCCATTCAGCCCCAGGCCACCTGACCACTCAACCTCCTGGTGGCTGGTCTGTGGACACTGGAGGGGGCTTCGTCCAAAGGTCAGCTCTCCTTTCACACCCAAGCTCTACACAGAAATTTATCTAAATTTTCTCGCTCTTCTGTTTTTCAGTGATTACACGCATTTCAGGGGTTGCTAAATTTGAACTAGATCTTGAATCTGGCTGCCTACTTTGCAAACAAGCTGATGCACTCACATTTTCTAGTTTGTCAGATTTGAGTGGTTTTATTGATACCGTTTTTAAAGAAACATCAACTGACATTGATACAAATATTTTAATATCTTAATATCTTGTTTTTCAGTCATATTTTTTCCCCAAAACAGGAAAACTCCAAGCATCTTTTATTCAAAACAATTTGACCACTTTCTTAGCACCATGGTCAGGTATGATTGTTGGGTGAAGGCTATTACAGACTCAAAACTGATTCATCTAGAAATGCCGTGATTCCTCTATCCAGACACATCCCTTATTCCTTCTTATTCAGAAAAACAAAACAAAACAAACAAAAAAAAAACAGACAACCTGGGAACAACAAAAGTTGGAATTCTCTTTGGCTTGCAGGCAGTCAGTTAGATCCATTTCTGAGGACATAGAGGCTGTTCTCCCAGGGAACACCTGCAGGGTTGTAAAGAGCGGGGCTAATGGGTGATCTCTGCCACTCTTCCTGCCCATCCCACAATCTCTCTAGAGATAGATTCCAGCATCCGCAGAGGCCCGATTGCATATAAAGAAAGAACTGTTCATGAACTGTTTTTCCAGTTGATCATCCTGAGGCCCAACTTGTACTGCCTAAGTGAAGGATTATAGAATTAGCAATGCATATGGTAAGTGGGCAACACAGAAGGATATGGGATCAAATTCTGATTTGGGATTTTGGTACTTACCCCTGTGGCTAAGGCTAAGAGTCTTGGGTAATCTGAAGAAATATGTTAGAAAGAGAAAAAGTATGATCAGATTAGCCCAAATAAGAGCTGGTGGAAGCTTCTTATAGGAATGTTTTTTCAAAATGTTAAGAAAATGGTCCATGGTGATACTGCTCATGTAGGTAAAATGGCTGCTAAAAAAAAGCAAACGCTTTCTTTTTCAGAAACAGGCAAGCAATCATAATTTGATTTCTAATAGTCATGTTTGCCATGAGGACTTTTACAATGAGGTTATATAAGCAAATTGATTTCCCTGTTGACTTTATCAGAAAATCGTAAAATGCCCCTGAATCTTCCCTCCAGAATTCTCAAAAATGCCTACAATAATCTTCCTAGAAAATTATTTTCTGGATTTCATGATGTCCTGAAGCTCCTCCAGCAGCATTTGATTATTGCTGCTGTAAATAGGCAAAAATTATAATTAAGAAAGATAATGAATGTGATATAATAGCATAGTAAACACAGTTGTATATAATTCATTACCACATCACCCCCTTTACTTGATTTTATATTCATGTTGAAAACTCTTAACTGGGCATGTGTAATTGATTCACCATGGTATATATGGTTGTTTTAATAAAAAGTTTCAACTGAGGCTTTTGTTTACCAGGATAGCTCCCTCATTCCACTGTTTCTTTAGGAAAATCAAATTCAACTTATGTCATATCATCTCTGGAACTACATCCTGTTATAGGTGAACACTCTGCCTATTGTAGCTACAATAATGGAAGATGAGTCAGACTTTCTTCCTTCCCTTGTTTTTCCTGTGTCCTTGATTTTTCCCAGAATCAACTTTCTATAGAATAAATTTCCCTGGGCACTTTTTGTTCCATTCGATGGAACTCGGAGACTCTCAGATTTTTGTAGTGGTAATATCCTTTTCTTAAAAAGGCAAACACATTACCACCTCTCTCAGCGTTGCTCTCTTTTTTAAAAACCAGAACAAAGTTTGGAGAAGTTTTAATAGCCTGTGAGCACATTAAAGGCCTTCTGGGATGTTTTGTCTCATGATTGAAGAAGGGACAATAGCCAATTGTTAGCCTCATGGTAATTTTGAGTGACTCAATTATTTGTATGCTAACCCTGCTTTCAAAATGGCAAAATAGAGAATGGGATGTAATACAGACTTTTCCAGATTTAGTGCTATGTATGGTCAACGAAGAACTATATTCACACACCAAAAAGAAAAAGAAAAAAAAAGTGCCACGTATCCTAGGATCAATCAGCATGCTTGTTTCTGACGTCACCAATATGGTAAAAACGTCATAGGAAATCCTGCTGTGTGTCTGCAGTGACCAGGGCTGACATGCACACACTGCTCCGCTAGGACCATCAAACCAGGGCCTCGTGGTTCAGCATCTGTCATCAGTCATTCAGTCTTAGAACCTTAGCTTACTCTTCATGCCTTTTTGTTCCTTCTCAACCTACCTACCTGTTCACATGTGAAAAACCACTTTTTTTCCTCCTAACGGCTAACAGGTTTAACAGGTTATTTTATCTACTAGCTTCCTCCTTGTCTCTCCCACATCCTCTTTGTGCCCTAGAAGCAGGTAAATTCACTACCAGCTAATTATAGTACATCATTTTCAATACATAACTTTCTGTTGAGACTTCTGAGAGCATATCAAAGTAGAGCAATAGGCTGAATGAAACAATTAATAAAGAGTGTTTTACTGAGCTTTTAAAAAAAGCAAATTTCCCCCATACCAGTGAGTGAGAGGAGCATACAGAATGGCTAAATGCAGAGGTGTTTCTCAAATCTGTTCAGGTTGATCTGACATAGGATAGGCTGGGGAAGAAAACAGTGGATTCACATTGCTAGACAGTACAGTGTATCATACATTTAGATCATTTTATATAAAGCTGTTAGTGGACGAATTCTTCTAAAACAAATACTACAACAACAAAAAGTTTCTCAATAATAGACATCAGGGGAACCTTATGTTCCTTCTCTGTTCCATGCTGATTTAACACAACCATACCCACGTGACCATCACAGCTCTGCGTGGGTGACTTAGCTCTAATGACCAATAGGACTTGGCCCAGATTGGTGGAAATTTTATCTCTAGATGTGCTTAACAAGGGAAACAAGAAGTCTGAGCAGTTTTCTCTGAAACAGAAAATCAAAGGAAGAGAAGCAGATGATGTCAACAAGGGGGATAAAATCTGGCAAAGGAATTTGGTATTATTCCCTCAATTATCTGTGTTTTTTAAGAAATGCAAATCCTTCTCATCTTTTAGACGGTGCATGTCTTGTGTTAGTCCAGAAAACTTATGCCTTTTACAAGTATTGTTAAGAAATTTGAAATTAAATAATAGTCTATCTAAAAATTTTAGTAAAGAATGTGAATAAATCCTTGGAGTTTGTGGTAAAGAAGTGAGTTGAAGGACGCCAGAAAACAAAATGTTCATTTGGATATATGAACCAATGCAACACCAGAACCACAGAATTTTTTCTCTCTAAACTAGAGTGAAGCTCTTAAATATAAGTATAAAAACCAACAACAAAACGTTCATATACTGTGAAAAGGATAGTTGGCTGAAGTGTGGTACCTGAGGTTCCAGGTTTACACGGGATCTTGGTGGTTTGTGCCTGAACAGAAGGGTTCTAGGGTGGGAAGACTACAAATGTTAATACTGTAAGAGCGTTTTGTGCATCATAAAATTCTAGACGCCCCACTGAGCCTGTAAAGACAGCGTGCTCTAAATGGTTTTCCACCACTTTTCTGGAGAACCCAATCCCTTCTATAAAGACTCCTCTTCTATATTTAGAGATAGAGGCACAGGAACATTTCATGATCTTTAGGAGGGTAATAGTGTGAAAAGTAAGGTTGTAAAATGAACTACTTTCCTCCCCTTTCTACCTAATTTCTTTCTCCTGTGCTTTTAAAGACTAGGATATCTCTTTCTGACCCCGGAGCTCATGTTTAACTCAGAAAGTATACTTTACAAATGTCCTGCATGTTCTAATTTGTATGATGGAAGGAGAAAAGAGCTCATCTGAGCACCAATTTGACATCGTTTTATTCCAACAGTCTTTGGAAGCCAACACCCCTTCCCTTTTTGACTGTCTAAAATGCCCTTGCTAGCCAGATCCCTCTGCTAGCTACAGTGTTTGCACATTTCCTTGTTAATCAGCCGCGTAGGCTCGGAGACTGTGTGTTTTGGTGTTGTTTGTGTGTGCAATCTCGTGCTGCTTCCTGAACGCATGTGTCCCTTCCCTTCACAGCCTACTCGACACCCAGCACCTCCCCCGCAAACCGATTCGTCAGTGTTGGACCACGGGATCCAAGCTTTGTAAATATCCCTCAACAGACACAGGTGGGCCGCTCTCATCTTTTCTGTATGTGGTGCAGCTTGTTTTATTCATCAGGTGCATTGTAACTCGTCTTTCGGCACAACAGGCTGCATTTCCCAGCCCCTGTTCAGTCCCCTTTCCTCCCGACCCCTACCCATCCTGGCCCTTCAGCCACATTTCCATGTGTTCTTAGAAATCATGGAAAACAGTGCCTGCAATTTTTGCTTCTTGTATTGAGGGGGTAGGAGAGGAGGGTTTCTGTGCCAGAACTGCTTTTGCTATGGGAAGAAAATTTTCCCAGGCTGGATAGCGTGTGCTCCCTCTTTTAGGAATCTGTGCCTCTCTACGTGCAAGCAGACAGAAGTAGGCCCCTATTGAACCTGGAAAGTATACTCTGGCTGCCGGCGACATCAGAGTGCATGCTGGGAATGGGGGGGGGCCAGTCACTCTTATGTACTCATTATAGGGTCCCCAGGAACCTGGCAGACTTTCTAAGAGAAAGGAAAAGAAAGGGTTCCTGAGCGCTGTTAAGTTGCTGGTGTTGGTACTGAAATAGGAGGTGTTTGTTACTGGCTTCGCTGGCCCCAGTGGGGTGGGAGGGGATTATGTGAATACAATGTCATATTTTGAGGTAGGTGATTGAAAAAGAGTATGCCAGGACATCTAGAGTTTGTTTTTCAATAGATAGTTGTGTTTTGTGCTAGTATAGGCCAAGGAGAAAGAATCTCTTTTAAAAGTTTTGAAATAGCTGCTGTTAATTGAGAAACAGTGCAAGACTTTCGGAATTCAAAGGTAGCATATATAAAGATACTTAGAGATTTGTGGAATAGAATTAGATGCAAGTTTTGGAAGAAACTACTCTCTGATCTCCTAATTAGAATGTGACTGTATATTATCAGAATTGACGTAAAGAATTTTCTCTTTGAGGTTCTCAACACAGTGTTTGAAAAATTCTCCAAGATATTTTGTGCATGTGCCTTGGTATGTAGTCTCCAGATGCCTAATTTATAACTATTCATCTTTGTTTGTAACACTATGAGCAGGTGCTTATGAACGAGATAGATTTGCTTTCCTGGGTCCGTTTGCTTTCTCTGCGAAGGGTTTTAGTTTATTGCTGTGTCGACAGCGTGGGTTAAACAGCATTGCATCTGAAGCCTTCCTTACACTGAAGCAGGGTCACAGAAAGTACAGCCTCAGAGGAGGCAGCTGGGAGGAGAGGGAGAGGGGAAGGAGGGAGGGGAGAATAAAGGTTAACTCTTGAATTTCCCACTTCTGCTGTTTCTTCTGAAACTGGCAGGTACATGGCATCTGGGATTAACATCGCCTATTCAGTACTCCCCATAAAATTGTTCAAGTTTATTGCTTATTTTCCCATACCTTCAAATATTTAACTGGTGAATTTGAAGTTGAATAATTACCTCAAAGGCATTACAGTAGAGAAACATTTCTTATTGTACTTTTGGCTCACATGATCAAGGTCAATGAGAAGGGGAAAACTGGGGACAGTAGCTTTACATTGGATGATTGCTTTTCTCAAAGCACCAGTGGGCTCAGGTTACTTCATTAAGAACCTCAAAAATGCAGTTTGGAAATGTCCTGTTTTGTATTTTATATAGTATTTTTATATAAGCTGTGATTCACTGAACTGAAATTGTACCCTGCATTCCATTCAATTTGTTTCTCTATAATCAAAACGTATTCTATTCCAACATGGCTTTGTTTCACAAATGCCTTATTTAACCCAGAAACTGAGTCTTCATGATGTTGACCACAAAAATTCAATTCTTAAAAATCCAGATTTTCTACGCATCTGTATGAATGATGTCATGTAGACCCAGTATTGGCATCTGGAACTGAATTTTTTGGGTTTCTGTTAAATATTTGGCATCATAGAGACAACAGCTTAAATGTTTTTTTATCACAGTGACACCTGCCACTTTTGGCTTGAAGGAAGCCATCCCCAATTATCTTATGAGAAACCACGCTAATGGAGTTACTCTTTTTCCCCCAAAAAATATCCTGAGATAAAAATTATGTGCTCTAAGTATTTTAATATTTAGGTATATATATTAACTCTTTTTTTTTTTTAAAGGAACTACTTTCTGGAACCATTTAAAATGGTAGGCACATATAGATATAGATCATAAAAATAATATTTTTAGGTAATCTTTTTGAGAGGACATCAGTTCAGAAGAGGAATTTTTACAGGAATTTTTTAAGACATAATTTGAACATGGCCTGCAGATTAGTAATTTCCTAGGCAAGCTTGCATTTTTCTATATAAATATTTTTGTTAATAAGGCATGAAATTTGTATTAATTGAATTATGGGAAAAGTTTTCTGGGAAAACAATATTTTCTTTTCTGCCTTTAAAGAAGTAAAAATTGAAGCGTCACCCAAGCAGATAGGTAAGCTTTAAAAATGCAGGAGAGGTATCCTGCACAGAAATCCATAAACAAATACAAAATAAAATGGTCTCCCTTTTCCCCAAAGAAACCTCTTAAAATACTTGAAACATCAACCTGTAGAAGACAGATTAGATATGGTCCCTGTTTTTTCCAGCAGATAGAATTCCAACTAATGAATAGACATTTGAAGTAGGCAGCTTTCAGTTTATCATAAGACCTTTCTTTAAAAAAAAAAAAAAAAGAGTTCTTTGATTATACATAGCCTCTATTTATTGAGCATTTTCTATGTACTAAGTACCTTAGGTACATTATCCAACGAATCTTGACCACCACCCAATAGGATATATATAATTATCTCCACTTTATAGATTTGAAACCTGAGATCGGAAGAGACTGTTGATTTTCCCAAGGCCACACATGGTGAGGAGCAGAGCAAGAATGCGTCCCCAGTTCTGTCTGACTCCAAGGCCTATGCTCTCAAACCACTGTGCTGTACTGCCTCATGGGCCGGTGAGCACCTTTCCCTGCAGATATTCAAACAGAGACTGATGTTCAACTCTCAGGAATACCACTGACGTATTCCCTGGTTTTAAATCTGAGATTGCACTAAAATCTAATCATGAGTGTATACCCCAAAGAATTGAAAGCCAGGTCTCCAAGAGATACTTGTACACCCATGTTCTTAGCAGCATTATTCACAATAGCCAAAAGGTAAAAGCAATCCAAATGTCCATTGACAGATAAATGGATAAACAAAATATGGTATATACATTTTGTTGTGTATATACCATTTTAATGTGGTATAATACATATTATTCAGAATTGAAAAGAAAGGGAATTCTGCAGTATGTTACAACATAGATGAACTTTGAAGACATTATGCAAAGTGGAATAGGCCAGTCCCAAAAGGACGAATACTATACGATTCCACTTATGTGAGGTACCTAGTGTAGTCAAATTCATAGAGACAAAAAGTAGAATGGTGGTTGCCAGGAGCTGGGGAGAGGGCAGAATAGAGAGTTATTGTTTGGTGGTATAGAGTGTTAGTTTCATAAGATGAAAAAAGCTCTGAAGATAGATGGTGGTGATGGTTGCACAACAGTGTGAATGTCCTGCATATCACTAAACTGTCCACTTAAAAATGGTTAAGATGGTAGATTTTATGTTGTGTGTATTTCACCACAATTTTTAAAATGTAATATTAGATAAACTCTTCATGGTCCTTTCTCCACTTGAGAGTCTAAAATTCTGTAAAACAGCCAGGAAGAGTGGATTGTTTATCAAAAAATCCGCTGTCATTTTGTGCTCTCATGTCCAACACATAGTGGGTAGTCAGCAGATATGGGTTGAATCTACATGATTCATAAGGAAGTTTAAAAATAATGACTTTTTCTTATTACAGTCATGATACATGTTAATTGTGGAAAATACAGATGGGAAAAATAATAAAAATCACTTGTAGTCCTACTGTTAACATTTCTGTCTAAATCCATCCAGACTGCTTCTACGCATACAAATATATTGCAAAAATGAGATCATATTATATACACTGTTTGGTAACCTGCTGTTTCTTCCCCGTAACAATATATTATGGCCTTCTTTCCATGTAAATAGGAAAAAATTGAATATTGGATTTTATTGCACCTATTCATCATCTGTAATGATTGGTAGGGAAAGATAGTGTGGATAATTGAAAGCCATTTTTTCTCCTCCTTCCCTTCCAGTCTATCTTTTTTCCTCCAGAGAATTCCTCCCTTCACTGAGACAGAATTGCCTTCTCTTTAGCCTTGCCTTGAGCTAGTTTTCTTTCAGATTGCCTTCCAATTGCATTGTCTATCTCACCCCAGCTTTTGGCTCTGTTGGAACATTCCTGCCAAGTTATCTGTCCCATTCTTCTGAATCACTTGTCTGCTACCTCTGCTACTATCATGATTTGCCTTTCGTTTTCCGTATACTCCTCCATTTTGTAGTTCATCATTAACATGGGGGGGGGGTAGCCATCTCCTGACAGCCTTTAGAACACCCATCTGTTCTAAGAAACCGTGACCCCCCCCCCCCCGAATCTCTTATTTTTCAATATTGTCCACCATGACAGTTGATACTAACATACAGAAAAAACTCTGGGGCATAGAGTATTTCCTTCACTTGGGACACTATTAATGTCCCCTGCACGCCCACTGAATGATATAAGAGAGCATGGCATCGTCTCAAACAGCAGAAAGCCAATGGCCATTTCAGTTGCATCTCATAATTTAATCTGATCCCTGAAAACGAGAGCCATTAAGAGGAGGCATTTATTTAGAGAAAAAAAGTTAATATTTCATCATGAGGTAATAAATAGAAATACCAATTCCCACACAGAAGGACTGAGCAAAGAACTCATTTTTATTCAGGTTCTAGTTTAATCAGAATGTTCAAATAAAATGCTTAACCTGCAGAACACCAATGAGGACTAATTCTTTAAAATGAAAAATGAGTGCAAACAATACTAGAAAACAGGCATTTCTTCCCTGCCACCCAAATATATCACTGTTCTTACCTCAACAGAATTGTGGTATCTGAAATGCTATTTAAAACCAAATTACCATTTGGGTTATTAGAAGAATCGCTTGGCATGGCATGGGCCTGATTTGTTGACAAAAAGGCCCAGGTGCCGTAACCTTTGCTTAATAAATCATTTAGCTGCCTGACTCGCAAGCAGTGTGGCTGCCTTTGCCTCATGAAATTTACAAATGTATGCACAAACCACGCACTTCACTGTGCTGGAAACCTGCTGATCTGGAGAGGTCCCTGCAGAGCTAAATTATGGGCATAGCACCCGTTGTCTGCCTTTGGTGGGGATGCACAAGGAACATAGGGAGGTGGTGGATGTGGAGAGCGTTTGGATCTGTTGCCATTCTGTGTGTCATATTCCTGAAACTCTGCCTAAGAAACCAAAGCTCAGGCAATCTGCAAAATGCAAAACTTCCTAAGTCCCTTTCATCAATCACTCATCATTTCTGACTATATTCCCAACACCTACAGAAGTCAGGGAGTAACAATTCTCCTCAAGTTGTTCAAAGTCTAATAGAGGAAACAGATGTAAAGAATAATAGTAATGACAACATTAATAATGCAGTGTGATACCAGTTACAATAAGGATTTGCCTAAGAGGCTTTGAGACCAGAGAGCTGGGTAGAAGAACTTCCCAAAGGGTGGAAGGGACAGAAAAGGCTAGGTAGTTTTTCTGTCCTTGTCTAACTTTGGACTGATGATACGGCTCTGGTTCTTATACATCTTACCTTTTTTCTGTACTTTTAATTTTTGCCATGAGCTGGTCTATAAGGCTTTGTCCCATCTTAGGTAGAGAGACACGCTGAGTTCTGTCTTCTCTGGACCAAGCAGATAAAATTAGAATCCTTTCCCACTGCTGGCATATCAGCCAGACCCCACCCCCCCAATCCCTCATTTCCAAGAAACAGCCCTTCTTGCGTAATGTTCTCACCCAGGACACCAAGCTCACTTGAGATTGCACTGCAGTGAGCTGAAGCCATTCCCTGCCCCTCCCTGCCCCGACTCCAGCTGCCTGCCTGTAGGAGGTTAGGTACCACACAGAAGTTCAAGGAGCAGCCTGGATAATTTGCAAAGGCAGGAAACTCAGATTTCGTTAGAGAAAGGAAAGTAAAAAATTATCCTCCCGCTTCTAGTTAGAATTGGATCTGAGCATTTTTGTTACAAGCCCTTACAGCTGAAAACTCCCAGGATTGGAGAGGAATGGCAGATAAAATTCCATTTACTCCTAACTTTGAAAAAAGTTAATTGGCCAAATGGGCATTTATTAAGCTCCAGTGCATGCCAGGTTGTATGCCTGCACTCCCTACAGGCCTCAGAGCCCTCTAAGGTTGGTGCTGTTATCCCTGTTTTACAGATGAGGAAACTGAAGTTTCAAAGAGTATACTTGCCCCATGGCAAACGAGGTATCCAGGGTTTGAACCAGTATGTCTCCAGAACTTCTCTCTTTCCTGAATACTATCTTCGTCCTTAACCATTTATAATGAAAGGTTACTGACCGTTTTCTCTTTATGGTCTAAGATTGACTCATCCTCTTACACCAAGGAATAG
Organism: Eschrichtius robustus; assembly: GCF_028021215.1. NCBI lineage: Eukaryota > Metazoa > Chordata > Mammalia > Artiodactyla > Eschrichtiidae > Eschrichtius > Eschrichtius robustus. Next base: position 52,734,561 of record NC_090826.1, read on the forward strand.
GACCGACACTGCACTTGGTTCTTCTGAAGACCTGCCCCAGTTTCCTATTAGCCTGCATCTGTGAAATCAAGACTGAGTTCATTCTCTCATCCTGCCTGGGAAAAAGACCTTTACTAATGACATTAGTCTGCATCTGTGAGAACAGCCAGCCTCTGCCCAGAGCCCAGATAGCAGAGCAGCTGAGATTGTGAGCTTTCCTTTCAGATCTTGGTTGGAGCTTTATTTCATCACTTAGCAGTAGTATGTGTGCTTCATTTTTTGTAGTTTTTAAAATTTTTTCTTTGTAATTCAATTTTTCTAGCCTGGTTTATTAACTGTAAAATGGTGATAACTGTATTTATCTACCTTCTACGGTTGCTTTGAGTCTTAAATTCTGTTAGTGTAGAGAAAGTAAATGCTTGACACCTGTTAAATGCTCAACAAATAATAGCATTTGTTGTTCAGTTGATAACTAAACTCATACTTAAACAGTATTTTCTGGATTACAAAGTGTTTTCTCATTTGCTCTTCAGAGCAACCCTTTGAAGTAGGCAGAGCCGTTATTATTATCCCCATTATACAGATTTAAAAACTGAGGTTTAAAGAGAGGGAAGTGACTTCCCCAGAACCACATAGCCGGGGGTTCGTAGAGCCAGGACACAAACCTGCTTCTGATTCCAGAGCCCACACTCCCTTCAGCATGCCCCATCAGGGAAGGACTTGTATGCGTCCTCATGTGCTACTGTGTAGATATGGGCAGAACCTGCCCACCAAACGCTGGATCTAAGGTAACCATCCAGTTAGGACAAAATTAGGACAACACCTCCACAAGATCAGAATCTCGTGGATTCTTCCACTGAGCATCTGCCCTAAAGGTACTCCAAAAGCCTCATTCAACTGGGCACATCTATCCTTGCCCTGCACCCCGTTTCTCCTCTTAAGCCAAATTGTGCCCCAAGGAAGAAGAGACTTCCCAAGGGGAAATCATGTCTCTGAGGGTGGCAAGGACTGTGGCAAATGAATGTACCCCCCAGAATCTGCGGGGAAAGGCAGTGCCTGGTCATTTTTTTCTCTTATGTTCTCTGCTCCAGCCGTAGGTGTTGAATAGTCAGCACCGCCTCGCGGAGATGTTACGCCTGCCATCTGCTCCCTCTTACTGTGGGCAGGAGTGACTCCCCCAGCTTCCCAGCCCCCACCCCAGCCTGTAAGTTCTTGCCACTTGGCAGCTGACTCACGGACAGCCTATGAGACACGCTTAAAATACATTTTTCAATAAACAGAACCGTTGTCTTTCAAGTTTTAATTGGGCAGCGTGTTTTAGTTGTCCTCAGCCACAAATTTCACTTCTGAACCAAGCAAGAGCCTCAGTTCTAGGTACTGGTCTCCTTTTTCTCCCTCAGTTTTTAGTACTTTGGAGATCCCGTCATGTTTAATGGCATATTTTGGTTTGGTTTTAGCCTTTCTGTTTGTTTGTTGCCTTGCTCCAAAAAAATTTGGGGAAACTTCTTACTTGAAGCAAATTGATGATCGTTGAAAGAATTAAGGTGAGGTGCTTACGTGGGATCTGACACGCAGTAGGTGCACAATAAATAGTGGTTCCTTTCATGCTTGCTTCTTTTCCGGTATTTAAATGAGATCAGTGGCAATGGAGAAGGGGAAGAGAAAAGGGAGATTTCGCAGGAAATTTTAGATTTCGTGGAAGAAGAGAAAGGACCAAACGTCTGGTATTTATTTAATTAGCCCTTGAGATTGTGGGAAAAGTGGGATAGAAAATGAAGTGGGGGAAAAGATTGAAACAAGAAGCTGTGAATGGGTGTAAAAAGCTGAGAGGAGTTAGATCAGAATTTGATGATAGCCTTACAGTGAAGTCAGAAAACCATAGTATCAAATGCAGAACTGCCGTCAAAATTTCCAGCCCTGAAATGTGTCTTGATAATGATGTTTCCAATCAGTGGAAGTTTCAGGATACTGAGGGAAATGCTCTTTTTTTTAAAACTGAAATGTAGTTGATTTACAACGTTGTGTTAATTTTTGCTGTACAACAAAGTGATTCAGTTATACATATATATATTCTTTTTTTATATATATTCTTTTCCATCATGGTTTATCACAGAATATTGAATATAGTTCCCTGTGCTATACAGTAGGACCTGGTTGTTTATCCATTCTATATATAATAGTTTGCATCTGCTAACCCCAAACTCCCACGTCATCTCTTTCTCACTCTCCCCTCCCCCTTGTCAACCCAAGTCTGTTCTCTATGTCTGTGAGTCTGTTTCTGTTTCATAAAAGTTCATTTTTGTGTCATATTTTAGATTCCACATATAAGTGATATCATATGGTATTTGTCTTTCTCTTTCTGACTTACTTCACTTAGTATGATAATCTCTTGTTGCATCCATGTTGCTGCAAATGGCATTACTTCATTCTTTTTTATGGCTGAGTAGTATTCCATTCTATATGTGTACCACATCTTCTTTATCTATTCATCTGTCAATGGACATTTAGGTTGTTTCTGTGCCTTGGCTATTGTGAATAGTGCTGCTATGAACATAGGAGGTGTGTGTATCTTTTTGAATTATATTTTTGTCTGGATATAGGTCCAGGAATGGGATTGCTGGATCATATGGCAACTCTATTTTTAGTTTTTTGAGGACAATCCATACTGTTCTCCATAGTGGCTGCACCAACTTACATTCCCACCAGCAGCGGAGGAGGGTTCCTAAGGGAAATGCTCTTGACGCTCATGGTCTGATTTCTTTAGGGGAACAAGGAAAAAGTCATGAATTGGAGAGTACGATAGACTTGTTTTCATGTCCAGGCTGTGCCATTTATCTGAGTGATCTTGGACATGTTACCCTTTAAAATTCTGTTTCCTTATCTATGAAATGAAGGTGATAAAGTATCTACCTCATAGAAGAAAACCCAATTAAGTATGGCTTAAGCCAATCAGGATTTTTTTTTTTTTTCTCACATAACAAGAAAACTGTCAGTGAGTGGTTGTTGGCATTGTTTCAGCTGCTACATGATGCCAGCAGGAACCTTGCTCTTTCTAACGTTCTGCTCTACCATTCTTAGCATCCACAAGCAGGTGCCTCTGACTGCAAAATGACTGCTGCAGCTCCAGGCATCATACCCATATCCTTCCCCATTATTCCTCTTACATCAGGGAACAAAGATCCTGCCTTATTCCTTCCCTGTTTCCTGTTAGCAAATTTCTACTTGGGTCTCATTGACTAAAACTGGTCACATTTTAATCTTTAGTTGCAAAGGATGCCAAGAAAGCCAACACAAAACTATCTTGATTGGCTATGGTCATGACTCATTTACCCAGGGTTGGTCACATTGTCTTCCCTAAACAAAATTGCAGAAAGAAGGGGCAATAGATAGTGGGTAGACTGTTAACAGTATCTGCCATCTTCCTTTTTCCCATTCCCTGGTAGGTTTCATGCTGTTTTCAACTCCTGTTCTTGCACTTGACTCCTTTCCTCTCTGGCTGCTTGTCTCCTTCCAGTGCCTTTCCTCCACACTCACTCCCTGTGCGTCTAGGAGACAGGTATGCTGTGTGCATGTATGAGTGTACAGTGATCATCTCATTTCAGCCCTCTGTTGGAGTCCAGGATTTGGGCAGAAGTACTGGAGTTTTCTGCAGACCAGCTCCCACAGGGCTGGGTCAAGGTACTTCTGGTAAACGAGGACTCTGAAAAGGCTGCGTTGAAGGACATGTGCCTTTGTAATTGCAGGGGAACTCTGGGAAACAGTGCCCTCCGCGTGCCCTCCCAGGTGCTTATCAAACAGTCAGCAATAGGTTCTGGGTTTCTCTTTTATGACTTGGAACCAGATGCTTCCTTTGCAAAAGAAAAGAGCCTGGTTTTGCTGAGCTTGAGTCAACAGAGTTCAGAGAACAGGAAAATGAGTGCATTGGCCCTGCTACATGCTCTGAGGAGAGAAGGCAGTACAGGTGGGGTTCCCACTTTCCACAAAGCCCCTGCATGTGAAAATCCCATACCGGGGAAGAATTTGCTTTACCAAATGTTTCTGCACTCTAAATAATGACCGTTCGCATTAGGAGGGGTTCCTTTAGGACACAGGCTTTCCCAGGCCTTCTAATGAGTCTAAGACCTTGAAGGTTCCACAGATACACACAGTTCCAAGGCCAGAGCCTATTGTCTAATGTGAGATTCTCAAAGATCTCACGTGAGTTCTCAATGATTCTTCCTGGCCACTTTTCCCACACCCACTTGTTTACCTTCCTGTTTGTTTATTGAGGACGAAGACACATTCTTTTATCAATGGCCTATGTTTGGGGGTATAGCCTTTTGTTGCAGCCTATTCCTTGAGTTACATTCCACAGTGCAGGCTTCCCCCAAAATATTCGCCTGAGAATTTTTCCTTAGGCTTCACATCGCTTCCTTTATAGCAGAGACAAAGTAACTTAGCACTTCTAATTGGCTTTTCACTTTCCAAATGCTTTACACATTAACTAATGAACCACATGATCTTGTGATAAGCTGGATCCCTGGGTTGGAGCTGGGACACTGGGTTAGGACAGGCTGTCCTGGTCCCGTGTTCCTCGCCCTCACACTCTCCCTTCCCCGCACATGCTGCCACCCCTCCCACCCCCCTGCCCCCCAACCCCCAGAATCGGAATGTGTTGGGCTAAATGGAGCTGCGGCCCAGGGCAGCCCAGGGCAGCCTTGCATTTAAGGCAGCCTTCGTGGAACACAGGTTCTGCCCCTCTCAAGTACAATCTCCCGTCCGTGGCTCTATGGCCAAGTGTGTATGTATGTGTATTGGGGAAGCAGTAGTACCGGGGGTCAGGGGTGGGGGGAATGGAAGGACAATACAATAGAAAGGTCTAGTAAGGGAACTGACCGTAGTGCATCTTGGTAGAGTAAAATGAGCACTGGACTAGGAGTCAAAATATCTGGATTCCTAGCTCATGTGTCCCACTCACCAGCTATGTGATTGTGAAACCAGAATTTACTGAGCACATACTATATCCCTGGTACCTACCACACCAGGGTACTACTGGTATATATGATCCAATCCCTGCCATCCATTGCTCACAGACTTTTAAGGAGAAAAGTAAACAAATTATAGTAAGATATGGTAAGGGAAACAGTTGAAGTATGTATAATCTACAGGTAGTACAGAGAGTAGGTAATTAACCCGGGGGAGAAGCAGGGAATTCATGGAAGATATTCTAGAGGAGATTTCACATGAGCTAGTTTGGAAGGAGACAGAAATAGTTCCATTCCAGGAGAGGGGAACAGCACATGCAGAGAAACAGTGGTGTGTGTTCAGAGAATTCTGTTTCGTGTGTTGGTTAATGTAAGGTAAATGACAGAGAATGTTGAGTAATGAGGCTGGCAAGTTAAACGGGGTCTAGTCTTGAATACATACATGCCTTTATACAATGATAAGGCACTTGGACTTTATTCTGCGGGAGATGGGAAGCAGGTGAAGGGCACAGTGGGATCTCTATATGTGAAGAAACCTTAACTTAGCTTGGTTTAACATGCATGAGGTCTGAGATTTTACAGGTAGTAGCAGCATTAAGACCTATGGTCATGAGGTACTCTCCTCTCCAAGGCAGTATAACATAGTAGAGAAAATAGAAGCTTTGGAGCCAGATGGACTTGATTTTGATTTATCTCAGTACATGACTCATATGGATTAAATTGTAACCCCCCCCCCAATTTCATATGTTGAAGCCCTAACCCCCAATGTGATAGTATTTGAAGATGGGGCCTTTGAAAGGTAGTTAGGTTTAGATGAGGGTGAGACCCTTATGATGGGATTAGTGGTCTTTTAAGAAAAGACAGGGAATTCCCTAGTGGTCCAGTGGTTAGGACTCAGTGCTTTCACTGCTGTGGCCCCAGGTTCAATCCCTGGTCGGGGAACTAAGATCCCATAAGACACGCAGTGCAGCTAAAAAAAAGAAAAGAAAAGACACCAGAGAGCATGCTGTCTGTCATGTGAGGACTCAGCAAGAAGGCAGCCATTTGCAAGCCAGGGAGATGACCTTCCCCGGGTACCAAATCAGTTAGAACTTTGGTCTTGGACTTCCAGCCTCCAGAACTGTGAGAAGATAAATTTCTGTTGTTTAAGCCACTCAGTCTATGGTATTTTGTTATGGCAGCCTGAGCAGACTTCTACAGTGACCTTGGGGTAATTTTTAGCCTTTCTGACCCTTAGATGTCATAATTTATAATTATGACATACCCTTTATAATTTATAAAATTATAAATTAATTCCTGCATTCCACTTAGAGTTTTGTGAAAATTCAATATGGTTAGAATGTAAAGCCCCCAGCACCCCATCCTGGCACAGGGAAAGCTGACGTGTGCTGCTGCCTTTTCACTCCTTAGAATGGAACCTCCGTCAGCACCAGAAGTGAGGCAGGATGCATCTCCTTCATCTTTGGGACCAGGCACCCATGATTGCCGGTAGAGACATAGAAATGTTAATATGGTGAGAACCCCAGAGGTAATCTGGTAAATTTTCCCCTGGGCTGCGTCGTCTCTCCCTCCATCCTCCCATGTCCATTTTCCATAAACTGTGCCATTAATTCTCTCACTAGCTAGTGGAATGATATTTATTTATTAAGAACATACTTAGCATACTCCCAAGGAGCAAGTTAAAGCTCAGCTAACAGCTTCAGTTTCTGGTTGTGAGGAAAAATTCACTGAAGAATGTATATGGAGAGTTTCTATGTATGGTATAATTTCATATTAAAAAACTATTAAACTTTATGCTGGATGAGGGAGAGAAGGAAAAAATCCCAGTGCAAAAACAAGTTATGAGCCTAGGAGCACAGTTTCTGAATGTTTATTTTGTCAGATATGCAGCTGACATGATTGGCTCTAATGGGGTGGTGATCCTCATTGAATTGCAGATGGCTGTGAGTGACTGAAATACCACTGGGACTTAAATAAGTGGTGCATACTGTATTACTTAGGCTGCATCCTTTAGCCAAGTTGAAGGCTACTTTTTCTCCATCCATTCCCAACACACACATGCACACATGTAACATGCACACACATGCGCACACACATGCATGCATCTATCCATTCCAGAAACTCCGTGTAGAGCCTTAATTTCCCATCTAGAACAATGCCGAGTTGCCTCTCCTGACCTTGCCCCTTTGCCCTCTGCCACCAAAGTGCAGCCCCACCATACACACACACACACACACACACTCTCCAATGCAGATAATGGTGTCTCAGATCAGTCTGCTTTGCTGCAGCATCAAGACCCAAATCAATTTATCGACTCCGTCAGAATGGCTGGTATAGTAATTGTTACAAGAGAAGAATGGAAAGTGAGAACGTGGCCACGTGAAAAATAAAAATGACGTTTTGTTCTTTCCTGTCCCCCCCCCTTTTTTGCCTCATAGATCTTTATGTGTTTACACAGCAGAGAGCACTTTACTTAAGTTAATCAGCTCCTTCTACATTATTAATTGTGACAGGGTGCTACATGACAGGAAGAGTATTATGGGAAACATTGATCTCACTCAGATGGCGTGGACCTGAGCGGGTTTGGTATTCCTTCCCCCATCTCACTGCTTTGGGGTCCCATCAAATCACATTTCCCTGATTGACAACACAGAACACCTCCCATCAATACAATTGATTCTGTGAAAAAGGACAAGGAACATTTTTCAGCTGGAGATAGATGAATTATGGTGATGGTAAAGAGAACATTTCAGAAATCTTTCAGTTTAGAAACTTAAATTGGGAACTAAGGTACTATTATCATCCCAAACACAAGCCTAATTTATATCCTCAGAAAAATGCTACTATTAAAAGAAACTTACTACAAGTGAAAAATAGATTTAGTTGAAGCCAGCAGTGAACCTGAAGATATAATAGATGTTTTTAAAAGGCCATCCACTAATTTTTTGTGGGACATTTTTGGTTAAGTGCACATCTTTGAAAGACATTTCATTAAAGTTCAGCTTTCATGGATTATACCTGTAGACCCTAACATAAATCCTATGTGAATGGACACAAGTGAGTGGGTGTCATTTGTGACCTGGAAATAAAAGGTCAACCATTGGATTTATAGCTTTTTTAGTGAAAAGAACATAAAGATTCCTGCCAACTGGAGTCAATCCATATTTTAATGTTTCCTAGTTAAGATTATAAAATCAAGAGATTAGGATCATGCTGTTCAGTGAAGGTCAAAAATTAAATGTGATGGGCTAAGTGTCATTCCCAAGAGGCAGAAGTTAATATTTTAAAAACCGTTTCTACCACTGGCAGTCAAGAAATGAATTGTCCATGATCATTAACCAAGGTAAGGAGAAATCCCACTATTATTGCTAAATTTAATGATGATTATTACACTAATCAACTATATTGTTAAATTACTCTGCTGTTCTCCTTTAATGTCCCCAAACAGTAATAGTGGATTGATTGCTGTCAAATAATTCTCATATACAATTGTGAACAAGTCATGATGAGGGCTCGTGGATGAAGGCTTACTTGTGGGAAAAGAAGTTGTGGCTATTTTATGGATAAGAGAAATAACATAGAACCTTACGCTGCATATAACATTCTTCTAAGACCAAGACTCTGTGACACTACAGACATGTTATTAAGTATGATTCACCAGGACAAGTTTTTTAAATACAAAAAAAAAAAAAAGAACATGCATTTCTTTTCATTATCTTTTTTTCTGTTTCATATTTTTGCCATCTTTTTCTTTCTTTGTAGGAAAAGAATCCATTTACAGGTCCTTTTCTTCTTCAAACTTGTAGAGCTCTGGATCCCATCTCCTTAGGATTTTTATTAAGGGAGAAGAAAGGTTCTTTAAAGGTGTTTATAGGATGACTCAGACACATGTACCCCATGCCATTTTCAAATCCATTTTAAGATGCTGGTATTTTGGGAAGTTACAGAAATTCAGAATCCTGAAGCTGATAGTTTTCTTAAAGATTGTCACCTCCACACCCCATCATTTTTCAGATATGACTTGAAGTGCATTTTGGAGTAAAGTGTGTATACTTTTGATAAAACAGCCCCTCCAGACAAGAGGGCCCAAGCTCAGGGAGTTGAAACGACTTGTGAAGCCACACAGCTAATCAGAGGCAAAGCAGGTCTGAGAGGCAGGGTTTCTGACACCAGGGAGGGAAGGGACTGGTAGTTTAATATGTGGCTTAGGATATGGGTGCACAGTTTCTATTTTACAGAGGTGTTTTATAGAAGTTCAATATCCATTAGACTGACCCAAGTGCATTGGAATCCTGAGGAACAAAAGCATATGCTTCCAAAGTTCACTGTGCAGAATTTATCTTCACACACTACCACCTAGTATTGTGTGCGTGTGGTGTGTGTGTGTGTGTGGGTGGGTGGGTTTTAAACCTGTGCTTCTGTCTGTGCTCTGGGGAAGCTTTCGGTGGTGTATTTTTCTAACTTCTGTCCTTCACAGTGCAGACAAAGGTTAAAACTCCCATCTACTTTCACAGGCAAATATTTTAAGGTACTTCTATAGGAGGCAGGGAGCCGGGAGGACCTTTGATTTAAAGTTCAACATTTACATTTGTAATTTTGCCTAATTTCTGTGCTCACATTAATTAAATTGAAATTGTTTAATTAGAATAAAAAACTGAAATTGATCATTAGGATTAATTTAACCTGAGAGGCTTTGTGTGCTTTTCTAGACAAATATTATGAAATGTAGTGATAATGACGCAGCAAGAGGTATAATTTCACATCTTATAATGATTTTAATATCTGCCAGTTGTTCTCTCTGGTATCTGGATAGTTCTCAATGTTGCTATTAGTTCCATCATTACCATTCAGCTAGGGCCAGGCTGTATCTGTCTGCTGGCTTCTTCCCAAATATTTTTTCCTGTCAAAGTCTAAAGATGTACCAAATTCTCTTCACCCCTCCCTCCTAATAACATAATCCTTTCCCTTAACCCACCCCCACCATCTTCCAGGAACGCTATTTGCTTGGCTCTTCCCCTGGGCCTTGCATCACAATGACCTTTGTAAAACAAGAACTGCAGAATGACACTCCTTATGGAATTCACTAGTGCTCCTCAGTTCTGGGGACAGTGACGTCAAATCTGGACTGTCCCTCTGCACCCCTTCCTGGCTGCTTGCTTTGAATAAGAACCAGGCACAGAATTAAGCTCCGTAGTAAGATGAGGGATTGTACCCACTGAATAACTCTAAGGGAGCAGGAGAGAGAAGGCAGCTTCTCCAAGTGCCTAATTTGTGTCCAGGAAATAGCTTGCCCTCTTCATCCTGTGCCTTCCATGTAGCTCCATCCAACGAGCATGTTTCCAAATTGGTGGCCTCTGTTTCTAAAAGAAAATTGCTGAAGGATGAGAGTACTGTTTTGCCCTAAGATTCAGCATGAATGAAATAACATTAGATCTGCATCAGTCTACCAACACACTGATGAACGTAAAACTTTTTGAACTATCAGGTCAACTATCAAATTATTTTGTCTTCAGAAGAATTAAGATCTGCATGGATAGATTAAATCCTCAGGAAAATCTGCAAAGCATTTGAGTATCGAATTCCTCCCATCCACCATTTTGCCAGAGTTACTTAAAAAAAAAAAAAAAAATTGACATTGGCAGTTATGTTTACTTTGTTTCCTGCAACAACCCTTAAGGCAGAAGTTCAAAGGATAGTGGAGAATGAGTCAAAATTGGATAGATATTTATGAGTAAGAAAGAAGAGAAACAAAAACTAGACAAAGGAGAGAACATGTGATTCTCAGTAATTTGGGATTGAGTGACCAATGGTATAGTAGAGACTATCACATATGCAGATTATTCTCTTTCTGCAGCTTGGCCAATCGTTCCTGGCCAAAGGCAGAGAAACTCTTAGGGTTGTGAGTCCTGATTTCATTCAGTCGTCATAAGTAAACTGCCGCCCCCAAAGAAACTAATTTTATCGTTCATTTCTACAGAATGTCATCTATGTGGATTCTACTTTTATTCACATCTTTATCCAATAGAAGAAACTTACTATGTTCATAGCAAAGGGTTTTATTTGGACGCATATTCACATTTAATTTGGTTTTTAAAAATCCTTAATGTGTCTAGCATTTGAGCTAGGCTAAGTTCAAGAGACTGAGAGAAAAGAGGATATAGCCAGCATACTCAGGCTGTTATTGTATTTATCCAAGAAAAGTGACTGCCCATTATGTACTAGGCCTATATGGGCTAGCATATAGAGATAAGGTTTCTGTCTTCCCCATGTCAGAAAGGAAGACACATACATAAAAAAAGCATCACCTTAGTTTAACAGCTTAGTTTAAGTTAAAAGACAAAACACTTCCATATTTTCATGTATTATTTCACTTCATCCTCACAACCACGGTGCTAGGAAGGTGTTCTTAATCAGAGGCACAAACTGAGACCAGATTCACAATGGACTCAGTCCATCTTCCCTGAGCCAGGTGGTTTCTTCTCTGAATCCCCACAGCAGTGCTTTCTTTTGAGCTATTTATCTGACTTTATCACCTGTCACTGTGCAGGGAAGCAGCTGCTGAAGCTGGAGTACTGGGAATGCCATACCCTGCAATGCTGGGTATGCTCACTTATCAGGAAAGAACTGCTCCAGGGCCAAGATGCTATAGAGTAACACTCAGGTGTTGAAGCATTGGTTTATTATTGCTGTACCCACTTTCTTGCTAAACTCAAATTCACAGAGCAGTTGAGTGGCAGAGTTCCTGGTATTGTTTGTCCGGCTCTCCTTCCATTTCTGTCCACAAAGACCATCACTGCTTTCTCTGAACTCCAGGACCCTTCTTAGCAAGGAGATTGAGTCTTAATCTCAGTCAGCCAGGAAGCCAGTTCTCTCCAGATTGGTTTCTATGAGCATCTCAGAACCCCTACTTCAACCCTTCAAGCTTCTAAACCAAAAATAGCCGTTTCTTCCTCTCTAGTGTAACTTTGTTGGCTGGAAAATCCCTGAGATCTTTTTGACCTCAAAAATCCCTTAGGTTTTTTCATAAACATAATAAGGAGTCCCTTCTGAGTTGGGGACATTTATCTTCATAACACTTTTTAACTGCATTTTTCAAGTCAGACAACCAGTTTACACAAACCCTAGGTCTTATATTTGGAGGGAATAAATATGCATTGACCACTTTCCACAAAGAGTTGAAAATGATTTCAGAGAAATCTAAAGTCATGACTATGGAATTCTAGAATATGCATCCAGAATCGTTTTAACTGGAATGTTACCACGAAAGCCTTATCGGGAAAATTAAGAAGATTCAGTTCTCCAGGCCTGGCCTTGTCTTTCTTCCCCTCTTTCTTTGACTTTATAGTACATCTGAGGAAACTTTTAATACTAACTAAAGCTTGCTGTTGCCTGGCCTCTGAGTCTAAAATGCCTGAGAAAGCAGTACAGATTCCAACTGTAAAACATTCCTCCCCCAAGCCTTGGAAACTAGTGTACAGAGGCCGGTAGAGTTCAGAGGGAGCACATGTAAATGAGTCTCAGTTATAAACTCCTGAGGCTGAACTTGAACTTGTAAACCTGTTCCTGGAGAACAACACAGAAAGCTGATGCAGTAGAACAGGAAGCCATATTTCAGCTCAGACAATTCACTTCTTTAAAGGAAAAGAAAGTCTTCGAGCAATTTTTTTTTTTAACTGAACTGCCTTTAGGATAGCACAAGGTGGCATCTTTGCAAGATTTTTGTGATTGCAGAATCAGAAAGAAAGTTAATATGTGTCATTTGAATTTGCCACCATTCTTGCAAAGTGAACAATGGGATCTCCTAGCCATAGGGTGATTTAACAAGAGAAAAGGGTATTTAAAAAGCCAAAGAACACATAACCATCATCCAATCTGTAACTGGTTTCATTAAAATAGAATAAAGTGATAGGTATGGAACTGTTCCAAATCGGCACTGTGTGTACGAGTTCTGAGTTTGTTCTTAAATCTCAATTACTAGAAGAGCACTACCAAGTAGAATTCATCTGAAAACAAAGTAAGTGATTTTGTTTGCGTGCTTGATTTTATGACACATTCTTAAATATGTCTTCAGGAATCTTTGCTTATGAAGTCACCATCTTTAAAGTCATTACTAAAAGGTAAAAATGGATTAAATTTTCTGTGTTAGAATGATACTACCTCTCTCCCAGAAGCATAGATTCCTGACAGGGAAGCCTAGTAGCTCTGCTGGTCCCATATGTTACGTTCACGTCCAAATCATTGATAAGACCTTTGACAGAGACCCTTAATGCTGTAGGATTTCACCTTTGCACAATCCCCCAACCCAGCCCTACCGAGAAGCTTCCAACTCACCTCCCCTGGAAGAATATTCAGGAAGAGTCTAATTGTTTGTAGTAGTGAATATTGCTTAGTTGTAAATTTAATCTACAAATATAGAAGGAAACAAATCTGAACATAAAAAGCATTTGCTGTTTCAGCATTAAAAAAAAAGTACTGTCATTTGAAACTGCCAACTCCCCCATGTGGGTTTGTTTTGCAAGTCACGTCTTAACAAAGACAAGTTTTGTTGCCATAAAACCCTAAATCCTACCACATTTTCAGAAGGAGGAGGAAAGCATTGTGCACTGCTCCCTAGTTTGTGCTTTCAGGGATGGCACGTAAGAGCTTTGACTGGACTTGGGGAAATCATTCCATTTTTATCCAGGGCAGTTGGCTCCGATGAAACCCTAACCCCGTCGGGTGACATCTAGGTCACACCAATGCCTCCCTTAATGATGCTGCTTACATTTTAGGCCAGTATTTCAAAGATCTGTCTCTATGTTTGTTATTTCCTCCCCCAAATAATATAATAATATTATAACAACTGGTATACTGAGGCCTGTTCTGCAGATAAGTAAAGTTGTGACCCCTGATGTCACACAGACTAGAATTTAGGTCTCTGACTTTTTCCATGGTCAAGCTCCTTCTAACCTCAGTGAGGGATATGAACAGTTTTATCCCTGCCAGTATCACATCTACACAGTGAACAAGGAAAAGATGACTCCTGGACCAATACAATTGAAAAGCAGGTGTTCCCAGAAGGTCAGAGTGTAGGAACGGGATCTTTGTAGTGTAATCAGAGCAGCCAGAGTCCCAGGGCAGCCAGTGACTGAGCTGAGACTTGAACCCAGGCCCCTGCCTCACAGTCCGGTGCTGAGTTGCATCTTACTGTACTCTCGCTCTCTTCTCTCAAGAATCTGAGAACCGAGATACTACAACCTCCTCTGCGCTCTGTCCGGATTCCGCCTCTGCGCCTCACTTGTTTGGCTCAATACACAAGCTTCCGTCCCGGCTGCCAGGCGGGGTAGTTGCGGTTGCAGTTGAGTGTGCCCGCTTCCTTCCTCTTAATCCAGTGAATGGAGTGGGGAGGCCTGCTGCTTTGCATAGCCTTTGAGAGAGTAGGGGTCTGCCCTCATTCTTGTCCGGGATCGAACACAGGTGGAGAGGGAGAGAGGGAGAGAGAGACTGGCTGGAGGGGTGGGTGGAGGGAGGCAGGAAACGGGACTGGAAAGGACAGAAGGAAGGACCCTGGACAGGGAACGGAGAAGGTCCGAAGTGAAGACCTGTGCTTGGGGCCTGGCATAGAGGTTACCCGTGGGGGTGGGAATGGACACAGGGGGCAAGTACCATCCAGTGCCTAAAGGGCTCCTTGACTGGAAAGGTTAGTTTGGGAATTCGTTTCTGGCAAAGTAGCACATCTTCTGTCGTTCTCTTGCAGGAGGTCTCTGGGAGAATTTTTGAAATTACTGAACTTTTCACTTCAATGTTATTTTTTTTCCTTACCAGATTTTATCTACCTGCACAATCGGAACAGTAAATCTACATGATAGATTTACTGTGAACCTGAGTCATGTTTGGGAAGAGCTTTTCGGCTCTGGGGTAAGAGCAGGAGTGGGGAGGCACTCGGTGGCATGATTATTGTAACGTGGCCACGCTCGGCTGAGCGCCGACCTCCACTCCCACGCCTCTCTTTTTAAACCAGAAAGGTTACCTCCCTGGGCCACCATTGGGCCAGCCCCAAGTGTGACCGTCTGCACTTGTTAGACAACAGGCATTTAATTAAAATTGGAATCTGATGTGTAGAAAACATACATTTTTTTCATTTCATAGCTCCCCAGGAAATCATCCTCTCTTCCTGCCCTGTTCCCCTTAACTCTCCCTGCCGCCAAAAAAGAAAAAAGAAAGACAGAGTAGGGGAAAGATGATTTAATGTTGAAAATCAGAAATTACAAAGGGCCAGGCTGCCTTCTTTATTTTTGCCTTTGGGGCTGACATTAGCCAATAATAAAGCCTGTATTGTATCTTCAGCCCAGAGCCAGCTCTTTTTTTATGGCTAACTTCCCATACGGAAAAGGGGTCGTCCCTTTTCAGAGCATTAAAATACAGCATTTAATGAATCTGTAACTAAAATCTTTCATCTTACTTTTGTGCAATAAAAGGGGTTGCCTGATGCCTTCTGATATTTGGCTGGACGTCGTGGAATCAAAAAACATCTTAAAGCACAAATAATAGACACAAGGCCCAAGCTGAAAAATCAACCTCAGAACACCCTGGTCACAGCCTTTTCCGCAGCAGAGCCGTCCAGCGCACCGTCTGGGCTCCTCCCAGAGCAGACGCGGTGCCATCGCAGGCAAATAGATAGGAACTCTGGACGATTTCATCGGGTCCTTGTCCCCCTAATCTCCACGCTTGCACCTCAGATCTCAAGCAGCTTCCGTGGCGTGGGCTCACTTTAATGGATAATCTATTTTTCATGAAAAAGCAGGAAATAAGCTGTCTCTTTCATAAAAAGATTTACAAAATGTAATCATTGTTGAAATATTCCCTTTGAACTGCCGTGTCCACGGGGGTCTCCGCTCCCAGAGTCGTGCTTCATTAGAACCCCCTCACAAGCGGCTCCAGAAGGGCAGGTACACTGGCGGTGCCTGGCTTTGATGTCTTGAATGAATGAAAGAAAAGCACAATAAAAAAGAGCTGTTGATCAAGCATAAAATACTCTTTAAGCTGACAGAATAGCAGCGTTAACACACCCTAAGCTGCTTTTCGTTTTTCCCTTTTTTCCTCACATTTTCCTGTGCTTTGTGTACACTGGGGGTTGGTATTTTATAAGAAGTCTCTGATCTGTGTAGTATGCCATTCGCTAACAAAAACCAAAATAGGATTGTTTCTGTCCCACTTGGTTGCCTGACTACTCCCTCCCTCCACACCCTTCCTCCCTTCCCCCCCCCACCCCGACCCCGGATCCCCTCTCCCCCTCATCCCCAACTTCCAAGGCATGCAGTTCAGCCTTGCAAGGCAAGGGCCCAAATGCCTTTCATGAACTTGAGCCAATTCCTTTTGTGCAGTTGGTTTCGCTGCTCTGATTTTAATACCGCAATTAAAGACAGATTTTTATTTTCTCAAGAACTTTCTTCTGCAACTGGGGAAATGGAAATGACGCAACTGCTACCTTTAACTAAGAAATTATATCATTAAATGAGAGAAAGCCGCCTTGTTGTTCAATGCCTTTCCAAGGGGACTGGTCCCCCGTAGGTCTCCTGTGGACCTTAAGGCCTGTACACACTTTATAGTTAGAGAACCCATCTACCCTGGCTTTCGGCTTTTCTGTACTTGTCTCTTTCCAGGCATTAGCTCATTCGGTCCCCACAAAAACTGATAAAGTCGTTATCTCCATTTCACGGAGTCTAAAACTGAGACGCAGGGGTGCTAACTAACTTACCTAAGATCACTTAACTAGCATGTAATGGTGTACTAGTTAAATGATGGGATTCTGTTAACTCTGACTCCAGTGTCCCACCTCTCACGACTGTGCACTCAGCCCTCCAGTAAGTCGGCCGAGCAAATGTGAGTGGGCCAGAGTGCAGTTTTTAATTCGGAAGTCTTTGGTTTCACAAGGTAAAAGATTACTTGATAAAAACGTAAAGGGAAACCAGAAAAAAAAGAACTTTACTTGATGGTGAGGCAGACACTAGGGCAAGTTGGAATATGGTGAAAGAGTCAGACTTTGGAACGACCGTTGGAATAATTGGATTGTGTATGTACTCTCAAGGTTTGGAGGTGCTGGATGGCTTATTGGGTAAAAAGATTAGTGTTTTCCCGTCTTGAGGTTTGAACCAAACGGAGGTCTTGGCCGGGAGCAGCATGGTCACTCTCCAGGGAGTGGTGGTTTGGACAACTCCTCTGAGCTCGTAGTAAGTAGGCCGCGGTCCATGTTACAAAACTATTGCACATGCTACGGCCGCAGTTGGCTGCAGCTGGCCCCGTCACAAGAGCTTTTCCATCAGAACTGCCTGGGGCGGCTTGTGGAGACCTGTGTCTCTCTGGGGAGAGCACCTTCACCTGGGGAGATGTGGACACGAGGCACGAGCGTGGGTGTGGCACAGCCGTGCTAGAAGTCACGCATCTAAATGCCTCGTTGGAGTAACCGGCACCAGGCTTTGGGAGCCTTGGAGATACCTCACTTCTTCCTTTCTTCCTTTATGCAACAGTATTTATTAAGCCGCTGGAGTTGCCACATGCAAGAAGACAGTTCGTTTTCTTGGGGGAAAAAAATAGGTTAATGACAGTTCAGTGACTGGGACAGAGGTAAAACCGCGGGACTAAAGGCCTGGAGAAAGACCCCTTGGAAGAAGGGACTGATAATCTGAGACAGCAAAGACTGGCAAGCATTAGCAAAGCCAAGGAGAGGGGGACCCCTGCGTCAAGGCCCAGCAGAGAGAAAGTATTTGGCTTTGGGGGGATCTGGAAGAAGGTTGACACCGCACAAGTGTTGAGTACAAGCAGTGAAAAGATAAGGCCGTGAAGGTAAGCAGGGCCAGTCACTGCCCGTTAACATTTTAGTAGTTTCCTGTACAATAAACAAGTCTTGGTTTAGTGTTATTGAAAACAGGCTTTCTTTAATTAACAAAATCACACAAGAAAAATGGCTGCAGAGATCAAAGCCCGTGGCTGGCAAGACCAATAACTGACACCTGGGTACAGCGTGTCACCTTTGTCAGAAGGAGCCAGTGTTAGAAACTTCTTTCCCCTCATGGAATGCAGAATTGGCCGTACAGTAGTCCTCTGGGGGCCAGAGGACAGAGTCCTGCTTACTTGAAGTCACACAACTAGTCAATGGAAAAAGTGGGACTAGGTCCTGGGTCCCTCGGACATTGGATACTCAGCCTTATCAGCTGACATAAGTTTTTAAAGATCCAACTGTGAGAAGACCAGGGTAGCTGGTCTCTTGAAGGATATGGAAGTCTAAAATCCAGCGCTTTCTTTCTGCAGGGCAACTCCTTAAGAGCAGGTATCTGTTGTACTCATTATATCCCCAGAGCCTAGCATACAAAGCACACAGTAGATGCTAGGACTTGTTACGTAAGTGATGAAGTACTCCCAAATGATGTATACTAACGTGAGAAACCAGGAGTTTCTCACTCCGAGGCCCTGTCCATTTCCATTGGATTAGAAGCGGGCAGGGGAGGCTACCAGGACTCTGGCTGATTTGCCAAGGACAACTCATTTGGGCTAAACGGTGGGCTTGAGCTCATCGAACAAGAGCAGGAAGCCAAAAATGACTAACTGGATTAATGTGACCCAGAAGAGAGAGCGTCTGCTCAAGAGAGAAGTCAAAATGTTGACCACAACTCATGCAGTACTGGTCGGCAACATCCTCTTCGGGGGCTGATGGAGTAGGAAGGAGTGGGGACTGGGGGCCGAGGCCTCCCTGTATTTGCGTGTTTCTGTTTTCTGTGTGTGAATGTCCTGAAATAACCCACCTTGCCTGGAGAAGAAAGCAAAGTGTCACACCCAGTTCTGGATTCCACATTAACAACCTCCTTCCGCAGCGTTCAACTTTGCCCTTGAGGCCTTTTGTTTAACTTTTTAATTTGAAAAACAGATTCTGCTGCGTCACAGTCTGTTCCGCCCTCCCCACCCCCACCCCTAGCACCCTCTCCCTTTTTTTGGTTAAAGTGAAATATAGCTATCTCAAACAGACTTGCGTTTCCTTTTGTTTCTAAAATATACATCCTGCCCTCTTAGTGAAAAGTGTAATTAAAAGCCTTTTTAAAAGTCGTTATTTGCATTAGAATGTTTGGTGTCAACTAAGAAGTTGAGTCTTCATCAACCATGTCTTAGGCACCCTCCTGACCAAATTTTGGAAAGTAACCTCAGTTTCCTAATTGCTCTCCTACAACATAGGAAAGGAAAGAGACTGCTTTCAAAGCTACCAAGAGCCATTTCAGGCTTCCTGCTTACGATGCAGCCGGATAGATGTTGTTTATGGTTCATAAAACCTGACTACTGTGAGTATTCCAGAATCCTGGCAGAATGGGATTCGAACTTTCATGGAGCTGTAAATTAAGGGGTGGGAAGTGTGATAAAACTCCTTAGAGAAAGGTGAAAAAAAAAAAAAAAAAGTCGCGCTGCAATGGTTAAATGAAATTTTCTAAGCACATTCAGTGTGGAGCTGTTTTGCATTACATGAGTTGAATACCTTAGAGACGCCACATCTGCAGGCACTTTATTAAATCCTTAGTCAGCACTTTCCAACCTGATGAGATTACTTCTTCATTTGACTAGAGAAGAGGAAAGCTGAGCTCTGGTCCTGGACTGCAGATTTCTTTTGATGTTTCACCTTGAACACTGAGAGAGGACAATTACCCCCCCTTCCAGCCCCCTCCCCTCCTCCTTTAGCACATCCCAAACTGTAGAAATTGTGAATGTAACAGAGTAATTTTACTTAACTCGAGCCCCCGTGGGAGTGTGGATTTATGGATCTCCAAAACTACTATAGCTGAGAGTTCGCAAGGAAAAGAAAAACAGATCAAAGCTCTGTGTTTACTTCCTTAATGTAAATGTATCAAGATAACATCGTCTGATATTGTATTGTAAAATTGGAACTCACTGCAGATAAGGGACAGAGATTCCTTTGTAGTCCATCTGGATACAGGAGGTTAGATTGAAGGGCTATAAAATATGAAGGCAGAAACCATATGAAACCTAAGCTTATGTCAGTAAATATCTGAAGACAATTTTTTGACTCTCCATAAATGAATTTTGTTTAATGTGGCAACATTTTCCCAGTGATTTTCTCCTCAACCCCAACAATTTAACAATCTCAGATTTCTTTAATATTTTTCTTGTACGATCCAAGAAGAAAATGCCCAGAATTATTCGTCAAGTAATGTTTTGAAACTTGCACTGCTTGAATAATAGATTTTATAATAAAACATCACAAGAGAAAAATGGGCTTTTCCAAACATTATCTTGTTCATTGGACGTCATTCGTAGTTCATGGAAGTTTTTAGAAGTCGAGTGTCTTACACACGTGCGACTATCACACTCGTCCGTAACGGACTTAGGAGGGTCTTCAGCTACAAACTGATCATGAGAACATTCGATGAAATGGATGGATTTTTTTTTAGCATTATAATTGTTTATCTGCCATCTCTACAAATAAATTATTTAATCAAAGAGCCCTCATTCAAAAAAAAAAAAAAAAATCCCTGTGTAGTTCCCCTAACCGGCTGACTTCCCATCCTGGAAAGCTTTGGTCAAGTAGCCGGGTTAATTGTCATGAAGATTAGTGTAATGTTGAAATAAGGACTAATGGTCAAATTATAGGAGTGAAAAAGTTTGAGAATAGGTTTTGGTTTGAGCCTGAAAGGGTTAATTAAGTTTTTTTCACGAGTTCTTAAAGACCCCTAACCCAGGCCTTCAGGAGCCATATTGACACCCCACCCCAGGGCAACTCGCTCCTCTGGTGACATGTTGCTGGTCAGAGCACAATAGCCTTCTGTGTCTGCAAATCATTGCTAAAATCATCCCAAGGAAAAAAAAAAGTTTGAAAGCTTTAACGTTAGACAAAAGCCCAAGAGCTGCAGTGCGAGGCTCAAAAACTCGGAGTCAGCAACTTCTATTGATTAAAAACTAACCTTTAAAGTAACTCTGAGAGTGTGTGGTTAGCATTTAAATTTAAACATGTCATGAGTTGATTTGTGTTACTGAATACCAACTCAGAAGGAGTAACATTCGCATCGCATTTTTTTTATAATTCCCTTAAGCAGCTAAAGTATTTCATGAAATGTCAATAGGGCAAAAAGAAAAAGGGGGGGTGGGTGGCCAAGGCTGGGCCTGTAGTTTTCTTTCCCATGCAAATATTCACCCCCCAAAAGAAAAGTGTGGAGAGTGAAACACAATAATTAGTCCTTTGTCTAACTTTCCCAAGTGCCAGAGAAAGACAGATTAATTAAATACACAACAGTGTTGGTTTTTGGAGTGGGGGTCTTGCTTGCTGTGTAGGTCATAAATTAGGCAGAATAAATACTTCAATGTGTTTGCAGTGAGCCTGCTACGTCAGAGCCACTGGAAGGTTGGTGGGAGGAGAGCGGAGGGTTTCTTGCTAATGATAGTCACGTCTGGGTCTGTCTGGTTGCTCTTAGCAACCAGACATGATGTAACACCAGGATGAACTTGAACTTGGGGGACTTGAAAAGAGAACAATAGACCAGAGCAATCAATAAAGCCTATTTCAGTGAAGGATTACAGAGCTGCTCTGGGGTAACCTTGTCGGCAAGGCACACACTGAATAGTAAGATGTGTGAAGAAACTTTTTTTTTCCTTTGCTTTGCTTTTTAAGAGAAGCGTAGAGGCACTGCAGATTTTTGTAGTGCACCAAGGTTGTGTCCAGAAACTGTGGTATGGAAAACTGCTCCCCCTGCTGACTCACTGGGTCCCAGGTGCTTGCTTCAAGAACTACGACACAGTGTCAGATTTAAGAAGTCTGGAATTTCACAACTGACTTAGAAAGTGTGAGAACAGAAATTGTAAGCATTATTCGCCGCACCCAAAGTTTGAGACTTTTGTTAGAGGGCGCCTCTGCTCTAACTAGGAGCCACGTCAGCTAACCGGGAGGCCCACTAGAAATAACAGTTTGGAGTCTGCCTCCCCGCGCCTCTCTTCCCCCCTCTTCTTTCTTTTGTCCAGTTCGATTTAGGCCGTGTGTATTTGCCAGGATGATTTCCTTTCAGTACACAAGAGGCTTTATTGTGTTCCTCAAAGCATGTGGTCAAAGAATAACATCTAAAAGTATACAGGATGAGTAGTTTTTCGGTTTAGGCTTAGTTTTTTTTCAAGTCCTCTGGAGATCAAAGGTAGCTTGTGTGACCAGGAAATCTTATCCCAACCTCCATGTAGCTATCACTTCGCCATTTATCCTGGGATCAAAACGAGTCCCTGCTTTACCTAATTGAATCTCTTGGACACGGATGAGCCTTCATCTGACTGAATCAACCCAAAAGTAACCCTTTCTGATGCTGTCAGCTCAGAGATTTCGGAAGCATTCACTTTTGCCAGAGGTTGATGATGTTTCTGTGAATAATGATAAATGTGGTGAATTTGGTAGGGTATTTCTGGAGAAAAGTTGTCAAAAGCCGTATACTTTATTTCACTTGTGAAACTGACCCTGATACTAGACCATAATTGGTCACTTTGTTTAGCTAACATAGAAGAAGTGCCAGCATATAGAGTGACGTATCACCAGACTATTGCCCAAAGCTAATCACCTAAGGATTTATGAAAGGAAAAGGTAACTGGGCCCAGCAGGTATATGGAAGGGTCTAAATAAATGTCGAATGAACGAAAGCATGTACGAGGGCTATGCAGGTGACCTCATGTTTTTCCTTTGGACATCACGGTAGCTAATAGGATGAAATCTTGATACCACATGATTATTTTATGTCATTTTTGAAAACATTATTTTAGAAAGATTGAGCTTGAGGGGAGCATTTTACATCATAAAATCTACCTCATGTACATCTAAGGAAATTGAGTAGAAGAGAGATGCTGTGACTTGTCCAAAATCACCCAGGATTCTTGGTACAGCACTTTGTCTACTATAGCTCCATTTACTCTTATTTCACTGCTGATCATCTGTGCCTGTTACAAGAATGTGGCAATAACATCTCACTGAAAAGGAGACGTTGTGAAATTCATCAGAGAAGACACTCATCATGACGCAAAAGCTCTCCCCTCGCCCATTCTCCACTCATTCAGCATTTCTTTGTTGAGAAGCTTCTATTCCAGGCACTGTGCTAGGTGCTGAGGGTTCAGTCAAAAGCCAGATAATGAAGCTTCCTGCCATCCTATAGCTGCCCTCTCCAGACTGCAAAACCCATATATGTATTTCAAGTGGACCTAAATACTTTATTTTGTAAGATACACTCAAAACATTGGCAAACCCCAACAAAGGCATTGAATTTCAATTTCAGAAGAGTGAGATCAGTTTCAGTGTCTCAAGATTTACTACTGTTTGTCATTCCTTTACTTTTCCCAGTGAATCCCCTCCTCGTCCCTAACGTAGATCTTGATTTCACCGTTGGAAGGACAACTTTTAAAATGTGTTATTTTCCAAATTGTGCCTCTAATTGCACTTTTCCTTTTGTCTTCCAGTCCTGGTACCTGGGATAAAAGTCGCAGCGTCCCACCATCCACCAGACAGACCACCTGACCCCTTCTCAACTCTGTAACATGGACGCATCCTCAACCCAGCGCAGTTACAACTTCACTGTCACTGGAAGGGGAGAATCAAATCAACTTGTACATGGAAACAGCGAGCATTATGGTCCAACAGCAAAGGCCATAACCTTTTGGGATTTTTTTTTTTTAATACTTTAGGGACTGTTGTAATTTTCTCATATGGTGCTGGAAATGGTTGGGCTTTGTAACATTTGAAGTGTTTTCCGTGGTAGCGTGAGCATTAGGCGATGCGGCTGGAGAAGGTCTACCCTTGCTCACTGACTTCCCATTGTGACACACTTTCTTTACGGAGCCCGGCTGTTTCACAGTATTTCATGAATTTACCCACACAGGTGTGAGCCTCCTTGAGCAGTCAGGAGACACATGGAGAACTAAGTCTTTTGTAGTAGCTGAGATCTGCAATATATAACTTACGGGACAGTCAAAGGGCAATGTTTTTCTGTAACATATTGGAAAAAGAAAACGCAGTTATGTTCCTTTTTTATTTTTTCTTTTAGTTCGGTTTGGTTCAGCAGTCAGCAGTTAACTAGATAACATGGCCCGGAAGGACAGTGAATCCACTCACGTTGCAGAATAATTCCGAAAATGGCAAACTACTACTACTACTATTCAGTTTTTTAAAAGTTTTGAAATGCTGCACTTACATTTAAAAAATAAAAAAAAAAAACATTTTTTCAACAATTTCAACAATGACACACAAATTCACATGGAAATGGGGAAGATGGTCTGTTTTGACAGAAACTGACAGGAATCAATCAAAACAATCGAATTTTGAATTGAGTAAAGTGCAATTTCATTGGATAGCTAAATATCTTTGTAAGATAGAGATTGTTGAAAATTCTATTTTTGTTTTTCAAGTCCTTCCACCCCAGGACTCTAAATTATTGGGGTAAAAAACAGCCTTGCAAGAAAAAGGGGAGCTATTTTTGCTTTTTATGTTTTTTATTGTTAAACTTGTATCCCTTTAAAAACTGAAGGAAAATTTAAAAAAAAAACAAAAAAACAAATCTAATGGTGCTTTTACCACAATATGTTAACTACATTAAATGCTAATTAATTATTTTCTGTTATCAAAGCACATAACTAAAATGAAATCATGGTATCTGTTAATTTTATAAGCTAGAAGTCACTATAATGGATTATGCCAATTCTGAAAATTTTTACATGTATCAGGCAACATAGGATTTATCAGTTATCAGACACTTCATTGTTCCAGAGATTGTCCAGAAATTTTAAAGACCTTTGCGCCCCTGAACTGGGCTATGGGAAAATAATATTAATAATAATAATGAAACCAATACTGACACAAATGCTGGTGCCCATTCAGATCAAGGGTACTTGTTAGGGAAAAAAAAAAAGTTTGCACCCCCAAATGTCCTGTATCTTATGTAAAAAAAAAAAAAACCACAAAAAACAAACAAAAAAATAACAAAAAAAAGTGCAAGTGATTTTTCTACCAGACAGCGAAGCACCCCTTTGCTTCCCATGCAACTTCAAGAAGGTTTCCTATACTATACATATATATACGTTCTGGTTGGCAAGCCCTGCTGATCAGAGAAAGTCTCTGCATGTTCTAGTGTTAGTAACTAATTTTTATATAGCTAATGTAGGATAAAGTAGAGTGCATTAAGACACAATATTGTAATCCCTACTCTAGGCACTTGCCTTTAAACTATGTTTTTCAGCCCTTCAGAAGGGTTCTACTACTGTCCTATACAATCAAGTAACTGAAATTCTTGGGAAGACACTTTGCTCCTCATCTTTCCCCCCCGAAACAATGTTGTTTTGTTTTGTTTTTTTTCCTTAATTTGCACGAAAACAAAAATTCCATATCAATGTGCCTTGCCCTGGATAGCGATTATTTGTGGAATTGTTGCACATGCTCCTCTATTGAAAGGGGTTTTTCCCTAGTCAAGCGTTTGGAGACACTTTTTGTAAATGTGACTTTTACGTCAGCCATTGTCAGTTTCAACATCTAGAACTAAATAGAGAGTTAGTTGTTCCGCAGATAGGAGTAGTCTTTTTTGTCCTCTGTGGTCAGTGGCAGTGCTATTCTGAGATCTGTAGATGCTTAGAATATCAGTATTTTGGATGTTGCTGCATTTTACAGTTTATTTGGAGTCTTCCTTTATTCCCCTCCCCGCCCCCAGATCTATGAAAATATGCAATACCTGCTTATATCGTGTAGAAAAGCTTAGCTATGATTAATTTTTCTTTTATTTTTTTTTATTTGACCAAAGTCGGTGCTGCACTTGACGCAGTGTGTTTTAGGTGTCTGTCTTTGTACTTTATTTGTGATTTTTGAATGCACGTGCGCAGGAAGGGCTCCTCTTAGAGAAGCAGTCAAACTGTGAAGCACTAAGCTGACCCTGCTTCAAGCAATTTTGTTTTTACAACTGTTCCTTTCACAAGCAAGCCTTAAAAAAAAAAAAGACAACTTCCCTTTTCTTCAGCTCCCACACCCCATTTTTCTTAGCAGACTGCAGTCAATCCACATTCAATACAAAGTATATAATGCCCATTTTTATATGCACGTTTTTAAACTTCCAAGTTCTGAAAATTGTTTACTGGTTATCTCTATTTAAGGAAAAAAATAAAATAAAATAAAACATTTTGGATTTTCATATGTGTCTGATAAGTGGTTGAATAGTCGTTTGGCGCTGTTGTATGGTGTGATTGTCAGTATATGGTGTCACTTCCTCTAGCCAGCCAGCATACTTTGCCTTCCCCTATAGCACTTAGCTGGGCATTACTTTATTATGACATATGTGCACTAAAAAAAGAAAAAAGAAAAAAAAAAAGAAAAAAAAATAGCAGCTTTCAGTGCTTCACAGTGAAGGGAAAAAAGCCTAGACAAACATTTTGTCAGAACCTTGCGATAAGCCAAGGTATTACCAGTAAATTGGTTGTATATACAATAAAATTGCACCCTTTTTTAAAACAAAACAAACTAAGCAATAGTTTGGGCAGTTTTAGTTGTTTTTAGTGAGCATGTTGTAGTCATGACTGCAAAGAGAGAGATTAACTGCCCACTCAGAAGATATGTAATTTGTATTGTTGTATAGTTTTATTGATTACACTGATTTATTCTACCCTATTTTATAATGCAGGACTTTTGTAATGTTGTTTAAATGAGGAAAAATTTCTGTCAAATTAGCCTAGTGAAATTTCTGATTGTTCATTATAAAGGCAGCGTTCATAGAATGGCTTTTCTTTCTTTCCTGCCCCCCCTCCCTTTGGGAACTGGATTTAAGTTTAAAACTTTCCTGTTTCCTTTTTTTTTTTTTTGTAAGTATTTAAATACAGTTATTTTTTTTCTCTCTCAATGGTATAGCATATTCCTATGCTTGAGAAGTATAGGTCTACTGAAAAACCATTGTAAATGGACGTTACAGGTATGCTGTATTTTTGAAGGTATTTTGTTGTATTAAGTTTGATGAAGCTAAAATTAGGGAACTCTGAACAGATTTGCAGGAAAAAAATGTTTTAAAGGCTTTAAAACATTAGGGAGGCAGTCTAGGGTGATAACGAACGGGGTTAAGTATTAAACACACTAAGTTATATTTTTGTTCATGTTTCATTGTCCAGAAAGCAGCAGGAAACTGTAGTTCAGTTGTGATCAAGCAGGAAAAAAGAAACACCAACAATATGAGTGTTTAACCTTTTTAGACTCAAAGTCAAGCGAAGATTTTTGAGGAAGACTTTGCTACCTGGGGTGTGTAGACTGACAGACTGAGGGCCATCCGTGTTTGAAGGCCCAGCCCTTGATTCTGAGACCCATTTGAACTTTTTCTCTCCCGTCAAATGGCATTAACAATATTGGCAAAGATAAGTCCCTCAAATAACTCTCCACTTTCTTCTTTGGGAACTGAAGTCAGAGGCACAAACACTAAATCATATCATTTTTCTGTATGCTTTTTTTTTTTTCTGGCCCGTCCCCTTGCCACTAAAACGCTCCTTGTCTGATTATTCATGGGCAGAGGACCTCTTTCCAATGCCGCTCTATCCATCCCACAGTCTTTTTCTTTCCTTTGAGGTTTGAACTAACTTTTCTGTTTCTTCACACCCTGGCATGACAGTTATTGTGTCAGCCCCTCCCTACCCCACAGTCAGGCGTGGGCTACGGGCAAGCCAAGGCACACTTCCCAAAGCTTATATTCTTCATACTCTGACCGGTGAAGTGTAAAGGAACCCAGACTTCCCAGAGTCACAGTATTCAGGCAGCCCATCAGAAGATGCAAAACCCATCTCAAAAAGTTTGTCTTTCACTTTTCAAACCCTTATCCTCATAGGCTTTGAACTCTGTAGTTACAGTGTCATAAAGTATTTATGAAATCTGGATTAAGAAAAATTTTTTTTTCCTTGTGATTGTTTTTTCTGGGGGGAGGGAGTTTCTAAGAATGTCATTTAATGTACTTGGCATCATATCTGTTTGTCCATAGTGGTGGTGGTCTCTCTCTCTCTCTCTCTCTCATTCTCTTTCTCTCTTTCTTTCTTTCTTTTTTTCTTTTTTTCCTGGTAGCAGGCCTCCATAGAACAAATTTAAAACACAACTGGCATGGTAATGTACGGAGAGCTTCAGTGGCACCTCACCACCCACCCTCCGAGATCTGTCCTAAGACATGAGACAGTCTCAGAAAGCTGCACTGCCCCCCAGCACAGCTTTCATTCAAATCAGCTTCCAAGGCCAATTTCGTCCTGAAGTCAATGCATGTATTTACTGTTTGACAGTAAACCCGCTCTGCCTTCTCCACGTCCAAGGCTGTGCATTCGTCTAATTAGTGTCGTGTATGTTTTCCTTTTATTTTTTCCAATAAAAAAGCAGTGGGATGAAAATTGCTTTGATATATAGCAGGTAACATTGAAGCTATTCCATAGCACTTAACTGTAGTGAATACTGTGTCACCAATTCTGAAATCAATTTAATGTTTAATGCAAATCCATTACATGGTGCTATTACAGGCTGACAAAATGATTTACACAAATGTGACAACTTGGGCTCAATTCACTCTGCTTTCCAACAGTGTAAATGCATAGCAGTGTTTATCTGCATGAGAACTATGCACTAATCTATCTGAAGAAAAACTATATCAACTTTGGTATCTACTTTCCGTTTACTTCAATCCTTGCCTTTTTGGTCATTGTTATAATGCCAGCTTTAGGACAGAAAGAATTATAAGAAAACCAGCATAATACCTGATATATTAAAATGTAGTGCCTGTGAAATCTGTATTATATTGCTCTTCTGAAGTAAGATTTTTCTACACCGGTAGCCTTCGCTGTCTGTCAGTCAGGACCTTCTGGTATAGGTGATGTAAAATAACCGTACAATATTAATGCATGCTATTCCATAATGCTTAGTGAACTGTATGAATATTACTCAAAATTATGTTAGTCTTTTTTTCTGACTTGGTTCTTGTCAGCTAGGTTTAAAGGTATTTCACTGAGAATGCAAATTCTGTCTTTTCTTGATTTCGGCTGTTTTCAGTATTTTGGAGGTATACATTTACTTAATTCAGTATTACTTGTGTTTTTGTTTTCGTTTTTGTTTTTTGTTTTCTTTTTCCTAGGGGACAAGCATGGGTGTTTGATTTCAGAAATCAGTCCCTGGCAAGACTTTTGTCTCAAAACGACCATTTGAATTTCAAGAACTCTGCTCTGAAGACACTGAGGACATTTCCGAATGAGGGACATTTTCCTTCACCCTCGACTGAGGCTTTGCTGATCCTGAAGCGTTTTCTTAATGGACAATGTTCAGCCAGGTACCCATGCTTGATCCGTCTTCACACCAGACTTCCTCATATTAAAAGAAAAAAAAAAAATGAAAAAAAAATCTTTATGAGATCACGTGGCTATTTAGTTTCATGCACAGTTGCAATATTTTCTTCAAAAATAAAACTCTGTACAAACTTTGGGCCCGATTCATAAGAAAAAGAAATTGGCTATTAACACGGGATTTTAAAAATATAACTTTTTTTTTTTTTTTGGTCTAAATTTGAAATGACTTGCTTCCCAAATGAAATGTTTCATCTCATTTTTTTTTTTCCTAAGCCAGCACTGATCTGCCTTTTATGCCCCAAAGGGTTACATAATCAAATTAGGCGGCCGGGGAAATGGGGAGCAGATACCAGAAATGCTCAGAAAGATGAGGAGGACCACCTGCCCTTGAGCATGGTAACGGGGGAGGCAGCAGCATGTGGGGGTCAGGACCTTGCCTGTGTGCCAGGCATCATGAATTTCCACTTGTGGACTCCTGATGCTATTTACTTAAAAAAACACAATTTCCGAAGTACGTCTGGACCACAAGCATATATGGTGGAAGTGCCACCTCTAATCCAACCAGAGCACCTTCAGGGTGGAAAATACTCCCCAGGGTGTGCGATGTGAACTTGTGTCTCTCCACGGTGGTTTCAAGGACAAATGGTGTCCAAAGAATGGGGCTATTTTTCCTGCTGTTTTTATGCTCAGCTTCTTAAAATAACACAAGCTTTCTTCCCTTTTTGATTCTATTTGTGTTACTCTTATTTTGTTAATTTTTAATTTTTTTTAGTAATAGTCTATAATTTAGCACTTTTTTTTTTTCAAACATCTCAACCGAAGGCCACAAGGCCACTGGCTACGTTGGGGTGGAGGCTTGAGAGAGCTGCCCTTTCTCCCTGGTCTCCGACTGCCTTTCTGCACTGCAAAGGCATTTCGTAGCATCACCACTGAGGTACTAGCTAGACCCAGAGCTGGAGCTTTATCAGATTCTAGGAGGTCCTTAAGGAAGACTTTCAAAGGCAAATACACGACCCCCTCCCCTACTGCCCTGACCTTTTACCAGAACAAAGTTCACCGGGGGCTTTTCCCACCACCCTTGGAAATCTGTCTGCTCAAGATACCTCGGTTTTTTTTTTTCATTTCAAATTGTGCAGGGAGGGGATTAAACACTTCCAGTGATGAGAGAGCTGTTGTGACACTAAACACCCCCGTGTTAATAAGTTGGCTTGACATTTGTTTTTTTATGAGCCGGGCCCCCTGTGCCTCTAGTATACTTGTATTGACTCTCATAGTTACCCTTTTAGTTTGACTGTGTTCTGTGAAAATTTGTAATTGGTTGAGAATCACTGTGGGCGTCCATTCTTATTCAACTAAATCTCCACAGGTTTTTTGAGCTGGTGTGGATTAGTTTAACTCTTGTATTCAACCATTAGTGCTACCACCTTCTCACATTACAATACAATTACTGGAAGCAAGTACTGCATTTCCTATGCAACAAAAAAGGAAAATAAAAAATTGCTAATGCTATGGAGGCTGTGTCATCATTTGCTTTAAATCATACCTGGGTGGTAGTGTTTGAGTGACAGTTATGGGTGTGGATTGGAGTTTTCCCGGAAGACAGATGGTCTCTCTGCACCATGGCGTTTGCATTATCCTTGATGGATGTCAGGCACCTTGTGCCCTTCACAGGGTTCTCATGGGCCATATTGGCTTTTTTACCTACTTAGGCAAATGCAAAACTTCACACTCACATAGTGCTTACCATGTGCCTGATATTGCATCAGTTCTAAGTGCCTTAGATATTGCATCAGTTAGGGCCCAGGCAGGAACTAGGAAAAGGGTCTAATAGGTTTTCCACCACACGTACAGCCGCCACCCCTGAAGTTAGGGAAACAAAAGTGAAAGGTCGGGTTACCAGAACCTAGGAGCTCCAAGGAGGGACCTCCCACAGACGATGTTTGGATCTTTACTGAGAGCAGTCACCATGAAGGTGGGGGGCACCACATGGCTCGTACTCAGACCTCTCAGAGGACGTGGGCAACCGGTGCTGGGACCGCCGAGGGGTTCACAGCCAAGGGTATCAGCACTTCTGAGGCAGTAAAGCCTGACTGGTGCTGGGAGAGTTGAAAGGAGCTGGGGCTGATCGTGCCTCCATCCTTGGCAGCTGTCACATTGTGGGAAGGAACTGAACCCAGAAGGAAGTCCCTTCTTGCTTTCCTTCCTACTCCTAGGCTCCTGCCAGGGTCTCTCACTGGCCAGATCTAACCGGAGCCATCTGGCGAAGGAGTCTGGAAAATGTCGTGAGAAAACTACCAGCCCCACAGAACAGCATACGGAAGGGTAGGCTTGGAGACCAAAGACAATAAAAGTAAATAAATACATATCTTAATCCGTTTAATCCTCACAAGCACGCTATGGGATCGCTACTATTTCTAATCCCCCTTTTACAGATGAAGAAATTGAGGCAGAGAGAGATTCGATAATTTACCCAAAGTCATTCAACAAATACATGGCAGGGTAGGATCTGAATCCAAGAAGTCTGGCTCCAACGTCCATCTTGTAATCACTACAATATATTGACTCAATTGTTTACTCAACAAATATTTTTTGAGTACCTATTATGTACCAGAGACTATGCAAAGGGCTAGGGATAGTAAGTAAGTAAAGACTGGGCAACTCTTCTTAGGAGGTGTACAGCCTAGGAGGCAAAATAAGCACTATTCAGACAAACAGCAGCAAAGGTAAGCATGTAGTTGTGTTAAGTGCTATAAAGGATATGTACACATTGCTGTGAAAGCCAGTTGAGACTGGTAAGACAGAAATTAACCAAGCAAAGGGGGTGGGCAGCAGGGAGAATGTTATGGGCAGAGGCAACAGCATGTACAAAGAGCCCGTAGTAGCCCTAGGAGGGGATTGAAAGAAGGCCTGTTTGGATGAAGAGGAGAAAAAGAGAAGTATGGTACAAGATGAAGCTTCATGTTTAGGTCACAACATTGCAGGGCCTTGCCAGCATATTAGAGATCTCTGTCCTACCCTCTAAGAGCATCATAAAACATGTATCAGTCAGATTAGGCTAGATCTATGCTGTGACACAAACAGGTCCAAAAGTGCAGCAGCTTACAACAAACAATAAAAGTTTACATCTTATTTTGCTTGTCTGTCAAGGGTTGCTGAGACTTCTGTATAGAACCTCCTCATTCCGGGACCCAAGGTGAAAAGTGGCTACCATCTGGACCGTTGCTGGATGTCAGCAGGGGGGAGAAGGAGCATGGCAGGACACACACTGGCTTTTAACAATTCCGTCTGGAACTGACACACACCACTTGCGCTCACATTTCATCAGCCAGAGCACGTCACGTGGTTCAACAGGACCAGGAAGGATAATCCATTCTCAGGGAAGGCTGGAGAACACCACTGCCGATTAGTTGGGGTTGGGGGCGGGGGGGGTGCAGTGTGGGGAGTGGGCTGAGTGGAGAAGGCCAGCGAGAACATACTGCAGCAACCAGAGAAAGGACGCCTGGGCTGTGGCTCCTGTGATGGAGTGGAAGACAAGTGAACAGATCAGAGAGGTTAATAAGGGTGTTAATAGCTACTGTGTATTGACCTCTTTTATGTGCTAAGTGCTGTATGTGATTTATCCCATTAAATTAAATATTTTCTCTCTTATTATTGCAGCTTTCAAAAAGGTATAGTCCGTCCTCAAAACATATTTCTGACTCAGGTGAATAGATCAATTTCTCCCATACATGCCTTAGAGTCCAAGTTAGAATCAGTTACTACCTTTCGGTTATTACTCTGGCCAGTAGCAGAACTTTGGTCTCTATTATCTGGAGTTAAGACTTGGATTTAAAGTCATTAACACTGCTCCCTCACTGACATACTCTAGGACAGATTGTTTGTAGGTACCGGGTTTGGGGTGAAGGCAATGTAGAGATTAAATACAGGGTCAGGCGCAAGACTGCCTGGGTTGAATTTTGGCTCTGTATTTTGTTAACTCTGTGGTGTTGGCAAGTGCCTCAGTTTCCCCATTGGTAAGATGGGAAGAATAATAACAATACCTGACCACCTCACAAGGCTGCTGTATTTGATGAGTTAATATTTGATGAGTTAACATTTGTAAAATGGCCAGCAGTGCCCTGGCCCATTGTAAATGCTCTGTGAATGCTGTAACTAGAAAAATAAGTGATTGCAAAATGTAGAGCTAAGGCATTCTTTCAGCGCACTGATGGCATAAGTCTTCTTCCTTGTCATTTCCAGGCCTCTATTTGGGTGAAAATTCTGAAAAAACTTTCATCTAACAACTGCCTCCACTAAGTAGGAAGAAGTAGCATAGAAAGTATCGTCGAAGGTTTGAGGACAGACACACTTGGGTTTAAATCTCGGTTTCTCATTGTATTAGTTCTGCAAAACTAGGGGCGTCCGTTTTCCTGCCTGTAAAATGGGCATAAGGATAGTATCTACCTTATGAGATCATTTAAGAGACTTAAATGAATTAATGCATGAGAGCACCCAGTACAGTACCAACCATATAACAACTATCATTATTTGCAGCCTGGGGTTGGTGCATCCTAAGGAGAGGAACCCTGACACTGGGAGGGCAATATTGTGTAGTGTCTAGAAGCCTGGGCTTGAAACTAGAGGACTTTGATGTGAGTCCCACTTTCACCATTTATGGGCCATAGATATTAAACAAGTGACTACACCTCTCCCTGAGTCTCAGTTGAGAGAAAGGCCCAAATGGGTCAATGACTATGGATGAGAAGGTGTGGGGAAGCACAGTTCCAAGTATCAGGCACTAGGCTACATTGAATAGAACCCAGCTAGAGTCTAGGCCCACCTGGCTCTGGTTTCTATTTCCCTGAACAGTGTGAATGGCCAGGGAAATCCATTCTCATCAGGCAGGGGAGCTGGTCAAGAGAAGTGGTGCTAGGCATCTTTTTAACCCTTCAAGTTCTGGTTCTTTGTTTTTAAAAAATGGCTAACGTGTAGCGGTCTTACTGGCTTCTGGGGAGAAATAGTGCTTCCCTTGACCTATGAGGAATGAACAAGCTTCCATTTATCTCTGAAACATATAAGGCCATTCTATATTCACTTTTTGTTTTTAATTGGGGTAACATTGCTTTACAATGTTGTGTTAGTTTCTGCTGTACAGTGAAGTGAATCAGCTATGTGTATGCCTATATCCCCTCCCTCTTGGACCTCCCTCCCAACACCACGCCCCCAGCCATCCCACCCATCTAGGTCGTCACAGAGCACCGAGCTGAGCTTCCTATGCTTTATAGCATATTCCCACTAGCTATCTATTTTACACATGGTAGTGTATATATGTCCATCCTAATCTCTCAGTTCATCCCACCCTCCTCTTCCCCCCAACCCTGTGTCCACATGTCCGTTCTCTACGTCTATGTCTCTATTCCTGCCCTGCAAATAGGTTCATCTGTACTATTTTTCTAGATTCCACACATATGCATTAATATACGATATTTGTTTTCATTCCTTTTTATGGCTGAGTAATATTTCATCCCTTTTTATGGCTGAGTAATATTCCATTGTATATATGTACCACATCTTCTTTATCCATTCATCTGCTGTTGGACATTTAGGTTGTTACCATGTCCTGGCTATTTTAAATAGTGCTGCAATCTGGCACATTCAGTTTGAATTTCAAGTTCATTTCAGGGAGCCTGGTAAAACAAGCAAACAGTACATTTATTTCTATCACATTTAAAATTTTTTCTATTATGGAAGAATACCATTATGTACAACATAGAATTGAGTAATGAACTCCCATGTACCTACTATTCATCTCTTACAATTAACTCCTACGCCCTCTATACTCCATCTGCTTCTTGACCACCCCCAGATTATTTTGAAGCAAATCTCATGCGTCATATATTTCATCCATAAATATTTCAGAATACACCTCTAAAAGAGCAGACTTCTATAAAATGTATTCACAATACCATTTTCACACCTCAAAATATTAATAATAATTCCTTAATATCAAATAACCAATCAGTGTTCAAATACTCCCAAGTATCTTATGATTTTTTAAATAATTTGTCCAAATAAGGATCCAAATAAAGTCCCTACACTAAGTGGTTGTATGTATCTTAAATATTTAAAGAGAAGGGTCCCCTTCTTCTCTTTTATTTTCCTTGCAATTATTCGCTGAAGAAACTGGGCCATTTGTCCTGAAGAGTTTTTCACAGTCTCCATTTTGTGGATTGCATCCCTGTGGCATAAACATGTTCCACCACTAAATTGGAAGCATATTCTTGACCTTGGAAGTTGACCCAATGGGATTCAATCCCAAGGCTGCCTCATACACTGTTACGGGATGGATCAAGGAACTCACCTTGTGTTTGTGCCTTGACTCTGGAAGCTGTGGCCAAAATAACTGGGGCAAAGTGAAAGGTGCCCCAGGAACTGTCCTCCACCAACTGCATCCCTAACTGGTTTTTTTCTCTGACAGAGACAGTGAAGGCAAAAGAGAGTCCACCTTAATGGCAAAGAACTCTGTCTCCTTTGCCACCCATTGCTGACAAAAAAAGAAAGAAAGAAAGAAAAAAAGCCAGCTTGCCACCTTAGGAACAAAATGAATAATTCTGGTTGAAAACTCAGATAAAACTCTTTCTGTTCTTACCGCCCTGTTCAGTGGGCATCCTCTTCCCTTGTGAATGTATGCCCCTGGGATAGAAGTCAGTCCCAGGGCAGGGAGGAGGGGCTTCCAATCAGGCTCTATGGAGCAGTGGAGCTGGGTTCTTAGAGCCCTGAGATCGCTTCATCTCGCTCGTCTGCTACCTTCACTTCTACCATCCTGGATTCTGAACACTGGCCTGGGCCACACTCTGGTTCCTAAAACTACAAAAATCTCGTTGTGCAAAGTCATTCAAAACAAACTCGACCACCATTATTTTTTTTTTTAAACGCATTGTTTACTTTGTTTATTTATTTATTTATGTATTTATTTTTGGCTGTGTTGGGTCTTCGTTTCTGTGCGAGGGCTTTCTCTAGTCGCGGCGAGCGGGGGCCACTCTTCATCGCGGTGCGCGGGCCTCTCACTATCGCGGCCTCTCTTGTTGCGGAGCGCAGGCTCCAGACGCGCAGGCTCAGTAATTGTGGCTCACGGGCCTAGTTGCTCCGCGGCATGCGGGATCTTCCCAGACCAGGGCTGGAACCCGTGTCCCCTGCATTGGCAGGCAGATTCTCAACCAGTGCGCCACCAGGGAAGCCCCGACCACCATTATTGAGTTCCTCTCCTGTGCCAGAAATTGGGGCTGGAGAAGGACATGTATCTGAGATCATCCCAGAGGGGCACAGAGTCTAGCAGAGGAAATAGACATGCAAACCAAATAATTGCACCTTGGCCTTGTAAGAACCAGGGAAGCATCTTGTGCCAGGTAATCTGGGGTCGGGTATGCCCAAGGGAGAGGGAGAACGGAGAGGGAGCCCAGGGAGGAGATGCACAATGAAGGAATTCAAGGATGAGAAAGAGTTCAAGACACTGGCTAAAAGATATAAACAGCAATAGCATAGCAATAGTAAGAACAGCAACACGTACCAGGTGAGCCCTTACTTCCTACCATACATCTTTCCGAGGGCTTTACATGCGCTCGCACATATAACCCAACCCCATGAAGTGGACTCAACTCTTATTCCCATTTTACAGATGAGGATATGGAGGCACAGAGTTTCAGTAACTTTCCTTATATTAACAGCTGCCTGTGTGTGACCTTAAAGTGCGTACAGGGGCTTAGGGGTGGGGTACGCTTCTAAATCACAGTTATTTCCAGATATGTCTGGTTCACTGCCCTCTTCCTAGTGCCTAAAACACTGCTTGGCACGTAAAAGGCACTTTGTTGTGTGACAGGACCAGCAATGGATGTGTCAGTCAGCTGTCCTTGCCCCTCCTGGTCTACCCTTCACCCCTCTCCAAGTACTGTCTGCTCAGGAGGCAGACTGTGTGACCTCATCAATGGGCCTCCTTGACCTCAGGTCTTCAGGGATCAGCCAATTGGAAGCCCAGAGAGCAGATCGGGGGAGGGGGGGAGGGCAGTGATGTCAGGGCATTTATTTCCCTGGCTCTCTCCCCAGGTCCCCGCTGGCCAGTGGCATTCCTTAACAGAAGGTCACAGCCCTTCTCACAATGGCCCTCATTTCTCCTTTCGGGTTCTGATAACGGCTCCCTCTCCTCATCCCTTTCGGCAGGAGGTGGTAAGAGGGTACTGCTGTGTCCTTTGTAATTTCTCTACTTATTGCCCAAACCTTTGTCAATAGCCTCTTTATTAACCTCTCTCAAATGACCTTGCGTTGAATGTGCCGTCTGCTTCTTGCTGGAATGCGGACTGATAGAGTGGTCAAGCCAGAGCAGGCTTCCGGAGTCTTCTTTCTCCTAAACTCCAGCAGAGGCTCAGATTTATTCACAGGATGGATGTCAAAACCATAAATTTTCCCATCTTAGTTTATCCTAGGCTCAGAAGGCTGGACTCAACCTTCAAAGGTCACTAAAGTCCATTTCCCTGCCTCCAGCAAGGAATCCTGCCCCCCACCATCAACCCCGACTGCTCCTGTCAGAGAGAAGTATATCTTACTTTGAAGATCTCCAGGTAAGGAGATACCATAACTCACTCGAGTGTCTCCATCCTCCCTGCCTGATAAATCTCCCTTCTGTCTAACACGAACCCCCTCCTGTTACAGGTGAAGCCCGCTTCCTTTGTCTGCTCCTTGGCAAGAGCTGAACAAAAGATCCTTCATTCTTTGAAAATAGGCACTAAATCATCTTTCCCTTCCTGTAGCTCTGAAGTGCAGATCAATGAAAGCAGATATTCTGCCCATGCTGGTCTCAAGTCGTTCTAAGAGAACACTACGCTGTAACGAACACTTAGAATAATGAGTTCTAAAAGGTTTGTCAGGGGACGGCGGGAAAGATGGAGCCCAAACCTCCACTGAAGATGGCTGACTGGGTTCCTGACAGGAGGTGGGGAATTCTTCTCCTTTGATTTACTTGTCTCCTTGGCCGTTCATCCTCTACATGTTTTCCTCACCCTGAATTCTGGAGGGCGCTTGTTTGCAGGTAGTTACAATCCCTGACAACAGCCGCTGCTGTATAGACAGCTCTCCAGGCCTCTGCTTCTTCCCTCCAATCTCCACCCAGCTGGGCTTTCACTGGTCTTGAACTGAGCCAGGCAGGAACCAGGAAGAGCAATACAGCCAGGATCTGATAAACTTCAATGCCCACAAACCACTGAGGGCAAATGAATTTTTTTTCAAAATTTATTTCACAAGTTTTCAAAATGTTCTTCCCCAAAACCTGATTTTTTAAAATCCCAAATACATATTTTAAACCATTTGCCTAGATCTTTAAAGTGTTCTCCGGTTCAGCACTTTGTGTTTACTCTCATTCCTAGATTGGTAAACATACGTACACAGGGCCTTTGTCTCATTCTCACAAAAGTATAAATGATGGCTATATGGGGCCCTACTTATTCCTATGTCAATTAGATGCCCAGCCTGAAACCTGAGTCAGCAGGAGAGTCGGTGCTTGGCTTGTGTCGCGGGGTCATCCCACTTAATCACTAATCCTCCCAGTAACCCAGCAAAGTAGATGCTATTAGTCTACTTAAAAAGTGAAGAAATTATAAGTCACAGAAAGAGGAAAGTCACCCAGCTAGCAATCGTGAACCACAAGGCTCACCTCTGAACCCTAAAAGGGGTGTGAAGTCTATTTAGACGAAGAGAAGTGCCAGCAACTAATACTGTGGAATATTTATACCTGAAAGGTGCTCATAATTAGGACTTGTAGGTGCCTTACAACCCTTAAGCTCTTTCAAAATAATCAAAGAGAGATCTGAATAATTTTTTTTAAAGTATTTTTATTTATTTTTTAAAGTAATCTTTTATTTATTTATTTATTTTTATATTTTTATTTTTGGCTGTGTTGGGTCTTCGTTTCTGTGCGAGGGCTTTCTCTAGTTGCGGCGAGCGGGGGCCACTCTTCATCGCGGTGCGCGGGCCTCTCACTATCGTGGCCTCTCTTGTTGCAGAGCACAGGCTCCAGACGCACAGGCTCAGTAGTTGTGGCTCACGGGCCTAGTTGCTCCGCGGCATGTGGGATCTTCCCAAACCAGGGCTCGAACCCGTGTCCCCTGCATTAGCAGGCAGATTCTCAACCACTGCGCCACCAGAGATCTGAATAATTTTAGCACCACTTGAGTGTGCTAAGTTTTTTAAACAATTCTTGTCCTTTGAGAGCAGGTGGTCAGTACAAACCTTGTCAAGGGAACGATTGGTTACCCCGAGCGCCGTTTACAGTGGGCTGAGTGGGGAGCATGACCCACTCAGGAGTCACTCGTGAGGACACACAACCACATCCATTACCCAAGGTGAGAGGGGTCTTGTCCTCTCAATGGATCAATCCTTCAAAAGCTCCCGTGAAGTTAGGTCCAGGTGAATCCTCAAGCATGGCACAGAAACCCAGGTATCTGCCAATGGCGCAGCAAGAGGAAGTCAGAGAGTCACACTCTGTGGCTCACTGCCCCCGCGGGGGACCTGAGCCTCATGGTCTCCAGGGATGGAAAATACACAGGATCTGGACTCAGGGTCGAGTCTGGAGCTGAGAGGCCTGGGTTTGAGTTTCTCCTATGACACTTTGACACCCTGATTCATCTTAACCATCGCATCTCTGAATCTCAGTACTCCTTATTTGTAAAAGGGGGGGTGGGTTCTCACAGGGTGATAAAAGTCCTTGTTAAACAAAGGAAGATCATATTAAAGGTTGACAGTTGGATTTTAAGCGCTGAGAGAAATGGAGCAGAGATGGTGTGCCTGAATTTGCCTCTGCCCAGGGGAAAGAAGTCATCAGGATCCTCACTCCCACCCCCTACCATCTAACGACCCAGAAAATACAAGAAAGGGCCTCCTGCCCCGAGATGTATCTGGCTCGCTTCTACCGAGATTAGCTGGCCAAGCCCCGGTTTTCCCTTCAGAAAGTGCTGCCTCCAGGCCACACTGGGCCTGGGACTCTTGGGCTGAGGCTTCAGGCTGTGATGCCCAGAGTCCAGCCCCCTCTGCACCGCAGGCCACATTCCTCCCTCTGAATGGTTCTGCCCACATGACCCAAGTGTCACAGAACATTCTCTACTCCTGCTTTCTCAGGTTCTATAAAAAGGTCACTTCGGCCTCTTCCACCTCCTCAACTTCCTGCCTTAACCCATGTTATTGAGGCTGTATTCCCAATAAATTAGTTCGGTGGAGGGTTTTTTCCTGGGTGCCTGTTCCTTGACCTTGAAACGTAAAAAATGGTAATGTCTCTCTGAGGCAAGGGAACTCAGAACATGGAGTCTCTGCTAGCCTCTTGGGATGGAAGAAGCAAAAATACCATCCTTATTTCTGGATCTACTATAATAATGAGAGCAAACCTCAAACTGGTATCTCTATAAGTTGGCCTGTGTTCATGACAACCAAGTGCCAATAACTGTGCTAAGGGGTTCTTTTGAAAGTATCATCTCATTTGAATGAAAGGTAACAAAATAAAATCTCTGCATCTGAACAGAGATGCCACGGAAATATTAATGACACATGCTCCATTCTGCTCCCTGGGGCCACCCGTTGTTTGTCACCCCTCCCCCTCAAAAAGAGACAGCCGTAAATTAAGCTGGAAGTGAATTGATTGCTATGAACAGAGCCCATGACTGAAGCCAAGACCTGGTCTCTTATACATAAAACTCAAGGAGTACAGCTGCCCTTGTCCAAATTCATGAATTTTCTGAAGAGATCAACCATTTTCTTCCCTTGTCCAGGGAGAAAATGCTATATAAGCTCTAGAAAGGGAAAGGTAGAAAGAGTTTTAGAAGAAAGAGAAGTAGCATTGAGAGTTTGCCCATTTGGTGTCCCCCTTTGTTTTGAAAGGTTGGGAGGGGAGGCTGGGAAATAAATATAAGAAAGTCCTGAGGGAAGGGCGGGGGGCACAATTTGAGAGTGGCAGCCCTATGTTGCCCTGACGAAGACATGGACATTGGGAGTGTGGGCCTGTGTGCCATCCACAAGAAGCCACCTGATGAGGCCAAGGGATGCACAACAGAAATGCCTGCGAACAGGCCCGTGGGAGTGAGAGAGGAAGAGGCGTCCTCCATGTGAATCCCTCATACCGGGGACTTCCTAACAGCCAAAGGTGCCCCTAGACAGAGCAACCCCCAGGCATTGTCTGTGACAAGAGAGGAGACCATGGGGACAGTAGCATCTCTGGCAACATGAGAACAAGATGCAGGAGAGACTGGAACGTTATGCCTCCCTTTACCCACTGCTGCCCAGCTGTGGTCGCCTCAGTGCCCCTGACATTGGAGCCAACTCCAGAGAGGGAGAGGGGAGAAACTGGAAATGGTTTTGAACTGGAAGTGGACCTAATCATTCTAAACTTGACAGAAATCACTTATTGGCCTGAATTTACCCCAAAGTGTCTAGATTGAGTTGCTGACCAAAAAACAGCTTAGAAGCCAAGAATCACAAATGAAACAGAGTTACATTTCTTTTTTACACACCCAAATGATGACTGGGAAACGGCAGACCCTCCACAGCTGTTAGTCACCATGAATCAAGGGAGCCTTGGCCTGGAACATGGAGGCTGACTCCCTTCTTGGGATGGGAGAAGAAAAAAAATCTAATTGTTTTGATTTTCCTGTAGCAGCAAGGACAAACTACAAACAATATCTGAGTAAATTGTCCCCCAAAATAATAAAGATAATAACAACTGCTACCAAAATTGAGAACTGTGTGCCAGGCATTTACCCATGTTATTTTGTTTAAACCAATGAAAATACTGCTGGCATTACCATAGAGATGTGGTTCCACATGATTCAGGTGGCAGGAAGGACCAGCCATCCAATTGTTCTTTCCTAGTAAGCCCTGTAGCTCAGAATCCCTATCAGCTAAGGTGAGGAGAAAAGGTCATGACTGGAGACCAGGTGTGTGGAGGTATAAGATTCCTGACATGGGTACTGCCTCATCTCCTTATTCTGCTCTTCTGACAAACAGGACTCCAGAACTCTGGCTCCCAATTGAGGTAGAGTGAACCAAGGGCCAGGGCTTGGACATGGCAAGTCAGGAACTTGCTAGGGTGCAAAATCTTAAGAAGGTGTCCAAAAAAAAGAAAAGATGCTCAACATCACTAATCATCAGGGAAGAGCAAATCATACCAAAATGAGATATCACCACACACCTGTCAGAATGGCTATCATCAAAAAGAACACAAATAACAAGTGTTGGTGAGGATATGGAGAAAAAGGAACCCTCGTGCACTGTTGGTGGCAATGTAAATTGAAGCACCCACTGTGGAAAACAGTATGGAGGTTTCTCAAAAAAACTAAAAAGAGAACTACCATACGACCCAACAATTCCACTCCTAGTATATTTCCAAAAAAAGAACCCATAAAAACACTAATTTGAAAAGATACATGCACCCCAATGTACATAGCAGCATTACTTATAATTGCCAAGGTACAGAAGCAACGTAAGTGTCCATCAACAGAGGAATGGATACAATGGAATACTACTCAGCCATAAAAAAGAATGAAATTTTGCCATTTGCAGCAACACAGATGGACTTGGAGAGCATTATGCTAAGTGAAATAAGTCAGAGAAAGGCAAATACTGTATGATATCACGTATATGTGGAATCTAAATAATACAACAAACTAGTTAATATAACAAAAAAGAAGCAGACTCACTGATATAGAGAACAAACTAGTGGTTACCAGTGGGGAGAGGGAAGGGGGGAGGGGCAATGTAGGGATGGGGGGAAAAAATTAAAAGCGTTATTATAGGATTATATGAAATCATGTGTGTGAAACTTTTGAAAATTGTAAAGCACTATAGAATTTAAAGAATATTTCATTCAATTAAAAAAAAGTTAATGGGGAGGGTGGGAGGGAGGGAGATGCAAGAGGGAAGAGAAATGGGAACATATTGTATATGTATAACAGATTCACTTTGTTATAAAGCAGAAGCTAACACACCAGTGTAAGGCAATTATACTTCAATAAAGATGTTAAAAAAAAAAAAAAAAAGTTAAAACTAGATTTGTGACATTGAATGCACTTTTTCCTTGAACATAAGGTCAATAAACTTTAAGAAATTTAAGGACTTCCCTGGTGGCACAATGGTTAAGAATCCGCCTGCCAGTGCAGGGGACACGGGTTCAAGCCCTGGTCCCAGAAGATCCCACATGCCGCGGAGCAACTAAGCCTGTGCGCCACGACTACTGAGCCTGCGCTCTAGAGTCCGCAAGCCACAACTACTGAGCCTGCGCTCTAGAGCCTGTGAGCCAGGACTACTGAGCCCACATGCCTGCGCACCTAGAGCCCGTGCTGTGCAACAAGGGAAGCCACTGCAATAAGAAGCACGCGCACCGCAAGGAAGAGTAACCCCCGTTCGCCCCAACTAGAGAAAGCCCGCATGCAGCAAGGAAGACCCAACAAGCCAAAAATAAATAAATAAATAAATAAATAAATTTTAAAAAAGAAAAGAAAAATTTAAAAAGGTGCCCCAAAACTCAGTAATCAAGATAATATTCTAATGAAAATATTTTTAGTAAAAATTAATGCAAAAATATTCAGAATAAACAAAATATCAACATTTCAAATAAAGACAAGGTCAATATTATTGATTTTTCTTTT
Source organism: Eschrichtius robustus (assembly GCF_028021215.1). NCBI lineage: Eukaryota > Metazoa > Chordata > Mammalia > Artiodactyla > Eschrichtiidae > Eschrichtius > Eschrichtius robustus. Next base: position 52,778,476 of record NC_090826.1, read on the forward strand.
TGTTTCAGGCTCCAGGACGGCTCAACATGTTACTGTTACTGACCCTAAAAAGAAGAAAGAAAACTATATTTATTCACAGGCTGTATGATTGTCTGTGAGGAAAATCCAAAGAATTGACAAAAAAAAAGTTCTTACAACTCATAAATGAGATTAGCAAGTGTATTTGCCGGCTCAGGGTGCTATAACAAAATATCATTATTTCTCACAGTCTTGAGGGCTGGGAAGTTAAAAATCAAGGTGCCAGCAAGGTAGATTTTGTTCTGAGTCCTCTTTTCTTGGCAACCTTCCCTCTGTGTACTCATGTGACCTCTTCTTTATGCGAGTTTAGGAGAAAGAGAGAGAGAAAGCAAGTTCTCTGGTGTCTCTTCTCAGAAGGCACTAATCCCATCATGAGGGCACAACCCCCAAATAACACCAAAGGGGTATTAGGGTTTCAACATATGAATTTTAGGGGGACACAAACATTTAGTCCATAACAGCAGGGTCACAGGATATATAGTCAATATGCAAAAATCAATTATATCTTTATATAATAGTAATGAATAATTGGCATTCAGTTTTTGAAGCATCATTTACAACAGCAGTCCCTCCAAAGTACTTAGGTATAAATCTAATAAAATATGTTCAGGATCTGTATGCTGAAAACTATAAAACACTGATGAAAGAAATTAGGTAAGACCTAAGTAAATGAATTCACCACGTTCTTGGCTTGGAAGACTCATAGTGTTAAAATGTCAATTCTCTCCAAATTGATCGGTAGAGTCAATGCAACCTCAATAAAAATCCCAGCACAATTTTTTGGTAGATATCAACAGTCTGATTTCAAATGTTTTATGGGAAGGCAAAGTGACTAGACTAGGCAAAACAATTCTGAAAGAGAGGGAGGACCAAATAGGAGTTTTCACACTGATTTCAAAACTTACTATAAAGCTGCAGTAATCAAGACAGCACAGTATTGGCAAAAGAATAGATACATAGATCAATGGAACCGAACAGAGGCCAGAAGTAGATTCACACGAATGTAGTGAACTGATTTTTGACAAAGGCAAAGGCAACCCAATGAAGAAAGTATAGTTTTTTTCAACATATGGTGCTAGAAAATTGGACATCCACATGCGAAAAAAAGGGGAGGAGGGAGAACCTCGATGTATACTTCACACTTTATACAAAATTTAACTGAGAATGAAGCATAAAACTAAATGTATAATGTAAATTTATAAAACCTCTAGAACAAAATAGACTAGAAAATCTTCGTGACCTTGAATTTTGCAAGAGTTCTTAGATACAACAGCAAAAGCATAATCCATTAAAAAATAATATTTTAGTCTTCTTCAAAATTAAAATCTTTTGCTTGTCAAAATATACTGTTAAGAGAAAGAAAAGAAAAGCCACAGACTGGGGGAAATATTTTCAAAGCATATGGTCTAACAAGGAACTTGTGTCCAGTATATATAAAGAACTTTCAAACAATAATCCAACAAAGCAATCCAACTAGAAATAGGCCAAAGATTTGAACAGGCACTTCATCAACAAAGAACAGTAAATTTTACTATATGTAAATAAAAATACACTTCTTAAAATGTAAGAGATTTAGCTAAATCATACTTATGTAACATTTTATACCTTTGGATGCATACCTTAGCAAATAAAAAAAAGGATGAAATCAATGCACTAAGGATCCAACTCAAGAATTATTTATTTTTTAATTTTTAACTTTATTTTATTTACTTATGTATTTATTTTTTGGCCTCACCACACGGCATGTGGGATCTTTGTTCCCTGACCAGGGATGGAATCTGTGCCCCATTAAGTGGAAGCATGGCGTCTTAACCACTGGACTGCCAGGGAAGTCCCAATAATTTTTTAAAAGATCACTAAATTATGCCCAAAGAAAGTAGAAAGAAGGGAAAGATAAACAGGAAAAAAATAATGAAAGACGAAGCAAACATACAACAGAGGTCAACAAAGCCATAAATTGGTACTTCGAAACAAACAATAAGAGTGAATATTCTGAGGAAAATGACTCATAAAAGAGGAGTTTAAATGCACAAATAAGCAATGTCAGGAATGAAAAGGGGGACATAACTATAGATAAGGTAATTATTAAAAATAATATGGTAAGAGAAGTTTGTGAAATAGTTTTATCCCAACGAACTAGAAAATATGGGCCAAATGGATAATTGGACAAATTTCTTTAAAATCCTGACACTAGACAAAATAGAAAATCTAAACTGTCCTATGAAGATGAAAGAAATTAAAAACCTACCCACCAAGAAGAAAACTCCAGGACCTAAATCTCCCAACAGTGACTTCTACCAAACACTTAAAAGGAAGAAATGATGTTAATAGTTCATAATTCTTTTAGAGAAGAGAAAAAGAGAGACCCCTCTATTTTACCTTGATACCAAAACTTGACAAGGATATCAAGGGAAAGAAAAATTACAGGCCAATCTCACTCACGAACATAGATGCAAAATTCCTAAGCAAAATGTTAACACTGAATCCAGCTTTATAGTAAAAGGACCTATAACACAGTGGGTTTAGTTTTATTTCAGTAATGCAAGGTTAACTTAGCATTCAAAAATAGAAGTAATTCATCATATCAACAGAATAAAGAAGTTTTGCTTATGATAAATCATTGAGCTATAGATTTTTATTTTGTGCACTTAACTGTATTTGTGTTATATTTCACAATTTAAAAAAATTAACATAATGAAGGCATTTCAGGCAGACTAGGCTACCTTGAAATTACAACTTACTTTACAATTAAATTACCTTACAGCTAAAGATACTGGACAGTATGCAATTTTTAAAAGTTCATTGTATGGCTGAGCTTGCAAGGAAGAAAGAGAAATCCTCAGGTTCTAGAAAGACAGCAGAAACTGAGAACAAAGTGGCAGCGCCTAATGAATCTCAGGTAGCCTGCTGGTGGGCGTGGGGGGCCTCAATGCCGGTACCATTGTAGGTGCTTGTTCAGGATGTGTGAAAGATTAAGAGCTCAATTTTAAGCCATATATGCATGTGAGACATTGATGTCAAGAAGGAGGTAGGTTGTTAAATGTCTGAAGCACAGGATTAAAAAAAAGTAGGCTAGAGATTGAAATTTGAGAATCTGGCATATTCGTTGGGTTTAAAGACTGTCTTTGCGGCCTTGAACCCCACAGCACTCTGTGTTTTTTTTCTCCCCCCATTAATATTGGCGTTTTTCCACTTTATGTATCTGTCTTCCCCTCTAGACTCAGGGTGGGAATCATTTCTGGGTCCTCAGTGCTGGATACAGAAGAGATACTGCACAAACAAGCTGTTGAACTATTGGCTGTCAAACGGCAGGAAGCCAAGGGAGGAATCTGGTCAGGCACCAGACACCATGGGAGAGCAGGTGAGCCTGGAAAGTGGGCAGGATGTGTTGGAAAAGGGAGAGCTGGGCCTCTAAGGAGCCACCTGGGGAGGCTCAGAGGAAGGCGTGATGCTGGGAGCACAGGGGAGCCTTCGGAGAAGAGGAGGTTGGTGCCATCTGGGTCCAGACTGCCTCTTCCTTCTGGGGTCTGATTCTCCGGAGGTTCTGTTGATGGATTGGTTGGGATAGTCCCCACACCTCCTACCACCCACCCTCCTGCGCTGGCCCTGCGTGCCCATGGGGATGTGATATGAATAACTCACGCCCTAAAGTATGATCGAAACTCCCGCCTCTTTTGTTATCAGAGCTTCATCTGCTGGTGCAAGTCAGAGAGTCTTGGTGCCTGAGACCATAAATCTGCTTTCAGATGCCCAGAGCTGTGTCTCTCTGGATCTGTGAAAGATATCCTAAAGTCCCTCCTTCCAGAGGAAGACAACCATTCAGCTGATGACAGAAACATCCCCACTGCAACCAAAGCCCTTGCGCATGCCAGGTGCTTGCTGCAAGAGCTGTTGCCTGACTCACCCTTCTTTCTCAGTGGCATTTGGCATCGTTGCCAACTCGCACACCTGGACATCTGGGGGCGGCGGTGGTGGGGATACACCAGGCTCCCAGTCCAGCGGGCTGCTGCTTAACCTACTTACTTTTAATCCTCATGGAGGCCATGGCACCACCAGAAACAGCCCCAGACCTGACTTTTTGAAACTGAAGGGAGAACCAGGAAGATCAGTGAGCTACATCCTCCTTTTAAATAACCTGAATATAGCTGGAGGAGGCACAGTTATAATGTTCCCTAAACGGGAGAAGGATGGATAAAAATAAGCCTACCAAGAATATGTCACAGACTGTAGCAATCAAACAACCTCTGCATAGAGAAAAGAAAAAAAAAAAAAGGACCTGGAAGAAATTGATCAAGGTATCTTCCAAAGAGTCTACAGTGGGCACACCTATTCTATTTTCCAAGTAAGTCTATTGTGTGTATGTATGTCTCTTCCACATATATCTTGAAAAATGTCAATATGCATTTTGTGGAGAACTAACATGGGCATATTTATTACCCTGTTCTCTAATTTGGCAGACTGAGCTGCACCTCTTACTCAAGTGATTACCACAGCAACAGCAACTCCTTCTACACCAGCCCAGTGTCTGTCTGTGCTAGGCATGGCGTCGGCTGGGTTGGTCCTGTGGAGGTTGGTTGTAACCTTGGTGGCAGCTGTCTCATGAAGTGGGGACAGGAGCCAGATTGCCATGGGCTGTATGGCAAGATGGAGCAAGAGAATGAAGGGTAAGTCTGTCTAAGAAGGACAGCCGTACAAAAGGCTTTCTGTAAGGAGGTTGCATGGCTTTGCTCTGGCTGCCATTAACAAACACCACAGACTGGGGGGCTTACACAACGGAAATTTATTTTCTCATAGTTCTGGAGGCTGGAAGTCCAAGATCAAGGTGTCAGCAGGTTTGGTTTCTTTGGAGGCCTCTCTCCTGGCCGCCTTCCCACCGGATCCTCGCGTGGTCTTCCCTCTGCACACACACATCTCATTGTGCATTCAAATTTTCTCTTCTTAGAAGGACACCTGTCAGACTGGCTTATGGTCCACCTCAAAGGTCTTGTGCTAACTCAGTCACCTCTTCAAAGGCCTCGTCTGGGTATGCAGTCAGGTACTGAGGGTTGAGTCTTCAACATAGGAATGTGGGTGGGCACAATTCAGTGTGTAGCAGAGTTCAAGGAAATGTTTTTCTTTTACTATGCAAGTGACAACATTTTTCATGTGGAAAGAGCTCACAGAGGAAGAAAGGACAATTGGTAGAGGAAAAGTGCTGAGGCCAGGGGAGGGCTAGGATGTAGAGCTCAGGGGAAAGGGAGCCCTGGGCAGGAGGAGGGAGGACCTGCCCCAGTAAACGGAGGGAAGCAAGAGGTTGGAGCAGGTGCAATCTCTGTCTCTATAATTTGACTGTGAGAAGCCGGTGAGTCTTCACATGACAGAGGAAGCAAATGTCTGGGAGCTTAAACTGGAACCATTTTGTGGACAGTTTGGCCACACATGTCAAGAACTTCAAAAATGTGCGTGTGAATTGACCTAGAAATTCCACTTCAACGCATTTATCTTCAGGAAATAATTAGGGATGTGCACCAGGATCTAGTAATAATAATGGCTAGACAAAGGAAACTACAGTGTTGTTTATCGTTTTAAAAGGGCAGAAAACAACCTCAGTATCCAAACATAGAGGGCTAGGTAAGCAATCTGGTGTGTGTTCTTAAAATGTAACCTTGAGAGTGTATGCAGCCATTAGTTATAGAAGTGTGCTTATTAAGATGGGATGAGGGGCAATCACACAAAGAATGATCATGCTTTTTTAAAAAAGCGATGGCTATATATAAAAGAGAAACGAGAGCCCATGTGTGCAGGAGGCGGAGCTTAACTGTGGTGATCTCTGGGTGGCGGGATTCAGGGGCTAATTATTCTCTTTTTCTTACCTATAGTTTCTAATTTTTGCCACAGTGAACGCATTATTTAAGCAAGATGGGGGGAAAAGCAATACAAATTTTTTTTTAATGCACCACCTGGATTTCTTTTCAGGGCTATTTTCCACAAAGAAATGAATTTTTTATTACCTCTTAAGAGTTGTGTAAATGATGCTGGCAGGTAGAAAATAATAAAGCTGATATGAACACGCTCCCTGCAGATCGAGATCCTATGTTGCGTCCCCGGGGCCTAAGACAACATTTAGCACACAGTAGGCCTGCAAGTGAATGGTTAAGGACAAAAGCGGTTGGATGCGGTGCTGGGGGCAGGGAGGGTTACTAGGCTTCCTCCAAAGTGAGAAAAATCACTCTGACAGCAGCCTCCATGTGAGGTGTAAAATCATGCCTTAGTAAAATAACAAATGACCACAAGCCATGAAGCCCTGATGTGGCTCCAGAGTTGTCAAAATCTAGACTATTCTTTCTATATAGGTTTTGAGCCTGTGGGAATGTGGGCTCCAACTTCTGCCCACTGCTCAGGCTGCTAACCAACCTGGACTTCAGCCCCCATCAGAGGCAAGGCATTTGCCTTCCAGAAAGCCTTCGAGGCCAGAAGGCTTTGGTATTAGAGATGCATCGTCCTCAGAAATTTTCCATCTTCTTTTTAGGTCTATTGTCATGACCACTATATCCTGAAGACATTACTTAGATGTTGTGAACCAACAGCCCTTTGAATTCACGTTATGGGCTATTTAAATAGCACGGTACAGCTATTTAATCTCATTCTTAGATGTAAATGTTTCTGATGCTATAGAGAGGAAGAGAATGAGAGAATATTATTACAACAGAGGTTGAGTCTAATGGCTTCTATCTCCCAGAGACAAGCCAAGACTGGAGATATTTATCCACTCAGTATTCAGCAACATGGTATTAATTGTTTCTGAGTGTTTTGATGGGTAGTTCGTGCAAGGGTATTAATGAAAACAGCCCCACTTCATTTTAAAATTAACTACTTGGCCATTGAGCAACAGGAGCTGATAAATGATGGCAATAAATTTGTGATGGAGATTTACGTCCTCGTAACTCAAAGCAGGGCCATGGACGTGCTCAGATGGGGTGGGGAGATAAGAAGTACCAAAAAGTAGCTTTATCCAAGAGAGTATTTCTCCCAAATCCTTACTGAGCCCGTTAGCTGACACCTTCTTTTGGGATGTCACAGGTTGGTAGATACTTGGCCTCCCAGGTGCCGGGGGCAGGTCCCAGGGGAGGTCTCAGGCCATCCTGCTGGATGAGTTGCTTCCTGATCTGTGAGGAGGTGCTTCCTGGGCGCCTGTTCTGACTCTGCCCGTTTCATCCTGATAGCTGGGAAAAAAGCTTTCATGCACCTGTGCTTCTGCAAAGCAGTTCTTCCCAGGCTGGCGCGGCTGACACAACTGCTATTTCCTCAGAGCTGCCCCTTGCTAAGACGATGGGAAAATCTACCCAGACGGACATAGCAAGGCGGGAAGGAAATATTTCTTGCACATCTGTTGTCAGGCTCTGGGCTAGCTGCCTAATTTACATAATTCCATTTAATCTCTACAACCATCTTGAGAGGTGGCTCTTATTAACCTATTATTAACTCTGTTTTAGACAGAAGGAAGTTGAAGCTCATAAAACTGAAGTGACTTGCCCTGAGCCTGTGCATGGTGCTTGCCTGGAGACCACGCGACAGGCAGAACGTGAGTTTTGAAATCACAGAAGCCAAATTTGAATCCCAGGTACCCCACTCGCTAGACTGGTAATCTTGAGAAAATTATTTAACATTTCTGTGCCCACAGGTTTTTTGGTTTTCTTGTTCTTTTGCCTGTCTACAAAAGATAATGACACAGTCGTCATGGGATTCTTGAGCAGGTTAAATTAAATAATAAAATGAAAGTCAACCAGGCTGGGATTCCAAGCTAGGCTTTTCAGACTCAAAGTTCTTGTAAATTAAACCATAGAAACTCACAACCTTGGAGAGACACAGAAGCCAAGGCAGGATGTCACTGCCAGAGCTATCCAGGAGGCAAGCAGGGCACTGAGAGTGGGACCCACTCAAGTGCCATGTAGGGCTTGGATCTGCTGAAGGACGAAGCTAGAGCAGCGTTATGCTTGCTGGGGGTGGGGGTCATAACAAGGTCAGCATCCAAGCATATGTGAAGATGGACCAATATATACCCATCACGTGGGAATGACAGAGAAGTACCCCGCAAGAAATTGAGAAACCTCACGGTCTGCGAGAGGAGGAGCCTCTGGAAGGAAGATGAGGGGATGATAGAGAGCCGAAGTTGTGGCCATGGGACATCCCAAAGAGCGTATCCTTGGGGTGACCAGAAGGACGCTGTCTGCTACCTGAGACTCTGCTGCAGGAAGTCATTGACAGAAGTCATTGTCATTGGAAGTTTTCTAAAGCGGAAGTCATCCAGCTGCTGGAGGACTGGTGGGGGACGGTGATAAGGATCTGGGAAAGGAAGTTCATTTCCAGGCCTTGGGATTAACTGAGGGCTCTCAGCTCTAAGGAAGCTCCTGACAGTATGGTTAGGGCCTGGGAATCCATCTGGAGGTCGAGTACAATCTCGAAGCAGAGAGAATATGGTCCAGTGGGAGATCATGGATGCAGTACCCACTGGTGCAAATATTTAGGATTCAGGGAAAGCAGTGTGTAATTAGCAGGTGCAGTACAGAGTGCCAAAGAAATGACTCCTACACTCAGGAAGTCCCCTGGGGGAAGACAGTGAACAGGCATTTATGACACAATGTGGTCAGTGTTTGTTCCCAGAGAAACCCTGAGGAGAGGCCCCCAGGCCATCAAGTGGTAGTTGGTTCCTGGAGGAGCTAGGACCAGAAATGGGACTTCAAAACAATGGCAGCTTATCTGGACAGCAGAGAAGATGTCCCCATGCTTGTCCTGCTTCAAATCTTGTTCTATGCAGTAACGTGGCTTATATGACGAGCCACATTCATGATTCAGCTCCTACCTCAATCCCCAAGCTCATTTCTCCTCATGCCCTGCTTCCCACTTGGTCTACAGCAACATCAATTGCTTGTGGTCACCGACATAACCAGACTGCTTTTTGCTTTTGATTACACACTCCCGTTTGCCTGAAATACTCCACCACCTCTGAGGGCAACTAAATTCTATTCATCCTTTAAGAGTCTCTTAGGGGTACTTCTCTACCTCCTCTGTCTGGTATTAAATGTCCCTCGTGGACACCCCTGTCTCTGTCACTGTCTTCCCTACCTTGTGTTAGATTTAACTATGTGTTTCTCCCTCACTGGACAGTGCACTAGTTTATATCAGGAACTATATGTTCTTTCTTATTGTCAAAGTATCCAGCAGTTAGCTATTGCTTCATAAACACGTGGTGCCACAGGTCACCCAGTTAAAGTGGAATTTGTAGTCAAATTTCAGTTTCAGATAAGCAATGAATAATTTTTTACTGTAAGTATGTCCCACATGTTACATGGGATATATTTATACTAAGTAGCATGTGTCTCAAGTATTTCCTGGGACATACTTATACTAAAAATGTATTTGTTATTTATCTGAAATTCAAATTTAACTGGTCATCCTGTGTTTTTATGTGCTGAACTGGGTAGACGTATTTCTCCCATTAAGTTTCTAAAAAGATCAAAGGATGTGAGCAAGAGCGTTCTTGCTCTGCCGATGGAAAAATGTTCAGTCTGGTGGGGAATTTGGCAAAATATTTTCAAATATAATTGGATAATTGTACAAAGATACTGGGAATTAATTCCAATATTTTCAACCACCCAAAGTTTGAAACAACTTAAATGGATCACAATAAAGGCTTTTGTAAAATGAAATAGAATTTTCCGTGCAGTATAACATCAAGATTAAGAGCACAAGGAGACCAGTGGTTAAGACTCCGGGCTTCCACTGCAGGGAGTGCGGTTTCTATCCCTGGTCAGGAAACTAAGATCCCACATGCTGTGTGGTGCGGTTAAAAAAAAAAAAAAAAAAAGATTAAGAGCACAGAGGGGTCTGGAGTCAAAACGCTTGGGTTCAAATCCAGGCTGCACAGGATACTATGAGATGCTGAGGAAGGTTACTTAAATTTTCTGTGCCTCCGTTTCCACATTTGTAAAATAGGAATAATACAAATGTCTACCATAGGGTTTGGGGAAGATTAAAGGAGTTAAAATATGTGCAGCCCTTACAACAGGGTCTGGCAGATAGTAATGATCAAATAAAGATCGCTATTATCATCATCATCATCATCACCATCCTTATTGTAGAATACTATGGTGCCATCGCAAATGACCTTGTAGATTGGTGTTTATTGACGTGAAAAGATCTTCCCATTATACCAGTGAGGAAAAATAATCAGAACAGCATACAGCATCCATTTAGCAAATAATTTTTGAGCACCATCTCTCTGTTAGGCCCACTGTCCAGATGTCAGCAGCTGTAAACACAGCAAGGAACGAAGCAGAAATGACCCCTCCCCTCATGAAACCTAGAGGATCATGAACAGAGAGACATCACAGAAAATATACACAAACTAAAGTGTAACTAACATTCTGATAAGAGCTATAGAGGAAAATAAAGAGAAGAGTATAATATAGGAAAGACCTAATAATAAAGGGCTAATTTACCTGAAACCTGAAGGATGAATGGGGTTAGCCAGGCCAGAGCTGGAAGACTATTTTAAGCAGAGGAAACACTGTGTGTGAACGCAGTGAGGAGAGGGAAATCTAGATAAGTTTAAGGAACTTGAACAAGGCCAATGTGGTGGAAGCCTAGTGGATGGGTAGGGAGCAGAGCAAGATGAAACTGGAGGGATAAATAAGGGTTTGATCATATTGAGCTTTGTAAAATATCAAAAGTCACATTAAGTGGGGTTGAGTAGTTGGGTGTTTATGCTAAGTTCTCCCAATACAATCTCACCCTCTGTCATTTTTGTTTTACTTGCTTGAGATTTTGAGCCCTGCGTATTGAAGGAGAAGAACAAAGTTGAAGGATTGATACTACTGGACTTCAAGACTTCCTACATAGTTACAGTAATCGAGACAGTGTGATATTGGTGAAAGGACAGACAAATAGATCAATGGAACAGAAAAGAGAGCCTAGACATAGACCCACATACATGTAGTCAACTGACCTTCGACAAAGGAGCAAAGGCAATACAATGGAGCAAAGATTGCTTTTTCAGCAAATGGTGTTGGAACAGCTGGATATCCACATGCAAAAAAAGTGAATCACTACACAGACCTTTCACACTTCACAAACATTAACACAAAGTGAATCACAAACCTAAATGTAAAACGCAAAACTGTAAAACTTCTAGAAGATAACGTAGGAGAAAACCTAGATGACCTTGGCATTGGTGACGACATTTTAGACATAACACCAAAAGCACGATCCATGAAAGAAATAATTGATAAGCTGGACTTCATTAAGATGAAAAGCTTCTGCTCTGCAAAAGACAATGTCAAAAGAATGAGAAAGCAGGGCACAGACTGGGAGAAAATATTTGCAAAAGAAACATCTGATAAAAGATTCAGAGCTTTGGGTTGGAAAATCTCATTGGCTTCATTAAAGTCACATATCCCCAGGGAGGGGACGGGAAGGATTCTCCCTTCAGCTTCCACCTCTGCTATTGAAAAGCTACTACGAGGCCTCTGCTGCCCTGGCTTCCTTCCACCCCCGCTGAATCCTGGGACCCCACGCGAACTGTGGCTCCCATCAGTAGCCCCAGCCTCCAGATAGCAGTGGCTACAGCGAAGACGCTGGTGTTCCCCTCCTTGAGGTATTTCTCAAGACTTTGGCAAAGGAGATGTCCTCTGTGCTCTCCTGGGAGACATAGTTAGGGAGTGAAAGGGTAAGTTACACATGATAAATTCACTCCAGCATTTCTATCTCTCAAAGTCTTTGGATTCTTTCCTTTACTTGATATCAAGGAATTTATGACATCTCAACTCTGTTTAGTGTTGGCCACCATTGAGTCCAGATTTCTGTCAACCAACTGAACAAACAACGGTATCTACTCCCAGCTGTTCGAACTTGTGGCAAAATCTGGAGTCTCTGCTAAGTGCATCCACGTCAATGACTTCAATTTGGTCTAAAATTATGTTCTTCTGTCCTTAGTCAAGAGCCTACAGAATTCATTCCCACACATATTCCCCAGATCCTTGAAGGTGTAAATTAGCAAAGTTTCGCAAGTTACTTGTTATATGCCTTCTACTTGCAGGTTTGACTTTTTACTCCCCACCTTCCCCATGGGTATTCAAGCTCTGATCCTCAAGACAAGGGAGGGTTGCTGTAAGGCAGATCATAAAAATAGTCCTTCCATCAGTGTAACTCTTTGGAGTAAGGGAGTTCTAGTATCTTTGAGCAAAAATGAAAAAGAGTCAACAAAGGAGAAGGGCTGCTTTGGCTAGCACGGGAGAGTCAGTGAGTTCTCTGAGTTGTTCATATACCCTCATTCCAAGTCTTATCCTGTCCATGCCTTAACTTTCTCCTGAGAGGAAAGACAAGGCTGAGAACTCAGCTGATGTAATTCGACAAACCTCAGATCCCATTTTGAATTTGTTTTCCAGTCTCTCAGCTATGTGGCTTTTAGAGGTTGGACATTCATTTATCAATAGCACTGCCATGGTAAGTTGCTGTGTGTTAATAAATGTTTTAAATGGAGAATTTGGGGTATTTAAACTTGTTCTCTTTTAATAAACTAACCACGGCCAGCAGAAGCAGCCACTCTATCCTACAGTCCTTGAACTCCTGTCTTGTATACTGTCCTGGGATAGTGGTCTTGAAACCTTGCTTCTCATGAGCCCTTTGTACAAATGACCACAGGTGATAAGATGTTTTGCTGCCATGAACCATGGGCTTCCAGGTTCCTATCTCTGAATGCTAAAAAGATGATCATGGTCATCAACTCCCCACTGAGGCAATAAAATCAATCCCAGATTTCTACCTTAAAGCCCTTCTGATTTGAAGAACCTGCTGCATACTCCTGGGTATAAATCTCTGTACCGGGAAACTGCAAGAACAGAAACAGAGTCTGACTAACTTTCATAACAAAATTCATTGGAAGGTTATTGGTAGCTCACGGGTTTGGAAAATTGAGGGATGATGATGGCCAAGCCAAGAACAAAGGAAAGTCAGGGCATAAGTAAAAGGTTTAAGGATTTAGGTGTAAAGCCAGACTATCCCACCTTCAGAACAAAACAACATCAACAACAAAAACAAAATTCTCCAGACTGGAGAAGGTAAGAAATTCACAGGAGAAACACAGAGAGCTTAGACAGAGGGGGTGTTGTATCCCACCCTCCACCTTAGGTCAAGCTCAGAGTGAGAGGAGACAGCAGAAATTCCAGACAGGATTGAGGAAGTCAAGAGCCCTCTCTCCTTCTCTGAGGAGAGTCTGTGAAAGGGGAAAATACCCCAGGGTAGAAACAGCCACGTGAGTTGTCCTCTGCTATGGTCCCACAGACTTCCCCATAGCACAGCATGGTAAGGGGTGGAGGGAGGTTTCCCAAGCACAGAGAGAGATGCTTCCCAGAGCTCTTGCCAGTGGAAGGAGGAGGATTCCGTGGTGACCTCTGTGGGCTCATGACATAAGGACCACATAGAAGTGGCAACATCTCACTGAGCAGATGGAGGTGAGTAATGACCAAGGGTCAGGCTCCCCGTACCCCTCTGCCAACATTATGGGCTATATAACACCCTTGAAAGGAAACACCATCCCGCGATACCGGTCATTTGTCAATTTTTTTGGCTTCTCAAAACCAAACCCCTATCTGGGTTTTGGTGAACACTACCTTTACTCCTGTCCTGCCACTAGGTTCATCATTTTGGCATCTTAATGGGACTATTTTGAGGTCCCTACTAATTATAAAAACTTAAAATGGCCTCCCTGATTTCTAATAAATCAATCAACATTTTTAATAGAACTTGTTCTGAATGCCCAAGATTGGCTATTTCCAATTCTGTTGGTTCTGTTGGCTTTGGTACAGCTCTTTCTGTTACAATGGCTTTATTGTTCTTTTCAGTGTCTTCTGGCCTTTTCTCCGTAAATCTTCTATGGAGTGGGTGTCTGCTTATTTTTCCCGGGTAAAGAGGAAAAAGTATAGCTTGACCCAAGTTTGTGGAAAACATCTTTTAAAACACTGAAGAAGTTGTAGACTTGAGGTAAAGGAACATGTATTTCAGTCCTAGACACAGCTTTTTCTAGCTATGGGGACCTTAGAAGTTATTCAACCTCTCTGAGCCTCAGTTTCTCATATACAAAGTGAAGCCAGTCCCTACTATATCAGCTCAATCAAAATTAAGCAAAACTGACACGTCAAGGCGTGAGAGGATCTAGAAGTCACACTATCATGGCTCTGTCTCCATTTCTCTGCTATTCCTCCACTTTGCCCTCTTCTCTGCGTCAGCTCCCCTTCCCTCCCCCGCTTCCCCTGGCTGCCTCTCCTGTGGTAGCAAGAAGGACAGCAGTGTTTTCAGGCCTCTCCTTCATACACTGCATGCCCCAAAGGAGGAGACTGGTCTCTTCCAGTTGTTACTGTGGATGGAAAAGGAAGCTTCCTTCCTGGAAGTCCCAGCAGCTGTCTCCTGACGTCTCACCAGGCAAACTTGGTCCCATGCCCATCCTGAAGATCCTAGTGGATCAGAGTGAGATGAGCCAAACTATTTAAGCCAATCAGAGCCCCCTCTGAAAATGAGGTGGAAGTCATTCCCTCCAGAGAGGGGAGCTCAGCCCAGGAAGGAGCTGCTCTCTGCACCAAGATCTGGGTGCTATTTCCAGGAGAAGATGGAGAAATTGAGGCTGGGGAAGCATCTGCCAAAATGGCCCTATTCTTATACAACTCTCTAGGTTAATACGAAAGTCACATAACTGTGAAAATGGCAGTGCCTTGTACTTGTAGAAAGGCCAGACTCCAACAAGCCAAGTGCCATCAGGGGACCGATTTGATTTCTGATCCTTACCTACCACTTTAGACAATTTATGCAACTTCTCTGAGACTTAGTTTCCCCATCTGTAGAATGGGGGTGCCACCTAATAATGGGACATGCTCACAAATATTCATTTATTATAAATTGTTTTTAATTGTGTCCATGCTGGAATTGAGTCAGCTCTTCTAAAACCAGTTTGGGCTGGTAAATGTGGCGGTCCTGTTTGCAACCTTGAGAAAACCACCCCTGAACAGACCAATAAGTTTCAAGTAATTATGGCACTGAGATTTCAGAGGGAAGCAATGCTTTGTGAACCAATTTTTTAGTAACATGTAGAAAATCATATTCATGTGTGCATAAGTCAGCATGCCCTGAACCATTAATCTCCATATCTCTGATGCAGAAAGATTAATCTTAGAAGGAATAACTGGCAACCCATTGCTTCATACTGCAGAGAAAAATGAAAATGTCTTCTGCAAATGTGATTCGTATTACAATACTTATGCGCGTTCTGCGCTATCCGATATTGTTCAAATGAAAGGAACTTGGTCAACTATTCTGTTGGAAGATATACATATTTTTTTCTTTTTGTATCATTCTCAGAATTGTTAGAAGCTAAAAAAAGGACTGCTTCTTGCTCACACACTCTTATCTATGAGCCAGGCATTCCTAGGGAGGCAGTATGGCTCGGTGGGATTTTGTCAGATTGTCCTGTTACGAAATTCTGACTCAACTATTTTCTTAACCTCTTGCAAGCCTTCAGCGTTCTCATCAGGGAAGCTGGGGTGGTAACAGCACCCACCTCATTGTTAAGAAATAAGTGAGATAATGCATGTTAAATGCATGAAAAAAGAGCCTAACATTTAATACATGTTAACCATCACTGTTTGGGGATTTCTGAGAAAGAGGAAATGTACTTATATTGCAAAAAGTACGGTAGGTTGATGCTTATTCTGATTTTGGGCTTTGTTCCATCATGGCTGGTATGTTCCAACATATGAAGGTCCAGGAATAAGAGAAAGGGCCCCTGAATCAAGGCTAACCCTTTTCTTTTCTTACCTCCACTTCAGTGCTACACTGTGAGGAGTCCTGTGCATGTGCCTGGAAAGCCCAACCTGAATGTCCAAGCTCTGTCTACATGCCCACCCAAAGGCAAAGAGTAGCCCCTAGTCTACCCTCTCAAAATTAGGAGTATGTATACCTGTGACAAAGCCTGCCATCACCATTGGGAGATGGACAGGTGAAGAGCCTCTACGAGCCATGAAAGCAGATTGGAGCCATTTGGGCAGGAATTCCAGGGTGCCTAGTACCAGTAGCATAGCCTATAAGGGGCAGGGAGGAATCTTGGTGGGTGTATTCTCTTAGCCCCATGGATAATCTGTCTGTGGGGAGGGCACTGCTATAGGAGAGCCAGAGACAGGGATCTCTAAAGTGTGGGACCCAGGAGAAGAACCTGGGTCTGGGAATGGTACTGGCTTCATCTTTTGGAAATTAATTTTTTTAGAAACGAGTGCCTAGGGCTATATGCTTTTTATTGCTTTTTTTGTTTTGATAACAGCTTTACTGAGATATGTTACACACCATGCAATTCACCCATTTAAAGTATACAATTCAATTGTTTTAAGTATACACGCAGAGTTAGGCAACCACCACCCCACTCACGTGACTTCTGCTTCAGTAGTCGGGGGGAATCTACTCTCATTCCACTCAACATGTCTGGCCGGGGGGAGCATAAGAGGGGGACACTGGAATTGGCTTTTTCTCAGGGGATCTGTCTTCCCCATGGCCTCTCATAAAATGTGTTGCTGCACAGAGTTCGATTCAAATATTTAAAGTTATGAATTTCTGGCACCACATGGCCTCAAAGTGCAACCCAATATCTTCATGAGGGTTCAGTTATGAAACGGTGATTTTTCTTTTCCCCAAACGGAATAAAAAACTGACCACCATGGACCTTCTAGAGATGGTATGTCAACCTTCAAAATAGTATTTTCCTAAGGGCTTTTCAAAGGAAATTTTGATGACATGAAATTTCCACCTTATACACATATCAGAATTTAATTCTCAAGAAAGATGCAACTTTGCTCTAGATGGGAGCACAAAAGCATCATTTTGTTTGGTCCGGGGCCATTAGATGACCCAGGGTCTTGCAAGCCCTGCCTGGCTGTGACTCAACGTCAGACCTATCAGTGTGGCCGCCTGCAGCACCGGTCTCTTAAATTCCGTTCACAGTGCATCTTAGTTAAAAAACAAGGGTCTTCCCCGGCGGTCCAGTGGTTAACACTCCACGCTTCCACTGCAGGGGGCGTGGGTTTGATCCCTGGTTGAGGAACTAAGATCCCACATGCCATGTGACGCGGCCAAAAAATAAAATATAATAAAAAAATAAATAAAAACCAAAAACACCCCTGGCACCTCCATGATTCACTATCCTCCAAGGATAGTGAACCATCCTTCAACTATCCAAATATATCAGTTCTTAAGTTGGAATACTGTATTTGAAGAGTGAGGAATACCAGTTTATCCAAATCAATTTGGCTGCTGGGTTTCCAATAGCACGTAGTAAGAGTTTGGATAGCAAAAAATTTATCCTAAAATTCATCTGAATTGATTTGGCTCTAGCATTCTGATAGCAAGAGTTTGGGTAGTAGAGATAGCTATATGTTTACTTAAGATTATTATTATTATTATTTGTGTACTTCTGTACTAATACATGGATATCATAAAAATCACACAAAAATAGTCATTTTTAATAGATGAAACGAAAATAAATGCAAATAGCAGTTCCAATCATCGTGCTAGTTTCCTGGGGTGTGTGTCCCGCTTTGGAGATCATTCCAACCGGTCAAGAATCAGGAGTGTCCTTGGGTCACCGTGCAGAGTGGCCATAAAACAGACCGATCTATTTCACTGGTTTTCAGAATAATTCTCTGCTCTTTTATATATTCACAGCTATTAGCCTGCCTCATGCTTGGGGTGACTGCCTTTTCTTCATGTAGCCTCGTTTTATCACTTTATAAGTTTTGATGGTATTAGCAAATTTGTAATAGCTTCTCCCTCTTCCGTTTCACAGTAGGTCAAACATTAGCGTTAAATGGGCAGTTTCTGATTTCTTCTTAAGATAGAATCCTAATTGTGTTTAAAACTACCTTCTCTCTGGGTGGTTTCTCAATAATAATTGCCAAAATGCTGAAAAGTTTCTGTCCTTCAAGAAGGAACAAGCTACATCTGGCCTCCTCTTGCCTCATACTGAATTCCAGAGAAGTGTCTGGCCTTTGCTGACCCCAAGAAAGGCAAGTAGGGGCTTCACCCATGAATGACGGCTGCCAATGTATTTGAGACTTTCAATTCAGTTTAACCAATATTTCTGAAACCTTACTATGTACAAGGTTCAGTAGTCTGTTTGAATCTGATGTTCCAGTTTATGTTACTATTGGGTTAGAGAAAGGCATTATTTATGTGAAAAATGGCTAATATATAAGCACCAGGTCTTCAGATAGCATGCAGATTTTTTGTTTCATCTTCATATCCAGTCATCAGCAAAAGGAAAATTAGCTTGTCTATTATAGTGGTCTTTAAATGTATTTGGGAAGCACAAGGACTTTTCTCTAAGATTGTACTTGGAACCATCATGTGTGAAAGAGAGGAGAACGTGCTGGTTAATTTAGAGGCAGGAGCCCCAGGTCCCACCTACGTGGCCTTCTCTTCCCCCCAGCTCCTGATTCTCTTCTTTGTAGAAAACAGGAAAAGAGCTGGGGCGGGGGAGAGGTTGAAACACATGGACTAAAATCTCTGCTCTGTAAAAAACAATATGAATGTGTGACTTTGAGATGGGTACTCAACCACTCTTTGCCTCTGTTGGCTTGTTTTAAAGATAGAACCAATAATATTTACTTACCGGAATGATTATGAGCCTCAGATGAAAAGCTTGGCTCCTTGCTTTACTTCAGTCACTCTGCTCCAAGCAGGCCCAAGTTTCCTGAGCAGGAATAAGGGCAGCCATTACAATTGCTCTCAACCCAAGCCAAGGTACACACAGGTGAGAAGGAAATTCTGCCTGAGGCTCCTTCTAGGCATCAACACCGATGGGTAAAAAAGAAAAGACCGAAAACTTTGTTATGCCGCCATAAGATTTATGATCCATACTGACTCCTTCTGTCAGGCAGAGAAACCGCAGGTCTGCGGTACCCCAGATGTTCTCCATAAGGTCTTCCTGACTAGTTCACTTTCTCCTAAATGTATTCATAACTTACTTTGTTTCTTTTTTTTTGGCCGTGCTGTGCGGCTTGCAGGATCTTAGTTCCCCAACCAGGGATCAAACCCGGGCCCCAGGAGTGCAAGCGAGCGGTCCTAACCACTGCACCGCCAGGGAATTCCCTACTTTGATTCTAATAACTCAATTTTATGTCTTTCCCTCCTCCTGCAACAGAGTCCTTCTCCCGATTCTCATTCTGATCAGTACTGCCCCACTCCATATAAATGATTGTGAATATGCTTTACAATGATCACAAACTGTTCACATGTGCATTACTATTACTGTGTCTTTTATACAAGTTTCCAGTAATTGTACGTATCATGCTTTCTGACGTTCATTAATCATTGTCTTAGATCAGCTTTGCTTTTCCTTTGTCTTCTTTCAAATATAACTGACCTCTACCTCATCCATTCCCCTGTAGCCCTGGAAACCCGAATCTAAGACACACCTATATAACTGGTGGCTCTGGAAGGGAGAACTTTGCTTTCATTGCTCTGTCCTTTTCTTCCCCACAGGCTAGTTTTGTTTTCCCAGAGTAAAGGCAAAATTCCACACCAGATATGCTGCTGCCTGGGATTCATTTCACTAACAGGCCATCTGCCACTCGGAATTGTCCGTGACGGGTGGCACAGAGATGCCACAGCCCTTCCCAATCATGAGGGCGGCGGGCGTTCCCGGCCTGGATTCATTTCATGGCCCCTCTCTCCTCTCCACTCCCACGGGTGGGTTTCAGAATCTGCATTGTTTTGAGAAGGGGATAATGGTCAAGGTCCTGAGTGGAATTGTTTTGAGGGACAGCCACGGGGAGGTAGAACCTGTGAACAAGGAATGTAGGCAGCCAGTGGCCAGAGCTGTGGGTCTCTCTTCAACCTGAGGAACCTCGGTGGGAGGTCCCACACAGGTGGGGGGATGCAGCTCATTGTTCAGACCTGATACTTCAACCTCTACAGCATCAGAGGCGTTTGCCAATAGCCCCACCCCTCTTTGGAAAGGATAAGCTATCGACTGTGAAGGAAACACAACTAATGGAGGCTATTTTTGTGCAGAGACACCATGAGCCAGGGTTCTCTTTTAGGTAGTAAGTCTCATCAGCAATGGCTTCCCTAAGTGCCTACAAAGGGTCTATCCATTAGGGCCAAAGGAGGCGCTTTGATTCTCCCTCGGAGGGGAGAGCAGTTTAATAAATCACCAAGTGGATGCAGCATCTAAATTCAATAATTGTGAAGTGCAGATAAATCACTGCTGTCAATGCCGACTTCAGCTTTATTCATTCAAAACAGTTAAATTCAAACAGCAATACTTCTATCCAGCATCCAGATACACACGGCTCACAGCGCCCGGCCACTGGGCTAGAATGTCTTCCCAGAGCTGGGCCTCATTCCTGGTTGTCTGTTGGGAAGTGGGGAAGGAGGAAGCAGGTTGAATTACAGCCACTTAGATGACCCATTCGAGTGACAGAGAGATCGCGGAAGCTCAAAGTGAATAATTCATTGTCCTGTCGGCTGTGTGTTAGGTTTCATCCCTGAGCTGCTGATGGAAAGGAGATCAGGCTCTGGCATCTCATTCCAGCTGCACCACTGGGCCTTCCAACACATTATCTGTGGTTGATTTGCTTACCAGCAAGGTGAGGGCATGACACAAAGGTACATGATAGTAGCTGGAAGTTTCATAGATTCAAGATGAGCCAAGACTGGGAGGATAATTCTGTCTCCTCCCCCAGATTCTTCCCCATAAAATACAGGGCTTTTTTAGCCCCTCCATTCAACCCTAGGTACGTTTCCTGTAAGATGCAAGAAAGTGTAACCCTTATATTTATAAACATGCCAACTTGCAAATGGTTGGATAGGTATTTGAATTATTGATTGTTAAGTATTTAAGCTGAATTCCTCATCCATCAGTTCTCGTGAGAAGCTAGGGGACAGATTTACGATGCTGGAGTTTTTCTGCTTAGTTGGCAGTTGGCATCTCCATTAATTACAGCCTACACGGTAGGGTCTGTAGTGCTCATCGTAGCGCTCAGAATCAGGGTCTCTATTATTACTTTTAAAGGGGGTTTATGCAGCAAGAGCTGTTGACATGAAAAGGAAAAGGAACATGCCATCCTGAAATGGTTGCTGCCACTTTCTGAGGTTTTGGTGGGTCTGATTGCATCTCTGACTATAGCATAGTTGAAAGAGCAACTTTTTAGAGGCAGACTCACCTGGATTTCAGTTCTAGGTCTCTTGCTTTCCAATTCTGTGAACCTGAACAATTTACTTTATTCCTCTGAATCTCAATTTCTTTATTTAAATAAAAGAGAATGGGGGAGGGATAAATTAGGAGTTTGGGATTATCATATACACACTACTATATACAAAATAGATAACCAACTGTGTAGCACAGGGAACTCTACTCAGTATTTTGTAATAACTTATAAGGGAAAAGAATCTGAAAAAGAATATATACATATAGAAGTATATCACTTTGCTGTACGCCTGATACTAACACAACATTGTAAATCAATTATACTTCAATAAACTTTTTAATACAGTAAATAAAAGGGAACAATCATAACTAACTGGATATAAATATAAATATATTCATGCATATACATATATGTGTATAGAAAGATAGGTGGTTAGATAAAGTGTAGTATAATGCCTAACAAATAATAATAAATAGCCACAATTCTTAGGCAATAAAACATAAACTTCATGAGGGGAGAGGTTTTAGTCCGGTTTATTCACTGTTAATCCCCATTGCCTAGAACAGTGCCTGATACAGAGAAGAAATTCAATAAATATTTGTTGAATGAATAAATGAGCACGTTCCATGTTCCAGACGCTGGCATAGGTGTCCATTTAATCTTATGGGAACTCTAGAAGGCAGGTATTATCATTTTTTGAGATAAAGTCTCTGAGACTCTGAGAGGTTAAGTAATTTTCCCGATGTCACCCAGCTAGTAGATGCTCAGTTAATGTCAGTTTCTAGCCCCTCTTCTCCTGCTCTCACTAAAAGTTGCAGTGGGTCCTGAGATCTGGCTCTTCTAGGGTTTATGGGCTCTGTGGCCATGGGATCACATGTGGAAAGGAAAGCTCTGTCTCCCTATAGCAGGGAGAAGTCAGAGGCTCCTTTCCCCTTTGAGTTTCACAGATGAAGGCTCAAAACTGAGCAAGCGCCCCCAAACCAGCAGAGGCTGCAGGAGAGAAGATAGGTGCCAACTTGGGACGCTCATGGGGGCTCTGAGGATGGGACAAAGGTGAGAGCACAGAAGGACAGCGCTTCTTCCTTCTCTAGGCTAAGTCTGTGGCTCAAACACCAGCAACATCTTCTCTTTCCTGAAGAAAAATGCTCGACTGGCAGGGAGAGATGAGGAGATACCTTTGGACAATCCTGTTTGCCAACTGGATCCACGAGAAGGATTCGGGGAGGGGCTACTGTTCTTTCTGATAGATGTTGGGATGGGTGTGTGTGTGCGCGTGTGTGTGTGGTGTTTGGTGTCAAAACCATGAAGGCAAGGACTGCACTTTATCGTCATTGTACCCCTGCTCTGGGCACGATGTCCAGCACACAACAGGCGCTCCACAACTCTTCATTGAGTAGATGGATCCTGGTCCTGCCCGCAAGCAGCATAGTTACTACGAATTAAGTGCTCTCCATGAGCCACGCATTGAGCTCCTTTTCGCCTGAGATATTACCAGGCTCGTTTTATAAATGAGGAAACTGAGGCTCCGGAAGTTTAAGTAACACTCCAACGGTTATGTGGCTAGTGAGTAGTACGGGCCAGGGCTTAAACCTTGACTCTCAGACTCCAGCTTGTGCCCTTGGTAACAACTATGCCGCTTCCAACACGGTACTGAGCTACTCCTGATCCAGGGTTTCTCGACCTCAGCACCACTGACATTTTGGGCCAGATAATTCCTTATTGTGGAAAACTGTCCTGTGCATTGTAGGGGTTTAGTAGCATCCCTGCCCTTTATCCACTGGAGCCACTGGACTCCCCACAATAAAAATGTCTCCAGGGCTTCCCTGGTGGCGCGGTGGTTGGGGGGTCTGCCTGCCGGTGCGTGGGGCGCGGGTTCGGGCCCTGGTCTGGGAGGATCCCGTGTGCCGCGGAGCGGCTGGGCCCGTGAGCCACAATTGCTGGGCCTGCGCGTCTGGAGCCTGTGCTCCGCGGCGGGAGGGGCCGCGATGGTGAGGGGCCTGCGCACCGCGGTGGGGGGTGGCCCCCGCTTGCCGCAACTGGAGAGGGCCCTCGCACAGAGGCGAGGACCCAACACAGCCATAAATAAGTAAATAAATAAATAAAAATTTAAAAAAAAAAGAAATGTCTCCAGACGTTGTCACATCTCCCAGGGTGTGGGGGGCAATGTCTCCCCCAGTTGAGAACCACTGTAACCCCTCTGACTCTTCCCTGCCCCTCCATGACGAAGTGTGGAGAAGCCAATCCCTTGGGACTTTGAGCCTATCCAGTTGCCTCCTGCACATTTCCATTTGACTCTCCCTCCGACCCTCAGTGCTAAAACCTAGCTCATCACCCTCTCCTGGCTCACATGCTTGTCCTTCTGTGTTCCCTCCCTCTGTTAATGTCACCACCATGTATCAGTTGCCCAAGATGGAAATCTGAGTGTCATTCTTATTCGTTCACTCCTTCACCATCAACAACCAATCAGCCCCAAGTCTTGTCTGTTTTATCTATTTTGTAGCTCTTGAATCTATTTCTCTATGAGTCCGCTGCCACCCACCATCATTTCTCACCAGTCCCCTAATGGGTCTCCCTGAGCCCCTATTTTGCAGACTTTCCTGTATCTAAACATATTCTCCATAGTACAGATCTAATCATACCCTTCTGCAGCTAACACCCTTCAGTGACCCTTGGTTTCCTCAGGATGAGTCTAAGTTTCCTAGCAAGGTTTGTAAGGTACTTGATGAGCTCCCCACTCTAAGCCTGTCCCTTCCCCTTTGTCCTTTGTACTCTATGCTCTGGCCATGTGGAACTCTTCCAATATGCCAGGCTTCCTATAGCCTCAAGGAGCAGGGTATGCGACAGGATGTTCCATTTTCTGTTCCACCACTGCCTCCTTTCTTGGGGGCTGCCACATGCTCACCCCTTTCTCCATGACGGGCTCTTATCTAAGTTAAGATGAGAGAGGGTAGTAATTCAAGTAAAGATTCAGAAAGGACAGTCTCTCTCAGCATCATAAAGCACAGGAGATATGCTAAGAGAGCTCAGTGGGACAGTCAGGCAGGATAGGGGGTTCAGGAGAGCTAAGGGGAGGGGGCCCAGGTTGCTATAAGAAATAAGGTGGTCTGAGTAGGTTCAGAGTAGGTCTCACTGGGAAAAAGTAATCTGAGCAGAGATACAGAAGTTGAGGGAGTGAGCCCAGCACATATGTGGGGAAAGCCTTCCAGACAGAAGAACTCAAGCAAAGAACTTACTGTGTACTTGTGCCCGTGCTGTCTGAGGTACAGTGGAGGCTAATGGTGTGAGCAAGGGGAGACTAGTGGAGAGGAGAGGGTGGATGGTATTATGTCCCCTGTGCCCAGCACAGAGCTGTTATCCAATAAATATCCAAGTGAACTTACCCAACTGCCCATGACGGCTTTAGACATACATCTTCTAGCAAACTTTTTCTCCCAAAGAAGGGAGAGAAGTAGGTCAATGGTGACTGGGAGAGCACCTTCTCTCTAATCTTCTATTTCTCATCTATGAAATAAGGAGTTTGGGCTATCCTGCTCAAAAATGCCATCACAACAGGAAAGGGGATAATCATTTCCATCATGCCTACATCACAGGATCGTTGAGATGTTCCTTGAGAGGGGGAGGGGAGCGAGAGATGAGGCACATTAGTACACTTGGGTCTCTCTACCAATGAACTTATCCTTTCCGAGCCTCAACTTCTCCATCTGTAGAATAGGAGTCACAACTCCCCTCCCACTCCCCTTCCGAGTCCGTGTGAGGTTCTGATAATGCATATGTCGTACTTTGAAGGTCTATAAATCATGAAACATTGTGTAAGGTTATTATCTTTCTGGTCTGCTTATGCTCTTTCTGAGCTCTGTGGCTTTGCTTCACATGCCAAAGGGGGATGAGCATTTTGTCAAGCAATAAAAGACCTGTTGATTGTGGATTATGCTGCCTGCAGACCAAGATGAAATCCAGTTGTGGGTCTTCCACACTGGAAGTGTGGAAGTGTAGGGAGTGTTGCCTAGCAAGAAAGAGTGAGGGCTTTTAGTGTCAGGGATAGCTGGGAGACCTTGGGCAAGTCACTTCTCTGAGTTGCTTGATGACATCCTTTCTCTGAGAACTGCCCTCCTCCCCATCACAGAGAAGGAGTCACGTTTCTATCATGTGACTGAGCCTCCTCAGCCATCGTTGACTGGGCCAGAGCTGGTGACTGACCCTCGCTAGGCCTGTAAGATTCTCTCTCTACAGAAAATATGCCTGGAAGACAGAACCTGGAATTGGACTAAGAACGGTCATTGGAAGAACTCTAGAACAGAAGGCTTTCAAGTCCTGCTGTTACAATCCTGGAGTTGCCATGGTTCTCCCACAGCCTAAGACCTAGTTGTTCAACTTTGCTTTGAATTCCAAGAGAGCCCAATAAATCCTTCCAAAAATGCCTTTTTTATTTGAAGTCAGTTTCAAGTGAGCTCAGTTTCTTGCCGTCTAAAGAGTTTCAGCTAGCTCTTAGACAGCCCTGTTCATCTTCCTAGGGATTTCTTGTGACTATATTCAGAACTACAGTGTAAAGAACCTCCCCGATTTCTTGAAACCTGCTTTGAAATATAGGACAACGTTCTCCAGTGTTTTCCAGTGTGTTCCATAGAATACGTTCTCCAATGTTTTCCAGTGTGTTCCATAATATACACATTTCCAACGTGTTCCATGAAGTGAATAGCATTACATAGATAATGGGTTCCAAGTAAAAATCTGTTTAAGAACAATCAGTTAAACAAATTATAATAGGCACTATTTATTGAGGGCTTGCTATGTGCTAGACACTGTTCTAGGTGCTTTACATATATTAACTTGTTTAATTCTCACAACAACCCTTTGAGGTATGTACCATTTATTTGGCCCATTTTATAAATGAGGAAACTAAGGCACTAAAAGTTTAAGAAACTAGTGTAAATTCACACAGCTGGTAAAGGGTGGATCTGGGTTTTGAAGCCCTGTGTATGGGTCTAATAGAACTTTCTACAGTGAAGGAAATATGCTATGTCTGTGTTGTTTATATGGTAGACCCCAGCCACACGAGGCCATCGAATACTTGAATTGTAGCTGTTGGGACTGAGGAACTGAATTTTCAATTTTATGTAAATTTAATTAATTTAAATTTAAATACCCACATGTGCTAGTGGCAACTGTATTGGACTGTGCAGGTTTAGACTACACAATCATAGTTGAACAGGCTTCTTTCCTGCAGTACTTCTCAGAGCCTTTAAGCATTAATGAGTACTGTGAAGTTTAAAGAAGAAATAGAACACACCCAAGGGGATATAATCACAGAAAAGATTTTACCACAGGGTGTAGACAAGGGACAAGAGTTCTACAGAATACAGTGAGTGACCAAGGAGGTGTACTAGTCAGGGACCCCCCTGGAGGTGACAAATGACTCTGCACCCTCAGGGAGATGTCTGGGGGACTGACACCCTGTAGCCAGAGCAGATGCCTGCCCATGCAGTGTGACAGGGGCTGCTGGGTCCCCAGATGCTTTCCTGAGACTTCTACCATGGGAATCATCCCTCTGGCACAGACACAAAAACATTTGCTCCCAAGAGCACAAAGGTGGTAATAGATCAACCTTATCCCAAACACATCCTTACTTTACACAGAATGGATGAGTTAAATTACACAGAATGGATACATTTATTTAAATTAATAAAGATATACTTTACAAATTACGAAGCACTTTTAACTTATATCCATTGCTACTCAAAGTGTGGTCCCCACCACACTTTGCAGCAGCAGCCTTACCTGGAAACTAGTCAGAAGCCTGAATTCATAAGCCCGCTCCAGACCTACTGAGTCAAACCCTGGGGGTGGGAGCCAGCACTCTGTGTTTTAACAAGTCCTCCAGGTGACTCCCATGCACCTTCAGGTTGGAAATCATTTACATGTATTTGTCTAATTTCATCTTTAGAACAGAAGAAAGAGAGGTCCGGGGAATTTAAATAACACACTCAAAGTTACACAGCTGGAAAATTACCGAGCTGGAAAGAGAACCCAGCTCTCAACCAGCAGATTGGAATCAGCCCAGCGGTTTTCCAGATATCCTGGGCGGAGTCCCAGGTGCTGTAGCCCCCTTCTCTGCGCTTGCCCGGGATTCAGAGGGCGTGGTGGCCATGGAGCAGCAGGGCCAGCCGTGGGCTCCCCTGCCCTCTCTACTCTCCTATCTCCGCCTCCCTGCCTTACCTCCTGACCCTATCTGGTTTACAAGTACACAGTCAGCGGCATTTTCCATCTTCCCTTCCTTCCCCTCATCCCTCATCCTCCCTCACTGAGGCTTTTGTACATGCCCCGTCTCTCATGTGGGAAAGTAGAAATTTAATAAGTCTAATGGGGTGTAAATGGGGTTTCGTGGTTAGGAAAGGCTGGATTAAACAAAGTAGCTTTCTTTATCACAGGTCTTCTCAGAGCCTTTACTATGTAGTATGTGAAGCTCCAAAACGAGGATATAGCAGGTGGCATTCACCAACTCAGACGATCACAGAACCTTTTTATTCAGAAAGGAACATTCCAGCAAACTAATGTTCTGCAGGGGATGGGTCCTTTCCCCATGGCAAGCAGAGCATGAGCCCCAAGTGGATAGGACATGAGTCAGTTAGATTTGGAGGGTCGTGGTAAAGGATGGAGAAAGTTCCAGAATACAGAATTTCCATTCCATCAGTCTTTGCCATCTCCAGTGCATCCTCAAATGTAGCCCTGTCAGACATCTTTCTAAAGTGCCAAGTTTATTGAGTGGAAATGAGTAATATTAGGGAAATATCAGTACTTGGGGTTGAGGCCCAGCACTGGTCGCCCCACAGCATTGCTCGGGCTGGGTACTGGAGGCCACACGGGGCCACATGTGCACCCTTTAGTGGCTGGATCTTGGGGAGGTGGGGTGGGGGAGGTCTCAGGTGAGGGTACAGGATAGCTGAGTCAGGGAGGGGTGGGTAGGTATTCTGAAGGCTCAGGGTAAGCGTGTTCTGTCAACTATGGAATTATTGCAGTGACAATCAATACAGCTATTCTGGTTCATGCCAGCTAAATATTACCCCTGAATTCAGGAGCAGGCTTCAGGAAATCTGTATCCCCTCAGGGCTGTATTATTCAAATAAAACAGTATGTATAACATTTGGGGACATGATTAAATACAAAGCATAGGTCTCCACAAAAACAATGAAACTAATCAACTACACACAGTATTAAACACAAGTTATGGTGTTACTGTTACATAACAATGTATATCCCAAATTTTGGATGAAGATCAATTCTGTTTCATTCTAGGTATCTGTTGATTCTACCTGGTGGACTCAAAAAGCACATCTTTCTATAGGAGTGGTCACACAGCCCTGGCAGAGACCCCTGGCTTGGTTGGTTGCCCATAATAGGACAAAGAATATATAAATTTAACTTTGAAACCCTTGGTGCTGGTTCTGGTTCTGACACTAGCTCTATGGCCTTGGGAAAGTTATATACCTTCTTTGAGCCTTTGGAACATGGGGGTAATCATAAGATTATATGCATGAAGCAGCTGATAGAACAAATGCATGGTACATAACGTGATTTCAATAAAAGTTGCAAGACCTGAAAAATTGTTACTAAACCTGGAAAACTAAAAAAAGTCAACTAACAAGTTAACTAACTAAGAAACCACATGCACACATACATACCAGCTCATTTAGGATCACAGGCCTCATTTGAGGAGTGAACAGCTGGTTTGGATTTGAATGTGGCAAAAGGAACCTGAGACTAACTGCCTCCGCACTTCTGCACCCTCGCCGTCAGTGAAGGAAAAGCCGATGTACAGCAAGGTAGGTTCCAATCTCAATGACTAAACCTGAGCTGGAAGAAAGCTCACATAATCCCCATGGGCAAGGGCTCATAATCTGGCGATTGGGTGATGGACACATAGTATATTAGAAGTATGTATCAGTTAGCATTTGCTAAGTAACCAACCACCCCAAAACTTAGGGGCAATGACCACATATTTAGCTCATTGTTCTGTGGACCAGAATTGGGGGCTGGGCTCCTGTGGTCTTGACTGGGCTCACTCACGCGTGCACAGCTGGATGCAAAGTCGGCCAGGAACTAGCGGGCCTATATGGGCTTTAGCTGAGATGGCTCATCCCTGCTCCACATGCAGTGTCATCCTGCAGCAGACTAGTCCAAGCCTGTTCACATGGCAGCTGAGCAGGAGTCTATGAGAGAGTAGAAGTCCTCAAGACCTGTTAGGTTCAGAACTGGTGGGACGTCATCACTTCCACTGCATCTTACTCGTCAAAGCAAGTGACAAAGTCAGCACAGATTCAAGGGGTGGAAAAACAGTCCCCATCTCTTGATGGGAGGAACCTGATAGAACTTTTGATCAAAGTCTCCACCCATCCTAGCCAACAGGTGTCGTGCAAACCAGTAGACCCATCTGGGTACTCTCTGCCTGGAATTTGAACATTAAGTGAAAGGAACCAGTTGGGATCTTGGGATTAGCAGATGCAAGCTACTATATATAGGATGGATAAACAACAAGGTCCTACTGTATAGCACAGGGGACTATAGTCAATATCTTGTGATAAACAAGGTCCTACTGTATAGCACAGGGAACTATAGTCAATATCTTGTGATAAACAAGGACCTGCTGTATAGCACAGGGAACTCTGCTCAGCATTATGTAACAACCTAAATGGGAAAAGAATTTGAAAAAGAATAGATACATGTATATGTATAACTTAATCACTTTGCTGTACACCTGAGACTATCACAACATTGTTAATCAACTATACTCCAATATAAAATAGTTAAAAAAATATCCTGTGATAAACCATAATGGAAAAGAATATGAAAAAGAATATATATGTATAACTGAGTCACTTTGCTGTACAGCAGAAATTAACACAACATTGTAAATCAACTATACCTCAATGAAATTTAAAAAAAAAGATCCCGTAAAATTATTCAGAAAAGAAAGGAACAAGGAAAGTGACGTTGTGACTACAGAAAGACTCTCCATTTGTTCCTGCTACTTTGCTTGCCCAGTGCAGTCTACCCACTTCCTTTCTCAAGCCTGGCTGTTAGTTTTACTTCAGTTCTGTACATTACCGCCTGTAGTGGATGCTTTGGTGCACTGCCCAGATCTCCTCCCAGGACTGGAAGTGAGGCTTGCTGATGGCCACGGATAAGTCTCACCCCAAGAATTGCCCTCTGCTCTGCCACCTCACCCAAGGTTATGCTCCCTCCCTGGCATGGCCTCCCGTGTGACAATTCTGAAAGGCCATCCCTGTGGGATCACAGTTAACTTCTCCCTCTGCCCAGACCTGCCTTCCTCACTCCCTCATGGGTTTTGTTACTGAGAACACTGTAGAGAAATCTCCAAGAGACTGTTTCCTGGAGGCTCAATGTAAGATATCCTGTATCCCTTCAATAAATACCATTTTGGCCTAGGCGAGTCAGTCAGATTCTGTTACTTACAATCCAAAACTGTTACAAGATATTTCAGTCCAGGATTCTTTTCACTACACTATTTTCTAATTCTCGTTTACTATTAATTGAGTGCCTACTATCCGATCTCTCAAAGTAACCCTGCCATGTGAGTACCAGTATCCCCGGTTAACAGTGGAGATAACTTTAACTCAAGGGCCCTATGTGGGGGGGTCCCCAACCCCCAGGCTGCAGACCAGCGCGTTAGGAATCGGGCGCAGAGCAGGAGGTGAGCGGCGGGGGGCGAGCGAGCAAAGCCTCATCTACCGCTCCCCATCGCTCACGTTACCGGCTAAGCCATCCCCACCCACCCCACTGCTGTCTGTGGACAAATTGTCTTCCACGAAACTGGTCCCCGGTGCCAAAAATGTTGAGGACCGCTGCTCTACATGAATTACCCAAGGTGAAGCGCTGATAAAGCAGAGTAGGTAAGAAACTTGACTCTGGAGCCAGGCTGCCTGGGTATGATTTCCACCGTCACCACTGACTACTTACGTCACCTTGGGCAAGTTCCTTGATCTCTTTATGCCTCATTTTCCCCCTCTGTAAAATGAGGGTAATAATTGTACCTGTCTCATTGGGTTGCTGTGAGGATTACTTGAGTTAATATACATAAAATGTTTAGAACAGTGCCTAGCAAACAGTAAGCCTTGCATAAGTGTTTCCTATTATTATTGCTATTGTCGATGTTAGTATTATCAGTAGCAATGGTATTAATACTGATCTTTCTGATTCCAAGGCCTGTGGGTGTTGTGTCTACTATCTCTCCCACGTGAGAATCCTCTTTTTGCCACTTCCCCCGTCCATCTTGCGCCCAGAATGACGGAACTCGAGCAGAGAGCCACGCATCTCTAATGAAAGGGAACAGCCGTGCCAGCTCTGCTGACGGGGCTCCTCTTTGCTGGCCTTCACATTTTTCTTTGTTGCAGGTTTGATATACTGTCTCCTCCCCGCTCACTGGCTTTGCTGTAAGTAATTGTCTTCTTGGAGCAACCTGAGAGGCGCTCCTGTTTGGGAAGTCCTGGCCTGACAGGGATGTAATTTGTTAAAGAATATTTATATACAATAGACTCCCAGAGTAAATGGGCAGTTTGCTACCCAAGGAGCTGGTTTAATTATTAGGATCATTCTCCAGTCTTAATTCTTAACCTCAGGCCTGCCTCTGTTATCTGCACATCTTGTGATGGGATACAAAATAAATATCAGAATCAATAAATTACATGTTTTCAAGGATGGAGGCCAAACAACTGTAATGTGGTTACTGTGTACCAAAGCCAGCTTCTCCTTAGAAACCTTCATCCTGAAATAAGAAGTCTGACCAGTGGGACATATTCTTGTTATAGGGCACACGCTGTTCTGAAATGAAAAGAACGTAGGTTGGCCTTAAAATCTGGGACCTTGTAATTATAAGGGGTGACTTGGTTCTTAATGAAAACAGGAGCATTCCCAGGCTTTACCCACTTCCGTTTGGAAATCACAATGCCAGGCTGAATGTGAAAAACAAAGATTGACTGAGCATCCCTAAGGGTGCCGAAGGTACAAAGGAAAGGGGGGTCCTTGCTGTTCTCCCAGGAAGGGAGGTGGGGAGCGAAACAAGAAAAGCAACTTTCCAGGAGGATCAGAGAGCTATGGAAGGAACATAAGGAAGGGTGTCTAACGCCAGCCTGGGGGCAAGGGAGGGCTTCCCTGAGCTGAAGATTCTTAAGATGAGGATGAGGAGAGCAGGTGCAGAAGGAGCCGAGCCATTTAGACAGAGGAGGACGCTCTCTCAGCGGCACCGATGCATGAACAGCTTTGGGAGCTGTGGGAATCTCTTGAGTTCATTTCCCCCCTACCTCCTCCCCCGGCCTTGCTGCAGTGAGCAAGTTCAGACTCTCCCCGTCTCTCACCTTGATTACTGCAGCCGCCTTCTTACTGGTTCTGCTGTCTCCTGCCCTCCTATAACCTTCCCTACCACGGCCTCCCTCCTCCCAAATCCACCCTCTTCTGAGTGATCTCATTCTCACCCCGCTTCCCAAAACCCTTTAAAGAGGCCTCCCCAGCAGGATGAAACCTACTCTGTTTAGTGGCAGCCAGTGTCCTGTGTGAACTAATCCTGCTCCCCCCAAGGAGCCTTCTCTCCCACCCTTCCCCTGTCTTGTGTTCTAAGGACACAAAACAAAAATTTGAGTGTCATCTGAGTGTCAGGCACTGTGCTGAATGCTTTGGTTTTGTATATTATATCATTTATCCTCATTTTACAGATACGTCTCAAGGGAAGCCAACCCCACAGTCGTGCTCTTCCTAGGGCTGTAGTTTGAATAAAATTTATGTTCAGACTTTTTTTTTTTTTTTTAATTTATTTATGGCTGTGTTGGGTCTTCGTTTCTGTGCGAGGGCTTTCTCTAGTTGCGGCAAGTGGGGGCCACTCTTCATCGCGGCGCGTGGGCCTCTCACTATCGCGGCCTCTCTTGTTGCGGAGCACAGGCTCCAGACACGCAGGCTCAGTAGTTGTGGCTCACGGGCCCAGTTGCTCCGCGGCATGTGGGATCTTCCCAGACCAGGGCTCGAACCCGTGTCCCCTGCATTGGCAGGCAGATTCTCAACCACTGCGCCACCAGGGAAGCCCTATGTTCAGACTTTTAGACTAATGATTTAAAAACTGGAGAAATAAAACTATAGGTTAGTCATATTAAAAGAAAAACATTTATTCGCAATTATTAAATGAATAATCCATGTACTCAAGTCTCCTTAAAGACCTGGAATTGACACCTGACACCCAGCTTGGCTCCTGATCACCCGCCTGGCCTCATCTCCTATTAGCCCTCCTCCTGCTCTCTGTGCTCCAGCCATGCTGGCCTCTTTGCTCTTCCCTGAATGGGCCAAGCATGCTCCAACTGAGAGATTTTTTATTAGCTATTCCTCTGTCAGGAAGTGCTTATCCATTAAGTTTTTTCATGACTCATTTTTTCACTTCACCGAGAGCTTTGCCCAGATCTCACCTCCTTGGAGAGTACTGCACTGACCACACTCTCTAAGATATCCCCATCATATTTGATTTCTTTCCTGTTGCCCTTACTCATAGCCTTACCACTATCTGACATATATGCTTGTTTATTTGTTACGTGTCATCCTTACTCCACAAGGTTCTATGACTGTAGGGCCTACATCTCCAGAACCTAGAACAGTACCTGACATGTAATAGACACACAATTAGTATTTAGGGAATGATTGGAAGAATGGCTCCCAATACTCCAAGGCTTGACTATGACCTGACTGAGAGCGTTATAGTGACTAAAACACATGGGTTCACACAGAAGGTGACCTGGGTTATTGGTGGACTTTGGAAGAACAGGAGAGGTGTGGAGGCAAAGTGGGTAGTGTTCGCCTAAAGTGCTTAGGGAGGAAAAAAGGTCTGATAGGGTCATCCCAGGTGCTTTGATGGGCGTCCCATCAGTTATGGAGATGAATACCTTATCTTTTTATCCTGAGCGCCTGGCACAGAGTAGACACTCAACAAATGCTTAAAGTGTGAGTGAATCCTAGAATTTTATGGTTGCCTCAGCCTGCCTCCAGCTGGTTCTACTCAAGTTCTGAGCACAAAGGTTGGTCAATGACTTTACAAGTTGTTATTTCCTAAGTATGCATCTTTTCGATTCTGTGCTTAGAGTGGCAGCATGAGCAATCTGATTCCTGGTTCCCGATAAGGGTAGAAACTTCCTTGTAATTCTCAAGGTTGGCTCAGATCCAGCCGTGGAGTCTGGGAAGTTGAAGACTGAATGACTCTTCCAAAGGCCTTCTCTGTAAAAGTGGTTAGTGTTTTGGCAAGCTTGTTAGAGATTCTTCACTACAGGAACCACTTTACTTCTCAGGATGGCTTGAAATAGCTGGATGGTCAGGGGGCACATTCTGTAGCAGAGTTTTTCCATTTACAGATTTGCAATGGTTTGTGGTGACCTTTAAACCACTTCAATGCAGTGGTTTGTTAAATCAATGTAATAAGTTACATACAGCTTTTTAAAATAAAATATATTAGAATAGAAACTATAATTGGTAATCTAGAATCAAAAATGTATTTCAAAAATGAAGGCAAAATAAAGACATTTTTAGACAACAGATGCACACTAAAGAAAATGCTAAAGATGCTCTTAGCAGAAGGAAAATGATCCCTCACAGAAGCACAGAGATGCAGGAAGGAAAGAAAAGGAATAAAAAAGATAAATTTTAGAGAAACAATGTATAAAACACTCAGAGAGTTAAAATACATGACAACAAAACACAAATTTGGGAGGGTATTAAATGGAGTGAAGGTGTTCTAAGTTTCTTGCATTTCTTGTATTATATATAATGTTATATGTAACAATATATAATATACAATATATTTTATCACAGTATTACAGTTATGCTGTTAGATTTAAAAAGTCAAGTATGCATGTTGTAATCCCTAGGATAAACATTAAAATAATAATAAAGGAATGTATAACAAACAAGATAATAGAGGGGAAAATAAAACAATAAAAAAATCTTAACCCAAAGAAGAAAAGAACGGAGAGAAAAAGGAACATAGAAGAGGTGAAATGAATCAAAACCAAATAGGACGATGGTAGATTTCAACCCAAATAAATTAGTAATTTATTAAATTTAAATGGACTAAAAATTCTAACTAAAATACAAAGAGTTGATAAATCAAACAAAATCCCAATTAAAAGACACAGTAAAACAAAGGAAATACTGTATGGTGCTTACAAGAGGTACATTGTAAATATAAGCATATAGAAGAATTGAAAATGAAAGTGTGAAAAAAGAAATACAGCACAAAGCTAACAAAAATAGGGGCTTCCCTGGTGGCGCAGTGGTTAAGAATCCGCCTGCCAATGCAGGGCACATGAGTTCAAGCCCTGGTCCGGGAAGATCCCACATGCTGCGGAGCAACTAAGCCTGTGCACCACAACTACTGAGCCTGCGCTATAGAGCCTGTGCTGCGCAACAAGAGAAGTCACCGCAATGAGAAGCCTGTGCACTGCAACAAAGAGTAGCCTCCACTCGCCACAACTAGAGAAAGCCTCCATGCAGCAACAAAGACCCAATACAGCCAAAAATAAATTTAAAAAATAAATAAAATTTTAAATAAATAAATAGGGTGTAGATATGCATCATACATCAGGGTGTAGATATGTATCAAACAAAATAGATTTTAAGGCAAGAAATGTTACTGGAGATGAAGAGTGATATTTCATAATAATAAAAGGGTCATTCTGCCATGAAGACAGAGTTTTTGTTCCTAATAACTTAAATTCAGCATATACAAAGCAAAGCTTGACCAAAAAAGAAGAAATAGACAAATGTAGAATCATAGTGGGATATTTTTTAAATAAAAGATTTATTGAGATATAATTCACATATCATAAAATTCATTCTTATAAAGTGTACAGTTCAGTGGTTTTAGGTATATTCACAGAATTGTACAACCATCACCACTACCTAATTTTAGAACATTTTTATCTCCCGCAATAGAAACAAAGATGCATTAGCATTCACTCCCCCGTCCCCTCCCTGCCAAGCCCCTGGCAACTTCTGCTCTCTACGGAGTTGCTGTTTCTGGATATTTCTTTATATAAAAAGAATCATAGAATACGTGGCCTTTTGTGTCTGGCTTCTTTCACTTAGCATAATGTTTCCCTGTGCTGTACAATATATCCTTGAAGTTTATTTTATACATAATAGTTTGTACCTCTTAATCCCCTACCCCAATATTGCCCCTTCCTCCGTCCTTCTCTCCGGTAACCACTCACTTGTTCTCTATATCTGTGAGTCTGTTTCTTGTTTGTTATATTCACTAGTTTGTTGAATTTTTCGATTCCACCTTTAAGTGATATCATACAGTATTTGTCTTTCTCTGTCTGGCTTGTTCACTTAGCATAATACACTCCAAGTCCACCCATGTTGTTGCAAATGGCAAAATTTCCTTCTTTTTTATGGCTGAGTAGTATTATACATATATACAAAGATATATATATGTATGTATGTGTGTGTGTATATATATATATATATATATATATATATATATATATACACACACACATATGTCACATCTTCTTTATCCATTCATCTGTTGATGGACACTTAGGTTGCTTCCATATCTTGACAATTATAAATAATGCTATGAACACTGGGGTGCATGTATCTTTTCAAATTAGTGTTTTTGTTTCTTTAAGATATATATCCAGGAGTGGAATTGCTGGGTCATAAGGTAGTTTTATTTTTAGTTTTTTGAGAAACCTCCATACTGTTTTCATAGTGGGAAATTTTAACAGTCTGAGTAATGATAGAATAGGCAGACCATAAATAAAATAAAAAAAGATAGGGCTTCCCTGGTGGCTTAGTGGTTAAAAATCCTCCTGCCAATGCAGGGGACACGGGCTCGAGCCCTGGTCCGGGAAGATCCCACATACCGCGGAGCAGCTAAGCCCGTGCGCCACAACTACTGAGCCCATGTGCCACAACTACTAAAGCCTGCACACCCTACAGCCCATGTTCTGCAACAAGAGGAGCCACCCCAATGAGAAGCCTGTGCATCCCAAGGAAGAGTAGCCCCCGCTCACCACAACTAAAGAAAGCCCACGTGCAGCCATGAGGACCCAAGGCAGCCAAAAATAAATTAAATAAACAAATAAATAAATTTTTTTAAAAATCAAAAAAGATAAAAAAGAAATAAATTACATGAGTGAAAAAGTTAATCCAATGGATCTATACAGAACATTACAATCAACAATTACAGAAAACACATTCTATTCAAGTGCACTTTAAACAAATGATTGTAAGTTTTGATATGTAGTAGTATAAGTCCTCAAACTTTGTTCTTCAAAATTGTTTTAACTATTTTTGGTCATTTACACCTTTGTATAAATTTTAGAATCAGCTGTCAATTTCCAAAAAACACATTTCTGGGATCCTGAATAGGGTTGCATTGGATTTCTGGATCATGTTGGAGAGAATTGACATATAAATATGATACTGATTCTTTCAATCCAGGAACATGGTATACCCCTACGTCTATATTTTCTTCTTTGATTTCTCTAAATTTCTTTTATGGTATAGTGGTGTTGCACTTCTTTCTTTATATGTGTTCATAAATAGTATACACGTTATCTTTTAGAAATATGGCTTTCTGATTTGTTGTTGCTGCTATATAAAATGGCTACGAATATTTGTATATTGACTTTGTATCCAGAGAACTGCTAAATTAATTTCTTAACTAGGTTTATCTTAGATTCTTTTGGACTTTCTATGGACACAATCAGGTTGTCTGTGAATAATGACAGTTTTCTTCCTTCACAATACTTATCCTCTTGTTTTAATGCACTTAGTAGGACTTTCTGTATGATGTTGAATAAAGTTGCTGATAGCAGGCATTTTATTCTGATTTTCAGGAAGACGCTGTTAATATTTCACCTGTAAGTATATCTCCTTTAGGTTGTTTTAGGTTTTTTTAAAAAAACTTTGATGGACTGAGAATGTTCTTACTTCTAATATGCTAAGTTTTTTGTTCATTTGTTATCATAAATGAGTAGGGTTTTATTAACATTTTTACTGGAATGAACCCATCTTGGTTTTGCTATATTTCATTTGGGGATTTTGCATCTATGTTTGTGGACAAGAGAGAAAATAAACAAGACTATAAATCCAGAGTGTGATGTGCTGACTGGGAAAGGACTTGATATTAGAGGAGAGCATACCCTAGGATACTCAGCCTAGTATAAGAGAGTCAGAAAAGGCTTCATATTGGACAAGAGCTCTAAGTTAAAGGGTTAGTCGGAGTAAGCAGTTGATGGTAAGATATGTAGGTGATAGATACGGTGTATTCCAAGCAGAGTAAAGAATATGTTCCAAGGCCTAAAGGTGGAGAGAATAATTTGTGCTCCAGGAATTGAAAGACATTTAGTGTATCTCAAATAGAAGGGAGGGGTGGCCCAGAGAGTAGGGGAGCCGTGTTATGAAGGAGGCTGGCTCTATGAAGATTTGTCTGGTTGGCTTTTTCATTTGTTGCTCACTTTCATTAACAGATATTGATACTGTGACTGATACTGAGGTAGTGTTAGTTCAGTGATTTTTTTTTTCCCCCTCTGTGCTAGGTAGTCCCAGGAGTTCTGTAGAGATGCCCATGGACCACTTAGGGAGGTAAGGTGGGTGGCAGCACAGGCCCCTCTCCCTTATCATCTATTTTTAAACCTCCATTTCAACTACAGCAGTCGTTTCACACTTACCTGGTTTATAAAATGGATTTCTGTGTAATATTTCATCCAAAGGCAGGGTTCTGCTGCTTAAAATGATGTATATGTATATATGAATTAGATAGTTCCCACGACATGAACTATTATCTTCAGGAACTAAGAAATCTGCCTCTAGCAAAGGACACAAACTCTGTCCTCCAAAGGTGAGCAGGGGTGGGGGTCTCCTTGATAGCATGGCCAGATGTTTCCAACATGCTGCAAGGAAAACTTGACTTCAATGTTCCTGGAGCTGAATTGCTAAAACTTAGAGAACGGGGTGGGGATGAGAGAAAGGGGAAAAGTCAAACACGTGAGTGTGAGTGTTTGTAGGGACCTTGGAAAACACTTATTCTGAAAGAAGGGAAGCTGCAGAAACTCAGATGGGATCCTTCTTAAGAGGACTTTCTGAGCAAAAACAAGCTTCTGCTTGTTACTTCTGCCTTTATCTCAGGGGCCAGAATGGTGAGCAAAACCGAGCATCTCTCTTCCCACCAAACTTGTCATCATTCTCCCCACACCCCCAGGCCTGACTGCGGAGGAGAGGATAATTTGAGTTTGGCAGAAAATGTGAAAACAGTTCATTTTCCCAGACTTTGAAAAATAGCAATTAAAACCATCCCAAACACCTTGAAAATTAATTAACTCTTTTCCAGTTAGGCTTATCGCCTTGTGAAGACAATGAACTCACCCTGTTAATA
The DNA here is from genome assembly GCF_028021215.1 of Eschrichtius robustus. NCBI lineage: Eukaryota > Metazoa > Chordata > Mammalia > Artiodactyla > Eschrichtiidae > Eschrichtius > Eschrichtius robustus. Next base: position 52,818,139 of record NC_090826.1, read on the forward strand.
TACATTGGAACATTTACTCCTTATTTCCCCATATCTACCTGTCTTATCTATCTTTATTCAGACTTTTACAAAGTAGTTATTAAATTGTGTGCACCAGTAAATACATGAACTTGGTGCAATTTTGTGGAGATTTATGCACCTGCAAAGTCGAATATATTAAGTTCCCACAAAAGCTTGGCTTTTGGGGTGTGTCCTTTTCAAAGACTCTGTGGGGGTACATTTTCAATGTGGAGAGTGATATGCAGGAGCCAAAATCAATGGTCTTAAATTATTAAAATTCTAAGGACTGGCTACAGATCAGGTCAGGTATTTTAAAACTTACAGTCCATCAATTTACTTTCAGTATTAATTTTAGCCCTGTGCCTTGCCATGAAAGCCATGAGAATGGAAAGCCTGTAACATCTCACTTAGAGCTGACACAGAAGGGAACTGACTCTGAAATATAGACCCTCTTGGCCTCTAGGGAAGATTTATGTGGCGAGGATCACTCTCCTCAGAGTAAGACTGCAGGTGAGTGGCAGGTCTGCATTATAAATGCTTGGGGTAACTATAAAAACATAAATGGTATCAGGTTATTGATTTTTTTTCTTTCTGGAACCCACAAATTAGAAAAGTCACTGCTAAAAATCACTGGTCTATCCACAAATTTTAATTAAAGCATAAATAAATCATTTTGGTTGCTGCACTTGCATATAAACAAAGGGGGAGATGGCATCCTTACAAATGCTTGTCAACATTTGGTGACTAATGGCTCACAGTGAAAATACAATCTGAAGCAACTGAATTGAAAGCAGATTCTGGAGCTAACTAATATCACATGCAAACCATCTAAAGCTATTACGGCAAGAGGCATTGAAACCACAGATCAGGTTTTGGGTGGTGGTGGGGGGATGAGGATAATTTTGTTAAGTAGAGCAATACTATTTTTTGTTATTAAATAAAATGAAGCCCTGTAATGAGATATTACAGCTGCTGCACTTTCGCCACATGATGGAGAAATGGATACCGCACCCCTTACGGCAAACGTTAACCATATGCTGCGATGGTTCCAAATGTTGATTTTATTCCTAAGTAAATACATAGCAAGGACTAATATAAATAGGTCTTTAGAAAACAGGGGTTGAAGGGGATGTTCTGAGCATTCCTAGATCCCATTACGTCAAAAAGAAGGAACTGAAATACTGAACATACAAAGGAATTCCCAGGGGATTTCCAACATTGGCATGGGTGCAGGAAGCCTGAACCTGGTATCCGTGTTGTGCTCCAACTTTTGGAGAGTCACGTGGAATGTTCCTCTACAGGCGTCACAGGAGAGTGCCCTCGGGATTTCTCTCCAGAATCTGCTGTGATCAGGAGGCAATGAGACACTAGGCCCTGTTGCTGCTAGAGGAGGGGGATTTGACAGAATGACCTGTGGCCAACACATCTTAATACAAGGTTCTTCCTTGTAGGAAGATGTACCTTATGTGAGTGTTCTTGCAGCTGTACTGGAAGAAGCTCAGAGAGAACAGAAAGTGTGTTGTCTACAGTAACATCTTTTTGTCAAATGTTAGTAAAGGAAGGACAATTTGTATTCTTCATTCATTCATTTATTCCTCCAATTAGCCAACATCCATTGTGTACTTAACCATGTGCCGTGCATGATGTTAGCTATCTGAGAAAATAGAAAGGCTTAATGCGAAGTCTCCATCCTCAGGAAGGATTCAAGTTAAAATAAAAGATTCAACACAATGTGGTAAATACTTTAATAGCTGCATCCTGAGAATACCAGGGGTCCAGAGGAAGGCAAGCTTAACTTTGGGAAAAGTCATGGGGGCCAAGGAAAGTTTCATATAGTGATGTTTAGGCTGAATCTTGTCATATGAATGTGCATTTGCCAAGTAAAAAGATTTCCAAATAAATGGAACTTAACATTTTGTGTGCTGAAACTTTTCTCTTTACCAATTGCTAAAAGAAGGGAAATCTTATCTAAAAACAAAAACAAAAACACTGTACCAAAGGCAGAGAGAAGCCAGACTATCTAGCTTTAACTTCCAGCTCTACCACTTCCTAGCACTGGAAACTTGGGCAGGTTGGTCAGCCTCTCTGTGCCTCAGTTTCCTAATCTTTAAAGTGGGGGTAACAATAGTCCATACCTCATATTTTATTTTATTTTATTTTATTTTATTTTATTTTTTGAGTTTGGTCTTTTATTTATTTTTTTAAATTTATTTATTTATTTATTCATTTATTTATTTATTTTTGGCTGCATTGGGTCTTCGTTGTTGCACGCAGGCTTTCTCTAGTTGCGGCGAGCGGGGGCTACTCTTCATTGCGGTGCGCAGGCTTCTCACTGCAGTGGCTTCTCTTGTTGCGGAGCACGGGCTCTAGGCACAGGGGCTTCAGCAGTTGTAGCTCACAGGCTCTAGAGCGCAGGCTCAGTAGTTGTGGCTCACGGGGCTTAGTTGCTCTGTGGCATGTGGGATCCTCCCGGACCAGGGCTCGAACCCATGTCCCCTGCATCGGCAGGTGGATTCTTAACCACTGTGCCACCAGGGAAGCCCCTCATATATTATTTTAAGTAGTAAATGAGAGTTAATGCTTGTAAAGATCTTAGAACAGTGGCTAACATGTAAAAAGCACTATAACCACACATTAACAGACCCACATTCACACACACTCTCATAGACAACACATAGATTATTATAATTATTATACTTACTTGATAACAAATGTTTACTGAGCATTGATTATGTGCCAGTCCCATGCTAGGCACTAAAAATAGGTAGAAAACAGAAAAAGAGTCCCTGCCCCTAAGGAGCTCACAGGTTTTTTTTTTATTGAAGTATAGTTGATTTATAATGTTGTGTTAGTTTCAGGTGTACAGCAAAGTGATTGTCATACATATATATATCTCTATTATTTTTCAGATTATTTTCCCTTATAGGTTATTACAAAATATTGAATAGAGTTTCCTGTGCTACACAGTAGGTCCTTGTTGGTTACCTATTTTATATATAGTAGTGTGTATACGTTAATCCCAAACTCCTAATTTATACCCCCTTCCCCGTTGGTAACCGTAAATTTGTTTTCTATGTCTGTGGGTCTATTTTTGTTTCATAAATAAGTTCATTGGAACCCACAGTTTTAAGTCACAATGTTACTGACTGCTAACTCTGCCTTCAAACATGAACACTCCGCCTAGTCACAAATGCCACCTCCTTATCTTACAGAACTCTCGTGCTCAACATGTACATGATCATACACATCTCTTTCTCCCTAAACCCATTCTTTTTCCTTTACTCCCAGCCGTAATTCGTAGCATCACCACCCAGCCAGTTGTCCAAGCCCAGAACTGAGAGATTATCCCTGACTCTTCTCTCTCCCTCACCCCCCAAATCCTATCACCAAGCCTTTCCAGTTTTATCTATAAACGCTCTTTCAATGCTACCTCCTCATCTGCATCCCAACACTGACTCCTGGAGTTCAAGCCCTCAACACTGCCCTTCTGTTATGACTGCCATAGCCCCTGAATCAGCCTCCTGGTTAGACCATCAGGCACCCAGCTCCCAGAAGAACTTTCCAAAGTGGAATCTGGCCATGGCTTCTCTTGTTGCGGAGAAGTGGCTTCTCTTGTTGAGGAGCATGGGCTCTAGGCACGTGGGCTCAGCAGTTGTGGCTCGTGGGCTCTAGAGTGCTTGCAGTGTATACCTAATGACACTCGTGGACATTCATGGTCCAGCTGAGTCACATACCATTATATCAAATGGTACTGAACACCCCAAACCTCATCTTGAACTACTCTCTGCCACTTATTTTGTCCTCTATCAAGATGGAGCCACTTTTGTCCCCACTGTACTCAACTCCTTCCCCAACCACTTGTATTCCATCCCTCTGGGAAGGCTTCCCTGACCCCTCCTTCTGGCTAGTGCCCCCTTTTGTAGTCCCATGCCCTCCTGTGCATGACTCTTTCACTGCACGCTTCACTTTGCATTGTGGGTAATCATTAATTCTCTGAATCACTCTTTCTCACTGCACTGCATGGTGAGCCTAGCACAGCCGTTAGGCACAGAGTGGGAACATTATCAATATTTGTTGAAAGAATACAGTGCTTCATCAACTCTAACGTGACTTTTTTGTGAGATGCACTATTATTTTATGTTCCACTAAGGAAGAGAAAATGCTGCCAATTAAACTGATACTACATATTCTTATCACATCTATTATATGACACATCCAAATTGCAGAGATGTTAAAATGGGAAAGATGGGCTTCTTAGAATACGTGAACTATGATAACTAAAATTGTCTTTGTGGCTTTGCCAGAAGGGTGCAGAGATTAAGGCATGGGCTCTGGAGTCAAACTATTTATTAGGTGTGTGAATCTGAGCAAGTTACATCCTTTCTCTGTGCCTTGGCTTTCTCATTTAAAATAGGGTTAATAATAGTACTATTTCTGCTTTATCCTGCCACACCATTCCTGCATTTTGGACTTTGAATGGCTAAAGCCATTGCCTTTCTAGAGCGGCCTATTATATAACTTGGTAGGTAGATGCTTGTTTGCCCAGTGTCATTCCTTCGGTGAACCAATCCTCATCCCATTCATTTTCCTGCCCAATCCATATGACTCTGATGGGACCGGTGAGATGACATATGTTTCAGCCGGAAGGAGGTGAGGAGGCTGAGGTAAGAACAGGGGGAGGGTGAGTAGTCAGAGACAGCAGACCTGACCAATCAGAGCACACCATGCTACTTGGCCACAGTGGAAGACTCGAGGAAAAAAAGAATACTAGGGTTTCGGTGAGGGTTGAAAAAGCTAAAGTACAGAAAGCAATTGTGCAGTGCCTGGCACGTGGGATACACAGAATAGTTATTCATTATTATCATTATTACTTTGGTGAATGAGCTATGATATAATCAAGGCTGAAGTAACTACCAAAACCTGTAAGGTTTATGCCAGTATTGTAAATGTACCCATAGATTTTCTGCAGGAACTAGAAACTTGCTTGAATATAAGCTTTCTGAGGACAGAGATCTTTTTTTTTTTATATAGTTAAAAAAAATTTTTTTTAACTTGTTATTTATTTTATTTTTGGCTGCGTTGGGTCTTCGTTGCTGCGCATGGGCTTTCTCTAGTTGTGGCGAGCGGGGGCTACTCTTCGTTGAGGTGCGCAGGCTTCTCATTGCGGTGGCTTCTCTTGTTGCAGAGCACGGGCTCTTAGGCACGTGGGCTCAGCAGTTGTGGCTCACGGGCTCTAGAGCGCAGGCTCAGTAGTTGTGGTGCACGGGCTTAGTTGCTCCGTGGCATGTGAGATCTTCCCGGACCAGGGAACGAACCTGTGTCCCCTGCATTGGCAGGCAGATTCTTATCCACTGCTCCACCAGGGAAGCCCCAGAGGGCAGAGGTCTTTAGCTGATTTGTTCACTGATATTTCCTAGAAACCTGGAGTAGAGGCTGGCACATAATAGGTGCTCAAAAACATTTGTTGAATGAATGAACTCTTGTTTTTCCAAGTTCCTCACTATTTAGATGTAAGATGTCATTTGTGTTACTTTCAGGGTGTCTACCTCTGTCCTCCACCTCTATCCTTCCTTCCTTCCTCCCTCAGTCCTTCCTTTCCCCTCCTTCCCCTCCCTCCCCTCCCCTCCCCCTTTCCTTCCTTCCTTCCTTCCTCTCTCTTCTTCTTTCTTTTGCTTCTTTCACTTCTAGTCTGCTATTACCTGAAAAGCAAAAATTGCCATACACATTAGAATTGTTTTTCAGCCTAACTAATGCCTCCCATCCCTGTCCATTTCCACTTGTCAATCCCCATGCCTGTCCATCCCCTCCTAAGGTACAACCTCTGCCCACAGGGAAGCCAGGTGTTTCTCCCTGAGCTTATCACCACATCTGGATTGACAGAATCACACAACGTCAGAGACCCGCCGCTCACCAGTTTCCTCTATGTTTTGTTCCTGGTGATCTGGCCCTGAGAGATCACTGCCCTCAGAGACGTTCCCAAGAAGGGCTGGGCATCCTGTTGGTCCTGTTTTGTTTTGGCCTCTCTCCTGATTTGCTTCCATTCCCACCACCCATTCTTTGTTGATGCAAACCTCAAACTGAGATGGTTGATGCCATCACAGCCCCAGGGACCTCAAAGAGGAGCTCCCTCTTTTGTCACAAGGGAGTGCTTCTTGGAGAGAAGAAGGGGTTTCCCTCATTCCAGACCTGCTGCCACCACTAGGAGGTAACACGTGGCTCACCCTCACTGTCTGAGGCCATGGAGAGGTTGGAAATGGCCCATTGCTTACTGAGTGTGAAGCCCAGGGAGACCCCAAGGACAGCATCCAAGGGCAAAATCCCAATAAAACTTCAGTCCACAGGGGTTGACCAGAGAGGTGACAACAGGGCACAATGCACTGGAATAGAAAATCAAAATGCTAGAATAACCAAGTTTGATGGGCAGGAGATGAAGCTGGAATTGTTAAGAATAGTAATAGCTCTCATCTTTGAGTACCTACTACGAGTTTTACCTATATGATCTCACTTAATCCTCACAACATAGCATGGTAGAACCAGGCTCAAAACCAGGTTGTCTGCTGCAAAGTCCACGCCCTTAACAATGCACTCTTGAGCCTCTACGTTCTGAGATGCTAAAGCACGGCCACATGGGCCTCTTGGAAAAGTCTGCAACTCTTCCTAAGGTTGGGCCTTAGGAAGTGAGGGAGGGCTTATTAGGAGCACCTGGAAATCCAGTAATAAATAAGAATGGCCTTTAGACCAAAAAGAGATCACTCAAAATTTGTCAACACCCACCTGGTGCAGAGTGCCTTGCAATGAATGTCAGGCTTACTGGCCTCTTCTGTGACTCCACAGCTTGGAGGGAGGGTAAATCTGGTGCCGTTTTATATGTGGCCCTCTACAGGCCACATCAACCCTTAGGTTTGCCTGTACACTAAGTAAGAAGTCACTACCAAATTACAGTAACAACAACAACCACCAGAAAATAGTGGTTAAGAGTGCTGACTCTGCAGTCAAACAGCCTGGGTTTGACTCCTGGCTCAGGCACTTACTAGCTATGTGACCTTGGGCAAGTTACTTAACTTCTCTGATCCTCATTTTCCTCTTCTATAAAATGGGGGAATTAATAATAGTGTGTAATTCTTGAGTTTCTTGTATATAGTGTAGCTCCTGGAATATTGTGCATGCCCATGAATGTTAATTACTGTTATTATATTGAGCATATGTGCTCAATGTAATACATGTTTGTGTACATTTTCTCATTTAAGCATGTCAACTCTATTAAATAGGAGCCACCATTTTTGACAGATGAGAAAACTACGGCACACGAATTTAATAACATGTGTAAACTCACACAGCTAGTAAATAGTGGAGATGAGTTTTGAACCCAGGCTGTGTGCTCAGAACCACTACACTGAACTGTCCCTGGCCTACTGCCAGGCTTTAGCCATGCATATGCCCCACGCAACCCTTGGCACAAATAATAAATAAGTTGTCTTCTTCGCATCTGCCCTAATTTTTTGCAGCCTCGCCTACTTCATCTTTCAGGCCTGATATTTAGCTCCATCCGCATGTGACCTTGGACCTCTCATCCAGCACCCCTCCTCAGACACCTTGAGTGGGAACCCTCCAGGTCTAGCACTCCATCCCTCTGTGTGATTCCTACAAGAAGGCCCTGGAAAGTTTGCTGCTTTCCCAAGTGGCACAGTTTTTTGTACCACCAAGGCCCCTGCCATGCCTTGTGTAACAAATTCCATTGTTTGGTAAAAATTGTGTCACCTGGCACATTACAGTGTCATGGGGCATTGGTTAGTCAAAAATTCCATTTAACTGGAGTTAAATCTCTTCTTCCTACACTGGGGAGGCAGAAAGAAAACTGACATTCCTGATAGGATACTTCCTTGAGATGTTAATTTTTGTGTTGCTGTGTATATTTGGAGTTTTATAGGGCAAAAAGCAAAAGTTGCATCTGTTGTTGTTAGCATTTGACTCTTTGGTCTTATTATTTGGGGAGGGGGCAACCTGGAGGAGGAAGGAAGAGACTTGGAAGGCAAGAGGAGAGGGTGTGCAGAGATGGGAAAAGCATAAAAGATTAGCAAATTCCCAGCTGTCTTACTGTGGCCAGAGAGGGGATTAAGAGCTGCTGTGTGGAGCTTTTTGGGAACCTGGATGTTGGGGGCAGTGATACCGTCTCACCTGGGTTTCCTCTGTCCCAAGCAGAGCACCTGGACCTGAACCCCTGGGAGGGAACAATGGCCATCTCAGCAGTGACCAGAGGGGTCTCTGGCCTCACAGAAAACTCCAAGAACCTGTCCACAGACCGGAAGGTTCATGACTGAGACTGAATTTCCTTCCAACATAAAAGGGATGGGAGCTCAGAGTTTTGTTTAAGTTGACTTAATAAAATAAAGATGTGTGATATTTCTTGCTTCCTTAATCTGTAGCCTAAGATTCAACCTGCTACACACATGAGTGCCTACTATGTGTTAGAAAATATAGTAGCACTTCCAAACATATTTTAGCATTTAAACTTCAAAACAACTATTCTGTGGCAGTCAGGATTTGAACCAAATTTTGTCTGACTGCAAAGTCTGTGGGTATCTTAATAAAATCAAGAGAACTAAAGGAAATAATTTGTAGTGAGAGTGTTCCAGCATTTATGTTATATATGTAACTTTAAATCCTCACAACAAATGTAATGTATTTTAAGTAGACGAACAATTGCTGAGGTATTTGCTCTGGATGGGATAATAATTGCTTGCTTGTTCTCTAGATGACTTCTGAAAAACCCTGTTCCTACCGCACGACCTCACCTTCCCACAGTCCTAAGTTATACATCTTCATTCAAAGTGACCAACAGCGATCAACAGAAATGGATGGGCTAAGTCTGAGTTCCAGATTTCCAGAAGAGAGACTCTTCTTGGTCCAACCATAGTCAATTGTTAATTCCTGGTCCAAACAGCTATGGCCAGCAGCATGCCATCTAACAACTCAGCCAAGCTAGTTCTCTCTCCCACGGATTTGTAATTGGGTCTTAGAGAATCTAATTAGCCTGTACTGGCCACTTGAACAAGGGCATGTAACTGTGATGCTGGGAAGTAGCCATAGTTGGCTATATGTGCATGTAGAAGCAGAGGAAGCCAACTTGTAAAGATGGAGAAGAACAAAGCAGACATATATATATAGAGAGAGAGTGATTAGAGACCATATGCTCACCGTCTGCCCTTCACATGCCTTACTAGAGCATCTATGAAACTCGCTTACCAGGTCCAATTAGAATGATGTCCCTGCAGAAAATATTATGACAGAGAGATCAGGAGAGTCACCATGGCCCTTGGGCAATGTGCATGTGTGCTGCAGGGCTGCCATGTGAAGGCCGGTTGCTTTGGAATCTTTCTACTGATGGGAATCTGGAAGAGGACATTTGCCAGATCAATAACCATACACCAAGTGCAGAAACAGTGATGATCTGCTCCAGTAAACATACAAATTCAGCAAAGAAGCTGCAATTGGGGCTAATACCTGGTTAAACTTACAGTAATTCATTATCACCTCTCCGGATCTATCTTTTTTTTTTTTTTTCAAAGATGAGACAGGTAACTTAAACAGGGATGTGATGGAGACCATCATCCTTGCAACATTTAAGTCCTTTGAGGATAGAACTAATTTCTGCAATACCATAAGGTGAGGAGGCTAGTTAAAGGGCTTCTACTTGGTACTTCCTGCTGTATGGCCTTATTCTGTATTTCAGTGGAACTGAACAAATGAAACCAATAAAGGATCTGCAGCTGTTAAGCACATCTATCTCAATTAGACACTCAGGGACCAGATAAATAACTGAAGGGTGGATCCTCAAGTGCACTGGACCCAAAATGAGGCAGCCTTGGTAGTACTCCATTTACCTCCTGGCTTCCATAAGTCTCACTCTATACGGAGAGCCATGATGACATCTGGGGTACTCTAGTATCAGTATCAGCTCAGGCTCCATATTTTACAGCCCTCAAAAATCTGTCTATCCCCCACCTCCCACTACTTTTTTTTTTTTATAAAGTTACTTATTTATTTTTATTTTTGGCTGCGTTGGGTTTTTGTTGCTGCTCATGGGCTTTCTCTAGTTGCAGCGAGCAGGGGCTACCCTTCCATGCGGTGTGTGGACTTCTCATTGCGGTGGCTTCTCTTGCTGCGGAGCACAGGATCTAGGCGGGCAGCCTTCAGTAGTTGTGGCACGCGGGCTCAGTAGTTGTGGCTCGCGGGCTCTAGAGCTCAGGCTCCGTAGTTGTGGCGCACAGGCTTAGTTGCTCCGCGGCATGTGGGATCCTCCCAGACCAGGGCTTGAACCCGTGTCCCCTGCATTGGCAGGCGGATTCTTAACTACTGCACCACCAGGGAAGTCCCCACTCCCACTACATAATGCCAGCACTTCCTGGCAAATGACGCATGTAACTTTGGGGAAGGATTGGGGGATATTTATCGTATATGCTTACAAGGGCTTTGTAGGTCCTGCCTCAAGCAGATCCAATCTCTCTAATTAAGGGGCTCCAGGCCTATGAATTGAGATTGAAAACTGGGTGAAGAAACATGATTTTCCACTGTGACAACTGACATTAGCCTTCTGCTTATCAACTCTCATGTTATTTATTTACTTACTTAACTTAACTTTTACAAAACAAGAAAGACATTGACGTTTGTCCATTTGTTTTTCTCCTAGGAAGAGCATGAGCTATCCACCATCACCACAGATCTCTGTGGGTCAAGGAACCTGATTAGTACTTTGGTCTTGCTGCCTGTTATAGAAATTTAACTGCACCTTTCCTCTGATCCTTAAGAGCTGGCACTTGGCCTTGTCCATTTTTGAATTCTGTCATCTCCGCTGAGACTCAGCAGCCCAGTTCCATGGCAAATCTTCCCCACCCACCTGTGTCAACCCTGAACTGCAAATTCTCTAAGATGCCAGAGCCCCCTTCTCCATTGCATGTCTTATAACCTGAGGGAAAGGAGTGTCCTCTAGGCCCTCTTGAGGATCTACAGGTGGTAGATTCCTAGTTCTTACATAGTAAATCCAGTCTAACGTTCCTTCTCTATGACTCTCTGGATGTTATTCTGGAAAAATTCTATTTTTCTTTGAATTTTTGAATTTTATTTATTTTTTTATACAGTAGGTTCTTATTAGTCATCCATTTTATACACATCAGTGTATACATGTCAATCCTAATCTCCCAATTCATCACACTACCCCCCCCACCCCACCACTTTCCCCCCTTGGTGTCCATATGTTTGTTCTCTACATCTGTGTCTCTATTTTTGCCCTGCAAACCGGTTCATCTGTACCCTTTTTCTAGGTTCCACATATATGTGTTAATATATGATATTTGTTTTTCTCTTTCTGATTTACTTCGCTCTGTATGACAGTCTCTAGATCCATCCACGTCTCTACCAATGACCAAATTTTGTTCCTTTTTATGGCTGAGTAATATTCCATTGTATGTATGTACCACATCTTCTTTATCCATTCATCTGTCGATGGGCATTTAGGCTGCTTCCATGGCCTGGCTATTGTAAATAGTGCTGCAATGAACATTGTGGTACATAACTTATTTTGAATTATGGTTTTCTCAGGGTACATGTCCAGTAGTGGGATTGCTGGGTCATATGGTAATTCTATTTTTAGTTTTTTAAGGAACCTCCATACTGTTCTCCATAGTGGCTGTATCAATTTACATTCCCACCAACAGTGCAAGAGGGTTCCCTGTTCTCCACACCCTCTCCAATATTTGTTGTTTGTAGATTTTCTGGTGATGCCCATTCTAACTGGTGTGAGGTGATACCTCATTGTAGTTTTGATTTGCATTCTCTAATAATTAGTGATGTTAAGCAGCTTTTCATGTGCTTCTTGGCCATCTGTATGTCTTCTTTGGAGAAATGTCTATTTAGGTTTTCTGCCCATTTTTTGATTGGGTTGTTTGTTTTTTTAATATTGAACTGCATGAGCTGTTTATATATTTTGGACATTAAGCCTTTGTCCATTGATTCATTTGCAAATATTTTCTCCCATTCTGAGGGTTGTCTTTTCAGCTTGTTTGTAGTTTCCTTTGCTATGCAAAAGCTTTTAAGTTTGATTAGGTCCCATTTGTTTATTTTTGTTTTTATTTCTATTACTCTAGGAGGTGGATCAAAAGAGATCTTGCTGTGATTTATGTCAAAGAGTGTTCTTCCAATGTTTTCCTCTAAGAGCTTTATAGTGTCCAGTCTTACATTTAGGTCTCTAATCCATTTTGAGTTTATTTTTGTGTATGGTGTTAGGGAGTATTTTAATTTCATTCTTTTACATGCAGCTGTCCAGTTTTCCCAGCACCACTTATTGAAGATGCTGTCTTTTCTCCATTGTATATGCTTGCCTCCTTTGTCATAGATTAGTTGACCATATGTGCATGGGTTTATCTCTGGGCTTTCTATCCTGTTCCATTGATCTATATTTCTGTTTTTGTGTCAGTACCATATTGTCTTGATTACTGTAGCTTTGTAGTACAGTCTGAAGTCAGGGAGTCTGATTCCTCCAGCTCCGTTTTTTTCCCCTCAAAACTGCTTTGGCTATTCGGAGTCTTTTGTGTCTCCATACAAATTTTTGTTCTAGTTCTGTAAAAAATGCCATTGGTACTTTGATAGGGATTGCAATGAATCTGTAGATTGCTTTGGGTAGTATAGTCATTTTTACAATGTTGATTCTTCCAATCCAAGAACATGGTATATCTCTCCAACTGTTTGTATCAAATTTAGTTACTTTCATCAGTGTCTTATAGTTTTCTGCATACAGGTCTTTTGTCTCCATAGGTAGATTTATTCCTAGGTATTTTATTCTTTTTGTTGCAGTGGTAAATGGGAATGTATCCTTAATTTTTCTTTCAGGTTTTTCATCATTAGTGTATAGGAATGCAGGAGATTTCTGTGCATTAATTTTGTATCCTGCAACTTTACCAAATTCATTGATTAGCTCTAGTAGTTTTCTGGTGGCATCTTTAGGATTCTCTATGTATAGCATCATGTCATCTGAAAACGTCACAGTTTTACTTCTTCTTTTCCAATTTGTATTCCTTTTATTTCTTTTTCTTCTCTGATTGCTGTGGCTAGGACTTCCAAAACTGTGTTGAATAAATGTGGTGAGAGTGAACATCCTTGTCTTGTTCCTGATCTTAGAGGAAATGCTTTCAGTTTTTCACCATTAAGAATGATGTTTGCTGTGGGTTTGTCATATATGGCCTTTATATGAGGGTAGATTGAGGTAGATTCCCTCTATGCCCACTTTCTGAAGAGTTTTTATCATAAATGGGTGTTGAATTTTGTCAAACACTTTTTCTGCATCTATTGAGACGATCATATGGTTTTTATTCTTCAACTTGTTAATATGGTGTATCACATTCATTGATTTGTGTATATTGAAGAATCCTTGCATCCCTGGGTTAAATCCCACTTGATCATGGTGTATGATCCTTTTAATGTGCTGTTGGATTCTGTTTGCTAGTATTTTGTTGAGGATTTTTGCATCTATATTCATCAGTGATATTGGTCTGTAATTTTCTTTTTTTGTAGTATCTTTGTCTGGTTTTGGTATCAGGGTGATGGTGGCCTCATAGATTGAGTTTGGGAGTGTTCCTTCCTCTGCAATTTTTGGAAGAGTTTGAGAAGGATAGGTGTTAGCTCTTCTCTAAATGTTTGATCGAATTCACCTGTGAAGCCATCTGGTCCTGGACTTTTGCTTGTTGGAAGATTTTTAATCACAGTTTCAATTTCATTACTTGTGATTGGTCTGTTCATATTTTGTTTTTTCCTGGTTCAGTCCTGGAAGTTTATACCTTTCTAAGAATTTGTCCATTTCTTCCAAGTTGTCCATTTTATTGGCATAGAGTTGCTTGTAGTAGTCTCTTAGGATGCTTTGTATTTCTGCGGTGTCTGTTGTAACTTCTCCTTTTTCATTTCTAATTTTATTGATGTGAGTCCTCTCCCTCTTTTTCTTGATGAGTCTGGCTAATTGTTTATCAGTTTTGTTTATCTTCTCAAAGAACCAACTTTTAGTTTTATTGATCTTTGCTATTGTTTTTTATGGTTCTATTTCATTTATTTCTGCTCTGATCTTTATGATTTCTTTCCTTCTACTAACTTTGGGTTTTGTTTGTTCTTCTTTCTCTAGTTCCTTTAGGTGTAAAGGTAGATTGTTTATTTGAAATTTTTCTTGTTTCTTGAGATAGGCTTGTATTGTTATAAACTTCCCTCTTAGAACTGCTTTTGCTGTATTCCATAGGTTTTGGATCGTCGTGTTTTCATTGTCATTTGTCTCTAGGTATTTTTTGATGTCCACTTTGATTTCTTCAGTGATCTCTTGGTTATTTAGTAACATATTGTTTAGCCTCCATGTGTTTGTGTTTTTTATGTTTTTTTCCCTGTACTTGATTTCTAATCTCATAACGTTGTGGTCAGAAAAGATGCTTGATATGATTTCAATTTTCTTAAATTCACTGAGGCTTGATTCGTGACCCAAGATTTGATCTGTTCTGGAGAATGTTCCTTGCGCACTTGAGAAGAAAGTGTAATCTGCTGTTTTTGAGATGGAATGTTCTATAAATATCAATTAAATGTATCTGGTTTATTGTGTCATTTAAAGCTTGTGCTTCCTTATTAATTTTCTGTTTGGATGATCTGTCCATTGGTGTAAGTGAGGTGTTAAAGTCCCCCACTATTATTGGGTTACGGTTGATTTCCTCTTTTATAGCTGTTAGCAGCTGCCTTATGTATTGAGTTGCTCCTATATTGGGTGCATATATATTTATAATTGTTATATCTTCTTCTTGGATTGATCCCTTGAACATATGTAGTGTCCTTCCTTGTCTCTTGTAAGAGTCTTTATTTTAAAGTCTATTTTATCTTATATGGGTATTGCTACTCCAGCTTTCTTTTGATTTCCATTTGTATGGAATATCTTTTTCCATCCCCTCACTTTCAGTCTGTATGTGTCCCTAGGTCTGAAGTGGGTCTCTTGTAGACAGCATATATATGGTTTTGCTTTTGTATCCATTCAGCGAGCCTGTGTCTTTTGGTTGGAGCATTTAATCCACTCACGTTTAAGGTAATTATTGATATGTATGTTCCTATTACCATTTTCTTAATTGTTATGGGGTTTTTTTTTGTAGGTCCTTTTCTTCTCTTGTGTTTCCCACTTAGAGAAGTTCCTTTAGCATTTGTTGTAGAGCTGGTTTGGTGGTGCTGAATTCTCTTAGCTTTTGCTTGTCTGTAAAGCTTTTTATTTCTCCATCGAATCTGAATGAGATCCTTGCCAGGTAGAGTAATCTTGGTTGTAGGTTCTTCCCTTTCATCACTTTAAATATATCATGCCACTCCCTTCTGGCTTGTAGAGTTTCTGCTGGGAAATCAGTTGTTAACCTTATGGGAGTTCCTTTGTATGTTATTTGTCGTTTTTTCCTTGTTGCTTTCAATAATTTTTCTTTGCCTTTAATTTTTGTCAATTTGATTACTATGTGTCTTTGCATGTTTCTCCTTGGGTTTATCCCGCCTGGGACTCTCTGTGCTTCCTGGACGTGGGTGGCTATTCCCTTTCCCATGTTAGGGAAGTTTTCGACTATAATCTCTTCAAATATTTTCTCGGGTCCTTTCTCTCTCTCTTCTCCTTCTGGGACCCCTATAATGCGAGTGTTGCTGTGTTTAATGTTGTCCTAGAGGTCTCTTAGGCTGTCTTCATTTCTTTTCATTGTTTTTTCTTTATTCTGTTCCACAGCAGTAAATTCCACCATTCTGTCTTCCAAGTCACTTAACCATTCTTCTGCTTCAGTTATTCTGCTATTGATTCCTTCTAGTGTATTTTTCATTTCAGTTATTGTATTGTACCTCTCTGTTTGTTTCTTCTTTAATTCTTCTAGGTGTTTGTTCTTTAATTCTTCTAGGTCTTTGTTAAATATTTCTTGCATCTTCTCAATCTTTGCCTCCATTCTTTTTCTGAGGTCCTGGATCATCTTCACTATCATTATTCTGAATTCTTTTTTCTGGAAGTTTTCCTATCTCCACTTCATTTATTTGTTTTTCTGGGGTTTTATCTTGTTCCTTCATCTGGTACATAACCCTCTGCCTTTTCATCTTGTCTATCTTTCTGTGATTGTGGTTTTTGTTCCACAGGCTTCAGGATTGTAGTTCTTGCTTCTGCTGTCTGCCCTCTGGTGGATGAGGCTTTCTAAGAGGCTTGTGCAAGCTTCCTGATGGGAGGGACTGGTGGTGGGTAGGGCTGGGTGTTGCTCTTGTGGGCAGTGCTCAGGAAAACTTTAATCCACTTGTCTGCTGATGGATGGGGCTAGGTTTCCCCCCTGTTGGTTGTTTGGCCTGAGGTGACCCAGCACTGGAGCCTACCCGGCTCTTTGGTGGGGCTAATGGCGGACTCTGGGAGGGCTCACGCCATGGAGTACTTCCCAGAACTTCTGCTCCCAGTGTCCTTGTCCTCATGGTGAGCCACAGCCACCCCCTGCCTCTGCAGGAGACCCTCCAACACTAGCAGTTGTGTGTGGTTCAGTCTCCTATGGGGTCACTGCCCCTTCCCCTGGGCCCTGATGTGCACACTACTTTGTGTGTGCCCTCCAAGAGTGGAGTCTCTGTTTCCCCTAGTCCTGTCAAAGTCCTGCAATCAAGTCCCGGTAGACTTCAAAGTCTGATTCTCTAGGAATTCCTACTCCTGTTGCCGGACCCCCCGTTTGGAAGCCTGATGTGGGGCTCAGAACCTTCACTCCAGTGGGTGGACTCCTGTGGTATAAGTGTTCTCCGGTTTGTGAGTCACCCACCCAGCAGTTATGGGATTTGATTTTATTGTAATTGCGCCCCTCCTACCATCTCACTGTGGCTTCTCCTTTGTCTTTCGATGTGGGATATCTTTTTTGGTGAGTTCCAGTGTTGTCCTGTTGATGATTATTCAGCAGTTAGTTGTGATTCCAGTGCTCTCACAAGAGGGAGTGAGCACACGTCCTTCTACTCCACCATCATGAACCAATCCTGGAAAAATTCTATTTTTCATATTACTAATTTTCTCTTCAGCTACGTCTGATCTGTTGTTTAACCCGTGAGTTTTTTTATTGTAATTATTTTTTCATTCCAGAAGTTCTACTTCATTATTTTCCAAATATAATACGTTATTTTTACAATTGCCTCTTTCTTATAGACATTTGAAAGTTTATCTTTTATTCTTTTAAACAGAAGAATGGTTCTTCCATGTCTGATAATGTAATACTTGAGGTCTTTGCTTGTCTGTCTCTACTGTCAGTTGTTCCTGCTAGTTCTTGTTTTTGGTGCCTTCTTTTTGTGCTTATTGATTTTACTTTGAACTGCTCATTTCCCTTGGAATACTATTTGTGGGGATTCTTTGAAACCTAGGACAGAAATACATTCCTCAGAGAGAATGTGTGTCTCCTTCTACCAGGGAGCTGGGAACACTACAATCTGGGACAACTTTAAAGTTAATTCACAGCTTGAGGTTTTTAGATCTCTCACAATGTGAATTCAAACGTGAACCCAAGCATGAACTAGCTTATGGTCACAATGCCCTCAGGGACTTCTCCCCACTATTCTGTCAGAACCCAGGCAATACCCCATGCAGTCACCAGGAGTCAGAGGGTGTGAAAGTTTAGTTCTGGGTCACACTTACACTGTGGGTGTGGCAATTTGAAGGGCCCAGTTTTGTGGGAAGTATCTTCTCTTAGAATCCCCACCTAGAGAAGACCCTGGGCTTTGTCTTCTATTCTCTGTGCCACACAGACAGGGGAAAACAAAGCTCAAGGGGAAAAAATTCAGCAAATGCCCTCAGGACAAAAGCTTTCTCTGAGCGTCACTTTCAGTTCTGGGAGCCTCTCAGAATGTGGCTGTATAATTTCCTCCTACTCTACCAGCCCTTAGAAGCTTTCAAGTAGATTTAAAAGATTTTTTTAATCTAGCAGTTTTAGTTGTTTTCATCAGGAAAACCATCTAGCCTGTCATATGACTGACAATGGAAATCTCATGATTTTTTTGAGATCAGGGAACCCAAAACTACCAAAAGCCCTAATAGTCTATGTCCAAGAAGAAATTTAAAAAAAAAATATATATATATATATATATGTTTTCATGTGGCTCACTTTATAGTTCACTAGGTATTAACATCTTATCTCCTGTCCATCTTTTCCTCTCCTTTCCAACATCAACCAGCCTAATTCAGGCTTCATGACCTTTAGCAGCCTCCTATCTGATCCCTGACTTCCAGCTTCTCTCTCCAATTCATCTTGCCAGAATAGCATTCCTAAAAACAATTCAGCCACCTCACTCCTTTGTATACAGATATCCTATAGCTGTCCATTGCTTATCAGATAAAAATCACTCTTCATCCTAAGAGGGAACACTTCTCTACATGAAGATTCACGTTTATATAGCTTGACTCCTCAACACAGATAAAAATATACATCTGCAAGACTTAACTCAGCACTGATTTCTTCTCTGAGTTATTCCATACTACCCTCGGTCTCTATTATTTTTCTTTCCTGGGCAATGAAGAAATTTATGTAGTAACACACGATCTATTATTTGTTTTTTTAAAAAAATAATTTTTATTGGAGCATAGTTGATTTGCAATGTTGTGTTAGTTTCAGGTGTACAGCAAAGTGAATCAGTTATACACATACATATATCCACTCGTTTTTAGATTCTTTTCCCATGTAGGTCATTACAGAGTATTGAGTAGAGTTCTTTGTGCTATACAGTAGGTCCTTATTAGTTATCTATTTCATATATAGTAGTGTGTATATATCAATCTTAATCTCCCAATTTATCCCTCCCCTCCTTTCTCCCCTGGTAACCATAAGTTTGTTTTCTACATCTGTGACTCTATTTCTGTTTTGTAAATAAGTTCATTTGTACCATTTTTTTAGGTTCCACATATAAGCAATATCATATATTTGTCTTTCTCTGACCTACTTCACTCAGTATGACAATCTCTAAGTCCATCCATGTCACTGCAAATGGCATTATTTCATTCTTTTTTATGGCTGAGCAATATTCCGTTGTATATATGTACCACATCTTCTTTATCCAGTCCTTTGTTGATGAACATTTAGGTTGCTTCCTTGTCTTGGCTATTGTAAGTAGTGCTGCAATGAACATTGGGGTGCATGTATATTTTCAAATTATGGTTTTCTCCAGATATATGCCCAGGAGTGGGATTGCTGGATCATATGGTAGTTCTATATTTAGTTTGTTTAAGGAACCTCCATACAGTTCTCCATAGTGTTTGTACCAACAGACATTCCCACCAACAGTGTAGGAGGGTTCCCTTTTCTCCACACCCTCTCCAGCATTTATTGCTTGTAGATTGTTTTGATGATGGCCATTCTGACCGGTGTGAGGTGATAATCATTGTAGTTTTGATTTGCATTTCTCTCATAATTAATGACATTGATCATCTTTTCATGTGTTTTTTGGCCATCTGAATGTCTTCTTTGGAGAAATGTCTATTCAAATCCTGTGTCCGTTTTAAGATTGGGTTATTTGTCTTTTTATTATTGAGTTGAAAGAGTTCTTTGTACTTTCTAGACACAGGTCCCTTATCAGATATATGATATGCAAATATTTTCTCCCATTCTGAGCACCGTCTTTTCACTTTTGTGAGTGTTGTTTGCAGCCAAAATTTTAAAAGTTTGATGTAATCCAATTTATCTACTTATTCTTCTGTTGCTTGTGCTTTTCATGTTGTATTTAAGAAACTATTGCCTAACCCAGTGTCATAAAGATTTGCCTCTATATTTTCTTCTAAGAGTTTTTATAATAGCAGCTTTGAAGTCTTTGTCAGCTAGGCCTACCATATGGGCTCATACAAAGGCAGTTTCTATTGCCTGTTTTTTCCCCTGTTCCTTTGCATGTTACATAATTTTTATTGAAGACTAGACATTTTAGATAATATGTTGTAACAACTCAATATTAACCCCCCCCACCCTGGTTGTTGTTGTTTGCCTGTTTGTTTCATGACCTGGCTGCACGAACTCGACAAAGTCTAATTCTACTGCCATATGCAGCCTCTGAAACCCCTGCTCAGACCTTTCTCCATTTGTTTTTATCTTTTATCTTGATTTCCTAGGGATCACCCCTGGGTTGGCATGAACCACTTGTTGGTGAAAGGTTGTGCTTAACCCCTGTAGGTAGGTAGATGTTTACCCTTTAACAATGAATGTGTATGTGGTTTGGAGGTTTCTATCACAATTCAGGGAGTTTTCTCTTTTTTTGCCCCATATCCTGTGAGGCACTGTAGAGTGGAGGCTCCCTCTCTTATCCCTTCTGAGAGGTACAGCCTTGGGCATTCACACAGGCTTCCAGATGGCCAGGGATACGTGTGATTTTTATTTTTAAACCTGGCTTTTTAGGAGTTACCCCTGGGTCAGAGTAGCTTATTACACAGTCACCGCTGGGTCAGAGGCTGTGTTTAAGCCCTTTGTGCTAGTGCAGCTTCTGCCCGAGGTTAATAACTCTGCGTACAACTTGAGAGATACTTTCAAGTCCACCCCACATCCCACTCTGATTGTTTCTGGACGGTGCAATCTAGCACATGCATGCATCCTTCCTGACTACACAATTGACTGTGATCCCAGGAGCGCTCCTCTTAGCTGTCTTTCTCTGCTTGCTTCTACTACACTTCTGCTCTGCCATTGTTCTTGTACAATGGAGCTACCAGCCTCCTTTTAATTGCTCTCCACCAAGATCCCCATTGTTTTTACCACTGCTTTAGGTATGGGGTGCTCCACACTGTTCCAAATGAAGTCAATCCCTCAGGCAGAGCTGTGGCATTCTTCAGTCCTTATGACCCGCCTTTGCCCTGAGCAGAACCCCTATGCCACTGCAGCAGAGCTGGGGACAGATACTTATTTTTATTAAGTGACACCCTCGCTCTATGAGTGAGCACTGGATGAGGTGGTAGCCCCTGATCTTCTTGGCTTTCCCCTCCTGGCATGGAACCTCCACCCTCCAAGCGAGTTGGGATGGGGGTGATAGGGCTCCAGTGTTCTCAGCCTCTGCACCTGGAGGAGAGCTTCCATCCTATGCATTAGAGCTGGGTGAGGAAGGGAAACTCCATCCTTTTAGCCATGCTTGCCCAGAATAGATCTTCTGGAACATGGGGCCGGGGAAGATAAGAAATGGCAGCCTGCCCTTCCCTGTGGGAAACTTTAGCTCCAAACTGTGGGCTGGAGGAGGAGGGGGTCCCTGTCTTCGTGGCTGCACATGGCTGGAGCAGAGCTTCTATAACGTGAAGCAGCTATAGAGAGGGGTAAAAGAGTGGGTTCTGGCTCAGATGTCATAGACTCTCACTGTTCTTACCAAGATTTAGTAGATTTTTTTGAATGAATCTTTCTCCCTTTGCTGTATGCCCTTAGGACAATTTTCAGAGACTTTAAATGCTTCTTTTATCATTTTCACCAGTGATTTGTTTTTCTTACTCCTCTATTCTGAAAGTTTTGAAGCCACACAATCTGTTATTTGGTTAGAGAGAGATAGACTCTATTCATTCACTTAACAAATATTTATGGAGTATCAACTATGTGGCAGGCAATGATTTTGGTACTGGCTGACCTCTATTAACTTACTGTTTCAGAGGTTTACACATGTCTAGCACTCAGATCTCTAACGGGGGGGAGTGAGCCTCAAGGAGAGGGCCATGTCTATTTGGTCTTTGTAAATCACTATGGCATGCAGCACAAAGTGAAAAGTCTATGCTTTTGTTCAATTCGTTCCTTCCTGATGTCCCTACTTGACTAACAGCACATTGTCAAAACTACGCATTTTTCTGAAATGCTCGTTTCCTCTTGCCTTTATTTAGCAAATCATTCTGGATTTTCTATTATTTGTCGCTGATACCAAAGTCACTGTGTCATCATCTTTGAGTACCTAATGTGGATTAGGTCTTTACATATGCAGTGCCACCAAGGCTAGCGTTAATCTCATGGTTGAAGTATTCCTATCCGATTTTGCAGATGGGAAAGCTGAGACTCAGACAGCTAAAGGGACTCACCTAATGTTATAGCAAGTAATTGCAGAGCATAGAGCTGCCTGCCACCAAAGGCAGTTGTCTTTCCTTCATGCCATCCTACCCTGATTTTCGACTTCTGAGAGCTTCTCTCAGAACTACAGCAAGTTTAAGAAAAATGGTTTTCAACACCTTGAGTCATCTACAACAGCACATGCTTTGAAAGTCTGCTGATTTTCCCAAAGCAAATACATGATCTGGCCTCTTCATGCTTGTTGCACACAAAATGACTAATGAAGAACCAAAGGAGTAAAAAGGAGGGACCTCGTTACACCACCCCAAAAACCCCAAATGACCTCAGTAAGGAAATGATCTGGCTGATTTACAAACATGTAGCCCACAAAACGGCAAATATAACTCAACCACAACCAATCTGGGCCTCGTTAGCTGAGTTGTAACAAGAACTTGTATGAATATGATTATGAAACACTTATTTAGGACAAGAATTTTGCTGAATTCAGAATTTTCTCCTACAGCAAAAAAAAAAAAAAAAAAAAAATCAGTTAAGAATGGTGAAGCGTATCTACATCTCTGGTTTGTTTGTTTGTTTGTTTTTTTAATTGATTTGATTTGAGCATCTTCAAAACCTTGCATCCTAAAGATCTTAGTCCTTCAACGGGGTTTGAGTGGGTCAGTTGGATCTTATTGGTTGGTTCCTTTAAACCAATCTAATCTCACACCTTCTCCACCAAGCTGCAGAATCAATAAAACAAGGAGGGGTAAAACTGGAAAGAATTTGAGTGGAAGCCTCTGAGGGAAGTGTGGGTTTGTTTCCTTCCGTGGCAGGAAGAAAAGTTGACATTTCAGTAAATTGTATTACACTATAAACTTATTAGGTGTTAGACTGCTTATCCCTTAAGTTCTATAATTACCTATCAAGAGGTCTTCAAGTATTAGTTGATTATTGCAGCCCAAATCTCCCCTTCATTGCCTGATGGAACCAGGGTTAAGTCACTTTAAAGGTTTGCCCCTAAATCTGCTCTATTACCAGTCTTCATCTGCCATATGGCTTATTCATACCTTTTTTTTTTTCTTTTGCATCTCCCTGGGAGTTCCAACATGGGGTTGGAATGTCTCACGTACAATCTGAGCTGCTTTCTGGTCATCTCTCCCTTCCCTGTCTTCTGGCTGTTGTTTCTGTTGTCTAGAGTGTGCTGTTTTTCTGCTCAAGCATATTGATGCCCTACGGGTTGGATTGAGAGGGCCCCAAAAGCTAATTCTTTCCCCATGGTGGGTAAGTTGCCTATGCCATTTGGGGCCTGGAGAGGTAGACTAGAATTATGGCCCTTGGGGCAGCTTACTCTTAGAAGGAGTAAGGGAAGAGTTCAGCTGCCTAGGCCACTTTTTTCTTACTAATCAGTTAAGCTTTTCCAACTATCCTGGGAGGGAGTGAAAAAGGGACAGTGAGCAGCTGAGAGTGTGACTTTCACTGAGTTCATTCCACAAAGAAGAAAACTTCAGGAGTGATGGAGAAGCATTTACCCCCTAATACCCTGCAGTGTTTTGCTGAGTGCCCTCAACATGGTAATGCAGATCTGCCCTTGGCCTCTAATGCCACTGGGGCTCCTAGGTCTAGATCCCAGGGATTCATCTCTCTCTCTCTCTGACCACTTCACCCCTCTCTCCTTCCCCTTTTCATATACTGTTCTTTTCATAAGGAGGAAGGTCACAGCCAAATCAGGGTGGGAGGATGGCTAGAGTCATAATTCAACCTATTTTTGTTTTGTTTTCCATTTTATAACCAGTGTGTTGAATGTTCTAAACTCAGTAGAGCACAGACATGAAAAATACTATTTGTTCCAGTGACTGCCCCTAAAAGGAGCTGTTGAATCTCACTCTCTCTTCCCTAAATGACATTTTAGGAAAAACTTTATGCTCATTTTCAGATATTTAAAAAAATGCAATATAATACAATTGATCCAGCTTAAACCTTCAAAATCATACCCAACTTAATCATCTTCCTCCCAACTCAGGAGACTCATTGTCTACCATGGACGGGAGTGTGCTTTTCTCTTTCACTTTTCTTCCTTTCTCTCCTTTCTTCTCTAGTGTTTTTGGCCCTTAAAGAAGGGTGGGGAAGAGGGAAGCAAAATTCTTCTATTTAAGTGGTGCTCTTTGATCCTTCTTCCCTTGGCAGTCAACGCCCAGGCACAGCAGAAGCTTAAATGCTGGGTCTCCCATTGGGCTCAACACTTTGAGTCCTTAATGGGATCCTGCAAGGGCCTCACACTGCACAGTGCCTCCTGTGGGAGATGCACCCTGGCATGATTTCTTATAATCCTCCCTCCACCCTGAGTTCCCCTTCTCATTGGTAAATCCCACATTTTTCTGGATGGAATACCTGGAAGACAGCTTAAGACTTATATGGTCACCTTAAGTAAACACAGCAGAAGTTTGTTACTTTCTCATAAAACAGAATTTAGCTAGGTGAGCTCTCTAGCCTGGGTGGGCTGCTCTGCTCCACAGAGTCATTCAGGAATCCAGGTTTCTTCATCTATATCTGCATTTCAGCCTGCAGGAAGGGGAAAGAGGAAGTCAGACTAAGCAACTTTGTCTTTAAAGTGATGACTGGTAGTTTCCATACATCATGTACACTTCCATCCTATTGGCCTGACTTTAGTCACATGACCGTATCTAGTTGCAAGGGAGGCTGGGAGAATGTAATCTTTGGCTGGGTAGCCATGTGACCACCTGAAACTTTGGAGGGTTTTTTATTACTAAAAAAGAAAACAAAGAGAATGGATGTCAGGGCAGAGTTTAGCAGTCTTTGCCTCAGGCATGTATGAGTACATCCTCATGTTGTACTCCAAACCACTGCCTTCAGGTTCTGTTGCCAAATGTGGACCATGGCACGACTTCTTCCTCATTTCCTCTAGACTCCCAACTCCCCTCCCTGCAATGTCTTCCTGCTCTCATTTTACCATGCATCAAACATATCTGTAGATACTGGAACCCCAACTGTAGACAAGTTGCCACATTCTTACTGTGATACATGCAGTTCAAAATCACTGTGGTAAGTGACATAGGTGTAACCTTAAGATGTTCTGGGAACACATAGCAGAGACACATCTAACGTGGAGAGGGCAGAGCTGGAGAAGGCTGACAGCAACGCCTGGGAAGAGTTCTGAAAGAGCAGGGGTTCATCAATGCAAAGGCATTATGAGCAACAAGAAGAGCGTGTGTAAAAACCAGGAAAGAGAGGGAGATAGTGCATTTGCTGAATAGCAAGTGGGACACTATTGCATGAGAGTCAAGTTTGGGTCAGAATGGGGGGTGCTTTTAGAAGATGAGGCTATGGAGGTAGGCAAGAAGCAAATGATGAAGGCCCTTGTAGACTCCAAATTTATCCTGAAGACAAATGGGATCTAATGTAGAGCTTTAAGGAGGGGAGTGACCCAAATGGATCTGCATTTGCAAAAGACAACTCTGATGGCTGGGTGAAGGAGGTATTGTAGCAGGCAAGATTGGGTGCTGCTAGAACAGTTGGGAGGTGATTAGAGAAATCCAAGGGAAAAAATTAACAGCCTGAAGTAGAATAATGACAGGTCTGCCTCCAAATCTCACATTCTTTCCACGGTAATGTTGGTTTTCTTCTCTATTTGTTTGTTTGTACAATGTCTCATTCCACAAAGGATATGGGATGGCTTTCACAAATTCACAAGTACAGTTACTGAATATGAATCCCAGTCTGCAAAGTCAGGTATATAAAAAGTATTGTATTTCTTTGTTTTCTATATGTCAAACTTAATATCTAATCCAAGCCCGCTCTTACTGGGTAGGTGGGGCTGGCCACCCTTCCCAGCTGGTGTCTTGCCACTTTTGTGAGCTCTGCTTCCCTCTGCTCTCTCTAAGGCCACAGATCCAAAGACTATGAGAATCACTTTGGCTTCTGGGGGAAATCCTCCTCTTTCCAAGTTTCCCTCAAAAACCCTTTCTCTACATGCAGGACACTTAACTCATCCTCCTTAAAGATTTTAGACTTTTCAAAACGAATCCAGAAAGGGAAGTCAACCATAATTTACCACCTGTAAAGCAAGAAAGCACAGAACTTGCGTGCTACTTTCAGAGACGAAGGAAGAGAAGAAAAGTCATGAATTAACATGTCAAAAATGGTCCTGCCATGATATCATGTGATTATTTCCCATATAAGTAATTCATGGTGAAGGGAAAATGAAATAAAATAAAATTAGTGAGAGAGCTAATGCTTTGAAAGCCACAACGTCAGCTCTGAGCTATCTAGTGACCAAAGCAAAAATGAAGACACAAACTAATATTGCAACTGTTCATGGCATCCACTAAAGAAAGCACATCTGTTTTTCAGAAGCAACATGGTTTTACCTACCCCTGGGATGAGAGGAAAGTTTCTCCACTGGATCCTTATAGAGTGGACACTGCATAATGCAGGCACCACCATGTTCAACAACATCCTTCCAATAATTACTTTGTCTGATAACAATATAGGCATCAGAGACTTAAAAAAAACCCACCTTATAAATGGTCCCTGCGCTCAGCATGCCCTGGACTAGTCAGGAACACAGGTAAATAGACAATTGCCGCATGTTGTTAAAGTACCATGGTGGAGGTGTTGTACAAAGAGCAAAGGAAACACTTTTTCAAGTTCCTAGAAGAAGGAAGGATAGAGGGAGCCCAGCACCCAAAGATCATGGGGGCTGGGATGAGGACGGAAAATGCTCAGGTCATAATAAATAGAAAAAATACAATCTCACATTCAAAACAAACTTATACAAAGTACTGAAAGGACGTACACTAAATTACTAGTTGTTATTACCAGGTGATCATATTGTAGATGATTTTTTATATTTTGCCTTCAGCTTATCTATATTTTCAAATTTTATGATAAGAAAGTTATTAATAGTTAGAGACTAGTTTTAGCTGTAACAGAAGACCCAATAAAAGCAGCTTTTAGTTTCTGTCACACATGATGTAATCCAGAATGAAATGATACGAGGTCTGGGATTTGCTTCAAAATAATGTGGGACAGAGGAAAAGTGGACAGGGGCATAGGTGAGTCAAGACTGGTCATGAGTTGCTAATTGCTTAAACTGGATGATGGATGGGTACCTGGGGATTCATTATGCTGTTCTCTACTTTAATATATTCTTTAAATTTTGTATAATAAAAAACTGAAAAAGCAAACAAATAAATAAGGAAAGTGACCTTGGCACATTAACCCCTCCTTGGTTCTGTTCACTCAATTGTAAAATAGAAACAATAAAAACATCCACTGCATAAGATAGTCGTGTGGATTAAATGAGTGAACATGTGTAAATTACTCATAACAGTGCCCGAGACTTAAGTCATAATTATGATTGTATTATGATTGCTTAAACCAGGGGCACAATGACCTCTTCAAGATCTCAGTTTCCATCTTTCTACTCTGCCATCTCACGTGTGTTACCTGCTTTCATGGTTATATGATGCTGAAGCTGTTCTAGGCATCACCTCCTTCTGTCGCCATGTCTAGAAGCAGAAAAGAGGTGAGGCTCTTTTGGTGTCCTCTTTTAAGACTCAGGAAACTTTCCAATTAATCCCCTAACAGGCTTCCCTTTACTGTACTTCTCTTTGGCCAGGATTGCATCATGTACCCATGCCTAAACGAGTCACTTGCCAAGGGGATGGATCTGCCAGGTTAGCTTAAACTAATCAAAACTTATACCCTGGAGCTTTGTGAGGGCCCCTGTAGTATACGGTACACAAATGCCAGAAGGAAGAAAACCATGGCTCTGTTAGGAAGGAAGAAAGTGAAAAAGTGTCTAAGGGACAGTCAACAGATAGTAATTTCTCATGCCATGTTAGAAAACAGTGAGTAGTTTTGTGGGCCTGGTGCCTAAGATAATGTAGAGAACAGGAAAAGAGATGTCAGGTGATGGCAGGTGATAGATTGGGTGCCAGGCAGGAAACACTGCATTTTTTTCCTATAGGGAGTTGAGAGCCAGGAAGACTGAGGCACAGAAACTAAGGAAAGCACAATAAGGAAAAGTATTACTAATTTTATTTTAACTCTGAATTTTCCTGAAGATGGTGTGTAATTCTATGCAAATTCTATGTACATGATATGCAAATGCACTTAGTACTCCTTCAAATATTTTACACAACTGGATGTGGTCTTTGCAAAAACAAACAAACAAACAAAAACAAAAGCAAACTAACACTTGGTGGAAATACTGGACTAGTGGACTCAGCAGTAATATCTCTAAGTGGGGAAGCAAGCTAGCCTTGGATTTGATATTTCCATCTTAACTTCATTTTCTACTAAGACCTTTTTTTTTTTAGCTTCTCTACTGAGGTCTTTTATGATTTGCCTTCAAGGACCTGGTGAATACCCATAGCCCTCACCCCAGTGTCTACCCTAGGTGCTGAGTGTAATCATCCCTATGTGAAGATGAATTCCACATGACTCTTTTGAAGAAGACAGAGCCTTTTAAGATATTATTTAATTACAAGTGAGAAATGCACTATTTGATTCATTAAAGAAGACCATCAGGCACAGAGGCTAAACTCAAGCTGATGAAGGCTTTTCAAATTAAGATGCTGGGAGCTTCATTATTGGAATAAGTGTTGCTTACTGGAGGGCCTGCACATGTGATGAAATGCAAATGGGTCAGGAAGGAGAAATTAGGAAGTATGCTTGTCACTTATGAGACTTTCTTGTATTTCTGAACAAGAAAACGTGATATCAGCCAGATCTTAGCTGAAAAAAGGAAGCTTATGATTTTTGTCTCCATGAAAGTCAAGCTGCCCCTTCTCCTCCATTGGCAGAAGTAGTGTACAATGAGAAAGGTAATAAGTGCTTCCCATGGATCTGGTATGTATGAAAATGAGGATGTTCTTCTTGATGCACAGAACCTTGCATAAGTTAAGTATATACTCGAATTTGTTGAATAAATGAATATTACCAACCCTGGCGTAAGCCAAATTCCAAGCCTGAGCAACTGAAAAATCAAAGTATATTTTACATGGATCGCTAATTGTATCCTTCTTGTTATGTATAGAGGCTTTTAATTTAAAACCTCTATATGCAGTTACTATTCTAGGCACTGGGAACACAACATTTTGCTGAATAAAACAGCAAAACTCTCTTTTCCCTTGGAGTTTACATTCTGATGGAGGATGATATAAAACAAACAAGATAAACATGTAATATATATCTTATGTGTAGGTAGTGATAGATGCTAAAGAGATAAATAAAGTAATTAAGGGGACTAGGGAAATTGGGAGGTGGTCAGGAAGAATTGCAACTTTTCATATGTGGCCAGGGAAGGTCTCAGTTAGATGATGACTGATAACCATTAATATCATAGTCCTGTTGATCAATATTTCTGGTTCTTCTTCTGGGCACATGATAGATTATATTTCCTTGCTACTATGGAATTAGAGATGCCCAGTCACTTGCTTTGGCTGATAAAATATGAGTAGAAGTGATTTGTGCTATTTTGGCATATAAGCTTTAAGAGCTAGTATATGATTCTTCATGCTTTTCCTTTCCCTGTGCCACATCAACGGTCCAAAAGTGCTGTTCCATCATCTTGGGACCTGGAGTGAGGATAACATGGGGCAGAGCCCAGCCTCCCCAAAACGGACATGCATTATGACTTGTATTAAGCTGCTGAGTTTCAGGGGTGCTTGTTACTGAAGCATAACCTAGCCCAACCTATCTGATACAATGACAATTGATTAAAGACCTGAAGGAAGTTGGGGAGTAAGAAGTGTGAATATTTAGGGAGGAGCACTCCCACCATGGGTCATAGTGCAAATGCCTCAAAGTGGGAATACACTTAGCATTTTAGAGTCAAATGAATGAGGAAATACAGTAGTAGAATATGCAATCTGAGAAATGATGGACCTCCAGATCGTGTTGGGTCCTGTGTACCATTGTAAAGACTTTAATTTTTTCTGTAAGTGAAATGTCAGTCATTAGAAAAGGAATAACATGATCTGACTTAAAATTTTTAAAAACATTCTACTTGGTTGTTGGGGAGAAATTGAGGTGGGAGTAAGATAGGAGCAGGGAGAACAGTAAGGAGGCTATTGCTTTAAATCTAGGTGAGAGAGAAGAGTTGCTTGACTCACTGTAGTAGCTGTGGAGGTGGTGAGAAATGGTTGGATTCTGGATATATTTTTTATATAAAGCTGATATAATTTGCTGGTGGATCAGAAACAGGTTGGAAGAAAAAGAACGGAGTCAAGGATGACTCCAAGATTTTTGCCATAAGAAAATGGAAAGCTAGAGTTGCTATTTCCTGAAATGGAGAAGACTGTGGTAAGTTTGTTGGGGAAAGCACAGGACCTCAATTTTGGACAATGTTAAGTTTGGGATGCTCTTTAGACTCCCAAGTAGAGATGTTGAGTAGACAGGTCCATGATGGAAACATAAATCTGGGGTCCACTGGTGTATAGATAGTGTTTAAAATCATGAGGCTCGATGATAGCACCAAGGGGAAAAGAGTGGAGAGAAAGGCATAGAGGTCTAAGGATTGAGCTCCTTAACTGAATGCTAAGAGATCAGGGAGATGAGGAGAAACAGCAAAGCAGGATGAGAAGGAGCTGCTAATGGGTAAGAAAAACAACAACAAGAAAGTGTGCTGAAGAAAGACGTTCAGCATGTTAAATTCTACAGATAGGTCAAATGAGATGAGGTCTGAGAATTGAGCATGGGATTTAGAAAATAGTGGTCATTTGTAACTTTGATAAAAACAGTTTGCCTGGACTGATGTGCCAACAGCCTGATTGGACTATGCTCAAGAGATAATGGGAGAAAAGAAATGGAGACAACTCCTTCAAGGAATTTTGAAAAGGAAGTAAAAAAAAAAAAAATGGAGCTTTACTGGACAAGAAGTGGAGTCAAGAGAAGATTGGGAAACAGATGGGAGAACTAACGGCAATTGTGTAGGCAAATGGAAAAGACCTACTAGAGAAGAAAAGATTGATAATGCTAGAGAGAGAGGGGAGATTGCAGGAGCAGTGTTCCCACATAGACAAGAGGAGATGAGATCTAGTGCACAAACAGAGGGGATGGCTTTTGCTAGGAGTTCATCCAGGAGAAATATGCACAGATGCAGGGAGGTGGTTGCATATGGAGATGGGAGCATGTGGAAGTTATCATCTGAATGCCTGTTTTCTTAGTGACATTGGAAGCAAGCTCATGAGCTCAGAGTAAGGGTGGCAATTTAAGGAGAGATGAGAAGGTATAAAATGGTGGTTGAGGAGAGCAGGAAAGTGAATGGATTCAGAAAATAGACCGTGACTGTCAGGCAGTGTTAAAGTGAGTAAACAAGAATTCAAGGGAGACCAATGAACATGTTAGTGTGGTTTTCTTGGGCCACTATCAGCTGTGTGGGTAGATAAAGAGATGGGGTTACACAGGTTGGTGGTTTGCCATAGCAGTCTGAAGAGGAAACAAGGGGGCAAGACAGCTGAGGATTTATGCAAGGGTGCAATGGTATCATAATTAACGATGGAATTTAAGTTGGCCAATGAGGAAATGAGCAGGGTTAGTTATTAGAAAATACATTAGGATCAATGAATTGTGAAAACAGTAGTAGTGGCCGCAGCTGACTGAATGCCTACAATGTACCATCACTGGGGTAGGTGCTTAACATTAATTAATGCTAATTTACAACAACCCTGTAAGGTGGGATTTATAATTCCAAATGTATAGATTGCTAATAGACTGACCTCACACATTGTGACCACAAGTGAAGCAATAAGAGATAGTTGAAACTCAATCAGTTATCGTTTCAATATCCAATACACAATGCATATATTCAATATCAATAACAAGGGATATGTGACTCTAGGAACCTGGAAGAAATGGGAAGACACTTACAGATGTTAAGGTTTTGCCAAAGAAATGCAAAACCCAACCAAGAGACTGACTTGGGCAAGAGTTACAGGCTTCCTAGAGCATACGCATAGAAATGTGTATGAATTGAGTGCAGGGACAAGAGCGACACAAATAGCCACTTCTTGAAATTGATCTGCAACTATGAATAAAGTTCAGCACATCCAAGCAGAATCAACAGGAATCCAGTCAGCATCCCGGCTGAACTCTGGAGTCTTTGGTGACAAACAAGCAAACTCAGAAAGGCAATCCACATATGACATGGGGAGATACACTGGTTTTCTAAGTGAGGTGTGAGAGGGGTCAGTCCAGGTAGCTGAAGCTCCAGGTCTCTCGGTTGAAAGTAACCTCAGTGACTTTTGATGATATTTGTCTAAACAAATAGAGAATTGTTAAATATTAATCTTTAAGGCTGAGGAATCTATGCAAGTTTTACATATTTCTAATGTTTACATGACTTTGGCCAAACTGAGTGACAGACTTGTGAATCCAACTTACATTATGTAATTGAATACCTGATTAAACTTGTGATTTTCATTTGAAGTCTCATTAAGTTTATGTACTGTATTAGAATATCTGAGAGCTACAGTTTCCCACATTTCTAAGTTTAAATTATTAGACTTAAGGTTTTTTTTTAAATTAAGGAAATTTTATTTGTTGTCAGACAATTGAAATCCTTAAGAAAGGGATGAAATACATTAAACCTATAAATGCACTTTAAAATATTTGAAGCCATTTAATTAACCAAGTTTGTAAATGAAAGTCAAACGCTAGTCATAAGCTTCCTCAAAAGTGATTGATTGTTAAAATTTACCAGCCTTATCTCACTCCCTCTTGGGAGAGCACCAGAATCACAACTAACTGCTGAACAATCATTGACAGGAAGACACTGGAACTCACCAAAAAAGATACCCCACAACCAAAGACATGTTGGGTGACTCGCAAACTGGAGAACACTTATACCACAGAAGTCCACCCACTGGAATGAAGGTTCTGAGCCCCACATCAGGCTTCCCAACCTGGGGGTCCTGCAATGGGAGGAAGAATTCCCAGAGAATCAGACTTTGAAGGCTAGTGGGATTTGACTGCCGGACTGCAACAGGACTGGGGGAAACAGAGACTGCACTCTTGGAAGGCACACACAAAGTAGTGTGTGCATGAGGACCCAGGGGGAAGGAGCAGTGACCCCATAGGAGACTGAAGCAGACACAACTGATAGTGTTGGAGGGTCTCCTACAGAGGCGGGGTGTGCCTGTGGCTCACCGCGGGGACAAAGACACTGGCAGCAGAAGTTCTGGGAAGTACTACTTGGTGTGAACGCTCCCAGCGTCAGCCATTAGCCTGACCAAAGAGCCTGTAGGCTCCAGTGTTGGGTTGCCTCAGGCCAAACAACCAACAGGGAGGGAACCTAGCACCACACATCAGAAGACAAGTGGATTAAAGTTTTACTGAGCTCTGCCCATCAGAGCAACACTCAGCTCTACCCACCACCAGCCCCTCCCATCAGGAAGCTTGCACAAGCCTCTCAGAAAGCCTCATCCACCAGAGGGCAGATAGCAGAAGCAAGAAGAACTACAATCCTGAAGCCTGTGGAACGAAAACCATATTCACAGAAAGATAGACAAAATGAAAAGGCAGAGGACTATGTATCAGATGAAGAAACAAGATAAAACCCCAGAAAAACAATTAAATGAAGTGGAGATAGGCAACCTTCCAGAAAAAAGAATTCAGAATAATGATAGTGAAGATGATACAGGACGTTGGAAGAAGAATGGAGAAAAAGAACGAGAAGATGCAAGAAATGTTTAACAAAGATCTAGAAGAATTAGATAACAAACACCCAGAAGAATTAAGGAACAAACAGAGATGAACAATACAATAACTGAAATGAAAAATACACTAGAAGGAATCAATAGCAGAATAACTTAAGCAGAAGAAAGGATAAGCGACCTGAAAGACAGAATGGTGGAATTCACTGCCACAGAACAGAATAAAGAAAAAAGAGTGAAAAGAAGTGAACACAGCCTAAGAGACCTCTGGGAAAACATTAAACACACCAACATTCGCATTATAGGGGTCCCAGAAGGAGAAGAGAGAGAGAAAGCACCCAAGAAAATATTCAAAGAGATTATCATCAAAAACTTCCCTAACATGGGAAAGGAAATAGCCACCCAAGTCCAGGAAGCACAGAGAGTCCCAGGCAGGATAAACTCAAGGAGAAACATGCAAAGACATATAGTAACAAAATTGACAAATATTAAAGACAAAGAAAAATTATTAAAAGCAACAAGGAAAAAGCGACAAATAACATACAAGGGAACCCCCATAAGGTTAACAGCTGATTTCTCAGCAGAAACTCTGCAAGCCAGAAGGGAGTGGCACAATATATTTAAAGTCATGAAAGGGAAGACACTACAACCAAGATTACTCTACCTGGCAAGGATCTCATTCAGATTCGATGGAGAAATAAAAAGCTTTACAGACAAGCAAAAGCTAAGAGAATTCAGCACCACCAAACCAGCTCTACAACAAATGCTAAAGGAACTTCTCTAAGTGGGAAACACAAGAGGAGAAAAGGACCTATAAAAACAAAGTCAAGACAATTAAGGAAATGGTAATAGAAACATACATATTGATAATTCCCTTAAATTTGAATGGATTAAATGCTCCAACCAAAAGACACAGGCTTGCTGAATGGATATACAAATAAGACCTATATATATTCTATCTACAAGAGACCCACTTCAGACCTAGGGACACATACAGACTGAAAGTGAGGGGATGGAAAAAGATATGCCATGCAAATGGAAATCAAAAGAAAGCTGGAGTAGCAATACCCATATAAGATAAAATAGACTTTAAAATAAAGAATGTTACAAAAGACAAGGAAGGACACTACATAATGATGAAGGGACCAATCCAAGAAGAAGATATAACAATTATAAATATATTTGCACCCAACATAGGAGCACCTCAATATATAAGGCAAATGCTAACAGCTGTAAAAGAGGAAATCGACAGTAACCCAATAATAGTGGGGGACTTTAACACCTCACTTACACCAATGGACAGATCATCCAGACAGAAAATTAATCAGGAAACACAAGCTTTAAATGACACAATAGACCAGACAGATTTAATGGATATTTATAGGACAATCCAACTGAAAACAGCAGATTACACTTTCTTCTCAAGTGCACAAGGAACATTCACCAGGATAGATCACATCTTGGGTCACAAATCAAGCCTTGGTAAATTTAAGGAAATTGAAATCATATCAAGCATCTTTTCCGACCACAATGTTATAAGATTAGAAATAAACTACAGGGGGAAAAAATGTAAAAAACACAAACACATGAGGCTAAACACTATGTTACTAAATAACGAAGAGATCACTGAAGAAATCAAAGAAGAAATCAAAAAATACCTAGAAGCAAATGACAATAAAAACATGACAACCCACAACCTATGGGATGCAGCAAAAGCAGTTCTAAGAGGGAAGTTTATAGCAATACAATCTTACCTCAAGAAACAAGAAAAACCTCAAATAAACAATCCAACCTTACACCTAAAGGAGCTACAGAAAGAAGAACAAACAAAATCCGAAGTTAGTAGAAGGAAAGAAATCATAAAGATCAGAGCAGAAATAAATGAAGTAGAAACAAAGAAGACAATAACAAAGATCAAGAAAACTAAAAGCTGGTTCTTTGAGATGATAAACAAAATTGATAAACCTTTAGCCAGACTCATCAAGAAAAAGAGGGAGAGGACTCACATCAATAAAATTAGAAATGAAAAAGGAGATGTTACAATGGACACCGCAGAAATACAAAGCATCATAAGAGACCACTACAAGCAACTCTATTCCAATAAAATGGACAACCTGGAAGAAATGGACAACTTCTTAGAAAGGTATAACTTTCCAAGACTGAACCAGGAAGAAATAGAAAATATGAACAGAACAATCACAACTAATGAAATTGAAATTGTGGTTAAAAACCTTTCAACAAGCAAAAGTCCAGGACCAGATGGCTTCACAGGTGAATTCTATCAAACATTTAGAGAAGAGCTAACACCCATCCTTCTCAAACTCTTCCAAAAAATTGCAGAGGAAGGAACACTCCCAGACTCATTCTACAAGGCCACCATCACCCTGATACCAAAACCAGACAAAGATATCACACACACACAAAAAATTACAGACCAATATCACTGATGAATATAGATGCAAAAACCCTCAACCAAATACTAGCAAACAGAATCCAACAACACATTAAAAAGATCATACACCACGATCAAGTGGGAATTATCCCAGAGATGCAAGGATTCTTCAATATACGCAAATCAATCAGTGTGATATACCATATTAACAAACTGAAGAATAAAAACCAAATGATCATCTCAATGGATGCAGAAAATCTTCTGACAAAAGTTAACACCCATTTATGAGAAAAACTCTCCAGAAAGTGGGCATAGAGGGAACCTACTTCAACATAATAAAGACCATATATGACAAACACACAGCAAACATCATTCTCAATGGTGAAAAACTGAAAGCATTTCCTCTTAGATCAGGAACAAGAGGAAGATACCCACTCTCACCACTATTATTCAACATAGTTTTGGAAGTCCTAGCCACCACAATCAGAGAAGAAAAAGAAATAAAAGGAAAACAAATTGGAAAAGTAGAAGTAAAACTGTCACTGTTTGCAGATGACAGGATACTATACCTAGATAACCCTAAAGATGCCACCAGAAAACTACTAGAGCTAATCAATGAATTTGGTAAAGTTGCAGGATACAAAATTAATTCACAGAAAGCCCTTGCACTCCTATACATTAACAACGAAAGATCAGAAAGAGAAATTAAGGAAACAACCTCATTCACCATTGCAACAAAAAGAATAAAATACCTAGGAATAAACCTACCTAAGAAGGTAAAAGACCTGTACTCAGAAAACTGTAAGACACTGATGAAAGAAATCAAAGATGATACAAACAGATGGAGAGGTATACCATGTTCTTAGATTGGAAGAATCAATACAGTGAAAATGACTATACTACCGAAAGCAATCTACAGATTCAATGCAATTCCTATCAAATTACCAATGGCATTTTTTACAGAACTAGAATAAAAAAATCTTAAAATTTGTATGGAGACACAAAAGACCCTGAATAGCCAAAGCAGTCTTGAGCGAAAAAAGCAGAGCTGGAGGAATCAGACTCCCTGACTTCAGACTATACTACAAAGCTACAGTAATCAAGACAATATGGTACTGACACAAAAACAGAAATATAGATCAATGGAACAGGATAGAAAGCCCAGAGATAAACCCATGCACAACTAATCTATGACAAAGGAGGCAAGCATACACAATGGAGAAAAGACAGTCTCTTCAATAAGTGGTGCTGGGAAAACTGGACAGCTGCATATAAAAGAATGAAATTAAAACACTGCCTAACACCATACACAAAAATAAACTCAAAATGGATTAAAGACCTAAATGTAAGACCGGATACTATAAAACTCTTAGAGGAAAACATTGGAAGAACACTCCTTGACACAAATCACAGCAAGGTCTTTTTTGACCCACCTCCTAGAGAAATGGAAATAAAAACAAAAATAAACAAATGGGACCTAATGAAACTTAAAAGCTTTTGCACATCAAAGGAAGCTATAAACAAGACGAAAACACAACCCTCGGAATGGGAGAAAATGCTTGCATACGAATCAACAGACAAAAGATTAATCTCCAAAATATATAAACAGCTCATGCAGCTCAATATTAAAAAAAACAACCCAATCAAAAAATGGGCAGAAAACCTAAATAGACATTTCTCCAAAGAAGACACATAGATGGCCAAGAGGCACCTGAAAATCTGCTCAACATCATTAATTATTAGAGAAATGCAGATCAAAACTACAATAAGGTATCACCTCACACGGGTCAGAATGGGCAGCATCAGAAAATCTTCAAACAACAAATGCTGGAGAGGGTGTGGAGAAAAGGGAACTCTCTTGCAGTGTTGGTGGGAATGTAAATTGATACAGTCACTCTGGAGAACAGTATGGAGGTTCCTTAAAAAACTAAAAATAGAATTACTATATCCCACTACTGGGCATATACCCAGAGAAAACCATAATTCAAAAAGACACATGCACCCCAACGTTCATTGCAGCACTACTTACAATAGCCAGGTCATGGAAGCAGCCTAAATGCCCATCAACAGACGAATGGATAAAGAAGATGTGGTACATGTATACAATGGAATATTACTCAGCCATAAAAAGGAACTAAATGGGGTCATTTGTGGAGACGTAGATGGACCTAGAGTCTGTCATACAGAGTGAAGTAAGTCAGAAAGAGAAAAACAAATATCGTATATTAACGCATATATGTGGACTCTAGAAACATGGTACAGATGTACCGGTTTGCAAGGCCGAAATAGAGACACAGATGTAGAGAACAAACGTATGGGCACAAAGGCGGGAAAGTGGGGGGAGGGGGGTGGTGGGATGAATTGGGAGATTGGGATTGACATGTATACATCAATATGTATAAAATAGGTAACTAAAAAAACCTGCTATATAAAAAATAAATAAAATTCTAAATAAATAGGATAAAATTCAACAAAAACTTTACTAGCCTTATAAATGGATTAATAAGATTTGAAGCCGAACTTAAAAGCTTAAAGAAGAATTCGAGTTTTCAATTTGTAACTTTAATTTAAAAAATTAATTAAAAAAACCAAACTAAGCCTCTGATTAATCTTTCTATGCACTAAAACTTCCCTTGAGGATGCCAAAAAAACTCCTAGCAACAGAGATGAGGAAACTGTGGCAGGCAGTTACTAAGTGGCAGGGCTGGGATCCGGAGTCTGCGAGCTGCAAAAACTTTTAAGCTTTTATCATCACTCTTCATCGTCTTCTCCTGACAAATAATTAGACAACAGTAACATACAATTAATATAAAGACTTGAAGGGTTCATTCTTTCTCCCATGTCCTGCAATGCCTCAGGGTTATAATTATATCATTATCCCACAGTGCAGAGTGAGGTGGAGTAGGTGTTTAAGGATTGGACTGAATTAGTATGACTTTAATTATAACATACCCTGGAAATGGCTTTTCTTACTAAATCCCTCATGTTGGCATGTGTATATATACTTTGCCAGTTTCTCATAAAAGTAGAGTATAAACAGAGAGAAGAAATCCAATAACCTATGGCTGATTATTTAAACTATAAGTATGCTTGCTTTATAGGTAAACTGGAGTTTCCTGTCCTCAAGCTTTTTCCTTAGATTGGTTCTGTGTGTACCTAGGAAGAGGGATTGCATGGAGGGACATTCCCCTTCAAGTATTCTAATGAAAAACAAAATCCAAATCTCCAAACAGATAAGATATCATAATTCTCATTAGCCGCCAAGGCTATTGAAGGTCGTTCAGAACACTCAGCCTATTATCAGGGACTGTACTCTAAAGAGCCTCCTAAAATTTCTTGCAGAACTGTTTTAGATTTCTCTATTAGACAGCTTCTTCAGTACCAATGGTCTCCCATTGTCTCTGCATTTTCTGTTAACAAGAAGGAAGGCCAGTAATGGTTGTTGAGGGACAGAGTTGGTGGCCTTCCCAACAACTATCTAAGTCCTTCCTCCCTGCTAACAGATGCCCAGCACTGCTCAGGTATCAGACAGGAAGCCCAGGGTCTCTTTGCCAGTGATAGGTATAGAGGTGTACATGGGACCTAGTTTTAGACAATGAGACATAGGAGTAAGACTGCAGTAGTGAGTAGGAGGCTTCTGGGAAAGATTTCTTCCCTGATATGAGGGAGTGCTGTGAGCAAGAGCTCTCCCTGCTGATGAGATGCTGTCCCTTAAACAAGTGATGCTTGGAATTTCAGCAGCCATCTGGAAACTAACGGTAAAAGGTAAAATTCCCACTTAAAGCAACATTTGCCTAGGAGAGATCAAAACTGATGTGTTTTTGTCACAACTTTTTCTAAACAGCAGAACCTGATAAAGGACAGTGAACTTTGAAGGACCCCAGGAATCAGATCCCTACTGGACAAAACTGAAGACCCTTTGCTGACCAATGAACATGGCCACTGATATTGACAAATCCTGGACAGCTAATGGATTTACTCTGCTCTGTCCAGAGTACTAGTTTCTATCCTTAGTTAGCCTAACCACCATGAACCGCTCCTTCTCATTTAGCTCTTAAAAACCCCTGACTTCTCTCCTTCAAGAAACGTCTCGGTGAATTTCTTCAAGGATCTATGACCCTTTGACTATTAATTTAATAAACTGGCATTTAAAAACAAACAAACAAACAAAACCTACGGTCTGGTTTTATTCGCTACATGAGCATAGGGAAGCACAGGATTCTCCAGCTCTGTCACCTCGTGATGGTGCTGAATCGACCCTAAAACCTCCCACCACTATAGACCTCTTGCTAAGTGAAACTCAAGTATCCTGTATCATGGCAGATATCCACAAATTACAGCCCATGAGCCAATAAATAAAGCTTTATTGGAACACAGCCATGCTCCAGTGTTCATGTACTGTCTTTGGCTACTTTCGTGCTGTACCTGCAGAGGTGAGTGGTTACGACAGAGACAGCATGACCTGCAAAGCCTAAACTATTTACTAGCTGGCCCTTAACAGAAAAAGTTTGCTAACCTCAGTTTTAAGTACGACCAGGTGAATTTTCTGTCACATCATATTGAAAGCATGGTGGAAATGATACAGGTATATTTTGGCTATTTCTTCCATTTCCCGGGTCCTCCCAGTAAACTCCCAGTAAGATTATTCCTGCATGCACTGCCTGGTGGGCCATGGACAGGATCCAATACCTACTTAATCTACAATCTGTACAACTGACCTTACCACTGTCCAGTGGCCCCAGCTCTTTTTCAAGTCTGTGGCTGAGCCACGCTCTGCCCCAATATGAATAGCACACATGTAGTCTGGAACATTCTTAGAACAGTTTCCTTCCCCTTGGCTACCTTCTATTCATCTTTTCTGGCTTAGCTCAAAGGTCATTCCCTCAAGAAAAGATTCCCTGACCCACCAAATAGGTCATGTCCTATGTTATGGTCTCATGGGATGCTAAGTTTCTCTATCAGAGCACTTATCAAAAATTGTAATAAGGCCTATGTTGTGCAATTAGTTTTTATTCTCTCCCTTCCTTTTTAGAATAAAAGCTCTGTAAGTGCAGGGGCTATCTGTCTTGTTTTTTTTTTATCCTCAGTGCCTAGAACTTTACCTTGTGTGTAAAACACACAAAATAGATATTAACAGAGGAATGAGGAATAAGTGCACGAAACAAATAGTACCAACCGTATTTTGAAACATGTGAAGTCCTATGTCCTTTACTAGACCATGTCTATCTTTCAGAAATATAGAAATGACTCCAATGTGTTAGGCTGATGTGTTATTATATGAGTCTGAGAGTGTCCTGATAAGTGTACCAAGATCTGGCACCATGGCCACCCAACCTGGCTAGCACGTTCCTCATTTTTCTAATATGACATGTCAGTTGCCTAATCCATCCACCAGGTGCTCTTGCACTTGTGTACGTCAACCTCTGCTTACCTACAGAGGGAGCTGTGCCCCTCACCAGCTACGTGCCCTTAACTGGCTACTTGACCTTCCTTTTCTTACCTGTAAAATGAGGACATGGTACATAGATTAGAGATTTCCCTTCCCACTGTGAAGAGGATGTGTAAACTTCTGCCTAAACTTAGACACCATCACAGAAATAAAGAGGAAGAGGGGAAACACCTTGAGAAGGAAAACGTGGTCCCGATAGTCTTAATAGCAGAATCCACAGGATATTTACCTGGGACAGTTTTAAACTCAGAGACTGCATTACCTTTCTTTCATCTTTTCTTTTTTAAGAAACTGTTTTCTGCTAATCTTATTTCCATTCTGTTTAAAGCCTGGGGAAGAACAGCTTAAGACCACTCCGTGGTTTTTCCTACCCTTTCAGTGGCCTGAGCAGTGGGAGCTGCAGACCAGTCCTCAGTGGCGGGCTGAGGGCTCCCGTCTTGTGCAGGAACTTCTGAGCAGGCACAGAGGCACCGGCGCCTTCAGACTCGTGTGCGACCGCGGGTAGAACACAGTGAACTTGGGAGCTGCAGCAGTCCATTCACCCAGATGCTCCTCCTTGGCCATGGCCTTCTCAGCATGGCCTGCTCTTCCTTTTCAGTCTCTCCAGCACCGCTGTAGAAGCAGAGATCAGGCGTGACCTCCCACGGGTGTGCACACGGGATGGTACCACGCATGTGCAGAATTTCCTGGGCCAGGATCCACCACCTCAGACCCACTGAGTGAACTCCCTTGTTGCTGCAAGGATGGCAGTGTCCACAGGGCGCAGAGGAGAGTCCGTGTTACAGGGAGCAGTGGTTGGTGGGTTAACGTACAACACCTCTGTGAGAGGCTGGTCGCCAGCCCTGGGATCAGTAACCCCCAGAAGACGCGGCCCCTGGAAGGCTGCCTGGATCTGGTTAGTGAAGTTTCCAGGGGTGAAGCGGGCAGCAATAGGAGTGTTTCCAGTGACAGCAGCAAACTTCAGCACAGCCCTCTGGCCAGTGTTCCTGGAGGATATGACACTGATCAGTCAGTTTTTAAATGGTAACAATGGCACAAGCCATCTGCAGAAGCTTCTCCCAGGTCCCCTTCAGATCTATAACGTAGATGCCATCACTTTTCCTTTAGGAGATGTATTATTCCATTTGGAAGTCAAGGTTGGTGCCACCTAAGTGGGTTTCTGCTGCTTGGAATTTGAGGACATCCTCCTCCTTCATCTGTGGGACATCAAGCGTTCTAAACTTTGTGAACGTTTCCCTTTAAGTTACAATGAGAACCCAAGACAATGCTGTATGGACTCCTCTCTGGGTAAGTGAGGAAAGGCTGCATTACCTTTCATTGGCAAGTCTGAAGTTTTCTTCATCCATCAACAAGCATGGGATCTTGAGAGCAAAATGGATCCAGAAGGAAAATGTCACTTTCAGTTATAACATCAAGTTTCATTGAGCCTAAACCAAAGTTTCAGTCTCACTCCCAATTTAAAATTTCTGCTTTTCCCAACATCCCCTGATTTGCAACCCTCAACATAGCCCTGAGTCATGGGCAGGAATCTTCAGTGGGGAGTGAGAAGTGTATGTCTGGGTGTATTCTCCTCACTTCTACTGGATCTCCAGATTTGGGGTAAAAGGGAGGGGAAGAGGAAGAAGAGAGAAAAACATCCTTTACTAGTGCTGCTGTTAATGTTTTATGTCTCCCTCGGCTACTCCTGCCTGTCTCTAGAGGCTTCCATACGCTGGTCTTTGGCCAGTTGCTTGTGGATTACTTGGAGGCACCCTGAGGACCTACACACTGTGCAGCCCCTGACATTCATGTGAGTGACACACAATCCAGCTGATATCTTGCCCTCCTTCACTCTCAGCTTTTGCAATCACCTTACTGCCATTTTCTGCTGGGACGACCTTCAAGGAGCTTTAAATCCAGTTACCTTCAAAATATCCTCTGGGCCCGTAGAAAACTCAGGCATCCCTTCCATGCTGAATAGTGGTGTCACTGCTCCTCTGTGGCTTTTTCTCCTTACCCTGCTGTTGCCAACTGCTCCTCTGGCTCCCACCTTCAGGGTGCTCAGACAAGCCATGCTGGGCTCACATATGCCCCCACCTACAGGGAAGGGATCATGTGTCAAAATCCCAAGAACTTTCTCACTCTCCTCTGCTTGAGAGGCAGCACCTTCATGGGCCTGAGACTGTCTATAACTCAGCCAGCATCCAGAGAGGAGTGAGAAGCCAGGTTCCCCTTCTTGCAGGCAGCCCCAATTTCTTGGACTGGTTCTCTTAGAGCTAGTCTCATCTGACCTGAGAAGTGAGTAACTCATGGGGAATGGAGGAGTGATGACACAACAGTTCATATGCAGCCAACAACTCATTAGTAAGAAGTTCCTACTTAAGCAAACTGAATTTGAGTTTCTTACCTTTTCTTATGTAGGTGGTGGGGTATTGCAAGGCTATCTGGTCTACCTTTTAATAACGTCTGCATATGTACCTAGCATCTCCATTTTAGAATGTGAGAGTTCTTTCAGCTTTGCAGCTGTAGCCCAAAGTCCATGACAAGAAGAGCCCCATTTAACATCCTGTTAAATAAATGTAAATATATATAATATAATAATTTACCAAATTTGGATCATATATTTTATAACTTCCTTTTTCTTACTTAAAGATGTATTGCAAAATTTCCCTTGTTACTAAACGTGCTCTGAAATGTTATTTTTAATACCTGTGAGAGGGAGACAAATAATCTCTCACAGCATCAGTAGTATTCAGGCTGGGTCTAAAAGGGTGAGTCATAGTTTTCTAGGGAGAGAAAAGGGAAACCTCATATGAAAAGATATAGAATCAAGAAAGAACATCAAATGTTTTGGGAACTGGGAGGAAGAGGAAGGGACTTGATCTACACAATCCTGTGAAATTAGAGGGTAAATACTTATTACTGCTATGATTACTATTACTATTATGATT
Source organism: Eschrichtius robustus (assembly GCF_028021215.1). NCBI lineage: Eukaryota > Metazoa > Chordata > Mammalia > Artiodactyla > Eschrichtiidae > Eschrichtius > Eschrichtius robustus. The sequence goes on from NC_090826.1 coordinate 52,862,598, forward strand.
CATTTTATTTTCAAAAGAGGAAACTGAGGCTTAGAGTAAGAGATCTGTCAGTGGTAAAGCCAGAATTCAAAGTTAAGACTTCTGGAACCTAAGAGGAAACTGAATGTAAGAAGGAAAGTTAGAAATCAAGGAGCCCAAAGTCATGACAAGGAGAAGGGGTACACTAGAAGTGAGAGGGTGAGAAGGGAAGGAAAACCCTCTCTCCGTTTCCAGTTCAATCCCCTTTGTTCTCAGAGAGGCCTGGGAAGTTGACCACCAACTTCCCTCATCTGATGAGTAAAGTGTAATAAATATATGCTTTTCCTTTTTGTACAAATGTGAAGTCATTTCCAAAATTAACCCTGTCCAACTGTTAAAATCCCCAAGTTCCCAAACTCTCTCAACAGGAAACAAGCAGTGGACATCCAGATGTTTCTCCTCCCAGTGTTTGTGTAGTGTTTGCATTTATCTTTTTCTTGTCAAATCATGACTTTATGAAATGCTTTATTATGGTGATTGGTCATATGCACAGAAGTCCTAGGAAGGGGAACTGAGGGCAGCCTGGGTACGGGGTGACACATAGCTCCTTAGCCAATGATCCATCTTGGAAAACCATTTCTGAGAGCCACACTTCCAGGAAATGCTGAGAGTTAAGGAATTCACCAAGTATGTGACTCAGTTGAGACTGCTCCTTTTCTTTATGATGAGAATTAGCACAAGGAACAACCCTGATGAACTGCCCTTTGGAAGTAAGAAGGAGAAGGATCTGCCTGAAAATAACGCAATCTACCAAAGGCTGTGAATACAAAAAGGACATATTCCTGCAGGAAGAGAGGTGAATGGAAGATGGGATGGTAAATAATAAACAGACTATCACCTTGGGTATCATTAGTTATCTCTCACCTTGTGCCAAGAAGTGGGCTATAAAACGTCAGAATTTTACATACACTGCCTCTGCTAATCCTCAGAACAATCCTAAGAAGGAAGTACTATTTTCCTGCCCTGTTTATAGATGAGGAAACTGAAACCCAAGACAGGTTAAGAAACTGAACATGTTATACAGCTAGTAAGTGGCTGAGCTGGGAATCCAACCTAGGTCTCAGTCCAAAGAGACTATGCATTTGACTCATCATTATATTGTGAGTGCAATGGACATAATTCTATCTATGAAAAAAAAAGGGGGGGTGGGGATACTTTTTGTTCTGATTCTCCAAGGAGGAGTTGGGATTTTGCCTCAGTTTCTAACAACACCAGAACTGTCTGTTTTTCTCTCTTTTAGTAACATTTTAATGAGGGTCTTTCTCTTCCTTCCTCTATGGCACCTATTTTGCTTAGGCATTGGGGTCACTTTTGATCACTTTTCTTGTCTTGTTTTTAAGCTGGCATTGTTTCATTCTTTCTTTGAATCCCAAAGAAAGATATGAAAGGCAAACAGCACATACCTGACAGGTCATGGCAATTAGCAATGGAAACAACAAACAAACAAAACAAAACAGCTACAGGGTTGGATCCTAGAAGCCTTTCTCCTGCCAGGTAACTGGTGACAAAAGTGATCAGACTTTCAACTCATATCACACTGGATTATTTGATCTTTTTTCCTCCTCTTTAATTATGATCTTAACCAAAACCCCATGTTCTTTGTCCCACTATTAAAGTGAGGGAAGGAAGAAAAAACAAAGATAAATGTAACCAACTTTATTTGGATCTGCTATGTCTCATTAGCAATTTTATGGTTTGGGTATAGAGTAATACTTAGTCCAGAGAAGGCATTTGCTCTTTCTGATTTATTTTTTAAACTAAATGTTTAATTGTTTTGTCCCCTTTGGCCTCACTAGAGAAAGGTCTATATCCTCCATGCACATACTGTAAGAATGGGCATCAACAGAAGTCAAACATCTGCTCACCAGACCTGCCCCTAAGTCTTCTTCTTAAGCACCAGGGGAAGAATCTCAAGTTAGTCTCCAGTTTGACTTTGCAAGAATGCTGCAGAATCCTCTGTAGTATTTTTGCCTCTCACCTTTCCTGGGAGTTTATAGGGGGCTTTGAAGTTCCTCTGAACAAACAGGGTCTCTGTGTTTCACTATTGCTGAGCCAACCCTGGGGCCTTGGTTCCATCAGCTCCTTATTAAGTGTTCAGTAATTCCAGTTTCCACCTTTTGGTCTTGCTTGCTTTGCAAACATCTGGAGAGAATTAGCTCCCAGGTCTCTGTAACATACCCATTTTGTGGTTCTAGGGAGAATTGTGTGCTAGGGGATGTTGTTGCCCTTAACGAGCTTTCTTTATGGTGTTTAACTGTAAAAGGTACCCTCATTAATATCAACAGACAAAGAGAAAGTGAGGCTGTTCCACCTCTATTTAGCTCTTGCCTTCTTGACTGTGCGTGAGCCCTTCTTGCTGAAAAAGGAAGAATAAATATCACGAAAATGGGAATGAAGTAAAAGATGAAAAGAGTACATCATAAGAATAATAATAACAACAATAATGTCCAGACACTTGAAATGAGTAGAAGTCTATCCCTGCCCGATTCATGTGCCTACATGTGCCTTTTAAGCTCTTGAAATGTGGCTGGTATATATGTATTAAGGTTTACTGTAAGTATAAACCACACTCTAGATTTGGAAGACTTAGCATAAAAAATGTAAAATATCTCAATAATTTTTACATAGATTATATTTTGAAATGATAATAATTTGGAGATATAAGGTTAAAATTAACTTTACCTGTTTCTTTTTAGTTATTTAATGTGGCTATTAGAAATTTTAAAATTATGTAAATGGCTCATCTGTGTGTTTTGCATCATGTTTCTATTAGACAGCAGTGCACTGAAGGACCAGACAAATGATTTAACAGGGTATGACTCTGGACTTGCAAGAGTCCCATGACTTGGAATCCATGTGACATCAAAGTGAACAAGAGAGATGTTGAAAGAAGTATTAAGAAAATGTCATCCTGGGCTTCCCTGGTGGTGCAGTGGTTGAGAATCTGCCTGCCAATGCAGGGGACACAGGTTCGAGCCCTGGTCTGGGAAGATCCCACATGCCGCGGAGCAGCTGGGCCCGTGAGCCACAACTACTGAGCCTGCGCGTCTGGAGTCTGTGCCCTACAACAAGAGAGGCTGCGATAGTGAGAGGCCCACGCACCGCGATGAAGAGTGGCCCCCGCTTGCCACAACTAGAGAAAGCCCTCGCACAGAAACGAAGACCCAACACAGCCATAAATTAATTAATTAATTAATTAATTTTTAAAAAAAGAAAATGTCATCCTGCATCTCAACAAACAGGAAAAGGTGGCTATTGGAAACTACTGACTGGTAAGCTTTTTCTCAGTACAAAATGCTAGAATCAATTATTAAATACAACATTTATAAGCAAATTAGAAAGCAAGTAGATGAGTACAAGAAACCAGCTGAGTTCACTAAAAACAAGGCATACCACATCAAATTCACTACCATTTTTGATGAAATGGTTGCACTGACAAATCTAGGGAATTATATAAACATGCCTGATTTCAGCAAACTATGAGACAAAACTTCTCATGTCATCCTTGCAGACAAATTTCAGACAGTTGTGTTGGATAATAGTAATTGGGTAAAACCACAACTGGTTGAATATTTGTATTTAGTCTTTAAAATTTACCTATAGCAAGGTCTATAGGGGAGGTCACAAAACTAAAAATTAATTGAATTAATATGATGGTTACCAAAATCAATACTCAAAAGAGAATGCATCAGTAATGGGAATATGACATACAACCACCATAAATGTAAAGTGCTTAGCTCATAAAATGAATTGTGTAGATACAGCACTAAGGTAGTCTGGCTTGCAAATAATTAATTAATGAAAGGAATTAATTTTTTTAGCTAAATGTGAATTATACTTGTGGAAAAATATCACAGGAAGTAGTAGTCTCACTTTATTGTACTTAATTGGCTAAATCCAGTATATTTTGTTCAGTTCTTGGATAACTACAATGGTCGGGGCTGGACAGTCTTAACAATGAGAAAATGAAGGCCCTACAGGCTGACAAAGAGGAGTCACGGTGGCTGTGACATGAGAGCTGTGCTCAATGCTATCACTTGGAGAGTGTGGACATTCTGCTTTGCTACAAAATACAGGCAGATCCCAGAACAATTAGTGGAAGTTACAGGAGAGGTAGGAACAGACCATAATGAAGAAGAGTTTTTGGAGCTCTCCATGGGGAGAGACTGGGTTCCTATGGCATTCATCAGGAATGTTAAAGAAGATACTTCTACGCTGGAGGGAGACTGAAATAAGTGAGATCTTTAAATTTCCAATTCTAAAATCAGAAATCCTATTAGTATAGGGAGTCTTTAAATACTCTACACATTTCTGCTTTGGTGAAATCAAGCTAAGTATCATCTGGAAGTTTCTTGAAAATGATGAGTCACCAGAAATTAGACTATCGGAAACCTTGTACGTTCTAGCTCTCTGTGTATGTTTGGGTGTGGGGGTGAAGCAAAGCCCTGCTTTATAGGATTTACCAATTTCTGTGGTGTAAATACTCCTACCACAGCAAATTTTAAGCTACCCACAGTTTAACAACTGGCTCACAAATTTCCTGAAAGTTTAACATGGCTTTCACAGTCAGCATGAGCTGGCTCTAGTTATCTGCTACTAACCCATCACCTGGTGGTCAGAATGTGGTGTCAGCAAGACAGATTCGATCAATCAAATGTTGAGTATTGGTTTTTCATGTTTGCTATGGGTCACACACTATGAAAATTGTTAATATATGACATGGTATTTTCCCTCAAAGAATTTAAGGCCAACTAGTAGGGGAGGAGAATGGGTTGGGGGAACAAAGATTAACACACACAGAACAAATAGAAAGTATTTTAGGACATAGTGCAGGAGCTGACCATATAGGTCTATGCTGGTAAACCAGTGAAGGCACAAGAGCTAATGTTTATTGAGCGTTGAAATGCTCCATGTGCAGTGTGAGCCACTTTTCATAACTCAAGATTCATAATCTTAACCCTGTAAGGTAGCCATTGTGCCATTATATGAGTGAGGAACCAGAGCTCAAAAATATCAAGACGCGAACCTGAGGCCACACCACTGGTAGGAACACAAGACCCGCTGAATCTACACATCCAGTTCATTCCACCCTTCTGTCGTTTGCATCTTCAGGGAAGGAGGAGGTAAGCCTGGGATGGTGTGGCTCCTGGCCCTGGCTGACCCAGAAAGCAAGGCAAGGCAGACGGCACGGAGGTCATGCTCCCAATCCCCACCCATACACGCTGAAAGGCTGCTCCCTGCTGCTCCATCAAACTGACTGGGGTGTCGGTTTTGAGTTTTTATTAAAAGTTCCAGCTGTGTGAGTCAGGGCAGTAAATAGCTCCCTGAGCCTCAGTTCCTCTTCTTCCATAAAATGAAAAGAAATACTATCTAATTTACACTTCGCTGAGATTAAATGTGTTAATTTTACAAAACACCTAGCACAATGGCCAGCACAGAGGGAGCATTCCATAAATATTAAAATCCTTTCCGTCTACACAGCTGCATGGTTCTCTCCCTAGCTGGACTGTCGTATGTGTCTTTATGTCTTCAGCAATTAGCACAGTGCCTGGCAGAGTCCGGGTAAGCCTTGTTCAGTTACAGCAGTGATTCATTCCTCTGGGCCCAGAAATACTTTTTACATTAAATAAAACAAATATATATATACACATGTAAAGATCCATTCCAATGCTGAGAAGTCAGTGTACGCTTTTCTCAGGGCTGGTCATTCCACACAAATGAGGACATCCTGATGGTCCGCTCTGCTCAGCCTGAAAGCGGCCTCTATCTCTTTATTAACTTCAACGAGGTGTCATCTTGCTGCCATGATCTTTCCATTCTAGGGAGTTGTTTGTCCCATTACAGTAACAAGTGATGGTGCTGAGGTTGCCACTAAGAGTCCAAGGAAGAGTGTCATAATGGAGGCTAGAGTTCAAGTATGACAGCTCAAGGCAAGTTCAGTCAAGGAAACCAGTGGTGAAGGTCACGGGGCTGTTGGTGAGGCCCTCGGATTTTTACTAAGGACCTCACGTCCATCACTGAAGCCTGAGAGGGCTGCCCAGTAATTGCACAGATGGGAGCCGGAAGCCTGAGGCTTGTCATGACTCCAGGGGATTTGAAGAGAACAGAAGAGTGGTTGGCAACAGACAAACTCCATAAGATCAAGCAAAGGCACCCAACCGTGCTAATTCACTCTTTCCATTAACTCATCTCCCCCTACCCAGAGCTGCTTACCAGGGTGTGCCTATAGGCAGGCGCTTCCTCACCTGCGCACGCAGGAACCAACTATGAAATCCACCTATGTATGTTCTGTGGAATCTGGCTCTAATTTTAGCAGACAGCACGAGCTGTCCTCTGGTTTTTATTAAAATCCATAAGTAAGAGAGTAATTCATACTCCAAAATGTTACAGACTTACTATTTACATAGCGAGACGGATTGAAAACTGTTTTGTTGTTTTCTGCTTTTCTCTATTTGGCAATTGTTCTTTAATGAGCGTGGAATACTTTTATATTTAAAAAAAATAAACATTTTTTAAAAGAGTAAGAGTTTCATGTCAGAAACAGAAGTATAGACACAAAAATTTCTATCGCTAAAGGCTTTGAGAACCATATTCCTAGAGCTCTGATGATCAGAAAGTCGACTTATTGGGGCATTTCCCTCCACTTTCTGTAAATCTGAGTAAACTTTGTTCTGGGACTGCCAATTGAAGATTGAGAAATACACATTATAATTAGAGGGATGAATAATCGGTCGAATTCCCTAGTACCTACTGCCATTTGAATTCTAGGTGAAGTGCTTGGAAAATGATGGCTTTTCAAAAGCTGGGCTTTCTCAGTATGGAATGACAGGATATGGGACAGGTCTTGGTCCAATGTTTGTCAAGCATCAGCTGTGTGCTGGGCACTGTTCTGGGCACTGAAGATATAGAGATCATTCATGTCTTCTGTCTAGCTAGGAAGGTAGATATGAAAGCAGGATCGCAGTACCAGGGGGTGACTTATGTACAGAGGCTGTGGTGAGTGCTCAGGGCAGGTTTCACAGAGCCCGGGACATTTCAAAAAGCTTCCTTTTAGGGTAGGAATTTGCTTAGCAGACTAGACATGGTTGGGTGGTAAAGGAGTGGGTAGAGATACAGGGAATCTGGCAGAGAGAAAAAATGAAAGTATGATCAGGACCTCGCGACAAACTCATTTGAAGTTCTCCAACACACAACAGTTCTTGCCCCAAATAAGAACTGAGGCTAGTGGGCCATTCTGAGCCCCGATTCCACCCAACACCTATTAGTCCTGCCATGTACTCAGTATAAGTATGGTGATGATTCAAGAAAACCACGTGATATCATCATCCAAAATCTCTTGATGATCAGAGAGTTGTCTTACTGTGGTGCTTCCTGTCTTTTTGGTGAACGTGTAGAGCAAAAGTGAAACTCTGAGGCTGCCCATTCAAGGATGAGAAATTGCATATTAGAATTAGCATAACAAATACCTATGTTTTGTATAACCTACCAGAGATCCCGGAATGGCTTTTCCTGGAAGAATTTACAACCTGGACACTGTCCTACCACCTAGACCGGCGGGAAAGGAAGGGAGTGTTGCCACCAAAGTTGCTTGCTCTGTCATCGGCAGCCTTCCAGCCCAAGAAATAAAAATAACTGCAAGGTAATTTTAATCTTTACTGAGTTCCGTTGAAACATATCAAAGAGAATCCCAAATGCACAGCAAAACATCTTAAAATTGCCTTTCCCATCTCTCTCTTGTCGTATATATCACACATTTATGGCTCCCTCCTCCCAATTCTTTCCTCCTTCTCCCGGTATCCCTCCAAACTCTCCTAAACCCAGCGACAAGAGCACCTGTCTTCTCTCCCCCAGCTCCCGTCCCGCCTTTCTGAATTTATTCCTCCTGAGGCTGGTAGCTCCCTCTCCCTTTTCTAAAGTAAATCAATTTCACCTTTCCGGCCCTATACTCCAATCAACACCACAGTATTTTTATATTTGTGGCAGAAGTTTAATAGGCAGAATGGGGGGATGCTTTGCAGAGGCTAGAATACCCAGGGGAATGATTTGTTTTTCTTGTCATCTGAACAGCAAGCATTTTTAGCCTCTGCTGGCAAAGTTTCTCTGTGGTGGCTCCCATATTTTAGGCCTCGCTCACCCTAAAAACGTAAGCCTTCCCATATCAGAGAAGCTTGATGTAAAATGATCTTCATGAACCTATTTTCTGGAACTTACTTGTCTTTCCTTTTTACTCATAGAAAATTTGAGTATCCTCTCCTTTACTCCTCAAAGATGGCTAACTATAAGAATATTATTCATGATACAACAAAAAAAGAAGCAGACTCACAGATATAGAGAACAAACTAGCGGTTACCAGTGGGGAGAGGGAAAGGGGGTACTATATAGGGGTAGGGGATTAAGAGGTACAAATTATTAGGTATAAAATAAGCTACAGGGCTTCCCTGGTGGCACAGTGGTTAAGAATATGCCTGCCAACGTAGGGGACATGGGTTCGAGCCCTGGTCCTGGAAGATCCCACATGCCGTGGAACAACTAAGCCCGTGCGCCACAACTACTGAGCCTGCATGCTGCAACTAGTGAAGGCCACGCACCGAGAGCCTGTGCTCCGCAACAAGAGAAGCCACCACAATGAGAAGCCCGCATACCACAACGAAGAGTAGCCCCCGCTCACCGCAACTAGAGAAAGCCCGCGCGCAGCAACGAAGACCCAACGCAGCCAAAAATAAATAAATAAATAAATATATTTTAAAAATAAAAATAAAAAATAAAATAAGCTACAAGGATATATTGTACAATACAAGGAGCATAGCCAATCTTTTATAATAACTATAAATGGAATATAACCTTTAAAAATTGTGAATTGCTATATTGTACACCTGTAACTTATATAATATTGTACATCAACTTCAATTAAAAAAAAGACACCATTCATGTAGCGCTTGTCATCCCCACAAACCCCAAGGGCAGGGGCCTCGTCCATTAGCGCTGTCCCTGGAAAATGCCATGCACCCATTTCTTACTGTAGTTAGTATTTGTTGAAGTGGATCGAACGTGAGCATAAGTTTCTCAAAGGGTCTTTTAGTCTGTTGTCACAGACGTGAAACCTGGAGCACACACGATGGTATCTCCCCATGTCTCAAGCCACCCTATGAATGGGTGACCTGGAAGCAGTCTTCCCCTCACGGGATTTCCTCCGATATCAACACCGCAAGCCGAGGGTCTTTAAGGACAGAAAAAAGCCATTTGTTTTTCCTTTCCTCTGAAAAGTGACCAGGTGCAAAGTTTTCCACCCAACTCCTGACTTCTCTGAGCCCACTCTGGCATTTGAAGAGTTAATCTGTTGCCACCCAGTGGCTCTCGGCCAACCTGCGGGACCCCCAGCTCACAGAGGAGGAGGGGGCGAGGGTGGTGGGGTGAGGTTGCCTTGGTGAAGGGGCAAGGTTCCACGGCGGCTTTGTCTTCCCACCCCCGAGTACTACTTACCGGGGTTGGCCTTTTAAAAACATATTCCCTTTCTCCTCTCCCTCCCTCCCTCCCCTGCAACTGGGGCCTGTTTCCGCTAGACCTGAGGCAAAGCAGTAGTGCAGGCTAGGATTTCTTGCAAGTTTTCCGCTGTGGGGTGCCGCAACAGCTGTGACCCTGGTTTGATTTTGATGTAGACATCAAGGGCACCGTCCCCAGCAGGGGGAACATTTTTACCTCAGGAGCCTATTCACATTGGTAGCCTTGGCAGGGAAAGTTCCAGAAGCTTTGATTACACAAATACCTCTGCTAAGTACAGGCCCAGTCTTGGCAACCTGGGGAGAGAGAATGTGCACGTGGGCTGATTAAACCAAATGACCGTTTCCTTTGCTGGGGCGGGGGCTGAGGGTCTTCAGCTTGGAAATGATTTTTTTCCCTGGCTGTGTTGCCTGGAAACTTGGAGGGTTTAATTAGGACTGGGGAGGTTTTGGGCTTCTGCAGCTGCCTCTGCTCTCCCCCAGGGTTACTGAGTGTGTGTGTGTGTGTGTGTGTGTGTGTGTGTGTGTGTGTGTGTGTGTCCGGCAGTGCAGGCCAAAGCCGTCTGGAGAAGTAAATTGTGTACCGCGGCAAATGTGACCCTTTTATTTCAATTGATTTTAGTTAATAACTTTGAACCTTGTAAACCACAGAGAGGCTGCGTGTGGTTTATATATCACATATTGGAGCTGGACAACTAGGTGGAAGTGGTAGCTGTTACCTTCTTACCTACATCCATCAAGGGCCAATCTTCGAAAAGTTTTCTCAATGTTCCCAAGTACGTCCAGGAAGAACGGCCCTGGGTCCATGTCTCCCTGGCTCTGTGAGTTCCAAGGGAGAAGTAAGGCAGAGCCCAGTCTACCCCAATGCAGTTATCTTACTTTGTTAGGAAAAATCAACAAATTAAAATACAATCTATTAATCCTTTATTGACCTCAATGTACTTTATTCATCTCAACATTACCATTTAGTTATTCTCCCGTTTGGAGATTTTGAAGAATTGAGGAGAAACATTTTCTTTTCCATTTTTCTTTGGTATGTGTGTATGTTTGTATTTATTTATTTTTCAACTACAAATATTATACATATGTATGTTCCAGTTATAAAAGAGTTAGAGACAGGAGTATAACCTCGCTTGCTCAAAGGCAGATTTTCCGGCTGGAGTCAAGGTTGATCTAGGCACATTTTGGCCCATCTCTTCTTCTTCCTTTCCTCCCTCTTTTCTTTCCTCCCTTCCTTTTCTCCTCCTTTCAGTGGAAGATTCAGAAACATAGTCCCTCCCTTTATTGAGTCCACAGACTTGAGCTATAGCATGTCATGTGTGTTAATTCCTAGGGCTCCCATAACAAAGTACCACAGATTGGGTGGCTTAGACAACAGAGCTGTGTTGTCTCACAGTTCTGGAGGCTAGAAGTACAATATCAAGGTGTCAGCAGGGTTGGCTCCTTCAGAGGGCTGTGAGGGAAACTCTGTTCCATGCCTCTTCTCTAGCTTCTGAGGACAACCTTTGGTGTTCCTTGGCTTGTAGATACATCACCCAGATCTCTACCTTCAACTTCACATGGCATTCTCCCTGTGTGTGCGTCTGTCTCTGTGTCCAAATTTCCCCATTTTATAGGGACACCAGTCATTTTAGATTAGGGCCTACCCTAATGACCTTACTTTAACTTGGTTACCTCTGTAAAGACCCTATCTCCAAATAAGGGCTCATTCTGAAGTAATTTACGTTAGGTCTTCTACATCATTAGGGGGACCCAGTTCAACCCATAACACAAGGTAAAGCAACAGCTATGTGTACTTGGTACTGCGGTCAAAACCAGAAGGGAGTACCAAAAAAAAAAAAAGTCAATAATGGGATATATTAGCATAACTACTTTTTTCTTTTCCTCTTTATTTTATTTTTAAAATTTAATTAATTAATTATTTTTATTTTTGGCTGTGTTGGGTCTTCGTTACTGCGTGCAGGCTTTCTCTAGTTGCAGTGAGCAGGGGTTACTCTTTGTTGAGGTGCGCAGGCTTCTCATTGCGGTGGCTTCTCTTGTTGCAGAGCACGGGCTCTAGGCACATGGGCTTCAGTAGTTGTGGCACGCGGGCTCTAGAGCGCAGGCTCAGTAGTTGTGGCGCACAGGCTTAGTTGCTCCACGCATGTAGGATCTTCCCGGACCAGGGCTTGAACCCGTGTCCCCTGCATTCGCAGGCAGATTCTTAACCACTGTGCCACCAGGGAAGCCCTCCTCTTTAAATTTAATGTTTATTTTCATTAACATTATACATATACATATATGAAGGAGTCAACTATTTTTATATGGCTTATTATGAAAAATAGGAGTTAACAAGCCATGCAGTGCTTCCCACCTCCATTGCACACTCTCCAAAGACAATCTCTTTCAACTTTTCTGATTCTGTTAATATTTAACTATAAGTTTCCAAATAACAGATTTATGTTGCTACATGATATTTCAATTATAGATGTGATCTATTGGCTTCCCGACATGCAAGATGGGGACTTAGCTCTCTATAGGTCACACACACACATACATGTAGTGTTCCATCTGCCCAATATAGTGATGTTGTAACTCAGTTAGATCAATATCCAATGTTTCCATCACCATGACTGTGTAAATGCTATAGGCATCTAATTTGTGTAGGATATCAAAAATAATTTTCCCTTCCTGCACATTTTTTCCACCTAGAGTGAATAATTGGCTTGTTTTTTCCCTTGCTTGGGTTTTAATGACCTTATCCCTAATCAAATCCAAATTCTGCCCCAGTTGTGTAAAAACACGTTAGTAATTATTGATTTCATTTTCTTGAGATCTCTCCCAGAGCTTCCCCAAATTGGCACTGGGGGGGTTATATGACTAGACTGTTTCCTAGGGAACCCTCCATGTGGGCCTTTTCTCCTGGACTGGTCAGATGTCCAGAGAAGACTCTTCAATCCCCTTCTTACAGAATATATGTCTGGTTGCTGTGCTCTGGAAGCTGAGTGGGGGAAGTAGGCTGGAGTCCAAATATTCAGTCAGTCCATCAATATTCCTTGAATCCCTCTGTTTTCAGCACAGTGATCTCCCATACCTCGACTATCCCTGAATTCCCAGTTCAGAAACCCCCTGTTTACTGTCTCTGGGAAATAAATCTCTGCTGTCATTTACTGCTGAGGAAGAGTCAAGTGACTGCATGGCATGGGGAGAGTGGGAGTGGAGGCAAGGGAAACCTACCTGCTTCTACACCCTTTCTGCCAACCCTCCTGCTCCAGCCCCACCCTTACTCTCACTTCCAGAGATCCCAGGAGCACCAGTTCCTGCCCTTGCTCTCTGTCCCCAAGTCCCTCAGGGGGTCTCCCCACAAGAGGCTTTGCAGGTGGCTTTGTCCACCTTGTCTGCTAGCTCAGTCACCAGTCCTTCACAGGTTTTGCTGTTTTTGCCTTTTCCATCCTCATTGCTCTTGTGTTAGTGGGTTTCAGGAAGAAAGGGAGCTAAGTATATGTGTCCAGTTTGCCAGCTTTAACTCTAAAGCCGTTCTTGTCCTTTCACCAGCATGTTCTGGAGACAGTTTCAAACCCCAAATGAGTGATCCAATTCCTGAGCTATCTAGAAGTTGTGGGTGAGTTTGGGGAGAAGAGAGGACCTTCATCATGCTCTGTGTGATCTACAAACATGCACACGTACACACACGAGTACACATTCAGCCCAACTCTTCACTCTACATCATCTAGAGCCAACCTGGGCTGAGTATTTGGAATCAGCTCCAGATTCTTATTTTGTTCTCCATGTAATTTTCTTACATTCCCCAATTCTCTCTTTCCCCCCATCTCCAATTTATTCTTGACACTACAGCAAAAGTGTTCCTTTTAAAAATGAAAATCCTATTATCATGTCATTCCCCTACTTTAATGTCTTTACATTACTTTTAATGTCTTCTCTTTACCCTTAGAATAAAGTTTTGTACTCTACTCTTGTCCTGTAAGTCCCCACCCAACAGCTTGGGGGGCTTATATTAATCTCATATTAGTCTCCCCTCCCCTGCTAAGCTGTGGCTTCCTTAGCTATTTCTCAGTTCTATTAGGCCTTTGCCCATGCTCTATACTCTTTCTGGAAAGCTCTTGACCTCAGCCCCCTAAAGACTCTATTGGGGAAACACCATTTACCCAGGGACACCTTCTCTGACTGTGTCTCAGCCCCTCCTTACATACACTCAGCTAAATCCTGCATTATACCCTCCCATGATACCCTATACTTTTGCTTTGATAGCACTTTAGTTACATGTCCAAGCTAGACTGGAAGCATCCTGAACACAGGATCTTTTTCTGTCTTGTTTACATCATCACCCTAGTCCCTAACACCAGATCTGGCCCATAGCAGGTATTCATTCCATCAGTACTTATTTAATCAATTGTACTTTTCACATTAAGAGTTTTCTAATCTTCACTCCCATCCTCACCCCAGCATACTCTCCCTTCTAAATGTACTTGTTTAATAGCAGAGAATATTAGTTAAATATTGAAAGTGTCATAATTCCCTTCCTGGAAAACTGGGCGTGGTGCCTCTCTGTCTCTCTCCCTTGTGGAAAACAGCTCTCGTCTTCAGGACACTGGAGCAGGTGACCAGGTGTCTCTCAGCTTATTCTGCTGGCTCTCAAAGCAGAAGGTCCCCAAGATTATAAAGAGAAAGGGAAAGACTTGATTTTTGTTTTTCATAGGCAATCAATCAGGGAAGTTGGTTGTAGTGATATAGTGAGCAAAGTCATGAGGGTTCTCATAAAATAAACTGAATGGAGGTCCCCGTTACAGAATTACAATTGCAGTATGATGTGTAAAGTTTGCCCAGAGTTTTTTTCTCATTGCTTTCCTTATATGAGAAAAAAAAATGCAGCTCACAGTATGCAATTTGGAAGTTTGAAACTGAAACAATTTGTTTCCTCATCTGTAAAATGAGAAAGTTGAACTAAGTGCCATCTAAGGCTACTCTGAAACTCTGTGACCTTATTCTGAGCCTTTATAAGAGCTGTTCACAAGAACTTCTAGGTTTCTGAAAATACATTGCTCTTGAGGAAATCAAAGATTTATTGGAAGGTTTTAAAAAATATATAAACACCTTTATGAACTTGGCAAAGAATCAGGTGAAGAAAAGTGTGGATTTTCAATCTGCCGACAACGGTGCCATTCTAAAGAGTTCAATAGTCAGCATTTTAGTACTCATACACAACTATGTAAAGACTAGAAGGGCTGAAGCCTTCAGCAGCAGCTTTTGAATTTTGTGTCATTGCTCAGAGGCAAAAATGAAATACCTGCCTAACTGCAAAAAATTAAGTAGCCAAGACCTTTTTAAAAAATAAATAAAGGCACCGTGTGATACTTGGTATTATTAGTAGTCAATATTTACTCCCTTCAACATTCCATCATGGGCCTTCACTTTCCTCCCCCATTGATGTTGGGTTGCTTTGGCCACTGAAATGTTTGTGGACATGAAAAACATTGTGCTTTCCTCAATTTAGCTTCAGTCTTGTGCACTGGTCACCTGCCGTGAGATACCCTGGGTAACTACTGTCTGGAGTCCAAAATAAAAAATATGGAGCAAATATAAGCTAAACTCACAGACCCTCCCAGCTGAGATCAGCCTAACTCAGCTGAATCACAGTTGATCTGCAGACCTCTGAGCATGAGAATAAATGCTTGCTGTTTTAAGCCACTGAGTTTTGAGGTGATTGTTAAACAACATTATTGTGAAAAAGCTGACTAATACAAGATGCAGTGTGGGTTCTCATGAGATATAACATGACGGTTAAGGTATGGTTTCTGAAATTTGGCACATCTTGTTTTGAATCTCACTTCTGTTATTTACTAGATGTGAAATGTCACGCAATTGACTTAACCTCTCTGAGACTCTATTTTCTCATCTGCAAAATGAAGATAATCACCAACATCATAGCACTGTTGTGTAGATCAAATGACCTAATACATATCAAGCAGCTAAGACAGTGCCTGGTACATAGTAAGGAGCCAGTAATTGTTTGCTATTATTAACAATAATAATTATTATAATTTCTATAAAATAAATCTTACTTTCCTGTTAACTTACATTATAAAACTATATATGAAGACTTATTTGGAATATTTGGTGAAGAAGGATGAAGAAGATAAGTATTCTACCTCATGGCTGATAAGTTCATATGATATTAAAAAGGTACATTGTCTACCAAGCAAGCGTATCTGTGTGTATAAAAGAGTTTTGAATTACTTTGCAACAATTTCTCAAATCTGAGCTCCTTTTACAAACAGAATTTACATTTCCATGTCCCCGAGTCTAGGATATGAAGTGTGGTGTCAAGTATTAACAATCTAGGTCTGACTTTACACTCTCAGCACCCAGAATTGTTCCTAAGAGTTCACATCTAATAAATCGTACACTGCTGTGGTTCCTTGCCTTCATGTATTCAACAAACATTTATTAAGTGCTAGGTATTGCACTAGGTACTAGAGGTAGAGAGATAAACAGACATGGTCCTGTACTCATGGCCCTCATACTTTAGCTACAGGTTGCAATTATGTTTCACTCTGGTGTCAACTCAGGGATTTAGAGGGGCTGCTCCGAGCACTAGTTAAAAACAATTCTAGGCAGCACTTGATCTTAGTGGGGAAAAGAGTCATGGCTTTGGAAGGAGAGAATGGTTTTGAATGTTTGCTAATCCAGGTTTCGCTGGGGACAGACACATATACAACAAAATATAATTTAATGCAGTAAATGCTATTTGTGAGATAAGAACAAAGTGGCATCGAACACAGAGCAAGGAGTAATTAATTTTGCCAAGAGAGAGTAGAGTAAGGAAAGGCTTAATTGAAGAGGTGAAACTGTGGCTGGGTCTTGGTGGATGACCAGGAATTTAGTAGGTGATGAAGTGGGAAAAGATGATTTCAGGCCAAGAGCACATCATGAGCAAAGGCACAGAGGTGTGTTAGTACATGGGGTGTTGAGGGAACAGTGAGTAGTCCTGTTTGGTTAGAACATGGGATGTGGGGATGATGTTGGTAGGAATGAGTTACAATAGGGGGCTGGGACCAGTCTGTACTGCTTTATTGTGTAAGCCATAGGAATCCCTGAAGGCCCTTAAGTTAGAGGATGATATGGCCAAATGTGTGTCTTTAAATGGTTACTCAAGAAGAACTAGATTGGAGATAAAAAGAGAAAGAGGCAAGCAGCAGAGAGGAGGCTATTGCAATTATGCAGACAAGGGACCTGGCCATTTAAACTAGGGTGGTGTGGAGTGGGGGCTGAGAGAGAGGAAATAGCATCATCAAATAGCACAAGGATGCTCTTCTCTCAAAAATGACCTAGTGGGCTTCCCTGGTGGCACAGTGGTTGAGAATCTGCCTGCCAATGCAGGGGACACGGGTTCGAGCCCTGGTCTGGGAAGATCCCACATGCCGTGGAGCAACTAGGCCCGTGAGCCACAATTACTGAGCCTGCGCTCTGGAGCCTGTGCTCCGCAACAAGAGAGGCCGCGATAGTGAGAGGCCCGCGCACCGCAATGAAGAGTGGCCCCCACTTGCCGCAACTAGAGAAAGCCCTCGCACAGAAACGAAGACCCAACACAGCCATAAATAAATAAATAAATAAATAAATAAATAAATAAAATTAAAAAAAAAAAAAGAGAGGCTAAGTTTAAAAAAAAAAAAAAAAAATGACCTAGTATTAGGGCTTCAATCAATATAAAGCAAATTTAATGGTCTAATTTTTTCATAGCTCTTGTTCTAATGTTACTGTTTGAATATGTCATTAAATCACACATATAAAGGGAGCCAGATTTTAAAATTTATCCTTGAGTCAATCTGGTAAAGTAGGTACTAGGATTTCCATTTTACAGAGGAGAAAACTGAGGCCCCGGGATTTAAAAAGCCCGCAATCGGTGATCTTAGACTACACATCTTCTAAATGTCAAAGCTAGCATTTGAACCCAGGGCAACTTGACTCCAGAGTCAATGCTCTTAATCACTACTCTATACCATGTGAACAATTAATTCTCCAGTGTTATGGGCCATTTCCACTAATTGTTAAATCTCTCATACACCTCCTCTTTTCAGTCTGATATATCTTGTCCCAGGAGACAAGCCAGTGAGTATCAGAGAAGTATTGAAGGCAGGAGGAAAGTACCTCTGAAATACTCCAAATAACTTGGACTTGAAGTCAAAGAAAAACTATTGATTTTTTTTTTCTTGAGTACTTGAGAGATTTGTCAAGTAATCTCAAATCTCTTACTCTGTGGGAATCAACGCGTTAATCAATCCACAGGCACTGTACCTAGCACTGTGCTGGGGGAATAAATCACCCTTGACTCAGTCCTCAATAGAAACACAGGGGAAAGAGCCCAGGACTATGAGAGAGGAGACATAGTTGGGAGCCCTGGCTCTGCCATGGCCTTGGACAAGTCACTTCACCTTTCCAGGCCTTCCTTTCACCTTTGGAAATAGCCCCAATGATGGCAAATGTCCTTACCATTCCTACATTTTTGCACCCATCTTACAGGATTAATTGAAGGAAAAATAAAAGAGCAATTAGTATTGGACAGAAAACTGTGGTAATAAAACACACTGAATTGCACGACTGGTTTAGCAATCACTTGGCGTCTTCTGAAACAGCCTCCTAAATATGCAGGAAAAGTATTTATCATTCCTACTCCTACGGAGCCTGACACTTCACCGAGAGAACAGGCTTTACAATGTCGCACTTTCTCAAAAATTGCTGCATTTGAAATCTTGCGGGGATGTTTAGAACTTGTTTTTAGAGGACCTGAGGCACTTTGAGTTACTCAATGCTTTATCCCTCCTTCCTTTTCATCTTGCCTGGAGAATCCCCAGTGGTGATTTTTAAACATGGTTATGTACTTCATCGAGGTCTTTGGAGTTTGGAGAGTGCAGCGTTTCCTCTGAGGCAAAATATTTTGAACAGTGGCTGCATGGGCTCACTGTTTCCTGGAGCTAAAGACTGCAAATCGATTTCTGCAGCCCGCTTCTTCCAGAAGGAGACGGTGGGGGTGAGTGGGAACACGAACTTGCTTTGTCCACCCAAACAGCGCCGTCAGATTTCTCAGTCATCCTCTTGGCTTTCGGAGGAATCGCAGGAGCAATTGTTGAGCCTCGCAACAGCGAGATTCCGCTGCCTTCCAGCTCTAACAATCAAGAGACAAGTCTCCGGAGAGCACAGGCTCCAAGCAGTTATTAGAGATGATGGCATTACCGGAGCGCTGGGGCCGCCTGCCCTGCCCTCCAAAATAAACGGTCCTCTTACGGCTTCACACTATGCTTTACTCCCTATATTAACACAGGAGCTGACAGATTGGGTGAGAAGCTGCAACTTGTATTTTGGAGGGCATTAGAGATGATTGTGCTAGTCTAATTCCAGAGCTGATCTTTTTAGCAGATTATGATGGGTGACTCTCCACGGTGGTCAGCGCCTCCTGTATATATTTTAGGTGGAATGCTTTCTTTTGACACATACTTTACAGAGACATAAGTGTATCCTATTTTAATTAATGGAAGAAATGATTCATTCACAAGTGGAAGGTTTAATTAAAGAAAGGGTCAGCGTGGGTCAGCCATGAATTGCAAAATATCTCCGATGTTTATTAT
Organism: Eschrichtius robustus; assembly: GCF_028021215.1. Classification (NCBI taxonomy): domain Eukaryota; kingdom Metazoa; phylum Chordata; class Mammalia; order Artiodactyla; family Eschrichtiidae; genus Eschrichtius; species Eschrichtius robustus. The sequence continues at coordinate 52,881,733 of NC_090826.1, forward strand.
ACTCTCCACCAACTCTGCATGCTGTCTGGAGTGGTACAGGGCAGTAAAGGCAGGCCCTGGAAAGAAAGAAAATGAAGTTTAATTAATTCACTCATTCAACAAATATTAATTGAGCGCCTACTGTGTTTTAGGTGCTGTGCTAGGCTCTGCAAATAAAATGGTGAACAGTCAGACATGATTTTTTGCACTTATGCCAGGGACAATGCAGTTGGGGGCACAAGAAAAGTGAGGAACAAACAAATAGAACACTATTATTAAAGATGGTAACATGTTTTCTGAAGGAAAAAATCATTCTGGGCTCTTCTCCTTGCAGTGTTCGGGTATTGTTTTTTAAGAATTTTAATACCCCACTTTACAGTGAGGTACATTTAACTTTGGAATATATCTCTGAAACCAATCTGACCCAAGTCTGCTAGATGAAGTATCTTATTCTTAGAAGCAGCAGTTATACATATTGAGTTGCAAAACATGTAGCTTGTCACAGTAGCTCCTTCCCATGAGGAGAGAAACTTTATGCTTTAGAATCAGACAAACCTGGATTCAAATCCCGGCTTCTCAGCTTAATCGCTTTCTGGTCTATGATATTACTTTGCTTTTCTGACCTCAGTTTCCTCATTTACAAGGAAGAATAACAATACATAAGGCATTGAGTCATGTGAAAAAATACATGAATAGTACCTAAGGCATAGCATTCTTATTAGTTAATGAGCATTAATATTTGTAATTTATCTTCTTACATTATTACTATTAGGAGTAATATTTTTCCCTCTCTTTTGGAACTTTCTTGATTCTATGTTTGTTCTGGTTGTTCATGTTATTTTCTTATCCCTTCATTTGATGACAGAGGTCATAATTTTTAAAGCACTGGACCCAGTCTGATATATGCTTAGTGATCAATAAATAACTGTCGAATGAATGGATAAAATTCTATCTCCTTTTGGAACTGGGTAGAGAATAAGCTGATAGTAAACAAAGTCTCTCAAAGGCTTCCCATAACACTTGGAATAAAGTCTATATTCCTCATCGTGGCAAACAGGAACCAACATGCCCTGACCTTTCCAGTCTCATCCAACACCATTTTCCCTCCTGTACTCAGCTTGAGCCATCAGCCTTGCCTGGAATGCCCTTTCTCTAGAACTGTGCATGGCTCACTCCTTCCAGATCTTCAGCTCTCTGTTCAAATATTTTCTCTTCCTGGAGACCTTCTCTGACCACCTTGCCTATTCATTTTCTGTCTCCTCACCCTGCTTTATTTTTTCTCAAAGCATTATCACTGTCAGAAATTACATGATATATTTCAGAGTTTACGAATTTGTTGTCTATCACCCCCACTTATCACATGTGAACTCCTGAGAGCAGGAACCTAGACTGCTGGTGTCCAGCCCTAAGTCACCATGCCCCTGAATGAATCAAACAAACGAAGTATCTCTTTTCATTTTTGTAGGGAAATATATATATAAAAACTATCCAAATAATTTCTATAGTACAGTAGTCTACAAAACATAAGAAATCTTTCCCCCCAAATTTTTGCTTGCAGCACTGAATTTAATTTTTCACCACAGAATGACAGGAAGAGGGAAAATCAACTATTCTAGTGGTATGGAAAATGAAGACACAGCCAATAGGAGGTCTCCCAAAGCCCCAGTTTTAATAGGATTCCTACACATTTTACTTTCTCACCGTGAGTCTGGCCCTCCTTGTAAGTTGCTTCCTTTGTGCTTAAAAAAGTAGTTACTCCTGTTCTCAAAGCCAGCAAACATAGATTTTCTTTAGTTTTCACATGATCTGGCTCAAAACAGCAGGAAACTTGAATGTTTCGTTTGGCGTCGTTCACTGACTGAGAACAGAACTGCAAACAAGAGAGGCGTCTCCTCTTGCCCAGGTGGTCCTAGCACTGGAGAGGACAGGCCAGAACCGCGTCCGCCACCATGCGCTCCGGGGTCTGGAGGGAAGGTGAGGACCCTGGAGGCGTCCCTCGGGGGGCAGGCCTGAGCCTGGGTGTGCGAGTGTGGTGTTGCACAGAGGCTTTGCTGGCCTCGCCTGGAGCATTTTGACCCGCAAGTCTCTCCAAAGAGCCAAACAATGCCGGCTGTTCCTGGCTTACTCAGATTCGTGTTTTAGGAGAGGTGCTTTGGGGTAACTGAGAAGGCTCCATTTCCACCATGAGCACATCAGCCCTGGTTTCCGCTGTGCAAAAACAAAACTCTCAAAAATGTTAGCGTATCAAATCGATGTGGCTTTTGTTTTATAAACAACTTTTTTTTTTTTTAGTCTGTGGAAACTGTAATAAAGACCAACACCATATCCAGTTATTTTCCAGAGAACCGGCTCCACTTGGGAGACTTTCTCTCAGCGTGAGGGGCTGCTCTTTTTTTCCAGCAGATATTCCTACAATTTGACTCCGTGTGGTCAAGGGCATAGCAGTGGATGCTCAGCACCTCAGCTTGGAACCGTGGGCTTCTTTCTGCATCTGAAAGGGAGGGCTTCAGAACCACTAATGGAGCAGTGGTGGGAGGCAGCCAGTCAAGGAAGTGATCTCACAGAGGAGCTCAGCTCTGCTGGAGAAGGGGAAGACTCCCTTGTGAAGGAGGCCATGAATTTGGGGCCCACACATCCCACAGGCCATGAGAACACTTCACGGAGGCTGTGGTATTCCGAGATGCCCGGACGACTCCCTGAAGCTCATTGCTTCCAAATGCCTTCCTTCTTTCAGTACGATTTCATTTAAGACAAGTAAGATGAAAGCTCACAACAGGACGTCACTGATTTTCCAACACAGAACAGGCAAGGGTGATAATATTAATGGGACAAATACGTTTTGGGAGAAAATTCTTATTATTTGCACACATTAAAATTCACAAAATAGAACTGGGCACCAGAAACCTTTCCCTTGTGACTGAGAAACCATGGGTTATCTGCAATAATCCACTGAGGATGGGTCCTATCCAAAACCCACTCCAGTGGAGAATCGACTACTGAGGGAATGTGTGTAGTACATTTTCATTCCCAGATTTCATGAAGAAATGGTTAAAACTCAGCCCTTTTCAAATCTGGCTCTGTCATCTACTAGTCATGCCTCAAATCCCACATCTATAAAATGGAGATAATAATATACTTATCTAAATGTTTTGTTATGAAAATTAAATGAGATAATCCGTGAAAGTCCTTGGCATAAGGTCTGACGCTTGGTCAAGTGCTCAATAAATGTTACTTGTAAAAATAACTATTATAACAATTATAATTTATGACATTATTATTAAAATTAACATTTGTTTGTAATGATTCCTATCCATTTCATTCTATTTTTTTCTTCCATTTTTCACTGTCTTTTGAATTCAGAGTGTCTGGTAACCTGCATATTAAGTGATGAAATACAAAGTAACTGTTCCTCAACATGAATTTCTCTGAAAAATACTGTAGGTTATGCTACAGATTCCTGTAAGCATTTTGCTAATTTGAAGAGCAAAATAACGCTAAAATCAGCATGCTTTTCTATCTAGACTATAAGCCCTTTTTTAGCACTTTCTTTACTATTCTCTCTTCAGCTCCTAGCACATGGGGCTGCTCAAAATATGTTTGTTGAGTAGATAAATGTTCTTTATTCATACGAGAGAAACAACAACAATAAAAGCAACAACTGCTTGAGTAGCCTCTACTTCTCTTCCATCTAACACTTTTCCAACAAAGAAATTTCCCTGGTTATGGAAGTTCTAAGATAGAGGTGATCATGGGCAAGGGAACCTCTGTTCTTGTATTTCACTCTTCCTGGTGGTCTGTGTTGAAAATAAGGTCACTCCGAAGTGACAGAGTGGCATGGACATATATACACTACCAAATGTAAAATAGATAGCTAGTGGGAAGCAGCCACATAGCACAGGGAGATCAGCTGGGTGCTTTGTGACCACCTAAAGGGGTGGGATAGGGAGGGTGGGAGGGAGACACAAGAGGGAAGGGATATGGGGATATATGTGTACGTATAGCTGATTCACTTTGTTATACAGCAGAAACTAACACAACAATGTAAAGCAATTATACTCCAATAAGGTCACTCTTAGGAAAAAAGCTATCTGATTGCCTAGTGCCCCTCCTTTGATATGTCATTTGAAATACTGACATTATTTTAATAGCGTCTTTCTTAAATTAGGGTTGGAATTCTTTTCTCAGCATAATCCTTTTCTTTTCATCCATTCTAGGAAAGAGCTGTCATTGTCTCATGTCCCCAGTAATTGGATAAGTGATTCTTCCTAACCTTGAAACAACTAAGTAGAAAGTATACCCAGTGACCTTAAAGTGGACAGCCCTTGCCTTTTCTAATTGGCATGTGTATTCTAGAACTCTTTGAACAGTACTTTGAGTTCCTAAACCTTCTTATAAAGGGGTGTGTGTGTGAGTTGGTGAAAGATGGGGAGTTGGTGATAGAGGGATCCACCTCCTTCATTTCTAGCTAAGTGACGGGGCTTCCACTTGGCCACATGGAGAGAGCAACATGTTGGCACATATAACCATGGCCTGAATGCTGACTTCCACTGGGAAATCTAGAAGCTGAGAAACAGAATGACTGGCCACTTTGATGGTGGAATCAGGAGAGGGCTGCTGAGCTGGGGAAAGTTCTGCACACCCTTAATTTGATGAGACAAGGGATGAGTATTTCCCATGGACCAGATGTGGGAAATGCTGAGGAGAGAGCTAAGCTCCAGACCTTTCAAGAACTGTCCAGTTGAACCTCCAGGGAGAAGGGACTCCAGCAAGTGTGAGTCCATGGAGAATGGCCCCTCTTGAGCCAGGGTCTGCAGATAGGAGAAACATCAAGCCAAAGGAAAATGTACATTGAAGTTGCAGTTGGAAGGCCCAAATGGGAACTTCCAGAAAAGGCCTGGAAAACATTCCACTGGAGAAAGGGATAGCTTTAAACATTTGTCAGGCCCAAGAGCATGAGGTCAGCCTATGATCGAACCAACTCAAATAAGGGTTTTCTTGACCTTTATCTCTTCTTCCCTCCCTTGCTCACAGACCATAAGAGTCAGAAATTGGATAGCAGGCTGGGGGGTAGGGAAAGGGAGAGCCAGGAGGAAGAAAAATGCAAGGCCTCACAGACCCTATCCCCCCTTGCTCACTATGACATATTTCATTTTTTGTTGGAACATGATCTGATTTACATTTTAGAAAAATTATTCTGGCTACCTTGTGGAGAAATGACAGAGAGACAATAGAGAAAACACAAAGACCAGATGCAGGGCTATTTCACTTGTCTGCAGGAGGCATAAGGATGACTTGGACCAGGGTAACCAAGTGGAAGTGTTGAGAAGTGATCGAATTCAGAATACATTTTGAAGCTGGTAAGGACTTGATGCCTGTGAGGAAAAGAGAAGAGTCTTCTTTGACTACAACGTTTTTGACCTGAGCAATTCTTTGAGTGAATGAATCCATTACTGAGTGAATGAATGAATTGGGAGTCATTAAAGAGTGTTCAAGTAATCAGGTCAGATTTATACTTCAGAAACCTCACTCTAGTGAGGTTTAGTGAAGGATGGATTGGGGACTGAAAGCCAGGTGACAAATTGGAAGGCTGTTGCAATAGTCCAGGGGAAAGACATTGAGGTTCTGAGCTCAATGTCTAGGTAGTAGGTATGGAAAGGAAGGGATAGATCAGAGAAATATTCAGGATATTAAATTATTAAAGTGTGGTGATAGGATAATTGTGAAGGAGGAGAAACATAATGGCTTCCAGATGCCTGGGTGAATAATAGTTCCACCCTAATGATGAAGAATATGGAAGAAAAAGGTGTAAAGGAAGAAAAGAGAGGATAGATGTTATGATGGTTAATTTTACTTGTCAACTTGATTGGGCTAAAGGATGTCCAGATAGCTGGTAAAACATTATTTCTGGGTGTTTCTGAGGGTGTTTCAGAAGAGACTAGCATTTGAATCCATAGACTGAGTAAAGAAAGATTGCCCTCACCAAAGAGGATGGGCATCATCCAATCTTTTGAAGGCCTGAATAGAACAAAAAGGTTGAGGAAGGGTGAATTTTCCCTCTGCTTGAGCTGGGACATCCATCTTCTCCTGCCCTCAGACATCTGTGCTCCAGGTTCTCAGGCTTTTGGACTCAGACTGGGACTTACACCTTTGGATGCCCTGGTTCTCAGGCCTTTGGGTTTGGCTGGAACTCCACCACTGGTTTTTCTGGGCCTCCAGCTCGCAGACAGCAGATCATGGGACTTCTTAACTTCCATAATAAAGTGAGCTGATCCCTCATAATAAATCTCTTTCTATATTTATGTGTATGTGTGTGTGTATGTATATATATACATATATATATATATGTATGTATGTATATATATATATAAGACAGTTACTCCGTCTCATGCTGGAATAACACTAACAGATCATACACACTCTAGAGCCCCCTGTGGAATTGGCTGAGGTTTTGTCAGGCCTGCCATCACAGTTGGACTTCTCTCTCTGCCCAATCCTGCTTCCTCACCTGCCTGCCACAGGTGTTGATCCCTAATAAACATCTTGCATGTCAATCTCCATCTCACTCTCTGCTTCCAGAGAATCCAACCTATGACAGTTGATACCAGAAGTGGTCCAAAAGAGTAGGTGATTGTTGGGGTTTGGGAGCTGAATCACTTACTGGCTGACTGGCAAGAAGGACTCCACCACTGGTGGTAGGTAGGAGACAGACAGACCCTGGCAGTGGGTGTTGACCCTGTTGTTCACAAGCTCCTGGATTGTGAATTGAAACGATGTATCAGAGGAGGGGATGGTATTAGCTGGTGTAATGCATTAGGCATTTGAGATGTATGGGGTAATTACTAATTATTAGGACAATGGGATTGGATACTTCTTGCTAAGTGCAATTGATACACTGGAAAAAGATAATGAAAAGCAATGAGAGATAAATAAGCAATTGAAAAACCAACTGTGAAAGCCAGAGGGGCTCCCTGGTAATATGATGAGGCTCTCATTTGCTACAGTAGGAGGACAGAGAAAGATGAGGCCTAGGCCCAGGACTTCATAGTCAAAGTGGCTGAATTCTAGAAAAGGTTAAATTACCAACCAAAGCATACCTGTTATGCAGGGTTAGGGCCCTGGTTGGAAAAAAATTAAAACCTCACACTTGGGATTATCTGACTGAATTCCCCTTCAAATTTTGAACTCCTAGACTCATCTGAACTCTCTCCATCTTGAGAAATGGCCCACTGTCCCTAGTAAGAATGAGAACTCCCCCACGCTTGAAGACAGTACAGAGAATTCTGCCCTGCAAGACAATAAGTGCCCCCTCAGGACCTTTGCCCACCTCCCCTCATTGCCAGTAGGCCTATAACTAGGATTGGGTCACAGCAATGCAGCTGGAGATGTACTAGGTCTCATAAAGAAAGGAAGCAACTCTTCTCCAAAGGTGCAACGAGACATAACGAATATGTACAGCAGAAGCTGTGGAGTAGGTGTGGAGCTAGATTCTTAGGGTGCATGATCAAGGGGACTGGAACATAATATTGGATAAGGTTGAGTTTACTGATTTGGAAGCACTCTGCTAAAATACAAGATATAATACCCTGACAAGGACTCCAAGAGATGATACAAACTCACTTTTAGGACAGCTCCTAAAACTATTGGAAAAAGCAATGGGCCCCATTAAGTGAAATCAAAATGTCAGAATTGCTATTCCAGATGGTTGAGAAAGTTGTTTAAAAGGTTCACAGAAGTAGGCATGCTGGAAAGGCTATACTAAGTAAGGCTAGAAGATTCACCAAATGGTTGGGCTCCATGAGAAGGCCAAGAAGATACACGATTTACCAAGACCAGAAAGAATGTGCTGGTGAGAATGTCAGAATGCCTCTAAAACACAAATGTTATCTTACTACCCACTGCTTAAAAACTCTTTAGTGACTTCCCATTCTTTTGGGCATTATGGAAATGTTCCAGAGCCTTGTGCAGTAGGCTAAGTCTCTCAGTGGGAGAGGCCAGTTCAGAAATAGACTCACATAGCAATGGGCATAATGGGATTCCCAAAGCATCAGAGGTTAGGTAGTGGTGCTTAGCTGCTTGAAGTCGAGTGGACACAATTATAATGAGACCATAGTTACAGCAGTGGCCAAGAGGGCTTGACCTGCAGAGATTTATTAGGATGCTTAATAGAATATGGCATCCCTCAAGGCAAAAGAGATGGACAGCCAAAAATTGTCTTAATCAGACTTTACCTCCAAAGAAATAAAGGATAGATGATCAGAGGGCTGAAGGCAGTTACCCTAATTTTAAAAAGGCACAGTATCTTGTCTAGTTTCTGGACTTGAATCTATTTTCAGACCCAGACTCACCAATTCAACAGGAGGCCAGGTCTCCAGGAGGAAGAACACGAACACTGTAACACCCCAGCAAATGGTAATGATTTCCCTAGTCCTTCTCCAAAAGGAATAATGGCCATGTAGGACCTAATTACACACTGAGAAAAAAGAAATACCCAAACATTTCAAGGACTATCGGACACAGTATGAATAATCAGAGATCTGAATCATCGTCATGGCGCCTCTCTTAGAGTAGGGGACTATAGGCGCCAAGTAATAGATGGAATCCGGGCTAAAGTCCAGTTTACTGTGTGTTCACTGGATCCATGACCTACCAGTGGTCATTTCCCCTGTCCCTGAATTTATAATTAGATTTGATATACTTGGTGCCACTCCCATATTGGTTCCTTGATCTATAGGATAAAAGCTACCGTAGTGGGTAAAGTCAAGTGGAGGTCTCTGAAAATGTCCTACCCACACCGCATCCAAAAGAGTAAATCAGAAACAATATCACGTTCCAGAGGGATAGCAAAAATTAGTTGAGTAATCTATTGTCATCATCTAAGAGCCATCTGGTCTCTGCAAGGACTAGACTGGGGAATTAAATGAAGTTATGGTAGGACCTCCATGAGGAGGCTACAAAGTCAAGTGAGAAGTAGTGGCAAGAGAGGAGGGAGGAAACCAGGAGCCATGAAAACCAAGGGATGAAAGCATCAATACCAGCAGAGAAATGTAGTAAGGTCTGAAGGTGTCCACTGAAATTGGTAAACAATATATCACTAATGACCTTAGAAATAGGAATTCTAGCCAAATCAGTCATTTAACAAACATTCATTGCATATGTTACCTACTGCTAATAGGTGGTTGAAATAGATATGATCCCTTAACCCATGAAAATGTATAGTCTAGTGCAGGGGTCCCAAAGCCCTGGGCCACAGACCGGTACCAGTCTGCGGCCTGTCACACAGCAGGAGGTGAGCGGCAGGCAGGTGAGCAAAGCTTCATCTACAGCTCCCCATTGCTCCCCATTGCTTGCATTACCGCCTGAACCATCCCCTCTCCCCCGCCCCCTTCATGGAAAAATTGTCTTCCACGTAACAGTCCCTGGTGCCAAAAAGTTTGGGGACCGCTGGTCTAGTGGATAGTGGTGAAAGCCAAATTTGTGTGCAATAAAAGGAAAGGAAATAAAGTCAGTAAGTGTGTATTACTTAAGGTTTGGAGATAATAGAAGTATAAAAATATATGGACACTTAGAGCTACAAGTCCACACCCAGCTCCATAAGCACATATTCATGAAGCCCAAAAAGAACCCCTTGGCTCATTCCTAGTTGGTTTCCGTGTGAGAGGGGCCAGCTTACCCACCCTCAGCAGATGTGCCTCAAACATCTTGATCCTGAGAAGTTGATTCTTGAGCCGAGATACAAAGGATTAAGTGTGAAGTGTTAAGGGGGCTGTGGGGCTGAAGGGGGAGTGTTTCCCTCTTCTAGGTACTTTGGTTGGGAGGGAAGAGAAAATTCTGTGGCATTTATGCCTGATGCCTCCAACTTTCTTGATGAAATAGAAGCTAGAACCATCTTAGTGGTTGGGTGTGGGCTTCACTGTATCTGGGCAGACAGGTCTGGGTTGGCTGTATTCAACCAAAGTAACCACAGGCTTCTCAGCCTAAACGGAAACCAAACTAGGTATTTCAAACAGAGGGGACTTAAGACAGAGAATTGGGTACAAAGGTGATGGAAAGTTGAGAGGGCAAAAAGGGCAAGCAGAGGTAACCCAAATATTTGTAACTACAGAAAGCAGCTATGAGTCAAAGGTTATGGGAACAAAAGAGGAGAGGGCCTAGAAGAGGTCGGAAGAGGCCCCCACGTACATGCTGGTGCTCAGAACTCGGGGAGGGTGTGGCTGGCTGGTGCTGGTACTTTTTAATTTTTATTTATTTATTTATTTGTGGCTGTGTTGGGTCTTCGTTTCTGTGCGAGGGCTTTCTCTACTTGCGGCAAGTGGGGGCCACTCTTCATCGCGGTGCGCAGGCCTCTCATTATCGCGGCCTCTCTTGTTGCGGAGCACAGGCTCCAGATGCGCAGGCTCAGCAATTGTGGCTCACGGGCCTAGTTGCTCCGCGGCATGTGGGATCCTCCCGGACCAGGGCTCGAACCCGTGTCCCCTGCATTGGCAGGCAGATTCTCAACCACTGCGCCACCAGGGAAGTGGTGCTGGTACTTTTAAGAGGGAACAACGCAACTGGATTGGGGAGTGCCAAATGAAGCTGGGAACTGAAGCCATAGCTATACTTTGCTGCTGTTTTTCCTGTAGTGACATCAACACTAGAAATAGAAAAAGTCCTTCTACTTCCTTCCATCTTCCAATCTCCCTCCAGTTCTCCCCACTGACAGTCCATCAGCTAATAGGAAGCCACCTGGCAAAAGTTTCTCAGAAGCATAGTTTGCAGACCCTGACCCAGCATCACAGAGCAGAACATAGAGGAGTGGTTTTGGAGCTGAACAACTCGAAGTAAACACCACGACCATACCAGAGAAAATGGGTGACTGGAGGGCCTGAACCTTTTGGCTTAAACAAAGAGACTGGTGCACTAGAAAGCCAGTACGTGTAGGTGCTTGTACAGCCAGCAGGTATGAGGTATGACCAGGCATTTCTCTTCCTCTTTGTTGGCTGGTACTGGCATTTGCCGAGATGCCACAGAGCCTGATTACAGTGAGAATATAGCATTGGCAAGGGTACTGAGCACATCTGGCAGGTGCCACTTGTGGTCCCAGAACCTACATCCTCTATGCAAAGGAGTTCAGGTAGACCACCACAGTCTCTTCCTCATGGTTAAGATTTTCCTAGGTAGAAAAGCATTAGAAGAGCTTTCTAGGGCAGCCAGACCATATGAACAAAATTTAGAGGAGAATAAATTATACAGCATGTTTGGAAGATAGTCAAAGCATCTCCTCCTTTTTAAATTTCCTTTACAAGATGGGAAGGAGACTTTTAAAATATTTTTTAATCTATAGTTTTCTTATGTAGCAGAGGTAGCTAATTAGAAAATACAATGTGAAAAATATCCCATTCTCAATATCAGTTGAAATTATAAATACTTAGGAGTAAATTTAAGAAATGTGCATAACTTGTCTATGGAGGAAAACTTTGAAAATTTAAAGGACCAAAAATAACACTGGAATATGTGGAGAGATACAGTCTATTGGAAGTTTAAATATTATTAAAATATAAATTATTCTCCAATTTATCTAGATGTTTAGTAAAGTTATCCCCCCAAAAAAGCACCTGACATATGCTTAAATATCCTGAAAATTAATCATTCTCATGCAATTTGATGATGTTCGTACTCATATAATTTGATGAGAACATGAGTTGATAAAATTATTCTAGAAACAACTTGGCTGTGTGAATCAAGGATTCTTTTAAATATCTATATATTTTGATCCAGAATTTTAGTCTAAAAATTTATCTAAAGAAATAATCAGACATGCTGATAAAATTTGCCTCCAAGTATGTTCATTATAAGGTATTCATAATTTACAAAAACTAAAAACACCCTACATATCTAGCTACAAGAGAATGTAAGTAAACTATATACTCAATAGATATTTATACAGAAAATTGAAAAGTATTATCCATGAGTATTCAAAGATTGGGGGAAAGTTTAGGATAAATGTTAAGTGAGAAGAACAGAATTCAACATTTTATATAATGAGATTCATGTGTGCACATATGTGTGTGTATATGCATACATATGCTTCTACATACATAGACAAAATTTGGAAAGAAATTTACCAAACAGTTATCAATGGTTAATCTTGGGTGATAAAATTATAAGAAATTTTTACTTTATTCTTTATATATTTTTGTTTTAATTTTACCATGAAAACATTTAATAAGAAAAATGCAATCATTTCAAAAAGAGGGAGAGACATTTGACTTCCTCCAACTTTTCTTTCAAAAATTCAATAAGTCCTTAAGTGCCAATATGTGCCAGCCACTTTGTCACAGTGCCATTTGGAGGTTAGACTACCTGGATCACAGTTGAGTATCTAGATCAGAGAGTGGTAGCAAATGGCACTAGAAAGATAGGTTGGACCAGGTTGTTCATGGCCTTGTAGGTCAGACAAGAGAGCTTGAACTCCATCTTGCAAGTTTTGAAGTGTCTGACACGATCCTTATGAAGAAAAACTATGGGAGAGACCTTCAAGATGGCGGAGGAGTAAGACATGGAGATCACCTTCCTCCCCACAAATACATCAGAAATATATCTACATGTGGAACAACTCCTACAGAACACCTACTGAACGCTGGCAGAAGACCTCAGACTTTCCAAAAGGCAAGAAACTCCCCAAATACCTGGGTAGGGCAAAAGAAAAAAGAAAAAACAGAGACAAAAGAATAGGGACAGGACCTGCACCACTGGGAGGGAGCTGTGAAGGAGGAAAAGTCTCCACACACTGGTGGAGATGAGGGGTGGGTGGAGGGGAACTTTGGAGCCAAGGAGGAGAGCACAGCAACAGGGGTGCAGAGGGCAAAGCAGAGAGATTCCCACACAGAGGATCGGTGCCGACCAGCACTCACCAGCCCGAGAGGCTTGTCTGCTCACCCATCAGGGTGGGTGGGGGCTGGGAGCTGAGGCTCCAGCTTCGGAGGTCAGATCCCAGGGAGAGGACCTGGGTTGGCTGAGTGAACACAGCCTGAAGGGGGCTAGTGCACCACAGCTAGCCAGCAGGGAGTCCAGGAGAAAGTCTGTAACTGCCTAATAGGCAAGAGACCATTGTTTCGGGGTGCGTGAGGAGAGGGGATTCAGAGCACCACCTAAACGAGCTCCAGAGACAGGCGCAAGCCACGGCTATCAGCACGGACACCACAGATGGGCATGAAATGCTAAGGCTGCTGCTGCAGCCACCAAGAAGCTTGTGTGCAAGCACAGGTCACTATCCACACCTCCTCTCCCAGGAGCCTGTGCAGCCTGCCACTGCCAGCGTCCCATGATCCAGGGACAACTTCCCCGGGAGAACACACGGCACGCCTCAGGCTGGTGCAACGTCATGCTGGCTTCTGCCACCGCAGGCTCGCCCCGCATTCCGCACCCCTCCCTCCCCCTGGCCTGAGTGAGCCAGAGCCCCCGAATTAGCTGTTCCTTTAACCCTGTCCTTTCTGGGCAAAGAACAGATGCCCTCAGGCGACCTACACGCAGAGGCAGGGCCAAATCCAAAGCTGAACCCCAGGAGCTGTGCAAACAAAGAACAGAAAGGGAAATCTCTCCCAGCAGCCTCAGGAGCCACGGATTAAATCTCTACAATCAACTTGATGTGCCCTGCATCTGTGGAATACCTGAATAAACAATGAATCATCCCAGAATGGAGGAGGTGGACTTTGGGAGCAACTGTAGACTTGGGGTTTGCTTTCTGCATCTAATTTGTTTCTGGTTTTATGTTTATCTTTGTTTAGTATTTAGACTTTATTATCATAAACAGTTTATTGATTTGGTTGCTCTCTTCCTATTTTTTTATATATAGATATATATATTTTTTTCCTTTTTCTCTTTTTGTGAGTGTATGCTTCTTTGTGAGATTTTGTCTGTATAGCTTAGCTTTTACCATTTGTTCTAGGGCTGTCTGTCCGTTTGTTTGTTTTGTTTTGTTTTAGTATAGTTTTTAGCACTTGTTATCATCGGTGGATTTGTTTTGTGGTTTAGTTGCTCTCTTCTTTCTATCTTTATTTTTTTCTTTACTTTTTATTACTTTATAATTTACTTTATTTTTAATATTTTTTTAATTTTAATAACCTTCTCTTTCTTTCTTTCTCTTTCTTCCTTCCTTCCTTCCTTCCTTCCTTCCTTCCTTCCTTCCTTCCTTCCTTCTTCTCTCTCTCTCTTTTCTTCTTTCTTTCTTTCTTTCTTTCTTTCTTTCTTTCTTTCTTTCTTCCTTTCTTCCTTCCTTCCTTCCTTCCTTCCTTCCTTCCTTCCTTCCTTCCTTCCTTTCTTTCCTTCTTTCTTTTCTTCTGAACCGTGTGGCTGACAGGGTCTTGGTGCTCCAGCCAGATGTCAGGCCTGAGCCCCTGAGGTGGGAGAGCCGAGTTCAGGACACTGGTCCACCAGAGACCTCTCAGCCCAAGTAATATCAAATGGTGAAAGCTCTCCCAGAGATCTCCATCTCAATGCTAAGACCCAGCTCCACTCAATGACCAGAAAGCTACAGTGCTGGACACCCTGTGCCAAACAACTAGCAAGACAGGAACAAAACAGCACCCATTTGCAGAGAGGCTGCCTAAAATCATAATAAGGTCACAGACACCCCAAAACACACTATCGGACGTGGTCCTGCCCACCAAAAAGACAAGATCCAGCCTCATGCACCAGAACACAGGCACCAGTCCCCTCCACCAGGAAGCCTACACAACCCACTGAACCAACCTTACCCACTGGGGGCAGACAACAAACACAATGGGAACTACAAACCTGCAGCCTGTGAAAAGGAGACCCCAAACACAGTGAGTTAAGCAAAATGAGAAGACAGAGAAATACACAGCAGATGAAGGAGCAAGGTAAAACTCCACCAGACCAATCAAATGAAGAAGAAATAGGCAGTCTACCTGAAAGAGAATTCAGAGTAATGATAGTAAAGATGATCCAAAATCTTGGAAATAGAATGGAGAAAATACAAGAAACTTTTAACAAGGACCTAGAAGAACTAAAGAGCAAACAAACAATGATGAACAACACAATAAATGAAATTTAAAATTCTCTAGAAGGAATCAACAGCAGAATAACTGAGGCAGAAGAACGGATAAGTGACCTGGAAGATAAAATAGTCGAAATAACTACTGCAGAGCAGAATAAAGAAAAAAGAATGAAAAGAATTGAGGATAGTCTCAGAGACATCTGGGAAAACATTAAACACACTGACATTCGAATTATAGGGCTCCCAGAAGAAGAAGAGAAAAAAAAAAGGGACTGAGAAAATATTTGAAGAGATTATAGTTGAAAACTTCCCTAACATGGGAAAGGAAATGTCAATCAACTCCAGGAAGCACAGAGAGTCCCATACAGGTAAATCCAAGGAGGAACATACCAAGACACATATTAATCAAACTATCAAAAATTAAATACAAAGAAAAAATATTGAGAGTAGCAAGAGAAAAGCAACAAATAACATACAAGGGAATCCCCGTAAGGTTAACAGCCAAACTTTCAGCAGAAACTCTGCAAGCCAGAAGGGAGTGGCAGGACATATTTAAAGTGATGAAAAGGAAAAACCTACAACCAAGATTACTCTACCCAGCAAGGATCTCATTCAGATTCGATGAAGAAATTAAAAACCTTACAGACAAGCAAAAGCTAAGAGAATTCAGCACCACTAAACCAGCTTTACAACAAATGCTAAAGGAACTTCTCTAGGCAGGAAACACAAGAGAAGGAAAAGACCTACAACGACAAACCCAAAATAATTAAGAAAATGGTAATAGGAACATACATATCGATAACTGCCTTAAATGTAAATGGATTAAATGCTCCAACCAAAAGATACAGATTGGCTGAATGGATACAAAAACAAGACCCATATATATGCTTTCTACAAGAGACCCACTTCAGACCTAGGGACACATACAGACTGAAAGTGAGGGGATGGAAAAAGATATTCCATGCAAATGGACATCAAAAGAAAGCTGGAGTATCAAGTCTCATATCAGACAAAATAGACTTTAAAATAAAGACTATTACAAGAGATAAGAAGGACACTACATAATGATCATGGGATCAATCCAAGAAGATATAACAATTTTACATTTTTATGCACCCAACATAGGAGCACCACAATACATAAGGCAAATGCTAACAGCCATAAAAGGAGAAATCGACAGTAACACAGTCATAGCAGGGGACTTTAACACCCCATTTTCACCAATGGACAGATCATCCAAAATGAAAATAAATAGGAAACACAAACTTTAAATGATATATTAAATAAGATGGACTTAATTGATATTTATAGGACATTCCATCCAAAAACAACAGAATACACTTTCTTCTCAAGTACTCATTGAACATTCTCCAGGATTGATCATATCTTGGGTCACAAATCAAGCCTTGGTAAATTTAAGAAAATTGAAAACGTATGAAGTATCTTTTCCGACCACAACGTTATGAGACTAGATATCAATTACAGGAAAAAATCTGCAAAAAATACAAACACATGGAGGCTAAACAATACACTCTAAATAACCAAGGGATCACTGAAGAAATCAAAGAGGAAATCAAAAAATACCTAGAAACAAATGACAATGAAAACACAACAACCCAAAACCTATGGGATGTGGCAAAAGCAGTTCTAAGAGGGAAGTTTATAGCAATACAATCCTACCTCAAGAAACAAGAAACATCTCAAATAAACAACATAACCTTACACCTGAAGCAATTTGAGAAAGAAGAACAAAAAATCCCAAAGTTAGCAGAAGAAATCATAAAGATCAGATCAGAAATAAATGAAAAAGAAATGAAGGAAACAATAGCACAGATCAATAAAACTAAAAGCTGGTTCTTTGAGAAGATAAACAAAATTGATAAACCACTAGCCAGAATCATCAACCAAAATAGGGAGAAGACTCAAATCAATAGAATTAGAAATGAAAAAGGAGAAGTATCGACTGACACTGCAGGAATACAAAGAATCACGAGAGATTACTACAAGCAACTATATGCCAATAAAATGGACAACCTGGAAGAAATGGACAAATTCTTAGAAAAGCACAACCTTCCGAGAATGAACTAGGAAGAAATAGAAAATATAAACAGACCAATCACAAGCACTGGAATTGAAACCGTGATTAAAAATCTTCCAGCAGGGACTTCCCTGGTGGTCCAGTGGTTAAGACTTCACCTTCCAATGCAGGGGGTGCTGGTTCAATCCCTGGTCGGGGAGCTAAGATCCCACATGCCTCGTGGCCAAAAATACCAAAGTGTAAAACAGAAGCAATACTGTAACAAATTCAATAAAGACTTAAAAAATCGTCGACATCAACAAAGTCTTTAAAAAAAATAAATCTTCCAGCAAACAAAAGCCCAGGACCAGATGGCTTCACAGGTGAATTCTATCAAACATTTAGAGAAGAGCTAACACCTATCCTTCTCAAACTCTTCCAAAATATAGCAGAGGAAGGAGGAACACTCCCAAACTCATTCTACAAGGCCACCATCACCCTGATACCAAAACAAAAATAAACAAATGGGACCTAATGAAACTTAAATGACTATACTACCCATAGCAATCTACACAAAGATGTCACAAAGGAAGAAAACTACAGGCCAATACCACTGATGAACATAGATGCAAAAATCCTCAGGAAAATACTAGTAAACAGAATCCAACAGCACATTAAAAGAATCATGCACCATGATCAAGTGGGGTTTATCCCAGGAAAGCAAGGATTCTTCAATATATGCAAATCAGTCAATGTGATACACCATATTAACAAACCAAAGGAGAAAAACCATATGATCATCTCAATAGATGCAGAAAAAGCTTTTGACAAAATTCAACACCCATTTATGATAAGAACCCTCCAGAAATAGGCATAGAGGGAATTTACCTCAACATAATAAAGGCCATATATGACAAACCCACAGCCAACATCGTTCTCAATGGTGAAAAACTGAAAGCATTTCCTCTAAGATCAGGAACAAGACAAGGTTGTCCACACTCACCACTATAATTCAACATAGTTTTGGAAGTTTTAGCCACAGCAATCAGAGAAGAAAAACAAATAAAAGGAATCCAAATTGGAAAAGAAGAAGCAAAGCTGTCACTGTTTGCAGATGACATGATACTATACATAGAGAATCCTAAAGATGCTACCAGAAAACTACTAGAGCTAATCACTGAATTTGGTAAAGTAGTAGGATACAAAATTAATGCACAGAAATCTCTTGCATTCCTATACACTAATGATGAAAAATCTGAAAGAGAAATTAAGGAAACACTCCCATTTACCATTGCAACAAAAAGAATAAAATACCTAGGAATAAACCTACCTAAGGAGACCAAAGACCTGTATGCAGAAAACTATAAGACACTGATGAAAAAAATTAAAGATGATACAAACAGATGGCGAGATATACCATGTTCTTGGACTGGAAGAATCAACATTGTGAAAATGACTATAATTCCCAAAGCAATCTACACATTCAATGCAATCCCTATCAAACTACAAATGGCATTTTTCACAGAACTACAGCAAAAATTGCACAATTTGTATGGAAACACAAAAGGCCCCAAATAGCCAAAGCAATCTTGAGAAAGAAAAACAGAGCTGGAGGAATCAGGCTTCCTGACTTCAGACTATACTACAAAGCTATAGTAATGAAGACAGTATGGTACTGGCACAAAAACAGAACTATAGATCAATGGATCAGGATAGAAAGCCCAGAGATAAACCCATGCACATATGGTCACCTTATCTTTGATAAAGGAGGCAAGAATATACAGTGGAGAAAAGACAGCCTCTTCAATAAGTGGTGCTGGGAAAACTGGAAAGCTACAAGTAAAAGAATGAAATTAGAACACTCCCTAACACCGTATACAAAAATAAACTCAAAATGGATTAAAGACCTAAATGTAAGGTCAGACACTATAAAACACTTAGAGGAAAACATAGGCAGGATACTCTGACATAAATCACAGCAAGATCCTTTTTGACTCACCTCCTATAGAAATGAAATAAAAACAAAAATAAACAAATGGGACCTAATGAAACTTAAAAGCCTTTGCACAGCAAAGGAAACCATAAACAAGATGAAAAGACAACCCTCAGAATTGGAGAAAATATTTGCAAATGAAGCAACTGACAAAGGATTAATCTACAAAATATACAAGCAGCTCATGTAGCTCAATACCAAAAAACAACCCAATCCCAAAATGGGCAGAAGACCTAAATAGTCATTTCCCCAAAGAAGATATACAGATCGCCAACAAACACATGAAAAGATGCTCAATATCACTAATCATTAGAGAAATGTAAATTAAAACTACAATGAGGTATCACCTCACACCAGTCAGAATGGCCATCATCAAAAATCTACAAACAATAAATGCTGGAGAGGGTGTGGAGAAAAGGGAACCCTCTTGCTCTGTTGGTGGGAATGTAAATTGATACAGCCACTATGGAGAACAGTATGGAGGTTCCTTAAAAAACTAAAAATAGAACTACCATACGACCCAGCAATCCCACTACTGGGCATATACCCTGAGAAAACCATAATTCAAAAAGAGTCATGTACCACAATGTTCACTGCAGCTCTATTTACAATAGCCAAGACATGGAAGCAACCTAAGTGTCCATCAACAGATGAATGGATAAAGAAGATGTGGCACATATATACAATGGAATATTACTCAGCCATAAAAGAAATGACATTGAGTTATTTGTAGTGAGGTGGATGGACCTAGAGTCTGTCTTACAGAGTGAAGTAAGTCAGAAAGAGAAAAACAAATACCGTACACTAACACATATATGTGGAATCTAAAAAAAATAAAATAAAATAAAAAATGGTTCTGAAGAACCTAGGGGCAGGACAGGAATAAAGACGCAGACCTAGAGAATGGACTTGAGGACACGGGGAGGGGGGAGGGTAAGCTGGGACGAAGTGAGAGAGTGGCATGGACATATATACACTGCCAAATGTAAAACAGCTAGCTAGTCGGAAGCAGCTGTATAGCACAGGGAGATCAGCTCAGTGCTTTGTGACCACCTAGAGGGGTGGGATAGAGGGGATAGAGGGGTGGGAGGGTGGGAGGCAGACGCAAGAGGGAGGAGATATGGGGATATATGTATATGCATAGCTGATTCACTTTGTTATAAAGCAGAAACTAACACACCATTGTAAAGCAATTATACTCCAATAAAGATGTTAAAAAAAAAAAAAAAAAAGAAAAGGTATGACTGTACAAATTGCCTCCTGGAAAACCAAAAAAAGATAATTCCATTCTTGTCCCTACCCTATTTGTGGAGGAAATGATTAAGCACCATTCCAGTTTTTATATCACTAGGCTGCTCTCCCTAAATTATGATGACTAAATCAATAAAGCATAAGGTCTGAAATTCTCTCCTCTCTGTATGAGGTCCGCAGATATAGGAGCAAGCTGCATTAAAGCTGTATCAGAAATAACAAAAGTCACAGGAACTTCTGATAATAGGAAGGTAAATACAGTAGCCCCACTATCCATGGGGCATATGTTCCAATACCCCCAGTGGATGCCTGAAACCACAGATAGTACTAAACCCTACATTTACTATGTTTTTCCTTTACATACATACCTTGGATAAATTTAATTTATAAATTAGGCACAGTAAGAGATTAACAACAATACCTAATAATAAAATAGAACAATTAAAACAATATATTGTAATAAAAGTTATGTGAATGTGGTCTCTCTCATTCTCAAAATATCTTATTGTACTGTACTCACTCTCCTTGTGATGATGTGAGATGACAAAAGGCCTGTGTGCTGAGGTGAAGTGAGGTGAGTGATGTAGGCACGGTGATGTAGAGTTAGGCTTTTACTGACCTTCTAACAATACGTCAGAAATAGAATCATCTGCTTCGGGTGATCCTGGATCATCGAGCTACGATGATGTCGATGCTTGGATGTCAGGAGCAGACGATGTTGGTGGTTGCCGAATCCCAGGAGGGACAGCATGGGAGGGCAAGAGATTTCAGAACAATGCAGAATTCTAAAGCTTATGGATTGTTTATTCCTGGAATTTTCCTTTTAATATTTTCGGACTGCGGTTGACAAAGGTAACTGAAACTGCAGAAAGTAAAACCGTGGAGAAGGGAAGACTAGTGTGTGGTTAAAAATAATTAGAGATGCACTTTTTACCAGGGTGAGGCATAAGGCTCATGAAAAGTCACCTGTCTCTACCTTTGCTGCAGACAAAAATGTTCTCTGCAATATCTCTCATGAGTCCTTTAGCTTCAGGTTTGCATCATAAAGATGATTGTCCAAACCAAAATTCATGACCTTACCAAAAACTTCTGATTGTTTATATTGGTGAATTACAGCACGTCCTAAACAAGTTTCCAAAGGTAGAAATCTTATAATCATCTCAGACTCCTCCCTTTCTCTCACTGACAATATCCAGTCAGTTGTCAAGTCCTATCAATAATATCTCCTAAATTGCATTACTTAATTAGGTCTTCACCATTCTTACTCAGGTTACTGCATTAGGTCTCTCCCTCAGTTCCTGTGCCTTTTAATCTATGCTCCACATGCTGCCATAAAAACACAAGCTTGGGACTTCCCTGGTGGCCCAGTGGTTAAGAATCCGCCTGCCAATGCAGGAGACATGGGTTCAATCCCTGGTCTGGGAAGAGCCCACATGCCGCGGAGCAACTAAGCCGGTGCACCACAACTACTGAGCCTGAGCTCTAGAGCCCGTGAGCCACAACTACTGAAGCCCGCGAGCCACAGCTACTGAAGCCTGCGTGCTTAGCCCATGCTCCGCAACAAGAGAAGCCACTGCAATGAGAAGCCTGTGCACCACAACAAAGAGTAGTCCCTGCTCGCCGCAACTACAGAAAGCCCACGTGCAGCAACGAAGACCCAAAGCAGCCAAAAGTAAATATAAAAAAAAGAAGATTTATAAAAACAAAAACACAAGCTTGATCAAATAACTCTCTTACTTTAAATACCTTAGATCCTTTGTAGTCATGTAGCTCCCTCATAGTCTAGCCCTGTATACTTTGTTAGACTTTTCTCCTGGAATTCCCTAGGAACTGCTGCCCTCCAGCCATTTCAAATTATTTCAAGTTCCTCAAACAGCCCTTATGCTCTGTCATCTCCCTGCTTTTGTTTGTGCTATTTCTACTGCCAAGAAATCTATTCTGCACTCCCCCATTCACCTGATAAACCCTGTTTATTTGTCCATCAAGATTCAAACAAGAGGTGTACTATACAGGAAACCGTCACTGACTCCTGCAAATCTGAGTTGTAGGTCCCCACTCTGTGTTCACATAGTACTCTGTGCTTATCTGTAGTGTATTAGCTTTTATCTCACCACTGCAGTTGTTTGTATGCCCATCTCCATCATCATCCTCAGAGTTTCTTGAGGAAGGGACTAAGTCTTTTATTGTGGACATCAATTCTGTCTTCCCAGGACCATTCTTTCCATTGGGGAAGTACCATGCCTTCATCCCATGTGGTTCTGCATAGACTATTCTTCACAGTGTCCTGCAGGCGAGGGCATGTTATCCAGGGCTGGCAATTCCTGGTACCGTATAGCCTCTTGACGACAATGACTGATATTAAGCATAGGCATGTGATTGAACAGAGTCTTTCCATGATATTAATATATAAATCCTGGAAAGAGAAGATTTCTCTTTTCCTTTTGGATTGAGTGCTATAATGATACAGGCCTTGGACTACCAACAGTCATCTTTCCCATCTCATGAAGAGAGCATGTCCGTGGAGTTGAGCTAACTCTAGAGAGGGATGCACAGTTAGAATATGGAACTAGAGCCCAAATAACATAATTCAGCCCCTGAATCTAATAAATGAGAAACAAGTGCATTTTGCATTTCCCAGTTATATAAGCTGATAAATTCCCATCTGTGCTTAAGGCAATTGAGTTATATTCTGATACTTGCAACCAAGAATCCTGATGAATACATCTTTAGAATTTATGTCCCCTCTGAATCACAGTAATTGGCACATAGGGCCCAATAAAAACTTGTTACATGGATGAACAAATAACAGCAAAAGGTTTAGGAGTTACCTCTGTGTAAAGTGAATTTCTTCTGCCCCCAAACTGCTTAGTGTCTGCTGTTCATCAACAGCACCCCCAGTTCCTGCATCTTGTTGTAGAGGCCACACCACCTGTATCGACATGCGGTTTCTCCTTAAACAGTATTTGCCTAGTTAGCAAGTGCCTAAAATGTCTATTAATCTGTAAACACTCGGAAAGACTCCAGCTTGTATTCTTATTTTCCTTGTTTAACATGTTAAATGAAACTCAAGTTAGGAAAGCTCTTATCAGAAAAGCCATGATGCCTGGTCCAATTCACTGAACAAAAACGATTGAGGAGCCCTCTATCTGACATTGGACTTTGTAAAAGGAGCCTTGACTTAAGTGTGCTTGAGCCTTGTGATTGTGGGTCACGGAGTCTGAGGAGTGATTTTCCCTCTTGTAGGAATCGATTGGGTATATCCTCCACTGTGTAGCTACTGAGGACTCTGCCTTAAATGAAAGGAAGTAGAGCTTCTAAACCATTAGTAGAATAATCCCGTCCTTTGGTTTTTAGAGAATAAAAGACAGTGTTTTTTTTAATGAGCAAATTTTATTTGATTTTGAAGCATTTTCTCCATATAAGGTAAATGTCCTATTCAAAGTTCTCTCCCCTTTTTTAAATATAGCAAATCTAATCCTCTTTCAACATACACGTGAAAGTCATAGCATTTTATATATTAAAAACAATTCAAGGTTCTTTGCATCAGAAACAATCCTGCTTGTATCCACTTAACTCATATAAATATTTAGCAAGGTCAGCAAGGGTGCTTCTGAAATTTTTCCTTTCAATTCTTTCTTAAGGTCAATAATCTAAAATCCCCCAAATAGTGATGTACTTTTACAGCAAAAGATAAGTACATAAAGAAAAATAAAAGCAAAAATTAGAACTGCCTTGTTCATGTGCTTTTGAATCGTTAGGAAAACGTGTAAGTATCTGATGGCTTCTGCTTGAAAAATAAGTGTAATGAAAGAGCCAAAACCAGGCATGACCCATCCCCCAGCAGAGAATCAAAGAATATAGTGGTGTGGGCTCTTACATGCAGTGTAAGACGGAGTTCCTGCGTTTACAAAGAAAAGCCAGGGATTGCGGGGATTAGGACTAGGGTGAAGAGGGTTAGATTGCTCTGCATAGATGTTGGGAAGAATTTGAGAAAGGCTTTTTGTTCCTGAGAGGAAGGGGGAACAGGAGAATGCAGGGGATAATGGGCAAGCAGGTGGAGGACTAGCAGAAAAACTTTTAAGAACAGGTCTAAGTTTTCTTTTAATCTATCTATCTCCCATTTGTCTTAGTGAACTTGAGTTTGCCACATATACAGAGGTCTTTGGTGAATAATGTGTATATATATATATGCATACATTTGTGTATAGTATTATATATACACACATATGTATATATATGTACGTATGTGGAAAAGAAAGTATATTTAAATTCTTTTGTGATCAATACCAAAGTGAAGGAGACAAATGACCAGCCACAAAGAGGCAGAATGGGAAATAAGAACTGAGTAGAAATATGTGACTGGATTCAAAGATGACTATAAGAAATTAAAGTCCCCGAGAATTTGCACAAATGCTGAGGAGGGCATTAGACCTTCCCATGAGGCATGGAATGTGGTTCAGGTTAATCTTAGGAAGATGTTAAGGGGTAAGGAAGCCCCAGATAACAAAGCATCTATATGATATGATTGCCCCCAAACCCTGAGATCTAAGCACTCAACTAACTAGGGATGGGTCATACTGATGATACAAAAGGAGGGTCTTTGTTGTTTATTCTATAAATAACACAAGTAATAGAATTGACAGAAATAACTCAAGATGATTGAAGATAAGGCCGGAAAGCAGAGAAGCATAAAAGTGTGGAATAGTAGCCTTTCAAATCATGGTAGAAAGAGGAAGGAAAGACTCCATGAGGGTGATTGTGAAGGGTAATAAATAACTATAGATAGGCTTGGGCAGAGAAAGTCCAGATTGAAAAAAATCTACATATTCTGTATAGGAATGAAAATGGATTAATACCATATATTATTTCACTCTGCATGTAGACGCATCCTTTGTAAATAGAGCTAGAAACTGTAATTATAGAAAACGTCTCACATGGTCTTTAATATTTAAGTAGTCTCCCCACTGGAAATCAACCATGTAGAAAAGAAACGCTTTCTCAATAGGTTAATATTAATTACTTAACAACCCTGACATCGATATTTATGGAATACTTAAGAAACAAGCATTCATGAAGTGGAAGCGTGTTCATCCGTCTACTGGGAGGCTTACAGCATTTTTCAAAGTGTCGAATTCACTTTGCGCTCTGCCTCTTTATGTTGTGAAAATTTGAAATTACTGTTGATTTGAAGGCTCTTCAAAAGGCTCTTTTTTTATTCCTAGCTGAGAAAAAAAAATCAAAACAGATTAATCTGGTATTCTTTAAGTATGTCATTTCTCAATCTTGCAAAAAGAAGATGATAACCATATGAGGAAAGGAAATCTAATGGAGTAGAAGAAACTAGAGAGGTAATAACATCCGTGTATGACAGTCAAAGACACAAAAGTAAAAATTATTTCAAGGCAGCAACCAGCCTTAAGAAGAAATGGAGGGGCTTCCCTGGTGCCACAGTGGTTGAGAATCTGCCTGCCAATGCAGGGGACACGGGTTCGAGCCCTGGTCTGGGAAGATCCCACATGCCGCGGAGCAACTAGGCCCGTGAGCCACAATTACTGAGCCTGCGCGTCTGGAGCCTGTGCTCTGCAACAAGAGAGGCCGCGATAGTGAGAGGCCCGCGCACCACGATGAAGAGTGGCCCCCACTTGCCACAACTAGAGAAAGCCCTCGCACAGAAACAAAGACCCAACACAGCCATAAATAAATAAATAAATTTTAAAAAGAAAGGGGGAAGGAGGTTGGGCGATAAATCCTGTAAT
Organism: Eschrichtius robustus; assembly: GCF_028021215.1. NCBI lineage: Eukaryota > Metazoa > Chordata > Mammalia > Artiodactyla > Eschrichtiidae > Eschrichtius > Eschrichtius robustus. The sequence goes on from NC_090826.1 coordinate 52,907,727, forward strand.
GTGGTCTATAAAGAAGAAATGGAGGAGGAAGGTGAGTATCTGATGTGATTTGAAGAATGTCAGAAAAGATGCTCACCAATAGAACAACCGTGTCAGAACCACAAAAGGGTGATATTTAAGACTCTATCTCCTGTGCCTGGCAATCATTCATTTGTTCATTCATTCTTTCAGCATTCATTTGAATCCCCACTCTGTCCTACCTTGGCCTGGGTGCTGGGATACAATAATAAATAAAGCCCAGTCCCCATGCTTAGGGGCTCAGAGTCCAGCTGGGGAGACACACGAGTAAGAAACAATTGTAGCTTTCTGTGCTAAGAGCACCACAGAGAGAAATAGGAATTCTAGGTAAGGAGTGATAACTTTGTATGCAAACGTATGTTGAATATTAAATAAATACACATCTCAAAATATTTTTCTCCCTTAGTACCTGAAAATTCTTTAATTAATTATGTTGTGAGAGCTTGTGTGTAAGGGTGCAAGGTACCCTAGACCCCAAAGCGGTTCCGGTTTTTGCTCTGCCCCTTACTAGCCCTGAGATCTCTGGCAAGTCCCGTGAGGCCTCGGAGCCTCAGTGGCCTCCTTCGTAAAGTCAGAGCATTTGTCCTGATGATCTATAAACTACTTGCTGAGCTTGACATCTAAGAAGCTTCATTTAAAATGCAAATGTTATCCTCAAAGAGTGATCCATGAAGCCAATGGGACTTTATCGTGCATTAGTTAATTAAATTTGCTAGCCAGTCACCTTGCAGAGCCCTGAGAGAAAGGGACACAGGTAGGATTCATCTCAGAAATGGGAGAAAGGGCCCTAGATTTGGGTGGGTAAGAGAATAGGAGATCTTGACAAATAGAGTCAGTGAAAGGCATTCGGGCTGAGGAGGATGTATCAGGGAGAAAGGAGAATCATAGACAATATTTTTTTTTTTTAATTTACTTATTTTTATTATTTATTTATTTTTGGCTGTGTTGGGTCCTCGTTTCTGTGCAAGGGCCCTCTCCAGCTGCGGCAAGCGGGGGTCACTCTTCATTGCGGTGCGCGGGCCTCTCACTATCGCGGCCCCTCCCGCTGCGGAGCACAGGCTCCAGACGCGCAGGCTCAGTAGTTGTGGCTCACGGGCGACAATATTTTTAACACGTTATAGGAAAGTGTTTTTCAATTTTGTTTTCAGGATAAAGCATTAGAACATGCATATGTTCTATGTGATCAGACTATAGTAGCTGCAGATTATCTTCATTGGAAGAACTTAGGGCAACTGCTGGTTGAAAAAGGTTGCTCAGGGACCTGTCTTCAGGGCACGCTGGCACTACATTTGCACAACCGCTCTTAACTGGATTGTGGGCTTATGTAGGATAATGGATGTGCAAGGGGATGGGGATGAGATTATATGGGACAGTTTAGGACCTAACCAAGTGACCTCTTGACACCAAGAGTAACCAAAGAAGAGGAAGAGGGAAACTGGAAATCCTCTTACTTCCCCTTGGAAAGCTCCCTCCAAATCACCACTCCCCTCAAATGTTCTGCTCAACTTTCACACCTCTGCTCCATCTGGGAAGACACGATCACATCATCTAGAGAGAAATGACTCACCCTAATTTCCTTACACACAAGAGCCCCCGTCCAGGTGTTTTATTTTTATTTTTATTTTTCGTCCAGGTGTTTTAGACCAGCAGTCCTAGCAAAAGACAAATGTGAAGGCAGGCTGCATTCTGCCCTAATCTCCTGCTTTTGGTCTTCTTACATGACCTAGTCCAAAATGTTTGTTCTTATCCCATCCACTCCTAATTTTTCTTTACATTTTTACAGTGGATATAACCTCATTGTTATATTATTGTATTTTTCTATAATATTGTATTATTTTCGCCAACCAAAACCAATTTACTTTTCACGGGCTTACAAAGGGCCACGCCCACCATGGCGAGAGTGAAGTGATGGAGACCCACTGACCAGCGGAATGGAGGACTGTGTGTAAGAGCCAGGCTTGAGCAGAGCAGTGTTGAGTCCTGACTGATCCATTGATCCAGTGTCTGGCAGCAACACACATTCACGAGTGAAAAAAAAGTGGTTGTGGAACAGTGCTCATATTTTACATGATACAGGTTGGATTTGATCTGTCCTAAGTAAATATCTTGAGAACAAGCAGTTAAAAATATTCAAGATGATCTGACCCCAAATAAGTTCTGCATTTCCAAAAACTGAAACTACATGCACATCTCATCATGTATTTTACACAAAATACTCATATGACTGAAGTAAGCATGTGTGTTCGCCTATGATCAAACTCCCTGATCTCTCACACCTGGAGGGTCCTTGCATGTGTTAGATCTTTGTGTGTTCAAGGTCCTGGCATGACTCTGTAGAGTAAAGCTGCTTCTCTGTTTGGGGCCAACCCCAACACTTATAACCTTGATCCCTCCCTTCCCACCTCCTCCAGACCTTATTAGATCAATTGCCCCTGGTGTCCCATTCTAAATCCTCAACAAATCTCTTCTCTACTCTTTCCTCCCCCTCCCTATTCCACTTCTTAAATCTCTTTCTTCTAAATAGAAACTCTTTCCTCTGAACTCTCCCACTAATTACCATCTCATCTCTCACCTCTTCATACACAAATTCTTTAAAAGAGTATACTATTTTTGCTGTTTATATTGCCTCTTTTCCATTAACTCTTCACCTCACTACAGTGTATCTCCCATTTTGCATGAAGCAACAGAAATGGACTAACATATGCCAAATTTTTTTTTTTTTTAGTTTTTTGACATACTGAATAGTATCCATTCTCATCCCCTCAGAGACCTTAGAAAGGGAAAAACTACATCTCCCAGACTCTCTTGCAGCTAGGGTTCTGTATGCAAATAAGGTTCTGCCAATTAATACATTCCCCAAACTTTGGAAGACAAATATGGAACAGAGGCACTCTTCTGTTGTTATTTTTGCTAACAAGCAAGCTCATGAAATGAAAACTTAAGTGTCAAGAAGCAGGAGGCAATGATGACCAGACTCAGTGTCTGGTTATCACCTTTATGGGTGGCAAGAAAGTTTCAACGGTGACAGAGGAAGTGGCTTCCTAGCCCCAAATACCTGATCTCTGAATAGCATCTGTGATGATGAGCACCGAACTTAATAGTGCCAGTGGTGGTTTCCCGATTCATGCTACTCTAGCGTTTCCAACCGTTTTTAAAGCACCCAATTTCCTGTATAAAATCCTCTTTTGTTTAAAATACCTAGGGTATTTTCTATCTCCTATACTGAGCCCTAGTATAGTTTGTGAAACTGGAAGTGGTTATGGATAACTGACTCTCAACAACAAGAATTTGGGAGTGGTTACCTTGGTTTGGTTGGATGTGAAGGTAGAGATGATTCATTCCCCACTGAGAAATGGGAACTGGCAGTCCATGAGAGTTGCAAGCAGAGTTACTTAAATTATCACATTTTTGGACTTACATTAAGTACCTATTGAAGGCAAGCCTTTTGGTGGATTAATATGGTAGAAATGGGGCAGACAAGGATGATGGTTCAAGCTGGACAATTCTGAAGTCCTGGAGAGCTTAAAGAAAGGCACTATAAGCTCAGGCCTTACATTTCTTTGAATTCTACAATCTAGGCAAAATTAGAGGATTAGAAAGTTATTGTAACTGCCATCGTACAATATGTAATCTCTTAAAGCCAGTAGGCTGACATGCCCAAATAAGATGCCAAGGCTGATCATGTCAGTTTTGAAATGAAATTGAATTCACAGCCTCACCGTGTCTTTTATGGTCAAGACAGACTTTGATTAAGAAAGAGTGGACCCCCCCAAAAAACCACACGCACAAAAAAACAAAAACAAAAAAAAAAGAGAGTGGACCCCTGAACACTGAGGTGAGAACATCTGAGTAAAATCAGATGAATATAAGTCCCTGGAGCCCCCCAATACCCACTAAGCCTCACTTGCCAGAAGAAGCAGTCCTTCCTCCCCACTTGATGAAGTTGGCTCTGCCTTGTGTGGAGACCCTGCACTGACCTTCCTTGAGCATCTACCTTCAGGAGGATGCCACTTAACCTCATGTTCCACCATGACAATTTCCACTGTCTCTTGACTTATTAAAAAAAAAAAAAAACCAAACAAACAAAAAAACCAATATCACATCCCTGGGTGAATTACATATAAATATCACCATCAAAGACGTGAAGGACTCACCTGCAGCTTGCTACAATCTGCATTTCCCAAACAGCAATTCCTCTGTTATTCTCTAATAAACTCAATTTCTGATAATTTTGGGGATAAAAGATTTAAATTGGGAACATGGTGGCAGATCTTCTTGAATCCCTACAGAAAACCTGATACAAGACCAAATATAATCAATATTTACAACAAAACTGGATGATAAACCCCAAAATACAAATGAATGGGGGTAAAACACCAGTAAAATACTAACAACAGCAATAATATCTGTATGTTATTGACGTCTGTGTTGGAGAAATCAGAGAAAAGCAACAGTGAAACTGACAGACTTAAAAGCCCTACAAGAGGAAACTTGCACAAGCCTCTTAGATAGCCTCATCCACCAGAGGGCAGACAGCAGAAGCAAGAACTACAACCCTGCAGCCTGTGGAACAAAAACCATATTCCAGAAGGATAGACAAGATGAAAAGGCAGAGGGCTATGTACCAGATGAAGGAACAAGATAAAACCCCAGAAAAACAACTAAATGAAGTGGAGATAGGCAACCTTAAAGAAAAAGAATTCAGAAAAATGATAGTGAAGATGATCCAGGACCTTGGAAAAAGAATGGAGGAAAAGATCGATAAGATGCAAGAAATGTTTAACAAAGACCTAGAAGAATTAAAGAACAAACAAACAGAGATGAACAATACAATAACTGAAATGAAAAATACACTAGAAGGAATCAATAGCAGAATAACTGAGGCAGAAGAACGGATAAGTGACTTGGAAAACAAAATGGTGGAATTCACTGCTGCGGAACAGAACAAAGAAAAAAGAATGAAAAGAAATGAAGACAGCCTAAGAGACCTCTGGGACAACATTAAACTCAACAACATTTGCATTATAGGGGTTCCAGAAGGAGAAAAGAGAGAAAGGACCTGAGAAAATATTTGAAGAGATTATAGTCAAAAACTTCCCTAACATGGGAAAGGAAATAGCTACCCAAGTCCAGGAAGCACAGACCATCCCATAAAGGATAAACCCAAGGAGAAACACACTGAGACACATAGTAATCAAATTGGCAAAAATTAAAAACAAAGAAAAATTATTGAAAGCAGCAAGGGAAAAATGACAAACAACATACAAGGGAACTCCCATAAGGTTAACAGCTGATTTCTCAGCAGAAACTCTACAAGCCAGAAGGGAATGGCATGATATACTTAAAGTGATGAAAAGGAAGAACCTACAACCAAGATTACCCTACCTGGCAAGGATCTCATTCAGATTCGATGGAGAAATCAAAATCTTTACAGACAAGCAAAAGCTAAGAGAGTTCAGCACGACCAAACCAGCTCTACAACAAATGCTTAAGGAACTTCTCTAAGTGGGAAACACAAGAGAAGAAAAGCACCTACATAAACAAACCAAAAACAATTAAGAAAATGGTCATAGGAACATACATATCAATAATTACCTTAAACGTGAATGGATTAAATGCTCCAACCAAAAGACACAGGCTTGCTGAATGTATACAAAAACAAGACCCATATATATGTTGTCTACAAGAGACCCACTTCAGACCTAGGGACACATACAGACTGAAAGTGAGGGGATGGAAAAAGATATTCCCTGCAAATGGAAATCAAAAGAAAGTTGGAGTAGCAATACTCATATCAGACAAAATAGACTTTAAAAGAAAGAATGTTACAAGAGACAAGGAAGGACACTACATAATGATCAAGGGATCAATCCAAGAAGAAGATATAACAATCATAAATATATATGCACCCAACATAGGAGCACCTCAATACATAAGGCAACTGCTAACAGCTATAAAAGAGGAAATTGACAGTGACACAATAAAAGTGGGGGACTCTAACACCTCACTTACACCAATTGACAGATCATCCAAACAGAAAATTAATAAGAAAACACAAGCTTTAAATCACACAATAGACCAGATAGATTTAATTGATATTTATAGGACATTCCATCCTAAAACAGCAGATTACACATTCTTCTCAAGTGCGCTTGGAACGTTCTCCAGGATAGATCACGTCTTGGGTCACAAATCAAGCCTCAGTAAGTTTAAGAAAATTGAAATCATATCAAGCATCTTTTCTGACCACAACATGATGAGATTAGAAATGAATTACAGGGAAAATCACGTAAAAAACACAAACACATGGAGGCGAAATAATACGTTACTAAATAACCAAGAGATCACTGAAGAAATCAAAGAGGAAATCAAAAAATACCTAGAGGCAAATGACAATGAAAATATGGTGATCCAAAACCTATGGGATGCAGCAAAAACAGTTCTCAGAGGGAAGTTTATAGTTATACAAGCCTACCTCAAGAAACAAGAAAAATCTCAAATAAACAATCTAACCTTACACCTAAAGGAACTAGAGAAAGAAGAAGAAACAAAACCTAAAGTTAGCAGAAGGAAAGAAATCATAAAGATCAGAGTAGAAATAAATGAAATAGAAACAAAGAAAACAATAGCAAAGATCAATAAAACTAACAGCTGGTTCTTTGAGAAGATAAACAAAATTGATAAATCATTAGCCAGATTCATTAAGAAAAAGAGGGAGAGGACTCAAATCAATAAAATTAGAAATGAAAAAGGAGAAGTTACAACAGACACTGCAGAAATACAAAGCATCCTAAGAGACTACTACAAGCAACTCTATGCCAATAAAATGGACAACCTGGAAGAAATGGACAAATTTTGAGAAAGGTATAACCTTCCAAGACTGAACCAGGAAGAAATAGAAACTATGAATAGAACAATCACAAGTAATGAAATTGAAACTGTGATTAAAAATCTTCCAACAAACAAAAGTCCAGGACCAGATGCCTTCACAGGTGAATTCTAGCAAACATTTAGAGAAGAGCTAACACCCATCCTTCTCAAACTCTTCCAAAAAATTGCAGAGCAAGGAACACTCCCAAACTCATTCTATGAGGCCACCATCACCCTGATACCAAAACCAGACAAGGATACTACAACAAAAGAAAATTACTGACCAATATCACTGATGAATATAGATGCAAAAATCCTCAAAAAAATACTAGCAAACAGAATCCAACAACATATTAAAAGGATGATACACGATGATCAAGTGGGATTTATCCCAGGGATGCAAGGATTCTTCAATATATGCATATCAATCAATGTGATAGACCATATTAACAAATTGAAGATGAAAAACCGTATGATCATCTCAATAGATGCAGAAAAAGCTTCTGACAAAATTCAACACCCATTTATACTCTGGAGAGTATAAAAACTCTCCAGAAAGTGGGCATAGAGGGAACCTACCTCAACATAATAAAAGCCATATACAACAAACCCACAGAAAACATCATTCTTAATGGTGAAAAACTGAAACCATTTCCTCTAAGATCAGGAACAAGACAAGGATGTCCACTGTTACCACTATTATTCAACATAGTTTTGGAAGTCCTAGCCACAGCAATCAGAGAAGAAAAAGAAGTAAAAGGAATATACACTGGAAAAGAAGAAGTAAAACTGTCACTGTTTGCAGATGACATGATGCTATAGAGAATCCTAAAGATGCCGCCAGAAAACTACTAGAGCTAATCAATGAATTTGGTAAAGTTGCAGGATACAAAATTAATGCACAGAAATCTCTTGTATTCCTATATAATAATGATGAAAAATCTGAAAGAGAAATTAAGGATACACTCCCATTTACCTTTGCAACAAAAAGAATAAAATACCTAGGAATAAACCTACATAGGGAGACAAAAGACCTATATGCAGAAAATTATAAGACACTGATGAAAGAAATTAAAGATGACACCAACACATGGAGAGATATACCATGTTCTTGGATTGGAAGAATCAACATTGTGAAAATGACTATACTACCCAAAACAATCTACAGATTCAATGCAATCCCTATCAAATGACCAATGGCATTTTTTACAGAACTAGAACAAAAAATCTTAAAGTTTGTATGGAGACACAAAAGACCCCGAATAGCCAAAGCAGTCTTGAGGGAAAAAAGTGGAGCTGGAGGGCTTCGCTGGTGGTGCAGTGGTTGAGGGTCTGCCTGCCAATGCAGGGGACACAGGTTCGAGCCCTGGTCTGGGAGGATCCCACATGCCACGGAGCAACTGGGCCCGTGAGCCACAACTACTGAGCCTGGGCGTCTGGAGCCTGTTCTCCGCAACAACAGAGGCCACGATAGTGGGAAGTCCATGCACCACGATGAGGACTGGCCCCCGCTCGCCGCAACTGGAGAAGGCCCTTGCGCAGAAATGAAGACCCAACACAGCAAAAATAAATAAATAAATAAATTTATAAAGTTCCTACCAAAATTCTAAAAAAAAAAAAAAAGTGGAGCTGGAGGAATCAGACTCCCTGACTTCAGACTATACTACAAAGCTACAGTAATCAAGACAATATGGTACTGGCACAAAAACAGAAATATAGATCAATGGAAGAAGATAGAAAGCCCAGAGATAAGCCCATGCACCTATGGTCAACTAGTCTATGACAAAGGAGGCAAGGATATACAATGGAGAAAAGACAGTCTCTTCAATAAGTGGTGCTGGGAAAACTGGACAGCTACATGTAAAAGAATGAAATTAAAACTCTCCCTAACACCATACACAAAAATAAACTCAAAATGGATTAGAGACCTAAATATAAGACCGGACACTATAAACTCTTAGTGGAAGACATAGGAAGAACAGTCTTTGACATAAATCACACAGCAAGATCTTTTTTGATCCACCTCCTAGAGTAATGGAAATAAAAACAAAAATAAACAAATGGGACCTAATGAAACTTCAAAGCTTTTGCATAGCAAAGGAAACCATAAACAAGACGAAAAGACAACCCTCAGAATGGGAGAAAGTATTTGCGAACGAATCAACGGACAAAGGATTAATCTCAAAAATATATAAACAGCTCATGCAGCTCAATATTAAAAAAACAAACAACCCAATCCAAAAATGGGCAGAAGACCTAAATAGACATTTCTCCAAAGAAGACATACAGACGGCCAAGAAGCACATGAAAAGCTGCTCAATGTCACTAATTATTAGAGAAATGCAAATCAAAACTACAATGAGGTATCACCTCACACCAGTAAGAATGGACATCATCAGAAAATGTACAAACAAGAAATGCTGGAGAGGGTGTGGAGAAAAGGGAACCCTCTTGCACTGTTGGTGGGAATGTAAATCGATACAGCCACTATGGAGAACAGTATGGAGGTTCCTTAAAAAACTAAAATTAGAACTACCATACGACCCAGCAATCCCACTGCTGGGCATATACCCAGAGAAAACCCTAATCCAAAAAGACACATGCACCCCATTGTTCACTGCAGCACTATTTACAATAGCCAGGTCATGGAAGCAACCTAAATGCCCATCGACAGATGAATGGATAAAGAAGATGTGGTACATATATACAATGGAACATTACTCAGCCATAAAAGGAATGAAACTGGGACATTTGTAGAGACGTGGAGGGATCTAGAGACTGTCATATAGAGTGAAGTAAGTCAGAAAGAGAGAAACAAATATCGTATATTAATGCATATATGTGGAACCTAGAAAAATGGTACAGATGACCAGTTTGCAGGGCAGAAATTGAGACACAGATGCAGAGAACAAATGTATGGACACACCAAGGGGGGAAAGTGGCAGGGGGTGGGGGTAAAAAAAATTAAAAAAAGATCTGGCATGCCACAACTAAGACCTGACACAGCCAATAAATAAATAAATAAATAAATAAATAAATAAATAAATAGAAAGAAAATAAGATGTTAGGTAACCCATGGCATGCAGTGGCATTCACAATTAATGAAATTACGTACCATCTGTGGTTGATTATGATGAAGTGTCTACACAAGCACTAAGACATATTCTAGTAAAATTATTGAAATTTAAGGAAAAAATCTTTCCACCATCTAGGCAAAAAGCATACATGACTTATAAGGGAAAAAATGATATTTTTATCAGATTTTTCAACAGCAACATTTTATGCCAGAAGAAACTGGAGAAACAGACTTAAGATGCTCAAAGGAAGAAAATGTGAGCCAAAGATTTTATATACAGTAAAACTGACCTACAGATATAAAAGGTGCAGACTGTTATCAACATGCAAGAACTTGAGGAATATTGTTCTCATGAGCCCTTCCTAAAAAATCTACTAGAGCTGCACTGACCAATATGGTAGCCACTAGCCACATGTGACTATTTAAATTTTAATTTGAATGAATTACATAAAGTAAAAGTAAAAATTCAACTCTTAATTTTAACTAGCTACATTTCAAGTGCTCAAGAACTGTATGTGACTAGTGGCTATAATATTGGATCGTGCAAATATACAACATTTCCATTGTCATGGAAAATTCTATGGGATGGTGCTGTCTTAGCCAATGAGCTTCAGGCAACCAGAATGACTTGGGAATCATTGACATAAAGACCAATGGTGGGTATTAAATAAATACTTAACTGAATAAATAAGACTAAATGAGGATTAAAAGGGAGAGATTATGGCATATAAAAGCTGCATAATTTGACAATTTACATATAGTAAAAATGGGTGAGATGGAAATAGTATATGCAAAATAAAATATTTTTAAGTTATATTCTCAGTATTAATAATCGCTGGTGGTAGTATTACTATTGCTATTCTGAGACTATTGTATATGTAATGTGGGACAAAGCAGATGAATAATTATGGGATATTCTAATTCTATCATGTCCTTGAAAACCAGGATTCCATTGTGGAAGAAGCAGATGCAGATGTAATACAGAAGAGGTTAAGTGGAAGATCCTGTAGCTTGAATTTAAACTGGAAATATTAGAATGAACTAGAACCCATGACTGACTTAGTAATAATGGGCATCCCTGTGGTCCTGATTGTGGTTTTGAAATACCATTTCAAAATGATACAAACAGATGGAGAATTATACCATGTTCTTGGATTGGAAGAATCAACATTGCAAAAATGACTATAATACCCAAAGCAATCTACACATTCAATGCAATTCCTATCAAACTACCACTGGCATTTTTCACAGAACTAGAACAAAACAATTCATAATTTGTATGGAAACACAAAAGGCCCTGAATAGCCAAAGCAATCTTGAGAAAGAAAAACGGAGCTGGAGGAATCAGGCTACCTGACTTCAGACTATACTACAAAGCTACAGTAATCAAGACAGTATGGTACTGGCAAAAAAACAGAAATATAGATCAATGGAACAGTATAGAAAGCGCAGAGATAAACCCACACACATATGGTCACCTTATATGGTGACCACCTTGATAAAGGAGGCAAGAATATACAATGGAGAAAAGACAGCCTCTTCAATAAGTGGTGTTGGGAAAACTGGACAGCTACATGTAAAAGAATGAAATTAGAACACTCCTTAACACTGTATACAAAAATAAACTCAAAATGGATTAGAGACCTAAATGTAAGGCCAGACACTATAAAACTCTTAGAGGAAAACATAGGCAGAACACTCTATGACATAAATCACAGCAAGATCCTTTTTGACCCACCTCCTAGAGAAATGGATATAAAAACAAAAATAAACAAATGGGACTAATGAAACTTAAAAGCTTTTGCACAGCAAAGGAAACCATAAACAAGATGAAAAGACAACCCTCAGAATGGGAGAAAATATTTACAAATGAAACAACTGACAAAGGATTAACTTCCAAAATTTACAAGCAGCTCATGCAGCTCAATATCAAAAAAACAAACAACCCAATCCTAAAATGGGCAGAAGACCTAAAGAGACATTTCTCCAAAGAAGATATACAGATTGCCAACAAACACATGAAAGGATACTCAACATGACTAATCATTAGAGAAATGCAAATCAAAACTACAGTGAGGTATCACCTCACACCAGTCAGAATGGCCATCATCACAAAATTTACAAATAATAAATGCTGGAGAGGGTGTGGAGAAAAAGGAACCCTCTTGCACTGTTGGTGGGACTGTAAATTGATACAACCACAATGGAGAACAGTATGGAGGTTCCTTTAAAAACTAAAAATAGAACTACCATATGACCCAGCAATCCCACTACTGGGCATATAACCTGAGAAAACCATAATTCAAAAAGAGTCATCTACCAAAATGTTCATTGCAGCTCTATTTACAATAGCCAGGACATGGAAGCAACCTAAGTGTCCATGGACAGATGAATGGATAAAGAAGATGTGGCAGAAAATATACAATGGAATATTACTCAGCCATAAAAAGAAATGAAATTGAGTTATTTGTAGTGAGGTGGATGGACCTAGAGTCTGTCTTACAGAGTGAAGTAAGTCAGAAAGAGAAAAACAAATACCATACGCTAACACATATATATGGAATCTAAAAAAATAATAATAAAATAAAAAATGGTTCTGAAGAACCTAGGGGCAGGACAGGAATAAAGACGCAGACCTAGAGAATGGACTTGAGGACACGGGGAAGGGGAAGGCTAAGCTGGGACAAAGTGAGAGAGTGGCATGGACATATATATACTACCAAATGTAAAATAGATAGCTAGTGGGAAGCAGCCGTATAGCACAGGGAGATCAGCTCGGTGCTTTGTGACCACCTAGAGGGGTGGGATAGGGAGGGTGGGAGGGAGACGCAAGAGGGAGGAGATATGGGGATATATGTATATGTATAGCTGATTCACTTTGTTATAAAGCAGAAACTAACACACCATTGTAAAGCAATTATACTCCAATAAAGATGTTAAAAAAAAAAAAAAGAAGAAACCAGGGGGAATTTTTTAGCAGTCCAGTGGTTAGGACTCCATGCTTTCACTGCCGAGGGTGCAGGCTCAATCCCTGGTGGGGGAACTAATATCCTGCAAGCTGTATGGCATGGCCAAATTTAAAACAGAAGAAAAAGAAGAAGAGGGAGACGTAGAAGGAGAAGGAAAAGACGAAGACGAAGAAGAAGAAGAAGAAGAAGGAGAAGAGACCAGGGATTTTGGGAGAAATGACTGGTTCCAGGTCTAGGGCAGGATATATACGAGATGTGCCTGGAACTTCATAATATACCAGATAGCAAGGAAGCTCTCAAAGACCACAGGGGTCATGTCAAAAAGACTCAGAAGCTGACTTGAAGAGGCTGCTATTGGCTGATGGGAAATTTTCAGTTTCAATAAAAATTGCAATAGATCGGAACTCCTCAAATATGTTTATTTTTTAAATAAATTTATTTATTTATTTATTTTTGGCTGCATTGGGTCTTCATTGCTGCGCCCGGGGCCTTCTTTTTAGTTGCAGTGAGCGGGGGCTACTCTTTGTTGTGGTGCTCGGGCTTCTCTATGCAGTGGCTTCTCTTGTTGAGGAGCACGGGCTCTAGGCGCACGGGCTTCGGTAGTTGTGGCACGCGGGCTTAGTTACTCCGTGGCATGTGGTATCTTCCTGGACCAGGGCTCGAACCCATGTCCCTTGCATTGGTAGGTGGATTCTGAACCACTGCGCCATCAGGGAAGCTCCTCAAATATGTTTAAATCCATGAGTTATTTATAATAGTAGTAAATGAAAAATCAACTCATTAGTCACCTTCTGAGGATGAAAAGGAACTCAACGTACTTCCTTGAGAACTGGATAAATGAAAGGAAAGAATCAAGTATGTATCTTGCTTATTCTACATGAATTGGCTAACCAGTTAATACACATGGGCAAGTGTCCCTTTATAAAATTATTCCAGCTAATATGAAAACAAAATGATAAAATATCACAATTTTGAAACCTCCAATAAGTAAGTAGGTATCGGCCTTGAGCCTCACCTGCAATTGAAATCATAAAAAAGTGAAAATAAGACATATATTATTGTGTCTTCTAATGAAAGAACAAAACATCACCTATATTATTGCCAAAGTGATTGAATCTGAGTCCAATCAGGCCTCTAGATCCAGCTGCTAATCTGCAGGAAATACAAAGGGGGAAGAAGCATGTTAAATTGCTCCACGAGTACACAATAAAAAAAAAAATCCAGACTTTGGGAAACTCTACAGTTCCAACGGGCTGGGATAAATTGCATAACTTTCAAATAGGCATGATAAAACTGTAATATTTAAGAATGCACACTTAGGTGACAAAAGCATAAGAATTCAAGGAAGTGATAACTACATAGAAGTCAGGATGGTCATTACTTTTGAAGGGAGGAAGAGGGTTGTGATTGGGATGAGGCAGTTGTAGATGCTTCTGGGATGACTGGCCAAGTTCTATTTCTTGAGTCATGTGTTGGTTACAAAGATGTTCACCTTAAAGTAATTCAATAAACTATTTCAAAAATAAGATTTGAAAGATGCTGGGTGGTGATTTTTAACATAGCCCCGTCTATTTCACCACTATAGCCATGGCAGAAGATGTATGGGTTTTGGAGAATGACAATGGATTCTCTTAAATTTAGTCATTTGGCAGCACTTCAAATGCAATTGCTTTTTCAAATATGATCTCTTTACTGGAGCAAATCAACACAGACTCTCTCATTTGGTATGCAGTTATCAGTTGGATAAATTTTTCGTTCTCTACACCAGTAAGCAGAGAATATCAAAAGAGTTTGATTCATCTGTCAGGAAAGCAGTTCACCAGTACTGTCTTACCTCAGGGCTATAGCAACTCTGACTCTCTGTCAAAATGTAGTTAACAGGACACTGATTGCCTCACCATCCCACTGGACATCACGGTAGTTCAGTACATGGATGATATCATATTCTTAAGACATAGTAAATAAGAAGCAGCTGTAATCCTAGACTCTTTGATAAAACACCTGTGCATGAAAGAGTGTGAGATAAACCTCATAAAAATCCAGGGCTCTGTCACCTCAGTATAGAGATGTGTAGAAGATCTCTTCTTTAGAGGAAACTCACACCACATTTGGATAAACCGCTGGACACATTTACCAAATAAGACCTAAGGACTGTCAACTTTGATTAGGTCCCAGAGCAAGCTTTGATCCTCCAGCTGGTCCAGGTTGAGAAGCAAGCAGCTTGGACATATGGTGTTCGAGAATCATGGTGCTCAGAGTGTGTATGGCTGACGAGGAAACTAGACAGATAGTGCCAATAGAAGAATCAGAATACAAGCCCCTAGGGCTTGGGACAAAGCCACCTACTCTTCCACAAGTACGTAGTCTCTTTTTGAGAAACATCTCCTGGCTGGTAGAGACTGAATGCTTGGCCATGAGACACCAAAGAACCATGTGACCTGAGCTGCCCATTATCAACTGTGTATTGTCTAATTCATCAAACCATAAAAGTGGGCATACATAGTAACAGTCCAAAATCAAGAGGAAGTGTTAAATATTAAATTTTACTAATGCAGGTGGTAAAGGCAGTGTAAGCTGCCGCATGGGCGGGTCAACAACACTCCCCGTGCACGTACTCCAGTGGTACTGCCACCTCTTCTTCAACTCATTCGAATAGCTTTGTGGGACGTTGCTTACGAAAAGTGACCTGAAGAAGCCAAAAACATCTGCAGGAATATGCACTAGTTAAAAGTGGACTGTGGAAACAGTGTGACCTACTTAAGGACAATAAGGAAAGAATTCTTGCCGTAGGCAGAAACTCAAGCAGCTCATATCATTGCCCCTTTGCCTGGAAGGAAAAAGAAGAGGTACAGATCTCTAGAAATTTGTGAGTAGTACTAAATTGTTTAGCTAGATGGTCAGAGACTTGGGAGGAACAAGATTGGAGGGTTGGTAAAACAAGGATGAATGGGAGAGCGTTGTAATGTCAGATCTCACAGAATGGCCCCAGAAGGTGAGACTATTTGTGTTCTATGGGGATGCTTATCAGAGGGCACCCCACTGCAGAGAAGGCTCTCAATAACAGTAGGGAAAGATGATCTGATCTGTGAATATCAGCCAGCATCTTTCCTAGTAATGCCAGAGTTTGCTCAATGTGTACAAGAATAAAGTAATTGCCCCAGTGACAGAGACGGTTGTTATTTATGGGTTCAATAACAGAGAAAGACTTCTCACTATGTTGGATCTGGATGGCACTGCTCACTCTTCCAACAGTAGAGTCCCAAGCTTAGCCCCCTATCTGATACCATACTCTGGAAAGATCAGATAATTACCTGGTGGCAGATTAATTGGACCACTGCATAATGGAGGGGGCAACAATTTGTCCTCGCTGGAACAGAAATTTGTTCTAGGTATTGTGTTACCTTTCCTGCCTTCAGGGAAGTATCATCACCATACTCTACCTCAAGAAGAATAATTAGTGATGTAGAAAGGAGAGATTAGAGATGGGAAGATCAAGTATCAATACCATTTTAAAAAATCAAAAGCTACTCAAAGTCAGGTTATATCTGCCATGTGCTATCACAATCTCTGTAATTCCCCTGCTGTAGCACTTTTCATGCTTCATTACAACAAAAACTCGTGAGAGCAGGGTGGTGTCTATGTTGCTCTCTGTCATATTTCCAGCACCGAGCACTGTGCCTGGGACATCACAGAGCTCGACAGATATGTGTTAAATGTTTGTTGAATGTCTTCTACACTTTAATATTTATCAAAATGCCTTAAAAGTATTTTGGCCAAAGTAGGTGCTAAACAGACATTTGTTAAGTGAAAAAAAAATTATGCTCAACTAGATCAGAAGCCAGCCAACTCCAGCCTGTGGGCCAAATCCAGCCTGCCACCTGGTATTGTATGGCCCATGAACTCAGAACGATTTTTACATTTTTAGAGCGTTGGAAAAAACTAGAAGAAGAAGAATATTTCATGACACATGAAAGGTATATAAAATTCAGATTTCAGTGTCCATAAATAAAGTTTTATTGGAATACAGCCATGCTCATTTTTGTACATGTTGTCTGTGGTGCTTTCACGCTACCACTTGAGTAGTTGTGACAGAGAACATATGTCCTGCAAAGCTGAAAGTATTTATTATCTGGCCCTTTACAGGAACAGTTTGCTGACCCCTGCACCAGACCTTGCAAAGTACAGAGCACACCAGTTTTTCAGACACTGGTTAATATGGTGCTTGGAACCTTCCTTGGCAGAGAACCACTGCTTCACTTCAATTTCTTCTAAAGAAAACAAACTGTGTTTCTTATACTTCATGGCTTCAGGGTGAGGCTTGTTCCAAGACTTGCCAGAGCCCTTAGACCCCTTCGTGCTATATTTGAAACACGAGATCTATAGTAGCCAGGAGAGATCAATACACAGAGAGACATGGAAGGAGAGCCATAGAGAACATCAGAGGAAGAGACTTTGGCACACTGGCTCTGTAAGGGAAGCTTTACTCCTGTCAGCATCGTTTCGGAACCGTGTAATGCGGCCTTTTCCAAAGCTTCATTCTATTTTTATTACAGTAAAATGTTTATTGTGATTGCTGAGAGAATTGCTGTCTTAAAACTGATGTTTCCTATGGTAGAGTTTGACCTGTATTTGCTGAAGCTATGTTTTAAAATAATACACTGAAGTTTATGAAGGAAACGTTGACTCTTCCCAAAGACAGAAACTAAAGAGTTTCTTTTCCTGAAATAATGATTTCATTAAATTAGAAAAGTGGACATACTTTTGTTATTTAACTTCTTCTTCACTCTCTATAAAATGCATCCCTCCATTTTATCTACTATTTATCTAGAATAACCACATGCTAGTAACTGACTTCCCTTTATTTTGCACTACACTCCAGCAATTCTTTATCATTTAAGTTTAATACAGGCAGGCAGAGCCTGATCCCGATTAGAATGACAAGGGCTATTTCCTTAATTACTGCACATAGATAATAGCATTTATTCTGGCAATTCCCATGCTCTTCAATCAGGCAAGATTCAATACAAAAAAAAGAAGAAGAAGGAGAAGGAGGAGAAGGAGAAGTAGAAGGAGAAGCTGATTTGAAAAAATCAGACATTTGTTAAGTGAAAAAAATTATGTAGGCACTTATTAGCATAAGTGCCTACAGTCACATTCTATTTTTTAAAGTTTATAGCTCTCAGGGAGCACTTCTTATTGGAAGTTCTATTTAAAAATTACGGAAGGATTACAGTACTAGCAACCACTGATACAGGAAAACAAGAAAGGCGAGTGGGCCATTTTAGAAATCACAACTTTTATACTAATTGCAATTTCTAAAGTAAACCTAATGGTACGGCACAGAACAAAAACGTCTCTAATCTAATCTTGGCAGCACTGTGATTTCAAACTGCTAAACCACACGGTATATTCACTTTTCCTTTGGGTGGGCTTGCATATTTACCTTCACCAAAGATCTTTCTCTGCGTCTTGGTTGTGTATTGCAGCACTCATGATTGATGAATTATTGTCAAGAACAAACTAAGGCTCCTGCTTTTTACCAAAACAACTTTTCATGGAACACAAATTTTTTTTTTCCAGGGGAGACATGCAGATTTAGCATTATGCATTTTTGTTAACAGGTTAAAGAGGATGGTCTAATAAAAAATGGTGAACAAAATGAGAGCAAAGCTGGGAAAGCCACTGCTAGTGGATGACTTGAATTAAAGGTAGATATATGTAAACTTCCCTGGCCTTAAAGCTCTCTTCTAAGGAAAATGTCAGTGCCACTGACTGTTTTTCAGAAATTAAGATGGCAATCAACCAATTGTTTTGTCCTTTACTGAGATCACTAGAAGGAAATACTTCTAACTCAACCGAAAATGTCACTTCTAAAGAAAAATTATGTATATATATATATATATATGCCCATGATGGCCACAGAGCATGGGAATATTTTCTTTCTGAACTGTTAAGACAATGTCTTGATCTCTCTCCCTATACCTCCAACAACGCTCCTCCTCTATGGATCCTTGCAATCTCATCTACAATATAGACCAGGAGTTTTCACTGAGTCCATTTCAACACCTGAAAAGACTTACAACTGACAGGTACTGTAATACCTGTGATAAGATGCACATCCACTCAATTCAAGCGTGTTAGAGTATGTCAGGACTGAATTTATAAATCGCATGAACACTGTGATTTAATAAATGGTGGTCCATCTTTGGTCCCAAGAAGCATGAGAAAGGATTCATAAAAAACAAAGACAAAAAATCTGATGGAAATAGGAAAAAAAAATGATTATTTGTTAATTCTGAGTGGTGGGTACAAGGTTGTCTGAAGTTTGTTCTATTTTCCTATATTTCGAATGCTTCATAATTTTTTTAAATTGTTTTTCTATGGGAAAAAAAGAAAGCTAAAGAAGTTCCCAGGTGCTCAAATTCTAAATGAAGAGGGGGAAAATTGCACAGCATTTTTCTTTTTCAGGGGTAGTAAGTTGAAGAAAACTCTGAACTGCCGTTGCATTGAAGAGACAGTGATCTAGGGGGTCCCTGGGAGCAATATTCTTATCCCACTGAAGGAGGTGAGCCAAGATACTTATAAGCTCTAGAGAACCTTTAACACAGGAAGCTATTTATCATAACAAGCTTGGTTGATACTGTTCCCATACTGAACCAATTAGGTTCGCCTATTTCGTCATACTTCATAACTTGGGATGATAGGTTTCCAAGTATGGTACAGCGTAGTAATTGAATTTTGATCAAACACACATGGCCCATAACCCAGTATGTGAAATTTTCAGAACAGTTCACAGCTTTTAAATATCCAGTCAACATGTTGCCAAAAGTACAGGATGTACTTGATGCAAGGGGGAGAGAAAGGGGAGGGCTGAATCTTGGTAGAGCTGTAAAACAAATATTTTTGTTCTTGTTCTCTTCTTATTTTTCAAATGGCAGTGGAGAAAGACCATGGGATATCATATCATAACTCAAGTCTTCCCCTTGCTTGCTCCGTGTGCATAAACAGCTTTGAGTCTCATTGCAGATTACCATTTTTTTTTGCATGAAACTGTTTTCATGTCACAGGCCTGTTACACATGACTTGCTGCATTTCTTGTTGCAGCACTAGCCAGAGTATTTCTTGACAAGCTACTATATGTTAGGCACTGGGTACACAGGTCAACTCTTTTGAATAAAGAGACACAATCCCTGTCTTCATGTGATCTACTGTGGATGGGGAGATAGACATAAAATAAATAAAAACATGAATAATTTTGTCACTGTAACCTGTGATCCTTAACATGAAGGAAAAACAAGGCATCAGGAGGGACAAATAGTGGGTACCTGATTTATCCAGGAGAGAGGAAGAGGGGAGGAGAAGCAGGGAACACATCTCCAAGAAAGTGCCATTGAAATTGATTTCTGAAAGACGAGAAGTGATCCGAGAGAGAGAATGAGTATTCCCAGGAGAAGTAAGCACAGGGATAAGCTTTGAAGTAGGCAGGACTCTGGCAAGTTCAAGGACCTGGAGGCTAGTATATTCAGTGAGAAAGAGGCTCAAAAGATAGGCGGGAGCCAGACCACACCATGCCATATAAAGGATTATGCTAAGTGCAGCCTTTGAAAAGTGGCTGGCCAGGGAGTGACATGACGGGAGTCAGGCAAGACAAGAAGCAGAAAGACTAACTAGAAGGCCTTGGCAATTGTCCAGGTGGGAAGTGATAGTGGCTTGGAATGGCTCAATGGCAGAGATGAAGAACAGTGGACAAATCTGAGAGATATTTTGGAGAAGTGACATGACTTGGAGATAACTGGACGTGGGAAGTGATGGAGAAGGAGGTTCCAAGGACATTTCCAGGTTTCTGGCTTGAGCAACTTAATGAATAAAGTCTAATAAATAACAGCTAGTTAGTATAACTCATAAGGCTACATCTAACGATAGAATTCCATCATTCTTACAAGCTCCTGTATCTGTGGTGATATTCTGCTCTCACCACAGACACCACAGATTTTGTAGGAACAGATGCGTTAATCAGATGGTGGGAATGTAGAAATTTTCCACCTACATGCATATCAAACTTTCCTTACCATAAGCAGAAGAATGTCTCTGAGATATTAAAATCAGACTTTAACATAAACCTAGAATTTTTACTCTCAGATCTACAGACACAGTCATAGATGTCTGGCCGTTGAAATAGAAGAACCAGAAAGAAAACAAATTTCCCCTTTGAAAATGTTTAAAAACCATGTCTTTATTCATTCATGAGATTTTTTTTTTCCTGAGTATTTTTAGTGTGAGAGTTGTGAGGTAAATAAGACGTATTCCTTGTCTTAGCAAAGAGTATATTCTATCAGGGAAGAAAGAGGCATAAAAAATATGCGTAATACAGTATAGTATGTTACACAGATCCAAGCAATAGAATTATACTAAACAGACCACAGAATGATTAATTCTACGGGGGGACTGGCCCATGGGCATGGCTATGAAAGACTTCAGAGGGGTTGCATTTGAAAGACAAGAGTTTGCTAAGTAGAGCAGTGGATGGGGGAGAAATTCCAAGAGGAGGTAAGAGCACAAGCCAAGGCACGAGGGTCCTAAAGAGGATGGGGTACTCAGAGCTAGAGTCCTCAGGGTGAAACCACAGGGTGTCTGACCCAGTCTGGAAAAGTCATCCTTCCATTCCGAAGTCTGAAAAACACTACCAGTCTAGTCTGACTTATCTGCTCTCATTTGACCCAGGTAGAGTATTCTCTTTTGTGTGGGCCCCAACCAACAAAGACCTCTTACTGTGACTACTGCCTGAAGATTGCCCATGTTTACATATTGAGATGAGTGGTCCTTTCTCCCACAATCATAATCAGTCCCATCACTGGGCCAAGGCTACAGGACGCATAGCCTTGAAAGTGCCTAGAAAGATGTGACCGTCAAACTTCCCTGGTAGTCCAGTGGTTAGGACTATGAGCCTCCACTGCAGGGGGTATGGGTTCAATCCCTGGTCAGGGAACTAAGATTCCCTCATGCCGTGTGGCCAAAAAAAAAAGAAAAGAAAAGAAAGAAAGAAAGACGTGGCCATGGCCCAAGGTAATGCTTCTGTGGACTGGAGAATACAGACAATAGAATGGCTGTGACTTCTAGTCTCAGTCTGGCTAATTGGTACAGCTGTCCCTACACAACAGTCAGATGTAGTGAGTGACTGCCACCAAAAAAAATGTGTGTGTGTGTGTTTGTGTGTGATCTTTAAATTTTAATAGCTGTTCAGACAGTCCTTAGAGAGAGAATTGGCAGCTTGGACCTGGAGGCTGCTCCCCCCACCTGTCTCCAGGCACCGCAAACACAGCTGTGCAAGAAGGAGACAAAGCTTCCAAGGAAAGAAATGGTACAGTCTGGGGGGGAACAAACAATGGGAGCGCCTTTCTCACAAACCCACTTGGGACAAGGCCTGTCTAGCAACAACAAAAATTAGCAAGGAGATATGATCAGGCTTTTTTTTTTTTTTTTTTTTTTAAGAAAAAAACTTCACCGTGAAGTAAGATCATTCAAGACCCAACTCAGCGGCCACTTTAAAACCATTTTTTAAGGATGAGACAGATCACACCATTCAAGTTGAGGGGAGAACAAGGTAGCATGTGTTTCTGGCAAGTTTCACATTCAGGTGTTGTCCGCGCATGGAGATGAAATGGAAAGACGATTTATGCTCTGTCATAGAACTCGGAATTCCCCACACGAAACGCAGGAGTCCCTGGGAAAGTGCCTAGAAACTTCTTTATCTGGATTTCTCCAGGCTGCAAAGCGCAGGCATTTTAAAAGTTCAACTCTTCAGAAAAAAGTCAGCAGAGGCAAGGTTTCCACAGATGTTAACAGTTCTAGAGTGGTCAGGGGGCTGCCGCTCTCCGAAGAAAGGGAAATTCGAAGAGGGAAAGAAGTCGTTTTGGAAGAAGAAAACCCAAGCAAGGAGGTATTTTCGGTATCATTTTAATCACAAAATAGCACGAATGCGGTCTGTGCCTGTGCGCTACCCAAACGTCGATCTGAATACCACTGAACGCTGGTTTGAAAATTTCCATTTTTGTAATTTGCTTTCCTTTGTTAAGCCAAGACTTGAGAGAAACCTGGCAGCCGTCTCCAAAGTCTGGCACGATTTCCCCTCCGACGCACTCGGTTGGTGGGGATGTGGAAGGGACCGCACAAGAGAGAAGGAGAGAGAGGGAAGGAGGTGGATTGAGAAGTGCCCGCCGGGGGCTGCGGAGGGAGCGGGCCACAGCCTCTCAGTCAGGGGGTTTGGCTCCACCTACAGGAATCCGAAGGCACTCGAAGCAGATCCCTCTGCTGCCGCGGAAACCAGGAGTGTCGGCGACTCGAACAACTGCTGGCGAATTTTCCAGCCAGTGGGAAAGGGGTGTAAGGAGCTGGCGGTAAGGAGTCGGGAGGTAGGGATCTCCATCACCAGGTCCACAGCGGCATATCAGATTCAGCCCAGGGATTCGTATTTGGAGGGAAAAAGACTCCATGCCTCCTCCTGTAACCTATGATTGATTTCACTGGTTACATGTAAGCCCCATCTGAGGACAAGGGCAGTTTCTATTCCCAGTCCAGGCCCATGACATAGCCAGTGTGCCCAACTGCTGAATGAATGAATGAACAAATGAATCTAACCCACTGGATAAACACTCGGTTAAACAACAGCGATCTAATGTGATAACAAACGCTTCCCCCCCACCCCCCCAAGGTATATTTATGAGTTGTCAGGCATTTTGTTAATGGCTGTAATTGCTTTAAAAAAAAAAAATCCTGCACCATCTACACTATTCCAGTGTTCCACCTCCAATATGGGTAGCACTAATTAAGTACCACTCATTTCATCTGATGCCCTGAATTAGAAATGAGTAAACAGAGGCTTGGAGACGTTTTGTTTTTTTTTCCTGGGTCAACCAGTTTGTTGGTGATAGAACTGGTTCGGGGCTAAATTTTCCTGACGTTCTCTCTGGTGTTTGTTTTCTAAGGCAAGAGAATTATTCTGCCGGACTGTGGATTGACCTGCACGGATACGCTTAGCTGATTGGCTCGCTCAGGCGGAAATTGGCTTCCCCACCTACCTGTGGTCCTGTCCCTGAGCTTCTGTCTAGGCTTCTGCAACGGACTAAGGCAGCCGCTCGTGCTGCTTTACTCCAAAAATCAAGTGCTGCCTGGAGCTGGTGCCCACTGGTTGCTAAACTTATGAATCCATTTTTTTAAAGCCTAAAGGACAGAATCTTTGAGCTTGCAGGTTTGTAAGCTACAAACAGGCAGGTGCTGTGTTTTAGCAAACCAGGTGTCTTATATCCAATATCTAGCACATCTACTCATCCAAAGTGCTTAATAAGCAGTTATTGAATTTCCCAATGATAGTTATAGACGAAGATGATATTTACCAATTGAAAAAGAATTTTTGCTGTAGGCAGTTAGCACTCAGTTTCCAAATTTAAAAAAAGTGAAGATTCTTCCTGTAAATGAGACTCCATTTGCATTGTGTCAGATAAATGATGATGTAGTGAAAGTTGGAGATCAGAAGATCCAGATTCTAACCACAAGCCATCTATAAGATGGAAATAAATAATACTGTCATGACCTCCAAAAGGATTAGACATGAATCATTATTACAATAATAATCACAGTATTAATAATAGCTTTTTTGTGCTATAATAGTGCGTACTACATTCCAGGCTCTCTATTAACCACTTTAAGTGCATTATCTAATTTATCCTAATAGCAACCCCATGAGGGTGACAGTTATTATCCCCATTTTACAGAATGAGAGAACAGAAGCTCATAGACATTAAGGTACTCACCTACAGTGACACAGTGGTGAGGCCAGTATTGGAACCCAACTCCTACCTGACTCCACACTCCTAAATGTTATGTTACACAATAGATACCTATTGGCTGATTCCATGCTGGTGGCATTCAAATCTCCATCTCTAGTTCTTAGTTCTCATGGGAACTCTATACTTTTATTTCCAATTACTGAAATAATATCATTAATTGTACGTTCCACTACTGTTTAAATTTAAAAGGACCTAAGCCAAACTCCTTCTTTCCTTTCATAAGCATTTACTCAGAACCATCCATATTCAGGCCTCCAAGCTTGGTCTAAGGCAATGGTTCTCAACTGGGGGTGATTTTGCCCTCCAGGGGACATCTGGCAATGTCTGGAGACAATTCTGGTTGTCACAACCAGGGGTGGGGGGATGCTATTGGCATCTAGTGAGTGGAGACCAGGGGTGCTGCTAAACAGCCTACAGGGTACGTGACGTCCCGCCACGACGAAGAATTATGTAGCCCAAAACGTCAATAGTAGTGAGGTTAAGAAACCTTGGCTTAGGAATATGGAGATGAATCAGGCAGATATCATCATTAATCATCTGATATGGGAGATGTATGTATAAATTTGAAGCACAAAGTTTATGCAGATTCTTGTGTCGTGACAAAGGATAAGTGCCCCAAAGCTCGTAAAGAGTTATGGGGTTTACTAGGGGCTGGGGAAGGCTTGGTGGAAGAGGTGGCCCTTGAGCCAAGCGCAAAGAAGAGAGAAGATCTGGATTCTGGATAAAAGGACAAACAGTGTGCAGGGTGTGGGTGTATGTAAGGAATTTATTTTAATTGAAGTGGAGGAGGTGTGAAGAGGAGTAGTGGACAAAAGGAGGTAATGTTTTGTTGGGGCCAGATCAAAGCGCCTTGAGTGCAAAGAGGGGAACTTCAGACTTTAGTTGTAAGTAATGGGAAGCCGTCTAACATTTTCACATGGGGGAATAATGTGATCAAAATGTTCTGGGGGGATGAATCTAGCAGCTGAATGGAAACGGATTGCAGAGAATAAGAAGCCGGAGGCAGGAAGACATGTTAAAACACTACTATCACATGTCTTGCTATTAAAAGGAAACCACTTAGCTATTTTCATTTTTATTAGTAGCAACCAATAACTGAGTGATTATTGTGATTCAAAGCCAAACACTATATATACAGTCTTACTTAGTGCTCCCCTCTGTCACAAGGATCTCCCCATTTTACAGATAAGGGGAAGGTCAGAGTGGCTAAAAAGTGGCAGGGCCAGGATCTGGCTACCAAAGCCTGGGCTCCTAACTACTTTGTGTGCTGGGTATGAGGTTGGGATTCTTAACCTCTTGACCAACCCAGACTGTTCTTTCTAAGGCAGACAATAAAATGAGCCAGCCCAGGCCCCCACTGGGAATGGGAAGGTCTAGGACAAACAGCCTCAGGAAATCTGCTTCTCCTTGGCAGACAGAGCTGACTGTAGGGAGAAAGGGAATGTTTCTCTGGGCTAATTTTGGGGGTGTGGGGAGCATAGGCATATGCCTTATTACAAACACACCTACAGGATAGATTCCCTTAATTTATTTGGAGTTAAATTGGTTCCTTCCGGGGGGGATGGTGAATGAGAGCAAAAATGGGAACGTCTGAAGCAAAGGTCAAGCTTCTCATGTCAGGCATCTCTTGGCTGATGAGGTAGCAAGCAGAAGACATGATGTGGCGGACAGAAAGGCTGTGACTCAGAAATTCCTTGTTTACTTGGCTCCTGAACAGATTGCTAACTGGATCCAGGTGTGTGCTCTGGTTTTGTTTTAGAGCCTTTTCGCCACAGGCAGGGAAGGAGAGGAAAGGTGTGGACCATATCCGTAGACAGGGTGGGTGGCAGCATTAGAATTGGTGGAGGTGCTGACAGAGGCATGGCCATACATACTAGCTGGCTGTGTGGGCTTTTGGTGACCTGTAACTAGAGTGTCTTTGGTCACCCAGGGCACCAACTTCTGTCATGAAAAAAGATTCATAGTAAGAAGTTAGAGAAGGATAGGACCAAAATGGTGGCCACCACCGAGTAACCAAGGACCAGTAGGTAGAGTACATATGAGAACATCCTTGAAAACTTCCAGGTCTACCTGGAAGGAATTGAGATGGTGGAAACTCTCACAGAGCAGGCAGGGGAAGAGTCAGAGAGACTTTGATGGCCTTTGATGGCCATTCATTTCATGGTGACTCTCCATCGCAGGATAATCTTTAAACTATTTTGGAAAGTTTGTGATCTACAATTTAAAGGTCAAAGGCTCCCGGATTCCAGGGTTCCAATTCTTCTTTCTAAAGTCCCACAGCGTTAAACAAACATAAATTCTTGTCACAATCTCTTAGATTTGACAGCCTAATAAATAGATTTTTAAAAAAAATTCAAGACACAATCTCCTCTCTAGACCAAAACTCCTCAAGGTCAAAGATTGAATCTGCACCACCAAACTCAAGAGGTGCTCAAGAAGTATCTGCTGAGTTTAACTCAGTGCAACGTTCTCCTGAAACATCAAGAGTATTCACTAGACGCAGTAATATAATTTTTAAATCCAAATTTTATTTTCACCTCGTTAAAAAAAAAGCCTAACCTTATGTATCAATATGCCTGTTTTCACAAAGCCTTTGCCCACAGTCTGTAAGTTGTCCTAATACTAAGACCAAATGCCAAAAAGCAAATGTTTTTTCCCTTGAGAAAATCTGGAAGAGGCAATTATACTAGACATACTACTCAGAAGGATCTGTTTCAGTGTTTTTGCTTTTGTAAGTAGCATCATTAGGCCTCTTCAAACCAAACAGTGTCCTGAGAAAAGAGTGAAAGCCAGAAAGCAAAGTTCTCTAGCCTCTAGATAACTAAATGGCTCTAGCCTCTCCATTTTGTTATCCTACGTGGGATGTTCCATATGGAGATGAGGAATGAGACTCAAAGCACAGCTCTCTGGGCTTGAGGGTCTCACACAACTGAAAATGTCCCTGGTCACTTCACACACACCCCACCCTTCAAACCAGCTACCTTGAATCCAATCTGGTGGATGATGTATTACTTAAACTTGAAGTATCAGGTTAGCTTCAAGTTTTTATTGAGTACTTACCATGCATATGGTGCAGACTTAGAAGATATAGAGGTAAGAAAAAAGACCAACAGTAGCTGTGCAGGGCAGATCGTGTTCCTGCCATTTGGATTCTTCCTTGCTGAATGAAACTCAGCCAATAGATCCTCATAGCAATACTCCTGGGAGTTAAGTTGGGAAATATGAGTGGGCATGTAAGAGCAAAATCCAAATCTGCAGGAAGAAGAAATGATGGAGAGTCTTCCCAGCCGGTTAGACCTCTGGTTGCTCAGCAGCCCAGTGATAAACAACCTCACCTAGAAGAACCACAAACTGAGAGTCAGGATATTATACCTGCTTATGACATTGAAGACGAAGGAGCATCTGTAGCTCAAAGGGCTGATATGGAAGCTGATCAATAGAAACTGGTTCTCTTGGAGACTGTGGATGAGCCTGGAGGTGGTCCTGATGTCAAGAAGGAGATTCTACCAAGTCTAGAGCCTGTTAAAATGCCAGAAGCTGGTGAAGGACAACCACAGATTTAAACAGAGACAGACTGAAGCCAAGCATGCTGTCCTTATGTTGGAAATTTGACTGCTAACCATCTCTCAATAAAGTTTTACAACTGAAAAAAAAAGGAAAAAGGAAAAAAGGCCAAAACAGGACCCTGGCCCCCAAAGTTTGGCTTACAAGCTAGTTGAAGAAAACACCGTGAATATGGATGAATAGAAGAAAATATTTGTTCCTCAGACACTTACTGAGTGCCTTCTTTGAGCCAGGCTCTGTGCTGGACAACAGGGGTACCAAGGCTGAATTGGTTCCATTTTGTTCAGTTCAACACTTGTTATTCATTCAGCATGTATTTATTGAATGTATTTGTAGTAGACCACTGCTTTTCAAGCCTTAATGTGTATGGAGATCACCTGGAGATTCTGTTTCCAAAGGTCTGGGGTAAGGCTTGAGATTCTACATCTCCAGCAAGTTCCCAAGGAATGCCAGTGCTGTTTGTCCCTGAACTACTCTTTGAATAGTAAAGGACTATACAATGTTTTAGTCCTTTGCTATAGAGGGGAAAATAAGGTAGCCATGGCCCCTGCCCTGATGAAGCTGATATTCTAACAATGAATATAAATATTAAACAAGGAATCACAGTGAAATACAATATTAATGGATGTTCAAAGTCTTTGGGGGAGCATTTTGTGAGGGGACCTAATTTCACCTAGGAATCAAAAAAAAAAAAAAAGCTTTCCTGAGGAAGTGATGTTTAAGCTGATAGGAATTTGCAAACAATAAAGGAGGAAGAATATTTTAGGTAGAGGGAACAGCATGTTTGAAGGCCTGGAGGTGAGAGAAAGCTTAGATATTCAACAAATATTTTGAGTTTTACCATTTCCAGGCTCTGAGTGTAAGACCCTGCCCTGGACGAAAGCACAGTGGGAGAAACGGACATGGAAACAGATGACTTCAAAACAATGCAGCAAGAGTTTCAACAGTGGTAAGCACAGGGTGCCAGAGGAGTACTGAAGAGGATTTCCTAACCCAGCCCAGGAGAGAGGACATTTGAACGGAGCCCTTGCAGATGAGTGGGAATAGGCAAGAGAAAAAGATGTGGCAAGGTGGGAGATCTGGTCCTTGCTGCTGAGGACAAACAGTCTAGTGGGGTAGTTGGCAAGTTGTGTTATATGATCCTGATTTTAATACAATTTAATCATTGTCTGGGAACAGTGCCTGGCACATAGTAGGCACTCATTAAATATGTATTGAAAGGATGAATATCTAAATGCCATGTAAGTGATAGACTCAGGATGTCCTAGACATAATTGGGTACTAAGTTGTTACCAATTCCAAGTGCCCTAAGAGTTCAGAGCACTAGGGTGTGAACAAGAACTGGGCTTGAAGGAAGGCTAGAATCTGTGGGATGTAGGGGAGATCAGTAGACATCCATCCTGAAAAGGAAAAACTACCAGTTCACTGCTGGGAGTAAAGGATTAAAAAAAAAAAAAAAAAAAAAGCACAGTGTAGGGTTTCTTAATCCAGGGCCCATGGAGCTTCTGGGGCATCTATGAAACCCCAAAGATTATATGCAAAATCCTAGGTGTATATATATGTAGGACTATTTTTCTGGGCAAAGAGACTAGAACTTCATCAGATGGTCAAAGGAGTCCAGTGACCATTATTAGGTTCGGACCCTTGGGGAGAGAACAGGAAGCTTATTCTAGGTAGCCTCTGAACCACTTACTGATTACAAATAATTGTGTCAATAGAATTCCAACACAGAAAACCTCGGTCTGAGTGTGCTGGATGGTTGCAGTGCTGCCTTTGAGTGGCATTTTAGCAATGTCCTTGCTGCTACTTATCTATCCAGACCTGTCCACGTCGTCAGGGTATCCTCAGCAGCTGATGGAGGTGCCTCCTTCCAAAGGCTATTTATATGCACCCAAGTCCTTCCCCTTAATGAGTTTCCAGAGGGGACAATGGCCTCTTGTTAGATTGTCAACTGTTGACATTTCTCTGATCTTTTCTCACAGTTTCCGTTGAGCAGCCTCCTGAACATCGAACAGGCAATTAATTGGTACAGATTTAATAAATGTATTAGAGAAGGAAGCTGCATGTTTATGGACTACAGTACTTTCATGGTCATGCATAATGGACTAGGCACTTTTCCACCAACCTACTTATGCTACCACAGTGAACACAAAATTTACATATCTGGAAGAAAACAGTATTTTTCTGAAACATTAATAATAAATGCAGGAAATTTGTCTGTTATGGGTAAATGTCTCCATAGCTTAACTTTGCACGATTCTATTTTGGTTAAAAATATCTACAGTGTTGTCCCTTACCATCTTCCTTCTAAAACATACTGGTAATTGAAATGGCCATTCTTTCATCAAGAACTGGGGTTTTGCAAAATAGCAATGATCAATCCCTCTGTTTGAGGATGCAGGCAATGTTTAAAGTTCTTAGAATAAAATAACCTTAGAGTAGAAACCTTAGCAACCAGGTTGTACTAATAGAAGTATAATGTTCAAAATGAGGGAAGTGATAGTCCCTGTCTCCCCAGGGCTAGACATACTACGTAAGAAATATTTTTTATTCAGTACTTAATGCCACATTAGAAGAGGCATAGCAATAGGCACATGAAGCTGGTGCTCTTGAAATGAAGGCAAATGGCAGTAGCTAACATTCGCAGAGTCCTTACTAAGGGCTGGGCACTGTGCTTTGCATTGTACATTTAATCTTCACAACCACCCTACTATTATACTACTATTAATAGTAGGGCACTACAATTATTATCTCCATTTTACAAATAAAGAAACTCAGGTCATGCAGATAGTAAGTGGTGGAGCCAGCATGACACTTGTTCTTTCTGACTCCAGTGGACCCTCAGCATAGGCAGTTGGTGTATTTTCAGTTAATCTTGCTAGAGATGATTGGTAATCATGAAAATGAAATCATTGCCACTGTGTGTGTGTGTGTGTGTGTGTGTGTGTGTGTATTAGTCATTTCACCAGTCAGCACACACACACCGTGAGGGCAGTGACCATATTAATTATGCACGTATTTACTTCTAAGGTTTAGCACAGAGCTGGGCACAAGGTAGGTCTTTCTTACATCTTTTACTGAATAAAATAACTAATTTCAACCATCACCCTGATACCAAAAATACACAAAGATGTCACAAAGAAAGAAAACTACAGGCCAATATCACTGATGAACATAGATGCAAAAATCCTCAACAAAATACTAGCAAACAGAATCCAACAGCACATTAAAAGGACCATACACCATGATCAAGTGGGGTTTATCCCAGGAATGCAAGGATTCTTCAATATACGCAAATCAATCAATGTGATACAGCATGTTAACAAATTGAAGGAGAAAAACCATATGATCATCTCAATAGATGCAGAAAAAGCTTTTGACAAAATTCAACACCATTTATGATAAAAACCCTCCAGAAAGTAGGCATAGAGGGAACTTACCTCAACATAATAAAGACCATATATGACAAACCCACAGCCAACATCGTTCTCAATGGTGAAAAACTGAAAACATTTCCTCTAAGACCAGGAACAAGACAAGGTTGTCCACTCTCACCACTATATTCAATATAGTTTTGGAAGTTTTAGCCATAGCAGTCAGAGAAGAAAAAGAAATAAAAGGAATTCAAATTGGAAAAGAAGAAGTAAAGCTGTCACTGTTTGCAGATGACATGATACTATACTTAGAGAATCCTAGAGGTGCTACCAGAAAACTACTAGAGCTAATCAATGAATTTGGTAAAGTAGCAGGATACAAAATTAATACACAGAAATCTCTTGCATTCCTATACACTAATGATGAAAAATGTGAAAGAGAAACTAAGGAAACACTCCCATTTACCTGTGCAACAAAAAGAATAAACTACCTAGGAATAAATCTACCTAGGGAGACAGAAAACTACAAGACACTGAGGAAAGAAATTAAAGATGATACAAACAGATGGAGAGATATACCATGCTCTTGGATTGGAAGAATCAACATTGTGAAAATGACTATAATTCCCAAAGCAATTTACAGATTCAATGCAATCCCTATCAAACTACCAATGGCATTTTTCACAGAACTAGAACAAAAAATTTCACAATTTGTATGGAAACACAAAAGACCCCGAATAGCCAAAGCAATCTTGAGAAAGAAAAACGGAGCTGGAGGAATCAGGCTTCCTGACTTCAGACTATACTACAAAGCTACAGTAATCAAGACAGCGTTGTACTGGCACAAAAACAGAAATATAAATCAATGGAACAGGATAGAAAGCCCAGAGATAAACCCACGCACATATGGTCACCTTATCTTTGATAAAGGAGGCAAGAATATACAATGGAGAAAAGACAGCCCCTTCAATAAGTGGTGCTGGGAAAACTGGAAAGCTACATGTAAAAGAATGGAACTAGAACACTCCCTTACACCATACATAAAAATAAACTCAAAATGGATTAAACACCTAAATGTAAGGCCAGACACTATAAAACTCTTAGAGGAAAACATAGGAAGAACACACTATGACATAAATCACAGCAAGATCCTTTTTGACACACCTCCTAGAGAAATGGAAATAAAAACAAAAATAAACAATGGGGACTAATGAAACTTAAAAGCTTTTGCACAGCAAAGGAAACCATAAACAAGATGAAAAGACAACCCTCAGAATGGCAGAAAATATTTGCAAACGAAGCAACTGATAAAGGATTAATCTCCAAAATATACAAGCAGCCCATGCCGCTCAATATCAAAAAAACAAACAACCCAATCCTAAAATGGGCAGAAGACCTAAATAGACATTTCTCCAAAGAAGATATACAGATTGCCAACAAACACATGAAAGGATGCTCAACATCACTAATCATTAGAGAAATGCAAATCAAAACTACAATGAGGTATCACCTCACACCAGTCAGAATGGCCATCATAAAAAAATCTACAAACAATAAATGCTGGAGAGGGTGTGGAGAAAAGGGAACCCTCTTGCTCTGTTGGTGGTAATGTAAATTGATACAGCCACTATGGAGAACAGTATGGAGGTTCCTTAAAAAACTAAAAACATAACTACCATATGACCCAGCAGTCCCACTACTGGGCATATACCCTGAGAAAACCATAATTCAAAAAGAGTCATGTACCACAATGTTCATCGCACCACTATTTACAATAGCCAGGACATGGAAGCAAACTAAGTGTCCATCAACAGGTGAATGAATAAAGATGTGGCATATATAAACAATGGAATATTACTCAGCCATAAAAAGAAACGAAACTGAACTCTTTGTAGTGAGGTGGATGGACCTAGAGTCTGTCATACAGAGTGAAGTCAGAAAGAAAAACAAATACTGTAGGCTAACACATATATGTGGAATCTAAAAAAAAAAAAAGGTTTTGATGATACTAGGGGCAGGACAGGAATAGGGACGCACACATAGAGAATGGACTTGAGGACAAGGGGAGGGGGAAGGGTAAGCTGGGACAAAGTGAGAGAGTAGCATTAACATATATACACTACCAAATGTAAAATAGATAGCTAATGGGAAGCAGCTGCATAGCACAGGGAGATCAGCTCAGTGATCAGATCACCCTAGGGGGGTGGGATAGGGAGGGTTGGAGGGATATGCAAGAGGGAGGGGATATGCGGATATATGTATACATATAGCTGATTCACTTTCTTATACAGCAGAAACTAACACAACATTGTAAAGCAATTATACTCCAATAAAAATGTTTTAAAAAATAGCTAATTTCAGAATGCTTCAAAAACCAATTCACCCATCAGATTATTGAGAGTGTAGGGGGAAAGGACATTTTGGGGGGGTATAAATTGTTACAAGTCATTTTAGAGGACACTTTGGAAACAATGATCAAAATGTGAAATGTGTAAACCCCTTGACCACAGCTATACACCTAGGAATCTATTCAATCTATTCTACAGAAATACTGATACATATGTAAAAAGATTATGTGTGTGTATGTGTGTACACACATACAAAGATATACATATAAATGCAAAGATATTTATGTATGTATACATATTATTAGGAAAATAAAATGGAGACAACCTAAATGTCCATCAATAGGTGAATGATTTTTTAAAATTATGATACAACCGTACAATGCAATACTATGTAGACATTAAAATACTGGAGTAGATGTATTAGGTTAACTATATGAAACTGCCAATTCCTTCTTGTTTAGATCTACAGAAATAGCAATTTCACATGGTTCAACTTCATCTATGTATAGATATGAACAATTTCTAAGCATATTAGAAACTGAAAAAGGCAATTGCAAAGCATGATGTATTTATGTTAAAATATAAGTAACAAAAATATAGAAAATAAACGAGAGATACTCACCAAAGAGTTAACATGATTATTTCTGGGCCTTTTACAATGAGAATTTTTTTAATCATTTCTTTTAAAAATATGTTTACTACAAGTAATTCCAAAGTGTTTCTATATTTTGTAAGCATTCTTTCTGATCTACAAATTCCAAAACCCATGAACTCACCATGTTTCTCCACTGGCACAGATGAGGAGAGTAATGAAGAATTAGATTTAATTATTCAGGCAAAGAAACCCAGATTATTATGAGAACAAGGCAAAAAGCAGAACTTTGTCTTGGATTATCTCGAGACAATTGCCTGAAATTTTCCTGCTTACTTTTCCTGTTTGAACCTGGCTTTTCAGACTAATGTGAGGTGATCTGTTTTTCTGTGATTCAGAACCTCACAGAACTTGGCAGGCAAAGAAATACAAAGAACGAAAGAAAAGGAAAGGGGAAAAGTGGGGGGGAGCGAAAGAAGATGGGCAGAACTTGAGAAGGCTTTATAAAGTAATACAACACACCCCATGCCCTCTGGGAACAAAGGAACAGAGCTGATGGGAGACAACAGATGTTCTCCTTCCCAAACCATGAAAGCATAACACTCTACACCCAAAACTCCTCCTCATTCCAAGGAGTGGCTAATACCTCTCACTAGAATATCTGTACAACAAAGGATTTTTTTTCCTTTTTCCTTAGATGATAGATATTAAAGGAAAAATCACTGTTACCAGGTACTTATCAAGTGTGAGTTATCCAAATTGTTGGTTTCTCTTGATTCTTATTTCTCTAAATCAGCTTTATTGAGGTAGAGTTGACATAAGGTAAAATGCATCCACTTTAATTTTACATATCCATGAGTTTTGACAAGTAATACACTCATAACCACCTCCAAAATCAATTTTGGATGAGGTTCCATCATACAAAAACCTTTCTTTGTGCCAGTCAATCCCCACTCCCACCTCTGGCTCCAGACAACCACTCATCTGCTTTTTATCATTACAGATTATATTTGTCTTTTCTAACATTTCATATAAATAGAATCATACAGTATGTACCCTTTTGTGTGTGTCTTCTTTCATTCAACATAATGTTTTTGAGATTCACCCATCTTACTGTGTGCATTTATAGTTCATTCCTTTTTTTTTTTTATAGTTCATTCCTTTTAATTGCTGATTTCCATTGTATTTCATTGTCTGGCTACGTTATAACAACAGTTTACCCATTCACCTATTGAAGAACATTTTGGTTACTTCTAGTCTTTGGCTATTATGAAGAAAGTTTGCTGTGAACATTAGGTTGACTCTTACTTTTGCAGTAAGTAAGGGTTTTTTTTTTCCAATATAAAGTCATTTGTTTTCAAATTAGCAATAAAATAATCAACTTTACATTAAAAAATGAATAGACAACCAAAAACTCTTCAAATCTGATTTGAAACTGATTTGAAATTAAAATCTGTCCATTTGGTTGGGGCATAGAGATGGGAGATAAAACTAATATATCTTAGACACCGACTAAGTGCTCATTAATATGCACAGATTATCTCTTAAATCTTCACAAGCACACTACACCATGATGTAGCTATTATTCTTATTTTACTAATAAGGAAATAGAGGCACCAAGAAGTTAAAGAACTTGCCCAAGGTCACAGAGCGACTAAGCAGCAAAACCAGGAGTTTGCACACAGAACTGCCTGACTCCCATCTGATGCTCTGCAACCCTGCTTCTCATTGCTGCATCTCTGGCAGGAGGCTTGGTAAATAGACTCAAAAGCAGACAGGTTTTGGTTTGAGGTATTGTGTTGACCTAGATGTGGGAAGCAGAAGAGGGAAGATGGCAGTGAGTGGGTAAAGAGAGAAAAGAGAAAAGAAAGAGGAAAGAGGATAAAAGGAGAGGAGGGAAGGGAGCATTCTCTCCATTTTGACAGAATAAGAAGGAGTCTGAAGATCCAGCACGAAGCCGAAGCCGGACTCCCTGGAAACCGCCTAAGGCCTGAAACATTTCTGCTCACAATTGAAGGCAAAACCTTATCTAGCCTTGGCAGTTCCATCCCTCTTCATCTGGGCTCCACCTTTCAACCATGAAGCTCACAGATAGCCAGGAGGGGGAGCACCTTTTCAGTTGGGTCGACATTGCTATTTTGCATGGAGCAAATGCCACTCACATTTGTGTCTGAAGTCAAGAAAAAAGCCGTGCTTGAGATTAGAGAAATTGAAAACAAGTAAGATGACTCATTTGAAACAGTTTGAAAAGTGTAGAAAGTTTAATGATTTAGCTCAAAATTAATTCAATGCTTACAAAGAGAAAAAGGAGCCAAAGTAAAAGAAGAAGAAATGCAGAAAGTGTGTAGCCCTCAATATGTGTCAAACACCGAGCTAACAGCTTTGCCTGTATTAATTGAGTTGATCTTCATAATCCTATGAAGTATGTACTATTTTTATTTCTATTTCACACATGAGGAAATCATGCCTCAAAGAGGTTAAATATCCTGCCCAGGGTCACACAGTAAATGGCAGAGTCAGGACTCAAACTCACTAACCACTACTCTGCCCTGTTCCCAGGGACTATATACCAGAGACTGTGTATACATTTATACAAAAATGTATAAAACATGGTCCAGACCTTTGGAGAGCTCATGGGTAAACACTGGACAATACTTTCACTTTGGGCAAGTGACCTAATATTTTTCATTAAAATGGGAATTAATAATCCCTTTGTTGCTCTCATTACAAGGTTCATTTATTCTAAAAATTTTTACTGAACATCTATTATGTGCCCGGCATAGTGCTGAAAGTCTCTCATGAAGCTTATATTTTAGAAGGAAGAGAAAGTAATAATTATGTAAAAAACAGGTATGTAAGTAAGGAGACAGAAAGGTAGAGGGAAGGAGAGGGAGGGAGGGTGGGTGGGAAGGTAGGAAGGAAGGAAGGAAGGAAAGAAGGAAGGAAGGAAGAAAGGAAGGAAGGAAGGGTGGGAGGGAGGGAGGAAGGGAGAAGATCTTTTGTATAGTAATAAGTGCTATGAGAAAAAGGAAATCGAGTAATGAGATGAAGGATGATTTTAGACAGAGGGGTGGTTGTTATTTTGCAAAAGGTGGTCAGGGATGTTCTCTGTAAAGTGATGACATGGAACTGAGACCTGAATAATGAAAAGCAGGCAGTCATGTGCAGGTCCAGGCACAGTGAGTTCACTTGGGGAAGTCAGTGTGGCCAAAAGTTCATGACCAGGAGGAAGAGTGGTAGGAAATAAAGTCAGAAGTTAGCAGGGGCCAGATCATGGAAGGATAGGAATTTGGATTTTATTTCAATAACAGTGAGAAGTCATGGGAAGATTTTGAGTAAGGAAGTGACATGATCTTATTTTCACCTTTAATAGACCATCCTGGCTGCTTAGTGGAGAATGGATTTGGGGAGGTCTAGAGGGGAAGCAGGAAGGGCAGAGAGAAGGGCATTGCAGTAGTCTTGGTGAGAGATGCCAGTGGCTTAGACAATGATGGTAACCGTGAAATGGAAACTAGTTATTGGATTCAGGATTTATTTTGGAGGTATAGGCCATAGGACTTGCTGATGAATTGAGAAATCAAGGGTGTCCTTCAGGATTTTGGTTTGGGCAACTGTTTGAATGATAAAACCCTTAGCTGAGAAGAGCATATTTGTGGTTAATTTTAGAATGGAAAAACATTTGCAAACTACAAAGTGCTTTCCAAAAGCAAGCTGACACTGAAGAAAGAAGCCACCAGGAGTCCTACAGCTGCAAGAAACTGAATTCTGTCAACAACCTGAATGAGCTTGGAAGTAGATTCTTCCCTGGTCCAGCCTCCAGATGAGAATGAAGCCCTGACGCCATCTTGATTGCAGTCTTGTGAGATCCTGAGCAAGGGAATCTACTAACCCATGCATGTACTCCAAACCCACAGAAACTGTGAGATAACAAATGGTGTTGTTTCAAGCCACTAAGCTAATGATAATTTGTTACACAGCAAGAGGAAGCTAATACAGGTGAAGAGTAAATTATTGACTGGCAGAAAGCCCCAAAGTGCTGTTGATATAAACCTAAAAGACAGGGACAAATTTGATCCCAGCTGGGCCCAGTCACACCTGGCTCCCCATTCCTGGGCCATGAGCACTTTCACCTTTAGGGAAAGGGGATTTGATGATAATTTGATAATTAATCTTCATCATCCTCTCTTCCTTGCCTATAACAACAGTCTCACAGTACTGAATTACTCTATTCTTTGTTAAATCACCACATTTGGTTTTGCTGAACTTACAGCAATTTATTTAACTCAGAAAAAGCTGTATCTATAAGGCTGGCATCTCTTCTGCTATAGGAATAAGAAGGAGTTCACTCAAAACTGAGACCACAACACCTACCTACTTCTTGAAATCCTCCCGGACCAGAGGACCCCAGGGTTGGGAGAGAGAGTGTTGGTCATGCAGTTAATTCTCCCAGCAGATGTCTGAATCCTCCACAGCCTGTCTGCCATGGCCTTCTGCATGCATACCTCCAAGGAGGAAGTGTGGACACAGAACTGATTCTAAATTCTGACCCTGTTTCCTACTACCTGTTGATCATGGACAAGTTTCTCAACCTCCCTGAGACTCAAGTTTCTTCATCTGTAAACTGGGAATAGTATACCTTTACAGAGTTGTTTTGGTTGGTCTAATATATGTGAAGCACTAACCCTTGCTTCTCTCTGTCTCCCTCTAGTGATGAAAAACCCCAGCTCAGTTCACTTTCTCCCTTTTCTGGTTTCTTTTATCTTTTACTCTGTTTACCAGCCATTTTGGACACCTAATCATATGCTGTGTTTTATTGTTTCTCAATTACTTTGTATGCATGAGTCATGACCTCCCAGGAGGCTGAGGACAGCCAGCCATATTTTATACTTCTGGGGGTCCCCCAAAGGAGTTAGGTCAATCCAGGGCATACAGCGAGCACACAGTAAACCAGTAAAACCTGCCAAATTAAATTAACAATCCATCATCATCAGAGTAACTTAAAACTGGCTATGAGCAATGAACTGTCATTTAATTGAAGCTTCTCGTAAAAGGGTCCCCTTTCTATAATATCCATTTTCAAGTTAAAAAAAAAATACTGACTGCAAAGACCTTTGCTTTTAAAAAGAAATCTTTTCATGCATCTCACGTTTGCATTTGAAATACAACTTCCTAACCAAGAAAAAAAAAAAAAAAAGGAAAGAAACTAAAAACGAAGCATCCTAAATTGTACAATTCAGGCTTTGTTCCCTATCTTTAACACCCAGGCATACTGAGCCTCAGATTCTCCCCTTTCCTTTCTCATATACTTATCCATTTTTGCATCCAAGAGTTAAGATTTTTAAAGGTTGATTTTTAAAAGAAATGAATCTCAAATCTCTGTATGAACTGTAAGGTTCTCATTTCAAAAGGAGACAGGTTAGAATACATTTGACCATAAAAGCAGAAAGCCTGGAGGAAAGTGCCATGAAGAAGCTACTGGAAGAAATGGGATCAGATAGATGTGGTGCACTTCTCTTAAGTGCATATCACTTAACTGCATAATCAGCTTGTGCTCCCAAGAATTATGCAGTCTCTGTCTGGCCCCCATTAGACTGAATGTGTTGCTACTCCAGTTAATTGAGTATCAGCAAATTGCATAATTCAGCTATATGCACCCTGAACCGAGTTCCAAATGCCATCCAGTACAATATAATCAAACTAGGGAAGTGAAGAGCTGGAATACTTATGAGATTCTGCCCATTTGTCACATTTGGTTTGGAGAGTCTGTGCTGTAAACAAGGCTGCCCACTGGTCATAGGGCTATGTACTTTGGATTCCTGTCCACCCCCTCTCCATCACAACAGAACCTCATGTCCCCATCCACAAATTAATTTTAAATGGGTCCAAAAGAAAACAGGATGTCAGCATGTGAAAATTTGATTAAAAAACAAAATATCTGACTCATAACTATGGTGCTCTCCTTCCCAAGACTGATGTTATTTACATGGCAGAGCAGAAAAAGCAGGGACTAGTCTTAATTCTGCCATTAACTAGCTGGGCAAGTCTTTTCGTCTCTCTTGGCCTCAGTTTCCTGTTCCGTACTACAGAAAGAGTATTACTAACCTTGCCAACCTCAGTAAGCTGTTATGAGTGTTAAATGCAATGCTGCTTGGTGACCTACAAAGTAATGTGGGATTCTATTACTAGATGCAGCAGAGGGAGGAGAACGGGCTTTGTACCAAGAAATACAGAGAGTCTATCAAGCTGACAGAAATCTTCAGTAAGGATCCAGGGCAGCAGAAAGTGGTAAAATAGAAATGAAAAGAAGGAAATGCTACCAACTCCATGGCAAACCCTTCAAGGGTCAGACATTGCCCTTGGTTTCAGTTCTATTCTTACTCTGTAAAGATTCAGAGCTCTTTCTCATACATGGGCACACACGCCATGCAATGAGATCCTCATTACATTGCCTGTTTAGCAGAAATGGCAGCATATCCACATTATCCAGGAATAACTATAGGGTCTAGTTGTAAAGAAACAAAGCACCCATCACACAATGCTCAAACCTATCCAACTATCACAAGGAGGAGTTTGACCTGCAGGTGGCTACATCTTGGAATCTAGAGGAAATGCTCACATGCCAACTTGCGATTGGAGGGTAGCCCAGGGACTTCAAAGGTCTCCTTTGCTCTTTGCAGATTTCCTTCCATAGATGTTTTATCTGCAACTTGTATCTGTTAAGACTATGAGAACTATTTCTTAGCCGTCTTTCTTGCCTGTAAAATGGTCCTCCTGAGTCACCTGGAGGAGTCTTTAAGTCAACGGCTGCCAAACTCTAGAGTAGTTGGTGGCTCCTTTGCTGACTGTGGAGTGGTTAAGAGGAGGGGATGCTTAGCTCAGCCCCTTACTAGTTATATTATCCTGGGAAGGGTACTTAATCTCATTAAGTCTTGCTTTCCTTTTCTGAAAAATTGAGCTAATAAAAGTACCCACCTTTCAGGGCTTCTGTGAGGGTGAAATGAGATCCTGTATGCCAAGCAAAAGGTACAAAGCTAAGCTGTGCTACACTTTACTAGCACACAGGCCGCAGATTACTCAAGATAAGCTAATGTGAATTATGCATCAACATCTTTACAGAACTCTGAAATAACATTTATTTTAACAAAAATGTAGTGGTTTTAGGCAATTTAATCTGCAT
Source organism: Eschrichtius robustus (assembly GCF_028021215.1). Taxonomy (NCBI): domain Eukaryota; kingdom Metazoa; phylum Chordata; class Mammalia; order Artiodactyla; family Eschrichtiidae; genus Eschrichtius; species Eschrichtius robustus. The sequence continues at coordinate 52,949,558 of NC_090826.1, forward strand.
GTTTTTGTCTTACTTAAGTGCCTAATAAAGTATTTTTGCTGTGGAATGAGGACATCATAACGTAAAATGTGAGCACAAATGATTCTAGAAAATTACCAGGGAAAGAAGTGGCTCACACTTCTACTCTGATCAATATCATCAGGTGCAGGCACATTTCACAGTTTGAGACGACAATGGTACTGTGCCTGCGAGGAGCTTGCCCAGAGAAGGCGCTTAAAGTGTTGGTTGAGTTGAATTAAGGGCAGAAATTCAACTGACCATTTGTTCCAATTGGAAGAGTCCACTATTTCTCAAGAGATGGGTCAAAAACTGAACAAGCATTTTAGTCTAACATTCAAAACCTTCCAAAATCTGACTCTGTCATTCATCACTGTAGTCTTAGCACCTAGTACAGTGCCTGGTAGATAATATGTGCTCAATAAATAATGGTTGAATAAATTAATGAGTTTGTTAATTAATGATTCCAATGTTTCTTTCTAGCCTCATCTTCCACTACCTTCCAGCATGAGCCCTTCACTATATCCAGGCTGATCTACTCGTGATTTCCTAAACACTAACTTACTCATTCCTACCTCCAAAACTTTGCTCACAAACCTTCCCCACAAGAAATGTTCACTCCTTCTCTTATGCAGATTTGTCCCACTTATTGAGGTGTGATATTTTGAACTGTGTAAACTTGGCTAAGCTAGAATAACATTTCCCAGGATCTCTTTTCCTGTATGTTTCCAGGTTAGAGTTGACCAAAAGAGGAATTTGCAAGAGTTCTGGAAGATTAAAGTCTTGATTAGATGCGGCAAGAGACAAAAACAGTGGTGCTAGCAGGTTCAAATTTGTCTTATTTCCCCTGCTCCATGACCAGCTCTTCTTCCCAACTGCTGGCCCTGATGACCACCAGCCCACCACCAGACGCAGAGTCAACCACCTCCATGGGCTTCTCCATCAGTTCCCCTTGGTGGTCCCATCTCAGCAGCTAGATGTATCCTGGCTTCCCAGATTTCCCTTGCAACTCCTACTTATCTACCAGTGCCAGTGTTTCAGGAAGGTTAGTTAGTGACTTTATCTCTGATCCTCCAGCTCCACTTTCTGGATTTTACTTCCCCAGATCCTCCCACAATTACATAATGTCTAATTGCTATAATAAATCCCTTATTCCATAACACTCATAGTGGTTCTGCTTCTCTGATGAAACCCTGACTGACACACAAGGCTCAGTTCATGTAACAGCTGTTCCTTGATGACTTCTTGACCATCCAGAGCATTTCCTCTACATTTCTCTGGTTCAATGTGTTTGTGGTCCTCCATTGGTATTACTCACACATTGCTTTGTATTGCATTTACATCCACATATGCCTTCATGGTGCTCAGAACATGGCTGGTATTCAGTGAGAGTTTAATGAGTAAATGAAAGTTTACATGGCATATGTGTCACCATTCTCCTCTCTCACACTCGCAGCAGACACTATTAATTGATCTTACTATGCTTTCTCATCATGCTTGAGCTTAGCCTCACAAACCTTCTCCATGCAGTGCTATAGATGGACAACTGGAGCTGGCCTAGAAGAAGAAACCTATCTGCCATACTGAAACCTTTGAGTATAATGACTTATACTTCTTAGGCAAATTAAATAAGCATAGAAGGTTGCAGTGCATGCACATACTCAGCTCAGTAAATGTGAATTCCCTTCCCTACCTCCTGCCCCACTGCACCTGTCTTTCACATAGTAGGTACCCTATAAACATTTGTTGAATGAGAGAATGTCAGTGCAACCTTCACAAAATGAGCTGTATGATCTCTACAAACCAAAGCAACTCACACAGATCTCACCTTTTAAAATAATGAATAAATAAAAAGGCAGCTAGAGTGAACTTCCTGCATTTTAAGAAGGCCACTCCCACCATTTATGGTACTTTCAGAGCTAAAGAAGACAAAATACAAACAAGCCCAGGCCTCAACCAACAAAAACATGTAACATGCTCTTAAGTACTTGGAAAGAAGGAAAACCCTTCTAGCTTCTGTCCCCCTGGTATGATTAGCTCACTTCTTAGTAGCCATATAGGAGGAAGACTACGTAAGAGAAAAGAAGTCTGGAGAGAAAGCTTGGGTTCAAAGGAGTCAGATAGAATTATTAGACAGGAAATATAGGGTCTAGAGAGGAATATTTCTTGTACATTTCTGATAAGGGAATCAAAATAAGGACATGATTGACTTGACCCTTGGAAATATTATTTTTGTCTTTTTCTCTTTTCCTGGCTTTGCCTTGGTTCCAGGCTGCAATCAAGGCCCATATCTCTAAGAATTCTGGCAGGTACTTCCCATCCCTGTGCTCATTCTTCCCATTCCATTTTCTATTTCTGTGTATAGGATGTGATGATGTCCCTGGTCATCCTGGCAATAAATAATCAAAAGCATAGATGTGAAAGAAACAAAAACAAAATAAGCAGTGTGTTTATTCCAGTGGGTGAGAAGGTAAATGAAATAAGCTTACTCTATTGGATAGACAATGTCCAAAGCAAATTTTTATCCCTAATCTTTGCAATGTGCACATAAAGCCTTGGTGCTAAGCAGAAAACAAAATGCAATGTTGTCCTTCCGCATTCTTTTTCTCACTTGAAAATTATGTGTCTGATTCCCAATGGTTTCTCATTAGGAGAGCAATTTCAAGACTACCTCAACTTAATTGACATGGATTTACACACCCAAGCCTAGGGTATGCATAACCTAACAAGTAACATGCTATACCCATTTTCTGCTTCTCCATCAATCAAAATGGCACTAAGTTTTGGGTAACTGTTAAATGTGAGACATTCTCATTTCCCCTCCACATTTTGGGAAGTACCATCATAAGATAGATCCACCGCCTTCAAGGTTTCCCTAGACTAAAAGCCATGTGAAGAATAGATATTGTTTTTATTTGTTTGCAACCCCAGGGACTGAAACAAGGCCTGGCATAGAGTACGTGATGAGTACATATGTGCTGAATGAATGAACGAGTTTTACTATATTGGTGTGGCAGGCAAAATAAATGCCCCCCAAAGATGTCTCCATCGTAATTCCCAGAACATTTTTATTATCTTACTGCAGAAGGGACTTTGCAGGTATGATTAAGTTAAGAATCTTGTGGGACTTCCCTGGTGGTCCAGTGGTTAAGACTTCGCACTCCCAGTGCAGGAGACCTCAGGTTCGATCCCTGGTCAGGGAACTGGATCCCACATGCCTCAACTAAGAGCCTGCATGCTGCAACTAAAGATCCCGCAGGCTGCCACGAAGCTCCCGCATGCCGCAAGGAAGATCCCACCTGTCGCAACTAAGACCCAGTCAAATAAATAAAGAAATAAATATTTTTTTTAAAAGTTAAGAATTTGGGATGGGGAGATTATCCTGGATTATATGGGTGGGGCCCAGGGTACTCACAAGGATTCTCATATGGGAAAGAGGGAGAAGACAAAGTCAGCGTCAGAGAAGGTGATGGGACGACAAAAGCAGAGGTCAGAGTGATGGAGGGCCATGAGCCAAGGAATGTGAACAAACTCTTGAAGCTGGAAAAGGCAAGGAGACAGATTCTCCCCTAGATCCTCCAGAAGGACACAGTCATGCAGGTACTTTCATTTTAGCCCGGTGAGACCCAGTTTGGACTTCTGACCTCCAGAACTATAAGATAGTAAATGTGCATTGCTTTAAGCCAGAAGTTCGTGATGCTTTGTTACAGTGGCAATAGGAAACTAATGTATTAGCATTAACATTAATAAACCACAGAAGTGTTTTTTTAAATTGAGATATAATTGACATATAACATTGTATTATTTAACGGACACTAATCATAATGACAGCCAGCATTTACTGAGCACTTAGGGAGAACCACAGTACAAGATACTTTCTAGACATTTCTTATTAATTCTCAGAACTATATCATAAGGTAGGTATTATATTCCACTCAATTTACAGCTAAGGAAACGGAGGCCTAAAAAAGTGAAGTTACTTGATCAAGATCACATAGTTAGCAAGTGGCAGAACAAGGAGTTGAACTCAGGCAATCTGAGTCCATGTCATACTGAGGTAGGAGATAGATGGGCCCCTGGGCTGGACAGCTGGTGTTTGTCAAATGGAGTAAAATTGAAGCTTTGTTCTCACCCAGGCACTCCAAAGGCAAAGCTAGTGGCAGAAGCTGAGCTCTGCTGAAGTAAAGAGATAAGGTGCTCACCCCTGAGGTCAAGGAGGACTTCCCTGTCTGCACATGGGCAGGAAGTCTCCTTGGGGGTCAGAAAAGGAGGGGGCCCCCCACCCCATTAATAAGTGTGGACATGCACCCACAGGATCCTCTGCGGTGGGATCCAACTTAACAAAAAGTTGCGCACGCATCTTGGGGAGGGTCCTAGGACCAGTCAGGTGTGAAAAAAGAAAAAAGATAATAGGCCAAATGTAAACAAAGACAAGGAAGGACTGTCCTATGTAAGTGATTTAAATCACCTCCTTACTGCCCTCCTCATTCAGGATGTCCCCACTCCTCTCTGGGTGTGTATTTCTGCCCTCCTTCTCACTTAAATAAATAAACTCTTTCTCTGTGTGCTGTGTCTCTAATAATAAACTTTGTACCTGTTTTTGCAGGTTTTGCCTCCTTGAAACCTTCTTGCTTTCCAACGGGGTTAGAATCAGGGAACTTTGCTTCTAGCCTCCAGCCCCTGGTGGACTGGTAGCTAGGTTCAATCCCTGGACAGGGAAATAAGATCCTCCTTCAAGACCACTGTCCCTCCCAGAACAATATCGTCTTGCATGCTCATGCTGAGAAGTGTGGGAAATGAGAGAGAACCATAAGACATAGTCCCAACCTTCAAGTAACTTATAGATAGAATGGGAAGGACGATTCCAACACAGATGCCATATTAGAGCGAGTATATCACAGATGCTAAAGGATTTATGACCTACATTTAAGAAAGTAAAGGGCTTCCCTGGTGGCGCAGTGGTTGAGAATCTGCCTGCCAATGCAGGGGACACGGCTTCGAGCCCTGGTCTGGGAGGATCCCACATGCCGCGGAGCAACTGGGCCCGTGAGCCACAATTACTGAGCCTGCGCGTCTGGAGCCTGTGCTCCGCAGCAAGAGAGGCAGCGATAATGAGAGGCCCGCGCACCGCGATGAAGAGTGGCCCCCACTTGCCACAACTGGAGAAAGCCCTCGCACAGAAACGAAGACCCAACACAGCCATAAATAAATAAATAAATAAATAAACCCAAAGTTTAAAAAAAAAAAAAAAAAGAAAGTAAAGAGGACAAGAAAGCTGGAATATTCAGGATTGGATACAGCTGTACCTTGAAGGGCACCTGGACCATGTCAGGCAGTACATGGTGGAGTTTCCTTCCAGTCTGGGGAAACGGAATGAAAGAAGGAACAGTGACGCATGTGAGCGAGGAAATGGGGAGAGAAAATGGAAAGCCCTCAAGGGGGCAAATCTGAGAAAGAAAAACAAGAAGATAAAATACTTAATTATTTTTATGGGAATGGTACCACTTACTGAACACCTATTCCACCCTAAAGGGAACATTCACATTTGTTATTTTATTTAATCCTCACAAAACCTCTGCTAAATGAGTATTATTAACCTCATTTTTACAAAAGAGGAAATTAAACATCCAGAGAGATTAAGTAATTGCTGAGAGGCAAGTACCCAGTGAGTTTCATTCCAAAATTCGTGCTCTGTCCTTTGTTTCTTTCTGCCCCCAGTAATCTCAGCCCTTCTCTGAGAAGGAGCAAATTTCCATTGAAGTAAGAATGACAGGCGGAGCTGTCTTGAAAAATGGAAAGAGCTGCTTTGGAAGGTGGCAAGTTGAGGGCAATCAAGCTGAGGCTAGTTTTATCCAGGCAGCTGTTGAACGAGCATTAGAGCATTATTGACAAGCCTTGGGCTAAGCAAGGACAATAGAGAGATCACAGCAAAAAGACACGCATCTTCCCTGCCTGGCCTTATATTTAGTGAGGGAAACAGAAGAGTAAAAACACTTTTCCATGCCAACTTCAGGTTAGTATTTACTCTTAGGAAGGATTTGGGAGGGGTGGAGCTTTAGTTGTATCATAACTTCTTATTTCATGAAAGAAAAAAGAGAAATCTGAAACATGTTTGGCAAATTACTAACATATATTTAATCTCAGTGCTGAGTACACAGGTATCTGTTACATTACTTTCCTTCATTAGTTTGTAATGTGTCACAATAAGGCTAAATCAATGAACTTAAGAAGTCTTGTTTTTAAAACAGATCACCACAATCATAAATCATCAGTGCCACGCTAGTGGGAAGCATAGGTTAGTACAGAAGGACAACAGAGGGGCATCTAACCCAATTTAAAAATAAGCTGGAAAAGCCAAGAAAATGGATTCTCCCCTAGAGCCTCCAGTAGGACACATCCCTGTGAATACTTTCATTTTAGCTTAGTGAGACCTGATGGGACTTCTGACTTCAGCCATGTCTTCAAGAACCTGTAAGAGATACTTGGAAGTGTGCGATCAGAGTGTTTCCAAACGAGGAACAGCAGTAAGCAGACTTCTCAGAGTAAGGGAGAGCAGGGCACATTCCTGTGACCTCCAGGGGTCAGCTCACAAGTCCTGACTGTGTAGGGAGAGGGGAGGGGATCGATGATGGCTGGGACTCAATCAGGATAAACCTTTTAAGCCAGGAAAAGGAATTGGGTTTTTGTTTTTTTTTTAACTTTGGGTTTGTTTGTTTGTTTGTTTATTTATTTATTTATTGCTGTGTTGGGCCTTCGTTTCTGTGCGAGGGCTTTCTCTAGTTGCGGCAAGTGGGGGCCACTCTTCATCGCGCTGCGCGGGCCTCTCACTGTCGCCGCCTCTCTTGCTGCGGAGCACAGGCTCCAGACGCGCAGGCTCAGTAATTGTGGCTCACGGGCCCAGTTGCTCCGCGGCATGTGGGATCTTCCCAGACCAGGGCTTGAACCCATGTACCCTGCACTGGCAGGCAGATTCTCAACCACTGCGCCACCAGGGAAGCCCAGGAATTTGGGTTTTATGGTGAATGAAACAGGGAGCTTCTGTCGAGTTTTAAGCCAGATAGAGATGATCAGATTTGCTTTTCAAAAAGATCATTCTGATGGGAATAAGAAGGTAAACTGAGAGGAAGGTGGGACTCAACCAGGCAGGCCAGGCAGGAGTTTATCACAAGATCCTAGATGTGCAGGGCTCTGAAATAACAAAGTTGCAGTGAAGATGAAGTAATGTTTACAGAGTATTTATGAGGTGGAATTAAAAAATTTGGTGACCCATCAGATGTAGAGAGGAGATAGCATCGAAGGTAACTTCCGAGTCTCTTTCCTGGTGGATGTGCTGCTATTTTCTGTCATAAGGAACACAGGAGAAATAATTTTTTTAAATGAAGATGAATTTTCTACAAATGGTGCTGGAAAGACTAGACATCCATGTGCAAAAAAATGAATCTTGACACAGAACTTACATCTTTCACAAAAATTAACATAAAATAGATCACAAAGCTAAATGTAAAATCCAAAATAAAACTTCTAGAAGATAACATAGGAGAACATCTAGATGACCTTGAGTTTGGTGATGACTTTTTAGATAAAACACCAAAGGCATGATCCATGAAGGAAATAATGATAAGCTGGACTTCATTAAAATTAAAAATCTCTGCTCTGCAAAAGACACTTTCAAGGGACTTCCCTGGTGGCGCAGTGGTTGAGAATCTGCCTGCCAATGCAGGGGACACGGGTTCGAGCCCTGGTCCGGGAAGATCCCACATGCCATGGAGCAAGTAAGCCCATGCGCCACAACTACTAAGCCTGTGCTCTAGAGCCAGTGAGCCACAACTCCTGAGCCCGTGTGCCACAACTACTGAAGCCTGCGTGCCTAGAGCCCGTGCTCCACAACAAGAGAAGCCACTGCAATGAGAAGCCCGCGCACCACAACAGAGAGTAGCCCCTGCTCGCTGCAACTAGAGAAAGCCCGTACACAGCAATGAAGACCCAGTGCAGCCAAAAATAAATAAATTTTAAAGAAAGACACTTTCAAGAGAATGAGAAGACAAGCCATACACTAGGAGAAAATATTTGTGTAAGTCATATCTGATATAGGACTATTATCCAAAATATGAACTCTTAAAACTCAACAGTAAGAAAAATAAAACCTCATTAAAAAAATGGGCCAAAGACCTTAACAGATACTTCACCAAATAAGATATACATATGGCAAATAACCATACTAAAAGGTGCTCCATATCATATCTCATCAAGGAAATGCAAATTAAAACAATAAGATACAACTATACACCTACTAGAATAGCCACAGTCTAAAACACCGACAACACCAAATGCTGGTGAGGATGTGGAGCAACAGGAACTCTTATTCATTACTGGTGAAAATGTAAAATGATACATCCACTTTGGAAGACAGTTGAACAACTTCTTGCAAAACTAAACATACTCTTACCACCAAGTCCAGCAATCACGCACCTTGGTGTTTAGCTAAAGGTGTTGAAAACATATGTCCACACAAAAACCTTCACACATATGTTTATAGCAGCTTTATTCATAATTGCCAAAACTTAGAAACAACCACGATATCCTTCAGTAGGTGAATGGTTAAATAAATTGTGGTATATCCAGGCAATGGAATATTATTCAGCCCTAAAAGAGAAATAAGCTATAAAGTAATGAAAAGACATGGAGGAAGCTTAAATGCATATTACTAAGTGAAAGAAGCCAATCTGAAAAGGCTACATACTGTATGATTCCAATTGTATAACATTCTGGAAAAGGCAAAACTATGGAGGGAGTAAAAAGATCAGTGGTTTCCCGGGGTTAGAGGGGAGGGAGGGATGAATAAGTGGAGCACAGAGGATTTTTAGGTCTGTGAAAATACTCTATGTGATACTATGATGGTGGATACATGCCATTATACATTTGTCTAAACTCACAGAATGCACAACACCAAGACTGAACCCTAATGTAAACTATGGACTTTATGTGATAATGATGTGTCAGTGTAGGTTCATCAATTGTAACAGATATACCACTGTGGTGAGGGATGTTGATAATGGGGGAGGCTATGCATGTGTGGTGGCAGGGAGTATATGGGAACTCTTTATACCTTCTGGTCAATTTTGCTGTGAACCTGCTCTAAAAAATAAAGCCTATTACATTTTTTAAAAAATGAAAATGGGAACAATTTTGAGAATGTTGCATATAAGTCCTGAGAAAGTATAAGCAGAAATGTTTTAATGGGTAGTTTAGTATTATTACTTCATCCTCAACTTATAGGAGGAAACTGAGGCTCAGAGGGGTAAAGAATCTTGCTCAAGGTCAAGCAGCACATTAAGTGCAGAAGGTAGAATTTGAACAGTTTAACTCCCAAGCCCACATGGGTAGCCATTGTGAAATGAGGTTTGAGGCCTATCTTAGTTTCTTATTGCTGTTGTACCATTTTAAAAGTGGGAAAAGTAAAGGGACCTAAATGGAAGTAAGCTTTCAATACTTTACTTAAAGGGGTAAAATGTTGATACCAATAGACCATGATAAGTTATGTATGTATGTGTGTATGTTATACATGTACATGTATATGTATGTATGTGTATAAGATGTGTGTATACATGTACACACGTGCATGTGTATTGTATATATGTATATAAGCATACATGTATGTGTATGTTATATGTATATGCCTATATATGTATACACACGTGTGTACACACAAGTACATATGTGTATATGCATGTATCACATGTGTGTGCATGTTATATGATATGTATATGTATGTGCATGTATGTGTGTGTGTATGTATATTATAACATCAATAGCAACCACTAAAGAAAATTATGCAGGATGATGTATTCAAAAACATTGAAAATACAGGAAAATTGATTTTTAAAAAAGTTCAGGTAATACTCAGAGGCATAAAAGACAAAATGAGAAACAGAGGGAGAAAACAGAAAACAAATGATAAAATGGCAGAAGTAAGCCCTAACATATCAATAATTAATTCAAATGCAAATGGTCTAAATACTCCAATTAAAAGACAAAGATTAGGGCTTCCCTGGTGGCGCAGTGGTTAAGAATCCGCCTGCCAATGCAGGGGACACGGGTTCGAGCCCTGGTCTGGGAAGATCCCACATGCCGCAGAGCAACTAAGCCCGTGCGTCACAACTACTGAGCCCGTGTGCCACAACTACTGAGCCTGCGCTCTACAGCCTGCCAGCCAAAACTACTGAGCCCATGTGCCACAACTACTGAAGTCTGCACGCCCAGAGCCTGTGCTCTGCAACAAGAGAAGCTGCCGCCATGAGAAGCCTGAGCACCACAACGAAGAGTAGCCCCCGCTCGCCGCAACTAGAGAAAAGCCCGCGTGCAGCAACGAAGTCCCAACGCGACCCAAAATAAAATAAAATAAATAAATTTAAAAAAAAAAAAAAAAAAAGACAAAGATTAGGTACTTCCCTGGTGGTGCAGTGGTTAAGAATCCGCCTGCCAATGCAGGGGACACGGGTTCGATCCCTGGTCCCAGAAGATCTCACATGCTGTGGAACAACTAAGCCCATGCGCCACAGCTACTGAGCCTGTGCTCTAGAGCCTGCGAGCCACAACTACTGAGCCCATGTGTCAGAACTACTGAAGCCCGCATGCCTAGAGCCCATGCTCTGCAACAAGAGAAGCCACTACAATGAGAAGCCCACGTATAGCAACGAAGAGTAGCCCCCACTCGCCGCAACTAGAGAAAGGCCGTGTGCAGCAATGAAGACCCAATACAGCCCAAAACAAAACAAAACAAAACAAAAAGACAACGATCAGCAGAATGGAAAAAAGGTACGATCCAACAATATGCAGGCTGTAAGTAAGACACTTTGAACATAACAACTTATTAGTTTCCTATTGCTGCTGTAACAAATTACCATAAACTTAGTGGCCTAAAGCAACCCACACTTATAATCTTACAGTTCTGGACGTTATTAGTCTGTAGTCGGTCTTACCAGGCTAAAACCAAGGTATCAGCAGAGTCATGTTCCTCTGGAGGCCCCAAGGTAGAATCCCTTTCCTTCTTTTTCCAGCCTCTAGAGTCCATCTGCATTCCTTGGCTCATGGCCCCTTCCTCCATCTTCAAAGCCAGTGGCATAGAATCTTCAAATATCTCTCCTCTCTGACCTCTGTTTCAGTCATCTCATCTTTGGCCTTCCTGCCTCCCTCTTTCCCTTATAAGGACTCTTGTGATTGTATTGAGCCCATTCAGATAATCCAAGATAATCTTCCCATCTAAAGATCCTTATTTTAGGGACTTCCCAGGTGGTGCAGTGGTTAAGACTCCATGCTCCCAATGCAGGGGGCCCGGGTTTGATCCCTGGTCAGGGAACTAGATCCCACATGCATGCCACAACTAAGGAGTCCATGTGCTGCAACTAAGGAGCCAGTGAGCTGTAACTAAGTAGCCCATGAGCTGCAACTAAGGAGACCACCTACCGCAACTAAGACACGGAGCAACCAAATAACAAATATTAAAAAAAATAAATAAAGATCCTTACTTTAATCACATATGCAAAGTCTTTGTTGTCATGCAAGATTCTGGGGATCAGGACATGGACATCTTTGGGGGGGCTAGTATTCTGCCTTCCCCAAGTCTCTAGGCAGAAAAGACAGGCAGACGAATGATTCTTTCACAAATACAGGCTCAGTAAGAAGGCTGTAGCCTGATGTGTCATTAGACCCTCCTGGGGCTAAATCCTTCCTAAGGACCAGTGTTCCAGTGTTCCCTGGGGTTATAAATAGTGGACATTTCCAGATTCCACTGTTTCTTAGGGAGAGGCCACTCTGCTTTCCAGGTCTGGTTTGTATTGACCCAGGGTTTGGGTGGGGTTGGACCTGCAAATGGCAGGTTTTACTACAGGCGGCAGAAGCAAGCAGGAGCTAATACTCCTAAATTTAAAGTGAATGGACAGAGATGGGGAAAATCTGAAAAGGATGCTTGTCAGATATTCCTAAAAGGCTCTATGGAAAATTTCAGTGTGGGGAAAAGTCCGTAAGAATGTAAGCTGAGCAACAGCAAAACAACAAACAAATAAATCAAATGACACCACATATATACAACTCAGAACATGAAATAACTCACTTTGGAAACCACAAACTAATCTTTCCATAGGAGGCTAATCTAGGAGTCAGCTAGGCCAACAGGTCATTTTGATCTCTCAGAGGAAGCTCTGTCTAAACTCTCCTTTAGGGAAAAGAATGCTTTTCATAATCAGTGAAGGGTATTATGGAAGTACAAGGCTAGGCATCAATAACTTGTATGAAACGAGGAAGAAGGCTGACTTACACATTTCTTCAAGGTTCTTCAAGCTCAAGATTCTACTACTCCAAGCTCAGAGTCAAAATAGCGTTACATTTGGATGGGCCCACGGAAGTCTTATAAACCAAACTTTCCTGATGCCAGGGAACCTCCCTAAATGGACCACAACAAATGGACCTCTGGCCTCTGCTTAAGAGAGAGAACCTATCTATCTATTTTATGGGCCACCTCATGGTAAGAGGGGTCTTCTATGCTGAACTGAAATTATTCTCCAGACCAGTTAGTCTTGTTTTCCTTTTTAAGCTACACTGATAGCTACGTTCCATCTTCTTTAAAAGTAGAAGCCAGTTAATGTAAAAAAGACCAACAATATCAAGTGTTGGAGAGGATGTGGAACAACTGGAGTTCTCATGTTTTGCTGATGGGAGTGTCAACTGGTACAACCACTTTGGAAATCTGTTAGACAGCATCTACTCAAGTTAAAGACGTGCCTACACCGAAAGCCAAAGATTCTACTTCTGCACATATACAAAAGAGAAGTAAGGGCATATTGCTTTAAATATATCTCTAACAAAAGACATGTGTAAGAATGTAAGAGTGTCCATCTCAGCTCTATTTATAATAGCCCCAAACTGGAAACAAACTGACAACAGTAGGATAAATAATTTTTGGCATATTCATACAATGTAACACTACACCATAATAACGATGAGTAGAAGAAACTGATCACAGAAAAGGGCATACTATATGACTCCATTCATATGAAGTTCAAAAACAGGCAAAACTTATCTATGGTGACAGAATCATAGAAGAGTGGTTACCTGTAAGGGGTAGATACTGACTGGGAAGGAGTAAAAGGGAAACTTCCGGAGGGCTAGGAATATTCTTTTTTTTTTTTTTTTTTTTAATTTATTTGATTTATTTATTTATTTTTGGCGGTGTTGGGTCTTCGTTTCTGTGCGAGGGCTTTCTCTAGTTGCGGCTAGCGGGGGCCTCTCTTCATTGTGGTGTGTGGGCCTCTCACTATAGCGGCCTCTCTTGTTGCGGAGCACAGGCTCCAGACGCGCAGGCTCAGTAGTTGTGGCTCACGGGCCTAGTTGCTCCGCGGCATGTGGGATCTTCCCAGACCAGGGCTCGAACCCGCGTCCCCTGCATTGGCAGGCAGATTCTCAACGACTGCACCACCAGGGAAGCCCACTAGGAATATTCTTTATCTTCAACTGGTGGTGGTTAAGTGGGTGTATACATGTGTAAAAATTCATCAAGTTTTATACTTAAGATTTGGGCATTCTATGTATACCTCAATAGAATATTCTTTTAAAAATGAAGTCATTAGACCCTTGTAATTTTGTTTCTTCTTTTTTGGTTAAAAAAAAAAAAAGCTCCAGTGGGGCAGTTATAAAAGAAATAGATCTATGGTCAGTTGTCCACTCACATGGGATTAATAAGGAGGTAGAAGGTGTAGTGATTAGAACGGGCAATGGGCTTAGGAATCACAGACTTGGTTTCAAGCTTACTAGCTGTGTAAGGATAGTCAAGCCATTTAATCTCTCTAACCCTCAGTCTCATTATGCATAAAATGAGTACTAACCTTACAGAAGTGTTATAAGTACTACAGGAGATAAGAAATATAAAAATCTTAAGAACAATCATCTGTCATTTATTAAATACATACTATGCACCACACACTATGAAATACCCTACAACAATCATATGAGGAAGATAATATCTCCATTTTAAGAATAAGGAAACTAAGATCCTAAGAGCTTGTCCATAATACGTGGCAGATTTATCTGACCCTGAAGTCCATGAGTTTAAAGCATTACCCTATGTAGCCGTTGGTGTAGTTGGATGGTGGGTGGATAGTGAAAAGTTGAATCTGAAACTAGCCCCAGTTCTGCAGAGGAGCACAATATTTAGCTAAAGCGTCCTGTTAACATCTTAGAGGCTGGCAACCTATACCTATAGCGTAAAAGACCTTTATCACTGTAAGGGAAGCTAATTGACCTTCCTTACAGGGTGACTATGAGGATTAACTGAGATAATCAGGTCAGGAAAATATTGATACATAATGACACATCATAATATGACACATATTAGGTGATTGAGTAGCCCGCCCCTGCCCCCTCCTTCCTATTCTTTCTAATAATCTCCTGGCTGGTCTTTTTTTTGAGAACTACCTCCAGTAACTACCCATTCCAAGGTAAGAATTCAATGTTTATAAAATTCTTATGTGGTGCCAGTCATTGCTCTAAGCACTGGGACCATCGAGGACATGAATAAATCAGCATAGACTCATTTCCTCACCCACCTCCTGAGACAAGAGTTAGGGTTAGAACCATGTTTGCATGACAACTCCTAAAGTAAATGATCTAAAGCAGACGGTTATTTAATCTCAGGTTAATTTATACTCCTGTTAACCCATCTAGTGTTCCCATTCACTCAAAAAACATTTTTAAAGCAACTTTCATGTCCCAGGGACTGTTCTAAGCACTGAGGATACAGTAATAGATGAAATAAAGTCCCTGCCCTCACCAAGCTTACATTCGAGTAGGGGAGGGAAAGGGAGAATACATAAACATACGTAATTTCCAGTAGCAATAAATGCTGTGAAGAGAATGAAGCAGGATCAGGATTCAGAGAGTGACCAGTGGAGGGCTGGGGTAGTATTTTAGAAAGGATGGTCAGGGACAATACCTGAGCAGAGACCTGAACGAGTGAGGAACCAAGTCATGCAAAGACCTGGGAAAGAGCACTCCAGGCGAAGGGAAGAGTCAGTATAAAAATCTTGAGGTGGGAACTAATTTGGCATACTTAAGGCAGGACAGGAAGCCACTGGAGATCTGGCAGAAAAGTGACATGTTCTGATTTACTTTTATCATTTGGCTGCTGTGTGAAGAATACATAGTAGGAAGGCAGGAAGACAAGAGCAGAAGGGGTACACAGTAGGCCAATAAATAATTAAGAATTAATAAACAATAAATTCATTTTTGAACACCTTTTTAAAGACTTGCTGCACTTATTTAAAGCAATTTGTGTCGTGTCTCACGCAGACCACTCAATCATAAATCATATAAAGAAGACATGCCATTCTTTCTTGTGCTATAATAATGAATTTCATAATTCATTCAAATAAGTCGTCAAATTTTGAGGTATATCTGAAAAATCAAAGATGGGACCGTGAGCCTTCATAATCATACCCTCTTAAATATAAAATTAGCTCACGATTAAAAGTTCAAACACTACACACTTTCTAAAGTGTTCTGCTAACACAACATTTTTCTTTGGCATATGCAGTCCAAATAGCTCTAGCCTTAATCATTTTTCAAGTTTTCATCTCCACATGCTTGGCATATTCTGATATCACTGACAGGTTAAAAGCAACATTCTGTTGTATGCATAGCGATTCCTTGCAATTAACCTTAATTTAGGCTGAAAGTAGATTGAACAGCTGCTTCATGGCAACATTTCTAAATTTATTAGATAAATATCTCCAGAAAACTGCAGATTAAAGAGCAACAAAAACAAAATCTGCAACATCGCAGCCTTCCCTTAGTAAGGAGAGTCTTCAAGCATTGCAGGTGACAATAAGACTACTTTCTTGAGAAAAGTGACATTTGGGGCCCTTATTACACAGGGTAGCGAGAGATAATGATAACAGAGATAAGAAAAATGTAGGTAAACAATGTCTGAAGAACACATCCTACCTTCCTTCTGTAAAAGGAATTTTTGAGTCCACTGGAATTTTACTGAAGGTGTAACCACACTACAGCCCCAGTGTGAGGAACCCCTTGCAAATCCCAGATGGTGTGAGGAACCCCTTGTAAATTCCAGATGGCACTCCTCAATGCCTAATGCCATCATTCCATTCCTTTAAAATGTTTAATAAATGGTGACTATTATCTATGTCATCTTAAGCTCTCAACATTAACTGATATTATTATACCCATTTATATGAAGACAGAGGGGCTCAGAACTGTTACAGTAACAAAACAAGTGGCAAAGACAGGAGACAAACTCAGGTCTGATTCCAAAGTCTGTGCTTTTCCCATCAAACCGTGCTGCTTGGATGAAAAACCTTTGATAACATGTGTTAGATCTGCCTTTTTCTTTTAAATGCATCTATCCTTTAAAGTTAGAATCATGTCAGAAATCGGGATAAGTGTATCTTGAAGGGGGGGGGCAGGGGAGAATAAAATTTTCTTGGGCTCTTTGTTCTAATTTACCCATACTATTATTTATGGTGTCAAATACATGCATGTTTATTGTGGAAAAATTAGAAAGTTCAGATAAACTGAAAGAAAACTAACCAAATAAAAATCACCTGCAATCCCACCACCCACAGGTGTCTCTAGCTTCATTTGACCTCAGCAAGACGAAGCAGAGCATGACAGTATGGTCCTACCTAACATCTCTCCTCTTGTCACACAAACATAATCAGATGTTGGTCTAGAAAGTGCTGCAAATGTCAGATGAGGTAACAGCAGAAAAGTCTTTAGGTTTTGACAATAATCACTGCTCTATCATAGTCTCATTTTAATATTCATAAAACATTTTGGCATTTGCATGATGTAAAGTTGGGAAGTTTGAATAAATAAATTCTTTTTTTCCTTTTAAACCAGCAAACTATTTGTTAAGTAAAAAGACTCAGTATAGGCAGATAATTCCATCTTTATGAAAACATTAAACAACATACTAAAAAAAAATCTCTAGTACACAATCATTAGCAGTATATTTCAAAGAATGAGATGATTCTAACTATCACAATGCAGGAGTATAGCAGTTAATAGACCTGGGTTTAAATCCTAGCTTCACCACTTATTTCATGACCTTTGGGCAAGTGACTCAATCTTTGTGGGACTCAATTTACGTATCTGTAAAGTGGGGATAATGATAGTGACTCTTTAGGAAGACTCTATAGAGCTTAACATCGTGTACATGAAGAGCAGTAAAAGGAAATTTTAACAAGTTCAAATCTTGAAAATTTAAGATTTTAAGCCTTAATTTTTTAATAAATATTTTTTCTTTAAAAATCTATTTTCTAAGATAGTAAATACCAATGTTTCTTCATCAGACAATGACTAGCTTTAAGAGCACTGCTACATTTACTAAGAATTAAGATATTAGGCTCTATTTTAAAAGATATGGGAATGAGTACCATGACGATTAAATCAACTACAAATGTACTATTCCAGGACTCCATTGGGTACTCAGTGCTGTATAGAATTTTTATTCATTTCTAATCAGCAACTTTTCTAATTTTCCAAATTTACCTCCCTCTTTCCCTCTCAGCAGCTCAGAATAAATACCATCATGAATGAGCTTCCTATGTACTCCTTAAAGCACTCCTCCTCTCATCTAGAAGACGGCAGTTAGATAATTCAACTATTTGACACTCTGTGCAAACTAACAGATACGCTATCATTCTCCAATACCCACAGCCAGCATCCTTTCTCTAGCAGCTATCCTGTTCTCAAAAGTTTGGTTTTTCTTCTCCAGCCTGTGGGATGTGAGGAGCAGGAAACAGCATTGGTAAGCAGTGGTCTAACTGCAGAGCAAGGGGTAGTTGCAGGTCCCTGCAGCATTTTATCCACAGTTAATCTGCACTGGAATAATTAAGAGTTGACTGTGGTTTTGTTTGGGTTTGGGCTATTATATTTCATTCTTTCTCTATTACCCTGGTTAACTAAGACTGTATGTATGTATCAAAAACTTTAATATATGATTACTTTTTGACTAAGAATGACAATTCTAAAGAAAAAAATCAGAAATGTACATTGTTCATTTATTAAAATAAGTTAAATACCACATAACATTATTTATCATTACATAAATGATGATACAGACATGGAATACTCAGCAGCCATTAAAAATAATTTTGTAAGATTATTGAAATAGAAAAATATTTACAATGTGAAGAAGCAGGCTACAAAACAGTATGGAGAATATATCATTTTTGTGAAGAAAAATGAAAATACATGCATGGAAAAACTACTAGGACATACATTAAAATATTAACATTGTTATCTCAGAGCTGTGGAATAAATTTTTTTTCTTTGTACTTTTTGGTGTTTCCCAAAAATTTATGCATTAAGCTTGTATTAATTTTGTAAACAGAAAAAAGCAAAATGGATGCTGATTTAATGAGAGAAAGGAAGAAGGAAGGTGCCAGAACCCTGGGGAATATCTACATTTAAGGTATTTGAATGAGAAAGAGGAACCAACATCTTAGACTTGCACTTTTTAAGAACTAACCTTTCTTTTTTGCTAGTTTCTATCTATTTTAGCTTCCTAGCTACCCATCAGTATAATAATACTTAACTTAGCCTTAAGCATCTAGGTTAAAATAAGGGAAAAAGACACAGAAAGTTTTTGTAAAACAAAACAAAAACAAAACATACCCCCAAACTAATATTTCTTAGAGTCCTAGTGGTCCCATGAACAAATGCTGGCCGTAGACATAACAGAATCTCTGAAATTTTAAAGAGGTCCTTTAGTTTAATACAGTGGAGGTAAGAAATCTTCCTGGGTAAAGAGGTACTTCTGGAAATTGTATTAATCCTTTCAGGCTAAAGTAGTACCATTTATAAATGCTTCTGTAGAACACTAACTGTTTCTATAGAATTGAAAGAATCCTTTCCATTTTACTCTAGAGGGTTTAGGAGTAATCCCAGGAATGACTGAGCTAATCCATCTTACAATTTTGGCCACTGTTCTAAAATCAGGGTTATCATATAAAACATCTCATACAGAGGCCTTAACATATAATTCCTACACACACTACTAATAGCCATAATAATATAGTGCTCCATGAAACTAAAAACAAAAAAAAACAAAACAAAACTGTATTCACATGCTTTAAGTGCATTCCCCTAACAAATAAATAATAAGACACAGAAAAATCATCTGTAAAAGAATTACATGTATTAGGCAACAGGGAATTACACAAATTGGAAAAACGAAAGCGTTTTTAGGAATTTAGGAAATTATAGTGAAAATTAAGTCTAAAGGTTTAAGAGTGTACTGTGAACGGACTTTACTTCTAGATTTTACCAACAACTCTTTCAGAGTACAGCTTATTTGAATAAATACTTTTGAGAAGCACCTGCTTGGAAACAGACTTCCCACCTGGTCAAGGTAACTGTAACAATTACACAGGAAGCAAGATTCGTTTCAAGATATGACTGCAGGTATTTCTCATGTAACTGAAGTTACATAGCTGTGGAAACTTAAAGACTTTTAAATCTGAGCTTAGGTGATCCTGAAGTAAACTTCAAAGCACTGTCGGCAACCAAAATGAACTAGGGTATACTAGAAAACGGGCATCTAGCTTAACTGAGGCCAAAAATATCACTGTGAAAAAGTGGATCCTAAGGAAATATAAGCTCCTTAAGGACAGAGGTGTTAGTGTTTTGTCCACTGCTGCATCCTAGAACCTAGAACAGTGCCTCCCAAATGACAGACACTCAGCATTTTCATTAATGAACAAATCAGAGACCCTTCCTGGTGTATATTAGGAATCAATCCAAATTCACTTCTTATATCAATACTTAATAATCTCCCATCAACTGGAGAAGCTGTTACTGAATGACTAACAAACATACTATGAAGCTAACTGTACTATACTGTATATTTCTGAGCGAAATGAGTGATGAAAAATTATGGTTTTTACTTTTGAAAAGCCCAGATCCCAGTAATTTTGAAATTGCTATGCCTGTTACTAAAGTAAGAGTATGACAGTATTTTAGGGACATAACATTTCATGTATTTCCATCTTCTTAAAACCCTTCTAAACATGGCAAGAAAAACTACTGCTAACGTACAGGTGCTGCTTCCTCCAGACACTGGTGCATCACTTAAGACACTTGTGCCGGCATCTGCCAGGCAGTGCTAACAGATGGAAGACATTAATCATCTGGTTGGTGTTCCCACCTTGTCCATCCAGCTTCAAATGTAACTGCACTGAGCTAGATGAGTCAGCATCTGGTCCACCAAAAGCTAGTGCATCACTCCCAAAGCAAAAAGGAGAAAGTTCACACTTCAGAGCCCTGAATCAGTGCCAAGAGTATCTGCGTTGCCTCAAGGTTTCAGGCTCCCTGATGATCTTTAGCTCCCTGGATACCAAGGCAAAGACAGATCTGAAAGCTCCAAAAAACAGGTGGGTTGTCATATACAAGACTGCAGCCCCAGGCAATATAGATGGTATTTGTTCGCACCATGGATTAACTGCTTTGAAGGACCAAAATGCAGAAGACGGCAACATTCAACATTTAAGACGGTTTTCTTAATAATAAAGCACTAAAAATGTGAATAAGTCATACTTTTATTTTTCAGAAGCGAAAAGGACAAGTGGCAACTTGCCTTTGGAAAACACATTAATATCAGAGTAATAAGCTATCTATCTCACAGAGACAGTAGCCTAAGAAAGACTCTATTATATACATCTCAAAGTTCTATTAAATAAATCTCAGAATAATATGTTTTTAACTAAGACAACAAAACAAAAACATCAGCAACAACAAAAAATTAAACAGAATCCGTAAAGTGGTATGTGAAGATGGAAAAAGGAAAATCTGGAAATCTACACACTGAGAGTTCTCTATTAAAATCAAGGAGGCCCAAATCCTAAAACAGAAAAAAGAAATATGTTAAAACACAATCTTTTAAAAGAATCCAATGAGGTTTTTATAGATGCACATATTAATGCTTCATTTATTCAAGACATTTTTTTCTTACACTGGGAGCACTTCTGTATGTATTGTAGGAGATTATATGAATGACAATGCAGAGATGTGCCTTCTCAATGGGCCCTTCTAGTTTTAAATTTTAAATTTGAGTCTGGAATCCTAATTAAATGTTTATATAATAGGCTACAGATATTGTTTTTAAAATTACATTTGCTTATTATTTATACATTATAGTTTTAAAACAACTTATATACTTTAAAAAGAGAAACAACAATTTACAGTGTGAAAATAAGGTTATGTAAAACTACACAACCCTTCTCATAAAGTAGCAGTAACAATTTCCAAAATGAAGATACTTAATAAAAAACAAAGCAGTTAGTGGGGCGGGGCAGGGGTGGGTAGAAGAGAACAACCAGTGGAATGCACAGAAGACCTAGGTTCTAGATTCAGTTTTGCACTGATTAATTGTGTACCTTAGTCTCAACTTCCTTAGGTCTTAATTTCTTCCCTAGTAAGAAGAGGCAGATGGATCTCTATGCTTCATTTCAATTTTAAACACAGAGACTCTTATAGTTTGTAAGAAAGGATCTGAAAAACTTTTTGGACAATGAGTTGAATAAATTCCTCAGATCTTAACAGGAAAGGCCTGTCACCATTCAACTCTCATGGCAATAACTATAAAGCATATCCCATAATTTTACTGTGAGAAAAGAAAAAAAATCTACCCTAAGGGCAAAATTATACTTCATATCCTATTTATACATTAAACATAGAAAATGAATGTCTAGTCCCTTCCTGGACTCTAGAAGCACTCTCTGAGATAGAGTCAACTAAAAATCCTAGGATTATGACTGTGGCCAAAACATTCAGCCTATGTTTCTCTCTGCCTTCCCTGAAAGCTGCTAGACAGTTCTAAAGCCAATTAATAATTCTCGTGGGCAGGGCCAAACTTCAGGTTAAAATAAGTACTTATAGTAGTTCAGGGTTGAAACTCTATCAACTTTCAGGTTTAGGAAAAGAGAAGAGAAGAAGGAGGTTTAAGGATCATACTGACCCTAAGAAGGATGGACAGTAGAAAAGATATGCTTTATCATCTATAACACATACTTTCATCATAACCATTATATAAAACTATGGGATATCTTTTTGCTTTGATGTTATTTTTTTCTTGTGAACCTTGTCCTTTAACTATATCCACTGCAAAGAAACAGTCTGAATTGAGAACTGCAGGAGCAATGAGCATATACAAAAATGCTTTATAAAAGATTAGATGGGCTTCCCTGGTGGCGCAGTGGTTGAGAGTCTGCCTGCTAACGCAGGGAACACGGGTTCGAGCCCTGGTCTGGGAGGATCCCACATGCCGCGGAGCGACTAGGCCCGTGAGCCACAACTACTGAGCCTGCGCGTCTGGAGCCTGTGCTCCACGACAAGAGAGGCCGTGGCAGTGAGAGGCCCACGCACCACGATGAGGAGTGGCCCCCGCTCGCCGCAACTAGAGAAAGCCCTCGCACAGAGACGAAGACCCAGCACAGCCATAAATAAATAAATAAAATAAAATGTTTGTTAAAAAAAAAAAAAGATTAGAGACCTGCAAGACATGGATGGACCTACAGACTGTCATACAGAGTGAAGCAAGTCAGACAGAGAAAAACAAATATCGTATATTAATGCATATATGTGGAATCTAGAAAAATGGTATAGATGATCTTATCTGCTAAGCAGAAATAGAGACAGAGACATAGAGAACAAACGTATGGATACCAAGGGGGAAGGGGGGGTGCGATGAATTGGGAGATTGGGATCGACATACATACACTATTGATACTATGTATAAAATAGATAACTAATGAGAACCTACTGTATAGCACAGGGAACTCTACTCAATGCTCTGTGGTGACCTAAATGGGAAGGAAATCCAAAAAAGAGGGTATATATGTATATGTATAGCTGATTCACTTTGTTGTACAGTAGAAACTAACATTGTAAAGCAACTATACTCCAATAAAAATTTTTAAAAACAATAAAAAAAGATTAGAGACCTGCCTTTCCTGATAAGCAAAAAGACAGGTTTACAATACTAGATGATCTCTTAAATTTCCCCTGGTTCTCAAATTCTCATAATTTTATACAGATAATATACTATAATTAAGATTATATATACATATCACTTACTGTTTCTTTTAAACAATATTCATGGATATAACTGTGTTTTTCTAAATGTCTCATTGGTAATACTCAGTCTTGTAAGTCTGGTTCCATAATAATCTATAATGTAACTACTTCCATCTGAAGGTCCAACGATCTAGAAGAGAAAATTTTCCAAATTACCCATTTTACAAAAGATACTTTAAAAATACTTTGAGTTTACTTTTCTTAGGTGTTAATACAATTATTTCAGTAGCACCAGAAATACAACTCTAACTCAAGCAAAAAAAAGTAATTGTGGCTCATGTAGCTGAAAAGCACACTGGGGAAGCTCACAGAATCAAGAGAGCTGCAGGAACTAAGGGCCTCAACGACTGAAACCCCATGCCCCACAAGGCCCTTGGTTTGGCATCCCTGCCTCTTCATGTAGCTCTGCCTGCCTTCTTTCTGCAGACAGGCACTCTCAATTGGTTGCCAACAGTTCCAGATACACATCTTTGCAGCTCAGCAGCTCCCAATAGAAAGAAAGTTAAATTTTCTTCCTCAGTGTTTATATACCAATTTCAGGGGAGAACTTTCATTGATCTGCTTGGTTGTTACACCTGTTGCAGAACAAATTACTGAATCCAAGGTAATAGGATTAATATTGGCCAGGCCAGGATCCCTCTGGGAGATGAGACAGGATGACTGACAGTCCTACCAGAACCACATGGAATGGAAAAGGAAGAGATTTAAAAAAAAAAAAAAAAGCTCATCCATGCTAATCACAATAATCTTGTCCATTTAATCACATTTGTGACAATTCACTTAACATGATCTCTCTATTATCCTTTAAGATAATAATCTTCACACTGTAGCCTTAGGGGTACACAAGGATTTACTAAGGTATATGTAGACCCAGATAGTTTCAAGGGAATTCATTTTGAGATCCTTAATTCAAGTAAATACTCTTTGTAAAACTGATCCACCTGATACCACACTAGGCTTCAAAGCAGCATGCTAGGTCCCTTGCCCACTTCTTTGCTTTCACTGTGGTCCTTTCTCCAACTTGACAACAGTAAAGCATACCTACAGTAAGGCACACCCTGAATCTTATGATGGCACATTGCCATGAGGTATAAAAGTCTCTGATGTGTCAAAGAAGGGGATAATTCAAAATATTGGATTTCAGGAAATCTCTTTTAATCAAGAGTCCAAAAATATGCTCTGTCACATCTTGTTCAAAAGATGCAGTCCTAGTAAAATTTTACTCTTTTTAGCTTAAAAATAATTTGCTAATATTTGTAACATGTTTATGCTATTTTGATCAACTGTATATCAGTAATTATAATGACAACTCAATCCAGAAATCACAGAAAAATTTTTAATATTTTAATGAACGATATGATCAGTAGAAGATTTTCAAGCATAAAAACATACTGGGGGTAGGGAGGGTGGGAGGGAGGGAGATGCAAGGGGGAAGAGATATGGGGACATATGTATATGTATAACTGATGAGCAGAAACTAACACACCATTGTAAAGCAATTATACTCCAGTAAAGATGTTAAAAAAAAAGAAATATATTTATAAATATATTTCTAATTTGTATGTAATGAATGCACATTGTTTAAAATCTGAGTTGCTCCTATTTAAAGTTTCTTCTTTCTTCAACTTGAATAGAATAATGTGTAGCAAAACTCTGCCCTGAAATTATATTTAAAATAAGCTAATATTCATCATTTTTTTTTTCTAAAGAAGACCTGACATAGAAAACCAGTTGACCGGCCATGTTGCATTCTAATAGAAGAGAGGTTATTTGATTCTTTGCTCTTGGTTTAGCAACTCTCATGGTATTGAACATCTCAAGACATTGTAGAGAGGTTATTTTAATGATAAAAATAGATGATTTTAAGGAAATTTATATTTTGTATGAGTTTGTGAAAATGTCAGTAGAGGCAATACTAAGAAAAATAAAATTTAAAGTGTATAATATACTGAGCAGAACAATGAAGAACCAAAAAAAAAAAAAAAAACCCATATTGGGGGTACTTCCCTGGTGGTGCAGTGGTTAGGAATCCATCTGCCAATGCAGGGGACACGGGTTCGAGCCCTGGTCCGGGAGGATCCCACATGGCACAGAGCAACTAAGCCCGCAAGCCACAACTACTGAGCCCTCGTGCCACAACTACTGAAGCCCGCGCACCTAGAGCCTGTGCTCTGCAACAAGAGAAGCCACCGCAATGAGAAGCCCGTGCACCGCAATGAACAGTAGCCCCCGCTCACCGCAACTAGAGAAAGCCCGCATGCAGCAACAAAGACCCAACACAGCCAAATATAAATTAAATTCAATTTTTAAAAAAACCATATTGGGGTAAAATTCTGTTGGAGAATGGGAATAGAAATAAAAATTAAAGGAGAAAAAGAAACAATGTAAAAATTATAATAGTGAAGGGTTCATTCATGTCTTTTTAAAGTCAATGATATTTTAAATTCTATGGTATTTATAGTCTGTTGGATACATTTTAAAATTGAGGTAACAGTTTTATTTAAATATGTCAATATTTGCAAACTAGAAATTATATCCTTTGCAACTATTTAAACTTACGACAAAACTTAAATGTCAACTTAAAACATGCAGAGGGTAGGGATTTAAAAAAAATTTCTTTTAGGGGTTATGCAACCAGAGTTTGAAGAACACTGCTGTAGCGCATTCTTCATTTTAAAAATAAATTTGGTTTTAAAAACTATTCAACAAATACTTAATTCCTACAGTCCAGGCACTGTGCTAGGCATTATACACAGAACAGTGAATAAGATACAATCTAACAACAGGGAGTTTATTCTAGTGAACTATAAATGTTAATATTCAAATAACACTTACAAAGCACTTATGTTCTATATACCATGCTAGGTGCTGTCACGTACTTGGGGATTTCCTCCAAAGATCAAATTGCTTTGTCTTGACATTTATGAAAGTTATTTATGAATTTAAGTATAAATTAAAACCTTTTTAATGGTAAGGTCACAGAGGAAACTACTATGAGTATTAAGCAAAGAAAGAAAAGAATGGGTGACTAGAATTTCATGTTTTGAGATGATATAAAGGAAACAAAGAAAAAGGAAAGCCCAGCCAGTAGAAGTAGGTTAAGTCATATGGTAAAAACTTGCCAAATTTGGAATATGTGCATAGATTGGAACTGGGCCTTTTGTCCTATTATTTTTTTCTTCCTATGCCATCTCCTCTGACAATCTCACTTATCCCTGTTGAAAAAAAAAGTATTCAGAAGTTGGAAATAAGGAAAATATAAGATTGGATGGCCTTTTAATATCATGCATTTCTAATAAGCCCACCTGCAGCTCATTTGACTCTCAGGAAACAGAACTATTTAACTAAAAATTGATTAGGGCCCAGATGATTTACAATCTTGTCACATTACCAGTTAACATATAGAAAAATGATACGGTGTTGTTTTGGTCTTTTGTTTCCCCCGTCCTGTAGAGAAGAGAGCTCCAAAGATTATAGTTTAATTACTTATTAATACATGATCCAATTCTGTATCTAATTTAGCAATCTTATTACAGCATTTCTTTCCCCTCAAACTATGTAATTCTGGCTCCTCAACAACTAGTTCTATGGTGATAATTCCATCCTCTTTCCACGGGTTTGGTTCAGCCTGGGCATGTAATCAATCACCAATGAGATAATAATCTATGAGACAAGTTCAATGGGAGGCTTATCTGCTTTTAAGAAGATATGTGTGAGAGAAAAAGAGATGTTTTTCCGCCTCTGAAAGTAACTACATAGCAAGTGGTGCTAACCAAAGGAACTGAAGATGGCAAAGAGAAGGAAGGAAGAAGGGAAGAAAGGAGGGAGAGAAGGAAGGGAAGGAGGGAATAATGGATTTGGGTCTTTCACTTTGTCTTTAAGCTCTAAATTAACAAATCTTAGAACTACCATATCTCCAGATCCTTGGTATATAATATAATAAACTACCACGTTATTAAAGCCAATTTAAATTGAGGTTTCTGTTACTCATAGCCAAAACTCCAGATAATGCACTTGTCTTCAATGCCTCACACACCACTGCCAGATCACCAAAGCATAGCACTAGTTGCTATTCTCTGCTAAAACAATTTGAAGACCTGCTCCAAAGACAACCAAATTAAGTCAGTGTGGTAAATAAAGCATTAGACAGAACGGAAATCTTGAAGAGAAAACTGTCAATAACTAGTTGTAGGATTAATCCTCTCTGGATCTCCGTTTTTCTTAGCCGTAAAATGAGGAATAGAATAAACGAATCTGTATGGTACTTTTAAAGTTCTATATCTTGTTTGACTGACATTTAAATGCAAACAACTCTACAAGGTATTGTCAACATCCTTTTCTATCAATTATCCCAGCAAAGAAGAAACTGCTCTCCCTACTTAATTTTTAAGAAAACTATCAGCTGTAAAGGTTTCAATTATTTAAGTCCATATTCCCTCACCAAAATTAAAAAGTAAACCTGTTTTTAAGCATCTATATTATACACTTATGTAAAATACAGTGCCAATTATAAATTACTTTATTTTTGAATTTTATTTTATTTTTTTATACAGCAGGTTCTTATTAGTCATCAATTTTATACACATCAGTGTATACATGTCAATCCCAGTCTCCCAATTCATCACACCACCACCCCCACTCCCCCCACTTTCCCCCCTTGGTGTCCATACGTTTGTTCTCTACATCTGTGTCTCTATTTCTGTCCTGCAAACCGGTTCATCTGTACCATTTTTCTAGGTTCCACATATATGTGTTAATAAACGATATATAAATTATTATAAGTATATTATTGTACTGTTAAATATAAAACTACAAATTTTTAAAAATATCTCATACTGAGAAATATTTTACTCAAACATGCCTATGTCCACTTGTTCATTGACAATAGAGTATGAAACCTAAAATTATGTGTTTATTTCTCTCCTACGAAATAGCCTGAAGCCAAATTCTATAGCATGAAGTATTTGTTTGATAAGCTAGGGCAGATTTTTTGAAATCTATTGGGAAAAGAAAGACCACTTAACAATTAATAGACCAAAAGGTTACTACAGGTCTTCCAAGAGGGAAAACAGGAGGGCCACTACACTGTGGGAAGCTACTTTGTACAAAGGGTGTCAATGTCTCTTGTGTGAGAAGCCCTAAAACCACAAGAAAACAACTTCATATTCGTCTACATTAGTTTCCTGCAGCTACTGTAACAAATTACCACAAATTTAGTGGATTAAAACTAGAAATTTATGTTCACAGTTTTGGACGCCAGAAGTCTAGAATCAAGGTTATCAGTGCAGCCGTATGACCTACAGAGACTCTAGGGGAGAATCCATTCTAAGGTGCCCCTTGGCATTGCTTGGCTTGCGGCCACATCACCCCAATCTCTGCCTTTGTCTTCACACCACCTTCTTTTCTGTGCGGGTGTTTCTGTCTAATCTTTTGTCTCCTATAAGGATACTTGTCATTGGATTTAGGGCCCATCCAGATAATCTAGAATAATCTCTTCATATCAAGATACTTAATTTAATCACATCTGCAAAGACCCTTTTTCCAAATAAGATAATATTCACAGGTTCCAGGGATATGACGTATCTTTTGTCCTACCACACCCTTGTTCTGTGAAGATGGTTGGTGGTGGTTTGGAGGAATTGGGTGAAATTTAATTTCTCCTTTTCTGTCATTTCTGATTGTTTTCACCATGAAATTTTATTTGCAGCCTAAATGCAAAAAATCTTGAATTGTTTACTTAAAGGAGTAGGCTCTTCTATAGGTGCAAAGTCTATAGCAAGAAGAGGAAATCAGAAAACTTTAGAAGTACACGTTAAAGTCAGGAATGTTAAGCAGTATCATCAAATTTCCTGTTTTCCTGTTCTTAATCTTTGATCTCCACTATAATTCTCCATAATCCCACTCACCCACCCACAGGCACCCACACAAATAATGGGCATTTACTTAACTTGGTATATGACTTGGAAACATATTTATTCTTGAAAAACATGTGATGTTCTTTGAATAAATATGCATTTTAAATTTATCCAAATGATACTGTTGTGGATCTTGTTCAATTTCAAACGATTTTCACAGTACACTAAGATTTTAAGACATTTCCATGTAGCTGTATGTACATCTAGGTAAGTGCCTGTAATTGCTGCCTAGTGTTACAGAAGATGCATCCATTCTCCAATTAGTGTACACAACTAGGTTAATTCCAACTTCCTGCTACCACAAACAGTGCTACAAGAGACATATTTGTACAATGTCCCCTTGTGGACAGAAGTATGAGTATTTTGGGTTAAGTGCCCAGAAGTATCTCTTTATTTACACATTAGTTATTTGGGTGATTTTGTGAATCATCTTTAGTTTATGGAGCTCATTTAACTATTAAGTTCCCTATCATTTTCTTGTTGATTTGTATATTCCACATATCAATTCCTGTTGCTAGTATTCTTTAACTCAGTCTATTAACTGTTAACTTGGTCTATGATATTCTTTTTAGAAAAGAATTTCTTAATTTTAATGTATCAAATTCAATGATTTTTTTTTTCTTTATGGTTTATGTTTTTGAGATCTTGGTTAAGAAGACTTAACCCATCTAAGGTCATAAAATATTTTCTTCAATTAGCTTTCTGTAAAAGTTTTCTTCTCCTAGATACATACCCCAAAGAATTGAACAGGGGCTTAAACAGATACTTATACACAAATATTCATAGCAGCATTATTAACAATAGCCAAAATGTGGAAACAACCCAAGTGTCCATCAACAGATGAATGGATAAAAGAAATGTGGTACATACATACAATGGAACATTATTATTCAGCCATAAAAAGGAATGAAATTCTGAAACATGCCACAATATCAATGAACCTTGAAAACATTATGCAAAGCGAATTAAACCAGACATAAAAAGACAAATATTGTACGATTCCAACTATATGAAATATCTATAAAGTAGGCAAATTCTTCAGGACAGAGTAGATTAGAGGTTACCAGGGACTGGGGGACAGCGAAATGGGGAGTTACTGCCTAATGGGTACAGAGTTTCTGTATTGGGTGATGAAAAAGTTTTGGAAGTAGTGGTGACAGTTGCACAACATTCTGAATGTAATTAATGCCAATGAACTGTATACTTAAAATAAGGTTAAAATGGCAAATTTTATATTGTATATATATTTTACCACACAAAAAAGAGCTTACCTTATTTGAACTTTAACAGTGTTGTAGTTTTGTTTGTAATTTATAAACTTCTGATTTTGTTAGTGGAAAATGTATTTTTGTTTGTATATATTTAAGTATCACTCTAATAAAAATAAATTAAAGGAAAAAAGATGGTTACCAGTAACTACTTTAACACCTAAACTTTATCAACAGATGTGATCCCTCATTTACTGGCTTTGCCTTGTTGTTGAAGTCAGACGGCTTAAGTAACTCAAATATCTTATACATTTAAAATGTTATGAATGAATTAAGGAGTGAAGGGCAAAAACTAACATTTTATGCAACTCTATCAATATACCATTTTTCTATCTAATCCACTTATGAGTTTCTTCATATAAAGAATGCAAATATTAAATTAAAAAGAATGCAAGATCATATCATCTCCTGAAGACCTGGTAAAAAAGTAAAATGACACAGCTGTCTCCAATTAGAGGATAATGATGCAACCTGTGTCCACCCCAGTTCCCCAAAGAAGTAAATTCATATTCTCTTAAAAGTGAAATTACATGTTTGTGTCCAGAGCTGACTTCTGTATGTCGTTAATTTTAACAAAAAACCATTAAAAACATCTAATTTGTCACATTTTAATTAAGCACCAAAATTCCCACACAATGCCAGAAGTTATACATTCAGATCCCCTGACTTCATTTGATTTAGACTGGTTAGTATTAATCCTTAATGACCGATATAAACAGCATTCCTCAAGAAATGAATAGGATTCAGCATTATATCTCCTGAGGAAAACACAGCGTTGGGCTCAGTCTCAGGACTACTTTGTTTTTTGAACATTCCTTTAATTCACTAAATAAAAATCTGCCCACAGGTAAGTGAACTAAGTGAAATCTATTGATACTTAATTGAGATGATGTGACAAAGCAGAGACTACCCAAATTATCATTCTCCTCCGTTTTCCAGTTCATTTCCCCAGTAAATCACACCAGGGTTAAATAAATAATACAGAGAACTATTTGAAAGACTTGATATCTAGTTTTTATATATTGCTGTCCTACATCTAGTGAACTATCAAGGACTTTGACCAACTTTTCCAGTACTGGAAATAGATTTAGGGTGATTACACGTTTAGTACTTTTGATCAATGGCATGTATTTCACGGAGCAAGGGCATAGGATATGTCTTTGACAAAACAAACTGGCTTACACAGAAGTGAACCTATTAACCTGAGCCTTATTTATGCTCTAAACTGAAAAGCCTAGGCTTTTAAAATTTTTAGTAAAATTCAAGAATTTAAACAAGATAAAATCAAGATAACTCTTATTTTCAGCTTGCAGTTCCAAAGGACATATTTCTGATTATAAGTGGGATGTTATTCTCGTACCACTTTGGGGAGGGTCAGATTCTAAGTTCCTTTAAGGCAAGGACCCCAACTTATACCTATTTCTACTTTATCATACCAACTTTTATTTTTGTTCATTACCTCTCAAGTGACCCATGAAATTTAGAACTTTAAAGCCCTAAAGGAGAGCAATCACTTTTTTAAAACTACCATTTTTAGCCTCTCATCTTCCCTGTAACTGGCACAAAGCCACACTTTTCACAAGGTATACTGCATTCAGCTCAAATCAGCAAAAATTTTGAGAGCATACTCTATGTTGAGCATACTATTAGTGCTACAGGAAATTAATAAAAATCTTTTTTTCTCAAGAAATTTATGTGTGAAAAATCAAACCTGGTGTGTAAAAGTTAAAAAAAATACAAAAGCAGTATATAACCCAGGGCTAAAATGAGTTACATATATTAAATGCCAAACTAATGAGATATTTAATAAATTTATTTATAAAATTCAAAAAATGTCTTGGAGATTATATTGCTTTGTGTATTTTGCTGCTTATATAGTTATTAGTTCTTTAAGGAATCTACTCTGCAATTTTTTTTTTTTTAATTGGGGTATAGTTGTTTTACAATGTTGTATCTGCAAAGTTAATAGGAATGAAAATAAAAGTAATTTCTTCCACGATGCATAGAATTTTTTTAAATTGTCACGAAGAACCCTGACATACTTCCTTCAACAACTTTCTACATTCCAACGCATATTTCCATTTTCCCTGTATCCATCTTCATCTTTCTGATTTGTGGCTGTCTTGTCTCCACTTAACACAATC
Organism: Eschrichtius robustus; assembly: GCF_028021215.1. Taxonomy (NCBI): domain Eukaryota; kingdom Metazoa; phylum Chordata; class Mammalia; order Artiodactyla; family Eschrichtiidae; genus Eschrichtius; species Eschrichtius robustus. The sequence continues at coordinate 52,982,027 of NC_090826.1, forward strand.
AATTTTCTTTCCTTTTTGTTGGTGGAGTACACATCAGTGGTTTTGGTATAATTAAAAATATTCATTGTGTGAGTGAGAAGAGATTTAAATGAAATCAAATATTCTCATATTTTTTCTGATAAAAGACCAAATTATCTAATCTATCCATCATGATATATATAAATATAAGCACAAAACAATGAGTGTTTTAAAATCTTCAGACCTGCCTTATGAATAACTATATATACAGCAACTATATATACAGTTATATACAATGGTTGCCTATAATTGAAAAACTGTATGCTATCCATGTGTCACTGATTTAGATTTTGTTGAATACAACAAAAGAATTAATTCTAAGTATTGTTTTATACCATTCATTCACACAGTGCCATCTGCATACTTTTTAAGAACAAAAAACAAACAGAAGAAACTTCAAAAGTTTACTAACAGATAAATTCACGAAAGTATTTTTAGTAAATATTAGCTACATTTAAAGCTTACTTACTTTAGTAATATATGTGTTACACTTTATATTGTTTCAGTTCAAAGATGAAATAACTACGGCTTCCCTGGTGGAGCAGTGGTTAAGAATCCACCTGCCAATGCAGGGGACACGGGTTCCAGCCCTGGTCCAGCAAGATCCCACATGCCGCGGAGCAACTAAGCCCGTGCACCACAACTACTGAGCCCACACTCTAGAGCCCGTGCCCCGCAACAAGAGAGGCCAAGACGATGAGAAGCCCGCGCACCACAGTGAAGGGTAGTCCCTGCTCACCGCAACTAGAGAAAGCTTGTGCGAAGCAACAAAGACCCAATGCAGCCAAAACAAAACAAAACAAAAAAAACAAATAAATAAATTTAGAAAAAAAATTATTAAAAAAAACCCATGAAATAACTAGACCTATTTTTTTAAAGAGGATTTTTCTGGATTTTTGTTATAAACACTGTGAAGCAAAGTATGTTTTTATAGGTCTTGAGTTCATGCACAATATGTTTGTGGGATCACAGCCCAAAAGAAAAACACTGCAACTCACTGGGGAATAATATTTAATGGCAAAAAGAAAAAAAACTGGGGATGGAGAGAATGAGTAAGGAAAGAAAAATAAACAAAAAGATGATAGACAGAATGTAAAAGGTTTATAAGAAATTGAAAAAATATATTTAGGACAAAAATATTAACATAGTTTATATTTATAGTAAAAACTTATTTGGCTGAAAAAAATTCTCTAAAATTAATGTAGTCAACATCACATGTTAAGTATATTAAACAACATGTAGAATAAGGATGCATGTCTTATTTGGCTACTTTTGAAAAATGATTTATTTTTCCCCTAATCTGAAAGCAGTCTAAAGTAGCCATCCCTATTAAAATGTCTTATTTAGGGAAACTTACTGTAGAAATTCAAACATTGTAATTCTACCTCAATAATTTGTTGATGTAATAGTCTCAATTCTAGATCTTTAAGAACTATTAGTTCTGAAAAGTTTAGGTATACATGTACTAGAAAATAGTGGCTGAATCAAATAAGCTCTATAATTTGATATAAATAAAGCTACAAAGCACTGATATCACCAAAGAAAGAACCTAGTGTGAAATATTAACTAAATGGTTGGGTTGTAAAGATGCGGAATTCTGTATATCTCAAAGAATCCCAATAATACATGAAATTCCTTGGATCCTCAGAGAAACCCATTTCCAAGCATATGTGCACAAGTACCTTAGCCTCTTCATGCCTGCTTGCCTGTACCACAGTCAGAGAAGGCAGGATATTTGGTTAGGCATATGTTTATGAATAAAGACAGGAAAATTCCAACTTTAAAACCAAATATTTTCCTTGTTTAATTCTGATATCTTATTGGTCCATATGTTGCCTCCTCCTCACAGTATGGTCCCCTCCTCACAGTATGTTACCAAAAATCTAGATTTTGACTTTCTTTTAAAGCATAAGGATAACATCAAGCAGACAGAATTGAGGAGTGGAAATACTGTATGAGAAAGAAGAGCAAAACTGATGATAATCTAAATACATATTGACACATTTACTGAAGACATTAGGTGCTCCATAAATGCTTACTGAAATGCTGTTTTGTGACATTTGTTGTGATAAATTCATCTCTTTAAGAATCCTCATGAGTTAACCACAACCAGTTCAGTATAATTTAACAGAAAACATCTGGTGGCACTTTTAAACACGTAAGAGCATTTCACAAACCACTGCAGCAGGAGAAAACGAGGCTAACACAGAGAAGCAGAGAGGAAGAGCAGGAGAGTCCTGAACACATCATTTGATTATATGAATTGGGTCTTGCCTGAGACCAGCCCCTCTCCTAGATTTTCCACAGAGCGCCCAGACATTCCTTTTCTCTTTTTGGCTTAAGCTAGCTGCATTTCAGTTTCTACAATTTGCAACCAAGAGAACGCTAGTATAGAGTACCTGTCCAGTGCAAAAAAAATCTTGTTTCTGCCTCCACATATTCATATGTAAATATCAGATTCCCATCAGTATCCTATTATAGTAATTGACAATGTGGCTGTAACAGGAAAAGAAACAATAAGCTTGAAATATAACCTCAATCCCACTTAGAGATTCATAATACAAACTATAAAGATTCTGAGAAGTTCTCCAGTAAAGAAATCTCTATAACTCAGCTGAACTCACATTTACAAATCATATTAGAGCACAGAATCCTTGTTAATGAAGTTCTTATGTCTTTTAGAACTGCTAATTGGCACAGGTTGGGAAATGCAACTTGAAAACATGGCCGTGATCCTTTAGATCTAGCATCTGAAGAAAAACTGAAAAAGCATTCCTAACTGCCTTCTAACATATATATCACAGAACTCAAATTTGAATGTAAAAGTAGTTCATCTTCTAGATTGAAACTAACTTACCTGCATTGAAATAAGAATGAAATCAATTAGGCTCCCAATTCCACAAAATCCTACAGTGCAAAACTTTAACAAACCTAGAAAAGAAGGTAAAGTCATTTACAACCTGGAAAGTCCTATAAATATTAATAAACTTTTCCGTTTCCCAATAAACCATTATATATACCACAAATGCTTTATATCGACAATATAAAATTAACACTTTAAAAAAATCAAATCTTCACCTAAAAATATGAGAAAAGTTTAAAGGGCCCTCTACTTAGAAAAGCCAAAAACAAAATTAATTCACTTAAATAAATAATAAGAACTGAAATAAAAACTCAATGTAATCTTACAAAACTTCTTAAGAGAAAAGTTTTGTAATCTTACAAAACTTCTTCTAAGAAAATAAATCTTTAAATCTCATTATACCAGAGTTACAGAACATCTTTTAGTCTTAAAATCCTTATTTATTTATTTAGACTTAATACATTATGGATCCAAATTTTAATATGCATTTACAGTAGAAAGTTCAAATAAATAGACTGTCAAGGCACAGAAAAAATAATCAGAAAAAAACATTGATCTTGTAGTTAAATAGCAAAATTCTATTAGTAACCCAATTATCTTGAAGTTATCCTATACTGTACTTTTTTCCTAAGCATCTTATGTTTTTTATTTTTAATAGTCAAAATCAACAATTCTGTCAGCTATATACACCTCTGTCCTTGGTTCCAACCTTAAAGCTAAGGTACTAAAATAGATGATAATAGAGCATAGAATCTAGGACATATACAATGATATAACACAAAAATATAATGATGAAATTAGAAGAGGCAGATTGGGGGTGGGGGTGGGATGAGTAATCTCTCTTCTATATTTAAACTTGAGTTGCTTTCCAGATATCCCATTTGAGATATAAAAATGGTATGAAGCAAGACTCTTCGTGAAAGGGTAGTTCTAAGCATCAACTACAAATATATACCAGCTAAAACTGTAAAACTGGATGAGATCACCTCTTGCACACATTTGGAAATACATTAAGAAGACTGAAATATGTAGGTAAATTAGATGATTTCCACCCACCCCACCCCCTCATTATTAGTATTAGATATACAGTAGAACAATGTTGTAAGTACTGGGATAAAACATATTGGAAATGACCTTAAAACTTAAAATATAGATACTATATAAAATTATGCACTTAGTTTTCTTCAAAATACTTATTACCTACCTAATATTTTATATTGTTTACTATCTGTCTCATGGAAGCCCTGTTAGGGGAGGGTCTTTTATATGTCTTGTTTAATTCTGTGTCCTTATTACCTACAACATTGCCTGGCACATGGTAGATGCTCAATATCTGTTGAATGAATAGATAAATTTTCTCAGCTTTTCTGTCTCCTAAAGACCCCTAACTTTTTATCCACTATCTTACATAACAACTCCTTTAATTATTTTTTTCATTCATTGCATTTTACTATAGTTGCCCAAGGAACTTTATCCACTCACTCAGTATATGTATTACATCCATTCACTCACTTATTTTATTTCTGAAATGTATCCCTCTTCACAGAGCATTGGAAATACCACAGAGTTTCCCTTCCTTCAACTTGTTTACAAAGAGAATATTAAGAATGGTCAAAAAAAGTTTGTCTTTACTGAACTGCTACTCTATGAAAAAAATGTAACCATGTCAGAGCCTTTGCCCTTGTCATCCCGTCTTCCAATGATGTTCTTCCTGTAGCTCTTCTCATCTCAGGCTACTTCTTCAGAGAAGTCTTTGTAACCCAGCATGCTGCTCCCCGCAGCAGCCCCAGCACTGTGTCACATCTCCCCTATTTATTTCCGTCATGGTGCTGATCAGAAATCATTCATTGGTTTGTTCATTCATTCTCTTTCTTCCTATGCCATGTAAACTCCTAAAGGCAGGGTTCTTATCTGTCTTATTCAAGTCAATTCCTGGAACAGTACATGACAGAAACTAAGAGTTTAATAAATATCTGCTGTATGACTATCAAAAAATTAGAAACAATCTAAGTATCTAACAGGGAGAAATTGTCTCAAGAAATTAAGATACACCTAACAATAGGAGAAAATACTATGCAGTCATTTTAAAACAATGATATAGAAGTATATTTATTGGCAAAGTAATGTGATAACACGCAAAACAGAGAAAGATAGTGAGTCAATTAAAGTCTAGATATTCTGTTGCTGAACCCCTTCTGTAAGGATGTTTCAGAAGATTGAACACGACAGGTTCCTGTTCAGATAAAATATTAGATAAATTAGATAAATATTAGATAAAATGTTAGATACATGTATTTGGAACTTTGGTAAATTTTACCTACTCCTGGAGTAACACATTTAAGAAACTATAGAACAGATCCAAGATGATATTTAAGCATTTAAGGAATCTGCAAACTAATCAATGATGGAAAGCAGGTGAGTGTTTGCTTGGGAAAAAGCAGGACAAGGAGGGCCAAGAGGCAGGGATTACAAATAGGCATGAGGACACTTTGGGGAGTGACAGATATGGTCATTATCTTGATCATGGTGGTTGTTTCACAGGGGTATACATGTCTAACTTATAAAACTGTACATTTTAAATATGTGCACTTTAAGAGATAATGAGTCAAAGTAAAAACTTAGAATAGTACATGGTACATGGCAAACATATGATAAACGTTAGCCCAGCTGCTACTTGTGCTACCACTATTTCTACTATATTACAATTATTATTATAAGTGAGAAATTTAGACAGCATAAATCCACATCATTTACAGTAGCATCATCTAACCTAGCCTCACCTCTTGCAAATTCCTTCTGTCTGCGTTACAGTCAAACTACCCGAAGTTCTCTTCCTATGTGCTGTGCTCTCATACCTGCATTTATATGTGCTATGCTGTCCTCTGCCTTGCCTCCTCCGCTACCCCCCACTATTCCCAATCATCTAGCTAACTCTTAATAGTCTTTTTTAAAACTTCTGGAGAGTTTTCTCTAATGCTTCCAGGATGAATTTAATGCCATCCCTAGATGCTCCCTAGCACCCTGCCCTTAACTTTCAGCAGAGCACATATCCCATGGTATGATTTATTATATATTTATTTGTCTAACTTCCCCTATCCTTCCACAAGCAACTTGAAGTCAGGGCTGTGTCATTTCTGTGCCTAGTCAATATGGCTCCTGAAGGAATAAAATATATCAATAGTAAATTATCTTATTTGTAAACAAACACTGATCAACTTGAAAAACACAAAGTAGCATACATTCTAAACAGCATTTATTAAAACTGAAAACGAGCAGAACCCTGTGGGGTCCCTGGGCACAGAAGTCTTTCTGTCCCCCATTTTCTTGTTTGTAGGGAAGAGGATCCAGCCTCCATGACCTTCTCTGAGTTCCACAGGGCAGACTCAAACAGTTGCTAATCAAGGGAGGAGCAGCCAAGAAACTACCTGAGGCCAGGAACCAGAGAAGCGCATCAAGATTCCCTGAGACCAGATTAGAGAATTGCAGGCCCTGCACACACCCTAGTCTTGTCAGCAACCCCACCCTTGAACTATCGCTATAAAACACCTCATCACATCCTCCTGGGTGGGACACCTAGTTTTCGAGGGCAGGAGCCCGCTGTGTCCCCCTTTGGCTGGCAACGCAATAAAGCTATCCTTTTCTACTTCACCCAAAACCCTGTCTCCGAGATTCAATTCGGCACCAGTGCACAGAGGCCAAGCTTTCGGCAAAAACCAATGCAAACCGTTACTCTTACAGATTTCATTATTTTGAGCACCAATACCAGCTTCTAAAAGATGGGGAGGTATTAGTGAACTACCAAAAGTAGACTGACTTTTTTGTCCAAGTAAAAATTTGTTAGGTCTCTTTGTACAGACCCTATTTACTTATCTTATTGTGGAAAGAAATATTATATTTAGATTTTAGAGATTGTTTTGAAATTCCAATTAACAATGTTTCCAAACAAGAAGGATCCATTTTTATCTTGAACCATTACTATTGTAGATATATTCTTCCAAAAAGATTATGCTGCCAGATGACATTAATAAAGCTCATGTTTTTAGTGTACTTTATTTATACTTCAGCAACTTAAACTTTACATTTAAAAGTACACAAATTCAATAAAAAAATTTATTTGGGTATAAAATAAAAAGAACAGAGATTCATTTTTGGTATTTTAAAAAATTTTGGTATTTTTTGTTTTATTGCAGGTTGAATCTTGCAAATACTCTTGTTTCTGCGTAACTATTTTAGAGAATGCAGATTATTTCATACTGAAGTTGCTGTTTGCCAAATCCCAAGCATTCTATAACGATTTGGTAATTAGTTATCACTATTCTTTTTGTGTCTATACCTATAAAGGAGAGCTTTCAAATCTTAGAAGAGTTTAACCTACAAATCCCTTTATCTGGGCTTCCCTGGTGGCACAGTGGTTGAGAATCTGCCTGCCAATGCAGGGGACACGGGTTCGAGCCCTGGTCTGGGAAGATCCCACATGCCACGGAGCAACTAGGCCCGTGAGCCACAATTACTGAGCTTGCATGTCTGGAGCCTGTGCTCTGCAACAAGAGAGGCCGCGATAATGAGAGGCCCGTGCACCGCGATGAAGAGCGGCCCCCACTTGCCGCAACTAGAGAAAGCCCTCGCACAGAAACGAAGACCCAACACAGCCATAAAAAAAAAAAAAAAAAAATCCCTTTACCTTTATTTGTCCTACAATCTGTGGATATACCAGTGCAAACTAGTAACGCCAAACTCAAGAAGAAAACAAGAATAATATAACCAAAGATTTTTAAGTTTTGGGCTTAAAAACATACAACATTTTGTTATTCTCGTAATAAGAAAATATTTACACTTAAAAGTAATACCACTATGAAAAGAGTATCTCTCCCCCATTAACTGCTCCAAAAGAGCTATTATCTTTGAGAATCTATAATCAATGGGCAAAACAAAATATACCAGTTATTGCATATTAAAAAAATCACAGATGTTAACATGGTTAAAAACACAAAGATGGAATATTAGAAAAATAAGGCTTCATGGTGAAAAAAGGCTTCCAGCTAAAGCAGCACTGGTATAATGAGAATAAGTCAATTAAAGGAAATAAAGCTATACATAAAGTGAGTTCTGGGCTAAAAAGAAATTTGAAATAACTAGAAAGAAAATTTTTCTTAAAGGAATGTTTGGATCTTATCAAATTTAATTTAATCTCACCTTCAACACATTCCCTTATTTAATCCTAAAGTAAAATTTATATAATGAAGTATCACATTCAACACTAAATTACTTAAAAAGAAACCTACTACATAGCATAGGGAACTATATTCAATATCTTATAATAACCTATAATGGAAAAGAATCTTTAAAAGAAAAAAATACATATATATATATATATATACATATATATATGACTGAATCACTTTGCTGTACATCCAAAACATTGTAAATCAACTTTACTTCAGTTAAAAAAAAAAAAAAAAAAGAAATTACTTAAGAGCAAGCTTCATCATATCTGCATTATTTATTTGGTTCTTATAAAATTCCAGTGATCATAAATGGTATCAAGAAAGTATTTTAAAAAGCTATCTATGGGCTTCCCTGGTGGCGCAGTGGTTGAGAGTCTGCCTGCCAATGCAGGGGATACGGGTTCGAGCCCTGGTCTGGGAGGATCCCACATGCCACGGGGCGACTGGGCCCGTAAGCCACAACTACTGAGCCTGCACGCCTGGAGCCTGAGCTCCGCAACAAGAGAGGCTGCGATAGTGAGAGGCCCGCGCACCGCGATGAAGAGTGGCCCCCGCTCGCCGCAACTAGAGAAAGCCCTCGCACAGAAACGAAGATCCAACACAGCCAAAAATAAATAAATAAATAAATAAATTTTAAAAAAATTACCTTTCTCTAAAAAAAAAAAAAAAAAAGCTATCTATAAAGGGGCAGTGTCAAGATGGCATACTAGGAGGACGCGGAATTCATGCCTCCTCACAACTAGGGCACCTACCAGGCACCGGTGGGGGACCACGGAAACCTAAGGGGACTGGAGGAACCCCAGTGACCAGACTGGGGTTCTGTTTTACCTTGTTGATTCACTGTTGTTGATTCTTTTATATTTTTATTTTTCCTAATAAATCTTTTATTTTTCTAATTTTATTTTATTCTTTATACTTTGTTATTATTCTCTCTTTTTGGCTTATTTCCCCACCCCACCCTTTTTTTTTTCTTTCTTTTTTCTGTTGTGCTTTTATTTTACTTTGTTGCAGTTGTTTCAATTAGTTTTATTTTTACTAATATATATTTTATCTTTCTACTTTTATTTTGTTTTTTATTTTTTGATATTATACTGCTCCTTTTTTTCTTTCTTTTTCATTTATTTATTTTTTTAACCATGCCACGAAGCTTGCGGGATCTTGGTTCCCAGGCTGGAGGTCAGGCCTGAGCTCCTGTGGTGGGAGCTGCGAGTCCAAATTGCTGGAATAACAGAGAATCTCAGACCCCAGAGAATATCAATCAGAGTGAGGCCTACCAGAGGTCCTCATCTCAGCAGCAAGACCTGGCTCTATCCAACTGCCTGTAAGCTCCAGTGCTGTACATCTCAAGCCACACAACCAGTAAGACAGGAATACAGCACCACCCATCAAAAAAAAAAATGAAATGACAAAAAATATGTCACAGACGAAGGAGCAAGGCAAAAACCTACAAGACCAAATAAATGAAGACAAAATAGGCAACCTACCTGAAAAAGAATTCAGAGTAATGACAGTAAAGATGGGCCAAAATCTCGGAAACAGAATGGAGAAAATAAAAGAAACATTTAACAAGGATCTAGAAGAACTAAAGCGCAAACAAACAATGATGAACAACACAATTACTGAAATTAAAAATACTCTAGAAGGAATCAATAACAGAATAACTGAGGCAGAAGAATGGATAACTGAGCTGGGAGATAAAATAATGGAAATAACTGCCAGGGAGCAGAATAAAGAAAAAAGAATGAAAAGGATTGAGGACAGTCTCAGAGACCTCTGGGACAACATTAAACGCACCAACATTCGACTTATAGGGTTCTCAGAAGAAGAAGAGAAAAAGAAAGGGTCTGAGAAAATATTTGAAGAGATTATAGTCAAAAACTTCCCTAACATGGGGAAGGAAATAGTCAATCAAGTCCAGGAAGCACAGAGAGTACCATAAAGGATAAACCCAAAGAGAAACACACCGAGACACATATTAATCAAACTATCAAAAATTAAATACAAAGAAAAAATATTAAAAGCAGCAAGAGGAAAGCAACAAATAACATACAACAGAAGCCCCACAAGGTTAACAGCTGATCTTTCAGCAGAAACTCTGCAAGCCAGAAGGAAGTGGCAGGACATATTTAAAGTGATGAAAGGGAAGAACCAACAACCAAGATTACTCTACCCAGCAAGGATCTCATTCAGATTTGACGGAGAAATTAAAACCTTTACAAACAAGCAAAAGCTAAGAGAATTCAGCACCATCAAACCAGCTTTACAACAAATGCTAAAGGAACTACTCTAGGAAACACAAGAGAAGGAAAAGACATACAATAACAAACCCAAAACAATTAAGAAAATGGTAATAGGAACATACATATCGATAACTGCCTTAAATGTAAATGGATTAAATGCTCCAACCAAAAGACACAGACTGGCTGAATGGATACAAAAACAAGACCCATATATATGCTGTCTACAAGAGACCCACTTCAGACCTAGGGACACATACAGACTGAAAGTGAGGGGATGGAAAAAGATGTTCCATGCAAATGGAAATCAAAAGAAAGCTGGAATAGCAATACTCATATCAGACAAAATAGACTTTAAAATAAAGACTATTACAAGAGACAAAGAAGGACACTACATAATGATCAAGGGATCAATCCAAGAAGAAGATATAACAATTGTAAATATTTATGCACCCAACATAGGAGCACCTCCATACATAAGGCAAATGCTAACAGCCATAAAAGGGGAAATCGACACTAACAATCATATTAGGGGACTTTAACACCCCATATTCACCAATGGACAGATCATCCAAAATGAAAATAAATAAGGAAACACAAGCTTTAAATGACACATTAAACAGATGGACCTAATTGATATTTACAGGACATTCCATCCAAAAACAACAGAATACACTTTCTTCTCAAGTGCTCATGGAACATTCTCTAGGATAGACCATATCTTGGGCCACAAATCAAGCCTTGGTAAATTTAAGAAAATTGAAATCATAACAAGTGTCTTTTCCGACCACACTGCTATGAGACTAGATATCAATTATAGGAAAAAAACTATAAGAAATACAAACAAATGGAGGCTAAACAACACGCTACTAGATAACCAAGAGATCACTGAAGAAATCAAAGAGGAAATCAAAAAAATACCTAGAAACAAATGACAATGAAAACACAACGACCCAAAACCTACGGGATGCAGCAAAAGCAGTTCTAAGAGGGAAGTTTATAGCAATACAATCCTACCTCAAGAAAGAAGAAACATCTCAAATAAACAACATAACCTTACACCTAAAGCAATCAGAGAAACAAGAACAAAAAAACCCCAAAGTTAGCAGAAGGAAAGAAATCATAAAGATCAGATCAGAAATAAATGAAAAAGAAATGAAGGAAAAAATAGCAAAGATCAATAAAACTAAAGGCTGGTTCTTTGAGAAGATAAAATTAATAAACCATTAGCCAGACTCATAAAGAAAAAAGGGAGAAGACAAATCAACGGAAGTAGAAATGAAAAAGGAGAAGTAACCACTGACACTGCAGAAATACAAAGGACCATGAGAGATTACTACAAGCAACTATATGCCAATAAAATGGACAACCTGGAAGAAATGGACAAATTCTTAGAAAAGCACAACCTTCCGAGACTGAACCAGGAAGAAATAGAAAATATAAACAGACCAGTCACAAGCAAGAAATAGAAAATATAAACAGAGCAGTCACAAGCATGGAAATTGAAACTGTGATTAAAAAGCTTCCAACAAACAAAAGCCTAGGACCAGATGGCTTCACAGGTGAATTCTATCAAACATTTAGAGAAGAGCTAACACCTATCCTTCTCAAACTCTTCCAAAATATAGCAGAGGGAGGAACACTCCGAAACATATTCTACGAGGCCACCATTACCCTGATACCAAAACCAGACAATGATGTCACAAAAAAAGAAAACTACAGGCCACTATCTCTGATGAACATAGATGCAAAAATCCTCAACAAAATACTAGCAAACAGGATCCAACAGCACATTAAAAGGATCCTATACCACGATCAAGTGGGGTTTATCCCAGGAATGCAAGGATTCTTCAATATACGCAAGTCAATCAATGTGATACACCATATTAACAAACTGGAGGATAAAAACCATATGATAGGGCTTCCCTGGTGGCGCAGTGGTTGAGAAAACGCCTGCCAATGCAGGGGACACGGGTTCGAGCCCTGGTCTGGGAAGATCCCACATGCCGCGGAGCAACTAGGCCCGTGAGCCACAATTACTGAGCCTGCGCGTCTGGAGCCTGTGCTCCACAACAAGAGAGGCCGCGATAATGAGAGGCCCGCGCACCACGATGAAGAGTGGTCCCCACTTGCCGCAACTAGAGAAAGCCCTCGCACAGAAACAGACCCAACACAGCCATAAATAAATAAATAAATTAATTAATTAATTTTTAAAAAAAACCATATGATAATCTCAATAGATGTAGAAAAAGCTTTTGACAAAATTCAAAACCCATTTATGATAAAAACTCTCCAGAAAGTAGGCATAGAGGGAACCTACCTCAACATTAATATAGGCCATATATGACAAACCCACAGCCAACAACATTCTCAATGGCGAAAAACTGAAACCATTTACTCTAAGATCAGAAACAAGACAAGGCTGTCCACTCTCACCGCTATTATTCAACACAGTTTTGGAAGTTTTAGCCACAGCAACAAGAGAAGAAAAAAAAATAAAAGGACTCCAACTCAGAAAAGAAGAAGTAAAACTGTCACTTTGCAGATGACATGACACTATGCACAGAGAATCCTAAAGATGCTACCAGAAAACTACTAGAGCTAATCAATGAATTTGGTAAAGTAGCAGGATACAAAATTAATGCACAGAAATCTCTTGCATTCCTATACACTAATGATGAAAAATCTGAAAGAGAAATTAAGGAAACACTCCTATTTACCACTGCAACAAAAAGAATAAAATACCTAGGAATAAACCTACCTAAGGAGACCAAAGACCTGTACGCAGAAAACTATAAGACACTGATGAAAAAAATTAAAGATGATACAAACAGATGGCGATATATACCATGTTCTTGGATTGGAAGAATCAACATTGTGAAAATGACTATAATTCCCAAAGCAATCTACACATTCAATGCAATCCCCATCATACTACCAATGGCATTTTTCACAGAACTAGAACAAAAAATTGCACAATTTGTATGGAAACACAAAAGACCCTGAATAGCCAAAGCAATCTTGAGAAAGAAAAACGGAGCTGGAGGAATCAGGTTTCCTGACTTCAGACTATACTACAAAGCTACAGTAATCAAGACAGCATTGTACTGGCACAAAAACAGAAATGTAAATCAATGGAACAGGATAGAAAGCCCAGAGATAAACCCACGCACATATGGTCACCTTATCTTTGATAAAGGAGGCAAGAATATACAATGGAGAAAAGACAGCCTCTTCAATAAGTGGTGCTGGGAAAACTGGAAAGCTACATGTAAAAGAATGAAACTAGAACACTTCCTTACACCATACACAAAAATAAACTCAAAATGGATTAAAGACCTAAATGTAAGGCCAGACACTATAAAACTCTTAGAGGAAAACATAGGAAGAACACTCTATGACATAAATCACAGCAAGATCTTTTTTGACCCACCTCCTAGAGAAATGGAAATAAAAACAAAAACAAATGGGACTAATGAAACTTAAAAGCTTTTGCACAGCAAAGGAAGCCATAAACAAGACGAAATGGCAACCCTCAGAATTGGAGAAAATATTTGCAAACAATGTAACTGACAAAGGATTAATCTCCAAAATATATACGCAGCTCATGCAGCTCAATATGAAAAAAACAAACAACCCAATCCAAAAATGGGCAGAAGACCTAAATAGACATTTCTCCAAAGAAGATATACAGATTGCCAACAAACACATGAAAAGATGCTCGACATCACTAATCATTAGAGAAATGCAAATCAAAACTACAATGAGGTATCACCTCACACTGGTCAGAATGGCCATCACCAAAAAATCTACAAACAATAAATGCTGGAAAGGGTGTGGAGAAAAAGGAACCCTCTTGCGCTGTTGGTGGGAATGTAAATTGATACAGCCACTATGAAGAACAGTATGGAGGTTCCTTAAAAAACTAAAACTAGAACTACCATATGACCCAGCAATCCCACTAATGGGCAGATGCCCTGAGAAAACCATAGTTCAAAAAGAGTCATGTAACACAGTGTTCACTGCAGCACTATTTACAATAGCCAGGACATGGAAGCAACCTAAGTGTCCATCGACAGATGAATGGATAAAGAAGATGTGGCACATATCTACAATGGAAAATTACTCAAGCATAAAAAGAAAAGAAATTGAGTTATTTGTAGTGAGGTGGATGGACCTAGAATCTGTCATATGAGTGAGTTAAGTCAGAAAGAGAAAAACAAATACTGTATGTTAACACATATATATGGAATCTTAAAAAAAAATGGTTCTGAAGAACCTAGGGTCAGGACAGGAATAAAGATGCAGACATAGAGAATGGACTTGAGGACTCAGGGAAGGGGAAGGGGAAGCTGGGACAAAGTGAGAGAGTAGCACTGACATATATACACTACCAAATGTAAAATAGATAGCTAGTGGGAAGCAGCTGCATAGCACACGGAGATCATCTCGGTGCTTTGTGACCACCTAGAGGGGTGGGATAGGGAGGGTGGAAGAGAGACACAAGAGGGAGGGGATGTGGGGATATATGTATGCACATAGCTGATTCACTTTGCTATACAGCAGAAAGTAACACACCATTGTAAAGCAATTATACTCCAATAAAGATGTTAAAAAAAAAGAGCTATCTATAAATATACTACCACTGCTTTTCATGACCATGAAGAATGATTAAATAAGATTATAAGAAAAATAGTTTTAGGCTCTATCTGTAACTATTTTCATACCAGTCAACACTGCATTCTCCATTTAAGAATTTTTTAAATGGCAGTAATCATTTTAATTGAATACCAAAATTCCTTAACCTTGGATTCTTAGTAAAAATTAAAACTTAATTAAAAACATTTAAATGTTTTAAGTTCACAAACACGGTAATTTTACATATTAGATTAGATTAAGTTGATAAAACATCAAAATCCTTCACATTTAGATAGCTTAAATGCAAGTAAGATAGGGATAAAAATATTTGAATGCTTGAAGAGCTATAAGAACTTTCAGTTAAAGATAATGTATTTGACATGTCCTCTTAACTCCTCTCACTCCAAGATCCCATTAAAAGATAGTAAAGGGATTTTTAAAGCCATAAACCCAACAGAATAAAGAGAATGGAAGAAAATTCAGAAGCAGATGAATGAGAAGTGACAGACTTAACAATCTTGAGAAAGTTGTATCTTAAGCCAACAGTCAAAAAACTTGTTGAATTAATGAACATCCAAAGGTTGTAATAATAAAGTTACTTAAAGATTTTTACACTAAGAAGTAAAGTCAAATGTAAAAATTACATTTGCAAATTTATAGAATCTCAGCCTCAAACTGAAAGGTTCTCTTTGACTGAAATTAATTAATAGATTGGAGTAGCAGTGGTTGGAGAAAGGGAGCTCCTGGCAGGGAACTAACATTCACTAACCAGAGTCACTCACTATACAGAGCTTTATATGGAGCTTTATAACCTAGAGCTTTATTTTGTAGGAAAAAAAAATCATAATATACAAACCAACATGTTACTATGTGCTGCAATAAGTCAAAAAAATTAACTTAGACCATATGACATGACAGCTCATCTGACACATATCACAGGAAGCTAAAAAGTCACTCATTAAGCCAAATATTTAAAATATATTTACTATTCAAAATCATCATAAAATAAACTGTTCAAAGAAATAGTATTTCTCCTTCCCTCAGGCCAGGACGACTGCATCCATCTCTTTATAGCTTCCTCTGCCACCAGTCTTTCTCCGTTCTAAGCCATTTCCCACAATTTCTCCAGTATCATCTTCCTGAAATATAAACCTGATCATGACACTCCTCTGATTAAAAACTTTCATGGCTTCTGATGTTTAAAGGGTAAAGTCCAAACTCCAGAACAAGACACTCAAAGCCTTTTTGTTTTGGCCACACTGCACGGCTTGTGGGATCTTAGTTCCCCAACCAGGGATCGAACCCAGGCCCCACAACATTGAAATCGCCGAGTCCTAACCACTAGACTGCCAGGGAATTCTTTCTCAAAGCCTTTTATAATCTGACCACAGCCTACCTCTGCAATCACTTTTCATGTTCTGCCACCTTTCTTCCTACACCATAGGCTAAATTATCCACCATTTTCTCAACACTGCACATATGCTCTTTCACACCCTATGCTTTTGCACATGCTGTTCCCTGTAATGCCCTAAATCTCTAATCTGTTCATGCTTAAAAACCTAGTGCAAATGTCCCCTCATCCAACAAGTTTTCCCTCACATCCAAAGGCTGACTAAATCAGTCCCTTTTCTCTGCTCTCATAGCACTTTACTACAGTTCTGTAACAGTGCTGTAGCACAAATTGGCCTACCATCTATTACTTATTTTCTTCTAACCAACATGAACTGTGATCTCCATCGTTATTTCCAGAGAACTTCATTACTTACTTAACAGCAAGTAAATTTTGAATAAATGTTTGTTAACTGCAAAAATTTCATGTATATAGTATTTTAAACTGTTACTTCTATTTATGACCTTATAACACTGAGTTCCAGTTAAGGTTAACAGAAACATAATTCCCACCAACCCCACAGTGAAAATTCCTCTTTGATCTCTGGTGGGTAGCAACATGGAAAGAATAAGATTAGCTTTGCTAGCTAGAAAGCAGAGCATTCAGAAACTTTAAATTTGCTCAGTGAAGGGTTAATACAGAAGCAAAGTACTACAGTATATAAAGCATGATCTCCTGAGCCAGAATATTTGGGTTCAAAGTCAGGTCACTAGCTGAGTGTCCTTGGGTAAATGTCTTAATCTCGTGACAATTTCCCTGTCCATAAAACAATGATGATAACAACAAATATGTTACAGTATAAAGCAAGGCCTCCAGAGTCAGTAAATCCCTTAACCTCTCTGGTGACAATTTCCCTACCTGTTAAAGAAGATTTAAACTGGATGATAAACTCAGACAGTTTTAAGGCTTAAATAAGGGCAGGCATGTGAAAGTATTATTTAAACAAAAGCTATCATCAAATGTAAATAGTTTTCATAAGCATTAGCAACTATGGTAAATGGAAAGATTACAGCTAGGACGAAGGTATGGGGAGGGGTGCTAAGGGTAATAATCAGGCTCCGCACCAGCTCATGCTGGCGGCTGTGGTTCCAACACCAACTTCTCCTGAAAGAAGTAGTTCCTATTCCAAAATCAACACTTATAGAGGTTCAGGTAGAAGGCAAACATTTTTTGGAGGGATAGGAAAAGATATGCATTTATTCATAAAACATTTATTGAACATCCACTGTGTGCCCAGCACTAGTAATGACAGCTCAAGTCTACTGTCCTAAGTAGTGACTACACTATCTTGAGTGTGTGTTTTCATAAAGATGAAAACACAAGAAAAGTCAATTTCTTATCCAAGTTAACTACGGAGCTAATTGCTAGCTCTATACTCACAGAAGAACATTGACTATTCAACTCCAGCTACATGGAACTTGTAACTATTAATAGTATGCAGAGATTTAATCTATAAGAGTAGGTACATTAACCTACAAGTTTCACAAGAATTTTTAAATGAAACATACTCACCCAAGGCAGGGTATCCAAGGTAAAATCGATCTGCTCCCAACCATCCAAGAAAAAGAGACAGTGCAACCGCCACCTTGTATGAATAGCCATTTCTGCACAGAATTGGAACATGAATGTCACATTCATATATTTCCAACATGTAAACATTTTAGAAAATAAAACTGTTAATTATTATTATTTGTTAACTGGTTCATTCATCCACTCAATTAATGCTTTTTGGGTGGCTACTGAGTGCCAGGCACTATCTTACGCTATTGGAACATATTAATGAACACAAGAGACAAAGATCCCTGACCCCTAAAGAGCTTATAATCTAGAGTATGCCATACCTCTGAGGGAAGAGTGTCCCAGCCAAAAAAATTGCTGTTGCAAAGGCAGCATACCTGACAGTGCAGCAGGAGTGGAGTAAGAGAGGGGAAGAATAGTAGGAGACGAGGTCAGAGAGATAATAGGGGGCAAAGAAGGCAAATCACACAAGGCCTTGAATATCATCGTTAAGTAAAAACTGTCTTTTACTCTGAGAGATATGTGAAACTACTGCAGAGGTAAGTAGAGGTGTGGAGTGTGATCTGATTTAGATTTTAAAATAATCACTCTAGCTGCTGTGCTGAAGATAGACTGTAGGGGAGCTTTTGTGAGCTACTGTCACAATAATGTACAATAACCTTTCCAGATCAAGCAGAGAAGAAACTATGAAGGAGCTAACAGTGAGGAAGAAGTAAAACCAAAAGAGTGTGGTATCTTGGAAAGTCAAGTGAAGACAGTGTATTAAGAACAGAGTGATCAACTGTGCCAAATGTGACTGATGAATGACATAAGAATGCCTGAGAATTTACTACTAAATTTAACCAAGAGGAGATCTTTAGTGACCTCAGCAAGAGCAATTCTGATAACGATGAGGGCAAAAGACAGAACAGAACAGGCTTAAGAAAGACTGGAAGGGCCATAGTGGTACCTGTGACTCTGCTCTCCCCCACAGCACACCCAAACCTGGCTCCTTCCCCCCATTCCTCCCCCTGCCCTCACCGCTACAGCAGTGCCCACAACCCAGGCAACCCCACATATGGCAGAGGGTCCCGCCATCTCAAGGCACCAGTAACCCCAGAGGAACAGCAGCGATGATGAGGGCACTGACGACATCTCTGGCAAAGGTGATAGAGGGTGGAAAGTGCCAATTCTCAAATATAGCCAGAAGGACTCAGGTAAGATAAACTAAGCTATAACTTATGCTATAGCGCCACCTACTGAAAAACAAAAGAAAGGACTCTAATTACCAACCTGTTGAACTGTTAGAATCAAAGTAAATAAAGGTTTACCTAAATAAGAAAGGTATTCACTACTTCAAATGCGCCAGCAAAGGAACAACTCACCAAGCACTATGAAAAAACACAGTATCACAGTATCAGAAAAAGAAAATGACAGTTCTCCAGAAACTAAACTTAAAGTCACAGAAGACTGTGGTCTAACTGACAGAGAATTCAAAACAGGTATCAGGAAGAAACTCAACAAGCTATATATAAGAAAACAGAAAGACGGTTCAGTGAACTAAGGAATAAAATTAATGAACAGAAGGAATACTTTATCAAAGAGATTGAAACTCTAAAAAAGAACCAAACAGAAGTTATGGAGCTGAAGAACTCAATAAACGACATGAAGAATGGCATTAGAAAGCACTGGAAATAGAGTAGAACATATGGAAGACAGAATTAGCAAACTCAAAGACAGAAATTGAGAAACGATTCAGGTAAAAGAGGAGAGAGCTAAGATTTTTGTTTTAACTGAAGAAACTCTACAAGAACTATTCAACTCCATTAGAAAGGCAACATAAGGACAATGCATATCCCAGATAGAAAAGAGAGGCAGAAGGGAACAGAGAGCCTATTTAAGGAAATAATAGCTGAGAACTTCCCAAATCTGGGAATGGAACTAGATATACAAGCCCATGAAGCTAATAGAACACCTACTTATCTCAAAACAAGAAGACCTTCTCCAAGACACATTATATTAAAACTGTCAAAAGCCAATGACAAAGAAAGAATTTTAAAGGCAGCCAGGAAAAAAAGAAAAAGAAGACAATAACCTACAAAGGTACCCACATGAGGCTATCAGCAGATTTCTCAGCAGAAACTCTACAGGCCAGAAGAGAGTGGAATGACAAACTCAGAATATTGAAAGATAAAAACTGTCAGCCAAGAATACTCTATACAGCAAAGGTATCATTCAGACAGAAAGGAGAAATAAAGGCATTCCCAGACAAAAAAAAGTTGAGGTGTTTATCACCACTAGACCTGCCTAACAAGAAATGTTGACAGCAGCTCTTCTACCTGTAATGAAAAGGCAAAAGTACACAAAACTTTGAGTAAGGTAATAAATAGACAGAATCAGAAAATTGCAACTGTATATCAGAATAGGTTGTTAAACACTTAATTACAGCAAAGGTTAAAGGGTGAAAAAAAGCACTAAAAATAACTACAGCTATGTCAATTTGGTAACAAACTCACAGCATTTTGTGTTGAGACATATTTGTGACAACAAAAACATAAAAGGAGAAGAGGAAAAGGAAGGAACCTGTACAGGCATATTAGGATAAGATACTACCAGCAGAAAAAGGACTATTTTATCTTTAAAACATTTATACAAACCTCATGATAACCACAAAACAAAAATCTAGTGCAGAGACACAAAACATAAAAAAAGAGAAAACTGAGAAAAACATAGAAAACCACCAAACTAAAACAGCAGACAGAAATGCAAGGAAAAAGAAACAATGGAACTATAGAACAACCAGAAAAGAAAAGATAAAATGTCAATACCAAGTCCTCATATATCAATAATCACGCTAAATGGGGACTTTCCTGGTGGTCCAGTGGTTAAGACTCCACGTTTCCACTTCAGGGGGCATGGGTTTGATCCCAGGTTGGGGAACTAAGATCACACATGCTGCAGGGCGTGGCCAAAAAAAAAAAAAAATCACAATAAATGTAAATGGATTGAATTCACCAATCAAAAGACACAGAGTGGCTGGATGGATTAAAAAATAAGACCCAACTATATGCTGCCTCCAGGAGACACATCTCAGTTCTAAAGATAAATATAAGTGCAAAGTAAAGGGCTGCAAAATGATACTCTAAGCAAATGGCAGCCAAAAGAAAGCAGGTGTAGCCATACTCACATCAGACAAAACAGACTTCAAACCAAAAAAGTTAATAAGAGGCAAGGATGGACATTATATACTAATGATAAAGGGTACAACCCATCAAGAAGACATAACATTTATTAATATATATGTACCTAACAAAATAGCACCAAAATATATATAAAGCATTATTAACAGACCTAAAGGGAGAAACTGACAGCAACATAATAAGAGTAGGGAACTTTAACACCCCCTGTACATCAATAGATAGATCATCTAGACAGAAAGAGAAGAAGGGAAAGTCGGCCTTAAATGAAACACTAGACCAAAGAGACTTAATAACAGATGTATGTATACAGAACATTCCATTCAAAATCTGCAGAATACACATACTTCTTAAGTGCACACAGAATGTTCTCAAGGATAAACCATATGCTGGGACACAAAACAAGTCTCAATACATTTAAGAAAACTGAAATCATATCAAGCATCTTTTCTGACCACAATGGTATGAAACTAGAAATCAATTATAAGAAGAAAGCTGGAGAAATCACAAATATGTGGAAACTAAACAACATGCTACTGAACAAC
The DNA here is from genome assembly GCF_028021215.1 of Eschrichtius robustus. Classification (NCBI taxonomy): domain Eukaryota; kingdom Metazoa; phylum Chordata; class Mammalia; order Artiodactyla; family Eschrichtiidae; genus Eschrichtius; species Eschrichtius robustus. Next base: position 53,003,637 of record NC_090826.1, read on the forward strand.
TAATGCATCAATGAAAAAAATTAAAGAAATTTTTAAAGTACCTGAAGAGAAATGAAAATGAAAATATGACATACTGAAAAACTAAGGGACACACTGCAAAATCAGTACTAAGAGGACAGTTTATAGAAGTACAGGTCTACCTCAAGAAACAAGAAAAACCACAAATAATGTAACCATACACCTAAAGTAACTAGAATAAGGAGAAAAATAAAGCCCAAAGTCAGTAGAAGCAAGGAAAAAATAAAAATCAGAGTGGAAATAAATGAAATAGAGACTAAAAAGAAAATAGAAAAGATCAATGAAACTAAGAGCTGGTTCTCTGAAAAGATAAACAAAGTTGACAAGCCTTCAGCTAGACTCACAACAAAAAAAAAAGACAACTCAGATAAATAAAATCAGAAATGAAAGAGGAGAAGTTACAATGGATACCAAAGAAACATGAAGGATTATAAGTGACTACTATGAATGGCTGTATGCCAGTAAATTGGACAACTTAGAAGAAATGGATAAATTCTTAGAATCATACCACTTTCCAAGACTGAATCAGTAAGAAATAGAAAATCTGAATAGACCTATCACTAGTAAAGAGATGAAACATTAACCAAAAACCTCCCCCAAAACAAAAGTCCAGGACCAGATGGCTTCACTGGTGAATTCTACCAAACATTCAAAGATTTAATACCTATCTTTCTCAACCTCTTCCAAAAAACTGAAGAGGAGGGGACGCTTCCTAACTCATTTTACAAAACCAGCATTACCAAAACCAGACAAGGACACCACAAGAGGAGAAAATTACAGCCCAATATCTCTGATGAACATAGATGCAAACATCCCTAACAAAATATTAGTAAACCGAATACAACAATACATTAAAAGGATTATACGCCATAATCAAATGGGATTTATTGCAGGGATGCAAGGATGATTCATCCACAAATCAATCAATGTCATACACCATATTAACAAAATGAATAAAAATCATATGAGCACCTCAAAAGATGCAGAAAAACATTTGACAAGATTCAAAATCCATTTATGATAAAAACTTTCAATAAAATGAGTACAGAAGGAATGTACCTCTACATAGTAAACGCCATATGTAACAAACCCACAGCTATCATCATATTCAACAGTGACAAATTGAAAGCTATCCCTCTAAGATCAGGAACAAGACAAGTATGTCCACTCTCATCACTCTTATTCAACATACTGGAAGTCCTAGCCAGAGCAATTAGGCAAGAAAAAAATAAAAGGCAAGGAAGAGGTAAAACTGTCACTATTTGTGGATGACATAATTTTATATATAGAAAACCCTAAAGACTCCACCAAAAACTATTAGAAATAATAAACAAATACAGTAAAACAGCAGGGTAAAAAAATCAATATACAAAAATCTGTTGTGTTTCTATACACTAACAAACTAGCAGAAAAAGAAATTAAGAAAACAATCCCATTTATAATTGCAACAAAAATAATAAAGTACCTAGGAATAAATTTAACCAAGGAGATGAAAGACCTGTATACTAAAAACTATAAGACATTATTGAAATAAATTGAAGAAAACACAAAGAAATGTAAAAATATCCCATGCTCATGGATCGGAAGAATTAACATTGTTAAAATACACATTACCTAAAGCAATTTACAGATTCAGTGCAATTCCTATCATACAACTCAATAACAACAAAACAAACAACCTGATTAAAAAATGGACAGAGGATCTGAACAGACATTTTTCCATTTAAGACACGGCCAACAGGCACTTGAAAAGATGTTCAATCATCAGAGAGATGCAAATTAAAACAATGAGATATCACCTCACACATTAGAATGGCTATTATCATAAAAACAAGAAATGGGGCTTCCCTGGTGGCGCAGTGGTTGAGAATCTGCCTGCCAATGCAGGGGACACGGGTTCAAGCCCTGGTCTGGGAAGATCCCACATGCCACGGAGCAACTAGGACTGTGAGCCACAACTGCTGAGCCTGCGTGTCTGGAGCCTGTGCTCCACAACAAGAGAGGCCGCGATAGTGAAAGGCCCGCGCACCGCGATGAAGAGTGGCCCCCGCTTGCCACAGCTAGAGAAAGCCCTCGCACAGAAACGAAGACCCAACACAGCTGTAAATAAATAAATAAATAAAATAAATAAATTAAAAAAAAAAGAAAAAACAAGATGTTGGAGAGGATGTGGAGAAAAGGGAACCCTCATATATTGTTGGTGGAAATGTAAATTAGAGCAGCCACTATGAAAAACAGTATGGACGGACTTCCTTGGTGGTGCAGTGGTTAAGAATCTGCCTGCCAATGAAGGGGACACAGGTTTGAGCCCTGGTCCGGGAAGATCCCACATGCTGCGGAGCAACTAAGCCCATGTGCCACAACTACTGAGCCTGCACTCTAGAGCCTGCGAGCCACAACTACTGAGCCCGTGAGCCACAACTACTGAGCCCGTGTGCCACGACTACCGAAGCCCATGCACTTAGAGCCCGTGCTTCACAACAAGAGAAGCCACCGCAATGAGAAGCCCATGCACCGCAACGAAGAGTAGCCCCTGCTCGCCACAACTAGAAAAAGCCCATGCAGCAATGAAGACCCAACACAGCCATAAATAAATAAATAAATAAATAAATAAATAAATAAATAAATTTATTTTAAAAAAAAAGAAAAGAAAAGAAAAACAGTATGGAGAAAACTACCATATGATCCAGCTATTCCACTTCTGGGTATTTATCCAAAGAATAAGAAAACACTAATTCAAAAAGATATATGCATCCCAATGTTCACTGCGGCATTATTAACAACAGCCAAGATATGGAAACAACCTAAGTGCCCACCAATGAATGAGTGGATAAAGAAGATATGGTGTATATATATACAAGAATACTAGTCAGCCATTAAAAAAAAAAAGACAAAATCTTGCTACTTGTGACAACATGCATAGACCTTAAGGTCTATGTGCTAAGTGCCATGTGCTAAGTTAAATAAGTCAGATGGAGAAAGACAAATATGACAAATACCATATGATTTCACTCATATGTGGAATATAAAAAAAAAAGTAAATGAACAACAAAAAATAACATAAAAACAAACACATAGAAACTGAGAACAGACTGGTAGACACAGAGGTGAAGGGGGGTGGGAGGTAGGCGAAATGGGTAAAAGGGATCAATTGTATGATGATGGATGGAAACTAGATGTGGTGAGAAGCACCCTGCAGTGTATACAGAAGTTGAATTATAATGTACACATGAAACTTATATAATGTTACAAACCTATGTTAACTCAATTAAAAAAAAAAGTTGGAAAAAATTAAAGAAAAGAAGTATTAGATAACTCTTTCAAGGAGTTGCTGCAAAGAGGAGTAAAGAAATAAAAAGGTAGCTGGAGTTATCATTTTAAAGTCAAATCTGATCATGTCGGTCTCCTGCTTACGATCCTGTTTTTTGCATTGACTCACAATCAGGACATTTTCAGGGAGTTAGGGGAGATGGTAAACAACCCAGAGATTCTGTCTATGCATCTAATATTATAAGAACGTCAGATTTTACACTGAGGGCAGTAGTGCCCCCTCTGCATTGTAATGGGTCACCAGACTAGAAGTAGAGAAATAAATTGGGAGACTCTGTAGAAACTCAAGCTATAACCTACTGGATAGTAGCAGTGGGAGAGAAAAGGAAACAAAATTGGGAAATACTAAGAAGGCAGAAGCAGCCAGAAGAAATGTGGGGAATGAGAGAATAGGAGAATGACTCCAAAAGTTTCTGCTTAAGAAACTGGGTAGAACAGCTGCATTCACTAATACAAAGGAGGAAATGATTTGAAGGAAAGGACCTTTATATAAAGATGGTGAGAGAAACCAAAGGGGTGGATGAATGAAGCAGAGAAAAGGACCAAGGACATCATCTTGGGAATATCAAGATTTAAGGAAGAAGGAAAGGAATAGGAATCAAAAGAAATAGAAGTGTGTTTTATACTGGAAGTCAAGGAAAGAGTTTTAAGAAAAGGGAATGCCAAATGCTGTAGAAGGATTAAGATATGGACTATAAATATCCATTTGATATAGCAACAAAGATGGCTGGCGAATTTCAGTATGGCCAAAAGCCATACTGCATTAGACTGAAAAATTCATAAAAGATAAATATTATAGAAACAAGCCTCTCAAAAAGCTTGGCTGGTAAGGGGAATGAAATTAGAAAAGCAGTTACCTACATAAATAAATCATCCTAAAGGATAATCTAAAAACTGGTGGTGTAGAAGAGATTTGTCTAATTGTTTACCAAATCATTTCTCTTTTTCTCATGGACATACAACTAAACTACAGGCAGACCTTGTTTGGTGTGCTTTGCATTATTGTGCTTTACAGATAAACTGCGTTTTTTACAAGTCGAAGGTTTGTGGCAACCCTGCATCAAGCAAGTCTATCGGCACCATTTTTCCAACAGCATTATTTTAAAATTAAGGTATGGTTTTCTTAGACACAATGCTATCGCACACTTAATAGACTACATATAGTATAACATAACTTTTATGTACACAGGGAAACCAAATGATTCATGTGACTTGCTTTATTGCACTGGCCTGCAACCAAACTCACGATATCTCTGAGCTATGCCTTTGTATACTGTAGCTTACTTTGCAGTTAAGTGCAGCCATCACTTAGTTTTGGCCAATGGAATGAGGACAGAAGTGATGTATGCCATCATTTTATGTCTGGCCAATAAAACATTCCTGCAGGGGTTCTTTCTCCACTTTCCATCTGCTGGCTGAATGGAAAGGACTCGAAGGACTAGAGGAAGCAAAGCTACAATATGAAAGCACAAGACCCCGCATGACTGCATGGAGCAACTACCACTCCCTTCACCTCATCCAGACCTCCAAGGCAACACAAATTGGACTATGATGTGAGTGAGAAATAACATTTACTGTGTTCAGTCACTGAAATTCTTAAGACATTTGTTACAACAGGCTGCTCCAACTAATGCAGATGGCCAGTATAAATAGGTGTGTGACTCGGTAACCAATCAGACGTAGTTACTAGACTTCAGTTGCTGAAGAATACATTATAGAATGGCTATATCTGCAACACTGAGATGGAGTTCTAGTCAAGTATCAATATTATAAAAGGATATGCCAACAGGAGAAGGAAGATATGTAAACTGGAAAAGGGACACTCAATGAATTAAGAATTTGTCAGTGAGTCTTTACTCAGTAGCTAACTAGCAGCTGGCTGTTTGGTAGGCATATGCTGAATATCCTGATAAAGGAAAGTGATGTATCAGGTTATGTTACTTTTGTGACTTATCATTAAAATTATCTATCAATCTAACTCCCCTTGTTCTGATTCAATGCTCATCAAGCAAATTCTATTTTGGAATTGTAGACTTTACGACAGGAGGGGAATAAGTTGGCCAGTAGACTTGGAGTATCTAGTTTCCTTGATAGCTATATTTCCTATCACAATTGACATCAATGTCTTGTGAGCATGATTAGTACAGCTCAGTTGCATTGAGCCTAATCTACTCAGAGACAGTAAGAGAAAAATCAGAGTTAACTTGGAAATTAAGTGGCAGATCATTGTGGTGTAACCATTACAGGTAATATGAACCTCAAACGTCCAACCTGAATGGTAGCTGTTCTTAATGGATGATTTTCTTAGTTGTTGTATTATAACCTTGGACCAACACTTAACAAATTATTTGTCATTTGGAAACATCAATCTATAAATCTAAAAACTGACTAAACCATATCTAAGTACTTTGGAAATAATTCCCTTTAACAATTTTTACTTTACTTATGAGCAATCTTGGAACCCAAGAAGCTTAAAGTGATTGGATTACACAGCAAGATAGAATTTAAAGCCCCTCATTAACTCAGTGAAGTAGGGCCAAAGAAAAAAAGACTCTAATAGTAATTTCTAAGAATTCTAATAGAACTTGCAGAAACAGTCAAATAGTGGTTGTTTTTTGATATAACTGCAAAATAGGTGCCATCATATAAAATGCAATAACGTACAGTAAAAGGTAAAAATATAATGCCAACAATTAATAAAAACGGATAAAATTAAATCATGCTTTCAGGACAAAGCATAAATGTAAGAATAAACTGTTAGCTTTACTGGAGCAAAAATAAATAGCAAACTTAAAAGTCCTTTAAACAAAGAATACTCCCGGGCTTCCCTGGTGGCGCAGTGGTTGAGAATCTGCCTGCTAATGCAGGGCACACGGGTTCGAGCCCTGGTCTGGGAAGATCCCACATGCCGCGGAGCAACTGAGCCCGTGAGCCACAACTACTGAGCTTGCGCGTCTGGAGCCTGTGCTCCGCAACAAGAGAGGCCACGATAGTGAGAGGCCCGCGCACCGTGATGAAGAGTGGCCCCCACTTGCCGCAACTAGAGAAAGCCCTAGCACAGAAACGAAGACCCAACATAGCAATCAATCAATCAATCAATTAATCAATAAAATAAATCTTTAAAAAAAAAAAAAAAAAGAATACTCCCAACAAAATAAAACCATTTGTCTTAATATACCAAACTAACTTTTGAATTCTGTTTAACATTACCATTTATCATCCAAACCTATTACAAATAATGAAACCAAGTTTCAAAATGCAAATGATTACTAATTAGCATTCTTTTAATACTATAGGTACACAATCCGTTATTTGCACTCGAGAAAGCCCCCAAATTTTGAAAACAGAATTTTTTCATAAGCCATTTGGTAGCAAAAACTGGCTGAACTGACATGGCATGAAGCCATTCATTCTATTTATCCCACATAGTGAACTACTGAGCTTTACTTGGTTGGTAAACTGCATTTATATAACAATATGCACACTTAAAATAGAGATTTTCTGACAAAAGCAAAAAGATAAAAATTATATTAGTGCAGGATTCTCCTTACAAATTAACTCTTTTCCTCTTCACTCCATTCAGTCAAGATACAACATAGGCAAGTAATCTGAAAATTTAGCTTCAGTAAGGTAGGTACTTACACATTTCGGCAAGATATGGGCTTGAGAAAACCAATTTCGTTTCCAGTAAAATGTGTTTCATTGCCACCAGAATCCTTACAAGTTATGTTAGGTGCTGGAAAACATGGAACTAAAGGCAGAAAAAAGAAAAAATCCATTATTTTTTTTCTTGTGGAAAAGTATGTAATTATGTTTTTTCCTAAAGCTAGCAATACACACAAGAAAATATGTTAAAACAAACCACCTCCCAATATAACATGATATACTTTAATTTAGATAGGAAAAGCTACATTTTATATACATATATATATATATATATATATACACACACACACACGTACAAGATGCAGATAATATGATAGAGTAGTCTCAACACAAAAGCATAACAATTGCCACACTGAGTTAGATGCATGACCCATCAAGTTCAACCTCCTGCCTCTGACAAAGGTAACAAGGGAAGAATTGCACATTACTATCCTTTACTTCATCTCTAGAATAAAGAATACTTCTCGAATTTTTGTTGGTATCTCATTAAATTTAACATAATCTGATTTTATATTTTCAGTTTATAAAGTTCTTATAGATGATGGCTACAATAAACTAAGATTCCTCTTTATCTATTCTAAATAAATTACTTTCATTTACTCTAAATGTATAGAATTTGGTTTTTGTTTCTCTATTTCCCTCTAGGATTTGATGTAGTGTATTATCTCAGCATTTAGTAATTTTGATCATTATTCATACCCCAAATGACATGATAATAAGAGGCAGTAACACTTACAGAGCTTACTATGTGCTAGGCCGGCACTGTCCTGAAGTCTTTATGGCTCATCATGTAAAGAGCTAGAATTCTGGGGACTTCCCTGGTGGTGCAGTGGTTAAGAATCCACCTGCCAATGCAGGGGACATGGGTTCAATCCCTGGTCCGGGAAAATCCCACATGCCGCAGAGCAACTAAGCCCGTGCGCCACAACTACTGAGCCTGCGCTCTAGAGCCCGCGAGCCACAACTACTGAGCCCACGTGCCACAACTACTGAAGCCCATGTGCTGAGAGTCCATGCCCCACAACAAGAGAAGCCACCGCAATGATAAGCCCGCATATTGCAACGAAAAGTAGCCCCTGCTCACCGCAACTGAGAAAGCCCACGCGCAGCAACAAAGACGCGACGCAGACAAAAATAAATAAATAAATTTACGAAAAAAAAAATGCTAGAACTTCGGAATGAGAATGACCTATCTGTGCATTGCCTGTTTCAGAACCTTGGATTCCTTATAGATAAAAATAGCACTAAGATCATAATAAGACTATTGTGGGGATTAAATGTGATACAAAATACCTAGTGTAAGGCACAGCATTTAGTAGGCATTCAATAAATGTTAGTGCCTTTTCCTCCTTCACTGTTTCTGACTATAAGGTACTAATGTTTTTAGGGTAGTTTCAGTAAATGCTTATCTCTATGTTTAGCAACAATACAGTGGTTTTTTTTTTTTTTTTGAGAAAATGAAAACAGAACTTGGTCTAATAGTGTAAAACAAACAAACAAACAAAAAAACACAGACTCCAGAGTTTTATTATGAGAGAAAAATTGTATTTATTTTCTGTCTATAATCATCTTAAGATTTCCAACAAATCACTGTCCTTTTTTATGCCAGAGTAGTACACTGAGAGAATGAGGCCAGGAAAAAAACTCTATAATGACTTTGCACCCTTCTGTGTGTTACTGATAGTTCAAACTATACCGTCCCATAAATTTTATTTATTTAATGTATTTACATTTCCAACACAAGGAGGTGCTTATGCTAAAAGGCATAGATAGATTCAATACAACTGAGAACCACTTAAACAAGAAAAAAAGTAATAAAATTAAGGGAAGAGGGAGAATGAAGAAATAATTATACTGGGAAACAACTAAGGGAAGACAGTATAACTGACCACAAATTTAGCTCAGAGGTTCCTGGTAGTTAAGGCAAAAAGCTTTACAGAGCTACTGTGATATAACTGAAAGAAAGCATACCAATTCACCTCTAAACCACTGTGGGAATTTGGTTTGGTTCATGACACAAGGGTAAGAGAATGTAATAGAGAAGGTCCTCAATTAGAACGTTTAAAACAACAGAGGTTTTCCACATAGCCATTTCTCACACTGACTCCAGACATAAGCAAGAGCTTATAATGTTAAGATCTACAGAGATACGGCAAAAGTTAACACATGATTTATATGTAGCTGTTTTGCCATCTGCCTTGATATACGGATAAAACGTACTGACTTTTGTGAATGAATTATCATCATGTCCCTTAAGTTATATCTCTCAATCTGCCATCTTAGGTCATGCTTTTGACTGGAGCTATATAGTAAGTAGACAACTCAAAACTGAGATTAACATATGTTTGGGGGCTTCCCTGGTGGCGCAGTGGTTGAGAATCTGCCTGCCAGTGCAGGGGACATGGGTTTGAGCCCTGGTCTGGGAAGATCCCACATGCCACGGAGCGACTAGGCCCGTGAGCCACAATTGCTGAGCCTGCGCGTCTGGAGCCTGTGCTCCGCAACAAGAGAGGCCGCAATAGTGAGAGGCCCACGCACCACGATGAAGAGTGGCCCTCACTTGCCGCAACTAGAGAAAGCCCTCGCACAGAAACGAAGACCCAACACAGCCATAAAAAATAAATAAATAAATAAAATTAAATTAAAAAAAAAATTTGAAATGCTAATATATATTCTATGTTACCAACTGAAAGGAGATCAGTATGCTCTATTTCTATGATGAAGGAATGATGGAAAGTAATTTTGCTTTCCAGGGGACATCTGGCAATGTCTGGAAACATTTTTGGTTGCCACTACTGGGAAGCTGCTACTGGCATCTAGTGGGTAGAGGCAGGGATGCTCCTAAACATCCTACAATGCACAAGACAGCCTCCTCACAATAAAGAATTATCTAGTCCCAAACATTAACAGTACTAAGGTTGAAAAACCGCTGTAGATCAGTGGTCTTCAAAAAATGTGGCTCACACACTCCCTAAAATAATTTTTTAAAACCATATACTCCCTCACACATTTTTAACTTGACATCTAAAATTTTTCACCATGGATTTAAATTGTTGGGAAAAATATTATTTCCAACATACTGTAAATACTGCCCTTAGTATTGAAATATTATAGCATTCTTTAAAATGGAATCTAAATACCACAGCAATTTGATAGCCATTATGATCCAACCAAGAATATGAAAGGGCTCTTCTTTAAAATTCAGAAATTTTACATCAATTGTAGGAAAAAATACACATATAAAAACTGAGGATCTGGAAATTGATTATTTTAGACACACTGTGGGCTGAATTGTACCCTCCCAAAAAGATATGTTGAAGTCCTAACCCTCAGTACCTCAGAATGTGACCTTGCTTAGAAATAGAGTCTTTGCAAATTTAACCAAGTTAAGATGAGGTTATTAGGGTGGGCCCTAATGCAATAAGACTGGTATCCTTAAAAAAGGGAAAATTGAACATACACAGGGAGAAGATGATGTGAAGACATATAGGCAGAAGCAATGTGAAGACAGAAGCAGAGATTAGACTAATGTGGGGCATTTCCTGGTGGTCCAGTGGTTAGGACTCGAGGCTTTCACTGCCGAGGGCCCAGGTTCACTCCCTGGTCGGGAACTAAGATCTCACAAGCTACGCAGCATGGCCAAAAAAATTTTAAAAAGAGAGAGAAACTAGGATTGATTAGGTTGCAATCCGAGGAATGACAAGGATTGCCGGCCACCCCTAGCAGCTCGAAAGAGGAAACAAAAAATTCTACCCAGAGTTTGAGAGGGAACATGGCCTTGCCAACACCTTGATTTCAGACTTCTAGCCTCCAGAGACAGTAAACCTCTACTGTTTTAGGCCATCCAGTTTGTAACACTGTTACTAACAGCCCTAGAAAACTAATTCATCTATATCTGTTTACCTCTTGGAAAGTTTTGTCCACCCCCCCAGGACTACATGTACTCCAGTTAAGGCATCAGACATGTAAATAAGTCAAAGCAATGTCTGGTTTAAAAAAATTAAAGTTTTTTGCCTTGGTGAGGACCATTCCACCTCCACAAAGAAGTGACCTGCAGGAAGATCTATAGATAGACACAAGTTTTTCTTCAAATAACACCCTTAATTTTTTTTCAAATCCTCAAAGTAGTAAGTTCTGGATTGGAAAATTGTGCAATAAAACAGAATTCTATTACTAAATTTTGGATACTTTTCCTCTAAATGTATTACTACCTTGTACTTGCTGTTTGAAGCTGTCACTTTCTTGCCTTATAGCCTTGTTAGATCTTCCTGCAGACTATCTAAAATCAGATCTTAAAGAGATAGTTGCAATACAAAACACTATAATTATGATTCCCATTGGGGTTACTGTCCAATGCACCTTGCCTAACAGAAATGTACTGTTTTTTGAGATTACAGGTTCCTGTACAAAATTTTGAAAGATCAAACATTTATAGGTGAGTTGTAAAAATGCTTTATAAAAATATTAAAAACTAAATCGTACCTTTCTATTTTTTGGTTGGATACTATTAATTGTTCAAACGCCTATATTTTGACAATTTTAGTTTTCAATGCTATTGTATCATTTCTAATATAAGAAATGATTTGTATTCAATATGAGCTGCTTTGTATTTAATGAGACAGATAAAGGAGAGAAAAATGCCCAATGTTCTAGGCTTAGAACCTCAGGAAAGATACAAATAGTGGAAGTACCAGAGTGAAGGGGAAACCACATTGCTACAGTAATTCTAGAGAAGTCTGACAGAAGTATGAGCTAATTATTTCAAGGGATGAAAATTATGTACTTTAATGAGGATGGATGAGCTGCTGCTCCCAGTATAGTGAGATAACATGAGAAAATATTAAAGAGAAACATTGAGACTGATCCGATTTGTTTCAACTGATAGAAAGCTCCAAAAAGCAATACTTTAGAATGGGACGAATCTGTGTTTAAGTCCAAACTCTGTCACTTAACTAGTATGTTCTTTTGGGCCAGTTACAAAACCTCACTGGACCTTGTTTTGTAATCTGTGAAATGGGAATAAGACCCTTGTAATGCTATTATACACGTATTAAAAGCATATGGTATGTAAAGCATGATGCTTGGCTAGAGGAAGTGTTCAACTTCCTTACTCCAGGAAATTAGAGAACTTCAACACTGAGAAGACTACGAGAATGAACCTGACATGAGGAATGAATATAACATGTGAGTGGATGTAAATTTAATAATTTTGTGAAATGAAATTAATCTATTCAATAGATGCCTACAACCCTAGAGTTTATTCATTTTTACATATTTTATAATTTCATTTGACCCTTATTTAATTTATTTTTTTTAAAGGAGTCCTTCTTTCCTTCCTTCCTTCCTTTTTGGCTGCACTGGGTCTTCGTTGCCGTGCGCGGGCTTTCTCTAGTTGCGGCGAGTGGGGGCTGCTCTTCGTTGTGGTGCGTGGGCTCTAGGTGCGCGGGCTTCAGTAATTGTGGCCCGTGGGCTTAGTAGCTGTGGCTTGCAGGCTCTAGAGTGCAGGTTCAGTAGTTGTGGCACACGGACTTAACTGCTCCGCGGCATGTGGGATCTTCCCGAACCAGAACTCGAACCCGTGTCCCCTGCATTGGCAGGTGGACTCTTAACCACTGCACCACCAGGGAAGCCCGACCCTTATTTTAAAAAAAAAACTATTAAGTAGGCAGAACTAGTAATATGCTCCTTTTTTCTTTTTTTCCTTTTACAAACAGAAAAACTGAGGTTCCAAGAAATTAAATGAGCTCACCAAAGTGTCATAAATTGGTAATATTCTACAAGTCCTAGACTAACTCATCACTTTTAATCAGTACTCTTTTCATTATACCATGGTAATGCCATGCTTACACTGATATCAGGAACAAGCAAAAATAAATCAATATGATGAGATTAAGGAAGCCAGTTTCCAATAAATGTTAACTAGTTGACAAAATTAAGCAACATGCTACAAGCTTGAAAACTATTCCATTTGCAGTTTTCTTGCAAAATGTTTGGCTCTGGTCAATGTCTAGGATTTAGATGGCATCAATTTAAGCATGGCACACTGTTATTTCTCAATTATAAAAAGCAGCACCGTTTTTTAAATACGAAAAAGCTAAACTAGAAATAAAATAATCAATGAAGTTTCATCACAGTAAAATGGACTGACCTAGAGAGGAGGTGGTTTGGGATTCTACTCCAGTTAACATCATGCCTCTGCACTCTGATCTGATCTGTCAAATAAAAGGGTCAGACTCTTTTATTTACGATTTCTGTAACAGGTTATACTGCATAATGACCGGATAATTAAATGTGTCAATCTAGAATTCGGGTGAAAGCAAAAGATAAAGTTGGTAAGAGCCACCCTCTCTTCATATTTCTAGTGTTAAAAGACACCTCTCCTCTGGAAGTGCTGGAGCTGGAAAATCATCATTTTGTAACTATCACAGTAAAGAATGATTCGGAGGACTTCCCTGGTCGTCCAGTGGTTAAAACTCCATGCTTCCACTGCAGGGGGCACGGGTTCGACTCCTGGTCAGGGAACTAAGATCCCGCATGCCTTGCGGCGTAGCCAAAGGGAAAAAAAAAAAAAAAAAATTGAATGATTCGGGGTAGAATCATCATGGTTGCTAAGTCTAGGGGAAATTTTTGATGAGGGATAGGATATTTGCATGGTCTAAATGAGTCTCCCCAAAGACTGTTCATTAGTTGCAAAGGAAAAAATATTTAACTGAAAAGTCTGAGTGATCAACACTTAACATCATCAATGAGAGGCAGATAGATATCATGTCCCTCAGCTGTGAGACGCAGAGGACACGCCATCACTTACGTAGTTTTCCATCCTGGGATGCAGAACCTAAATCTAGTTGTAAGGAAATATCAGACAATCCCAAATGAGGAACATTCTATTAAAATAAAGGGGACTGTAGTCTTCAAACTTATCAGTATCATTAAAGACAAAGCTGTGGAAATATTCCAAGTTAAGGAAAACTAAAGGCAAAACCTGATCTTGGGATCCTGTACTGGGGGAAAATGCTATAAAGGCTTTATTTGGGTCATTTGACAAAATCAGAATGTGGATGGTAAAGTACATGCATTAATACTGAATTTACTCAAGTTTACAACTGAACTGTGGTTATGTCAGGAGAATATCTCTATTCTTAGAAAACACACACAAACATATTTAGGGACAAAACATATATACACAAATTCAGAGAGAGACAGAGAGCATGCATGAGTGCACAATGATAAAGCCAGAAGGATAATGTTTAACAATGGGTGAATCTGGGGAGACGGTGTATGGGTGTACTATTGTACACCCATATTGTACTATTCTTGCAATTTTTCTGTAAGCTTGAAATTATCTCCAAATAAAAAGTTTAAAAATAACACACTCTTTGCATAACTAATTTATGCTGTTAGAAGTTAGGATAATAATTATCATTAAGGCAGGGGAGTGGCTATAAGAGAGCATGGGGCAGAGTCGTAGCATGTTGATAAGGTTGTTTCTTAATCTGGAAGCATTCATAGGTGTGTTCAGTTTGTGAGAATTTATTTGAGTTATATTTAAGTGTACTTTTCTGTCAATATATTTCAATAACATCTTAATAAAAAAGACCTTCTGCCAAAGGACCAGAGCAAAATTTCTGGAAATGGAGTTTAAATACTTTTGTATTTCACTGATCAGAAAATTAAGAACACTTGCTTATATATGTTTTTATGTATATATACATTCTAGACAGAACACTCCTTGAGGGCAGAGATTGTCTTCTTTTATGTATCATCTATACCATTTAGCAGAAGCCTGCCATATAATAACTTCTCAATAAATAAATTTCTCAATAATAGTTTATAATATAAATGTTCACTGTTAGTTGTTTTGATCCATTTATTTTAATTTAATTATTAAACTATTACAAATAATTTCTCAATAAATAAAGATGCATGTTAACTGGTGTTGGGCTAACTGGTAACCATTTTAAGACCACAACAGTTTATTGTCATAGTTGAATCTCCTTTGCCTTTGGTCCCAATTCTTACTCTCTACCTCCAAACTCCCCTCTCTGTAAAACATTCCACCTACTCATTCCTTACTAAAAAGTATAGTTTAAGAAAATTAAACTTAGTTTGAGGATTCTGCAATAGTCCTTCATATACTCACAAAAACAGAAGAAAAATTTTGGCTAGAGAAACGAGAGAGATCACACTTTTCACAACTCTAATATAGTCCTATGTCAGGACCAAAAAGCATGTTTCAAGGGTCATTTTGATGTCCTCTCTGATCAGCACTCAGAAGTGACTCACCACAGCCACTCCACTAGTCTTGCGTGTTTTAAAAAGGACAATTAAAAAAAGCATCCTGTGGACAGACATAGCCTCATGAGGGCTGGGCTGGTAGAACCTATCCCAGATCTTGGCTGAACACTTCTGGGTCATGCATAAATTATAATCCACATGCAGAAGCCCTGTAACTCATATTTGTCTCAGAAACTTTATTTTCTTTTTAAAATCATAATAATAATCTAAAGTCATCTATTTATTAATTTTTAACATTTTATATGTGTTTCCAGACTGTTAGGCACTGATGGTTTATTCTCTCCAAATGAATAACCATGCCATTCCTGTATATAGAAAGCCTTCCTTTTATTTTTCTGCAGCTCTCCACTTACATCATCTATGATAACTTACCTGACAGGTCATGATGTGACCATAACACCTCCAAGTCCTTTTATACTTCCTAGCAGTCTGATCATTTGATTTTGTAGTTGTTTATAAACTTATTTAGCAATAATTACTTAAGTGGATTCAAACTTATTTTACAAAAGAGACACCTAACTGGAGGGCAGAGCTCTTTTTGGTCAGAAACTATTCTTTTCAGTTGTATAATTTCCTTCAAAATCCTCATACCTACAAAGAATTCTGCAGACTAGAAAAGGCTTTTTTGAGATGGCTGGCTGCCTGATTCCTAGTTTAAAGTGACCTCAGTCACAACAGTACTCACAGATTTCCAACATATTTCATATACGTGGTTGAGTATCTGAAAGCTCATTCTTCTTTATGTGTGTTAACACTATTCTCTGTATTCTGAGAGCACAATACAAAAGACTGAACTGTAACACAGGCAAATCAGAATATACTTATAAAGCAATTTAAAAAGGAGGGGATTCCATGCAAAGCTCCTTTAAGTCTAACACATCTAAATTAAATAAATGTACACATATTGAGCAATATTTACTATAAAACTCATATATATATAACCTACTACTGTTTATATGATAAAATTTCATTACTCCAGAATACTAGCAAAACGTCTGTTATAAAAGTTTAACACGATTTACTTTCAAATATCTCTGCTGCCTAGAATGGGGCTAACAGTGTGTCAAAATATAAAGAGATAAAAAAGAGAAGGGAGATCTTTTAAAAATATATACAAATTCATAATCAAGAGGTCAGTTATTTGACTATAAGATACTTTTGAAAAACTGAAAGTTTTTTGCAGTTAAAAAAATCCTTTTAATCTGATTTCCATAATGAATCTGTTTAGTAGCTTTCATTTATAAAGAAAACATCAATTATTGTCTTATTTCCTGTCTAAACAATAAAACAATCAGTATATATTCAATAGGTGTTTTTTTCTCAAAATAATACTAGGTATTGACCATCATTATGTACCATGTCATATAAGAATGCCAAATCCAAATAGCTCCAACATACATCTATCTGCCTCCTTTCCAACATATAACCCTTTAGAAGGCTAAACAACTTATTTTTATCTAGCGTTACGTATTTTTTGGAATAACAGAAGCTCCCCCAAATCATTAGGTTGAGGGTGTTATCCATTATCAAAACGTCTAAGAAAATACTGATGCACACTTAAAATCCTTACCATATTGTTTTCATACTTAGGATGTACCTAAGTATATTTTAGAAGTGCATGATATGGGTGATATAGCTCCTCACTGTACCTTATTGGACTAAAAGTCTCATTTCAAGTTCTTTGAGTAATTAAAAGTCTAAAGAAACATCTTTGTAAAACATAACTTGATAAATGAAGGGCAACAAGAAAGCTATATAAACTGATTCCAAAGGTTTTTTAAAAAAATGAATGAAAATAAAATCTTCTCAGTTTATATAATTAATAGAATAGGATTATTTTTTTAAATTAAATATTAACAACCCCTAGCCAGTTCTCCAATATTAAGTTGTTCTGGAAACTGAATAATAATAATGTTGTAAATCAAGAAAAAACACATTTATTAATTACTGTTAGCGATCACACATTCACCTATGAAATAATGTTTTAAAAATTATTTTAAAAAACATGTTTCTGGAAGTCTTACCATGAGCTGTGTAGTTTGTACAGTTAACTGGTTCTTGTGTAGCATCATTTATTTTTGGATCTTTACAAATATATGTAGAAAAGTTAAGGAAATATGAACTACATTCCAATACAAAACATTATCATCTTGTCTTTAACATGTCATCTTATATACTTATGCTTATATTCACATGTGAAAAGAGGATGTTAGTTTGTCCAAGTCAACAAGCACAGGTATACTTTTAGTGTCACTAAATAATACCTGAATATTAATTTATTACAGGAAAATTGTATTAAAAACTCTAGCAGAGGGTGCTATGCTTATAGAACATCAGTCAGGGTTTAAGCACAAAGCACACCAAAAAAATGAAAATAAAAATCTTTACCAAATTATTATAAGAGAACTTGAGGTTAAAAAAATCAGTTACCAGATATCTGACTGAAATTATTCACAGGCCCCAAGTATTACCATATACATAATTTCATGTAACACAAATAACCCTGTGATGTAGATACTATTATCCCCACATTACTGAAGCAAACTGATGCTCAAGGTTTGAGTGATTTATCCAAAGTGGTATGAGTGATAGGTAGTAAAATCAGATTTCCTGATTCCAAGCCGGGGGTGCTTCCCATCAGACTGCGAGGAAGACGGCTGTTTTAGGTGGGTCTACATGGTCTCCCCAACAGGATTTTAGGCTTTTGTAAATGGATATAATAATTATCTTCTCATAGATGTTCACAACACTTGGGGTCGGGGTTCTGTTTCCTAAATATTTTATTGACACTAATATGAGATAAGTAAGGTACTCACAGGATGTCTCTGGAGACAGAGTCTGACACCTCTTTAGGGTTTTTGAATCACTATTGGAAATCTCATCTTTATGCCAGGAAAAACATTTTCCAGTTAACATCATCTTGTATGCTCAGCCACTTCTAAGTTTCAAAAAGCACAACTCTTCATACTGCTCAATTATTTTATTAGAAAGAATCACCCTGACATTTTTGCCAAGAAAGGGACTCAACTTACTAGGTCAGTGATTCTCAAACTCCTAGCATAATGGTAATCAGCAAATTAGAGCTATTCTCTAAAAATTTAATAATGGCGGCCTCTCCTCAACTCCTAAAAATACCATCGAATTTTCTTAATTTTAAGATTTCCTCTCATAGAATCTTTCTTATATCTCCGGCTTCTATTAATTTTTCTGGTCTACAATTTGTATGAAACTGTCTAATTTTGTACAAAAGTACCTATTTTAATTTGAATGTAACTCCCATTTCATATCCTCCTCCCTTTATCAGAGCTGCTGCAATGAACAGATCTACTTAACTCCTCCAGCCTCAGTTTTCTCATCAGTAAACAAGCAGCTAACACATATAGCCCCTACTATGTGCCAGGCATTGTTCTAAGTGACTTACCTGTACTAATTTATCACAACAGACCTTTAAGTTGGTAGCACTGTTATCTATATTTTTACTCATGATAAAACAGAGTTCAAATAATTTGTCCACGGTTACAAAGTGGAGCAGGAATTTGCCCCCTTGCAGTCTGGGATCTCATGTAGGTCGAGAGAGTATAAGGTAATAAGTGTAAAGTTAACGATAAATGGACAACATACATTGGCTATATCGTTATTAACTACTGTACTTGTCTTCCCCGAAGTCGGCAAATTTCCAGGGTAGGGTCTATCAACCTTTTAACTTAATTCCAACGCTTACAAACATGGCCCAACATACTTCAGTATCTACGTGTTTGAACAAATAAACCCACCAGTTAAAAAAATGAATTTTTAAAAAAGAAAGGGGGATCACAAGAGGAAGCGTCAACGTTCAGTAAAATCCCAAGGAAATCACACAGGATAGCCTCTGTCCGTCCCAGCCCCACATCTCTCTTCACCGCCTGGGGCCCCTCGGTCATTAAAGGACACAGGTCACCTTTCCTTTCAGTACAACCTTAGCCCGTGTTGAGAGCCGCGACCCACTCTCGACCCCGAATCTACCTCGCCCCATGGTGGGGGGGGCTCCTCACAGAGGATATTGTCCCACTTTGAGGTCCTCGCACTTAAGTGATTCTTCGCCACCGCCGGCGGCAGCTCCCCAAGCTCCCGTGGTTACTGACACGACCCACAGGGCGGCCAGGAGCCGAGCAGCAGCAGTCTCGGAAGCAACCGGCCCGGAGATCCGAGAGGTCGCCATGCTGGGGACCGGCACGTCCCCCATAACTTCCGGTTCCGCCTTCGCCTAGGCGAAGCCGGGAGTCTGGCGGCAGCGGGAGTGAGGCTCTTAAAGGGACCGTGCATCCGTTGGAGGCAGGTCATCCCTCTAGGCCTGCGGAATCACCTGGGAGAGCTTCGATTGGTCTTTGAGAATCAGGAGGCAGCTCGCTTGGAGAATCAGCTGACGTCCGTCCACGGCTTCCTCCCGAGCTAATGCTGCTGTGGCTTTTCCATCAGCAAAAGTGCCAGCGGCGCCCGGCAATTTGATAAGCCTTTTACAAACATTATCTCTGTTAGTCTGGTAGGATTTGGGTTTACAGATAACGAACCAGACTCAAAAGACGCTAAAGAACATGTTGGCCTTAGTTACTGAGTTGGAATAGAATTGATGTTTGCCCGATTTCAGAAACTGTGCTCTTACTATGATATGATGGCCTCCTTGTTGTCTTAGAGAAGAACTTTTTGGAAGGCTGGTACAAATTGATCTTGAGGACTGTATCACAAAAATAAGCATTACACCCTTTTTCTTCCAATTTTTTTCTTTTAAAAAATTATATATATATTTTTTAATTTATTCATTTTTACACCTTTATTTTTAACAGTGAAAATTTAGGTGAAGGAAAGGGCCTAAAACAAGAGGAGACCAAAGAGTTTACGACTAAACTAAGTGAAAGGTTGGAGGGTTTTTTCCTCCATCTCTTCTTTCTAAATAGTTCTATGTATTCTAAAGTAACGGGGGTATCTTTTATACGGAACAAAATGTGTACTATGTTTTAGTGAAATTTTAGTTGTTTTTCTCTAACGTAAAAATATTTGAGTTTGAGTGGCGCCTCTCCATCCACAGTAGGACTAATTTTGAACAATTGTGCTGTGCAGTGGTTCTCAAACTTTAGGGAGCACCAGTACCACCTGGAGTATTTGTTTAAACTCAGATGGTTGAGCCTCAGGTTCTGATTCTGAAGATCTAGGCTAGGGCAGGATAATTTTCGTTTCTAATGAATTGCCAAGTGATGCTCATATTGCTGGTCCAGAGACCGCACTTTGACAACCCTGAGATAATGTATTACAAGATGTATCATTTTTGAATGAGAAGACATGAAACTATTTGCAATAATATCTTAGTATTGTAACTACATTTAAAATTTTTCTTAAACCAATTTTGCAGCATTACTATGCTATTTTTAAAATTAAAACATTTATGCTTAAAGACTTAAGTGATAAGAAATTTGAAATTTACTAGTTCAATTTTTAAACTTCCCGTTTTAATTGGACTTACACCTTCTCTCTTTTTTTCCCCTTTCTCCTCCCTCCCTTCCTCCCTCTCTCCCGCCCTCCTTTCCTTCCTTTTCTTTTCTCTCTCTTTCCCTCCTTCCCCTCCATAAAGATATTTATCAAGCATTTACTTTGTACACAGCATAAGATGAGACCCTACAGCCTCAAAAAATAAAGAGGCAAGAACCCAGTAGTTAAACACTTTGTGTTTGCTGGGGGAAAAGACAAACTGTTAAAATACTGCTTGGTAATTGTCACAATAGAAGCATGTATTAGTTGGTGTAGTAGGACAAGGGTTTTGATAAGATAATCCCCCAAACAGTATTTGGAACACAATATTTTGTCACTGACATCAAGATAATTCAAAATCCAGGCCAAACTGGAGGAGCAGAGTTGGTTCTTCATAGGATGCATGACCACCTAAAAATGTACAACCTAGAAAATTAACCATTAACTTTGAGTTTTAAAAATTACCAATAATGTGTATAACATACAGCTCAACACCATCCCTCATCCTCATCCTGAGATGAAATTTAGGAAAGGGGTTGGGGCCAAGGATTGGGTAAAACCCAGGGATAAGGACTGGAATATCTGTTACACAGAGTATCTGGTGATAAAAGATAGTGACTTTGCATTTTGACTACCATTTTGACGCTTTCAAAAAGTTCTGGTTTGATTTTCAAAATACAATCTAAAGGAAATCAGAAGGTGAAAGGAAGCAACTTTCTAGTTTGAGTTTATTGAAATTATGACAAAATTAGGTATTTTCCTGCTGACTGCAGGAATATTGCTGATATTTGTGTCGTTTTTCATATAGATTTTGAACAATTAACTATTTGAAAATGCTTGTGCTTTGCTGATTAATCCCACTACAAAATCTGTTTTTATGGTTCTATTGATTATCTTTGTTCTCTCCTACAATGTATAAACTGAAAAGAACAAGAGTCTTCCCGTGAAAGTAAAGAAATACAAAATTTTTGACTCTTGAAGTGATTCTGGTTCACTTTCTCTTCTTACTGCCCCTTAATCTATTTTCTCATGGCTCAGTAAAATATATTACTTTATATCTTTGCAAGTATAGTCTCTGATAACAAGATACTACATTGTCTAATTTTAGTAAGAACGTTAAATCTCAATCTTAGGCATGTTTTCAATGCAAAATTTCTTTGTCTCATAAAAATTCTATAGGATTCTATGGAAATCCTATAGAAAGTAAAGGATATGAATAACACAGCCCAATACGGAAATTGCTATGTAGAAACATTAGAAAGAGGTTTGCCAGTGAAGCTTGAAGCAAAGCTTCCTCTGGGATTCAAAGGCTCTGAACATTGGATCTTTTGATTCCTAAAATTCTAGTATACACCTAATTACATTAATAGATAGTTTTGCCCTGAGCAACCCGATCCCTGTTTCCATGATTAGAACAGAATCATTAAGAGATAAAAGATGGTTACTCTCCCCAAATTTATTTTTTATTTGAGATGGGCATTTTTTTTCCTCTGGTGGTAAATTCATAATATCAGGTCCTGGTAAATCTTTATTATAGTCTTCTGCACATTAGGAATTTTTCTACATCCATGCTGTCTCTCAGGTATTTCTGTGTCCTCTCTTTGGTGCACCAGTCTAACTGCCATCCAATTCAATTAACTTTGACTCATCACTTAATAAGGCCTACTCTATGCCAAGTATATTTCATCGTGAATGTCAAATGTAGGATCTAAAACTGACTTTAGCAGAGTCCTACTTCTCAAAAAAACAAAACAGAATAAATTGGCTTTTCTAAGTTTCAACACCAACATCCATTTTATCAGTTTCAGAGCTTAGAATCATCTTTGTACTTCAGTTTTCTCCTTGTTCTTCTTTATCCCTTTTTCTAATCAGTAAGCAACTGATATTTTTAAGTGCTCAGTTTTTTAATCCTCTATTTTCACCCTATTTCAGGTGTACGTCATTTCCTATGTACCTTGCTATAGCAACTTCTTCCTTCCTCTTTTTGATTCTAGGCCTTCTCCCCAACTTTGTCAATCTATTCTTCACACTGCTTCCAGATTAATCTTTCATTTAGGAAAACATAAAACCTATATCATATTCAAAATCTTATTCAAAATCCTATAAGCTCCTTGTATTTCACCCAAAGGAGTTAAAAATGTTTGTCCAGATAAAACCTGTACACATGGTCATAACAGCTTTATTCATAATTGACCAGACTTGGAAGCATAAGATGTCTTTCAGTAGGTGAACAGATAAGTAATCTGTGGTACGTCCAGAAAATGGAATATTATTCAGTGCTAAAAGAATTGAGCTCTTAAACCGTGAGAAGACATGGCGGAAACTTAAATGCATCTTACTAAAAAGCCAATCTGAAAAAGCTACATACTGTATGATTCCAACTATCTGACCTTCTGGAAAAGATGAAAATATGGAGTTAACAAAAAATCAGTGGTTGCCAGGAGTTGGGGAGGGAGGGCAGTAGCAGGGGTATGCATAGGCAGAGCACAGATGATTTTTAGGGCAGTGAAAGTATTCTGCATGATACTATAATGGTGAATACATGTCATTATACATTTATCCAAACCCATAGAATGTACAACACCAAGAGTGAACCATAATGTAAACCATGGACTTTGGGTGATTATGTGTCAATATAGGTTCATCAGTTGTAAGAGAGGTACCACTCTGGTGGGGAATGTTGGTAAAGAGGGGGGCTATGAATGTGTGGGAGAAGGGGGTACCTAGGAAATCTGTAACTTCTGTTCAATATAGACCCTAAAACTGCTCTAAAGAAATCAAGCATTTTAAAAAATAAACACCAATCATTAAATGTTTTTTAAAAAAGCAAAAAATAAAAATCTTATTCAGAAATTTTCAGTGGCTCTTTAATTTCTTAGAGATGAAGGATAAAGTCTTATAACCTAAAGTTCTCCGTAGTATTTTCAGGTCCTCCAACATCTGCTCTGGCCTCACTTTATTTACTACTACTCTTGGCTTTCTCTTTGCTGTCACAAGTATCTGTCATGTTCATGCCCATCTATGTGCTGCTTCATTTATTCAGTACTTTCTATGTGCCAGGTGTATGCAATACATGTAATTTCTTCATTTAACCTTCAAAACTACCATATGAAGTATTGTAAGTATTGGTACTGAAATTTCACTAATGGGAGTTAGAAGGTTTAAGTAACTTGTCAAAGTCGCATATTTTAGGAAATGGTGGAATCAGGATTCAAGCTCAGATCTTCTGACTTCAGAGATGTGTTCTTAAAACTGTGTTCATCTTCATCATTCTGTGAATAAAACACTCTTGAGGGTTCGCAGAGGTTGAAAAAACAAAAAAACAAAAAAACTCTGTGCCAGAAAATGTTTACCACAGAGTATGTGCCTTAAAAAATGTATTGAATAAGTCAAACATTTTTTAAAATTCCAGGTAAGAGCCAGAGGAAAGCAGAAATTAAAATAACCACACTAAAATATGGAGAAAACGGGATTAAATGTGGTGGAGATGGATGTTTTCTGGGAATGATCACTGAGGCCCTGGGGGAAGGGTAGGGCTCATAGGACATTCCAAGCATGGAAAAGGGGATGAGTAACAAACGGAAAAGTCATGGTGTGGTTATTCCAAGGGCATAGAGTAGACCAGATCATTTGGCCAGCGTCAGATCTTGGAGGGTGAAATGGAAGAGTAGGTTGAAGAGGCAACAAGGAGAGAGCTTAGAGGGCCTTGGATACTAAGAAAAGGAGTTTGAACTTTATTTCACAGTCAATTAAAAGTCACATCGTTCTTGTTGTTATTATTTTTGCCCAAGCCACTTAGCCTGTGGGATCTTAGTTCCCCAACCAGGGATCAAACTGGGCCACTGCAGTGAAAGTGCCAAGTCCTAACCACTGGACCGCCAGGGAATTCCCCAAAGTCACATTATTTTTTGAGAAAGGGGGAATATGTTCATGACCATCATCAAATGTTAGAGTAAGAAGAGACCTTACTCTATGTTTGCAAGGTGATGCTTTGAGATAATTGGTCTCCACCTGTATGCTGCCCCTCTTCCCCCCCCAACCCCAATTCAGGAAGCATTTCCTTCTCCATTTTACCTTAAGCAAATCCCAAACACCTGTTAGACCTGTTTAAATCCTAAGAGGTGCTTTCAACAAGCATAATAGATCTCTTTGTTTTCTGAAAGTTCTGGCTTCATTATACATATTTGGTAATTTAAGTTGTTGTATAAGTTTATTTCCTTCGATAGTTTGTTCATTCTTAAGAGGCAGAGACCATGCTGAAATTTTGTATCCTGTGTATCCTTTTACCAGGCCTAACAAGTGATAATTTCTTAAAAACAAGCAAACAAAAAAACAACTAACGATACACTAAGAGGTGTCAAGTGCATGATCTTACAACAGATGTCCTTACATTGCAGCTGTCTTGTACATACCATCTTCCTTGAGGACAGGTATCCCCCATATTTAACATTTTACAAAGTCAATCACAGTGCTTAACAAATACTAGATTTATTTAATGAACACATACCTGAAGATTGATTCTGTTTACCGTTAATGTGTGGACTGTATTAGACAAAATAAAACGCCTATCATCAAAATTCTAGTTAGTTACATTAGAGAGAGTCGAATAAAGCTGTTGTAGGTTCTACACAATCTTTCTCAAAGTCAAGTTACGATATCAAGAACAAAAATGTTAAAACATATAGGGAAGTCAACACTGGACTTATAGTCATAAGATCCCATCTGGGTCCCAAATTTTGGGCAAATTACTTAACCCGTAGGTGCGCAGTTTCTTCATCGGTTTTTTCACAGGGCAAATGAGGTAATGTATATAAGCTAGCGCCCGGCATATCGCAGGCAAATACTGCTAGATTGGTTTCTTTCCTTTCCTCAACTAAATGAGCAAAAAATAACCCCCAGTTATACTTAGAATTTAGTGTGGGGTCAGCGGATGAAGACAACACAAGGAGGGATGACAGAACGGGAAAGGTAAGGGACAAAGAGGGACCAAGCAGATTTGACGAAATCCTTTCATCAATGTCCTCCTTCAATTTCCATGATTTCAGGTCTCCTCTCAGCCCAGCCAGCCTACACCTGTCTAGCCGGATCTCCCCACCACCTGGCTTTTCGTCTGCCCACTTGGCCCTCAGATCCCACCTTTTTCTGGCTCTTTAACCCTCCCTCGCCCAGTAGAACTTTACCTGCATAAAGTAGAGAAGCCCACCGCCCCCGGGTTCCCCCCCAGAGTCGGCGTCCCGCGGCCCCAGGCTACCCCGCCCGCCCCTCCCGCGCCACCTCTGCGCCCCGCCCAGGCGGAGAGGGTAGGAGGGAGGGGAGGGCCTGCCAGGTGAGGCGCGGTCCTTCTGGGCCTCTCACTTCCGCCCAGGTGAGGGAGGGCTGACGCCGAGTCCGCCCGCCCGCTCCGGGCTCCCACCGGCGCCGCCGCCGGACCAGGTAAAGCAGGGGTCGGGCGTGCGGGCGTGCGCTGCGCGGCGGGGACCCCTCGCCCCGCGTCCGGAGCCTCCGCCGCTGCTCCGGCGCGCTCTCCGCCCGCCCTCCGGGAGGAGTGGGCACGGGAGACCCAGGACGCCGCCGGGCGCTCTGCCGGGCCCGCGGAGGGTGGGGGGCGCCGTTCGTCTGCGTCGGGCCCGGTGACCCCGCCGTGGTCCGCGCCCCTCGGTGCAGGGCTTGCCGGAGGCCGCGGGCCGCGGAGCCGCCCCTCCCCGGCAGGCCCTGGCGGCACTCAGATCTCGGCCCGGGTCTGTACCGGGAGTGGCCGGGATCAAACTTTGCACTCAAGTGGGTGCCTGTGCTTCGCCCCTAGAGCTGGGCGGAGTCTTTCCCCAACTGGTGACGGTGAAAGGAGTGAACAGGTGGTGGCCTGTTCGGGGTCCCGGAGGAGGGGGTACTCAGATCCCAGCTGAGGGGCCACTTGGCCCCGACCCCATCTGGGAGCCTGGCGGTCACGTAGACGAGTTCCCAGGCCGACGGTCAGGCCTGGGCTCTGCTAGCCTCACTTTATAGATGGGGAGGACCAGGCGGAGAGTGCTCTGGCTCCAGGCTTTGGGGAAATCGCTGGATTCCTGCTTTATGTCAAGCTCAGGAAAGCGTTTTCAAATCCTTTCCCCCCACCCCCTCCAAAGCGCCTCAGCCCTCCTGGGACACCTAGCAGGCCGAATTAATCTCCCCCTGGAGTGTTCTTTTGGCAGTTTGACATTATCTCCAGATGGCTCTTATCACTTTGGATTCGAATTAGTTGTTTACTGGCTTGCGCGATTGAGAGGGTGGCCTTTAAGGACAATATTTCCCTAGGTTGCTTCTCAACTGCATTGAGAGTCTGGCCATGGGTAGGTGCGCAATAAACAAGTGTTTCTTGAAAGAACGAAGAAGCCTTCTGGAGATCTAGAAGAAAAATCTGTTACACCGAGGATGGTAATACTACTTCTAGGCCGTCTAAGCTCCTATTGGTTGCCAATTCATTTGCGCATAACTTTTTAAAAGTAAAGCTAGGGAGGAATGGAGGTAAAAACTCAAATTGGTTCATTTTGCAGCATCAGAAAAAGGTGAGGTCGGGGCTTTTAGCTAAAATGAGCTTGACGTTTCTAGGCCCCTAACAACCTTTATAAGGAGAGTTCAAAATTTAAAATAATTAGAAAGTTAATAAATAACGGAGCTGGAAGGTACTTTACAGATAGAATTTGTAAACTGAGTTCTGAAGACATTTGCCCTTTGCTAATTGAGGTCCTATTAACGGTCACATAAGGTGAGCTTGGTATATCAATAGTAGTTGTGTTTAAGGTTGAAGGTAAATTGTATTAATCCCTCATTTGTGTTTAAAGATGCTTTAATAAGTTCAAGTCATGTATTAATATTTTTTATAACTATAAAACTAATATATTCATTGTAGAAAAATTGGAGAGAATTTCCAGAAAAGGAACTAAAAGCACACCCAGACCCACCTATCATTGAAATAATCACTAATAAAATTATGGTATCTTGCCTTTCAGTTAGTATTCTTAAAAAGAAAAACCTGTATATTTTCCCATGATGAGTTCACTTTTAGAACCTTGTGATTGAGACAGAGGCTCAGCATTCAGTAATCCTTGTAATTACATATTTATTTAAAAGCACGTAATAATTATCCTTAAACTAAACAACCAAGCAGTCTGAATTTCCTTGCTTTGTTAAACTTTAACAAAATTACATTAGTTTGGGGAAACTAAAGTGGGGTTTAATTTGTTTACTTAAGATTTTGCTCACCTTGGTAGTAGAGTAAAATTTTGGGAAACAGGACTCTTCCACCTTAATTTTTGGGATCGCTTGACCATTGCTCTGTTTTTTTTCCCGTACTCTGATGTTTTTTAGTAGACTTGGATGCCTTTTTTCAAAGTGTTCATTCTAGGTTCTGGTGCAAATGGAGAGAAAAGATGGAAAGCCTGCTTATTTTTTGCATTTGTACAACTGTGTAGCCTGTGGAGTTTGGAGACATGGGATTGGGTCCACCTACTGTGTAGCTCTTGGCAAGTCACTTGACTCTGCTTCTTGTTTCCCATTTGTAAATGATCTACCTCACTGAGTTTGGGGAAGTCGAAATGAAATAATGTTCAAGGATGAGTCTTGTAAACTGTAAGCCACTCTTTGCCCACTTTTTGCTGGTTCACTGAGATGTTTAATTCTGATAAAACTAAGGAGCTTTGCTGTTTTTATTGGGAAGAACTCAGATTTGGGAACGGTCTCATACTGATAGTTACTTTGATAAAAGGTATAGAGGCTGCATTAGCTGATAAACAGGAGTCTTTGCTAAAAACACTGTACAGGGCTCTTTTTGAAAAGGCCTAGGTTAAAACTGCACTGTCAACATGGTTAGCCAGCCGCCCCTGTGACTAGGCATTTGAAATAGTGCTAGTTGGGATTGAGATGTGCTGTAAATGTAAATACATATCAAATTTTGAAGATTTAGTGTAAAAACCCAAATACCTTGTTATTTTTTATATTACTTACATATTGAAATGATAGTTTATATAAGGGTAATTAAAATATATTATTTAAATTAATTTTACTTGTTTCTTTTTACTTTTCATGTGGCTACTAGAAACATTTTAAATTACATATGTGGCTCACATTTTATTTCTGTTGAATAGCACTGGGTTAGGATTCAGTGTATGTTTATCCTTAAGAGGGTTTGGTTTACTGAAGCCCTTACATTTCTATTTATAAACCAATTTTTTTTTTTTTTAAACTCTCAGCTATAGGCCTCCCCACTGCCACCTCCCTTGTATTCATTGCACTGGTGACATTTTTTGTTGTTCAGTCTTTTGAGAAGCAACCACTATTGATTACAAAGGAAAAATCTCAGCTAAAATAATTATTAGCTTTTTTGAAGCCCCCAAATATCTTAAATAATTTTGATTGAAAAGAGTTATTAATGATAATAGTAGCTACCATTTATTGAATGTTCACTGTGTGCCAGGCTGCTTTATAATATCTTATTTAGTCCTTTCAACTGTAAACATTTAATATTTTTTATTAGCTATTTTATAAATGAGGTAACTAAAATATAGAGAGATTTAAACAATTGACTGCAACAGCACAGAGCTGGTCCCAGGAGTAGAACCCAGCTCTCTATGATTTCAAAGCTCGTAAGCTATGGATTCTCCCATATTTCGAGAATTGGTTATTGAACCAACTGGAAGAAAGTTGGTTATCAAAGTAGATATTTAGTTCTAATCCCGTTTTTGTGTTAGTTACCAATAGGAAATGCTCATCAACAGGAGATTAGCTGTGTATGTCATCATGACTAAATCTTTAAAATGTAAAGTTGAGTTAAAAAAAAATTGCTGAAGGATAAATATACAGTATAATTACCATTTATATAAACACCTGCCAAACAATAATACTGTAAACAAAGATAGTGTGTTTTAAGAATTTCAGATTTGGATTCTGTCTATATTGATTGCATGCATTTGTGAAGCTTCCTTGTGATTGAATGAAGTTAGTAAAATCTCTGTGAAATGAGCATTCTCTAATGTTGATCTTACTCTTAAAAGAACAAAACCAAACTGGTTCTTTGCTTTGATGCTGTGCCCACAGTGTCTGGTTGGTAGATAGCTTTGAAGCCCAGGTCTGCAGCCTTTCAGGGACTGTCCTGTTTTCATTTAGCTTTAGCCTTTAATTGATGGGCGTGACTTTGATAATTGGGGCTGGGTAAGGCTTCTGCCTTGAGAAAGGCAGTCCCTCTCCGTATTATTTTCTGGAACTTGAAGCTCCAGGGCAGAGTGTGGTAGAAGAGGAAGATGAGTTAAGTAGATGCTGACAGTCAGGTTTACAAACTTTCATTCCCTCTCTATTGAAAATTTGTAATATCTGACTCTCAGTTTTAAAGTAGTTACCTACTAAAAATGTCTTTAACCGTTGACCGTCCCTCCCCCCAAGGTGAAATTAATTTCACTCAGTTGCACTGTCTTCCTGTCATTACCATTTTCAAAGTGCTTTCCCCCTTGTTTTTTTGAAATTGTAAGAAGTTTAATGCATTTGTGAAATGGAGATTATACATTTGTTAAGAAGATAAATGAGATATTATACAGAATGATCCTGCAATGCTCACAGTAGACACCAAAAAACTAGTTACTTGAATTAGTGACAGATAAAATGGATTTTGGGAAAAGACCAAGAGAAGGAAGAATGGTGAACATTAGTGGGAAGGGTGTCCAAAGCATAGTTTGGCCTAGTTTGCAATTTGTTAGGATTGTTTTGAATATCACAAGCATGCCAAAAGTGGCATGACTCTATTTCTGGAGAGAAGCTAAGGGCACACAGTCTGCAATGTGGGGAGAATTGAACAGAATATCTGAGGTGGAAACTAATCATTAGTGAGGAGCATGAATGCCTGGTTCTTTCAGTGAGTGACTGGCTACACATCAGAGATCCCTAAGTGTGAAAATTGCCCAGATTTGTATTTTTTGCTGATCATTGGAGAAAACTGCCACCAACAGGAATACAAGAGCACATCATAAAACAGTTTAACTTTGTTCATACACAGTGGCCAAGTTACAGGCAGAAACTGATATGCATTGGTTAACTTTGAATAGTTCAATGAGAAAAATTAGTATATAGCTAATTGGATTATTCTGATGAAGTGACTCAATTTTCAGTTCTGATTCTGAGTTTAACATGGTATCTTTCAGCTTTCATGTCCTAAATATCCAACATTAAGTGGACTTAAAATTTGCCTATGGCTTAGGCACATGGCCCCAAAATATCAGGATGGTTTTGGAATTTATATATATCTTTTTCCAAAATTCCAGGAGTACAGTGTTTTGGCAGCAGCCAAAAATATAGTATTTTTTTACATCTAAGGGGTTTAGAAAAGGCCTTGCCATTTGATAGGGACACAAGGCCAGGACACCTGTCTTGACTATACATTAGGATGACAGCAGATGTGTTTATGTGTAGTTTGAGTGAAGAGCCGCCATTACTCTCTGGCAAGGTGGGTTTGTGTTCCATTTAATCAGTACCTCATAAATGCTGAGCTTTGAGGACAAAGCCATGGTAACTAAACACAATCTGAGCTTTGCACTCCAAAGGAAGCAAAGGAAATTTAAAGTTGTTCATAGACTTCAATTTTTGAATAACTTCTGAAATCATGACTTCATCTACAGTTAATAGCATTTAGATTGTTCAGAGTCTCTAGTTCCCTTGAGCTCTGGGGAATTGCCATTGAGGAGTTACATGCAGTCTAATTGTGATCTATCCAATTCACACCTGCAGTTACAGGCTGACTACCTGTACTTCCCCAAACAGATTGCCAGTAATCTTTTCTCTCAGTTTTTTAAGATAGAAGTATAAGATGTCTTGTTAAACCAAGTTTTCAAGGTATAAGGTATCTTGTTCAGTTCAAGAAAGAAACATAAGATGTCTTAGGGAGTTACATTTTTGTGTGCTGCTGGGAGTCAGGAGAGTGTGTTTCTCAGGGTCCTTAATTGGCCTACATTCTTGAACTGAGGAGGTTAATAAATCTTTTCAATAAGTTTCCTCCACCTAGAAATTTGAATCAAATTAAATTTCTAACTCTGCATCAGCTTTTCTCAAATATTGCATTAATTGGTGATGGCTAAGGGCATGGGTATTTTTTAAAAGCCACAATATTATAATAATTTCCTTCAGTCAAATACCACAGTGAACCAGACATGAAAAATTCATGGCACAAACTCTCTTGATCAGTGATGGAGTGGAAGCTGTTAAACATAATAAACTACTGGTTCTCTGGAGGCTGTGCAACTATGAGGACAGCGGCACACTGTGGCATTTTAATGTCTAGGCTCTGACTGATTGTAGGTAGCCTATCTATGACAAGGTAGACTCAGCTTTACCATGTTTAAACAAACTTGAAATTCCTTGCTGTAAGCCCTGTTAGTTTCTTAGCCAGGCCAAACAGGTCAGAATTGTTTGGTTGAAGATTTCCTACGACCATAAAATGAGTGAATCGTAGGTTCCATTTAGTGTACGTGCGACTTCCTGGATGTTCAGCTATAGAGTTAATTGCATTTCTTCTTCTGTCCTCATATACTCTGAAGGCCTTAGTGCCCTTCCCTATATATTACCCAACGCCATGAAATTGTAGTACTTTTCCAGGCCTGCTTTGTGAACATAGTTTAGCTTTTATTAAATATGAGTCATAGGGTTGGATGGCCAACCAGTTGCTAACCTTAACCCTTGCCGAGAGATATCTACTACCATGGTTTCCAAAATGTGCAGGACAATCTACTGGGAGAGTAGGAGAATGACAATAAAATCTTGCTTTTTAGTTTTTACCTTACTCTCATGATATTTCTATTTTATATATGTTTTAAAACACATATGACATATAAATATATTAATATGTTTATAATTATAAAAAACAAGGTGAGTGGTCAACATACATTTTTATTGATAGGAATGTGTGTTTAAAAATGTTTGAAGACCACTAGTCTATCCTGTTACCAGAATCACCTTTTTAAATAGCAATCTGGACTCAATACTTCCCTACTTAAAAGCCTTTGATTACTTCCTGCTGTTTACAGGATAAAGACCAGTCTACTTAGCGTTATTTATAAGAACCCTCTCAAAATAGTCTATCTAAACCAGTGTTTCTCAAACTATCGGTGGTAAAAGATTATGGTTCCCCTCCCTCAGTCTTTCAAGGACTGACATTTTTATAAAATTATTACAAAAATGAATTGTTGGAAAAATGAAATTACAAAAATAAGTACAATGTAAGTTGTGTTTTGTATTACTAAATTTAATAGATCTACATGACTCTGCCGCATTCCACGATTTCTAAATGCTTATTCCCAGTTTTGGTACTTACCTCTGTGTGGGTCAAGCATCAATCCACAGTCCACACTTGTAGTAACACTGGTCTAAATTACTTTTTTGCCCTTTCTGTTGCTTTTAGAGACCTTATAACAGTTCATTTAGAGCTAGTTACTAGTTTCACTGACAGTCGTGCACTTTCACACCTTTATGCAGCAGTTCTCAAATTGTGGTCTCTAGACTAGCTGCACCGGGATCACAGGGGAACTCTGTTAGAGACGAGGTTCTCAGGGTTCACCTTAGACGTACAGAATAAGAAACATTGGGAGTGGGCCCTGCAATTTGTGTTTTAGCAAGCCCTCAAGGTGATTCTGATGCACACTAAAATTTGAGAAGCACTAACTTAGGGCAGCCCTATATGTCATTCAAACTAGAACACTTTGAGAGTGAAGTGGACCACTATTAATAATGATGCTGGGTAATCTGAGACTATTTTAGGCAAATGAGGCCAAATGGTCACTCTGCTTTTACACTCCATTCTTTTTCTTTTACGAGAGAGGTCTCTACTGTGTTCTCATTCCAGCATTCCCAAACTTCCCCAGGCCGGGGAGTCACTCTGCTTTTATGATTTCTCTGAGCACATGGTACACACCTTTGCCATTGTATATATGTGCCTTACAATATAATTATCCTATTGTGTTGTCATTATCTTGCTGTGTATCTGTCTTGCTCTCTCATTAGGCCATCTTAGCCATTATCTTTTTGTCCCTTTTACCTTTCAAGTTATAAACATAATACATGCTTTTTAAATAAAATTCAAACAACGCTAGTCTCTACCAAGTAAAACTCTAATTTTTTATGTCCCCATCCCCACTTTTCCTTCCTGTAAGTTAGCAGTATTATTAAATTGACTATTTTTCTAAATCTAGAAACCTATGCACCCACAAATATGTATTTTTTTTCCTTACAAAAAGGGGCAAATAATGCATATATCATGAAACTTGCTGTCTTCCCTGTTGGGTTGTATATATTAGATAATGTCCCTGTGTTAACACAAAGGTTTGAATTGCCAAAGCATCCTCCTGTAAATGAGAGCTCTTACCCAACACCATCCTTAGTCATGACTTGAATGTTACAGGCAGGAGGCTAACACAGGAGCTAGGCACCAACATTCCTTGCCGGAGGGGCCCCCAGCCAGTAGACACAGCTTCCAAAGAATGTCACTTTCTCATATTAGGACATATTATCAGCATGCTTAAAATACCTACTTATATATAGACTGATGTGACGTCACTTATACACATATTCATAACAGACTTTTACTGTGATTTTTAGTGTGTTTACAGGAGCAAAATTCAACCTTGGGACACATTTTTGTTTGTTTGTTTTGGGTTATCAGACAAGTTGTGAACAATATATACAGAAACATTTTCTTAAAGGAAACCTCTTCTGTTTGGGGAATCCCAAGGTTTGTACTCCATTAGTTACCCAAATAGAAAATGTCTTTGTGATTACCTCCCATGTTCCAGCCAGCCAAGCTCTATAAATCCATATGTTCTCAGATTATTTACAAAAGCAATTAAGATAGATCAGGTATTTCCTGACATTTTAAAATGAGGACTCTGTTATCTATTAAAAACCTTTAGCTTGTTTGCATGGAGGTCTGGTATCAAGCTGGGAATCCCCAGCTGAAGGATTGAGCCACAGGCTTGCTGTTAACCGTTTCCTACCCATTCCTGTTTCAGTACTTTCCGACCAACTTTATTATTTTAATGGCTGATTACGTTTGATAGTTGAATTTTTCTAGGAGTTTTGTTACCGAAAACAATGCAGTAAATATGCTTGTACACACATCTGTGTGCCTTTTTGCAAATACTTCTTTAGGAGAGACACTCAGAAGAGAGATTCTGGCTAGAAGAGAATATAAATTTAATATATTGATAGGTATTGCTCAGTTGCTCTCCTAAAAGAATGTGCAAGTTTATAGTCCCACCTGTTTTTCTGTGATATCTGGAATACAGTCTATTATTGAAAAAAATGCCAATCTAACAATAAAAAATAGCACCTCATAGTTTTAGCTTACCTTCTTTGATTTAGAGAGGCTGATGTATTAATGATCACAAAACTGCTCTTGTC
Source organism: Eschrichtius robustus (assembly GCF_028021215.1). NCBI lineage: Eukaryota > Metazoa > Chordata > Mammalia > Artiodactyla > Eschrichtiidae > Eschrichtius > Eschrichtius robustus. Next base: position 53,038,851 of record NC_090826.1, read on the forward strand.
AGTCCTTTTAGGCTAGTGCTGCTACAGAAAAGGACAGTGCCATTGTGACTGCCCTTCCGTTATTCACAGTTACCTGTCAATGGGTGGTTTTAAGGGTTTCACAGTTGAGATGCTGAGCACGTCAGAAGTGTTTCTGTGATGCTCTATTCAGCAGTTCTTTTGGTAGTTCTCATGGAATCCCGTGAATATTTTGATGGAATACATGAACCTTTTATCAACGCCAAAGGCATTCCTTACTGGTTTTTAATATGCTTTCTTACTTAATGACCTTGAATTAGAAGATAAAGATTGTGTTTAGCAACTGTATCCAGGGATGATGTAAGAACATTTTGACTGTATAGTGCTCATATTTCTTAGATGGTTTATTATAACAGTGTACCACTAGTGAAAATGACCACTGTGAAAGTGCCAGTTTTGACACAGCAAAGGGTTTGCTAGCTTTTTGAGGGTTTTTTAAAATGAATTTATTTATTTATATATTTTTGGCTGTGTTGGGTCTTTGTTGCTGCATGCAAGCTTTAGTTGCGGCGAGCGGGGGCTACTCTTCATTGTGGTGCGCAGGCTTCTCATTGCGGTGGCTTCTCTTGTTGTGGAGCACGGGCTCTAGGCACGTGAGCTCGAGTGCAGGCTCAGCAGCTGTGGTGCACGGGCTTAGTTGCTCCGTGGCATGTGGGATCTTCCCGGACCAGGGCTTGAACCTGTGTCCCCTGCATTGGCAGGTGGATTCTTAACCACTGCGCCACCAGGGAAGTCCCAGCTTTTTGAGTTTTGATTACATGTTAGGCTAGTTTTCAGCAAATCACTGGAATTAAAAAAAAATTATCCATGGAAAATGCCATATTGGGATTACCTTTTGGAGACTCTCTCAGATGACTAGTTTGAGGGTTTTTTCCCCTAATCTCTCTAATATCTTCTTGATCCCTTGTATCCCTTTTTTGTATATTCCTTTCCAGTCTAGAGTCTTTTTTTTAAAAAAATTAACTTTATTAAAGTATAACTTACATACGATAAAACAATTAAAAATATAGAGTTCAATGAACTTTGACAAATGTATACATCTGTGTAAACAATACTCCTTTCAATGCATAACATTCCCATCACCCCCAAAAAATCTCCCTCAAATGTCTTCCCAGTCAGCTCCTTTCCACCCTGCCCAGGTAAACTAATCTATAACTGTAGATTCAACTTCATATGAATGGAATCATACAACTTACATCCATTTTGTCTGTTTTCTTTCCCTCAACATACTGTTTTTGAGAGTCACCCATATTCTGTGTGTCAGTAATGTTTTCCCTTTTTATTTCTGGGTATTTTATTATGCTTACATACCATAACTGATTTATCCATTCATCTATTATTAGACATTTGGGTTTTTCTAGTTTGGGCTTTTATAAATAAAAATTCTGTGAACATTCTTTTTTGTTTTTTTTTTTGTTCCTTTTGTTTTTTTGGCCAAACCCTGTGGCTTACTGGATCTTAGTTCCCTGACCAGAGATTGGACTCAGGCCCTCGGCAGTGAAAGCACCGAGTCCTAACCACTGGACCTCCAGGGAATTCCCTGAACGTTCTTTTATAAGTCTTTTGCAGGCATACATTTTCATTTCTCTTGGGTAAGTATTTAGGAGTGGAAGTGCTGGGTCATATAGTAAGTGTAGTTTTAACTTTCAAAAAACTGCCAAACAATTATTCAAAGTGTTTGTGCCATTTTACATTCCTACTAGCAATGTATCAGAGTTCCAGTTGCTTCACATCTTTGTCAATGCTTAGTATTATCTGTTGTTTTGGTTTGCTTCACATCTTTGTCAATGCTTAGTATTATCTGTTGTTTTGGTTTTTAGCCATCTTAGTGGCTGTGTAGTGGCTTTTAATCTGAATTTCCTGAATGAAGTTTCTTGTTTTTTTTTGGGTGGCTGCGTTGGGTCCTTGTTGCTGTGCCCAGCCTTTCTCTGGTTGCAGTGAGCGGAGGCAACTCTTTGTTGTGGTACAGGGGCTTCTCATTGCAGTGGCTTCTCTTGTTGCAGAGCACGGGCTCTAGGCGCACGGGCTTCAGTAGTTGCAGCACATGGGCTTCAGTAGTTGCAGCACATGGGCTTCAGTAGTTGTGGCTCACAGGCTCTAGAGCGTAGGCTCAGTAGTTGTGGCGCACAGGCTTAGTTGCTCCGCGGCATGTGGGATCTTCCCGGATCAGGGCTCAAACCCGTGTGCCCTGTATTGGCAGGCGGATTCTTAACCAGTGTGGCACCAGGGAAGCCCTGAGTGAAGTCTGTTGATGGAGAATGTTCTTGAGGTTTTCTTTAATTTTTCTATAGGGCTATAGACTTGTATACACTAATGGTAAATCTTTTTTTTTTTTATTTAAAATTTTTTCTTTAGGTTTCTTTAAAAGTGATTGAAGACAATAATTCACAATGCCTGAAAATCTTGCTACAGGTAAACTAGATATATACTTCTATCACTAAATTACTTATTCAAAAGTGGAATATAAGATGGGATTTAACTTGTACTCTTATTATCCTTCTTCAAACAAGATAAATTGCAGGTCCTGCAAGTTCTTGATCGCTTGAAAATAAAATTGCAGGAGAAGGGTGACACTTCGCAGAATGAGAAGCTCTCTATGTTTTATGAGACACTAAAGAGCCCTCTTTTCAACCAGATACTCACTCTTCAACAGTCCATCAAGCAACTGAAGGGGCAAGTAAGTTACCCATCAGGGTTTTACATGTTGATATATTCAAACCAGCAAAGAAATATAGAAGGAGATAGGTGCAAACTGTCTACTCTTAATTCAGCAAAGAGACTGTATTGGGACTTGTGACCTGTGGGTTGCATTGGCATGGATAGTTTAAAAATTTTGGTAATAAATTTTGTGTTTGGCTTTGGAATATGGTTTTTGTACTTATTTATGTAATGGTCAGATGCTTTGAGAATTCTCAACATTTTCTTCAAAATTACAGGACTCATAGCACCTCTGCTTAGAGTGACGTAAATTAAGAGCTTTAACTGTCCTCTTGGTTGTTCTCTTTTGGGGTCAGGGATGGCAAATTGATTTTAAATCATCTATTCTAGAAGCTGAACTTGAATAGTAGCTATCTCATAGATTAAATTTGGGCAGAATTTTAAATGTAATTGAAGATAATGTAGCAGAGTTGTTATGTGAAAATTAAAATTTGGAAAAAAATGCTTTTTGCTGATAAACCAAGATGCCTATCCATAAGTATTTAGCAAGTGATTTTTGTATAACTAAGGATTAAATTCTGCACATATGTCTTACTGTGAATTTCTGTCTTTAGATCAAAATTTATACCAGAATTTTAGCACTCCCCATATTGAAGGTTAGATTTCTGTATTCTCTGATCATGGAATGAGTACATCACAGCAGTGAATGCTGTTGGTAGGAATAGAAATTAGGAAAGGTCACTACAAATCAATCACCGTTACTGGACTAAGAGTGGACTTAACCAGCCTCTTCATCATAATAACAATCTTTTATATTTATATAGTTTGCAGTTGTTATATAAATAATCATATCGTATTCATTCAACTATGAAATCCCCGTGATTTTTTTCCTGTCATTGTTTTCGTAGAGTTTCTACGGGTGCTGATTTTTTCTATGAAGTCCTTTTGACATTTGTTCTTGATGTTACCTTTGTTCCATTGTGTTGGCACTCATTTCAGCCAATGATATTTTAAAAATTAACTTCTGTTTTCCTTTTTCCATAATTACTGGATGCTCCCCCAATTTTTTTTTTTTTTAATTAGTGTTTAAGTGACTCTGAAATTCATCTGCTACTAATCTTGGGCAAGTTACTTAATCCCTGTGTGCCTCAGTTCTTATGTTCACAAAAAGAAATAAGGATATCTCCTAGGGCTATTGTAAGGATTAAATGAGATATTACGTAAGAGTTTTGGTATAGTACTTTGCTTATAGCGAGCACTTAATAAATACTGAGTTATTTTTGTTATATACCACCTGCAGATCTTTTGTGCCTCTCCACATGGAAATGTATAGATAAGTGCAAAAGGGCTCAGTGTCTTACATGCATGTTTATATGACTGAATGTGTCTGTGTATCTGAAGTGTAATAAGCTGTTGAACATGCTATTAACTTGAGGTAATCGTAGAAGGCAGGAAATGAGAACAAATTAAACATTTTGTGTAATACTAAATAAAAAATTTATAGCCTTATAAACACAGATTCATGTATCTGTATCTTATTTCTTTTGTGTGTATGTATTTAGCGTGCCATTATTCATGTGATGGACAAAAATAATATTTAATAAATAGAAATATTTTTTGTCTATAGGTTTCTGTTGATAATTTTCTCTCTCTTTTTTTTTCTCCAACAGCTCAGCCATCTACCCTCAGATTGTTCAGCCAACTTTGATTTTTCTAGGAAAGGTTTATTGGTGTTCACGGATGGTGCCATTACTAATGGGAATGCCCATAGGTCCTCTAATAACTTGACTGTATCTGGGTTGTTTCCTTGGACCCCAAAGTTGGGAAATGAAGATTTTAACTCAGTCATGCAACAGATGGCTCAGGTAAAGTTATATCTTGTCATGGGAATATTTAGTTTTATTTCTCCTATTATAGGTTAAAAAAGAAACCTACACTCACTCTTTTTGCCTTTAAAATGTGTTAGTCTGTGTTTTGTTTGCTTGTGGTTTTATATTGTTAGGAGGAATTGATACTATTTTCTAATATGTGTGTTGGAAATTTATTTGTATAAAATTACATAAGGAAAATATCCATGTGTGGTGAGGAGAGTTTTCAAGACACTGACTCCAATTTGACACATCTGTACACTTGTAAGGAAAAAGATTCTTATGGTTTTGCTCATAGGAGGAAAATTAATATGTCTACCAGAAGTGATGTAACTCCTTTGAAACTATTTTAAATTTTATGTAAAAAAGAATTCATGGGAGTTAGAACTAACATACTTTGGAAAATCTAGGGAAACATTTGAAAGAGTAATCCATTTTATTCTTAATACCTATTAAAAATTAAATAATAGACAGTTGAATTTTTGGATGTTAGTTTTCTGTTTGTTCACCATACCTTCTAACAAGTATCCTAAAAAATGAAACTTGAGTTTGAAAGTTAAAAAGAATCTGTTTAAGGTGTAATAGTTAAATAATGTTCTATACCTAATTCCTTGTTTGATCTTACTGCTCTATACCCTTAATTTGACTAATAGTTATTTTTATGTGATGCTTTTATTAGTTGATTACATTTATGATGTTTTCATGTCATAAGTGCAATTATTAGCCAAAGTAATAAACTACTTGTTTGTCACAGGTAAACCCATTTGAATGGTGGCCTTTCCATAATCTTTTGAATTAACCTAATAAAATGGAATATTAATTTATCATGATAGAATTAAAAACAGAACCCTAAAAAAATGCAGCTTTTTCTGACTTAGGGCTCAACACTAGTATATTTTTGATAAATCTAATTTATTTTCCTCGTTTAAAAATTTATTTTGCTTCAAGAGAATTTGAGAAATTCCGTGTACAAAGTAATTTAGAATTTACTGTGGGAAAAGACATTTTTCTCAGGAATTTTCATCCAGCTAGGAATTCACCTCATACTGTGAATGAAGTGTGAAAATACCTCTCCAATTCCCTGAGGTTGCAGAACACTGCCCATGTCCTCTTGTGTTCTCCTGAAAATAATCAAGTGAGAGGATTTCCATAAATAATTTATTACTGAAATGCTGAGTTTATTTGGTTTTCTAGAAATGACTTAGGAGAAGTTATTTTGGGGCTATTCACAAGTAGAAACTTCAGTTCTTCGGAAAGGGTGTGTTGGTTAAATGTAAACTTCACTGACTTTTTTTTTTTTTTTTAAATCCCCCTTCATTAGGGCCGGCAAATTGAATATATAGATATAGAACGGCCCTCAACTGGAGGCCTTGGATTCAGTGTGGTGGCCTTCAGAGGTCAAAATCTGGGAGAAGTCGACATTTTCGTGAAGGAAGTGCAGCCAGGGAGTATAGCTAGCAGGTGAGGAAGGATGTTCATTTTGTGTTTTGCTAATTTTTTTTCTGACAATTCTGAAAACATTATTATAAAGAGAATAAGAAACAAGTCATACAGAACAGTTAACAATAGCAGCTAACATTTTCTCTTCCTATGCAGTTTTTAGGCCTTTTGCAGGTATTCTCACATATACTTGTGGCAGCAGTCTAGCTAGTAGTATCATTAGTCCATTTTATAGATGAGAATGCTGAGTTTCAGAGTTTCAATGGTTTACCTATAGTCACAGAGCTATTAATGCTGGAACCATGATGTGATTCCAAGACTGTCCAATGGCAAAGCTAGTGTTCTTTCTACTCCATCACACGCTCTCACAATTGAACATGATATTTTAGCTATGGTCTGATCAATAAGATAGGCATATTGAAATTCACATTCTGCATACTATATTGTTTATTTATTTATTTAAAAAAATTTTTTTTTAAATTTATTTATTATTTATTTATTTTTGGCTGTGTTGGGTCTTCATTGCTGCGCACGGGCTTTCTCTAGTTGCAGCGAGCGGGGGCTACTCTTCATTGTAGTGCGCGGGCTTCTCATTGTGGTGGCTTCTCTTGTTGTGAAGCATGGGCTCTAGGCCCGCAGGTTTCAGTAGTTGTGGTGCGCAGGCTCAGTAGTTGTGGCGCACGGGCTTAGTTGCTCCGCAGAATGTGGGATCTTCCCGGGCTAGGGCTTGAACCCACGTCCCTTGCATTGGCAGGCGGATACTTCATCACTGCGCCACCAGGGAAGTCCTATATTGTTTATTAAACTTGATATTACAACAGCTTTTTTGGTGGTCATAACACACTGTTGATTATTTCACTTATTGTCAATGAAAATCCCTCTCAAGTCTATGTGACATGCCCACCCCCTCACCCCCACCCCTAGCCCATTGCACTTGTGCCTGGGCTGTATTTTTTTAAGGGTTGTGTGCAAGACTTGTATTTTGTTTCTATTTGATTTCAGATCTTTAGTTTATTACTCATTTAAAAAGCACAGTATTCATTATATTCCTGTTGCCTGTTAGAAAACTAGCAGCAGTAGCATAACTACTACAAAAAATTTCTCAGTTAATAATATATTTTTGAATTCACATTATCCATTCTTGGGGATCAGAGTTATAGTCTCCCCAACTGAAAGTTCAGAAATAATGGATTTCTATGACTTTGTATTATTCTACCACCTAATGTAGCATTTCCTCAAGTTTGTTCTGAGGAGCCATAGCAATGGTCAACTATATTTGAGAAACTCCTGTTCTTGGAGATTGGTTATACATACTTAGGGTAATCATATAATTTATTGTCCAAGTTGGGACAGTTTTAGGGGTGAGAGGGTGTGCTATTAATAATGACACTAAGACAGCAGGTATAAACTAGGACTATTCTGGCAAACCTAGACAATCCAGGGTAAACCTGGACTTAGAGTCACTTAATATTAGCTTCTTTAATACTATGAAGTCCCTTGCCAAAAGCCTATTTAACTTTGATTGGCCCAAATTTTCTTTTTAATTTTTTTAACTTAAAAATCATTATTGAGATATAATTCACATGACATAAATGTCACCATTTTAAGGTGTACAGTTCAGTAGTTTTTAGTGTATTTTCAATGTTTCAACATTTTTGTGGTCCATTCTTATATCTCAGTTACTCTGTACTAATAGTTCTGTAAGTACAAATTGAGATGAGCACTTCCAAAAAGAGGAGTTTCATATTTGAGTATGTAAAGATCCTTGCCCAAGGTTAAGGAGTCAGGTGGCTTCCCATAGGCAGTGGTGCTTGAAGGGGCATTTGAGAGGTGATACTGGAGTCCGCAGAGGGCAGAAGGTGTCAGGGAGAGGAATAGACGCTTTACTGGTAGCCCTGGTAAACTCCATGTTTGGAGTATGTCTGGTATTTACCTGGTGTGGGAGCTTAGTGCAAGGCTGTGTAAGAAGGGGCTGGAGAGAGGAAGGGGCCAGCCATGCAGGACCTTCCAGATCATCTTAAATGGTCTTCCTTTCTTCTGAGGACTTTCCACATAGAACTGTGTTATTTTATGAGCTTGCCTAGCCCCTGTTGGCTCTCATAGTCATGGAAATCCATCATTTCTGAATGTTGCAATGGAGAGACAAGAGCTGGTTTCCCCTTGAATGGAAAGTGTGAATTCAATTATATATATAGTATGAGAGAGTTAAATTAGAAGTAATATTAGCAGTAAAATGAATACTATTCAACTTTAGAATGCATCAAAATCATATTTTCCAGGAGACTTCTCCTCTGCAGCTTGTTTATTTTGGGTTGAGTTTATATTTCCTAGGCAGATACTAACTGGAAAGAAATGAGATGTTCTAGAAGTCTACTGGGTAGAGGGAAAGGTAGATTAAAATAGATTGATTCCCAGAAAATAGAAAATTTGAGTGTGAGTAAATTAAGGACTGACTTATGCAAAATGAGTTATATCAAGGTTAAAAAGTTTTTTAAGAGTAACTTATTCATTTGGGATTAATTAAGAAATTTCCCTTAATGAACAAGCTGTGAATAGGAATTTAGGTGATGAAGTTAGAGAAAGGACAATGTAGGAGATGGGAGAATGGAAGGTATTCCTGGATATTGTCCTGTAGTGGTCACATTTAAAAATAAATGTTTCTTGGCACAGTTTTTGAAGGTGCTAGCCTCCTGTGTTCCCTCTTTGCCTGGCAAAGAATACAACTACTCTTTCTCTTTCCTCCTTTAAAAGAATAATGTTTCTTAAAAAAAAAAAAAAAAAAAAAAGCAGTTTCTTTAGGACTAGGGAAAAGTTCACAAGCAACTTTCGCAATTTTAAAAATATATATTTCAAAATGATGAAAATCATTATGAAAATAATATATTCCTATAATATAAAATATAGAAATATAATTACCCCGTCCCCCCCCCCCCCAAAAAAAAAAGCTCTTGGACTTTGACCGCCCTGAGACAACTATAGGAAATACATTAGAAAGGTTTTTTTTTTGTTTGTTCATTTGGTTGCGTCAGGTCTTAGTCACAGCAGGTGGGTTCCTTAGTTGTGGCATGTGAACTCTTAGTTGCGGCATGCATGTGGGATCTAGTTCCCATACCAGGGATCGAACCCGGGCCCCCTGCATTGGGAGCGTGGAGTCTTAACCACTGTGCCACCAGGGAAGTCCCTAGAAAGTTTTCTTTTCTTTTCTTCTTCTTTTGTTTTTGGCCGTGCTGTGCAGCTTGTGAGATCTTAATTCCCCAACCAGGAATTGAACCCGGGCCACAGCAGTGAAAGCGTGGAGTCCTAAGCACTAGACAGCCAGGGAATTCCCTAGAATGTTTTCTTTTTATAAAGACAATGTCTTAGAATATATGCAATTTTATATCATTCTTATTTTCTAATATAACATAAGCCTTTCCTAATAGTCATAAAAAAATATATGAGCAACATTTTTAATGCAACATGATCTATTGTGAGAGCCACCCACAATTTTGGCATAAAAAATTGAAATATCCAACTTGTTAGTTCCAAAGGAGAATCTGAAATGTCTGAATCCCTGTCCTCAGAAAACTTAAAATCTAACAGAGAAGGATATAGTTAGCTCTGTGGACAGCATGCTTAGTATAAATGGATGGTCAGTGAGTGATAAACAAGTGGCTCAGCGCACCATGATAATGAGGTAAGTGATGAAGGGAGAGAGAGACAGAGACGAGACACTCAGTTGCAACGTGGAGGGTGGATTGAATTTGGCTGAGCAGAGTGGAAGGGCATTAGAGATGGAGAAAACCATTTACACAAAAGCAGGAAATACCAGACATGTTTGAGAGGGAAAGGGTAAATCAGGATAGTTGGAAAAGAGGTTTATATAGGGAGGAAGCCAAGTTGGAAGAGTACTTTGGGGCCAAATGTAGAGACCTTTGAATACCAACCAAGTTTACATTGTGTCCTAGAGGTCAGAAGTTAACCAAATTCTGGTCCATGATAAAGTTTTGCTGAATCTGCTGTGACCTGAGAAAAAATAAGGGCAATATAATGGAATTTTCATAATTCTAAATTTATGAGTTAGACTTCCCTGTTCTGAGATGAATCCCTTCTCAGGGAGATTTTTTTATATTGAAGGTTAAAGATATTCTTTTATAAAATAGTCATGACAAGAGTTTGTTTTCTTTCCTTTGACTCTCTCCTTATTGGTCAACAACTATAGATAATCATTATATACTTTCCAGTTGGGGAATACTAGCATGAAGAGAGCCTAGAAAAATAAACCTTGAGGAATTTTACAAGTTAGGTTTTAGGTATTCGATAAGGATCTCAATTGGATGGTTGACATTGGGAATGGAAAGGAGGAGATGGGTGGTGCAAGAGAGATAAAGAAAGATAAGAAAGAATTGTGGTGATAATGAAGAAACAGGAAGAGCAGGAGGGGTGTATAGGAGATAATGAAGTCAAATACAGCAAACCAGAGTAAATCCTACTCTTAGTATGCACTTTAAGAAGTTAAAGAGTCAGACTACTGTCAGGTAGTTGGGTTTAGAGTCAGACTACTTAGATAAGATGCTAAGCTTGCTTTAATTTCCTGCACATCAAATTTAACTAAGTACTTTAAAAGGTGATTGTGAGGAATAAAGGAGATGATGCCTATAAAGCATTTAGCACAGTTCCTAGCTCATAATAAGTGCTCAGTAAATATTAACTATAATAGTACTTTTTTTCTTAAGATTTTGCTAATTTCTTTTAAAAATTTCTTTTAAAAAATCCTTTTTACTTTGGTTAGCAGTTGGGAAATTTGTGATTGGGACAGAGAGAAGGGCTCAGATACAGATTTGGAAATCATCTCTATTGATTTTCATAGAGAGTTTGGCCTCTGTTGACAAATGTTGGAGAAGTAAAGGACAATGGGGATGGGATGAATCTGTTAGAGAGGAGGTTATTGATGAACATATAGCCCTGTATGGTACATGCAGAAGTCAGATTGGAAGGGTTTCAGGAGTACAGGTTTGGTGCCACAATGAGGACAATGTCCATACTTGTAAAACCTTAGCAATGGGGCCCTATACATTGTTTTTGCTTATTTTTCTAGCCATATGGCTTTTAAAATGTGTGTGTGTAGGGATGCACTACTTAATTGGTTAATTAGTTAATAAGTGCTTTAATGAAAAGCAGTCTGAAGAGCTCTTTTATATTATACAATTAAATATTTCAGTAAATGTACTAAGTGAAGTAGTACCATAACATATAAACTACCTGAATAGTAGATTTTAAGAATCAGGCTATTATGTCACTTAAAATTTTCTTATTTCATCAAGGGATCAAAGGTTAAAGGAAAATGACCAAATATTGGCTATTAATCACACACCACTGGATCAGAACATTTCCCACCAGCAAGCAATTGCATTGTTACAACAAACCACTGGATCTTTGCATCTGGTTGTGGCCAGGGAACCAGTCCACACAAAAAGCAGCACTTCTACCAGCCTAACTGATGCAAATCTGCCTGAAACAGTGAGTTGCAAATTTGGAAAAACACTTAATTTTGAGTTACGCCTTTGATTTTAAGAAGTGTAAAGACATTTAGAAAATGTCGTTTTATTTGTCGTAGTTCAAGAAAGATGATTATATCTCCAAATGCAGCGTTAGCATGTTAAACAAGATATTTCGTGGGGGGTTTTGTTTTGTTTTTTCAATGTCCTATGATTCTCCTTGTTTAAGATTATTATTTAATATAGAGGGCAAATTGTAGTATTGGGTGTAATTTGGTGATGGAAGGAATTCCCTGGTGATGTAACCACTTAATTAAGCTGGGAGTTTTTATTAGAGATTTACTATTGAGTTTTTAAATTAAGATTTGGTTATTTGTTTCAAAAACATTTTTTAAAATTATATTGGGTGTTTATGACTAGATTATGGATACTGCACAATTATAGAAGTTTTTCTTCTTTTCATGTAAGGATGTATACTGAACAATTTAAAAGAATAAAAGTTTATGTTCCTTTGGGAGTCTTTAAACTTGCTTTGTAACATTTACAGATTTTGGCCTGCATCTTCAAAATGCAAGCTAATAAATCTTATTTTCTTATAACACTAAGTGCTAGCTGATTTATTTAATTTCCATTCATTGGACAAAAGAAAAAATAGACTGGGTACAGTACAAGGTCACAACACTAATGTATAGACATTTTCCCGGTTGTAATCAGTAATATTTATATAGCACAATTTACATAATAAATAGAATGAACAAAGTGGGAAGTTGCTTGGCATAGTGGTTAAGAACAAGGACTCTGGAGTCAGGCTAAGGTGGGTTCAGGTCCACTTCTTACTTTGTAGCTGAGTCTTACTGGGCAGATGCCTTGACTTCTCCATACCTCAGTTTTCTCATCTGTTGCTTGGAACTGATAACAGTGTCTAGTTCACAGAGATGTTGTGAGGATTAAGTGAGAATGCATGTGAAGAGCAAAACACAGTGCCTAGGGCAGAATAAATACTCTATGAATATTAATTGCTGTCCCTAATTTAGGCATTTTTAGCAAACATTGTTGCTTCCTGGATACTAGGTATTGTTCCAGGTGTGAATTTATTAAATAGTCCCAATATCTCTGGTTATTTTAACATTGCATAGTAACTTTCCAATTTAGTGTAATAGAAGAACTAAGTAATAAGTATGCCCTGATGTCTTGAGGGGGAGACTTTTGCTCTGCAGGCGCATTATGTGAATTTAATGCGTACTTCTGATGGAGCCTGCTAGTAGAGGAAAAACGCTTATGTCTCTTAGTCTGATTTGTATAATCCTATTGCTAATATCTTCAGTTAGGCCTACCTTTCCTCTCCTTCATCAGAGTCTCTTCAATTATTCTGGTCACTCTGTGTCCTCACAATCGCATGCTTCACGTTGCTGCTAGATTAATCTTTCTAAACCACTGCTTTGTTCCTGTTGTTCCCTCTTCTAAAACCTTCAGTTATGCCCACTTATCTGAGCCTAGCTTTGCTCTTAAATTTCCCTTTTGCTTGAATGTCTTTTTTCTCTGTAGAGCAATTAAAATGCTACCTTTTCCTTGAAGCTGTCCGTAAGTTTTCATTGGATTTGACCTCTTGTCTCTACATTCCTCCCATCTTTATAATATTTTATGATTCTCTTTTAATTCAGATAAACACATATTTATTGGTTTCTACTAGGTGCTTGGCACTGTGCTAGGTATCAGGCATAGATTGGGGAATGAGACAGTGTGTTTCTGTCCTCTTAGAGCTACAGTGTCCCATGGTCCAATATTCTGTCTTACATTTTAATTGTTTATGTTTTAGTTTATCTCTCTATCGGATTACAAAATCTGTAAAGGCAGGGACCATATGATCATCTTTACGTATCTCTGAGCCTCTAGAAAGTTGACTTGATTAATTGTATGAATATTAAATTTTTTGTCTACCTGTTACCTTAGTAATTACTGTATTGGTAAGCGATGAATGTATGTGCTTTGCTAACACTTTGCTTCTTACTTGCTATAAATTTGTAGGTTCGTTGGGGCCGTATTGAAGATGTTGAGCTCATTAATGATGGCTCTGGATTAGGTTTTGGAATAGTTGGAGGAAAATCGAGTGGTGTAGTTGTGAGGACTATAGTTCCTGGAGGATTAGCAGATCGAGTAAGTTGACCTTCTTTGATTTAATTTTGGTTTTTTACAATTTAAATTGTATGGCTTGAAATGTAATTTTATAACATGGGTTACTAGGATATATGTTTCCATGACCAGAATTTAAGTATAGCTAAATATGTTTTTTTCTATAAGTGTTAATATACACTCACTCTGCTTTATTTTAAAAAGCTCCTAAATCAACGTTTTTGGGGGTGGTTTTTTTTTTTTTTGGCCTGTGATTGACAGTCATCTTGATTTTTTCAAAAGACAATATTTTTTATTGAAAGGAATCATTAATGGGTATTGTATTCTGAATATCTATATTATTTTCTCCCAGTGTATCTTTCAAGGTCCTAAATGTTAAAATCAGATGGTACAGCGATTACAAACTTTTACCTCAATATTGTTTGTGGTAAATTTCACTAGAATTACAAATTTCTGGCATTATAAGTAAAAATACTACCCTTCATTATTTAGCAGTGTTCAAACTGAAAGTGGGCCATTTTAAAACTTATCAACTGTTTCTGCTTAGTTTTATGTTGAAGAAAATGTTAAATACTACATTGAGTTTTTAAAAAGTAGTTTAGAAGTTTGAAGCTACTTAATACAGTAATGAGTTCATATTATATAGACTGTCCATGATAATCAGAATGATTTGTAAATTTTAATGATTAATGTCTAGTCACATGTAAAAATTTATCCCTTCTAAAAAACATATAAAGTAAAAATGAACTTGCTGTGCACATGCAGCTTTGAGGCAAGTTCCTCAGCTCTCTATTTCTAGTCAAGATTGCTCCACCTTGGGTTAGGACTCCGTGCTTCCATTGCAGGGAGCACAGGTTCGATCCCTGGTCAGGGAACTAAGATTCCTCAAGGCATGCGGCCAGGCCAAGAAAAAAAAAAAAAAAGGTTGCTCTACCTTATACAAATTGTGGAGCTATTAATATTCCTATTATCCTTTCAGCAGCTAAGTGTATTTATTTAGCATAATGGCTCTCAGAGTTTTGTCTGTGGGTCCCTGAGTCTTTTGCAGGGGGTGTACAAGATCAAAACAACTTACATAATAATAGTAAGATGTATTAGCCCTTTCACCATGTTGACGTTTGCACTGATGACACGCAAGCAGTGGTAGGCTAAACCTGCTGGTGCCTTTCTGTGACACAGGGCAGTGGCACACAACTGTGCTAGTAGTCATTGCATTCTTCTCCACATGTGCTTGCCACTGCAACAGCAACAATGCCAGTCTCACTTAAGAAAGTGCAATAAAAACGAATTTAAGTAGATATGACCTTTGAGCGCATGTCTTTTTAATACCATGTGACAAAATCGGATGTACTGTATAGCACTTCTGTCATGTACTGAAGTATGGCGGTTTTCTTGAGGGAAAACATTCGTGAGACAAACTAGCCATGTTTTAATATGGAACAGCATTTTAATTTTTTAAATTTATTTTTTAATTTTTTGCTTTTTTCCCACAAGTTTCTGAGATCTAATTTTTTGGAAATGCATTATTTTAGTTTCAGGATTACAGCATAATGATTTGATATTTCCATATATTATGAAATGATCACCACAACGCGTCTAGTTAACATCCATTTCCTCATAGTTAGAAATTTTTTTTTCTTGTGATAAGAACTTTTTTTTTTTTTTGGCTGGTTGGGTCTTGGTTTCTGTGCGAGGGCTTTCTCTAGTTGCGGCGAGCGGGGGCCACTCTTCATCGCGGTGCGCAGGCCTCTCACTATCGCGGCCTCTCTTGTTGCGGAGCACAGGCTCCAGACGCGCAGGCTCAGTAGTTGTGGCTCACGGGCCCAGTTGCTCCGCGGCATGTGGGATCTTCCCAGACCAGGGCTCGAACCCGTGTCCCCTGCATTGGCAGGCGGATTCTCAACCGCTGCACCACCAGGGAAGCCCCGTGATAAGAACTTTTGAGATCTACTCTCTTAGCAACTTTCAGGTATACAGTACAGTACTGTTAACTACAGTCACCATGCTGTGGTTTATATCCCTATGATTTACTTATTTTATAGCTGAAAATTTGTACCTTTTGATCTTCTTCACCCATTTTGCCCTCCCGCCACCCCCCTGCCTCTGGCAGCCACCAATCTAGAATACCATTTTTATTTTTGAAAGGATAACTGACAGAAAAATTATGATTATTCAGACTTGGTTATTTGGTAGACAGTTCCTTGAAACGAATGAAGTGAGCCTGTTACCTCAAGGAAAAACAACTGACAGCATTTGTTGCTGATGATAAAATTTGAACTTTCAAGCAAAAATTAGAATTTTGGAAAAGTTTGTGTTTTACCATAAGCTTGAAATTATCCAATATTTAAATACTTCTCTGATTAGATTGTTGGTGATATTAATAAATATGATTTTTTTTGATATTGTATAATGTTATATGTCAGTATTTAGAAAATCTGCATAACTCTAGGAATCAGTATTTTCTGAAGATCAATGTGTAGTATGGCAAAATAATATATAGGTAAAAAAATCCATTCAGAATTCAAGATTGATCAATAGATTTTAATGAAACAGTATCTGAAAGTTTGTTGATGTTGTTTCAGATTCCACATTGCAACTGATTTTTAAGAAATCAGTTTTTAACTGATCTTTAAGAAATCACCACTTGTCATGTTTTGGTGTGTTATCAAAGAATGGGCTGAAAGGGCTATTGAAATACTCCCCCATTTTCCAAATATATATCTGATTGAGACCAGATTTTCTTTATATACTTCAACCAAAGCAACATATTGCAATATACTGAATGCTGAAGCAGATATGAAAATTCAGCTGTCTTCTTTTAAGTCAGATATTAAAGAGATTTGTAACAATTTCTTTAAGAATACCACTCTTCTCACAATTTTTTTGTTTTAGAAAACATAACTTTTTAAAATTAAAAAAAAATCAACATGTAAAAAGTATATATTAATATATTACATATCTTAAATATTTAAAAAGTTTCTCAGTGCTGTTTCCCAATTCAGTTGATATCAGCAGATATCAACAGAGAGAACTACATAAACAAAAGCTCTGAGATTTCAGTAATTTTTGAGATATAATTGACAGACAATAAATTGCACATATGTAAAGTATACAATTTGGCGTGTTTGCTGGCGAGTCTGAAATCTGTAGGGCAGACCAGCAGGCTGGAAACTCAGGCAAGAGTTGACATTAAAGTCTGGACTCTGAAATTTGTAGGGCAAGTTGGCAGGGTTTCTGTTATAGTTTTAAGGCAGAATTCCTTTTCCAGGAAACCTCAGTTTTTGCTCATAAAGTCTTCAGCTGATTAGATGGAGCCTATCCATGTTATCAAGGGTAACATTCTTTACTTAAAGTCAACTGATTGTAGATATTAATTACATCGACAGAGTACCTTCACAGTAACATCTAAACTAGTGTTTGACCAAACAACTGGGCACCAGAGCTTACCCAAGGTGACACATAAAATTTAACCATGATACCATCTGTCACTACAGTCAAGAACATATCCATGACCCACAAAGATTTCCTGTGCCCTTTTGTAATCCCTATTCCTCCATCCTCAATTATTTTTAAGAATGTAAAGGAGTTCTGAGACCAAAAAGGTTGAGAATGCTCGTTATGGGGTCTTCAAAAGACATCTGCAGCACAAAACAAGTAATAATCTTTAAGGATTTTTTTGAAAATTTTTGAAACCTGGAAAGGGATGAGATATTGTGGAGTATTTTGGCGTTTTTTCTCACCCCAACCCCCCTCCTTTAGCAATTGTAATAGACTTATTTGCTATAGTAGCATTTTCCAAGATGCAAAGTGGAGTAGTAATTATTAAGAACAAAGGGTCAAATAAATTTGGAAAGCACCAAGTTAAACAAAATCAAATAGATTTCTTTACCTGTACATTAATGTACATTATGAATTTTCACAAGAAGAATATGATGTGCAGAGTTTCCCTTTGTGGCACTGTTGGTAAAAGCCCAGGTCTGATTTTCACCCTTTCCTGGAAGGGATTGTCACTGTTTCAGGTCTTCAGGATGGGGGGCATGTGCCTGTCAGGGTCATAATGGAGAAGTGAGTGTTTATGCCAGATATGGTCATCTGCCTAATACACATTATTCTCGTGTAATCCTCAGAACAGTCATAAATTTTATTCACAAATCATAGATATGGAAACTTAAGAAATTGCCCAAGGCTACGCAACTAAGAAATGACAAAGTCAGGATTGAGCCCACATCTGTTAGATTTACTGCTTAAATCTACTTATACAAAGTTGATCCTGATGTTTTCATTTTCCTGGTGTACACCTGTCCAGGGTTGGTCAAGCCTATGAGGGAATTGCCAGCTCTAACAGCAACATTGCTATTGGTCCTTTCCTGTAGGGAATATGATGAGACCTAAACATAGGGGACAGAGCAGTATTCACTTCTCTCTTCCCCTCATCCCAGCCAAATGGCAGATAAAATCTCTTCAACTAACTCTGCTTTGTTGCTAAATCTTTAGAGTTGTTGCTCACGTAGCCTGATCATAGCTTTAAAATTATTAAAGGGAATATTGCTTTTCATTAAAATGTACTCATATTTTGACTGTTAATGCTCACTGTTGACCATAGCAATCTTCATGGTAAGGGAATATGGATGTCTTAGGTCATTAGTTAGATGTGATTAAGATTGATCATAAAGTGATACCTACATTCTGCTAAAGGGGTTAACTAATACTACTTTCTTTAAAGACTATAAAATTGTATAACAGAAAGTTAGAAAAGCAAGTCAGTATTTCTTATTTAAAAGGGTTTCATAAAATAGCCCCTTCTATTTCCTTTTGTGTACAGATAAGTCAATATGGGGTAGAGTTGAGGGGGCAAAGAATACCTAACTGAGCCTAAAGAAGTATCAGAAATGGATGCATTTGAGGACTTGCTGTAAGGAAGGCACTAGGCTAAAGCTTTTATATATAGTATTTTTTTAAGCTATTTATTTATTATATTTATGGACTTTATTTTTTTTTTAATTAATTTATTTATTTATTCTTGGCTGTGCTGGGTCCTCGCTTCCGCGCGAGGGCCCTCTCCAGCCGCGGCAAGCGGGGGCCACTCCCCATCGCGGCGCGCGGGCCTCCCACCACCACGGCCCCTGTTGCCGCGGAGCACAGGCTCCAGACGCGCAGGCTCAGCAGCTGTGGCCCACGGGCCCAGCCGCTCCGCGGCACGCGGGATCCTCCCAGACCAGGGCTCGAACCCGCACCCCCTGCACGGGCAGGCAGACCCCCAACCACTGCGCCACCAGGGAAGCCCCTATGGACTTTATTTTTGACTGCATTCGGTCTTTGTTGCTGCACGTGGGCTTTCTCTAGTTGCGGCGAGCAGGGGCTACTCTTCCTTGCGGTGAGTGGGCTTCTCATTGTGGTGGCTTCTCTTGTGGAGCATGGGTTCTAGGTACGTGAGCTTCAGTAGTTGTGGCTCGTGGGCTTCAGTAGTTGTGGCTCGCGGGCTCTAGAGCGCAGGCTCAGTAGTTGTGGCGCACGGGCTTAGTTGCTCCGCGGCCTGTGGGATCTTCCCGGACCGGGGCTCGAACCTGTGTTCCCTGCATTGGCAGGTGGATTCTTAACCACTGTGCCACCAGGGAAGTCCCAAACATATAGTATTGAGTTTAGTGCTCACAACTCAATGAGAGAGGAATTTATCCCCATCTTACTTAAGAGGGATCTGAGATTTAGGTAGGATCAGTAACTGACCTGTGGCCCTACAGCTTGATCAAAGTAGTGCCAGGATTTGAACTTGGGTGTGTCTGACTCCAAAGCCTTTACTTGTCTTTCTGCTGTCTACTGCCTCTACTGTTGTAAAGTAAATGAAGTGGAAAAATATTGACTTATATGGGTTTTTTAGAAATGTTTATTGAGACCTAATTACAGTGAGCAATCAGTAAATGTAATCAGGGCCAATTTCCTGAATAGGGAAATTATATGGTATCGTGTAAGGGGAGCTAAAAGACCTATCTACCTGTAATCCTTAGGTACTCTCCAAAATTCACAGTGCCTGAAACATCTTCTGAGAATTCTGTTCAGCTATGGCAAAAATTTCAGAATTTTTCAGCAGTTAGAAGTTTTGTTTTGTTTTTGGTTTTTTGTTTGTTTGTTTTTAAATAAATTGATATGGGCAGTGTAAAACTTTTTTGTTTTGCAGAAATCTCTTTTATGTGGTCTGGAGGAATTCTAGGGAAATCAGTTACATTGAGTTACCCCGTTGTCTCCCAAAGGTGATTATTAAAGCACAACCTACTTAAAAGTTGTCATGAATTATTGACTTTTTGGTATCAGGCAATTATAATATGAGTCCTATTACCTATCTAGTAACCTTTAATACTAAGAAGGAATGGAACCAACCAAGGATTGGAGAGTAGGCGTGGACTATGAGGAATTTTTAGTCTAGAATAATAAAGGCCCAGCTTGAGGCCACTGAACAGTTGGTTATTCCCAGTAATTTTGCTTTGAGTGTGTCTATAAACTGGTATTTTCCTTATCCTTAAAAATCATTGATGAGGGCTCTGGAAATATGAGAAGGATAGGATAGATGTACTTATACTTAGTACCTTTAATTCCTTGAGGGAAAGAGCATTTTTTTATGGTTCTAGTAATATAAGTTATACCTTTATAAAAGCCTTGCAATATTCTTACTAGAAGTCAAGATAAAAGAATACCAAATCAAACTAGCCAAGGATCTAAGTTATCCATCTACTGATTTTTGGTCAAAATACAGGATTAGGATTATTATCCTTTGGAGATTCAAACCTGAGACACTTGCCATGAGGTTGACATTTATTTATTTTTTTCTTTTCTTTTTTTTTTTTTTTTAATAGCTACTTTATTTATTTATTTATTTATTTATTTATAGCTGTGTTGGGTCTTCGTTTCGTGCGAGGGCTTTCTCTAGTTGCGGCAAGCGGGGGCCACTCTTCATCGTGGTGCGGGGGCCACTCTTCATCGCGGTGCGCGGGCCTCTCACTATCGCGGCCCCTCCCGTTGCGGGGCACAGGCTCCAGACGCGCAGGCTCAGCAGTTGTGGCTCACACCCAGCTGCTCCGCGGCATGTGGGATCTTCCCAGACCAGGGCTCGAACCCGTGTTCCCTGCATTAGCAGGCAGATTCTCAACCACTGCGCCACCAGGGAAGCCCTTTTCTTTTTTTTTTTAATGTGCATTCTTATTATTTGTTTATTTATTTATTTAACATCATTATTGGAGTATAATTGCTTTACAAGTGGTGTGTTAGTTTCTGCTGTATAACAAAGTGAATCAGCTATACATATACATATATCCCCACATCCCCTCCCTCTTGCATCTCCCTCCCACCCTCCCTATCCCACCCCTCTAGGTGGTCACAAAGCACCAAGCTGATCTCCACCTGCAATGCAGCTGCTCCCCACTAGCTATCTATTTTACATTTGGTAGTGTATATATGTCAATGCTACTCTCTCACTTCATCCCAGTTTACCCTTCCCCCTCCCCATGTCCTCAAGTCCATTCTCTACATCTGAGTCTTTATTCCTGTCCTGCCCCTAGGTTCATCAGAACCATTTTTTTATTTTTTATTTTTTTTTAGATTCCATATATATGTGTTAGCATACAGTATTTGTTTTTCTCTTTTGCCTTTTGATTAAAGACCAATGATAGAAATGGCCTGGAATCAGAAGTGGTAATAATTTCATTTTCTGAGTTGTGGAAGTATTTGGTGCCATTTTTTAATTTTCAGAGAAACAAATTAGATTTCTTTCTTTTGTAGCTCAAGCCTGAAATCCTTTAGGTTTTCAAATATTTTTTGAATTGAAATTATCATCTACAACAGCCTATCAGAGAACTTAAAAGTGCAGAGTAATAAATGCTTTTTTAGCCAATAACTGCTAACTTGGATTAAAGTATTTTTTCTTTAAAAAAAAAAACTATATGAATGATACTGTTAGTGTTTTCACTGTAATAGTGTGTTACCCTGTTACATCAGCTATTTTAAATTTTTGCCTTCCATACTATCTTTTCCCGTATGCATAATTTTTTCTCTCTTTTGAAAGAATCTATGGGTTAATAAACTTTTATATTTCACTGTTTGATTAGCATGCTATGACTTTGAATCTTGGCATAGCTATTTGTTGGCTATCTACTTATGATTTCTATTAAAGAACAAAAAGGACTCTATACCTTTTAGTTTCCTTCCAGAGTAGACAGGTTATGAAAGGAGAATATTGATCAGAAAGTATCAGTAAAATGCAATGTTTGGGGCTGCTGGACTTTTAAAAGTTAGCTGTCATTTTGGTGTCTTTCCTATCAATCTGATTATGATTGTTTTGCACTTATGAATTCCTTAGAACACCTGTTTTTCTGGAATAAGAAAATGTTTGACTTTCAGTGACAGGTGCAAATTATCTACATCATTTTAAATCGAGTTGAGGTAATATAGGAAAAAAATAGTGCTTAGGAGGTGACTCTGTACTTACAGTGAAATGTCCTTTGTCCAAGCCAAGTATGAAAACACTCGCCATATTCTTTATTCTGTGGTCAGGCCAAAATTCTGTTCAAGAATGGTTTATTCACAGAGGCATCTTACCCTTATTTTTCATCATGAACACTTGACTGTCTCTTAAGTAGTTGTTTGTTTTGTTTCAAGTTTGTTGCATTGATAAAAATAGAACATCAAATTATCAATGCTTAAAGTAGAAATCTAGCAATTCTTTGTTCCTTTTTCCACAATAATTTCTTCCTTGCATCTTTCTAAGTCTTTCCAAATGTTTCTGACTTGAATTGCATTTCTGTTTCACCGCTCCTCTTTGCTTGCAGTAGCTTCTAGTGCCTTCTGCAGAATTCACAACAAAGCATATAGTTTTCTACTGGCTGTTTTGATCTAACACCTTCTTTCATACAGGTTTCTGCAAAATTGGAGAAAAGGAAGGATGGGGAATAGACTTTTAGTTTTAAGGCCCTCTCCCTTTTGCTCCTTTCCCTCCCTCCCTCCCTTCCTTTCCACTTTTTTTCTTCTGAGTTCCATCTGGAACTTACAGATGGTGCCTCCTGAAGCCAGGAGTATGAAGCTTAGAACTGTACTAACCCAGTGGTCATGGCTCTATTCTCAGGTTGTCCTTTTCTCCCAGGTGCAAAATATCTATTTTCATCTTCATTTTATTTCAGGCTTTTTGACAGTTATAGGAAATTTCTTGGAGAATAGGAAACAGGTTATTATCTACTGATATTACTTTGGAGATATCAAAGTATAAGACAAATGACTAAATAAGAACAGGTCTTCAGTGACACAACTTGGGTTGAACTTTGGCTCTGCCACTTACTAGCTTTGTGATCTTGGTCAATTCAGTCAACCTTTTTGAATCTCGGTTTTCTCATTTTAAAGCTGTTCTTCACTGAAAGAGATGATATATGAAAAGTGATTTTTTCATCCTGTAAAGTGCTCTGGTGGTGTAATTTTTCATAACTGGCTCTGTTTACATTTTGGAATCTTTAATATATTGTAGTAAAGATAAGTAAAGAGAATTCAGACTTTCTGATGAAACAAATTTAGTGAAAATGCAGTGGATCAGCTATTCAAAAATTTCACAAACAAAGGTAGAATGGAACTGATATACTTTTTGATGTATTATGTTTTAAACTTTTCCATGAGTGAAATATACAAACATATAAAAGTGTATATAATGTCTGTGCACATTTTAAATAATAATAATAATAATCACCAATGTACCTATAATCCAGTTTAAGAAATAGACCGTTTTAAATAATAATAATAATAGTAATGATTACCCATATATATATCACCAGCTTAAGAAACAGAAGATAGCATATCCTTCCTCTAAACTCATCCAGAGTCATGATGTTAAATACCTTCTATATGCTCATGACTCCCAAATTTAAATGTGTAGTCTGGACTTCTCTCCTGAACTCCAGACTTGTATATCCAGCTGTGTATCTGATATATCCACTTGCAATGTCTAATAGGCATCTCAGTCTAGACATCTCTAAAACTGAACTCCTGATTTCTGTTGCCACACACCTGTTCCTCTGTAGTCTTTTTTTTTTTTTTTTAATCTCAATAGCAACTCTATCTTTCCAGCTGCTTAGGCTAAAACCTTAGAGTTTTGATTCCATTTTCCCCTCACACCCCATGTAGAAGCTATCAGCAGAGCCTGTTGACCGTTCATTAGAAATACATCTAGAATCTCACTTCTCAACACCCCAACTGCTAACCTAGTCCAGGCTCTTGTTGTCTCTTTCTAGATTATTGCATTAGCCTCCCAACTGGTATCTCTGCTTCTGTTGTTTTCTCTCCTTTAGTCTATTTTCAGCACAGAGGCTGGAGTGATCTTGTTAAAAATAAGTCAGATCATGTCACTCCACTGCTCAAAATCCTCCAATGACTTCCCTTCCCCCTGGCTCAGAGCAGGTGCTCTATACTGCTGACCCCCTGGTAATGCTCCCATCGGTTCTTTTTTTAAAAATAAATTTATTTATTTATTTATTTTTGGCTGTGTTGGGTCTTCGTTGCTGTGCACAGGCTTTCTCTAGTTGCGGTGAGCGGGGGCTACTCTTCGTTGCAGTGCGCGGGCTTCTCATTGTCATGGCTTCTCTTGTTGTGGAGCACGGGCTCTAGGCACGCAGGCTTCAGTAGTTGTGGCACGTGGGCTCAGTAGTTGTGGCTCATGGGCTCTAGAGCTCAAGCTCAGTAGTTTTGATGCACGGGCTTAGTTGCTCCGAGGCACGTGGGATCTTCCCGGGACAGGGTACGAACCTGTGTCCCTTGCATTGGCAGGCAGATTCTTAACCACTGTGCCAGCAGGGAAGCCCTCCCATTGGTTCTTGACTGCTCTCCTCTTTGCTCATTCTCTTCCAGCCACACTGACATCTTGCTGTTCCTCAAATATGTCACTGGGCTTGTTGGCCCTTAAGGTTCTTCACTTTTTGTCGGTGGCCTCTGATCTGACTTTCTTCCTTTCCTGATGCCCAGGACTTTCAGGTCTCTTCCTTATGTACGTGGCTATTTTTACCTGGCTCTAGGCCATTAGGCATGAAGTGATACCCTCAAGCAAATGGCCATTTTAAAAATCTGGTTACTCTTTTTTTTTTTTTTAATTAATTAATTAATTTATTTATGGCTGTGTTGGGTCTTCGCTTCTGTGCGAGGGCTTTCTCTAGTTGCGGCAAGTGGGGGCCACTCTTCATCACGGTGCGCTGGCCTCTCATTATCGCGGCCTCTCTTGTTGCGGAGCACAGGCTCTAGACGCGCAGGCTCAGTAATTGTGGCTCATGGGCCTAGTTGCTCCGCGGCATGTGGGATCTTCCCAGACCAGGGCTCGAACCCGTGTCCCCTGCATTGGCAGGCAGATTCTCAACCACTGTGCCACCAGGGAATCCCAATCTGGTTACTCTTTTCCTTTTGAACTCTCTTCCTTTTCCCCCCACCCCTCCCCTTCTTTTTTTGTCTTTCTTTTCTCTGTTGCCAATTCAACTGTTCGTTAAAAGTATTATATTTTATTCAGCATTTTTTGATGGCTTCTTTATCAACCATTTTGCCACGACTCAAAGTCTGATGAATTGTTATTAACTAGTGAAGTTAGACCAATGATTTCTCATAATAATTTTCTTTTGTTTTTTTCTTGGATTAAAGGATGGAAGACTCCAGACAGGAGATCACATCTTGAAGATTGGTAGCACAAATGTGCAGGGAATGACCAGTGAGCAAGTTGCTCAAGTGCTGAGAAACTGTGGGAATTCTGTCAGGATGCTTGTTGCAAGAGACCCAGTTGGTGAAATTTCCATAGCCCCTCCTACCCCTGCAGCCTTACCTGTTGCCCTGCCTGCTGTGGCCAACAGGAGCCCTAGTTCTGTGAGTATACAAATTGCTCTTTCATCATAAATTCAGTACTGGGTGTGATTTACTGCAGGATTAGAAATGTTTTCCACTCCAAGTGTCGCATGGGTGTGAGTTGTGTCTCAGTGCTCAACAGGGAAGCAGAGGAGAGCCCAATTTGTAGACACTAGACAAGTTTGATTTTCTTTTTTTTGTCATTTCTCAGGGTTAAGTCGTTCAACTTCCCTGAGCCTCAGCTACTCATCTGTAAATTGGAGAATAATAATACCTGCATTTCTATTTCATAAGATTGGTGAACAGATATCCAGATCGTGGAGGGGAAACTGTAAATACTGGTCAATGTATGTGTGTTATCACTGATAAGAATAGACTGGCCAAAGGGAATAGACATTAATAATAATAATATTTATTTTGATTATTAACAATCATTACAGTTATATAATAATCATTACTATTAATCATTATCAAGCACCTGGAATTGTCTAAGTCATCTGAATTTTTCATAAGAATTCTGCAAGGTAGGTTTTATCATCCACTTAATAGATGAGGAAATGGAAGTCCAAATAACTTGTTTTAAAGGTCATATAGGTAGTAGGTTGCAAAGCTGGGGTTTGAATTTAGATCTTTCTGGTCCATTCCAAGTTCTTTTTTTGGTTTTTGTCTTTCAGTCTTATTAAGATAAAATCGACATACAGCACTTTATAAGTTTAAGGTGTACAGCCTAGTGATTTAATTTACATACGTCATGAAGTGATTATCAGAATAAGTTTAGTGAACATCCATCACATCATATACAGTTAAAGAAATAGAAAAAAATTTTTTCTTGTGATGAGAACCCAGGATTTACTCTCTTAACTTCCATCCATAACATACAGTGCTAATTATATTTATCATGTTGTATATTACATCCCTAGTACATATTCATCTTATAATACAAGGTACAAATGGAAATTTGTACCTTTTGACTGCCTCAATCTGGTCCCCCCATCCCTCAGTCCCAAGTTCTTTCCAGCCATCTCACAGGCTCTGAATCAAGAGATAATAAGGCAAAAGGAAAAGAAATAGTTTTTAAAAGGACGAGCCAGGAAGAAGAAAAGACAAGTGATTATGGTGAGAAGGGGGTGGGAAACCACCTTTCACATTCATTTGAGGAACCATTCGATGTCTTCTGGAAAGCCTTTCCCTACTTGGAACCATGTGAGTGGAAGTTTTCTGTCAGAGGTATTAGAATCATTTTTGTTTTCTTCTCCAAACTAGTTAGAACCATTTTCTTTTCCATCCATTATTCTGGTTTTCTGAAGCCTTCTACTTTGTAGTGAGGGAACAGTGTAGCTGTGTGATAAGTGAGAATTTGATGCAATCAGTTATTTACTTTCTATTATTAATGTTTTGAATTGAAAGCAAGGTATTATGTTTTTAGACACCTTACTCTTTTACAGAAATATTTTAAATTAGAAGACAAGAATGATAATCAGTTTTAGGTCAATATTTTTTGCTTACAATAGTTAGTCTTACCATTTGTTTCTAACTTTCTTTACAGTAAATTCTTTCAGATACAGATTTATGCTGAGTTTTTTCTAAGTGGCTGTATTAGTCTTCTCTTGTTGTATAACAAATGATCACAAACGTAGTGGTTTGAAGCAGTACCCTTAGTTGGTCCACAGTTCTGTAGGTCTGAAGTCTGGGTGAGCTTTGGTGGGCTCTTCTTAGAGTCTTACAAAGCTTAAATCAAGGTGTTGGCCTGGCTGGGCTCTTATCTGGATGCTCTGGGTACAGTCCATTTCCAAGCTCTATCATATTGTTGGCAGAATAGTTTCTTATAGCCATAGGACTGAAGTCTCTGTATTAATGGCTGTCAGCTAAGGACCTCTTTCAGCTCCTTAAGTCCCCCTGTGTTACTTCTCACATGACCCCTCCTTCTTCAAACCACAAGTCCAGTCCTTATGCTTCAAATCTTTTTCACTTCCCTTTCTGCCATCAATAGGAGAAAACTCTGCTTTTGAAGGGTGCCTGCTTAGATTAGGCTTACCTGGATAATCTCCCTTTTCCATGATATAAACACAGGAATGGCACCAGGGATCAAAAGTCATAGAGATAATCTTAAAATTCTGTGTACCACAGGTGCTCAGAAAATACTTGACAAACCATGCACAAATTGACTATGTACACAAGCTAGATAACTAAACGTTGTATATAATTAAAATTATTTTTTCCTTTCAGGACAATTCTACTCTTTTTGAAACTTATGATGTTGAACTCATTAAAAAAGATGGACAAAGTCTTGGAATTAGAATTGTTGGTTATGTTGGAACCGCTCAGACAGGTAAATGAATCATTTCTATTTTACATTTGGAAATAATTGTAAAGGATGTTAAGGTTTCTAGAGAGTAAAATTAAATATCTGCAGATTTTAGTTTAAACATTGAACAATAAAACCATGAATCTGTAATAGCAACCAATTACAAAAAATGATTAGAGAATCACAGTTTTATCTCAGTAGTTTTATAGCTGGCTCGATAGTCATTAACAAAAGAATTTAATTTATCCAACATAGTGTATAACATTTGAATTGTACCTCCTCTTGTTTCTAAGATAGATATATTTTGAATATTGACACTGTTGCATATTATGACATTTTACATGTGATAAAGTAAAATGATTACTGCATATATTTCATATTGTGAATGTCAAAAAAGTATTACTATTATGTTTAATTATCAAAAGAAGGTAAAACAAATGCTTTAATTAGAATTATTTTTCTTTCATATAAAGGGAATACATTGTAAGGATAAATGCATGGCCCAAGTATCTCTGAATAATACTCCCTGAACTCCGACATGCAAAGCTTTGGTAACTTTCACTGTAAGAGTTACTCTATTATGATAAGAAATCACTACAGTAAGGAAAAATAAATCTTTTTCACAAATATTTGCTAGTAAGATGAAAAGTTAAAGTTATGAAATGTTCTGGTTTTTTAAAAATTGCAAGGTTAGAGAGTTAATTTTTTTAAAAGTTATTATTTTGCATATTTACAGCAGGTGGAAAGATTAAAAGTGCTAATGTATTCAAAGTCCTGAATGAAATTCATGTCAGACCACCTTGTGCTATTTTAGCCTAATGAAATAACTGTTTTCAAACCTTTAGATTTTTCTAAGTGCCACCATTTTTACGTTCAGAATTTAAATGAGTTCTAAAGAGCTAAGTATGGATTGTATACTAATGTTGCAAAAAAACCCTGTACTGAGTAGCTCTTAATATGCTGTCTGGTTAGAGAAATCATAAACTTGTGGTTTATGAACCTTTATTACATTAAGTTTTCAAGTTGTAAACCTAGTGATATACATGCAGAGTAAAATGAAGTGAATGATAGATAACTGAGAAAATTTGATGTTTATGTTACTGAATAAGAAAAGAATCATTTTACTTCTTTACCCTCAAAAGAAGCTTTTGGGACTGGAGCAAGGGCTGGGGGAGCAGTGTTGAATCCAAACACTAGAACGTTTTATAACTCAATATGCTTTTTAAACATGTAGTCTTTCAAAATAGTTTTCGCTTTATTCCATTCATTGGAACTTTTGAGCAGTTGCTTTGCTTAGTTTTGGAGGGAGTAGAAAAATGAATATAAGAAAAGTCTATTCAGGGAGATAAACATGTAAATAACTCAGTTGTTTGAGGATAAATGAAATGTATGTTTTATCAGAAATGCAAGCAAACTATCATCATATGGCAGATGAAAGACTCATTATGACAGAGGGAAATGGAGAGTTCACAAAGAAAGAGGCATTTGTACTAAGCATGGAAAAGGAGAAGGATTTAGATAGAAGGGGTTGAGATCGACAGGAATAAAAAATGAGAAAGGGGATAAAATATAGAAAATACTTGGTGTTTTGGTGGAACATCATGAGTCTTGTTTGTCTGGACTTTTGTCTTATTGGAGCGGTAGTTGGAAGATGAAGTAAAACAAGAAGTTTGGGGCAAATTATGGAGGTCCTTGAATGTGATTCTATGAAATTTACATTTTATCATGTAGGCTATAGGAATCCATTGTTGTTTATATTCCTTCTACAGACAGTATTTTAAGTTCATTTGAAATTGAGATAAAAATATAAAATCATCCAGAGCTATGGTCTTTCTTTTTCTAACTTTTCTTCCAGCCCTTGCCCATAGGCATACATACTTTTTATATAGTTGTAATTTTTATATACATTTTATGATATATATAGAAGCTAACATGAGTAGTGAACTAAATGTAGGAAGACCTGTTAGGACCCTCTTGTCTTAGTGCTGCTGAGAAATGATGAAGGTTTATGGCAAGTCAGCAGTGAGAAGGGAGATGGACCAAGAGAAGAGAGTAAGACTTAACCTGAGCTCTCCTGAATTCCAGCTGATACTGGTATGCATTTCATCAAGGTTCCATTACTGATTATTTTTCCAAAAATAGGCATCAATCAAATCATTTCAAATTTGGGTCACTTGTTATGGTGACAGTTTGAAATAATCCATCAATTTCTCTGCTTGCATTCAGAATAGTATTTATCAAGCCTTCAGTCAGCCCCTTTAGCTAATTAACCACTTGATATGAATTTTGCAATCAAGGCCTAATTAGAGCCTTCTTCCTTTTTCCATATGTTTTGTGCACCTTAGGAGAAGCTTCAGGGATTTATGTGAAAAGTATAATACCTGGCAGCGCTGCATACCACAATGGTCAAATTCAAGTGAATGACCAAATAGTTGCTGTAAGTAACTGCCCTCTGTTTTAGAATTGAATCAAGTTGGGGGAAAAAAGTTATCATTATTATAATATATATGCAATGGGAATGGCTTAATATAGTCTCATAATGTTTTAAAAAAATTAAGTTTGTTAGTACAGTGAAATCTCATTAATTTGGACTCTCATGGTCCTAAATTTTTTTTAATTAAAAAGAAAAATTTTTTAATTGAAGTATAAGTTGATTTACAACGTTGTGCCAATCTCTGCCGTACAGTAAAGTGACTCAGTTTTACACATATATACCTTCATTTTTTAGTATTCTTTTCCATTATGGTTTATTCCAGGAGATTGGATATAGTTCCCTGTGCCATGCAGCAGGACCTTGTTGTTTGTCCATTCTAATTCCTTTTTTTTTAACTGCCTGTGAAGAAGGGAGTCACTAATGATACTGGCAGGAAAAAAATACTGTATACATATGTATATTATAATATACATACACATATATTTGAAAGATGCTCTAGCATTCTCTTACAAAACATTTCAAGCACCTCTTTGTGTTCTTTAATTTCATCAATTTTATATGCAATTAATAGGCCATTTACTAGAACTATTTATCTCTTTGTGAAAGTAGTTTTTCTATTAATAGTAATTTTGAGTATATACAAAATTGAGATATTTTTTGTTTTTGAGAATGCAGTCATTGCCTTTTCTCAATTCGGATTGTAATTGGTATTTCCTCCATTTAGTAGAAATTAGTTAAATTTTGCAGTTTATTTTCTTTTTCTTTTATAAATTTATTTTATTTATTTTATTTTTGGCTCTGTTGGGTCTTCGTTGCTGTGCACGGGCTTTCCTCTGGTTGCGGCGAGCGGGGGCTACTCTTTGTTGTGGTGCGTGGGCTTCTCATTGTGGTGGCTTCTCTTGTTGCGGAGCACGGGCTCTAGGCGTGCGGGCTTCAGTAGTTGTGGCTCGCAGGCTCAGTAGTTGTGGCTCGCAGGCTCTAGAGCGCAGGCTCAGTAGTTGTGGTGCATGGGCTTAGTTGCTCTGCAGCATGTGGGATCTTCCCGGACCAGGGCTTGAACCCGTGTCCCCTGCATTGGCAGGCGGATTCTTAACCACTGCGCCAGCAGGGAAGCCCTACAGTTTATTTTCATAATTTTGAAGCATGTATACACACACATACACACACATTTAATTTATTGATTTATACAGAAACAAATGTTTGTTGGTATAATTTGAATGTTTGTCCTTCAAGTCCATCTAAGGAAGCACCTTTCATGACCCTTGGCTTTTCCATTATTGGGCTTAGGAAATGTCTTGTGATTGGCAGTTTGGAGATGAGTGATAAAACTTTGGAGAAGATATTAGGGGGAAAGCTAAAGCAGTGGTTTGGCTAGCTTGAAGATTGAGTGAGGAGGCCTGCTGGTCATGTTGCACTTAAGAATGTGTGATTGGACTTGACTGAGATTAGTAAATACCTTTCTTGCATGTGCTTTTTCAGAATACTAGAAAACCTAATGGAGGGAGATCAGTTTCTTCTGGAAAATATCACATAGTGATGTATGGTAGAGGGGTGAAGTATTGGATGGCCTCTTCACTTTTAGTAATAATGGCTTCTAGTAATACGTCTTGAGAGCTCTGTATAACAACTGACCACCTTTTATGGCACTTTGAATTTTGAATAGCATCAGAGATTAAGACCCTCTACCTTTCTCAGGCTATAAGTTAAATGTATGACTTAGGAATACAAGTTTCAGTTTTCTTTCTAGTTTCTCAGGAAATCTGTCAGCATGTTTTACTACTAATTTTTCATCCTTATTCAAAAATACTTTCTTAGGCCTAATACAAATTATTTTGGGGATGAAATGAATTGCCTAATTTTATACTGCCTTGCCAGAATTAAAAGTGGTAGCTAACTTGGAACTTCTGTTTAATGTATCTTTTAATGTTTTAGGTCGATGGTGTGAATATCCAGGGTTTTGCCAACCAGGATGTTGTTGAAGTGTTAAGAAACGCAGGGCAAGTGGTACACCTAACCCTAGTTCGAAGGAAGACATCCTCATCTGCTTCTCCACATGAAGGGCCCTCCGACAGAGGTAATTAATTCCTCTGTCCCTCCCCCTACCTTGTATGGGTTTGGAAGATCAGCTCATTTATGGAAGTTGTTCTATAAGTCTGGGAAGGAAAAACTGCCCACCTTGTGAAACGCAGCAGTGGAGAAGTGAATCAATTCATTTATGCCTTGAAGAGTTTCCTTTGCCTATTATAACATGCCAGTCCAAATTTTAGAATGTGAACCCTGACATGCATTAAGCTTTGAGAGCTTCTCTAAATGGAGATGGAAGTCATTTTCCCAAAAACCTTCCAAATTTCATTTATTTCTTATATTTGAATAATAAAGCTTTGCCACATTTTGTTCCAGGGGCTCTCAGTTGTCTAATGCTTTGACATTTTGCAAACCGCAGGTTTCATATTACTTCTAATGATGTATTTGATTCTAATATTTCTTGATTTACTTTGTGAACTATAGCAAGAGAAAATAAAACATGGACTTCTATCAAGGACACTTTTATTTATAAAATAATATTTGTTACTTTGATTATAGGAATAGTAAATTTTCATTATGGAACAAATGCATAATTGTATGCATGACAATTTTTAATTATCAACTTATAAATGTAGATAGAGCAACAAAATTTGGCAATCATGGGAACACATTCAGTTTAAAATGAATGACTGGGGCTTCCTTGGTGGCGCAGTGGTTAAGAATCCGCCTGCCAATTCAGGGGACATGGGTTTGAGCCCTGGTCTGGGAAGATCCCGCATGCCGCGGAGCGGCTGGGCCCGTGTGCAACAACTACTGAGCCTGCACTCTAGAGCCCTTGAGGCACAATTACTGATCCCATGTGCCACAACTACTGAGGCCCGTGCACCTGGAGCCTGTGCTCCGCAACAAGAGAAGCCACCTTAATGAGAGGCTTGCATACCGCGGTGAAGAGTAGCTCCCGCTCACCGCAACTAAAAAGAAAGCCCGTGCACAGCAACGAGGACCCAACGTAGCCAAAAATAAGTAAATAAATAAATAAATTTATTTTAAAAAAATAAAAATAAATAAAATGAATGACTGGCAGGTCTGGGGCCCCGCCCCTTACACTTCTCAGGCCTGACCTTCTGGCAGCCGGGCTGCACGCTGAGCCGACATTGACAGGTCCTCGCGATGTGGCCGGACGTGCCCCCTCTCGTGACATCACGGTGGCATACTGGCGACAAGCTGGACTCAGCTACATCCGATACTCCCAGATCTGTACAAAAGCAGTGAGGGATGCATTGAAGACAGGATTCAAAGCAAATGCCGAGAAGACTTCTGGCAGCAGCATAAAAATTGTGAAAGTGTAAAAGGAATAATTTACCCTGACTACAGCTTGAAATGCTGCATGTTCAAGGTGAAGATGCGTGGGCACGTGTTATGGCAGATTGAAAACGATCTCCCTTCATGGAAAGAAAAAAACCTGTCTTGTTCATAGATTGAGAATGCCAATAAATTAAAGTACGGTTCAAAAAAAAAATAAAATGGATGACTAATTATATAACTAGTGGGTAAGAAATAATTCCATTAGAATTTGTCAAAAGTTGAATACATTTTTTTCCCCTCCTCTGAAGATATAATGAGCCTAGAAATGTTTGCTTTCAACTGATATTAAATTGTATTTACATTGGAACTTTTTTTTTTAATTTTATTTTTCATTTATTTATTTATTTATTTATTTATTTGGTTGCACAAGGTCTTAGTTGCAGCAGGCGGGCTCCTCAGTTGCAGCTCGTGGGATCCTTAGCTACGGCTCATCGGTTCCTTAGTTGTGGTATGCGAACTCTTAGTCGCGGCGTTCATGTGGGATCTAGTTCCCCAACCAGGGATCAAACCTGGGCGCCCTGCATTGGGACCACGGAGTCTTAACCACTGCACCACCAGGGAAGTCCCTATGTTGGAACTTTTTAAGTTTTATGTGGTAGTGGAAATTCTGCTGCTGAAAGATAGATGCCCTGTCAACTTCATTGTGTGTATGAAATTTAAAATTGCCTAAATAGTACAGAATGTACAAATGCTATATTGACCTTAAAGGTTTACATAAATATTTATACCATTATAATGGTTTTTAGTAGCTCTCATAGAGCCTTTGGCTTTAGTCTGCTGTATCAAATGAACTATGTCATCTGCGAATTAGCAGTTCTTTGCTGGGCGTGCCTACATTTTAAATTTGTATTGGGATAGGTTTTGACTCTAAATCTGCACTTCTTCTTCCATGGTTTGGGTGTCCTTCCTGTGTGTTTCACTAGCACCCTTTGAAGAGCGCTTTACTGTAGCATTTATCACACCGTGTTGTAATCACCTGTTTTGTGTGTGGTCACTATAATGTAGGGGAGTGGTTATGCCTGTGTCCCCTGCCCCATTGAACACATCTCTGTGTGCCTTCCTCATAGTCAGCATTTAAGTTTGTTTTACTGAAACAAACTGCACAGCTTCTAGCTCTTGTGCAGTACCTTCCTCTGCCATTCAAAATCTTACTGTCTTTTTCTCCTCTAAACTCTTATTTGCATACCTTGTATATACTTATTTGTGTACCAATTTGTATACTACTTGTAGCGTACAACCAATCATGTATTGCTTTGTACTCTGCACACTGTTTAGTGTGTAACTCTTCTCCCCAGGCTACATTAGCAGCTTCTGGCTGGCATTTGTTTTGCTGGCACTGGGCTGTGCATTTAGTGTGTATCAAGAGATTAATGTTCTAAAAAATCCTGTGTGGTTTAAAATGTCATGTTAAGATCATAGGAACTTTTAACTGGTTATATTTTTAAACTTTTTATTATAAAATTTTTTGAACATACAGGAAAATTGAAAACTAATGTAACATACCCACAAACCCACCATTTAGATTCAGCAGTTAACATTTTGCCATGTTTGCATCATCTGTTTACCTTTTTCTGAACCATTTTAGAGTTAGTAGTAGATATCATGACAATTTAGCCCTACATACTTCAGTTATAGCTTCTAAAAATAGTCATGAGATCATTATCACACCAAAGAAGATTAATAGTAATTCCCTAATATCAAATACCCAACACATACTTAAATTTTCCCAATTGCTCCCAAATGTCTTTTGTAACTCCTTTTTCCACTTCCCTTTCTTCCCCTCAAAAACCTCATAAAATCAAGATCATTGATTTTTATGCATTGAGCCTATTGCATTGTATTATGCTTCTTTGTTTTCTTAATCTCTAAGAATCCCTTGCCCCTGCCTCCATGGCATAGACTTTTTGAAGGGATTTGCCCATTTGTCACTAGAATGGTACATTCAGAATTTGATTGTTTCCTTGTGGTGTCATTTGACTTGTTCCTCTGTCCCCTATGTTTCTTGTGAGCTAGGAGCTAGAGCTAAAGCCTTAAATTCAGGTTCAATATTTTTGATAAGAATACTTTATAAATTACATGTGGTTATTTAAAAATAACCTAAAATGATTCTTGTTCAACCTTTCTTATGTTTAAGAGATACATAGTGACTGGCATGCTTGAGATTGAAAGCTTACTTAACTCAGTTTAGCTAAGGAAGGAAACTCTGCAACCAGGGGAATACTCTCCCTTTTCCTTCCCATTCACAAGGTTACTTATGTAGAGTTGTTTGTAAAACTCATGATGATGTCATGCCAGAACCTAGGATTGCCCAGAGCAACGGAACCGGTTTCTTCTGCATATCTTGTTCCCTGCCCACCACAGCAGCAAGAACATATGGCCCCCAGTGTTCTCCTCCTTCCCCCCACCCCCCAAGGCTATATTGAAAAGCATCTCCTCCTGCTTTGTCATTGACTTTACCTTGCTTTTCTCTTCCCATTGCCTAGTTCCTTATTCTTTTCAATACTACTACAAGTGTATTTTTTAATAAAGTGAGTGGTTATCACAAGTGGCATTTTAAATAAAGGAATCATATGTGTAAGTTACCTGAAAAGTTTGTAAGGAGGTTGTGAAATGGGACAATAGAGTGGAATTAGCTTACTTAAATATGGCCTTCATCTGATAGTGATTCAAATTAACAATTCTTACTTTAGGAACGGTGGTAGAAGCACCGAAAACACCAGCCCTCTTTCTGACTGGAGCAGTGGAAAAGGAAACTAATTTCAGTGAAGATGAGGAAACTGAAGAAAGAATGGATAATCTAAAAAATGACAATATACAAGCCTTAGAAAAACTGGGTAGGCACAAAGCATTCAATTCAAAGCTTTCTCTCTTTATAGTTAATATAATATGATGAATTTTAGAGGCATTTTTAGAGATATAAAATAAGATATTCTTAATATCAACATCTTAACGCTTGTGGCAGTTGAGAATCGAGCATATTGTTGATTAATCATTGTTTAATTATGTTGATTTTGAATATATTTTATTAGTGTGATAACTTTTAATCTTGTCGGCGTTTTTAATTACTGCATACTTTAGCTTGTATTATTATCATCGATATAGCTATAGATATACAGCTGTCTGTATACATATAGCAGTATTTCCTTCTTTACCATGTATAACAATAATGTATACATTTTTATATATTTCATCAAATTTCCAGGTTGCTATATATTTATTGTTTAATTTTCTTTTTAATTGATGTGCACCTTTGTCCTTGTGCTTTGTTCTTTGATACCTCATCTACTCTAGTTGACTGTATTCTGTAAGCATGTTGAGTAACAGTCTCACACAGTTTCCTGTACAAAGGCACTCAGGGAAGCCTTGCCAATTCAATGAAATGGACTACTTAAACTTCATCCATGTCCACGTTGGCTTTTGGCTTTGATTGCCTTCTCTTGGGAAAGAATGGCCTGAAGGAAGGAGTAAACCCCTCATTCAAGTTTTAAAATTTCCTATAGTTTGGAAATTTAACTTGTTTTTTTTGACCCAAGTAGATTGCCGTTAATTTTTGCTCTTTAAATTCATGTGAACCCAGAGAGATGTACAGTGAACTGTCAGGTGAAAATCCAATACATTCTAAAGTTAGAAATATTTTTAGAAATATCTGCTCTTTTTGGATCAACCTCACTACTTTTTTTTTTTTTTTTTTTCATGAGTATGTATAATTTCAGCTAGAGAGTTAGACCAAATTCTTTCAACTGTTATGAAGTTAACTCTCTTTTTGCTGTAGGGGCAAAACTGTTTTCCCTTCTTCTCTTCTAGTTTTTTTGGCTGGTCTAATAATTAAATTGACATAAGACAGATTAACACAGGAGAAAAACTAATTTCCTATGTGTAAGAGTCCCACAAAAATATGAGCCCCAAGGGCAAGTTGGGCAACTGAGACTTCTATGCTATCCTGAGTTAAGGAATGGGATAGGGGCCTGGGCCTTCCAAGGGGAGGAGAGTAATTTACAGGATGATAAGAAGAGCAGATGTTTGGTAATTAGAAGTTTGCCCAGACATGCAGATAGGTCTTTCAAATAAAAAAGTTATCTCTGGTAATAGCTGTCTTTCTGGTACAGGTTCCCTATCTAAATTCTTTTAGGTAGTTAAGGGAGAGGTGAAAGTTTTTCCTGAGTCTGCTGGGTCTTGATTGCCTTCAGCTGAAAATAATCCACATGCCAAAGTGGCAATATTTGGGGGTGGCATATTCTGCTCCCCTTCATTGCCATTGGAATAATCGTTTCAGAGCATCATAATATTCATTTTTTTGTGTGATCATTTTGTGTAGCCAAGGATTTATTGAGCTGCTTAAATAAATCTCTTTCCTCTGGTACTTAGGCCTTTGTGCTGTGCTTTAAAACTCATGACTATGATTTCACTGTATGACTGAAAGGTAAAAATATAGTCAAAAGAATTGTGAAATATCAACATTATTTTATATGTGTATAAAATATCTTTAAATATCATGTTTTTAAGCTTACAGTTCAACCAATGCATTGCAAATTTTATTCAAATTAGCCTACCACATAGGAAACTGCTGCCTGTAAGAAATTTAATAGAACTCTTAATGTAATTTCTTATGGAAATGTTAACAGAGTAGGCACAAAGGTGCAGAGCCTACATGAATGATATTTTGTTTTTAATAGGATCTTTAGTTAGTTATCCTCGAAATGTAATCTAGCATATCAGTTAATATAGTTACTTTATGGATATGCTTTTGTAAATCTAGTAATTTTAAGTTCTTTAGTGTTCATTAGTCTTAGTCTCTGATTTTTGAGGTTAGCCTGTTTTACTTAATGATTTGTATTATGTAATTAAGCATGATATGCATCCGAGATTAGATGTCTGCTGAAGGCTTGAAAAAACTGATATTGCAAGTTATGTTTGATTTTAGGCAGATGGTTATATCAGTTGTGGTGTTTTGCGACTTGTCCAATCTTGTGACAAAATTGAGTTTTTCTTAAAGAAAAAAGGTGGAGGTTTGTTTATTTTCTGCTGCTACTGTGGATCTAAATTGAAATTACAGTTTTAGTACTTTGATTTTTGTCTATTAGGCATTATTCAGACTACAGACTGCACAGAGCTTCTGGCTAAGATCATACGGAGGACAGGCAGGACACTTAAAATCTGTCTGCGCTCTTTAAAATCATCTGACCCATGCAAAAAAGGCAATATTACCCTTAAGTAAGAAAGTTATAAAGATATGATAACCACGTAGCCACAAAAGACCAAAGTAAAACAAAGTTTCTATTATATTAAAGCTCATGCAACTCACTGGTTGAATTAAACCAGAAAAGCTTTTATATCTGCCCAAGTGAAAAGTTTGATTGGGTCATGTTGATATGCCTTATTTATAGTAAAGATATTTTGATAAGTTTTTACTTTTCCTATGGGTGAGTGGAAGGTACTACTCTGAAGTGATTAACATTCACCTTAAATCCTTGTTTGTCCTAACATAGCATAAACCAAAGCCAGATGCATTTTACTTGTAAGCCACAGGATGTTTGTATACAAACTATATAATTCAAATTTCATTTATAACTCATCATTTCCTCTTCCCTTTAAAATATTCCTTAACAGCAAAAGCCCCTTTATAATTTGGTCACAGACCAAATTTACATTTTACATTTTTACATTAGTAAAATGTAAAATTTTACATTTTACATTAGTCTTACAAGTCACCTCTGATTTACTTTACCTAATAGACCTAAGTTAATGCACTTTCCTTTTTATTTATTTCCCTTTTACTTACTGAAGCTGTGCTGTTATGGAAGAATTTAGTAGTTTAGTGTGTTTAGCTCACAGTAGTTTCAATGTTTTGTTTATTTATTTTTTTAATCCAGAAGGAGTCCCAGTCTCTTTAGAAAATGAGCTGAAATCCAGATGGGAAAACCTACTGGGCCCTGATTATGAAGTAATGGTATGTTAAAATCTTCTAATAAAAAACACTCATGTCTCATCTCATGTCAATGAAATGTAGCTCTGAATGCTACAATTGAAAGAAATGGGAGAGTCCAAGAATAGCCGGCCGGCCTTTATTTTTTCCTCCTGTGTTTCTTCCGTACTGGATCAATTAATTGATTTTTTTTTTTTTTTTTCATTTTAAACTGCAAGGACAGTTAAGGACTGCACATAAGTTTCAGTTACAATTAGCAGACACTCAGTGCATGTGGAAACAATTTAAGTCAACAATAGGCAGAAAAATGTTAGGAGAGAAAGGACTTGCCTTTAAATTTATAACCTGTATCAGCTGCTTAAAATTGCTGGCATTTTTATGATTGCTTTTATGATCTGTTTGTTTTATTGTACACTGAAAGGGCTGTGGATATTAGTCCTATGTTTCACAAAGAATCTTACAGTTTTATGAGAAAAATGAAAGAATGATTATCAAATGTATTTGGGAGAACAGGAAGTAATTTAGGTTAGGTATAAGTTTATGTGCCAGTGGTCCATTAGGCTTCCTTTCACCTGTTATTAGATTCACTGAGTAAGGGATTGATTACATTTCCCCATATGAATCCACATGAAAACAGAAAGCTGCACTTAGAAAAGCCTCTACAGTGTTCACTAAATGTGTTAGTAATAAAGTATTCTATTAAATTTCTTTTGTCTTTCACGTTTTCTTACATATGTTTGTCATTAGTACTTGTTGGCTGGTTGGATATTTTTTTTTTCTCTTCTAGCCACTATCTCTTGTTAGACATTTTCCAGTGTCATTAAGATGAGTCAAAACAGTCCATACTTCCTCTTCTTACTCGTTTTGTACTTGCATGTCGGTCCTCATGAACTGCTGCTGCTTTACTTCATAGATTTCAAAGCTGTTTTTTCATTAGGTTATCACCTAGCAAGTGACCTTTTCTGCTATCCTGAGTGGTTGATATTTAAAGTAGTTTGGTGTACCAGTATTTTTAAATGGTCTGTTTTGCGATGATCTCTTTTCAGTTAAAAATTTATCCTCTTTATAACCACCTTTCCAAATTTTATTTATCATGTGGTGAGGTCATAACAGAGGGGCTAGAAAGAGGAGACAGAATTTGAAGTTGGAAATTTTAAGTGACAGTTTATTCATTAAGAGTTGTAACATGTTCTGAGGGACGAGGCGACAAAAGGAGAAGCCAGGCAAGACGGATGAATGAATGCATACGTGCAAATATGCGTACATACATTCATGCATGTGCTCCAGTGTTTCTTACTTTATTTTCTTCCAGAATCTACTTATCTGAAGTGCAGTACTTTTAGAAGCCTTAGTTGGACCACTGTTTAACTTATCCCCTCCCTCCAGATGAACCATATTCTATTAACAACTTACAGATGCAAATCATCAGTGCAGTATTTTGCTTGCACGGAATTCACTTCTGTGGATGTCCACCATTGAAGCTCAGAACAATAGTTTTAGGCCAGGATTTAAAGCTTTCAGTATTCCACGATCTTTCCACCAGTCCAGGTCTTTTGTTTGTGTCCTTGCCAGCTCTTTCTCCTAGGGAAATGGTTTGAGCTTGCTGTAGAAAGTCAGATGCTTCAGTTTTTCCAAACTTGTCTGATTTTTCTGACCTTGCAAACTTTGTTTCAAGGCCTGGGTTTAGAAGTAAAAATGACCATACTCTTAGTTTTGTCAAAAGAATAAAAATTTTATGGCTTTAATACAATGGAGGATTATATTAAAATTATAGGGGTCATGGATTTTTAAAAATAGTACATGTATTTGCCCATCACCTTCTAGTTCAACTTTTGCGTAATTTATGAAAAAAGATTGCTGTGGAGAACAATAACAACAAAAAAGCGAATATTCTCTGAAATTTTACATTATGTATTATGGATTTCAGAAACGTGGAAAAGAGTTTAGATGGAGTTATCAATGTATAGGTTTTATAAAGATTTTTTCAGAAAGCCTAGGAAGAAATAAAGTTATGCTTTTACAAATATTGGAAATATTTTTTCTTATGAATTTAGATTGCTATTTTGGACACACAGATTGCAGACGATGCTGAGTTACAGAAATATTCAAAGGTAAGCATTATTTTTTATTTTTATTTTTTATAAATTTATTTATTTATTTTTGGCTGTGTTTTGTCTTTGTTGCTGCACGCGGGCTTTCTCTAGTTGTGGCGAGCGGGGGCTACTCTTCCTTGTGCTGCGCATGCTTCTGATTGCGGTGGCTTCTCTTGCTGCGGAGCACGGGCTCTAGGCACACGGGCTTCAGTAGTTGTGGCAGCCGAGCTCAGTAGTTGTAGCTCGTGGGCTCTAGAGCACAGGCTCAGTAGTTGTGGCGCATGGGCTTAGTTGCTCTGAAGCACGTGGTATCTTCCCGGACCAGGGCTCCAACCCGTGTCCCCTGCATTGGCAGGCGGATTCTTAACCACTGCGCCACAAGGGAAGTCCCTATTTTTTAAACTGTTGCCAGTTTTTTGTTGTTTGAAGAACTTTCTCTAAGTTCTTGTCAAAGAAACTAGATTAGTGCTGTGATCTAAAGTTTTCAGAATTTAGTTTTAGAGGTTTTCTGGACATGTAGTAGGTTCTGACTGTTATGAAACGTGATGGTTAGATATGCCTGGGAAGAAGGTGGGCCACTTCCAGAAGCCAAAATCCTTGGTTTGATTGCTTTGCCCACCTTAAAGGTAGTATGCAGAGCGGCCTTGTGCAGAGCGTGTTAGCTTTTCAGATACTGTATGTCCTTTTTAAATGTTTCCTAAAATTCAAGACCATGATATAGACTTAAAAAAAAAATCTTCCTGGTCCAGATGTTTAAGAACAAAAAAGTGGCTTATCTTTTGAGATAGGCAATGCCTTTTCTTGGACTTAAAAAATTTTGTATTGAGACCTTTATTTCTAATGGCAAAATGCCAGAAGGTAACTTTCACAGTTTTTCCTAACATTTTTAGTGACCTCTCACTACAAATTAATTTCATAGTCCCCACTCTGGATAATCAAAGGCCAGGGTAATTGAAACTTAGAGAAGCCTTCCAGGTGGCTTTCTCAATAAATGATGAGAAAGGAAAGGTTTTCTTGTCCTAACAGTTTCAAAAGTTATACTGTAATCCCACCTGAGGTATACGAGCTGAAACCAGCTTAAACTCTGCTGTCATATGCAGTATTCAGAATGAGTTTTCTGTGTCCCATGTGGGTTTTGTAAGAAGTCATCTCTTTAGATAGTTCTACCATTTCCTTCTTTGGGTATTTGTGATGAATATTTTCCTTCTAAAATTTTATGTTACATGTGCTGTTATTTTTAGTTTGGAATTTTCACAGCCGATGCCATGGAGAGTATTTCTTTCCTTGTAAGCTAGCCTACATTTGGAGTCACTTCCTTGCTGGGCTGTGTGGGCCAACTGACCAGGCTTTCCTCAGATGTGCAATATGAAAGAACACGCACAGCTTGTACTTAATTTCAAATTATTTACAATATCATATTTAGGTTAGATTAGTCACTGATTACTAATTCCATCTAAATTTGTTGAGAGGAGTTTAATTCAAAATAAG
Source organism: Eschrichtius robustus (assembly GCF_028021215.1). Taxonomy (NCBI): domain Eukaryota; kingdom Metazoa; phylum Chordata; class Mammalia; order Artiodactyla; family Eschrichtiidae; genus Eschrichtius; species Eschrichtius robustus. The sequence continues at coordinate 53,081,916 of NC_090826.1, forward strand.
AGTAAGAAATATAAATACCTCATCAAACTTCACATGTTATTAATTACTGCAGTATAGTTTACTGGTGACATGGACTCTGGAGTCAAACTGCCTGGGTTCAGATTCTGGCTTATCCATTTACTAGCTTGTAAAATTATCTAGACTCTATGTTTCAGTTTTGTTGTCTGTACAAGGAAGATATTAATAGATTAGTACGTATCTCATGGGTTGTATAGGAATTAAATTTAATGTGCCTAGAATAGTTGCAAGCACATAGGATATTGTTAATATTTTTACTATCATTCATAAAAATCAATGATGCTTTTCCTGAAAATTGTTCTTTAATTTACACTAAACTCTTAGATAATAGATATTTTCTATTTACCAGTCTTCCACTTTACTACATTTCCTGTACCTAATCTGCCCGTCTATTGAGTCCTTAATTTTAGTTGTTACATTTTTCTATTCTAGAATTTATTTTATCCCTTTTTAGATCATAATTCTTTTGGAGGAGTTCTCAATTTTAAAAAATCTGTAGTTGCCATCTTTTTCTCTATTTCTTGAACATATTAATCATAGCTTATAAGGACTTAAAATAATTAATTCCAATATGTGGATCAACTTTAGATGTGTTTCTGTGGTTTGATGTTTTTCTCTCGTTATAGTTATTTGGTTGTATATCTCGTCATGCCATAATTTGACTGAATGTTCGATATTATGTACGCCAGCTACAAAAGGCTTCAGGTGATGTCATCTCCATCCAGAAGAGCCACTGTTTCTTCTAATAAGGAGATACTCTGTGTGTGTGTGTGTGGTGGGGGGGGGTACAGGTGGGCGATCATCTCTGAGGCGAGGCAGAGGTACCTTTCGGGTAAGGTTCAGACTCTCTTGTTGCCTTTGCTCCTAACACATGGCCTTCCAGGTATTCCAGTGAGTCTGGGGTGTTTACCAATCCCTTCTCCCTGGTGGGACCTGAACTCCAATTCTCCCTTAGTACTTTGGGACTGTAGAAATCTTTGCTTAGCTCTTCAGAGGTTTCCTGAGGAACTTTTAGCCTCCTTGCCCGTTAGAACTCAAGAGACGTCCTTGGAGGAAAACATGCCCTTGCTCGGGCTCAGTTCATCGTGCAGTTCAGCTTTAGTTGTCCTTACATGTTCAAAGCCGTAAGACCCTGTATCATCATATTCTATAATAAGAAAAAAGGGTCATAACCACACTTGGTACATCTTAAAGAATGTCATTGTCTTTCTCCAGGCAGAACATGTTCTCTTTCACCTTCATCCCTAGTTCCTTGCCACCAGTCTAACTTTATCTTCTTCCTGATCAACTTCTATGAATTATGCCTACTTGTACTCAGTTACTCTGGTATAATGATATGGAAAGTCTTCGAGTCAAACAGACCTTCAGGACCACCTCACCAGTACATTCAACTGTTCATTCATTCATCAATTAAATATTGATATCTACTCAGTGCCAAGTCCTCTACTGGGTGCTGGGGTTTCAGAAGAGAACAGAAAAAAAAAAAAATCGCTGTCCTGTAGAATTTACATTTTAGTAGGGGGAGATACAAAATAAGTAATAATTTCTATAGTATAGATGATGTGTGCCATGCAGGGAAGATGGATAAGGAATTCAGGAGAGAGTGTGGGTTTGCAATTTTAGATAGGTTGACCAGGAAAAGCCTCCTTAAGAAGGTAACATTTGAGGAAATACTTTAGGAGGTGAAATAAGCAGCCTAATTTTTCTTCTACATAATATGAACAATAATACCTATGTGGTAGAAGGTTAAATATAAATATATTTAATACATGCCCTAATTAATATACCTCAATGCCAACACGTAAGAACCGTTTGATAAATGGTGGTTTTGTTTCCCAGTTGTATACTTCTAGTACTTTTAGTCTCTGACCTTCTAAAGGCTCCTTTAAAAAAAAAAAAAAAAAAAGCTATTTTAAAACATTTAATTATTTAATTGAAATTTTGTTATAGCAAAAAGGTTTTTTTTTTTTTGCACTAGAAGAGTCAGCCATAATTGCACTATTCTCTTTTCATATTTAGTTGTTGCCTGTATATGTTTACATATCTGTAGTTGGTATACCCATTCTTTTGTGTAATATACATGTCAGAGAAGGGATGTATGCTTATTCTATGTAAAATTATCACACATATTTACTCTTTTGTACATTGATTTCTTAATTACAAATGTCCACAGATTGATTTTGTTGTTTTTTTTTTTTTGAGCCATGCTGTGCAGCTTGTGGGATCTTAGTTCCCCAACAAGGGATTGAAACCAGGCCATGGCAGTGAAAGTGCCAAGTCCTAACCACTGGACTGCACAGATTGATTGTTTTGATGAACTATAATTTTTAAAAATCCTCTTAAAATTGGAAGTTTAGTTCTTAATTCAGTAGCTTCTAATTTCTCCCTACAATATATAAAGAAGACTGGCCTGTCCAAACCCATTTCACACATGAGGATGCTAAAGTTTGCATAGGTCGAATGAATCACCTTAAATTACACAACTGGATAGTAGCAGAGGCAGCTTGCAGCTTAGAGTGCTTTCTTTCCTTCCTGAAATATTTACAGAGCTCCTACTCTACGCCAGACACTGCACTACCAACTGTGGGAAGCAAAATAGAAAAGGTCCTTCCTCTCCTAGAGTCTGGGTTCTGGGCTTCGGTCAGGGCATGATAATAAACAAGTAAAAAATAACCTGAGAAGATAGTTATAAACTGTAAAAAGTGATGCAAAGAAGTGCTTGTAAGAAGTGATGATGATTCAAGAAGCATAAACAGGGGGATGAGTATATAACTGGGGGGCACCTTAGAGAGCTGGGGAAAGCCTTTCCGAGTTCAGACTTGCAGGATAAGAATGTGGTGAACGGCAGGTACAGGTGGAAAAGAGCTGTCCTGTGGGAGGAATGGAAGTTGTTTGTTCAGAGTGTCTCAGTCAAACTAAATGAAGAGTAGGATGTTGTTAGGTGAGGAAGACCAGGTGCTTACAGGGCCTCAAGATCCACGCTGGTAAGCCTGGGTTTTATTCTCAGTGCCAGGTAATACTGGTGGAAGGTTCTAAGCAGGGTAGTGCCATGCTCTGAGGTCAAGGCTGTAGGGTTTTTGTTTGTTTGTTTGCCTTAAAATATTTATCTATTTGGTTGCTCCAGGTCTTAGTTGCGGCTTCTGGGCTCCTTAGTTGCGGCATGCACGTGGGATCTAGTTCCCTGACCAGGGATCGAACCCGGGCCCCCAGCATTGGGAGTGTGGAGTCTTAACCACTGCGCCACCAGGGAAGTCCCAAGGCTGTAGGTTTTTCCTCTATCCCGACAGCTTTCTGATTAGGAAAATCATGTCTCACAGCTATAGCTGGTGTTTCTAAGGGTTTAACTGTCTTTAGTTGGTCACTCCAGTTCCCACCTCATAGCCGCTTCTCTTGAAGGGATGCTGCTTCAAGAAGCATCTTCCTATATTACAAGCCAGTGTTAATAGACCAGATTTTCTTTTGAGGTGGATGGAGTTGTACGGAAAGAGAGAGGTGAAAGCAATTTACAGTGGTTTGAACATTAGCTGTACTGCTTCTAGGAAGCTGTTAATCATGACACAAGAAGTTTTTCCGCATCTGGGGAGACTTGCACTTTTAGGGATGGCTTTCTTGGCAAGTGTTTACTGTTAAGATAATCACAGCACTATGAGGGAGAAGCATTATGCTCATGCCAGCGACCTTTCTGCTGGCCATCAACTGTAATATGAAGTGAGCATTAATAAGATCCATGGTGTGGGAAACAAAAGACCAGGCCCTGTTCTCTGGTTTTGACAAGACAGACTGACAAATTTCACTTTATTTCCTTCCTGAATTACATTCTCTGAGCCAAAGGGCATTAAGATGTGAGTCCGCCTCTCACTCTGTTTCAGCAAGTAGAACTGTGAAGGCAGTGGGATGTACTGGGCCCCCACTCAGCGACCAGGGTCAGTGCTTTGCATTAAAGACATGTTCTCCTTTACTTCCCACAATAACCCTATTGGTCAGCAGCTATTTCCAACTCTCCATTTTTAATATGTGAAAACTGAGTGTCAGGTAGGTAAAGTGACTTGCCCAAGATCATACACAGCTAGTAAGTGACAAAATTTAGGAAGCAAATCAGGGTTATCTGACTCTTAAGTCTGTGCCAGTCTTTATGTTTTTCCTTTTGAATAGATAATATATGGACAAGACACAAAATTTAAAAGTTACAGAAGGAAGTACTGCAAAAAATAAGTTTCCCTCTCACCCCAGTCCCTTTGTTCTCCTTCCCAGTGGCAACCAACCACAGTCACCAGTTCTTCAGTGTGTAATTTTATACTTTTCTGGTCTCTCTTTTGAGTGGAGGACATAAGATACAGAATCAAATAACTGTAGTGACAGTGGTTATCCACTAGGGCAGATGGCTTTTCAGAAATATCAGAGGAGCCTTTTCAAAATACACATGCCCTATTTTGTTCCTCCTGACTAATATTCTGATTTTGTAGGTTTGGGGTGAGGTCTCTAAAGGAAACTGTGATTCCTTCCTTGCCTCGCTTCATTGAGAATTACTGTTCTGGTATTGCTAACATGCCTTATATGTACAGTTGACCCTTGAACAACATGGGTTTGGACTGCATGGGTGCACTTATACACAGATTTTTTTCAGTAGTAAATACTACAGTACTACACCATCCTCAGATACGGAGGAACCTCAGATATGGAGGGCTGACTGTAAGTTATACCCAGATTTTTGACTGTGGAGGGTCAGTGCCTCTAACCCTGAATTACTTCCTCAAGACAGATGAAGGAGGCTTATTGGAGAAATAAGAACAGTGGATATTCCAGGAGGAGGAAATACAATGAGCAAAGGTAGAGAAAGAGTCATAAATGCAAAGTGTTAGATTAGGTGTCAAAAGCTCAAATAGGGATCTCAGTAGCTCTCAGGGAGCCGGCAGGGGAATCCTGGAAAAAGAAAGTCAGGGCTGCCGTCGCTGCCCACATCCCGGGGTCTCAGAGTTCTCTGTGATGAGTGTGGCTCACGTCACCTATCAAGCAAACCCCAAACCTCCTCAGTGTGACGCCAGTCCCCCTACCTTCCCTGCTCAGAGTCACAGTGAAGCGGCACCTAGCTCCAGAGGCCTGGCCAGGTTGGGGAATGGAGCTCTGGCCCAAAGGCTGTGGAGGGGTCCGATGTCTTGAACCTTAAGGTAGTTTATTCTGATTTCTGCCTGAAGGCTCTTTCATCAGCCACCTGCCAAAGATTGAGTATCGCACAAAGGAGACTGTCTCAGAGCCCCACGGAAAAGGACTATACCAGGATGTTTCCTTAGCAATACCTGAAGATGCTTCTGTGTAGAAACAAGAGACGTGAAGTGATCTAAAAGGTTGTTATTAATTTTCATTTGATGGAGATAATGCCCACCTTTGTGAATGAAGAGGATAGAATTTTAATGGGAAGAATGAGAAAATGAAAATGCTGTACTCAGAGAAACCTGAGGATTATTCAACAGGTTTGTAAGGTGCCTCTGCTTCAGTAATCCTTGCAGTGCTATAAGTCTGTGATGATGCTAGAGGCTTGCGTCAGCTTCTCTTAAAGGACTGTTGTTACCCTACCCAGCTATCTCCATTCCTTTTCTCCTCATTCTCAGGTTGACTCCTAAAATTTGTGAACATCTCCCATGCCGTGTGGCTGACAGGGTCTTGGTGCTCCAGCCGGGTGTCAGGCCTGAGCCTCTGACGTGGGAGAGGTGAGTTCAGGACATTGCTCCACCAGAGACCTCCCAGCCCCATGTAATATCAAATGGTGAAAGCTCTCCCAGAGATCTCCATCTCAACGCTAAGACCCAGCTCCTCTCAATGACCAGCAAGCCACAGTGCTGGACACCCTATGACAAACAACTAGCAAGAAAGGAACACAACCCCACCCATTAGCAGAGAGGCTGCCTAAAATCATAATAAGTTCACAGACACTCCAAAACACACCACCGGCCGCGGTCCTGCCCACCAGAAAGACAAGATCCAGCCTCATCCAGAACACAGGCACCAGTCCCCTCCACCAGGAAGGCTACACAACCCACTGAACCAACCTTACCCACTGGGGGCAGACACCAAAAACAATAGGAACTATGAACCTTGCAGCCTGTGAAAAGGAGACCCCAAATACATTAAGTCAAGCAAAATGAGAAGATAGAGAAACACACAGCAGATGAAGGAGCAAGGTAAAAACCCACCAGACCAAACAAATGAAGAGGAAATAGGCAGTCTACCTGAAAAAGAATTCAGAGTAATGATAGTAAAGATGGTCCAAAATCTTGGAAATAGAATGGAGAAAATACAAGAAACGTTTAACAAGGAGCTAGAAGAACTAAAGAGCAAACAAACAATGATGAACAACACAATAAATGAAATTAAAAATTCTCTAGAAGGAATCAATAGCAGAATAACTGAGGCAGAAGAACGGATAAGTGACCTGGAAGATGAAATAGTGGAAATAACTACTGCAGAGCAGAATAAAGAAAAAAGAATGAAAAGAATTGAGGACAGTCTCAGAGAACTCTGGGACAACATTAAAAGCACCCACATTTGAACTATAGGAGTCCCAGAAGAAGAAGATAAAAAAAAGGGACTGAGAAAATATTTGAAGAGATTATAGTTGAAAACTTCCCTAATATGGGAGAGGAAATAGTCAATCAAGTCCAGGAAGCTCAGAGAGTCCCACACAGGATAAATCCAAGGGGAAGCATGCCAAGACACACATTAAGCAAACTATCAAAAATTAAATACAAAGAAAAAATATTAAAAGCAGCAAGGGAAAAGCAACAAATAACATACAAGGGAATCCCCATAAGGTTAACAGCTGATCTTTCAGCAGAAACTCTGCAAGCCAGAAGGGAGTGGCAGGACATATTTAAAGTGATGAAAGGGAAAGACCTACAACCAAGATTACTCTACCCAGCAAGGATCTCATTCAGATTCGACAGAGAAATTAAAACCTTTACAGACAAGCAAAAGCTAAGAGAATTCAGCACCACCAAACCAGCTTTACAACAAATGCTAAAGGAACTTCTCTAGGCAGGAAACACAAGAGAAGGAAAAGATCTACAACAACAAACCCAAAATAATTAAGAAAATGGTAATATGAAAATGCATATTGATAATTACTTTAAATGTAAATGGATTAAATGTTCCAGCCAAAAGACATAGACTGGCTGAATGGATACAAAAACAAGACCCATATATATGCTGTCTACAAGAGACCCACTTCAGACCTAGGGACACATACAGACTGAGAGTGAGGGGATGGAAAAAGGTATTCCATGCAAATGGAAATCAAAAGAAAGCTGGAGTAGCAATTCTCATATCAGACAAAATAGACTTCAAAATAAAGACTATTACAAGAGACAAAGAAGGACGATACATAATGATCAAGGGATTAATTCAAGAAGAAGATATAACAATTGTAAATATTTATGCACCCAACATAGGAGTACCTCAATACATAAGGCCAATGCTGAAAGCCATGGAAGGGGAGATTGACAGTAACAATCATAGCAGGGGACTTTAACACCCCACTTTCACAAATGGACAGATCATCCAAAATGAAAATAAATAAGGAAATGCAAGCTTTAAATGACACATTAAACAGTTGGACTTAATTGATATTTATAGGACATTCCATCCAAAAACAACAGAATACACTTTCTTAACAAGTGCTCATGGAACATTCTCCAGGATAGACCATATCTTGGGTCACAAATCAAACCTCGGTAAATTTAAGAAAATTGAAATCGTATCAAGTATCTTTTCTGACCACAACGCTATGAGACTAGATATCAATTACAGGAAAAAAACTGTAAAAAATACAAACACATGGAGGTTAAATAATGCACTAATAACCAAGAGATCATTGAAGGAATCAAAGAGGAAATCAAAAAACAACTAGAAACAAATTACAGTGAAAACACGACAACCCAAAACCTATGGGATGGAGCAAAAGCAGTTCTAAGGGAAGTTTATAGCAATACAATCCTACCTCAAGAAAGAAGAAACATCTCAAATAAACAACCTAACCTTACACCTGAAGCAATTTGAGAAAGAAGAACAAAAAATCCCAAAGTTAGCAGAAGAAATCATAAAGATCAGATCAGAAATAAATGAAAAAGAAATGAAGGAAACGATAGCAAAGATCAATAAAACTAAAAGCTGGTTCTTTGAGAAGATAAACAAAATTGATAAACCATTAGCCAGACTTATCAAGAAAAAAAGGGAGAAGACTCAAATCAATAGAATTAGAACTGAAAAAGGAGAAGTAACAACTGACACTGCAGAAATACAAAGGATCATGAGCGATTACTACAAGCAGCTATATGTTTATTGGACAACCAGGAAGAAATGCACAAATTCTTAGGAAAGCACAACCTTCTGAGACTGAACCAGGAAGAAATAGAAAATATAAACAGACCAATCACAAGCACTGAAATTGAAACTGTGATTAAAAATCTTCCAACAAACAAAAGCCCAGGACTAGATGGCTTCACAGGCGAATTCTATCAAACATTTAGAGAAGAGCTAACACCTATCCTTCTCAAACTCTTCCAAAATATAGCAGAGGGAGGAACACTCCCAAACTCAACCTACGAGGCCACCATCACCCTGATACCAAAAATACACAAAGATGTCACAGAACAAGAAAACTACAAGCCAGTATCACTGATGAACATAGATGCAAAAATCCTCAACAAAATACTAGCAAACAGAATCCAACAGCACATTAAAAGGATCATACACCATGATCAAGTGGGATTTATCCCAGGGATGCAAGGATTCTTCAATATACGCAAATCAATCAATGTGATATACCATATTAACAAACTGAAGGATAAAAACCATATGATCATCTCAATAGATGCAGAAAAAGCTTTTGACAAAATTCAACACCCATGTATGATAAAAACCCTCCAGAAAGTAGGCATAGAGGGAACTTACCTCAACATAATAAAGGCCATATATGACAAACCCACAGCCAACATCATTCTCAATGGTGAAAAACTGAAACCATTTCCAGTAAGATCAGGAACAAGACAAGGGTGTCCACTCTCACCACTGTTATGCGAGATAGATTTGGAAGTTTTATCCACAGCAATCAGAGAAGAAAAGAAATAAAAGGAATCCAAATTGGAAAAGAAGAAGCAAAGCTGTCACTGTTTGCAGATGACATGATACTATACATAGAGAATCCTAAAGATGCTACCAGAAAACTACTAGAGCTAATCAATGAATTTGGTAAAGTTGCAGGATACAAAATTAATGCACAGAAATCTCTTGCATTCTTATACACTAATGATGAAAAATCTGAAAGAGAAATTAAGGAAACACTCCCATTTACCACTGCAACAAAAAGAATAAAATACCTAGGAATAAACCTATCTAAGGAGACAAAAGACCTGAATGCAGAAAAGTATAAGACACTGATGAAAGAAATTAAAGGTGATACAAACAGACGGAGAGATATACCATGTTCTTGGATTGGAAGAATCAACATTGTGAAAATGACTATATTACCCAAAGCAATCTATAGATTCAGTGCAATCCCTATGAAACTACCAGTGGCATTTTTCACAGAACTAGAACAAAAAATTGCCTAGTTTGTATGGAGACAGACCCAAAAGATCCCGAATAGCCAAAGCAATCGTGAGAAAGAAAAACGGAGCTGGAGGAATCGGGCTGCCTGACTTCAGACTATATCACAAAGCTACAGTAATCAAGACAGCATTGTACTGGCACAAAAACAGAACTGTAGATCAATGGAACAGGATAGAAAGCCCAGAGATAAACCCACGCACCTATGGTCACCTACTCTTTGATAAAGGAGGCAAGAATATACAATGGAGAAAAGACGGCCTCTTCAATAAGTGATGCTGGGAAAACTGGACAGCTACATGTAAAAGAATGAAATTAGAACACTCTTTAACACCATACACAAAAATAAACTCAAAATGGATTAAAGACCTAAATGTTAAGCCAGACACTATCAAACTCTTAGAGGAAAACATAGGCAGAACACTGTATGACATAAATCACAGCAAGATCTTTTTTGACCCACCTCCTAGAGAAATGGAAATAAAAACAAAAATAAACAAATGGAACTAATGAAACTTAAAAGCTTTTGCACAGCAAAGGAAACCATAAACAAGATGAAAAGACAACCCTCAGAATGGCAGAAAATATTTGCAAACGAAGCAGCTGATAAAGGATTAATCTCCAAAATATACAAGCAGCTCATGCCGCTCAATATCAAAAAAACAAACAACCCAATCCAAAAATGGGCAGAAGACCTAAATAGACATTTCTCCAAAGAAGATATGTAGATTGCCAACAAACACATGAAAGGATGCTCAACATCACTAATCATTAGAGAAATGCAAATCAAAACTACAATGAGGTATCACCTCAGGCTTCCCTGGTGGCACAGTGGTTAAGAATCTGCCTGCCAATGCAGGGGACACGGGTTCGAGCCCTGGTCTGGGAAGATCCCACATGCCTCGGAGCAGCTAAGCCCGTGCACCACAACTACTGAGCCTGTGCTCTAGAGCCTGCGATCCACAACTACTGAGCCGGCGTGCCACAACTACTGAAGCCCGTGCACCTAGAACCCGTGATCCACAACAAGAGAAGCCACAGCAGTGAGAAGCCCATGCACCGCAATGAAGAGTAGCCCCCGCTCGCTGCAAGTAGAGAAAGCCTGCGTGCAGCAACGAAGACCCAATGCAGCAAAAAATGAATAAATAAAATAAATAAATTAAAAAAAAGAATGAGGTATCACCTCACACCAGTCAGAATGGCCATCATCAAGAAATATACAAACAGTAAATGCTGGAGAGGGTGTGGAGAAAACGGAATCCTCTTGCACTGTTGGTGGGAATGTAAATTGCTACAGTCACTGTGGAGAACAGTATGGAGTTTCCTTAAAAAACTAAAAATAGAACTACCATACGACCCAGCAATCCCACTACTGGGCATATACCCTGAGAAAACCGTAATTCATAAAGAGTCATGTAACACAGTTTTCATTGCAGCACTATTTACGATAGCCAGGACATGGAAGCAACCTAAGTGTCCATCGACAGATGAATGGATAAAAAGATGTGGCACATATATACAATGGAATATTACTCAGCCATAAAAAGAAACGAAATTGAGTTATTTGTAGTGAGGTGGATGGACCTAGAGACTGTTATACAGAGTGAAGTAAGTCCGAAAGAGAAGAACAAATACCATATGCTAACACATATGTATGGAATCTAAAAAAAAAAAAAGTTCTGAGGAACCTAAGGGTAGGACAGGAATAAAGATGCAGATGTAGAGAATGGACTTGAGGACACAGGAAGGGGGAAGGGTAAGCTGGGACGAAGTGAGAGAGTGGCATGGACATAATATACACTCTCAAAGGCAAAATAGATAACTAGTGGGAAGCAGCTGCATAGCACAAGGAGTTTAGCTGGGTGCTTTGTGACCACCTAGAAGGGTGGGATAGGGAGGGTGGGAGGGAGACGAAAGAGGGAGACATGGGGATATATGTATACGTATAGCTGATTCACTTTGTTATACAGCGGAAACTAACACACCATTGTAAAGCAATTATACTCCAATAAAGACGTTAAAGAAAAAAAAAAGCTCAAATATCACATGGGCCAGACAGGTAACATCAATGATATCTGAAATGAAAAAATGGCAACTGATGCTTGACCTTGGTGTTAGGTAGCTGAAGAGATCCTTCAATATATTTCTGTACAACGGCGTGTAATGTGTGTTTTTTAAACGTTCAGAGTTAAAATTTTATTTTTTATTTCAATTTTTTTTTTTTTTTTGGATGCGCCTTGAGGCTTGTGGGATCTCAGTTCCCCCACCAGGAATTGAACCTGGGCCCTCAGCAGTGAAAGCATGGAGTCCTAAGCACTGGACCATCAGGGAATTCCCCAGAATTAAAATTTTAGATGGGTGAGAAAAACTAATATAAATCCAAGCTTTACTAGATTGTTTGATTGTCTTGCATAACCTGTGCGTGAACATAGCTAACTTTTGAGGGTATTATCCTGTGTCTCACCATTGGTTTAAAAGTTGTAGCCTCATTCTTGGAAAGTTTGCTTTTCATTTGTGGTAAATTTAGTAACTCTTTGTACCTGATCTTTAAACATAAATGGTTATTTAATATCTGCACTGACAGAGAGAGAGAGAGGGAGGGAGGATGTGTGTCTGTGTGTGTGTGTGTGTGTGTGTGTGTGTGTGTGTGTTATAAGCACCAGTCATAGGGTTCTTTCTGTTGTGTTTTATTTTTTGTTCAGATTTTTTGGAAACATCATCCCGCATCCCACTGACATAGCTATTCCTCTGCGGAAGGTTTTTTTCCCCCTGAAGCAACATCATTTATATTCCTACTTGAGCATTTTGATATCTTGTTTGAGGGACCTAAAAGTAGAGCTTCTAGTGAAATGAATGAGCTGCAGCTTGTTTCCTGACAGCTGTCTCCACTCATAGGGTCAGGGCCTCTAGCTTTCTTTCTTTTCTAAAAAAAAATAAATAAATAAATTTATTTATTTTGGCTGCGTTGAGTCTTCGCTGCTGCACGCGGGCCATCTCTAGTTGTGGCGAATGGGGGCTGCTCTTCCTTGCGCCGTGCGTGCTTCTCGTTGCAGTGGCCTCTCTTGTTGCAGAGCACGGGCTCTAGGCGCGTGGGCTTCAGTAGTTGTGGTGCACGGGCTTAGTTGCTCTGAGGCATGTGGGATCTTCCCGGACCAGGGCTCGAACCTGTGTCCCCTGCTATTGGCAGGCAGATTTTTAACCACTGTGCCGTCAGGGAAGTCCTCCTCTAGCTTTCTTGATCTCATTTGATCTTCATCATTGTAGTGCTGATAGTAAATCACACAGTGGTCACACTTTACTTGGATATATTTCCTTGTATCCTTTACTTGTCATATCAGGATCATGAAAATCCCGCTGCTCATTAACTTTGTAGATTTAAATAGGACCCCTTGCAAAGCGCATTGAATAAGCATCGAAAAGCATTAACGTGCTCTGTGTGTGAAGGCATCAATCATCTGTCTGTTGCACCCACTCCTGTCATTTTAGCCCTTTCTGCTCTCAGAATTCCGAAAGGGTGGAAAACCGAAAGAGACAGATGAAACGGTTGATTTGTTTAGTTGCAAAATGCAGCTGGGACAGGTAATTAAACAGTCCTGCTCCCACAGAGAAACCTGCAGCCATGTAACATGAAGTCTCAGAAACCCAGCTGTACTCAGATTTAGATGCAGAATGAATATTAGGTAGGCGTCTTTTAGATTGACAGATTCTGTAAACATCGTTTCTGGTTTCTTTGTTCAGTGTGATGGAAGATGGGGCACGTGTGTTCTGTTCATGGCGCACATTTCTAGGCAGCATGTGGTGTTTATAGATGTCGGGGGGAATAGCCTAGAAGGGCACAGTCCTGTATCTGGTGGGCAAGGGATTCCGTGGGTGAGCCTCTGTGGCTCTTCAGTGCTCCAACCTGTTCCTGACATCAGCTGCTCCATAGATGTGGGGAATAGAGCAGGATTGATTAGTAAGGGGCTGGCAGGGGAGACTGGAATCAGTTCCCTCCTTAATCCTTTTATTTTTTTATGAGGGCATGCTACTATATAAGTAGCAAATTGTGTGTACAGCAATGTCTTTTAATTTGGGCACTTATATCTATGCAGAAATTGCTACCACCATCTACTCAGTTGCTCAAACCAAAAATTTTGCAATTACCTTTTTCACTAACCTCCCACAAGCAGTCCCCAAGCAGGCTCTTTGTAGGGCTGACTCATTCTTTTTTTTTCTTTTTTTTTTCTTCATCTTTGTTCACCTTTATATCAGTTGAGATGAACTTCTTCCCCTTAATTTAAAAAAAATTTTTTTTATTATTATTATTTTTCATATGCTTATTTTCCATCTGCATATCTTTTTTTTTTAACATTTTTATTGGAGTATAATTGCTTTACAATGGTGTGTTAGTTTCTGCTTTATAACAAAGTGAATCAGTTATACATATACATATATCCCCATATCTCTTCCCTCTTGTGTCTCCCTCCCTCCCACCCTCCCTATCCCACCCCTCTAGGTGGTCACAAAGCACCGAGCTGATCTCCCTGTGCTATGCAGCTGCTTCCCACTAGCTATCTATTTTACATTTGGTAGTGTATATATATGTCCATGCCACTCTCTCACTTTGTCCCAGCTTACCCTTCCCCCTCCCCGTATCCTCAAGTCCATTAGGTCTGCGTCTTTATTCCCGTCTTGCCCCTAGGTTCTTCATGACCATTTTTTTTTCTTTTATATTCCATATATATGTGTTCTCACCTTAAATGTCCCCATCTCTGTGAAACCTACTCTGACCAACTTTTCAAACAGCCTCCACAGTTGTGTCTGATGTCCTGACCCTGATTAGCTCCTTCATAGCACTTATCACAGTTGGTAACTTGGGGTTTATCTTTCACTTGTTTGTTGTTGCATTGTTTATTGGCTTACTTGTTTTGCTTGTCTCTGCTCGCTCTCTTGCTTGTTTATATTGTCTGTCTTCCATCCTAGGTGTTAGTTCCAGAGGGTAGAAACTGTTTCTTTTGTTCATCCTGTAATTCCAGCCCAAAGCTCAAATCCTTGCACACAGTTTACACTCTATAAATATATGCTGGATATCATGTCCAAACTAGATTGTAGATCAGTGATATGCTGGGAAATGTCTAGCCCTCAAAAAAAAAAAAAAAGGCAACCCTGATTTGTAGCATTTACCAATACCTGTGGTATAAATAGTTCCACCGTGGCAGATTTCAAGCAACCAAAATGACAGCAGTGAACACTGAGTTAGGTAACGATTCACAGTAGCACTTCATTGATGCAGGTTTCTCCATGGGAGCAGGACTATATTGTTACCTGACCTACCTGCATTTAGCGCTAGACAAATCAACCATTTCATCTGTCTTTTTCAGTTGTTCATCCCTTTGGTATTCCCTAAATTCTTAGATAGAGAGTGTTTCCACCATACATGTATAACAGATAGAAGTCACTTCAAGAACATAGATAAAATGTGGTCAAAATAATTAGGAAGTGATGGATTTTGAGTACTTACTACATTTATTTTTAATATTATTTATTTAATTGTAATCTTATAATTTCATATTTAATAATGGCTGTCATTAACAACTGGCTTGCAGGATTTGGTACAATGACTAAACAGAATGAGGTGGCAGCAGTGAGAAATAGAGAGATCACAGAGAGGGAACAAGAGTAAAAGCAGTCTTACCCTCACATTGCTAGAATATCTTATTGCCAGAGATGGCTGTAGATCCTGAAGTGCTTGGTGGTCAAGAGCACTTAATTTTCAGAAAATTAGCCCAAGGCCAGGAATCCCTCCTGCCTGTTTTAAGCCATTGAGGCCTTAGTCAGCTGGACGCCTTGCCACTTCACATTTGTCTGTTTGTAGTGGGATGGAAATGAGCCCCAGGTGGTGTCTGAAGCAAGGCCTGTGGAACTCTGAGGACTCAGAGCAGATGACTAAGGGGAGGTGACAAGGATAAGTGATCACAGAGGAAAGGAAGTAGGGAAAGAGCCATGTTGTGGATGCATTGCCACCTTGTGTAGGGTTTTCTCCTTAGCAAATATACAGTTAGAGATGGGCCTGGTATTTTGGATAAACAGACTATTGTAGTACCATTTACCACGTTTGAGTTTATATATCCACAATGAGAAATCATTAGTTCCAATTTTGAAAGTCAGGGGAATGGAGTTTGGTGAATGCCTTTGACCTTTAGAGCCAACAACACTAAGACACATCTTTTTACCTTGACATTGGCTGGAGTTTCTTAATGCTTGGCTCATATCTGAACCCATATGAATCCTTCTAAGTCAACAGAACCAATCCTAGAGTGGAATAATGATTGCCTTCCTTATCACACACCCGTACCTCCCCCAAATCAGAAATTGTTCTCTCTTAAGCTGGTGAGATGGAAAAAGACATCTTGAAAGAGGTACCATCTTTCATGGATTAGTTCAGATAACATGTAATGAGCCCATGTTCAGATGCCCGGTACTATTCTAGGGCCTGAGGTTATAGAGAGAAAAGATACCCTCAAGCAGTGGGGGGGCAGTTAAGAAAATAGGAATTTTTTTTTTACATACATATATAATATATTTATTCCTTTTCAGATTCTTTTCCATTATTGGTTATTACAAGATATTGAATGTAGGTCCCTGTGCTATACAGTAGGTCCTTGTTGTTTATCTATTTTATATATAGTAGTTTGTATCTGCTATACAAACTAAATCCCAAAGTCCTAATTTATCCCCCTTTTCCCATTGGTAACCATAAATTTGTTTTCTATGTCTATGAGTCTATTTCTAAGGAAAATAGGAATTTTAAAAGCAGTGTATTGTGAGCTGTGATGGAGATGTGTACAGGGTGATCTTGGACCCCAGATGGAAGCAGATTAGCTCAGATATCAGGAAGGGCTTCCTGGAAGTGATACTGCTTTAGTATTGAAGTGTGAGTGGAACTTAGGTAACATAAAGGAGCTAGATGTCCTGAGGGATGGGAAGCCCTGCAGAAAAGTGAAACACAGAATACATACTGGGAACTATAGGAAGTTTGGAGCTTAGAACTGGAGACTTTGTACGTCTGTCTCTCCATTCCCAAGGAATCTGAGAGGACAAGAGTGAGAACAAGATGACAAATGACTTCATGTTTTACTTGAGGCTAGTTTTCCCCTTATTGTCTCTTTTGGGATTTTGGTGATCTGATTCCGGGGATGGGGCTTCTGTGTCAAAAAAAATACTTGATAGAGGATTAACAGCCAGATGTGTCCTTGCCGTGTTTATATTACTGTTCTGTGTTTTGTTTCAGCTGCTGCCCATTCACACTCTGAGGCTCGGCATGGAAGTGGATTCCTTTGATGGGCACCATTATATCTCTTCGATTGCTCCAGGTGGTCCTCTTGATACACTGAACCTCCTACAGCCAGAAGATGAGCTTCTTGAGGTAAAATTTTTGAGAGGAAAAAGACACAGGGCAGGAATTTTTAAGTTGTAGGAGAGTGTGTTCTCACCAGAAATCCACAGAGTTACATCATCAATACCAATGTAATGTGAGCTACTTAGATTGAAAAATAATTGGTGACTGTACTTAACAAAATTGTGTTGTGTACTTGAAAGTTGCTGAAAGAGTAGATCTTAAGTGTTCTTACCACACACATAGACAGACACACACACACACACAAAATATGGTAACTATGTGAGGTGATAGATGTTAACTAACCTCACTGTGGTAATGATTTCACAATATATATATATCAAATCATTACATTGTACACCTTAAACTTTTACATGTTATATGTCAATTATATTTCAATAAAGCTGGGAAAAATAAAATAAAGATGAAGAAAAATACTAACAACTTATGTAATGATAAATGAAGTAGATAACATACTTTCAGTTCATTTTCCCCGTCTTTTGGGACTCCTGAGATGTCCTTTTGAGTGCTTATTTAAATGATTAACTAAGAAAGAAGCTAATGTCCTGTTTTAGTTTGATAGCATAATTAGTATTTTTTTTTTTCAAAATTCTTTTTAAGAATCTAACCCCTGACCCTTGTTTGGAACATGTAGTCACATTTATTTGCAGGTTTTGTTGATTATTTCTCATAAGGATTAGAGCTGGGTAACCTCAGGCTTATGTGTTACTGACTAGCTTTCAGATTGTCTCCTTGGGACTCCCTCCCCGCCATGGTGGCAGCCTCTACTGGGCTCACTCAGGCTTCTCAGCCTCTCTTCAGTCAGAGCAATTCTAGAGCACTTCTGCTGTGACATGACGGCCTTGAGAGATTTTGTTAGATTGGAAAGTTCTATAGCCAACACAGCAGACAAACCAAGCAACAACCCTTAATTTTACAGATAAGAAAACAAGGCATTGATTTCCCCTAACTTTATACACTGGTAGAGTGATGACTTTAGTTTATGTTTTCTAACTCCCATTTCACTGGTTTTTCAATATATCACACTACTTTCTAAGCTTCTAAAAAAAGATACGGGGAATGGTCAAACTTTGAGAAGGCCGTGTAGAAGAGGGTTCTCCCAAGTGTTAGATCCACAGGAAGTCCTAGGTTGGGTTTAATAGAGTCAACCTAGTTGCTTTAGCCAAGATTAGAATCCCATGGGCCTTGAAGTGGAGATTTCTCTCTAAAATTTATATTTGCTTAAAGTGGGATGGCAAGAATAGCAAATAGGTTTCTTGCTGGGTTTTTTAAGTAGTGTTCAGTCACCTGGAGGGGTATGTTGAGAACTCCGAGTTGAATTTTGAGGTCGGAGAGAAAAGTGCTGTGACTACTGGCAAATTTTATCATAAGCGTGGGAGGCCAGGTCCTGTTTTAAGATGTAGTAAATGGCTTATTTTTAGAGGTGTTCAAGGAATGATATTGGGATGCTTATTGTGGATTAATGCCCTAGACTTTACTCTGTCGCTTATGAGTTTTTGGTGCTGAATCATGTCTTTCTCTTCTGATTTGCAGAGTATATGACATAACTTTGTGGTGTCACACATGATAATATGCAGATTGGAGACCATTTGGAAAACATTGCCATAATATGTAGTTATTAGGTATTGAGAAATGAGATATATTTATTTGAGAGATATGGAAATATGAGTAAAAACCAGTTTAGTTTACTTTTTTGTGGTAAATAAACATAACATAAACTGTATCATTCAAAGCATTTTTAGTCTACAGCTCAGTAGCATTAAGTATAATTCACTACTAGTACCTGGTAGGTGATAAAGAAATGTTGGCTGGATCTGAGTAGAGCAAGTGTAGGTGATCTCAGCCATCAACTGAGTCCTTTGTGCCTTAGCCGAGATTGGAATTCCATGGGCCTTCTCCCTTGTAATAGAATGTGATGTAATGAGGTAGCATGAAGACTGGTTGAATTCCTAAGTATAGATTTCTAGTGAAAGAACTTGGGATAGGGAAAGAAGCACAGGTTTGCAAGTCAGAGAGCTGCTTTTGGTTCTGAGTTTGCCACAGCTGAACCGTATGTCCTAGCATGTCACTTTTTTTGAGAATCATTTTCTTCATCAATAAATGCCTACTTCACTCTATGTTTGTGAGGATCTAATGGAATATTGTCCATGTAAAGATAATGCTTTATACATTATCTCACTGTGAGATACTGGCAACATGACCACCGTGAAAAGACATAAGCAACCTTTATAGGATAGGGTTGAATGGGGATTGAATGAAGTAGTGGGACAATACTTGTCCAGTATTATGTACTCTGCAGATGAATACATGTGTATGTGTTTTCTAGTCTCTAGAATAATTGAGACTTGACAGTACTTAAGAGGTTTGAAGAGTCTAGAAAAATATTGTGAACTCTAAAATAAAAATTGGCTTCTTCCAGCTGCATAGCACAGGGAGATCAGCTTGGTGCTTTGTGACCACCTAGAGGGGTGGCATAGGGAGGGAGGGAGGGAGACGCAAGAGGGAGGGGATATGGGGATATATGTATATGTATAGCTGATTCACTTTGTTCTACAGCAGAAACTAACACAACAATGTAAAGCAATTATATTCCAATAAAGATGTAAAAAAAAAATTGGCTGCTTCTGAGCAACTGAATACAGAAATTAAAAAGTCTCTGTAAAGTTAGCCAAATAAACTCCTGAACTGTACGTACGTGTGTGTGTGTGTGTGTGTGTGTGTGTGTGTGTGTCTGTCTGTCCAGTGTACTCCTTACAGCTTAAAACTAGGAACACAAATATGCTTCAGGGTTAGAACACTGTGCCAAGTCTCAGCCCAGAGCAGCTATTTACAGCAGCCATAAATCCCCTTAGATAGGAGTTGCTAATGGGAAATGTGACCAATCCCTTTAGCCATATAGAGTGGTGAGGAGGACTACCAGGCATTGCTATAATAATTGGAGACAATTCAAATGAATAAATAATGAGCTAAATAAATATTTAAATGTACACCAAGATAAAAACCTGAAAAGTGATTTTCAAATTTGTTGAAGTAATGTGAAACACAAGCTAAAATATTTGTGCATGAGTAGCATTCCTGCTTTGATTGTATCTATCCGCTTGCTTTATTTTCAGTATGTTACTCGCCATTTGGTTGATTTTAGAACTTTCTGTGCTTACGGCACTGGTTGGCACCATGGACATGGTGTGACCAGTGGCAAGTACCTCCCTCCCCATTTTTGTGTGAAGATTGACTTGCAGTTCTTCCAGGAAAAACCTTTCATGTGCTGCTGAACTTGCTATCCTCTGGACCCCTTCCTCAGTCATAAAGTCCTGGGAGACAATGTTTACTTTTTAGGACTAGCTCCCTGAAACACATGTGGGCCTCTTTACTATGTGGTGATTTCTTTGTAAATAATTAAAAGGCAGGGAGATTATGTCTTGTCTGATGGCTAAGTGCTGGGTATGTTACAGGTGAGAGTGGTTCCAAGGGATGAATGACTCTGGGCTCAGACCACCGTTGATGGGATGCTTCCAAAAACCCACTGTGCTCTTATTCTCTGAGCAATTTTGACAGATTTAGTGGAAAGGTTCCTCCCAGGAAAGTCAACCCTGCCAGTTATCTGGACATTAGCACTGCACCTGTCAGAAATTAAGGCCAGACCAGAAATACTTTTAAAACAAATAATGCTGCTGAACCCTGGCAGGAAGGTAGGAGTCAGATGTGAAAAGATTATATGTTGCCTGGATTGTGTTTATGCCTCAGCTTTTTGGGAGTGGCAGACAGATGAGCGAGCTCCTTGAGCTAAAGTCATATATATGAAAAATTAGAATAGACTTATGCTTCTAAATCATCTTTGGTGCAAAGAATTGTTACTATGCACTATATATAATATGAAATTTAGATAATCTTTTGGTGATAAGCATTAATCATTAATAAGGAATAGTTGATTATCTTTTTGTTCTTCTAAACACGTGGGACCCTTGTATAAAACAATTTGAAAATCTGACACACTTCTTACCCTTGATGGCTGTGTCAGCAGAGTACGTAAGAATGGATCTGAGGCAAAGTTATGTGTATTTCTTTCCTACAGAGGTGATTTTTCTAGGATGGTATTAAGGGTTTATGGCTGTGAAAGAAAATTGTGAACTGCTGCTAAATTTTGACGGCCAAGTATCCTAGATTTTGTTACCTACACATTGTAAGTTGAGCAGTTTTTAACAGTCTTAAAAATGTGTTAATATCTCTATTGATATGCTTACAAAATGAAAAAGCAAAAGGAAGCGGTCTCAGGAAGGCTATCATTGATATTTAGTGTGTTTAAGGAGAGATGGGGAGTAGATGAGAGAATACAACATTGTAGTATAGAAAGGAGAAAGCAGGGAGGTGTGAAAAATTAGGCAAATCACATACCCAGTAATAGTTGTACTCTGAGCACATTTTATACTTTATTCACCCAAGTTCAGAAAAACTTTAGCCTTAATTTTTATAAATTTTAGGGATTTCTGTTTCTTTGTACTACTAAAATGATTAAATTTAGGCCGTTTGTTTACAGGGAAAATAAAACGATTATCCTGTTTTCACTTTGATAGATTGACGTAAGAAAGAGATTTTTGTTTTTTTTCATTTGGGGGCTCCTCAATTCTGACTTATCCCTTATCTTTCTAGGTCAATGGCGTGCAGCTCTATGGGAAATCTCGCCGAGAAGCAGTCTCCTTTCTTAAAGAAGTGCCGCCCCCCTTCACCTTGGTTTGCTGTCGACGGTTGTTTGATGATGAAGCCTCTGTAGATGAACCAAGGACCACTGACACCTCTCTTCCTGAAATGGAGGTACTAAATGAATACTCGCACTGTGGTTCCCATAGGCATGCCCCTTCATCAGGGATGTCCCGAGAGTGTATTGTGACATGAAGGGGGAGGGGAAAACCTTCCTCTTTTGTTTGACAACAGTAGCTCTCAAAGGAAACAATGCATAGCTTTTCAAATTGTTACTTTTCTTTAATGTCATGAAACTTTACTCTTTTTTTTGGTAACTTGAAAAGTTGGTAACATTAATGTGCATGCACTTTGATTTTAGAAAACCTTTTTTTAGTAATTACCTGAGCTCGTTACTTTTGGCTCCCAGTTCAAGTCAGTTCATCTTAACAAGTTTAAGATGTTGGGAAGTATTGAATATCTAATGGGCTTCCCTTTTTCAGAGCTTTAAAAACACGAAGATCTATGACCAATTTTGAAATGAGTCTAAAAATTGCTGTAAAAGCCTTCAGAAGGTCAGAGAATAACACTTTCTGTGCCCCTGGTAGTCTTTTTTTTTTTTTAAAGAACATTGTAATTATGAAAACAGTTTTAAGCACATGCTTTTCCAAATTATGTTTTTGTCACTTTTATGTCACTTTTCCCCTTTCCAGACTCTTTTAGATTATAATTCCATTAACACCAGTTTTGATCCACAGGGCCTTCCCTTTTACCTGCCTACGGTCTGATTTTCAAGATACGTAGACCCTAATGTTGCCTCTACTACTTAATGATTTGAATGATTGAGCAAATAACTTGACTTTCTGTTGATCTTCTTCCTCTGAAAAACGAAGATACTTATTGTACTTACCTCCTCTGTGGTGAGAGAAGGAAATGAAGTAATGTGTGCAAAGTTCTTAGCACAATGCCTTGCATAAGGACAGTGCTCAGTAAAAATTAGCTATGGCTGTTCTCAACTTCTCCTGTCCACCTGTCCTTTTTTGTGATTTCCTAAAATACAAGAGTGTAGCACTGTCCTGTAGTCACAGATACTTCAGTGTATATTAAGTTTGTTTTTTCAAGAAGACTGTCAGCTCCTGTGGGCAGAGGTCAAATCTTACAATTATTTTGTATCTCTTGGTGTTTTTATTCTTTACTGCACATATACGAGGTGCTTGGTAAATTATTGATTGTTGATTGATAATTTTTTTAATACTTATCTTTGGTAAACATATTTCAAGGAAGGGACACAAATGCCACACTTTTATGATTCTTGCAATCTTTACTAAAATTAAATGTGGGTGATAGCTTACCTCTATTGATAAAAATGCCGTTAATCTAATCTTACAGGGTGTGTAAATCACCAACTCCGCTTGCTGACTCTGTGCTCCCATCTGTCATACTTTACCACAATGGGTAAACAACAGCTTTGAATTATGCTCAATATCATCCTTGCTGCCCATTAGTTGATTGCTTTCTATTCTGTAAATACAGGAGTTATGCAGAATTAATTGTATCAAAGTGATATATTTCTGGTTGGAGTATAATATCTTATATATGTTGGATGCCTTGAAATTTCTATAAACTTGGGTTTTAAAATTATATGTGGTTTCTTAAAATCCCGGCTCTCTTTTCTGTCTCTCTTTTTCATTTATCTCAATACCATCTTAGGTTCTTAAACCCTGTATTGTTAAGCAGCTCAGACAAAATTCTAATGCTTATTAATCAGTAGAGGTATTAAATGCCTCAGTAAAACATCAATCGTATTGTATTACCATTGTAACTTTACTTTTTATTGGAAAGTATAAGTGTTTTCTTTTTAAATCTATCAGTTCCTCACATCAGACTGATATAAACAGATGTTTATTGATCCAGAACGTTCCCACTAATTTCAAGTTCTGTAATTCAAGAACCAAGAAATCGTTCCCATGTTTAGATTTAATCCACCATGTCCTGCAGGGACAGTTCGAGATCTGGTCCAGCCCTAATTTTAAGATGTTTTTGTATTAGCTATGGTGCCTTACTCTTCCGTAATAGAGGGGTCCCTCTGCCTGCCACATCTGCCAGCTTTGATTCCGTTAAATGGATTTTCTTACACAGGTCACTCAAAATTATATTCATAGGAAGTACATCATTTTATTTTATTTACTTCCATTTTATTTACTAAGATCATTCAAAGTTTTTAGAAGTAGACTTCTTAAAGACTATTATTTAGTCTATAGCTTTATTTAAAAAGAGTTTCAAGGGAAGGCCACTCAAAGATGGGTGATTGATTCATTATGTATTGAACAAACATTTATGGAGTGCCTACTATAAGCCGCGCACTGTTGCAGGTTGAGGGGATAACCATGGTAAACTCTATGACAGCCCGCACCATTCTAGCCTAGAAGCCAGGCATTTTGTTAATTGCTAGGACCACAAAGAAAAAGAAGATAATTCTTGAGCCTCAGATAGAAGTTCAGAGTATTTGGGGAAGATAAATCACATGAATATAATCTAATTCTATAAATAGTATAAAAGCAGAAGGTTGGAGCAGCTATTCTCCTTCTGCGTAGTTGACTCATTGACCGTCTGTCATTTAGCTTCCTAGAATTCCATGTGGCAGTGACTCTTTTCCCTGAAAGGAGGGAGCTTGGAATAGGGGATGTGCGGGTGTGGAGTCAGGGAAAGCAGCTGAGGATCTGTGTACTGAGTAGTTGTGTTGACCTCCTTCCTCCAAGATCAGGTTTTCATTATTTCAACTCTGATTTTTACCTGTTTTTAGACTTAGATGATTCCCAAAGACTTGGATTTTTTTTCACCTTATTTTTCTAGTAAAGTTTTTCTTAAAAACTAGGAGCCAACAGAAGTGGTATCTCTGTGTCCTGTCCTGGCCTCTGTGTTGGTGTCTTTCTCTCTGTCTCTCACTGTAATTATGAATTCAGGTATTGCTACTTAAATATCTTAAAAGCTTTGATTTTGTGTGATGTTTTCATATCTTCTTAAATTGCATATTTTTCCTTTTATGCTTCTACTGGGATGACAGAACTCATTTTAGTATAAGAGGTCAGTGTTAATGCTTTGAATGAAACAGACACTTTAACATAAAAAAAACCACAACTATATGAACAACCTGTTTTTTTAAGTGCTTGAATTTTCATGAAGGTTTTATACTAAAGTATATGTGCCCCAGTGCATGCCCCTTTTAAAAGATTAAAAAGAAAACCTATGCATGCCAAAGAGTATCCTCATTTTGAGAAGAAGCTATGAGATTCCTGATACGTTAATTCTTTTCAAACTTGAAAGGACAGTATATTGAAGCATTTATGTTCTTTGGTATTTCAGGCTGACCACAATATAGATGTCAATACTGAAGAAGATGATGATGGGGAATTAGCCCTGTGGTCTCCTGAAGTCAAGATTGTTGAACTAGTAAAAGATCATAAAGGCTTGGGATTCAGCATTTTGGATTACCAGGTATAAGAACCTATACAGAGCTTTTTGGAGCAATTAATTTGTATTAAAGTTATATGAAGTAGCAATTGTTTAAGGCATCCACTGACTTAGGCAAAACTGAATTATTTGATGTATAATGCTACTTTCCAAAGGTGGGGTGTTATAATTTCCATTGTTACCATTACAATTGATAGCTCCCTTAGTGAATAAAATGGTAGATGATATAATAAGTGGACATAAGGGAAGCAATAGTTTTATACCCATGGATGCTTTTAGAGACTGGAACTTGATGAATTTTTTTTATATGGAGGATTTTTTCCTCCAGCTTTATTGAGATATATTTCACATACCATAAAGTTCACCCATTTAAAGCATACAGTTTGGTTGTTTTTAGTATATTTGGAGTTGTGCAACCATCACCACAGTCTAATTTAAGAACATTTTCATCACCCCAAAAAGAAACCCCATACATATTAGCAGTCATTCCCAATTCTCACTCTCCTCTCCCTTCCCTTCACACGAAGGTTTTTATAGTTTTGCTTACCTATTAATCTCAATGAGCGTAACTGAGTAGAAATGTTCTTGGTGAAGTTTATATTTATATTTAATATAGAACATATAATATTTATGTATTTATATGTACCCCAATTATAACTACGGTAAAGTGACTGATGCATTTGGTTTGGAGGTGGCAATGTGAAAGGTCACAATATGACATCTATATGTTATACCAGTTTACCAGTTAAAGTATTTTTAGACCATCTGACTATCATGGGGAATTAAAACTGTTGGCAAGAAATCTCTTCACTTTTAAGATGCATATTTTAATACATTAGTGCTGCCTAAAGACATTGTGGTTTAATAAAGCAAAATGTACTCTATCAAAGTACATAAAATGCCAAGTGATATAAAAATCAATTCTTCTTTTTTTTTTTTTTTTTTTTTAATAAGGCAATCGGGAATAGATTGAAAGAAAAATACTTTGAGCATTATGTAAGAACATTAAATTCCATATTTTGGCAGTGTGCTTTAAGATTACTGAAATAGATTATATCTATTTTATTTTTGCTGGCATATTTCTGTGCCAGATAACCCTCTTCGTTATTGGAAGTTCTCTTTGGAATATTATTGAATTATGAGTTGTTGATTCCAAAAAATGCATATTTTTGGAAATATCTTTTTCAAGAAATATTAATACTGTAAGATTCTGGAAGTTTATATATTGATTAATTATTAGGGCATATAAATATAAAGCAAATGGCACGTATTGATACTTTTTCTTTCCTCTCCAGTGTTGCTCTATTACCTAGCACAAGGTAGGTGATTGATAAATATTTACAGAATGATTGAATAAAGTTTAGGTTAGCCAAAATTAATTGGGACTAAATGAACATATTCAATGGCTTTTTTTTGTTAACATGTTGATAATTGGGATTTAGTTTAGAAAACACTTTTCAGATGTTGTTTTAGATATTCAGCTACATTTTCATTATCATTGGAATCTATATGTTTTTGCATTCTTATAAATATATCATAATGATTGCTCTTCCCCTCTTAAAAAACATCTGCAAGTGTTATATTTTGAATATTGCACATGTTAGAGAAGTGCTTCAAAAATTAAAAAGAAAAATAAAAAGTTCAGTAAAAGATGGAAAGAAAAACTTGATAGTCTTTAACAGTGTAATCCCTGGTTAAGAGAAAAATTCCTCTATCAGTTCTGAGTTTTACACTTAAAAAAATATATATATATATACATGTACACACACACACACACACGTATATATATATATATATATATATATATATATATATATATATATATATATATATATATATGCATTGTAACATACCTTTGGGTTTTTTTGGATCTTATTTTTATTTGTAAATTTCTAGATATCCCCCATCCCATCTTCCTCACAATCACCATTACACATACTGATGTTTATTTCTGCACAAATTATATGAAGTAATTTTGCTGCAAAAGAAGTGTTAGATATTCTTGCTTTTGTGCTTATTGGAGAACTGATAGAAAAAAACTTCATTTTCTAAATGCTACTTTGATTCACATTAAGGGGCTCAGCTTATTTATTTCTGCAACTAAACCTTGGAAGAAAAAACATTCAGTCTTAAACTGAATGTTTTTCTTAAGTCAATCTTAAATATACTTATAGTTGTACACAGCACGTTCTCACCATTTGTCAGTGGTATGTAGAACTGTTAGCCCCATGACATTTAGATGACGCGTAAACACAATTTAAAATTTGGTTTTGGGCAAGTTAATTAATTGGTTATACCATCTCTTGTTGTAATTAGGTAATAAATTCTAAAGTTCAGAAATATTTTTTGCGAGGCCAGATGAAGTTTTAGCAGAAGGCATGAAAGGCCACGTTCCTGGTTATTATTGAATTTGATGCTTCTTGTATGAATTTATTAGGCAGCTGAATAGGGCTGATGCAGACCTTCAGGCTCACCCCCAAGCTTAGAATAGTTTGTATAAGAAGTGCTGTAGAAACATCTTAGCCACAGTGAAAAGATTTTAGTATAGTGGGAGAGTTTCCAGGTTATAAAGGACCTGTATTAGCAGTATTGAAGAGATTGAAAATTTACTTTGGTATTTTAATTTCAGTTAACCACTTTTCTCACTACTGAGTTTTTCTCTAGAAAAATAAGAACTCTGTCAAAAGCCTGACAAAATTATATACGATATATATTTTGTAGGTGCTTTTACAATCTCTTCATCTATAAAATGGGGATAATAATGTTTAGCTCAAAGGATTATTATGGTTTAAGTAAATTTACATGTAAAGAAGTGGGAAATGTTAGATTATTATGGAAATGTATTATTAGTAATAATCTAATTTAGAAAATTAACACAAAGTCTTGATATTGTCCTCAAAGATGGAGCCATACTACAATATGTTTGTGTTCTATCAATTTTTAACTAGTTAGATTAGGAAAATTAATAAGTAGATGCTTTTGTTTAGTGAAGTCTAAATTTAATTGTAAAATTACGTTCTAGAATGCAGCCAGCTCTTGATGAGGCATATGTGAATTACCCATTTGTGGATTATTGGCCAGAAATTTGCTTTTTACGTAAATTGAGCCAAGCTTTAGGAAGAGATGAGTGAGAACATAAAGGATCTTGAATTGGCCACGGAACGATGGGATGGCAGTCTGGATAGGGGATTCAGTGATTCACCAGTGATAGAAATTGTGTAGTTGAGCAGAGAAAATAAGCAGGTCTTTGTACCTGCAATGAAAGAGCTGAATCTGATATACAGTTCTACAGCTCAGTCATATGGCCAAAGAGGAATGTGTGGCAATTCATTTTCATGAAAGGCATTTTAAATAAATTGGGGCAAAGAAAGAGGAGAAAGCAATAGGGAAGACTTAGTAAATATGATTCAGGTTGTTAGGGTGAAGTGATTGTAGCTTTTTTGGCTGTGATTTGAAAGGAGGTAGCATATTTGTTAGTCTCAACTGTGCCTAGGCATTGCTTCATGTCATGGCTAGTTAAAATCTGGCCCTGTAAGTATACCATATTAGAAGAGTCGTTGGTCACTGTAACGTCATGCCTTATAAGATCATGTCATAGAAAACAGCGATGTGCATAGTTTGTCAAAAGCATGAATATTATGGCTTAATTGTGTACTCTTGTTTCTAAGCAATATAGAACTCTTCAGAAATTTGGTTATAAGTTTTTATAGTATAGTTTTTTGCCAGTTTCTAGGTATGATTACATACTGTGCCCTAGTTATCTTTGTCTTGATTCCCCATTATTTATGTGTAATGTCTTTATTCCTTGGAATATCACTAATGGTCATATTGATACTAATCCTAATATTAATCCAAATAATTAATACAAATCCAATAATAATAGCTAACATATAATGAGTGTCTGCTGTTTGCTAGGCACTGTTCTAATTACTTAATGTTTTCCTCACAAGAACCATGTGAAATATGTATTATCATTATCCTCATTTTAGAAGTGAGGAACCTGAGGCACAGAGAGGTTAAGTAACTCGTCCAAATTCACACAGCTAGTATATGGCAGAAATAGAGTTTGAACTCAAGCAGTCAGCTGCCAGAATCTAGGCTTTTAATCACCACACATACTGCTTCTTTACTTATGAGTGGTATTTCCGTGGGTATTTTATTACAGGGAGTCCCTGTAATAAACTTATTGCAGCAGATCTTCCTGTTTTTTCAGCTTGCAAAACATTTCATGTCTTAAAGACAAGCTGCTAGATACTATCTCATTTTCAATGCTTATATGAAAGTTTAGTAAGTATTAAAAATTAATATAGTTTGCTTATATGCACTGTGTAAGAGCTAGTGTTTATTGCTTCAAACAAAAATAATTACAAATTATTGTCCTAAATTAGTGCAAGTAATTTGTTGTGGGATAATGTTCAGTAATGAAGCAATTATTAGGTAGTCTGAGAGTCTGTAATTTTTAATTTCTACCAAAAAGCTTGAAATAAATTTGTAACACTGTGGATTTTACCTTCATTTGACCTTATAAGTTAAACATCGCAAGTGGATATTTTCTGGTGTTTTGATTTATGTTGAACTTTGAATAACCCCTCATGATTATAATTCACTGAAAATGTTTGACATTAGCCAATTTTTGAACATTAGCCATGATATTGCCATTCTTGATACTTTTGAATTTCAGTGATTTAGCAGGTAAAATTTATTAACCAGTAATTCTCCTCCCTCTGACATCCCATTCCTCAGTTCTCTCCCTTCCCGATATGGGGACTGAACTCAATTTTTGCCAAAGTAGATATTTTTGAAAGGCTTTGGGTTTATCTCGGACACTGAGAGAGGTAAAAATAGAAAGCATAATAGCACAGCCATTGAGAGGTGATTCATGTATAAATACTCTTAGTAACACTTTAAAAAGCTGTTTGAAAGACCAAAGGCAAAAGATGGCTGATTAAAAATAATAGTGAAAATATTCCTCCCTGTAAAAACTAACAGTGAGGGCTTCCCTGGTGGCGCAGTGGTTGAGAGTCTGCCTGCCGGTGCAGGGGACACGGGTTCGAGCCCTGGTCTGGGAGGATCCCGCATGCCGCGGAGCAGCTAGGCCCGTGAGCCGCGGCTGCTGAGCCTGCGCGTCTGGAGCCTGTGCTCCGCAATGGGAGAGGCCGCGACGGTGAGAGGCCCGTGCACCGCGGTGAGGAGTGGCCCCCGCTCGCCGCGGCTGGAGGGGGCCCTCGCACAGAGACGAAGACCCAACACAGCCATACATACATACATACATACATACATACATACATACATACATACATACATACATACATACAATTAGTAAAACTAATAAATGTATACAGATAGCAAAATAAAATATAACATGCAAAGTCTGGTGTATTTAAAAA
Organism: Eschrichtius robustus; assembly: GCF_028021215.1. Lineage (NCBI taxonomy): Eukaryota > Metazoa > Chordata > Mammalia > Artiodactyla > Eschrichtiidae > Eschrichtius > Eschrichtius robustus. Next base: position 53,112,459 of record NC_090826.1, read on the forward strand.
AAAAACAAAAAACAGTGATTCATTTTTCTGAGAAGAAATGGGTTATAAAACTTAAATAGTATAAATATAAAAAATTGCAGTATTGCTGAGTCTTGGATATGTTATGCCTTAGTATTTGTGAGAAGAACCCAGTGTGCAGTTTCTGCCTGACTACTCTGTTAAATGGAATTCTCCTTAAAAGATTTTTAAAAATTATATGATGGGAGTGTATACATTTCATGCATGTGGTTTAAGTTGGCTTTTTTCTTATCATATGTGCAACAGAATGACTTTCTGTGCACATTAGAAATATTTTAAAAATAAGTAATATATACATAGGGCATAAAAATTCAAAGGTACATAATGGTACCCTGTGATGAGTATATTTACTTCTGACCATAATCCCTCATTTTTTATCTCCCAGATTAAAACTCCTGTTTTTCTTGTCTATCCTCCCAGAGATATTTTATACAGACACGATTATATAAGCGGTAGTTTGCTGGTTGTTTATTTTTTAATACATAAATGGAATATGTCGTACACGCTTTCAGCATATTGCTTTTTTCCCCTCAATTATATGTTCTTTCATTTTGGTATTTATAGAGCCATCTAATTCTTTTTAATGAGTGCATAGTATAGTATTGTTGTTGTACAATAATTTATTTAACCAAGCTCCTGTACCCAGTTGGTGGGTATTTCAAATGAGCCTGTATTGGATATCCTTGTCATATTCTTTTATAAAAAGGTGCGAATAAATCTTGTGATAAATTCCTAGAAGAGGAATTGCTCATCAAAAGAGCATTTATCTTTTAAATTTTGGTACATTTTTACCAAACTGCTTGCACATAAATGTTTGTGAGACTCATGTATTTAGACCACTTAAAATTGTTGCCTTCTTATGTAATTTCCTTGTTTAGATAATTCTCCTGAAAAATAAAGTGTAAGTAAGTGCATAATTCATGGATTTGCTAATGGTTTTCCATGATATAGACAGATTAAGTGATAGCAATATACAACTATCAACTTTGTTTCAACTTTATATTGTCAGTAATTAATTTATTGACCTTTATAGTTAAGAGAGGGCATAAACTATTTATATTCAGACTATGATATTAGTGCCCCAAAATCTATTCCTATTTTTTCCACCAGTTTTAATCTTCTTTATCAGAAGATTGAGTTTAAAAATGGAAGAAGTTAAGGACTCTAATTTTGCCACAAGATTTGAGATTTTGGGTGAATGCTACTATCAGTATATATTCTTTAGTAACTTGTGGAAGCCCAGTATCTTTACGTTCATTCCAACTGATTAGTTTATAGAATCTGGGATATAGAATTTGATAGGTATTGATATAATTTTAACATGTAGTAGTACCTATATTATTAACATTATTAAGTTGGGTTCAGAATCTAAGATCTACAGGACAGTAATATATTGTAACTTATTATATAGTTCCACTTTAATGCTCATGGGATCTCATAACATGGCCACCAGTATCTGTTTTTTGGGTTTTTTTCTTTTGTTGCTGTTTTTATCTTCTTCTTTTTCATCTTTTTTGTTTTAAAGGAGCTCTGGTTCCAGTTCATCCGTGTATGATTAAGATATTGGTACTGAGCAAAATGCAGTCAGTCTGCTACTAATGGCAGTATCCGTGTTCTTGGAAATATATTCTGTAGCCTACTGTTGAACAAACCACACAGCTGCATTTAAAGGTCACTTTTGCTTAATGGAACTTGGGACTGATAAAGTCCCAATCTTTGCCCATCCCTGAATCCTATCCACATTTATTTTTATTAACATCAAAGTACTGTAAGCTCCAGTGCCAACTGGGCTGAAGATTTCTTTTCACAGAGGATTTGCTTCCTTTCCCTCTATGGGAAAGTTCTGTATCCTTTAAATCATTTTAAGCTGCTTCATTTGAAAAATAATTCTTAGTAGTGTGTTCATGGAGTGGATTGATTGTGGCTACTGGGGAAATTCTCTCATGGCTTAAAGATTGCTTTTCAAGCCTGCGAAGTGGGTGAATGAAGGGGGCCCACTCCTGGTGTGTGGAGTTTGTAGTGTGCTCAGGATGATGACTGACTTCCAAACACCGCAGTGCAGCAAGACTAAAGGCATCAGGAGACCAGAAGCCACTTAATAAGAGATCAAAGAGGCTGTGTGTATATCAGCTTGAAATCCAGATAGTACAGATCAAAAGCTCGCCTTAGCGAGGCAGCTGCAGGGGGATGAAATTAGCAGGAGGCCTCAAAGATCTTAAGTCAGGCCTGATGTTGAACTTTGAGGGAATTTCATGGCTCCTCTGGAATACGAATTTGGCAAAAAATCCCATTGTGTCTAATGGGGGAGAGAGAGAATAGAGGGCAAGCAGCAAATGCTTGTCAACTGGATGCTGCTTTCTCCTAGGGTAGCTCTCCTTTTCACAAATGTTTCATAAGGACTGTTTCTGTGTCACACTAGAAGGCATTGCTGAGGAGGAGGAGATTCTGAAAATGATATATTTGTTATATTAACTTTAGTGAGTATTCCAGAGATGGCCAACCGTTTATATTAGTGTTTATGAAACGACCATGGAGAGCTAAAATATAGGCATAAAGGTGCTCAGGTTTACTGCAATACTGGTACTTCTGTCTCTCCTATGAAATGCTCAAGATATTCCAGGAAGTTAGTGAATGTCCAGCTATGCATCTGTCTCCCATGTAATTAAAAACAGAAAAATAACTTTTTTTTTTTTTTTTTTAAAAGGAATTGGTCTAAAGAGGAAACAGTCTCCAGAGGTGTTTCATGGCCAGTGTTCCTCTATCTCTAGGTGTGGGTGTGTTTTGAAAGTTCCCACTGGATTCTGGTGTCAGCGTTGAGAACCGTACTAGTAAATGAAAGACATAGCCCTTCCTAGAGTATGGCAGAAAGATGGAATCAGATCCACCAGCAGGTGCTGAGAACCTGTTTTCCTAAGGCGTGGTCCTCTGTACTGCTCTGACCTGTCTGTGGGTGTCATTTGGAGGCAGGCGGTGATCCAGAGGAGCCTTGCTTTCCCCAGTGAGGGCCAGGAAGTGGTGTTGCCTCCTTCCGGTACCAAAGGCCTAATTTGTTAATGATGCATGAAAGGAGATTGGCTGCCCGATCTGGACACACCACTTTCTAGGGCTCAGGTTCCCCTTTCAGCTCTTCCCTCTGTGTTTTATTTTAATCAGATATTTTGTTCACCAGTATGGCACTTTGAACATAGAGTCAGAAAGGACCAGGATTTGCCTTCTGGCTATGACACCCTACTAGGACTTTGGACAAGCCTGTTAGTCTTTCTTATATAATAATCTCTAAAATAGAAATAATATTTTCCTTATAAAGTTATAAAGACTAAATAAAAGATGTATATAAATGCCCACACTTTTCTGGGCATAAAATAATGTGTTACTAGTTACTGAAAAATGATGATGGTGATGGTGATGATGATTTTTAAAAATAGAATCTGAGCACAGACTTGCTATACCTGTTATTCATTATCTCCTTCCAAAAAATTATTGTTCACTTATGAGCTAGTATGCGGGATTAAAGATGAAAAGATATACTTCCTTTCAAGTGTATATTTAACAAATGTACATTGGGCATCTTCTGTGTCAGGCACTGTTCCAGACACTGGGAATATAGCAATAAACAAAATAGACAATAGATCCTGTGTCCTCATGGAATTTAAATTCAATTGGGAGTAGAGAGACAGTGGATAAATAAGCATATGTTAAAATATAATAGATGAAACAGACTCGGGAACAACTCTCTATAATACATTATGATTTTAGCAGTGGTAGAAGTAAGACTAAGAGATTTCGTGATGATTGTTTCTTAAGACCCAGAGAGGCCTGATGGGGAACTGAGGCATGACTTGCACACAAACAGGTAGTGGACATTCCAGAAACAGAAGTGTCCTGGAATTGATAACTTGGCCCTGATTTTATGTCTTGATTTTCTTTAGTAACTGTGAGCTGTTTAATATCTATCTAAGCTTTCATATTTTATTCCTTTTAATGAAAAATCCTTTGAGAAATTTTCTGTTCTAACATTTATAAAATATGACCACCATTTCCCATTTTAATAATAGCTAGTAATTATGTACTGCTCACACACAATGGTTTAATTATCTCTACAACCTCATGAGGTAGGTCCTGTAATCATCTTCATTTTATAGATGAGGAACCTGATGATAAGAGGTTAAAGAATTTGTTCAGGATTATCCAATTGTTAAGTAGTGGAGCTGGGCTCCTAAGTCTGTGGTCAAGTAGAGTGAAAGTACAGTCTTTAGACCAGAAACAACACTGATTCTTCATACTTGTGGCTCTAGTGAAAGATGATAAAAATTTCTGATTATCTTTCCAGAGAGGAACACTTACTACTAAAAAATTTACTTCATATTCTCCTGAATCCTTGTGGTCCCTTGCCTTAACCGCACCCCCCCCCCCCCCCACCAGTCAAAGCTCTTTAGAGACCTGATGGCCTTTTCACTGCCAGAGAGTAGAAACTATGTGTGTTTTACCTGATATTTCCCAGCAGGACTCCTTAGCCTTTTTCCTGTGCAGTTTCAAAGTTGGAAAAGTTTTGTTCTGCATTTTGTGTGCTACATATCACAGAGTATTGCTTGCCCTTTCAAGGATTGAAAAGAAAAAAAAAATCACAGAATCTTTTCAGAAGAATGAAGTTCGTCCTATGTCCTTGATGTGGCAGTGGTTGTCAGAGGAGTTTCCGGTGTAGAGATGGCTCCTGTCCCTTAGTGTCGGCTTTTAGGGGGAGTGAGAACTGAGGACACCATGCTTCTCTGAGCCTCTCTTCAGGTGCAGAGGTCCATGTATCTGGAGAGTAGAAGGTCAGCACTTCATTGTCATGTGTTAACACTTAAGTGTAATATCAGGGATGGTTTAGCAATTGATAGCACTGTTGGTCTAAATTACACATGCTCAGTTGAATTGTTAACTCCTCAAACACATATGTCCTATCAAATTCTTTTCCATTATCTTCATAGTAACAGAAACAGGAGTAATAGTAAGAATGAGAGTAAAAGCACGTATGGAGTGATTACTATGGGCTTTCCAAGCACTTAATAATGCCTTATCTCATTTAATGCTTTTAACAACTACACAATCTGTATTATTGTTATTTCCACTTACAATGAGAAACTCGAGTCTCAGAGATTAAACAACTTGAACAGTACCACTCAGCTGGTATTTTTTTTTTTTTAATTCATTTTTGGCTGCGTTGGGTCTTGGTTGCTGTGCGTGGGCTTTCTCTAGTTGCGGCGAGCAGGGGCCACTCTTCATTACAGTGCGTGTGGTTCTTATTGCGGTGGCTTCTCTTGTTGTGGAGCATGGGTTCTAGGCACGCAGGCTTCAGTAGTTGTGGCACGAGGGCTCAGTAGTTGTGGCTCGCAGGCTCTAGAGCACAGGCTCAGTAGTTGTGGCACACTGGCTTAGTTGCTCCACGGCATGTGAGATCTTCCCGGACCAGGGCTTGAACCCGTGTCCCCTGCGTTGGCAAGCAGATTCTTAACCACTGCTCCACCAGGGAAGTCGCTCAGCTGGTACTTGTAACTGTTTAGCTTAAGTTGAGAGTGATTTCTTTGGAAAATTAAAATAAATTCCAAAACTAATACTTAAAAAGCTTTTAAAAGTTTTGTGTGTCTGTACTTTCCTTGCATCATCAAAATAACTTTCAACTAATATAGTTTTTTTCTGGAAGATAATGGGGTATTTCTTATTTATAAATTCATTTTCTTCGTAAAATTTTTTTGGATAAAATACACATAACACAAAATTTACCACCTTAATTTTTAAGTGTATAGTTTGGTCGTGTTAGGTATATTCACATTTCAACTAATGTAATTTTAATAGAGGGTGTGACTTTGTCCTTGAATACTACCATCAACCTGGTGGAACCCCAGCCATTTCAGCCAGGAGATGGGACTTTGAGATAAAGGACAGTTGTGTGGTTTGGTTTGTTTTGTTTGCCTCACAACTAGCAAAAGTCCTGGGCCAGGAGTGAACAGTAGGTACGTGAACAATTACAGCATGACGTAAAATTTTCAAGAGATGAAATATGCAAAGATAATGTTTAGTGTCCAAGGAGAATGTCAACTAGGAGACTAGAAGGGGATGAGAGAAAGTCGTGGACCTCTGCTTGAACCAATTGAATTATTATGATGTTTAAAATAGATTTTTAAAGTATGAAATTATACAGAATAAAATTATGTGCAAGCTTATGTATTTTTTCCTCCATTTTAGACTATATTTTGATCTTTTAGCAAGTTTCTCTGTGCACCTCTTTTGCATTGCACTTTTTAAAATTTATTTATTTAAATTTATTTATTTTTGTTTGCGTTGGGTCTTCATTGCTGCGCATGGGCTTTTCTAGTTGCGGCGAGCGGGGGCTACTCTGTTGTGGTGCGCAGGCTTCTCATTGCAGTGGCTTCTCTTGTTGTGGAGCACGGGCTCCAAGCGTGCAGGCTTCAGTAGTTGTGGCATGCAGGCTCAGTAGTTGTGGCTCATGGGCTCTAAAGCACAGGCTCAGTAGTTGTGGCACAGGCTTAGTTGCTCCACGGCATGTGGGATCTTCCCGGACCAGGGCTCGAACCTGTGTCCCCTGCATTGGCAGGCAGATTCTTAACAACTCTGCTACCAAGGAAGCCCTCCATTGCACTTTTAATTGCCTTGTGTGCTGTGCTTACTGTGCTACTCAGAGACTGTTTTGTTCTATGTATGATGCGTGAAAAAATCTATTCTTAATGTCTAATAGTATTAAGGAAGTAATATGACACAAGGAGCCAGGAACCATATCAGTTTAATTTATCTTGAGTGCACTGAAAGTATTTTGTGGGCACTTACTTTTTGAACGTGATGGTGTTGTGGTAATTGGTATGATTCGTGTAAAACTTGGCTATATTATAAAATAGTAAAAAATGGGGTTAGATTCTGATAAGATAGCTTAGTCATTATTCATTAGAATCATTTACTTATTGCCTTGCATTAACTATAAATACATTTATTTCTCTTTCCTAAAAGTAAATGCTTAGGTTGTTGGTCAAATCAGAAGATGCTGTTTTAGTATAATTAATTACATCCTGCATTCTTAAACCAGAACTATTCTAGTGATTTTAATTCAAGTAATAGTCTCTGACATGTCTTTGTTGCTATCTAAAAATGGCAAAAAAAGGTGTTTTAATATTCCTTTTATAAAAAAGAGTACATGTATATATTTTGTTATATCTTTTGTTTTGATGGTAGAATACTCAGAAGTTAGATATTACGTAGTTAGTGGCATTTTTATGAGTTCTTAAAAGACATCACTAACTACAATTATACCATGTTTGTGACCAAAGTGTAGTCTTTTTCATTGCTGATGCTGTGTTTTGAATTAACTTCTGTCATTCCCTACTTTTTATAGTGGTTTTGTGAATGTTTTGGTAGAAATTAATGACAAATTTGACTCAAGATATTCTGTCAAATTTAGTTATAGAATTTTGAAGTTAGGGGAACAGATCACAACTGTCATGTATCCAACTTTCTCATTTTGCCATTGAAGAAACTGACTCAGAAAAATGAAGAACTTGTGAAACTGTACACAGTCAGGCTGGGGGCTCAAAACTTGTTCCTTGACTTCTAATCGACACCCATCCTACCACTAGTGGATTGAATGGCTGTCTTCCTTGTCTCTCTCTCCTATGTATATTTTCTTCTTTTTAGAAAAATCTTTGGATTCCTGTTTTCTGACTGACATCGTTCACAGTGGACATTTTAATTCATGCCAGCTGTGCATCAGAACTTCTGCAGATCATTGTTTTTTCCTTAAGATGTGTACGTCTGTGTGTGTGTGTAAAAGAACATTTGCTTTGCCCTTCTTTGTACCCAATTCCTTTTTCTGCCTACCTCCAGGATGAAATAGCTAGCTGTCTCCCTTTTAAACTTAATGGTTTCTTTCTGTGTTCTCCATTTCAGTAACTTCCTTGGGATCTTATTTTAAAAATTATTTAGCTGTTAATTCATTTAGATTTTAACTTACTACTCTTTAGTTCAAAAAATAATTGCCACATTTAAGAGTATACTCTTCAAACCTAGAACAAATTCATAGAGACAGAAAGCAAAATAGTTGTTACCAGGAACTGGGTGTTGGGGGGAAATGGGGACTCACTTAATGGATATAGAGTTTCAGTATGGGAAGATGAAAAATTTCTGGAGATGAATAGTGAAGATGGGGGAATTCCCTGGCAGTCCAGCAGTTAGGACTTAGCGCTTTCATTGCGTGGCCTGGGTTCAATCCCTGGTCGGGGAACTAAGATCCTGCAAGCTGCGCAGTGCAGCCAAAAAAAAAAAAAAAAAGTGGTGACGGTAGTACAACAATGTGAAGGTACTTGCCACTGAGCTGTACGCTTAAAAATGGTTAAAATGTAATAAGAACCTGCTGTATAAAAAAATAAATAAAATTCAAAAATTCAAAAAAAAATGGTTAAAATGGTAAATTTTGTTATATTGGGCTCTTTGCTGCTTTCATAGTCTTCTCTCAGTTGACCATTATTAAGTTGGAGCAATTCTCTTATTAAGTAGTATGTGCTAGCTGCCTCATGTTATCCAGAAATTTATGTAGGTCCTTTCAAATTATCTTTGAAACATAATTCCTCACACTAATGTGAATAACTATTTGTAGAGTGAAGCTCAGTAGCCCAATTCTGTAATAATGTCACCACAACATTGAATTCATTGGTTAGGAGATCTGATTTGTAGAGCGCTTTCTGTTTCACAGTTGTTTGAAGTTGTTTTTCTAGTCATTCTTTGGAATCATTTCATTTGGGGAAAGGACTCCTGCAATACAGGAGAGCAGGTATTTTGGTGTGGTGAGCTGTCTAACAGCGCAGAACTTTAATGACATAGAATTAAGGCTGTATGAATGAACCGTATTTCCTCTCATGAGTTTACTGTAGGCCAACTTTATGTTTTATTGTACTCACTTGTCAATAAGTGTCAACATTATCAAAGGTAAATAATTTATACCCAAGTTTTTATCTGTAATAAACTATTGTCTATCTCTTTGCCATCCTATTGTGGTCACTACATTCTTATTCCATTATTTTTTTTTTAAGTGAAAGTAAGCCTTTTTAAAAACTTAATTCATTCATTAAAAAAATTTTTTTTGGTTGCATTGGGTCTTCATTGCTGCATGCGGGCTTTCTCTATTTGCAGCAGGCGGGGGCTACTCTTCGTTGTGGTGCGTGGGTTTCTCATTGTGGTGGCTTCTCTTGTTGTGGAGCACGGGCTCTTGGCACTTGGGCTTCAGTAGTTGTGGCACGCAGGCTCAGTAGTTGTGGCTCATGGGCTCTAGAGTGCAGGCTCTGTAGTTGTGGTGCACGGGCTTAGTTGCTCCGAGGCATGTGGGATCTTCCTGGACCAGGGATCGAACCCATGTCCCCTGCATTGGCAGGTGGATTCTTAACCACTGCGCCACCAGGGAAGTCCTCTTATTCCATTATTTAACGTTTTTAAAAGTTTGGGTGATAGAATAGATTTTTAAAACAAGAACAACCCAAAAGTTATCCTTTATTTTATTTTTTGTCTTTACTTTTTAAATTTTAGTTTAAAAAATTTTTTATCTTTATTTTTATTTTTTGGCTGTGCCACGCAGCATGCGGGATCTTAGTTCCCTGACCAGGGATCGAACCCACACCCCCCCGTAGTGGAAGCGTGGAGTCTTAACCACCAGACCACCAGGGAAGTCCCAGTTATCCTTTATTTTGAATCCATGTAGTCAAGTCCTTGTAACACCTTGATTTTTGTTTTCCTTCATTGGAGTAATACTGCAAACATATAAATGTTTGGTGTATGTCTCATATTCCTCTTATTTTAAAAAATGCCTTTTACTGAGGCATTGGCCAGTTTATTAAATGTGAGCACTTTTCTTCATGTTCATTTCCTCTGTCTCCTCTTTATGTAACATTTTCTGCTTCATGCCTTTCCACTGAGTTTGCCATGGTTGCTTACCTGTATTTATAGTTTTAGTTTTGGAGCAGCTTTAAGACTAGAGCTCTCTACATCTTCTGGTTGATATCCTTGTCTCTGAGAGAGCCCAGTTTCAATTGAACCACCTCTCTGCCCCAGGTGACACCGCTGTACAGTGCTTTAGTTTATGTGAACCCTCGTCTCTTTGATCTGTGGGAATGTACACAAATATTCATATAATACATTTTATAGACACTTCTGAACTTTGAATTCCATCCATTTGGGAATAAGGATTGTCACATGTTTGTATGTGTTCATGTGAAGGTGTCCAAAGGACACCAAAGGAATGGATTCTTGAGAACGTAAGTGTAAATTAAAATCTGGCAAACAAATGCATGTTTTAGCTGTCCATGGAGGCACGCTGCACATTCTGTGCTAACTTTCATCAACTAGGTACCAACATATAAACCTCTAGTGGCCAAGTGTGGTACTTTAGGGACTCAGTTTTATACACTTTGGCAAGGTAATAAATATATATTCTAACAATTTGCCTTCTTTCAACATTCATTCATTTAGCAAATACTTACCTTAAGAAGCTGCATGACATAGTGGATAACAGCATGAACTCTGGGGCTTGACTGGCTGGTTTAAATTCTGGTTCTACTACTTATCAACTGTGTGTTTTGGTTAAGTTATTTAATTTTCCTCTGCCTTAGTTTTCTCATCTGGAAAGTAGGGATAATAATGGAACCTACCTCATGTTGGTGTGAGGATGAATTAAATAGGTTCAATGAAGTAAGATATTTAGATCATGCCTGGCATGGCAAGACCTCAGTAAGTGTTAACAGTTGTTGTTATTCACATATGACGGGATGTAGCCTTTGCCTTATAGCTGTACTTATAGTCCAGCAAGGAGAGAGAGCCTAAACAGATTCAGTCATTTGATATTTCAGCTATTATTCAGTCCCTTCTCTGTGGCAGGCACTGTAGTCGGCCCTGGAAATAAAGTAGCAAATAAGCAAACATATCCTTGCTCTCATGAAGCTTATTTTTAGTAGGGAAGATGGTTAAAATAATTTCAGCAGAACGTCAAAAGAGTTGTAATAGGAAAAATGCAACATGCTGTGTATACATCTAGCAGGAGGGTCTAACTTATTCTAAAAGGTCAAGGACAGTGAGGAAACTATATTATGACAAATGCTATAATGAGGGGTCTTTTTTTAGGTTTAGAGATAACCACAGAGTAGGAAGTGCTTGAGTCTTCTTCGGGAAGTCAGGGAAAGCTTCTCATTGGAGGAAATATGTGAGTTGACTCTGGTGGCAAAGATACAGATAAGTGGCAGTGTGGCAGGAAAAACATTCCTGGCAGATGGAATGGTTTGTAGAATATCGTGAAGCATACCAAAGCCTTCCACAGTCCTGAACTTCAGTAGTTCTGGATTGTTGGGACAATGTGTGGGGCAGATTGGGGGTGAGCAGTGGTACATTGGGAAGAGCAAGGGGAGATGAGACTAAACTGCAGATCTGAAGGAATTTTTCTGCCAAAGAGCACTTTATCGTGAAGGCAGTGGGTGTCACTGAAATATTTTATGCAGGGGAGGAATTGCAATCCCATTTTTATCTTTAAAAATCATTATTTTCTCTCTGTTGACAGTAGACTGAAGAGGGTAAGATTGGAGACAGGTAGACCTTTGGGAAGACTGAAGCAGTTGCATAGGCGAGGAATAATGAGAAGCTGCACCAAGGTAGTGCAGCAGAAATGGAGAGAAAGGATCGGATAGAAGAGACAGAAGGCCAATTGACGTGCCTTAGCCAGCAACCCAGTGAAAAGGTGAGAGAGAGCGAGTGAGTGCTTGGGTGTATGGCAGTGCCACTCAGGGACTATGGGAGGAGAGAAATCTGTTTGTCACCTTGGATTTCCCCCGACATTGAAACTTCCTGTGTTTGTAATAACTATCAAACATTAGGATCACTTCAAGAGACCTCAGAAATCCTCATATGAGCTTTTCTTCAGGCACTTTTATTCACCTGTGAGACAGAGCAGTTAGATTGGTTCTCTTCGGATTTCATAGCTAAGTAGTAAGGAGAATTCAGGTTTAGAGCTCCTGTCTTCCCACGTAGCATTCTGATGAAAGTTGGCTGTGCCTAATTGATTGTAGGAGTTTTTAAGAGCTGTAGGGAATGACTTTCATAAATGGTTGAGTTAAAGCAGACATACGAGATACTGTTAGAACATGTGTAAGAATATAAGGATTTTGCATAAATAGGAAAAAACATCTTTCAGAAGAGGAGAATGGCTTGCATAGTAAAAGATGATGTATCTTGTGTTCTGTGGCTGGTATTTAGTACCCCCTATTGGCTGTTTAGTCTAAAACAACATCTTGATTCTTGAATACAATGTTCCTTACAGTGTTGTTTACCAAAACAAGAAAAATTAGAGATTTTAAAATTATGATAAAAGGTGATAAAAACTGATGGGGACTTGAAAAAATCCGGATAGGGTCTAGAAGTTGGGTAGAGGTCTTGAGAAATATCTTTATAACATTTTGTTGGACTTAACATGGGTATGATATTGTAGACTACATTTTCAGAAAACAGACTTTTCTGATGAGAAGCAGCCTGGTTTTTAAGCATATCGTATGTGGCAAAGCCTCAAGAATAGTAGCCGCCCTGGTAGGCAGTAGCAGCTGCTGTTCTTCCATAGGGTGGCTACTACATGTGATGACCATGAAAGGAAATGACTGTTACTCATTAAAGCAACTCCATTTAGCTACGTGAGAGATCACCTGGTCAGAAAAGTCATCATAGAAAATGCAGTGGTGATTATCCATAATGGGGTATCTTCAGTAGTGGGTGGTTTGTCTTTTTTTAAGTGACAAAGAAGCTGCTCTTGGCTTCTGTCCTCCAGGAATAGGAGTGGTAGATTGGATTTAGTGTTTAGAATAACTAGGAAACCCAAGCCTGAATAAATTTTAGTAAGCAGGCACACCTGGTACTAGTTTGTGGTCTAAAGAAGGTTGCATTTTGTATAAATAAGTGCTCACCATGATTTTTCTATAATAAGGGAAATCTATTAATCTATTTTCTATTTCCATTATTTCCTGGTAGTCTTTCTTTGAAATGTTTCTAATTTTCATTTCAACTGGTTGCATTTTGAAAACCAATTCACTATTTATTTGGGTAGAAAATAGTACTTTTTGATTAGGTGTTATATGAAACTGCAGAGATGGCTCACACCCACCCAGTGAAATCATTTATTTGCTTTTGGTGTATTTTACTGTTGCAGTTTTCTCTAAGAAAGTTTAGTAATTACTAATATGAAGTAATGCTAGCTGCTTTCTGTGCATTTCATGAGGGGAATAAGCTATTTTATAGTTTCCCTTCTCCCCCAATAAAAAAGCCTTCCATCAGAAACTGACAACCTAAATGAAGGACATAATTGTACAGCTTATTTATTAGTGTGTCAAACTTAAAATGTAATGGTTTCATATTTCAGAATGAAAAAGTGTGTTGTGATTCATGGTTGCTGGTGACAAAATAGACAGCTCTTTTATATTACTGCACTGATCGCTGCTGATATCCCACAGTACTTTTTTCTTTTTTTTAGGGGTTCCTTTCTGTTCTCTTCCTATGCAATAGCTCCCTCTACTTGAAAATATTGGTGTAATTATAGTTTAACACTGTACTTTATTAGTGAGTTACCATGACTATTTTTACTTTCAATCCTCTTTATTAGTGTGTGGTGTTATTACAACAGAGCATGTTAGAAATTTACCAAGAATCTCTTGACTTGGTAGTGGAAAAGCAAGATTTAGTTAAGAAAAGTAAAATAAGTTGTTTGAAGGCATTTTTCAAGGAATTTGCTCTATAGCCTTTGTTGATTTAAATATGGTATATTTGATTAAGATTCCATGCAGTATTGAAAATAAGCCTTGATGTCTACAACAGAGAGGTATAGAAAACTGCAGCAGAAACCTTCAAAAGAACCATCAGCCACTTCAAACAGAAATAGCCTGGAACTTGGCAAATTCTCACTTTACTAATTCCGAAGTCTTACCATTCTAACACAAAACGTGGTAGTTTCTACTTTCTCAGGAAGGGTTTAATAGAAACTAACAGTAGTAGAATTTCATGTTACTACATCTTGCCTTTATGGAACAGTATGTACATAATGAAACAGTAGGAGCAAAATAGACAAACCAAGCAAGTGATGTTAAGAGTGAGATTTATTTTTTTTCTCTCCCTTATGAAGTTTGAGGTTTAGTAATTGTATCATATACCTCCACCATTAGGACGAATAAGAGATTCTACTCAACCATAAGATTTCCACGTGAATGTTTCTTTTCCATTCATAACTCTTTATTTCCAATTTGTTCTGATTATTATTATGGTGTAGAGCACAGTGGTTAAGAGAAGGGCTTAGGCGCCAGACTGTTTGAGTTTGAATCCTGGCTCTGCCACTCACCAGCTGGGTGATCTTGGCAAGTTTCCTTAACTTTCTGACCTTCAGTTTCCTCATTTGTAAAATACAGACAATAAATCTACCCACATCCTGGAATTTGTTGTAAGGATTAGCTGAATTAATGATTGTCAAGCACTTAGAACAGAGCCTGACACATAGTAAGTGCTATATACCAGTATTTGTTGAATAACATAAAAAATAATAGTGTGGCTATAAATTGGTTTTTATTAGCCAAATGTATTTATAGAGTGTCAGTGTTATCTTCTGTGCTTAATGAAAAGAAATATGGGGCCCTCCCAGTGGATGAGAGAGATTTGCACAATGGTTTTGTTCATGAAATGATATTCAGTTCCTCTGTATTAGAATAATTCTCACCTAGGGGTACCTATACCATGTCATAATTTTAGGTTATGTTATTTTTAAACATACTTTTTAAATGCAGTGGTATATGCCATGGTTTCCATGTCTTTTTGGAACTTAAGTGATTTAGCAAGAAGGTTTTATACTGGTGGAATGCCTAAGAATGCAGTATCATTTCCCATAGTACACTACTTTTGGAGCCTACTTATTGCCCAAGAGCAGTAATAGATGGGCTTGTCTTTGGTCCACAGTATGACTATGCTTAAGGATGTCAGAGATTCTTTTCCAACTCTCCCCAGATCTCTTGTGGTCCAACAAAATGTCAATCATCAAAACTTTAGAAAAGAAATTTATATGTATTGAGCACTCAGACATGCAGCTGAAGTTGTTAAGGTTATGTCTTTACCTTGATACAAGCTGATATTTGTGTGGATGTATAGAGTGATATTTTAATAGATTTTGTTTTTGGAAGAATACCACCAGAATACTGGACACATAAAGTAAATAGTCAAATGAGATTCATGAGTCAGATGTACCCTTTTCTATTGTGCTTAGCTTTATTTGCACTTTCCAGATATTGCATTTTTTTACATATTGAAGGTTTGTAGCAACCCTGTATCATTTAGATGATGGTTAGCATTTTTTAGTAATAAGGTATTTTTAAATTAAGGTATGACATTGTTTTTTTAGACATAATGTTATTGCACACTTTGTAGACTACAGTATAGTGTAAACATAACTTTTATATGCACTGGGGAAACCAAAAAACTTATGTGACTCACTTTATTGTGATTTCGCTTTATTGTAGTTGTCTGGAACCAAACCCACAATATCGCTGAGGTATAACTGTCCACATACTTGTCTTAAGGCTATATATTTGTTTTTAGGGAACTGACTCATCTTTCTTTTTTGCTTGATCCTTAGGACCCCTTAGATCCCACAAGATCAGTGATTGTGATTCGCTCCCTGGTGGCAGATGGTGTGGCAGAAAGAGGCAGAGAACTATTACCTGGAGACCGCCTGGTCTCAGTCAATGAATACTGTTTGGACAACACCACACTTGCTGAAGCTGTGGAAGTGTTGAAAGCTGTGCCACCAGGCACTGTACACCTTGGCATCTGTAAGCCTTTGGTGGTAAGTGTCGAATTTTGTTAATATAGGAAATGATAATACTATATTATTATAGGATATTGATAATATCAAGAGTTGAGAACATGGATTTTGCAGACAAATACACCTGGCTTTGAATCCCTGTTCCGCTGCTTACTATACATGTGTCTTTGTGCAAGTTTCTTAACGTCCTTGACTTAATTTTCAGAAAAAAATGTCTACCTCATAGGATTTTGAGGATTAAAGATATCTGTTAAGTGCTTATTAGCACATTACTACATCAGTGCTAGCTGCCAGCATTACTAGTCCTACTGTTACTACTTTTATCTTTATACTTTTAGCACAGACTTCTAAGTTTTCATTACATTCCTTATGTTATAAATTAAAATAAGTATGTTTATGTGTTTTAACTTTCATTTGGGCATGATGTCGAGATGGGTTGGTAAGTTGAAATCTAGTTAACCATATCTCAGTAAGATTTTAATATGCTTTTCTGACCATCAGTGTGCCTTGTAACCCCTAGCATCTAAACTCCGATATGGTCAAGCCATCCTGAAGTCATCTTATTGTTTTTTGTTTTTTTTTTTTTAATGTCTGAAACATTTATATTAACATATTTCCATACATATTTCCATACAAATACAAATATAAGATTTTTAGAAATTTCATGTAATGTCTGAAACATTTATATTAACATATTTCCATACAAATAACCCAATGAAAGTTTAGTATTAGTTGTTTTGTTTGTTTTTTTATACTGCAGGTTCTTATTAGGCATCAATTTTATACACATCAGTGTATACATGTCAATCCCAATCGCCCAATTCAGCACACCACCATCCCCACCTCACCGCAGTTTTCCCCCCTTGGTGTCCATATGTCCATTCTCTACATCTGTGTCTCAACTTCTGCCCTGCAAACTGGCTCATCTGTACCATTTTTCTAGGTTCCACATACATGCATTAATATACGATATTTGTTTTTCTTTTTCTGACTTACTTCACTCTGTATGACAGTCTCTAGATCCATCCACGTCTCAACAAATGACTCAATTTCGTTCCTTTTTATGGCTGAGTAATATTCCATTGTATATATGTACCACATCTTCTTTATCCATTCGTCTGCTGATGGGCATTTTGGTTGCTTCCATGACTTGGCTATTGTAAATAGTGCTGCAATGAACATTAGGGTGCATGTGTCTTTTTGAATTACGGTTTTCTCTGGGTATATGCCCAGTAGTGGGATTGCTGGGTCATATGGTAATTCTATTTTTAGTTTTTTAAGGAACCTCCATATTGTTCTCCATAGTGGCTGTATCAATTTACATTCCCACCAACAGTGCAAGAGGGTTCCCTTTTCTCCACACCCTCTCCAGCATTTGTTGTTTGTAGATTTTCTGATGATGCCCATTCTAACAGGAGTGAGGTGATACCTCATTGTAGTTTTGATTTGCATTTCTCTAATAATTAGTGATGTTGAGCATCTTTTCATGTGCTTCGTGGCCGTCTGTATGTCTTCTTTGGAGAAATGTCTATTTAGGTCTTCTGCCCATTTTTGGATTGGGGTGTTTGTTTCTTTAATATTGAGCTGAATGAGCTGTTTATATATTTTGGAGATTAATCCTTTGTCCGTTGATTCATTTGCAAATATTTTCTCCCATTCTGAGGGTTGTCTTTTCGTCTTGTTTATGGTTTCCTTTGCTGTGCAAAAGCTTTTAAGTTTCATTAGGTCTCATTTGTTTACTTTTGTTTTTATTTCCATTACTCTAGGAGGTGGGTCAAAAAAGATCTTGCTGTGATTTATGTCAAAGAGTGTTCTTCCTATGTTTTCCTCTAAGAGTTTTATAGTGTCCAGTCTTATATTTAGGTCTCTAATCCATTTTGAGTTTATTTTTGTGTATGGTGTTAGGGATTATTCTCATTTCATTCTTTTACATGTAGCTGTCCAGTTTTCCCAGCACCACTTATTGAAGAGACTGTCTTTTCTCCATTGTATATCTTTGCCTCCTTTGTCATAGATTAGTTGACCATAGGTGCGTGGGTTAATCTCTGGGCTTTCTATCTTGTTCCATTGATCTATGTTTCTGTTTTTGGGCCAGTACCATATTGTCTTGATTACTGTAGCTTTGTAGTATAGTCTGAAGTCAGGGAGTCTGATTCCTCCAGCTCCATTTTTTTGCCTCAAGACTGCTTTGGCTATTCGGGGTCTTTTGTGTCTCCATACAAATTTTAAGATGATTTGTTCTAGCTCCGTAAAAAATGCCATTGGTAATTTGATAGGGATTGCATTGAATCTGTAGATTGCTTTGGGTAGTATAGTCATTTTCACAATGTTGATTCTTCCAATCCAAGAACATGGTATATCTCTCCATCTGTTGGTATCATCTTTAATTTCTTTCATCAGTGTCTTATAGTTTTCTGCATACAGGTCTTTTGTCTCCCTAGGTAGGTTTATTCCTAGGTATTTTATTCTTTTTGTTGCAATGGTAAATGGGAGTGTTTCCATAATTTCTCTTTCAGACTTTTCATCATTAGTGTATAGGAATGCAAGAGATTTCTGTGCATTAATTTTGTATCCTGCAACTTTACCATATTCATTAATTAGCTCTAGCAGTTTTCTGGTGGCAGTTTTAGGATTCTCTATGTATAGTATCATGTCATCCGCAAACAGTGACAGTTTTACTTCTTCTTTTCCAATTTGTATTCCTTTTATTTCTTTTTCTTCTCTGATTGCCGTGGCTAGGACTTCCAGAACTATGTTGAATAATAGTGGTGAGAGTGGACATCCTTGTCTCGTTCCTGATCTTAGAGGAAATGCTTTCAGTTTTTCACCATTGAGAATGATGTTGGCTGTGGGTTTGTCATATATGGCCTTTATTATGTTGAGGTAGGTTCCCTCTATGCCCACTTTCTGGAGAGTTTTTATCAGAAATGGGTGTTGAATTTTGTCAAAAGCTTTTTCTGCATCTATTGAGATGATCCTATGGTTTTTATTCTTCAATTTGTTAATATGGTGTATCACATTGATTGATTTGCGTATATTGAAGAATCCTTGCATCCCTGGGATAAATCCCACTTGATTGTGGTGTATGATCCTTTTAATGTGTTGTTGGATTCTGTTTGCTAGTATTTTGTTGAGGATTTTTGCATCTATATTCATCAGTGATATTGGTCTGTAATTTTCTTTTTTTGTAGTGTCTTTGTCTGGTTTTGGTATCAGGGTGATGGTGGCCTCATAGAATGAGTTTGGGAGTGTTCCTTCCTCTGCAATTTTTTGGAAGAGTTTGAGAAGGATGGGTGTTAGCTCTTCTCTAAATGTTTGATAGAATTGACCTGTGAAGCCATCTGGTCCTGGACTTTTGTTTGTTGGAAGATTTTTAATCACAGTTTCAATTTCATTACTTGTGATTGGTCTGTTCATATTTTCTGTTTCTTCCTGGTTCAGTCTTGGAAGGTTATACCTTTCTAAGAATTTGTCCATTTCTTCCAGGTTGTCCATTTTATTGGCATAAAGTTGCTTGTAGTAGTCTCTTAGGATGCTTTGTATTTCTGCAGTGTCTGTTGTAACTTCTCCTTTTTCATTTCTGATTTCATTGATTTGAGTCCTCTCCCTCTTTTTCTTGATGAGTCTGGCTAATGGCTTATCAATTTTGTTTATCTTCTCAAAGAACCAACTTTTAGTTTTATTGATCTTTGCTATTGTTTTCTTTGTTTCTATTTCATTTATTTCTGCTCTGATCTTTATGATTTCTTTCCTTCTGCTAACTTTGGGTTTTGTTTGTTCTTTTTTCTCTAGTTTCTTTAGGTGTAAGGTTAGATTGTTTACTTGAGATTTTTCTTGTTTCTTTAGGTAGGCTTGTATAGCTATAAACTTCCCTCTTAGAACCGCTTTTGCTGCATCCCATAGGTTTTGGGTCGTTGTGTTTTCATTGTCATTTGTCTCTAGCTATTTTTTGATTTCCTCTTTGATTTCTTCAGTGATCTCTTGGTTATTTAGTAACGTATTGTTTAGCCTCCATGTGTTTGTCTTTTTTACGTTTTTTTCCCTGTAATTCATTTCTAATCTCATAGCGTTGTGGTCAGAAAAGATGCTTGATATGATTTCAATTTTCTTAAATTTACTGAGGCTTGACTTGTGACCCAAGATGTGATCTATCCTGGAGAATGTTCCGTGCGCACTTGAGAAGAACGTGTAATCTGCTGTTTTTGGATGGAATGTCCTATATATATCAATTAAATCTATCTGGTCTATTGTGTCATTTAAAGCTTCTGTTTCCTTATTTATTTTCATTTTGGATGATCTGTCCATTGGTGAAAGTGAAGTGTTAAAGTCCCCCACTATTATTGTGTTACTGTCGATTTCCTCTTTTATAGCTGTTAGCAGTTGCCTTATGTATTGAGGTGCTCCTATGTTGGGTGCATATATATTTATAATTGTTATATCTTCTTCTTGGATTGATCCCTGGATCATTATGTAGTGTCCTTCCTTGTCTCTTGTAACATTCTTTATTTTAAAGTCTATTTTATCTGATATGAGTATAGCTACTCCAGCTTTCTTTTGATTTCCATTTGCATGGAATATCTTTTTCCATCCCCTCACTTTCAGTCTGTATGTGTCCCTAGGTCTAAAGTGGGTCTCTTGTAGACAGCATATATATGGGTCTTGTTTTTGTATCCATTCAGCCAGTCTATGTCTTTTGGTTGGGGCATTTAATCCATTCACGTTTAAGGTAATTATCGATATGTATGTTCCTATGACCATTTTCTTAATTGTTTTGGGTTTGTTTTTGTAGGTCCTTTTCTTCTCTTGTGTTTCCCACTTAGAGAAGTTCCTTTAGCATTTGTTGTAGAGCTGGTTTGGTGGTGCTGAATTCTCTTAGCTTTTGCTTGTCTGTGAAGCTTTTGATTTCTCCATCAAATCTAAATGAGGTCCTTGCCAGGTAGAGTAATCTTGGTTGTAGGTTCTTCCCTTTCATCACTTTAAGTATATCATGCCACTCCCTTCTGGCTTGTAGAGTTTCTGCCGAGAAATCAGCTGTTAACCTTATGGGAGTTCCCTTGTATGTTATTTGTCGTTTTTCCCTTGCTGCTTTCAATAATTTTTCTTTGTCTTTAATTTTTGCCACTTTGATTACTATGTGTCTCGGCGTGTTTCTCCTTG
This sequence comes from Eschrichtius robustus, assembly GCF_028021215.1. Taxonomy (NCBI): domain Eukaryota; kingdom Metazoa; phylum Chordata; class Mammalia; order Artiodactyla; family Eschrichtiidae; genus Eschrichtius; species Eschrichtius robustus. The sequence goes on from NC_090826.1 coordinate 53,133,496, forward strand.
GGTTTATTCTGTATGGGACTCTCTGCGCTTCCTGGACTTGGGTGGCTATTTCCTTTCCCATGTTAGGGAAGTTTTCGACTATAATCTCTTCAAATATTTTCTCTGGTCCTTTCTCTCTCTCTTCTCCTTCTGGGACCCCTATAATGCGAATGTTGTTGCGTTTAATGTTGTCCCAGAGGTCTCTTAGGCTGTCTTCATTTCTTTTCATTCTTTTTTCTTTAGTCTGTTCCGCAGCAGTGAATTCCACCATTCTGTCTTCCAGGTCACTTATCCGTTCTTCTGCCTCAGTTATTCTGCTATTGATTCCTTCTAGTGTAGTTTTCATTTCAGTTATTGTATTGGTCATCTCTGTTTGTTTGTTCTTTAATTCTTCTAGATCTTTGTTAAACATTTCTTGCATCTTCTCGGTCTTTGCCTCCATTCTTTTTCCGAGGTCCTGGATCATCTTCACTATCATTATTCTGAATTCTTTTTCTGGAAGGTTGCCTATCTCCACTTCATTTCATTGTTTTTCTGGGGTTTTTTCTTGTTCCTTCATCTGGTACATAGCCCTCTGCCTTTTCATCTTCTCTATCTTTCTGTAACTGTGGTTTTTGGTCCACAGGCTGCAGGATTGTAGTTTTTCTTGCTTCTGCTGTCTGCCCTCTGGTGGTTGAGGCTATCTCCATCTTATTGTTTAATCTCATGCACTATGTCAGATCACTGTTTGTTTTTCTTCTTCTTTCTCTTTTTTTTTTTTCCTGCAACTTCCCTAGATCACTGTTTCTGACTGAAGTATTATTAGCTATGGTGCTCTTGTGGTTCCCCAATGTAAAAAAAATACTTGATGATAATTTTCAAGCGGCATTAAAGTATTATTGAATGTTTACTATATGCCACTCAGTATTTTAAACTCTTTACGTGCACTAATTTAATCATCACAGAAACTTTAAGAGGAGGTAATCCTCTTATTACCACTACTGTGTATTGAGTTAGTCAAGACACAGAGCTGAGTAACTTATGCAACGTGATATAACTAGTAAAAGGGAGAGTTGGAATATAAACTCAGCAGAGTGGCTTCAGACCCTGTACTCTTAGCCACAATGCTATATGTTCCTATTCTAATTTGTTGTCACAAGTTTAGTTTCATGCCGAATGTCTGAAACAGCATGGTTGTAGTAGAGTGTTGGACTGGATTTCAAGAAATCGGGGCTCTGTTTCTAACTTTGCTACAAGTCAGCCCAGTGGGTCTCAAATTCAGTGATATGTGATAGACATAAGAATCACCTTGGAGATGGTTAAAATGCAGTTTCCCAGGTCCTACTCTTGGAGATTCTGATTTAGTGATTCTCGTCTGCTGTTCAGGAATCTGCCTCTTCAGTGAGTCACCGGCGTAGTTCTGATGCAGAATTTTTGCACTTTGAGAAACACTATACCACTAATTCGATCATAGGTACAGCACTTTTCTGAGCCTACTTTTTCATTTCTGAAAAGACTAAAAAAGACTAGAGAATTCATAAGATCTTTGTTAACTCTGAAATTCTTTTATTCTGTGAAATATATTAGCACACTACAAGTGTTCATATAGATAAATAGGTATATAGATAGAGATCTGTCTATATAGATATCATTACATATGTTCATTTATAGACATAGAGTCATGTATTACACATAGTATTTTTGCATTGGGGAACCTCACATGACCTTCATATATTACTTTATTATTCTTCTTCACATATTATACATCAAGATGCCTATATATTACACCTATCAGATACTTTAAACATTTTGAAATGGAATATAGCACATAGCTAAGTCAAATTCTTGACTTTATATTGTGTATTTGGTGTGTGAGCGTTGCCATAGTCAGTATATACCATGAGATACCCAGTTTGATTTTTGGACAAATTAAGGAGGGGAAACTTAATAATTTTATGGGGACCTCATCTTGGTATTTTGGATTGTGACAAGAACTTTGTCTAGATTTTCCCTGATGATTATTTGCCTGATTATTTGGGTTACCAGAGAAAGTCCCAACTATTTATGATCTATAGGACCTAAACAGTGTGATTTTACTTTGAAGCAATTGAAGGAAGTCTCAGGCAGTGTAAAGAACAGAACTTAGTAACAACTGGCTGTGGATTACTGTGCTATTTCTGGAAGAGGTAGAGCTGCACAAACCTCGGGACCTTGGAGCCTTGCTCTGAGAGGATTTTGGAACACAGTAATTGTGAGGTGGACCTTTGCCTAGGCTTCCCTCAGTGAGTAGAAGGCTGCCGGGATGGTGGGGAGTGGGAGGCCAGTGAAGGAATGAGAGAAGGTCACTTTCAAGACTTAGAAATATTTAGTGGAATCACCACTAAGTAATTCCTTCTTTAACATCTGGATTCTTTTAGCACAACTGTCTGTGAGCTGTAAATAGTAATGCATGGATCTTCTCTGAGGTCTCTCTGTCTCTCTGTCTCTCTCTCTCATGGTCCGGTTGGTGGCCACTTATCTCATCACTTAATGTTTGCTGAGCATTTGCTCAGTCCTCAGGAGAACCGGAGAGAGAGTATGAATAAGAAGGTCCAAAGTCAAGTTGGAGCAGAAAGACTATGAATATGTAACAGGAGAATAGGATTATTTTTTATTAAGTCTTGTACCATATAGATATGTACTATCTATATAATATAGGTGTTATATAATCTTGCATTATAGTCTTATATAGAAACTTATTATCTTATATAGTTTCATGTTAAGCAGAAACGTGACTTACTTTCTCTTTCCTACAAAGTCACCTCAGATGTCACAGATAAAAACTGACTTTAAAAAGTTCATTGTAGGGCTTCCCTGGTGGCGCAGTGGTTGAGAATCTGCCTGCCAGTGCAGGGGACACGGGTTCGAGCCCTGGTCTGGGAAGATCCCACATGCCGCGGGAAGATCCCACATGCCGCGGAGCAACTAGGCCCATGAGCCACAACTACTGAGCCTGCGCGTCTGGAGCCTGTGCTCCGCAACAGGAGAGGCCGCAATAGTGAGAGGCCCGCGCACCGCGATGAAGAGTGGCCCCCACTTGCCGCAACTAGAGAAAGCCCTCGCACAGAAACGAAGACCCAACACAGCCATAAATAAATAAATAAATAAATTTAAAAAAAAAAAACGTTCATTGTATCTTCAGAACTCACAGGACAGAGCTGGCAGTGGAGTTCTTGAGCCAGACATCTGTGGGATTTTGCTTAGTTCTGTGATTTGCAAAGCTGTATGTCCTTGGGCCAGTTATTTAACCTCACCAGCTCCCACTTGGGATCACAAATCACGGTAGCTGAGATCACAGGCTCTAGAGCCAGACAGCCAGGGCTCAAATTCTGGGTGTGTAACTGACTAGTTATGTACCTTTGAGCAAATTACTGTGCCTGTGTTACTCATCTGTAAAATGAGGTTAATAAGAGCACCTACTTCTTAGAATATGTATTAATATATTAATAAATATATTAAATGAATTGATATATTTAAAGTGCTAAAACCTGTGCCTGTGAGATATATATCTATTTGATGTTATTTTCATGTAAGTATAAAAATTCTGACCTAATAGAATTGCTGTAAAGATTAAGCTGAGACAAAGCACGTGAAAGTGTTTACCATAGATTTTGATGTATAGCTAGGACTTGATAAATTGTAGCTGTGTTATTACCTGGGACTGATGCTGAGCTGGGGAGCATCATGATGATTGTTCCTCTTCTGATGGAGAGTGGCTACCCTGTACCATTGTTAAATATTTTGAGTATCACCCTGTATAAACTTAGGTGTTTCTTAATATTAAGGTCTCTTCCTGGGAAAGTGATTTTTTCTTTAAGGAATACCTAAAAAGAATAAAAAGTTTGAGAAGCTTTGACCTGAACATGGCTTTTTTTGGTTATTAAAGAAAAATTTGGTCTCATAAAACAATTTACATAAATTTTATTGTGTACTTGCATTTAATGGAAAGATGAGAATTAATTTGAAAAGCGTTTGAAACTAAGATATTTTCTTCATTACAAAAGTACTTCTTTGGTTGCCAGAGTTGGGGGCTGGGGGTGGGCAAAATAGGTGAAGGTGGTCAAAAGATACAAATCTCCAGTTATAAGTCCTAAGGATGTAAGGTATAGCATGGTGACTATAGTTAACAACACTGTAGTGTATATTTGAAATTTGAAATGTTAACTAAACTTATCGTGGTGATTATTTTGCAACATATACATCTACCAAATCATTATGTTGTACACTTAAAACTAATATAATGTTATATGTCAATTAGAACTCAATAAAAGTTTCATGGTTGACAAAAACAGTTCTTCAGTCATGCTAAAATAATTAAAAATTAAAAGTGCTTCTATTTTCAGGAAGGTGATAAAGAGGAAGAAAATCGTATTTTACATTCAAACAATAATGAAGACAAGACTGAAATTTCAGGAACAGTTCATGATATAAATTCATCTTTAATACTTGAAGCACCCAAGGTATTTAGTACATTTATTTCCCAAGTAAACAGTTGCTATTATAAAGAAGACAAAAGCTTGTTCTCACTCTCTTGGCTAAATAGATACAAATTAAATAATATCCCCCTTATTAATTTTTTTTATTGCAGATATTTATTTATTTATTTTTGGCTGCAGTGCGTGACATGCGGGATCTTAGATCCCCGACCGGGGTCAAACCTGTGTCCCCTGCAGTGGAAGCGCAGATTCTTAACCCCTGGACCTCCAGGGAAGTCCCTATTAATTTTTTTAAAACTGAAATCTTTTCTCTCTTGTATCACATTGCCTCCATAAATGACATAGCCCAGGTATAAGGCATTTTCAAAGAACAACCATACCTCATTTTTTATCACTAATATACTCTTAAAATTTTGAGGGTAGAACATATTTTTGAAAATAGACCTGCATTTAAAAAAAAATGCCGTAGAATAAGAGCTATACAGATCTTCTTATTGAATACTTTGTAAAGAAAAGAGTTATTTAGTCAAACCTTACTTTATGCTTTAATATTAGAAAGTATATTTTGAAGCTTTTCCCTTTTTATTCTTAAAATGAATTGTGTTTATTTTGCTTCTTGCAGTTAGAGTATGGTTTTGCTTTACTTGGTAACAACTGTCTTGATATTCTTTACATAGTTTGTTGACAGTGTCTAAAGCTGATATGTAGTCCCGTAATGTCCATTATATTTTTTTAGTTTAAACATTTTTTGTTACAATTTCATAACTGTGTGACATGTTTAAATATGCCTTCTAAATGCAGTTTTTTCTTTTTTTGAAATAACTAGGTTACAGTATTTGGTATAGTATATTAATTTAAAAGTGTCACTGCAATGATGTCTAGCTGAAAGTGAGGAAGCATTGGGAAGGAGTAGATTCATTTCAGGAATTTACATTTATTGATACTTAATGAATAGGACTTAAAATAGGAAATGTCATTGATCCCTTAGAGGGAATTGGGCCTCATTGTGCCCAGCACCCTAAGGTGCCTTGGAGTTATGTCAAAGTCTCAGCAGATCCATATATTCCTCAAGCGTTACCTAGGAACTCAACAAAGTTTCTGCTCATGCATGACTATCTAGCTTCAGTTTTATGTACTTGCTCTTCTGATTAGTGAAGTATGAATTAATTGAAGAGCATACTGTATTCATTCCTTTTGTTTTATTTTATTAACGCAGATGCAAAAATAAATTTCTATTAAGTGGTATATTATAAAAGAGTCATACTCAAAGTAGTTGAGACATATTCCCCATATCTTTAGTTTATAGAGAATGTTTTGTAAACGTTCAAATAACCATTAATTTCTTTTGAGTTACATAAACCTGAAAATCCTGACCTTTTAAGTCTTTGCTTTCTTAAGTGATAGTATGAAGCGCATCCATATTTATGTATTATTTTTTATATGAGATGCAGGAGTTAAATATTCAATGTAGCAATTTAACAAAATTCCTATTTCTGACTGAGAATTTTAAGGCAGTTGATGTATAGTGAACCTTTCAGACTAGTCAGTCACCTTGCCAAAGGCAGATTTTTGCCTCTTGTTGTTTGTTTCTTTTCAGGGTTGAGGCTCGTGTGGCAGTGAGATTGTATTTCTTCTCATTTGTAATGGAGAGCTGTCAGGTTAACCATGCATTGTCATGTAATACCGTCATTGCAGTTACGTCAGGGGTTAATTTTCCAGTTAATGTGTAGGGTGCAGCTTTAATACAGACGTAGTTTAAAGTTTTTTTGCAATTTTTATTCACAGGGATTTAGAGATGAGCCCTATTTTAAAGAAGAGCTTGTGGATGAGCCATTTCTAGATTTGGGAAAGGCTTTCCAGTCCCAACAAAAAGTGGTAGACAATAGTAAGGAGGCCTGGGAAATGCTTGAATTTATGGCGCCTAGATTGCAGGAAATGGGTGAAGAAAGAGAAATGCTTGTTGATGAAGAATATGAGCTCTATCAAAACCGCTTTCAGTCCATGGAATCGTATCCCTCATCGCACATTCAAGAGGCTGCTCCTGTTCCATCCATGAAGCAGCTGCACTTTGGTGCACAGTGGTACCAGGATTGTGAACTGCCTGAGCCTCAAGAAGCCAGGTCCACGATGCGCGCGTATTCCCAGGAGATGCAGCAGTGTGGCTGTAGCACTGAAAAGATGGTAAGGGATTAGAGCACATCTTCCACATCCTCCCTGACTCCTCCCTCCCAATCTCTGTCCACAAGTCATACAGCTTTCAAACAAATGAACAAAATTCAATGGGTCTTTTTATCATAAATCATTTTTTCCAAAATGTACCATACAGTGTGTTGCTTTAAGTAAACCTCATCATTTCTGTGTTATGTAACTTCTGGCTGGAGTTAATAAACTGTAGTTGCCTTGCTTTTATGGTGGGTTTTATTTTTTTTTACCTTGCTTTTTTAGTGATGTTTTTCTCCTAATGACCGATTTCAAGGAAGAGTTCTTTTGCCATTTGTGATTTTCTTTTAAAAAATTCTGTCAGGGAGACACAGCTCTGTATTTCTCACATAATGTATTTGTCAAGGAAAATCAAGGCAAAATTGTTTAAAGATTATTCTTGTTTCTGTCTTGCTTATCCACACTGTTCTCTGTATTATATATGATACTAAATAGAAAGTCACTGAACTCTAGAAGATTATCTTTACATTTGTGATACTACCTGTTGACAACTTGGCAGGAAAGCATTATATTTTAATAGGTTTGCCCTTGCTATTAAATCACCAGTAAGTTTTTTTAAAAATCAAATTAGAGTTAACTGGTCACCAATTGGAATCTTTCATTAGGGATATTTTTAATGTTTTATTTTTGTTTGTTTATTTCTTTCCCCAAATTAACTTCCAAGCAAATGAAAAGAAAGTTTTTGTATGGGGTGCATAGCAGTGTGTTCAGGTGCAGTACAGTGCCCTCCTCACTGAGGTCAGCAACTTCCCTGCAGTGATGTGCAAAGTAGCCTTCATTTGCTCTCTCACAGGCAGATAGAGCTGGGTTTTTTCCTTGCCTCCCTTAGATCTTCCTACATTTATCCTTTTTGCAAATGCTTGTGGGTCCCTCTGCTATGCAAGATGCTGTATTTCTGTATTTAAGGAACCCCAGAGGATTACCCCTGGTAGTGGACTCTGGGCAGTCTACCAGCGAACAGATTTTTGGGATTATGTGACTAATGTGGGAAGAGGTGACATCGAATCACCTGGTATGTTGCCACTGACATTGGTTCTTTCTATCTCTGCCAGTCCCACTCCTATGTCTGTAAGTGCTTGACCTCAAACAGAATAGTCAGTTATATGGAGCAAGTTAGTAATTGCAGGTTATTGAATATTCATAAATACTGTCTTGTTGTGGCTGTTTTCTTCCATAAAAATAAATTTTTCTAAATACCCCAATATAAGGCAACCTAAAATATAGGCCCATTTTAATATACAAACTTTTAGGGATATAGATGAAATAGTCAAATGTATATTAGTAATATTTACTTTATAAATTTAGTTAAGGATTCCTGTTTTAAAACCTATAAAATATCAATTTTTTAGCCTGTTCTCACATTTAATGATAGAATTTTATTCAAATTCTTTCAATGCATATTAATGCCAGAATCTATATTATTACTAGAATCACTTTTTGATCTTTCAACACTGTTCTTCAACTATACCATCTTCATTTTCATCTAGGTTGTTTCAGATACAGTAATTTTTGAACCCATATTGTCAGTCAAAATTTTATTCTGATCTCAAGCATCATTTGCATAATATTAGGTTTTTTAAAAATTCCTCTTCTAAGTTTTTATTGATGATTTTCACAGGGTAACCACTGCCTCTATTGTTTATCAAAGTGCTCAGCTTGTTTAAACAGCATTCAGTGCTCACGGTTTGAAGGACATGCATCTTAATTACTAACTCTGTTAAATTTCCCAGCTTTCTTATTCTGTGAGGTAACATGTATAGGCTCCCTAAACTGGCATTGATTAAGATTGTTTCAGCCCTAATGTGTCTTACCTAAACAGTATTTTATTTTCTTTAAATAATTATATGTTCTTGCTTTGAGCATTAACTCTTTTTTTAATTTTTAATTTTCACTGAAGTATAGTTGATTTACAATGTGTTAATTACTGCAGTATAGCAAAGTGATTCAGCTATACATATATATATATATACACATTTTTAAATATTCTTTTCCATTATAGAAAATATAAAATATCACCATAAGATATTGAATCTAGTTCTCTGTGCTATACAGTAGGACCTTGTTGTTTATCCATTCCATATATAAAAGCTTACATCTGCTAACCCCAGCCTTCCACTCCATCTCTCCCCCAAACCCCTCCCCTTTGGCAACCACCAGTCTGTTCTCTATGTCCGTGATTCTGTTTCTGTTTCATAGATAGGTTCATTTGTTTCATATTTTAGATTCCACATATAAGTGATATCATGCAGTATTTGTCTTTCTCTTTCTGACTTAGTTCACTTAGTATGATAATCTCTAGGTCCATCCATGTTGCTGTAGATGGCATTATTTCATTCTTTTTTATGGCTGACTAATATTCCATTGTATATATGTGCCACATTTTCTCTATCCATTCATCTGTTGATAGACATTTAGGTTGTTTCCATGTCTTGGCTACTGTGAATAGTGCTGCTGTGAACATAGGGGTTCATGCATCTTTTTGAATTAGAGTTTTGCCCGGATATATGGGCATTAGCTCTTTTCCTCCCTTCCCCACACCCAGCAGTGATGACAGTGTATGGGAGGAAAAGCCCTTTTTCCTCTACCCTCCTAGGTTCCTCTGGCTGGGGCCCTGGAAATCAAACTGACAAAAGACAGATTAAGAAAAGAAAAACCATTTATTAACACCTGCATCATGCATATACACAGGAGAAACTCAGTGATGATTCACTCAAAGGAGGGGTTAGAACTTGGGCTTATACAGCATCTTAACAAAGAACAGTGAACTTGTAGAGAAGTGACAAGACAAAGGAAAAGGGATTTAGGCTTTTAGGGTCAGCATACTGTGGGAAGGTAAATATATGGGGGGAATTGATGGAAGATAAGGATTGTTTTAGTAAGGTTTGGCATGTACATCTCTCTTAGTGCCATCTCTGAGCTGAAGAGTCTAGAGTCGTCTCTGGTGATTGAGAATCAGGGGGGGATAGGAGGCTTTTCTGAGTTCACTCTTTTTCTTCAGTTCAAAATAATCCTTATGCCAAAGTGGCATATTTCTGGGTGGAATATTCTGATCCCCTGTAACAGTTGTACCCACATGATCAGGATGGGCTTGGATCTTTATTTGCCTTTCTCTCATTATGGTGGATCCAGTGACGATACTTTAATATAATAAGCCCTGAGTGGGTAGATTTTAAAAACACAGTCAAATACCTTACAAATATGTAATTCCCAATACTCTTCTATTTAGAGGATGCCCTCCAAAAAGGTAGAGGAACATTATCACTTCTGTCTTCATTGTAATATCCATTTTGGGTTACAGATATAGCTATATTTGTGGAGTGCAAATAGTACCCAACTACTTATAAGTTTATCATTCTCTACCACCCTGTTACTCCATTTTAGTTGAAGGGTGAAGCCATCAAGATTTATAGATCTGGTTCTTTATTTTTAATTGTGATAAAATACACATTACATAAAGTTGACCTTTTAAGCATTTTTAGGCTTATAGTTCCTGTGGCATTAATACACTCACATTATTGTACAACCATTACCACCATCCGTCTCCAGAACTTTTTCATCTTCCCAAATTGAAACTCTGTATACACTAAGCAATAACTGCTCATTCTCACCTTCCCTCATCCTCTGGCAACCAACCACAATTCTACTTTCTGTCTCTAAGAATTTGACTACTCAAAGCACCTCATGTAAGTGGAATCATACAATATTTAGCCTTTTGTGTCTGGCTTATTTCACTTAGCATGATGTCTTCAAGGTTCATACATGTACTGTGTCAGCGTTTTCTTACTTTTTGAGGCTGAGTAACATTCCACTGAAGGTATATATACCACCTTTTGTTTACTCATTCATCAGCTGATGGACATCTGGACTGTTTCTATCTTTGGCTATTGTGAACAATGCTGCTGTGGACACTGGTATACAAGTATTTGTTCAAAAACCAAATTTTGGGTGCTCTACACCCAGAAGTGAAATTGCAGGATCATATGGTAATTCTGTTTAATTTTTTTAGGAATCATCATACTGTTTTCCATAGAAGCTGTGCCATTTTCATTTCTGCCGGCAATGCATAAGTTTCTAATTTCTCTACATGCTCACCAACACTTGTTTTCTGTTTTTTAAATAGGTGTGAAGTGGTAGCTCACTGTGGTTTTGATTTGTATTTCTCTGTTAGTGACCTTGAGCAGCTTTTCATGTGCTTATTGGCGATCTTCAAATATCCTTTGGAGAAATGTCTAAGTCCTTTGCCCTTTTTTAAAATATCTGATTCTTTTTGCCTGAGGATTAGTTACCTGAGAATAATTTTATGTTTTTATTTTCTTCTCTATTTAGAAAAAAACTGAATTGATTTTTTTTTTAAATTTTATTTATTTATTTATTTATTTATTTATTTATTTATTTATGGCTGTGTTGGGTCTTCGTTTCTGTGCGAGGGCTTTCTCTAGTTGCGGCGAGCGGGGGCCACTCTTCATCGCGGTGCGCGGGCCTCTCACTATCGCGGCCTCTCTTGTTGCGGAGCACAGGCTCCAGACGCGCAGGCTCAGCAATTGTGGCTCACAGGCCTAGTCGCTCCGTGGCATGTGGGATCTTCCCAGACCAGGGCTCGAACCCGTGTCCCCTGCATTGGCAGGTAGATTCTCAACCACTGCGCCACCAGGGAAGCCCCCTGAATTGATTTTTCTAAAGATTTAACCTTTCATACCCACTGTATTGAAATCTCAGATTTAGGCATCAATTCTTATTCCTCAGTTACATAATTGCCATTCACTTAAGAAAAAAAAATCCAGACAGTTCAAAAATTGTTGTAAAATTTCTTCTTTTTAAGTACTCAGTGGCTGCCATCTCCTCCTGACTCCCTTCTCTAATAAGTTCTTCTTGCTTATTTTATTCTAGGCAACTAAGTAGTCATATTTCCTTTCTCACCTCTTTTTAATATTTGAGTTGAATTCTATGTACTGTAGCCTCCTTTGGGTATCTGATACAGTTATATACTCAATTATATTCATAATCTATTTGATAAAATCTAGCAGTATTTGGTACATCAGTTTATGAGAGGTTCTTTTCTTATCATTGAAGTATGACCAGTTTAACCATGAAAAAACATGGACTGTTGTAAAAAATATAATTCATTTTTTTGTTTAGAACAACCTAAATTTCCAACAATAGAGAATAACATAGTGTTATTCACCTTAAATGAGTTAAGGTAAATGCCTATGGTGGCCATAATGTTGTCATTTAATTTCATGCATATAAATGTTTTTAAATATCATAATAAAATACATCAATGAAAATTGTATGCTCTGGAAGATTGTAACTTTGGAAAACCATAAAAAACCTGTGTAAAAGGAAGACAAGGAAAGTGTAATAACTTTTGACTGTGCTTACCTGTAGGTTTTAGGTTCGGGGAACAGGTTGTTCACTAGGCAGATAAGTGTGTCAGGGAGGGCATAGCAAAGGCTTAGAACTATGAAAATTCCCCAGGTGTTTCCAGATCAACAGTGAAGCTATTTAAGTTGTGATCCAGCATGATCCAGGACATAATGAGTATCAACCATTGACCTTGCTTGACTTGATAGATTTTTATTCCTCTGCCTTGGTGAATGTTTATTTAAATCTACTTATTCATGTTTATAAAACAATTTTTTTTGTTGTTAAAAAATCCAGTGTTTGGAAAAAACAGATTTTACTAGCCTGTACTCTTGCAGATATTAGGTTACTAACATTTGTTACTGCTTACCACAGTATAAACCGTTACTTGAGAAGGCTTGTTTGCAGGGCCAGTTTTCCGCTATCATTATGATCTGGATTGAACAACATTATGGTGTTCCACATTTTATCATAAAGTACTAATGCATTTCTGTTTTTCTTCCTCTTGAGATGAAAGAAAACTTTGGCATCGATTCCCTATCCTCCATACCCTCAACTGAAGGAAACAGTCAACAAAGCAGATTTGATGATCTGGAAAATCTTAATTCGTTAACGAAAAGTAGTCTGGATTTAGGTTTGTGATTTTCGTTTCTCATAAACACAAATCACATTATTTTGCAATCTCTCAGTTTTATTTGTATATATGATGAATTTTACTGTCACATTTTCACTCATTATAATGTTTTGAATTGAAATCTGCTTATTAATCTGCTTCAAAATATCCGGAAAAATAATGTGAATCATATTTCAACTTAGAGCTTTCAGATTCTGTTTTCTGAGAGAGCTGCATTTTCCCTGCCTCATTTTGCTTTTTATTAGCTTTATGGATTAAAACTAAAACTACGGCCTAATGCCGAATCTGAAATAGGTCTCTACTAATATATATTAAAATCTCTGATACTATTAAGTGATACTGTTAGCTCATTGAATGGGGTTGTTAAATATTAATAAAGAGACATATTTTAAACATTTATGAAACATTTTTATAGCCATATATTACAGTCAATTTTGGTACATTAATAACTTAGTTTCCATTAAAGAATCCTAAAAGTATAGTGCTTCTCCTTGCCTCTTCCCATATTGATTCTTATATATTTTTGAAAACTTGACTTTAAAAAATAATCTTTCCTCATCTAACACTGCAATATTTAATGTCGTAATATTAAGATCCTTAGGTGAGCCTGGTAAGTTCTTTCATAGCATTGGGATTTATAGAGCCATTGTTCAGGATTTATGCTGTCCTTCACCTGTTTTGACTCTACTTATAGGAAAAGTCTTTCTCTGTGGGCAGTTCTTGTGTTGTATGGTAATATGCTGTTAGGAGAGAGAGATAGCTATAGAAAAGTTATGTAACCGTTTTTTATGAATTCAACATTCTGTCAAATAAAAATCTAAAGAATGGAATTCTTAATGTGGTTAAAGATTGAAGGCATCTGTGCGATGATAACAATTGCCAGTTCCCTGTAGGTCAGAACACATCATGAATTATTAATTTAAAAAGAAAATTAGGATAGTCAATTTTGAATATCTAAGATTAAATAAGTCTATTCAATTTTTCTTAATGTATAACTGATTGTGACTAGGAGAAAAATGGGATTTTTCACCAAAACTCTCCTGGTATACTATTTTTTTTTTTTTTTAAATTCACCACATTTCTGTATCCTCTGACTATTAAATACTTAGAGAAGATTTATGGCACAAATGAATTCATAAATGAATTAATGGTCCATATCTGTTTGATTACCGTTGATACTTTATAGCCATATAAGCACTATTTTGGACCAGATAATTCTGTTGTAGAGGGCTTACCTGTGCATTGTAAGATGTTCGCAGCCTCCCTGCCTTCTAACCCTAGATTCAGTGGTATTCCCAGTCATGATCAAAATCAGAATGTCTTCAGACATTGCCAAATGTCTCTTGGGAGACAAAATTGCCCTGGTTGAGAATCATTCACTGTTTTATACTGTCAGGATTGAAAGGAATAGACTAGAAATATGGAGTGGGTGTTTGTGAGGAAGGGCAGTGGAGTTGGGAAAAACATAGGGAAAGGGATTTTGTCCTCATGGGATGATCCAGTCTTCCTCTGAGCCCTGCTCTGGGTATCATCTAAGTGCCTCCAAAGTTACTTCCTCTGCCTTCTGCTGCCTGTATGAGTTTCCTAGGGCTGCTGTAACAAAGAGCCACAAACTTGGTGGCTTGAAACAACAGAAGTTAATTCTCTCACTGTTCTGGAGTCCAGAAGTCCTAAATTAAGATGCTGTGCTCCTTCTGAGAGCTCTAGGGAAGAATCTGTTCTTTGCCTTGTCCAGCTTCAGGTGGCCCCAGCGTCCTTTGGCTTGCGGCTGCATCATTCTGATCTCTGCCTCCGTCCTCACGTGGCCCTCTCCTCTTCTCCCTATCCATGTCTTCTCTTCTTCTCTCTCTTATAAGGACACCTGCTGTTGGATTTAGGGCCCACTTGGATAATCCAGGATGGTCTCATTTCAAGATACTTAATTTAATTACATCTGCAAAGCCCTTTTTTCCATATAAGTTCTCATTTATAGGTTCTGTGGCAGGGATATATATATTTTAGGTGGGCCATCATTCAACCCACCATACTGCCTTAATCTAATATTTGACAAGGCCCTGGGAATTTATTTTTGGAGATTATAGCTTTAGGAATTAAGCTACGCTTGTATACCTTAGGCCTGTCCTCACTAGAAGAGTGTTCATAACCACATGCTTTTTGGAAAAATTTTTGAGAGCTGCCAGAATGCTGTGTGGCAGGTGTGAGTACTTGGGTTTGTGCTAACCATGGGTGGACTAAGAAATTATTGGTACAGAGGCAATATAGTTTCAGTCCCAGGTCCCTCAGTACTAAGCCATTAACTTGCTGTGTCACCAGGCAAGCTGCCCAGTTCTCCAAGCCCCTCCACTTCTTCAGCTGTAAAATGATGGAATTGGGCTAAGTGTTCTGTAAGGCCTCTTTCAAATCTGTAGCCCTTTGACCACTCTGTTAGTAACAGACAATTTTAGATTTACTTATGAGCAATTACATTAAAAATTATTTTTGAGAACCTATGTGTAAAGGGCTATTTTTGACCCTGTACTTAATCTAAAAGTAGGTTTCCTCAAAGAGCCTATGCTCTTCACGGGCTGTGAAACTAAACCTAGAAATTAGCATAATTAATAATGTAAAGCATACAAGATAAATGTCAAATTAGTAATATATTTAGTGTTAAGAGATTTCAGAAGATTTCAGACAGAAAGTAGTTCTGTTTCCCAGTCTTTGACTGGCCCAGCCTGGAATGGGCCTCCAGTGAACCTGGATGAATTTCTGTCATTGCACACAGAGTCAGGCACACTCGCGTATTTGCATGCCTGTCTGTTACCATAAGCTTCTGGAGGGCAAGGCTTATACCTGATTATGTTACCATAGTGGGTGCTCAAGAAATATTTCTTGAATGAGAAGGTGATGTGCTGCTCCTGGGTGGTGATTTAACAGCATACCGATTCCCTACTTTTTTTTTTCCAGTTGCTAAGTTGTGCAGTAACACCCTCTCTTCTCTACTTGGATTCTTCTTGCCTTTATTTTGTTTATATTTCTATTCGTGCACCTCACTAAGTATAAACCTTTTGGAAATTCCCCCCATTTCTCTCCTATAAGCTTTAACTTCCATTTATCTAGGAACCTTTTTTTTAAACTTCCCTGCGGACTTCTCTGGTGGTTCCGTGGTTAAGAATCCACTTTCCAAAGCAGGGGACGCAGGTTCAATCCCTGGTTGGGGAACTAAGATCTCTTATGCCGCGAGGCAACTAAGCCTGCACGCTCTAGAGCCCGCGCACCACAACTAGAAAGGAGCCCGTGTGCCGCAATGAAAGATAGCGCATACCGCAATGAAGATCCCGCAACTAAGACCCGATGCAGTCAAATAAATAAATAAATATTTTAAAAAATAAATAAATAAACTTCCCAGTTTTCCTAACCTGTGTGCTTCTATTGTGGCTGTTACCTAACAACTGCATAGACCCCGAAGGATGCGATTTATTTTATGGGCTCCCAGGTACCGTGGTGCACTTGATGAACAGCACTGTAAGTCTGCCTGTGTCAAGCACGGTGAGAGAGGAGAGATGTGTACCTGAACACTGCCAAGGTGTCTGTGGAGGAGGAGTGGGCAAAGGGTATGGGCAGCCTTGTGTGGAGCAGGTAATGAAAAGTTTTAAACAAACTGAAGCAACCTATGAAACCCAGTGCCGTAATTTAATAGGCTGCTTTACCAGCATAGCTGGATGGGAAATAGCTCTGCAAATAGAGCCGGTTCTCTGTTCTTTCAACTCCTGTTTTAGGCCATTCGTGCCAGAATTTCCATCCCGTCCCTGGCCCCTTCTCAAGGGGGAGAAGATAGACACAGGCAAAGCTAGAGCAGTGCGGCACTGGTATGGATTTGACTGCATGCAGGAATGTAGGCCCAGGGGATGGGAGTGAAGCATGTCTGAGGTACCGGAGACTTCCTTTAATACCACCTGAGCATTACAGTTACTTTCACCCCCTCTTCAGATTCTCTGCTGATTAGATCCTGATTCCAATGTGTCTAGACAAGACAAAAAGCAGAAGTAGAAGTGAGTTTACTAGAAAATTTGTTCAATATGAAGAAATGGAAAGTTTAGGTGATGCTTATAGGAAAAGTTTTAGAAGAGTGTCTGTATCTCTTAGTGATCATTGGTAATTTTCTGATAAGCCAAGTCTCAAAGATATACCATAAATGTATGGATTTAAGGGAGGCATTTGATTCACTATTCATCATATTTGTATAACATGATGAAGAAAGATTGGCTGGGAATTTATAGTGGATGAGATATGATGGATACTGAGGTATATCTTAAGAGTAATTAATGGGTTTATGCCAGTCTGGGTGCAGGTCTCTAAACATGTGCTGGAGGACTGCATGCACAGCTCTGCCCCTGTTACTCCTTTTTTCAGTAAATGGGAAAATGACACAGATGACGTGTCAGGTAAATTTGTACATTCTTTTTTGTTTTGCCCATGCCGCGTGGCATGCGGGATCTTAGTTCCCTGACCAGGGATCAAACCCATGCCCCCTGCAGTGGAAGCACGGAGTCTTAACCATTGGACCTCCAGGGAAGTCCCAATTTGTTCATTCTAATTGGCAAAAATTCCTTGACCTGGAATTCCCCACCTATAAAATATGGTTGCTATTATCTTTTCTAACTCATAGTTTAATGTGAGAATTAAATAAGGTAACAAATGTAAAAGAATCCTGGAATTTATAGACAAAGCCCCTTTAAAAATGTAAGTGTTTTTATTTGGTTATTTGTTATTCTGTGGAATTATTTTTTTTTAATCAGTGAAATGTCAGTATGCCTGTAATTGAGACAGCCTAGGTTGATAAAGGGAAAATTTGTAGTAAGGTAAGAATACCACCGTAGAGGGGATTCTTCTTCTTTTATTTTTTTAATTGAATGAAAGATTCTTTAAATTCTACAGTGCTTTATGGTTTTCAGAAGTTTCACATACATGATTTCATATAATCCCATAATAACTTTTTTTTCTCCCTACCCCTATATTACCCTTCCCCACTTCCCTCTCCCCACTGGTAACCACTAGATTGTTCTCTGTATCTGTAAGTCTGTTTCTTTTTTGTTTTATTCACTGGTTTGTTGTATTTTTTAGATTCCACATATAAGTGATATCATATAGTATTTGTCTTTCTCTTTCTGACTTATAAAGGGGATTCTTTTGATAAAAGATTCATATTGCTAAAATAACATCTTTTCAGTGAGACCATGCTTAAAATTGTAACCCTCTTTCACTGAGCAACCCCTATCCCCCTTCTTTGCAGAATCATTTTTACCATAGTACTGTCACCATCTGACATATTAAATGTTTTACTTAGTTAGTTTAATATAAATAAGTCTTCTATCTGGAAGGGGCCTGCCTGTAGTAGATATCCATAACTATTTATTGAATTAATGAAGAATGAATGAGTGTATCGTGTGCTCACTATCATCTGGGTTTGCTCTTTAGGCATGATGATTCCAAGTGATGTCCAAGGTCCTGGCTTGCTTGTTGAACTTCCTGCTGTGGCTCAAACAAGGGAGCAAGAAGACTTGCCTCTATACCAACTCCCCAGGGCTCTAGCTGTTTCCAAGGCCTCGGCACACACAGGAATGTTGTCTTCTAGATATGCCACTGATGCATGGTATGATATTATTTCTCTTTGTTTTCGCATTATAAAATAGCTTTCTTTTTGCTTCTATTAAAAAAAAAAAAACCATTGTAAAGCAATTATACTCCAATAAAGATGTTTAAAAACAAAACAAAACAAAACAAAACAAAAACGAAAACGACCGGGCATGATTATGGTGGAACATTTGGAAAATGCAAGGAAATATTATGAATAAAACCCACCATACTAAACAATTACTGTGAGAATTTCACATACTTAAAATTGTACCATATATATAATTTTTTTTATATATATACAATTTTGTATTCTTGCAGTTGTCTGCAAAATAGATTATGGGAGTATTTACTTAGAGAATGGAAGGTTAATTAAGAATTTAACAACTCAAGCAAGAAGTACTCGAGGACAAATTAAGGAGGGACTGGACTTAAGAGTTAGAGAAGCTGTAGGAATTGGTGACTGTAACATGTTGGGAGTGAGAAGGAGTAGGAGGATGACCTGTGTTTCTGAATGGGGCAACTAGATGGATAGCAGGACCATTAATTCCTTGGCATAAGATTATAGGAGCATGAACAGGTTGAAGAGGAAAATGATGAGTTCGGTTTGGGACATGTTGAGGGTTCAGGTATCCATAGGACAATAAAGTGAAATGGAGTTAATTAAATACATGACTCTGGGGATTAGTGCTGAGGTCTATCCTGATGTGGATAATTGGGAACAAGATCAAGTGTAGGTGAAACTCCTGGATTTGAATAGTCATCCAGGGGAGGCTCAAGTGATAAAAGAACAGGGCCAAAATTGGAGTCCTGTAAAGCAGCAATATTAAGGGCATGAACTGAGGAAGAAAATAATGAAGTGGAATGAACAAAAAGTAAAAGGAAATTGATGAACTAGAGGTTGATATAGAAACCAAGGGAAGAGAGCATTTTAACAAAAGGATCATTACAGACTATTGTTACATGCTACGGAGAGGTCAAGGTAGATAAAATGGAAGAGTTTTCATGGGGCTTGATCACATGGATGCCCTTGGTAAGCTTAGAACAGTTTCATTAGCATGGAAATCAGAGAGTAGTGGGTTGAGAATTGAACAGAAGATCAGATATTGGACAAAGTAAGAGCAGACTAGTGTTTTGAGGAACTTGATCATGAAAAGAGGCAGAAAGAACACATGTTACCTAGACAACTGAAGGGCATTGTGGAAATGGGACAAGGGGGCAGATATATAGATATATAGATATATATATATATAGATATATATAGACATACACACACACATAGATTGTGAGTGTGAAAGATCCAGAAAAGGAATATGTAGATGTTAGAAAGTGGCTGATTAAGTGTAGTCCCTGGAGAGGGTGGAGGGAGAGGAGGACACTGCACACCTAGAGAGATTAACTTCTAATAGTTTGATAGGAGGAAGCTCATCTCCTCCATGGACACAGGTGCCAGGAATGAAAGGAAGGTACAAATGCAGTACTATTAGTACCTTGAGGACTGGAATCCAAGGAGATTCTTGCCCAATGACCTTGATTTTTTTTTTTTCTGTCATTTAGGAGAAAGGTTATTTACTCAGAATGATGGGGGTGCTAGTAAAGTGGGCCATAAAAAGAGAGGTGTGAGAGTAGAGATTAGCTTTTGAAACAAGGGTAGGAGAGTAATGGCCTAGTGGTGGGAAGGAATTTAGAAAAATATTGACTCCATTTTCCCAGCTTGCCAGGGAGTGAGAGAGGGAGTGTCACCCACTCAAGTGTGGCATCCATGGCAGAGAAGCGGAAGCTGTTGAGAGAACAGAGGAGGTGGAGAGAACACTGAGCGAAGAAGTTAGGGTGTGGGGTGGTTTCTTTACAATTCAAGGAGATTCCTTGGAGTGTGACAGGTAGTTTGGCTGGGGGGCGGGGGCCTTGGGGATGGGGCATGGGAACAGAAGCACCTCTGAAAGAAAAACCAGAGCTGTGTAGCACTGTGAGTACAGGACAGGAGAGGCGAACAAAGGAGTTGGAGGTGTTGCAAAGCATAACAGAGATGAGAAAGGGGTGGGATTAATCAGCCTTAATGCTTTATTTATTTATTTATTTTTATTGGAGTATAGTTCACTTACAATGTTGTGTTAGTTTCAGGTGTACAACAGGTGAATCAGTTATACATATATAGATGTATATCATCCTAAGTGAAGTAAGTCAGACAGAGAAAGACAAATATCATAGGATATCACTTACATGTGGAATCTAATTAAAAAAATGATACAAATGAACTTATTTACAAAACAGAAACAGACTCACGGATCTTGAAATCAAATTTATGGTTACCAAAGGGGAAACGTGGGGGGAAGTGATAAATTGGGAGACTGGGATTAACATATGCATAGAATAGATAACTAATAGGGACCTACTGTGTAGCCCAGGAAACTCTACTCAGTGTTCTGTAATAACCTATATGGGAAAAGAATCTTAATGCTTTTATTGAAACCTTAGTCCAGGAAAGATTTTGTGTTATATGAAGTGTCTCAGACTTATATCACTTCTCTGTTCAGCGACCTGTGGCCTTTGCCTAGAGTTTTAGATAGAACCTTAGTAAAAAGTTGTCTGGCTTCTGTGTAGCTCGTCTCTGAGTGGAAAGGGAAGACCCATAGGCCCAACTAGTTGGAGGAATCTGGTGGCTTTTCACTCAGCAGACCTGGACCAGGGTGTAGAGGGGAGGAAGCTGACAGGCCCAGGGTCCTCGTGCGAGGGATCTAAGCAGCGCCCAGAGGAACGGAACGCAGTGTCAAACGGCCAGGGTTTGTTTTTTTAAGAGAGATGCTTGGCAGTGGAAGTGCTGGAGGAGTCAGGAACATGTTTCAAATTTTTTATGTGATCAAATTACTTTTCAAACGAGATACTTTTTTTTTTTTTTTTTAGAAATTCACGTTCTTTTATTTATTTATTTATTTATTTATTTATGACTGTGTTGGGTCTTCGTTTCTGTGCAAGGGCTTTCTCTAGTTGCGGCAAGTGGGGGCCACTCTTCATCGCGGTGTGCGGGCCTCTCACCATCGTGGCCTCTCTTGTTGCGGAGCACAGGCTCCAGACGCGCAGGCTCAGTAATTGTGGCTCACGGGCCCAGTTGCTCCGTGGCATGTGGGATCTTCCCAGACCAGGGCTCGAACCCGTGTCCCCTGCATTGGCAGGCAGATTCTCAACCACTGCGCCACCAGGGAAGCCCACAAACGAGATACTTTTATTTTTTAAATTTCTTTTGTGCTGAGTGTTAATAATTGAATCTGGCCAAAGAATTCAGAAATGAGGCTGCTTTTCAGGCTATAGAACGGTAATTGTAGATTGGAAAAGATTTAAACAAATTTCCAAGCCCACCCTTCCTTCCTTCTGCAGAAGGTGAAACATTCTGTCAGTTGTGTCTTACTCAAGTCTCCCAGCTTCAGAGAGAGGAGATAACGCTTTACTCCTGAAGTGAGTACTTTGACAAGCTGTTTTCTTGTGCTGGCACAGACATTTAAGGGCTCCAGCCTAATCTTTGTCTTGGGAGATCAGTCTGGCATTTGAATGCTGTTTTTTTGGCTTGCCGTCATAGATTTAAGATATATTTAAATCTCAGCAGGCTCCAGAACAGTTCCTGTAAATCATACTACCCCTTTTAATCTTTCAGGGTATGCCCCATGGAGTTAGGTTCATAGGTGAATATTTATTGCTACTCAGGAGACTTCCTGAGTAATGCATAGATCCTTTTCAGAATATAGTCTTTCAGATCATCAGGGTGTCATCTAGTGCTAAATGCTATATGCTATTTTACAGTTTCTTCTTTGTGTTAATTTTTGTGTAGGGCCCAGCGGAGTTATTCAGTGTGCACTGTGCTT
This sequence comes from Eschrichtius robustus, assembly GCF_028021215.1. Classification (NCBI taxonomy): domain Eukaryota; kingdom Metazoa; phylum Chordata; class Mammalia; order Artiodactyla; family Eschrichtiidae; genus Eschrichtius; species Eschrichtius robustus. The sequence continues at coordinate 53,155,608 of NC_090826.1, forward strand.
TTGCATCAAGCCAACTTCACCTTACCTTTGGAGGCAGGACTGATATTAAGAGGTTAGATGCACCCTGAAACTGGTGATCTCTAGGAAGGGAGGACGGTAGGCAGGTGGAGCACGGTAACTCTGAAAGGGATCGAAGTGATCTTGTTCTGAGTATCCTTCTTTCTTCATAAAGTCACTTGAGATCAAGTTTTCAGAATTCACCTTGTTTTAGTCTTTTTCTAACTCACTACTGTCATCACCTGCTGCCTGAAGACATGGGTGTGCCCATCAGTGGGAGGCATGGCATTTCTCAGACTAATAGGAGATTTGCAGTATAGATATATTTTGTTGCTGTTCAAATATGCTCTTTGTTATTTATGACTTCATGACCCTGAGAGGGTTTCCCTTGTGTCTGTATTTCCTCACTTGTGAAGTAGGTAGTTCTAAGGTTCAATAAGAGTGAATGTAAAGGGCTTCGTATAATGCCTTGAACATAGTAAATGTTTAATGAAAGGCGGCTGGCAATGATGCTGGATGGCAGTGATAGGATCATGGGCCCTGAGGTGTAACTAGGGTATTCATTGTTGCTGAGTTTATTAAAACACTCAAGGAGATTGTAGAGTTTTTTGTTTTTTTTTTTAAGAAATAAAATAGAATCAAATCACAGTAAGTAAAACAAGGAAGGTGTCAGAGGCTAAAGCCTGGTAGGATGATGAACTTGAGGTGAAAGGCATATTCTAAATTGAAAAAAAAAAATCATGTTGTAGGTATAATAGAATGCAAACGAAAAGAAATACTTTCAGGTATTGGATACTTTGTTTTGAATAGTGGGAGGTGAAATAGGAGGCAGAGTGTCATAGCTGGGGAAAGGATTAAGTGAGTGAATGTGATATTTTAAGTCCCCAGCACTGCCTGGCATTTAGTGCCTTCTAAGTAAATGGTGAGTATCTAATAGTTTTACCTTTGAGTTCCAGTGCCAAAAATTATGTGTAAATTCAGAATACTGGTAGAAGACTGAGGGTAAGGGAGAGAATAAATGTGTACATTTGAGAGAGGACTACTCTGGAATGTTTGAGATGGGAGTAAAAAGGGGGAGTTTCCAAGGAGTTTGTGGCCTCATGTATATGACACTTTCCTGTTTTTACCATGCTGTTGCATGCTGTTGCAGATGCCAGTCACTGCAGGTGAAGATGAATGTGAGAAATTAGGACAAGAGGCACATAGGAATATTACATGAATGCCTATGAAAATATAATTAGATATTTGATTGCTAACCCAGGCTCTACAGAAGGTCAGAAGAGAAAAGGGAGAGACCTAAGGAAGCAACTTACCCTTTATGGCTTAAACTTCTGTTTCTTAACAGATGTCTTAAATGCAATCTTACAGGACAATTTTCTTAATTTTGATAAATGTATACATTCATGTTACCAACACCCCAATCAAGATATTGAACATTTCCATCCACCCAGAAAGTTCCCCCTTGCCCCTGACTTCTAATACTGTAAATTATTTTTTCTGTTCTAGAACTCATGTAAATGTTATCATGCAGTAGGTACTTTTTTGTATATGGCTTCTTTTACTGAACACCATGTCTGTGTCATTTTAAACTTTCATGTACAAGAATGCCTAATTTTTTATGTATACTGGTATCAGGTAATAATTTGCTTTGTAACTTCAAAGTCATAGTGTAACATTTGTATAACTAGCCCTACTGGTTTGGAAAACACTAGTGCCTGTTCTGCCTGGTTCCAAATACTCATATTCCCTGTGGTGTGTCACAGAAAATTGCCATATAGAATCTATATTTTAAGAGGAAAAAGAAATCTTGAGATAGGTACAGCCATAACCCTTCCTGCTTACATCATTTTGGGTGCCGAGTTTGCTTGACCCTCATATGGTTTAGTATATAGAAGTTTCACATGAAAAAAAGGTATATTCTTGCCATCATTTTGAAATTGTTAGACTGGGCATAGTTCAGAAAGCAAACCTGATGCCTTTATGGGAGATGGAGCCACATTCGTGCTCTGGGTGGGATCACCTCTGCAGGAGAACAGTACATTTTCTCATAAAGGCAGAATGCTTGTAGGTTTTGCCTCTTTACTTTGTATTTACTTTTAAAGTTGCACTTGTTCACCTACCAGTGTTTACGAAATCTTATATTTGGGATGCTTTTTCTATAATAAAATATTATCATTTGTGGAAAAAAAAAAAGTCACCTTGGCCATCTAGATTCATCTGATTTTTTTATGATGTTGAAAATTTTATTCTCAAAGACATTGTATATTATGATGAAGTCTTACTATTAATATCCACTTGTTCATTAATGGGGCACTCCATCTTTCATCCCAAATCTGTAAAGAATTATAACTTTGGGCATTTGTTATAAAGGACTGAACTAAAAATAAAAAGCATTGTTTCTATTAGATGGTTAATTCCTTTAGGGAAAAAGTGGTTATAAAACTCTGGTTAAATGTAAAAGGCAAAAGTTCAGTTATTTTAAGATTTGAGATTCTAACTGATTGAGCTATTGACCATGTTTAATCAAAGTGCAAATTATAAAATTAGAGGTTAGAATTCTCTTGTGAAAGATTCAAGTACATTTGTGCGAATTTACACCTTAATATGTGCAGTAAAAGTATTTTACTTTCTCAGTTAAATTTTAATTTGGGTTGAAAGGTATATGCATTTATCAGTGTAAAGTGACTACATTATTTTGTATAGTTGCTTGTATCCTGTGACTGTATTTCTAAAACTAATCACACTATGTTTTTGAAAGTTTTATCCCTCTTTAGGTATGAAGTAATGTGAACAAAATATGTGTTTATCAATTTCCTGAAAAAGGATAATATGCTTTGAAAAAGTCTCTTCTAACAGAATAAATCCTTTTGTCATACATTTTCTTAAAGAAAACTAAAATTGTCCATATTTTAGACAAAATTTTTCCCCCTTTGCTTAATATTGTATGTGAAAGCCAGCAGTTTAGGATACTTTTTATTTTAATTTTTTTTTAATAGAAAAGCATATAGCCCATACTAATGTTAAAGCTTGGTTTCCATTCTATTTTAGGTAATTTTAAATTTAAGAATTTAATTCTTATAATGATATTATACATGTGCCATAATAAAAACACATACTTTTTTTTTCTTAATACCTATCATGAACTGTTTTTGCTCACAAACTGTTGACACCAAATGTGTGAGTTTTTTCCTCCACCCAACAACCAATTCTCTGATTCTCTGGACACTGTGTATCCTAAAATTCATTTCAATTCTGACATTAACTACCTGGAGTTAGTGCAGTCCCCACAGGTTAAGGGCTAAGTCCCGTAAGACCGCCCCAAGTTCAGATGCCAGTCACAAATTCCAGGTTGCCAACTCTACTTCTGACCAACTGGCTATAAGTTGAGGGTTCCCATAACACCGTCCTAAGATTTGATAATTTGCTAGGATGGCTCACAGAACTCAGGAAAGTACTTCACTATTACTGGTTTATTACAAAGGGTGCAACTCTGGACTAGCCAAGTGGAAGAGATGCATAAGCCAGGGAAGGGGGTGTGTGGGATGCAAGAGCTGCCATGCTCTCTTGGGCCACATCACCCTCCCAGCACTTTAATGTGTCCTCCAACCTGCAGGCTCTCTCTCAACCCTGTTGTTTGGAGGGGGTGGGGTGGGAGAGTGGTTTATGGCGGCTCCATTATGCAGCCATGATTGATTACATCATTGGCCATTGGTGACTGAGCTCCATCTCTAGCCCCTTTTCCCTTCCCAGAGGTGGGGGTAGGGCTGAAAGTTCTAACTCTAATCACATAGCTGCTTGTCTGGCAATCAGCCCCCATCCTGAAACTGTCTGTAGTCCTACCTGGAGACACCTTATTAACATCAACTCAGGTGTGGTTGAGAGGGACTTGTTATGAATAACAAAAAATGCTCCTGTCACCCCTATCATTTGGAAAATTCCAAGGGTTTTAGAAGCTCTGTGGCAGGAACCAGGGACAAGGACCAAATATTTATTTCATATTATCACACCTGTCACAATTAGGGTACAGGAAAGTGGAAAACGGAGAGGAGGAAGGTTTCAGTGTTGGTTTGGTTTTTAGCTTTCAATCTTACTTCAATTAATATCTACTTAAAGGAGAATACTAAAATACAGCAGAGCATGAAGATATTCCTTGCATTAATGTCTATATTCCATATAAACAAGACATAATCTAAGTGCATTATATTTTGGGATAGCAGACAAATTAAATTACATCAATACCATGGACTATTAAGATGCTATTAAATAAGAAATGATGAAGCTTATGATAATCTTGGGGAAAATTTTGATATAAATTCAAGTGAAAAAATTGTAAAGGAAATGCATATTGGTTGAGCCTCAGTTAAATGCCAGTCATATCTCATTTAATCCTTGTTACTATTATAGGATAATCAAAATATGAAAGTTTATGCTATGATTACAATTATCCAATGAACGTATATGCATACGTGCCAAGAATAATAATGTGATATGATAAAGTGAAGACTTCACTTAAATTGGTGGAATCATGTGTGTATCATTTAGTGATTGCATTTAGCTGCTTATAAACTGAATCTCCCGCCCCCCTCTCCCCACACACACTTTTAGTGTGGCGTAACTCAACTAGGGCTTAATTTTTTTCATGTAAAAAAGTCCTGAAGAAGTCCTGTTAGGGCCTTAGACATCTTCTTCTTTCTGCTCTGCTGTCATCAATGTATTGCTTTAGTCCTCATGGTTTCTTCATGATTTTAAGATGGATGCTTCACCACCAATAATCACCTCTGCCTTCTAGGCAAGAAGAAGGGGAAGAGCATAGAGCAAAAGGCTCCTGTCAGCTGATTCTCCCTCCATTTAGTGAGTTTCCCAGGAAATCTCATCTGGGGACTTTTGCTTCCTTGTTGCTGATCAGAACTATGGCACACAGTTACCATTAGCTGAAGGGAAGTCCAGAAAATTTATTTTTTTAAAGCTAGGCATAGTGCCACCTGGAATAAAGGGAGGTTATGTTGTTGGGTAAGGAAGATGGGGAGAGAAGACATTAGATAAGTAACTGGCAAGTATCTGCCAAGTTGTTTTTCCTTGAATTCTACGATGCTTTTAATCATAAAAAATAGACTGGCTAAGGCAAGAAGGCTGTCTGCAGTGGGCGAGATGTCAGTGATCCCTAATGATCTCAATTCCTTAACTGGTTTTTAGATTGTCCAAATTTTTTCACTTTCTCCTTTTCACACAGCCTTAAACCATTATATCCTAGAAAGTTGTAGAGTGGCAAGTAGCTGGAGTTTTATACTTTTTATAGGACTTATTTGAGAGTTCAGAGGAGAATGGAGCATTGAAACTTCATGCTGAAAGAGAGATTTGGATACTGTGGAGAGATTGTGTAGTACATCTGAGCCTTCTCTGAGCCTCATGGGGAAAATATAGTAATATGACCTGCTGTGCTTACTTCACAGGGTTTTTGTGAAAATGAAATGGAAGAGGTCGTCCCTACATTTTTGTGTAGAGTAATACAACTGACAATATCACATAAGTTATTTCATTTGGTGGTCCAAAGGCACACACCTATTTTGTGGTACAGGTTAGACTGGAGCTTAGAAATCCTGACTCCTCTTCCAGATAATAGATGGTAGTGTCTCTACCCTATTAGATAACATTACTTTTATAACTACTCTGTAATTCAGCATTTTACAGTATCCCGCTAGGCAGTTCCATATTAACATAACTTGATGGGTGAAAGTATGGTGGTGGTAGGTGGGAGAATCACATTGTTTAAGAAATTTCTCTGTAAACTGAAAAGTGCTGTGTAACTACACAAAATATTTATGGGATACAAATGACAGGGAAATTATTTAGGGTTAGACAGAAAAATCTAGAAAGAACGATCATGTTTACTGACTGTTTAATCATTTCAGCTGTTTGTGTAAGTTTATACTAGACTGTTAGCTGGTCAATCACACCAAATTTTAAGAAATATATTTTATAATATTTAAATGCTGTTATAGAAACAAATGTGAAATCATACAAATTCAAACACAGATTTTTAGAACATAACATCTAGAGTGTCATCAATAAAAGTGTTTATAATCAATGATTTTCTGGTGCTGGGTGGATAATTGTTAAGTTGAATGCTAAAGCAATATATCTTTGTTTTGTGTGGATAGTTAACTATTGATGTAAATACTTTTAAAGCTTAGAAATTAAGAACAATTTAACTACATATAGATTGTGTAATGTAAAACTTTTCAAGAACCTTTAATAGTAAGAGTGTGTTGTAAGTTATATGTGTGTGTGTTTTTGCCTTTCTTTCTCCTCAGTGAATTACCTGAGAGAGAAGAAGGTGAAGGAGAAGAAACTCCAAACTTCAGCCACTGGGGACCACCAAGAATGTATGTTGATGACATTATTGGCTTTCTCAATAGGACAATGCAATTAGTTGCTCTTTTCTTTAACTTCATAGTGTCATTCAGTCGTTCTCTAATGATTGCCATAGTTCACACGTACGCTGGCCTAAATTTTAGTTTCATTTTGTCTTATCTAGAGATTTTTAGCCAGGCAAAATGGCCGTAACCAATATTAGGAAAATCTTTGTCATACTCTTTCAGAGAAAGCAACTTACAAATGTCCATCTGTGATGGACTAAGTATACTTTCTCACTGTATCACTAAGCAAAGCAGGTAGGGCTGCCTTGAATGCAGTAAAGAAGCTCTTTTTTCCAAACAACAACAATAGTTAAGGCTTCTATCACATAGCACCCTCCTCCTCTTGTGTTAGTCCAAGTTTATGCCTCGTTTGCACTAACAGAGTGTGTTGGGCCCATGCTCCCTTGGATACTCTCATGGTTTTAGGTAGTCACCAGGGCTGCGCTTTATTAAGGTTATAAAAGTCTTCCTTTAGCTGCTGTCTATCTTCATGCATTATTCCACCATGCCACCCAAATTGTTTTTTTTTTTTTGTACTTTTGAGTTTTGTCTTAAAAACTCTTAGGAGCTGTTTTCTGAGCTACTTTTTGGAATTAATTATTGGCCATGTCTGTGCAGTTTGAACAAAATTCATAATATTTTGAGGGGCAAGTTTTATTCTATACTTTATGAAAATGATGTGGATGTAGGAAGAAGAGAAAACCTTTCCAGCCTTTGGAGCTATAAAATCTGTCCTCTACGTAAAGAACCACAGGTTAAAACGGCTGACTGGGAAAAGCAGTATGGGCAGTGAGCCTGTTAGTGGCAAGTTTATTTTATTCTGAAGGTTTCTGCTTTTTGCCATAATGATACATGTGACTTTCTTGATTTTTTTTTTCCACCCATTAGTTATTTCCTTAATTCATTCTTTGCTAATGTTATGATATAGATGAAAGGGACTCATCACAGAAAATATATGGTGATGGGAGATGAGAACATTAAGTCCTTGCTAAATCTCTCAATATTAAGAGTTGTATTTGTTTTGGAAATCTTTTTCAGAATTTACACTTTCACATATGCCATGAATTATTGATAGAATCTTATAATTTTGGAGCTAGGTATAACTTCTATAACATTTGTGAAAATATATTTATATAGAATATGAGTCACAAGGGGATGGTACACATTAAACACAGTGACAGTACAACAAATTACCTTGTTCATGAGTGAATTTTGTTTTTTTGTTTTTACAGTGTTGAGATTTTTAGAGAACCGGATGTATCTCTTGGTATTAGTATTGTTGGTGGACAAACTGTGATAAAACGCCTGAAGAATGGAGAGGAGCTTAAGGGTATATTTATCAAACAAGTTTTGGAAGACAGTCCAGCAGGAAAAACAAATGCTCTTAAAACTGGAGATAAAATACTTGAGGTAAATAGTGTTAAAATTTTGTTTTTGTTTGAAATGTACTGTAAGACAGTAAAATGATCATTTAACCAGAAGTCCTTCCTTTATGTGTTGGGGTGTATGTGTGTACAATTGGTGTATTTTATTCAGATGCTTTAGTTTGCATGTTTGCACAATTTTATGAGATTCTAAAGCTGAGCTGATAGCATATAAAATGATAAAACAAAAAGCCTCAGCTGACTGAAAAAACACAATTTGACAGAATGAGGCAGATGGTGGACATCATGCTTCTCCCACAGTCTTTAACAAACTCTGAATTGTATATGTCAGTGGGATAGCCGTGCTGTCCTCCCAGGGTCAAGACTGTATTGGGGGAGAGGTGAGTCCATCCTTTATACATGGCAGGCTTTGCAGAGTGGAGTTTGAAGGGCACATCAAGGCACTAAGAGGTCTGAATCTGATACATTTCTTTGCATTAGGTTTATTGGATGACATCATATTGAATATTTTTAATCCCAGAATCTGCTTGTTGATTCATGCTTTATGATGCTAAACATCAGCTGTGGTGTTTTAGCTCTGAAACAATGAAAAGAGCTCTGGAGATCATGGGTTGAAGTCTAGATTGTCCTGCTTGTTTTTTCTTTGCTCTTGGACAAATTATGAAACCTATTTTATTTTCAGTTTCCAAATAAAATGGAAATGAGATTTCAAAATCCATAGAATCATTGTGAGAATTAAATCAAAGAATTGCATAAAACTACTCTGTGTATACAAATTTGAGGTTATATTTATGTTTGTGAAATTAAAAAAAAAACATTTTTAAACATACTAGGGATATGGCAATGAAGAAAATGACCAAAAATCCCTTCTCTTATGGCGTTTATATGATAGCGGGGTAGATAGACAATGCACAAAATAAGTAATACATAGAATGTTAGATTGTTATAAGTAACTATGGAGAAAAATAACAGGGAGGAGGATAAGGAATGATGTGTGGTGACAGCAGTAGTTGCAATGAATAGATTTCTTATGGAAGATGATATTGGGACAAATATAAGAAATGAGAGAGTGAGCAATATGGACACATGGGGGAAGAGGGCTCCAGACAGAGTGAACTGAAGTGTGAAAGCTCTGAGGTGGGAGTTTGCCTGGATGTGTTGAAGGAACAGAAAGAAATCCAGCACTGCTAATATCCGTAGAGTGAACAAGAGAGAGGGTGAAAGAGAAAAGGTCTGAGAGGTAATGGGAAGCCACATCATGTAGAGATTGGAAGGTTGTCTACTCTGAATGCATGAGAGTCCATTAGAGAATTCTGAACACGTACACATTTTTTAGAAGGATTATTCTGGCTTCTGGGGCAGGTGTGGTTTCTTAGCATTTGCATAGTACATTGTTTTTTTTTCTTTCCTTCATTTTCACCCTTATTTGTGATTTTGTTTTAGTTGTATTTTAAGCAACATAATAACTGGATACTGCCTTTTAAAAATCTAAATTGATAATCTTCATCTAATAAATAAGAATCATTTATTGTTTATTTTGATTACTGACACATTTGAACTTCGAACAAAATACAAAAGACATTTAAAATTATATTTTTTTCTTTATATTTTGAAATAGTTATAGGTTCATAGGAAGTTGCAAACAAATGTACAAGGAAGTCCCGCTTACCCTTCCCTCAGCGTCACCCAATGTTAACATCTTATACAACTATAGTTCAATAGCAAAATCAAAATACGGATATTGGCACAATTCATAGACCTTATTAAGATTTCACGAGTTATACATGTACCATTTGTGTGTGTGTGTTTATAGCTCTACACAGTTTTATCATATGTATAGCCTTGCATAACCCACACAGCAATCACGAAACTCAGTTGAATCATCACCATAAGACTCCCTTGTCTGACCCCTTTACAGCCACTCCTCTCCCATCCCCTCCACCCCCATCCCTAGCCTCTGGCCACCACTATTCTGTTTCTCCATGTTTATACTTATGTTATTTTACAAATTGTTACATAAATGGAATTATGCATTTTGTATCTTTTTTGAGATTGGTTTTCTTCACTCAGCGTAATTTCATTGAAGTTCATTCAATTTCTTGTGTCTATCAATTGTTCATCCCTTTTTAAAAATTTATTTATTTTTAACATCTTTATTGGAGTATAATTGCTTTAAAATGGTATGTTAGTTTCTGCTGTATGACAAAGTGAATCAGCTATATGTATACATATATCCCCATATCTCCTCCCTCATGCATATCCCTCCCACCCTCCCTATCCCACTCCTCTAGGTGGTCACAAGCACTGAGCTGATCTTCCGGTGCTATGTGGCTGCTTCCCACTGGCTACCTATTTTACATTTGGTAGTGTATATATGTCCATGCCACTCTCTCACTTTGTCCCAGCCTACCCTTCCCCCTCCTCGTGTCCTGAAGTCCATTCTATATGTCTGCGTCTTTATTCCTGTCCTGCCCCTAGGTTCTTCAGAACCATTGTTTTTTTTTTTTTTTAGATTCCATATATATGTGTTAGCATACGGTATTTGTTTTTCTCTTTCTGACTTACTTCACTCTGTATAACAGTCTCTAGGTCCATCCACCTCACTACAAATAACTCAGTTTCATTTCTTTTTGTGGCTGAGTAATATTCCATTGTATATATGTGCCACATCTTCTTTATCCATTCATCTGTTGATGGACACTTAGGTTGCTTCCATGTCCTGGCTATTGTAAATAGTGCTGCAATGAACATAGTGGTACGTGACTCTTTTTGACTTATGGTTGTCTTAGGGCATATGCCCAGTAGTGGGATTGCTGGGTCATATGGTAGTTATACTATTTTTAAAAAAATTAGCTAATTAATTTTATTTATTTTTGGCTGTGTTGGCTCTTTGTTGCTGCACGTGGGCTTTCTCTAGTTGCAGTGAGTGGGGGCTACTCTTCACTGCAGTGCGCAGCCTTCTCATTGCAGTGGCTTCTCTTGTTGCAGAGCACAGACTGTAGGGCACACGGGCTTCAGTAGTTGTGGCACATGGGCTCAGTAGTTGTGGCTCGCGGGCTCTAGATTGCAGGCTCAGTAGCTGTGGTGCATGGGCTTAGTTGCTGTGCGTCATGTGGGATCTTCCCGGACCAAGCTCGAACCCGTGTCTCCTGCATTGCAGGTGGATTCTTAACAACTGCGCCACCAGAGAAGCCCTATTTTTAGTTTTTTAAGGAACCTCCATACTGTTCTCCATAGTGGCTATATCAGTTTACATTCCCACCAACAGTGCAAGAGGGTTCCGTTTTCTCCACACCCTCTCCAGCATTTATTGTTTGTAGATTTTTTGATAATGGCCATTCTGACCAGTGTGAGGTGATACCTCATTGTAGTTTTGATTTGCATTTCTCTAATGATTAGTGATGTTGAGCATCCTTTCATGTGTTTGTTGGCAATCTACATATCTTCTTTGGAGAAATGTCTATTTAGGTCTTCTGCCCATTTTTGGATTGGGTTGTTTGTTTCTTTGATATTGAGCTGCATGAGCTGCTTGTATATTTTAGAGACTAATACTTTGTCAGTGGCTCCGTTTGCAAATATTTTATCTCATTCTAAGGGTTGTCTTTTCGTCTTGTTTATGGTTTCCTTTGCTGTGCAAAAGCTTTTAAGTTTCATTAGGTCCCATTTGTTTACTTTTATTTTTACTTCCACTTCTCTAGGAGGTGGGTCAAAAAGGATCTTGCTGTGATTTATGTCATAGAGTGTTCTGCCTATGTTTTCCTCTAAGAGTTTTATAGTGTCTGGCCTTACATTTAGGTCTTTAATCCATTTCGAGTTTATTTTTGTGTATGGTGTTAAGGAGTGTTCTAATTTTATTCTTTTACATGTAGCTGTCCAGTTTTCCCAGCATCACTTATTGAAGAGGCTGTCTTTTCTCCATTGTATATTGTTGCCTCCTTTATGAAAGAGTAGGTGACCATATGTGCGTGGGTTTATCTCTGGGCTTTCTATCATGTTCCATTGATCTATATTTCTGTTTTTGTGCCAGTACAATGCTGTCTTGATTACTGTAGCTTTGTAGTATAGTCTGAAGTCAGGAAGCCTGATTCCTCCAGCTCCGTTTTTCTTTCTCAAGATTGCTTTGGCTATTTGGGGTCTTTTGTGTTTCCATACAAATTGTGAAATTTTTTGTTCTAGTTCTGTGAAAAATGGCATTGGTAGTTTGATAGGGATTGCACTGAATCTGTAAATTGCTTTGGGTAGTATAGTCATTTTCACAATGTTGATTCTTCCAATCCAAGAACATGATATATCTCTCCATCTGTTGGTATCATCTTTAATTTCTTTCATCAGTGTCTTATAGTTTTGTGCATACAGGTCTTTTGTCTCCTTAGGTAGATTTATTCCTAGGTATTTTATTCTTTTTGTTGCAATGGTAAATGGGAGTGTTTCCTTAATTTCTCTTTCAGAATTTTCATCTTTAGTGTATAGGAATGCAGGAGATTTCTGTGCATTAATTTTGTATCCTGCTACTTTACCAAATTCATTGATTAGCTCTAGTAGTTTTCTGGTAGCATCTTTAGGATTCTCTATGTATAGTATCATGTCATCTGCAAACAGTGACAGTTTTACTTCTTCTTTTCCAATTTGGATTCCTTTTATTTCTTTTCTTCTCTGATTGCTGTGGATAAAACTTCCAAATCTATGTTGCATAACAGTGGTGAGAGTGGGCACCATTGTCTTGTTCCTGATCTTAATGGAAATGGTTTCAGTTTTTCACCATTGAGAATGATGTTGGCTGTGGGTTTCTCATATATGGGCCTTATTATGTTGAGGTAAGTTCCCCCTATGCCTACTTTGTAGAGGGTTTTTTATCATAAATGTGTGTTGAATTTTGTCAAAAGCATTTTCTGCATCTATTGAGGTGATCATATGGTTTTTATCCTTCAATTTGTTAATATGGTGTATCACATTGATTGATTTGCATATATTGAAGAATCCTTGCATTCTTGGGATAAACCCCACTTGATCATGGTGTATGATCCTTTTAATGTGCTGTTGGATTCTGTTTGCTAGTATTCTGTTGAGGATTTTTGCATCTGTTCATCAGTGATCCTGGCTTATAGTTTTCTTGTTTTGTGACACCTTTGTCTGGTTTTGGTATCAGGGTGATGGTGGCCTCGTAGGTTGAGTTTGGAAGTGTTCCTTCCTCTGCTATAGTTTGGAAGAGTTTGAGAAGGATAGGTGTTAGCTCTTCTCTAAATGTTTGATAGAATTCACCTGTGAAGCCATCTGGTCCTGGGCTTTTGTTTTTTGGAAGATTTTTAATCACAGTTTCAGTTTCAGTGCTTGTGATTAGTCTGTTTGTATTTGCTATTTCTCCCTGGTTCAGTCTCGGAAGGTTGTACTTTCCTAAGAATTTGTCCATTTTTTCCTGGTTGTCCAATAAGCACATAGTTGCTTGTAGTAATCGCTCATGATCCTTTATATTTCTGCTGTGTCAGTTGTAACTTCTCCTTTTTCAGTTTTAATTCTATTGATGTGAGTCTTCTCCCTTTTTTTCTTGATGAGTCTGGCTAATGGTTTATCAATTTTGTTTATCTTCTCAAAGAACCAGCTTTTAGTTTTATTGATCTTTGCTATCGTTTCCCTCATTTCTTTTTCATTTATTTCTGATCTGATCTTAATGATTTCTTCTGCTAACTTTGGGTTTTTTTTGTTCTTCTTTCTCTCTCTAATTGCTTTAGGTGTAAGTTTAGGTTGTTTATTTGAGATGTTTCTTGTTTCTTGAGGTAGGATTGTATTGCTATAAACTTCCCTCTTAGAACTGCTTTTGCTGCTTCCCGTAGGTTTTGGGTGGTCGTGTTTTCATTGTCATTTGTTTCTAGGTATTTTTTGATTTCCCCTTTGATTTCTTCAGTGATCCCTTGGTTATTTAGTAGTGTATTGTTTAGCCTCCATGTGTTTGTATTTTTTAGAGGTTTTTTCCTGTAATTGATATCTACTCTCATAGCATTGTGGTCCGAAAAGATACTTGATACGATTTCAATTTTCTTAAATTTACCAAGGCTTGATTTGTGACCCAAGATAGGATCTATCCTGGAGAATGTTCCATGAGCACTTGAGAAGAAAGTGTGTTCTGTTGTTTTTGGATGGAATGTCCTGTAAATATCAATTAAGTCCATGTTGTTTAATGTATCATTTAAAGCTTGTGTTTCCTTATTTATTTTCATTTTGGATGATCTGTCTATTGGTGAAAGTGGGGTGTTAAAGTCCCCTACTATGACTCTGTTATTGTTGATTTCCCCTTTTATGGCTGTTAGCATTTGCCTTATGTATTGTGGTGCTCCTGTGTTGGGTGCATAAATATTTACAATTGTTATATCTTCTTCTTGGATTGATCCCTTGATCATTATGTAGTGTCCTTCTTTGTCTCTTGTAATAGTCTTTATTTTAAAGTCTATTTTGTCTGATATGAGTATTGCTATTCCAGCTTTCTTTTGATTTCCATTTGCATGGAACATCTTTTTCCATCCCCTCACTTTCAGACTGTATGTGTCCCTAGGTCTGAAGTGGGTCTCTTGTAGGCAGAATATATATGGGTCTTGTTTTTGTATCCATTCAGCCAGTCTGTGTCTTTTGGTTGGAGCATTTAATCCATTTACATTTAAGGCAGTTATCGATATGTTTGTTCCTATTACCATTTTCTTAATTGCTTTGGGTTTGTTATTGTAGATCTTTTCCTTCTCTTGTGTTTCCTGCCTAGAGAAGTTCCTTTAGTGTTTGTTGTAAAGATCGTTTGGTGGTGCTGAATTCTTGTAGTTTTTGCTTGTCTGTAAATGTTTTAATTTCTCCATCAAATCTGAATGAGATCCTTGCTGGGTAGAGTAATCTTGGTTGTAGGTTTTTCCCTTTCATGACTTTAAATATGTCCTGCCACTCCCTTCTGGCTTGGAGAGTTTCTGCTGAAAGATCAGCTCTTAACCTTATGGGGATTCCCTTGTATGTTATTTGTTGCTTTTCCCTTGCTGCTTTTAATATTTTTTCTTTGTATTTAATTTTTGATAGTTTGATTAATATGTGTCTTGGCACGTTTCTCCTTGGATTTATTCTGTATGGGACTCTCTGTGCTTCCTGGACTTGACTGACTCTTTCCTTTCCCATATCAGAGAAATTTTCAACTATAATCTCTTCAAATATTTTCTCAGTTCCTTTTTTTTCTCTTCTTTTTCTGGGAGCCCTATAATTCGAATATTGGTGAGTTTAATGTTGTCCCAGTGGTCTCTGAGACTGTCCTCAATTCTTTTCATTCTTTTTTCTTTATTCTGCTCTGCAGTAGTTATTTCCACTGTTTAATCTTCCAGGTCACTTATCCGTTCTTCTGCCTCAGTTATTCTGCTATTGATTCCTTCTAGAGAATTTTTAATTTCATTTATTGTGTTGTTCATCATTGTTTGTTTGCTCTTTAGTTCTTCTAGGTCTTTGTTAAACGTTTCTTGTGTTTTCTCCATTCTGTTTCCAAGGTTTTGAATCATCTTTACTATCATTACTCTGAATTCTTTTTCATGTAGAGTGCCTCTTTCCTCTTCATTTATTTTGGTCCAGTGGGTTTTTACCTTGCTCCTTCATCTGCTGTGTGTTTTTCTGTCGTCTCATTTTGCTTATCTTACTGTGTTTGGGGTCTCCTTTTTACAGGCTGCAGGTTCGTAGTTCCCGTTGTTTTTGGTATCTGTCCCCAGTGGCTAAGGTTTGTTCAGTGGGTTGTGTAGGCTTCCTGGTAGAGGGGACTGGTGCCTGTGTTCTGGTGGATGAGGCTGGATCTTGTCTTTTTGGTGGGCAGGACCGTGTCTGGTGGTGTGTTTTGGGTTGTCTGTGACCTTATTATGATTTTAGCTGCCTCTCTGCAAATGGGTGGGGTTGTGTTCCTGTCTTGCTAGTTGTTTGACATAGGGTGTCCAGCACTGTAGCTTGCTGGTCGTTGAGTGGGGCTGGGTCTTAGTGTTGAGATGGAGATCTCTGGGAGCGCTTTCGCCATTTGATATTATGTGGGGCCGGGAGGTCTCTGGTGAACCAATGTCCTGAACTCAGCTCTCCCACCTCAGAGGCTCAGGCCTGACACCTGGCCAGAGTACCAAGACCCTGTCAGCCACGTGGCTCAGAAGAAAAGGGAGGGAAAAAAAGAAAGAAAGAAAGAAAAGAAAAAGAAAATATAGTTATTAAAATAAAAATTATTAAAAATAAAAAAATTTAAAAGTAATTAAAAAAGAAAGATAAAAAGAGAGCAACCAAACCAAAAAGAAATCCACCAATGATAACAAGCGCTAAACACTATACTAACAAAAAAACCCAAAAAAACAAAAAAACGGACAGACAGAACCCTAGGCAAATGGCAAAAGCAAAGCTATACACACAAAATCACACAAAGAAGCATACACATACACACTCACAAAAAGAAAAAGGAAAAAATAAAAAATATATATATATATAAAAAAAGGAAGAGAGCAACCCAATCAATAAAAGAAATCTACTATTGGTCATTAACTCTAAACACTGAACCAAGATAAACATAAAACCAGAAACAAAGTAGATGTAGAAAGCAAACCCTAAGTCTACAGTTGCTCCTAACGTCCACTGCCTCAATTTTGGGATGATTCTTTGTGTATTCAGATATTCCAGTGATGAAGGGTACGTCACGTTGATTGTGGAGATTTAGTCTGCTGCTCCTGAGGCTTCTGGGAGAATTTTCCCTTACCCTTCCTTGTTTGCACAGCTCCTGGTGTTCAGCTTTGGATTTGACCCCTCCTCTGTGTGTAGGTCACCTGAGGGCATCTGTTCCCTGCCCAGACAGGATGGGGTTAAAGTAGCAGTTGATTGGGGGGCTCTGGCTCACTCAGTTGGGGGAACAGAGGGGTACGGGATGCGGGGCGAGCCTGCCGTGGCAGAGGCCGAGGTGATGTTGCAACAGTCTGTGGCGCTCTGTGTGTTCTACCTTGGAAGTTGTCCCTGGATCACAGGACTCTGGCAGTGGTGGGCGGCACAGGCTCCCAGGAGGGGCGGTGTGGAGAGTGGCCTGTGCTCGCACACAGGCTTCTTGGTGGCGGCAGCAGCAGCCTTAGCATCCCGTGCCCGTCTCTGGGGTCTGCGCTGATAGCCACAGCTCGTGCCCATCTCTGGAGCTCGTTTAGGTGGTGCTCTGAATCCCGTCTCCTCGTGCACCCTGAAACAATAGTCTCTTGCCTCTTAGGCAGTTCCAGACTTTTTCCTGGGCTCCCTCCCGTCTAGCTGTGGTGCACTAGCCCCCTTCAGGCTGTCTTCTCGCAGCCAACCCCAGTCCTCTCCCTGGGATCTGACCCCCGAAACCCGAGCCTCAGCTCCCAGCCCCCACCTGCCCTGGCGGGTGAGCAGACAAGCCTCTCGGGCTGGTGAGTGCTGGTCGGCACTATTCCTCTGTGTAGGAATCTCTCTGCTTTGCCCTCTGCACCCCTGTTGGTGCACTCTCCTCCTTGGCTCTGAAGCTTCCCCTCCGCCCAGCCCCCATATCCACCAGTGAAGGAGCTTCCTAGTGTGTGGAAACTTTTCCTCCTTCACAGCTCCTTCTCATTGGTGCAGGTCCCATCCCTATTCTTTTGTCTCTGTTTTTTCTTTTTTCTTTTGCCCTACCCAGGTACGCGGGGAGTTTCTTGCCTTTTGGGAAGTCTGAGGTCTTCTGCCAGCGTTCAGTAGGTGTTCTGTAAGAGTTGTTCCACATGTAGATGTAGTTTTGATGTATTTGTGGGGAGGAAGTTGATCTCCACATCTTACTCCTCTGCCATCTTGAAGGCACCTCCTCATTCATCCCTTTTTATGGATGAGTAGTATTCCATGGTATGGAGGTACCACCGTTTAACCATTCAGCCACTGAAAGACACTTTGGTGGTTTCCAGTTCTTGGCTATTATGAATAAAGCTCCTATAAACATTTGTATACAAGTTCCTGAGTGAAAATAAGTCTTTGTCTCTCTGGGATAGATGCCCAAGAGTGTAATTGCTGGGTTGTATGTTAAGTTCCTTTGTAAGAAACTGTCAAACTATTTTCCAGAATGGCTGTACTATTTTGTATTTCCACCAGCAATGTATGAGTGATTCAGTTTCTCTGCATCCTCATCAACATTTGGTGTTGTCACTGTTTTTCATTTTAGCCATTCTTGCTAGGTATATAGTGATATCATTGTTGTTTTAATTTGTGGTTCCCTAATGGCTAATGAGAAAGAACTTTTCATGTGCTTGATTGCCATCCAATACCCTCTTTGGTGAAATGTTTGTTTGTGTTTTTGCCTGTTTGCTAATCGGATTGTTTACTTTTTTAATCTTTTTGAATTTTGTTTCTTTTTCTCATCTTTCTCTGTTCTCAGTTGAATATAAAGTATTCTCTCATTTAATCGTCATCACTCATACACATACTAATAAGAATCCACTGTTTTATCTCTTATTTAATAATTATATTTCTTCAAATTCACAACAGCCCTGAAATGTTGCACTCTAATATATATTTTGTGAAGCATAATGAGTCATTTGTTTATTTTTTTCTATGAAGAGCATTACTTGTTTGTTTTGTTAGTGAAGTTTAATAATCATTTCTCTTTGTCTTGAAACAATTGCCTGAAAGGTTTAGGTCCATATAAAGAAGAGTTTTTTAAAGTAGGAAGTTAGAATTTAATGTAATTTTTAGAAATGGGTCTTCATCTGTGTGAATGAACATACTCTTAAGTTATAATTTTAAAGCTGAGAAAAACTAAGATTATTTTTGTGTTGTAATATGACAGAATACTGTTTTTTTCCTAACTTCCCGACTTCGGTGATTCCCATTTAACAATGTGGAAATCTCTGTTAGGGAAACAAAAACTGATTATTACTAGAGGAGGAAGTAGTTCTCATATAGCCTCTACTTCTCTTACTGTTGAATATTTTGGGGATCAGGTTATTTGAAAGAAGCTTCATCAAACTGTTGTGACAGCTTTTATGTGTCACTTTAATTTTTGTCTGTATTTTTTTCATTTACTATTATTCGTATCCTTCCTCAACTCATATGGGAAAAGAGCTTTTACAGAGCATTAAAATCTTCATTGATACCTATTAGAATAAAAAGCCAAAGTTCTTGCCATGGCCTTTTGGATTTTGCATGAGGTGGCTTCAGCTGCCTCCCTGACCTCACCTCTTTCCGTTCTCTCCTCTTTCTCTGTACTTTAGACTCACCTGGCTTTAAACCCTTCTAACACACTGGGCTCCTATCTCCTACCTTAGGACCCTCGCTTCTCTGTGTCTCAGCTTCTGGCATGCTCACTTTCTTCCTCACTCTGCTCAGATTCAGTGACTTATCATCCTATCACTCCCTTGTATATACTTCCAACTCCTTTGATCCTCTTTCCTTTCACCGAACTTGCCTGGGAGAACCACATCCTAGTTAAGTGCAACTTTTTGCTTATTTCAGATCTCTAGCACGACTGGAGAAAATAACCACCCATGCTGTCTGGTCTCATTTTAAATTCATGACCACCCCCTCAAGTGGGTCTTTAATTCTGCCCTGTAGCCCTGTAATATTTCCCGAGTTGTTTCATTCTTCTACTTTCATAGGTAACTACTTCAAATCTCCTATACCTCCTGCTGCAGTCTTAATCTCTGTTTATGGTCCTTGTTTCTTATTTCGTTGAGAACATAGAAGCAGTCAAAAGAGAGTTTCCCCTTGCTCCCACTGCATACCAAAGCTTTTTTCTGACTGTATTTGTCACAGCAAATGAACTATTTGTGTTTCTTCTATCTAGAGCCAGTCTAACTTGTACAGTGGAAGACATTCCCTCTTCACTGTCCAAGGATTTGCTTCCACAGTCATCACTCCTCTCTACCCTTCATTTTTCCTCTCCACTGCATCATTATTACTGTAATCTATCCCATCTTAAAAACAAAAACCACACTTGATCCCACATCCCTCTTCACTTACATTCCTATTTCTTTGATCCCCTTATGGCAAAACAATATTCACAAATTGTCTCTATCAACTGACTGTAAACCACCTCAACTTTTACCAAGGCTTCCTTACATTATCAGTTTCAAAAATTGGTTCTTGTAAATATGTTTGATAAATTCAGAATGCTCTTTGAGATTATGGGCATGTTCACAAGTTATGTTCTCTCAGATTTATATAATAAGGAGATGTTTACACTTGCCCCAGCTTTTTAAATTAATTTTTATTGGAGTATAGTTGCTTTACAATGTTGGTTAGTTTCTTGGCTATACAGCAAAGTGAATCAGTTATATGTATACATATATCCACTCTTTTTTAGATTTCCTTCCCATTTAGATCACCACAGAGCATTGAGTAGAGTTCCCTGTGTTATACAGTAGGTTCTCATTAGTTATCTATTTTATACATAGTAGTGTATATATGTCAGTCCCAATATCCCAATTCTTCCAACCCCCCCTCCCCCCTTGGTAACTGTAAATTTGTTCTCTACATCTGTGACTCTATTTCTGCTTTGCAAATAAGTTCATCTCTACCATTTTTCTAGATTCCACATACTCAAATTTGTTGAACACAGAACTCTTTTAGAAAGAACCTATGGGTGTTTTCATACTTCATTTTTGATATAATTTGAGAAATGTTCAGCTTCTCAACTGTGATAATGGGCAATTTGCTTAAAATGTCATTCTTCTCAGTTTACTTGAGAGAAGGTGAGTCCAGAGAGATCCCCAACCCCTGCCCTCACTCAGAATTGTGTACTGTGATGGTGGCAGAGGTGACATTACAAGCTCAGAAGCTTTTTAAGGTTCTGTTACTGACTGAGCTGCCTATTTTGGATAATTATATTTAACCAGGGCCATTGTTATTAAGATATTTACCTTATTTACTTTTCTTGAAGGTGAAACATTAATATCCTTAAACATAATCTAAAACAGCAAAGCTTTTTTCGGTCAATCTTATTTTTTTCTGGCTTTGGTATAATTCATTCGACTCTGTCTGTTCTCATAACTAGATAATACGCATGAACTTTGAATTAACCTATCCACAAGATCTGCTGCCCTTCTAATTGAAATAAATTGCTTCTGTGTTTTTAGGTGTCTGGAGTAGATTTGCAGAATGCCTCTCACAGAGAAGCAGTTGAGGCCATAAAGAATGCAGGAAACCCCGTGGTGTTTGTTGTTCAGAGCTTGTCATCCACTCCAAGAGTAAGCTGTAGTTTATATTTTCAAAAACTTAAAAAATATTCTCTATATCTGTAGACCAAGCTTTTGCCTCAAAGTATTTCTCAATATATTTTTACTGTTATTCTACTATTACTTAAAGGAAGCATTAACTTCATTAAAATTTAGTTATTAACCTCAATTTTCCCTTTTTTCCTCTGATTTTGATTTCCTGGTCAAATTTGAGTTATTCCGGTGTTCAGTGGACTCTAACAGACCCATTTTTGATTCCTTGATTCCCTATTTACCAGTTTTGCTAATTTGGAGGCAAGTTACCTAACCTTTCTGAACCAGTTACTTTGTTTATAAAATACTTTGAATACAGAGTAGGTCAGGGTTAAAAACATTCTAGAGGGACCACCAAATGGTCGGTATTTTTACAGGCATGTAAAAATTCAAACGTGTTGCATTGTTGTATGTTCTGTTGGAGATTCTGAATTCGCAAAGAGCAGTATTTAATCATAGAATTTTTTTTCTGTAATAAATTACTTGTTTGGTATGGAATTAGAACTCTGATACACAGATGTTAGTGGCAGGATGTGTATTTTATATTGTAATATGCAGCCCCGTAAGCCCTGTACCTGGAAGCAATGTTTATTTTTCTTTATTTTATAATGGAAGACAACTGTTCAAAACATAGACACTTCTGAACAGTAGAAAAACTCTGCATATTTTTTAAAAATTTGCTTTTCAATTCTCTAATGCAGTGCTTTTCAACCTTTTTTTATGTCAAGGAATACAGAAAATAATATTTGTATGGCAAACTGTGTAAACAGATGTCTGGCTGTCCCAAGGGCGAAGGCATCAACATGCTATTTCAGCACGCTTGTAGCCTGCCTGCACACAGTGGGCTGCAGCCTCACCCCACCTGGGCAGCTCTGCTGTGGTGCACGGCAGCACAGTCCCTTCCAGTCTTAGTGCTCCGTTTACACCATCAAGACTAATTGAGAGAGGTAAACTGAATAAGGTCTTCACATTTTTTTTTTTTAATATTTTATTTATTTATTTATTTATTTATTTTTTGGCTGTGTTGGGTCTTCGTTTCTGTGCGAGGGCTTTCTCCAGTTGCGGCAAGTGGGGGCCACTCTTCATCGCGGTGCGCGGGCCTCTCACTATCATGGCCTCTCTTGCTGTGGAGCACAGGCTCCAGACGCGCAGGCTCAGTAGTTGTGGCTCACGGGCCTAGTCGCTCCGCGGCATGTGGGATCTTCCCAGACCAGGGCTCGAACCCGTGTCCCCTGCATTAGCAGGCAGATTCTCAACCACTGCGCCACCAGGGAAGCCCAAGGTCTTCACATTTTTATACAATTTGAAATTCTAGATTTATTGGAATCCAGCTTTTAACTCTTTTAATATTGAGAAAGTCGTTGAGGCCATCACTTTTATTTCTGGAAACTGAATTCTGTAGGAAAATTGGCCAGATTATTCCCTGCCAAATGATACTTCCAGAGAAACAGTTTTGAGCGAGAATGAGCCAATCAGATTATACATTTATGTGGCCACTTGCAAATGCCCTGCTGAAAAATATTCAAAGTATTTTAATAGGTTATAAAGTCAGCCAAAATAGCCAAGATTTTAATCCAGCCTTTGTTGGTGAACTGAGGTCGAAATTTTCATTTGGATGACATAAACAGTACAGTTTCTTTCAACTGTTCAAAAAAAGGGAAAATGTCTTCAGCATCGCCCCATGTTCAAGTTACTTAACCCTCAGGCAGCATCACAGACTGTTACATTGTGCATTGGGTTCATCAAGCATTGAACTCTCTGTGATGCTAGCCAAGGGATGGCGATGATATTAATGTCCATGATTTGTTCCTTTTTTTTTTTTTTTTAAGCACAAAGTGATTCCAGTTGAATAAGGAAATGAAAGGAATCAAGTTTCAAATCTTTGCCAAATTGTGCTCTCTTCGGCTTACTTATTCTTGCAAGTTATATTGGTCATCACAGGAATAGAAAATATAGCCAAATTCTTCATCATTTTTGATCAGTTTACATTAAACTTTGAGACTTTCTTCAAAACCCCCAAATAAGTCATTTCCATCAAGACTCTGTGTCTAAACATGCCTTGGTTACATGGAAATTCTTATCAACACCATGAATTGAGCAGTGGTGTTTATATTTGTACCTTTTTTTTGAGTTGTATTTTATTTTTTTATATTTGTGCTTTTAGCAGGTGGTTTAGGAGGATCAACAACACATTACTTTTTTAAGCTTTTCCTCCTGAATTTCTCAACTATTTTTTCAGCCTGCTAGAAAGAAATGTATGTATCCGCTTAGATTTACTTGGTAAATGCTTATTTGAGAGCAAAACTCATGATTTATACTGTACACCTCTATAGAAAGTTTTTATGCCAAGGTAACTTTTTCCAGTTAAAATTGCATTTCACAGTAGCATTAGGGTTTTTTTTTATATATTAAAAAACAAACCCTTTTGAAATTGGCATCATGCCTTCAGTTCATTAAATTTATTATCATGTGTTGTTTTATTTTTTCCTGTATTCCATTTGTATTTCCCTAATATCATTGTTTCATAATGGCACCTAAATTTCTTGGACACGTGTAC
This sequence comes from Eschrichtius robustus, assembly GCF_028021215.1. Lineage (NCBI taxonomy): Eukaryota > Metazoa > Chordata > Mammalia > Artiodactyla > Eschrichtiidae > Eschrichtius > Eschrichtius robustus. The sequence goes on from NC_090826.1 coordinate 53,179,162, forward strand.
CTTTTGTGTATTAGTCATATAGAAATATATTTTTTACTTTCATAAGAAACGTGCTGTCCTACTTTTCTTAAAGATGTAGTCTTTTTGGTGGGCCTTTTGTCTTCCAAATTTTGCTAATGATATGCATACAGAAAGATATTTCTCTACTCTTTGAAAAGCAAACAATGTAAACTTTGTGAATGGCAGCTAACATTTTGTCCCATCACGAAGCTTCTGCCATTCAGTTTCAGCTGGTTTTTTCAGAGGAGAAAGTAGGTCCAGTGTAGGCAGATATTATAACTTTCTAGAGAGACAAAATATTTGTTTTAAAATTCTATTTATTTATTTATTTATCTATGGCTGCGTTGGGTCTTCATTGCTGCACGTGGGCTTGCTCTAGTTGCTGTGAGCGGGGGCTACTCATCGTTGTGGTGTGTGGGCTTCTCATTGCATTGGCTTCTCTTGTTGCGGAGCACAGGCTCTAGGCGCGTGGGCTTCAGTAGTTGTGGCTCGTGGGCTCTAGAGTGCAGGCTCAGTAGTTGTGGCACACAGGCTTAGTTGCTCCACAGCATGTGAGATCTTCCCGGACCAGGGCTCGAACCCGTGTCCCCTGCATTGGCAGGCGGATTCTTAACCACTGCGCCACAAGGGAAGCTCCTGGTTTAAAATTCTTTAGGACAAGAAACATATACCTGTAGACCCACTAGTTTTTGAACTCTGACTTAGGTTGTTGTATATATTAAATAGAGAACTTCCCTGGTGGTCCAGTGGCTAAGACTCCGCTCTCCCGGTGCAGGGGGCCCAGGTTCGATCCCTGGTCGGGAAACTAGATCTGTCTTGCTGCAACTAAAGGAGTCCGCATGCCACAACTAAAGATCCCGCATGCTGCATAGAAGATCCCGTGTGCCGCAACTAAGACCTGGCGCAGCCAAATAAATATTAAAAATAAATAAATAAAGAAATAAATATTAAGTACAGTGTCTATTCACATAGGAAGCACCAAAAACATTTTGCTGTGTCACTACTATTGTTTTTTACCTAAGTGAAACATTTCTGAGACCTTCTCATTTATTCCAAAATTAATTTCCTTAGACTCTAAGTTAAAAGTAAAGAAGAATTAATCTTAAATTGCCTTTATTTTTTATTTTTTTTAAAGATTTTTTTTTTTTGATGTAGACCATATTTAAAGTCTTTATTGAATTTGTTACAATATTGCTTCTGTTTTTTGTTTTGATTTTTTGGCCATGAAGCATGTTGGATCTTAGCTCCCTGACCAGGGACTGAACCCACACCCCCTGCATTGGAAGGTGAAGTCTTAACCACTGGACTGCCAGGAAAGTCCCTTAAATTGCCTTTAGAGAGAAGTGTTTTTTTGGTTTTGTTTTTTAAATTATCCCTAGGCAGGAAGTTCCTTTAATTTTCTGAGAAAAGATATTTATTTTTCCTTTTAATTTGCATGTCTGTCATCAGATTTCATGCCAACATTATTTGTGTTAGCTATTTAAGGATCCTTTTAAAAAAATCACTAACGGTTTTGTATTTTCCTAAGATGTTTTATAGATAGTTTTACAAAAAGAAATGAGTCAAAAAGTAATCTATGATGTTGGCACCATTAAGAATTAAAATTATTTCTATGAAATTGAACTGTTTGACTCATTTATAAACATTTATTCAACACTACTATGTATTAGGCTTTTTCTGAACAACAGGGTTATAGTGATAAATAACACTAAATTCCCGCTCTCATTGACCTTTCATCCAGGAGTGTAAATAGCTTTGTAATTTATTTATATGCTAGCAGTGATAGTGAAATATTTATTGAATGTGCACAGCGTGCTAGATATCATACTTGAACTGGGGTACAATGATAAATAAGGTAGATCTATGAAATAAATGTTGCATTCAGCGTTCTAGGAATTAACTTTGCTTACCCTTAAAAGTGTATTTTGCAAAATGAGATGTTTAGATGACAGTAAGTATGGTGGTCTTCTTAGTCTTCATCTTCACTTTCTGGATCTACACAAGCCTGTGAATTTATTGCCCCTTGATGCTACACACACACACACACACACACACACACACACATTTTGGGTTTTATAGCTTGTTAGATTTCCCAAGTTGTATTGTTTGCCTTGAATTGTACTTCTCGTGTCTTTACTTTTTAGGTGAAGTTAGAGAGTTAAGTAGGATTTTAATTGTTTTTTAAAAAAATTAAAGCCACGTAATGATTGTGACATTTAAATGTTTTCCTTCTCCCCCTTCCTTGCTTTTGTGGTGGTAGGTCATTCCTAGTGCACATAACAAGGCCAAAAAAATCACTAATAACCAGGACCAAGACACCCAAGAAGAAAAAGAAAAGGTAACCTAACCTCGCAAGCTTTTAAAAAATGTTTTTGGTTTCTTTTTGCATATCTGAGCTGCAATTAATAAGTGGTTTTTTGATGAATATCAGGATAGAAGTACTGTCGTTATAATATTTCCCTTCTGTGAACATGACTGATTCTGGCCTGGATGAAGGCCTAGTGGAGTATAGGTGTAAAAATGTCATGACGCACCAATCAGCCATCATCATCGTTCTCTGTCTTTCCTGTTCAGCTGGGCTGGTTGTCTGTCCATTCCCAGAAAGTTTCTTGGACTTTGATCTTGCTGCTCCCTCAGCCTGGAAGTCCATTTTCCACATTGCTCTTCCTTTTCATTCTCGAAGGAGCAGGTCAAAGGTCCTGAGAGTTAATCCTCCACTCCTGTTTCCCCACCTCTATTCTAGTAGAATTAGTTGATATAAAATTAGTTGATATTCTAGTAGAATTAGTTGATATAAAATTTATGTTAGGATATGGTGTCAGGTAGGATGGATTTTCATTTTTCCCCATAAAGATAAATAATTATCCCACTCTTTTAAATAGGCCCTCCTTTGCACCACAACCTCTGTCATATCTCAGGTTATCAGGGGAAGATTGTTTCTGAGCTTTCTCTTTGTTCCATTTGTTTATCCCGGCACAAATGCTGCCCTACCTAAATTATTAAAGCCTAATAATAAATCTTGTTTTCTAGTAGAGCAATCTCCTTTACATATTTCTTTTTTCTTTAGAAGTGTGTTACCTATTTGTGTCCTTTTTCTTTTCCATATAAATTTTGTAATTAGCTTGTCAAATTCTACCAAAAAATCTCTTTGGCAATTTTGATTGGAGTTGTGTCAGATCTATAAATTGTAAAGAATTTACATCTTTATGATATTGAGCCTTCTTAACCATTAACCTGGTATGTCTTTCTATTTATTAAATTCCTCTTTTATTTCTTACAATTAATTGTTATCATTTTCTTCAGAAAGGCATTGTAAATCTTTGGTTTATTCCTAGAAATCCTTATATTTTGTGTTGCTTTTAAATATTTTTAAATCGCATTTTCTGTTGCTAGTATGTAGATATGAAATTGAGTTTTATATATTTTGTGACATCTTATAACATTATTCTCTTATTCTTTTATAAAATAATCTGGTTCAGGACACTAGGAAAACCAAAATGCTGAAATAAAAAAGTTAAAATCTCTCATAAACCCACCACCTAAAGATAAACTTATTAAATATTTTATGTAGAAGCTTTTAGTGTCTTGATGTATGCTTTTAGTGTCTTGGTGTATGTACTTCACATATATATATATATATATATATATATATATATATATATATATACACATATATATATGTATATATATATGTATATATATATGATTTTTAATAAGAATATGAATCCCAGAGTCTAGTACTATGTCTGTAGATTTTCATTTCTGAATTTTCTATATGGATAATAATAACCACTTTGGATAAAAGCAGTTTTCTTCTTCCCTTTCCAGTATTTTTTCCCTTGTTTTATTATATCTGCTAAGACCTCTGTGGTGTTTAATGGAAGTAATAAGAGCTAACATTCTTATTGTGTTACCTCCTGATAGTTAAGAAATTGCTTTCAATATTTAACCATTGAATATGGTGTGTGCTGTAAGATTTTGTAGATTATCCTTTGGTTACGGAAGTATTCCCTTTCGTTCTTATTTTGCTAAGAATTTTTATCATGAATGGCATTGACATTGAATTTTATCAAATGAATTATCTACATTCACTGAAATAATTTGTATGTGATTTTTTTTCTCCTTGAATTCCTTAATGTGGTGAATTATATTAATAGATTCTGTAATGTTAAACCAATCTTAAATTAATTTGGTCATGATCTGTTTTGCCTGTTTGCTAGTATTATTTCTTCTAGAATTTTTACATCTGTGATTTTGAACGAGTTTGGCCTGTAATTTTCCATTTATGTACTATTCTGTCTGGTTTTGGTTATAGAAGACTACTAAAATGAATAGTAGGAGTACTTCTTCTTTTCAGTTCTCTGAGAGTTTGTGTAAAATAGTAATTATCCATGCCTTAAATGTTTGGTCAGATTAGCTTATGAAGCCATCAAGGGCCTGTGTTATTGAGCTATTCAGATTTTCTGTTCCTTTTAGAGTCCGTTTTGATTACTGACTCTTTTCTAGGAATATTGATGTCACCTAATTTTTGCATTTGTTGGTATAAAGTTGTTTATTCTCTTAACGTGTATTATCTGTGTTCTCTTCGAAGTAGTTCTTTTTCATTATGAATATAGTTTATTTTTTATTAATCTTGAAAGTAATTTTTCATTTAATTCCTCATTTTGAAGAATTAAGTTTTCAGCTGTTAGTCTTCTCTGTTTTATCTTTATTCTGCTTAGTTAATTTTGTTCTCATTTTTATGTTGTCTTATTTGGGTTTATTTCCTTCCCCCCACCTAATAATCTTTAGATAGTTGTAGAATTTATTAATTTTTAACCATTCTTTTTTTCTAAAATAGTCATTTCAGACCATAAATTTCCTTTTAAGGTCCTCTATTTCTAGATCCCAAGATATTAAGTTTGTTTAGTACTAAGTTGTTTTTTTTTTATCTTCCAGATGATGTATTTTTTACCCAGGTTTATTTTAAAATGTATTTTTAATTTCCCTACAAGTATGTTTAAAAACTTATTGCTGTTTTTTCCTAACATATTTCAGTTATAACCAGAGATTTGTTTTATATAATATCTTTTATATTGGTTGAGACATTTTTATGGCCTAGCACATAGTTATTGTAAATGTATAATTGTGATTTAAAAGAATAACTATTATCTAGTTATTGGTTACAGGTTTTTATACAAAGTTATTAGGGCAAACTAATTAACTGAGTTATTCAGATATTCTATATTCGTAATGATTTTTTTGGTCAGAGTAACTTAGTCTTCCGTTTTGATGGTTAAATTAATCATCTTGTAGTTTTTCAGTTGTTATTTTACATTTTTTTCATGTAGTTTTTCATTTGTTATTTTACATTTTTTTTCAAGTTAATTTATTAGGTGTCTACAAGTTAAAAAATTTTATATCCTCATAGGGATATAATTGATCTTTTTATTAATATGTGGCGTTATTAAGAAATGCCTTAATATCTATTTCATCCAATATCTCTGAAACTAGGCCAGCTTTCTTTTCGTATTTGCCTGGTATTTTGTCTTGGATATTTTTGAGCCACACACAGAATGAATTTAGGTCTCCCGTCTAGTGTGTCTGGGCTTATAATGAATTCTCAGGGGACACCTTTTTTCTTTTCTTTCTTTTCTTTTTTTGGTTTTCTTCCATCTCAAGCTAAGGCCAAGGCCAGGAAATATTCCTACTGTCTTCTACAGTCAAGATTTTGGTTTGTTTGATTTGTTTATTTGCTTTTAACTTCACCCGTTGCAGGTTTCACCCCATTAAAGAAAAAAAAAAAAAAGCTATGACTGAATTGAACACCTGGGAACACTTTATTTACAGAAATGTGCATGGAGGCCAATCAAGACCCCTTGAAGATTTGGGGAGAGGGTTCTTGAAAAGGATTGAATTGGTTACCAAATTATAGAACTGTCGGTTTTATCCTGGTTGGCCACCTTCTTTGAGTGCAGATCTTAATCACAAACATTATATTCAGATTAACAGTAGCATACCACTGGGTGTTCAGGATTCTGTGGTTTGATTTTGGCAACCGCTAATAAACATAGACAATATGTAGATTCTAATAATGACCATGGTTATTGTTTGCAGAAGTGTTAGTTATGTACAGATTGCAAATCATTACTTGCAGAATACTTCAACCTTTTGGAGGTACAGGCTTTATTTGTAGGAATTGGGGTTTAGGAGGGTGATATCTTTAGCCCTACTTCCCACCTTGTTTGACCTCAAATAGAAACTATGGACTAATTAAATTCCTAGCTTTTACTAGATAAAAATGAGTAGATACTGCATGATTATATTTATATAAATGTCTAGAAAATACAACCTGTAGCGACAAAAAGGAGATCAGTGGTTCAGGAGAACAGGGTGCCAGGGGAAGGGGTGGGAGAGAGGGTGATTAAAAAGAGTCACGAAGAAACTTTTGGGTGTGATGGCTATATGTTCATTGTATTGACTGTGGTAGTGGATTCTAATTGTATACTTTAAAATCTGTGCAATTTTTTTTATGTCAGTTATACTTCAATATACTGCAATGAAGCTATTAAAGACAAACAAAAATTCCCTGTTTTTCTGGAGCTTGCATTTTAGTAGGGCAAAGCAAACAATATAGAATTCAGTGACTGCTAACTTTAAAGCAATCTGGGGACAAGACCTGAAGACCCACAAAATATGGCATATGAAAGGGACTGGAATATAAGCTCCATGAGGGCAGTGAGATAATCTATTTCATAATTACTCTATCCGCATTGCCCAGAACACTACTGGGCACCTAATAGGCACACAAGACATATTTAATGAATGAATAAAGAATCCTAAAAACAGAACAAAACAAAATCTCTGGCTTTAGGTCACTAGGGATTGGCACATGCCCTCTGAGGATTTACCTTCTGATTTGGAATTTATGGTTGTTTCTGCCCTTAGTTACAGAAACGTATTTTTGAATTTTTATCTGTGTTTTTTAAAGAAGGGTTTCTCAGAATATTTAGTCTGTCCTATTATTGGAACTGTGTTGATTCATATGTTGATTCAAATATCTGAACATTCATCAAATGTTTATTGGAAACCTATAGTGTGCCAGTTACTATGCTACAGTCAGTGGATATAACATCAAAAAGGAAACAGACAACGGATCAGTCTGTGGGGACACAGACAATAAACACACAGATGAACAAACTGGTTACTAATTTAATTACTTCGGGGAATAAGGTAATTTGATTAAGGAATATTCCGCATAAGATTTCAAGAAGAAAAAGATAAATGTATGATTCTTATCAACTTTGACCTGTTCCATTAAACCAAATTGAATTTCCATACATAGCAAGGATATTTGCATTCAAATTTTAAAAATCCAGTAAGAACCTGGTAATACCAAAAGTCAGTGTAAGTCTATCCAGCTGAGTTCCTTGGTATAGAGGAGAACTAATCACTAAGTTGACATGGCAATAGTTAACATTGCAACCATAAACCCCAAATCAGAAGGTCAAGTAGAGCACAGGAAAGTGGCACTTGCCCAGAGAGCATGTGCCAATCCCTGGTGACCTAAAGCCAGAGGTGTTTGTTTTGTTTTTAGGATTCTTTATTCATTCAGTAAATATGTATCGTGTGTCTATTAGGTTCCAGGCAGTGTTCTGGGTCTCACAGGTAGATGATACTTAACCAAGTAAGTGAATTCTTTGGAGAATTCAGAGGTGATTACTGCCCCCAAAGCACTCCCACTTGTGAGTTAATTGATCATACCAGAATCTACATCTCCATTACAGGATGATGTTTCAGTGATTACAGGATGTACTTTACTATATTATTCTTCTCTGGAATTCTATCTTGTGCACCAAGCATTATTCTACATCCTGGAATGACAGAGCACCTTCACTCCAAGAGGTGCATAGATCAATGTGACATATAGTGAAATAAACAGAAGTATAATTGGTATGACAGAAATATGCCCAGAGTGCTAGGGGAGAACAGGCAGGGAGACTTTCCCAAAGTAGGGAGGTCAGGTGATGACTAAACTATTTTTTTTAACAATTATTATTGATAGAAGTAATTCCTTTTATGCATTTTTTTCCATCAGTGATATTCCATATTGTGCTAATCTTTAGAATTGGCTGATAATACTCAGGTTAATGTGCAAACATTTGTGATACACATACACACACACACACACACAAACATGCACAGCATGTAGACATGTGGGCATCATGCAACATTAGTATAAATATTTTTATTGTCTTATATATTTTTGTTTTATATTCCACACCAATAAGATCAAGGAGATCAGGAAGAAGGTATAGGTGTTTCTAATGAAAATTACCAAATCTCTTTGACTTTGTGAATCTAGATTCGTATATAAAAATGCTTCTGAGTTAGTGGTTTCTGTGAAAAGAGATTTTATTTAAAGGCTGGCACATCTAAAGTAATATAAGTTATAGTTTCACTATTTTCTGGAAAACTCTGGGAATATTAGATTTAAATAATGCTTATTAGTCTCTATAACCAATCAGAAAGAGATTCTTTAAAACAGGGGTCCCCAACCCCTGGGCCACGGACCGCTACCGGTCCTCAGCCTGTTAGGAACCAGGCCATGTAGCAGGAGGTGAGTGGTGGGCAAGCGAGCGAAGTTTCATCTGCTGCTCTCTATCACTCCCCATTGCTCGCATTACCGCCTGAACCATTCCCCGCGGCCCCCCGCCCCGCCCCGCCCCCCCCACAGTCTGTGAAAAAATTGTCTTCCACGAAACCGGTCCCTGGTGCCAAAAAGGTTGGGGACCGCTGCTTTAAGAGACTAAGTTTTTAATACCCCCTGAAGGTAGGGAAATATGTCATGCTCACCATGAGGTAGGAGCTTTTCTCCATTTCAGATACACAGAACACTTTCGGCTTCCATCCTACAACTTTAGCCATATGTCAAATGTAGACACAGAAATGTAAAAACTCTGGTCTGTGTGACAAAAAACTGTTCTCTCCAATGGAACCAAGACGTGTTCTTGTACAAAAGCACAACCAGGCAAACAGAAAGACTAATAAATAAATATGTTTGCTGTTGTCTTTCAATCAAGAGAGAATAGGTGCTTATAGAACAATATATAATAGGTCCTCATCATCCCAACAAATATTAATTGCCAGATCATAAAGCCAAACTTCATTGGTCGCTTCTACTAATGGTGAATAACTTACAGCCAAAGTACAAATCAGAACCAAACTTAGCCTAGTATCAGAAACAAAAACAAAGAATTGGAAATTAAAAAATGGAGAAACAGTCAAAAAGGCAAAGTTCTGTTGCCTCTGGGGATTTACTGTCGGAACCAGGAAATCATGTGTATGAGTTTAAACAGCTCATGGATTGTGTATCTCAGGCATCACAGTTTCATTGGTTCTGGAAGGTGAGTCTACCAAGACTGACAAGTATAATGTAAGAAAAAATTAAAACATGCTCTGTGAAATTGTGCAGACTGTGCAGGTGCCAGGTGTTTATTTAAATCACTAACAAAAGAACCAATAAGGTGGTTAGCCTAGTTCAGAGAGAATTGGAGAGAGTATTTATAATTGCTGAAAGAAAGAATGTTTAAGTAAGACTCAAATTTAGATGCGAAACTGGTTAACATCTTACAGGGCAATGCAACTGTAATAATTTGCTAAAATAATGTACATTTCTACCAGACAAAGCTAACACGCGGTGCTCTTGAACAAGAAGGATTTATGTCATTGTCATTTTTCTAAAAGTTAGTATGTCGGGGAACCTAAACAACATGAGCGACAACCAGTTATTTACTCGTTCAGCAGATAGTTAAGAGCTCTCTTCTCAGAGCTGAGGATGCCATACAGTCTCTGTTGTTCTCTGCCCTCATGGAGGTGCTGTTCTTCTGGCCCTCCCTGTGCATACCCTGCTCCAGCCTTTGTTGCCACAGGGAGAGCCTGGACCTGCCTACACCCTTCGCCTATGTGTGGTAGAAAGATGCCCGGGTATCTGGCAACCCAAATTCATACCGGAGGGGGCCCAGAATATGCTTATCCTACCTTTTTTCTGAGGGTGTTGGTAGAAGTTAAATAAATCAGTTGCATAAAAATTTCCCCTGAAATATATTTTTTAAAGTGCTATTAAAGAGAATTTGTATCTCTTAATACTATTTTAAAAGCTGGCTGTCCTTGTTCTGAGCATTGTCTTTCACTTAGCATGACCTGGTTCTGAGGAAAAGATTTGCTGAAAATTCGTTTGCCTTTATTATTCTTCATTTAACTCACTTTTAAGTTTTTTCAAACAAGAATTAAAGAGACACCATGATCACATTTCTGAATTCTTTTGTTGCTTAACAAGTACTTTGTATTTGGCATCTTCTCTTCCTTCATCACTCTTGCATTTTATTGATTTTTGGATTTTCTATAAATGTACAAAGTACTGTTTTGGTTAGACATTATCTTAAATAAATTTGGGTGTGTGTTTTTCTGTATGGATCGCAAATAGTGTTTTCTATTTTGGAGGAATTTATTACATGCCTGCTTTCTGTAATGGGCCAGTCGTTGCCCATTTACTGAAGCGTATCCTGCCATTAGTGGCTTTGTCCTATAAAGCATAATTGATTGTACTTTATTGAAATCCTGTAGCAAAGCAAATCTTAATCTGGTTATTTTGGCCTTTGTGGAGTGCTTGTGTGTATCGGCGCTCATTCTTTCCAGCAGCTTGGATCTCTCCATAGTTTGGCATGTTTTATTTTTCCCAGCGTTCAAGAAAATGTCAACATTCTGTGAAGGTAATCTGATCATAAAGTCTACTTTAATTAAGCCTATTTGAACCAAATATTGATGTGCTGTATCGTTTGGTGTGTAAATTTAAAGAATACTTATACAGAAATATAAAAAGTATTCATCATAAAGCTTTCTCTTTCTTTTTTAAAACATTAAAATGTGTGTTGACTCTTTATAAATTGTAGATGAATACCTCTTTGGTTAGAAAATCTTGGTATTTCAAGTAGTTTTTAAAGAATGAAATCTGTACCTTCTACAATTGAATAAGAAGTTTAAATAATTGTAGGATTAACACATTGGGTAGTTTTTACATTTAGACTGATTTTTGAAATGTTTTTCATTTGAGTTATTTGGTCAGAAACAAAGAAAACTAAGCCTCAACAGTGTAAAGAAAGTACATATAATTGACTTTCTCACTGGAGAAAGGAATTCATTCTTCTGGGTAGGTTAACAGTCTTAAAAACTGTGCTTTTGAATTCCTGTTTTCTGCATTGGTGTGTTTACATCACAGAGTCACTTTTACATAATAACATAAACATAAGAGAATGAATTGTACTTATTTTACAATCCTAGTGATGTGATGGAAGTTGGATAGAGTCAAAATATTTACAGATTATTTTTTTATCCTGTTTGTCATTGAGGAAGAGGTTATACAAAGACAATTAACCCTTCTCTCAAATTTTGCATCTTCAGAGGCGAGGAACTGCTCCACCTCCAATGAAACTGCCGCCTCCTTATAAAGCTCCATCTGATGACAGTGATGAAACGGAAGAAGAATATGCATTTACCAACAGTGAGTTCCTTTTCATTATTTGGGGTGGATGCAGAATTTATTAAAGTATGCTTTAATGATTGTTGTAAGTTGTCAGATACAGTGGTATAGCTTCTTAGAAAATGTGCATGAACATATCTTGCTGAAAAAGAAAGTTTACATCTCCAAAACTTCTGTGACTTTATTTTCCTAAGTTTTTGTCTTTGACACTAATATAACAGAGTGAGGATCAAAGGCAGCTGGGTGGTAAACTTTTATCTACATTCCCTCCTAGTCTTACTATTTGGTTATGATTACACAAATGCTAAGAAGTCCTTGAAATTGGAGTTTCACTCATAATAATCAGAGTTGAATGTAGATTTTAGGCCTTGATTACGTGCCCTACTCAAATGGATGGTGATATTGCCAATGCAAAATTACAGAGGGCCAACGAAATCATAATTTTTCCTTTAGACGTCATTTCATGACGTCCTTTTGCATTAGTTGTATCAAATATACGTTCACACATATATTTAATGGAGGCTTTATTTAAAAGAATTTACATATCTTTTATGTATGTAAAGTATATGTAGTTTAGATCTGATTGCTGTTGTGTATGGAATTTATTTTGGGGGTAATGAAAATGTTCTAAAATTAGATTGTGATGATGGTTGCACAATTTGTGACTATACTGAAACCTACAGGATTATACATTTGAATGGGTGAATTTCATGGGTTTTGTTTTTTTTTTTTTTTTTTGAAATTTACATATTTTAAAATAATATTTTTCCTTCTATTATATAGAAAAGGAGTTTGATACAGAAATTGAAAGAGTTAAAATTCTGGCTCCAGTACTTCCTAGTGTGTGACCTTAAGCATGCCCTCTTCTATGAAAATAATGGTACCTACTTCAAAGGGGTTGTGATGAAGATTAAAATAAGGCGATAAGGACTTTAGCCTGGCGTATTGTGAATCTTCAACAAGTATTATAAAGTTGACTATAACTTTATATTTTTCTAAATATAATAATATATAAATGAAATATAAAAATAAATATAACTATATAACAATTAAGTTGACTTTATAAAAACTTGGTTTGTACTTTGTGATTTTACAGAACGCTTTCTCATGCATTTTCATTTATTCAACAATCTCTGTTGAAAACCAACTGCTTTTCACTAACAGTGCTAAGTGAGTCTTCTGTGAGATAAATGAAACATAGCTCCTTTTTTTCTCTGTGGGGTCACCAGCCTGGAAGGGAGGATACAAAGGCATGGAAACAAAATTTCATAAAGGTACTGCAGTGCCTTGGTTCTCAACCTCTTTGGAAGAGCAACACATGATAGATACGATTGATATATGTGTGCGTTTGTGTAATGTAATCCCTTGTTTTGATATAGTTATTAGGGCAGCTGCAGCAGAGTGGAGATGGCTTGTTGATTATTCATAATTTCTGGGATACTAGAATGCCCATATTTGCATGGTGGTTAGGAAACCTCGTTTAAGCATGTGACTAAGATTACATTCTAATCCTAGCTCTACCACTTAGTTGTGAATTCATAGATAAGTTTCTTAACCTCTTCAAGGCTCACACTTTCCTATCGATATGGAGGAGTGGGGATGTCTTATAATAATCTGCCTCACAGGATTGCTATGAGCATTAGAGGAAAAAGCATTTAAGGAACTTAGTATAAGGACTGTGATACCTAGTAAACACTCTGGTTTACCATGTGCCAGGTCTTCATATGTGTTAATAACTCTCTCAACATAATAACTTTGTGAGGTCTCTAAATGTACCAATAAAGAAACAGGCTCAGAGAAATTAAGGAATATGTCAAAAATTACACAGCTAATAAATAGTGGACATGGAGTTTAGATCCAGGCACTCTGACTCCAGAGCTGGTATTGTCTATCATCTACTCTTCCCATTACTTAAAACATTACTATCCCAGAAATAGGAACAAAGTGACTTGGGGTTATCTAGTGAATATTACTTTGATACCATTAGATAGACAGAGCAGTTCCCCAGAGTTCCAAGACCATGTGTACATGTGTGTTCACAGCACATATTCACAGAGTTAGAGGGGTTCAGGAAGGGCAATGATTTACACTGAAAGCTGATACAGTAAGTCCCCTACATACAAGTGAGTTCCATTCTGAGAGCACATTCGTAAGTCCAATTTGTTCGTAAGTCCAACAAAGTTAGCCTAGGTACCCAACTAACACAATCAGCTTATATAGTACTGTACTGTAGTAGGTTTATAATACTATTCACACAAATAATACGTAAAAAACAAACACAAAAAATAAACATTTTTAATCTTACAGTACAGTACCTTGAAGAGTACAGTAGTACGGTACAACAGCTGGCATACAGGGGCTGGCATCAAGTAAATAGGCAAGAAGAGTTACTGACTGGAAGAGGGCGAGGAGGTGGGAGATGGTAGAGCTGAAGGATCGTCAGCCATAGGAGATGGAGGGCAAGCTGCAGTTTCACTCACGCCTGATGTTGATGGCACAGGTTCTGGTTCCTTGCTGGATTCCATTCTACCTAACCTCTTGAAAAAAGATCCAGTGATGTCTGGGTAGTAAGTCTTTTTTTCTCGTCATAGATGACACAGTAGCACTGGATTGCATTCTGAACGGCTGCTGCAGCCTTCGTGTACCATTCTACATTCGGGTCCTGTGCCTCAAAAACTAACAGTGCCTCCTCCAATAAAGAAAATCCCCTTGCCACTTCCTGTGTCATGAATCTCTTCAGTTCTTCAGTTACTTCTTCCTCTTGTCTCTCTTCATCCTTTCTCTGGGCCTCCAATTCCATCAGGTCTTCATTAGTAAACTCCTTGTGTTTCACAGCAAGGAATTCAAAGAAGTCATCCTCTTACAGATCTAGTTTGAAATACAGATACTGCACTACTGTACTCTATACAGTACCTTTCAGTAAAGTACACAAAAGCACAACCACTTGTGGAAGATGCACACACGTGACAATGTACATAACACACGTGAACTAACTTATGTGATTGGACATGCAAATGCACGTTCACATCTTTGAAAGCTGGCAACTTGAAGGTTCGTATGTAGGGGACTTACTGTATAAACTTCTAGTATCAAATTCATCTCCTAACTATGACATTTCACAAATTCTCCAGCAAATTTGGGCTGTGAATATGACTTTCCATTCATTTTGCTCCCCATTTTTTCCCTTCCCATTGAATTTTCTGTTAACCTTCTCCAGAAGGGTTTGAACCCTATGGAGCTATGAGATGGTTCACATTTAAAATGTAGATGAACCTAAAGCCTCTAGCTTTCCTGTATTTCTCTTGATATGGATCTGATGAATTTTCCTTTGCCCCTTAACTCTTATTAAATGAATACTACGCTCATCTTTCCAAAACTAAAAGCAAATTGGTTCACTGTTTTATCAGATTCTTATTGTCCCAAAACAAAGCATTTCTTTTTACAGTGGTGAAAGTATGATTACGTAACTTTCCCATGCTCCAGGACTAGGAAGTGGAAGGCTGGAATCCAAGCCGTAGGCCTACCAGGAAGTGATGATTATATTAGAGAGATCACTGACATGAGATACTCATGATTCTAAAGTGTAGTTTAATCTAACTTAGGTGAGCTTTGGTAAGTTACTCATTTACAAAGTTCATCTGGTCAAGAAATACTTATTGAGTGGGTATTTTAGGTGGGCTGACACTGTTTTAAGTGTTGGGAACACGGCAGTGAACAAGATCTCTCATTAACTTATATTCTAGAGGGGGAGAAAGCTTATAAACAATAAGATAGTTTAAATATTGATAAGTACTGTAAATAACTAAATAAAACAAGGTAGTGTGAGAATAAGTCCCTTGGAGGAGGCAACATTAAGTGGAATGGGTAAGGAAGGCCAAGCAAGGTAGGACCCAAATGACAAGAAGGAACAAAAGAGCTGACTTTTTAGTCATCATATCGATCAGATTTTTTTTCAGACTGTGATCCACAGTAAAATAAGATATATTTTATTTAACAACCAAATATAGATGTGCAGCACACACAGACACACACACTAACATGCATATATAAGTGAAACAAAAATTTCATGAAATATAACTTACCTTTATAACATATGAAGAATTTATTCTTTTCCTATACTATTGTTATTTTTTTGGCCGCACCACGTGGCTTGTCGGGGCTTAGTTCCCTGACCAGGGATTGAACCTGGGCCCACGGCATTGAAAGCGCTGAGTCCTAACCACTGGCCCACCAGGGAATTCCCTCTGTACTGTTTTATTTCACTTTTTAAAATGCTGTTTGCAACTCGTTTTTTCTCTTGATCGACTAATGAGTCGCAACCTGCAGTATGAAAACCACAAATTTGTGGTTTTCAGACTTCAGTGTACATCAGAAGCACCTGTTGAGCTTGTTCAACCACTAATTGCTGACCCCTACCCCCAGTTTCTAATTTCTTACATCTGGGAGCACCCAGTAATTTGCATTTCTAGGCGATGCTGATACTTCTGATTCAGGGCCGACATTCTGAAAACTGCTGATCTGGATGGTATTAAACTCACGGGAGCAGGTGAGGTAGAGAAGTGTGTATAGACAGCAGCAAGAAGGGAACCCAGCACATGCCTAGCATAAGAGCATCCTAGCATAAGAACACTCTGAGGAGATTGTAGGATTAAGTAGTTTAAAAGAATGTGTTTCAAGAAAGGTTCTGTCACTGAACCTCAGTGGTCAACTGTGGAATGATTCTGAGAGGCTGAGGAGGTTGGAGACAGAATAGTAACCGTTGAACTTAGCAATGTGGGGTTGCTGAGGAAGAACAGAAAGAGGATACTTGGTAAAATAACCAAGGGAGTTATTGTTCAGGTTGTTGTGAGAATTCAGTGTTACAGCCAACACAGGCATGCCTCCTTTTGTTGTGATTCGCTTGATTGCCCTTCACAAATGATTGTGCCTCTTACTAATTGGTTTGTGGCAACCCTGCATTGTCAGATGACAGTTAGCATTTTTTAGCAATAAAGTGTTTTTTAATTAAAGTATGTACATTGCTTTTTAGACATAATGGTATTGCTTACTTCGTAGATTGCACTGTAGTGTAAACATAACTTTTATATGCATTGGGAAACCAAAAAATTGGTGTGACTCACTTTATTGCGGTGATCTGGAACCTAACACGCATCATCTCCCAGGTATACCCGTATAGAGAGGGTGTTACATAACAGGCATTTATATTATAGATCACTCATCTTGCATAGTTGAACATATGACATTCTAGTGCCTAATTTCCATAAGAAGTCTTACAACCATCTTAATAATGAAAATTTCTTGAACTTTAATTAAGAATTATGAAACAGTTAAAAATTAAGAAACAATATCCACATAAATGCTGAGCTGTTGACCAAACTACTATTATCAGACCTGCAGGATTTGTCAAAGGGAAGTATCAGTGGTGCAGAACTTTTTACTTTATGGTATAGTCTTTAATACCTAAATTTAAAGCTCGATTGCCCTGTCAGAGGTTTAAGATCATTGAGTGCATGAAATGATCACTCAGTTCACTATCACATGGTGACTTTCTAATCTTTGTTTCTGGCCTTAAACTCACTCTGATATCCTGACCCAAATTTTCAATTGGCTGTTGGAAAGATGCCATATCTTTATTATCGTTCTTTCTGACAATGGATCAACACATGTAGATGAATCTTCTTTCCCAATCTCTTCTCATATTTGTAGTTTCCTTTGTATTTTTATTACCACAATTTTAGTAACTATATGGTAGTAGCCACAGTTTATTGAATACCTACTATGTGCCATAAATTCTCCCCAGCTCTTTAAGTGCATTCTCAGAAGAGCCTTTGAAAGGAGATAATATCTCTTCTGCTGATTTCAGCTTCATGTCGCATTATTTGGAAAACCTTGCCTGACTCCTTCTTCTAATACTTATTCCTGTATTTTTCTTTCATCGTATTAACAAAATGTAATTATTTATATACTTATTATATTAATCTGTCTGCCCCACCAAATCTCTAAGTTCCATGAGGCTAGTTACCCTCTGTTTTGGCCTGGCACATTAAAGAAATTCAGTATTTGGGGCAAATTAATGAAAGAAGGTATGTGACTCACGTAGTTACATGGGGATTCACTGAAAACCCAGGTGTGCTCCTGGTGCCTCGGAGGTACCCTTTCTCCTGAACTGTACCATCGCAGTTTCAGAGCGTTCTGTCCAGAACAGCTTGACATCTCTTTCTCAATATGCCACCCATTACTTTATCTAAAAGTTTTGATCCCCAGGGGGATTTGCCGCAGTCTCCAGAAAGTCCTGCTTTGTTCACCTTCGATCCCAGAAGTTAAATGCTTTTATATCACTTGGGTGATTCTATCCTGTTGGCGTTCACTCTTTCAATTATGGTTTTAAACTGCAGGGAGCAGAAGGTTTGGAATGACTTTCTGTGACGTAAGAGAGTGAAGCAATGAGAGTCATACAATAGACATGTCTCTTGATGTCAATTAAGTCCTAGGAATTCAGAATATAATTGACTTGTTTGACACCTGGCTTTTTAGTGCTGTAACAGAGATGTGAATAGAACTTCATGTGGACGGTCTCTTAAAGCCCTTTCTTTATCCTTTAATTTCAGAATAGCATACTCTCCTGAGGTATTTTGTTTTTCCACCTTTTTTTTGTTTTTTTACCTCAGTAAGGGTCCGGTTTAATTATGACAGTGATACATCTTTATGGCATTTTGCTCAGATTCCTCCCTCCCCCCAGTTATATGTCATAATGTAATATTTGGTATAAGGAATATATTTGGGTTATGAAGCATAATAAAATTAGCCCATGAACCACACCATGCAAGTAAAAATTAGATTACAGATACCTTGCATCTTTGTGTTTTACTTTAATTCTTATTGTTTTTATTTCAGTTGTTTTTAAGGATAGGATACTAGCTAAGACCTTCTGAAATGTGATTTATTAGCAAATCACTCAGAGTCACACTATGTGTTAAGTTTAGAGCTTTTTAAAAAACAACAACTTTATTGAGATATAATCCACATTACCATACATACATCTACTTAAAGTGTCCAATTCAGTAGCTTTTAGAATATTTAGAGTTGTTTAACCATCACCACTATCAACCACCCCCCAAACCCTGCTCATTGAACGTCACTCTTCTTTACCATATTTATTCAAAAATTCCTTACATTCATGTATAAAATACACACACACACACATATTTTAATTTTTTAAAAAGACTTCATAAATAGTCTTCAAGTGTTCCCATGGAGTGGTCTGGGGAACCTGTCCCAAACCTCTCTTCCTCTTACAAAAAACGCCCCCAAAACTGCATTTAAATTTGGAAGAAGACAAAGATGCCTGCTAGTCCCACTGTCCTCAAGAATCTAGCAGTGCAGTAAGATCACCTCCTCTTCCCAGCTCAAAAAGCAAACAAACAAACAAACAAACAAAAAACAAATCCAGAAAGAGAAAAAAAATATTATTCACAGATAATACAGTTGTCAATCTCAAAAATTCAAAACCTAAAATAATCTTTTAGCAAGAGTAAGTCAGGCTATATATTAATTGCACATATGAAAAAAATCTTCTAATCAGTATTATCTACTTAGAAAATATGATAGAAATTTCCTAATAGAAATAACAGAGAAACTTTTTAAAAACCCAGTAATAATACAATTAGAAATTCAAATCATGGCAATGACCCGTAACTTTTGAGTCATTTACTGTTTGGCAATGTGATGAAAGCTATAAACCTACCCTCAAGAAATACGTATGGGGGCTTCCCTGGTGGCGCAGCAGTTAAGAATCCGCCTGCTAATGCAGGGGACACGGGTTCGAGCCCCGGTCTGGGAAGATGCCACATGCCGCGGAGCAACTAAGCCCGTGCGCCACAACTACTGAGTCTGCGCTCTAGAGCCCGTGAGCCACAACTACTGAAGCCCACGCACCTAGAGCCTGTGCTCCGCAACAAGAGAAGCCACCGCAATGAGAAACCCGCGCACCGCACCGAAGAGTAGTAGCCCCCGCTCTCAGCAACTAGAGAAAACCCACGTGCAGCAGCAAAGACCCAGTGCAGACAAAAATTAAATAAATGAATAAATAAATTTATAAAAAAAAAAGAAATGTATGCAGATACACAGAAATATTGTCACCCACAACCCCTCCCCCCCCCCCAATTTTAAATAGGCATCATTTTGCCTATTTAGTGGAAGTCCTGAAGCCCGTTTAAGGTAATTCGAATCTAAATCCTAAGAGTATATAAGGCATTTTTATAAAATATGAGAATTTCGTTGAACATTGATTTGGAAATGAAATGCTAGGCAATTTTGGAAAAGAAAAATATTGAGAGGAGGGGGACACATACTTCCCTAGTATATGAATATATTCTAAACTGGTGTTTTTCAAACTCAATCTGGAGCTTTTAGAAATGAGTGGGAGAGTTTTGACCTGTCTGAAACAGTTTTTCTCAACCTTGATTACTGACATTTGAACCTTTAATTCTTTGCTGTGGGGGACTGACCCTTGCCCTGTAGGATGTTTAACAGCATCCTTGATCTCTACTCACTAGATGCTAGTAGCCTCTTCCTCCCACCCCAGTTGTGACAACCAAAAATGTCTTCACACATTGCCAAGTGTCCCCTGGTCTAAATGGATGGGATATTCTACTGTTATATATTAGTTGGGGTGCCAAGGGCACTGCATTGTATGGGATAATCTTGTACAGTAAAGAATTATCCTGCTCAGAGTACCAGTAGAACTCCAGATTAGAAATATTCTTTAAAACTACAGTAATTAAATCAGTTTAGTATTTGCATTTGAAATGATCCTGAAATAGACCCAGGTGTCTTATAAAAAGTCTAAGATTTAAAAAAATATACTCTTGGTACAGGGAAAGGGCTTCCATATTATTATAAAAACACTGTAAAAGAAAATAGTAAGCTGGCTTATATAAAAATTAAAATATATACACCCATATTTTTGTATACATATATATTCAGAGGACAAAGACATGTACAACAATAGAAAAACAAGCAAATATCAGACATTGTGTAATAGATTTGAGCAACAAGTACAAAAAGTCTGTTCAGCCTCCCTAACAATGAGAGATATGAAAATTAATAAAAAATCAGATTTTTTATCCCATCAAATTACTAAAGATTTTAAAAATTACTGTTGCTCATTGTTGGAGAGGTTGTAGAAAAAAAGAGTTCTTTTATACTGTTGGTAGGAATTTGAATTCATGTTATTTCTTTCTAGAGACTCAGCTGGCGGCACATATAAAAAATTTAAATGTGCATATTTGAATAATTCAACTTCCAGTGATATATCTTAAGGAATTTGTTGCCCATGTGAATATGTGTGTCTGTGTGTACATATACCTACAAAGAAGTTTGCTGCTGCATTTTTCACTAGTAGCAATTAGATCAATACATGTTATATGAAATTAATACATACTATAGCCTTAAGTGAGTTAATCTCTAAGCATTTCTAGCCATTTGACCTGGAACAAGTTGCATATCTTTCCCTTAGTTTCCTCATTTGTAAGATGGGGATGATAATAGTACTCCTTTCACTGGGTGCTTGTGAGAGACTGGAAGAAATGATGTATATAACATGCTTATATGAGAAGTGACACATACATAGGAGGTACTCCAGAATATTAGCTGCTACCTTTTATTATTATCAATAGCAATACAACGTTCTTCAGTGTTTGCCAAATATTGCCATTACAGAATGAAATTCTGGCATAAGTATATATTAAAAATTTTATCCAGAAGTTTTTATAATTTTTTTTAATTTTAGAAATCAGTCTTTTGAAGTTTAACATTATTATGTAGGAACATTACTTTATTAACACTGTCTACTACTGACAGTTCCTTGATCACTGTCGACTACTGTGACACGTTATACTTTCACTTTCAATGGAAGTCATTAGAAGAGAAAGATATTTTGGAGTACTTCATTTTTCTTTGATACTTTTTGTCATCTTATTCTTTATTTTCCCTGGACCAAAGGTGGAATTATCATAGAAGGATTTATTTATGATTTTGTAATTTTTCCCTCCCATGGAATTTCAATGTTGTAGGGTTGGCATTTTACTTTCATTTCATTCCTCCCAGTGTGGGAAGAATACACAGGAGAAATTTTTGAGAAAAATTCATGGTCCAAAATGAATGAATATAACGAAACAGAAACAGACTCACAGATATAGAGAACAAACTAGTGGTTCCCAGTGGGGAGAGGAAAGATAACGGTAGGGGATTAAGAGGTACAAACTACTAGATATAAAATAAATAAGCTGTTACAAGGATATACTGCACAGCACAGGGAATATAGCCAGTACTTTTATTAACTTTAAGTAGAGTATAATCTATAAAAATATTGAATCACTATGTTGTACACCTGAAACTAATAGAATATTGTAAATCAACTATACTTCAATAAATTTTTTAAAAATTCATGGTCAAATAGAATTTAAAAACTAAAACTACAGCTTTTATTTATTTATTTATAAATTTATTTATTTATTTTTGGCTGCACTGGGTCTTTCGTTGCTGCGTGCAGACTTTCTCTAGTTGCGGCGAGTGGGGGCTACTCTTCCTTGAGGTGCGCGAGCTTCTCATTGCGGAGGCTTTTCTTGTTGCAGAGCGTGGGCTCTAGGCGTGCAGGCTTCAGTAGTTGTCGCACGTGGGCTCGGTAGTTGTGGCTCTCGAGCTCCAGAGTGCAGGCTCAGTAGTTGTGGCGCACGGGCTTAGTTGCTCCGCGGCATGTGGGATCTTCCTGCACCAGGGATCGAACCCGTGTCGCCTGCATTGGCAGGCGGCTTCTTAACCACTGTGCCACCAGGGAAGTCCCTAAAAGTACAGCTTTTAAAGATTACTTTGTTTAATATGAGTGCTAGTTTGCTGAACAATCTACAAAGTTTATGACGTGATTTAATCTCATGCTTTGTAGTATTTAAATATTTAAAAAATGAACAAAATCAACATTTGTTGGTTCACAAAGGTTATAATGTTCTTTGTAGAGGTAATTTTCAATATTCATATAACTGTCAATATATTTTTCGACTTAACCTTTTAAAAAATTCAATAATTTTAATACAAAAATCAGCTTTTATCCTTATCTTTATTTGTGGTATTTTACTCTTGTAATAGTAAACAAACATTTACACTTTAGTAAGCTGATAAAATTTCAACATGTCAAGCGCATAAAGAAATTTTTCACTCCAAGTTACATCAAGAATGCTAACCTAGCATTTCTATTCTAGTGAATAGAAATGTCAGCCTTGTTTGAATCACTGCCATTAATATACAGTTTTTTATTGTTAATCCATGTTGCCCCAGGATTATTGATCTTTCACTGGTTCAGAGGTGCCTGAATGATACCCAGGTGTCTCTCAGATCTTTGGCCTTCTGGAAGCAAAGCCAAATCGCAGATTTCAGTCAAATTCTAAGGCCAAAGCTGAACTTTATAGAATCCCTTGTATTTTTTCATCGAAAAAAGTCCAGAAGCCTGCAGGTCAAACTGCTTCGAGAGGGGAGTTTTGAGAAGAAGCTTCTACTATTTATTTGATCCACTTGAATTTTGTATAACAAAATATGTTTATTTGGAAGAAAAAAAGCATTTTGTCTTACATCTCAATAATAAGAAAACAAGCAACCCAATTTTTAAAAATGGGCAAAACTTGAAATGACATTTCACCAAAGAAGATATACAAATGGCTAATAAGCACTCGAAAAGGTGCTCAACATCATTAATTTATTAGGGAAATGCAAGTTAAGCCACTACACATCCACCAGAATGATTTCAGTTAAAAAAACAGACATACAGCTAGAATCCTCATACACTGCTGGTGGAAATGTAAATTGATACAGCCACTTTGGAAAATGGTTTGGCACTTTCTTAAAAGGTGGAACATAAGTTTACCATAGAACCCAGCAATTCTACTTCTAGGTATACACCTAAGAGAAATGAAAACCTATGTCCACGCAAAGACTCCTGCATGAATGCTCACAGCAGCATCATTCATAGTAGCCAAGAACTGGAAATAGCCAAATGTCCGTCAGCTGGTGAATGGATAAACAAAATGTTGTATATCCATACAGTGGAATATACTCTTCAATAATAAAAAGGAGCAAAATACTGATACATGCTCATTATCCTAAGTAAAGGAAGCCTGATGCAGAAGACTACATACTATATGATTACATTTATATAAAGTAAACAAAATTTTAGGGCAGAAAGCAGGCCAGTGGTTGCCTAGAGTTTGAGTTGTGTTTGGGCTTGAAGGAATTTTTTAGTAGGATGTTCTAAAACTGGATTGTGGTGATGATTGCACAGCTCTATAAGTTTACTAAAAATCATTGAATTGTGTGCTTGAGTGAATTTTATGTTATGTAAATTATACTAAATAAAGCTGTTAAAATTATTTCAAAGTTAAACATCATCTTACACTAAAGGACCACATCTGTAAAGGATAGTTAAAACTTATTAATTATAAAAAGGTCTCTGTTAAAGGAAGAGGGCAATCAAATAGCAAATTACTATAAAGAAGGGAGCAGAGGTATCTTAATCAGTGGGTTCCTTGATGGTGATGGCATTTAAGAACCATCAAGTTCAACTGGTCTAACTAATTTTACAGTCCAGAATCCTAAGACCCAGAGCAATTAATTTGCCCTGGGTCACAGAATTAGTTATTGTTGAGGTCAGTACTGGAATCTAGGTCTTATTTCTGGGTCACATTTAGGCTTTCCCTTCAGTGCCTTCCTATGTGCACCATGCTAATTTTTAAAATTATTTATTTATTTATTTTTTATTATTATTATTTTGGCTGCGTTGGGTCTTCATTGCTGTGCACGGGCTTCCTCTAGTTGCGGCGAGCAGGGGCTACTCTTTGCTGTGGTGTGTGGGCTTCTCATTGCGATGGCTTCTCTTGTTGCAGAGCACAGGCTTTAGGCACGTGGGCTTCAGTAGTTGTGGCTCGTGGGTTCTAGAGCGCAGGCTCAGTAGTTGTGGCGCGTGGGCTTAGTTGCTCCGCGGCATGTGGCATCTTCCTGGACCAAGGCTCGAACCCGTGTCCCCTGCATTGGTAGGCAGATTCTTAACCGCTACGCCACCAGCGAAGTCCCCATGCTAATTTTTAACATGAAGTACACTCATGATTAATGAAGATTTGTTGAGCAACTAGTCATGCTTTCTGTTTAAAAAAGTTTTTTGTTTGTTTCCTTGTGGGCTCTGTAGTTGATCTCTACCTGGCCTATAGATGTCACTACAATCAACAGCAGTTATTACCAAGGATTTAAAGAATGTTAAGAATACTCACCTCATAAGCAAACAGCGTTCATTAGTGGCTTCTAGTGGTCTTTCCACGTTCATTTTACTACTAAATATATGAATGTATTTGCTCTCTCCTTTTTTTTTTTTTTGACACTGCAAAGTAGGATGGGAAAGATTAAGACATAAAAGCTAAAATTTAATTTTTCAGTTTTCTATAAATTCTTTTTCTCATTTCCTATAGTTAATTATCCTTTTCTGGACCCTTCTCTTTATAATTAAGTAAAATAAGTGGAATTCTTATTCTAGCCCTATAATTGGAGACTGGTGAACATTGCTTTCTATTTCAGTTGATTTTTTATTCTGAAAACTTCTGAAGCTTCAGTCCTTGAAATAATTTGGATGCATTTATGGGAACTATAAGTAAAGAAATGTATTGTTTTAAGATCTCTTGAGAACCATTTAAATTATGTTCAGGTGTTCTTGACCTTATATTACCCATCCATTTATTTAATCAGTGATCAGATAGATGACTTCTTATTCCACATTTTACAAAGAAAGGTCAGAAGATACTGTAGTGATTGATAGAAAGGTAATCCTGAAGCAATTGCGGTTGGTTATATGATTATATTAAGGTCTGCTGGAGTTGGGGTGGGATAGGCGATGCAGTGTAGCATTTTAAGTGAAGTTGAAGAAACCTCAACCATTTCTCTAGTGATTTCTCTGAAGCTTCTGGGTTTTTTTTCCCCCCATAATTTTTTTTTTTTTCCTCAGAAAGCTAACTTGAAGACTTGACTGCTTAAATAGAATCTTTACTGCACGTTTAGAATGTTACTGAGACACAAATGAATCTCGCTAGGGGATATGTGTGTTCAATGTGGTTCACCAGTTTCTTTGTTATAAAAATGATTCAGTGCTGTGAGCAATAAGAGAAAGTTGATGACAGACTATTCCCTTCACTTCAGAAAGGCTAAATCGACTGCTGTTTCCTTTTAATCTGCATTAGAAAGATGCAACTAATGTGAAGAACTATTTCTCAGCAGGAAAACCGGGTCATTAAAATGATATTAATTGAAGCTGGCCACAGAATAAATGGTTGCGTTTATATTGCCTCCTGCTCTGGAATAGAGCGATCATCCTGATGCGAGCAGGGTAACCGAGTGCCACAGTCGGCAGCGTGAAGCATCCGAGGGTCAGATGTTGGAAACCCGGGATTTTGCTTCTCCGGCAGACTTTCCTAGGCAGCTCACCTACTTGACAGATGTGACTGTTAGCTTGAGGGGTAGCTGGAAATTAGCTTAATTGATTGCTTCTTGCGATAGAAATAGACTGACAACTTGCCCTGAAGGAGAATAAAATCTGAGGGGGAAAAGAAAATAGGCCCAAGGTCGACAGAAGAGAGAGCACAGAGTCTGTGGGTGAGGATTTGAGCTGCTTCCAGCACTGAATGTTTATCAGGAATGCAGATACCCTGAAGGGAACACTGGTACAGCAATGGTCCAAGGGGGTTTCCCAGGTAAGAGATCTGTGCCTCTGTGATCTGGGGTTCTTTTGGAATGCAGTCTTCAGCCGTTTTAGTGATGATGCAGAATGTTGTTTTAAAGGTTTGAACAATGGTAAGCTAAGGCATTTATCTTCAGTCAGAGAGTGAGGGTACATATGCATGTGCAAAGCAATTGTATATTAGAAACAAACCTTTAAGAATTTCCTTTCATGTGTGTTGTAACTGGAATCGTCCCTATAATGTTTTTGAAAAGTGGAACAATTTATCAGACTGTCAGGAATATACTAGTAGTTTCAGTGCCAAAATTCTTAACACTGTGTTCATGCAGTATCCTCTCAGAATTGTAACTGAGAAGTAGATCTTGTGGACATTTATGATTGTTGTTGTTATTTGTGACTTCACCAGAATCAAAGGGGATGCTTTACATTAGAACAAGGTTATTCTGATTAATTTTTAAAAAGCTGATCATTCAGCATTTTGTTGTAGATAAAAGCAAAATATCATTAAGAAATCCCAGTAGTCAAAAAAAGGCTGCTTTTTCTTAATTGTAGGCTAGCACCTTAAATAAGTATTATTTGCTAATTGTGATTGAGGTCCCATTCATCAAAACCTACAAATTCAAATTCATAGGGGTGGGCCCACGGCTTAGCACTTGGAAGTATTATCAGGAACTTCCTTGTTAGCATATGGTTCTTGGAATCATTGCTAGGTTGGTAATATAATTACATGCAGTAACATGCTCTCTTTAGTGTATGCTTTTGTCCTGACTTTTGAAAATTAATCTATTAACATCAGAGCTCCTTTTTTATCCAAGTAAGATATGGACTGTTTAGACATAATAGGGGTCTTCTTGTCTAAGCATTTATCGCCTAAGGGAGGCAGTTGTAAACTCAAAGCATTAGACATCCCATTGTAGCCTTTTTCTTTTCAGCAGTGCACACGCAAATTAGGTTATTTCTACTGCAACAGCACGATACGTGCTGCATTCCTGATGTAAGCTAGCAAACCTTATTCCTGGCTATGCTGTCAAAATAACTGAGCCAGAACTTTTCTTTTGTCTAAAATATAATTTAGTGTTGAAGTCCTGAGCTATCTAGTATCCAATTTTGTGATTTTGATTTAGAGAAAAGGTTATAGCTCTTAAATGGATGCGTCACAGATTCCTTGTAGTGACAACTGCCCATAGTATGTTTCTTCCCATTCTATAGTTGGAATTGCTTTCAAGTGTCTAAATGTCATCTTTTTAATACTACTTCTCAAACTTGTATTGACAAGGCAGCTATAGGAATGATCCTGAATATCTGTGGACCCTCCCTACTTTTCATCAGAGTCCCTAGAGCAGTTTGTTCATTTTCCTTTTGTTTTAGGATGTTTCTTTATTTTTTTTTTTTATTTTTATTTTATATTGGAGTACAGTTGATTTACAATGTTGTGTCAATTTCAGGTATACAGCAAAGTGATTCAGTTATACATATACATATATCTGTTCCTTTTCAAATTTTTTTCCCATTTAGCTTATTATGGAATACTGAGTAGAGTTCCCTGTGCTATGCAGTAGGTCCTTGTTGATGATCTATTTTATATATAGTAGTGTGTATATGTTAATCCCAAACTCTGTTTCTCCAGATTGAAAATACATGAGTGCTTTAGTTTTCTCAGTGTAACCTGCTATCCCTGATAATTTCCTTAATTTCTATCTCATCATTGTGAAGTTGCCACTGTCCAGGCTTCATAAACCCCAGTAGAACCCTCAGGATTCCCCACAGTGGGTTTTCCAGAAATCGAATAGAGTACATCTAGTCAGTAGGAATTTCTGTGTCTTTTGCATTTTATTCAAAAAATATATGAACTCAATTTTTAAAGAACGTTATTCACTATAAATATGTCTTATAAATAGACATATGTTTGTGTTATATGTGTTACTTTTCCAGTGTTCCTGCTCAGGATTAACTGTTCATGATTTTCATAATAAATATATTCAGCATTTATTAAAGGTTCCTATTTCTGTATACACTTTTAACTCCAAAGTATTTTAATGCTTTGTAATAGTCTTTATATTACTTTCGCTGCTCAGCGTTTAGTTAATTTCAAAAGCATCTTTCTATTTCATGTCTCTTTTTGACATGTTCTACAAAAAGTTATACCTAGGATGATAAATAAAGGATGAGGCCTCAGTCTGGAGAGAATTTACTTTTTCTTTTGTACTTACTTGGAAACGTTATTTTAAATGGGTTTGTGCTGCTTTGATATCAGTGGTTTCATGTTGCTTCAAAATATTTCAAGTTTGCATATATGAATTTAGGTTATACACTCATCCTTTTAATTGATCCAGTGTTGAACAAAGAAAGTATTATAATTTGAATTAGAGAGAGAGTGTGTCAAAAATTAAGTAGTATTTAAAGTTATTTTCTTGAGAGACTGCCTCTGTTTTGGTGAATATAATGGGGAGGGAAGCTAAGAAATATTACTCTTAGGTTTCTATTGTATTCTCTTTAGATAGTTATGTTATACGTGTGTTTTTTTTTAATGTCACATTTATCTCTTTTCCTTTACATTTACGATATGTCAAGACTGTTAAGATACTTACATGGTGTGAAGGATTCATTTTGTATATTCTGAACATATCCCAAGTCAGTTAGTCTTATTATTCCCATTTTATAGATAGTAAAACTCTTTTTAAAAGAAGGCTTGGAGTGGTTTATCCATGGGTTGGTAGAAGTATGACATAACCTCAGTTACTATGATGATATAACATTAAAACATTTTGGAGCCCAATTCAGTCCTAAGCCTATGGGGAGAAACACGCTAATCTGATCTCTGCCCTCAAGAAGTTTATGATCTTCCTAAAAAAAGAAAATGTGGTTAGGTGCAGAAGCAGATGTATTGGAAGGCCCTCAGGAAGAGACTGAGCTTGAGAAGTGGGTAGGATTGGCAGGAGTGTGACAGCTCCAGACTTGGGAGTCCACTGAAAGGCGAAGAAATATTCCAAGCCAGGTGCATAGGAGGGAGAGGGCAAAGATGATCTGTACCAAGAGGGGATACACGCAGGAAAACAGAATGGGTGAATCAAGATAAGATGTTAGAGGAATAAGAATGCTAAAACTTAAAACACAAGAATTTGCTATTTTCTGAAGTGTGAATTATAGTGATAGCTAACCCATGGAGACTACATTTCAGAATGGTGACATAAAATTTCATTTTATTTATTTACTTTTTTTTGCATACTGAAGTTCTAGGCACTGTTCTGAATGCTTTACATATATTATTTTCTTCAATCCATATACTTTTATGAGTTTCTTTTTCGAAGTCTCATTTTATTGATGAAGTGCAAATCCTGTACTTTTTTTAAAATTTATTTTTGTATATATATATTTTTTATTTTTTGGCTGTGTTGGGTCTTCGTTTCTGTGCAAGGGCTTTCTCTAGTTGTGTCAAGCGGGGGCCACTCTTTATCGCGGTGCGCGGGCCTCTCACTATCGCAGCCTCTCTTGTTGCGGAGCACAGGCTCCAGACGCGCAGGCTCCGTAGTTGTGGCTCACGGGCCTAGTTGCTCCGCGGCATGTGGGATCTTCCCAGACCAGGGCTCGAACCCGTGTCCCCTGCATTGGCAGGCAGATTCTCAACCACTGCGCCCCCAGGGAAGCCCCACAAATCCTGTACTTTTAACAAGTTTTAATTTTACATATTTTCGAGGATCTTCTCAAGTAATCCATTGCATTGGCAAAGACAAATTGATTACTATCATTCTTTTCAGTAATTGGGCAAAAGACATGTAATTAGAATCCACCCCCCCCCAAAAAAAAATGAAGTTCCGAATTCTTAAAAATGTTTATTGTATTCTTCAGCAAACCACATTTTAATGTTGAAAGTTCCAATTTAAAAGAAAAAGTCACAAACCAAATGAAGCTGAATTGGGGAAAAATACAGTAATGGAGACGTGCCATTAGTCTTCAGGGTATACCTCACCATGGCATCACACACAGCACGGCATGAATCAGGCTTCTCAGTGTAAACAAATTTCTTTTCCATTACTGAAAAATGTCTATATTTGGAGAAGAAATAGCAAGTCTCCTGATGCTGACAAGAAGGGAATGGGTAAGTATCTAAGGTTAATCAGATGTTTAGATGAAATTTTAAAAAATTATGAGTCGTTCAGTATTTTCATGTTCATCCTAGGCGAGGTGGGAATGTATTAGCATTTTGGTAAATGTTTTGAATTGCATTTGGGTTTTGGTTCAGTGTTGCCTGTACCTGTTTCAGGTTTTCAATATTTGCTCTCTCAAGTCTTTCAAAAGCCAATACAGATATAAGAGCATGCTGGGAATGAGAGGGTAGCACTTTTTAGCTTCATGAAGCAAAATATCATGAGGTTTAAAAGGTTAAAAAAAATAAATTTACATTTAATGGACAGTTTACGAGCTTCCCATCTAGGTGTTTCCTTGAATGTATCTGATGTTTCTGGGAAACATTTTGATTATACCTGCAAGGATAAAACATGTACATAGTGATAGTCTAATAACAAACAAAATTATATTGGTTATGGCTGTTCATCCATGCCATGCGAAGTCTCTGACAATAGCTCTCTGCTTCTGTGCAGAATTAAGTTAAATGCTTTGGTTCCTCAAATGACAGACGTTGCATTTGATTGGTTGCCAAGGCACATTTATATAATACTTTGCAAGTTGTTAGTCTCCTGTTTTGATTGTTCTTCAAGAAAACTTTTTTTTTGGCAGATAGATAACCTGTGTTTTCACAGATCACAGAACCTACGAAAACTAGCTTCCAACTCTTCAGTTCCTATGGAGTCTATAACCTTCATAATATGTCTGTGCTCTTATTTCATTCAGTTTGTGCTTAAATAATATCACTTGCCCCATATGAATATGGCTCTTAATGCATTTACAGTGCTGTGTTGAGATTAGGTGTTTAGGTTAATCTCCTCCATAGCCAAAGCTTAGGTCATTGTTGATGTTCAGTAAATGCTTTTTGAACTGATGTAGAAAAGCCATTTTTGCATGTAACCTAATGAATATGCATGAAAGAATGGCCAGATCTATTCAATTTGTAAAGTGGGCATTCTTCTGGAACCATGACTCACTAAAGAAAATGAAATAATACTACCATCTACATGTATTACTAGAAGGTTCTTTTTATGGGCTGTATAGTGATAGTATATAAGAAAAGGACATTTTCACCCAGTGGAACAATGGTTTTTCTTGAAAAATTTTTTTTCAATAATCATAAAGAAGTTCTTATGAGGATGGGCAGAAGAGTAATGAGCAGACCAGTTTATTTTCCTACTGTCAGTCTTTTTTTTCTTTTAATTGATCAATCCATCGTGTTTGCTTCTTCAGTGGTTTCTGAATAAATCAGTAACACGATTTATGCATTGTAATGTGTTCAGGGCAAGTAACAGAATAGTTTCTTGGTCAAGTAGGAAAAAGTAGCAGCTTTTCCATTTTGTAACCAGCAAAGCTTTGGTGCAGGGTGAGCTAATTTAAAATTAATCATTTATTCCAGGATTCAGCAAACTATAGCGTTGCGCCAGATTTGGCCCGCTGCATGTTTCTGTAAATAAAGTTTTATTGGAACACAGACGTACCCATTTATTTACATATTGTCTCTAGTGCTTTCGAAATACAAAACCCAGCAGAGTTGATCAGTTGTAACAGAGACATATGGCCCAAAAAGCCTAAAATTTTTACTGTCTAGCTCTTTCCAGAAAGTTTGCCAAACTACTCCATAGAAGTTAAAGCTTTGAATCAGGTGTGGATTCAAATCCTGCCTTACAGCTTGCTACCTGTGTAGCCTTGAGCAAATTACTTATTACAAAATTGTCTGAACTTTGATTTCCTTTTTTATAAATGGGGATAATAACACCTACCCCATATGTTTTTCCTGGTGATTATATGGCATAAAATATATAAGGTTTTTAATGTGCTGATTTTTAACCGGTAAGCACTCTGAAAAAGTTAGCTACATATAAAAAATATGTATTAGTACCTTTTTCCTTTGTGCAAGATTGAAAGTTAACTTTACTGTGGTACACTCTTACTGTGAAAAAATTGTTTACATGTTTATTTTGTTATATTTTTATCTTATAGATACAATTGGTGATATACTCACAACTGTCCGTACTTGATGGCATAAATTTTGTCAACCAAGTTAGTTATTTAGGTTTTTCCCATGCTGTAAAAAAGCCAACTGTAAAAACCTTAAATTAACTTGCAATTAAAACATGGCCCTAATTCTTCTGGTAAATGGTGGTTCTGTCATTAGGGTCCCAACATAGTCCTTTGCACATAATAATTGCTTAATTGTTCTGTGAAATAATAATGTTTTGAAGTTATTTATTCAATATCAATATTAGTTGTATATTGTTATGAAAGTCTAACATCTTCGACCATATATAATTTTATATAACCCGTAAGTTAGTGGTTAAGAGCCTGGGATTTGGAGTGTCATAATTTTAGTCCCAACTCATCTCTTTATTAATCTCTCTGAAACGCTTTCCTTAACTATAAAGTGAAGACAAAAGCACCTACCTCATTGGATTGTTTATAAGACCAAGTGACATCATGTATATAAAATGCATAGCATTCTGCCTGCATGGAGCAGATATCCTGCACATGGTGGTTTTTATCATCATGATCATCCTTTCCCTTGTGCCATCCTATTATATAAATCTAAGCTCATCATAATAAATTGTTTTAGTATAGTTTTTATGGAGAACATTTCATATACCTCTTGATTCTTTAAAAATTTCTCCAAATCTTGATGCCAGTTAGTACTCTAGAGAAGGTAATTGTATGGAGCATTTTTCTCAGTGTTCTTGGTTTCATTCCCAGTTCCAGATGGGGGAAACACTGATTTCTGATGTTTTGGTTCTAACAGGATGGATCTTCACTGAAGGGAGCAGAGTTAAAGACGGAAGCCTTGATATCTTGTTAGCAATACCTAAACGTTCAGATGAAAAAAGATGGAAAGATAAATGAGGGTCCAAGGATATGGTTAAGCTCTCAAAATGGGCCTGAAAAGAAGACTAAAGTTCTCCTTACTGTCATGTGGAACATCTAGAACTCTGTATGCCTTTGTGTAAATTGGGAATAGCTCTTCCTTTTGGGAAAACACTGGCTTAGAAGCAGGCAGATGACTTAGCAAGGTGAAGGCCTTTAAGCAAAGGAAAGAGGAACCCCTTAATACTTTGTATACAACCTCTCACAGGATGGGAACTCCATGAGTGGTGCATGGATCGGAAATCAGCCTCTACTTGCTACCTTAGGCACTCTTGTGCAGTGCACATACCGTGCAATGAAACATGGATGGTTCTGTCACTAAAGTTTCTGAAACTTAGCTTTCTGGCATCCTGACCATTCCTAGCCTAAGCACAAAGCCATGAAAGAAATGATTAGAAGTGGTTTCCAGAGGCCAAAATGAATATGAGTACATTTGCACTCAGCTCATTTTCTGTACTCAAAAATGAATCCGTGACTTGAAGATCTTGTTAGCTACCAGTTTGCAGATAAAATTTTTACTTACAGCCTATCATATTTTGCATTCATATAGAATGAGACGAATACTACTTGGCAAAGAGACTTTAGACAGGCCTGCTGACTGCAGGATTCACAAATAAAAAGTATCAACCTGACAGCAAAAGAGGTAGAAAAACTAAAGACACAAGAAATATGAATACAGCAGACTCTATTTAGTTGGACAGCAAGCAGCCTTTCACACCAAAGCTCAAACCCTACTGTCTTTTCTTCTGTTGGGAAACCTTTCCTGATCGTCTTTGCTGAAAGTGTTGTCTTCTATAGCTATTTCCATTGGTTCTTCTCTTATTTCACTTTTATTTTCACAACCTACAGTGATATTATAGTTATTCATGTATGGTTATTCATTGTATTTATAGCTTAAAGAGAATAGCATGTCTTGATGCATGTTTAATTCAGCATGTCTTGTCCATGCCTTGGACAGAGGACACTCTCAATAAATATTAAATGAACGAGTGAATGGGTAAACATCAGAATATGTCAAATTATTCAGAGGGCATGTGAATGGAAAGGGTTTGGGCATTGACTATATTCTTCTATTTTTTAAATATTTTTCTCTTCTTGAAATATTCATTTCAAGTACCCTGTCTGGAGTTTAGTTTTGAGTTACTGGTACAAAGCAATTTTATAGTTGACAAAACAGATCCAAGGCAAATCAACCTTCATGTGTAGAGGAATTGGATAAGGTTTGTGGTGTGATGCTGCAGGGCTTGGGATGAGGAGAGACTTGTGCTTACAGTCAGGAGAGGACTGTTAAAGCTATTAAGGCCGAGAAAGAATCTTCTGACCATAATGTTAAAGGAGAATTAACTTGATAGTTTATAAGGAAAGAAGATAGAGAACTACTTAGAAGATACATTAGTCTGTATGAAGTTCCAACTGTGAGCAAAGAAACCCCCAAAATAACAGTTATTCTAGAGGAAAGAAGTTTATTTTTCTCACAGGTCTGCATCTGGAAATGGGCACTGCCTGGTGTCTTGGACCCAAGCTCCTTTCCTGTTGTTGCTCTTCAATGTGGGAGCTCCGTTCCGTGCATCACTTCAGGGCCTGGGGGACACTAACTTCAGCTATCAGAGCTTATTCCAGCTGCCAGGAAGGAGAAAAGAGAAGGGAAGGGCAACCTTCTTCCTTTTAATGATAATTTCTGGAAAGTTACACATAACTTAGCTATGTTTCATTATCCAGAGCTTGGTAGTACAACTACCTACAAATGAGACTGAGAAATGTTATTTTTATTCTGGACAGACAGTTAACTCTGTTAACTTATTAACAGAGTTTTTAATGGTAAGGGTTTTTTTTTTTTTTTAAACTTTGGGTTTATTTAGTTATCTATTTATGGCTGTGTTGGGTCTTCGTTTCTGTGCGAGGACTTTCTCTAGTTGCAGCAAGTGGGGGCCACTCTTCATTGCGGTGAGCGGGTCTCTCATTATCGTGGCCTCTCGTTGCGGAGCACAGGCTCCAGACGCGCAGGCTCAGTAATTGTGGCTCACGGGCCTAGTTGCTCCGCGGCATGCGGGATCCTCCCAGACCAGGGCTCGAACCCGTGTCCCCTGCATTGGCAGGCAGATTCTCAACCACTGCGCCACCAGGGAAGCCCTGGTGTGGGTTTTTTAATATTCTAGGAAATATGGAGAGAAAGCCATAAGCTAGTGTAAGTAGAACTCTTCTTAGAAGATAAGTAATGCATGCATTCAGTTATTCAACAAGCATTTATTGAGAGTTGTCCTGAGAGCCTAGAGTAGTTCAAGTTGTAAAGGGAGTTATCGGTGTGAGTCAGTGATCAAAGCTGTGAGAGCAGCTCTGATGGTCAGGGAGAGAGTGTAAAGGCCTGGTACAAGACCCCTGAGGAACATCAGAAGGAACCTTTAAGAGCAGTGCCCAGGCAGTGCGGGAGAGGTGGAGCGTTTAACCTTAGGTAAGATGAAAAGCATCTCTTCCAATTTCACAAGAGGGACTAAAGACCTTAGGCCTGTGGACACCTCAGAGAGAGCCCAGCACCTTCACTCTTCTGCCCCATCAGCCTTATAATTTATTAACTTCTTTTCTGTTCCATTCTGGCCTTAACCATCTTTTTATGTGTATGTTATAGGTTTAAAACTTTGGAAATAAGAGTAGGGAAGAGTCTATGGTATAATATTATGTTTCCTCTGCACACTTTTATATTTGTAGAATGCAACCCAAATATACTTTCTACATAATACTTCAAGAACTTTAAGAATAGAATAAAAAACAGCATACCTTATCCCTTTTTAAAATGTGTTTATTTGCTGGCTTGTACTTATCTATACAAACTAGAAGAGAGTGAAAATTTTGGCCTGTATAGTATTTTTTCTAAAGCTTTCTTTTTTTGTGGTTCTATAATTTATTTTATAATCAGCTGTTAGTCCTCATCCACATTGGCTGTAGATTTTTATTATTTTTTGGCCACGCTGCACATGGCCTGTGGGATCTTAGTTCCCCAACTAGGGATCGAACCCGTGCTCCCTGCATTGGAAGCACGGAGTCTTAACCACTGCACCGCTAGGGAAGTCCCTGGCCTGTATAGTATTTTATATCTCTTGGAGCTATTTCTAAAGGTTTATGATTTTAGATGAATGTTGTTTATTCTAATATAATGATTTCTATAAGGTTAATATGTATTTCATTATTTTTTTTTTTTAATTTTTATTTATTATTTATTTATCTATTCATGGCTGTGTTGGGTCTTCGTTTCTGTGCCAGGGCTTTCTCTAGTTGCGGCAAGTGGGGGCCACTCTTCATCGCGGTGCGTGGGCCTCTCACTATCGCGGCCTCTCTTGTTGTGGAGCACAGGCTCCAGATGCGCAGGCTCAGCAGTTGTGGCTCATGGGCCTAGTTGCTCCGCGGCATGTGGGATCTTCCCAGACCAGGGCTCGAACCCGCGTCCCCTGCATTGGCAGGCAGATTCTCAACCACTGCGCCACCAGGGAAACCCCCATTATTGTTTATTATAGTTTATATTAAGGTATATTAAAGAGCAATATGATTTCTTATGTGTTCTTGACTATTCTTAAAATAGCCAGTAATATAAAAATGTGATATATTGGCAGATTGAAACTTTCAGAGGAGATTTCTTTGACATACAGAAAAGGTATTTAAATTCTGCCTAAGTTGTAATTTGAAAAGAAAATAAGGTAGCATTTACTCTTAATAGAGTTTGTAAGTTAGAGCTAAAAGCAAATCATGTATAAACCCCCTACTTACATACACTACCTGATCATTTGATTATATATCCTTAGAATCATATAAAAATGAATAGGATACTAGAAGACTTAATTTTATAAATAAAAAAATTTTAAAACCTCTACTCTGCGGTTGCATGTATAAATAGGATTTTTATATCTATGCCTGAGTATTAAAACATGCCGTGCTGGTGAATTCTTTTTTCGTTTTTTCTTCTTCCGTTTGTTTGTTTGTTGTTTTTTGTCTGCTACAAAATCTACATTTGCCTGCTTCTTTGGAAATTAACATTATAGTGTTTTTTTATATTTAATTTAATTGTAGTCTTTAAGAAAGCTTTCACTTTCACTTATGACATGGTTGTTCATTTGGAGACCTTCGTAGATAAGTCATTCATCCTGTTTGGCTGACAATCCCTGCCCCCAGTTCGGTGACTTCCCATTGTAATTGTCTAAGGGTTCTCATGATCTTGTCTAGATCTCTTTACACATCCCCCTGATGTCTTCTGTGCCCCTTACCCTCTGGGTTCCCCCTGTAGTGGTAGTTCCTCCAGAACGCCATCCTCTTCCTTGCCTCAGAACCTTTGCACACAGTTTCCCCCTGCCTAATAATACTCTCTCCATTCTCTTAACTCAAACCTTACTTCTTTGAGGAAGACCTCCTTGATGTCCAGTTCAGATACAGATACTTTTACTATACATGCCCTGTGGTGATTTTTCTTTATACCTTTTACCAGAGTTTGTCTTATGATTATTAGATTAATTCTGTCTCTTCCACTAGGTGATAACTTTCCAGGCCGGGTCTCCACTGTCCATCAGCACCTAGCACCATGGTTGTCAAGTGATAAGTATCACTAAAAACTTTTTCGAGTGAGTGAATGAGTAAGCATAATTTTCAGCCTTTATACTTCGTACTGGAGACCTAAGCGAAGTTCACTTTTATATTACTGATTCTGATCAAGAAAAATATGTAAATTTTTTTTTTTTTTAAGTATTTGTTTATTTATTTATTTATGGCTGTGTTGGGTCTTCGTTTCTGTGCGAGGGCTTTCTCTAGTTGCGGCGAGCGGGGGCCACTCTTCATCGCGGTGCGCAGGCCTCTCACTATCGCGGCCTCTCTTGTTGCGGAGCACAGGCTCCAGACGCGCAGGCTCAGTAATTGTGGCTCACGGGCCCAGGTGCTTCGCTGCACGTGGGATCTTCCCAGACCAGGGCTCGAACCCGTGTCCCCTGCATTGGCAGGCAGATTCTCAACCACTGTGCCACCAGGGAAGCCCAAAATACGTAAATTTAACTCACTCTTATCTTTGGAATTAAAAAACCCATATAGTGTAGTCAAAAGCACCTTTTTATATAGAGTCAGAAGATCTGTATTCAAATTTGTGCTCAGTCCCTTTCTAGTTGTGCCGTCTCAGTCAAGCCACTTAAGCTTTCTGGACTTCAGGTTATTCTTCTTCAATATACATAGCTAATGCCTACCTTGAATATTAGTTTGAGGATTAAATGAAAAAAACATATATGAAGGAGCCTGTTGCAGTGCCTAATATAAAACTCATTCTCAATAAATATTATTTGCATTGGAGTATAATTAGTCATTATTATCTTCTGTGTTCATCGTAACTGTTTTTGATAGCTCTAATCTAAAAGTCACATAATTATTTAAGTGAACCCAATGATTTTGAGAGTGCAACCCCCCACCACCACCACCCCTGCATGTCAATCAATGGAACCTTTTCTTTTCTATTCTTCGATCTCATGGGATAGAATTGGGGACCAGTGAGTTAAGGATTTCAGCTGACCAGGGACAGAGTAAACCAGTGACAGGGGTAGAAGTTGAGTAGAAAGGGCACAGCAGTCTGTGGGCTATAGGTAGCCTTATTTTCATGTGGAAAAATTGCAGATGTGGGACGCTCTGGGATTCTGCAAAGTAAAGAAAGTGGAGTGAAAGTGGGAAGTAGCACCAGGTGTTGTGTTATGCTTCAAATGCATTATCTTACATAGTCCCCCAAACAACTCAAACACGTGGTTGCTGTAATTATTTTCACTTTATGCATGAGGTGACTGAGAGAAGTAGGAGGATAATCAGCCCAAGGTTTCCCAACTGCAAGTGACAGAAGCAGGATCTGAATGCACAGTCTGATTCCAGAGCCCACACTCTTAGTCACTAAGTTTTATTGCCCAATTTACTGAGAAGGCATTGCTTTGGATAGTCAGAGTACCAGAGATTTGTACCAGGAGAGCTTGGGAGAGTGACACAGGAAGATGCAAGCTCCCCAGGAACGCTCACCTGAGAATTCACCCAGGAAACAGTTTTATAGGATTTAAAGTGCATTTTCAGTGCCCTTTGTACCAGGTCGCTTGGATTTTCTCCTGCCAGTGCCCCATTGTCTTTATTTTTGAATGATAATCTCTTAGGGCCAAAGAACTCCATCAAGATATAAGCAAAAGTGAATTGCCCGGAAAGACAAACCTGAGAAAATACTCAGTCTCTCATCCTTAAGTTCTCTGAGGCTGAAAATCAAGTATTAATCATTTAACTGAGTGCTTACTATGTGCCAGATTCCATGATAGGTGTTGGGTACAAAAATGAGTCAAACACAGATCTGGTTCTCAAGGAGCCCCAGTCCTATGAGGAAGATGAAGTCAGTCAGTTTTCACAGTGGAGGGAGAGCTTTGATAGAGGAAAGCTCAAAGTACCTTGGAAATAAGAAAAGGAAATCCTGCCTGAGGAGTCATAGAATGCTCCTCTGAGCATTGTGCAAAGTCACTAAGGCAGGGAAAGACAGAGGAGCCATGATGAGGGTGCATCCTGCAAGGGAGCATGGCAGAAAATGGAGCTCCACAGGAGTATTTACTGAGCATTTTCATGTGTTATGGACTACCATGTGTTAATAAGCCTATCAAAAATATAAGTGGTCATTTTATTTTTAGTTGGCTATACTAAATTAAGAACTCTCCTTTTAGTCCTAAAATCTACTTTTTTTAGAAATTTTTTTCTAAACTTTTGATATTTTTTGTTTTACTAATTTTACCTTAAGTTATCTCTTAAGAGTTGGACTTTCTGTTCAAGGAAAGATACTTTAACAAGCATTCAGTACCTGCTCTGTATAGGGTTGACTTGACTACACATTAGAAAAAAGTTGAGTATTAGATACAGTTTCATATTACCTTTTAAAGAAACATGGTTTATAATTTATAAAAGAGGTAGTGATTTATGTTAAAATATTGACTCTGCCCTTTGCTAGCTAATGTTTTTGGGCAGTTCAGTTAATCCCTTCAAGTTTCAGTGCTTCTTATTTCTAGAAAGGACAATCGAAGTATTAAACAAGACCATTTATTTGGAGTAACTGTCCCTCAAAAGGCAGCATTTGTTATTGTTATAAATTTGAGTTCAGAATTGCTCTTAAGAGATTTTAGATTAGTCTTCAGCAGATGTTTCCTTGCTTGCTTTCCTCCTGTGCCATTGCTTTTGCCTTTCTATTATTCTTGTTTCTTACTCGCAGGTCTATCCCCTCTCATTTATCTTTTATCTTGTGAGAAAGCAATTGCTCAGTGACGTGCAAGATCCCATCCAGGTTCTGACTGTCAGCTGCTTTCAGAGTGTGATCAGTCTAAAGAGGAGACACATGAGAACAGATTGGCTACAATGCTTGAAACAGTTCCTTTTTCATGTTATCATCTTCACTGCCTGAAAAAGAGCCAAAAAGATATCAAAGCCCAAGGGGTAAAGTATAAAATGGTGCAAAAATACCAACACCAGAGAAAGAAACAGGTATCAATTCCTCTGTGGGAAGGAGATGAATGGCAAATGTTGTCAGTTTATTTTGACAGTCTCTGGTATCTTTCCTGTATTTTTATTATAATCATCTTAGCTACCAGTTTTTTAGAACTTAATCTTTTTGGTTTTAAATTTATTTATTTGTTTATTTATTTACTTATGGCTGTGTTGGGTCTTCATTGCTGTGCACAGGCTTTCTCTAGTTGCCGCGAGCAGGGCCTGCTCTTCCTTGCGGTGCGCGGGCTTCTTACTGCAGTGGCTTCTCTTGTTGTGGCTCGCAGGCTTTAGGGCGCAGGCTCAGTAGTTGTGGCGCATGGGCTTAGTTGTTCTGTGGCATGTGGGATCTTCCCAGACCAGGGATCAAACCTGTGTCCCCTGCATTGGCAGGCGGATTCTTAACCACTGCACCACCAGGGAAATCCTAGAACTTAAACTTTTTTGTTGGCATCTTCAGGTATGTGGAATACATGCTTCCTTTCATCAGCAGCTTTCCTACAGAATATTTATGTGGTTTCCTTCCTAAATCGCAGGTGTTGTTTTGGCAAATGCAGATCTCGATCACAACATAACCTTGAATAAATTTTCACAGGCTAACTTTTAAAAAAAAATAGACCAGCTTATTTATTTATTTTTTATTGTGGTAAAAAAGTATTGTGAATAGTGCTGCTATGAACATGGGTATACAAATATCTCTTCAATACTCTAGTTTAAATCCTTGTGGCAGGAGTGGGATTGCTGGATCATATGGTAGTTTTATTTCTAATTTTTTGAAGAACCTCCGTACTGTTTTCCATATCAGTTGCTCCATTTTACAGTCCCACCGACAGTGGACAGGCTTCCAACTTATTCACATCCTTGCTGACACTTCTTATTTGTGGTTTTTGATAGTAACCATCCTAATGGGTGTGAAGTGATAATTTATTGTAGGTTTGATTTTCAGTTCTCTGAGATGATTGGTGATGTCGAACATCTTTTCATATGCTCGTTGGCCATTTGTGTATCATCTTTGGAGAAAAGTCTATTCAAGTCCTTTGTCCATTTTTAAACTGGGTTATTTAATTTCTTGTTGTTGGGTTGTAGGAGTTCTTTATATATTCTGGATATGAATCCCTTATCAGATATATGATTTGCAAATATTTTCTCCCATTTCATAGTTTGCCTTTCCACACTGTTGATTGTGTCCTTTGATGAACGAAAGTTTTAAATTTTGATG
Organism: Eschrichtius robustus; assembly: GCF_028021215.1. NCBI lineage: Eukaryota > Metazoa > Chordata > Mammalia > Artiodactyla > Eschrichtiidae > Eschrichtius > Eschrichtius robustus. The sequence goes on from NC_090826.1 coordinate 53,221,183, forward strand.
CAGTCCCATTTGTCTATTTTTGTTTTTGTTACCTGTGCTTTTGGTGTTATATCCAAGAAATCATTGACAAATCCAAAGTCATGAAGCTTTCCCTTGTGTTTTCTTCTAGAAATTTTATAGTTTTTGATAAAATACTTATGTATGTATTTGTTTAAGCCTTTTTTATTCAGAGCAGTTTTAGGTTCACAGCGTAATTGAGCAGGAAGTTAACAGTTACCATATGCTTCCTGCATGACCCATCCCCCCACACGTACAACTTCCTGCACTATCAACATCCTCCACCAGAGTGATACATTTGTTACAATTGATGAACCTTCATTGACATGTCATTATCACACAAAGTCTGTAATTTACATTAGGGTTCACTCTTGGAGTTGTGCATTCTATGGCTTTGGGCAAATGTATAATGACACGTATCCATCATTATAGTATCATACAGAATAGTTTCACTCCCCTAAAAAATTCTCTGTGCTCTACACATTTATCTCACCCTCCCCAGTAAGGAGTTAACTTTTAATCAGGAAAATTTTGAACTGTTCAGAAGATACCACCATCAAAGTATTCATTGTCCAAACTGCAGAACTATAAGACACTGATGAAATTTTCAGTCACCTGGTTTAGTAGTCATTGAAGTAAGAATTTCATCAGGACAATGTTCCCTTTCTCTCAATAAATCTTTATTAACAAAAGCTTCAAAGCTGAAAACTTTAAGAGCTAAAACTTCTTTACATTATTTTAGAGGATGACACTTTTTTAGGGTAGTTTCACAAGTACTCTTTATTTGATCATTTTAAAGATACTGTGAGACAGTTAAGGCAGGCAAGATTATTTTCATTTAACTCATGACCAGACTGAGGCTGGAAAAAGGTAAATGATTCGCCCAAGATTTCATGGTCAGAAAGTAGAGTCCTGGGAACTCCCTGATGGTCCAGTGGTTAGGACTCCTCGCTTTTGCTGCCAAAGGCCTAGGTTCGATCCCTGGTCAGGGAACTAAGATCCCACAAGCTGCGCGGCACAGCCAAAGGGGGGGAAAAAAACAAAGAAAGAGAGTCCAGGTTCTTAACCCCAGGTCTGATTTTTCTCTCCACTATACCATGTTGCCTCTCCTCTTGGACTTAGTAGCGAATGTGAATATGCTATCAGCCTATTGCAGAAGTAAATGAGATCTTTCTAGTGACTGGTTTCTTTGCCTAAACTCTGTTTAAAACATCACAGCATCTGACATGCTCTGGGATGAAATTGTTAAACAAAAGTTTTGCTATTGTTTAAAATTACATGAGCAAAATTAATGATGTATAAATCATATTATGACAAGTTATAGAATTAGTCTTCTTTCTCATAAAACCTCTGGAAGTGTCATGGGATACTATCTTGTCATTATTTAAAAATTAAATATTAAAATATACAATGTACTTTGCAACCTTATGCCTGTTACTTAAACTCTCTTACCCTGTTTCTTTATTTTTAAAATAAAGACAATGATAATAATTTTAGAAAGCAACGCTATGTAATTAAAACTGGTTTGTGTGGTACTTTAAGGAGCTCTCCAACTGCAAGAGCTAAGGGAGGAAAGTTTTAGCTGGTTAGGGAACAAAACTCAGGTACAATGCCTACTATTACATTAAGCTAGCCACTTTGTACTCTGTAATTCTGTCTTCTCAAATTCGTGGGACAAGTGATTGTTCTTTTTTTAAAGATGGGAATGTGAAGTTGAGTGACTTGCAGAAGGTCAACAGATGCAATGTGGCATCAGGGGAATTCAAACAGTACTTCTTTTTGACTTCACCATGTGAAGATCTTTCGAAAGCTTGTGTACTTTTTTTTTGATTGACTCTGGCTCCATATACCTAAAAGATAGTGTTTCTAATAATATTAAAACATGAATTACCCAAAAAAGTTGTTCTCAGCTTAATTTTGGAGTCTTTTATTACAATTTAATTCTTAGGGAAAATAAAACTCTGTGTTTATTAGAAATTTTGATTAACCTAAGTAACCTGTTTCTTGACTAATTAAGATAATGAAGAATTTGTAAGTTTGTGTTTCCATAATTTATTCATACGTTTATGCTGCACCTCCTCTGGACCAGTAACTCTAACTCGACAAAGCAGGTAGTTTCTCCCCTTATGATAGCGGAGGGCACAAACATTAAACTGAAGACACCTACACAAAGTACTGTCAGATCTCAGCTAGAATTCCACTTCTCCCCTGAATCTTACTCTGATGGTTATTGGAACTAATATGTATGTACAGGGCCCTGGGCAAACATAACCAGATGATTTCCTAAGCAGGTATGCAGAGGGAAATTTGCTTCCAAAATATCAGTTCCTAAGGGGGCCAGGTAAACTTGGCAAATATTATGTTATATTCCTTTTTCTGCATTCTACTACAGTTTGCTTTAATTATTGGAAACCCATTTCTCCCACAGAAAATATAATTAAACACCTTAATGCTGTGAGTGCCCCTGCTGATCACCGTGATCTGTTGCCAGTGTGGAGCTTTTGTTGAGCATTATTGCATGACTGGGTAACGACCAAGAAGCAAAATCAGCCCAACTCTAACACAGTTCTACTATGCTATAACCATAATGAACTTGCAACTCTGAGCTTTTATAGTGATTAAAGAGCCATATTCTGTGTTCTCTTGATATTTAAAATGTACAGCAAATGATTGTAAAGAGTGCTTTTTGTTAAATTAATTCTTATTGGAGTATAGTTGCTTTACAATGTTGTGTTAGTTTTTACTGTACAGCAAAGTGAATCAGCTATACATATACATTTATCCCTTCTTTTTTGGATTTCTTTCCCATTTAGGTCACCACAGAGCAATGAGTAGAGTTCCCTGTGCCATACAGTAGGTTCTCATTAGTTATCTATTTTTTACATAGCATCAGTGTATATATGTCAATCCCAATCTCCCAATTCGTCCCACCCTTCTTTCCCCCGGGTATCCATACGTTTGTTCTCTATGTCTCTGTCTCTATTTCTGCTTTGCAAACAAGATCATCTATACCATTTTTCTAGATTCCACATATATGCATTAATATACGATATTTGTTTTTCTCTTTCTGACTTACTTCACTCTGTATGGCAGTCTCTAGGTCCATCCACATCACTACAAATGAACCGATTTTGTTCCTTTTTATGGCTGAGTAATATTCCACTGCATATATGTACCACATCTTCTTTATCCATTCCTCTGTTGATGGGCATTTACGTTGCTTCCCTGTCCTGGCTATTGTAAATAGTGCTGCAATGAACATTGGGGTGCATGTGTCTCTTTGAATTATGTTTTTCTCTGGGTATATGTCCAGTAGTGGGATTGCTGGGTCATATGGTAGTTCTATTTTTAGTTTTTTAAGGAACCTCCATACTGTTCTCCATAGTGGCTGTATCAATTTACATTCCCACCAACAGTGCAAGAGGGTTCCCTTTTCTCCACAACCTCTCCAGAATTTATTGTTTACAGATTTTTTTTTTAATTACTTTTGGCTTTTCTCAGTGTTCTTTTCAAAATCAGAACATTACTGGTTTGTCTCAAGACTTAGTAAAAATCTGAGGTCAGTAACAATCAAACTCTTTTTATACCTTGTTTTCCAACATCTCTAAGGGTCATTAAGGCGTTTTGAGCTTGGTTGGAGACTTCTTTTTTTAGACATTTTTCTTTAATGTGTTTAAGAATTACATAGAGATATGTTTATTAAAAAAAAGTGATGACTCCTTGGCTGTATCACAAGATTTAGATTTTGTAGATGTGACATGGAGCCCAGTCAACTGCATTTTATGCACAACTACCTTGGGTGATCTGTGGACCACACTTTGGGAAACACTGGTTTGGGTGTAATGGTGCTCTTGCAGAAAGGCCTCACTGGGCATATCCATCAAGACTGATGATGTGTGATACAGCCACTATGGAGAACAGTATGGAGGTTCCTTAAAAAACTAAAAATAGAACTACCATATGACCCAGCAATCCCATAACTGGGCATATACCCTGAGAAAACTGTAATTCAAAAAGAGTCATGTACCAAAATGTTCATTGCAGCTCTATTTACAATAGCCAGGACATGGAAGCAACCTAAGCATCCATCAGCAGAGGAATGGATAAAGAAGATGTGGTACATATATACAGTGGAATATTACTCAGCCATAAAAAGGAATGAAACTGAGTTATTTGTAGTGAGGTGGATGGACCTTGAGACTGTCATACAGAGTGGAGTTAAGTCAGAAAGAGAAAAACAAATACCGTATGCTAACACATATATATGGAATCTAAAAAAAAAGAAAAAAGAAAATGGTCAGAAGAACCTAGGGGCAAGACGGGAATAAAGATGCAGACCTACTAGAGAATGGACTTGAGGATACGCGGAGGGGGAAGGGTAAGCTGGGACAAAGTGAGAGAGTGGCATGGACATATATACACTACCAAATGTAAAACAGATAGCTAGTGGGAAGCAGCTGCATAGCACAGGGAGATCAGCTCGGTGCTTTGTGACCACCTAGAGGGGTGGGATAGGGAGGGTGGGAGGGAGGGAGATGCAAGAGGGAAGAGGTATGGGAACATATGTATATGTATAACTGATTCACTTTGTTATAAAGCAGAAACTGACACACCATTGTAAAGCAATTATACTCTAATAAAGATGTTAAAAAAGAAAAAAGACTGATGATGTGAACCTGTATGTTTGAGCATGGGTGCAAATATAACCATCTTCCTTAATTAGGGTGGATTAACTTTCCTGCATGCTAATTTCATTTTATATTTTAAGCCTAAAGGTAGTCAGTGAGCTTGCACTTTGCCTTTGTAGATAGATCATTTGTCAACTGCATCTGCCTCCCTGAATGATTGCCTTGCCCCACATCCCTCATTATCAGAGGGATTTAGCAGACTGGTCAGTTTTGTCATAGCATGAAATAAGGAATTGGGATGAGATTTGTGAAAATGAGAGGCAAAGATGGCCCACCTACAACTTCAGTTTAGGCCTGGCCTAATTGCCCCAGTATCTGAGACTTAGAATAGTGAATCTGGCCTGATTAATGAGGATTTTTGGATTCCATTCCTGGTTTTGCTGTTTGTTTCCAATCGACCTCTCTCATCCTTGGTGTCCTTGATCATGAATGCCCTGGACTGGTTTGTTTCCTTCTCCAAACTAAATGTGATTCTTAAGAGTTTAGATACCGATTACAGAAATCAGATCTTTCTTTGCCTGCTGTTAAGTGACTGAAAGAGCCCAATCATATTTGGAATTTCTTATGCTTTTGATAGTACCTAATTCAGTCTTTATTCCTTTCTCTTTTAATTCACCCTTATATCCTTAGCAGGTAGCCTAATGCCTGGGCCAGAGCAGGCATTCAATATTTTTTTTTTTTTAGGAATAAATAGAGTGGAGTCGCTCCTTTCTCTGATTCCTTAAGTTCCCTTTTCTATTCCAGCTGGCACCTTAACCCAGTTTATATCCATTTCCTGTCACTCTTGGGTTGCATAGTAATGGCCTCCTAAATGGTCAGGTTCCCCATTCCTCTCCTCTGGGCCATCCTCCCCAGAGTTGAGTGCTAATTCATCCTCAAAGAGTGTTCAAAGTGTTTCGTCCCTCTCTGCCTTATCTACTAGCAGTTCCAGGCTTACTTCCCCTTCATTCTTGGGCTCCAAGCCGAATTCAGCTGCTCTCTGTCATTGATACCACAAACCAGCCCATTTAAACTAAATCTTCACCTCCTTGTGCTTCACTCCTTGTCTTCAAGGATCAGACCTTAGTTTCCTTGTTCCTCTTACCCTTCCTTTACCTCAGATATCCAAACATTTCATAAGCCTTATTGATTTTTTCTTTTGAATTATTTCCTACCACCACATGCGAGCTGAATTCTAATTTTTTCTCCACAATTTTTTTTTTAATAGTCTTTCTCTTGGTCTTCCTCTTTTCTCATCTCTCCTCTTCAAGTTGTCCTATGTGTACTGCTGCAAATTAATCTTCCAAAGGCTAGACTATGGGGATTTCCTTTGTGTGTTCTAGGTCTCCCCCTAAATCATGAATTCCAAAAGGACTGAGGCAGGTTTCAGGGTTCACTTCTGCTACTCTACCACATGTGGACACAACATGCTTCTCGATCTTTCTTATGTGCTGGGTAAGCATATGGGATTTGGAGTGAGGCAGACCCAAATCTGAATTCTAGTTCTGCCAATCCCTAAATGCGAGTTTGGGCAAGTTTCATAACCTCCATGATCCTCAGTTTCATCATCTGTAAGATGGGATGATTATACCTTATAGGATTATTAGGAGGGTTTTATTTTGCTTTTCTTTTAGTTGTCAAAATTTTCAAACATTTGCAAACCTGAAGGAGAACAGTGAGTGAATTCCCATATATTGTTCTCCCAGACTTAGTAATTAACCAGGTTTTGCTGTAGTATTTGTTTTACCTATCCTTTATTTTTCTTTATTGAAATAGTTTAAAACCATTCTCAGACTTGTCATTTCATTCATACATATACATCTCTAAAAGTACAACTATAATATTGTGCACTGTATATTATACAATATGTATAATTGTGTATATATACAATACATATACACACAGTATAACCCAATAATTGTTTGGTTTTATCTAATATATAATCCATAATCAAATTTCTTTATTGTCTTAAAATGTAGTTGGCTTGTTCAAATCAGAATTCAAACAAGATTCCCACATTACATTATTTTATTGTCTCTTTTTAAAAAATAAGTTTATTGAAATATATACAAACAGAAAACTGTACCACAGTTTGATGAATTTTCACCCACCAAGCAGAACATTACTACCACCCAGAATCACTTCATGCCCCCCTTTGATTCACTATTTCTTCTCTCTTCCCCAAAGGTCAACACTGTCACTGTCTTGACTTCTAAAACCATAGATTAGCTTTGCCTGTTTTTGAACTTGATAAAAATGGAATCATGTGGTGTATACACTTTTCTTTCTTGGTTTCTTTCACTCAACAGTATGTTTCTCATATTGAAACATGTTGTTGCCTATAGCAGTACTTGTTTGTTTTCATTATTGAATAAAGTTCCACTGTATGGATATGCCACAATTTGTTTATCCAATTTACTGAGAATGGACGTCTTGAAGACTATATTTCATAATACCATATATGCAAAGGGATCAACATAGTGTCTAACAGAGAAAGTTCAATTGATATTAATACAGTGCCTTATGTTTAAAATTTGCTCATTGCATATTGATTCATTTGAATTTTGTTTCATCTAATGGGAAAATTTTAGATTTTCACTATTAAGTATTTTTTTTCTCACAGTATGGTCTCTTAAGGAAATAATTGTAATGATTCTTATTCTAATTGACAGCCTGAATTATGTCACTTTAAAATTATGGTTGCTTTCCTTTTCCATTCATATATCTAAAATGGATTGAATTTTTGTGAATGAAAGGAAGGAAATGACTTAACTTTTCTGTTTTTCTTCCGAGTTCTGTATATACTTTTTGTTTAATTCTAGCCCTGACTCTCACCTGAGATTATTGACTCCAGAGCTGAAGTCTTTGGTTTCAAATCCCTATTTTACCACTCACTAGCTGTGTTACTGTGCAGGTTACCTATCCTCTCTGTGCCTTTGTTTCCTCATCTGTAAATTTGGGGATAATAATACCTATATCACAGGGTTTTCATAAAAATTAAGTGAGTTAAACTATAGTGAAGTGCTTAGAACAATGTCTAGCTGTTATTTTCATACTTAACTGTAGTTCTCATGTTTTGTGTCTCAATTATTAACTTCTATCTGTAGGTCCACATGATATTATCATATTTATATACTGGCAAAAACATCTACTATATTTAAGAGGAAAGTTTGTTTATTTGTCACGTCAAATATGGTTTCTTTACTCATTATTTTCTTTATTTGGTCTGGAATTTCACTTGAGATTTGTTCCTTCCTGCTGGAGTTCACGTGCTGTTTCTTCTGATTGGTGATGAGTTTTTTTTCCATATGTTGTTACTTCTTAAATCTGCATGTACTAACAGAGAACTAAAAGTTGGTTACTGTGTAAGAAAATTAGATTAAGAGATGCTTCTCATAACCTGATTATTTTAAAGTGGAAAGGTTGTATTTAATGTATAAGAAACACATTTAAGTATTTTCTCTGTATTAAGTTATTTTGTGTTGTTTGGAAACAGACCAGGTAACTAAATGCTTCTAAAATTGTACTGGGTCATTATTCTGGTGTGTTGAACATTTGTTATTAAAATACTGGGCAGTGACTTGAATTGTTTCTTTCTTGGGAGAAAGGCTCACTTAGCAACACCTGGTATCCTATGATGATACGAAAACACCCTGAGACCATACTGTAGAAATCTTAATTGGCTTTTGTGGACAAGGAAAAACACTGATGCTTTGATACAGAATTATGAGCAAATTGGGATTCCTTTCTTCAGATAACATTGTCACAGGGCTGGAAAATCCATGTTTAAAGCATGTGTGCCTATTCAGCTGAGTCAAAAGACTGTTCTCCAAAAAATTTCACAATTTGTATGGAGACACAAAAGACCCCGAATAGCCAAAGCAATCTTGAGAACGAAAAATGGAGCTGGAGGAATCAGGCTCCCTGACTTCAGACTATATTACGAAGCTACAGTAATCAAGACAGTTTGGTACTGGCACAAAAACAGAAATATAGATCAATGGAACAGGATAGAAAGCCCAGAGATAAACCCACGCACATATGGTCACCTTATCTTTGATAAAGGAGGCAAGCATATACAGTGGAGAAAAGACAGTCTCTTCAATAAGTGGTGCTGGGAAAATTGGACAGGTACCATGTAAAAGTATGAAACTAGAACACTCCCTGACACCATACACAAAAATAAACTCAAAATGGATTAAAGACCTAAATGTTAAGCCAGACACTATCAAACTCTTAGAGGAAAACATAGGCAGAACACTCTATGACATAAATCGCAGCAAGATCCTTTTTGACCCAGCTCCTAGAGAAATGGAAATAAAAACACAAATAAACAAATGGGACCTAATGAAACTTAAAAGCTTTTGCACAGCAAAGGAAACCATAAACAAGACCAAAAGACAACCCTCAGAATGGGAGAAAATATTTGCAAATGAAGCAACTGACAAAGGATTAATCTCCAAGATTTACAAGCAGCTCATGCAGCTCAATAACAAAAGAACAAACAACCCAATCCAAAAATGGGCAGAAGACCTAAACAGACATTTCTCCAAAGAAGATATACAGATGGCCAACAGACACATGAAAGAATGCTCAACATCCTTAATCATTAGAGAAATGCAAATCAAAACTACAATGAGGTATCATCTCACACCAGTCAGAATGGCCATCATCAAAAAATCTAGAAACAATAAATGCTGGAGAGGGTGTGGAGAAAAGGGAACCCTCTTGCACTGTTGGTGGGAATGTAAATTGATACAGCCACTATGGAGAACAGTATGGAGGTTCTTTAAAAAACTAAAAATAGAACTACCATATGACCCAGCAATCCCACTACTGGACATATACCCAGAGAAAAACATAATTCAAAAAGAGTCATGTACCAAAGTGTTCATTGCAGCTCTATTTACAATAGCCAGGACATGGAAGCAACCAAAGTGTCCATCATCGGATGAATGGATAAAGAAGATGTGGCACATATATACAATGGAATATTACTCATCCATAAAAAGAAATGAAATGGAGGTATTTGTAATGAGGTGGATGGACCTAGAGTCTGTCTTACAGAGTGAAGTAAGTCAGAAAGAGAAAAACAAATACAGTATGCTAACACATATATATGGAATCTAAGGAAAACAAACAAACAAAAAAAGGACATGAAGAACCTAGTGGCAAGATGGGAATAAAGACACAGACCTACTAAAGAATGGACTTGAGGATATGGGGAGGGGGAGGGGTGAGATGTGACAGGGTGAGAGAGTGTCATGGACATATATACACTACCAAATGTAAAATAGATAGCTAGTGGGAAGCAGCCGCATAGCACAGGGAGATCAGCTCGGTGCTTTGTGACCACCTAGAGGGGTGGGATAGGGAGGGTGGGAGGGAGGGCGATGCAAGAGGGAAGAGATATGGGAACATATGTATATGTATAACTGATTCACTTTGTTTTAAAGCAGAAACTAACACACCATTGTAAAGCAATTATACTTCAATAAAGATGTTAAAAAAAAAAAAAAAAGACTGTTCTCTCTCTCTAGTTATTCTAGTCTGATGTTCATTCAGAGGTACTTGAGTAAAGCCTGGTGCCAAAAGAAGTGGGTTACTTATCTCGTAATCTCTGATTTGTATTTAGAAACGGAAGGCATCTAGGTTATTTGGGCTAGGAACTACTACCACATGACTAACACACTGTGGAAGTCAATGAAAGTCAGTATAAAGGTTGGCTGTTTGTTACAAATATTCCTAGGAAATACCAGTAACAGGCATGTTACTAAAAGCTAGTACTTACATGATTTGTGTGTGTGTGTGTGGAGGGGGGTGGGTGTTTGTGTATAGGAAACAAAGTATGGGGTTTTTTTGTTTGTTTTTTTTTTTTCCTTAATTTTAGAGAAGAATCTCATTGGCTTCAAGTAAAATAATACTCTTTACCCCACTTCTTCAATTTTTTTTAGTGAAATCAAAATTAATACGTTTTAGGAAAACTGTTCTCTTTATACCTTTCCCCCCCACATATCCTTTTCCTCACTCACTGGTTGCCATGGAAACAACTCCGTGCAGCTCTTAGAGCAAATGCCAGGCAGTGTGGGTTTCCCCTGTAGTGGGGTCACATGTCTGAGGCTGTAGAACAGTTTGTGCTGACTCAGCCATGCACAGGATGACCTCAGCTATGAGTTCTCTCTTAAATGCTGAGTGAGCAAACTTGCTTGTGGTGTCTTGATTTTTCAAAGATGAGAATTCAGGTCTGCTTTCCCCCCACACACTAATTTTGTTTTCCTTCTCCCCTTTTGAAATTCTAGATCACCTTTTTTTTTTATACACACAGAGTAGAAGCAATTGGTAATGGAAGTTAACGGAAAACATCTGAAATTGGAGAAGGAGAGATGCAGCCTAGGAGGCTGGGAGATAGAGGGAGAAAGACCGAGATTGAGATTTCAAAGTAATCTGTTGTATAGTCAAGATAAATCTCTTATTTAATCCTGAGGTATGATTGTGGAGCCAGAGATAATCTCCATATCAGATTAGTTTTGTGTCAGGCATATTTAAAGGATGCCTTAAATTTGGTATCTGTGAAATTTATGGTTGACTGTCATGTCCACCGTAGAAAAAAATTTTTGCATGGCATGGGAGATTAGTCTGTTATTTACAGACCCAGCTGCCCGTGAGAATCATCTAAGGACCTTGTTGCAAAGAAAACTTTACCCTGTTTCTAAAGTTTTCCCCAGACTTACTGGCTCAGGCTCTGCTGGTGGAGCGTGGTCATGATTCTGTTTTATAGGCTCTAAGGGTAATTTTTAGGTGGCCAGCCTGGCAGATAATCTAAGGAGACTAAGCGTGGGAACCATTGTTTGAGTTCCCTTAATTGAACTTCTTATTATTTAAAATTCTACCAGTCTAAGAGATAGCTGTGATGTGAGAGTACAAAGCTCTTAGATTCAGCAGACCTGGCCCAAACACTGGCCAAATCACCTTAACTCTCTGAGTGTCATTCCACTCACCTGCAAAAGGAGGTGTTTACAAAGGTGTGGGAAGGATTCAATGACATGATGAACTGCGAAACGTTTTTTTCATGTAAGGAGATACACGATAATATGAGTATTCTAAAGATAGCTTCTTTTACTGAGGGAGAAATTGGAGATCATTTTTGTTCTTTGAGATGTTATGGGAGAAATTTAACATGATTTGGTAAAGAAAAATTGAACTACAAACTAGAAGACCTTAGTTTCTAGCTATAAATTAGCAGTATAGCATTATATTCATTTCTTCAGTCTTATTTTTATTTATAAATTGGGGGGGTGCGTGCTGTAAGAGAAGGTAGCTTTACACAATACCTTAGTTTGTTTCGCTTGATTTAAAAGTCTCTGGTTTTATGATATGGTGAAAACATGGCATTTAATTTATCTGAAGAGTTGGACCTGTCATCTTTTAAGTCCCTTGTAGTTATGGGTTTGAATAAACATTGTAGGATAACTCAAATTCTGAGGCCTGAAAATTGTAATACAAATTTAACTGAAAATTAAAGATCATATGTGTTACAGAGCATTTGGCTTTTTTGTGTGTGTGTGTGCATGACCACTTAATCTCCTTTATTACACTTACAAATAAAATATTTGTCCACAACATTTTCTTAAGACTTCATTTTTTAAGAGTAGTTTAGGTTCATAGCAAAATTGAAAAGGAGGTACAGAATTTTCCATATACCCCCTGCCCTACACATACATAGCCTCCACTGTTATAAAAATCTCCCACCAAAGTGGTACGTTTGTCACAATTGATTAACCCACATTGACACATCATATTCACCCAAAGTCAGTAGTTTACCTTAGCATTCACTCTTGGTGTTGTATATTCTAAGTGTTTGGAAAAATGTATAATGACCTGTATGTATCATTATAGTATCACACAGAGTACTTTGGCTGTTCTAAAAATCCTCTGCACTCTGCTTCTACATCATATTGAAACTGGAATGCAAAGTTGTCTTCGTTACTAACATATATTATTATTTTTTTTAACATCTTTATTGGGGTGTAATTGCTTTACAGTGCTGTCAGTTTCTGCTGTATAACAAAGTGAATCAGCTATACGTATACATATATCCCCATAACCCCTCCCTCTTGCGTCTCCCTCCCACCCTCCCTATCCCACCCTTCTAGGTGGTCACAAAGCACCGAGCTGATCTCCCTGTGCTATGCGGCTGCTTCCCACTAGCCATCTATTTTACATTTGGTAGTATATATATGTCCATGCCACTCTCTCACTTTGTCCCAGCTTAGCCTTCCCCTTCCCCGTGTCCTCAAGTCCATTCTCTAGGTCTGCGTCTTTATTCTTGTCCTGCCCCTAGGTTCTTCAGAACCATTTTTTTTTTTTTTAGATTCCATATATGTGTTAGCATACGGTATTTGTTTTTCTCTTTTTTACTTACTTCACTCTGTATGACAGACTCTAGGTCCATCCACCTCACTGCAAATAACTCAATTTCATTTCTTTTTATGGCTGAGTAATATTCCATTGTATATATGTGGCATCTGGCATTTTTATTGTCTTACTGCTCTTCCTGTTTCATGATGCACCAAAAAAAAAAAAAAGAGAGAGAGAGAAAGAAAGAAAAGATAAAGTATCAATCTCTTTGCTTTTCAAGTTTCTTCAGTTTAATAGAGTTGATTTTTAAAAGATATTGTATACATAGTTCCTAATGGATTTTGTTACTTTTGAATACAAATCCAAAGAAGAAACAAACCATTTTTCTACTTCCTTTAACTGAAAGAATGCATTGTCTTTGAAACAAATTGCATGTGTCTAATGGTTTTAGGTCTCAGATGGCTTTTATGTAGCATTGTTTGGGGCATTGGCAGGAATGTAGGCAGAGCAATTGAAGAAGACCTTAGAAATCATCTGTCTATGCTTCCAACAGGCATATATTGTATATATTAACCACCTAATATATGTCAGGCACTGTTAAGTGCAGAAGACAACAGTGTGCTAGATGTACAAGGAACTTCATGGAGTTTATATTATAGGATAGGGCAATAGAAAGAAAGCAGAAATCAGAAAAGATACTTCCAGATAGTACTGTGAAGACAGACAAAACTGGGTTTGCATCCTTATTATATCAGTTTCTAGCTAAGTGACCTTTGGCAAGGTCAGAGTCTTATTTCACACATCTAGAATGCAATGATGATAATTTCTACCTGATAGGGTGGTTTTTAGCTTAAATGGAGAAAATTTACTGGATGATTTTAGTGCAGTTTCTGCAACTTAGCAGGTCCCCAATAAATTATTACTGAAACTTCATAACTATTCAAGGATACTCAGCTCTTAATTGTTCTAGGATTTGCTTCTTTGCTGAGCTTTATTCTGTTGAGCTTACCCCCTTCTCCTATTTAAAAAAAAAAAAAAAAAAAAGATAATTTTAAAAGTCAAGGAAAGCTGAATAACCCATGTTTAGGTAAATAAAGTTGGAAGAAGTTGGATGCAGGATTATTGGAAATGTCAGCTAAAATGAGTTTTGAATATTATGCAGTAGAAGTTATATATGACCAGTAGAATGAGAGTTGGCTAGAATATCTATGATATTCAGTGTAGTTTGCAGACATTGATTGGTTTTCCTGACGACACAGTGAAATGGATGGGTGACTTCAGCTGCTGGTATTTTTCTCATAGTTTTTCTCTCTCTGAATTAGAATTATTGATATGTATGCTTGTCTTCAATGATAGATTTTAAGGTCCTTGAAAACAAATTCAGTAGTGTGCCCTTCACATCACAAGCCTGACATGAATTTGGATTCAATCAATATTTTTTAATTGAAAAAATGGGAATATGCCAGTGTCATAACAAAACAATTGGCCAGAAAAATAGGGCTGGAGGTTTCAAAAGTTCGGGATAACAAATCTACAACTTAGTCCCTTGGTGGAATGCTGATAAGGGAACCAATTTTTTGAAGGTCTTTTAAGCCTATAGATAGGGTTGTTTTTTTTTAGTAATTGTGGTAAAATATACATAACAAATACACCATTTTAACTACTTTTAAGCGTACAGTTCAGTGGCATTAAGTACATTCACATTGTTGTGCAACTGTGACCACCATCCACCTCCAAAACTTTTTCATCTTCCCAAACTGAAACTATGGAAAGGGTTTTAATTCCACACTTGACTGGCACACAATTTTAAAGCCACCTCAATGACCTGTGAACCATGGGACAGTCACTTGAAACAGTGCTGTTATTCCTTTGCTCCTCAAGAAGTTGTCCTTGGGACTCCTCAATATAAGTAACTCAAAGAAGAGAATCCGGGGAATAATGATGCTAGAGCCCCTTCCTCTCCTGATTCCCATTGGAGGACGGTGTGCCTGCTTCCTTCATGCCATCATGGGGAACCGCTGTTTCCTTTCACAAGTCTCAATTTTCCTCAAGATAGACAAAGTTAAAGAAGAAAAAAGTAGCTGTGTCACCAATTTTAACTTAGAACCTCAATATAACTAAATGATGAAAATGAAATCATGGTTGTGTTGTTCCCCTAACATTTGGACCCTATGTCCTAGGAATTTTTAGTTAACATCCATTTTAAGGTAACAACCCTATTTTACAAATAAGTTAGTAGAGGTTCAGTATTTGGTCCAAGGAACCAGTGGTGTTAAGTGCCTCAGCTGGGACTTGAACCAAATTCTGATCCTTTAGCCCTTGCTGTTTCTATTCAGCCACAAGAATGCATTGATAGAGATTCACCTTTTGTAGCACGATTTGAGTTGTTCATCATTTGTGATAGAGCCACATTTTACCAAAGGAGGATCCCTCGTGTCATTAATCATTTACATGTCTAAGCAGTTGAATGTATAGTTAATGGCCATGAAGGTTATTTTTTTTTTTTTCTCTGAAGGTTGAACAAGTCAGACAAATTTTGGAACCTGGAAGTCTTTTTATATTAATTTAACACTAAAACCTTTCTCAGCTCATTCTTTTTTTCAGTCCCCAGGGGCAGAAGATTGCACTAAATGTAATCCTTCATAGTATGTTACCATCATTGGCCATCTGGGAATCCCTGTTTGGTTTTCTTTGCTCCCTTGTATTCCTGTCTCTTTACACCCACTATAATTAACCATTCTAATGTGTTAAGTATCTGTGTTTTTGTATATGCACTTGCAAAATATGTGTTGTGGTTTTTGTGCAGAATGTTAATTCGCATAAATATTATTACATAATGATGTTGACCCCATTCTGTTTTTTCCCCATTTCAGTCAGCACTATTTTGAAAATCTCTTTATGTTAGTACTAACATTAATTTATTATTAATTATTAATTTATGTCAAACACAAGAGAGCTTTAAAGTTGTTTTTTGTCGTTATAGTTTTTCATAGTTTTAATGCACTATGTTCAAAGACACAGCCTGTATGATATTGATTTTTTTGAGACTTATTGAAGTTTCTTTTATGATCCAATACACAGTCTGTTTCTGTAGTTGTTCTGTGTGTGCCTCCCCCAAAATGTGTATTTTCTGTCTGTCAGATGGCACAGTCTCTTACTTATAATACCTTGAGCTTATTGTGTTGTTAGTCTTCAGTTTCTTTTTTTAAAAATCTTTTTCTGCTTTATTATTTTCTAAGAAGGATGTGTTAAAATTTTGTTTTATTTGTTTCCTTAACTGTGGTATCATTTCTTAACCATCTTACCCTATAAATCCTGGAAACAATACAGGTGAAAGTGTAACTGCTCTGGTTGAATCTGGGAGAACAGGTCTTAAATTGAGTGTCCCCTCAAGGCCCCACCCCCAGAGTACCTCAAGGCACCTCTACAGAGTCCCTAAACTGGAATATTATTTCTTTTTTTTTTTTTTAATTTATTTATTTAATTTACTTAATTTTGGCTGCATTGGGTCTTTGTTGCTGCACGTGGGCTTTCTCTAGTTGCAGCAAGCAGATGCTACTCTTCATTGCGTGGGCTTCTCACTGCCGTGGCTTTTCTTGTTGTGGAGCACAGGCTCTAGGCACGCGGGCTTCAGTAGTTGTGGCACACGGGCTCAGTAGTTGTGGCTCGCGGGCTCTAGAGCACAGGCTCAGTAGTTGTGGCGCACAGGCTTAGTTGCTCCGCGGCATGTGGGATCTTCCCGGACCAGGGCTTGAACCCGTGTCCCCCGCATTGGCAGGCGGATTCTTAACCACTGCACCACCAGGGAAGCCCTGGAATATTATGTCTGTAAACAAACTGTCAGTTAATCTTTTAACCTTGTACTCTTATTTCTTGTCACCCACCCACTAACCCAAACAATCTTCCGTTCAAAGCCAGATGGGCTTTCACATTCTCTTCCTCACCCACCTGCATAGATGCTTTTCCCCTTGTCATTACATCTACCAGGACTCTTCTTCACATAACCAAACTCTGTACCTTATTCAAAACCCTTCTTGTTTATGTAAACAATGAAAACAGTAACTCGAAAAGATATACACACCCCAGTGTTCATAGAAGCATTATTTACAATAGCCAAGCAACCTAAGTGTCCATCCATAGATGAATGGGTAAAAGAGATGTGGTATATATATATATATATATATACAATGAAATACTACTCAGCCATAAAAAAGAAGATCTTGCCATTTGTGACAACACAGGTGGACCTAGAAGGTATTACACTAAGTCAGATAGAGAAAGGTAAATACTGTATGATTTCCCATAAATGTGGAATCTAAAAAATAAAACAAATGAACAAACTAAATAAAACAGAAGCAGACTCATAGATACAGAGAATAAACTGGTGGTCACCAGAGGTGGGTGGTGGTTGGGCAATATAGGTGAAGGGGATTAAGAGGTACAAACTTCCAGTTATAAATAAGTCATGGGATGCAATGTACAGCATAGGGAATATGGCCAATAATATTGTAATAACTTTGTATGGTGATAGGTGGTTACCAGACTTATTATGGTGATCAGTTTGTAATGTATATAAATGTTGAATCACTATGTTGTACACCTGAAACTAATATAATATTGTATGTCAACTATACTTTAATTAAAAAAATAAGAGAAAAAAACATTCTCAAATTCTGCTTCTTCCATAAAATCTCTTCTAGCCATATCAATTCTTAGAACTCTGAAAGCAGTTATTGCTAGCGCAATTAATTTAATGTTTATTCACTGACCTAATTCACTAATCATTTAGTATTTATTCAGTGACCAGCACTTGTGGTGGTTGGGATTTCTATTTACATAACTGTAGTTGTTTAATATTTGTTGTATTTGTTTGCTTCCCCTATTTTGCTGTAAAAGCATCTTGAGGGTACCATGTGTTTTGTATGCTCTGTTAAGGTATGCACATAGTGGCTTGTTCTTGGTAGTTGATGAACAAAAATACTTTGAGCTTATTTACTTCATTGTTGATATGAATAATTTTATTTCTAATTAGAGGACAGTTTTATTACATTGCAAGTTCTTTGTTTACTGTTTACTGTATTTTGCTATGTGTTCTTTATTATTAATAATAAGATTATCAGTGAAAGTTCTTTAAGATTCTCTTCAAAATCCTTGTAAAGCAGGCAGATTTAACCTCTTTATAAAACAAGCAGTCGTTAAAAAATAAATAAATAAAATAAGCAGTCATTTATCATTCTTTCAATATAAATTTATGTATAAAATAGCTTTTATGGGTTTAAATTTATCTACTCTTCTAAGGCAGTGTTATATCTGGTAAAGTGATGAAATGGACTAGGCTGTCTTCCTTCCCCTCCCCCTTAAAACTAATTATTCAAGTTAAGTTTTCAATTTGGAAGGTTCCCTCTAAGGACAATGAACTTAAGTCAAGTGTTAGAGCATAGAGAGTTTCAGGATAGTCACAAGCTACTGCTTGCTTATTCAGCTGATAAGATGATTGCATCACACGATGGAGTAGTCAGCAAGCCTCTGAGCCCTGGCAGCACACCTGGCCTGAGCTGGTGCTGTGTAGGGTACAAGGCATGTCTAAAGCAGTATCATTCCCAACACTGACCTGCCAGTGTGGTTTCATTGCACAGAATCGACACAAGTGAAGTATAACCAGCCAAATCCTAAAGTAGGTAATTTAGAGCATAAAGTGAAGATTGCAAGGTGAGACAGAAGATCAAATAAAAGAATTATAAAATACCTATAAGTCATGAGCCGTTAAGTTCTTTAACGTGTATTTTATTTAATTTTCCCAACTTCCGTGAAGTGGGTATTATCATGCCCATTTTAAAGAGGAAGAAGTGGAATTCCATAGAGGTAAAATAATGTATTAATTATTGGACATTGAGTAAGTGGTAGATTTGTGTATTGAATTCAGATCTGACAACTAAATCAACTTCCTTAATTCCCCTTGTTTTTACTCACATAACACCCAATATTGTTTTGTACCCTTTGTATACTTTAAAGAAATGTTATTATTTAGAATTAATTGTTGATTTTCTTTCCTACTGGACTGCAAGTCCATGAGAATAGAACCATGTCTGTTTTGTTCAGCACGATATCTCCAAGACCAAACACTTTGCTTGTTAACACAGCTGGTGATCAGTATATATTCTTTGTTTCCCTTTTTCTTTTTTTGGAGGTGGAGGGGTGGCGGGGTAGTGCAGGGAGGCCAGGGTATCCACCGCATTGTGTTGACTCTCTTAGGTAAGAAAATAATATGTAGAAAGTCTAGGCCAGTGTGAACCTGAACAATCAGGGAAGGTCTTATGGGTGAGCCAATCTTGTTAGATGGAGATGAAATAATTTTTAACTGTAACCTATATATAAGGCTCTGAATGACCTCAAGTACTTTGCTCTCAAGAAGGGACAATTCATTGTAGAGGCATCATCAAAGATGGGGAAATGCCAGTATCTTGCTAATATAGATTCAAGTGCTCTATTTAAATTTTTTTTACCTTTTTTTTTTAATAGAAAAAATCAGGCAAAGATATGCAGACCTGCCTGGAGAATTGCACATTATTGAACTTGAAAAGGATAAGAATGGACTTGGACTCAGCCTTGCTGGTAACAAAGACAGGTCACGCATGAGCATATTTGTGGTGGGAATTAACCCCGAAGGACCCGCTGCCACAGATGGGCGAATGCGTATTGGAGATGAACTGTTGGAGGTGAGGGGCATATATTCTTTTTTTTTTTTCCTACTAGGCTCATTTGATTCTTCTAATAAAATCCGTCCAGTTACTTTCATTATAATCACATAAGGGCAAAATCCATCCATATATATACACTCTGTATCTAATATATCCATCCATCTAGGGGCATATATCCTGAATTTCTGTTCTGGTGAGATGAAGGGGTATAGAGGATATTGTATAGGAAAATGAAGTGAAGGGGAAGAATGTTATAAATTACATTTTCGTCAACTATTTATTATCATTTTCCCAAGCGAGAACAAAAATCATATTGTTGCTTACAGTTGCTGTTTGCTGCTCGAGTAAAAACTAATCTCACAGGGACTTCCCTGGCGGTCCAGTGGTTAAGACTTCATGCTTCCACTGCAGGGAGCACGGGTTCGATCCCTGGTCAGGGAACTGCATGCCGTGTGGCATGGCCAAAAACCAAACCAAAACCAAAACAAAACAAAAACAAAAACAAAAAAAACTAATCTCACAAAATAATTTAGGGGTCCTTAAGTAAAATCTCATGGAAACATATTAAAAGAATAGGGCTTGTTTTTAAATATAAATTCCAAAATGTTCAAAACTAATTTGTGTGTTAATCTAATGTTATTAGTGTTTATCAAAATCCTCTTCAGCTTCTGAATTAACCGTAAGTATGACATTTCTTTTTGTTATTGTTGTCAGTTAGTTTTTTGTGAAGGTGTTATAGCCAACAAAACTTTATGAACTGGTTGTCAAGGATTGGTTAATATCTGTGAAGTTGGTGATGTGGTTAAGGCCACAGGTTAAGGAGTCAGGTGTCTTATTTAGGAATAGGAGAAAGATAAGAGCAGCTCAGAAGATGACTGATCCTCTGCTACTACTCTGGATGATTTCATCAATAGTCTGAAAAGGTTATCCTCATTTTCCTAAGCTTAAAGTCAGGGTTTCTGCTCTGAATTTATCTTAGTTTGATATTTGTTTGCCTGTTCCTCATTCAGCTAACAGTTTTTTGAGTGTCTCTTAGGACTGGACACAAAAAAAGAGATGAATACATCCAGTCCCTTCATTCAAATAGCTCACACTCTCAAGGAAGAAAAGAGACATAAATAGATTGTCGCATAACAAAAATGAAAAAAAAATTATAACAACAATCGTAACAAGAGCAATATATACTTGGTACCAGACATAGCTTTACTGCTGAAGTCACAAAGTAAATGAGGTGTTGGGATTCAGTATAAGGCAGTTTGACTTCTTAGCTCTTTGTTAACCAGTGTGTCCTAAGACCTCTTGGATAAAATGCTCCAACACTTGGACATTTGGGGGAGCTGAATCACAGAGGTACCGAGTGTCAGACTGCTTACTTAAAATGAGGCCATTACTAATTTTTCATTTTACTGTTTCCTCTTCAGACTCGGAATAGAATTCATAGTCATCCACAGTGTGACTTGCCTAATAATATCCACAGCTAAAGCTGATCAGACACAACTGTGAGGACACTAGTATCGCCCTCTGTCTTCTAAGCCCCAGTAGTTTCTCCCCATCTAAAACCTGTTTTCACAAAGAAGTCACTTCTGGAATTACTTTTTTTTGCTTGTTCTTTTGTAATATAGCATCATGAAAGGGACCCACATCGGGTAGTAGCACTGATTAGCATAATCATTATGTAAATAAAAATCAAAAAGTGACAGTATGTATTAACCAATGTAATTCATTGCTTCACATTCATTTCCTTTGGCTTATGTTTAGAGATTTCTTCATAAACGAAACTAAAGTGATAGTGGTGGTAATAAGATGAAAGTAAAAGCTAATTTACTGAGTTATTCCTAGCATTTTACCTATGTGCTCACACATTTGTATTCAGTGTTCTTCTTAAGAGCCCTATATGGTATGTACTGTTGTCATCCCCATTCTGTGGATAAGAAAACCGCATAAGTAACTTACAGGAATAAGTTACTAAGAACCCAGGCTTGCCAGGCTCCAAGAACCATGCTCTAGCCACTGAAGTATACCGCGTTCCCCATGGTGCTTCAACCAAACCCAATCTGTTTAGAGCCATGAGAATCCTGACTTATGATGCCCTAGGCTTTAGGAAATCATGTATATTAAATCATTCTGTTGTATTATATGTACCTAAACACATATTTCCTGTCTCATGTGGTACATGGAAATGTTCCAAAAGCTATACTTTGGAACATGAAGATTCTAGTTCTGTTCTCTCTGCGTTATTAAGACTCAAGATGGAATGGCTGATGTGATCCAGACCAACAGGAGAAGTGGTATTTTATTTCTCTGTCTGACATTTTATTAGATGGAGGTAACAGACGAGCTGTGGCTGCACTGAGAGTGTTTTACAGGCCATACAGAAAAGTCCACACTCTGCAGGGCAGTGAGCACTGGACTAGGAAGACCCACTTTATCTTATCCCAGTTCTTTCGGTTATTAGTTGCATTTCAGAAGGGGCTTAAAGTACATGGCACATGGTTGACTGTTAATTAGATCACATTTCCTTCCTTAAAGACAGAAACTTCAGGTATTTGTTTTTTTGTTTTTTTAAAATTATTTTTGGCTGTGTTGGGTCTTCGTTTTTGTGTGAGGGCTTTCTCTAGTTGTGGCAAGCGGGGGCCACTCTTCCTCGCGGTGTGCGGGCCTCTCACTGTCGCGGCCTCTCTTGTTGCAGAGCACAGGCTCCAGACGCACAGGCTCAGTAGTTGTGGCTCACGGGGCCCAGTTGCTCCGCGGCATGGGGGATCCCCCCAGACCAGGGCTCGAACCCGTGTCCCCTGCATTAGCAGGCAGATTCTCAACCACTGCACCACCAGGGAAGCCCCCAGGTATTTGTTTTCTAGGCTAGAGGCTAGAAGAGCCCTCCTGACTGAAAAAGAATATTAACATCTTGCTATTTCAGGTCCCTCCTACTCCTTCCTTTGACTTTCTGGATTTGGTCTTTTGTTGCTATTCAGTAACTTTATCTTCGTTCAGAGATGTAAAGAACAAGAAGATTAAATATGGTAATAAGTTAATCGCCCTGCACTTTCCACTGAGTCTCTTATTTAAATAAAATAAAATAAAATATGTTGGAACACAGATTCTAGCATCACAGACCTTTGGCTAGTTATTTATCTTCTCTAACCCTCAGTTACCTCCTTTATCAAATGGAAATTTTTCATTTATTCAGCAAGAACTTTACTGTGCATCTGTTGTGTAGGAGGAAGTATGTGAACGCGGCGCGATTTTTCATTGGTGAACAAAATCCATGGTCCTGTTCTCATAGAGCTTACAGTCTAGTGATGGTATAGCCTCAACCTCGGAGGGTGTTATGAGAATTAATGAGAGAAGATATGTCAAGTTTTGCCACAGTATCTGGCACCTGGTAATACCATAATGAATTTCAGCTGATAATATTTATAAAATAATATTTTCATGTGGATTTGTGTATTTCGGTTCCTTTTAGCTTGTTTATATTAATGCATTTGTCTCTGAAAGCATGTTCCAGAGGGAAACCACCTTCCTTTTCTTCAGTAGCTCCATACAGCATCTTGAAAAGCTGAGAGAGTAGAAAAATGCACATACTGAATTCTTATGCAGTTATAAGTCATCTTCTCATATGCTTCTGGCTGTAGGTCAGGGATGACAGGAAAAAATTCATGTGGGAAATATTTTCCTGGTTTCTTTTTATAGCTGAGAAAAAATTTCAATCATTTCTCTATGATATGTGAAGAATTTGTATATAGCATAATATCAAATCCAGTGTGCTTTTGAACTGAGAATAAGACATTGATTTAACGATGAGTACCAGGAAAGCTGGAAGCAGTGTTACAATAGCTTTTCTTTGGATAAGCAGTGTATTAGATTGCAGAAGGACACTGCATCACGAAGGAGGCATTTACAATGGGCTTTTAGATTATGCTTACTAGATTTCTGGGCTAGAGCAAACCTTTTGTATTTGCTTACCCATTCACACTCCATTTATTTTTGTCAAATGAGGTAAACTTATCCATGTCTTCATTATTCTTCCAGCTCCACCATTTGCTCATATTGTTTCTCATAATTGCTTTGTTTTTATCGTTATGTTATTACTTTGCTCACAGCTTCTTTTATTTATAGTTGATCTGACTTCTTTTAGACCCTCAGATGAGGCTAATTTATAGGAAGTAGAAACGAGAATGGTCAAACATACACTGTAGCTTCTCTGAAGTGAGAAACTCTGCATCTCTACTCGAGCCCCATCCGTGACTGATTTTTGGCATGACACCTGCCAGCAGTTTTGTTGCTGTGGGACTGCATCGTTACAGTGCTAGAGCAGTCCGCTAGTTCTGTCGATTTATGGCTCATGTATAAAAGAAATCTTACATTGAGCTCCCAGAAGACAATGTGATTAAATCTCAGCTTCTTTCCCCTTTACTGTGATGCTGGTGTAGGGGTTCTGAATTAATTTCAAAAGGCATTAGCATATAATTACCATGTAGACTGGAATGAGGCTTTCAGTAGATTATTGGCTTTCCCTCAGCAATTAGTCCCAGAAAATACACAGGCCTGGGCATGGTGCTTTCATCTGAATATAGGATTTATTTATAATCTTCCCTACAGTGAAAGTGTGGGGATAGCTGACCGTGCCCTGTGGGGAATTGGCGTGACTTGTCAGGTGACAGAAGCAGCCAGAAGGAACAGTGTGGTGGCACAAGAAGTGCACAGTGGATGGGGCTAGCATGTCTGGCTCCCACACCCTTCAAGACAGAGGAGGAAGTTCGTTCCCTTTGTAACATTTAGCTGCAGCATAGTCTAAATTAAATCTTGTTATTTTTGCGTGTGTATAATAGGTTTATTTAAGAACCATTAAAAATAAAAAGTATGAATACTTCCCATATTTGCCAGGGATAAAGACCTAGAACTACAGGTAAACTCAGATCTTTTTGTCTAGTAATACTTATTTTATAAGAGGAAAAAACTGAAACCGTAAAAGTTAAATCACTGACCCAGGTAGGTGTAGCTGCTTTATGACAAAACTCCCGTCTGAGGGTCCCTACCACCACACCAGTCCCAAAGGTTGAGCCTTCACTCTCTGCTTGTTGCCAGTGAATTATATTTGGAAGACTTAGATGCGATTTAGAAGTACACTACAGTAGTGAATAAATCACCAGCTCTTAGGCATCCATAGATAAGATTCTAATTTACAGTCAGAAGTTTCTATCATCTTAGATTGGCTCTTTTAGATTACCATACATGGATGTAATTTTATAAAGTACGCTTCTTAATGAAGTAATTATTCCCTAAGAGACCTCATGGAATAAAATATTCCATTGTGGAAACACTAGTTTGAGGAGAAGAAAGAAGAGTAAAGGATTTCAAAATTGCAATAAAATTATTTTTCCTATGTTTTATTAACAGAGATAGGTTTATAATAGCTAAAAGTGCAAAAATAAATTGATTGACCAAATTTTTTTATTGTGTCAGTGGTGTCAAAACATATCAAATTTTACATTTTAAATAAGTGATTTATTATATGTCTATTATATCTCAATAAAGCTGCTAAAAATGAATTGATCAAACCTGACAAAAACCGTAAGCATATCCTGAATATGACCTTCCTATATACAAAGCTAAAGTCACCCCATTTTCTGACTCTCAAAATAGTCTCCAGCCTAATTCACAGCTCTGAAAGTCAAAAGAAGAATGTGGTGCTGGCTGAGTGGTCAGCCTCACACAGAAAACTGTCCTGGGACCCCTGATGTGTATACATTTTTTCCTTTCTTCCAAGTGCAGTCTCCCTGGTCATTACAGCATTATAACCAATAGCTGTCTGCGTTTTGCTGAATCATCTTCCCTAAGTAATCCATTGTATTACATTCAATTTGAGTTATAAAAAGATGAGATTATTAAAAGAAATCAGGGGTAGGGGAGCTATATTAGGAATTGAGCTAACATCGAACACTTACTATTTGCTAGGCAGTGCTAAATTCTTTACATGCATTCTCTTTTATAACAAAAGTAGGTGTTATTTTAATACCCATTTTACAGATAAGGAAACTGAAACATGAGGGGCAGAATCAACATGTAGACACAGGCTTTTCTGGCTCTAAAGGCTATGTTCTTGAGTTTAGTTCTGGATTGATAATGATTCTAGACGATAACCAGTGAATTTCTCATCATTTTGTAGTTTTAGTAGATCTAGATTAATGCAGTTAATCCAATGCCAGTTAAAAATATCTGAGATAGGACTTCCTTGGTGGTGCAGTGGTTAAGACTCCACGCTTCTACGGCAAGGGGCGCGGGTTCGATCCCTGGTCGGGGAACTAAGATCCCACATGCCGTGCAGCGTGGCCAAAAAAAAAAAAGATAAAATAAATAAATAAATTTTCTATTAAAAACTTAAAAAAAAATCTGAGATAGTTTCTCACAATGCAATACCCTGTTAGTCTTTTTATCTTCAAATTTAATGCCACTTGGATTCATTAAAAGAAGAATGCAGTCAGTGAAGTTATACGCATCACTTAAGAACCAAAGAAGAAGAATAATCTTTTTTTATTTTTGAGATTGTTCTTGCCCAATTTGAGATCTTCTCAATTAAGAGCTTTCCCCCTCAGTGCCATTATAGAGTTAAGATTTTATTTCAGGCTGCAGTAAATATTATGTAAAACCTTGCTCATATTGTGTGGCCTCATTCTTTTCTGTATTTCCTGGAGTGAAGTCTTTGAGCTCTACTCTTGCCATTTCTGTTTCTGTCTTTGCCTTGTCGGGGGAAGTGTTTTGAATTATTTGGTCACACATCATTATCTTTATGCTGCTGAAATATTTAGGCTAAAAATCTATATTGTTACTGATCTTTTGGAGGAATGGCAATCACTTAATTTTTATTATTGCAGTTCTCATTATTGCTCCACAAAAGCTTTGTATGGGATCGCTAGAGTGAGCCACGTTGTCTTAAAATCATGGAGAGAAAGTGGCATGAAAGAGAAAGTAAAAATGAGGATATTCGAAGGAACTCAATTACTGTGGAAGATTATAAAAAATAGGCATAGGAATGTATGCAGGGGAAGAAACATGCCATTTGGAAGGAATCAGTGGATTTCAGCAGTGCCTCTCAAGACTCTTCTTAATGCAGTTTTCCCTCGGACCCTTACATGACATATTGGGATAGTTGTCCAGGCCTCTGGTCTCTCCTTTTTCCAATTTCTTGCCCACTCCCTTCCAGCCCCACTCATTGTCATACTGAAATGCAGGCTGGAAAGACATGCTCTTCAGTTATGGAAGAGTGTTTCCTTATATCAGCCTCATCATATAATTTATTTCTATATTTTGCTTTATTTGCACAATAGAAAATTCTTACAGTCACCATGCAATCTTAAGACACAAAGCCTGAAAGAAAAGTGTCAATGAAATTCTTATTCCAAGTTTGACTTACTAACAGTATCAAACACCTGCTTGAACTCATCACAAACATGGGTCCTGTATGTGTGTTTTAATTATAGTTTTTAAGAGATAGGCCTAAAATCAGGAATCCAACCTGAAAATCAGGTGTTCCACCCAAAGCAGTAAGCATATGCCAATTTCTCATTAAGTCAGGAAAAATTATGCATTACATGTCAACCCCAGACCACACATCAGTTTCCTAAAATGCAACTAAGACACAGTAAAGATATTGTATATAGGTAACACATAATTATGTTCGGATGTAAAGTGTCTAATATTGCTTCAGAATCACAAAATACTATGATGCTAACACACAGTTGCTTTGTGTGCAGTAACATGGCTTCTGTTAGCTCCGCCAGCATCTAAGCTGTACATCCTCCTAGCTGACACTGAGTTTGTGGCTCAAAATATCTTCCTGTGATTCTGTACTCGAAATACAGCTCTGATCTTTTCCCTCACAATGTTTTGTTTAAAATCTTTTGCTTTGTATTGGGAGTATAGATATAAATTTTTCCTTTATAAGCATTTATTGAAAAATATTGTATTAAGAGAGATGTAGATTCTATGAAGTTTGATTTACAATATTATGCCAATCTCTGCTGTACAGCAAAGTGACTCAGTTTTACACATAAGTACATTCTTTTTTAAATATTCCTTTCCATTATGGTTTATCCCAAGAGAATGGATATAGTTCCCTGTGCTGTACAGTAGGACAAATGTTGTTTATCCATTTATTATTCTAAATGTAATAGTTTGCATCTACCAACCCCAAATTCTCAGTCCATCCCTCTCCCTCCCCCACCCCCTTGGCAACCGCAAGTCTGACCTCTATGTCTGTGACTCTGTTTCTGTTTTGTAGATAGGTTCATTCGTGTCATATTTTAGATTCCACATATAAGTGATATCATATGGTATTTGTCTTTCTGTTTCTGACTTACTTTACTTAGTATGATAATCTCTCGTTGCATCCATGTTGCTGCAAATGGCATTACTTTGTTATTTTTTGTGGCTGAGTAGTATTCCATTATATACATGTGCCACATCTTCTTTATCCATTCATCTGTCGATGGACATTTAGGTTGTTTCCAGGTTTTGGCTATTGTGAATAGTACTGCTATGAACATAGGGGTGCATGTGTCTTTTTGAATTATTTCAATAATTTTGTCCATACTTCCCTTTGTTCTTATTCATCAAAATTGATTTGGGCTATTCTAGGTCCTTTGAATTTCCATATGAATCTTAGAGCCAACTTGTAAATTTCTATTTAAAAAAAAAAAGCCAACTAGAATTTTTATTGAGATTATACTGAATCTATAGTTTAATTTAGGAGCACTAGACATCTTAACAATACTGAGTCTTCCAAATTATGAACGTGATATCTCTCCATTTAATTACTTATCTGCAGTGTTGCATAACTTTTGGTGTAGAACCTTTCCATTTTCAGTTAAGTGAATTCTTATGTATTTTATATTTTCCAGTTCTCTTATTGCTAATACATATATAGAAATACAATTGATTTTCATATATTTCTATATTGACCTTGTATCCTATAATCATGCTTAACTAACTTATTAGTTGTAGTAGTTTTTATTGATATCTTAGCATTTTCTAGAGGTAAACAATTGTGTCATCTGTGTATAGGGAGTTTTATTTCTTCCTTTTCAGTCTTTATGATCTTTTATTTTTCCTTCTTTCCTTCCTGCCTGCCTTCTTCCCTCCTCCTCCCCCACCCCCTCCTCCTCTTTTTCCTTTTTAAATCACGATTTGACATTGTTCTTTTGTCAATTACTTTTTCTGCACCTATTTAACTTATTTGTATATGTTTTAAAATGATATTTAAATATAACACAAAAGGACACTGACTTGTGGGATAGTCAAAACTCTTTACCATAATATTCAAAGTCTTTCAAAAGATATCTTTAACCTACCTTTCCAGCTTCTGCCACTACTTCATCATTCTATGATCCCACTACATTGAACCATTTAAATAAGTTCTCAGTACAGATGTGCATTTCTCTCATTCCATTCTTTTGCCATGTATTTTATTCAGTATACTTTGGCATTTTTAAGACCTAGCTCAACTGTTTTGGCATAAGTTTATGAAATTATTTTTGTTATTATCCTAAATAAAAATCGCCTGCCAATGAAGGGGACATGGGTTCGAGCCCTGGTCCAGAAAGATCCCACGTGCCGCGGAGCAACTAAGCCTGTGTGCCACAACTACTGAGCCTGCACTCTAGAACCTGCGAGCCACAACCATGGAGCCCACGTGCCGCAACTACTGAAGCCTGTGCACCTAGAGCCCATGCTCCGCAACAAGAGAAGCCACCACAATGAGGAGCCCACGTACTGCAACAAAGAGTAGCCCCTGCTCGCCACAGCTAGAGGAAGCCCACGCGCAGCAACAAAGACCCAACGCAGCCAAAAATAAATAAATAAATAAAATTTTAAAAAAGAAAAAAAAAACCTTTAGATCTGATATCTCTTCTTAATATAGAGGGTTTTTCTTTTAATGTTTTTTAACTTTAGGTAATTGGCTTGAAATTCAGTGGTAAAGATTACAGAATGGAAAAACAGATATTATTAGCTATTATTTGTTGAAAATGTACTTTCTTTTATGAGAGATGGCTTCTAATACTAGATATATTTTTAAGTAACTATCTTTCTTGTATAAGTCCCTTAATCTCTCTGATCATCACTTAACTAGAAGGAGAGTCAATAATGTCGAGAACCTTTCAAACTTAATGTTTTGTGATTCTGGGATCTAAATTTTTGCTTCTCAAATTTCAGCATATAATTTAGCCTAAGGTATTTCTTATCTCTATTCTGGGGAACATAAAAGCTGGAAATCCCTTCTCAAAAATTTTGCAAAATAAATCTCTTTAACTATATAAGTTGCTCTCAACCGAGGTTGTGTATCAGAATCACGGGACAGTTTCACCTAAATAACAACCCTTTACCCCAGCCTACTAGATGAGAATCTCTGATGTTGAAGGCCTAGGTGTGCTTTTTGTAAGTTACCTAATTGATATATGGTATAAATGTAATCAGGAGTCTAGATGTGAATTTTTGCTCTTCTTACAGAACATTGACAAAAATACCAGGAGCCTCTGTAACCTTACTGTAGAAAATATAACCATTTGCTCCTCAGTTCAGATTCCACACCAGTTGCATGAAATAAAATGGTGTACTCAGCGATGGAACTAGCAATTTCGACAACCAGTTCAAGTAGCATTGAATGTGTCCTTGAATCTGCAAAGGACAAAGGAGAGATCCCTACATGGTCCATAGTACTTCCTGCCCTTCATTTTGAGTCTCTGTCTCCATCCATTTATTCTAAATGCCAAGAGAAGCAGGACTGATCTAGACATAGGGGCTGTGGCTGGAAAAATGAGGGCAGGAGAGTAGGATGATTTCTCAGCTGAAGGCTCAAAATTTTGCACAATATTTAAATATAATTTAAAATTATTTTGACTAAATTTTATTGCCCATCCTTGTTTCTGGCTATGAGTCAAAAGTATTAGGTTAGCAAATATTAAAAAATAGAAAAAATTCTAATGGATTCCCTAACATACTGAGTTGTTATAAAGGTGTTGCTTCTTATTGTTGTTTTTCTCTTTTTTAACTTAGAGAAACTTAACTTTTTGACATGTTTTTAAAGTAACATGTAATCATAAAAAATTGTAATTGTACAGGTAAAAGTAATAATCTTCCCTCTTTTTCCTCTGTAGTACTACTCCTCCAGAAGAAACCACTGTCAGTTTACCATCCTTCCTACTGGTCTCATGCATGGTCATACACATTTGTGCAAATATAAATTTTATAGTTAATAACCACAAATAGAATCATATTGTACATACCTTTTTTAATGAATGATGTATCATTTTCCATATCACTACAAATAATACTGTAACATACTGGTGTATATGTCTTTGTGCAATTCCTGTGGCATAAATATATCAAATCATCTTTCTTTAGTGTTATACAAATTTTCCACTCCACTACCAGTATGTAAGAGAGTGTTTGCCACCCCCCAAATCTGGCAAAACATTGAATATAATCAGACCTTAGCCAACCTGCCAGGTGCAGTTTTTTTCATTGAAAACATTCTTCACACATATATCATACATATACACATAAGGAAGTGACTGAGAAGATAGTCCTATACTCTGGTGAGGCAGAGTTTTTAAAGTTGACACTTGAACTGGATTTTTCTAGGCCTTCACCACTGTACAGAGTTTGGAATGAGAATTGGTTGCTGGGAATTATTTTGGACAAGGAGGGAGGTGGTTGGGGATGGGATATGGGTGATTAAGATGAGTATTAAGTGAAATAGCAGGAGTCCCATGGCATCAAGTTGAATATACATTTCACTCATACCAAAGGCTGCATCCTTACTGGAAAGAGGCTTTGGGATCGGAAGACTTGAGTTTGGATTCTGGCTCTGCCACTACCTCACCTAGAACCCTTGCACTAGTTACTGAGCTTGTGAGTCTCAGTGTCCTCGTTAAAAAAGTACAGGAGCACCTATCTTGCCTACCTGTCACGCTGAGCAGTGTGGCAGTGCTGGACTCTTTATGAGGTATGCTTCAAAAGCGATAAAATGTGTATGATGGAATCCTGCCTCTACAGAACTGATTCGCTGATGACATTTGTGTTTAAAAAACAAAAAAACAAACAAAAAAAAGAGAAACTGTGGCTTGAAGGAGGAGAATTGGGGACTTTGATAAGGTCCTTTGATGACTGATTTTGTGGCTGTCTGTAGACGCAGCAAGAAAAATGTTTTGAAGTCAAGAGAAAAAAATTCTGGTAGCAGAGGGAATTGGAGTAGAGTGCTAACCAGATCATTTGTTTGAAAGAAGCAACTATTAATCTGGGCCTTACTAGTTTGGGGGAAGTCTTGACTCTTAGTATGTATCGATGTTCTTAGAAGAGGAATTCCAGGTCACTATTCACCTGAGATCCTATTTACTTACTTGAGTAACAATACCATTAATAGAGATAGGCTGTAATGCCTCAACCTCCTAGGAAAGCATGATTCCTCTGCAATATTAATGAGCTGTTCAGGGGTAGATTATACTTATGACTCCATTCACTTATTCCTTTCTATTCCCTGCATGTAATAGGAAACTATCCACAGACACCCTACTTCAGTTGGTCAAGTGAGCCAACCTATAGCAGTTGGGGCTATTTCCACAGAAACACTAAGAATCAGAGCAACACAAAAACATATTTCTCTGCTCACTTCCTTGGAGTTCATATTTTTCAATAGTGTCAGGGTTTAGAATTCAAAGGAATATCTTACTATTTTCCTAATATATCAAATTTGGAGAGATGTGAGCTGCATACTATTACTTTGCCTTCAGAAGTTATTTCAATTTAATTCGTTTTGTTTGAGAGAAAACAAATCTCTCACACTTAAGCCTTGTAAATTAATGTGTTCCTTTGGGAACATTGCATTTCACAAGAAATAAATGAAGTTGCAGAAGACCTTATTTCAACACTGTGTTTATTAAATTTAGTTCTTAAAACCTCTTTTGCCCAACTATTAAGTTATTAGAGGTTGAAGTATATTATTTTGTCTTTTGAGAAAAAAATTAATGTGAAAATTTATCCAGAAATACCTTTTGGTTATAGTGAAATTTTGTTTTCATGTGAGTTTCAGTCATCTTCCCTGTTCCATCTCTGCCTTGGTGCCTCTTTCTTCCCTTCAGTTCTCCCATGTGCAGAACTGAAGGCAGTGGTTTGGAAAGTGAGGATTGTTCTTCATGGGGGCTGGTGCCCAAGATTTTTGGAAAGGGAAAGTATTCTACAAAGTCTTCTTTGAACAGGATCTGGGTATCTTTATTCTGTTACTCTATACTCTGCCCCCCAAAGCTATACCTGTGGTTCCTAGGAAGAGACCCTGCAGTTCCCTACCTACGTATCTTTTTTTTTTAAATTTAATTTTATTTATTTTTTTATACAGCAGGTTCTTATTAGTTATCCATTTTATACGTATTAGTGTATACATGTCAATCCCAATCCCCCAATTCATCACACACACACACCCCCTGCCACTTTCCCCCCCTTGGTGTCCGAACGTTTGTTCTCTACATCTGTGTCTCAATTTCTGACCTGCAAACCGGTTCACCTGTACTATTTTTCTAGGTTCCACATACATGCCTTAATATACGATATTTGTTTTTCCCTTTCTGACTTACTTCACTCTGTATGACAGTCTCTAGATCCATCCACATCTCTACAAATGACTCAATTTCATTCCTTTTTATGGCTGAGTAATATTCCGTTATATATAGGTACCACATCTTCTTTTATCCATTCGTCTCTCGATGGGCATTTAGGTTGCTTCCATGACCTGGCTATTGTAAATAGTGCTGCAATGAACATTGGGGTGCATGTGTCTTCTTGAATTATGGTTTTCTCTGGGTATATGCCCAGTAGTGGGATGGCTGGGTCATATGGTAATTCTATTTTTAGTTTTTTTTTTTTTATTTATTTTCGGCTGTGATGGGTCTTCGTTTCTGTGTGAGGGCTTTCTCTAGTTGCGGCAAGCGGGGGCCACTCTTCATCACGGTGCGCGGGCCTCTCACTGTCGTGGCCTCTCCCGTTGCGGAGCACAGGCTCCAGACGCGCAGGCTCAGTAGTTGTGGCTCATGGGCTTAGTTGCTCCGCGGCATGTGGGATCTTCCCAGACCAGGGCTCGAACCCGTGTTCCCTGCATTGGCAGGCAGATTCTTAACCACTGCGCCACCAGGGAAGCCCTATTTTTAGTTTTTGAAGGAACCTCCATACTGTTCTCCATAGTGGCTGTATCAGTTTACATTCCCACCAACAGTGCAAGAGGGTTCCCTTTTCTCCACACCCTCTCCAGCATTTGTTGTTTGTAGATTTTCTGATGATGCCCATTCTAACTGGTGTGAGGTGATGCCTCATTGTAGTTTTGATTTGCATTTCTCTAATAATTAGTGACATTGAGCAGCTTTTCATGTGCTTCTTGCCCATCTGTATGTCTTCTTTGGAGAAATGTCTATTTAGGTCTTCTGCCCATTTTTGGATTGAGTTGTTTGTTTTTTGAATATTGAGCTGCATGAGCTCTTTATATATTTTGGAGATTAATCCTTTGTCCGTTGACTCGTTCGCAAATACTTTCTCCCATTCTGAGGGTTGTCTTTTCGTCTTGTTTATGGTTTCCTTTGCTGTGCAAAAGCTTTTAAGTTTCATTAGGTCCCATTTGTTTATTTTTGTTTTTATTTCCATTACTCTAGGAGGTGGATGAAAAAAGATCTTGCTGTGTGATTTATGTCAAAGACTGTTCTTCCTTTGTTTTCCGCTAAGAGTTTTATAGTGTCCGGTCTTACATTTAGGTCTCTAATCCATTTTGAGTTTATTTTTGTATATGGTGTTAGGGAGTGTTCTAATTTCATTCTTTTACATGTAGCTGTCCAGTTTTCCCAGCACCACTTATTGAAGAGACTGTCTTTTCTCCATTGTATATCCTTGCCTCCTTTGTCATGGATGAGTTGACCATAGGTGCGTGGGTTTATCTCTGGGCTTTCTATCTTGTTCCATTGGTCTATATTTCTGTTTTTGTGCCAGTACCATATTGTCTTGATTACTGTAGCTTTGTACTATAGTCTGAAGTCAGGGAGTCTGATTCCTCCAGCTCCGTTTTTTTCCCTCAAGACCGCTTTGGCTGTTCGGGGTCTTTTGTGTCTCCATACAGATTTTAAGATTTTTTGTTCTAGTTCTGTAAAAAATGCCATTGGTAATTTGATAGGGATTGCATTGAATCTGTAGATTGCTTTGGGTAGTATAGTCATTTTCACAATATTGTTTCTTCCAATCCAAGAACATGGTATATCTCTCCATCTGTTGGTATCATCCTTAATTTCTTTCATCAGTGTCTTATAGTTTTCTGCATACAGGTCTTTTGTCTCCCTAGGTAGGTTTATTCCTAGGTATTTTATTCTTTTTGTTGCAGTGGTAAATGGGAATGTTTCCTTAATTTCTCTTTCAGATTTTTCGTCATTAGTGTATAGGAATGCAAGAGATTTCTGTGCATTAATTTTGTATCCTGCAACTTTACCAAATTCATTGA
This sequence comes from Eschrichtius robustus, assembly GCF_028021215.1. Lineage (NCBI taxonomy): Eukaryota > Metazoa > Chordata > Mammalia > Artiodactyla > Eschrichtiidae > Eschrichtius > Eschrichtius robustus. The sequence continues at coordinate 53,256,423 of NC_090826.1, forward strand.
TTAGCTCTAGTAGTTTTCTGGTAGCATCTTTAGGATTCTCTATGTATAGTATCATATCATCTGCAAACATGACAGTTTTACTTCTTCTTTTCCAATTTGTATTCCTTTTATTTCTTTTTCTTCTCTGATTGCTGTGGCTAGGACTTCCAAAACTATGTTGAATAATAGTGGTGAGAGTGGACATCCTTGTCTCGTTCCTGATCTTAGAGGAAATGCTTTCAGTTTTTCACCATTGAGAATGATGTTTGCTGTGGGTTTGTCATATATGGCCTTTATTATGTTGAGGTAGGTTCCCTCTATGCCCACTTTCTGGAGAGTTTTTATCATAAATAGGTGTTGAATTTTGTCAAAAGCTTTTTTTGCATCTATTGAGATGATCATATGGTTTTACTTCTTCAGTTTGTTAATATGGTGTGTCACATTGATTGGTTTGCATATATCGAAAAATCCATGCATCCCTGGGGTAAATCCCACTTGATCATGGTGTATGATCCTTTTGATGTGTTGTTGGATTCTGTTTGCTAGTATTTTGTTGAGGATTTTTGCATCTATTTTTATCAGTGATATTGGTCTGTAATTTTCTTTTTTTGTAGTGTCTTTGTCTGGTTTTGGTATCATGGTGATCGTGGCCTCATAGAATGAGTTTGGGAGTGTTCCTTCCTCTGCAATTTTTTGGAAGAGTTTGAGAAGGATGGGTGTTAGCTGTTCTCTAAATGTTTGGTAGAATTCACCTGTGAAGCCATCTGGTCCTGGACTTTTCTTTGTTGGAAGATTTTTAATCACAGTTTCAATTTCATTACTTGTGATTGGTCTGTTCATATTTTCTATTTCTTCCTGGTTCAGTCTTGGAAGGTTATACCTTTCTAAGAATTTGTCCATTTCTTCCAGGTTGTCCATTTTATTGGCATAGAGTTGCTTGTCGTAGTCTCAGGATGCTTTATATTTCTGCGGTGTCTGTTGTAACTTCTTCTTTTTCATTTCTAACTTTATTGATTTGAGTCCTCTCCCTCTTTTTCCTGATGAGTCTGGCTAATGGTTTATCAATTTTGTTTATCTTCTCAAAGAACCAGCTTTTAGTTTTATTGATCTTTACTATTGTTTTCTTTGTTTCTATTTCATTTATTTCTGCTCTGATCTTTATGATTTCTTTCCTGCTGCTAACTTAGGGTTTTGTTTGTTCTTCTTTCTCTAGTTCCTTTAGGTGTAAGGTTGGATTGTTTATTTGAGATTTTTCTTGTTTCTTGAGGTAGGCTTGTATAGCTATAAACTTCCCTCTTAGAACTGCTTTTGCTGCATCCCATAGGTTTTGGATCACTGTGTTTCATTGTCATTTGCCTCTAGGTAATTTTTGATTTCCTCTTTGATTTCTTCCATGATCTCTTGGTTATTTCGTAACGTATTTTTTAGCCTCCATGTGTTTGTGTTTTTTACTTTTTTTCCCCTGTAGTTGATTTCTAATCTCATAGTGTTGTGGTCAGAAAAGATGCTTGATATGATTTCAGTTTTCTTAAATTTAGTGAGGCTTGATTTGTGACACAAGATTTGATCTATCCTGGAGAATGTTCCATGCGCACTTGAGAAGAAATTGTAATCTGCTGTTTTTGGATGGAGTGTCCTATAAATATCAATTAAATCTATCTGGTCTATTGTGTCATTTAAAGCTTCTGTTTCCTTAGTAATTTTCTGTTTGGATGATCTGTCCATTGGTGTAAGTGAGGTGTTAAAGTCCCCCACTATCATTGTGTTACTGTCGATTTCCTCTTTTAGAGCTGTTAGCAGTTGCTTATGTATTGAGGTGCTCCTATGTTGGGTGCATTTATATTTATAATTGTTATATCTTCTTTTTGGATTGATCCCTTGATCATTATGTAGTGTCCTTCCTTGTCTCTTGTAACATTGTTTATTTTAAAGTCTATTTTTTAAAATTAATTAATTTATTTATTTATTTATTTTTGGCTGTGTTGGGTCTTCGTTTCTGTGCAAGGGCTTTCTCTAGTTGCAGCAAGCAGGAGCCACTCTTCATCGCGGTGTGCGGGCCTCTCACTATCGTGGCCTCTGTTGTTGCAGAGCACAGGCTCCAGACACGCAGGCTCAGTAGTTGTGGCTCACGGGCCTAGTTGCTCCGTGGCATGTGGGATCTTCCCAGCCCAGGGCTCGAACCCATGTCTCCCGCATTAGCAGGCAGATTCTCAACCACTGCGCCACCAGGGAAGCCCCCAGCTTTCTTTTGATTTCCATTTGCATGGAATATCTTTTTCCATCCCCTCACTTTCAGTCTGTATGTGTCCCTAGGTCTGAAGTGGTTCTCTTGTAGACAGCATATATATGGGTCTTGTTTTTGTATCCATTCAGTGAGCCTGTGTCTTTTGGTTGGAGCATTTAATCTATTCACATTTAAGGTAATTATCAATATGTATGTTTCTGTTACCATTTTCTTAATTGTTTTGGGTTTGTTCTTGTAGGTCCTTTTCTTCTGTTGTGTTTCCCACTTAGAGAAGTTCCTTTAACATTTGTTGTAGAGCTGGTTTGGTGGTGCTGAATTCTTTTAGCTTTTGCTTGTCTGTACAGCTTTTGATTTCTTCATCGAATCTGAATGAGATCCTTGCCGAGTTGAGTAATCTTGGTTGTAGGTTCTTCCCTTTCATCACTTTAAATATGTCATGCCACTCCCTTCTGGCTTGTAGAGTTTCTGCTGAGAAATCAGCTGTTAACCTTATGGGAGTTCCCTTGTAAATTATTTGTCATTTTTCCCTTGCTGCTTTCAATAATTTTTCTTTGTCTTTAATTTTTGCCAATTTGATTACTATGTGTCTTGGCATGTTTCTCCTTGGGTTTATCCTGTATGGGACTCTCTGCACTTCCTGGACTTGGGTGGCTATTTCCTTTCCCATATTAGGGACATTTTCAACTATAATCTCTTCCAGTATTTTCTCTGGTCCTTTCTCTCTCTCTTTTCCTTCTGGGACCACTCTAATGCAAATGTTGTTGCATTTAATGTTGTCCCAGAGGTTTCTTAGGCTGTCTTCATTTCTTTTCATTCTTTTTTCTTTATTCTGTTCCGCAGCAGTGAATTCCACCCTTCTGTCTTCCAGGTCATTTATCCGTCCTTCTGCCTCAGTTATTCTGCTATTGATTCCTTCTAGTGTAGTTTTCATTTCAGTTATTGTATTGTTCATCTCTGTTTGTTTGTTCTTTAATTCTTCTAGGTCTTTGTTAAACATTTCTTGCATCTTCTCGATCTTTGTCTCCATTCTTTTTCCGAGGTCCTGGATCATCTTGACTATCGTTTTTCTGAATTCTTTTTCTGGAAGGTTGCCTATCTCCACTTCATTTCATTGTTTTTCTAGGGTTTTATATTGTTCCTTCATCTGGTATATAGCCCTCTGCCTTTTCATCTTGTCTATCCTTCTGTGAATGTGGTTTTTGTTCCATGGGCTGCAGGATTGTAGTTCCTCTTGCTTCTGCTGTCTGACCTCTGGTGGATGAGGCTATCTAAGAGTCTTGTGCAAGTTTCTTGATGGGAGGGACTGGTGGTGGGTAGATCTGGCTGTTGCTCTGTACATATCTTTTCATATATGAAAATAGCTTTTCCCCAGTCCTGGTGCCCTTCCTGCCACTCAGTTAACTCTGTGCCTGCTAAGCTCTTTCTACTCCTCAATACCCACCCACCCATCTCCAAGAAGAGATGATCACCTCTTGCTTTATGCCTACATCCATCATACAGCAATGCAGTTATTTGTTTCCAAGACTGTGTCACTTATTAGAGTTCCAGGTGCTTGAGTGCAGGAACCAAATCTGACTAAATAAAAGTAATACCAGTAAAGTGACTTTCAGAGAATGGGTATCTGGAACATAGTTGGTGCTCAGTACATGGCAGCTGTGGTGATGATGGTAATGAAAATTCCTGTTTCCTCATCAGTTGCACAATGACTGCTGAATAAGTGAATAAATTGATAGATATAACACATAGCTATTATACTTTTATTGGAATATTTCTTGGTCTGGGGATTCTATTTTGTGAGGCCCTGTTAAGTGGATTTAAAATTGCATAGGATTAAAAATAAGTTACTTACCCTATGGCTTTCCCCCTCCATCCCCATATCCTTAATAATGGTTTTCAGTTATTAATAGGACAGGCTTTTGGACTTAAACAGATTTGGTTATAAATACTGGCTCTAAATATATTGGTCAAATTCCTTAAACTCATTAATCCCCAATTTCTCCATCTGTATAATGAGGTAATAAAGCATTCCTCCACTGATTTGTGTGAAATAATGTATTTAAGACATATGTGTATGTTTGTGTGTAGTGTATATGCCTTGTATGTTGTGAGCATTTATAAATGGTATTGTTGCAAAGTAGTTATAAAACATCAATATAAAAAAAAACAAACTGGAAATCACCTTAAATCCCACCAAAGATACCATCATTGTTGATATTTAGTAGAGATGCTCATAGAGCTTTCTTTAGACTCTGACAGAAACTTTTACCTAAATGAAAACAACGTGATAAATAGATTACATGGTATTTTGTCACTTACTTTTTCCACTCAATAATGATATCTTTTTACAGCAATGGATTTAGATCTATATCATCCTCCTTCACCTTTTAATGGCACAGTTTTCCATTTATCGATGTATGATGACAAATATAATAAACCTTTTGTTGATGAATGTATAGTTTTTTCTATTTTTTTCCGTTATAAGTTATAGCCATGATAGGCATTTTGACACCTTGATTTTTAATCTTTTTAGGATAAATTCTTAGAAATGGAATTGTAAGAAGTGGAATTGTAATTAAGTTTTTTTTTTTTGGTTGCATTGTGTCTTTGTTGCTGCTCGTGGGCTTTCTCTAGTTGCCGTGAGTGGGGGCTACTCTTCGTTGAGGTGCACGGGCTTCTCATTGTGGTGGCTTCTCTTGTTGCGGAGCACGGGCTCTAGGCACGTGGGCTCAGTAGTTGTGGGTCGCGGGCTCTAGAGTGCAGGGTCAGTAGTTGTGGCGCATGGGCTTAGTTGCTCCGTGGCATGTGGGATCTTCCCGGACCAGGGCTCGAACCCGTGTCCCCTGCATTTGCAGGAGGATTCTTAACCACTGCACCACCAGGGAAGTCCTTGGAATTGTTAGATTAAAAATTAAACTGTAAGAAGATCCATCAAGTTATAAACACTTATGATTTGTTTGTTTTTCTCTACATGTGTGTTATAGTCAGTGAGAGAGTTCATTTTAGAAAAAAGTTAACCTGTAGATTCTAATGTCTTGAAATGTAAAGTTTAGAATATATTTAAAAGTGAATTAGGGAGGACTCTCAGATTTCATCCACAATTTCAGTTACCTGAATTCTAACTCAATTTTTTAATAATAATTTATTACTGTTCATAATAAATCATCCTATTTAATAAAAGCATGGGCAAATGGTGTGTTTTTGAGCATAATATATTTTAACATGATATTCAAACCTCAGGCAAATCTGTTGCTTGAACTAAATTTTAATTTTTGTATAATTAGTATTTCTAATCCAAGCTTAAGTTAATTAACTTTTACTTCCAATTTGGTACATTTTTGGGTAGATTTAATTGAGCTGCTCACCAGCATAAATTTATATTCATGTTCAGTTGAACTACGGAAAATTAAGAGTAGTTGAAAAGCTACCTCTTCATGATATTTTTGAATAATTAATTTTATTGAAACAAATCTCATTAAGGACTTCTAAAGTAAAAGTTTATATACTATAACAAAAGGATTTATATCAGTTTACTTTTGCTGAATCGTTGCTGGATTAACCTAATTCTACTTCTTCTACAAATGATAAAATATTGCAGTTAAGTATTCCATCTCTGCTACCTGAATATAGAGGGTTTACCTCAAATCAGTGTTTTTTGTTTTTTGTTCCCCCCCCCCCGCCCTGAGTAGCAGAAACCAACCCTTGAGGGGAAATATGGACCAAAATGAAAACCCATTATAATATGACGTAAGTTTTCCAAATACAGATGTTTCTTATTTGGAGCTATTGTCTTCAGTATCTAGAACTGCTGTAAGTTGCTCCTGAATGACATTTCATTCAGTTGGAAATTCAGAACTTAGGAAAACATGAGCTAACTTACCCATGATAAAATATTAGTGTCATTTGGGACCAGGGATCATAGAGCTGAGATGGAAGTTACTGACCTTGTGGAAGATCTCAGAAAGGCCTTTTTTTGTCAGTAATCAGAAGAGGAAGCCAAACACAGATAAGAAAACCAGAATTGTAGATCAAGAGTATAAAAATCTCCTTCATACAGAAAGTATATAAAGCTCCTTTAAACCCCCAAAAAAGAGAGAATCTTGATGGTCCCAGTCTGTGTTGTATGTCCTCCAGCTTCAGCCTGGAGTGGCACGACAAACAATACTAACTTGGCTGTCAACCATCATGGATGGCATTTGGGATGGGAAGGTTGGAAGGACCATCCCTGGTAAAGGAAGTGGTTGTGTGCTAGCAACAATCCCCAAAGTCTCTACTACATCCTTTCTCATTTAGTAATATGGAAATCAAGATGGAGTATCATAAAATACACTTCCCATAGTCATGGCTGGGTGAACGTGGGAAAAGATATTATTTATCACCCAAACTGTGTTACTTTTGAGAGGGAGCACTATAAATAATGGGAACAACATGCGTAAACTGGACTGTCCCAGACTTAGAATATATAGTTACCCTTTAATGGAAGAATATACGGTTACCCTTTAATGGAAGAATATATGGTTACCCTTTAATGGAAGAGTTGTACATCTCAGATTTTAAGATAATAAATAGACTATTTGGGGGGAGTTGGAATAACAAGTCAGGACGAAGGATAGTTCTTCCTGCAATTATTAGATAGTATCAAAGATAAGGATATATCTAAATAATTTATTATTTTTTCTGTATATCATTGAGTTGTCTTTGGAAGGAGAAACTTTGGGCAAGCACTTAGTTTCTCTACTTCTCAGTTTACTGGAAGTAAATGGAAAATAATAATGTGTTTTCCAATCTCTAGATGATCTGAATGATCACGTATTCTGAAAGGATGAAATATTTTAACTGTTTTCCTTTGGCTTGGGTCAGAAAAAAACTTAAAGGTTAGTCAATCTTTGTCTATTTGTATAATGAAAAAAAAGTGAAATAAGTATATATTATTGTTCAGGGTGTAGCTTGTTTGCTCAAAAGGAAAGGTGCAGTCTTACAGAACTGCATACTGCATTAAGGATTTCAAAAGCCTAACAGAGCTATCGGGTCTTGCCTCTATGCGTTGTGGTGAAATGCTTGATTCTGATTTGTGTATCTCAGAATTCCAGGACCTAAGATGGTAGGTGTCCAGCTCAGAGTTTATTTAATAGACACCTTTACAAAGATGACTTTAGAAATCAGCTGATTTTTATGTGCACCATACGGATGATAATACCTCTAGGTGTGCCTTAGGAAAACAGGGTTTTCAACTAATAGGTAAATCACCTTGGGCAAATTACTTAAGGTCTTGGAGGACCAGTTTCATAATCTGGTGAAAATACATAACACCTAGTTATTCTTAGATTTAACTGACATCCTGTGCATCAAGAGCTTTGCAGAGTGTTTGGCCCGGAGAAAGCACTCAGTGGCTGGTAGTTATTATTAATTAGAGTTAACCTGAAAAACTTCCAGGAGGTACAAAATGCTTTCTTTCTGTCTATGCTATACTTAGAAGACGTCCTCCATCTGTTGTTTAAACAATAGTGCCCTCAGAAAACAGCACCTTCTCAGAAATAGGAAAAGTGACAGTCTGAAGTTAATTTGCATAAAATGCATCATATTCTTTCTAATTACTTACTGAATTTTCTCTGGAATGGGTTTCCTTAGAGATGAGGAAATATAAAAAACCTGCTTATGTCATTGGAAGCTATATACCTTTCATTTAAATAGCGAAATTGTTTTGTATACAATAAGATCTAAGAAAACACAAAAGAGATCTTCCTCTCCTGAAACTCAGAGGGCTGCTAATGTGTCATTTCTGAAGCCAGAAAAGAGACTTTGTCATGGAATATTTTTATCCGGAGATCTGCATTTTTTCTTTTAGATTTAATCCAGTAAAATAAGGTTTCACTCTATCCTGAGTTTCCTGTTCTGTTCCCAGTTTTCCACTGAGTAGCAGAGTCTCTAGAGGCCCCTGATCATTGGCAGGGAGCAGCTGCCTTAGTAGTAAATGCCACAGTTGTTGGCACTGGAAAAAACATTGCCAGCAAGCAAGCTGCCTCGCCTTTCTACTGCCAGGGCCTCTGAATATTCAGAAACAGCACCAGGAAAGACATATAACTTTAGATTTACTCTTAGGTAAATTGAAATTAATGACTTGCTTTCTTTATTTGGGCTATGATTTTTTCCTCTTAGAATAATACTGCCATGGATTCTATTCTATCAAATTGGAGGATCACAGCTAAAAGACAGGCATATCCATAAACATGAAACAGCTCAATTTTCTATATGCTCAAGCTTTTGGTAATCAAAAAAACTTTTTTTTTTTTTTTGAACTTCAATCACTTTGAAGGCTGGAGCCCACCTCAGAGAAAGCATACTAGCAGTTGATTAATGGAAGTGGTACTTCCATTCAGGGCTCTGTGATTCAGTGTGTCCTCACTGAGCACCACTGTATGCAAGCTGTGTATGAAAGCTGGGGAATACCAAGAAGAGGACACCAGTTCCTGCCCTCAAGGAGTTTAGCTCTGTTCAATAAATGTTATATGCCTGCATGGATGCTTTCCACCTGACAAGGGTTGACTTTACCATGTGGGTGAGATGCAAATGGGATAAGAGAAATTTTTTTAAACCTAGTGCCATAGAATTCAAAGACAAGAAGGTTTGATAGGTCGTGGTTTAGGAAAGACTTTCTTTCAGCAGAGGCCAGGCATAGTGGGGAAGATATTCGCAAATAATTACCTGAGTGCCAGGCATTGGATCAAGCATAGTCCATGCATCATCTCATTTTAAAATTGTGATTTAAACTTTCTTATTTGCAGTTCATTATCCATTAAAGAGATTGAAAACTATGGTTAGCAAAAAAGGTGATCATGCTAGACATACTATGTTGTAGCCAGGCTTTGTCACTTAATACATTTTTGATATTTCTTATGTTGTTAAGTATGCTTTTTCACATCACTCTTAATGACTACATGACTTTAACTATTTCCCTTATAACTAAGTTAGGTAAGAAGGTATAAATATAAGAAAAGTAAAACCATAAAGGTATTAGGAGAAAATATGTTATCTGGAGGGTGGGTGCTTAAAAAAAGATTTATTTTTTTAGAGCAGGAAAATTGAGAGGAAGGTAAAGAGATTTCCTATGGACCCGCCTATCCCCAAACATGCACAGCCTCCCTCATTACCAACATCCCCTTCCAGAGTGGTGCATTCGTTACAACTGATGAACCTATATTGACTCATCGTAATCACTCAAAGTCCGTAAGTTTACATTAGCACTCACTCTGGGTCTTGCAAATTCTGTAGGTTTGGACAAATGTATAATGGCATGTATCCATCATCATAGTACCATACGGAGGGTGGGCACATTTTTAAATACATCATGTTAAAAAGGCAGAAACCTTAACAGAAAAGATGAGTAGTTTTAACGCATAAAAATTAAAAATCCTTTGGGTATCAAGATTACTGTAAATAAAATTTAAAGACATTATTTAATTCTCACAATAGTTTTATGAAATAGGTGCTTAGATTCCTTTTAAAGAAGAAGAAACTGAGACGCAGAGAAATGACAGTGTGGCGATCAGTGGATTTCTGGGAGATTGATTATCTTGGTGAAGAACAAAAGCTGATGAAATGAGAGGCATAGTGAAACGGTGGTTCAAGTTTAGTCTTTGCAATAGCCTTTGATATGAGTACCAGCTTTATCACTTTGAGGTGATGGATGAGCTTCATTTTAGACAGTTAAAAATATTATATTTTCATTCCATCCTTTGAAGTGTTTATTTCCAAATACTTTCTCATTATAGCTGTTATGACAAAAATGATACCTTTTCCGGATGTCTTCAAATGCAAAAGTTCAGAGACATCAAGGACAGACAAATTAGATGCTAATTGCAGAAAGCATAATTCCTTTTTACTATCCCTTATATAGTGTACTATACTATCCCTTAAATAATAGAAATTATCAAGGCCTCAGTTAAATAGGGACAGTATGACATAGATCATTAACTACTTATTGAAGAGACAAGAGGGAAAAAGCCAAAACTGTGTGAGCTATTATCAAATGGCTGAAATAAAATAAAAGATGGATTATGGCTATCATCATAGTTTAGCAGTGGGAAAATCTGGAGTGAAGAAATTTAGAATATAAATGTTTTTAGATCGTATTTAGGTGAATTCAATCAAGTTAAAAATCCCACCACATCTTGGATTAGAGTGGATGCCTCATTGATTGGATACAGTAAAATGTTTCAGTGCAATTGCTCTAATATTTGACTTAAAATGGGGATGTAATATTTACGTCCTCTGGAGTAACAAAATTTATGCTATGTAATAACCTTGACACGTTTACAGCGTCATATTTAATGGACACTCCAGAGCTCTGATGAATACCACAGTTTGGTCTGTTTTCTGCATTTTTTTAGGAGTCTGGAAAAGCTGTAGGAAATGAAATATCTATCATAAGGTTTTTGCATCTAGCTCAACTGCTGCTGTCAAGTTTAGCAAAAGGGTCAAAAACTGTATGTTCTTTATTAACTGCATTCAAATTAGAATTTAAGAGATTTTAGCAGCTGCTTGAATTAGTGTTTGAATCTATACTGTGAAGAATGTTAAGATTTTTAGCATTAAAGAGTCCTACATCCACCTACTTAAAAATGAATGAACTTCATTTTTTAATTCCAAGTACATACACATATACTTGTATACATGTATATATACATATATATTTTCATACAAAATGTATATATATTACAATTTTACAAGTGCATTTGATTTTTTCCCCCACAGATAAACAATCAGATCCTGTATGGAAGAAGTCACCAAAATGCATCTGCCATTATTAAGACTGCCCCGTCAAAGGTCAAGCTTGTTTTCATCAGGTAGGACAGATACATCTGGTTTTCTAAAACTTAAGATCTCCTCTTGAGATGTTATAATTTGTGTAAGGCTATTTCATCTTTGGTTTGTTTAACAAAATCACTGTATTCTAAAAATATATTTCCCTTTTGTGACTGTCACTTCAAGAAAAGTATAGATTGTTTCAATTGTGAGGCGTTCTTGTTATTTACGTTTCACATGATAGAACTGGTAATTGAGGCTTGTATTTTTATTTCCATTAAAAAAAATTCTTTCCTTCCTGATTATCCTCTTTATAAATATAATAGAATATTCTAGCTTCTCATCCTACTGTCACCATCTTTTGGTACATTTGCTGACTCATTAATGCCTTCATCAAAGAATACGCAGGAAAAAAAGAACCCAGGAAAATTTTAGGAGCTTCGTATTAAGAGTGCTGGTAAGAAATGCAGAGGGGAGGAGATGTGAGCTCTGCCGTCTGGAGTCATGTGGTCGGTCCGTTTGGGGCTCCACATTTGCCCACATCTCATCTGCTAGCTGACTGAGCCCTTTTGGCATAAATGAGTCAGAATTGGGACTCCTCATTGGTGGTGGCCATCATCAGCAGTGGAAGGAAGCTTGATTCCCTGTTATTGGACTGAAATGACAGATAAGTCTGAGTTATTCTTAGGGGATGTAACTAACCCTGTATGTTAACAGTCACGCTGTTTCTTTTTGCTTTGGGCCTCAGTTATTATCTGTAAAATGGGGGCTATAAAGCACTTACCTCACTCATTGTGGTGTTTCAAAAATTAGAAATGCTTACCACAGTGTCGAGCATGGAGTAAAGGCTTGAAAAAATGTTAGCTGGTCCTTTATGATGGTGATGATCATTGTTATTCTCCCACTTCTCTATAGTTACCTGTCAGTAAGACCAGTCCACTCCCAGGAGATGGCTGGGATTAAGGGGGAGTTTTATTCCCAGATATGGGCACTAATGTAGGTGATTGAAATATTCCTTCCCATGCCATCACTTCAGCCTCACAGGCGTTGCTGCTTTGCTCCTGGAGAAATCCTACATTGATGCCCTTTTCTCTTGCTCAGTAACACTTTCTGGATTTCCAGGGGATTTTACTCTTGTTTCTAGGGGGGGAAACCTTCCTCCTTCTCATCTGTCTTTGTGTATTTATTAAGACGACCACCTCTGGCTTACTCACCTTGAAGTCCTCTGTTAGACACCAATCTCTTTTTTGGGGTTTCTTGGCCCTTGCTGTTGCCAGAGGTTACAAAATTAGAGTTAGATGATGAAAACATGAACAGACTTGAGGAAAGGTCAGCCCCTCAAAAATTTAAGATGTCCATCAAGAGAAGTGCATACAAGTAAAGAGGTGAAGCCATTTAGGCTTTAGAACTTTGTGTAAAGCTGTGTGAGGATCACATGAGAAGACGTTATATAGCACTCAGTAGAGTCTGCACATCAGTGCTCGGCACATGGTGGCGACTGCTGCAAGGGACATTATTAATGATTAACATTACTGTTACCTCTTCAGCATTTGTGGGGCCTTTATTACCCATGCTGGGTCATCCCATTTTAAAGAGAGCAAAAGAAAATTGAGTAGGATCCAAAGGAAATCATTTAATGCAATTAAGTAGTTGGGAAATAGAACCCCCCTCCTTCAAGAAAGAAAGGTTAAACTAACTGAAATTATTTAGAGTACAGAAGAGAAAGCTGAGTAGAATTTTAATAATAGTAATATACTCCCATTAATTTAGTGTCTGGTGGTTTCAATTTTGATTGTTCAGAAGGGATCAGAATCGAGAAAAAAATCTGTTCAGGAAATTAATGGTGTAAGCATGACTGAGGATGCTGCTGAATACTTATTTACTGGAAGTGATTTTAAGCAATTTAGAAGGATCAGACTACATTCAAAATATGTCATCTAATTATGAACCTTTCTTACATGGTCATTAAATTATAGTGCCTAGCACATAGTGGGCATTCAGAAAGCTTTATTGAATAAATTTCCTTTCAGCTCCTACTGAGCAATCCAGATTATTTATTCTCCAAAGGCAACAATCATAGTAAGTTAGTCTGACTTATTTTGTGGATTCAAAAATGCATATAGACATATAACTCATATCTTACAAAATTCCTCATACTTTAGTCCCTCTCCCTACTACTTTCCAAATAATCTAACTTAGGAAGATTTTCTATATCTTCTTTTATGGGGAGAAAAATGATGTGGGCTTGATTCTGAACAATCTAGTCATATCCACTTTTAGACTATCTAAAGGGAAATGAGCTTGAATTGTATCAAGAGAGATGTACGCACTGCTTACAACCTTTTGTTTTATTCAATAGATATGTATCTAATAATTTGTGTGCCAGCATTTTATTAATTAGTTAATGCTTCAGTTTCCATAGGGAAGGAACTAGTCATTTGACTAAGAGCTCTTACCTAATGTCATTTGACTAAGAACTCTTACCTTGTTTTCTAAAACAAGACTGAACTCTAAGGCTTAGTGATTAAAAAAAGAAACCACAGTTCACCCTGCCTGGGCTTGAAACCTACCCTGTGATATCCCAGCTTTGTGAGCTTAGTCAGTTTCCTGAGCTTTAGTATGGGGATAATATAGCTCTCTCTATATTTATAATGTATTTATACATGTCTAATGTATTTATACATGTAAATTGCCTGGCAATATGGACTCAACAATGGTGGCTGCTATAGTGATGAAGATGATGGTGATGATGTTGATGGCAGAAAAAGGCGGGGAGGGAGGGAGGTCAGAGGTCAAAGAGAAGGCAAGAAGTAGTTAGGGAGAAGGGAAGAGGAGGGGTAAAAAAAAGAACCACTTCTCATATATACTTTGTCTAATTCCAGAATCTTGACTATTTGTTGAGTGAAACGCATTCACAGTTTTAGAATGCTTTAATTAACATCATAATGATTAAGCACTGGAAGAGATAGCTACGGACATTATATACAACCATTTCTGGTAAATGTTAGAATAAGAGACGAGGACACAGCCTGCCTAAAATGTCTTTTATTTCCCTGTCTGCTGTTGTTGGGCTGCTGCTGCTTCTGCTTGTTTCTTCTCCGTGGTCTTCTTTTTTTAATGATGACCTGATACTCTAACAAGGAGTAGAACGCTCTTTAATTGAGGATTGTGTAAAGAGAAATCTAATTAACATCAATTAATCCCCATGTCAATAAAATGTATTATAATAGATTTTACTGAGGTAAGTAATATCAAGTAGGGTCGGAATTTAAAGCACTTAAGGAAATCAAAAAAGAAAATATTGTATTGCTCATCAGCTCTGTACATCACCAATAAGGGTATCATGGTAGATTGGTGTCCTATTCATGTGTAGTAACCTGTGCATTTTAGGTGCTATCCAGCACATCATCCTCGCTTCTTCAGGCTAATTGTCTAGTTCATTAATCATTTAGATACATCTTTCAGCCTCTGCCTATAAATTACCTCTTTCAGGCTATTGTTACAAGAACTCTAATTTTGCCTATTTTGGAACCAAATCCTGAAACAATTAAATATTGATTTGTTACCAAGTTTCAGGAAGTTAGCACTTAAATCATCTCAGTACAACAGATGCAATTATACTTTTCTTTAAAAAGGCATAACTTGCTTTGTGTGATACAATGTTACTTTAAAAACTGATTTTTATAAATTGTATTTCTTTGATTAGTGCTTCTATTTGGCAGTATTTCCTTCCTTAGTTGAAATTATTGATTCCCTGTGCATTTCCATTATACGGAAAATTTTGGCTTTTATACCTGAGCAACTCTGTTTCAAATTTATTGACAGTTGACATAAAAATGGGAACTGGCCACAGGTTTGGGAGAATGATTAGTAGTAATCACAGAAAGCTGTTAAAATATGCTGCAGGCAACATTTTAATTAACTAGGGTCTTTAGTCTGTAGTGATGTACATTTGTGTGATCAGGTCCTTATATTCTTTTAACACTTGTCTTTATTCACATACTAATTGATCTATAATTCACAAGAGGGGTCTGTGAGTCATCAAGGAAAATTAGCAAGTTGCTGCTGTGTATACATGACTTACACAATCACTTTTTGCCCTTTTCTCCCCACATTGCTAGATTTTGGACAATCCTGTAATCATGTAATTGTGCCCAATGGCACATGTAGACTCTGGTATACTAAATTATTCTACTCTAGATCATCTAGATGTATATTACAATCTGGGGGCTTACTGTGTACCACACACTCAATTCTGTGAGTTTTCCTATTCCACATGATCCCCTCTACACAAGCACTCCAATTTCAGTACAGGAGGAACACTGTATTAATACGATGAAGAATGAATTGCTGTATTTGGCAGTGCAGGGATCCAAGAAGATTAATGATCTCACCTGCAGCTCTTGTCATACCTTCCCCCACTATCAAAAATTAAATGTCATGTATAACAACTCACTCTCCATTACTTAATTACATGTGGAAAATGTGTACTGTTAAAAACTGCTGGGGCTAAAGGAGGCCAAATGAAACTGAAACCCTTGGAAAGATTTAGTGCTAGCTGTCAAGCCCTAACAAGTGAAAGTGGACTCGCCATGGGATCCACCTTACTGTATCCATTGAACATGTCTTGTTTTTGTAATTAAAAATATGGTGTGACCTGTTATCCTCTAGCCATGTCCCTAAAAGATGATGCTGATTTGAAATTAATGTGAATGTCAAAGTCCATCTGAATAAACAAATTGAAAGCCTGTTTTTAAGACCCTTATTGTGCTCTTGATTCTTTACGTCTAGTTTTGATCAATAGGAGGCAAAAAAGATTGTGGGAACAAGTATGAATTTGACTTAAGAAACATTCATGCATTTATTTGATAAGTATTTGCAGAGTGCCTACTTGTGCTAGTGTTGTGGAGTGAGTGACACAGAGAACAGAGAACACAGTCTCTGCCCTAAGAGAGGACACAGAGAGTAAAACAGTCCAGTGCCTTATCCAGTGGTGTAAGTGCTGTGATACTATAGGAACATATAAGAGACACACCTAACCTGGTCTTTGAAGCCTATGGGAGGGTGTCACAGAGAAAGACGTTTAAGCTCAGACCAGAAGGATAAGTAAGCAAAGTCATAGTATGTATAGAAACCCAAAGATTTCTAGAATTGGATGTTACGCCCAATATACCTGAACATTACTTCTAGGAGAAAAGCAGTCATTCTTTAGTATCTTTAGAAAGTATCATTGGATGAACACAGCTATGTATGTCATTTGATTTGATTTCTGTAAGCAAGCATCTTTCTCACTCTCATAGACCATTAAAGAATGCAATGCCCCTTTTCAAGTGCACAATAAAATATCATCCATGGCATATATGACAAGAAGTTTTGCGGAGGAGGCCTGTCATTAGCACTGAACCATGTTAGCAGTTGTAGGAAGTAGAGGCTCTCCTGTAGTTTCAAGGCTCTTCTGTTTCTTTGTTTAGTTGGACCGTATGGTAGATCCATATAAGTCTCTCAGGTGCTCTGAAATGCTGACGCTTGCTTATTTCTTCCATACTTGTTTCCTGTACTATCCATTTTAAATAGTAATTTTAAATTCATAAGTAGAATTTATAAGACTTTTGGTTCAAGAACAAGGTGAAATTAGAGTGTTTTGATCTTTTGTCAAAAACATTGGAATTTATATATCAAAAGGAGAAACATTGTTCCCTTTGACAGACTATGGTAACCTTGGGAAGCTGTATATTTAATCCAGTTATCATTCCATTGGGTCATACATTTCTGCAATCATCTTGACAGCCTATGACATATTCTTTTGAATATCTACAGTAGCCATAAATTTTTCTCTGAGGGTGGTTGTAGCTAGGTAGTCTGAAGTAACCAAATATTTTACAGAGCCATTCGTGAATTCAGGTGAATTTAGTCAATTAGGTAAAGGGCTGCTACCAAACAGGCCCATCTTTCTTGTATGACTTGTAAAGTATCTTTGAAAACCACTGTTATTATTTCATGAATAGAATTGCTAATTTTTTCTTTGCTGCTCCTATTTCTTAATACCAGCTTGTGGGAATCATGACTATATTTCTTTCAATTCTTTTGGCACTCAGAAACAACTAGTTGTGATAGTCACAGGGATGATGGGATATTTTTTTTCTTTTCCTTTTTTTTTTTTGCAGTAGTTTTACACCTTTCCCTGTAGAATGCCTGTTTTCTTTGATAGACTCCTCTCCCCCAAACACACACACACACAATGTATATAGTATGATGGAACAGTAAAAACAGTAAATCTAGATACCTGTCTCTCTCTGTAGAAGCTGAAATAGACAGATCTCTCTCTCACTGCCAAGGTGTGGCCAGTGGGCAGTCATGCAACCTAAGTTTGGGCAGTATGATACCTTAGGCTTAGAACAGGAAGTAAGTAATGTGAGTGATTTTATATGTATGGTGTTTATTCATGGAGCCACAGGGCCTTGATCGGAGGCTCCTGCTATGACATCATTCTGCATCCTGCTTCCTTGTCCTCTGGAAGTCTCTTAGTTCCTGGTCTGTTCCAAGTCTGATCATATAACCTGCCTATGTTTTGTGAGGTTCCATTATCCCTCTAATAAATTACCTTTTGCTTAAGTTGGCCTAAATTCATTTCTATTGCTTGCTGCCAAAGAATCCTAATGAATGCGAAGGATGCTAAAAGTAGAGCGCTCTGAACAAATCATGAGCAACCAGAGCGAGTTCTCTCTGCACGTATGCTTGTCACATGTAGGCTTTTAGCCTTGATCCTGAGAAGTTTTTATCTTTCAGACTTCTTTAGCAGAGCACAAGACCTCTGAACAAGTCTCTACTGAGGATCTCCAGTATGACAGGTTTCCACTGCCAATGGCTCTTGAAATGAGATTACCGCGATGATTTCAGAGAAATCAGGCAAGATTTTTCCCAGATTTATGCCTGCAGGAAGAGTCACCTTTCCTAGTACATGGCCTTCCGGTGAGGGCTGGATACCTGAACAACATTCGGGCTTTGCCAGCCGGAATAAAGAGGAGAATGGCTGTGGGTATCTACTGTACTATCTTTAGAAAGAGTCTCTATGAGAAACTTGGTAGGCTGTCATTTATCCCATCCAGTCCTAAAGCTCCCCATATTAACTCTCCTGCCAACCTTCACTGCCAAATATTTTATGAGTCAACTTTTCCTCTGTACAAATGGCAACCATTATTTAGAACTTGCCTGGGGCCACCTTTGTAAAATGTGGGTCTAGATGCTGAGTTATTCCCAGCGGCCCTCAATTAGTGATTGACATTGTTAGGAATGCCATAAATAGAGTTCGTAATTCCACTCACTAGACATTTATTTCAGATTCAGCATATTTAGCTATTTTGGTGGTTTCTTCCAGTTGGAAATTGGAAACTATTTAGTGTATTCATATAGTTAGAAATACCTCCTGGAATCTTTTCAGAAAGGAGTTTTGCTCCCACTGAGATATAATGATTTGCTTTGTTTCATATGTTAGTTCTGGTTCATTTACATGGAGCTTTCCTGACTGAATGTTAATTCAATGTCATGTTCCAATTAATATAGCGAATGTAGAGTTTATTTTCAAGTGTCTCACCTCACTATATTTATTGATAATACAGTCAGAAAAAATTATCTGGGCCTGTTTAGTTGTGTTCATGTGTTCCTCATTTATTCAGCTTTTTGTATGTGTACACCTAAACAACATGCTAGCCACTAGATTGTAGTTATAATCATTTTAGAACAGGTTGCAAAAAATTAAATCAACTTACTCAGTACTCCAGGTTGAATTCAGGCACATAACTTCTACTTTTGATATAATGCTGTTTTGTGGACATAAAATAAGATTTATGGGTTTAGTGAAAGTGAATTTCCAAGTGGTAAGAACAGAGCAGTCCCGAAGACAAAATGGTTTTAAGTGATATTCTAAATAATTCAAATGTATTCTCATCACACATGTACTTTTTTTGGTCTTAGTTAATTTTTTTAATTGTGGTAAAATATACATAACATAAAATCTACCTTATTAACCATTTTTAAGTGTACAGTTAAAGTAGAATTAAGTATATTCACATTGTTGTACAGCCATCACCACCATCTATCTCCAAAACTTTTTACATCTTGCAGAACTGCAACTCTATACCCATTGACAAATAATACCCCATTCTCTCCTCCCCGCCCCCACCCCCAAGCTCCTGGCAACTATCTTTCTACTTTCTCTCTCTGAATTTAACTACACTAGGTATCTCATAAAAGTGGACTCATACAGTATTTGTCCTTTTGTTACTGGCTTATTTCACTTACCATAATGTTTTCAAGGTTCATCCATGTTGTAGCATGTGTCAGAATTGCCTTCCTTTTTAAAACTGAATGGTATTCCATTGTATGTTTATCCATTCATCTGTTGAGAAACACTTGGGTTGCTTCTACCTTTTGACTATTGTGAATAATGCTAGTATGAACATGAGTGTACAAATGTCTGTTTGAGACTCTACTCTCAATTCTTTTTCGTATATACCCGGAAGTGGAATTGCTGAATTATATGGCAATTCTATTTTCAGTTTTTTGAAGAACCACTATAGTTTCCGTAGCAGCTACACCATATTACATTCTTACCAACAGTGGACAAGGGTTCCAGTTTCTCTACCACCTCACCAACTCTTATTGTTTTCCATTTTTTTGATAGTAGTTATCCTATTGGGTATGAGGTGGTATCTCATTGTGGTTTTGATGTGCATTTCTCTGATGATTAGTGATGTTGAGCATTTTTTGATGTGTTTATTGGCCATTTGTATAACTTCTTTGGAGAGTTGTCTTTTCAAGTCTTTTTCTTGTTTTTTAATCAGGTTGTTTGTTTTGTTGTTGTTGAGTGGCAGGAATTCTTTATGTATTCTGGATATTAACTCATTATCAGATACACGATTTGCAAAAGTTTTCTCCCATTCCATAGGTTGCCTTTTCACTCTGTTGATTGTGTCCTTTGATCCACAGAAGTTTTTCATTTTAATATAGTCTAATTTATCTTTTTGTTGTTTCTTGGGCTTTTGGTGTCAAATCCAAGATATCATTGCCAAATCCAATGTCATGAAGTTTGTCCCCTATGTTTTCTTATAACAGTTTTATAGTTTTAGCTCTTACGTTTAGGTCTTTGATCTATTTTGAGTTAATTTTTGTATATGGTATAGGGAAGGATCCAACTTCTTTCTTTTGCATGTGGATATCCAGGTTTCCCTGTACAATTTGTTGAAAAGATCATCCTTTCCCCCATTGAATGCTCTTGGCACCCTTGTTGAAATCATTTGACCCTACACTGAGGGTTTATTTCAGGGTTTTCTATTCTATTTCATTGGTCTATATGTCTGTTCTTAAGCTAGTACAACATTGTTTTGATTGCTATAGCATTGTAGTACATTGTGAAATCAGGAAGGGTGAGACCTCCAACTTTGTTCTTCTTTTTCAAGATTGTTTTGGCTATTCCGTATAAATTTTAGGATGCAACACACTTTCACTTTTAAAAGGAGAAATGCTCCTTGGAGATATCTCAGACCCTGATAAATGAAAAGTTATGGAATTCTACAAATACACACACACACATACACACAGCCCATTACATCAGATGTCTTTTTTTTTCCTCATTCAGAAATTGTTGTCATGGGCTCAGTGTGCTTTCCTGAAGATAAGTATGTTCTCCTCATATCTCACTAATCTTTCTTTTAACCACAATTTGTAGCATTCTTTCAGAGTTTACATTAGAGAGAGAATATCATATTTAATCCTAAGGAATTAGTCAATGATTATTGGATTGATGCTTTAAATAACATGTTATTGAAATCTCTTACTACAACTTAATTATGGTTACAACTTTAATGGATAAGGAATAAACATAAAGGGTTTTATCAACAAATCCCTGTATGTGACATGTACATGCTTCTAAGAATGCAGTGAAGTATTCTTAGAAGAATAGAAAGAAGTTGCTGAGAAAAGCCATGTTAGTAGTTTAGAAATTCAGAGGAGAGAGAGATTACTGTTGTGACAGTGGGTACAGCAAGAGCTAGTTAATGCTACCTGGGTAGATTTACATAGGAAAAAATTAAGTCTAAACTGCATGAACAAATTTAATTCAAGTATTTATTGAGTACCTACCGTATCTCAGATGCTATAAAAGACCACGGAGTTAAGTAAGTTATTCAAGAACTTCTAAGACATGCAGATAAATAACTATACATCAGGCAAAACTAACACCAATAGAGGGAACTCTATGATGTTGAGTTATTCAGAGTGCATTTGCAGGCTTGGTTGCAGAGAGGGGTTTTCACAGTTGAGAGGGGAGTGATTTGGATTGACTGAGACACAGAGAAAGCTGTTGTCACAGTATAGACGATGTGAAAAGTGCATGAATTAGGATGGGGACATTGGACTAGAAGAAAAGAGAAAAAAGAATGAAATTTTTAGAATGAAACCTTTAGACTGGATGCTTTCTTTGGGTATAAGAGTTGATGGGTGAATGAATCAAGAGTAACTGAGGTCTTAGCACCTGGAAATGTAAACATCTGAGACTGAACATCATAAAACATTAAATGTTAACTATTGTTCCTATGCTTTAGTGTTATGACATTTATGTTATCTCTCAATTCTGTTAGAAGATAATATCCTAATTTTATAGATTAAGAAGTAAGATTTTTAAAAAGTTGCTTAGTATCTTGCTTACATCTTACTGGTAGAACTGCAGATGGAACTGTACATTTACCTAGGTCTGCTTAGGACTGGATTTCTTTCCAGAATAGCACATAGATGTCTTACACATTATATAATCATGAATTCATTTTTAAACTGGGGTATGATTTATACTCAATGCAATAGATTTTAAGTGTTCAGTTTGTTGAGTTTTGATAATACAAAACATACACCTGTGTAGCCATCACCCAAAACAAAAATATAAGAAATTCATTCACCCCAGAAAGTTTCCTGGTGCTCCTTTCCAGTCAGTCCCTCCCCGCAGAGCCAACACTTCTGATTTCTGTCACCATAGATTAGTTTTAACTATTCTTGAGCTTCGTATAAATAGAATCAAACAACATCTATCATTCTGTGTCTGGTTTCTTTCATTTTACATAATTGAGATTTATCCTTGTCGTCGTATATATCAATAGTTCCTTTAATTACTGAGGAATATTCCAATCTATGAAGATACCACAATTTTTTGATCCATTCTCCTGAAGGTGGACATTTGGGTTGTTTCCAGTTTTTAGCTATTCTGATTAAGGTACAAGCATGACTTCTGGGAAAAAAATTATTATAGAATAAACTTATTTAGAACATCTTTGAGTCAGGATAGACTCAATAATGCTTCAGTGACTAACAGGCCAAATCTCAGTCTCTTAAAACTACAAAGGGATTCTTTCTTTCTCATTTTACGGGTCTACCGGGGCTCAGCAAGGGGGCCTTTCTGCTCACTATGGTCAGTTAGGTACCCAGGCAACAGAGGCTCCATCTCAGCCTGTGTTTCCATGATCACCAAGGCAGAAAAGGAGACGTAGTTAATCGAGAACTGGCTCAACTTTAAAGGTGAAGAAAACGACCAGCCAGAGGATTTAGGAACAGCCCTAATCACTATCAGAGAAGAGTACTGAGGGAATTACACTCCATCATATTATTCACCATCCTACCTGCACTATCAAGCACAATGAGTATTTTAAAGCATTTTATAGTCATTATATTTATTTGAGGGATGAGTAATGTAGCTGTGATACTCCGAACTTAATTATAAAAAGTTGATCGAGTCAGAGTGAGCAAACTTAGAACCCTGCATGCATCTTTACCCTGAGGAAAATTGTGAAATAGCTTTAAGAGTAAATTGTGGGGCTTCCCTGGTGGCGCAGTAGTTGAGAATCTGCCTGCTAATGCAGGGGACACGGGTTTGAGCCCTGGTCTGGGAAGATCCCACATGCCGCAGAGCAGCTAGGCCCGTGAGCCACAATTACTGAGCCTGCGCGTCTGGAGCCTGTGCTCCGCAACAAGAGAGGCCTCAATAGTGAGAGGCCCGCACACCACGATGAAGAGTGGCCCCCGCTCGCCGCAACTAGAGAAAGCCCTCGCACAGAAACGAAGACCCAACACAGCCAAAAATAAATAAATAAATAAATTTTAAAAAAAAAGAGTAAATTGTGACCTAGTAGAACTTTTCCCCAAGATGGATCTGGGGATATTAGCTTGCATATATGAGAGAAGATATTTGTGGCTTTGGGTCAGGCTATTGAAATGGAAAACACTGTAATATAATAGTTGAAAGAGTAGGTTTTGAAACCAGATGGCTGGATTTTAATCTCAGCTTGCTATTTATTAGCTTTGTGACTTTGGTCAGGTAGCTTAATCTCTGTGTAAAATGAAGGAAATAATTGTAACTACTACGTAGAGTTGTTATGAAGGTTAAATGAGTTAACACATAAAAAGCATCAAAACAGCAGTACATGGTAAGAACTGAAAAGTTATGTTTCTGGTGATCGTGTTTTCCAAATCAAAAAGTTTTGTTAGGTATTACTTTTCTCTTGCTGTGTAACAAACTACCACAAATTTAATGGCTTAGAACAACACCCATGTATTAGCTGACAGTTCTGTAGGTCAGAAGTCTGGCACAGAGGGGGTGGGCTCTCTGCTTAGGATATCATGAGGCAGAAATCAAGATGTTGGCCAGGCTGAGTGCTTGTCTGGAGCCTTGGGTAAAAATCTACTTCCAAGCTCATTCTTGTTAAAATCTATTTCCTTGTTGGTTCTTAGATGGAGACTTTTCTTAGCTTTTAGAGGCCATTCACATTCTTTGCCATGAGGCCCCTTTCATGCTCAAGCCAGAGATGGTACTTCTAATCTCTGACTTTCTATCTCTGACCTCCAGGCATTCCTTAAAATTCATGTAGGTCAACCTACTAATTTCAGAGACCAGGACAATGAGGCTCTAAGAAGTGAAATCTCCAGATTTAAAGGGCCCACGTGATTAGGTCTTGCCCAGCCTGGTAATCTGCCTTTATCTTAAGGTCAGCTATGCTGTATAATTTAACCTAATCATGGAAGGGAAATTCATCCTACTCACAACCTGTAAACCAGGGGGCAGGAATCTTGGGAGCCTTCTTAGAATTCTGCCTAACACGTTTTGCATGATTTTTACCAATGTGAATATATTTTTATAACAAGATTGAATTGAAATGTGGATCTAGAATGTGTCTTTGTCATAAATATAAATATATTCTACAAACAAAAAACTGAATTGGGTGTGTTCCTAGCATCCTTTTGGAGAAAAACTAAATTGACAGTCCCTAGGTAGAAATTCCACTATTGTAATTGTCTGTTTACCTAGCTGTGTTCCTCACTAATTGCTAATATCTTCAAAGGCAGGAATCATGTTTTATTCATTTTTGTATTCATAGTATAAATATTTGTTAAACAAATGAATATATTCAAAATGAAATCAGAGCTATATTGTTGAATTTCAACCAATTGAAGTAAACTCTAGCCAGCTTAAATTAAAAGGAGAATGTATTGTAAGAATACAGGGATATCTTGTGGACTCTTAAGAAGAAGCCATACAGCTAAGACTCTGAAGAGAAGGAAGCAGGGCGACTTCAGAGACGTCAGCAGAAGGGAGTTCTGAACCCCCTGTTTAGCCTTGAGCATTTCCATTAGTATTGTCTAGATACCACACTCTTGATCTCTATGAGTCTGTTCTAGATTTTGAGTCCCTGCGAGAGAGAATTGATGGGCACAAAATGAGGCAGGCGTCTGCCCCCTACATCCACTGAGGTTGAGGCCAGCTGTCGGTGTTACACAGTATAGCCCAGCCATGGAATCACTGTGAGCTGGGCAGACACTCCGAGAAATGTCCATTAATGTGGTAAATACCAATAGCTGGCTGACTTCAGGCAGCACGTCGTCTCTAACTTGTGCAGTAGCTTGGAAAGCATAGGGCACACTCTTGATAGTTCTACTTAATATCTTTTTCCTGCTGTGTTAAGACCCCTTTCACTCAACAGACATTTATAGTACACCTACTCTCACTGAGGTATCCTGCTACAAGCTGGGGATATAAAGAAATAAGATCCCATCTCTGTGTTTAGAGAGGGAGAAAGAGCAGCACAAATAATCTGAATAGAGCACGGCAAGTCCAGTGATAAGGGTGTACCTATACAGTGTTCCAAGGTACCCTGGAAACCTTCTCACATTTATCCATGGTGGAATTCCACTCTCTCTCTCCCAACAGCTGTTAAAAAGAATTACAAAAACACCAACAAACAATTACAATTCCTGATTGTATACTGTGTGGGGCACCAGGACCTAAGAAACTTACGTTGATTATACTGGGAAGAAAAGGTTAATTATGAAGCAAACAGATTTCATTCCTTATGAGAATCATGGACTATGAGGGGTCAGAGGGTCCCCAGAAGTCTTTCAGGTTAACTGTTTGTGTGAAGTGTAATTATCTTCTCTCCTTTGGTTTCCCTCTTCCCATTTCTTTCTCTTTAAAATTGCTGCCCTGTCAGGTCTCCACTTGCTTAATGCCGAGGTGTGTGAACACTCACTCACTAGTGGATTATAACGGATTATGAACTGGAACTTTTTATAGCAGCTTTCTTCACTCCATTGAGGTTTTCTATACTGTTATGTTTTTAAAAAATTAATATGGACTTTAAAGGCCGGTAAAGTCATACTAATTTGGGGGAAATTGTTAAATTATGAAGGGATAACTTGGTCCAGTTAATCATAATTTCTCAATAAGAATTTATGTGTAGCTATGTTTTTTAATGCCAGTAACCTTTGAAAGAGATATGAAAAGCCATCTGCTTAATTACTGCCAAATACACTCTGCCCCATGGGCTCTGAATCTGGAGCAGACATGTCCTGTTGGCTTTCAGCTCTAAGCTAGAGCTGAGCTCTATTGTGTTATTCCATGGGGGAGATTGAATGGGAAAGGGAATTACCACTGGGAAAATGCTGTTACTTACCCAGGGGTAATTGATTACTTCTTCTGTGTATGAGCAAACTGCTGAGGAATGGATTGTACTCCCTGAAAAACAATAGCCATCTCTTAACATAATAGTGCATGCTCAAGGCATCTATAATAATGTCAGAAGAAACAGACATATTCTTCATGCTCTGTGTCACTTTGTGATTTTAGTTTTTCTCCCTTTGCTTTGGTTTGGCTGGTGTGCTAGATAATCTAAGAATTTAAGAAGGTTAGAGCAAGAAATGGTACCTAGACTTCATCTCTCTATTTATACTCTGCCTTATTCCACAAGAATTTTTATCAACTTAGAATTCTTACAGTTCAACCTACTTATTACTTAAGAGATCAGGAGACGGATTCTCTTAGAAGTGATTTCCCCCAAATCCCACAGCTAGTTTAATGGTAGTTCTAGAACTGAAACTGCCTCTTGTCTCCTTATTGAAGTGAGTGATCATTACATTTTTAAAAATAACTATGTTAAGTACAGACTATTTTCCAGGCAATGTGTTTGCCCTAGATGATGTAATAGAGAGTAGGAAGGACATGAGTTCTGTCCTTGGAGTGCTTACCATTTGAGGGGAAGACAGATTTGAAGCAGGTGTGCATACAAATCAGTTAGGTACATTTTGAAAGAAAACAGATTTATGATCATTGACAGGTGCTGTAAGCATATAGTAGAGGTCCTGGAAAGCTTGTTTCAGGAAATGACATTTATGGTGAGCTATGAAGGAGAGATAGGAAAAAATCAGACAAAAGATTTGGGCGTGAAGCACGCAGAGCAGAAGAGAAGAAGATGAGAGAAGACCATGAGGTGGATGGAGCTTGGCTCAGCTGAGAAATGGAGAGGAGGCCTGTGTAACTGGGTTGGATCAGAGTGAGGAAGAGAAGGGAGAATAAGAAAAGGCCAGAGGTGGGAGCTGGGGCCAGATTGCTCAAGGCCTTATAGCCTCCCTAACAATTTTGAACTTGATCCTAAGTGCAATAAGGAGCCATAGGAGGAGTTTAAGCAGGAGAAAGAAATATAATCAGATTTATGTTTTAGAACCATAATAACTGCTGGGTGAAGAATGGATTGAACAGAGGAGGAAGAGTGTAAGTAGGGAGACCAAATAGGATGTTCTGAAATATATTAATTCAGGTGAGAAATGATGATCACTTGTACTAGGATAGGATGGAAAGAAGTGCAAAGATTCAAGATACGTTTTGAAGATAGGATCAATAAGACTTCTTGATGGATTAGATATACAATTGAGCAGTGAGAGGTTTCAAGAATGACTTTTAGGTTCCTAGTTAAACAACTGGGTGAATATTGTTGATATTTACTAAGGTGGAGAGGAAGTTGACTGTGGAACCCTCTGGGAACTGAGCGGGATAAAGAGCTTTATTTTCTTTGAGATGCATCTAAGACATCTAGTGGAGATGTAAAGTGGGAGTTGGATATGCAGATCCTAGGCTCAGAAAAAGATCCAGGCTAACTGTGAATTTGGAAGACATCAATATGTAGTCTTTGAACTCAAGGGAATAATTCATGTAGTTGAGGTTATTGAACTCACACTGGAGGAGAAGGATGGGTGGGGTATAAATTTTAAAAAGAAAGGCATTTCAGGTAAAGGCAGTGATATGATTAAAGCCTCAAAGTAGGAAAGACATCGACTGATGGATCTTTTTCCAATTGGTGAGACATAAAACATAAAATGGGATAAAATGGATTTGAGTGCCCTCCTAAGTCAGATAGTGGCTATCCTATGTACACCGGACAAGAGATCTGTGAACAGTCTTAAATCTTTGCACACCAGTAAGAAGCTTCTTTGGTTTATATTGTGAAACCTAAAGTCAAACTTCACATAAATCTTGAGATAATTATTTTGGTTGTGTGTCATGAATGAACAGTAAAGGATAGATCTCCCACAGAACCACTGCTTACCTACCATTTGCTAGTAACATAGTGGAAATAGCCCAAATCACC
This sequence comes from Eschrichtius robustus, assembly GCF_028021215.1. NCBI lineage: Eukaryota > Metazoa > Chordata > Mammalia > Artiodactyla > Eschrichtiidae > Eschrichtius > Eschrichtius robustus. The sequence continues at coordinate 53,284,398 of NC_090826.1, forward strand.
AGAACTGGTATTCTAGGAGTTGTTCTGTGCCTGTCCCCCTGGTAATGAAGTTTTAGCTCCCACCTCCTCTGCTCCAATTAGGATGATGAGGAGTAGAATTAACCTAACTCACAAAGCGTTGTCTGTCTGGGTCTCTATTCTCCCCATCTATCACTCCTTCTCACACAGTCTGCCCATGCGGGGACTGTCATATACATCCCATCATCCTTCATCTGGCAGAACAAATTTAGAAGCCAAGTGAGGAGGCTGGGAACCTTTCCAGTTCAAAGAACAAAATGCTCTAGACATTAATGGGGCCTAGAGGTTACACACCCCATATGAAAAATTTATACTCCTCGGTATTGAAAGCGTTGATGCCTTTCCAAAAGTATCCTCTGCAGCACCTGACTTACTAAGCAGAAGTTGGCCAACTTCTAGCATCATCACTCTTTGTCACTAATAATTGTATCTTAGTATCCCTTGAGTAATACATCTCTTTTTGTACCTAATGGCTTTGCATGCTCAAAACCAGTGTATATTTACATTTTTTTTTTATTCTGTGGTGCTGTGTGTGCATTTTCAACTGAGAACTGAGGAAGTGATTCTAATTTGAGCCAAGAACTTAGCGTTTACCGTGTACTGATTATGCCTTTTACTGTGTACTGATTCTGCCTATTTTAACATCCACAGAAATGAAGATGCAGTCAATCAGATGGCCGTTACTCCCTTTCCATTACCATCAAGTTCCCCATCTTCTACTGAGGTAAGATGACTCCTAATTAGCTTAGTGAATGAATTACATGGATTTTCAGTATCTGGTGTTCCAAACTCAGAATTTATTAGCTAGGGCATTTCCCTAATTAAAATAGGAAGTATTTGAGGCATTGATTATAAAGTAATATAACAATGTTAAACAAACACATTAGAACTTAACCATATGAGTACTGCCTTCCTCAAAGTTCCTTAAGGTTCATTCTAGATCTGCAATTTGTCCTAACTAGGCATTTCAGAATTTATTAGAAAATTCTCTTTTTTAATGACTGAATCGTACCTTTCTTTGTGGTTTAAAAACACTTTAATACTATGATTGCTGGTGTCTTTAAATATTTTCATCCATTGATGGAGAAATTACTAGTACAACAAGATTGCTAACATAGTAATATGCTTCTAGAGATGGATGGATAGATAGATAGATAGGTAGCTGGCTATATAAATAATCAGCTGAGGGATTCCCAGCTGAGGAATGTTACATTCTCTTCTCATTTTTTACTTCTTAAATTATTTTTAATTCCCTAAAATACACATTTATTCTAACTAATCAAACAATGCAGTTATTAGAAAATTTTATTTTCCTTTCCCTACCTCCTCAAGGAAGTTAAGTTTTACTGTTTAGTATCTTTCCATACTTTTTCCTTTGCTTCTATAACAAAAATAAACTATTTGAATAGCGTCTCTTTTAGTAAATATTTGATCATATAATACTTATTCTTTCCATTCAACAAGTATTCAATGAATGTATATTATGTGCCAGGTACTATTTTGGGTATTTAAAGATACAGGCATGAATAAAACAGATAAGTCTCCCTGACATGGTTCAGCTTACCTTCTAATGAGGAAATTAACTAGCAAATGCATAAATAAACTAAGAGAATTATCAATAGTGTTCAGTGTCTTACAGATAATTAAAATAGGGAATGTGGCTTGTGACTACTTTGATTGGTTATAGGGAAAGCCTCTTGGACAAGGTGAAATTTAAACAAGATCAAAATGGTAAGAAGGAGCCAGACATGCAAAAATAAGGGGGAAGAGCTTTCTCTGCAGAGAGGACAAAAGTAGCTCTCAAGCAAGAATAAGCTGGGGGCGCATATTGGGAGCCCCGGAGAGTAGTGGGGTAAAATACGAGGGAGAGGGAGGGAATGTGACGTGGGAGGGAGAGAGGAGCTTTGTGAGTCAGAGTAAGAAGTTCAGGTTTTAGTCTGTGTGCAGTAGAAGCCACTGGAAGGTTTTTAACAGGGGTGTGAGGTGACCTGATACATAGTCTACCAGGTGGAGAATGGACTAAAGGAAGGTAAAAGTAATACACTAGACGGCAGAAGCCCAGGCAAGACCTGATTGTGGTTAGATGAGGTTTGGGGGTTGGAAGCAAAGAAAAGTGAGCTGATTCTTGATATTTTGGATGTTGAATCAGACTTGATTAAATGTGGGAGCCGAAGGGAACTAGAGAATCGTGGATAGACCTAGATTTTTGGCTTGAGCAACTAGGTAGATGGTGGTGCCATTTACATTTAGGCAGAAATTAAGAGGTCGTTGTAGACTGGTTAAGTTTGAGGTGCATATTATGCATTCTTCTGGAATAGATTCTATACATTAAAAAGAGAAAAGCTGCTTTATTTTGATTAATCTAATAGTCATATTTAATATGCTGTATTATATATTTTTTCCAATTGACAGACATTCAGATTACTTTCCAATTTTTTGCCAGTAAAAGAATACCAAAATAAACATACATGTGTGATGTGCGCACCTGCACACATGTGTATGTCAATCATTTGGTACTGGTACTTCTATTTCTATAGCGTAGATTTCCCCAATGTACAATTGCTGAGGCAAAAAGTACACGAGTTCAAAATTTTAATCTGTATTTACTAGTTACTATCTGAAAAGATTGTAGTGATGTTGACTCCCCACTGATAGCCATTTAGCCACAGCTTTGCTGGCACTGGGTATTTTCATTCTAACTGAGACTAGAGTAGGCAGTTAACAGTGGTGGAAATGAGGGGCCCCAGAGGGGTGCTACTTCAGTTCAAATCCTAGCACAACCATACACCAGACATGTGAGCTTGGATAGTTACAGTAACTTCTATCCCCACTTATCTGTAGGGAGATAACAATAGTTCCTACTTCGTAAGGTTGTTAAGATTAAATGAGAGAGGGAGAGGAGAAGATATCTATATCTATCTGTCTAGATCTAGCTATCTTGTGCCAGGCACATGGTAGCTACCCAATAAGTGTTAGTACTTATTTCCTAATTCTTCTGCGTTTATAGAATGTCATATAAATCCTTTTTGTTTTGGATGGGTGGGGGTCAGTATGTTAGAATAATTTTTTCTATAGTACTGTTAGTTATGAATGTTCCCATCAAAATAGCATCCGCTTGGAACTGAATTTTTCTTTCATTGCCCATATTTTTTCTCAGTGCAGTGAGCAAGAAAACTAGCCTGTCATCGAATTGTAAATCCGCTATGAGATCCGGCTTTTGTGTTTTAGAGTGAGTAAAGGTGTAGTGTTGGTGTCAACATTTAGTTTGAGAAGACCATTTCTGGGGTCCTGTTTGGTTTCTTTTGTTTACTTTCTGTCAGGAATGACTTCTAATATTAACTGTGTATTTTCTCTAGTTTATACCCAGACAGCTGGTTTCTGCTGCCTTCCTGCTGACAAGACAACAACCTAGAAAAGGATGATTGAATATAGTATCTACTGTGTCCACTATCTTGGATGCATTGTCCCAAGTCCTATTTACATCCATACCTCTGAGAGACAGTATTATTATTTCCACTTTACAGAAGAGACTGGGGTCTAGAGCGGCTATGTAGCATACCCATATGCCCAGAGGCAGCTGTGTCATTCAGCATTACAGTGTATTAACGTGCTGTGCGCTCCACATACATCTGTTGATTTTCCCCCTTATGCCTTTGTTCCTATTGTTTCTTCCACTTGGGTTGCCTCCCCACTTCCTCTTTGTTAATTCATAACCACTAAGTCCATGGAGAATTGCTTTTTGGAAGCCTCCTCCAAGTTTTCTATGACTCAAAATGAATAAAATAATGTATACAGATTAATAAGCGTAGCACCTGAAATATAAGTGCTCAAAAATGTGAGATACTATTCTTATGACCAACTTCATCCTACACTGTTCCCTTTAGTAATCTTTACTCCCTTCATAGTTAAGTAATACTCATGATTCATTTAAAAAGTGAAAATTGCCCTTTGTCCTTTATGTGATATCACTTGGGCCTTATAGAAGAAGAGGGACCCATTTCTAAATGGGGTTATCAACTAGGATTCTGTCACTTTTCCTTCCCTCGTTATCTCCATGTTTTAATAATGTAGGACTGTAAACACCACACTAAATTGTATGCTTTTATAAGGCCAGGCTTACTGTCCTCCTGACCGCTGAGTCCTCAGTGCTTAGCATATAGTACTTGCTTAATAAATACTTGTGGAATAAGTGAATGGCTTTTCTGCTGTATCCTTGATGCTTCATGTTAGTGTTGCATACTTACTTCTTATTGATTCAGTTCATTCTGCCATTATTTACCAAATACCTGCTTTGCAGAACATAAAAAGATTAATTGCACATAGTCTTTACCCTCAAGAGCTTGTAGTCTTATAGGGGAAATAAGACATGTATGTTACTAAAACAAAGTGTCCTAAGAGATAAAGCTTTAGGAGGAGTTCACAGAAGGTGAATAGTATTTCCTGGTAGGAGAACAGCTATTTCTGATGGATATATTGGATTTTAAAATATGAATGTGGTTAGATAAGAATGTAGGAATAGCACAAACAAAAGCACAGAAGTAAGAAAAATCTGGGTGTGGAATGGGGAGAAGAATATAATGGGTATGTGAAAGAGAGTAATAGAAGATGGGGTTGGAAAAATAAATTGAGGTCAAATGAGAGAGTCTTGAATTTAAATCTCAGAAGGTTTGGATGTCATGCATTAGGCACTTGGAGCTGTTGAAGGCATTTTGAATAATGAAATTGTCTGATCAGGGCTCTCCTTCATGTAGATTAGTGTAATAGCAAAGTCAAAAATGTCTTGAAGTTGGAAACCCAATTAGGAAGTTACTGCTATGGTATCTCCTGAGGGGTATGAGGGCTCAAGTATACGTGGGAGGCAAGATATTTATTCCATTACTCGACAAGGCAGGCTGAATCTTTTAGAATATCTTTATAGAAGTAAGAACGTTCATTTTTTTCTTTTTTCAGAAGTTGTGCTTTTTTGAATACTAAGTGAAATGGAGCAGGCCTCGTAAAGAATGGAGAGGTTGATTACCCAGGGAGTCCTATTAGCATAATTTCCATTTTATCTTTAATTGTGCACTGCCTTTCTAGAATTCTGAATATCCTTGAAGATATGCTGATAATTGGGAGTAGGAGAAGGAAATTTAATTTGTCACATCAAGTAAACATGACTTTGCAGAAAGAAATATTTGTGAACTTAGGCTAGCAATGAAACTAATAAATCATTTTGTGGTTTTTTGAAGAGAGTATTGGTTTTACGAAATATGGGTATGACAAAATTTAAACCAACATAAGTTTTATTTTGAAAAAGAGAATTTTCAATTATATCAGAGAGGTATAGTTGCTGGGTTTTTTTGTTATTAATTTTGCTTAGTAAAATCTTAAATTAAAAGGAAAACAGTTGTATATACTCTTTTGTCATGTTAAATGAGGAAAGAGGGTAGGGAACAACACTATGGAACGTTTATCTGATCAGAAGTGTTTTTCCAAACCACAATAACATCCTTAACTAATTTAACTTTTATTGATAGCCTACTCTCAAATAAAACAAATTCCTACTGTCAACGTTCTCACTGTCTAGTTGGAGAAAACTATAGACAAACGGTGGGTATGAAAAAAATAAAGTAGTATAAAAATAAAATAAAATTTATTATCACTTTATGTTGAAGATGTTGGAGGAACCCAGCAGAGGAAGTTTAAAACTTTCAGAGGGTTTGGAAGAGACTTCTCAGTAGGGATTGAATAGCATTTCTTATCAGTCCTTTTGTGGGGGAGAAGGGGGTAGAGTCTGTGTTAAATGTACAATCATGAGCCATGCCTTTTCCTTTCATTCATCTGTAAAGCATAATTCACTGTGGAATGTACTGACCACGGTCTTCATGAGGAAAGGTCATTCTCTTTGAGCAGCCTTGGCTGAGCTGGCAGCTTTGGACAGGTGGTTTGAAGATCAGCAACAGAGGAAGGGAACCCAGCCATCCAGATTAGCTGAATCATCTTGGGTGTCAATGGGCCACCGTCCATCAGCCAGATGGTCTTCAAACCACCATGATGCAATTGTGCTTTGGAAATCATGCCTGCTGACCTGTTTTTCCCTTTCCATCTGACTGATTCCTGTTTTTTAAACTCCTAGTCAGCAGGGTATTTTATATATATGAGCCATTCTGTTCTCAGAACAGAACCCACTTTGTTTTTGTTCTGTGCTTCATTTAAGCATGAAAACTCTTTTATACACTTTGGCTCTCCTAGGAAAGTAAATACTTTATTGCTAACCTCTTTCAAGTCCAACTTCCTTTTTACCTGACTCTTCTCTCTATCTAGATTTTGACTTTAAACCCTCCTTTATGGAGCTATCTCAGACTAAACAAGTAACTAAAAACACAAGAAATGCTTTAGAAGGGTCTCAAGGTACAGTTAAAAAGAGCATCAACTTTGAAATGAGACAGACCTAGGGTGAATATAAAAATGAATCAGACCAAGGAGATGAATGAAGCTCATGTCAGTGTCAAGCATCTTTCCATCTCATCAGGGAGATCAATTCTGTACATACATAATTAGGATACAAATGAGATGATGTATGTGACATAAGGAGTTCGGGTAAACTGTTAGGTAAGCTTAGAGGAAGAAGAGACATCTTCCAGCTAAGAAGAAGGAAAGGATTTATGGTGTAAGAGGCATTTGAGACATGGCTTCGTATGATAAATTCTGTGGATGTAGATGTAAAGGGTATTCTTTTTTTGGTTTTATTCAAATCTTAAAGGATATGTAGACCATGTGCAATCTAGACTGCCTTCCCCATGTTTTCTTAAATTTTCTAAGTTAAAGCATCAAACAGCTCTTTTCTTTCCCTCTTTTGTATTCATTTTATAAAGACCAAGAAGATCTCATCTCTTTTACTCACATTGCTGAGAACTGTAAAGACTTCTCTGATTTTTTTAAACAACACTTTCCTTCCCCCAAGGAGACATATATTTAATTGGATGAATGGCATCAGCTAACCACCATCCTGGTGAAAAATCTCCTCTCATCTGGGACAGAGGAGTTGGCCATTTGCAGTGTTACTAGAGAAGCCACCTGTGGATTTGTTTTACAATCCAATGCTACAGTTACAAGCATTGTTTCCATTATATCCTCCAGTGAGATAGCATAGCCTCCCCAGGGCCTCTTCAGGGCTTCCCACAGCTTACAGAACTAGACACACTAAGTAATCAAGGCATTAAAGGTTTTTCATCTATTATATACTGATTTTTAAAAGTATAATTTGTTTCTTCAGAATTTTTCTGTCTCTAGAACTTACCCACTGTCTAAAACACTGAAAATCTATATATTTTCAAGCTTTGTTTTTTAACTTCGGCATGTTTATATTATATGGTAATTTCTTGATTACCCAAAATTCATGGGGAGGAGGATGTATCTACTGAAATTTTCTGGTTAACAAATGCTAAAGTGCTTTTTGTTAAAACCATGGTCTAATGACAGTGATTTTTTTTTTTAAGATTATGAATCCTGTCTTCCATAAGATTAGTTGCCAACACTGAGTACTGAAAAGAAAGAATAAGAGAAAAACAAGAGAATCATTTACTTAGGGCCTGGAGCATAGTTACCAAGAGCATGGCCTTTGGTGGTACTCTTACCTAGCTGTGAATCCTGGATCTGCCTCTTACTGGCTAGGAGTTCTTTAACAGGTTATTTTAAATGTATCATTTTTATCATCCTTGAATTGGGATCACAGTGGTACACACTTATTCAGCCTTTTTATGGTGACTACATGAAACAGGTCATGGACAAAGAACCTGTCTCAACAAAAAGCTAGAAACAAAAATTAACTGTACCTTGTGTTGTGCTGATAGACATTTTACATGTTAGTGCATTAATCTTCAAGGCAACCTGATGGGGTAGTATTTTTAATTTGATATTTTTATCTGTACTTTAAAAACAAGCATAAGTTGACCCTTGTAAAACATGGTTTAAACTGTATGGATCCACCTATATGCAGATTTCTTTCAATAGTAAATACTACAGTACTACCCAATCTGCGGTTGGATGCCAAGGGACCACAGATACAGAGGGCCAACTATAAATTATACACAGATTTTCAACTGTGGGGAGGATCTGTGCCCCTAGTCCTCACATTAAGGTCAACTGTACTCAGATTTAGAAAGTAATTTGCAGAAAATCTCATAGTTCTAATTCTAATGTCAAAGTTGAGATTTGAGTTCAGATCTGACCAATTCTAAAGCCCATGCTACTTACTTTCTTGGATTTTTTTTCTTTTAGATATTTCTCATAGCTCTCCTTTATTGTTTTTAACATGCAGTAATACACACTAATTCTTCTATAATTGAACAGTTTAGAAATAACTAATGCAAAAATTCCCTAATCCCTCGTCCTACTCTCCAGAAGTATGCAATTTAAAAATTTTGTTCTGTGTGCTTGCAGATATTTTCCCTGCATTTATATGTACATGACGTATGGGGCTTTTTTCTGAAAAGATTGTGCTAATTTAATTTTTCAATGGTGTGTAAAAATTCCTGTTTCCCTACAACGTTATTAATACTGAATGTTTTCTTTCTATTCTCTTGTCCATTTGATAGATGAAAAAATGCTGTTATCTTTGCTTTAATTTGCACTTCTTAAATTACCAGATTGAATGTCTCAAAATCAAAACCATTTCTCTACTAACAACCCCACCTGAATTTGTACTAATCCCAGATGGTGGTGTTTTAAAATAAAAATCCATATAAATACAATGCAAATACTCCATTCATTATCCTTATTCTCCTCTATGTGTCCTCAGAAAGCAAAGAAAGTAACTATAATATATAATATATCATAATTCAATTGGGGAGATGCCTAATGTGTTTTGGAATTTTAATGTGGCTTATTATTACCAGATGTCTCATTTACATTAAATAAATATTTTTAGGAATCCGCAGGAAAAAGTCATCAAGAAAGCAAGTACTGCATTTATTGGTTCAGCCAGTATTTATCAAGTGTTTTCCATGTGCCAGGCAGGGTGCTAGGTACCTGAGTTTCACAAATAAACAAGATAAACATAGTCTCCCATCGAACAGTTTAACCTTGTGCAGAAGATAAACAAATGTCTGAGAAAGTTTTGGCTGGAGGGAACAGAACAGCTAACTCAGACTGGCTGAAAAAATAAGTAAGTCGATTAGCTCTCCTTAGAAGATTGCTAAGAATAAGGCTGGGCTTCAGGTTTGGTTGGTCCAGTGGCCCCGTTTTGTCATCAGAGAACCAGTTCTTCCATCTCTGCCTTTGCTCTGTCATTCACAGGCTGCTTTCCTTCTGGTTGTGGGATGGCTGCCCATGGCTATTTGCACTTCATGCTCTCTTGTTAACTTGGGAGGTATGGGGACTTCTTGTGGTTCTTTTAAGATCTACGAAGGACCTTTCCAGAAGTCTCCAGCAAACCTCTCTTGGTGTCTCATTGACCAGAACTGGATCACCTACCCATTCCTGACAAAATCATTGGCAAAAAGAATAAGATTAGCCTTAAGGCAATCAGGCCTCCTCTTGGGGCAGAGAGTAGAGATCAGCTTTCTCTAAGGTGTATCTCTGAGCAACAGGATATTGTAGATACCTTGGAAAAAAAAAAAAGACCTTCTACTGGAAAGGAAGGAAAGAAGAAACAATATCCCCTACAACAGTAAAACAAGCAACTATGATTGAGTATCTGTACTACAGTTCAAGTCAGTGTGAGTGAAGAATTACATCTTTGCCATTTTCTTTTTAATGTCTCATAGGATCAGAGTGGCACCAGTGAGGAAGACAGCAGTTTCGAAGCTGGTATTAAACAATTGCCTAAAAGTGAAAGCTCCAAACTGGTAAGAATCCTGGGTGTTTCATCCAATGTTCTTTTTAGGGATGAACTGTATATATTTTGGATCAGTTGTGTTTGCTTCTCTAGGAATCTTGATCTCTGAGACAGGGGAAGCTATTCCATATAGCGAATGACCCAAAGAACAGTGTATTCTCCTACTTTCTTCATATTTGAATTGTGCTGTCTGGGACTAAAGAAGCAATCTCTTTTAAATCTTGTTTAATATTGGGTTAGTTCTAGAATTAGTTCTAGAGGCACGAAAAGAGATGTTAAATGTATTCCTGTGTTCATAATAAAAGATACTTAAACTTACCCAGGGGCTAGAGCATTAGGAGAGAGGCAGTTTTAGAGAACTCTTCCTCCTTATGTGTCCTAACGTTTCATATCTTGTTATTTAATATTTATGGAACTTTTACTGGGTACCGCGTGCTATCCTGTGTTCTACGTTCATTTTCTGATCCTCATAGCTGTAGGTGGCGATATTTTTCTTCTACATGCATGGAAACTGAAAGCTTGCTTAGAGATGTTAACTGATTTGCCAAAGGCCACTCACTAGTGTGTCGTAGACCTGGAGATTGATCTCATTCTGTCTGACTCCCAAGTCCTTTGCTCATAATCTACCTTTCTGTCTTGCGGCCTAGCACTTCCAGGGTTAGACTGTAAGTTCTAGAAAGAAATGTGAGCTTTTTACCCCTCTGTTTCAAAATATCTTACGAGTCTCAAAGAGTTAATCACTTAGGAGGGTCACTGTGATTTTATGACAGCACAGAGTTGTTCATTTTACTTCAGGGAGTTTGAAAAATCGTCCATTTATCTTCTTTCAACTTTTATATATATCAGGACTGGCTTAGATTCCATATCCTAGAAAATGAACTGATTCTTTCAGGCTGAAGGAAAAGGACATTTCAGCAAGAGTGGAAATTATAATGGTCCACTCTTACAGAAACCCTATGTGAGGCATCAAGAATAGTGGGACCAACAGATTATGACCATTGTTCTTGAACAAGACGTGCCAAAGTTACACTGTTCCCTTTCCAAAAGACAAACTGCATCTTTGCACTGAAGGGGAATGAGGAACATCAACGAATTTCAAACTCCAACTCCTTCGTTCATTTAAAAATACTACTGGGACTTCCCTGGTGGTGCAGTGGTTAAGAATCCGCCTGCCAATGCAGCGGACACAGGTTCGAGCCCTGATCTGGGAAGATCCCACATGCCCGGAGCAACTAAGCCCATGAGCCACAGCTACTGAGCCTGCGCTCTAGAGCCCACGTGCCGCAACTACTGAAGCTCACACGCCTAGAGCCCGTGCTCCGCAACAAGGGAAGCCACCGCAATGAGAAGCCCGTGCACTGCAACGAAGAGTAGCCCCCGCTCACCGCAACTAGAAAAGCCTGAGCGCAGCAATGAAGACCCAATGCAGCCAAAAATAAATAAATTAATTTTTAAAAAAAATTAAAAAAAAAAAACTACTAACTTGTTCTTTTTGGCACTGTTTCTCCAAAGATAGATTAAGGAAAAATCTTTTTGTTTGTTTGTTTGTTTGTTTTTAAATAAATTTATTTATTTTATTTATTTATCTTTGGCCGTGTTGGGTCTTCGTTGCTGTGCGCAGGCTTTCTCTAGTTGCGGTGAGCGGGGGCTACTCTTTGTTGCGGTGCGCGGGCCTCTCATCGCAGTGGCTTCTCCTGTTGCGGAGCACGGGCTCTAGGCGTGTGAACTCAGTAGTTGTGGCTCACGGACTCTAGAGTGCAGGCTCAGTAGTTGTGGCGCACGGGCCCAGCCGCTCTGCGGCATGTGGGATCTTCCTGGACCAGGGCTTGAACCCGTGTCCCCTGCATTGGCAGGCGGATTCTCCACCACTGCGCCACCAGGGAAGCCCTTTTTGTTTGTTTTTGGTTTTTTTTGTTTATTGACTTTTATTTATTTATTTATGGCTGTGTTGGGTCTTCGTTTCTGTGCGAGGGCTTTCTCTAGTTGCGGCGAGCGGGGGCCACTCTTCATCGCGGTGCGCGGGCCTCTCATTATCGCGGCCTCTCTTGTTGCGGAGCACAGGCTCCAGACATGCAAGCTCAGTAATTGTGGCTCACGGGCCTAGTTGCTCCGCGGCATGTGGGATCTTCCCAGACCAGGGCTCGAACCCGTGTCCCCTGCATTGGCAGGCAGATTCTCAACCACTGCGCCACCAGGGAAGCCCCAAGGAAAAATCTTTTAAAGCAACAGGGCTTTGCAAGTAGAGGCCCCCGATTTCATCCACAGAGGAAATGGTAAAACGAGTGAGAACACTCCCTTGCTTGCTGGGAGAGGCAGGTAGTCCCACAGAGGCTCACTTGTAGGCTGCAGGCAAAAGCCACCCGTTATCCACCCTCTGTTCCCAAGAAGGCAACACCAGTGATGGGGCTCCAAGTGCCAAAATAATTGAAGAGCCCCACCCTCAGGCAGAGGAACTGAAGGACTAAGGATAATGTTTAGATTATTTCATACTGCATTTTAATAAGAATAAAAGCCTCCCCAAACCCATTGACTGGTATTTTTCTTTCTCCCCTCCCCCCCTCACCTCCTTCTCTTTTTGGTATTCTGCAATTTCTTTGTCACCATTTCCAATAGAATATCCATGGTCTAGTCAACTGAGGAAAGATAGCCAAATTTGAACAACTTTTATAGCATAAATATAAATGGCCTAGCATAAAGTATTGCTTAAGAGTGTGTCTAACTTGAGCAAGTTAGACCTCACCAAGCCTCAGTTTACTCATCTGAAGGATGGGAGTAACCAGGATGTTATGAGAAACAAATAGGCAATAAAGTATAAACATGTAGTAGAGTATAAGGTACATAGTTGGTGCTTAGTAAGCTCATGCATTAATTCAGAAAATATTTGCCAAATGCCACTATGTTCCAGGCATTGGAGATACAAAAGTGAACAAGATGTACCGGAACACGTGCCTTCATGGAGACTCATTCATGGGTAGATGGGGGAAGGGAGATAGATAATGCATAAATTAGCAAATTATATTAAATCATGAAATTGCTGTTATTGAGGGTAAAAATTTCATCTGGCTCAACCTAACATATTCATTATTGTCTCATTATAAAGTACAGTTGACCCTTGAAAAATGCATTGGTTAGGGATGCTGACCTTCTGCACAGTGGAAAATCCATGTATAGCTTATAGTTATAAGGCCTCCTGTGTTCTGGGTTCCTCCACATCCACGGCTCCAACCAACCTCAGATGGCAGATTGTGTAGTATTATTGTACTTACTATTGAAAAAAATCCATGTATAAGTGGACCCGCATGGTTCAAACCAATGTAGTTCAAGGGTCAACTGTATTAATAACAGTTCCTCATCACTAGTCATCATTTGATTGTTTCTATTATGAGATTGGCACCAGCTCCCGTGCATTGCTGCACCATTCTAGGATGGTTGCTGGATGCACCTTGTCAGAGGACAGCATGTGATCTGTATGGGCCTTGACTCCTGTTACCTTAGTTTATGTCAGTTGGAAACAGTAAGCTCTAACCCTTTAAAGGTTGCATTTCTTGCTTCCTGTGGGAGCATATATCTCATCAGACACTGCTGGCCCCTACAAGAGAGACCAGGAGAAAAACACAGGTCTTGCTCTTAAGCAGCTTACCCTCAAGCATCAGTGAGGATAACAGAATTTGTACCTGGAAAATCAGACCAGGCAGAAGTGTATTAAAGAGTGAGAAAAAAAATGTTACAGGAGTTCAAAAGTGGAAGGAAAACCATCTCGTTCAGGGATTAGGGACGGTTTCTTAGACTCTTGGCCTTTAAGGTGAACCTTTAAAGATGAGAAGGCGATTGACTATTGAGGTTGGAATAAAGAGGAGAGGTTCACCAGGTGAATCAAACAGTGTGGGTGAGGTACAGTGTGCAGAGTTGAACAGTAGAATCAGATAGAAGTTGAACAGTAGAATCACAGAACTGAAGGGACTATATGCTATGAATTATAGATTAACGTATTCACCTTTTTATGCTCACTGCTCAATAAATGTCTCATTAACTACATGGATACACATATATACAAGGTGCTACCTATGAGAAACTATACTCCAAAGGGCTATTAAAGTGCTTCTCCAAGATTACCTGTTTTCCGAGCTAAGACTAAACCATGAGTCTACATATATTCCAGTGCTTATTTCCACTATTCAGTTATGATTGGCTTTCGTCCATATCTCAGTAGTCCCCAGATTCACAGCCAAGGAGTTTATAATAACTTCAGTAGATATTAGATTTCTCTAAAATATTTTTTAAAGGGAGAATGACTTGTTTTTAGACAACCGATCAGGTGATGGTTGGTGAAGCATAGATTCCAATTGTGAGAGACTGGAGACAGGGAAGTGTCTGGAATCTATTTCAGAAGTCTAGGTGAGAGCCTGTTAAGACTATTTTTTAAGCCTTTTGAAAGGAACTTAAAAAAAAATTTTGCACAGAGCTTTGCAATTTGCAAAACTGCCTCATCTATTATCTCGTTAGCTTAAATATTTTAATATCTATTTTTTCTAACATGATATTAGTTCATGATTTTATTCAATTTTATCCCCAAAATAACCCTATGTAAGAAGTAGGGCAGGAGTTATTTAATCCCTGACTTACAGATGAGATCTTAAGCTGCTTAGTGAAAGACCACAAAACTAGAAATTAGAAGAGCTGCACCTCATCCTGAAGGGTCCTTGTCTCCCTGTTATCTTAACATAGAAGAGCATGAATCCCTAAAATAAGTATTTTAATCTTTTGGGTATAAACCTATGTTTCTATCATGTTGGGGATATCTGTGTTAATATAATACACTCTTTTGGGGGCAGTGTAGCTAAATTATTAAGAGTGCAAAGATTGGAGCCATTCTACTTAGATTCAAACCCTGGTTCCACCATTTACTAGCCATACAACCTTAGGCAAACAGCTTAACCTCTCTGTGCCTCAATTTTTGCATCTGTAAAATGGGAGAAAGAAACAAAGGGTTATTGTGAGAGAAAGGAGTTAATAACTATAAAGTACTAGGTAGAACCATCCCAGAGTACCCGGAATGACTGTGTAAGGGGGAGTTGTTGTTAATGATGATGATGATGTTATGCTGATTAAATCATTAAGTGTCAGCCAGATGAGGATTAGCTGTTCTGAGTGAAGCATTACGTGTAACTTGGAAAACTGAAGTGAATTTTTTCAACCCCCAAAATGCAACTGCTGATAATAGATAGTAGCATCCATTGAATGCCTGTGTGCCAGGCATTATTCTAACATCATTCACATAACAATCCTATGAAGTTAGTACTAGTATTATCCCCATTTAAGAGATGAGGAAACTGAGGTACTGAAATGTTAAGTAAGTTGCCTAAATAATCACCTGGTGAAGCCAGTATCCAGGTCCATGCCCTGTGAGGCTGGAGGCTGCACTCTAAACCACTATGCAGTACTGCTTCTCAGAGAGATACAGATATAGAACAAAACTGAAGTCAAGGGACAGCAAGAGAGTTACACTGGGATCTGAACTTTGTGATTTTCATTCCCTAAATCTTGAACTCCAACATAGAAAATTATGACATAGAAACAGGTAGATACTGAAATTTACCTTTCACATTGGTAAATGAAGTGATATAGACCTCCAAACCGATGTTTCATAAAATGAAGGAAACTAAAACATTTCAAGAAGCTAACCTGTGCCAGGCATTTTCATACTGGTTATCTTATTTAACCCAATGATGCACATGTTTTTAGCCCTACTTTACTGATAAGGTACTGAGGCTCAGAGATGCCAAGTCTGTTCCTAAGGTCTCACAGCTGGTGGGTGCTGTGGCTGGGACTCAAACCCAGTTCTCTTTGCCTCTACACCCCATCTTCTCTTCACTGTATATTTCACATAGACAGCCTTTCTTGGAATATCAGAAGTATCACTGTGTGATCTGTTTGTTCAAACAACAGATACTAATTGAGTATCTCTTGCATGTCAGACAGTGTTATGTACAGGGGATTCAGTGATAAGCAAAACTATTAGCATTTCTTAAAGGGCTTGAGATGTTCAAGGGCAGGTGTTCACATCAGCTTGCTGTCTTTAGAAGCTCAGTAGTTAGGTGGGGAGGAAGGAGCAAGAGAAGGAAAGGAAGAGATAGTACTGTGTTGTTCTTATAAATATCTAACCTCTGTTCTTGCTACCACCTTTGGATCTCTAACCTTGTCTGACTCTATAATTTTCTGCCTTGATGTAAAACCAATTTATGTTTTCTTTGGTTCTTGTCTGTCTCCTTCTCCATGTTGTTATAGATACTAATAGCCAGTAAAATAATTTCAGAGCTACTAGCTTACAATAAAATAATAAAAAGACAAATAACTCAATTAAAAGATGGGTAGAGATCTGAACAGGCATTTCTCCATACAAATGGCCAATAAGCACATGAAAAGATGGTCAACCTCATTAACCATTAGAGAAATGAACATCAAAACCACAATGAGATACCACTTCATACCTGCTAGGAGACTATAATCAAATACACAGACAATGTAAGTGCTGACAAGGATATGGAGAAATTGGAACTCTCATACATTGCTGCTACAGCCAGTTTGGAAAACAGTTTGCAGTTCCTCAAAATATTAACAGAATTACCATATGACCCAGCAGTTTTACTCCTAGGTATATACCCAAGAGAAATGAAAATACACATCACACAAAAACTTGTAAACAATTGTTTACAGCAGCATTATTAATAATGGCCCCCAAATGGAAACAACCTAAATGTCCACCAACGGATGAATGAATAAATAAAATATGGTCTATCCATACAGTAGAATATTATTTAGCAATGAAAGATAAAGAAGTACTGATACATGATGCTACAAGAATCAAAATCTGCAGCATGGCTTCACTCCTATTAATAGGGCTATTATTAATAATGCTGCTGTAAACAATTGTGCACAAGTTTTTGTGTGATGTGTATTTTCATTTCTCTTGGGTATATACCTAGGAGTAAAACTGCTAGGTCATATGGTAATTCTGTTAATATGGGCACACCTGCCCGGTTTTACTTCAAATTCTTACATTTAGGCACCGTTATTTATAGGGGAAACTGAGAGCCAAATATGGTAATGGAGGTTCCAAATGATTATGTGCACTTTGCACTAGAAGACTTGTTAGTAAATTACTAATAAGCTTGCCACAGACATAACAGCAGAAGTGCTTCAGCCACTCACATGTGTTCTTGTGATTTTAGGTTGCTGTAGGTTGTTTAAGACAGCTTATTTTTAAAAGTAGAAAAACAGATTTTGTAAGTGCTTGCCATTAACTTGCTACTAAATTCCCAATGTATTGATTGAATCAATAAAAAGCCACATGTTACCCACCCCCCAAAAAAAACCAGAATCAAAATCTATGGAGACAGAAAGTAAATTAGTGGTTGCCTATGGCTGGGGGATAGAAAGTGACCCTAATGGGTACAAGGTTTCTTTCAGAGATTATGAAATGCTCTAAACTTCAATTTTGATGACGCTTGTATAATTCTGAATGGTAAAACCATTGTATTGTACACTTTAGATGGATGAATGTTACGATATGTTAATTATATCTCAATAAAGATGTTTTAAAAAATTACAGGAGGAAGAAGAAAGAGGGGAAGACAGAATATAGACAATCCACAAACTGAAACCAAATCAGAAATTTGATTCTAGGTAACCTCTACACTGGAAATTCTGTGATTCTGTTAAAGAACTATAATAGGATCCTATGCGAGGAACTTTTAATGTAGTCTCTCCACATTTTGGAATCTTTTTGCAAGTGTTTAATAATCTGCACCCTAGTAGAAAAAGCCCCACTTCTTTGTCCATCAGAATTAAAGCTTGACTTTATCTTATAAATTCCTGTGTTCAGCCTGTTGCTACACTCTGTGCTAGTTCCTGGGAAGATGCTACTGAAGGTAAACAGACATAGTCTCTCTTCTTGTGTTGCTTACAGTCTTCATGGGAGAGTGACATCATGTAATGTTACATATAGATTGAAATCTCACCTTTGATAAAAGCTAAGAACTAGAGGCGCTTGGTGCTAAGAGAGCACAGAATAGGGGGGGTTGACCTTATCAGGGAGGGCTCTCCCAGTGAAAATTGAGCTGAGATCTGAAGAAGATGGCGCTACCCGGCAGTGGGGCAGAGAAGAAACAAAGGAGGGAGCTAGACAACTTTAGAGCCTCAGGGAGTTTGGGGAACTGAAGTTCTGAATGTTCACGGCTGCCAGAACTGGTGAGATTTGAACTAAACTGGAGTGGTTGACAGGGGCCAGGCCACGCTGATAAGATGGTCTCTATGCTAACGGTAGTGGGAAGCCATGGAGGGCTTTCGGAGGTGACTCTAAACTGTAGCTGTAATGTAGCGATCAGGTTGGACAGGGGCCAGAGTGGATGCTGATGGGCTGGCTGGGAGTTTACTGTGGCAGAGGCAATGGCAGTCTGCAAGAGATGGCGGTGGCAGGATATATTCTCATATTCTGTCTTTGCAAAAATTATAATAAAATAAACAGCAAGGTAATACATGTGTTTATCTGGTAAGTTCCACAGAGAGTTGCCAGTCAAAGAATTTACCTTTCTTGCTCCCAGTATGCAAACCTTCTGCTGAACATGTGCTTTAAAGCTTTCCTCTGAACGCAGGTTTGGAGCTATTAAAATGGCAGTTGTTACACCATCTGGGTCTTGAGAGCAAGCATCATCCCAAGGCTTGGCCAGCAGCCCAAGATAACCTTGCTAGGAAATGCCCCCAGCAGATGTGCCCGGCATTCTAGCCCCACTCTGTGACACTGCTTAGCAACAGTGCAGGCAGCCTGTGTATCAAGTGTTCCCTGTCATTACAGACCTAGTTCGTGTACAGCAGCCTCAAGAACATTTAGACTTTTCAGAATTTTTCAAAATGTTTAGGTTTTTTCAAACGGTCTGCCGTGTTTGTCTTTACTGTTGTCTTTCATTATGAAATGTAATTTCTGACCCTTAGGGCAAGAATAGAAAAATGAGAGTATTCCAGTCAGCTCGAGGTGGCATTCACCCTGTAGTTTCTTTGTGGAGATTTTAGAGTTTACAGG
The DNA here is from genome assembly GCF_028021215.1 of Eschrichtius robustus. Taxonomy (NCBI): domain Eukaryota; kingdom Metazoa; phylum Chordata; class Mammalia; order Artiodactyla; family Eschrichtiidae; genus Eschrichtius; species Eschrichtius robustus. The sequence goes on from NC_090826.1 coordinate 53,303,309, forward strand.
GTAGCAAGATGCCTGGGGAAGCATGAATTGTTTCTGAATTAACTATCATTAACTCAACTGGGCTGTGACATGGAAATTCACGCCGCAGCTGACAGTGTATTTTACCATTTCAGAGTCCCCACCAGCCAGAAGAGCAACATTTGAGGAACACTTTTTCCTCTCTACCTTGATACACTTGATCCACCTAAAATTTTCAAACGTACTTACTGAAAAATCAGTGTTAAGTGTTATAAATAATACCTGCATCTCCAAATGGTCTGATAGTACTTGCTTTCTCAGATGAAAAAGGCTGTCAGATGTAAATCGTGGGCTCTGATATCTGAATGGACATAAACATCCCCCCTGCCGTCACTAGCTCTGACCTAGAAAGTGACTTATCCTGTCTGCCTTCCTTTCTCCACCCAAAAATGGGGGAGGAGGAGACCCTCCTATTTTTTGTGAAGATGAAGTGTGATTTTGTACGTGAAACTCTTAATAGTGCTTGGAATGCAGTAAGGGCTCAGTGACTGTAGCTATTGTTAACACCAGATTTTGTCTATATAAAATCAGCGTGTGCTAGAACTCTCGTTATTCAGTACACATTTCCCGAGAACTTGTGATGTATCAAGCTCTAGGAATGTAAAGATAAATAAGACATCTTTCATCTAGGAGTTCACCACATTAGGTCTAATGCAAAGGTTACAAACTGGTTGTCAGGAGATTTTTACATTAAAAATCCTGGTTTCTATTTTCTACTGAGAACAGACCAGCATTCCAAGCTGCCCCTTTCATCAATTATGTACTTCTAGTTTATTTCAGTCCCTACCTTTCCACCATTCTCTAACCCCTGCTTAAAGAATGCCTGCTTCCCCATCACCTGTAAGTACTTGAGTACCTACATCATCCCCATCACCTGTGAGTACCTGAGGCTGCATCCCAGGTCTACTAGCTGTGGCCATGCAGGTGGGCCTGGCAGAAGGTGAAAGCCGAGCAGTAGACAGGAGCTGGGTGGTGGAGGGCCTTGTGGACCAGGAGAAAGGTCTTTATACCAACAGAAGCCCTTGGAATGGTTTTTAAAGGGGGATTATAATGATGAGATTAGCCTGTTGATAAGATCCTTTTGAGCTCCCTGTGAAGAATCTGCTAGCCAATGTCAAAACTGAAGGCAGGGAGTTTAAAAAGCTGCTAGAGGAAATGAGATGAAAGTCGATAGTGACCTAAACTAGGGGATCTGTCAGTGAGTGCAGATTTTCAATAAATACGGGAGTTAGAATTGATAGACTTGATGATTGTTTGAATGTCAAAGTTGAAGAAGAAGGGGGGTGAGGCAAGGATTCTCGGATTACATCATGGGCAGCTGACTGGCTGGTTGGTTGATGCCATTCACTGATAAAAGAATGAGGAGGAAGGGAATTCCCCAGTGGTCCAGTGGTTAGGACTTGGCGCTCTCACTGCTGCAGACCTGGGTTCAGTCCCTGTCCAGGGAACTAAGATCCCGCAAGCCACTTGGAGTGGCTGCACTTGCTCAAAGGCTTAGGGGCAGTAAGTGCCACAGTAAGGATTCAAAACCTTGTGTCTGACTCGTAACCTTACATGCCTGACTCGTGCCAGACTGTCTCTCCAAGAGGTATTTGGTATTAACCCATGAAGAAGCTGAAGTTTAGGAAGTCTAATTTGTCATAGAGCTTGTAACCTATAAGTAGAAAAACCAGGACATGACCACTGTCAGACACCAAAGTCCAAGCTTTCTTCTTTATCCAGATAATACTAAAGAGTTATTAATTAGACCCATGTGGATCTGTGACAGTTCTCACTGGTCAGTGGGAAATATGAAAAGTAATAACCACATGGAGAGTTCTTCATAAAGCTAAATTTATTCAATTTAAAAGACTGTCCTTTAAGATTGTGTCCTACCTAACTTTTTAGTGTTAAAATGGCTTTTCCTACATGACATTGTGGTGGTAATATATGGTGATAGTTGTGGGGAGAGGACTTTAATAGGTTGACCCCTCTTAGATCACTGATATTTGACCATTTCTTGACTCATAAATTAGCAAATTCATATGCTCCGACCTAGTATTCCCTTGCTCTCAATTCCTTGGCCCAAAAAAAAGGTAACTCTATAACCTCAAAGTCCTTTTGAAAAATTTCTGGTCTTTGAAATCCCAAAGTCTAAGAAAAATCTATTTTGCTTCATGTTGTGATCCTAGAAATCAGGAGTACTTTGCAAATGATTAGATGAAAGCAGGCAAAGACAGAGATTAATAAAAGCTGGCTGTGGTTTTATTTATTTATTTATTTATTAAGTAATTTATTTATTTTTGGCTGTGTTGGGTCTTCGTTGTTGCGTGCGGTTCTTCTCTAGTTGCGGCGAGCGGGGGCTATTCTTTGTTGTCATGCGAGGGCTTCTCATTGCGGTGGCTTCTCTTGTTGTGGAGCACGGGCTCTAGGTGAGCGGGCTTCAGTAGTTGCAGCACGTGGGCTTGGTAGTTATGGTGCACGGGCTTAGTTGCTCCATGGCATGTGGGATCTTCCCAGAGGGCTCAAACCCATGTCCCCTGCATTGGCAGGCGGATTCTTAACCACCGCGCCACCAGGGAAGCCCCCTGGCATATACTTTGGATTCTCTGTACCTCCGTTACTTCAACTCTAAAATGAGGATGATAGAAGTACCTAACACATAGGTCTGTTGTGTACATCGACATCTAAAATATGTAACCTGGGCTTCCCTGGTGACGCAGCAGTTTGGAATCCGCCTGCCAATGCCGGGGACACGGGTTCGAGCCCTGATCTTGGAAGACCCCACATGCCGCGGAGCAGCTAAGCCCGTGAGCCACAACTACTGAAGCCCGCATGTCTAGAGCCCATGCTCCGCAACAAGAGAAGCCAGCGCAATGAGAAGCCCGCGCACCGCAATGAAAAGTAGACCCCACTTGCTGCAACTAGAGAAAGCCCGCGTGCAGCGATGAAGATCGCAGCCAAAAACAAATAAAAATAAATAAATTTTTAAAAAATCCCCAGAAAATTTAAAAAATGAAAATGAAAAAAACAATATGTAACCTACCTGGCTTGGTAACTGGCAACCGTGCTCCGTAAGTTCTAGCGATTGTTTTATCACCGTCATGTAATGGCTCCGTCCCTTGGACCAGAGGTTTAAGGGTAATCAGTATAAGAGATGGGACATTGTGGTAGGCCAGATGCTTCTCAGAGCTCTGATTCCATCCTTCCACATTTTGGAGGACAAGGTAAGAGAAAGAGAAGGAAATTAATACCTCTTGGGCACCTGCTATCTGCCGCATACCTTCACACATATATCTTTCAGTTGTAATTCAGCGTTTCCGTAATTATTTCTCTAGTTTCTGTCTCACCAGATACGTACATGTCATAAGTGCAAGGCTCCATTAGTCTTTTCTCACAGCACAGGGCAGGTGCTCAGCAAGTACATGCTGAAGTCAACTTTGACGGCAACGCTTCATTCAGGTAGCGGTTACAGCATTCTCACTGTTGGGAGAAATGAAGGTTTCTAAGCATTACTGCTGCTAATAAGTAGTGGAACCAATCTGAACCCGGATTTTTCTCGCTGCTATTCCAGTGCCCTTTCTTTTTATTTACAAGTGCAAATGATGAGGACAAGTTCTACGATTAGTAGTACCCTATGTCATATGCAAATTGGGTTTTAAAGTGTTTAGCTGGGGAAGTCAGCTCCTTTGTCACATTGCTGGTTAATCTGGGTTTAAACAAAGGTAGAATTGCAGACCTCTGCAGTATCATTTTCAAATAGAGGCACTTTTTGCTCTTCCTAAGGCCATTTGATCCACACTAGAGGGAACAACACCAGTGGTTTCCGTTTATAAGGTAGTTTAGAGTTCTTATTCTGAAAATTCCCATGAGCACAATTTACTGACTTTCCCATGTCTTTCTTCTCTGTTTTCAGCTGTGATCCTTTAAAATAGAGGCCACAGGGTCACCTTCACTGTGTGCCCTTCCTTTCATGGCTGGCTCTGAAATCCACCCAGGTGCATTTAAGCTTTAAGTTCCCGAACTTTGATTCATTTAGCACTAGCCCTTTATCAAGCTTATATTCTATTCTGCCATATGTTTAAGAAACAAATAAGACAAAATCAATGATATTAGTATATGAGAGACAAACACATAAGATTTTTAAATATATATATGTTACAAAAAACAGTGATAAAATAAATTGGTCATGCTGTGAAGGGGCACCACACAGGGACTCAGGGAAGAATTAAGGGAAGATGTAATTTTAAAATTATTATTATTTTTTTTTTTTAATTTATTTTATTTATTTATTTTTGGCTGTGTTGGGTCTTCGTTGTGGTGCACAGGCTTCTCGTTGCAGTGGCTTCTCTTGTTGCGGACCACAGGCTCTAGGTGCGTGGGCTTCAGTAGTTGTGGCATGCAGGCTCAGTAGTTGTGGCTCGTGGGCTCTAGAGCACAGGCTCAGTAGTTGTGGCACGTGGGCTTAGTTGCTCCACGGCATGTGGGATCTTCCCGGACTAGGGCTCGAACCCGTGTCCCCTGCATTGGCAGGTGGATTCTTAACTCCTGGGCCACCAGGGAAGTCCCTAAAATTCTTTTTATATCACATAATCTGTTTAGGAGCAAAGTTAAAAAAAACCAAAAAGCTAGGAATGAGGGAGAGGAGTTCTAGGATCTTTCTTCCATATGGGGGAAATAAGAGAGAATCTAAATGAGAGATAGTTCTGGTCCTAAAAAATGTTACAAGTAAGCAGCTAGGGGTACTCACAGTCATCCAGGGGTCCTAGGCTGTAGTCTCAGGGTATTACGTGGTGGGGCTAAATCTCTCAGGTTAGAAACTAATAGGGAATTGAGGAGACAAAAATGAAATTATAACCTAATCTAATAATAATGAATGGCTGGGCATAATCTGATCATTATCTATTGTATTGTTGCAAATCTGATGGGAGCCTTTTGAAGAAAGAGTATATCAGGGCTTCCCTGGTGGCGCAGTGGTTAAGAATCTGCCTGCCAATGCAGGGGACATGAGTTCGAGCCCTGGTCCGGGAAGATCCCACATGCCACGGAGCAACTAAGCCCGTGCGCCACAACTACTGAGCCCGAGTGCCACAACTACTGAAGCCTGCGCGCCTAGAGTCCATGCTGTGCAACAAGAGAAGCCACCCAATGAGACGCCCGGGCACCGCAACGAAGAGTAGCCCCTGCTCGGTGCAACTACAGAAGAGCCCGCGCGCAGCAACAAAGACCCAACGCAGCCAAAAAATAAAAATAAAAAAAAAATAAAATAAAAAAACAGTGTGTCAATATGCCCAGTAAAGAAACCAGGGTGGGGGTGGGAGTGGTGGTGTCAAATAGTACACCAGTGTTCCCCAAAGGAGAAAGTGTCCTGTCCAGGTAATTGTTTTCACCAACCCTATAGCAGAGTTAGGAACGTGGGTTTATCATAGGTTGATTTCATTTACTATCATCATTAGCATCTTTATTAAATACTTGCTGTTTGCCGGGTACCATGCTTAGTGCTTTTCATGTATTGCTCCATTTAATCCTTTCAACATCCCTATTGTATAACTACTCTTTATTTTTTTTCCCATTTTATATATGAAGAAACTCAGGCTTGGAGAGGTGAGATAACCTGCTCAGGATTTCAGAGCTTTTAAGTTGAGGAGCTAGGGTCACAAACTGCTAACACTCTATTATACAAGTCACACCTTTCCTCTCACCTTGAGATAGCTTACCTATCTGCCAACTGTGTACTAGACCCTCTGCCTGGGTGTCTCTCAGACATTTACCAATGGCCAAGTAAACCCATCCTTTCTCCTATCCAGATCAGTCTCTCTCTGTGGTCCCTGCCTTGTCCAAGCAAAATGCATGGGTTCATGCCTTAGAGTAAACCATCATATAATAATTTCCCCTGTAAATTGCCTGTAAAAAAGATGAGATATGGTGGGAGGCAGACAAGCATCTGGTCAATTTATCACTGTCATCATTTGTTTCAACTAACTGTCCTTTAACTATGCATCAGTTTCACATGTGTTTTGATAGTTTGCGTCTCTCCTAAGTCTGAAGTCTGCACTTCTCCATGGAGTTCAGAACTAACTTTTATCTCCCAGTGTCTTTAGTGAGTGTACATTTTTGCCTCTAATTGGATATTTTAAGGGGAGAGAAATTCTAATAACAGGACTTGAACCCTGAAAGGGTTCAAGAAGAAAAATCTCTGGCTGAAATGACCATCAAAAGGTATCTGATAGGCTTAAAGCCTGACAGATCTGAAAGGGCCAACAAAGCATTTGGAAATGACAAGCCTGTGTTCATTTCTGAGAGTTAGTCCAGGTGGATGAATAGAACTCTTCTGCCTGGTGTGTTGGTCATTTATGTAGTAGCTTCAAGCCCCATTAAATGGTGCTTGACTGCTGAATTTGGAGAGTACAGTTGAGCCTACAGTTGTAATACCGATAACTGGCCGTATCTTTTACATTTTAGGAAGACATCTCCCAAGTGGTTGGTCAAGATGTGGTGGCAGGTCAGCAGAAGGCACTGGAATGTCCAACTGACAGCGTACGTAACTGACCCTTTATGTTTGCTCTACTCGGATGGTGTGTGTTATAAATGGGTTCCAGAAGAAAAGGAGATGGTTGCAATGAAATCTGATCCTTTATTACTTGGCGGGAAGTTAAGGTGTGTCTTTCAACCTGAAGTCAACCCACAACTGTATCACCGATCCTGTGCAGGATGTGTGGAAATATCCTTTGTATGTCTTCCTGTACCAACACCCTAAGCAGGTGTTTAAAAGTGAGGCATCTCTGAAAACACACTTGCACCTAAATTCTGAGAGCCCCACGTCTTACATAATGTCATGAATAAAAATTTTAAGAAGGAGAGTTTGTAGTTTTATAGAATTATAAATGCAGTAACAAGTGTTCCTTGTATTTATATAGTTTTTCTTCTTAAAAAACTATGTTTCTATCTGTCAAATTTTTGTCCCGTTTTTGCTATTGAACTTTTTTTTGTGTTGCTAAAGTTTACATTATTACTATATTAACTATTTTTGTGTTTAAGGAACTATAGATTACTAGAGCTTACAGGAAATATATGTTATTTCAAACATTGCCAAAGAAAATGCCTTTGTAAAGTATCCAAAATTATATGCTAAAAACCTAAATAAAAACAAGTAGGTGTAGAAAGAACCTTAAAGATAAGGTTCAACTGAAAAAAATTCACTTCAACTGAAAGTTGTAAGCAATTTTTTAAAATTTAGAACCAGATTTTTTTTTTTTTACTTTATGTAATATATTTGCAAATAGTATTAATGTGCTAGTACTTTACATACTGCCACTTATCTCAAGACATATATCAAACATCTCTAAAATTTTATAACCATAGAATTTTAGAACTGGCGTGAATCTACACATCCTCTGGCCTTTCTTTTCCCTGCTGAAAAGTGAGCACTTAAATATCTAAGTCATTCTCCTTTCAGAAAGTGATTATTACCCTTTTCTATAGCTGCAGAAGAGAAATGACCCAGAGATCATTGGGCAACATCTGCAGTGAAACTGTGTCAGCTCAGCATAAACAACTTCCCAACCATTTGAGCTGTGACAAAAGGAATGAGATTCCTTGTGGAAATGGAATTTTTCATCCCTGAAGGTTTTCAGTCAGAAGCTGGCTGATCATTTATTAATATGTTATCAGAGGACATAAAAACATTAGTAGCTATTATTAATTGAACTTCTAAGTTATTCCTGGAATAGTGATAGGTTTATTTATGTACTTTTATCTTCAGTCTCTACAACAACCTTGCAAGATATAGAGGTATCACCACCAATTTACAGATGAGGACATTTAGGAGGTTGAGTGGCTTGCCTGTGATCACACAGCTAATTAGTGATAGAAAACTCAGTCTGTCTTCTTTTGAGTAGTGATTTTTTTTTCTTATCATGAAGATCTGATGAAGTGTAGACTCTTTCCCCAGAAAAACACTGGCAAGTATAACTTTGATACAACCGCAGAGGTTTTATAGTTCCTAGAATTCCCTCTATAAATCTCTTAGAAACCCATTTACCTTGTGTTAAGAATCCATGATTTAACTAAAAAATAAGTTTCAACTTAAAAAACAAACACCCCCCCAAAAAAAAACACTTGACTGAGCTCCACACCCCTAGTGCCAATTTCTTTGGTCTAGAATGGGGGTTCCAGCATTCATAAATTTTAAAGGCTCCTTAGCAGTTTCTGTTATGAAGACAGGGTTGAGAACCCCTGGTTTAGTTAGGCTGGATGACTTATAAAGTCCACTCCAACTCTGATGTTCGAATACAGTAACATTCAACAGCAAATCCAATCTGTCTTTTTTTTTTTTTAATAAATATACCCCTTTTTAATTTTTTTTAATTTATTGATTGATTTCTCTTTTTTTTTTGGCTGTGTTGGGTCTTCGTTTCTGTGCCAGGGCTTTCTCTAGCTGCAGCAAGCAGGGGCCACTCTTCATCGCGGTGCGTGGGCCTCTCACCATCGTGGCCTCTCCCGTTGCGGAGCACAGGCTCCAGACACACAGGCTCAGCAGTTGTGGCCCACGGGCCCAGTTCCTCCGTGGCATGTGGGATCCTCCCAGACCAGGGCTCGAACCCGTGTCCCCTGCACCGGCAGGCAGACCCTCAACCACTGCGCCACCAGGGAAGCCCCTGTCTTCTTTTTTTAAAAAAATTTTTTTGACTTTTTGAATTTTATTTTATTTACTTTTTTATACAGCAGGTTCTTATTAGTTATCTATTTTATTATTTATTTATTTATTTATTTTTATACAGCAGGTTCTTATTAGTTATCTATTTTATTATTTATTTATTTATTTATTTTTATACAGCAGGTTCTTATTAGTTATCCATTTTGTACACATCAGTGTATACATGTCAATCCCAATCGCCCAATTCATCCCACCACCACCCCCACCCCCCTGCCACTTTCCCCCCTTGGTGTCCCTACGTTTGTTCTCTACATCTGTGTCTCAATTCCTGCCCTGCAAACCGGTTCATCTGTACCATTTTTCTAGGTACCACATATATGCGTTAATATATGATATTTGTTTTTCTCTTTCTGACTTACTTCACTCTGTATGACAGTCTCTAGATCCATCCACGTCTCTACAAATGACCCAATTTAAAAAAATTTTTTTTATATAATTTTTAAAGGTTACAGTCTACAAATCCAAGTTTTCTAATCTTTCATACTTGGTAGTTTGGTTTTATGTCAGTGGATGAGTCGTGGTAGCTGTGTTCACCCATCACCACATCTACCAACAAGCGGTCTGCCTCTAAACATATGTTTGTTTCACTTGGTTTCTATGGACTGCTTCCTTATTTTTTCAACCCATATCTGTTAGAAACCTACCTAGTACGCACAATGAAATGGATGCTGCACGAACTGGGAAATAAAGATGAGCAACAAACATTCCCTGCTGTTAATAAAAGTCATGATGTAGTGATGACTGTCTCTTGTGCTTTTCTGTTTTAAAATTCACACCATTTTTCATAAAAGAACTCTGTAGCTGGCATTTAGTTTTATTATCAATTTTCTTTCTCGAGATTATACAAAGGAAAGGTGACATAAGTACTGTGTGAGTTAAGATTATGTTCAGTTGCTGCAAGAAGTTTCTCTTTTACATAACGGTGTGGCTGTGATCAGTTTGGGGATGACATGGTGTCTCCATGGTGTCACGGACCCAAGCGCCTCTTATCTGATTACTGTACCATTATTTGATTACTCTGCCATCCTCAAACTATAGCATCCGTTTTTTTGGTCTAAGACTGCTGCTCCAGTTATTAGCATTGCATCCACATTTCATCTAAAGAAGGGGAAGGCAGGATTGTTCTCCTTAAGAAAATGACCTGAAAATTGTACAGTTCATGTTTGTTTACATTCCACTGATCATAGACTAGTCTGTGGTCATGTCTGGCTTCAAGGAGGCTGGGAAGTGTGGTCTTTAGAGTAACTGGATATTTAGGTGGTTCCATTGTTCAGTTTTCTCGTAGTAACCCCTAGTTTGTCATTTTTTCACTTTCTTCTTTTTAAAATCACTGAGAATATATATTCAAAAAAGTCTTTTTAAATAAGTGTACAGTCATTATTAAATGATGGTGATAGAAAAACTGCAGAGAAAAAAAAAATGAACATCAGTAGAATCATAACCTAGCAACTGTTTGATAAACACTTTAAACTTGCAACATTCTTCAAATGCCGACTTTTAGTCCTACTTCTTCCTCTAATTAGCTGTATGATTTCAGATGTCACTTGACATTTGTGTCTTGGTTTCTTTATCTGTAAAACAGAGTAATATTGTCTAATTCTCAAGGTTACTCTCATGATTAAATGAATTCATGGGTATAGAAGTGTTTTTGAAAACTGGAAAGCACAATACAGATATACAACGAGTGGTATTGCTTTTCTTGTTTACATACTGCACAATGCCTTGTATTGAGGCGTAGACTTCCACTGATGGAATCTTGGGGTGTTATTGTTCTGGAGCAGTTACCTTGATCCTACTTCTGGACTCCAGGGACAGCCTGGTGCTTCATTGCCTCCACCAGAATCTTCCAGCTGGAGATGGGTTTCCTGGCTAACTACAGATCCAGAAGGCAGGCCAGGTCACTACCTATATTTCTTAACTGCCTGTTAAGCAAGCATGGAGTCCTTTTGGTTTTTCTTAGTTTTCTAATACTAATATTCATTAGAGATATTATCAACAAAAATTCAGAATTACAAGTTAATTTTCCAAAGCTCGCACAGCAAAGGTCTCTGTACCTTCATTGAATTACAGATTTATTTCCTACTCTGAGTTTCCATGTCTTCAATTTTTCTCTCTGTATTCATTCATTCATTCATCAAACATTTATTGAGGCCCTACTATGTTCCAGGCACTGGGAATCAAAGGTGAATAAGCATTCTTTTAGGTGAATTGAAGTGTAATGATGTACCTGGGTTTGTTGTCTCTTCCTAACCCTAATGCTCAATTAACCTACCTCATGCATCTTTGACTATGTTAATATGTCCAGAAAAGTTGGGCAGTGTCATGTGCTCAGAACATCTGCAGCACAGATTGTTTTTCACTAAGCACAGCACAGATATACAGACTTCACACTGATTTCATCACTTAAAAATGCTTCCTGGCCCCAGCTTCATGCACAAACCACAAAGATAGCTTCTATCCTTCTTCCCTTCCTCGATCCATCCTTCACCAAAGCATTTTAGATATAAAGTTAAATAGGGAAGCATGGGGAATGGGACAGAAATCATCCTAACTTCCCCATGCCACCTCTCCAACTCCGAATTTTCAAGAGGCATTATTGGAGTGCACCATTGTTTTGGTAACAATACACCAATTTTAAAGTCTTCTCCTCTTGTTACCTTTCTCCTCTCTGACATTCATCTAATTTTCCTTTCTTTTGTAGGCCGACAGCCGAATGAAACAGCAAAAATATTCAACGAAAGTCTCTTTCAGTTCACAAGAGATTCCTTTAGCACCAACTTCATACCATTCAACAGATGCAGACTTCACAGGCTATGGTATGAGTCTTTCTCTGAGCAGAATTGAATCCACTCATGAAACCTTAGAAAAGGAAGGGATTGTGATGTCCTGAAGAGAGCACTGGACCAAGAGTCAGGAAGCCTGGCTGGCATCCCTGTTCTGCTTCCTGAGCTTTGGGACTTGGGCAGGTCACTTTACTTCCAAAATCATTTTTCTCATCTCCACTAGTGGGATTGCCTATTACTTATTGAATATAAAAGTAGTAGAACAAAAAAGACTCTCAGTAAATGCTACTTGAATCTGAGGCTTCCAGATTATTCTCTAATCTCTCCAAAATATTGTGTTTAGTTCATGAGTAGTGTCTCTGAAAAATCACATTGAACCAAATTGTAGCCTTATGTAAGCTATTTAAAGACTTGATTTTCAGTGCTTAAAGAAATTGATAATCACTTTCTCTCTTTGAATTCCTGGATTGAATTATGCTGACTAATGGTTGAAAATAGACCTTCAAAATGAATAATGAGTATTTCCATTGTGCTTTTATGCAGTGTAAGTCAGTTTTAAAAGGACTATTTAAAACACATGCTCACCAATGGTAAAGCATAACCCAGCATGAATTTAGCAGACCTGACACCTTTATGGTATTTGTGTCTTACATACTTTTTTCATGAATATTAACTCATAAAAAATTTATGAGGCAGGTATTATTCTAAAGCACTAAATTTTTTGCTAAAAGACTTGATGGATGTGGTCAGCAAACTATGACCCCTGGGTCACAGTTGGCCCACCATCTGTTTTTATATGGTCTGCAAGCTAAAAATGGTTTTCACATTTTTAAAAGGTTGAAAAAAATCAAAAGAATGTTTCATGAAAATTATATGAAATTCAGATTTCAGTGTCCATAAATAAAATTTTATTGGAACATTCATTTGTTTAGGTGTTGTCTATGGCTGCTTTCACACCATAAGGGTAGAGTTGAGTAGTGGCACCAGAGCCTGTATGGCCTGTAAAGCTCCAGATATTTACCATGTGGCCTGTTACCAAAAAAGTTTGATGACGCCAATGTAGACCAATTGAGTTTTGATCATATATATCCCATATCTTTACCTCTATAGCAGAAATTAATCATCCCACAATTTAATCTGTGGAAATTGTATTCATTCAGCCATCCACTTACCAAACATTGATTGGGGGCTTGGTAGGAGTCAGGCTTTGGCCTGGATTCTATGAGAGAAATAAATACCAAGACTGACTCAGGACTGGCTATAGGGTGAGGCAGAAGCAGAGGAGGGAAAGAAATGCCTCCTCCAGTATCTCTTACTATGTTTTCTCTCCTCACTCAAGAGACTAAGCTAGTGATTTACATAAGGAGTATAAACTATTTAAAGCATCCATGAAACTATGACACTGTCATACATTGTTTTTATTGGAAATCAGTGAACAACGTAGCAAGAAATACGTATGTTGCCAAAAGATCTAGAGTCAAATTAGGTTTACGATTTACTAGCCTTCTGATACGGCCTTTTAAAATTGTTGCTGAGGTTGTGTCATTGTTACACGAGAGGCCATTCGATTAATAAATTCCATGTGGTCAGGAGCGGCACCTACGTGAAAACCACCCAGTGCCAGTGTCTGGGCTGAGCACCTCAGGCACGTTGTTCCTTTAATTCCTCAGACAGCCTCCTGGATAATGATTATGTGCATTTTTCTGATGGCGAATGAGCCTCAGCTGCACCCACTATTAATTTCCTTCTTGGGAACTCACATCCACTTCTGTACCACCCCGAAACTTGTGCCCTTCGGTCCCGAAGACAATGATTATCGCTGAATCAGAGCAGAGCCCTCACAGGCTCACCTAGGGCCTGTGTTCTTTTGTTTTCTACCAAGTGTCGGCAAACTTCTTCTGTAAGGAGTCAAGGAGTAAATATAAGGCTTGCGGGCCACGTGGTCTCTCTGTTGCAGCTACTCAACTCTGCTGTTAGCAGCCGTAGACTAGATGTAAATGAATTAGCAGGGCTGTGTTCCAGTAAAACTTTATTTATAGACATTAAAATTTAAATTTCATATAATTTTCACATGTGTTGAAATGTTATTTTTCCTTGGAGTTTTGTTTTTCAACCTTCATTCTTGGTCCTCAGGCCATAGTGTACTGGCCTCAACTTGTACAGAGGTCTGTGGATCTCAGCTTGGCCCCTGTGCATTAGCTGCAGCTGACCAGCAGATGGGGCCCTTTATTATCAGACCTTTACCAAATTATATCACGGTGTAAGAATCAGTACTCATGATGATCAAGACTAGTTATCAAAAAAGATGACGTTCTCTAGAAACTATTATTTGTATAAGAGTCTCTTGAAACTAACATTTTGAATGTTTGGATTTTTCAATGGGCTAGGTTTGACTGAAGATGTATATGTGTTAATATTTTTTTTCCCCCAGTTTTTAGAAAAACCCAGTCTCAAACAATGATTTTTAAAAGTAAAACAGCAATAACTCTTTTCACAAGCCTTTTCAGTTATGGACCCAGCAATTAATTCTACAGTGTTGTGTTTATAACACTTTTTGTTTTTTTTTACTATGTATATATTTGGGGATCATTTTTAGGTGATTGTTATTTTCAGTTGTGTCATACTTTATTGATTAGATCCTTTATACATTTTAATTCATATGATATGCTCTAATTGAAAGTACTTAAGCACTATTTCTTAATTAGTATTTTATAACTGTAGCTCAGAATTTATACCAGTCTTTATTCTCATTATAACGTGTACCTATATGTACTTAATCATTTAATCAACTTAAATTTTTCCATACCAGTTTTCATGGTATATTTTAAGATTTAAAAAATTTCAAGTATAACTAAAATGGTTGATCGTGTGGGTTGGTGGTAGCTACTGTTTTAATCTCAAAAGTGTCATAGGAACGTCATGTTTCATCCCCGGGTGAATGGGCAGTAGTGACCCAGCTTTTCACTTCATGGTGCTTGGGAGGAAAAGAGTGAAATGATAAACACATGTAAACGCTGCACTCCCCGAGCAGTGGAGTGTGCGAGCTGAGCTGCATCTCCTACTTGCCAGTCATTCTTGCGTTCAATCCTTCTCCAGGTGGTTTCCATGCTCCTATGTCAGTGGACCCTGCCACGTGTCCCATTGTTCCTGGCCAGGAAATGATTATAGAAATATCCAAGGGGCGTTCAGGGCTTGGTCTCAGCATTGTGGGAGGAAAAGACACACCCTTGGTAAGTTTCTAGAAGTGAACTATATCCACTGGCACAGAGTTAGATGCTGAGCCTTATTATGGCCTTGGGTCACTTCTGTGGAAGACTTGGCTTTTTCATAGTACGTAAGTATATGAACTATTGTTATTATGATCATTATCATCATTATTATTTAGTGGACTGCTACATAAAAGTGTACATCAGTTACTCCACTCCCAAAATTTAGGCTTGGCTTTATTTTGACCATGTTCACGTCTACTTGTAATTTTTTTTTAATTGGTCTAGAATGTTAATTTTTACTTGGATGATGGATCTTTGATTATTCAGTATTTTGATTGTCACTGATCAACAGTGCCATTAAAATGTAAAACTTCCTGGGTTTTGATTTATAAAAATGTGATTAATCAATGTGCATGCATTACTTGAATAAGTAATACATGCACATTATTCAAAGTTAAACTGACACAGAGGTTATAAAGTGAATGGCAAATCTCCCTCCTATCCTTTTGCCCTAGCGTTGCCCTTCAACCCCACCCCCGATACCAACCAGGGCCTCCCCCTAGAAACAACCACTCTTACTAATGAATATGCTTTTAAATGAACATTTTGGTATTTCTTTTGCTCATTTTATTTGGTAAGAAGTAAATTGTATATGCCAGATTTACAGTTAAAACAAGTATAGTATCAGTAAAATCATTCTTTCCATTTTTGACAGGAATATAATGTTTCTGTGTTAGTACTGCTGGAGGGGGCAGGGAATCCTGTTCTATTTTTCTGTAATGAATATTAGTCCCCTAAGGCACTAGGCAACTCAAGAACAGCATAGGCTGCAGAAACCAGGGTCTTAATGCCTTCTACATGTTTCCTGGTCATGCTCCTTCTCTCTCCTGCTATCCGGACTGATCTAGAGAATCCTATGTTTAGTTTGACCCTACTAGTGAGCCACCTGAACCTGAATGTGCTCAGAGGCTGGTGTTTGTTTATTAAAGGATTTTATTTCCTTCAGCTCAATTAAAGTATTGTTAAAACTTTTCTCCAGGGTTCAGGATAATTTATTTCCTGAATTACTCTCGCTTGGCCTGTGCAGGCAGGAACTGCTGTGTGTAGCTTCCCGTGTGCACTGTGAAGTTTTCATCAGCTTGGGTGGAATTGGGAACACCTGGAATTAGCCAGCTCAGCGGCCAGTTTTAGCTCCCAGCCCTTTCATGGGTCTTTGGCTCCTTAAGGCACCAGAACTTTTCTTCTTTTTTTGTTGTCTGGCTTGGAATCCTCTCTGTTCAGCTCTTGTCATTGAGGAAAGGGGCAAACTCTTCCTTAGAAGCTTCCCTTCAAGTGATTTAGTCTAGGTTATATTTTCAAATTGTGTTTTTAATAATGCCTTCTAATTATATGTGATCTGGCCTTTGAACAGTTCATAGAACCACTTCAGCCATCCAGCAAGCTCCTACTGTACCAGGAGGTAACACGCCACCAGTAGAGGACCAGACCAGTGTTACCCAGACCCACATGCATTCCAGCCCCTTAGACTCTCTCACCTCCCTTCAAACTGCTCTCTTCCTGCGCCACCTACCCGTCCATCAGGATTCTGTACCTCCTCCAGCCCCCGCCCCACGTCTTCCCTTGCTTCTCCAGCCTCCATGATCTCTCCTCAGCTGATCTGAGAGCTGATGGCTGACCATCCCTCTCCTTTAGCTCTCAGCCATACTTCCTCTCTACCATTCCCAGCTGGGGCAGGTTCCTTAACCTCTCAGTCTATTTCCTGATCTATTAAAGGGGACTGTAATACCTTGTAGAGTTACCAAGAGGAACAAAGAGATGACCTTAGCCTGGTGCCTAGTACATGGTAAGCAACTGCACATGACATGTGCCTTCTCCAAGCCTCAGTTTCCACACATACTAAGTAAGCGCAATAATCCCAACTCACTTGGTTGTGGTGAGGATCAGAGACTTTGTAAACAGTAGAAAATTTTATGTATATACATATATATCATTGTTCTACGAAGGCCATCGGGGTAGTTTTCAGAGACTGCTGGTTGACCTTGAACATTAGAGATGTCTGCCTCCCATAGCCTGTTGCCTCGTTTTCCCAAAGAGATGTTCTTGAATAGTAAATAAATTGAATTTGTATAAAGTTCTATTTGAAATGAACCAGAGAAATTACACTTTAAGGAAATTCTTCAGTGAATTCTTTCATAAAGAAAAAGTCACCCTCTGATTTATTTGTTGTAAATATAAGTCTCTTAATAACTGGTTAAAATAAGACAGCACTAGATTTCCCAGAGGGAATTGGAAGACTTTAATCAGCATGTGTGGCCTAGCTGAATGAGTCTGTTGGCTGATTTTTTCTTTTTTTTCCTTTCGTTGTTATCGATTTTGATTATTGCTTTGTGTGGGTTGGTTAGATGTGCCTGTCTGCTCTTGGGTCTTTAATACTGTGTACATTTGTGCTGCTGGCCACCAGCTTGAGGGCTTCCACTGCTTGACATCACCTTCTGCATCCTGGATGAGAGGTTGTTTGAGAAATACTGTGCTCTGCTTCTCTTGCTACCATGAAGCAGCCAAAAAACATTCTTTAAGAGCATCTTGAGGTTCATAATATATGGTTCTGCCTTTTGAGACTGCAAATCCCATTGTCCTTGGAAGGATAAGCACCACTTAAAAATGAGAAATGAGACACAGCTTTTATTTCCTAACCTCAGGTACCTCATCAAAAGCTGTAAGTTAGACTCACAAGTAATATATAGGCATGATATTTTGGTGAGGCTGAACAGAAGGTGGGTGGAAGGTGCTTTAACAAATAAAACCATTGTTTACCACAATGAGGGTCTTTCTTTTTTCCTCCCCCCCCCCCCAACCGCCCGGCTCCAAATTCTGATATGGGACACATAGCCTAATTGACACTCTAGGTTACTTTATCCAATCAGGTCCTGGGAGTGCATCCAGCCAGCAGGAAGTTAGCAAACAAAGACGAGAGCATATTAAAGGAAATCGTGGACAATGTTGAGATCCACTGACAGAAGCACCTTTGCATTTGCTTATTTGCATCCTGATATGCATCCTTATTTCAGCTCTGGTGCTGGCAAAGAGCACATTCTAAGGGCTGGTGACCCTTCTTAAGCACTGGCCCCAAACCCCACCCCACCTCCCCGCGCCCATTTAGGGTTTCTGTGCCCTCTTTGTTGTGTGTCCAACAGATATTTTTTTGCCATCTTTAGAGGAATTAAGCCTCTGGGACTTGGTCTTGACACCACATCAGTTTTATCTGCTATAAATAGTTTCTCTGGATCCAAGACAGATGGTTTCTGAGATCACAGAGGGAGATCTCACTTAGCATCTCATTGTATTTGCGCCCAGTCATCTAAATAGACCTCTTAAAATACCAAGGTAATGCTGAGGGTGACCCCCTTGGGAAGGTTGAGGAGCACACCTGGACCCAATCCTCAATGACAACCTTTTCTTCTGTTGTTTTAACCATATGATGTGTCCCCAGGTCTGCTTTTGGTGAGTGTGGCTCCTCTGGTAGGAAGCATGCATTTGCTCAAAGGCTGCCCTTTGCTTAGTGCTGAGGATACAAAATTGAATGAAATAACCCTGCCCTTAAAGAGCTCACACACTCATTTAAGTTGATTCTACTGCCTTTAATGTTTGTGGTCTATATAGGGGATCAACCAATGAAAAATCCTAACAGGCACTGTTAAAATAGGGAATTTCTCTCGAAAGTGGAAATAAGTAAATCTGTAGTATGAACTTTCTAGATTTAATTAATACAGGCTAGTTTTTATGTGTTTCTTGTAAGCAGGTGTCTTAGTCTGTTCAGGCTGCTGTAACAAAATACCACAGAGTGAGTGGCTTACAAACAACAGAAATTTATTTCTCACAGTTCTGGAGGCTGGAAGTCCAAGATCAGGGTGCCAGCATGGTCGGATGAAGGCCCTCTTCTGGGTTGCAGGTTTCTTGTATCCTTCCATGGTGAAAGGAGCAAGGGAGCTCTGCGGGGCCTCTTTTATAAGGGAACTCATCCCATTCATGAGGGCTTTGCCCTCATGACCTTATCACCTCTCAAAGACCCTGCCTCCTTTGAAGAGGGGCACTAGGATTTCAACAATTGAATTTGAGGGAGGCACGCAGCCAGGAAACCAGATAAGGCACATTACATAAAAGAGATCGTATATTAATTAATATTTTTAAAATTTCCTTCCATCCATCTATCTAGCCATCTTTTCATCCTGTCTCCCTCCTGCCCCCTTTTTGGTCTTGGAGTGGTAATTTGCATGAAATCCAGTGGCTCAGAAGACTTGGCATATTCTGCCAAATGGAAGACCATGGACTCTTACCTCTTATGATGCTTGCATCATATTTCTTACACCTGTCCTGGAATCCCTCAATGCCCCCTTCTCAGAAATGTTTGCTTACTGACTAGAAGTTTTATTTGCAGTGTCCTCAGAAGAAGTAAAGTATAGCTCTCCAATGTCATTTATTGGGGTTATTTTATTATCAGCCTTGGGAATTCTAGAGAAGAGAAAGAAAAACTTAAATATTTTATTTAAGCATATTGGCAGACTTGAACTGTTCTTGGGATTGAGCAAATGAAGTAAAGAAAGAATGAGGAAAGTTGCTCCAGAACCCTCACTCTGCATTTTCCTTTCTCTGAGTACCATTGCAAAGGTCCCAGACTATAGACAGTGTTTCTATTAAACCTAACAGGCAGCATAGCAGAGTAATGATGCTGATTCTGCAGTATCAGAATCCCAGATCTTTAACTGTGATGGGACCTTGGACAAGAGACTTAACCATTCTGCGTTAAATCTGCTTCTTACTTTGTAAAACAGTGGTGATGACCAAATCTAACTCTTAAGGTTGGCATGGAGATTAATTAAGATAAAGAATATTAAGGACTTTTCCCAGTGCCTGTCTACACTGAGTTCAGTTATTATTAATTATTGTTAAACATTCGTCTTAAAGTAGATCCTTTGCTCCCTTCATCTGTGTGTCTTTAGTATGTTTCCTGCACATTGAGAAACATGACTCTGTTTCTAGATAATTAGCCATTTGTTTTTCAGCATCAAACTTTTAAAAAGTGATTCAGGTACTGTTCTTAATACATAATTAATAAACATCATCTCGTTTAACCTTAACAACAATCCTATAGGAGAAGTAGTAGCATTATCCCCATTTTAGAGGTGAGGAAACCGAGACACAGGTAAGCGAGGTAACTTCTCCAAGGACACAATACTAGCAGTTGGTCCAGTTGGAGTTTAATTAGACAGTCTGACTCAAAAGCAGCACTGTTTGGGCCCCTTTTCTAGCACTACCACTCTGTGTCGTCAACCTTCACCTGGGAAAGGGAGTTATCCATCTCACCCACCAGACCCTAAGCTCCTTGAGAAGAGACCTGTTTATACTGTATCTTTCGTACCCCATATAGAGCCTTGCACACTTAAAAATATGACTCTAACCAGCCTCATTGTACTCACTCTGAATTCCAGCCATGCCAGCCTTTTTCAGTTCCTTTAATGAGTCTTGTTCCCACCTGATGCAAAGCTTTTGCACATGCTGTTAGATCTGTCTGGAGTGCTTCTCTGACCGGTTTTAGCTATAGCTAGAGTATTCTGTTCATTTCTGGGCATAATTATGTGGTTGACAAGAACGTTGTTGGAACCACGTTATCTCAGGAAGAATTGAACAGACTGGAAAAGGGAAGACCAGGAGGGACAGCAATGACTTTCTGCAAGCTTGTAAGTTTATCTTCTTGTGGATGAAGGATGAGAGCAATTCAGGTGCTCCCAAGGTGCCCAACGAAAAACAGGTTTCACATTATTTTAAGGAAGAACTTCCTAAACATCAGCTGACCAAAGATGGCATGAACTGCCTGGGGATAGTGAGTGCCCCATCTCAGGAAATATTTTGACAAAGGCAGGCAGCCACTCTGCGAGGATATTATTATTATTAGACTTTGTTTTTTAATCAAGGAACAACATTAACATTTATAAATCTCTTTTTCAAAATGATAGTATAAGAAAATTAATTCTCCTCCCACCCCCTTTGCATTCCTGTCTCACAAATTTCTTAAAACTTCAAAGTCCTGAGTTTTTTAAACTAGAGAATAAGGCATAATTATTGTTCTGTTGTTTTGTTTTAGGGAAGCTATTAATTGTTATCACTTTTGGAAAGGAAAGTTCATAAATATAAGTCCTAGTTGCTATACTGGTATTCTTCTGGGTCCGGAGATAAGCTTATCTCTTTGCAAGAGGAATACAGTTAGACTAGGGCAATTGTTTTATCTTTATATTCTTGGTACCATCCTGTTGTAAATGAGGTCAGTGGATTCCCTGGATAGATTGTAAAATTTAGATATTCGTAGTATTAAAAAGGCCTGGGAATGTCACATTCAGAATCTTGTCATTTATCTCCAAGTTGCACACCTGTAATTTTTTCACCACCTGATTTATTACCAGTTTAATTCATTCTTATTAAACAGAAGTTCTCTAGGGCAGGTCCATTAGCAAGAAGCATCAAGATAGAAGGACTCTCCCATTTGGACATTATGTGGCGAAGTTCTTCCATCTAGAAATTGACGTGAAGAATATCTGTCCTTTAGCTATAACCATGTGTCAGGTTCTGAAGTGACCTGATTTAACACTTCATCATGCTGCATACCATTGTTTAGCTGTTACAGCTTCTGACCATTTAACTGTAGGACTGTGGCAACTTAAAGCACTAGATATTTTTTAAAGTAAGCAGAGTAGAAAACTATTTTACACTTGATTAAGTGTTTTATCTTGCTGTTCTCCTTCAAATGAACTTTGCACAGTCTGTTTCATGAGGAGCGTGGTTTGCTTTGGCGCGTAAACCCCCAAAGCCAAGTTCCTTTTATTGTTATTGCTTAAGTCATATATTTTTATACAAAACATCTTATTACCTTAGTTTTATTTTAAATCAAAGCAGAGTTTGCAAAAAGTCTATGAATCACACTGAAAGAATGTTAACAAATAGTACCTCTGAATTTCCAGATTTGGGCATTTCTGATCTTAAAGGATATGACTGTAAGCAAAAATATTATGCAAGCTGAGTAAAATTTAGATAAATAAGTACCAGATGGAACTATAGGGACTTATAAACTATAATGCAAATATTATCCCATTTCCTTAAACCTATATTTCAGTATGAAAAATTATATTCATATTGATAAGTATCAACTTTTTGCTAAATCAGACTTGGCAAAGGAACTCCATTTTAAGTAAATATAAAACAGTTTCTTTTCTGAGCTTGAAGAGAAAGCTTTTCAAGGTCTTAAAATGTGAAACATTTTTATATATTCGGAGCAATTTTTTTTTTTTTTTGGCCGCGTGGCTGCACACGGGCTTTCTCTAGTTGCGGCGAGCGGGGGCTACTCTTCGTTGCGGTGTGCGGGCTTCTCATTGTGGTGGCTTCTCTTGTTGTGGAACACGGGCTCTAGGCATACGGGCTTCAGTAATTGTGGCACGTGGGCTCAGTAGTTGTGACCCATGGGCTCTAGAGCACAGGATCAGTAGTTGTGGCGCACGGGCTTAGCTGCTCCGCGGCATGTGGGATCTTCCTGGACCAGGGCTCAAACCCATGTCCCCTGCATTGGCAGGAGGATTCTTAACCACTGCGCCACCAGGGAAGCCCTCAGAGCAATTCTTATATTAGCTGTTTTATTGCTGGGATTTTCATTCCACATTTTAGTTACCTATAAATAATGTGCAAGAATTTGCAATCCCTGAGTTTGAGTTTTAGGATAGCTTACCTAGTCCATTGCTTTGACACACACACACACACACACACACACACACACAGATTGGTATTATTGCTTCCTGTGTAACTGATCATTTAATCCTTACTTTTTAAAAAAAATTAATTTATTTATCTTTGGCTGCGTTGGGTCTTCGTTGCTGCGCACGGGCTTTCCCTAGTTGCAGCGAGCAGGGGCTACTCTTCGTTGGGGTGCGCGGGCTTCTCATTGGGGTGGCTTGTCTTTGTTGAGGAGCACAGGCTCTAGGCGTGTGGGCTTCAGTAGTTGTGGCTCACGGGCTCTAGAGCGCAGGCTCAGTAGTTGTGGCGCATGGGCTTAGTTGCTCCGCGGCATGTGGGATCTTCTCAGACCAGGGCTCGAACCCATGTCCCCTGCATTGGCAGGCGGATTCCTAACCACTGCGCCACCAGGGAAGTCCCTAATCCTTACTTTTACTTTTATGTCAAAAGAGCCTCTATGTCTATTGCTGATTTAATGCTTACTTATGTTATCTATAGTTTATTACATGAGAATATTTCAGTATTCCAAAATTATAGGTACTGAACACTGTGATCCATTTTCCTTCTCTTTGAAGGGTTTGGTAGGTGCAAGTCTTCATACCCTACCCCAAGCATATTAGAATAGATGAATAAATTGAGATTAGGATATATATAGACTCTTTGTTTCTTTTGTAGCAGAGTTTTATGGGGACTAATTGAAGTCTTGACTGTGTTCTGAGATTCTTAGAAAATCTGTGTTGTGAACTCTATTTAAAAGGGAGCAGAATAGAGAATCCAGATTTTAAAAACTGTGATTCCAAGTATGATAGATAAGTTCTTTTGACTCTTGCTGACTTCCCTTCTATAACTATAGCCCCTTCAGGTTTTCTGAACAGAAACAATTATATATTCAATCTATGAAGTTGGCAAGCAAAACTACATCAATTTGATAAATACTATACTTCTTCTTAAGTAATAATGTTATTGTATTCATGGTGGGAAAGCAGTACATTAAATGTACTCCAAATTATAAAATTGTTAAATGAGAAAAAAAATCATCTTAGAACAAAGGAAATAAGATAGTTATTGACTATATTCTGCCTTGGGTCCTGCATGTTCTTATGAAATATTGAAAGTAACCTCTTAACCTTTTGCTTCTTATGAATCGATGAAGGTATGCCAAATACTTTTTGCATCAAAGAAGGGGAAAAAAAGTTCTTGGTCTGAAAGTAGGGAAGATTAGCTACTTTGCAACTTGTCTTGGATCATCTTTGCATTTTACCTTTGTAATTGGTTCAAAAAATATAGATCCACAAAACACATTGAGTATAAGCATAATAACACATGCCACAGCATAAGAAAAATGCATTAATTCTTCCCACCCTGGGTTAATCAACCCACTGCCTCAGTGTACCAAGGATAGCCGAGAGCTGCCTTTGTCCACATGAGTCCTGCCATCTCTATTACAGATAGCATATGTCTGCATTTCTACCTTTTCAGCTTTCACATTAGGTTTCCCAGTTTTGTTGTAGTGAAGTAACACCAGGGAAAAGCAACAGGAGGAAGTACAGTCAGTTCTTCTTATTCATGGTAATTATGTTCTATAAAGTTGCAGCAAACACTGAATTAGTGAATACTAAACCATTGCTTCTAGAGGAAAGACGGGGTTAGATTCCTCCTCCAAACCTCTGGTCACAACATTTTTAACCGATGAGAAATATATAACCTTGTTTTATGTGTGTTTCTGATTAAAGATACTTTATTCAGTACATATTGTTAATTCATTAACATTGAATGGCCAACAGCTCTATAACTCATAATCGAATGAAGGTTGTCTAACACATGTAATTTCTCGGTAAGGCACATGATAGCACAAAAATGTGAAACATGTGGCACTAAGAAGACCCTTTAAGGGAAGCTTGTTTCCAGTATGAGAGCTGAAACAAGAAAGCATAATGTTACCTTGTTCTACCTCAGCTAGGAACAAGTGAATCAAGCAACTCAAATTTTTCACCACTCTGCTCATGTCCTCAAATTACCATGAATGCACCAAGAGCATTGATTTGGGGAAGCAGGGGAATTTGCAAATACGGAATCCACAAACAATATGTTTCAACTTGATTGAAACAGAAGAATCAAAATATTTGGGAACAGGACTCTTGTAGTCTGGTTTACATCTTGTTGGCATTTGGATGGTCCATTGGACTTAGCCCTGAACAGTCCATGACTTGAGAAAAAATAACCTAAAATATCCTTGTTGCATAATCTTTCTTGAAAAGAAGCAATCAGTTATATTGTAGGATCAGCATTTTAACAGGAAAATTAGAAATTAAAAAAATGGACCAAGACTGGTGTCATTCATCCTTAGAGTTGTGAATTTTGATCACTCTGACATATATGTATTCCTTCCTTTATGTGCCAGATGTGCCTCTTAAACCTTAGACATATACGTATTGGGAGCCCTCGTTAGCAGTTATTTAACATCTCTTTGGCTGACACTTTGTTTGACATTACATATATAATCTTATTTCATCCTCAAACTCTAACAGGTAGGATTTCTGAGCTCTGTTTTACAGAGACAGAAACACTGGTTCAGACAGGTTAATTAACTTAATAGAAATATCACAAACCTATGATAAGTGGCAGAGCTAAAATCTGAACACAGTTTTATGTGGCCATAGCCAGTACCATTCCCACCATGTGTTGCTGCCTTCCATTGTTGACGGGCTGGAAGATTCCTCTGGCTGACTTGATAAAGTCTGTAGTAGATTAAAATTGACCATAAATTTTGTGCGGCTTTTTCAGATTCCTCGAATCTGAGCTGACCCATTGACTTGCTTTGACCAATAGTAGTGAAAGTGGCATTGTGTGGCTTCAAGAGGCCTTACAGCTTAGCTCTTATCCTGTTGAAATACTGCCACCTTGAGAACAGGCCGGGAGTGGTCTCCTGGAGGATGACATACACCATACGGAGAGAGCACTTGGAGGGAGGGGGACCCAGCCATCCCAGCTGAGGCCCCCGCCAACCTAACTGCAACCTCACAGGAGAGCCCAACTGACACAACGTAGAGCGCAAGAACTGCCCCACTGAGCCCAGCCCAAAGTGCCACCCTACAGAATTATGAACAAACAAATGGTTAGCTTTCGTTTTAAGCCACTACGTTTTGCAGCAAAAGATAACTAATACAGTCCGACCCAGCCCCCATATCTTTCTGATCTCTCTTAGCCTATGAGAGTTGCGATTCTTCTGGTCTGTCATTTAGAAGGAGGTCTTGGGCTTCCCTGGTGGCACGATGGTTAGGAACCCGCCTGACAATGCAGGGGACATGGGTTCGAGCCCTGGTCGGGGAAGATCCCACATGCTGCGGAGCAACTAAGCCCATGCGCCACAACTCCTGAGCCTGCGCTCTAGAGCCTGCGAGCCACAACTACTGAACCCGTGTGCCACAACTACTGAAGCCCGCGTGCCTAGAGCTCGTGCTCCACAATGAGAGAAGCCACTGAAATGAGAACCCCACACACTGCCATGAAGAGTAGCCCCCGCTCACCACAACTAGAGAAAACCCACGCAGGAACGAAGACCTAATGCAGCCAAAGATAAATAAGTAAAATAAATTAAAAAAAAAAAATAGAAAGAGGTCGTATTCCTAGGCGGAGCCTAAGCATGTGTAAAACAGAGGCTTTCTCTGCTTTGCTCTGCACACGGTATGGGTTCATCAAGGTCTAAAGTTTCGGAGCTAGAATGACTTTAGAAGTCACATAGTTCAGCTCTGTGCTTTACTGATGATGATAAGTATCATGAACAAAGGGGTTCATGCAGAACCACTTGCAGAATTGGCTACTGCAGAGCTGTCGGAAAATTTACCTCCTCTCACTCCTAGTTCTGGGTCCTTCTTCCAAACCCTACTGCCTTTTTTTTTTTCAAACCACTTTTTGCATCAAAGTGCAAGTCACATTCTAATTGAAATATAATAGGGAAGCTAGGTTTTTTTTTTTTAAGTATTTTTTATTTATTTATTTATTTATTTATTTATTTATTTATAGCTGTGTTGGGTCTTCATTTCTGTGCAAGGACTTTCTCTAGTTGCGGCAAGCTGGGGCCACTCTTCATCGCGGCGCGTGGGCCTCTCACTATCGCGGCCTCTCTTGTTGCGGAGCACAGGCTCCAGACGCGCAGGCTCAGTAATTATGTCTCACGGGCCCAGTTGCTCCTCAGCATGTGGGATCTTCCCAGACCAGGGCTCGAACCCGTGTCCCCTGCATTGGCAGGCAGATTCTCAACCACGGCGCCACCAGGGAAGCCCGGAAGCTAGGTTTTTGAAGATGTGGTCACAAAGGATTTGGGATAGAACAAAAAACATATTCTAAGACACTCCTCCATTTATTTATATAAATACAGTTTGGAGCCCTTAAACTTTGCTAAAAGTGAGATATACTTTAGCAGTTGTAACCCACACTTTCTTTTTAAACTGTCTAATGGCAGTAGACATCACAAATCAGTAACTTAATACATCTACATGTGTTTTTCAGCGTAGAGTTGAATGTAGTTTTGGTTTGCACATTTTACTACCCCCAGTGTATTATCACCTCTCATTGGTTTGGCTTTCCTGCTGAGAAAGTGGTCTACTGTATAGAAGACATGTCTATGATTTCTGAGCAGTGACAGCCATAGAGGGGAACTTCATTAAATGATGTTTAAAAGTAGCATTAATCCTGTAAGGCTGCAGATCTGAACCACAGTGTCTTCCACAGGGACAAAAAATGCCCATTTTATATATAACATTTTAAATTCTTCTCTTAGTCCTCATAGGTCTTTCTTGTTAGGAGGGATTTTTTTTCCTGTAAAGCAGGACAAAAGGATGTAACACTCTTTTTGCATCATCAGTAAATATGTTTTCCACCTAAATGTGAAATTTAATGTGAAACTTTTATGTGGTTAAAATGTCCCTTATGAGTGGGTGTGGGGGCTTTTATGAGTATGACAAAAATTGGATTTAATTCCAGAGCAATCCAAATTAAGTAAAATGTGCCTTCAAGCAGTAAAATTAAGCCATATATATATATAGTCCTTTATAATAATGTCTATTATACAATTCTTTATCAAAGTTTTGCCCTAAAATGCTTGTTAAAGCAATCCACTGAATATCTAGAAATGAAAACTATAAAATCTCTTTCTATGGAAATAGTTCACCCACACTGCTCATTGGTATCCTTCGGTCCACAGGAGATCCTTAGTTAATTTTTCTAACACATGGCTTCTTTAAGTGTTATAAGCCTATTGTGACAGCAATAAAATTTCCTTTTGCTGAATGATTGGTGTGTTTATGAGTTACTTTATCTACTTGTTGGCAGCTTGAACAGTAAAGAAAATGGTGATTGATGGGCTAAAGTGTCTGATGACTCTGACACTGTCTAAGGATACATTACCATGTGTTGTGAAATTCTTTTCCAGCAATTCAGAGTTTAAATCCCCCTGGAGGTGTTTGTGATTTTTGTGGGGCTCCATGATAATTAATCCCTCATACTTGGCCTTTTAAAATTGCTCTCCAAGCTAAAGTAAATCCTCTGGAAATTCAGATGGATTTAATATCCATGTGTGATGGGTATTTTGGTTGTATATCACTTTTACCATCAGAAACTTGTTTGGGTTAGGGTAAGATTATGACATACTAACCCTGCCAGCTTCCTCTTTCTGGGTCATTTTGATGCCTTTTTCTATCTCCAGCGAATTTCTTGATGATCATTTAGCAAACATTTATTGAGCAGGATACATGAGCAAACACGTATCCTGCTCAGCACCAGGATACAAGGAGGAGTTGGGAACAGTTCCTGTCTGGAAGGGTTCCACTGAGGGCAGGAGGTGGTATAGGAGCTAGATCCATGAACAAGCTATCGTGATACTGTGAGTTCAATAATGCTAAGATATAGTAGTGACCCACAGACAGGTTGATCCACTCTACCAGGGAAGAGAGTCAAAGAAGGTTTCATAGAAGAGGTGATGCTTACCTGGCTCCAGTAGAATTTTGTGAAACAAAGTAGGTAGCAGATAAAAGAAGGCATGACCTTCAAGTATTTGGTGCCCTTAGTACTTTCCAAATATAGATATATAGACTAACTCTGTAAAAATACACAAGAAACTTAATACTGTATGTTTCTGATTAGGGAAATTGAGTGAAGGACAGGTGCTGGTGAGAAACTTCTCAGTGTATACTGTTTTGAGTCTAATACCATATGCATATTTTATATATATTTTAAAATAAATAAATACTTATTCTTTTAGGAATGGGGACATTAAGACAGTGGTTCCTTAAACAACATGATGAATTGGCTAGCCAGCTACTTCTTCCTGGCTCTCTGTTTTTTTTACTGTTGTCCTTAATTGTGGAATAAAGAAATTTTTTTCAAGTTAAACATGTTTCAGATATAGACTGGTGAGGGAGAAGTTTTTAAGCAGAAGATTTTCCTACATCTCTGAAATCCTGCCTTACCCTTCTGCTTAGGGAAAACCCATTGTTTGAGAAACTCTCCAACTCACTGGTCAAATTCTTCTCTGGTTCTAGAGTTGGCAAGTCAAATGAGTAATTTAGAGTTTCTAGGGGACACTATTGGTCTTACCTCAGGCCGTAAGTAAACAGACCATCTTACTCAATTCCTATTGTCCCAGTGAAAGTCACACAACTACCAAGAGGAAATTACTTTTTTATTATATGTCAGTCTTGTTCATCTATAAATGATTCTCAGGTCTGCCATTAGGAGAAATTAATCTGTTTTCTTGGATTGAACACTTTTTATTTTAAACATCAATTTATCACTTGTATATAATGTTGTTCTATTTCTGCTCCTGTAGAAAAAACTCATTCAGTGAATCATATGGGTACACAGAAAGAGGACTGAAAAGGTGAAAGGAAGGAAAGAAGGAGATAAGAATAACAAGTGGAATTAAGAAAGACTTTATGTCGGGTGGGGAGAGGGCCTCCCCATCATGCTTTGTGTCGTGCAAACCCCTAATCAGGTACCAACACTAGCAACTGAGACCCATAGATCATCACCCCACCTCTAAAGCCTAAGGCTTCAATTTTTACTTCAACAGTTGTCTGTTCACTGTCTATAAAATGATCGGCTCATGCCCTCAAGGTTTTTGCTGTGGAGCTGAGGAGACAGTATTTCAACAGAATTGATGCCATATGGAAAATCCCAAGTTTTATTTTGCACTTGTCTTTATACAAGTGCAAAATAAAATATTTAAAGCAGATGAGAAGCTTGCAATAGTGATAGGAACACAGGCTTTGGTGTTAAACAGCCCCAAGCTGGAATTTCATCTTTTCTACTTAGTAGCTGCAAAGACCTGGTCAAATCTGACCCTTCTGAACCTCCTTTTCCCTAACTGTACATGAGACTAATAACACTGAACTTGCTTAGTTGTTATGAGGACTAAATGGCACAAATGGGAAGTATGTGGCCTCTTTGGCACAGAGATGTTAAATAAGTGAGATGTTATCGCTTCCTTACTATGTGCTGGCATTGTACATGAAGCTTTATGTGTAGATAATATTGTTAGAACCATATAAAGATGGGGAAGCTGAGAGGTTAACAGTCTTCCCATGGCCAGAAGTAGCAGGGCCAGGATTTGGACTGAGAAGTCTGACTCCAGAAGCCTAGCTCATAATCATTTGTCTCTACAGCCTCTGTTCAGCATAAGCCAGCAACCCACCCACAGGGAAATGATTAATAGATTGCTTCTAGAAGAGACGCGTTTTAAAAGAAGTCATTGATACTGGTAGACAGAGTCACTGAGTTATCCAGGGTGGAGTGTTATTTAAATACACAAAGATATGAAGGTGGGAGGGAGTTGGTGGAGGAGAAGGCACTCAAAACTGTGCCAACAAGCAGCTTTTTTTCAAAAAGATTTATTATTTATTTCTTTATTTAATTTATTTTTGGCTGTGTCGGGTCTTAGTTGCCGCACGTGGGATCGTCGTTGGGGCACGCGGGATCTTTCCTTGCGGCATGCGGGCTCTTCGTTATCGTGCACGAGCTCTTCACTGTGGTGCACGAGTTTCTCTCTAGTTGTGGCATACAGGTTTTCTCTTCTCTAGTCGTGGTGTGCAGGCTCCAGGGTGTGTGGGCTCTGTAGTTTTTGGCACGTGGGCTCTAGTTGAGGCATGTGTGCTCAGTAGTTGTGGCACGCAGGCTTAGTTGCCCTGCGGCATGTGGGATCTTAGTTCCCCGACCAGGGATCGAACCGGCCTCCCCTGCATTGTAAGGCGGATTTTTTTATCACTGGACCACCAGGGAAGTCCCTAACAAGCAGCTTTGCTTGAATAAATAGCTCAAGAGCATTAAAATTAGGAGGATACAATGAGCAGATGAGAATCATGTGTATAATCAACTCCAAATTTTTATTTGAAATAATAAAGGTCAGTCTTTCATCAATGACCCACTATTTCATCTAATCGCAATTTTTTTCAAAGCAAGAAAGAACTAAAATTTTAATATAGCCTCGTCAAATAGATGTCTAAAATATCCCAAACCAGTGTCTATTTTACTATTCTGTTCTACTATGAACTATATAAGTTTTGAAAAATAAATCTTTTTTCTTTTCCCAATTCACCAGCCCACATTTCTAATTTGGTCCCTACCTCGCACCTCTATCACCCCCAGTTAATGCAACTGGCCAGAACCACAGTTTCATAGAGCACTTTGGGCACACGAGGGCACATGGTAAGAAATGTGACCTTTTTCTATTGACAAGTCAGAGTGCCTCACATTTTCTTGTATTTTCACTGATGACTTTAAGAGAAACCACAACTGTAGTCGAGTAAAAGGAAAGAAAGAAATGGAGTTTTCCATCTAGAAAGACTCATGGACCAAAAACAGATCATTGGCAGTGAATTCAGCATTTATTTGAGCCTATTAACGGTATATTTATTTTATGTATGATAGTTCATTGAGCACCCAAAAAGTATCTAAGAGTTTTGGATTCAGGCTACTTTTACTGATTAAAAACTCCAGTGGGTCTTTTTCTTCCCTTTGAGTATGAACGAAGAGAAATTTCCCATTTGACTTTTGTAATGTTCCAAGATCAAAGGAGTTCATGCTGAAAATTCAGCTCTGTAAAAGCCATGTGTAGCATAAGTTCAGTCTGACTCTCCCAAATCCAGTGAAAACGGGGCATTTGGCCACCAAGCTTTGAAAACCAGCATTACAGAGGGTGTAACCAGGAGCTTGCATTAATTTCTCCCTGAACTAGCTTCATGAAAATGGCCCTTAGTGTCACCTTGGCAGTGTTGTTGGGATCGCCTGAAGCCACTGACCCAGCAAATTTCCTTGAAATCATTCCCCTGAAACAGTGCAGAGAAACAAACTCTTGGCAGTATAAATGCTCCCTGGGTCTGGAAATTTCATAAGTCAGAGTTAAAACAAAGAATGGTCTAAAATCTATTGCTGGTACAGAATCTGAAATGTAAATTGTCTGGATCAAGGAACCTTTCCCGGCTCTTTGGGGCTGCCTCTCTAATTGCTATAATAATAAAGAATGTTTTCAGAACTGTGTGGTGATAAAATGAAAGCATTTATTATTGGGGAGATATTTGGAATCCAGATGGGTCATCTGGTTAAATACCTCTGATTTTCTTTGGTTGCTTCTCTACTAGAGCATTTGTACAGGAAACTTTGTTTTTGAAAAGTGGGTTTGGTTTGGAGGTCTTTACCTATCTTATATTTTTGCAAGAAATATTTCATTTATTTACTTCAAGTCAATTTAATTCTAATTCTGAGACTCCATGCTTCTGGACTGAGGTGGAATCAACCTCAGTCATTTTGGAGGTCCATTGGCTCTCAGGGTTCTGGTTCTGTCACAAAGCTCCCCAACGCTGGGGCCCCTGTGGTCACTGTCATCAGTCCACCCTGGTAATCACCAAGCCCGTGCTTACCCAGGCCTGCATGATCTCTTCACGTCCGGAAGTCCTGCCGCTTCCAGGCCCCAGTGCTTGGGACTCAGGACTTCTTTCAAGGTGGGATCCATTACACCTGTAGGCCGCAGCCCTTGACCACTGTCTGCAGGGTCTTGCAACCTGTGTGTGGGCTGGAGGGGCAGGGAAAGGGAGGGCACTGGGCAGTGCAGGGCTCAAATCCTCACTTCTCAGGGACCCACAGATCTCTGTTTCTAGTCTCCATTTAAAAACGCTTTTCCTCTCCAGTGGCCTGCCAAGACACCTATCACCTCCATTAACCACTGTCATTTCCGTGCCCTTCAGTTTTATAAGCAGCAGAAAGAACCAATGACTTCTGGTTGCTTCAGTTTTCAGCTCCACAAAAATCCCTGAGGCAAGGGATTTCAAAGCTTGACTTCTTGCTCAGCATTGGGGGAGGCGGGAGGTGGGGGGGGAGGAAAATTGTATGAACGTACACAATTGAATATTTTTAAAGTAGTCTCACCAAAACATATAAATAATTAGGTGTACAGGAGTAAATTATTTGGAGGGATCCTGAGGAAACTGTTGGTGGTGGTTGTCTCTGGGGAGTAGGACTAAGGGCGGGTACAGGAGGCAGTCTCTTTGCATGGTCTACTACACCCTGTGGTTTTGCTTGAGTCCTTTATATTGGTACTTGTTATTTTCATGATGATAAAAAATTTAAGATTATTAAGTCAAAGAAAAACAAAAATTTTTAGTTCAGTAACCACGAAACACTTTCCTCAACCAAACCTTACCTACCTTAACTACTGTCCTGCTTCTATGGCTCAGAATCCTGAGTTCAGGAGTTAATTTGCCCAAGATTACACAATGGCAGAGTCAGGATTTGAAACCACAGTGTCTTACACTTAGGTCTGTGAATGCCCTTTCCCCTACTCCATGCTCTGTCCTCCAGGGCCAGTTCATTTCCCTAAGTTCTTATCTTTCATTGCCCAAGTAATGAGGCCTGACAAAACCCCTTCATCAGGCCACACTTCTATGCCAAATCCTTGAATACCAATAAATACCTGAAAACATGTTTCAAAATATACCATAAAACTGAATGTCAATATTATGACATAGTATGAGTGTGTTTCATGTTTGGTAATTGCAATCATTGTTGCTTTTGTTGTGGTCATCCATGTACAATGCTTGGTGTCAGTCTATTTATCTCTTGTAAAAATAAAATACAGTGTGTGTGTGTGAAAAAAAATAAAATAAAATAAAATAAAATAGCAGAGTGGAAAAAAAAATATATATATATATACCATAAAATGTAAATAAGAATGAGACATCGTTCACCTCAAGTTTATACACAGCAGCAGTGTACACAGTTAACAGTAAAACACATGGGGGAAGTTTAACTTGAAATATTAGGCAAAACCAGTCCTAAAAGAATGAAATAATAAACTTAGGAAAAATTGATTATACCTCTCAATATACCAAAACTGTGTATTTTGTTTAGGTCAAATAAAATATGACTTTATTAACAAATAGCAAACTATGGGTTGCTGCCTATGGTTTGGTTGTTGGCTTAAGGAAGCATTTATGGTTGTTAAAAATTAACAAGAATTTGTTTTTTATAGGATGCTATAGTTATCCATGAAGTCTATGAAGAAGGGGCAGCAGCCCGAGATGGAAGACTTTGGGCTGGTGACCAGATATTAGAGGTGTGTGATTATGAATTCTATTTTATACCAGCAAATATGGTTCCTTTAGTGACCTTGATCCACAGTCAGTTTACCTATTCACTGTCTTCTACTCAACTATATCCTTATTATTTCTTTCCCAGTGTAACAAAACATGTACTTTATTCTTTTTTCTTTTTTTGATGTACATCAAATAACTGTCATTAGAATCATGACAGATTACCAACCTAAATCTGTCTGTGAAAACTTTCTTTAATTAAAGGGGAAAGTACAACTAAAGGTTCTATAATCAAATGAAACTGTATAGTATTGCAATTTGATTTTTTTGCCTCTCCACCTTACTAAATTCCCTTCTAAAAACACATACGTATACACACACACATAAACATGCACACCTGATATTTTAAAAGACTTTATTGCAGCTTTAAGTATTATTATTTTCTTATCCCTAATAAGTATAGTTATGTCAAATGGAGGTCCACGCCATGGTACCTTTGTTTCCTAGCTGATGAAAATGTAGAATCTTCTTCCTTTAGGTGGTGTATGGTACTTATTAAAAATTGAAATGCTTAACTTGCCTCTTTTAAAAGGACTCTCATTTAGCAAAGGTGTTAAAGCCTTTTAAAAAGAGCCAACGCAGGCAGTGTCTGAACTAGGAAACGGATGAATGGAAAGTCAATGCCAGGCATTCTGGTAGGTGGAACTAAAGAGCTTTTTCAATGGTGTGAAACCTTTAGGCAACATTTATTTCTTTCATTGGATGAACTTAATTGAATAGTTAACATTTTGTGGTGGGCATGTGCATTTTTGCTTTGCAGCTTTAATGTAGCACATTATGAATGACATCATAGAATTTTATTTTTCCCTTTGGTGGTTCAAGTCTGCCTCCCCAGATGAAACCAGAGTTATAATTAAAGGTAGAAAACATAGGCAAGAAGGGGTTAAAGGAGAGGCCAAGCTGAGTTCAAATGAAATTCAGGGCAAGTTATAGGGTTTCTCTGCAGGCCTTTACTGTGCTTCGTCATTGGATTAGGACATATTCCCAGTGCATTCATTAAGGTGCAAGTGTATGAGGTTAGAAAAATAAATGTAGCCTCTTTGGGAATTGACTTGACTGTTTTAGCATACGACACCATTTTTTAGTGGTCAGGAGTTTTGAGGGCGTTTTTTTCCTCCCTAGATTTTCTAATTAACTGGTGCTATCATAATTGGCTTTATAGAGGAATAGATTGAATATTCAGAAGAGTACAGATGCATACATGTCTTGATAGTTAACATAATTTGTAAGC
Source organism: Eschrichtius robustus (assembly GCF_028021215.1). Taxonomy (NCBI): domain Eukaryota; kingdom Metazoa; phylum Chordata; class Mammalia; order Artiodactyla; family Eschrichtiidae; genus Eschrichtius; species Eschrichtius robustus. The sequence goes on from NC_090826.1 coordinate 53,338,657, forward strand.
CCACAAATTTTTCTGTAATGGACACGTGGAACTAAATCTAATATGTGCATTTCTTGTTTATGGCGATGGTTGCACAGGTATAAATTCACATAAATTCACAGTATGAATCTTTAAATATGTAGTGTTTATTTTATAGCAGTTATACCTCAATAAAAGAAAAAATTTTTAATTTATCTATCTGTATTGAATAGACCCTCAGCTGTAGCTGCTGTCTTCCATAAAATATATTCGTGTATAAGTGAACACTCAGGACAGATAAGCATGAAGAAAGCAAATTTGTTTTAACTGCAAGGAGAATTTGAAAGGTCAACTAAACCATTTCCTGGCATCTGGCCGAATTTATTACCCAGTGTGGATGGATGGTCTACACTTCTCATTAAAGATAGCCAGACAGGCTCTTCTCTCACCCCAGACAGGATCTTGTCCACAAAAGCATACTGTGTGTTTAGTTAAGAAATGTAGCTCTCAGGTTGGTCAAGGAACATGTTTCCCTTCTAAGCAGCTTTAGGTTCCACATTTGAACTTGTTCCAGTTGTGGCTGTTGTGTACAGATGCATAATGAGGCATAGTCAGCCTGGGGCCTGCAGGTTGCCTCGAGAAGAAGACAGGCCAGCTTTGGTGATACATTTTGAGACTGTATTTTTTCCAAACAATGGCTTTTCAGCTCATGAGAGTCCTCTGCATGGTGCAGGCTGGCCTTCCATGGTTTTATACTATCCTCATGTTAAATGAGGACACACCAGGTTTTGCTTACAAAGATATAGTCAAATAATTTTTTAGCCTGGTAAGATTTATGATTCTGTGATTAACATGGACTGTCTTCTTTCTGGTTCTTTTTTAAGGTTCAGTCCCTCCTCTTACCCTACACCTATTCCCATTATCCCTGTCTATTTTTGTGCAAGTGGGAGCAGAAAGAGTAGAGGGCTAATGCCTGGTTTTCCCTGGGGGGGTAAAATAATGAGGAACTGCTGCCCTAGTTTGGTTATTCTTTCCTTCCAAAGCAGCAGTTCACCCATTTCCCCGAATGCCTGTCCTCCCCAAGGGACATGATATACTCCCATTGACAACTGGGGCTCCCTATGGCCCTTCTCAAATAGGGAACCCTGCTATTACCACTCCTACCCCTCTACGATCAATGTTCTAAATAATGCATCTGGTGCTTATGTAAGACACTTAAGGTAATACATCACTGCACAATATTCTAGCCACACAGCAATATTCCTCTTACAATTATTGGTGCATTTAATGGTGTCTCTTGATAAGCAGAGGAGAAAATGAAAACTGTGAACTTGGAACAGATCACTTTGATTTGAGCAGACATCTTGATGCTGGCATTTAGTGTGAATTGCTTTTGTAATATTAGAGTTAATGACAATGCTTTTAATTAAAAGCATAATTGTTAGGGCCTTTCAAAGGGTATTTTAGAGGCTTAGAGAATTCACCTTCAATCATGGAGGTAACTTTTTTTCAGTTGAGTAGCAGAAGTGGTCTTGTGTGCCATCTATTGGAATACAGGAAAATAATCAGCTCAGACCACATTTTCTGGAGACATTCTTTTCCCCTTTGTCTGTGGGTTTACCTCACAAACAGTGAAAGTGCATTCGTGGGCCTAAAGTAACAGTGAATGCGGGCACTGAGAAAATACAGCCCTGACTGCAGTTACTTCAATTCCTTTTAAAAATATCAATTCCTAACTTCTGTCAAGCTTAACTGTATGCCAAGCCCTGTGCCGAATGTACTACAGGGTTTATTTCATTAAATCCTCACAACACTACATGGATATTATGATTATTGTTATTATTATTATCTCCAATTTGTGGAAGACAGTTGAAGCTGGCCTTGAGTAATCTATGTAAGGTTTCACATAGTAAGTTAAAATCAGCACTCAAACCGAATTCCATCTGTATCCAAAACCCCTGCTTAAACACTGTTATTCTGGGTGTAGTTAATCTAAGTGAGTTCACAGACCCATCAAGATATACCAGAAAAGAAAAAGCAGCTTGAAAATTAGGCTTTTAAACAATTTCTTGACTCATAGCGTCAGCTTTAAATAATAGCTCAGAAGTCACCACCTCCAAGAAGGGCTCATTCTTCTCTTCTCCCTTCTCTGTAACCATTCTTTATGCATGAGTCCTGAGTCTTTGGAATGTTAGAACTAGAAGAGCCTTAGACCAGCCCCTCATTGTACAGATGAAGGAATGGAGGTCCAGAGGTAGGCTTGACCTGCCCAGGACACACAGGGATGGACCAAAACACAGACTGAAACCAACATCTTGAGAGAACTCTGTCATCCACCTGGCCATGGCCTGGGCCCATCCTTCCCTTGGTTTGGCTCTTTTCCTAGCTGGGACCTTGAAGAAGTGACCCATGAGTCCCTTCATTTGAGCCTGGGCTACTCTGCCTCTTAATTTCTCCATTGTGTCAAATTGAGTTACCAACATCAATACTTGATTTTTGCTGTGGCAGGGAGCTCCAAAAACCCATTCTAAGAATAAGATGAGGCAGCATGGTATAGAGACTAAGGGTGGAAAGATAATCTGGGTTCAAATTGTGGCTCCTCCATGTACTAGCTTTGTAACCCTGGTCAAGTCACTTAACCTCTCCATGCTTCAGTTTCCTCATCTGTAAAATGGTAATAGTATCAGAGAGTTAGTGTAAGATTGAATGAGGAAATTCTCATAAAGGGCTAATACACAAGCATTTATTAAGTAAATAAATAAGTTGGCTATGATTGCCATTTAACAGACAAGGAAATGGAAGCTCACAGAGGTTACATGACTTGCCAAAATTCACATGATTTTCTAGAAGCGGGGCCATGGTTTTACTCAGTGCTGTTTCCAGTATAGTCTGCTGTCTAATGCATGGTCCTGTCTATGCTCACTCAGATACAGATTCAAATGAGTGGACTTCAGGGAGTCTTTGACACTGTCAGAAATACCAGTCCCTCATTTCCTTCTGGCCTGTTCTGAAGTAGTCATGATGTTAGCAATTAAGAGTGAGGATGTCAAATTCAATCAGCAAACTGAGTCCAAAAAATGCTGACCAAATGCTAATGTTTATTTCCCCTTTGACCTCAATTAAATGAGCCAAGTAGTCCCTGCTGTCTCATGTTGAGTTCACAGTAAAGTTCACAGCCACCTAAAATTGCATTATCATGTGTACTAACCCACCCTCTATGCTTATTTGGGGTGGGGGAGTGTAAGGATTACGTCCTTTGTATCTGAAGCAGCTATGACTGCTAGTGGTCACTCCCTGTGTGCTTTGGGAATGGCTGGACATTTCTGGAGGTTTTTCACTGGTTGGGTCAAGGAGCTCCCCCAGACAGAGAGGCCTCTGCTGTCAGCAGCCCATCTTGGATGCCCGTCATTCCAGGTTAATGGGATTGACCTGCGGAGCGCCAGCCACGAAGAAGCCATCACAGCCCTGAGGCAGACTCCCCAGAAGGTGCGACTGGTGGTATATAGAGACGAGGCACACTACAGAGATGAGGAGAACTTAGAGATTTTCGCCGTGGATCTGCAGAAGAAGGCTGGCCGAGGACTGGGCCTGAGCATCGTTGGGAAGCGGTAAGGAAACGCTGTGAAGGTCAGGATTGATTGACCTCGTTCCTTCAGAGTTTTAAGGGCTAAAGCCGATAAACACTGAAAGATAAAGCTTAGTGTAAACTAATGATATGATTTCTAAAATTAACATTTTTATGAATACTTGAATGAGATAGGTCATGTTTCTGAGCAAGGTCTTAGCCCAAAAATGTGTCATATAAAGATAGAACTCTAAGCCCAGTTGACCCAGACTGTTCAGACTTTTATCCCCATGGAGAGTAAGAACAGAGTTTCCAAGGTTCTTTCAACTTGGAGTCACTTAGATCTGAGGCTTGCAGGGGTTAATTAAAGCAACCACACCCAAGAAACAGCTGATATCAAGAAAGAGTTTATATATACAATGTTGGGTTAGGAAAATTGCTTTGCCATAGAGTACCATGTTAATTTCATACTCAGTTAACTTAAACTATTTGAGTAGTTCCTGAGACTAGCTGAGTTGACATAGTCGATAGACATAGATTCTTCATGACTATAGTTTTCTATCAAGACAGATGTCCCCAAAATAATAGCTTGCAGCAAAAATGTAGGTAGATCCTCGTGGCTAGGCTACTCTTTTGAAATCTATGCTGCTTACCCGTGTGATAGGAATTGCAGTAATTACTCCAGAATAATATTAACAGGTTAGAGAAGTAAGTAAAATTTTGAAACTGCAATTCTAGCTTCCACAGTTTACTGGCTTTAGATATCTAGTGTGCATTTATTCCAACAGGGCTGCAGGATTTTCATGTGACACCCCAATATAGCCTTAAATGGCATCAAACATATTCTTAGGAAGAATTGAAGTTGGTTTTATATATATTGTGTCCTGTGCCCTCACAGACCTCTGATGACTAGCCTAGTGGGTTTTTTCCAGCGGTCCAAGCTGTCATTAAGATACTAGCTACCATTTTTGAGCACTGATTTTTGCGCCACGTACTGTGCTCTCATGATCTCTTTTTTACTTCAGCACCATAAAACCATCAATTTGGAAATGCATTACGAAACAAAGGAGCTGAGACTCATATTTCTAAGCAAACTCAGTGGACATCTGGGTACAGAGCAACTGACAGAGCCCATGTTGAAGTTTGCTTTCTTGCTGTGATGCATACACGTGCCTGGAGAGATTCCATTTAGAGTAATGGTTTTTCCTTTATTGTCTCGTAGTGGATTGATGAAATAATCTTCATACAACACCAGCATTTTAGATTGAGTTTGTAAGGAACATTTATAGTCCTTAGCACAAAAGGTTTCATTACAAAAGATAAGATGTAGGGACTTCCCTGGTGGTACAGTGGTTAAGAATCTGCCTGCTAATGCAGGGAACACAGGTTCAAGCCCTGGTCCAGGAAGATCCCCCATGCCGTGGCCTGTGCGCCACAACTACTGAGTCTGCGCTCTAGAGCCTGCGAGCCACAACTACTGAGCCTGCGTGCCAAAACTACTGAAGCCTGTGTGCTTAGAACCTGAGCTCCGCAACAAGAGAAGCCACTGCAATGAGAAGCCCGCGCACTGCAACGAAGAGTAGCCCCCGCTCACCGCAACTAGAGAAAGCCCGCGTGCAGCAACGAAGACCCAACGCAGCCAAAAATAATAAATAAATAAAATAAAATAAACGAAAACCCATCTGAGCTAGAATGAGTTCATCTTTAAAAAAAAAAAAAAAAAGATAAGATGTATAAGCTCTCAAAATTCACAATTCTTTGCCTAGCAATTCCACGACTAGGAATTTATCCTAACGATATGCTTGTAGATATGTTATTCACTGCACATAGTTTGCAGTAGCTAAAGAATGGAAATAACCTATTGATATCTGTCCACCAATAGTTTACTAATAAATGAAATTAAGGAACATTCATAGAATAGTATGTAGCCATAGAAAGAAAACATTGAGGAAGCTCCAAGTGCTAATAAAGACCAGTTGCCAAGGTATTAAGTGAAAAAAACAAAGTTAAAGAAAACAAAACTGAGGGAAAAAAGGAGTGTATGTGCATGTATATCCATTTACAAGCATGTGTACTATACCCACATGCATTTGCTTACGTATACACAGAATATCTCTTGGAGATACCCAAGAAATGAGTAACATTGGTTACCTCTGAGAGGGAAACTTGGGGACAGGGGAACAGAGGTGAGAGGTGAACTCCCCCCCGCCTTTTTAACCTCTTGAATTTTGAGACATTTATTTATTCATCAAATAAATAAACATAATTAAAACCTTAAAGTAATGAAGGCAGGGAAAGAGAGGGAGAGTGAGAAAAAAATAGAAGTAGATCATATGATAATAATTGAGCTGATCTCTAAGGAAATAACCTGTACGTTTTAATAGTACTTAATTCTACTTGTTAAAGTGAATTTCCATTTTATTTCACTAAAATTATCCTCTTGCAAAAATTATGCCCTTGGGCCAATGAAAGTGAATATTACAGGCAGCGTAAATAGGTATAAACTATTTAAAGGACAAGCACTCTGAGGTTTATCATTTGGGAAGAATATCAGTAATCTCAGATTTAATATAGAAATATTAGGTTGTGCCATTACACTGCTTTATGGTATTCACAGAAATGGAAGTGGAGTGTTTATTTCTGACATCGTGAAAGGTGGAGCCGCAGACCTTGATGGGAGATTGATTCAGGGAGACCAGATCTTATCTGTGAATGGGGAGGACATGAGAAGTGCCTCCCAGGAAACAGTGGCCACTGTCCTCAAGGTGAGTCCCTAGCTGCTTTCTGCGTGGCTGGTATAACTCAAGTCCAATGGGAACAGTTCTAATCTGGCTTGTTTATAAAATGTGTTGAATTTTATGCTGATTCTAGTTTCTTACTAGAGACCTAATATCTGATTATTTTAACCAATCAGGAATAGCTCTAAAAGAAAGCTATTATACTGAATAACAGGATTGAAGGGAACCCTGTTTGGGGATTTAAGCTAGTTTTTCATACTTGTGAGAATTCTGAGTATCCTCAATTGTCCTCTAAATGCATTTGATGGGACAGGTTCTCCTGGAGTCACAAAATGTATCCTCCTCCCTCTTGGGCTATATTAACATGAATTCATCAAATCCAGCGTTTATTGCTTGAAGGAACATTAAAGATTGTGAAAGACCAAGTCCTTCATCTCACAGTGAAGTCTGAGAAAGTAGAATGGCATGCCCAAGATCGCAGAGCTGCGCTTGAGGGTTTTTCCTGCCACCCAAGCTGTCTCTCACTGAAGTTGCCGGGAGGCTAAGGCTCAAGGTTCCCTTCCAAGTGTCTCTGCCACATGGACCCTACCTCCCTTGGAAGAAACTGGTTAATAAAAATCCTTGTAAATTGCCATTCAGCTATAACCAGGTGTATCTTATTCTGTTTCACAAATACTATAGCTGTAGGAGCTTTTGCAAAGATAAATGAATTTTATTTTAAAATCCTGCTTTCCTAAAATAGTCAACTATCAGTTATTACTCAAGAGAGGACTTGTATTAGATTACCTCTGTGTTTGATTTTTCTGTCCTCCTTTTCACCACTTTTTCTTAATCATTTCACTGCTTGCAAATACTTTCATCAGAAGGGAAAAGGAAGAGAAAGGAGGTGAATTGAAATGTAATCCTTTTAATGTGTTTAAAGAAGTCGCAAAATCATGAGATGAATAGCATTGAGTTGATAAATTTTTGTGACCTTGTGTGATTTTTTTTGATAACTGAATTTCCTTTCTACCTTCAGCCTTCATCAGCCATTTACAGTTCTTGGCTGCAGAGAGATGAATGGAGGCACTGCCATGAGAATTTAGAACACAAATCCTACTGTTTTTCACCTCTGTTCTTTTCTTGTCTTCCCAAGTGTGCACAGGGGCTTGTGCAGCTAGAGATTGGAAGACTCCGAGCTGGTTCCTGGACCTCCTCGAGGAAGACATCACAGAACAGTCAGGTTGTTGATGGCTTCCCGTTAGACTGGCTCACCTGTCCCAATTGAGAGAAAGTTCCCCATTTCATAAATGATTGTTTGGAAATAATGTGCACTATACAGCATATTCACAACACCAAGTTTGGTGTACTTTAATGTGTTTGAAATAGAAAGTGAAAGGTGGGATGGGAATTCATTAATCCCTAGATTTTTCTCTCCTTTATTGCCTGCAAATGTTTTCTTAGAACCCCTTTTCTCTCCCACTATTAGTTCTATATTGCCTAGGCATTGCATGTACACAGCTGTGTTTATTTTAAAAAGAAAGAAGTAACATCTGGTGGCAATTTGACCCTCATTAGCACAACATTGTTCTATTCATTCAATTAAATATTGCTATAAAGTTAACTTGTGAATAGCCACTCACACATGCTGAGAGCAATTAATGGTATATTCCTGGGAGAGCAAAGTGGGGGGGGGGGTTTCTCCTGTGGGAGGGAGGCCTTAGTGGGTGATATTTTGTGGGTTAGCAAACATCTCATGTTTATTTGCAAGGCTGATGTAAGTGCCACTTTTTTTTCAACAAAGTATATTTCACTGCTTTTTTTTTTTTTTCATTGTAATGGCTGACAAAATCAAGACGGTAGACAATATGTTAAGTCCCATTTGGTACATAATGAAACTATAGAAACTTACATGGGACCCCCAATCCCTTTTGTGGGTTATTAGATGGGCCTTTGTTTTGAGGTTAAAAGCACGACTTTCTGTCTCCTTCCTAATTTCCTTAAAGCCTCTCCAAGACCTTTGTTTAGATGATGTTCTGATTTTATGGTTAGCACACAGGTGCTTCTGGAATTAAGTTAGCTGCCCCTTTTGCCTCATTGGTGTTAGAAAATGAGTGAAGAAAAAACAACATTGTTCAGATAGGATCACAGATTAGCTGGCTTGTCTTAGATAATCATCAGAGCAATCAAACCCAATAAACATCATGTTAAGTTTGGAACTTTTTTTTTTTTTTTTTTGCATTTCTGGTTTATGTAATGGGCAGCAAATATCATGTGTACTAAGAGACAGTGGTGCAGTAGGATTCTAGAGGTCAGTAGTTGGTGAGGACTCTGACCAGACTTGTATCAAAAGTGGGAACCTGAGATGCAAAATAGTTGTCTTGGCTTCTTCCTTAATGGAAGACTCAACTTGAGTGATTTCATTGAAGCCCTATTGTACATAGAGGTTAGAATGCAGAATGAACAATACTGGAGATGAAATTTTTCTTCCTGGAGAGTATAGGAGGGCAACACAGAAGGGGTTCAATTGGGTCTCACTCCAAAAGGAGTTTGATAGATTGAAAAGAGAGAAAAGGTATCCCAGACAGAGGGTGTAGCATAGGCAAAGGCACAAAGGGGTACAAGGAATTCCAGTGTTTTAAGAAAATTTTGGACTGACAGGTGAGGTGGTAGGTAGAACTGGATTTCTGTCCTTGAGGAATGTATATGTGCATCTTAGTGATGAATAAAGTTTACACTCAGGTTAAATACAAAGCTAACACATTTAGAGGCTCTATTATTAAAGGTCAAAAACCCACCATGACCATTTATCTGTTATGTAAATGTGAGCTGTCATATTTCAGAAACCTGGGACGAAGTATCAAACACTTTTCTTTAACCTCTTTGCACAGAATTTTAATTTCAGAGGGTAGAAGTTTAATTCAATTTTAAGCAAAACAGAAAATATATATTATCCTTACTTTGTCCTTAAAATTATGACCTAGATGATATGAGCGTCTGTACTGTTATGTAGCTAATGGGAAGAAGGCTTGTAGCAGGCTGTGAAAAGGAAGTGTCCTCCATCTTCAAGAATTGAATATCAACCCATGACCCAGATGGAGAAAAAGAGGAACCCATTCCCAAACATTTCCCCTCCAAACCTTTTTAAAGCAGTCAGGACTCTCTAGGGGCACAGATTTCCTTCTGGGCAATTATAAGATAGGGAGGCAGATGCCTCCTTTTGAGGGTCTAGGAGAACTTTAACTCGTTGACTTGGCCTAGAGAAAGTGGGTTCATTAAGAGAGCTCTTCTAGCCATGGGGCTACCAAGCCTCTTTTAAAAAAAATTGTTCTCCTACCAACCAGGAAAGAGTATCTTTACTCTGCAGAGGAAAATGTATAATGGTAAAAACACTTGAGAAATCTTTTCCTCAGATAACTGAGGGAGCACTGCCAGGCAAAGTTCATATTTCTAAAGGCCTTGACAAACACAATGTTCTGAGATTTTGTTTAGGCAAAGGTTATAATACGCTGTACTTCCTCATTTCTGAGTAGTTATCTATTATAGCACCATTGATTTAAATCATATCCTTTCAGGAAAAATGTAAAAACACTCCTTTATATATATATACATTGTGAAGTGTACTGTAACTTACTCTGAAATGAATTTTTTTTTAAAGGCAAATTGAGTGATGAATAGATATGTAACAAAAAATATATAGTAAAATATTAATTGTGGAATCTAGGTGGTGTGTCTACTGTATCATTCAACTTTTCTGTATATTTGAAATTTTTCATATTTAAGGAAAGTTAAAATATTAAACAACTTTCATCATACTAAGGAAATGGATCAAATTATAATTTGTCAGGTAATAATTATGGTCTTAGGTTTACCTCAAAATTTTGAGGCAGTTAAAGCATAACCGTGAGAATTCGATAGAAAAAATTCTTTATTCATTAGTGGTGTCATTGTTTTCTGCATTGGAAAGATCCTTCGCTGTGCATATGATTTTCATTGCATATGATTTTCATTGAATAGCCACTAGCCAAACATGACTATACATTATCTAAATTTATTTAAATAAACGTTAGATTTATTTTAAAAAGACAGTAATGGAGGTATAGCAGACTGAGCTGAATTATTACCAACTCTAGGAAAATCTTTGAGGAAAAAAAATTTTAATATTCCTAAAATAACATATTCCCCTGATATTTACTGCTTTTTCTTACAGTTGAGGGTTCTATTTGATCAAGTTCCCATAAATCTAGATTTTATTATATTTGTTTTAGCAAAATAGATCAGTAATTTAGATAAAAAGAAAATAAATGTTGCCTGTAGTCCCAAATGACACTTAGTGGCATTAACTGATCATATGTAAACACTGTGTAACAGGCTAGGAAAATGTTTCTGATTTCATGTGGAACACAAAGAGCTGAAATTACTGCACGTTTTCTACCTTGACGATTGAAACCACATATAAAAGCACATATAACGGAGAAAGCAGTGGAGCAAATGTTAAATGGGATTGTTTAGGGTGATAAGAGAGGGAGTGTGAGTAATTTTTGTTTTCTTTTCTGGCCTCCACGGAATTTTCTATTACATGGTTAGGGCTACTTCAGTAAGTAAAATAGTAATAAGAAGTATGAATTTCTAAGACTGACCACTGAGTTTCCTTTTCAGCCGAGTCAGCACAGCACCCACAGCAGCCTTCATCCTTCCCTTGCTCCTGTTATCACCAGCCTGCAAAACCTGGTCGGCACAAAAAGAGCTTTGGATCCTTCCCCAAAAAACTCAGGTATTACTTGAGACACACCCTCAGCAAAACGATCCCTGTTACCCAATTAAAAAAATTTTTTTTTAAATTTTTATTGGAGTATAGTTGATTTACAATGTTGTGTTAGTTTCAGGTGTACAGCAAAAATATTTTTAAATTTTTGAACATGGCCACATAAGCCCCAAGCTTTCTGAAAGTCCTGTTCTAAGGGAAGGAAAGCCATAGAGATTCGTTTTTGGAATGTGCCTTTAACTTTACACATGAAAAAGAGAAAAGCAGAAATCTAAAGTACTTCATAAAGTAAAACCATTTCCAAAGAGAAAATTTAAAAATTACAGGTCCCTCGAGGAAGGTCAGAAGTGCATATCCCATCATGGGTGGGGTGGGGAAGGCATCTTTTTAAGCCTTTCCTTGGGTAAGATTATCTTTGATTAAGGCGGAAAAATGTTCAGTGAAACAAAAGTGGCTCACTCTCCAAGCCATTTAATCACCATATCCCAGGCAGCAGCTGCTACAGGCCATCAGCTTTTGTCAGACCAAATGATTATGGCCACATCTATCTCAAACAGAGAGGACTTGTTTAAAATAGAGGACATATCCCCTGATTGATGTCGCCAGTTTGAATTTTGAGAAAGGGTATAATGCCTGCTTGCCTCAGTATTCTCTCCTGAAAGACCTAGAAAATGATACCATTTTCATGGGAAAATATTATATCCTAAATATATTGTCTCTTACTTTTAAAAAGTTAATTTGTTGCTTCTTCATAGGCACGGATGTGGGACTAAGGACCATTGAGATAATCAGGGTAAGTCAGTTATTTTGCTTTTTTTCTAATTTGTGTTGCATAATATGTACATCTTTCCCTCAATACAATATATTGGATTGTTAGTGTGTTCTTTTAAGTTACTGAAGGCAATATATGGTCTATGTAACACAAGCAGACTTAGGAAAGTATAGTAAAGCACATACATGACCACTGTGAACTTTTTGGTGCACCACATTCACTTCATTTTGTGCACTGTGTTTAAATTTTAAAAAACAAAAAATGGTATCATATTAGACATACTCTTGCAGCTTGTCATTTTACTTTAAAGCATGGACTTTTAGCCGTGTGAATAACTATTTTTTGACAGCAGATGGTATGATTTTTGTCAGTTACATAGTATTCCATTGTATGAATGTGCTGTAATTTTTCTTAACCAATGTCCTCTTATTAAACAATTAGCATATTTCTCAACTTTTGCCATCTTTTATAGCAAAATGTCTTTGTATTTTCTTTTTGGATCATATCATGGGTGATTTCTTTAGAATTAATTCTTAGAAATGAAATTGTTGAGTCAAAATCCACACTTGTTTAAAGGCTTTTATATATAATGCCAAATTGCCCTCCTGAGAAGATTGTGTAAAATGCGTTTCAGTTCATAAAGTTGTCAAATCCTGATTTTCAGATTCCTGAAAATCCTGTGCGATTTTTCAGACTCCGGTGTGATATCCAGAATATTGGCAAGCAGTTTTATTTTGCTTATTCTTACCATTAAATTTGGGATTCAAGAAATAGTGAAAAAATTATGACCTTGTTGTAATCATGGATCAACTTCAGTAAAGTGATATCCAGCTTAACTTAGTTCTCTGGACTCAATTGTAGTTGTGTTTAAAGACACTCTACCATTATTAGCTCTATGACCTTTGTCAAGTTACTTAACCTCAATTTGCTTATCTGTAGATTGGGGGTGATAACCCTTACCTCACAAGGTAAATCTTGTTGTGTGGATTAAATGAGGTGTAATGCATACAGTATACTTAGCATAGTACTTCATCATGAGTGTCCAGGAATTCATTATTATTAACTACAGCTTTGACTAAATCTGCCTTATTTGTTCCCAGTGTCTTTCCACCAGAGCGGCAACTCAAATGTTCCTCGGATGGGGAAGTTAAATGTACCAACATGTGCATAATTAAGGATAAATTAAGGAAACATCACAATGGATTTGAACAAAGCCAAATTATTCCATAAATTTCTCCTCATTCCACGATTTATAACATATCATTTTATGTTTCCTTAGTCATTTCAGCTGCTTGTTTTTACAGGCTTTTCTAAAAAGGCCTGCTCCTACCCACCCTGTTCTCCCACATACGATCTGAGCAGAAACTTCATAATGAAACGCATCTTACCATTTGCATGTAGGGTTTTACTACTGATGCATTCAGAAAATAGAAGCTGGACACAAACACTTTGGGAAACAGAATATTAAAGTTGTTGTCATTTTGTTCTTTTTCCTTTGTCCAACTTTATCGAGGTCAAATTGAAACACACTAACCTGTGTATATTTTTAAGTGATCAGGTAAAACTGCAGAAGCCTTGCAACCCTATAGGTCCCTTTTCTGCAACCACTCCCCTAACATTTATGTCATTGTTGTCATATGTTTACATCTACATAAATTGAGAACCCCACCAGATAATGGTGTCATCTTGGCTTTAAACTATCCTGCATATTTGAAAAAACTTAACAAGAAATTGATCACATTTTACTGGTTCTCTGCATGTTGAGTAACTTAGGGGTTCTTCCCAGCCCTGGTGAATGTTATGCTGTGTAGACTCTGAGGAATGCTGGTGTTTATGTTTTAGCAGGCATCCACCCAGTTAGGCTCAGACTGCAAGTTATGTCACCTTTTGTAAGTGGTGGTTCAAAACTCAGTTCAGTTCCTGAGTGTGGGTCTGTCCCTCATATGCGTGGCTTAGACTGAGCCTGAGAATTCTGTGGATTCACTCACAGAGGGACAGGATCCCCTTCTCCGACTCTCTCTACTCTAGTTTTCTTCCTTCATTCTCCAGCCATCAGGGCTCCTTTTCCTGGTTCCTCTGACCAGAAAGATGGGAGTTAACATCAAAGTTTTAGCAGTTTGCCCCACCTTTACAGCTCCTTGACTGGGTCTTGTCTTCAGGACAAAGCTGCCAGGAAAACAACTGGGAGATACACCCTCTGCTGTCGTTTCTCCAAGTTTTGGCTCTCCACCACAATTTCTTTGAGTGTCATTACTTTTCAGAAGTCTCAGGTAGTTGTACTTTAAATTTTGACAAGAGGTCTTCATTTTCATCAGTGGGAGAAAGATGCTATAGAGTGTGTATGCCACCATGCTGAAACTGGAACTTGTCATTTATTCTTTTAGTGATTTTTAAAATAGTAACCCTGGGATATAAATGTGGGGGAAACCTGCACAAAGGCCAGAATCTCTTCACCAGGGTTGGAGTGAACAAACTGCCTCATCTCATAATCTCAGAGAACATTTTCGGTCGCATGTTACTTCTCTCTCCAAACTCTGTAGTCACTACAGTGGGTGTCCTCAAAGATCCTTTGTTCTAGCACAGTCCTGCAGCTCTTTCAGAGCCAAGTGTGTTTGTTCACACCCAGAAGAGCATGAGATGTGCAGTAATTTAATTGTAAACACCATATGAGGACATACTTGCCAAGTCTGCATCAAAATTGGCCACTAAACTGAGCAGTAGCATAGGGTTTTTTTCTTTGTTTTTTTTGTTTTTACTCCTCCTGTTGCCTTTTACTGAGCCCTTTCTGTGGGCCAGGACTGCACTATATCACCTCATTTAATCCTCAGATCAACACTGTGAGGTAGGTGGTTTTCTTCCCACTTTATGCGTAGGGATGGAAGCTCTAAGAGGTTAAGGAACTTCTTTAGGACCCCCAGCTTATTAAGTACTGCAGCTAATTAAGAGCTGAAACACTGGCCTTTCTGACTTCAAAGGCGCTATGGTTAACTCCTATGTTACCCTAGCCTCCTGCATCACGGAGGGATTTTATTCAACAGCTATCTGGGGACAGTCAGGTTGTGGCTCTTTGTTAAACATATAAGTCTTGTTTTCCTTCTTTTTTTAGGAGCTCAGTGATGCCCTTGGAATCAGTATTGCTGGAGGAAGAGGAAGTCCCTTAGGAGATATCCCAATATTTATTGCCATGATTCAGGCCAGCGGTGTGGCCGCACGTACACAGAAGCTTAAAGTAAACAAAGGGGATGGTGAAGTGCTCTCAGCATGTGATGCGGTGGGTGGGAGAGGACATGGCAGCCAGGGGCACTGTGTTTAAAACTGGAATTCCAGCAGCCATCAGAGACCCACACTGAGGGCAAAATGCATTGGAGAAAGTTTATACCTGAAATTCATTATGTCCCTGAACATATAAAAATAGTATCGTTTGTGTCAAAGCTTCTCAATGAAAGAAGAAATTGCAGCTCATTTGCAAAGCCTCCCATATCATTTTTAGCACCTCATTCCACCCAAAATTGATTTTCACCTGAGAGATTTGACCTTAGACTCTTCCTTCCACCAAAAGAATCAACATCCTTATGAATTTTTTTCCCCCATCGCTCCTTAATCTTAACTTAGGTAGAAAAAATAAAGCAGAAAACATTTGGCTTCCTCAATAGAGCTTTATTGAACTGGTAATTTGTACACCCCACTATTACTGGCAAATGGATGTATGCAACACTACCATTACCAAGGTACAAAAGTGGCCTGCCGGGCCTTTTAATAATCAAATCTGACCCCTTTCTTGTTTCTCTGATTGGTCTGTATTTGGGGAAAGCCATAAAAATTCCTCATGCTTCTGGAACATGCATACACAATAGAGACACAGAATCTTCACAATAGCCACAAATGGGAAATATGACTTACAAAGAATTTTAAGCATTCTTCTCAAATTTAATTTTTCTTAATGGTAGTGATTTTTCTCGCACTTTTGTACCTCCAGGTTGGAGATCGGATTGTCAGCATTAATGGGCAACCTTTGGATGGGCTGTCTCATGCGGACGTGGTTAATCTGCTAAAGAACGCCTACGGGCGCATTATCCTGCAGGTATTGCGATCAATGGAACTCGCAGCTGCGAGAGGCAGATAAGTGGTGTGCAAAAAAGATTGAGCGTCTCTGGCAGGAGGCATCACCGCCCAGCAGGGTGCCTGCCGATGTGAATTATGAAGGTTGAAAGCAAGAAATTATTATTTGTATTCAGAAATTCTTTAATGCCACCCATACAGGCAGTGAACATGATTATATGAAAGCGTAACAAGGGGAGAAAAATTACCCTTTGCTTCACATGATAAATCAACAAGGCTTTTAGCTTCTGGCGTTCTTTTGTAAATCAAAGTTTGCAAGGAATAGAAAATGATTTCTTTTCTTATGCCCCAAAACTCTGTCTGAACTGCCCAAGTGCTGTTTCTTCCACTCCTTTTAAAGGAAGGGAAAAGTAACAATGCTCTTTCTCCTGTAGCATAAATGATTGCCAACACTGCTAAATGCTCACCACATAGTAGTCATCAACTAAGGCAGACAATCATATTTCAGCTGTGGTCCCCAAGAGTATTGTCCAGAGGCACAGGGAAATATACCAGGAAGTAAAAACGAGGTGTGCTGTTAATCACCCCTCCTTCGATTTCAGCACTTTGAATATCTCTGAGATTGATATCGTGTAGTGAGTGAGAGGCAGCGTACTGGCAGCAAGTTTTGTTAATGAGTTCCCCCCAAAATGTATGATTATAATCACCATACTTCTGCAGGGGTAGTATTAAATGGTTTATAGGTAAAAAGAATAAAATCCACCATTTAGTATCTCAGAGAGAGGGCAAGCCAGCCCCTCCAATCATTCTAGCCTTCAAATAATCAGTTTGAATTGAAACACCATAACTTTGGGGAGAACCAATTTGTGGTGCTTAACTCTCACATCTCAAAGGTCTAAGTCCAAAGTGCCGAAACAGACATTTTAAAAAAAGTCAGTGGCTTTCAGTACATAGGAAAGGAATCGTAAAGTACTGCCAGTGGTTTCAAGGGAGTTTATGTGATAGGCAACATATTATTCAATGATCTGGGTCCCCAGGTTTCTGTTGAACACAGACAGAAACCCTGTGTGGACTGGCTGTAGAGTCGGCTTCCTTTGTCCTCATCCTCAGGGGTTACCTCTCATCCCACCTTCCACTGCTCCGTCATCCTCAGAACCTGCAAATCCTTGCTTTTTCTTGTTTGCAGCCCTTGCTCTTCCTTCGAGTTATGCTGACCCCTAGAGACCGTACAAGTGCAACTCTTCAATCACAGAGCTGTGGCCCATTAGTTATAGGGAATTTTACCAGGAAGTTATCAAATGATAACTATGTCAACCAAAAAAAAGTGTTTCCCTTAGCAGAATCTAGTATTATTAACATTTTTATATACCAATATAATTTGTTCAGCTCCACCTTCTTCACAAAGAAATGAGAAGACTCGGTGTAAAAGTGTAACATTACGTAAAGTACTTTAAGTGGAAATGAACTCATGCTCTCCCATGAAGAATTAACCCTTCATTCAGCCAAATTTGCCACTATTAACATACTTTTGAAGGGACTCCTTATTTTTCCTATTTCTGCATTTTAAGAAAATGACTTTCGGTTTCAGAATGTTCTCTTGTGTTAATCACATCAGTTGGTGGTGGTATTTTGTAACAGGTGCTGTTAAAAGCTTAATGGAATCCTTTGGGATTTTGACAGTTGTGATCTACACAACGCTGGGTATGGAGCACATGTGCTCTCAAAGGCTTTAAACACAGAACTCAGGAAATTCTTACGCCCTGCATCAGACGCCTTTCAGTTGCATAGTCGTATTCACTTTAATTAAAACAATGTGCATGGATGGTACCAGCAATACAATTATCACAGCTGACTTGTCAGCAGGTAATCATTTTTATTATCAGGTGAGCCAGCCCATTGTCAGAGTAATAGAGAAGGTCAGATAGTTGTGTCTGATGACATGGAAAAGACTTATTGTCGGTGCAGCATGGGAAGTGGTCAGCAAGTGCTGATGGCACAGGGAAGATTAGGTCTGGATCAGTGGACTGGAGGGTGCAGAAGGGGAAGAGAGTGGAGGAGACGACTTCTGGAAGCTTCTCCCCGTAGTTTAAATTGCTATTGCTAGGTGTAGTAAGGAAGTAGATATTTCTGCCTTTAAAGTCTTACTATCAAGTTTAGATGGTTTCTTACTGTCAATTATAGATTGGTCAGTGGGGATTGATTTGGGTATAGGGGTCATTTCAAATGTTCTCAACTATATTTGCTTCCGTAGTCTGATAGTTTGCCTGGTTTAGTGCTTTTGTCTATGAACTACCATAAAACCTGTTTTGGACAAAATCAGGTAACCCAGACTCTCTTCTAGAAAATTTTGTTTGTTTTTACCTCTTTTTTTGACAATATAGAAGATAAAAAGAGCACATTAGGGATTTTTATCACTAAAGGAACTTGTGGGGCTTGTTCTGGATCCAAACATTTTAGAACGTAGAATGTGGATGGAGGTAGCACTAACTAAACCAGGGAATATAGGAAGGGCATGTTGGGAGAGAACATTGTATTTTGAGACATCCAGGTGGAGATATCCAGCAGGCAGAGGAAATGGGCTCCCAATACTCGGGGAGACTTCAGTGATGGAACCGGGATAGATAAAGCCATCTGAGGCTTCTTGGGGTCGACATCCCCACTGCCTGGCACATTATACTTCATAGCTATTGGTTGAATAAATGAATGTAAACAGTGGAGACAAAGACAGAGGATCAAGGCTTGGAGTCAGCAGCAACCATGGAGAGCAGGAGAAGAGAGTCTGAAGTCAGGGAGATTAACTAAGGGTCTGTCTACAGAGTAGTTTGGGAGGTCCTTGGGGACACCCTCCAGAACACAAAAAACCTGATGTAAGAGGGCCCAACTGCTGGTTAGGAGAGAGAGATGTGTCATGTTCAAGATAATATAGAGAAAACAGTGATTTCTCTTGTGCACCCTCTTTTGAAAATGGAAGAGAAAAAATAAGACACAGGATTAATTCAGGAGGTCCAGTATCCAACAACCAGGAGTTTAAAAAAGAAAAACAGGAAAATAAAAAAGAAATGAAATAAATTTAACTTAAGGTCCATTAATCACTGAGCAAAATAAATAAAAGAAGAATAATACCTGTATACTACATTCTAAAACTTTCAAAGAGAAAAGTATAAGCTACTTACAAAAGAACAAGAGATTCAAATGTCACCTGACTCATTTTCGGCAATATATTTCTGAGAAAATTACTTTAGGATATACTCCAACAAAAGAGGAAAGTAAGAGAGAGGGAAACAGGTGGATCCAACGCTAAGGAACATGGAAGTCCCAGGACAGCTGTGCAGCAGACAGAGAGAACAACTTGTCCAAATCGGGGCAGGAGAAGAGGGCTCTAAGAGAAATGCCTCTGAATTACAAGGAAAAAAAAAGGAACAGATAGATTACCTTGTATGTTTAACTGAATTGGAGGTTTAAGATCCAATTAAGTTGGAAAGTTTGGGGCTGAATTAGTGATAAGTATATACAAATTAAACAAAATAAGATCATTATTAACCTTGAGGACAATAAACTTATACCAAAAAAAGAGAGACAGAGAAATGTAATCCTAGTATAGTAGTTGGCTCAGTATGAATAACATTTATATAAACATAAGTCATAAAAAAAAAAAATAAGTCATAATAAAACTGATAGAACAAAACATCATGATGCATGAAATATTAGTAGCATGAGAGTTTGAGATGTGTTCATGGAGATGAAAATATAAGAGTTAAATCTTTAAAGTTGAAATAAGAGTTTTGGAAATCGTTAAAGCTACAAAGGTTTAAGTATATCTAAAGAAACATAAGAAACAAGTAGAACTTAAAAATATAAAAGTTAAGTGTCAGATTTTGGCAAGCTAAATTTTCATCTTTGGAATAGGGAGTCTATTGATGTCATCAAGATGATAAATTTCAAAATAGTCTTATAAAGTGTATTATTTAGCCTATACCTCTAGAATTGAAAAGAGAAATGTTCAATCTGTATCCAGGGAGTGAGAGTGTTAAATTTTTTTTATCATGTACTGTAATACTTAATTTTTAATCATGTGCACACAAAAGGAAATATACTAGGAAAATATAATAGAAAAGAACCAGGAGTTAAGAATACAGGTACTAGACCCTAAAGGAGAAAAGAATTTTAAGAATAGCACACTTGAGCAGAAGCAAGAAGAACTATAATCCTGCAGCCTGTGGAACAAAACCTACATTCACAGAAAGATACACAAGATGAAAAGGCAGAGGGCTATGTACCAGATGAAAGAACAAGATAAAACCCCAGAAAAACAACTAAATGAAGTGGAGATAGGCAACCTTCCAGAAAAAGAATTCAGAATAATGATAGTGCAGATGATCCAGGACTTCGGAAAAAGAATGGAGGCAAAGATCGAGAAGATGCAAGAAATGTTTAACAAAGACGTAGAAAAATTAAAGAACAAACAAACAGAGATGAACAATACAATAACTGAAATGAAAACTACACTAGAAGGAATCAATAGCAGAATAACTGAGGCAGAACGGATAAATGACCTGGAAGACAGAATGGTGGAATTCACTGCTGCGGAACAGAATAAAGAAAAAAGAATGAAAAGAAATGAAGACAGCCTAAGAGACCTCTGGGACAACATTAAACACAACAACATTCGCATTATAGGGGTCCCAGAAGGAGAAGAGAGAGAGAAAGGATCCGAGAAAATATTGGAAGAGATTATAGTTGAAAACTTCCCTAACATGGGAAAGGAAATAGCCACCCAAGTCCAGGAAGCACAGCGAGTCCCATACAGGATAAACCCAAGGAGAAACACACCAAGACACATAGTAATCAAATTGGCAAAAATTAAAGACAAAGAAAAATTATTGAAAGCAGCAAGGGAAAAACGACAAATAACATACAGGGGAACTCCCATAAGGTTAACACCTGATTTCTCAGCAGAAACTCTACAAGCCAGAAGGGAGTGGCATGATATACTTAAAGTGATGAAAGGGAAGAGCCTACAACCAAGATTACTCTACCCGGCAAGGATCTCATTCAGATTCGATGGAGAAATCAAAAGCTTTACAGACAAGCAAAAGCTAAGAGAATTCAGCACCACCAAACCAGCTCTACAACAAATGCTAAAGGAACTTCTCTAAGTGGGAAACACAAGAGAAGAAAAGGACCTACAAAAACAAACCCAAAACAATTGAGAAAATGGTCATAGGAACATACATATTGATAATTACCTTAAACGTGAATGGATTAAATGCTCCAACCAAAAGACACAGGCTCACTGAATGGATACAAAAACAAGCCCCAGGTATATGTTGTCTACAAGAGACCCACTTCAGACCTAGGGACACATACAGACTGAAAGTGAGGGGAAGGAAAAAGGCATTCCATGCAAATGGAAATCAAAAGAAAGCTGGAGTAGCAATACTCCTATCAGATAAAATAGACTTTAAAATAAAGAATGTTACAAGAGACAAGGAAGAACAGTACCTAATGATCAAGAGATCAATCCAAGAAGAAGATATAACAATTATAAATATATATGCACCCAACATAGGAGCACCTCATTACATGAGGCAACTGCTAACACCTATAACAGAGGAAATTGACAGTAACACAGTAATAGTGTGGGACTTTAACACCTCACTTAACACCAATGGACAGATCATCCAAAATGAGAATAAATAAGAAAACAGAAGCTTTAAATGACACAATAGACCAGATAGATTTAATTGATATTTATAGGACATTCCATCCAAAAACAGCAGATTACACTTTCTTCTCAAGTGCGCACGGAACATTCTCCAGGATAGATCACATCTTGGGTCACAAATCAAGCCTCAGTAAATTTAAGAAAATTGAAATCATATCAAGCATCTTTTCTGACTACAACGCTATGAGATTAGAAATCAATTACAGGGAAAAAAACGTAAAAAACACAAACACACGGAGGCTAAACAATACGTTACTAAATAACCAAGAGATCACTGAAGAAATCAAAGAGGAAATCAAAAAATACCTAGAGACAAATGACAATGAAAACACGACGATCCAAAACCTGTGGGTTGCAGCAGAAGCAGTTCTAAGAGGGAAGTTTATAGCTATACAAGCCTACCTCAGGAAACAAGAAAGATCTCAAATAAACAATCTAACCTTACACCTAAAGGAACTAGAGAAAGAAGAACAAACAAAACCCAAAGTTAGTAGAAGGAAAGAAATCATAAAGATCAGAGCAGAAATAAATGAAATAGAAACCAAGAAAACAGTAGCAAAGATCAATAAAACTAAAAGCTGGTTCTTTGAGAAGATAAACAAAATTGATAAACCATTAGCCAGACTCATCAAGAAAAAGAGGGAGAGGACTCACATCAATAAAATTAGAAATGATAAAGGAGAAGTTACAACAGACACCACAGAAATACAAAGCATCCTAAGAGACTACTACAAGCAACTCTATGCCAACAAAATGGACAACCTGGAAGAAATGGACAAATTCTTAGAAAGGTATAACCTTCCAGGACTGAACCAGGAAGAAACAGAAAATATGAACAGACCAATCACAAGTAATGAAATTGAAACTGTGATTAAAAATCTTCCAACAAACAAAAGTCCAGGACCAGATGGCTTCACAGGTGAATTCTATCAAACATTTGGAGAAGAGCTAACACCCATCCTTCTCAAACTCCTCCAAAAAATTGCAGAGAAAGAAACACTCCCAAACTCATTCTATGAGGCCACCATCACGCTGATACCAAAACCAGACAAAGATACTACCAAAAAGAAAATTACAGACCAATATCACTGATGAATATAGATGCAAAAATCCTCAGCCAAATACTAGCAAACAGAATCCAACAACACATTAAAAGGATCATACACCATGATCAAGTGGGATTTATCCCAGGGATGCAAGGATTCTTCAATATACGCAAATCAATCAATGTGATACACCATATTAACAAATTGAAGAAGAAAAACCATATGATCATCTCGATAGATGCAGAAAAAGCTTTTGACAAAATTCAACACCCATTTATGATAAAAACTCTCCAGAAAGTGGGCATAGAGGGAACCTACCTCAACATAATAAAAGCCATATATGACAAACCCACAGGAAACATCATTCTCAATCGTGAAAAACTGAAAGCATTTCCTCTAAGATCAGGAAGAAGACAAGGATGTCCACTATTATTCAACATAGTTTTGGAAGTCCTAGCCATGGCAATCAGAGAAGAAAAAGAAATAAAAGGAATACACATTGGAAAAGAAGTAAAACTGTCACTGTTTGCAGATGACATGATACTATACATAGAGAATCCTAAAGATGCCACCAGAAAACTACTAGAGCTAATCAATGAATTTGGTAAAGTGGCAGGATACAAAATTAATGCACAGAAATCTCTTGCATTCCTATACACTAATGATGAAAAATCTGAAAAAGAAATTATGGAAACACTCCCATTTACCATTGCAACAAAAAGAATAAAATACCTAGGAATAAACCTACCTAGGGAGACAAAAGACCTGTATGCAGAAAACTATAAGACACTGATGAAAGAAATTAAAGATGATACCAACAGATGGAGAGATATACCATGTTCTTGGATTGGAAGAATCAATATTGTGAAAATGACTATACTACCCAAAGCAATCTACAGAGTCAATGCAATCCCTATCAAATTACCAATGGCATTTTTTTACAGAACTAGAACAAAAAATGTTAAAATTTGTATGGAGACACAAAAGACCCCGAATAGCCAAAGCAGTCTTGAGGGAAGAAAACGGAGCTGGAAGAATCAGACTCCCTGACTCAGACTATACTACAAAGCTACAGTAATCAAGACAATATAGTACTAGCACAAAAACAGAAACATAGATCAATGGAACAAGATAGAAAGCCCAGAGATAAACCCACGCACCTGTGGTCAACTCATCTATGACAAAGGAGGCAAGGATATACAATGGAGAAAAGAGAGTCTCTTCAATAAGTGGTGCTGGGAAAACTGGACAGCTACATGTAAAAGAATGAAATTAGAACACTCCCTAACACCA
The DNA here is from genome assembly GCF_028021215.1 of Eschrichtius robustus. Lineage (NCBI taxonomy): Eukaryota > Metazoa > Chordata > Mammalia > Artiodactyla > Eschrichtiidae > Eschrichtius > Eschrichtius robustus. Next base: position 53,362,557 of record NC_090826.1, read on the forward strand.
TACATGAAAATAAACTCAAAATGGATTAGAGACCTAAATATAAGACTGGACACTATAAAACTCTTAGAGGAAAACATAGGAAGAACACTCTTTGCCACAAATGACAGCAAGATCTTTTTTGATCCACCTCCTAGAGTAATGGAAATAAAAACAAAAATAAACAAATGGGACCTAATGAAACTTCAAAGCTTTTGCACAGCAAAGGAAACCATAAACAAGACGAAAAGACAACCCTCAGAATGGGAGAAAATATTTGTGAACGAATCAACGGACAAAGGAGTAATCTCCAAAGTATATAAACAGCTCATGCAGCTCAATATTAAAGAAATAAACAACCCAATCAAAAAATGGGCAGAAGACCTAAATAGATATTTCTCCAAAGAAGACATACAGATGGGCAAGAAGCACATGAAAAGCTGCTCAACATCACTAATTATTAAAGAAATGCAAATCAAAACTACAATGAGGTTTCACCTCACACCAGTTAGAATGGGCATCATCAGAAAATCTACAAACAACAAATGCTGGAGAGGGTGTGGAGAAAAGGGAACCCTCTTGCACTGTTGGTGGGAATGTAAATTGATACAGCCACTATGGAGAACAGTATGGAGGTTCCTTAAAAAACTAAAAATAGAACTACCATATGACCCAGCCATCCCACTACTGGGCATATACCCAGAGAAAACCATAATTCAAGAAGACACATGCACCCCAATGTTCATTGCAGCACTATTTACAATAGCCAGGTCATGGAAGCAAACTAAATGTCCGTCGACAGATGAATGGATAAAGCAGATGTGGTACATATATACAATGGAATATTACTCAGCCATAAAAAGGAACGAAATTGGGTCATCTGTTGAGACGTGGATGGATCTAGAGACTGTCATACAGAGTGAAGTAAGTCAGAAAGAGAAAAACAAATATAGTATCTTAACGCATATATGTGGAACCTAGAAAAATGGTACAGATGGACCGGTTTGCAGGGCAGGAATTGAGACACAGATGTAGAGAACAAACGTATGGACACCAAGGGGGGAAAGCGGCAGGGGGGTGGGGGTGGTGGTGGGATGAATTGGGAGATTGGGATTGACATGTATACACTGATGTGTATAAAATTGATGACTAATAAGAACCTGCTGTATAACAAATAAATAAAAATTAAAAAATTTAAAAAAATAAAAAATAAATTTATAGAAATTTGTAAAAGAACTACCTCAAACCAAACTATATCTAGAGATTAAACAATTGGGGATATTGAAATAATTTTTTTAAAATATAGCACACTTACGAATGAGGCAGAAGTAAATAAAACTGGGGGAAAGTCGTTACAGCTGGCAGGTAAATCACTGGCAATCTTTGTTTTAGATTTTTTTTTTTATGTTGACCCTTTTTAAAGTCTTTATTGAATTTTTTACAGTATTGCTTCTGTTCTATGTTTTTTGGTTTTTTGGCCTTGGGGCATGTGGGATCTTAGCTCCCTGACCAGGGATCGAACCCGCACCCCCTGCACTGGAAAGCGAAGTCTTAACCACTCACTGGACCGCCAGGGAAGTCCCGCTAGCAATCTTTAAAAGAATTGATTTCTCTCTTTAAAGTTTATGGCAAGTCAGTAGAGAGCAAGGGAGTAGTTGGGAGCAAAGGACATAGAAAAAAAGATGGAGATGATGTTACCTCTGAAAAAGAGGATAAAAAAATTTTCAGGGGAGTTTGAGTCGGATGGCTTTCCTTCTAGGATGGTCATTTTCTAAGAATGAATAAAGAAAATATTTTGACATTTGAGAGAAATGCTTCTCAAACCTCAGCATGTTCCAGAACTATCTGGAGGGCTCGTTAGACAGACAAACTGCTGGGTCCCACCCCCAGAGCTGCTTATTGTGTAGGACTGGGGTGGATCCAGGAATTTCCATTTATAACAAGCTGCCAGGTGGTGCTGATGCTGCTAGTTAGAGAGCAACATGAGACCCACTGGAGTAGTGCATTCTTTAGGGATGAACAAAGGTTTGCACATGCTGTTCTCTGTGCCTGGAATACCTGTCTCACCCCACCTGTATCCCCTCTCTATAAAGGTACATGTGAGTAGTTCTGAACCTTGGTTGCCCAGTAGAATCACTGACTCTCGTATCGGTTCCTGGGTCTCACCCCATGGAATTAATTGGTCTGGGATGTGGCCTGAACACTGGGATATTTTAAAGCTTTCTAGGTGATTTATTATGTAGCCAGGGATAAGACCAGATGATCTGTGAGGGTTCATGATGGGTAGAAAGCCAAGTGATGCCAGAAAGAGGGTGATAAGCTTCGGGAAAAGCATCAAGAGCTAAAGGTTTGAAAGTTGAAGCAAAGACCTGGGGTAAGTTCTGTAGGACATGAAGGCTTTAGTGTCAGAAGGTTGTGCATCTTGAATCCTTTTAACTCTTAAGTTTCCTGTAGGAAACTGGATCACGGCTTCTTTCTTTCAAGGTTGCCGTAAGGGTTAAATGAGGTGTAACATTTAATAAAAATAGTGGATTGAAAATGTTAAGCATTAAGTAAGTGATACTTTATTACTCTCATCATAATAACATAGTCTTGAAGTCAGAGGATGCTAAAATTCCTTTTAAAATCCTAGTAGTTTGGTGGTTTTCCAGGTGGCATTTGAGGTGTGTGCCACTAGATGGTGATGTGACTAGGTCACTTTGCTTCTTCTTACTTCACTCCAAACTTAAAACATTTGACACTTCAGACCATTATATTTTGAAAACAGATACATTAAAATCAATATATTCTGATGTCACTAGAATCAGTGTCCCTAGATTCTAAATAAAAACTTTAATCAGATATGCTTTCTAGTTCATTAAGTTACACCAAATGCCAGGCATGGGACAAAGCAAGCTTTTTTTGATTGTTCTGTAATGTGCCCTCATCTTAAGATGCCAACTTTCTCAGGGGTCACCTTAACATGAAAGTCTTCCTGTCTGTTTCCAGCATATCTGCACTATGGATTTAGGATGCAGGCTGGGTGTAAGTGCTGAGTTTGTATTTTGTACTACAAGATTTGGGTCCTAACAAATCTAAAGGCTAATCTCATTCCTTTGCAAGACCAGCAAGTCAGGAAAGTTCTAAGCAAGGAGCTCAAGCTTTTATGCACTGTAATGTCCTACTTACCTGGAAAATATTTTGACTTCTCAGTTCTTCAAAACATAATTCCCCAAACCTATTTTTAAGGAAAGGTACTCATCCTAGGGTCCGTGCAATAAAGACCTGTGCTTTATTACTCAATTAGAAAATTTACCAAGTATACGTGGTTCTATTATAGAACATACAAATCTGATTGAATTTAGTTTTGCTTTTAACATAAATTATTAAATGCCACAAGGAGCCAAGGCACGAGAGAGCATATCAGAACAGATAGCTTTCCAAGGAGAAGACAAAATTTACGGAATTAAATATTGAAGGGGAAACACTCTGGGAGGGGGAAATTCATTTGGAGGGGGAAACAGAGTGGGGGGTAGGTGCAGTTGGAGGGGAAGCACAGAGGGAGGGGTAGGTGCAGTTGGAGGGGAAGCACAGAGGGAGGGGTAGGTGCAGTTGGAGGGAAAGCACGGGGGAGGGGTAGGTGCAGTTGGAGGGGAAACAGAGGGAGGGGTAGGTGCAGTTGGGGGGGAAACAGAGGGAGGGGTAGGTGCAGTTGGAGGGGAAGCACAGAGGGAGGGGTAGGGGCAGTTGGAGGGGAAGCACAGAGGGAGGGGTAGGTGCAGTTGGAGGGGAAGCACAGAGGGAGGGGTAGGTGCAGTTGGAGGGGAAGCACGGGGGAGGGGTAGGTGCAGTTGGAGGGAGAAACACAGAAGGAGGGGAAAATTCATTTGGAGGGGAAAACACGCTTATTGGTTCATCTTCTTCCAGGGATTCAAAGGTCTCTTGTTCCTTAGGCTTAAAGGATAAGGCTTCTTTCCCATCCTTCTTTTCACAAGTCTCGCCCTGGAGTGGAGTACTTTCCTCTTCTCTCCTTTCATTTCACAAGTCTCCTCCTCCTCAGGGGAAGAGATCCCCTCCTCCTCTTCCTTTGGGTCAGCAGCCTCCGTCTGCTCAGGTAGGCACTTATTAAATGTTTGATCATAACAAGGTTGGGGAGATATGAGAAAACAATGTACTTTCATTAAGCGTCTGGTGAGTCTAAACTGATGATCACATGGCAGCTCGGGAAGCTCTGTTAATTTACTGCATGCGTCCCCATCACCCAGCAGTTCCATATCTAGTTCTCCACCTTAAAGAACCTCTCGGGATTTCCGTCGCAGTACAGTGTGCACCATTGAGGAGGAACATAGACTTACACAGCTTTTGAACCAGGTTAATGATTTTGAAGGGTGAGTGGGAGGCAAGGCGCAACATCTGCTGCCTCCAGGCCCTGGGTATGAGGCATGAGAGGAAGGGCTGCTGATCTGAGTGGTGTAATAAAGCCAGACCATAGGCTGTGGATCTCATGAGATGGAGCTGGACCTAGCTGGGTGGAAGGACTCCAGACACCATGGCTCTTTCAAGTTGCACAGACCTTAGTACCATCACCTCAGGACGTCGAAGACTGTCTGCCTTTCCCAGGAATCCCTGTCTGTCCCCTCCCCTCTCCGTTTAGAATGGCGTCCGTATCTGCCTCCCCCGTTAGGTGACAGCAATGGCAAGCCTGCTTGTGGGAGAGTGGGGAACACATTTGCTTTCCCTGGGTTTCCTCTGCTCCCACCCATGTCCTCAGAACCTACCACAGAAGTTTGCACCCAGTAGTTCAAAATTTACTTTAAAAAAAAAATGACCAAACTTCCCATTAGCCTTTTTGCCTTCCCCCTTCCTCAGACACAGAAATAGACCTCTCCCAGCGTCACCTCCAAGCCTAGTCCCCGGTGTTGCTGGACAAAGAGCACTTCAGACACGGGGGCTGAGCCAAGACTCCTAGATCACGGCTCTGTCTCCTCAAACTTGTATCCAACTGAACATGCCCTTCCAAGATCGGGTTATCCCCTTTCACAAGTCATGCCCAGGAAGACCAATCAGCTCTGAGACCAAGAAGGTTGATGCAAATGCCTTGGGGCTGTAGAGTTATCCTGGGGGTGACGGGTTTGTCTCCTTGCTTCCCTGCAAAAGACCAAACTATCAGTGAAAATGCTTCACATTTCCCATCCAGCCCTTTGTATTCCACTCCTACAAAATAGGCAGGAGCTCAGGGATCCTAGGTTTTAATATTATCCGTTATTGAGAGGCCCATCTTATTTCAGGGTTGGGGGTGAGCGAGAGGCCTTCAGATTTTAGAGGGATATGAGTTTTTCTGTAAGGTGGTGCTGTATTAGTGTTTTTATATTTTCTAGCTAAAGAAATTTAATTTTTACCCAAATAGAACTATGGCTTTGGTTTCACAGTTTATATGGACTCCTGAAAGTTTATTAAAGTTCACAAGCTTTCTTCCTAGAACATCCATGGGGGGTATATCTTCTACCTCCTAACCCCTCTCCTTGTAGTACTAGGGGGAGGGGTGCGTTTTTCCCGCCTGTTGCCCAGCACAGCCATGAAGATCAGCTCTACTTGCAGCTGCTTGTTTGACTCTCTGCCCCTCTTTCTTCCCAGCTTCATGTCTAGACTGTACTTCATTATATGCAGGGCGAAGCAGATCTCTAGGTGTGAGGGTCCAAGACCAGGTCTGTACCCTCTCACCAGGCAATTTGCCTCACACTGAATTCAATTAAGAGCACAGGCTTCCAAAAAAAAAAAGAAAGAAAAAGAGCACAGGATTCTAGAGTAAAATGGCATGGGTTTGAATCCAGCCTTCACTCCTTAGCTGACTCGAGAAAGTTACTTAACCTCTCTGCTCCAGGTTCCTCTGTCTGTAATATGGGAATAATTATGGTACCTACGTCTGTAGGGACTCAGAAGAGTGCTTAGCATAGAGGAAGTGCTCAGTTTATATTCAGTATCATGGTGCTGTTATATGTTGAATAAACGAGCCAGTAAAGAAAGGAGCAGGTTGCCATCAAGTCTTGGCTTTTGAAGGTAACTTAGAAAAAGTAATATTTTACTGACTTTCTTCCTCAGCCCCATAACAGATGGTCTGGTTCATGGACAGCTGAGAGTACGTGTCCAGATTCCCACCAAGTATAGGAATCCCCCCTCACCATATGCCAAATTGGTAGATTTTTGAGTCTCTGAGTCCTTTGCTTTGTGGGGGGCTCATGTCCTAACAAGTTGAGCCATTCCTTTCTGTAACTGCCTTAGTTATTAGATTTTTTCTTCTTAAAAAGACCCAGAACCAATCTCCTTGTAACCTCTATCAATCTCAACTCTGTTCCATGGAAATTCAGAATATTGAACCCTGTACGCCCTATTCCTTAGGAAGGTTTTAGGTTCATTCATTTATTCATTCCACAAATGCTTATTAAGCAGTTGTGTGCCAGGCACCTTCACATTGAGAAGCTGTTCTTATCCTCATGAATCTTGTGATTGGGTGGGAAAGACAGCTAACAGTCACACAAATACGTATCATGACGGTTTGTAAGGAATACTTAGAGCGCTACGGAAAGGAAAACGGGGGAAATTAATTTAAACATGGGTAGTCAAAGAAGGCTTGTATAATGGAAGTGACCTTTAAGCTGATGCCAGGCCAACTGGTTTGGTGGAGGGGAGGGGGCGGGAATCCAGGCAGAAAGAACTGTGGGATGTGGGGTGGAGTGGAAGATATAGATGGGATTAGAGGGGTAGGCTAGGAAGGGCATTTGTGTGTATAGTTAGGGAGTCTTAATTTTATTCCAGGTACAAAGAAAGACCACTGAAAGGTCTTAAGCAGGGGAGGGCCATTATCCATTTTATATTTAAAAAGATAACTGGCTGTTGTGTGGAAGAGAGATTAGAAGAGGGTGAGTGGGGATTCCAGGTAAAAGGCAGCTGATGAAGATTGATTGAATTAGGATGGTCACCAGAGAGATGAAAAGGAAACAAACTTGAGAAGTATATTGGAGGTAGAGTCCAGAGGATTTGGTGGTAGATTATTCAGAATAAGCATCAGTTAGGTTAACATTCTAGTACCTTTCCAGCTGGACAGTCACCAGCCAACAATCGGGTATTTTCAATATTATACCTAGTGGGTTTCTAATTAGGCAGCTGGAGGTGCCATCTATTAAGAAGAGGAAACCTAGAGGGAAAATGAATAGAAGGGATTTGGTTGTTGGATCAAGAATTTGGATTCGGTTGTGTTAATTAGGCTTTGAGATATTAAAATGCAGATGTTGAGTTGGCAATTGGATATAACAGACTAAGCTGGGAATTGTTAGCACGTTGTTGGAATTTAAAGCTGTGGGAATGTGTATGCTGTGACCTAGACCCTGAGTGTGCAAGTGGGAAGTGGGCCAGGACTGAGCCACGAGGGGTGAGTAGAATAGCAGAGATGGAAGCAGCAGGAGGTAAGCCGGAGAGTGGGTCATGGAAGTCTGGGTCTGGCAACAGGGATGGAAACTGGAATGGAGTGGGGTTTTGAAAATGATGTAGGCTGAGAGTAAGTAGCATTACATGCAAAGACAGCTCCTCCACTACATTTGCTGGGGAGGAGAGGAAAAAAAAAAAACAGAAACTGGTGGTAAGTGCAGAGGAGTCTATCATTTTCTTTTTTGTTGTTTATCCTAAATATTCCCCCAATTTGTTCATTCTTTATATTATAGTATTTCCAGAAGATCCTAAAACTTATGGATGGAAATGTTTTCCCCCAGAATAGGATGCTTCACCCAAAATGTGTTCTGATCCAGCCAGGGCTGGGGCCAGGGCCAGCCTGTGGCCTTCCTTGTCTAAATACTCGATTAATAGATGCAACTAAGCTTAACTATTTAGGCAGTCATGCCCTCTGTTGGCTTATTCTGAAACTGCAATCAAATCAAGGTCTTGCATTGTTGTCAAGCTAAGTCCCTTCACTCTGTACTTGAGTGCTATTATCTGGAAGAACTGTTAATCAGAAGCAGGGGTAGACCAGGAGTTCTTGAAAAAGAATCTCTGATAACTAGTTGAGGTGGAAGACAACTCCAGGATAAGCAGACAAGGCAGGCTATTTATGATTCCTCTTTAACAGATGAAGAAACTGAAACTCAAGCCACAGTATCATTTAAGTGGCAAAAACTGAACTTCAGATCTTCATTCTGTCAGAGTTATACCATATTTCTTCTTAATTCTTTGGAATGTTTTTGCAGAATAGAAATATAAGTGAATGTTTAAATGTTGGTTGTTCTATACTTTTGTTTGGGACCATCTAAAAGGCAAATCATAGGAAGTAAGAGATAGTCTTTCTTTCATTCACCAAATATTAATTGAACACCTACTATATGCTAGACATGTTCTACATAAGGGGCATACAGTAGTGAATAAAACAGACAAACTTCATGCCCTCACATTCTAATATGAAGTGGTAAGACAATAAATAAGGCAAGATATATAATTAATTAATAAGTAATAATTAATAAGTAATGGTAGTAAGAAGGAAACATAAAGCAGGGAAGGAAGATGTTGTTAAACAAAATGCAACTGAGTGAGTTTGAAGATCTATTTGGCTTTACCCAATGATTCATGAATTGGGCAGCATCCCATTTAACAAGTAGAATGGAACTCCAAGGATCTATACAAAATAGAAGGCTTTTATAGGGAGACGGAGGGTGGGACAAGGAAGTTAAAAAGTGGATTATTTCAGGCAAGGTCACCTTCCCTTCCTGGGAAGGCAGGGGGTCTTATCAAGCAGATCCCCTCACTGGTGTTGATGAGGAAATTCCAGACTGATTGGTTTAAAATTCCACTCCAAGGAGGAGCTGAAACTGCAGTTAGGTTAGGTGTCAAGTCCTCGTAGGGCTTAACATACATGACTATTTTGGGCCTGTTTCTTTTCTTTTTTTTTTTTAATTAATTTTTTAATTAAAGTATAGTTGATTTACAATGTTATATTACTTTCAGTTGTACAACATAGTACTTCAATATTTTTATGGATTATACTCCATTTAAAGTTACTATATAATATTGGCTATATTCCCTGTGCTGTGCATTACATCCTTGTATCTTATTTATTTTGTACCCAGTAGCGTGTACTTCTTAATCCCCTTCCCCTATCTTGCCCCTTCCCACTTCCCTCTCCCCACTGATAACCACTAGTTTGTTCTCTGTATCTATGAGTCTGTTTCTGTTTTGTTATATCCATTCATTTACTTTATTTTTTAGATTCCACATGTAAGTGAAGACATACAGTATTTGTTTTTCTCTGTCTGACTTACTCCACTCATTATAATTCCCTCCAGTTCCATCCATATTGTTGCAAATGGCAAATTTCTTTTTATGGCTGAGTAATATTCCACTGTATATAGACACCACACCTTCTTTATCCATTCATCTGTTGATGGACACTTGTGTTGTTCTGTACTGTTTTCCATTACAGCTGCACCAATTTACATTCCAACCAGCTGTGTACTAGGGTTCCCTTTTCTCCACATCCTTGCCAATTTATTATTTGTGGTCTTTTTAACAATAGCCAGTCTGGCAGGTGTGAGGTGATATCTCATTCAGTAGGTTGTTTTTCATTTTGTTGATGGTTTCCTTCACTGTGCAAAAACCTTTTAATTACTTCCCATTTGTTTATTTTTGCTTTTTGTTTCCCTTGCCTGAGGAGACAGATTCAAAAAAATATTGCCTAGACTTATGTCAGTGAGTGTACTGCTTATGTTTTCTTCTAGGAGTTTTATGGTTTCCAGTCTTGCATTTAGGTCTTTAATTCATTCTGAGTTTATTTTTGTATGTGGTGTGAAAAAAATGTTCTAATTTCATTCTTTTACATGTTCTTGTCCAGGTTTCACAGCATCACTTATTGAAGACACTGCCTCTTCCCCACTGCATATTTTTGCCTCCTTTGTCATAGATTAATTCACCATAAGTGTGTGGGTTTATTTCTGGTTTCTCTATTCTGTTCCATTGATCTGTGCATCTGTTTTTGTGCTAGGGGCCTGTTGTTTCTTTTTAAACAATATAAAATGTTGGGCTGGGGTGTTGGTGTGGGACTTTTAGTTAGGGTGGCCAAGGAGGGTGACTTCAGAGTAAAGACCTGAGGGAAGTGAAGGAGCTGGGGGCAGAGCATTCCAGGCAGAACGCACAGCACTCGCAAAGCGCCAAGGTGGAGATCTCTCTGGCATGTTAGAGGAACAGCCAGGGGCCAGCATGGCTGGAGCAGGGTGAACACAGGGGAGAATGTTTGGAGACGAAAGTGGAGACATAACTGGGCAGATCACCTGCAGATGACCTTACAGACCATCTAAAAACTTCAGTGTGTGATCCAAGGGGCTCCAGATTTCCTTTGGATGGTTTTAAGCAGAGGAGTGAAATAATCTTCTGAATTATAACAGGAACATTCTAGCTGCTATAGACTGAGTGGAGGAGGGGCTGAAGCAGGGAGATGAGTAAGGAGGCTTTTGTAAAACTCCAAGCAAGAGATGATTTTACAGGGACTTCCCTGGTGGTCCAGTGGTTAAGACACTGCGCTTCCACTGCAGGGGACATGGTTTTGATCCCTGGTCGGGGAACTAAGATCCTACATGCCACGTGGCACGGCCAAAGAATAGAAGAAAAAAAAAAAGAGAGAGAAAAAGAGATGATTTTATAGAAAGACCAGTTGAATTTTATGAGGATTGAAAGTGGGTTGTGAAAGGAAGCATCAAGGATGACACCAAGGTGTTTGCTGAGACTGGAAGAATGAAGTTGCATTACCTGAGATGAGGAAGGCTAGGGAGCGGAGGAGGGGGCGGGGGAGTGGCTCAGTGCTGGACAGGTTAGATTTGAGATACCTGCTGGGCATCCCATTAGGGAGGTCAAATTGGTGATTGGGTATGTAGGTCTGGAGTTAAGTAAGAGGTGGTGCTGGAGAGACAGATTCAGGAATTATCATTACATAGATGATATTTAAATTCATAAAGTGGTATGAGGTGAGATAACTAAGGGGATGTCGAGATGGAAAGATAAGAAGCTCCAGGAGTGAGCCCTGTGGCACTCTGATAGAGTTTTGGGAGCTATGAAAAACATGGCCAGAAGGTGGAAAGGAAACTAGTAAAGTGTAGTGTCATAGAAGCCAAATGAAGAAAATAGTTTGAGAAAGAATAGTCCATTGTGTCAAATTCTACAGATAGATTAAATAAGACTGAGAACTGACCATTGGATAGAGTATGGTTTCTCTAATTCTCCCCTGCCTTATAATGGATTGTCTTGTTCTGACTCCTCATCCCCCGCCCAGGTTGTGGCAGATACCAATATAAGTGCCATAGCAACTCAGCTTGAGAACATGTCTACGGGCTACCCCCTTGGTTCACCGGCTGCCAAGCACCATCTGGAGGACACAGAGTGAGTATTCTAGATGCAGAGTGCTTCTTATGTGTGTGGGCAAAGCTCAGTGAGACCTTTTCCAGGTTGTAGAGTGTGCTCCCTAAAGGAGAGGAATGGGAAAGTACACATTACCTTTTCTAACTCCTAGGGAATCTCCAAGAAAGCAACAGGGTTGCCCTACATCTCACAAGGCTTTGCTCCACCACGTGAGTTCTTCACAGACTGTTACCACAGGGCCTGCACACACTGCACCTGGCCACTGGGACTGGTCCCTGTGCCCTCTCCCCTCAGAAGCCTCAGATTTATAGCCCAGATTCACCATTCTTCATTACTCAAGGAACCAGGTTTCCTCAGTTTTCTAAGCTAAAATCTTGTTCTGAGGTTAAATCTTCTTGTCATACTTGCTGGCATTTTTCACTAAAACCTGTCACTGCAGTTAAAGTTGCTCATTAAAGCAGTGTTTCTCAAACTAGAATGTCCACAAGAATAACCCAAACAACATATTTTAAAATTCTAATTCCTCTGGCCCATTCTCAGAGATTCTGAGTAGGTGGTCTAGGGTGGGTTCTCCGGGACAGTGTTGCTACAGATAAGCCGAGGAGCCACACTTTGAGAAATGCTGCCCAAAGTTATTCCTCTCAACTATACCAGTGCCTGGTCACTAGCTGGTGCTCAATAAATGTTTGTTGGCTGATCCGAACCCTTTATTGGAATGATCTGATGGTCACAGCCATTCCCAACTTTTTCCTGATTGTTCATTAACTTAAATGACAGCTTTGAGTTTGTTTTTCTTGAGGAAAGAATATTAAACTAGGCTCATTTTACTTTTTTCTCATTATGAAAGTAATGAACGCTTGCTATTAAAATGTGACAAATACATGAAAGTATAACATTTTCAGGCTACAGTGGCCATTTACTTAAAAAAAAAAGAAAAGAAATCAGGACCCTTATATGAAGAATAGTATACACTTAGCATCCTTTAACGTGTCCATGGAACTACCGAGATGCCCTGTGATCTTGGGTCCTTTGCTATGATTCCACAGCTCCTGGCAGGTTGGGAACTACTAGCATAAAAGAATTTAAAAATCACTTATAATCTGACCACTGTTAACATTTGGAGATTTTTTTTTTTTTTTTTACTAGTCTTCTAAGTGAAAGTAAATTAAAACTAACTGAAAGTGTGAGATAAATGGAGGTAAACTCCATCGAATGCTGCCAGTGGAGGAGTGAAGCTGCATTCCTCCCTCTCCTGGAGAAAACAGGCTCTAATTGTGAATAGGTACAATTATGAAGGTCTCTAATGATTTGGTGGCCCCCAGGGGCTAGCTCTAAAACAATGGCTTTGGACATCTAGGTTCCCATTTCAATAGGGGCTGGCTGTGTTTGAAAGAGGAGACATGAATCAAGTTCATGTCTAGCCAGTGGCCTGTTACTGAGAGTGCTTATAAGGCCACAAAGTGATGAAACGTAGAGCCTTATTCATGACGTCATTACCATTCAGCCACAGGGGATAATACTTCATTATTTCAGCAGATATTTATTGAGTGCCTTCCTAAGGCTAGACACTGCAAGTGCTGGGTCCTGAGGACTCAAACTTAGAAACGTAGGTGAAGGCATTGCCCCAGTCCTCATAGAACTGCCAGAGGATTGGAAAAACAGACCCATAAATCCATGGTTATAAAAGAGTTGGTAAGTGTTGGAGAGCTTAGTTCAGTGAGAGAGAGAAGTAAGCACAGAGTCCTGTGAAGCCATGGAAGAGAGGCATAACTCAGCTAGGGAGGGTCCTTGGAGGCACTAATGCTTAACCTGAGTTTTTAAATAATTGGAAAAAACAGGAGTGGCATTTAAAACAGGTAATAATATATACAGTATAGACGTTCAGCAATTACTATGGATGCCTGCTGTAAACAACCAGCAAGTGCATAGCAAACAACTGGTATCAGTGGGAAGCAGCTGAAAATCAAGCTTAAAATAAGCCAGGCAAAATCGAGGAGGAGGAGAGGGAAGAATATTCTAGTCAGACAAAACAGCATATTCAAAGGTTGCTCATATCCCAGTTTTGCAAATTTCTCTGAGTACACGAATGGCTGCATTTATATCAGATGGCTCTGCCTCTTGGACGTGCATGCTGCCGCAAAACAAGTGACCCTGCCAGGATACGCATACAAACCTCCTGCGGATAAGACGACAGGGCCCAGGTACCAGAGTTCCTTTAGGTTTTTACCCTTTGGACAACCACGTATGGGAATAAGAAATTGGCGTTAGTTAAGCTTAGCTTTAACTCCTTGAGCCCACACATGTAATTTAATTTTTACCCATGTTGTTTCTGAGAGAGATGACTTCCACACTGGACAAAGCTTTGAAAATCTAAATTATGCATTTGAAACAAATTGTCTTTATCCATTTTGCTTCACCTTGGTTTCTCTCTTCTCTCCTGGATTCCAGTTCTCATTTACATAGTCGTGATTCTGAGGGTGTGACAGGCGCAGTGCTTGGTGCTGGGAATGCCCAGAGGGCAGAGACTTAACGAGTTGATAATCTGGTAGAGGAGAAAGATGGTTAAGAAATCATGATACAGTATGACAAGTGCTATATGGAAATCTGGACCAAGAACAAAGGGAGCACAGAGAAGGTGGGGGTGAATGCTTCCAAGGGAGTCAGGAAAGCATCGCATTGGAGATTGGAGGTGGGTTTTGAAGAATGAGTTCCCACACTCAGTGGAAGTGGGGATCAGGTGCAGCGAGGATATTCAGGCGGAATAACAGCAGCCATTACTGAGCTCTAGGGCTGCCGTCACCTGCTCTGTTCAGAGGTCCACCTGTGCACTGCGGTGTACACCAAGCTCAGGTGGTACCCCGCCTCTCCATCTCCATGCACGTTCTTCAAAGATGTAAAGACAGTTCTGTTCAGCTTTAGACAGTAAGTTTAAAAGTTAAAAACTAAGCAAAAAAAAAGAGTGCTTGGACAACTTCAGCATCATGACTTTATTTTCAGTTAAAAAACAGTGGGTTTTATGAAAGAGAAACCTCTAAAACATCAGAAATATTGGCATGGTATAGGAAATTCAAAAATAACTTTCTAGATTGCTTTCTGCCAGTTTGATTTGATAAACTGACCATCATCATTTCGCAGTATGAAAGTCTCTCTCAAATCTGTGTTCTTCCATTAAAATGAAATTCCCTCTCAATATCTATTCTTGAATTAAACAGCGTGCATTGTGTTTTCAGAACACCTCCACCTAAGATTATTACTTTGGAGAAAGGCTCTGAAGGATTGGGGTTTAGTATTGTAGGGGGTTATGGAAGTCCCCACGGAGACCTGCCAATTTATGTCAAGACTATATTTGCAAAGGTATTTTTTTCCTTTTTACTGTACTTTTTTTTTTTTTTTTTTTAAACTTAGGTGAGATTTTTTTTGTGTTTTGCTTTGCTTTACTTTGGGTGATACCTGAATGTGTGCATGTATGCTTGTTTCATTTTCATCTTACAGGAAATTCCCACACCACACTAGTGCAAGAAGCGTTCTTTTATAAAAGTGGAGTCACAAGAAGTGTAATATTCTTTAGACCATTTTACAAAAGTAGATGCTAACAGATTTTAAAGAGTGTCTTCTTTCAACAGCCAGTGTAAGGAATATGGCATGCTCTTTGGAAGAGCTCTTTGGCCTTGGAAGTATTGTTCTTGCTAGAACAAAGATTTAGCTTTCTACTTTAAGATATTGCAGAGGGCCATGGCATAAAGCTTTGTACAAGCCTGGGATCAGTGCAACATTAATGGCTGCCCATCACTAAAACCTCAGGATGCTTTGGCTGAAGGTGGTTTCTCTCTTCCAATAGTCTGCCAAGTACTTGCAGGATCAACCCAGTGAGTTAGACTAAGACTGGATAACGGGGGACTTCCCTGGTGGCGCAGTGGTTAAGAATCCGCCTGCCAATGCAGGGGACGTGGGTTCGAACCCTGGTATGGGAAGATCCCACATGCTGCAGAGCAACTAAGCCCGCATGCCACAACTACTGAAGCCCATGCGCCTAGAGCCTATGCTCCACAACAAGAGAAGCCACTGCAATGAGAAGCCCGTGCACCGCAATGAAGAGTAGCCCCTGCTCGCCGCAAGTAGAGAAAGCCCACGCACAGCAACGAAGACCCAACACAGCCAAAAATTAAATAAATAAATTTATAAAAAGAAAAAAACAAAGAGTGGATAACAGTATCTTTCAAGAATTAAGTAGTCCAATTCATCCTACTTAATACACAGGTCATAGTGTAGGTTTCTGCTACTGCCACTAGATGGCTCTTAGATAAGTTTTTAATTTCATTATTAAAGTTGGAATTTAAATTTGTTATAAACTAAAAGATCTCTGAAAGTATTTAGTTTTGATACTACAACTTTATTCTTCATTGCTTTTGTCACAATCATTTGTTTATTAATTGATTCAATTGCCTCCTAGTGCTTTATTTTCCTAAAGAAATAAAGGCCTTCCAAAGAAGAAATAAGATAGATTCTTTCTCTTTCCAGAAGGCTGTACTATACACTGTATACAAGTTTGCTTTTACCTATGCAGATCTTATCACCTGTTAATTGGGTGTAACCGTGACCTGACATAAGCCTCAAGTCGTTTGGCGTTTGCTTTTGGAACACATTAGGCAGCTACAGAGTTACACACCTGTTTCCATCTTGCTAGGATGCCTGTCAAGGGGGCATGTTATTCCCATACACATATCTGTTGACCTGATGATGGATGAACAGGGAAAGGAAAGGCAGATCAGAAACATTCTGGATGACAGTGCTGCCCCAGTCTGATAATTCCCAAGGTGGATAAACCACCTACAGACCCTCCTTTTCCTAGGATAACTCCATAAGTAGCTGTGATAATGATTCTTTGGGAGGATTGTTATACTTTGCATTTAAAAGAGCCAGCTATGGAGATAATGACAGTGGAATGGCTGCAAAGTGAGCCCCCACTAAGCTAAAGATTCCCCCCATAGGAGTTTTGATCTAAGAACTACAGCTATATGTTTTCTTTTTTTTTTTTTAACACTGAACATACATTCTTTAAAATGTTTATCTCTGATTCAGGTTTCTGGATCTCAGATGTCCACAGGGTGGACACAGGGTGTGGATTATTACGTGACCTTTTTGGTGTCCTAAGCATCTTTTAACAGTTCTCTTGCTCAACTAAGAAATGAATTTGGCCCATCCAGGTCTTTTCTTCCCCTCCAGAAGTAGGAAGCATCACAGACACTTAGGGTGTGTAGGATTTGCGAGGCTTAATCAGTCTGATTAACAAGCTGTCAGGGCCTTCCATTTTCTTTCAGGTGTTTGGTTAGAAACTTCAAAACTTCAAAATCAAAGCCAACTTTAGATCTTAGTCCCTTCAGCAGCCGAATTTTACCATAAGCCAACAAGAGATTGGCCTAAAGACTTCAACAACCCTGAAAATTGAGGGAGCAGTTTTTTGGAGCCTGTGAAATCTGAAAACATGAGTTTGATCATCATTCATTTCATTTTTTTATACTACCACCATGATTGAGTAAATACCGTGTGCCGTACACTTAATCCTTAGAACAGGACGAAAGATAGATAATAGAGCCTATTTTACAGCATAGGGAAGGAGAAGTGACCAAACTAGGACATAGCAAGTGGGTAAGACCACGTTTCCAAGCTAGATGGAAGTCTGTCTGTGAGCCATTTATTTCTTCCTTCCCTTGTTTAGTCTACAGATGCCACATTAATAAAGTAGGAGAGGAGATTCAGGTCAGTGTAATTATCAAGTAAGCACGGCAATACCTGAAATAGTGTACACATCCTAGAAAGTTGAAAAATCGACCTTTTTTGCATTAGTGAAAATGAAAACTTGAAGAGCTTAATGTGCTTTTTAAAGAACTAATTACACAGGTATCTGAGGTTAACTGAAACCCTTAAATCTCAGCATGTAAAATTTATTAAAATCAAGTTAGATTTATCCGTTAGCCTTACTTGTTTAATCCTGTCTTCGGTGCAGTTAACACACTTTCTTAAAAGAAAAAAAAATTTGAATAAAGTTGCAAATTATTTAATCTTGGTATTTTCCCCCCAGTATAGTCCTGGTTTTGAATATTCTTTATTACATCTTTTTACAGGAATTCCACCCTTTTCACAGCTTTGAAATTCTAGATAATTCACCCACCACCTCAGGACCTCCATGCTGTAGGACACAGGTCTCTGGAGTGTTAGTGCCTCTTAGCTCGGCTTCTGTAGGAGGCCATCAGCGACCAGGTGCCTGCGGGCCTTGGTTAATTTCCCCAGTAGTTCGACATCATTTAGAGGACTCTTTTGGCACTAACTTTTCAAGGAGTTCTCACAATTACCCCGACAGATGGAGAAAGCTTCCTGTGAATCATTTTCTAGGTCTTTTCTTTCCTTACTCGTCCAAAGTATTTCTAGTAATATCATGGCGTTTTTGATACTCAGCTTTAGAATGAAGAAAGGCCCAAGTTTCACTTGCTTTGTGCCGTTCTGAAGAGCCATGCATGACTGAATATGTAATGAAACTAGTCATTTAGAAACCTATTTAGATGGATCAAAGGTAAAGTTGAAGCTATTGAATATGATATTGCAAAATTTTAGAAATGCTCCACTTCTGTGTATTTTTATATTTATATATATAGAGAGAGAACAGCTTTATTGAGATATGTTCACATACCATAAAATTCACCCATTTAGAGGATAAAACTAATACCAGATTCAGTTCTGCCTTTGTATGCTACATATTCATGAATGTGACATGATATGACATTCAAATTCCATTCAGTACTGAATATTGAAATAAGGTCCTACTTGTATTAAAAGAAATGTGAACGTCAGGACATTTCTACTAGTATGTTATGTAAACAATGCATAATTATGATTACTATTCAACCATTATTCAAATAACATATCCTACATTTTTCTTAGTTTTCTTAATTTAAAAATATTACCTGGAAATAACTTTAATTGGTAGTTTTAAAAGTTTTTCTTTTAATATGCACACCATAATATTAATATTATTTGAATATTAATTGCATCGTCCTAGATTAAACTGGAATGTTTCTTGTTTGCAGGGAGCAGCTGCAGATGACGGCCGATTGAAGCGAGGTGATCAGATTTTAGCTGTTAATGGTGAGACTCTGGAAGGTGTTACACATGAGGAAGCTGTGGCCATTCTAAAACATCAGAGAGGAACTGTAGTCTTAACTGTGCTATCCTGAGCCTTGGGTCCTGATCACAAGATAGATGTGGTTGTAGAATATCCATAGGAAGACAAAGTTCTGAGGATGAAAAGCAGCCTCAACTAAAACCCACCTTCATTCTTACCATCTCAACCTCTCTGCTTGGGAGAGATGGCCCAGGTTTCACGTGAATTTCCCAAGTTGACAATCTAATGTTTCCCAGATTCTCTCACCTCTTGGTGAGGTTAATTTCTAACAGCTGAGTCTTATGCGTTTTGCATTTAACGTCAATGTTTATCAACTAGTAGTAAGTGGTTCTGATTATATTTGCTGAAATAGAAGTTAACAACCTCTCATTCCTTGTGTCCTTCTCTCCCCATCCTGACTCATACGGAGGCTGAGCAGCAACCAGATCGCATCCGATGAACAGAAACAAATGCTAAGCAACTTGTCATCTCACTCATGATTTACGTATGCTAATTGTCTCTTCAGATACCCCAGAAAACATTAGCAGTGTAATTAACTTAGCAGTGATGCCCATGAGGAAATACCAGATTCTCCTGTGGGAAATTACTGTGCTCTTTTCTGTACGACTTATCGTCAAATAAGCCTCAAATTCATTTCTCTGGGTAGATCTTTATAAGTTAGTCATTGGTGATTATGATGAGTCAATTTGCAGACTGTAATCTAAAAATTCTGAATGGCTTTCTAATTGTTTTCTTAGCTACATAAATGCATACTACTGAGAAAATGCACCTTCTTCTCAGCAAGAACAATTAGCATCCATATTCTGAATTCTAACAATGCTAAGTTATGCTCAAGTCTGGGAAGTTCATCTGGAGTTAACAGCATTTCAGTAGGCAGGCATCATTCCCACACCTCAGGCTTCAGACGAGGAGGTGGAAGCCCCAGAACCACACTGCAGAGATCAGCGAGTTTTTACTAAAGTCAGCCAAGGTCTGGATGGCCTTGGCATTGTGCAAAGTGGAGTGACAAATTTGAGTATCCCTCCGCTTGGCTCCATACCTGTCAGTCGAGCAGCACACAGTGTAGGAACGTAGATGGAGCAACGCACTTAGCCACAAAGTGACTGAACAAATGGACTGAGCCTAGGAATCAGTGATGGCTCCTTGGCGACTGTTTTCTGGTCTCCAGGCAGCCTCCCATTTGCTGAAGTGTGCATGCTAAGAAAGCAACTACAGCAGAAAATACGAGAATACCTTTAAAGTTGGTTCGGGGCCTTCTTATTCAGGTATTAGCAGGAAAAGTGGGGGGAGGGAGATGCTTATCAATGAATGTTATAGGTTCTTCTGTGAAAAAATGCACCACAAAAGATGAGTATCAGAATGGGTAATAGAAGTAGTGTGGCGTTATTTACCTAAAACACAATGCTGCAAATGATTCACAATAATTATCAAAATGTAATGGGCTCCAATTTAAAATGTTATTTAATAAGTATAGATTTTAATTGAGAACTATCTTTCAGTAGATGTAATCACAAAGTGCATTAACTCTTGTTGGAATATTTTGTGGCTATTCCAAAGTATAGAGTGCCTAAATTTCATGTTGAAAATGTCTTTCATTACTGGTATTAAGTTTTCTGAATTTACGCATGGCTTTTGAAATGTCTAATGTATCCCAAGATACGCAGTGTTGTTAGAAATTATTTTTCAATGCATGAGAACCTATCAGCCTCAGAACGTTCTCTGTTAATTGTATCTGCAAGGACACCTCAAGCAGCCAAGAAGAAATAAAGCCCAAATAAAACTTGAAAATGCACCTTAAAAAAAAAATACATACATATGTTATATATATATATACTTTTGAAATGTGATTCTGCTTGATTTTGATGGAATGGCCATTAAATACACATTTTGAAGTAACATATCATTGTTTTGTTTCTTTACACATTATCCTTTTAGGACACGCTACAACAAGTCTCTTGATAAAGGAATTGTGGTGCTTTATACTCCTTGCTGCAGTAAATTGATATAACTATTGCTTCTCATAACTGGTTCTGTCTCTACTTGCATGACTAGTAAATAACTGCCTTCCCAAAAACATTTTTTTTTTTTTTGCATCAGAACTTACCAAGCTAAGAGGATATGAAGATGGGAATTTGTGAAAGGAGTAGTTCTCTCATAGCCACATATATTGTTATAGCCTCATCATTTGGGCCATTTAAGTGTAGTAATGATATCATTTATTAGAGTTAGCATGAGAGGGAAGTAAACCAGGAAAGATAAAACTGCTGAATGTTTGTATGTATAAGATATTTCCAAAAATTCTAAATAAATGTAGTTACCAAGGAGCAAATGGAGTTCTATTATATATGAAAAAGTTTAATTTCTGCATCTGGTGTTGTGTTTTCATCAGCTATTTTGTTCCCTAATAGAAAAAGAATCAACTTTTCACAAAGTCTAGTGTCCTATTAACATCTAGGATCCGTTAATAGCTGTCTCGTATTAATTGCTGCTGTGTTGTCAGGCATTAGAGGAGATACTTTACAAAGGAGGCGGTATAGCAGTCCAGAAGGTGAGTCTTGGCATCACACTGCCTGAGTTTGAATCTTGATGTAGTAGCCATGTGACCTTGTCCAAGTTATTTAGTTTCTTCAATCAGAAAGGGGGGAGAGGAGGGTTCAAAGCACTATAATGAATAACATCCGAGTAGAACTCTTAGTCTAGTGCCTGGATCGTAGTAAGTACTACATAAATAAATATTAACAATAAACCTCTTATCCCATTGATGGAGATGGTCTGAAATTAGACACGTGCTGGTGATTAGTGGTTTCAATAAGTAATGACCTTTAAAAAAAAGATATTTCCGAGAGTGGCTTAGCTCTGAATTGTTGCCCCAAGTCAGATAACAAAAAGTGTGTAACTGATTAAAATGGTACGAGCTTGTGTAACTAGAGCACGTGTTATCAAAAAGCTGAAACCAAGGCTTCCATTGTCAGCCATGCCACTGGGATATAGCTGGATGGGGAGTAATACCAACTCCATATGCCTGCTGCCCACCTCCGGAACCAGGCAAGGCACTTCAATTACCATCAACCCTCGGCAAGCAATTTTAACCTGGTACATTCCAGGAATTTGGAATTGTAAACTATTGTTTTATTAACCCAGCCACACTCCCTTTCTTCCCTTCTTCACACCCATCCACTGTCAAAGAAGTCAGCCACCCCCACCCCCGCCTCCACCAGATGAGATGCTTATTTGAAAACACGGACTAGGTCACATTCACCTTCATGTTAATTTCATCCAGTGTACTTTTCAAATTCTGTATGTCCCATCTTTAGATGTTTTATTTGGGTCTTTTAAAAATATCTTCCATTTCCCTCCTCATGTCCATGTTTTCCTTTACATTAGAGGTCAACAAACTTTTGATGTGAAGAACCAGATAATACATATTTTAGGCTTTTCAGGCCTTTGTAATCTTTGTCATAAATACTCAACTTTGCCATTGTAGCATGCAAGCAGCAGTAGACAAAACATAAATGAACAAGCTGGCTGTGTTCTAATAAAGCTTTATTTACACACACAGGCAGTGAGCCAAATTTGGCCCACAGGCTGTACTTTGCCCCTGCTTTATAGACGTGAATATATTTTAAGACTATAGTAGTTGGGATCCTTATCTACTATAGTATTCTATCTTTGCTATTCCTGGGGTGTTCTATTGATTGAATTTTCTTTCCTGATTATGGATGGGTCTTATCTTTTGGCTTCTTCGCATGTCTGATAATTTTTTATTGGATAGCAAGCATTGTAAAATTTACGTTGTTGGGTGATGGATTCCATTGCATTCCTTTAAATGGCAGTGGACTGTTCTGGCATGCAGTTATGTTAACTCATAATCAGTTTGATCCTTTCAACTTTTGTTTTCAGGCTTTCCTAGGGCAGATCTAATGCAGCCTTTAGAGCTAATTTTGTCCCACTGTTAAGGCATTCTGAAATTTCTATCCAATGCCTGTATATCATGAGGTCTTTCCACTCTGACAGGTGGAAACCATCCACAGCCCTGTCTGAACTCCAGGTGATTCTTTCCTTGAAGAGTTCCCTCTCGTGCATGTGCAGATTCGTATTCCAACCAAGACTTAAGGGCCTCTATAGCTGCAGGGCTCTAATCTCTTACTCCATGCAGCTCCCTCCTGGCCAGCACTCTGCCTTACAGCTCACCCACCATGGCCTCCCTGAACTTGGATCTCTCTCTGCAACTCATGGAGTGTATTCGGTTCCCCTTCCCTGGGTTGTAGCCTGGGTACTGCCTCCAGGCAGTAAACCGGGGCACTTGTAGACCTTCCCTTGTTTCCCTTCTTTTTGGGCATTAAAATCCTGTGCTACCTGTTGTCCAATGCCTGAAAACTGTTTTTTCATATATTATATCCACTCTTCCATTGTTTACTACAGCAGGTGCTAAAGGCAATTCCCATAGCACTTAATTCACGGACAGAAGCAAAAGTCCTTTCTTCTTGATCTAACCAAAAGGATTTAAGGTGGTAATAAGAATCAGTTTCTCACAATGTGATGATTCAATTTTCTGTAAGCATTTTGCACTTAAAGAAGCACTATCCCAGTAATCCCCCTTGGTTTCTCCCAGTTTCTGGAATTGACAGCCCATTTGACTCAGTCCCTGGGTTCCTTCTCCCACCCCTGCCCACAGCCACCCCTTCCCAGGTGACCTAGGGAGGATATCCCTCTTCAGGAACACACTTTTTCAGGATGAGGACTCCCACCATCTTATCTTGGGAAATGGAGCCACAGCGCCTTTCCTTAGTGTTGGGTTTCAAACTTTATAAGAAACTGAAACTTTTTGTCCCCAATTCCTCTCCCCAATTTTATACTTTATTTATACTTCTGTTTTCCTATTAAAGTCAATCAGAATAGTGAGACTGTTTTGAACACACAATTTTAAATTTAGGTAATAGTTCCAGTTTTATGTCAGCCTCCTGCAAATGTAAAATTTTTGACAGCTTGACTCTCAAACTTCAAATTCTCTATATTTAAGTAAAGATGAAAAAAGAAACATTTCACTGTCTGTATAACACCAAGATAAACTGAAATTTGGAAGTGTTCTCTGTGTGTGTGTGTGTGTGTGTGTGTGTGTATGTGTGTGTGTAAGAGTCTCTAACCTGCACCCATTCTGAGCAGTGCTTCCATTTCCACTCACTTTAAGGAGGAAGAAGATGCTTTGGTCTTGAGTCCCGGAGACGCTGCTGTCAAGTATCAGGACCTGTGCTGGGCAGAGCTATTTAGGAGCAAATATTTTTTCTGATCCTCCTTCTAGAATCAGATTTTAGAAATTGTGGCAGCCTCAGAATTGGAGTCTGTCCTGCTTGCCACAATGCCACTCTCATTTCACAGGTGGGAAAAGCATGGCAGAGGGAGTAAGTGGCTTGCCCAGTCCACTCAGCTAATTTGCAGGCAGAAGAGTCTTCAGTAAATCTTGGTGGAAATTCATCAATTTAGCAAACTGTCATAGAGCACCCACACATGGCTTCTAAATTAGCCCCAAATTTTTAAAGCTTATTTCAGTTCTCCCTAACTTAGCTCCACAACACAAGGCACTTGCAAGACAAAAATAAAGGCTAGGAGACCAAGAAAAATAGACGTATATTTTGGAGGTTGACAAAGAAGACCCAGTCTGTCAACTCTCCATACAGCTCTACATTCTAGGAGGAATTCCCATAGCAGTTTAGGCATTCTTCTCAAGGCAGCCATAGCTGATGACAGGTGCAGTGTCACCTGCCCCTCCTGCCTGATGTCTTGACGGGGCATGTGCCCCACTTTCCTCTCCTGGGAGAGCAGAAGAAATGTGATGGAGTGAGGGGTACCAGCCACTCCAGAAACATTTTATTTCCTGGGAACTTCAGGATAGCTGTTTGAAAACAGATTCCAAGGACCCCCACACCCTGAGGGATGGGATTCATCCGTTTGTAAAGGTTAGGAGCAGAAATTTCCTGTCCGACATTTTACTGGTCAGGGTTCTCCAGAGAAATAGAACCAATATGATGTGTGTGTAAAGAGATTTATTATAAGGAAATAGCTCATGCAATTATGGAAGCTGGCAAGTGCAAAATCTTCAGTGTGGGCTGGCAGGCTCACAACCCAGGAGAGTTGACGGTGCAGATGAGGTCTGAAGGCTGCCGGAGAATTTCCTCCTGCTCAGAGAGGCCAGTCTTCTTGTCCTATTCAGGCCTTCAACTGATTGGATGAGGCCCACCCACATTACAGAAGACAATCTGCTGACTCAAAGTCTACTGATTTAAATATTAGTCTCCACACAATGGCGCCTGCCAGCACCACCTTCCTCACGGTAGAATCAGCTCCTAGGAGTGGCCGCTGCTGGTGTCTATGCCCCCAGGGTGAGCTGCAGCAGCTCCCCCCCCTTCCCTAGGAGACTCTCCAAGACCAGCAGCTGTGTGGCTGACAGGGTCTTGGTGCTCTGGCCTGGTGTCAGGCCTGAGCCTCTGAGGTAGGAGAGCCAAGTTCAGGACACTGGACCACAAGAGACCTCCCAGTCCCATGTAATACCAATTGGCGAGAGCTCTCCCAGAGATCTCCATCTCAACGCTAAGACCCAGCTCCACCCAACGACCAGCAAGTTCCAGTGCTGGATGCCCCATGCCAAACAAATAGAAAGACAGGAACACAACCTCACCCATTAGTGGAGAGGCTGCCTAAAATCATACTAAGTTCACAGACACCCCAAAACATACCACTGGATGCAGCCCTGCCCACCAAAAAGACAAGATCCAGCTCCACCCACCAGAACACAGGCATCAGTCCCCTCCACCAGAAAGCCTACACAAGCCACTGACCCATCCTCACCCACTGGGGGCAGACACCAAAAACAATGGGAACTACAAACCTGAAGCCTGCAAAAAGGAGACCCCCAAACAGAGTAAGTTAAGCAAAATGAGAAGACACAGAAATATGCAGCAGATTAAGGAGCAAGGTAAAAACCCACCAGAGCAAACAAATGAGGAGGAAATAGGCAGTCTACCTGAAAAAGAATTCAGAATAATGATGGTAAAGATGATCCAAAACCTTGGAAATAGAATGGAGAAAATACAAGAAACGTTTAACAAGGACCTAGAAGAACTAAAGAGCAAGCAAACAATGATGAAAACACAATAAATGAAATTTAAAATTCTCTAGAAGGAATCAATAGCAGAATAACTGAGGCAGAAGAACAGATAAGTGACCTGGAAGATAAAATAGTGGAAATAACTACCACAGAGCAGAATAAGGAAACAAGAATGAAAAGAATTGAGGGCAGTCTCAGAGGCCTCTGGGAAAACATTAAACACACCAACATTCAAATTATAGGGGCGCCAGAAGAACAAGAGAAAAAGGGGTCTGAGAAAATATTTGAAGGGATTATAATTGAAAATTTCCCTAACATGAGAAAGGAAATAGTCAATCTAGACCAGGAAGCGCAGAGAGTCCCATACAGGATAAATCAAAGGAGAAACACGCCAAGACACATATTAATCAAACTATCAAAAATTAAATACAAAGAAAAAATATTAAAAGCAGCAAGGGAAAAGCAACAAATTACACACAAGGGAACCCCCATAAGGTTAATGGCTGATCTTTCAGCAGAAACTCTGCAAGCCAGAAGGAAGTGGCAGGACATATTTAAAGTGATGAAAGGGAAAAACCTACAACCAAGATTACTCCACCCGGCAAGGATCTCATTCAGATTTGACGGAGAAATTAAAATCTTTACAGACAAGCAAAAGTTAAGAGAATTCAGCACCACCAAACCAGCTTTACAACAAATGCTAAAGGAACTTTTCTAGGCAGGAAACACAAGATAAGGAAAAGACCTACAATAACAAACCCAAAACAATTAAGAAAATGATAACAGGAACACACATATTGATAACTACCTTAGATGTAAATCGATTAAATGCTCCAACCAAAAGACATAGACTGGCTGAATGGATACAAAAACAAGCCCCATATATGCTGTCTACAAGAGACCCACTTCAGACCTAGGGACACATATAGACTGAAAGTGAGGGGATGGAAAAAGATATTCCATGCAAATGGAAATCAAAAGGAAGCTGGAGTAGCAATTCTCATATCAGATAAAATACACTTTAAAGACTATTACAAGAGACAAAAAAGAACACTACATAATGACCAAGGGATCAATACAAGAAGAAAATATAACAATGGTAAATATGTATGTACCCAACATAGGAGCACCTCAATACATAAGGCAAATGCTAACAGCCATAAAAGGGGAAATCGACAGTAACACAATAATAGTAGGGAACATTAACACCCCACTTTCACCAATGGACAGATCATCCAAAATGAAAATAAATAAGGAAACACAAGCCTTAAATGATACATTAAACAAGATGGACTTGATTGATATTTATAGGACATTCCATCTAAAAAAAACAGAATGCACTTTCTTCTCAAGTGCTCATGGAACATTCTCCAGGATAGATCATATCTTGGGTCACAAATCAAGCCTTGGTAACTTTAAGAAAATTGAAATCATATCAAGTATCCTTTCCGACCACAACACTATGAGACTAGATGTCAATTACAGGAAAAAAACTGTAAAAAGTACGAACACAAGGAGGCTAACCAATACACTACTAAATAAACAAGAGATCACTGAAGAAATCAAAGAGGAAATCAAAAAATAGCTAGACCAATGACAATGAAAACACGATGACACAAAACCTATGGGATGCAGCAAAAGCAGTTTTAAGACAGAAGTTCATAGCAATACAATCCTACCTCAAGAAACAAGAAACATCTCAAATAAACAACCTAACCCTACACCTAAAGCAATTAGAGAAAAAAGAACAACAACAACAACAAAAAAAACCTCAAAGTTAGCAGAAGGAAAGAAATCATAAATATCAGATCAGAAATAAATGAAAAAGAAATTAAGGAAACAATAGCAAAGATCAATAAAACTAAAAGCTGGTTCTTTGAGAAGGTAAACAAAATTGATAAACCACTAGCCAGACTCATCAAGAATAAAAGGGAGAAGACTCAAATCAACAGAATTAAAAATGAAGGAGAAGTAACAACTGACACTGCAAAACTACAAATAATCATGAGAGATTACCACAAGCAACTATATGCCAATAAAATGGACAACCTGGAAGAAATGGACAAATTCTTAGAAAAGCACAAACTTCCGAGACTGAACCAGGAAGAAACAGAAAATATGAACAGACCAATCACAAGCACTGAAATTGAAACTGTGATTAAAAATCTTCCAACAAACAAAAGCCCAGGACCAGATGGCTTCACAGGCGAATTCTATCAAACATTTAGAGAAGAGCTAACACCTATCCTTCTCAAACTCTTCCAAAATATAGCAGAGGGAGGAACACTCCCAAACTCATTCTACGAGGCCACCATCACCCTGATACCAAAACCAGACAAAGATGTCACAAAAAAAGAAAACTACAGGCCAATATCACTGATGAACATAGATGCAAAATTCCTCAACAGAATACTAGCAAACAGAATCCAACAGCACATTAAAAGGATCATACAGCATGATCAAGTGACATTTATCCCAGGAATGCAAGGATTCTTCAATATACACAAATCAATCAATGTGATACACCATATTAACAAACTGAAGGATAGAAAGCATATAATAATCTCAATAGATGCAGTAAAAGCTTTTGACAAAATTCAACACCCATTTATGATAAAACTCTTCAGAAAGTAGGCACAGGGAACTTACCTCGACATAATGAAGGCCATATATGACAAACCCACAGCCAACATCGTTCTCAATGGTGAAAAACTGAAACCATTTCCTCTAAGATCAGGAACAAGAGGAAGATACCCACTCTCACCACTATTATTCAACATAGTTTTGGAAGTTTTAGCCACAGCACATCAGAGATGAAAAAGAAATAAAAGGAATCCAAATTGGAAAAGAAGAACTCAAACTGTCACTGTTTGCAGATGACATAGTACTATACATAGAGAATCCTAAAGATGCTACCAGAAAACTACTAGAGCTAATCAATGAATTTGGTAAAGTAGCAGGATACAAAATTAATGCACAGAAATCTCTTGAATTCCTATACACTAATGAAGAAAAATCTGAAAGATAAATTAAGGAAACACTCCCATTTACCACTGCAACAAAAATAATAAAATACCTAGGAATAAACCTACCTAAGGAAACAAAAGACCTGTATGCAGAAAACTGTAAGACACTGATGAAAGAAATCAAAGATGATACAAACAGATGGAGAGATATACCATGTTCTTGGATTGGAAGAATCAACACTGTGAAAATGACTCTACTACCCAAAGCAATCTACAGATTCAATGCAATCCCTGTCAAACTACCAATGGCTTTTTTCACAGAACTAGAACAAAAAATTTCACAATTTGTATGGAAACACAAAAGACCCCAAATAGCCAAAGCAATCTTGAGAAAGAAAAATGGAGCTGGAGGAATCAGGGTCCCTGACTTCAGACTATACTACAAAGCTACAGTAATCAAGACAGTATAGTACTGGCACAAAAACAGAAAAATAGATCAATGGATCAGGATAGAAAGCCCAGAGATAAACCCCCGCACATTTGGTCACCTTATCTTTGATAAAGGAGGCAAGAATATACAATGGAGAAAAGACAGCCTCTTCAATAAGTGGTGCTGGGAAATCTGGACAGCTACATGTAAAAGAATGAAATTAGAACACTCCCTAACACCATACACAAAAATGAACTCAAAATGGATTAAAAACCTAAATATAAGGCCAGACACTGTTAAACTCTCAGAGGAAAACATAGGCAGAATACTCTATGACATAAATCACAGCAAGATCCTTTTTGACCCACCTCCTAGAGAAATGGAAATAAAAACAAAAATAAACAAATGGGACCTAATGAAACAAAAGCTTTTGCACAGCAAAGGAAACCATAAGCCAGACAAAAAGACAACCCTCAGAGTTGGAGAAAATATTTGCAAACGAAGCAACTGACAAAGGATTAATCTCCAAAATATACAAGCAGCTCATGCAGCTCATATCAAAAAAACAAACAACCCGATCCAAAAATGGGCAGGAGAACTAAATAGACATTTCTCCAAAGAAGATATACAGATTGCCAATAAACACATGAAAGGATGCTCTACATCACTCTTCATTAGAGAAATGCAAATCAAAACTACAATGAGGTATCATCTCACACCAGTCAGAATGGCCATCATCAAAAAATCTACAAACAGTAAATACTGGAGAAGGTTTGGAGAAAAGGGAACCCTCTTGCCTTGTTTGTGGGAATGTAAATTGATACAGCCACTATAGAGAACAGTATGGAGGTTCCTTAAAAAACTAAAAATAGAACTACCATATGACCCAGCAATCCCACTACTGGGCATATACCCTGAGCAAACCATAATTCAAAAAGAGTCATGTACCACAACGTTCACTGCAGCACTATTTACAATAGCCAGGACATGGAAGCCACCTAAGTGTCCATCGACAGGTGAGTGGATAAAGATGTGGCACATATGTACAACGGGATATTACTCAGCCATAAAAAGAAAAGAAATTGAGTTATTTGTAGTGAGGTGGATGGACCTAGAGTCTGTCATACAGAGTGAAGTAAGTCAGAGAGAGAAAAACAAATACCGTATGCTCACACATATATATGGAATCTAAAGAAAAAAAAAAGGTTCTGATGAACCTAGGGGCAGGACAGGAATAAAGAAGCAGACGTAGAGAATGGACTTGAGGACACGGGGAGGGGGAAGGGTAAGCTGGGACGAAGTGAGAGAGTAGCATGGACATATAGACACTACCAAACGTAAAATAGATAGCTAGTGGGAAGCAACCACATAGCACAGGGAGATCAGCTCGGTGCTTTGTGACCACCTAGAGGGGTGGGATAAGGAGGGTGGGAGGGAGACACAAGAGGGAGGGGATATGGAGATATATGTATACGTATAGCTGATTCACTTTGTTATACAGCAGAAGCTAACACACCATCGTAAAGCAATTATACTCCAATAAAGATGTTAAATATATATATATATATATTTGTTGAACAACAACAACAAAAAATGTTAGTCTCATCCAAAAACACCCTCAAAGTTGATACATAACAATAACTATCACAGACATTATGGGTACTGCAACTCCTCCAGGGACTGCCTTGCCTTACAGTAAGCACGGAAGTGTTCTCCCTCCTTGTTCTCAACCCTTTTCTGCCTCCTGCCCCTCTGGCGTCCACAGCTGCGGTGCCATCGCCATCACCACTATCACCTTCCCAGATCCCCAGGAGCAGACAGCTGAGGTCTTGCCCCTGCCATCCCGCCACCAGGGACCCCCTAGGTATTTATACCTAATTAGGTAGCTTCTCATTGCACTGAGGGTAAAGTCCAAACTCAGCATGTTTTTGAGGCACTTCATGATTTAGCTTCTATCTAAATATCTCGCAGTAGTATTAACACTAGTGTCACCAAATACCTCCCAAGGTAAGCCAAGCTCTCTTGCCCTTAGGCCTTTGCACACAGTGTTCATTAGCACAGCGAGTGATGCTGCTCAACGTTTAACCACTGACAGGCATCAGTAGCATCGCCTGGGAGACATGCAAATGTGTGCTCGGCCCTGGACCAACTGAATCAGAATCTCTGGGGTGCGGCCCAACAACCTGTGTTTTAACGGACTCTCCATTTGACTCTGATACACACTAAAGTTAGAGAACCGCCAGGCTGGAGCACTCAGCCTCCCTTTTCCTTCTGATCTGTGGTCAGTTACAATTGGGAAGTTCTTTTTGGTAAATATCAGCGGCCTCCAACTGTTACAAGCGGACAGGAAGACAGGCCTCTTCCCTCACCGCCTTGCTATCTGAGGTATGTTACACCGAGACAAGTCTGTGAGTTGGCCACCTGTATAAACATTCATCGGCGGGCAACACAATACACAGCCCCACCTGTCCAGAAAGCTCTCGGTGAGCTGCCTTCTGTCTTTTTAAGCCAATGGTTCCGAACTTTGGCTGTACATTAAAATCACCTGGGAATATTTTAAATGCCCAATGCCTGGGCTACACCCCAGACCAATTAAATGGGGACTGGGGGGGAGAAAGGGTGAGATCCAAGAATTTTTTTTTAAAGCTCCCCAGAGGATTCTAATGTGCAGACAGGGTTAAGAACAAATGTTTTGGGTCCTCCCACAAACACCTGGTTTGAAAAGTTTCAGTCCCAGGCAATTGCAACGACATTCAGACTTTCTGTCCCACCAGATAAACCCTTCCTGAGGAGGGGGTGGAGGTGGGAGGGGACATGCAGAACTGAGGGTTCCAGACCTAGAAGGCTTCCCTGAAGGTGTTGGGCTTTAGATCACTAGGTCCTGTTTAAGCAAGGGGAGAGGGAGTGCCTCTTCCATCCTCCTACCAAACACAGATCTTGTACACATTCATTTCATTAACTTAAAAATTAACCCTAGGTAATTAATGCACTCGTTAGTGTAGTTTTTAGATGATGATATGTGAAGCCATTCTGGAAGTATATCATCTTTCCATTGCTGTTGAAGCCATTCCAGAAATATATGGCGTTTCAAATACTAATTCTCCATCTTTGGACATAAGATTTCTACTATGGGTACAACTTCAGCGTTAATTAACCACCCTGAGGTGTAGAGTAAAGCTAGTTTATGTGTGCATTACACTGTATTACAGTAGTTGTAGAGGCTATCATAAAGTCTCCTTTGAAATGTCACTTCCTCCAGAAAGACTTCCCTGACCTCACAGAACAGGATAAGTCTCTCTCCTCTGCTTGGGGTTCACACTGAGCTTCCCCTATCATGTCAACTATGGGAGAGTTGGTATCTGTTAACCTGTCTCTGTTCATGCCAAATTCTGAACACCCTGAGGACAGAAACAGTGTCGTTCAGACTTGTATCCCCAGCACCTAGCACAGTACTGGCACAACATAAGTGTTCAAATACTTGTTGAATGGAAATATCCAGGCACTATGCCAGATACAATTTTTTTTTAATCTCTCTGCAATTTGAAATGCATTTTTGAAAAGATGGATTCATAGGTGAATAGATGGACGGGTACATGGACAGCTGTGTGATAAAACATTTTAGTAAAATGTTAACGACAATCTTGGTGGTGGATATGCTCTGTGAAAGTTTTCAACTTTGCTGTATGTTTGAAATTTTGCATAATAAAATATTGTGGGGGGGAACCCAATGAACCGTCATAGTCCTTCAGGATAGGTATTCTTGTCCCCACTGTTTACAGAAGGTGGAAACTAACCAAGTAAATTAGAAATCTGCTCAAGGTCACACAACGGGGGGCACGGGGGGTGGGGGAACAAGCAAAAATCGCATTGTCTCTTCCAAACCACCTCCCCATCTGCTCTGGGACAGACTCCCTTTCTGGCTGCCAAATGGAATGCGGATCCCAGGGCCAGATAGACCAGTACCGACCCATGAATTATACAGAAATGTTTTGTTTCCAGGATTAGGAAGGCCACAACATGCTTGTTTCCGACCAAGGCAGAGAGTGTGGGTGGGGCTCCCTGTTTCCTTAGGGGCTAGAAGACTCCCTTCCCCGCCGCCCTTCCTGGAAGTGTCCTGACTGCTCAGTGGACAGTTCCTTACCCGAAAGTTCTGCAGCCACAGCGCAGGCTTCACAAAGCCGTTATGTGTGATCGCTCGACACGACAAAGATGCATCAATTAAATGTGGCTTAAAGAGCAGAGCAGGGGATCAAGGGCTTGAAACACTACTGTGACTTCTCTCCCACAGCTTCGAAAATTTATGTCCACAATTGAAATACCAATATAATTACTCCTTTCAAACCCTTCCTTGATCACTGGTTTTCTAGGGACACGTGAAGATTCTAACCAGGTAGCTTTGCCAGGCGTTTGGTTTGTCTCACGCTGGTGAGGACAGGAGACTCGCTTCCCTGGCACGTGGATTCTCTTTCACCTTCAGAGGCTGGAAATGAAATCCTGGCTCCGGGCCAGGTGCACCCAAACTTGCTGTCGTCCAACTCCATGCACACCCGGGCCAGCAGCAGCCTGCGAAACCGCAGATGGGCACGCGGGGGCGCACGAGAGACACAGCGAATCCCAGGAGTCTATGCAATCGGCGGTTGCGCCAGCTTGGAAAAATGTACATGTAGGGCTTGGCTGAAAGATACTGGGGTTGCTCAGTTGCAGGAGACTGAGTGGTCTGCGCTGAGTGGTTAGGTAAGAGGCAGATCTGATGCTTTTCCTCATTTCAGCTGCCTTAATAGAATTTGTCGGGATAAAAGTGAAGATATTACATGAGAGCTTTTGCTCCGAAGGACAGGGAAAAGACTCCTCCCGCAGGTTACGGCTTCCTCAGGCGACTGAGAAATATACGGGAGTGGTGGAGGCAGAGTCCTCATACCGTGCAGTGGTCCCATAGGGAAATCCACGCATTAATTAAAACACTTGCTCGACTGGGGGTCGTGGATAAGAATTGGCCATTCAGCAATCCGAGCACCCACGGTGGTCTTAGACCCCCCAAGGGAGAAACCGAGACATGTAAGAGGGCTGAAATGACCCCAGGGTGATGCCTAGAGGGGTTAAGCTCACTAGCAGCACACTGCCCCACCACACAGTTTCACTAGTAAATTTTATCCCTGAAAAATTCAACTTTAAAATGGGGAATAGAGCCTCTCAAACACAGAAACAAGGGACGTCAGAAAACCAGCCTCTGACCAACACCTCAGTCAGGTTTATACTTGCAAATACCTACTTAATTGGGGAAATTATACTAAAGGAGATGGCAACCTAAAATGGCCAAATTGGGGTCTTCTGATATTCCAAAATTGCTATTTTTGTGCACACAGTTAGAAAAAGCCGACTGGAATGCTTACTTTAATTGGTACTAGGAGCTTCTAAACTAAAAAAAGGCTGCTAGTGCTCTGTCTCTCCCTCTGCTCCTCACACGTACCCTCTTCTATCTGAACTGCCTGGCCCAGACGCTATCTCTTCTCTCCCAACTCTTCTGCTTCCAGCTGCTCCCCTTTCCCCAGCAAAGGAGGATAAAAAATCAGAAGTGATTATATTTCCCTTTAAGGAGAAACCTATTACAGGGAGAGATGAACCATCCTCGGTGTTTACGTACACACCTTGGACCCAAGCAGAACTTAGAGCCGTGGCTAAGGAATTTCCCAATCCAAGTCAGGATCCATTGGGATTTATATTTCTGATGGAGTTAACCATTGGAGATATAAGCTCAGTTTTCAGGTCTATGTCAATTAATACAGCTATTAGTTTCTGAAAGCAAAGCAAGGGAATGGATAAAGAAAGCAGAATAGAAACACCCTTTAGTGGATTTTGAATCATAGGCTCACACTGAATGCAAGGAATTAGCTCAGAAATAACTCAAAGTTATCCCAGAGCTTTTCCCAAACAAACCGTACACTGGACAGAGATTCAACAGTGCAAGCAAAGATCGGATGAATAAATTCTGGACTGTTGTGAAAGGTTAGAAAAAATCTTTCAAGCAATATTCTGGCTTGACACCTGAGTCATTCTCTAATGACCAAAATGATCCTTTGCTTAACTCTGCCTTTTTAGAAGGCTTAGATGAGGATTTAGCTACTCTAGTCAAAAGACACAATCTAGGTTGGTCCACATTACATACAAACACCCTTGTTACACTGGCTGACCAACTTTTCAAGACCATAAAAAAAAAAAAGAAGAAGAAAGAAAAGGGGCTATCTACGAAAATTATGAACCTTCAATTGTGCCAATTAACTACCCAATGCCAGTTGAAGTTTAACCGACCCCTGTTTAATTCCCAACCAGTAGAGAAAGCTAGCTTGAAGGAGAAAATAAATAAATTAAATTAAATTTTAAAAAATTTCTTCAGAATTCTAACCCTGAGGGAATAAGTCCTACTAGGAGAACCTGATTTTCTCTCCCTGTGCCTTGAGACCAGAGCTCTCAGGATTACTTATCTTTTCTAGATCATCTCTAATTCCTGAGACTGAGGGGGAAAAAAAAAGGATGGAAAAAATTCTTTAACTTATTCCAACAGTTATTTACAACTAGTGAGTTTTATATTGTGATATCTGATTCATGACAGTTTAGAAAATGAAGTTATGAGATCTTTCATTGTGCCTGTCTATATGTTTATGTGTGCATTATTTTTGTTTTTACCTTTGGATGGTATTATCAGAATTAAATTGTGAGTTCTACTTAATTGGACTAAAGGAAATTGTTTATATAAATTCTCAAAAAAAAAATGCAGGAGGTTAATGGCTGGAATTAGTTTCAGTTTCAAGTGAACTGGGAAATATTCAGTATTAAATTAATACCTGGTATTAATGTTTAAGTTTGTTGATCTAATTAATATAGACATGTCTTTAGAGTCATCAACATTAAGTGTAGTACTTTTATTGCACTTAGGTCTAATATAAGTTGAATAAAATCTTGTTATATCTGTAGCAAATTTGTCAGCAAGGAAAGTAACTTGATGCGAAGAAACTTTTAAGGAAAGAAAATGTAAATGAGATAAGAGATTTTAGATAAACTCTGTTAAGAATAATTTTGTCTTAGGAATGTCTGTCTAAAATAGTCTCTCCAGATTTTGGTAACTTGAAATTCTAGAGTTGTGCTAAGTTAAGTGATGGAAGTTTGTTCAACAGTTAGGTCATTTCCAAATAAAATAAGATACTGAAACATTAATTACTGAACATTGGCTTCCTTTTACAGAGAAACAAAAGGTTTAGAACTATTAATAAATATGTTTGGTGCCACACTGAGGTATTTTCTATAAGAAAGCACATTTTTCAAGAAATTATTATTTGGATTTATGTTTACCAATCTACAGAGTGCTGATATAGAGGACAGTTCATGGTTGCTTAAGGAAAGTAGGATGTGTGTTTTCAGTGAAGAACGCATGAGGAACGGAATTGCAGTTTATCAAGGGAAAAGGAAATAGGTCTGATTCACAGCTGTCTGTTTCTGGATGGAAAAAAAATAAAGTGATGGTACAGAAAGTCATGAAAGGCTTATGGAAAGTGGACCCCAAGAAAAGAGTTTTGTGCATGGTCAGGATTGACTAAGTTTAAAATTAATTGAGTAAATGAATTTTAAAAGTAAGCTGGTGCAAAACTTGAATTTGGCTTTTTCTCTCGAGAGGACAAGATTTCTTAAAATGTTGAACTGCCTTTGATAACAGATTTCAAGTTTCTTTACCTTTTAAGTGACAGTGTTCTGTATTTGCCTTTGAAATCTTTTACTGTTACTTTGACTAAGTGAATAACTATTGTTTCACAGTGACCTGTGATCCTATCTGACTGAATGTTCTAAACCCTTTTGATATTTTTTTTTGACAAAACTTCCTAAATCAAATTCTAATGAAGTCCTCTTGACCTCTAGCTAACTTTGGGACACTTCAAGGGGCCCCTGAAACATCCCAAAGAGAGATAT
This sequence comes from Eschrichtius robustus, assembly GCF_028021215.1. Lineage (NCBI taxonomy): Eukaryota > Metazoa > Chordata > Mammalia > Artiodactyla > Eschrichtiidae > Eschrichtius > Eschrichtius robustus. The sequence continues at coordinate 53,399,528 of NC_090826.1, forward strand.
TAAACTAATTAGGTTCATTTGGTATGTTAAATTACATGGGAACTATTGCCAAATGAGTAATAAATCTTCATAGGTTATATTGCATGGTAAGTGTTACTAATATAGATATCCTAGAAATTATATAGAGTTCCTAAAATTGGTAAAACGTTATCAGTCATAATTCTAGTTATTATCTTAAAGTGTTGTATGTCGTAGCAGTAACCAAGTTTCTCCGTTAGTTGCATTGTAATCAGATTTTAAACGTGCTTTCTTAAGTCTTTTGTTATTATAGACAGTTGTGGTTTTATTCTGAGGCCTTTGCAAAAATGCTTCCTCTTCAAGAAGATTTATAGAAAGGACCTTTGGATAAATACAACTTTCTGACTTTCAGACCATAATGCTGAACTGGGTAAGAAGTCAAAGAATTCTAATGGGAAACCTGATGGCTTCATAAAACTGTTAACAAAAAGGATTAGTTACATAGAACTGAGTGAACTGCTGAATATGGTTATAATTTTTATGGTTTCTATCTGGAAAATTACTGGTTTAAATCTGTGTTTTCCAGGTATAAGGAAATCTTCCCCTCAAACTAATTATGACTTACAGTAATTTGGTAAATTATACCTTTGTAAGCGAATTGAAACATTTATCTTTTCTATCTGCTCCCTCCAGAGTTTGGAAACTCTTTGGTTCCCAGCAGCTTTATCAGATAAATTAAGGAAGGCTACCTCACTAACAGGTACAGAAATCTCAAGGTATTTTGGGAACCTTGAAAAGGGAAGAATTCACCTAAATATGGGAGGAATTCACCTAGATAAATCTGTGATAAGCCCTTGTCGTGACTTTCCAAGCCCTGAGAGGTCTTTCAAAAGTTCAGTCTGGGACTCCTTATAAAAATTTCAGCAAAGCAAAAAAAGTCTATGTGATCAATTATAGTCACATAAATCATCAGGCCAAGTTTTTGAGACCAGATTTATTTTGCAAACAAATTAGTCTTAATTTGGTTATATTTGGTAGAAACGAGGATAATTTTAGAGAGGAAAAGATGTTTCAATGAATGTTAAATCCCAGTTTTGTTAATGGAGGTCTGTATTTACTAAGGCTCACTTCCTGGATAGTTCCTTACTGTTACATTATATTAATGTAAAGTTTAATTGAATTATTAAAAGGACACTGTAAGTTTGTTCCTGAAGCTTATCTCAGCAATCTATCTTTGGATGAAGATCAGGTGCTCCATGATCTGCAACCAGGGGATTATGCACACTGGAAAAGACATAATTTAAAGGACTATCTATCTCCAACCTAGATGGAAGGACCCTTATCAGGTACTCTTTTTTTTTTTTTTTTTAAACAGTACTCTTTTTTTTTTTTTTTTTTAAATTAATTAATTTATTTTTGGCTGTGTTGGGTTTTCGTTTCTGTGAGGGCTTTCTCTAGTTGCGGCAAGCGGGGGCCACTCTTCATCGCGGTGCGCGGGCCTCTCACTATCGCAGCCTCTCTTGTTGCGGAGCACAGGCTCCAGACGCGCAGGCTCAGCAGTTGTGGCTCACGGGCCTAGTTGCTCCGCGGCATGTGGGATCTTCCCGGACCAGGGCTCGAACCCGTGTCCCCTTCATTGGCAGGCAGATTCTCAACCACTGCGCCACCAGGGAAGCCCCTATCAGGTACTCTTAACTAGCTCAGGCACAGTGAAACTGAAGGGAATGGACTCTTGGATTAATTTCCACTCACAAAGGGCCCCTGCACTGGATTGGCCTATAAAGAGGACGGCTGACCTCAAAATCACTTTAAAACAACGCTCAAACAGAGGAAAAACTACACTCACACCAGGACGAGAAGAAGACGACATCAGAAGTAGACAGCTAGCCCAAGATCCTGGGCCTGAGTCATATGATCATTTATAATGTTTTCTTGACTTCCTGGAGCTTTGCATATAAATCAAATGTTTTTCTATCATGGGCATAACCCTATGCTACTTTTAAAAATCAATCCAATTCTTGGGTTTGTAACCAAGTACCTGTGTCTAGTACTTCTGTGTTACCTTGGTGAATTTCTTCCCTCCAAGGCTCTGATTGGTTGGCCCTTAGGAAATTTATTTTAAAAGAAAAAGTTTATAGTCCTGTTCAGGCCACTACTGATGTTACTAGATGGGATAATTTCACCTGGCCAATCAATAATACCTGCTCTGACCCTGGCCATAAATATGAATTTTCCTTGAAAGTTACTCAAGCTCAATCAGAGCAACAAGCAAATTTCAGCCAAGAAGTAAAACCTCCCACAGTTATGGGATAGATTCATGTGGTTAACACCAGGCTATGGTCATTTAATTTTAAAAGCTCCTCCATGTTGGGAACAATTGAATCATACTAAGGATGATCAGCCTAGTAACATTAGGAAATTAGGCTGAGTGCCTTATGAACAAGGCCTACATATTCTTTCCCTTAGAGACGGTGATTGGTATGGAACTGACTGTGTCAGAGGATCAGAGATTCAGTGGGCTGCACCTAATGGAACTCAGTGGATTTGTGGTGCTAATTTATGGCCTTGGCTTACCCCAGGATGGATAGGAAAATGTACCCTGGGATTCCCTTGGAGTCAAGGTCATATAAGTAACAATTTAGAGATGACCCCAGCCAATCTACCATTGGTACGAGTCCAATGGGTCAAGAGATCTGTATTATGCTGGTATGACCATTTAACAACAATTTTTGTGCCTTCAAGAGGACTGGAGAATGTAATTGGCCATATTGAAGCCTTAACAAAATTCACTCAACAGCCTTTAAATGATAGTAACCAGACTATTAGCTTACTGAATTCTGAGGTCTCCATGATGAGAAGAGTGGTGCTACAAGACGGCATGGCCCTCGACATCCTTACAGCATCTCAGGGAGGCACCTGTGCCATAATTCAAACTGAATGCTGTGTTTTCATACCTGATGGATCCTCTAATGTAACACGTTTAATGAAGCATATGAAAAATCAGATTTCTGCCTTAAGGGACCCACTCCCTAGTCTTGACGATCTCTTCTAAAACTGGTTTGGCGTAGGAAGCTCTTGGCTTAAATATTTACTTGTAACTCTATTAATGTTATTAGCTATGTTATTTGTATTTTGCCTGTTTTACAAGATTGTTGTTTCTTGCATTACCAATTGTGAGACTGAGCCACTGACAAAAATATATGGTTCTGTATGAGATCAATGATTGCAGTAGTGTAGCTCTAGATATGGGAAGATGCAACAAGAGGGAATTGTTTCCTGGATCATAACAGACTAGTAAATAAGAGAGGTGGTCCAGAGACCTTTGACTATTGTTTACAAGGTCTAGTCCAGTAATAGCACATTGAGTGGCCTATCAGCAAAATCTTCATTAGACCTAGGAATGAACCTTCCTAGCACCGTGGGACGAAATGGTCATGAAATGGCTCCCAAAGCATGGTCGAATTTATGACCATGAGAGGGCCCTATCAACTACAAATTGACACTTGCCATCTACCTCTAGAAGGATTAAATCATGTGCTGCGGCAGCTGCTGACTTTCAACATCCCCCCTGAAAGGAGTTCAAGGTGGAGAGCTGAAATGAGGCACTCTGTGCTCTGGGAAAAGCTGGCAGAACAGGTCTTCAGATAGTCAGATATTTTCAGGAGCTGATATTATGAGTCCAATTCTTGCATCTCCTCATATTTGGAAAAGAACTAAAATCCTTCATGGTGACGTCTGCTCCTCATGACTAGCAGAAACCTTCACGAGACTAGCAGAAACCTTCTGCAAAAAATATGTGCTTGATTGCATGAGCTCCCCCTTCACCAAAATCACATATACTGACCTTCCTCCCTACCTCTTTGAGCAGTGTCTCAGAGCTCTCTGAAATGCCGTCTCCTGGGCTGCAGCCCTCATTTTGCCCCCAATAAAACTTAACTCGCAATTCTCACATTGTGCTTTTTTTTAAAAAAATAAATTTATTTTTTTAATTTTTTAATTTTTGGCTGTGTTGGGTCTTCATTGCGGTGTGTGGGCTTCTCACTGCAGTGGCTTCTCTTGTTGCAGAACACAGGCTCTAGGCACATGGGCTTCAGTAATTGTGGCATGCGGGCTCAGCAGTTGTGGCCCGTGGGCTCCAGAGCGCAGGCTCAGTAGTTGTGGCGCATGGGCCTAGCTGCTCCGCAGCACGTGGGATCTTCACGGACCAGGGCTCGAAGCCGTGTCCCCTGCATTGGCAGGCGGATTCCTAACCACTGTGCCACCAGGGAAGCCCCTGTGCATTTTTTTTAAGTTGACCACTTCTTCCGTTTGGTGTGGGTTTTAGCATCAGTAAAACAGCTCAGGAAATGTGCATCAAATACTGTTATCTAGGTACTTCAGAGAGGAACTAAAGCAGAGGACAAGCTGGGAGGGATCTGTTCTGGAAGGCCGCACAGAGTCCAGCATGGTTACAGAGCCACGGAGAGAGAAAGAAGTGGACAAACACAAGGGCTTGTGAATGCTTAAATGTTGGGATTGAAGGAAGCAGAGAAATCAAGGTTGACGCCTGTGGTTATGTCTGAACAACAGGGCAATAAGTGGTGCCTTTATTGCCTCGAGAGCCTGGAGTCGTGGCGGTGGGGTGGGTGTCGGACACGCTCAGCCAGAGGCGCCCAAGAATCGGAGCTGGAGGTGGAGCTCAGGAGGTTACTGGATTGGAAGACAGCAGTGGCTTCAGGCCTGCGTGAGATGTTTGGAGAGGCAGCGAAGGGGTGCAGATTGAAAAGGGATTGGGCCTAGGAATTTGCAAAGTCTGCAAGGGGAGGGAGGAGCCAGCAAAAGATTGGGTCAGTCCTCCAGCCTCCTTCCTCACTTTGCTCAGGGCTGCATCTCAGGCTGGAGCCCCTCTCCAGGTAAGGCTGGCAGAGGCGCGGGGCACGGGGTGGGTGCTGTCCTGGGGCCCCCTAGCTTTACAACCTGCTCTGTCCCTCACTGGCCCGTGAGAAAGGCACCTTCCTAGGCATCCCTTACCCTGAAACTGTGGATATTAAAATAGTAGTGCCATGAGAAGAAAATGAAGGCCAGGAGGAAATGAGGAAGGACTTAGGTACTAACTTTAAAAACAGAGTCAGGAGGTGAAATTGACAGTGTCTTTTGGAAGCAATGGTATAAATGAGAGCTTTAGGTCTTAGGGGACCTTCTCCTCCATTCCCTAGACGTGAGGTCTTGAACTTTATCTCCAAAGTATTTCTTCAGAGTATTTCTGACTGGGGAGAGATTTGGAAGTAGTAACTTTTTCTGCATTTCCTTCATTGTTAGAACAATTGATTGAACTCCATTTTTAAACAACAAAAGGAATAACATGTTTACTGTTATAATCATATAAATTTAAGCAAACACATAGCTAGAAAAGTATCTTTTTGTGTGTGTGTGTGAGTACAAAATGGGATACTTTTCTACATACTAAACCTTAAATTTTGAATTCTGTATCATGGGCTTTGCTTGAATTCTAGACCCTGAACACAGCTGCACGAGAGACCAAGTCCTGCTCTGCAGAGAACTCATCCTCCTTCCAGGACAAGGACCCTCAGTGGGTGAGCAGTGGTAAAAAAGAAAATTCAACCAATTTGAAGGTCGAATCGGACAGCATCCCATCTAGCAACTAGAAGGGTGCTCCCAGTGATTACACAAAATGGAAGGTTTTTAAATAAGAAGAAGGGTGGGACAAGGGAGCCATTAGGGAAAGAAAAGATTATTTTTAGGCCAGATCGTCTTTTGAGGAGAAGGGAATGTCAGTTTTATCATGCAGACTGCTTCTTCCTTTGGGGGTCAGGCTATGGAGAGGGCCCACATGACAGACGACCTCCTTGGTGCCAGTCAGAAAATTCCAAACTGGTTGGCTAAGATTACATTTCTGGGGAAGGTGGAAACTGCAAGTAAGTCAAGTATTAAGTCTAGGTTTGGTGTTCTGGGCTTTAGCATAAGTGATGCCATTTGGGGCCTGTGGTTTTTCTTTAGCAGCAGCTAAGACTTTGTAGTTGAGTGGCTTGGTAATTGGAGAAGTGGAGAGGGGTGTGGGAACAGACATATTTTACAGTGAAATCAGGGGAATTGACCTTCTGAACACATGAGGAATGATTCTAGGGTGGGGACCCTTAACCTGGAGCTTTGGTAGTCTGATATTATTAGCAGAATCCATGACTTTGTCACCACTGGAAATCACAGGTATTTTCATTTCATATTACAGTTTTGCAGGTATCATGAAACAAAGTTTTACACTCTAAGTCAAAATTCAAAAATAGTTTAGATCTGCCACTCAATCTTGTTAAATAATAGATTAAGAAGCTCACATATTCTATATCTCAAATTATTGTTTTGATAACTGTATCATGCTAAATTCCATTCAGATATGAATGAAAACAAATGTGGTCTCTTTCCTGCCCAAGATCCTAGACACCCTGAAATTCTATCCACTCCGGGTTCAGAATCCCTAAATTAAGGTGTAAAGAAAGGTTTAAACACCGAGGCTGGACCAAACTTGGCAAGTTTCAGGTCAGGCTTCAGGATCATCAAAAGGGGTTTAGCATTTAGGAAGACTCCAGAGTGTTGACCTAAAATAAAGGCACAATGTGAGAGTTGCGAGTTAAGTTTTATTTGTGGCAAAATGGGGACTGCAGCCTGGAAGACAGCATTTCAGAGAGCTCTGAGACACTGCTGCAAAGAGGTAGGGGGAAAGGGTCAGTATATATGTGATTTTGGTGAAGGGGGAGTTCATGCAATCAAGCACATATGTTTTTGCAGAAAGTTTCTGCTAGTCACGAGGAGCAGACGTCACCATGAAGGATTTTTGTGCTTTTCTAGATATGAGGAGATGAAAGAATTGGGCTTATAAAATGAGCTCCTGAAAATACATAACTGTCTGAAGATCTGTTCTGCCAGTTTTTCCCAGAGCACAGAGTGCCTCATTTCAGCTCTCCACCTTGAACTCTTTTCAGGGGGCATGTTGAAAGTCAGCAGCTCCAGCGGCACATGATTTAATCCTTGTAGAGGTAGATGGCAAGTGCCAATTTGTACTTGACAAGAGGCTTTTAATCAGTGCGGTGATGAGTGAGGCTTTATGTTCTAAGGAACTTGCTCTAACAATATACAGCAGGAGGGTGAAATTTGGAGACAGGAATCAGGAAGGGTGAGAAACGCTGAGCAATTCACACACCCAAGGCATTGCGGGTGGGGAGGGTTGGCGGGGTGGTAAATGTTTTGGTGTGCCTTTTAATCGTGTGATTCCTACTCATCTTGTATGACTTTAGGCTGTGTTAAGTAGTTCAAAATGGAGTCACAGTGGCCAGTGGGCGCCTCCATGATGATTGTTCTTAAACAGTCGATGTTAGACTGCGAGTGTTTAAGTGTGGCATTTTAGGTGTGTTAATAGGGGTACGGAATTTGTTTGGTAAGGTCCAAGGAGAGACATCATTGGAACAGGAGCAACTGATGTAGTTAAAACCCCCTCACCCCCACCCAGGGCTTAACTGGTGCTCCCTATTGGATGCTCCTTAAAAATGAGACCACTGAGCTGAGCAGCTGGAAGGCTCTTGTCTGGGGACTGAGTCTGTGCAGCTGGAGGCTCTGTGACTTCCTGCTCACCCTAGTCTTAAGACCCGTTGTTCGGGGTCGCCACTCATGAGCGCTGCCTCCTGCCAGATCCCTCTTGTCACTTGCGTGACTAACTTATGGTGCGTGTGTGACTGTGTGCAATAAATGTGATCTCGGGTGGCCTCAACCTGCAGCGGCTTGAAGCGGGGTTTCAGTCCCCGGCCAGAGATTGAGGTCAGGTCGCAGCGGTGAGAGCACCGAACCCGAGCCACTAGACCAGTGATCAGTGACAAGGCCCTGGCCCTTTTGGCTTTGCAGAAAAGGAATTTCCACAAAGACGGAAAGTAGTGAAACAAGTAAAGTATTTATTAGGAGGAAAAAGAGTATACAGTACCTGTGGATAGACACACGGGCGGACTCAGAGAGAGAGAGAGTCGCCCCCTTGTGGCAGTTTAAATCACTTACATGGGAGATTTCTTCCGGGTTTCCTTTGGCTAATCATTTTGATTTGCCTTGTTCAAAGTCCCTATTTGGTATATCTCAGGATCCTCCCATGTATGCGTGCACATCTCTTAGCCAAGATGGATTTCACCAAAGAGGCCTATGGGGAGATTTGGCATCACTTACTATGGGGTGGTGCCCCCTCCCTTTTGACCTCAAGGGAGCCTTTATGCACATGTGTAGCCAGGGAGGTCTCCTGACTTCGAGAATGAGAAATATGTGGTCTCTTATCTTCTCTCTGGGCAGGGCCCGGCCTTCTCTCTCAATTGTCCTGTTATTCTCCTCTTGGAGTATCGGTCCACAGGGAACAAATCTCCAACCGTTTGCCCTGGGGGCCCATCTGTCTCCTGCCTCAGATGGAGCAAATCATAAATTGAATTTGGCTGTGTTTCGTAGTCTCCAATTCCGGGACTCACCTGGCCTTCCTGAAAGGCTGGGCCACCATAAACCAATTTCCCCTTAATCAGGGGTGGAAAACAGCTTGCTTTGATTTTCTTGGTTTGTGACTGCCATCATTTCATATGTTTATTATCTACTTGCATTTCCTCTATGCTGAATTAACTTTTCAGAATAGGCAGGTTGTTCTTAGTGTGATTTTTTTTTTTTTCTGTATTTGCTGGTGGTTTTGTGGACTCCCTTTTCTCGAGAGAAAGAACAGTTCATATTCCCATCCTGCTCTCTGTGACCACCCAGCGTTTGACATTACTGTATACTTTTTACATTTTAATTACCCAAAAGGTCTAACAGTTCCTGCTGCCCCTCTCAAGGTGGAGAGGGGGGATATTTGGCCCAGAACTGACCATCATCAGCTTTCTCCAACACTGGAACCAGTTTTGTTAGCATTCCCCTGACTGCTAAAACTGAGCATGTTTTTATCTGTTTACTGTCCATTCTCATTTCTATGGTTTTGTGTCTATTTACAAAAATGGGACTGTCCTATCTGCATTATCTGCAGCTTGTTTTTCCTCTGATATATCCAGGACATCCCTAACCAGTGCACTGTGTCTCTGATATAGTCACTAATAGTCATCTACCTCTGACTCCTCAGTGGGCATAGGGCTTCTTTGGCTCAATCCTTCTCTTATTAAAGGGCATTGTTTTCTGAGTTTTTGTCACAAAAAGCTCAGTGCTAAACCTTTTTTTGTGTACTGTTAAGTCTAGGTGGTTTTACTCCTGGTGTAGATTCTCGAGGGGAGAGTATATGTATTGTTTCTGATTTTAATAGGTGTTCCAAGTTCCTGAAAAGTTATAACTATTCCCACACCAGATGGGTAAGATGATCCAATTTTTTTCAATTATAGCCACAGTTTCTGGGTTTGGGCAACTTTTCATGTTTAGTATTCATTACTTTCCAATTCCCTCTTTTTTAAATTTTAGTTTATCAATTTACATAAACTTTTACTATAAGAAACATTAATGATTTTTGTGGTGGTTTAGAATTTGTTATTCTCTCTTCTGTGAAATACTTCCCTGTTTTAGCTTTTTTGCAGTTCACAACTCTTTAATGACAACTGTCTGTTCTACATGGTTAAATGGAAAGTTCTGGACATCAAACCTTTTATTAAATGTTGAGCATTTTATTGACTTTTCTTTATACTCATCTGACGAGGACTTTGTGTTTGTTTTTACTTTTGGATCAATATTTGATTATTTTACAGTTTTGCTAGGATATCATTTATTTCATCTAGATTTTTTTCTATGTTACTATACATTTGCAAATTTATCTTTTAAAATCCTCACACTGGGTCCTTCTTCATGCTTAACTTCGCACACTGTAATTTTCTTCTCTTTAAGGAAAATTCTTACTTGGTTTTTGATTTTATTCTTTACAGCTTTCTTTTAAATTTCTACTTTTATCGCAACCTTTTGTCTTTTCTTTTCTTAGTTTTGTCTTAGCCATGTTGTTTGGAGCACAAAGATATTTATATTTGGAGATTACTGTAACTGAAAATTTTTTCTTTGCTTCATTTCATACTTTTGACCTGAATTATGCTTTATTGGTCAGTACTACTTTCTCTGTGCTTTAATTTTGTCAGCATTTATCTGTACAACTTTGCCCTTATTTTCAGTTTTCCTTGGTATTTTGCTTTAATAGTATTTGTAGGACATAGAGAGCAGTCTTCTTAATGAAATGAACTTGGGTTCACTCACCTAACACACAGCAGTCAATCTACTGACACTGGGTTGTGGTAAAGGATAGAACAGCATTTATTTGCAGGGCACCAAGCAAGGAGAATTGGTAGCTAGTGCTCAAAGGACCTGAATTCCTTGCTTGGTACCCTGCAAATAAACACTGTACTTTTCCTTCACCACAGCCTGGTGTCAACAGATTGACTTTGTTGCAAGCGAACCTGAGTTCAATTATGTAACAATTTTGGTGACCATGAAATGACCACCATCCCAACTGGGTGTCTTGACTGTGGCACATTGGTCTCTGACAGGAGGTGGCTGTAAGATTCTGTCCAACAGCTTCCTGAGCACCTTTGTCTCAGGGACAGCCCTTAGCATCTGCCACCACCTGGGTGTCGATGGTCCTCAGTGCTTTCATGGTGAAGGAAGCAAGGCACTTGCTTGAGATGTCTCTGCTAAATAGCAGAGCTCATGTGTGATGGCACCAGGGTAATTTTTCTTTAGGCGCTTGGCTCTGTCTGTGGCAGGGCATTGATTTGGGGGATTTTCTGTATTGGACTAAGGAATCTGTAACCCTGAGAGATGCCTTGTGTTTGTTTGCTTGCTGGCCTCCTTGATATTTGACAGCATGAGCTGTGAACAACTAAAGATGGGTAATCAGAGCTCTGGTCCATCTTGTAGCCTGTTAGGGTATATTCAGCAGAACTGGGAAATTTTTAGTTAAACACCTCTGAAAAGAAAAAAAAATGGTGTTCTATAGTAACATTCCTTGGCCTCAGTACTCTTTAGGATCTAGAGAACACTGGCCCCCAAAGTCTCTCTAAATTATAACACTATCTTTCAACTAGAAATATACTGTGAAAGGAGAGTATAGTATATAATGTGAAAATGGGATGATGTTTCTTATGAAGAGCCTTTTATACTATTGTATCAAATGAGCCTATTCAGAGAAAAATGTATCATGCATAGAATTATGATACACAAAGGAATTTCTTCCAGTAAGGTGATATTAAAAGCTTTACCAGATTCTCAGAAATCAAGAGACAAGGAATTAATTCAACAAATAAATGCTCCTAGAGTTCTGCCACCACTGCCTCTGTATGGTGGGCAGAATGGGGAAGCAGGCACCAGGGCCTAATATCAGACAGTAGCCAACTCACCCCCACCTGCTCTGGCAGGAGCTGAGGAAAACAGACTGGTGTCCTTCTTGTACCTGACAGGGCACCAGTTTTGGCCAGGGAACTACTATTGTTCAGGCAGAGCATTTCTCACTGAGGCAGATTCCTATTGGAGGAATAAATGCCCAAGATCAGCCAGCAGGATTCATGTGGATACACTCTCCCTTTTCAACCTCAGACTTGTTTAATTGGAAAAATAATATACCAACCTATTGGGAAGACCCTAACAGGATGGAATATTTATTCTTCTCCATCTTTGCCACCCACAACCCAAATTGGGCTGACGTTCAGAGTTCGCTAGCTACCCTGTTGGCTGAGGAAGAGAGGAGGATGGTGATAGAAAAGGCTAGAGAAGAGACAGATGGAATGCATGCTTCTGCCCCTAACAAACCCATCCAAGCACCAGCAGCAAATGCAATTCCCACCACAGATCTAGGAAGGGATGAGAATGACATAGGAGATAAAGCTCGAAATGAGCATTACACGGAGTGCATCTTAGCAGGGCTCCGAAAGGGAGAGCTGACACAGGTGGTTTCATAAGGTGCAAGGAGTGTGCCAACTGCCACAGGAGAACCCCTGGGTCTTTGGAGAGAATGTATAGGGCATATTGCCAAAATATAGATGTGGATGCCGATAATCCAGAGAATTTCAAGTTAGTTAATCAGACCTTGTGGCTCAGAGTACCCCAGCTGCAGAACATAGAAGGGCTTTTTGGCCTGCCCATATCTCATTTGGTAGAAATTGCTTTCAGTTTTTCACAGTCGGGAGGATATACAGACCAAAAAGAGACCCGTTAAATGAAGCAGCAGATGTCCCTTTTGGAGGTGACACTCACAGGAGAAAGGGAGAACAAGTCATCTGAGCAGAGGGTAAGATCCCAGGGAACCAAGAGAGTGAAGGGTGGCCCCCAGAAGGGAGACCCCAAAAAGGGACATGTTAAAGTGGGTCCCCAGCAGTGCCTATCGTAAGCCAAGAAGGAAATTTGCCCCAGCTCAAAAAAGAAACTGGAGGAGGAGGAAAAAGCATTGTTCATGCTGTAGTAATGGAAAGTGACAGAGTGAGGAAGGCCTGGCAGGGAGTCTGCTTGGGGGAGACAGGCTCCTTCCCACTTCCCAAGAGGAGCCCTGGGTAACCCATTCGTGGGAAATTAACAAATTGACTTTCTGATTGATACTGGAGCCACTTGCTCTGCTTTGGACACTCGATTAACTAGTTAACCCAAAAAAGCGCAATGGCGAGAGGAGTCTCCAGGAAGCCTCTCCAAAAACTGCTTGTGCAACCTCTAGACTGTCAGATTGAGGCTACTAACTTAAAACACAGCTTTTTGTACATGCCAGAGTGCCCAGTCCCATTGCTGGGGTGACATTTATTAAGTAAATTCAATACTAAATTGACTTTCATACCTGGACAACTGGATATAGAGGTACCACCGGAACAAGCCTGTGCCTTGCAGGCGGCCCTCTTCTGTCAAGGGATGGAGGAGTCACCACCAGCATTCATTTCTGAAGACATCTTGCAGCAGGGAAGCCTGGGACCATGGGCTACTGTAGGCCAGGGAAAGCCATTAGGGCTGTCGAGTAAAGGTGAAACTGAAGCCAGACACTCAGGCTCTGAGCTTAAGGCAATACCCCTTAAAGGAGCAAGTAAAACAGTGATCCAGGTTTTTATAATTGCCTTTTTGAAATGCAAGCTTATTTGCCCCCCTTTCACCATATAATGCTCTCATCCTGCCTTTAAGGACCTACGAGCCATAAATCAGATAGTGGAAGATATTCACCCTGTTCTCCCAAATCCCTATATTCTGCTCATTGTCTTACCCGGAGACATTTGTTGGTTCACTGTGCTAGGCTTAACAGATGTCTTTTTCTGTGTCCCTGGGAGTCCTAATTCCCAAGAGTCATTTGCATTTGAATGGGAAAATATAGAAAACAAAAGCAAGCAACAGTACTGCTGGACAGTATTGCAAGGACTTTAAACCCCACCCCACCCCATGTTGTTCACAAAAGTGCTAGCTAAAAATGTAATGGAGCTCCAGCTACAAGAGGGAGCTCTGCTCACATATGTGGATACCTTCACAACTAGCAAGATGAAGAACTTGGGTAAAAACACTGGGACTACTTTGAACTCTCTGGCCAAATGACGCTATAAAATCTCTGGGAAACAAGCCCAAATTTCCCAACCACCTGTGAAATATCTAGGATTCAAACTGACAAAAGGCCAGAGGAATTTGCTCCAGGACTGCCGGCAGACAGTAGCCTGGGTGACGGTGCCCACCACCCAAAGACAGTTGTGTGGGTTCCTGGAATGGCAGGATTCTGCTGCATTTGGATCCCCAACTTAAGTTAATAGGTAAGCCACCGTGTGAGGCCCTAAAAGGGGCTGACAATAAGCCCTTAGTGGGGACGGGAGAATGTCAAAGACCTTCCAAACAATGAAGGAAAAACTACTGACTGCCCCTGTTCTGGGTTTGCCAGATTTGAAAAAGCCATTTGATCTTTTTAAACATGAAAAACAAGTGGTGAGACTGGAGGCATTGACCCACAATCTGAGAAACACAAAATGCCCAGTATCCTATTTGTCAAAGACTTTGGACATTATAATCCAGGGATGGTCAACATATTTGAGTGTCATAGCTGCTACTCGAGATTTATTGCAAGAGGCAGAGGATTTCACTCTAGGACAGCCAAGCAGGGTGCATACGTCCCACTATGTGCTGCCACCGTTGGAATAAAAGGATGGATATTGGCTCACTTCAGGCCACCTGGGAGGATATCAGGCCATTTTACTTGATAATCCTAATGTGATTCAAAGACTGTGTCTTCCTTGAACCCAGCCACACTGCTCCCCACCACTTTGGGTGGCCCATGCTTGCAGGCCCATGTATGATTTATGCAGGTCATTGAGCAGCTGCTCAGACTTGATTAATGTTCCCTTGGGAAATCCAGACTTGGAGGTGTTCACAGATGGAAGTAGCTTCATGGACCACCAACACTAAAAAACCAGATATTCAGCGGTAACCCTACAGGAGATCCTAGCAGCAGAAGCTTTGTCATCAGGTACCTTGGCCCAAAAGGCTAAAATTATTGCCCTTACTTGACCTTTACATCTCAGTGAAGGTAAGAAAGTTAACATCTATACTGACTCAAAATATGCCTTTTCAGTTGTGAATGCACATGGGGCAATTTGGAAAGAGAGTTTGCTCACTTCTGAAAGAAAAGAAATCAAACATGCCCTCAAGAAGTTTTGAAACTGCTGGACACAGTGCTCAAGCCAAAGGAGGTGGCAGTGGTGCATTGCCCAGGACAGCCAGGACCAAAACACCTTTGGTTATAGTTCTGTTCCTAAGTATACACCTGACCCAATTTAGCCCGACATACTCACATGAGAACTTCGAAAGTTCACAGAATTGGGATTTGATTTTACCCATCTAGGATCAAATGGTAAATGCTCAAGGAGAGTTTTCAATTCCTGAATATCTAATGGAGAAAATAATTGGATCAATATACCTGAGCACCAATTATGGGTATCCAGTGGATCCAGGAGTACATTTAAAGACCAAATATGCAAAGGACAACTCAAAGAATATTACGAAAATGTAAGATTTGTGCTAAAAATAATTCCAGCACTGGCACTCCCCAACCCTGCATGGAGTCCAAGTTAGAGGGGAGGGCCTGAGAGAAGTTTGGCAAGTAGACTTTACAGTCATGCCCAAAGTTAAAGGAAACTTTCACTATGTACTAGTGATGACGAACACCTTTATAGGCTGGCTACAAGCATTCCTTTGCTAGAGTGAAGTAACTTCAGAGGTAGTAAAGGTCTTGCTCCAAGAGATAATTCCTAGATTTGGGCTACCCAGCTCAATTCAGAGTGAGAATGGAGGCGCCTTTATTGATAATGTGATTCAGGAGGTATCTAAAATATGTGGAATAAAATGGAATTTGCATGCATCTTGGAGGTTTTGATCGACAAGAACCACACCTTAAAAAGGATGATAGCTAAAATCTGTCAAGAAACTAATTTAACCTCAGATAGAGTGTTTCTGGTTGAACTGTTTAGAATTAGAATGGGTCATAGAAGTAGACTCCAAGTGAGTCCTTATGAAATATTGTATGGGAGACCCTTCCTCTATTCTGAGCAGTTTGGTAGCCAGACATATGACCAAAAGGTAAAAGAAGTAGACACTGTAAGATATGTGCAAACACTGGGGTTAGTTTTAAATGCTATTCTTAAATTTGCTACTAAAAAAAAAATGATGATTCCCACAGATGTCCCCCTCCAGTGTTTTTTTTTTAATTAATTAATTTATTTATTTATTTTTCTGGACAGGAATATCATCCATTTATTCATTCTACAAATGGGATACATAAGCAAAACAAGTAAATATAAATCCTTGCATTCTTGGAATTTATATTGGTGGAATGGGTGGAAGACAGGCAATAAATAATAAACAGAACAAATAAGTAAAATATATGACATACTACATGGTGATAAGTGGTACAGAAAAAATACAGCAGAGTCAGCAATATTGTGAAGCAGGAAGTGGTTTGTGGTTTTAAATAGGGTAGTTGGGTGAGCTTTATTCAGACAGCAATATTTAAGGAAAGGTTTGAAGCAGGTGCACGTACAACCAGGTGGGTGTCTGAGGGAAGAGCACGGATAACGACAGCTGCCTCTAGTGGATCAGGTGGCCAACGCCAAGGTCCTCAAGCAGGAGGTGCCTGTTGAAGAGGAGGAAGATCAAGCAATCCAGAGTGAACAAGGGAAGACTAATAGGGGACAATGCCAGAAAGACAGAAGTGCCTCCAGTGTTTTAGACCTGGAGACTGGGTGCTCTTCATAACGTGGAAGGATGTACACCCAAAGAACCAACTCCAACCATGGTAGGTGGGGCCTTACCAGGTTCTGCTAGTAACTTGTTCATCTGTTAAATCAACAGGAGTCAAGCCGTGGATCTGCTGCACACGGCTGAAGCTGGCTTCTGATCCAACTACAAGTCCACAGTCCTCGGCAGTTACAGAAAGGACAACCACAACGCTGACTGAAAGCCGGTGCTCCTCCCTACAAGTCTGGACCGGGGCTTCAGTTAAAATTAAAGAAAGTATCTTAGATAAGTAGAGAATGAATTGTGGCCATTCATAATAACATTTGTAATTGGCTGGAGCATTTTTCTGATTTATTATTTGCTTATATCCCTGTGCTTTTTTCTTGATTCATCTAATCATTTTACCTGTGATTATATTGCAGTCAATCAAACCTGTAATTTGTTGTGATATTACATAACCCTTGCTCTATTTTAATTTAACCCTTGTGATAATAGGGTTAATACCAAAGTTTAGGGTCACTGCTATTTTCCCAGACAAGCTGTTGGCCCGAACTGTAATGATGGCTCTTGCTTTTCTTTACTGTCTCATCCCACTGGTATCTGCTGCTTCCTGGGAGGAAAATACTCTCATTAGGTTGTCTCAGAGTATAGCCAGAAGTAGGAATTTAAGTAACTGTTGGATATGTCATTTGAAATCTGAAACCATCCAGGAAAACTATATCCCATTTGTGATCCCTGTAACTGAGTTTTATACTGTGCCAGACCCCATAACCTACTATAATCTTCCGCCTTCAGGCCTCACATTCCAAGTTCAGCTAATTCAAGATGTTCAGAATATCCCAACACCTTGCTTCAACCTGTCTGAAGTAATTTCCATTGGAGGGGAAGTTACCACAGGTCCCCCGCGTTCCCTCAATTTCCTTCTGAAAAAATGTGATGCCCAAAATCCCCTGAATTGTACACTTGACAAATGTGTAAGGGCTAAAACTGACACAAATTTATGCCAGAAAGTCAGACAAGTTGGATATCATGTAAACGGGCTATGGAAGGCTTGCAATGGCTCTCACCCCTGGCTTGATAACATAATCTCTGCACTCCCCAAAAATGAAAGAATTGATGACACTACCATGGGAGGTATAACTTGCTCCCCTCCAGGATATATCTTTGTCTGTGGCATAGGGAGTGACTCACCAACGCAAGGATGGGCATTTCGCTGCTTAGACAGCTGGGAAATTGAAGGGTCATGTCTACTGGGATATTTTAGGATCCCTTTCTCCTTGCACAGCCTGGAGAGCATCACTTCCCTCTCTAAATCAAACACACACCTTAAAAGAGAGATATTGGAAGGATATGAGGACAATATAGGACAAAGTGTTTTTGGCAGCCCCATACCATCTGCCAGACTTTATGTCAATAGAGATATGATCCATAACCTATCTGCCACAATTGGGCAAATTGCTGAGGACATAGCTAAAAGTATTGCAGCCCAACAAACATCTTTGAACTCATTGGCTCGAGTGGTCCTGGATAATAGAATAGCCCTTGACTTCTTATTGGCAAAACAAGGAGGAGTATGTGCAGTGGCTCATACCACATGCTGTACATACGTCAATACCTCTGGAGAAGTTGAAACCCAAGCCAACAGAATAATTCAAAAGGCTACCTGGTTACAGGATGTACGTAAAGAGGACATGCACCAGGACTTATTTTCCTGGGTGCTATCTGGAATAGGGGGACTCTTTTGAGTACTGTTACAAGGCTCCATTTGATCATCATCCTCTTTTTAATGTGTTTATTAATTTTCAAATATTTGTCCAGACGCTATGGCAAAGTGGTCAAAAAGAGAGATAATACGTTCATAATGCAAAATACTGATGCTAGGCCTGGGACTTGAGAATTCTTGGAAAAGAAGGTCCAAGACTTTCTCTCCTCTAATCCTGAAGAATTGACATCGCCCCTGTTCAGCAGGAAGTAGCCAGAACGGTCGTCGCCCCATTCCCCTCAAGATTGAGGAGTATCGAAGAGAAGCGGGAACTGAAACAGAGCTTGACCCTGCAGTGCCCTCCTTCATGCAATTCCCTCTTGTCCCCACTTCTTTTTTGTAGAAAAAGCTAGAGTTTTTGAGGCCTTCCCAGAGTTCTAAAGAGCAGACTCAAGCAGTTAATGATTACAGAAGTGAGGAAATGCAGAAACAAAGCAAAAGCAATCTAGCAAGAAAAGCTCAGCCATAAAACAGAATCACGGGACTCCTAGTTCCTCCTCAAGGGATATAGATAAAAATCTGTTGCAACATATCTCTGAGTTGTTTTACAGAAACCAAGACCCCATGATGAAACCTGATGACCACAGCTAAGGAGACCTAGACAAGTTGGAGCCAGAAGAGTGATGATCAAGATGCCAGATATCACTTTGTTGCTTAACACCCATCCAATCAGAAGAATCCATGAGCTAATCACATGTTTAAGACCCTTATCCTTAATTTTAGTCTTTAAAAACACTTGCCTGAAAGCCCTCAGGGAGTTCAGGTCCTTTAAACATTAGCTGCCCATTCTTCTTGCTTGGCACCCTGCAAATAAATGCTGTACTTTCCTTCATTGCAACCCTGTGTCAGGAGATTGACTTTGCTGTGCCTCGGGTGAGTGAACCGAAGTTTGGTTCAGTAACAACCTGTGTTTCAATTGGGAGAGCTCAGTGGGTTTTTAAAATGATTTTTCAGTTTTTCTGAATGTTAGGAGCACTTTTAAGCATACAAAAGAGTAAACTCTCATACCCATTATGCAGATTCAAGAACAAGCATCTTCCTCACTTGCCTCATCTATTTTTTTTTTTTTTTTTTTGCTGAAGTATTTTAAAGTAAATCCCAGACATCATGCCATTTCACCCTTAAAAACTTCAGTACCTATCTCTTAAAACATAAGGGTGTTTTCTCAAATAATCACAATATTATTATCCCAGTTAATAATGTTAGGGAATATCATATTCCCTAATATTTAATACTCAGTCCATATTCAAAATTTCTTGCTCTTCAGCAACTGATTATTCAATCCAGGATCTAAATAAGGGGCACACAATTCTCTCCATCTGCTAAAGTAGAACAACACCTCATTCCCCAAGGCATTAAAGTATAGGAGCCCTGTTGAAAGTGCTATCCAGTGGACTTTTCCTCTCGCTTCCTCATAGTCACCTGGACAGCTTCAGGTACAACTCCTGTTTTTAAATAGTTTGCTCCATTAAGAGGGATAAAACTAATACTGATCACTTTTTTATTAGTAGTCATTTTTATGCTTTCTCTTTTGACTTTTTCTCTGACTTAAGATCTTTTGTGTACATTTTTTCTTCACCTCCTGTCACTCATAAATTGAGTTATTTTATCATAAATGAATGCTAAATGTAAGGCTTTTTAATAACCACTATAGGTTTTTAATGTGGTTAATGTAGTGAATTATGTTTATAAATTATTTGCTTTTAAACTTCTTGCATTTTTTTAATGTGGTAAAGTATACACAACACAAAATTTACCACAACTATTTTTAAGTATACAGTTCAGTGGCAGTAAATGTATTCACATTCATGCAACCCTCACCACCACCCATCTCACAATTTTTCCATCTTTCCAAACTGAAACTCTACCCATTAAACACTATCTCCCTATTCCCCTCCTCCCCCCAGCCCCTGGCAATACCATTCTATTTTCTTTCTCTCTGAAGTTGACTATTTTAGGTACCTCATATTAGTGGACTCACACAATACTGGTCCTTTTGTGACTGGCTTATTTCACTAGCATAATGTCTTCAAGGTTTATCCATGTGGCAGCTTGTGTCATATTTTCCTTCCTTTTAAAGGCTGAATAATACATTGTACGTATATACCACATTTTGTTTATCCATTCATCCTGTGAAGGACACTTGGGTTGCTTCCACCTTTTGGCTATTGTGAATAATGCTGCTGTGAACATGGGTGTACAAATAAATAACTTAGTCCCTGTTTTAAATTCTTTGGGATATATACCCAGAAGTGGAATTGCTGGAACATATGGCAATTTTATAGTTAATTTTTTTAGGAACACCCTTATTTTCCATAGTGAATCCCCTTGCACTCTTGAATAAACCAACTCGATCTTGGTGTATCCTTTTAAATAACTGTTGAATTTGATTTGCTACTATTTTTTAAAGATTTTTGCATCTCTACATATTTTTGAGTTTGAGGAAAATAGCTTTGTTTTCCATTGTCCTCTGGTTTGTTATTGAAGTTATCTAGCCTTCTGGAGCATATTGAAATATTCCCTTTTTTGCTGTTCTCTAGAGGAGTCTGGGTACTACTAAGATAAAAGTTGTGTATCAATTTTCAAGTTTAATTGTGAAAGTTTGATAATATTCCTGTTTTGTTTTTCTGTGCCTGTATCCCCTTTTTGTTCATAGTGTTATTTATTTGTACCTTTTTTTCTATCTAGGTCAATGCCACCCAGAGGTTCAATGTTTTCAACTTTCTGGGTCCATTTTGTTTGTTTGTTTCTCTCACAATTTAACTCAATTTTCACCTATTCTACTTTTCTAATATTTTAAGTCTATAAATTTCCTTCATTTCATCACTTTCACCACAAGTAGTTATTATGATTGATATCCAATATTTTCAAATTTTCCTTATTTTTGGCTGATGAGTTATTGTAGAATTTAAATAACTGTATCTTTTAGTATTTAAATACCAAACATAGAAATCTTTACCTTTTAATTTTGTGCTCTCTTAATTTTTCCTGGTTCAGTTTTTATGTAATGAGAAAATTTGAACTTCTTGATTGTAAGTATACATCTTTCCTTTGCCCTGACATTAATGTTGTGTTAGCTGCTCCTATGAGTCTTACATCACAGTCTTTTTGTAATACAGTAAGTTCCCTACATACAAACAAGTTCCATTCCGAGAGTGCGTTGTTAAGTCCAATTTGTTCATAAGTCCAACCAAGTTAGCCTAGGTACCCAACTAACACAATCAGCTACATAGTACTGTACCATAATAGGTTTACAATACTTTTCACACAAATAATACATAAAAAACAAACAAACACAAAAAATAAAGAAAACATTTTTAATCTTACAGTACAGTACCTGGAAATGTACAGTAGTACAGTACAACAGCTGGTGTACGGGGGCTGGCATCAAGTGAACAAGCAAGAAGAGTTACTGACTGGAGGAAGGAGAGGAGGTTGGAGATGGTAGAGCTGAAGGATCATCAGCAGTAAGAGATGGAGGGCAAGCTGCAATTTCACTCATGCCTGACATTGATGGCACAGGTTCTGGTTCCTTGCAGGATTTGATTCTATCTGCTTGCTTGAAAAAACAATCCCATGATGTCTGAGTAGTAGCTCTTTTTTTCTCTCATCATGTATGACACAGTAGCACTGGATTGCATTCTGAATGGCTGCTTACACCTTCATGTACCATTCTATGTTCGGGTCCTGTGTCTCCTCAAATAAAGAAAATCCCCTTGCCTTTTCTTGTGTCATGAATCTCTTTGGTTCTTCAGTTACTTCTTCTTCCTCTTGTCTCTCTTCGTCCTTTCTCTGGGCCTCCAGTTCCATCAGGTCTTCATTAGTAAGGTCCTTGTGTTGCACGGCAAGGAGTTCAATGAAGTCGTCCTCTTGCAGATCTAGCTTGAAATAAAGATACTGTGCTGGGGCTTCCCTGGTGGCGCAGTGGTTGAGAATCTGCCTGCCAATGCAGGGGACACGGGTTCGAGCCCTGGTCTGGGAAGATCCCACATGCCGCAGAGCAACTAGGCCCATGAGCCACAATTACTGAGCCTGCTCATCTGGAGCCTGTGCTCCGCAACAAGAGAGGCCGCGATAGTGAGAGGCCCACGCACCGCAATGAAGAGTGGCCCCCGCTTGCCACAACTAGAGAAAGCCCTCGCACAGAAACAAAGACCCAACCCAGCCAAAAATAAATAAATAAATAAATTAATTAATTTTAAAAAAAAGATACTGTGCTACTGTACTCTATACAATACTGTACAGTAAAGTACACAAAAGCACAACCACTTGTAGAGGGTGCATGCACGTGACAATGTACACAACACACGTGAACTAACTTATGTGATTGGACATGCGAACACACGTTCATGTCTTTGAAAGTTCGCAACTTGAAGGTTCGTATGTAGGGGGCTCACTGTAGTCCCTAAAGTTCCATTTTCTAGGCTTCAGCATTGCAGGTAAGATATCTTATACTGATTCTTAAAAAATTAATAAAGTTAATTTTTTAGAGCAGCTTAGGTTCACAGCTAACTGAGTGAAAAGTATAGAGAATTCCCATATACTCCAAGCCCCTACACAAGCACAGCCCATCCTACACGAGAATCACGTTCATTACAAGCAGTGGACTTACATGATACATCTTATCAGCCAAAGTCTCTAGTTTACACTAGTGCTTTACAAATGTGTGACATGTATCCACCATCGTACCATACAGAATCGTTTCACTGTCCTAAAAATCTTCTGTGCTCTGCCTATTCATTCCTCTCCCCACAGTCCCTGTGAAGGACTGATCTTTTTACTGTCTCCACAGTTTTGCCTTTTCCAGAATATCATATAGTTGGAATCATACAGTATGTGGCCATTTCAGATTGGCTTCTTTCACTTGCTAATGTGCATTTCACTTTCCACGATGTAATGTAGTTTGTCTTTGGTGAAATGGCCTCTAATGCAATGACTGGTGTCTTTATAAGAAAATAAACAGAGAACATAGGCACACACACAGTGGGAAGGCCATGTGAAGACAAGGCAGAGGTTGGAGTGATGAATCTACATGCCAAGAAAGACCATGTATTTCTGGCAACCACTGGAAGCTAGAGGAGACAAGGAAGGATTCTTCCCTAGATCCTTTGGATGGATCATGATCCTGTCTATACCTGGATGTCAGACTTCTACCCTGCAGAGTTGTGAGAGAATGTGTTTTTGTTTTAAGCCACCGAGTTTGTGGTACTTTGTTATGGCAGCTCTAGGAAACTTAATATAGTGATCATGAACCCACGTCAGCTCCCAAGCTAGTGCTGTCCCCTAGACTAATAACCCATTCCTGCCTAGATATGAGAGGTGAAGGATTAGAGGAGGTCAAGCCACAGGAGTCTGCTGACACATTTATTTACAGACTAGATTGAGAGACAAGCCTGCACTTCTGCAGCGTCCTCCAACAGGGATGCTTACATTGACATAGCCACACAAACTCAAGCCACCCTGTCCTGTGGGATTTACTTGGGGATAGTAATTAAGGTGGTTTTTTTCCAAGGCTGGGGGAGAGGTAAGAATTTCTACTGTAAAAAGTAAACAGTTGATAGTATCCTTTAGTCTCTGCTCCTCTATCATCAAGTCTACACAAGGTCCCTCTCCATTTCCACTTTTATCCACTGTCCTCACTTGTACTCCCCATCCCCAGAATTCACCCACTCTAATGTGTGTCATGTAAGTCCTTGGATATATCTTTTTCTTCTAAAATATATTATTTTGTGGATGATTATGTCCTTAGTTTATGTAAATAGAATTACGCTTTAGACCTCATTTATTTTCTACAATTTATACTCGACATCCTTTATTAAAAGATCTGTGCTGGTTGTCATGAACGTAGAATTCGTTGTTTCTAACTTGAATTTCACTGTATGCACCCACCATATTTTATTTATCATTTTCTCTAGTGATGAACACCAAGCTGCCTCCAACTTCCCACAACTACAAACAATGCTGCCGATGACCATTCTCACCCCTGTCCCTTTAAGGACCTGGGTGAGGGTCCCTCTGTTGGCTCCTAAAGTAAGCTTATGTTTAATTCTGCTGAGTATTGCCAGTTTGTTCAGAGTGGTTCTAGTATTGAGAAAATGAAGAACCACTCAAATAACTTCTAGTTGTGCCATCTTGGGGAGAGGCTTGCCTCTGCCAGGTCCAAGTCGCCCACTGCCCTGCTCCTCTCCATTTCCACAGGCTTGAGCCATTCAGGGAAACTGCAGGTCCCTCAATTTCTCTGTTTTTGTGCTCAGTGAAGTATGTGTAGACTCTTAGTAATGGTTACATTTATGACCTAGAAGGTTGTTAGCTTAAATACAACAATGTTATTCTTAAATATATATATAGATGTATCTATATGTACGTATATATATACACACACACTATATATATATATATATATATATACACACACACACACAAATGCCTCCATTGTTGTAGATTTGATAAAAGGAAAATATTCATTTCCCACCCATAAATTTTGTTTACTGGGCTTGTAAAATAAAAAGCATGGCATATGAGTGACATCATCAGTATTTATCCTTTTGTAACTGGCTTAATTCACTTAGTAAAGTATCCTTGAAGTTCATCCATATTGTAGCATATGACAGGATCTCCCTTTTCAAGACTGCATAATATTCCACTGAATGAATAGGTAATGTACCACATATTCTTTATCCATCTGTCAATGGACATTTGGGTTATTTATATCTCTTAGCTATGAATAATGTGCAATGAACATTACTGTGTAAATATCTCTTTGAGATACTGTTATGAATTTTTTTGCATATCTACCTAGAAGTGGGATTGCTGGTTAATATAGTAATTGTATTAAAATTTTTTTTCCGGAAGCTCGGTACTGTTTTATATAGCAGGTGTACCATTTTACATTCCCAACTACCTCCAGAGTTTTAAAGAAATATGAACACCCTAGGGGCTAAATCCCCACACACAAGGTGGCCTTGTCTTTACAAGGACTTTACAAGCTTATGAAGAGAGTTAGAAGATACCTGTGGGTCTGAACATCATTGAATGGTTTGCATCCATTCTCAGAAATTAATTGTTCCCTGCAAATTTGCACAGTCTGGGGAGTCAAAGAAGACTTAAAGGACGTGATATCCACACTAAGCCATGAAGGGTCCTAAGAGTTAGCTGGGGCAAGACAGGAAGAAGGGCTTTCAGGTAGATAGGGCAGCCTGGAAAAACCCAGAGAAGAGAGGACTGGACTCATGCAGAGAATTCCTGTCCCTTCAGTATAGCTGGGGCATAGAGATCTTATAAAAATCTGCATTTTTGACTTTCTGTTTAATTGTTAGTTTTTCTTTGGGAGTATGTAGATGTTTAAACTTTTTATGTGGTAATCACCCCAGGCAGGCAGCAAAGGCCAGCCTGTTAGAGACCGTCATGTCCATCTTTCTTTTCGTTGCAACAACAGAAGATGCAAACTGAATACCAAGGGTCTGAACATCTTCTTTAAGAGGCACTCCTTGACCTCATAGAGTTTATGGTCTTAGTGGGAAAGCCAGGCATTAAAAAAGGAATTGCGAGTTCTATAAAGGGAAATACTGTGTGCTCTGGGAACCTGTAGAAAGGGGATAGAGGAGGCTCAGAAGGTTTATCTGAAGAAATGGAAGCAGATAGGGTAGGGGGTCCTCAGAGGAAAAGAACCTGGTAAATCTTTCTGACATATGACAAGCCATTTTAGGGCTTAAGCCATTTTGTGATCTAAGCCTGACCACAGTGCTTGCCCTTGAACAGGTCTCAGTAACAATGATCTTAGGGGAACAAAACAAACTACTATTACCAGGCAAAAGAAGTAAAAATAACAAAGACAACAGATTAGTTTTAAAGACTCCCAGTTGTGTTTCAATGGTAAAGATTAGCCTGAAGCACTTTCTTGAGCTTTGTTGTGGAATTTTAACCCCCCTCCAGAGGTCAACCGCTAGATCCATAGGAACCTAAGAGATGGTGATGTTGACTTTTCCTGACCTTTGTGACTTCAATCAACTAAAGCCTGTGACTCTGTCAACCTTTGCCCCAATTCTATGCTGAATTCTCCTCTGTCCAATCCCCTTCATGGATATGCGTGTACCCTTACTTAAACCTTCCCGAATTTTGCTTTTCCTGGAGACACTGCTTTGGGAAAGATTCATGGTGTTCTCCTTATTTGCTGCAAGTAACAAATCCTTCCTTCTCCTGATCTCTGTTTCGTTGTGTCTTTTTGCTTGAAATCCAGCAAGAGGCAAACCCAGTTTTGGGGGTAACAAAGGCAAGGGGGAATAACCCCTTATTTACCACCGAAACATCACAGCTGTTATTAGGCATTAAGTTTTTAAAAAATTATTTGCCTTATATACCTTGTTTAATTTTAGAGCACAGTGAATTTTATTTTTGCATATGTCCCTTAATAAATGTATCTTGGGACTTCCCTTCCCTGTACCACCACTTCCCTGGTGGTACAGTGGTTAAGAATCCGCCTGCCAATGCAGGGGACACAGGTTCGAGCCCTGGTTCGGGAAGATCCCACATGCCACAGAGCAACTAAGCCCATGCGCCACAATTACTGAGCCTGTGCTCTGGAGCCCACGAGCCACAACTGCTGAGCCCACGTGCCACAACTACTGAAGCCCGCACGTCTAGAGCCTGTGCTCCACAACAAGAGAAGCCACCGCAGTGAGAAGCCTGTGCACCGCAACGAAGAGAAGGCCCTGCTTGTTGCAACTGGAGAAAGCCTGCACGCAGCAGCGAAGATCCAACGCAGCCAAAAACAAATAAATATAAATAAATAAATAAATAAATAAATAAATAAATAAATAAATAAATAAAATGGTATCTTTTCATTAAAAGGCTTTATAACCATCATCTTAATTGCTGCATAATTCCTCAAATAAATGCACCATGATGTGTTAAATCTTTCCCCTACCTGTGGACGTTTGATTGTTTTAAGTTTCTAACCAGCATAAATACAAAGACAGAAAACTTTATGGATAGTGTAGGGGAGCAAATTGTGCCACCTCAAAATGTCTCTTTTGGGCATGAGGATTAATTTAGGCTGATTACTTTTAAGGCCCAAAAGACCAGGAAGAACCTTTTGTTACAGGAAAAAGTGCGGCAAGAGAGGATGGTCACATCCCAGATCTCCGGCGAGTCCCTGAACAGGCTGCCTAGGATGGGTCCTTGGTTTTGCTCAGGAAAGAATTCAAGAGCGAGACATAGTAAAGTGAAAGCACGTTGTTTAGAGAAATACACTTTCCATAGATAGAATGCGGTCAGTCTCAGAGAGTGAGAGCGGCCTTGGGAGAAACATGTTCCACAGACAGAGTGTGGGCCATCTCAGAAAGCGAGAGGCCCCGAAAGGTGGGGTGGTTAGTTTTTATGGGCTGGGTACCTTCATAGGCTAATGAGTGGGACGATTATTCCAACTATTTTGGAGAAGGGGTGGAGATTTCCAGGAACTGGGTCACCACCCACCTTTTGACCTTTTATGGTCAGCCTTGGAACTGTCATGGTGCCTGTGGGTGTGTCATTTAGCAGCTGATGTATTACAATGAGTGTATACTGAGGCTCAAGGTCTAGTGGAAGTTGACTTGTCCACCATCTTGGGCCTAGTTGGTTCTAACCAGTTTATGTTGTGTCTTCAATGTCTATGTCATTCTTTTAAAGGTTTTGCCCTGCCCCCTTCCTGTCTCACTTTGACTTTCCCCCTGACTGCCTTAAAGAATGTAGACAGAGGGGAATTCCCTGGCAGTCCAGTGGTTTGGACTCTGCCATTCCATTTCAGGGGGCACAGGTTCAATCTCTGGTCGGGGAACTAAGATCCCACAAGTTATGTGGACAAAAAAAAAAAAAAATGTGGATAGAGGAACTATTCCAGGAAGGGAGCTGCCACCATACATAAAACTATAGTGTGAACTAAGTGTGTAGACAGGGAGGAACCTAGTAAATTCTGTTAAAATTTCTCTCTGTGTCCCACTGTCTCCAAAGGGCCCAGCAAACATTTGTTTATCAAATATTTGTTTTCCTTCTCCATGTAAATTGCCTTCCTCCCCTTTGAAATCCCAATCCAATACCAATCCAATACCCCTAACATCCTCTTTTGTCTTCAGCTGAAGATGATATTTAATGTGACGGTTTTGGCCATTTTGGTGAGTTACTCAGTTTTTCTTGGTTTCTCTCATGTATACATATCACTAAATTTTTTTTTTTAAATTGGGGTATAGTTGCTTTACAATGTTGCTGTACAGTGTACAGCGTTAGTTTCTGCTGTACAATGAAGTGAATCAGCTATGTGTATTCATATACCCCCTCTCTTTTGGACCTCCCTCCCACCCCACCTCCATCCCACCCTTCTAGGTCACCACAGAGCACAGAGCTGAGCTCCCTGCGCTATACAGCAGGTTCCCACTAGCTATCTATTTTACACACGGTAGTGTATATATGCCAAACCTAATCTCCCAATTCATCCTACGCTCCCTTCCCCGCACTGTGTCCACATGTCCATTGTCTACGTCTGCGTCTCTATTCCTGCCCTGCTAATAGGTTTGTTAAACTTCTGTTTCATTTTCTCCTGTTAATCTGTCTCATGTCAATTTAATTCTTAGAAGAGCCAGAAGAACCTAGAAGGGTAGAGGAAATTTCTTCCTCCCCATCAATAAGCATGTGTCCTTTGTTCAACCCTACCCCCTTCACCACAGAACTCCTACCATAGGACAGTCTAGCGGGAACGGAATGAATGGATCAAAGATCATGGTCATGTTATGGCTTTTGCTAAATATTACCCACATGATCTGCAAAAACTGTTAACGATTTAGATTGCCTTGACTGAGAGGGCCAGCTTCTGGACTCTGCCTGCCAACAAAGGTGTACAGTAGTCCCCCTCATCCATGGGCAATACGTTCCAAGTCTCCCAGTGGGTGCCTGAAACTGCAGATAGTGAAACCGTGCCCCGTAGAGTTAACAGAAGCTGATAACTAATAGGAATTCTTGAACTTGTCTTCCAGAACAATATATAAGGGAACAGCTTGTTAAAACTCCTTTGCTTGTAAATTGCCTTCACAGCTTCATGCAGCTCAGTTGTTTTACAGGATCTTGGAGTCAATTCCTGCCCAGTTTGAGCCAGCTGGGGCTGGTTCGGACCACCAAACCTAAAATTGGGCCTGCGCAGGTGTCCAAAGACTAGAAAACTCCACCCTCAGATCAGCTGAGAGCCTCCATTTTGAATATTCAGAAGTTGTAACTCAGAGACACCTGCACAGAACACTGATTCCCTCGCCTTTTTCCTGCCTCCAATCACCTTTCCTCTCACCTAAGACCATCATGAGTATCCCATAAACACCCCAACTCCTTTGCCTTAAGGGAAGGGTTTGAGAATTATTTCTACCTTCTCTTTGCTTGGCTGCCTTGTGAATAACTCTCTTGGCTGTAAACCTCGGCGTCTCAGCGTTTGGCTTGCTGCAATTTGGGTAAACTGACCTGGTTTGGTAACAACAGTACTAAACCCTATATGTACACTTAACCCTTAAACAACACAGGTTTGAACTGCACGGATCCACCTATACACCTATACATTTTTTTCAGTAATAAATACCACAGTACTGCACAATCGTGGTTGGTTGAATCTGTGGATGTGGAGCTGCGGATACGGAGGAACTGCAGATAGAGAGGGCTTGACTACAAGTTATACTCGGATTTTCGACTATGTGGAGGTGCCCCTAACCCCCACGTTATTCAAGGATCAACTGCATTGTTTTTTGGGTTTTTTTTGATATGATAAAGTTTAATTTATAATTTAGGCACAGTAAATAATAATAAAAGAGAACAATAACAATATGCTGTAATAAAAGTTATATGATTGTGGTTTTTTTCTCTCTCCAAACATCTTATTGTACAAATTTAATGCCTTTACCATCTCAACTAAGCACTTACCATGCACTGTGGCTATAACTTTTGTAATTTGAGGTGCAAAAGCCAAACTAGCACAAATTTCTCTTTCCTTCTTTACAATTACATGGATAAAAGATTCGTTCTTACTGTACATCTTAGGAACTTCAGCGTATGGATTTTTTTCCTTTCCTTATTAAGTCGAGAACTTTCACCTTTTCACTTAAAGGAAGCACTTTATGACTTCTCTTTGGCGTATCCAAATGGCCAGCAGCACCACTCTAATTTGGGGGACCATATTACATAAAATAGGGTCCCTTGAACACAAGCACTGCAATACTGCAGCCAGCTATCTGATAACCTAGACGGCTTCTAAGTGGCTAACAGACAGGATACACTGGACAAAGGGGTGATTCATGTCCCGGGCATGACAGAACAGTACGCACAAGATTTCATCACGTTACTCAGAACAGTGTGCGATTTAAAACTTATGAATAGTTTATTTCTGGAAACTTCCATTTAATCTTTTTGGATTGAGGTTGACCATGGGTAACTAAAACCGTGGAAAGAGAAACCATGGATTAAGGGGTGGGGGGGAGGACTATTGTAATTAAAAACACATTTTAATAAGAAAAAAATGGTGCCTTGTAACATAACTTTCAATGTTGACATCTACTGAGATAACAACACTTCTGTTTGCATTATTTCACTGGGTATTATGTTCAGGCACTGCACCCATTTATCCACTTGTAGACTGTGCTTTTACTTTTATATATTTAAGTGCTCTTTATCTCATTTCTCCTTGTAGGACTAAAGAGCTGGGGCAGTCGTCTTATCTTTCTACCCACTAAATCTTTTATCCCCTCTAGTTTTGTGTTTTTCACTTCTTGTATTGGTTTTAGCCTTTGAATCACTTATGTTAAATATCCTTTATCATATCTCCTAGGGGTTTCCAGTGCTAATTTTTGAATTTTGTTTCTTTTACCAATATTTACCTTTTTCTTATTCTTAATGTAGTTAGTTTTAAGTCACTTCTTTCCTTTTACCCTCATTCTCTACTTCACTTTAGAGTTATATTTGATTATGTGTTTGTTCCCTTGCTCTCCTGTGTTTCATTTTAGTTTGTGTTTAGAGCAAGGGCTAGGAAACAGTTCCCCAAGAAGTATAGAGAGGACCCAGTGTGTTCACAAGCAAACTTGGAGGCCACCACTGTCCTAAAACTCCCCCTAATTTAAATCCCTCTGTCCCACTGGGTTCTCCAAAGCTCCTCACCCCTTGGACCCTCCTCCCACCCACAAGAGGAGTCCAAGGAGCTGAGGGAGGGGCCCACATAGAGAGTCTGCCCCTCCCCCCACTGTCTAGCCAAGCTCCAAAAATTTCCGGGCCAAGCAGCTTGGACCCCCCTGCTAGGGCTTTCCAGAATCACTCACCCACCTAACCCCTGGAGCATAGATAGCCGGTGTGAGCATCCCTGGGCCCTAAAGTTGGCTGAGGCCTGACTTTTTGAGTGGAGCTGTTTGGGGAGACGTGGATGAGTCTGGATGTCCTCCAGTGTATTATGAGAATCCTCCAAATTGAAGAATGAACATGGGGTAGGAAGAGAAAGAGATGGGCTGTGGGCCAGAGATGACCCTCTCCCTGTCTCCAGATTCTAATATGGAACTGTGAGGGGTCTGAGAACACTGAATTTGAACTTGGCATTCTATGTCCTCATGAAGGCACATTTGTAGTAGTTTGTTAGCTTTTATAATTTTTAGGTGTTTAGGTAGGATAGTGGGCCTCCATTTTTACCCTTGCTCCAGAGTTAGGGGTGAGCCATTCTGATTTACTGGAACTTGGGAGCTTTTGAGGGCTTATTTCAGGGGGATGTCATGATGGAAGCTATGCTCAAAGATTTAGGTGGTAAATTTTTTAAAATATGGGATCAAATGAGAATTTATCAGGCAGGATGAAGAAGGAGGTGGTTAAAACTTAGGGGAAGCAGACTCCATAAAAAAGATACAAAGTCCTGGGGCTTTCCTGGTGGCGCAGTGGTTGAGGGTCTGCCTGCTAATGCAGGGGACACGGGTTCGAGCCCTGGTTTGGGAAGATCCCACATGCCGCGGAGCAACTGGGCCCGTGGGCCACAGTTGCTGGGCCTGCGCGTCTGGAGCCTGTGCTCCGCAGCAGGAGAGGCCGCGATGGTGAGAGGCCTGCGCACCGGGATGGGGAGTGGCCCCCGCTTGCCGCAGCTGGAGAGGGCCCTTGCACGGAAACAAAGACCCAACACAGCCATAAATAAATAAATAAAAACATCTGGTTGTCTTTAAAAAAAAAACAAAACCAAAACATAAGGCAATCCAAAAATCTGATTGCATTCCCCTCCTCCTCAAACTATTTAAAGATTTCCCAAGTTGTCTTTATCTCTGTATTAAAAAAAAAAAAAAAGATACAAAGTCCTTTTACTTTTAATTAAATTAAAATACAAACCAATTATTTTTACCTTTAGTCAGAGGTAAAAAGAGAGTAAGAAAACAAAGATAGATGTTTAGAGATTAAGAGGACAAAAAGATGTACACAAACTTATACACAATGTTATATGTCATTATATCACAGAAAATTTTTTTGTCGTGAAAATGGTAAGAAAGAAATAAGTTTTAAAAAAGGACAAAGTTCGGGCTTCCCTGGTGGCGCAGTGGTTGAGAGTCTGCCTGCCAATGCAGGGGACACGGGTTCGAGCCCTGGTCTGGGAAGATCCCACATGCCGCGGAGCAAATGGGCCCATGAGCCACAACTACTGAGCCTGCGCATCTGGAGCCTGTGCTCTGCAACAAGAGAGGCCGCGATAGTGAGAGGCCCGCGCACCGCGATGAACAGTGGCCCCCGCTTGCCGCAACTAGAGAAAGCCCTGGCACAGAAACGAAGACCCAACACAGCCAAAAATAAATAAATAAATTTAAAAATTAAAAAAAAACGAAAGGGCAAAGTTCAACTGAAATAGAGTTAGAAATAGCAGAATGCATCAAGGTAATGCGCTGTGATGCACCGTCATTTCCTGGAGTTCGATCTACCACCTACCAAGCTTTTCCCTGAGCCACTGTGTGACCTGACCTAACAGGGTTTAGGCTGCTGTAAAAATCGAGGTCTTAGTATGTAACACTGGGGAGGGTAGGTATTGCTAGTAAGTTTTACATGCTAGTGAGATTTTGAGTTCATCTTATCAATGACGCTGTCACCAACAAAGCCAATTAACAATTCCCGGGAAATAAAAATAGAATCCGGTAATAAAATAAGGGCTAAGCTTTCTCTCTATGCTTCGTCTGGTGTCACTTGCTCATGGGGGGCTGCGTGCAGAGGCCTTGCACCCAGCACTTCAGACCAGAGTTCCTGGTGCAAAACACCTGCACAGAGACCTCAGCTCTGCAGGCCTTGTGCGTGTGTGGAAGTGACGCCCATGACACCTCAGATCAAGATGGTGATCATGGGCCGTGTGCAGAGACGCCGCGCCTGCCCCTCGAGAGCTCCGCCCCCTGCCCCAACCAGATCCCTATACAGCAGCCCCGCCCACAGCCTCAGGGAGAGGGTGTTCTCTAGAGCCTGAGCTCGCACCTCTCTGTTCTTTTTTTTTTTTTTTAATTATTTATTTATGGCTCTGTTGGGTCTTCGTTTCTGTGCGAGGGCTTTCTCTAGTTGCGGTGAGCGGGGGCCACTCTTCATCGCGGTGCGCGGGCCTCTCACTATCGCGGCCTCTCTCGTTGCCGAGCACAGGCTCCAGACGCGCAGGCTCAGTAACTGTGGCTCACGGGCCTAGTTGCTCCGCGGCATGTGGGATCCTCCCAGACCAGGGCTCGAACCCGTGTCCCCTGCATTGGCAGGCAGATTCTCAACCACTGCGCCACCAGGGAAGCCCCAACCTCTCTGTTCTTTGATGGAAGAATAAAACTTTCCTTAGCTTCTGAACCGAACCATTCTATTGGCGGGAGGGACACCAGGCAGAAGGACCTTTACTGGGGGCTTACTCAGGAGGGTTGGTAACAATGTAAGTACAGATACGCTGCTTTTGGCAGGAGAAAGGCCTTGGATGTCACAGGAAAAACAAAAACAAAAAGAAAAGCAAAACCGAGATTATTATTGGTGTATCCTTGTGGGAGGATAAAGAGCTAGCTTATTACTTATAACAGTGCGCTGGGTGCGAGCTGCTCCTGGAAGACCCGGCATGCTTCCTTGCCAGCCGGCCCCGCGCCCCACGCCCCACCCCCAGCCCCATAACTGTGCCTGGAGGCCCGCATACGGAAGACTAAGTTGCCCAGGACTCTATTTCTCACTCACCGGAGATCGATTGATGTTTGGATAGAGCTAAGTTTGAACCTATGGAGCTTTTATACTAAAATATTGCTGAGAGGCAGATGGGGGATGAGGGAGGACGCTTAAGACACCAGGAAAAATGTAGACAACTTTGCGGAGGAACTGGTCCATTTCTAAGAGGAAATAGCTTTCTGCAGAAAATGGCTTTTCTTTCACAGCCAGATCCCAGCCTTTGTGATCCATCACTGCTCAAAATCAGGCTGCTTATAAGTAAGCCATTATCAGATATTTCACCCAAAAAAACTACAATGGAATTTGAAAGGTGCAATGTGTGGGCAGCCCAGAGTTTGGGACCGGATTCTGCTTCTCCAGGGTTCTGGCTACAAGGAGACCATGAGTCTCGGGCCATCCACCCCAGGATCCCCACCGTGGCCTCTCTTGGAGGGGACCTGTGTGGGCACACACTTCCCTATCAGCGTCTAGAGATGGTTGTCATTCTTGGGCCTTGGAAAAGGTGAGGTCGAGGTAACGTGGGCATGCAAGGTAGGGCCAGGTGGCCACCTAGACTCAGGCCCCCAAACCAACAGCGTGTCACGAGGTCTGATCAGCAGCCCCCCACCTCCTCAAAGCCAAAGGCCTCACACGCCTGACTTCTTTAAAGAAAAAATTTTTTATAAAATTTCCTGTTATAAAGTTACCTATGC
Organism: Eschrichtius robustus; assembly: GCF_028021215.1. Taxonomy (NCBI): domain Eukaryota; kingdom Metazoa; phylum Chordata; class Mammalia; order Artiodactyla; family Eschrichtiidae; genus Eschrichtius; species Eschrichtius robustus. Next base: position 53,434,316 of record NC_090826.1, read on the forward strand.
CGAGCTTTGTGCATATTTAAACTCCTTGGGCTTACAGCTCCTATACAAGTATAAAATGGAAACAGACTTACATCTGAATTGCAAACAAAGCTGCAAAGCCAATGAAATTAAAAACATTAATATAACCCTATCCACGGTGTTGTTTTTCCGGAATGCAGTAATTGCTCACAGCACCATGATGGTCCCACCCTCTCCAGAACAGGCTCTCTTGACTCTGCCTGTTTTGTGGAGACTTAATCCTCATAGGGCATTTCTCTCTTCAGACCAGCTGGAGACCCTTCTTTCTCTCAGGTGCCAAGACAGAAGCAGCTCTGACACTGTGAGGCAAAGACCCAGAAGATGCTTATAGTGAACTTTGTTCTTATCCTCTCCAAATTAAAACAGAAAATCAAATTGTTCCTGAGACCACATGGATTTCTCCAAACACACTGTTTGAAAAATTCTGAACTCTGCTGCCAAATTTTCAAAAAATTAACACAGCAACTTCTGACATAAGAAATGATCCTCTCAAAAGCAATATCCTTGCTGTGTCACCCAGAGTGAGGGCTTTTGGGGTCTCCCCGCTCCAGCCCCAGAGCCCCTCTCTCCTCTGCCAGGGACTTAGGAGCAGAAGCCTCTGTGTTCTAAGCCGAGCCCATGTAAACCAGGGGCAGAAAACTTACTGCTCTTTAGGACATTTATCATTATGTGTTCATCCTTCTGATGATTCCAAATTTGGGCATGGCTGCCTGGCAGTAGGTCTCTCCACACTAGGATAGGGCTCTTCTGGGAAGAAAGGTATATGTCAAACTCTCTGCCGTCTAAGAATTTATACTCTAATTAGGGAAATTTTATTTTAAAAAATTGTATGTGCTCAAGAGACAGCCAAAGGAAGTTTAAAAATTAAGACAACAGAGATTTAAAGAGACTACTCGGGCTCTCCCTTCCCTCCCTGCACTTCTCCATCCAGCTGTTACAGGAATGAAAGTGGGGCGTGAGAGGATGGTCACATCCCAGGTCTCGGGCAAGTCCCTGGGATGGCTAAGTGTGGGTTCTTGGCCTCACAGCAGAAAGAATTCAAGAATGAACCATAGTAAAGCAAAAGAAGGTTTATTCAGAGAGATACATGGTCCATAGACAGAGTGTGGGCCATCTCAGAAGGGAAGAGGTGCCAGGGTTTGGGGTTGTCAGTTTTTATAGGGGTGGGTAATTTCATAGGCTAATGAGTGGGAGAAGTATTCCAGTTATTTGGGGGAAGGGGCAGGGATTTCCAGGAATTGGACCACCGCCCACTTTTTGACCTTTTATGGTTGGCCTTGGAACTGTCATGGTGCCTGTGGGTGCGTCATTTAGCATGCTGATGTGTTACAGTGAGTGTCTACTGAGGCTCAAGGTCTAGTGGAAGCTGACTTGTCCGCCATCTTGGACCTAGTTGGTTCTAACCAGTTTGTGTTGTGTCTTCAACGGCTATGTCATTCTTTTAAAGGTTGTGCCCTGCCCCCTTTCTGTCTCACAACCTCTCGGGACCAGCAGTTCTCTATACAGAGTTCTCTTTTCCTCTGCCTATCCATCTGCTGTCCCCACTCCCACAAAACTCTGCTCCTTGTGGTCACCTGGAAATTAGTTCCACTTAGCAGTCAGCTTTGCCCCCTCCAGGAAGGTGTACCTGTGGCCGAAGGCCTGAGACCATATGGCCCTTTCATTCTCTTTAAGCCCCAGGCTGGAAGCAAATGCTCAGTGTTGGGGCTCAGTGTGGGCCACCCCAAAATCTGCCACAATGGCATATTGATTATTCTGAATTGGAGTTGCTTGAGAAGCAGCCGATGCAAGAAGGAATCTCTGACCATTTTCTGTCTCCCTGAAAAGCAAGAGATAAACGTCCCATGGGAAAGGTGCACTCCCTGCATCTGGAGGTAAGAGGACACCCTTATCATCAGAAATAGGGAATTCGTAGCTGAGAAGCCTGTATAAACACACCTTGTTACCTCTTTTAATTTACTATCCCAAGCCCAAACTCTGTTCAGATTCTTCACCAATTAAGCACCCAAAGCCTGTTTCTTTGTCCTGTCAATTCCTCACAAATTTATTGTTTCTCTGTCTGAAAAGTATGAAAGCTGCCTGCTTCGGCCACTTCTTAGGTCCCTTTTCTGTGAGACTTCCATGTGCGTGAAATAAAATTTGTTTCTTTTTCTCCTGTGAATCTGTCTTGTGTCAATTTTATTAATCGCCCAGCTATAACAACTCAAGAAGAGTGGAAGGGGAAATTTCCCCCTTCCCTGGCATCAGTAATGGAAGGGCCACATTGGCAAGCCGTGAAAGATTGACGGTCCCGTTTAGACAGCAGGGTACTTGGCTGGAGCTTCTTAATGCTGCCTGAGGTCAGGATTGGCCCCAACCTGGCAAGTTGCTGAGAAGGCAGGTGAGAGTCAGTTGGCCCAACCAAAAGCCTTCCAGCCAAGTGCGGTTTGGTAGTGACAAGCTATCAATTTCCTAGAGAAGCACTTAAAAATGCAGATTCTGAAAATGGAAAGTCTGTACTCTCACCACACTTCCAACCTGATGTCTCTAAATTCCACCAGAAAAAAAGAACAAAATCAAAATGTCCTAAGTGTTTTAGGGAGTGTTCAAATTTAAAAAAAATTTGGGGGGGATATGGACAATATTTTAAGTTTTTATTGAATTTGGTACAATATTGTGTCTGTATTATGTTTTTGTTTTTTTTTTTTGGCCAAGAGGCATGTGGGATTTTAGCTCCCTGACCAGGGATCGAACCCACACCCTCTGCATTGGAAGGCGAAGTCTTAACCACTGGACTGACTAGGAAGTCCCTTGAAATGTCACTGGTTTTTTTTTTGGTTTGTTTGGCTTTTGCTGCTGGATCTTACTTCCCCAGACCAGGGACCGAACCTGTGTCCCCTGCATTGGAAACACAGAGTCTTAACCCTTGGACCACCAGGGAAGTCCTGGGGAGTGCTCAGTTTTCTTGAGCAATGACTTTGTCCCTGACCTGTGAGACTGTGTAGTCCCCTCACAGCTTCTGTGTCTTTGCCCCTCTCCCCACCTGACGGCTTAGCCTTAATTCCATCTCACGGAGCCAGAGCAAGAAACTAAAATTAGATTCGCTCAAAGTAAAGTGTCACAGCATAATCTGTGTACTCTTTGTGTGCCTGATGAGGCAGTTGTAGGCGAGGACACTGGTAACCTTTTCCAAACCTGCTGCTTGTCAGGGAAACCAGCAGGCCTGGCTGGGGTGAACGCTAATGAATGCTGGAAAGGTCAAGCTGACCCAGCAGCACACACATGACATCGGGGGGTGCTGGACATCTTGGGCTTGAATAAAAGCAATGAGACAATTTTCTAGCAGAAAGGCCCCAATTCAATAAAATTAGAGTGAGGCAGGCTTTGCCTGGCTGTGGGTTCCCAGGGATCAGAAAGTGCTTGGGCACAATGGGTCTGAGCCCCGCTTGTATGGCTGGATCCTTGTGCCAATGCTGGGAGCAGAACTGTGGCTCCCCCAAGGCAGTGGATAATACCAGGCCATTCTTGATTTTGCAAGGCAGACTCTTAGGTTTTAGGCACTAGGTTTACTATTGTATATTTTTCTAGAAAATTAAAATGTTTGTCTTCCCAGTTCCTGGTATGCAGAAATGTGTACCCAAATTAAATAAGCTCATATATGCAAATTATTCTGCATATTGAATTGGGTTTGAATTTATAAACAAAATGTAAAGGATGGCTGTTGAGTTGGAATTTTAAAACAACAGCAGACAAATCCGGAAGCAATTCACCATGGAAAAGGCCCTGGGAAGCCTTGAGGGAAGGGTGTAATAGAACTTTTTCTGTGTTTGCATTAAGGTCGCTGCCCCTTCCAGCTCTCCCTTCGTCTGCTGAGCTCTGGATCGAGGGGGCAGGGTGGCTTAAGGAAACAAGGATCTTCTAGGTAGAAATGGATTGAGGCCCTTCTACAACCTTTCTATTAGAAATTCATATTTAGGAAATGCTGTTGGAGTGGATGATGGCACCTTGACATCCAAGTATCCCAAGGGGGAAATCGCATCAAATGGGTAGGGGGAGTTGGGGCCGTGAAGGTGGTCCTACGGGGATCTCGTCTAGAAGATTGTCGGAGAGAACAGATTCTGGCAGAGCAAGTGACTAAGGCTGGAAGCCTTACTGGCTTGAGTCATGCTAGTAGAGTGTCACCTCCTATTTATGCTTAATGGTGCTATTCTTTCTTTATCCACACATCTCAAGTGTACTTATTTTAATTTCTCTTTTAGATTGTTCTAGTACCTTTACTTCTTCAGGAGTGTGTAGATTGTACTTAAATGGCATTGGGCTTCCTCACATGTATATTTCTTGCCCAAGAGATTTCTACTCATGTGACTTGGCTTGTGGGGGTCTCCATTTGGGGCAACTCCATTTGGTTGCCTCTGCTCAGGTCCTATTCTGGATCGCCTGACTCTAGATAATTTTTTTTTTTTTTTTTATGTTAGTGGATTGACTTGGATTTTGCTACTTTGAGAATGCGGGTCCCACATGTATATGGCGCAGACCCAAGTTTCCAATTTCATGATTCCAGTCTGGGAAGACTAACTCTCTTTTCTTGCTGAGAACTTGGGTGAGTGGAAGGACATTCAGATTCCTGTTTGTGGATGGGCAGCTTGGTCCTGGCTCCAGCTCCAAGTCCTCATTAAATGCCAGGCCTGTGGGCATTTTAACCCCAGCTCCTACAGCCTGTCTCTCTGTCCCTGGTCCTTTTGAGGGCTATACACCCTCAGCTACTGCTGTATATATCCCGACACCTAGGGAATCCCCTTTTCTTGCCTTTGAGACATGTATCTTATTTTAATATTCAAATATTTTGAATATATTCTGTCTAGCATTTCTAGGTTTTAGGCATAGAAGGGAGTGTTTTAGAATGTGCCCAATCTACCATCTTGACCTAAAATTTTTTTTTTTTAATCAGTCATCAGTTTTATACACATCAGTGTATACATGTCAACCTCAATCGCCCAATTGACCTAAAATTTTAATAGAAGTTATTTTTAGTAAAATATTGCCTTTTAATATTAAATTTGTAAATAATGTCTTTACTCACCTCTTATTTTTCTAGCAGGTTTACGCTGTTTCTCTTTTTTTTTTTCTTTTTAGATGTACAATCGTATGATCTCTAAATAATGACAGTTTTGCAACCTCTTTTTTATTAATTACACACTGAAATCCCAACCTTGTCTAATTGCACTGTCAGGAACTTCTAAAACAATATCCAGTAATGATGGTACTATCAGGCCCCCTCTTGTATCTGAGTTTATTAGAAATGCTTCTAGTGTTTTAATATTAAACACATCCTGGCTTTGGTTTTGAGAAATGTTTTCCTTAAGATAAGGGAATACCCCTACATTTTCATTTTATTAAGAGGTTTATAAGAAATGGGTGTAGGAATTTCATTACCTGCATTTTCAACATTTATGAAGGCAATCCTATGGTTTTTCTCTTTTGACTTATTTAAAATTAATTTATATTATTAAATTTCCTAATATGCAGCCATGCTTAATTTCTTGATTTTTGAGATGAACCTCACTTGGAATTGGTGTATTACTCTTTTAATGTATTTCTGGTTTGATTTGATATATATGATTTATAGGTGGAGCTATATATTTTTAGACATTTTTTTCTTTTTCATTTCTATTCACAAGTAAAATTATTTTGTAGCTTTGTTTTCATTAGATTAGTAGATTAATGATTTGTTAATTTTTTAAAAATATATTAAGATATTACCTATATTTCTCTGTGCTCTTGAATAGTTTAAACAGCATCAGAAACATCTGTTTGTTTAATAGTTGAAAGATTCATATGTGAAATGATCTGGGACTAGAGTTTCTGAGAAGAATTTTCTTAATTTCTTCTATGTTATTAACTTCTTTAGGTTTTCCATCTCTTTCGAATCCAATTTTGGTAATATGTATTTTCATAGAGGAGCATCAGTTTTATTTGTGTTTTCAAATAGACTAATTATAATAGTATATGATAGCCTTACACCTATCTATATTTCCTCTGTATATGGGGGCAAGTCTCTATCATAATTTTGTGGTTTTGTGCTTTTTCCTCTTTCTGTTTCTTCTTTAAAGCTAGCTACAGAGACACCCATATTTTGCAGGGATCCAGCTTTTAGAGTTACAGATCTATTTTCTGTTGTTGTTTTCTTTTTTTTTTTAAATAAATTTATTTACTTATTTATGGCTGCCTTGTGTCCTCGTTGCTGCACGCGGGCTTTCTCTAGTTGCGGCGAGCGGGGGCTGCTCTTCGTTGCGGTGCGTGGGCTTCTCATTGCGGTGGCTTCTCTTGTTGTGGAACATGGGCTCTAGGCGTGTGGGCTTCAGTAGTTGTGGCACGCAGACTCAGTAGTTGTGACACACGGGCTTAGTGGCTCCGTGGCATGTGGGATCTTCCCGGACCAGGGCTCGAACCTGTGTCCCCTGCATTGGCAGGCAGATTCTTAACCACTGCGCCACGAGGGAAGTCCTGTTGTTGTTTTCTTAATCATTAATTTCTGATTTTACCTTACTGGCTCCTTATTCTACTTTCTTTGGGTTTATTTTACTGCTTTTCTAACTTCTTGAAATAGGTGAGTCCTCATGTATTTTTTCTTTATTTTTATTTTTTATTTTTGGCCACACCGTGTGGCATGCGGGATCTTAGTTACCCGGCCAGGGATCGAACCGTGCCCCATGCAATGGGAGCACGGAGTCTTAACCATTGGACCGCCAGGGAAGTTCCCCTCATGTATTTTTTTCTGTAATGGCAGTTAATATAACTGGGCTTTCCTCTGAAGTGGATGTGTGCCATCTGTTGACCCTCCAGGATATTACACACACTGGAGATGGCCTTTTGGGATTTCTGTACTTTCCAAGAGATTTTGGTACCTTAAACCAGCGGTCCCCAACCTTTTTGTCAACAGGGACCGGTTTCAAGGAAGACAATTTTTCAGTGGAGGGGGAGGAGGTGGTTTAGGTGGTAATGCTAGCGGGGGGGGGGGCGGGGGGGCAGGAGGGGGCTGGTTCAGACAGTAATGAGAACGATGGGGAGCGATGGGGAGCAGCAGATGAAGCTTCGCTCACTGGCCACCACTCACCTCCTGCTGTGCGGCCCAGTTCCTAACAGGCCGAGAACTGGTACCAGTCCACGGCCCGGGGGTTGGGGACCCCTGCCTTAAATCCAAAGGACTAGATAAGAACCCTGGGTGAGGACTGACTATGCAGAAATTGGTCATGAAAAGGTTGTAATAGCTGAGGAAACACTTTAAGAAGTTCTCAGAGGTAGGGAAAGAATAGAGGTGTTGTCTAGCTGGAGTGTATGACAGATAGGGTAGATGTTTGGAAGCCAGACCACATTGAATCTTGAATCTTGAATACAAGGCTAAAGTTTAGAGAACTTCTATAGGCTCTGGGGAGCCCTTGATGGGCTCTTTTAGGGTAGAATGCCATGAGCTCAGAAGGGGTTCTGGCAGATGCCAGGACCAGGGTGTCAGACACAGTGAACAGGGCAGGACGCCAGACGCACCTGCACGATCTGAACTCAAGTCAGGTGGGATGAATGGAGCTCGAGGGGGTCAGGGCAGACATGCAGGATGGAAGTGGTTGGCATGAAAGTAATCATAGAAATTCTGAGTGTTCTAAGGGAGAGGGGGGAAGAGAGGAAGGGTCACGGATGAATCTTTATATAAAGGGATTTAAAGAGAGGAGCCCAGCATGGGGATCTGGAGGGGAGAACCAGGGAGAGCAGACATAGAAGCCAAGGGGCAGAGCCACGCTGAGCTACAGGGAATCACGAGGGCGAAGCTGCCAGCAGGTGGAGGAGGGGAGAACCTCCGTGAAGACTCCTCGATCTAGAGGGCGCCCTCATTGCTAACACTAAACTAGTGAGTGTTACAGAGTAGAATGGAAGCACTGATGGAACATAGGTTCTGGAGAGAATGGGCTCTTCACCCTTCAGATCTTTTCATGTTATTCACAATTAACAAACAAAATAGTAGACAATTGTGGTTTCTGTTGTTGGGACCGGGAGGTCAAATTTAACCTTATCTATCTGGGTAGCATGTATTCAGCGGAAAATACTAACTGGTGCCTTTTTTCAGATAACAGTTTTTGTCAAAGAGAAGTCAACTAGAGGACAAAACAAAAACAGGAGATGTAGCCTTCATTTTAGAGAAGATTAGCTACAAATTTCTTTTAAAAAGAGGTCTCTCTTAGAGTACTGAAAATATTATTCAATTTACTAAGATTGAGGATATGCTGAGATTTCCCATGAAATGATGTGTAAAGAATGCCTTGCAGGCCCTCAATAAATGTTAGTTATTATCCCTCACCTCCCACTCCCAATACATTTCTAGGCAAATCAGGCCTGGTGTTCCGTCACAGGGAGCTATGTTCTTCCTGCTTAGAAATTAGATCAGGTCTTCTTGTCTGGGGCCAGCCGTGCCTGTCTTTCCCAACCAGAGACTGTGTGCTCGCCAGCATTGCTTGACCTTTCCGACACGCATCAACATTCCCTCCCACTAGGCCTGCTCGTTTTGCCTGGTGTCTGCAACAGGATAATCACTTTGGAAGCTGCTGGGCAGGTCTCCTGCTTCCAGAGGGGTGTGGAAAAAGCCACCATGCAGTCATATGTGACTGGCCTACCAGCAAGTGCTCACACTGGCCATGGTGGGCTCTGGGAGAAAAGGGGAAGCCTAACCAGATTTTTGGCACCTAGTCTAGCCCCATGATTGAGTCAAGGCTATGCCAGGGCCAGAAGGAGAGGGAAGGTGGAGGAGAAAGACCAAAGGGCTCCCCCTGGGGTCAATGACGAAAAGTCAATGCCAAGAGAACAGTGAGAGTGCATTCAAATGACATTATTGTGTTATGTGGTTATGAGGGACGGGAGTTTCTCGTTGCAAAATTATTTTTTAGCATCCTGATAAGCAATTGATATGTGTCTGTGCCCACCAGGTCTGAGCATCCCCCACTCTCTCCTCCCTCAGTTGGGCTGCCTGACTTGTGAGAACTTAAACCATCTCCACCCACACATTGAATGTGTACATTCACATGACTTTCCTATTCCACTCTCTGCGTCACTGTAAGTTGACTATTTCACGAAAGTCTTGCCCAGAAGATGAAAGTTGAAGTAACTATTGTTTATTCCTGGAAGTTTCCAAAAAACTATTGAAATGATCATTCAGTTGTTCAACTCTTCAACAGAAAACATCGACTGACAATTTACTCCCCAAGATTCTTTGAACTCTTGCTGCTTCCCTTAGTGGCCATCAATCTCAAACTCGTAATTCATGATCCTTACCCAATCCTAATCAAGCCCCTCATTGAAAGAGCTTCTGAAACCAGACTCCAAAACCTTGTAGGCCTCCCAATTTTGCCTTCCCCTCTGCAAGACACTACTAAGACTCCATCTTACTGAGAAAAGAATGAACTCAGTCTTGTCTTAACAACAGGTTGTCCTGGTGCTATTTGGGGGAAAGGCAGCATTCAATGAAAATCTTATCTGTCATCTCAACCTTCCCCGAGTTCTGGAATCCATTCAGACTTCAGACAAAGGGGATATGGGTTAGAGGGAGCTCAGTAGTTGTGGCTCGTGGGCTTAGTTGCCCCGCGGCACGTGGGATCTTAGTTCCCCGACCAGGGATCGAACCCGCGTCGCCTGTGTTGGAAGTGGATTCTTTACCACTGGACCACCAGGGAAGTCCCTTGCCACCCTAATTTAATCACATCTGCAGAGACTCTTTTTCCAAATAAGGTCAGATTCACAGGTTCCAAGAGAATAGGAGAAGGACATCTCTTTGAGGACCACCATTCAACCCACAGCATCCATAAAAATGAATAAGTAGGACAATGAAATTAAAAACAAACACAGTAGAAGCCCACTGATGGCAAAATGTCAAATTACTGTAATGTTTCTAGCCACAGGTTGAGTGACACTGACGCGGAGTGTACGAGGGATGCACGTCACCCCTCCAGCTGTGTGGGTATCTGTAGTGGTGCTGAGGGCAGAGGTCACAGAAGGCTTCCCAGAGGAGGTTACAATGAGTTGCAACTTAAAGAAAAGGTAGGCATTAGCTGTGAGGAAGGGTGAGAGCTAGAGGGAAGAGCATCTTAAGAAGAGAGGAACAGAAGCATGTCTTATGGGTTGAAATGTGTCCCCATCCCGCCCCCCCAAAAGATATATATTGAAGTCCTAACCCCTAGTATTTGAGAATGTGATCTTATTTGGAAATAGAGTCTTTACAGAGGTAATCCAGTTAAAATAAAGTACTTAGGGGTGCCCTAATCCAGTATGACTGGCATCCTTATACAAGAAGGACGATGATGTGAAGACACACATAGGGAGAAGACGGCCACATGAAGGTGGAGGCAGCGATTGCAGTTATGCTGCCACAGGCCAAGAAGTGCCTGGGGCCACCAGGAGATGGCAGAGAGGCCCTGGCTGAGCTGATCCCTCGTGTCCCATGTCTGCTCCCTGCTGGGCTGGGAGTGCTTTTAAGCCTAGGTCGTGTCGATTGGGGTGGCACTCGGGTGGCTTTATAATTGTGCCATCCTGAATTGTCACCCTCCTTCCTCCCTGGCTGGGCCCCTCCTTGGACCACTGACTCCCTCCTCCTGATTCCTGGATGGGCTCCTGGTGTGCACACCTTGCCCCTTGGTACGGTCTTATTTACTTACATGTCCGTCCACCTGCCTGCCTGACCAGACCTCTGAACCATGAGACCCTGGATGCCCCAAATTCCCCCCCAGTGAGGTCCTGTCCTACCTCACCCTGACCCAGGGCACCCTGTTCCAACTTTACCGGGGACACCATTGTGCCATCTGTGAATGGCAGCTCCTGGAACACAACAGCAGAAGGTGATGTTCACTAGAATACAGCGAGATGGCGCCCCCTGGAGTTGTTCAACAGAAGCGACTAGTATCACTGCAGGCTCAGACAGACTTTGGGTCTGGCAGTGCCCCCTTCAGGCAAGATTCCTTCATCTGCCTGTGGCCACACCCACCCCCCCCCCTTTTCCACCCCATTTCACCAATAAGACCAGGCTGGGCCTCATCCACAAGATCAATGTGCTGACCAGGGAGTGTGGGGGATTTGGGGGAGTTCAGGGACAATAAATACCCTTACTTTTCTCATTTCCAAAGCTGGGAAACCACTGGGAGATGAGACACCAGAGATGTCAACTTTATTACTGATCACAGCTGGAAAGAAGGACGTGGCTTAAGTGTACACAGCGAGTATCTCACACCTGAGCCCAGAATCACAGGTTCACTCTGGTCACAGGCAGAGCCGCAGTGCCCCCTGCAGTGTCCCTGTGATATTGTGATTAATAATAAGAAATATATATTTGAATTTTGTCCTGTTTCTGGCACAGAGCTCCTAAAACCCTTGGAATCTCCTAAGCGATGAGAGCCATAAAGATGTCTTTTGTTATGTTGATGACTGACCTGGGACAGCACCTAAGGTTGGGGACTGATTGCCAGAAGAACAAACCATGGGATTAAAGGGTTGGAACTTTCAGTCTTACTCCTCTGACCTCCGAGGAGGCGACAGGGGCTGGAGATTGAGATCAATCACCAGTGACCAATGATTTAATCAGTCATGGCTGTGTAGTGAAGCCTCCATAAAAACCCAAGGACCAGGGTTCAGAGAGCTTTCCTGTTGGTGAACACGTGGAAATGCAGAGAGTTGCATGCTCCGAGAGGATGAGGAAGCTCCGCCCCCTTTTCCCACACCTTATCCTATGAATCTGTTCCATCTAGCTGTTCCTGAGTTATGTCCTTGTTGATAAACCTGTGATCTAGTAAGTAAATATTTCTCTGAGTTCTGGAGCTGCTCTAGCAAATTAATTGGACCAAAGGAGGAGGTCATGGGAACTTCTAATCTATAGCCTGTCCATCAAAAGCACAGGTGACAACCTGAGCTTGTGATTGGCAACTGAAGTGCAGGGCAGTCTTGTGGGACTGAGCCCTTAACTTGTGGAATCTGATGCTGTTTCCAGGTACATAATGTCAGAATTAAGTTGAAAGGTAGGACGCCCAGCTGGTATGCAAGAATGGCTTGGATGAGGGGAAAACCCCACACACTGGAGTTGGTGATCAGAAGCTCAGTCCCCTAATGAGGCATGGCCAGGCCTGTCCTGCTGAGCCAGCAGGGGGGTGGAAAGCAGACCTGCGTGCATCCTCTCTGTGGGCAGGCAGAGCACAGACAGGGCCTGGGCTTTGCTCCCATCCTGCTCCAGGTCTATAGTTCCCTGTGCTATACAGTAGAACCTTGTTTTTTATCCATCCTATATATAATAGTTTGCACCTGCTAATCCCAAACCCCCAATCCTTCCCTCCCCCACCCCCTCCCCCTTGGCAACCACAAATCTGTTCTCTATGGGTGTGAGTCTGTTTCTGTTTCTTAGTTTCATTTGTGTTATATTTTAGATTCTACATATGAGTGATATCATATAGTATTTGTCTTCCTCTTTCTGACTTACTTTGCTTAATATGATAATTTCTAGGTCCATCCATGTTGCTGCATATGACATTATTTCATTCATTTTTATGGCTGAGTAGTATTCCATTGTGTGTGTGTGTGTGTGTATATATAAATATACCACATTTTCTTTAGCCATTCATGTGTTGATGTACATTTAGTTTGGTTCCATGTCTTGGTTATTGTAAATAGAGCTGCTATGAACATAGGGGTGCAGGCATCATTTTGAATTATAGTTTTGTCTGGCTATATGCCCAGGAGTGGGATTGCTAGATCATATGGCAACTCTATTTTTAGTTGTTTTTTTTTTTTTAATTTTACTTATTTATTTATTTTTGGCTGTGTTGGGTCTTCGTTTCTGTGCGAGGGCCTCCTCCAGCTGTGGCAAGCGGGGGCCACTCCTCATCGCGGTGCGCGGGCCCCTCACCATCGCGGCCTCTCCTGTTGTGGAGCACAGGCTCCAGACGCGCAGGCTCAGCAGTTGTGGCTCACGGGCCCAGTTGCTCCGCGGCATGTGGGATCTTCCCAGACCAGGGCTCGAACCCGTGTCCCGTGCATTAGCAGGCAGATTCTCAACCACTGCGCCACCAGGGAAGCCCTATTTTTAGTTTTTTGAGGAACCTCCATACTGTTCTCCATAGTGACTGCACCAGTTTATATTCCCAACCACAGTGTAGGAGGGTTCCGTTATCTCCACACCCTGCCCAACATTTGTTATTTGTAGACTTTTAATGATGGCCATTCTGACCAGTGTGAGGTGGTACCTCACTGTAGTTTTGATTTGCATCTTTCTAATAATTAGTGATGATAAGCATTTTTTCATGTGCCTATTGGCCATCTGTATGTCTTCTTTGGAGAAATGCGTCTTTAGGCCTTCTGCCCACTTTTCAATTGGGAGTTTTGTTTTTTTTGTTCTTGAGTTGTATGTGCTGTTTGTATATTTTGGAAATTAAGTCCTTGTGGGTCACATCATTTGCAGATATTTTCTCCCAGCCCTTATAACCTCAGCTTTAGACCCTTGAGACTGTCATGGGATGCTGAGTGCATTTGTCCAGCTCCTCCTGCAACAGAGATCCCAAATGTGCAATGGTGTAAACAAGTTAGAGAATTATTTCTTGCTCACATATCAAATGGGGAATAAACAGTCAGGGGCAGATTTGATGGCTTTACAGTGTTGGGGGGCCTAAGCTCTTTCTGACTTCTAATTCTATGATCCCTAGAGAGCTGGCCTCATCTTCATGGATCAAGATTTATCGCTACCACATTCCAGCCAGTGGGAAGGGAGAAATGCACTTTTTTCCTTCTTTAAATGCAGGAGCCAGAGTTTGCACACATCGCTTCACTCACATCTCAGTAGCCAGAACTTAGTTACGTGGCCACATCAAGCTGTAAGGGAGGCTGGGAGATGGAGTCTCTACTCTGGGTAGTGATGTGTCCAGCTAAAAGTTGGGGATTCTATTACTAAGGATGATGGGAAGAATAGATATTAGGGACAGTGACACCACCATTTTCCTGTCAGTCATTTTAGACCCTTCTCCACCATCCAGTTTGTCATCACATCCTGGCCCATGCCCACTCCTGATGCCTTCCCCATAGGGCCCTATTCTTTATCCCTACTGACACCAGGACGAATGGCCCTTACAGCTTTATACCTCGTTTACTATGAGAACTTTTAGCAGATCTTTTTGCCTCCAGTCTCTTTCCAGCCTCCCCCTGTGATCATTTTAAAGTGCAAATCTGATCATATGGCTCCACAGTTTAGAAATTCTTCAGTGGCTCCCCACTGCCCAGAGCAGTGAGATTTTAACTGCAGATTTCTGAATCCCTGAGATTACATGCATATTTGGCACATATGTGCATTCTTCCAAAAGGAGCTTCAGATTTTCCAAGGACTCTGTGATTTCCCCTCAAGTTACAGGCTCAAGTTCAAATCCCTAATGTCAACATACAAGTCAACAAGTGAGATGTGTCTACTGACCTTCTTCTCAGATATCCTCTCCAGTCATTCCTCTTTGCAACCTAAACCCAAGTCATCGTGAAATGACTCTGAAAGAGCTGGCCGTGCTCTTTCACACTACACATCTTTACACCTGCTGTTCTATCTAGAATGCCTGGGAAAACTCCTATGCATCCCGCTGGCTTAGCTTAAAAGCCACCACCTCTGGAGGCTTCCCTGACTCCCTCTGACCGAGTCAGTCTCTGCAGCATGACTCAGACTTCCATTATTCATCCTATCGCATAGCTGCTGTCAGCCAATGTCTGTCTCCTCCACCAAGCCATGAACTCTGGAGCCTCGGACCCAGAATAGATAGTCCACAGATGTTTGTTGAATAAATGTCACTCATGCCCCCCAAAACTCTAGTGTTCTTTCTGAAATGTAAATCTGAGCATCGCTTACTATGTTCCTATTTCCTTCAAGTCTTGTTAGAGTGGCTTTCTCTCTGGTCTCATCTTGCCATCCTTCAGTTTTTCTACTCCAGAAAGACTGAAGTTCTTCTAATGTCCCAAGTCAGTGTTCTCCCTTGTCTTGAGGCTTTATGCATGCTTCCTCAGCTCCTCTTTGCCTGGCTAATGCCTAGTCACCCTTCAGATAGCTTAAACATTCCTTGGGAAGCCTTCCTTGACCTCCTCCCTACCCTCGGACTAGGCTGAGGGTCCCACCTACGTGTTCCCATCACACCTTGTACTTTCCCAGTTGCAACATGCATCATTCTGGGCCAGAAGGAATTGTTTGTCTTTCTTCTCTGCTAAACAGTGTGTTCTGTGCCTAACTTGACTACCAGCATGTCCCCATCCCCAAACACACTACTTGGAAGGGAGTAAGTCCCTGACAAATCTGTGTTAAATGAAAGTTAGTTGCATGAATTTTTCAATCATAACTCAATAACTTCTCATTGCCTTTAGAACAAAGACTCATCACAGCTTTAGGGCCCTTTATGATCTGGTCCCCATATATTTTCAGTCTCATCTCTTCCGAACCCACTCTTTTATCTCAGCATCTCTCTCAAACTCTACATGCCAGTTCTATCTAATTAAATGAAGGTCCCCAAATGCCGGATCTCAAGTCTTCCAGCCTTTGCAACACCGGTCTCTCTGCCTGACACACTCTGTTTTCGCCTCACCTCTCAGTCTTCTTCCTTTTCTGGCTAACATCCACTAATCTTTACATTTTCTTTTTTTTGTTTATAAATTTATTTATTTTATTTATTTATTTTTGCCTGCGTTGGGTCTTCGTTGCTGCGTGCGGGCTTTCTCTAGTTGCGGCGAGCGGAGGTCACTCCTCCTTGCGGTGCACGTGCTTCTCATTGCAGTGGCTTCTCTTGTTGTGGAGCATGGGCTCTAGGTGCCTAGGCTTCAGTAGTTGTGGCTTGTGGGCTGTAGACCACAGGCTCATTAGCTGTGGCGCATGGGCTTAGTTGTTCCGCGGCATGTGGTATCTTCCCGGACGAGGGATCGAACCATGTCCCTTGTACTGGCAGGCGGATTCTTAACCACTGGGCCGCCAGGGAAGTCCCTTTACATTTTCAATTAGACCCCTCTTTCTCTAGTAGCCTCCCTTGACTTCCTAAGACCAGCTCTGGTGCACTTTGTTGGTACGCCTGTAGTGTTCTAGGCTTCCTTCTCACCATTCTGTTTCCCCAAGTAGATGAAGTGGCTGTCTGAACTGCGTCACTGTGATGTTTCTAATTCAAGCCCAGCACCTGCACACAGTGGGGACTCCAGAAATATCTGTGGAATGAACTGTGTTATCTGGTCTTATTCTTTACTGTTAGCAAGTGTGTCTTGTCTTCCTAAAGCCAATTGCAAGCTCCCAGGCAGGCAGTGAAGGAAGCTAAAATACCTGTGGGTCTCTCCCCAGGCCTGAGCTTAATTCCTGTCTCCAGTGAGCCTGACTTATGCTCCTTGGCAGCTGTGCTGTCAGACACTTGATAAATGTATTAATCAGTGGAAACTTGGCTTAAAGTCCTGGAAAGCCTGGGATTGGGATCATGGTAACCTTAGACACTGGTTTTCTAGAGGGGACCACAGCTGCTTTCCAAAAGCCAGTGCTGGGAACAGTGTCAGGCACTGGGCCGGTTTCAGCAGATATTTGTGGAATGAATTCTAGAGCAGTGACAATGACAGGGAGGCAGGCTGTGCTTGTTCATCTCACCATGCTCTGGGCTCAGACATTCCAATGGAATGGAATGGTATGGTTAAGTGATGAGATCATGTATTCACGTTCCAAACTCAACATGAAAAGAAACTTATTTAAAGTCTCAGAAAGGGTGGAGAAATCTTTCTGATAATGACTCAATGGCTTTAAACTCTACGAAAACCAGTTTGCCTTCTCTGGTCAATAAGCAGTTTTTTTATAGCTGGATTCGAATGAGATAATTATAAGAAATATGACCAAATAAAAGTTGCCACCCCAATATGAGATGCAGAGATAGACCCTAAATTGGCAACACAGGACACGGACCCCCTTACTGCTCTCTGCAGAAACACAATAGAAAATAAGACCCATATTGCAAATTCCCAAGAGCTGAGAGCAGAGAAATGCAAGGAAACACTGAGACAGAATATCGAGAGGCAGCATTTTAATATATAAACGGTCAGGATAGGCCAGAGTCTTGCTACTGCACGTGTGGTGTGGCCCTGCAGCGCCAACATCCCCTGGGAACTGGTTAGAAATGTAGACTCTCCAGCCCCCTGTCCTCGCAGACTGACTGCGTTCTAACAAGCTCTCCAGGTGATCTATATGCACATCAAAGTTTGAGAAGCACCCGGCTAGAACATTTATTAATGTGGGGTTCTGCTCTTTAAATGTGCTTTGAGATCAAAATAGACCCACTGAAAGCATTTTAGATCATTATTTGCTCCATTCTCTCTGAGCAACACCGTCCCACATCGATATCCAGCTCTAGGACTCTGAGCCTCTCTTATAAATTACAACGTTGTACTGAAGTTTGCTGTGCCATTTCGGTAGACAGTCTTTATGGATTATAAATTGGATTCCAAAACTTCCATCAACTGTTCCTTGCTCAACACCCCCAGGAGGTAGGTTGTATGATGATTTCCTTTTCTGGAGATGATGAAACTGGGGCCCGGAGAGGTTCCATGACTCACCCACGGGGCAACAAGCAAATTGGTATCTGAGACAATTGAGAACTGAAGCTTTAGAGCTGTCAATGTGAGGCTCACCCAACTTTGATGTCTTTCCTTTTTATATAAGAGGGATTTTTTTTGTTTGCATAATAGGTTTTAAAGGAAGAACAAATGTGTAGGTAAAGCCATGCACATGTGGGCAGCTGGGATCGTAGAAGTTTAGGAACAAACTTTCCAGTAGACAGATCTGTCAGTGCAGAACGGGCCATGCCCGGCCCAGCTTCCACATTCCTCCTGCAGCCCAGGAATGGTCCAGGCCACCATCATTTCGTGCCTGGAACTACTTCTAACTGCTCTTCCAGTTTTTAGTCCCTCAACTTTCAATTCATACTCCATAAAATTGAATAACCTTTTTGAAATGTTAATGGCACCTTATAACCTCCTCTCCTCCCCTGCTTCAAACTCTTGGTTCACCTTAGGATAAATTCAGTTTCTTTTAACATGGCCTAGAATGATCTGTTCTCACTAGTATTTCCCTTGCTGTTGCAACACTGTTTCAGTTCCTCTTGCCCCAATCTCCTGACCCCAGGGCCTGAACTCAAGTTCTTCCCACTTTTGTGCCTAACTCCTCCTCTTCCTTCAGCCCCAGACTTCGTGTTTCCTCAGAGAGGTCATTCATGACACCACCATAACCGAGTACCCCCTCCTCATCCTGGTGTTAGTATTTTTATATTATTACTTGGTTCTTTGCCTTCATGGCACGTAGGCAATTGTGTATTCATTTGTGTTTTATGTTTGTCTACTCTATGGCTGCCTCTCTAGATTGCAAGTGTAGAACAAAGAATGTTGCCCACTCTCCAGTTCTACGAGGATCATCAAATCATTAGCCACTGCGGTCACTGACCAACAGTGCACCCTGAGAGGAATTCAGGACGAATAACAGGATGTGGCACTCTGTGCTTTGGAAATAAACCCTTAGAAAATTAGATATATATTTTTTAATATTTTTATAAGATTTTTATGAACGCTTGCATCTTCCCAAACATACAAAAGCACTAAAATCATTAACTAAGATACTGTCCCTCATGACTGGCAGTAACCTTTTGCTGAGACATATGGTTGACTGCACATGTTCCCCAGCCAAAATCATATTTATACTGGCCTCTTCCCCTTCCTCTGTGGAGCAGTTCCTCAGAGCTTTTTGAGGAACTCTTCTCAGACTATAGTCTTCAGTAAGGTCCCAGAATAAAACTGAACCTCGCAACTCTTATGTTGTGTGTTTTTCTTTATATTGGCACAAGCTTTCAAGAGGACAGGGACCATGACTATCTTTTTCAGCATTGTATGTCCATCCAGCTCTTTGCACATTGCTTGCCATGTAGTAGTTGCTCAATTAACATTAGTTGAAAGTATTAATTTTTTAAATTGTTCTTGATCCTCCAGAGTTTTAATCCTTCCCTCCTTGCTATTACAGAGAGACGTTATTGTTTAGCGGTTACGTGCATGGACTTTGGAGCAGGATTGCCTAGATTCAAATCCTGGCTCTTCGAACTTTGGGCAAGTTACTCTGTCTTAGTATCCCCATCTGTGAAGTAGGGGAGATGATGATAAGAATAATACCTACTTTGTAGGCTAACATAACATAGGATGATTAAAGGAATTGACATAGATATAAAAACAGCAGTGCTTGGCACATAGTAAAATTAACTATTATTACTATAACTGTATCTTGTGCATTGCTTTATTAGTGCATGCATCGCTCCTTTTTGTAATTATTTTCATACCTATGTCACTCTCTAGGTCATGAGTTAGATCGTTGCTTACTTCACACTCATGAGGTCTAACACAGTGCCTGGTCAAGTCAGCACTCAATAACATTGAACTTAACTTGGTATGTTACACAACATTCAATTATGAAAAATGTATATTATTTCTTTTTCTCACCACACTCTCCTATTATTGTATCTCTTCATTAAAATTAGGCTAATAATGGATAACAAATCATTGAAATTGAAGATTTTCTTTAGCTTGGGGAAAAGGAAAATGGAAAACAAAGAACAGAAGTGTAACGTATACCTGGAGAGGAAATATCTCTTGGGTTGCAAAATCCGGAAACCATTTGGAAGGATAGGCTTTATGATTCTACTTAGAGGCCATCATGTTTGTAGAGGAATTGACTCCTTTCATCTCTGCAATCCATGCTTTGGACATTCTACCTAACATATTAAGTCAGGAAACGATGAGCCGGCAATATTATCAAGAATCAATCTGTACCACAGTCATTCCTAGTACACCCGAAAGAAATAATCAAAGTTGTACACAAAGATTAATGTAAATGGATGGTCATACCAATACCATACTATGATTTATCATAGTGAAAACAGCCTAAAGGTCTTCCATAACCCATGTGGGAACAGTTAAACATGACATGGCACAGAGCCACCTAGTTGAAAATGATGCAGCTAGTTCAAACCATATTTTCGAGGAAAATATGTTGGAGACACAAAATTGAAAGGCACAAAAATTAGATTATAAAATGGTGCTTTACATGGGATTATATGTGATTTTAATTTTCATCTCTAATATTTCTGTACTTTCCAAACTTTTACACTTTAACGGAAATGTGGTTTCTTTTCTCTCTTTTTTTTTTTTTTGGCCATGCTTTGTAGCTTGCGGGATCTTAGTTCCCCAACCAGGGACCAGTCCCAGGCCCACAGCAGTGAAAGCGCTGAGTTCTAGCCACTGCATTTCCTGGGAATTCCCCAAAAGTGGTTTCTTTTTAAATCATAAAATAATTTTTTAAAACCCATTATCCATTTTATATTTTGGCATTCATCCCATTATTTTTACTGTTTCTCAAGAGTGTGGGCCATGAACAGTTTACATCAGGATCCTGGTGCAGGCAGGTGCACACTTAGGTATCAGAATCTGCGTTCTCACCTAACTGCTCAGGTGAGTCTTCATTGAATACATGCTGAAGCTGGCAAAACTTCAGATTTAGTAACTAGGGAAGAGGAGAAAAACCTGTGTTTAATATTAAAGAATTATAAATGGAGTATAACCTTTAAAATTGCGAATCACTATACTGTACACCTGTAACTTACAGAATATTGTATGTCAACTATACTTCAATAAAAATGTTTTTACAAGAACAATGTCTCAAGAAAGCTACGTGGCCAGAAGATGGCGCAGGTTTTCCATTTACCTGATCTATGTCATCAGAATGAAATCTTGTTCAAAAGAAATTGCTCGATCTCATTAAGTAAATCCAGGAGAGCGTCCTCACCCTGAAATGAGAAACTAGAATCTTTACTATGGGATGGGATTAGGCATCCTTTCTTCATAGAATCCACTCTCCTCTAGAGAAGGATGAGTAGGTTAGGATATGTCCTCTGGGCTAGAACAGTACTACACCCCAAAGGAAAGCTCTACCCAACCCCTTGTTTTGTCTTGGCTGCAAAGTCAGGGTGGGTTAAGTTAGGGTGGGTCTCTGTGGAATTTAGGGACAACAGGAGTGAAAAGCAAAGGGAGAGGGTCTCTAATTCCAGGGCAGGTAGAGATGGATGCAACAGACTCCCCAGCCTCTCCTCTTCTTTTGCCTCCACTTTGAGTCCTGGCATCAGCGGGAGAGCCCACCACCTTGGTACCTCCACTGAAGTAGTGATGGGAGCACCAACTACAGGTGCAAAATGCCTTGTCTTTCAAGACCCAGCTCCCTATGACAGCTTCCAAGGAACCTTGCCCAGCCCTTCCCTGCAAGTGTGGCTGACAGCCTTCTCTGTCATTCCTAGAACCCATGCTTGCCTTTACCTTTTCGGTAACACGTTGTGTTAAAATTAATCTGCTTACAAGATCTGTCTTTCTCAGGAGATGCTAGACTACGAGCTACTAGCCATAGGCGATCAGCTACTGCTTTCCTCCATATCAGCCATAGACTGGGGGGAAAATATCATTCAAAATGGTGGTGAAAATAATTATTACCCAGTAATAATATTAACCAAAGGAAGAAAAAAAAATGGAAAAAGAAAATGTGTAAGACCTATTTGAGAAAAAAAAAAAAAAACTGCCAAAAGTTTAAACAAATGATAATAACAACATTAAGAGCAAACGTTTATAGGAGTCTTACCATAGCACTATTCTAAGCATTTTTGCATATTTTACTTCATTTAATCAACAATCTATGAGGTAGGTAGCACAGTATTTCTCGTTTTGCAGGAAATGGAGGTACAAAGAGGTTAAGAAACTTGCCTGATGAGATTTCATCTTCACGGCTGGAAAGCTTGAATAATATATGACTCTTCCCCAACTGTTTTTATTTTTAACTCAAATCTCATCAGAATCCCTAAAGAATGAAAGTTCACTGCTGTAAGAGGTTCATATTTTATGTAAGTACATAAATCCTAGAAAAAATCTGAAAGATTGTGCATCAAATGCTGGAGGTCTCTTTGATTCTTTACACTTTCACGTATTTAACAAACTTGTTGCAATATGCATGTATTACTGAATCCTAAGCATCGTGAAAGGCACTTCTACTGAATTATCTCAAGTTCTCCCAACACCATGAGGTAGATACTATTTTGCCCACTTTATAAATTTTAGAAATGCAAGCACAGAGGAGTTTGCTAACTTACTCTAGGTCACACAGCTGGTGAAGTGGAGGTCTCAGCACAACAGCCTGAATCTGGAGGGATGAGTGCCTTAATAGCAGAAGTCCCAGGACTCTGGGACTCAGAAGAGTTCCTAATTCAGGCTAGAGCATCAAGCAAGGCTTCCTCTTAGAGAAGCAGAGAGTCATCAAAGCAGAACTTAGAAAAAACAGTGCTCGGCACACAGTATGTACACACTAAATGTTTGACAAATGAGTTGATTAACCTAGCAAAGTGAGTAGAATTAGGGTGAGGAAGGGCATCCCAGGAAGAATAAGTCTTAGCTCTGGCTCCAAGCTGGGTTTCTTCAACATTCTGGTGCTGCAAGTCCAGAAATGACTCTCCTTTTCGGGTCTAGGGTGTCCTGGCAGGTGGCAGGGGTGTCAACTTGATAATCAAGCTGGAACCAGACAAAAATCTTCATTTCTGACAGTCCAGACAAGGCTGAAGAGCTGGTCAGACTCAAAGATGAACTGGTGCCAGACAAGAAGCCCAGTGCCAGGCTCAGCCTGTTTGCTCAAACCCCCTGGGAAGCTCATCCTCTACTTCCAAAGTGATTCCCTAGGATCATTCTGGACCAGGTAGGGGACTAAGGGGCAGTGGTTTTCCAGGACTTTTTGCTCGTATTCCTCACAAAACACATTTTTAGGTTGACACTTACAATTTTTCAATCATAAATTTAAATATTGATAGTTTCAAAGGTTATATTTTCTAGTGTTTTTGTATTCTGAACATACCTTAAGTGTATTTTTTGGCAAAAACAGATTTAGTTCTTCCAGTTTATGGAAAGTGTTCTCCTTATAACCTAACTGGCAAAGCCAGTCCCATGAGACAAATCATACTTTGTATCAGGAAACGTTGGAGTTCACATTTCAGTTCAAATAATGGTGTTAACGTACATCCTGGGGACATGTATCTCACTTCTGATTCTCAGTCCAGTAGAGACAGGGTGTGTCGGAGGAAGGGAGGGAGGGAAGGGTGGGTGGATAGATGAAAGGAATGGATGGATGAGTGGATGGACAGATGGATGGATCAATGGTTGGATGGAGAGGCTTGTTGCCTGGATGAGATGAAGTACCTCCTCTTTCAATATCTCTCATGGAAGGCTCCAGGTTGGGCTTCTTCGGGATTCCTACTTAGAAGCCGGGACCCTCAACCAGATTTTTATGCCAGGCAGAAATGCCGCCATAATGAATCTAGTAATCATTTTGCAAAGAAAGAAAAGAAAGATTGAGAAAGAGAGAGGGGAAGGTCATACCTCAGTCACCTTCTCAAGGAGATCAGCTTTAGATACATATGGAAGCTGAGACCCTGGAAACCAAGTCTCTTAAAACTATGCGGGAGCCACAGCATGTGGGTGGGGGTCTGTGGCTCCATGATCTTTCCCTTGGGTTTTTCCTCTCTCACCCTCTTGCACAGACACAACACTGAGAATATGCAAAGCCACGGGGGAAATGGTAGAAACTTCACCATGGCTGTTGCTGGGAAGAGCAATTCATAAATGCTCTGTTCTTTTTTTAACCCTCCAATTTGGCATCATACTATATCTCATGTAGGCTTTTATTCTTGAATGCCAGCTAAACTTCTTAGGCTTAACCTTTCGGCCTCAAAAATACTGGGCAGATGCATTACCTGTCTACCTCTTTATAACTATAATAATTGGCTGTGTGCTCTTTTTTAAATTAACATGATGAGTACCTCGCCACTCAACTCCATTCATACAATCACAGAAGAAATACCAAGAAGAAGCCATCTCAGCATTAAGATCTAATTCCTATCAATGGAGTGAACCATATGTTCTTTCCTACAGCCGAGGAAATTTACAACAAAAACTGAATGTAGATATATGAACACTAAGCAGTTATAAGTTTTTGGCCTTATAATTTTGACCATGGTGAATTTGACTGTCTCTCTTATTGAGATGTAAAATAAAATGTAAATTGAACTTCTTAGATTAAGTACCATTAATATTATAAATGTTCTCAAATATTAGTTATAAATGATGTTATAATATGATTTCTTTTGTGTTAGGATCCGTACTCATCTTGTGTGACACAAGGATTTAAGCTAAGACACGTAAAATTGTTCAAAATGGAGTCCCAGTGGTCCCAGTGTGAACTTCCATATTTGTTGTCTTGAAAAGTCTGCTGGAGGACTGAGGATGTCTTAGAGGGATAAACGAAGAGAAGTTTGATGGGTGACGTAAGTCACTGGAACAGAAGAAGCAACTGATGAGTCAAGGCCCCCTCCCCTGGGGTAAATGTTATTCCTTAAAATGAGACGCCTCACTGAGGACCTGACTCTACCTGCTGAGAGCTGTTGCAGAGGGACGCTGCCAGAGGCCCTGTCACAGCAGAGGGCCACTTCCCACTCCCACTTGTCTGGAGGCCCATTGTGGACTGGAGACCACTGCTCCTGCGGAGATGTCTCCTGCCTAGGCTTTTCATTGGAGAGGTCCTTACCCCTTTTTCTATTTTCCCTACTTTGACTAACGTGTCTTGCGTGCTAACTGCGTGCAATAAATCAAGTGACTGGTGAATTGAATTTTGGTGATGTTTCATCTATCTCCAAGCCATGATGCGTGCCTGCCCTTACCGCTGGGCCCTGTGACAAACATTGGGATCTGTTACCGATCAAACTTGGGTCAACTCGCCTGAATGCAGTAAAGCCAATCCACTGACACCAGGTTGTGGTGAAGGAAAGTGCAGGGTGCCAAGCAAGGAGTCCAGGGCAGCTAGTGCTCAAAACACCCGAACTCCCAATGGCTTTCAGGAAAGCTTTTTTTTTTTTTAAGAAAGCATTTTTAAATGCAGGTGAGGGAGTGGAGTCACAGGGTATATGATCAGCTTGTGCACAATTCTCTGATTGGTTGGTGGTGAGGTACAGAACAGTGTCACTTTATCAGTCCTCAGGTACCAGGGGGCTATGTGTTCATGGTCATCAGGACATTAACTTCTTCCATTTGGTGGGGGTTTAGCATCTGTAAAACAGCTCAGGAAAAGCGCATCAAATACTGTTATCTAGGTACTTCAGAGAGGAACTAAAGCAGAGGACATGTTGGGAGGGCTCTGGCCTGGAAGGCTGCACAGAGTCCAGCATGGTTACAGAGCCACGGAGAGAGAAAGAAGTGGACAAACACAAGGGCTTGGGAATGATTAAATGTGGGGATTGAAGGAAGGAAAGAAATCAAGGTTGATGCCTGGGGTTATGTCTGAATAACAGGGCAATAAGTGGTGCCTTTATTGCCTCGAGAGCCTGGAGTCGTGGCGGTGGGGTGGGCGCTGGACACGCTCAGCCAGAGGCACCCAAGAATCGGAGCTGGAGGTGGAGCTCAGGAGGTTACTGGATTGGAAGTCAGCAGTGGCTTCAGGCTTGCATGAGATGTTTGCAGAGGCAGCGAAGGGGTGCAGATTGAAAAGGGATTGGGCCTAGGAATTTGCAAAGTCTGCAAGGGGAGGGAGGAGCCAGCAAAAGATTGGGTCAGTCCTCCAGCCTCCTTCCTCACTTTGCTCAGGGCTGCATCTCAGGCTGGAGCCCCTCTCCAGGTAAGGCTGGCAGAAGCGTGGGGCACGGGGTGGGTGCTATCCTGGGGCCCCCTAGCTTTACAACCTGCTCTGTCCCTCACTGGCCTGTGAGAAAGGCACCTTCCTAGGCATCCCTTACCCTGAAACTGGGGATATTAAAATAGTAGTGCCATGAGAAGAAAATGAAGACCAGGAGGAAATGAGGAAAGACTTAGGTACTAACTTTAAAAACAGAGTCGGGAGGTGAAGTTGACAGTGTCTTTTGGAAGCAATGGTATAAGTGAGAGCTTTAGAGCTTAGGGGGCCTCCTCCTCCATTCCCTAGATGTGAGGTCTTGAACTTTATCTGCAACCTATTTCGTCAGAGTATTTCTGCATTTCCTTCACTGTTAGAACAATTGATTGAATTCTTTTTTCAAACAACAAAAGGAATAACATGTTTACTGTTATAATCATATAAATGTAAGCAAACACATAACTAGAAAAGTATCTTTTTTGTGTGTGTGTGTGAGTACAAAATGGGGTACTTTTCTACATACCAAACCTTAAATTTTGAATTCTGTATCATGGGCTTTGCTTGAATTCTAGACCCTGAGCACAGCTGCACGGGAGACCAAGTCCTGCTCTGCAGAGAACTCATCCTCCTTCCAGGACAAGGACCCTCAGTGGGTGAGCAGTGGTAAAAAACAAAATTCAACCAATTTGAAAGTCGAATTGGGCAGCATCCATTCTAGCAACTAGAAGTGTGCTCCTAGCAATTACACAAAATAGAAGGTTTTTAATAAGAAGAAGCGTGGGGCAAGGGAGTCATTAGGGAAAGAAAAGATTACTTTCTCAGGGAACTCTACCTAACGCACTGTGGTAACCTAGATGGGTGGGAAGTCCAAAAGGGAGGGGATATCTGTGTGTGTATGGCTGATTCATTTTGTTGTGCAGTGGAGGCTAACACAACATTGTAAAGCAACCGTATTCCAATAAAAGTTAATAAAAAAAAAAAAGAAAGAAAATATTACTTTTAGGTCAGAACATCTTTTAGGGGAAGGCAATGGCAGTTTTATCATGCAGACTGCTTCTTCCTCTGGAGGTCAGGCTATAGAGAGGACCCACGTGACAGATGACCTCCTTGGTGCCAGTCAGACAATTCCAAACTGGTTGGCTAAGATTGCATTTCTGGGGAAGTTGGAAACTGCAAGTAAGTCGAGTATTAAGTCTAGGTTTGGTGTTCTGGGCTTTAGCATAAGTGATGCCATTTGGGGCCTGTGGTTTTTCTTTGGGAGCAGCTAAGCCTTGGTAGTTGAGTGGCTTGGTAACTGGAGAAGTGGAGAAGGGTGTGGGAACACACATATTTTAGAGTGATCCAGGGGAATTGACCTTCTGAGCACATGAGGAATGATTCTAGGGTGGGGACCCTTAACCTGGAGCTTTGGTAGTCTGATATTATTAGCAGAATCCATGACTTTGTCACCACTGGAAATCACAGGTATTTTCATTTCATGTTACAGTTTTGCAGGTATCATGGAACACAGTTTTACACTCTAAGTCAAAATTCAAAAATAGGTTAGATCTGCTGCTCAATCTTGTTAAATAATAGGTTAAGAAGATCACATAATCTATATCTCAAATTATTGTTTTGATAACTGTATCATGCTAAATTCCATTCAGATAGGAAAGAAAACAAATGTGGTCTCTTTCCTGCCCAAGATGCTAGACACCCTGAAATTCTATCCTGAACTCTGGGTTCAGAATCCCTAAATCAGGGTGGAAAACAAGATTTAAACACCGAGGCTGGAGCAAACTTGGTAAGTTTCAGGTCAGGCTTGGGGGGCCTTCAAAAAGGGTTTAGCACAGGAGAACTCCAGGGCTTTTAATCAGTGCAGTGATGAGCGCTGCATTATGTTCTAAGGAACTTGCTCTAACAATATACAGCAGGAGGGCGAAATTTGGAGACAGGAATCAGGAAGGGTGAGAAATGTTGAGCAATTCACACACCCAAGGCATTGCGGGTGGGAGGGTTGGCGGCGTGGTAAATGTTTTGGTGTGCCTTTTAATCGTGTGATTCTTACTCATTTTGCACGACTTTAGGCTGTGTTAAGTAGTTCGAAATGGAACTACAGTGGCCAATGGGCACCTCCATGATGATTGTTCTTAAACAGTCGATGTTAGACTGTGAGTGGCTAAGTGTGACATTTTAGGAGTGTTAATGTGGGTACGGAATTTGTTTGGTAAGGTCCAAGGAGAGACATCACTGGAACAGGAGCCACGGATATAGATAAGACCCACCAGCCAGGGCTTAACTGACTTATGATGCATGTGTGATTGTGTGCAATAAGTGGAGAGAATCATAAATTGAACTTTGGTTTGTATCATAGTCTCCAATTCCGGGACTCACCTGGCCTTCCTGCAAGGCTAGGCCACCTTAAACCAATTTCCTCTTAATCTGGGGTGAAAAACAGCTTGTTTTGATTTGCATTTTCTTGGCTTGTGGCTGCCATCATTTCATATATTTATTATCTACTTGCATTTCCTCTTTACTGAATTAACTTTTCAGAATAGGCAGCCTGTTCTTAGTGTGCTTTTTTTGTTTTGTTTTGTTTCTCTGAATTTGCTGATGGTTTTGTGGACTTCCTTTTCTCGAGAGAAAGAACAGTTCATATTCCCACCCCATTCTCTGGAACCACCCAGCGTTTGACATTACTGTATACTTTTTACATTTTAATTACCCAAAAAGTCTAACAGTTCCTGCTGCCCCTCTCAAGGTGGAGAGGGGGGATATTTGGCCCAGAACTGACCATCATCAGCTTTCTCCAACACTGGAACCAGTTTTGTTAGCATTCCCCTGACTGCTAAAACTGAGCATGTTTTTATCTGTTTACTGTCCATTCTCATTTCTATGGCTTTGTGTCTATTTACAAAAATGGGACTGTACTATCTGCATTTTCTGCAGCTTGTTTTTCCTCTGATATATCCAGGACATTCCTAACCAGTGCATTGTGTCATTGATACAGTCACTAATAGCCACCTAACTCTGACTCCTCAGTGGGCATAGGGCTTCTTTGGTTCAATCCTTCTCTTATTAAAGGGCATTGTTTTCTGAGTTTTTGTCACAAAAAGCTCAGTACTAAACCTTTTGTTCGTGTATTGTTAAGTCCAGGTGATTTTACACCTGGTGTAGATTCTTGAGCGGAGAGTATATGTATTATTTCTGATTTTAATAGGTGTTCCAAGTTCCTAAAAAGTTATAACTATTCCCACTCCAGATAGAGAAAAGTGATCCTAATTTTTTCTATTATAGCCACAACATCTGGGCTTGGGCAACTTTTCATGCTTAGTATTCATTGCTTTCCAATTTCCTCTTTTTTAAATTTTAATTTATCATTTTACATGAACTTTTACTATAAGAAACATTAATGATTTTTGTGATGGTTTAGAATTTGTTATTCTCTCTTCTGTGAAGTACTTCCCTGTTTTACCTTTTTTGCAGTTCAGAACTCTTTAATGAAAATTATCTGTTCTATATGATTAAATGGAAAGTTGTGGACATGGAAACTTTTTTAAAATGTTGAACATTTTATTGATTTTTCTTTATACTCATCTGATGAAGATTTTGTGTTTGTTTTTACTTTTGGATCAATATTTGATCATTTTAAAGTTTTGCTAGGATAGCATTAATTTCATCTAGAGTTTTCTTAATTACCGTACATTTGCAAATTTATCTTTTAAAATCCTCACACTAGGTCCTTTTCCACGCTTAACTTTGCACATTGTAATTTTTTTCTGTTTAAGGAAAATTCTTACTTGGCTTTTGATTTTATTGTTTACAGTTTTCTTTTAAATTTCTACTTTTATTTGAGCCTTTTGTCTTTTCTTTCCTTGGTTTAACTTAACCATGTTGTTTGAGGCACAAAGATTTTTTTTTTTTAATAGTAATCTTTTATTTATTTATTTATTCTTATATTTATTTTTGGCTGTGTTGGGTCTTCGTTTCTGTGCGAGGGCTTTCTCTAGTTGTGGCAAGCAGGGGCCACTCTTCATCGCGGTGCGCGGGCCTCTTCACTATCGCGGCCTCTCTTGTTGCGGAGCACAGGCTCCAGACGCGCAGGCTCAGTAGTTGTGGCTCACGCGCCTAGTTGCTCCGCGGCATGTGGGATCTTCCCAGACCAGGGCTCGAACCCGTGTCCCCTGCATTAGCAGGCAGATTCTCAACCACTGTGCCACCAGGGAAGCCCCAAAGATATTTATATTTTTGGATTATCATACCTGAAAATTTTTCTTTGCTTCATTTCATACTTTTGACCTGAATTATGCTGTATTGGTCAGTACTGCCTTCTTTGTGCTTTAATTTTGTCAGCATTTATCCGTACAACTTTGCCCTTATTTTCAGTTTTCACTGGTGTTTTGCTTTAATAGTATTTGTAGGACATATAGAGCAGTCTTGTTACTGAACTGAACTTGGGTTCACTCACCTAACACACAGCAGTCAATCTACTGACGCTGGGTTGTAGTGAAGGAAAGTACAGCATGTATTTGCAGGGCACCAATCAAGGAAAATAGGCAGCTAGTGCTCAAAGGACCTGAATTACTTGCTTGGTGCCCTGTAAATAAACACTTTACTTTTCCTTCACCACAGCCTGTTGTCAATAGATTGACTTTGTTGCAAGCGAAACTGAGGTTGATTTTGTAACAATTTTGGTGACCATGAAGGGACCACTGTCCCAAGTGGGTGTCTTGCCTGTGGCATATTGGTCCCTGACAGGAGGTGGCTGTAAGATTCTGTCCAACAGCTTCCTGAGCACCTTTGTCTCAGGGACAGCCCTGAGCATCTGCCACCAACTGGGTGTCAATGACCCTCAGAGATTTCATGGCAAAGGAAACAGAGCACTTGCTTGAGATGTCTCTGCTAAATAGCCAAGCTCATGTGTGTTGGCACCAGGGTAATTTTTCTTTTAGCCACTTGACTCTGTCTGTGGTGGGGCATTGATTTTGGGGATTTTCTGCATTGGACTAAGGAATCTGAAACACTGCGAGATGCCTCGTGTTTACTGGCTGACCTCCTTGATATTTGACAGCACCAGCTATGAACAACTAAAGATGGGTAATCAGAGCTCTGTTCCAACTTGTAGCCCATTAGGGTATATTCAGCAGAATAGGGAAATTTTTAGTTATGCGCCTCTGAAAAGAAAAAAAAAATGGGGTTCTATTGTAACACTGCTTGGTCTCATTACTCTTTAGGATCTGGGGAACACTGTCCCCTTAATGGCTCTCTAAATTATAAAACTATCTTTCAACTAGAACTATTCTGTGAAAGGGGAGGAAAATGGGATGACGTTTCTTATGGATAGCTTTTTATGCTATTGTATCAAAGTGGCACTTATTCAGAGAAAAATGTAACATGCATAGAATTATGATACACAAAGGAATTTCCTCCTATAAGGAGATATTAAAAGCTTTACCCGATTCTCCAGAATGAAGAAATGAGGGATTAATTCAACAAATAAATGCTCTTACAGTTCTGCCACCTCTGCCCCTGTATGGTGGGCAGAATGTGGAAGCAATCGCCAGGGTCCTATATCCCACGGGAGCCAACTCACCCTCACCTGCTCTGGCAGGAGCTGAGGAAAGCACACTGGTGTCCTTCTTGTTACCTGACAGGAAACCAATTTTGGCCAGGGAACCACTATTGTTCAGGCAGAGCATTTCCCACTGAGGCAGATTCCCATTGGAGGAATAAATACCCAAGATCAGCCAGCAGGTTTTGTGTGGATACACTCTCCCTTTTCAACCTCAGACTTGTTTAATTGGAAAAATAAGATACCAACTGATTGGGAAGACACTACCAGGATGGAAAATCTATTCTTCTCCATCTTTGCCACCCACAGCCCAAATTGGGCTGATGTTCAGAGTTTGTTAACTCCCCTGTTGGCTGAGGAAGAGAGGAGGATGGTGATAGAAAAGGCTAGAGAAGAGGCAGATAGAATGCATGCTTCTGCCCCTAACAAACCCATACAAGCACCAGCAGCAAATGCAATTCCCACCACAGATCCAGGAAGGGATTGAGAATGACCTAGGAGATAAAGCTCAAATTGAGCATGGCAGGGAGTGCAACTTAGCAGGGCTCCAAAATGGAGAGCCAACACAGGAGGTTTCATAAGGTGCAAGGAGTGTGCCAACTGCCACAGGAGAACCCCTGGGTCTTTGGAGAGAATGTATAGGGCATATTGCCAAAATATAGATGTGGATGCCGATAATCCAGAGAATTTCACGTTAGTTAATCAGACCTTATGGCTCAGAGTGCCCCAGCTGCAGAAGATAGAAGGGCTTTTTGGCCTGCCCATATCTCATTTGGCAGAAATTGCTTTCAGTTTTTCACAGTCGGGAGGAAATACAGACCAAAAAGAGACCCGTTAAATGATGCAGCAGATGTCCCTTTTGGCGGTGACACTCACGGGAGAAAGGGAGAACAAGACATCTGAGCAGAGGGTAAGATCCCAGGGAACCAAGAGAGTGAAGGATGACCCCCAGAAAGGAGACCCCAAAAAGGGACATGTTAAAGTGGGTCCCCAGCAGTGCCTATTGTAAGCCAAGAAGGAAATTTGCCCCAGCTCAAAAAAGAAACTGGAAGAGGAGGAGAAAGCATTGTTCACGCTGTGGATAACGGAAAGTGACAGAGTGAGGAAGGCGTGGCAGGGAGTCTGCTTGTGGAAACAGGCTCCTTCCCACTTCCCAAGAGGAGCCCCTGGTAACCCTTTCATGGGAAACTAACAAACTGACTTTCTGATTGATACTGGAGCCACTTGCTCTGCTTTGGGCACCCGATTAACTAGTTAACCCAAAAAAGCGCAATGGCTAGAGGAGTCTCCAGAAAGCCTCTCCAAAAACTGCTTGTGCAACCTCTAGACTGTCAGATTGAGGCTACTAACTTAAAACACAGCTTTTTGTACATGCCAGAGTGCCCAGTCCCATTGCTGGGGTGAGATTTATTAAGTAAATTCAATACTAAAATGACTTTCACACCTGGACAACTGGATATAGAGGTACCACCGGAACAAGACTGTGCCTTGCAGGCGGCCCTCTTCTGTCAAGGGATGGAGGAGTCACCACCAGCATTCCTGAAGACATCTTGCAGCTGGGAAGCCTGGGACCATGGGCTGACTGGAGGCCAGGGAGAGCCAGGAGGGCTGTCGAGTAAAGGTGAAACTGAAACCAGACACTCAGGCTCTGAGCTTAAGGCAATACCCCTAAAGGAGCAAACAAAACAGGGATCCAACCTTTGATAATCACCTTTTTGAAATACAAGCTTATTTGCGGCTCTCAGTCACCATCTAAAACTCCCATCCTGCCTTTAATGTGCCCGGCACTGAGGACTAACGGTTCGTTCAGGACCTAAGAGCCATAAATCAGATAGTGGAAGATATTCACCTTGTAGTCCCAAATCCCTATATTCTGCTCACTCTCTTACCTGGAGACCTTTGTTGGTTCACTGTGCTAGGCTTAACAGACGTCTTTTTCTGTGTTCCTTGGAGTCCTAAATCCCAAGCATCGTTTGCATTTGAATGGGAAGATCTAGAAAACAAAAGCAAGCAACAATACTGCTGGACAGTATTGCAAGGACTTACGCCCCCAGCCCATGTTGTTCACGAAAGTGCTAGCTAAAAACGTAATGGAGCTCCAGCTACAAGAGGGAGCTCTGCTCACATATGTGGATACCTTCACAACTAGCAAGATGAAGAACTTGGGTAAAAACACTGGGACTACTTTGAACTCTCTGGCCAAATGACGCTATAAAGTCTCTGGGAAACAAGCCCAAATTTCCCAACCATCTGTGAAATATCTAGGATTCAAACTGACAAAAGGCCAGAGGAATTTGCTCCAGGACTGCCGGCAGACAGTAGCCTGGGTGACGGTGCCCACCACCCAAAGACAGTTGCGTGGGTTCCTGGAATGGCAGGATTCTGCTGCATTTGGATCCCCAACTTAAGTTAATAGGTAAGCCACTGTATGAGGCCCTAAAAGGGGCTGACAATAAGCCCTTAGTGGGGACGGGAGAATGTCAAAGATCTTCCAAACAATGAAGGAAAAACTACTGACTGCCCCTGTTCTGGGTTTGCCAGAGTTGAAAAAGCCGTTTGATCTTTTTGAACATGAAAGACAAGTAGTGAGACTGGAGGTATTGACCCACAATCTGAGAAACACAAAATGCCCTGTATCCTATTTGTCAAAGACTTTGGACATTATAATCCAGGGATGGTCAACATATTTGAGTGCCATAGCTGCTACTCGAGATTTATTGCAAGAGGCAGAGGATTTCACTCTAGGACAGCCAAGCAGGGTGCATACGTCCCACTATGTGCTGCCATCGTTGGAATAAAAGGATGGATATTGGCTCACTTCAGGCCACCTGGGAGGATATCAGGCCATTTTATTTGATAATCCTAATGTGATTCAAAGACTGTGTCTTCCTTGAACCCAGCCACACTGCTCCCCACCACTTTGGGTGGCCCATGCTTGCAGGCCCATGTATGATTTATGCAGGTCATTGAGCAGCTGCTCAGACTTGATTAATGTTCCCTTGGGAGATCCAGACTTGGAGGTGCTCACAGATGCAAGTAGCTTCATGGACCACCAACACTAAAAGACCAGATACTCAGAGGTAACCCTGCAGGAGATCCTAGAAGCAGAAACTTTGCCATCAGGTACATTGGCCCAAAAAGCTAAAGTTATTGCCCTTACTTGACCTTTACATCTCAGTGCAGGTATGATAGTTAACATCTATACTAACTCGAAATATGCCTTTTCAGTTGTGAATGCACATGGGGCAATTTGGAAAGAGAGATTGCTCACTTCTGAGGGAAAAGAAATCAAACATGACCCCAAGAAGTTTTGAAACTGCTGGACACAGTGCTCAAGCCAAAGGAGGTGGTAGTGGTGCATTGTCCAGGACAGCCAGGAGCAAAACACCTTCGGTTATAGCTCTGTTCCTAAGTATACACCTGACCCAATTTAGCCTGACATACTCACCTGAGAACCTCAGAAGGTCACGAAAATGTGGATTTGATCTTACCCATCTAGGAACAAATGGTAAATGACCAAGGAGCATTTTCAATTCCTGAATATCTAATGGAGGAAGCAATTGGTTCAATATACCTGAGCACCAATTATGGGTATCCAGTGTATACAGGAGTACATTAAAGACCAAATATGCAAAGGACAATACAAAGAGTATTATGAAAATGTATGATTTGGGCTAAAAATAATTCCAAGACTGGGGCCCCACCCTGCATGGAGTCCAAGCTAGAGGGGAGGGCCTGAGAGAAGTTTGGCAAGTAGGCTTTACAGTCATGCCCAAAGTTAAAGGAAACTTTCACTATGTACTGATGATGGCAGACACCTTTACAGGCTGGGTGGAAGCATTCCCTTGCTGGATTGAAAAAGCTCCAGAGGTAGTAAAGGTCTTGCTCCAGGAGATAATTCCTAGTTTTGGGCTACCCAGCTCAATTCAGAGTGAGAATGGAGGAGCCTTTATTGCTAATGTGATTCAAGAGGTAGCTGAAGCATGTGCAGCAAAATGGAATTTGCATGTATCTTGGAGGCCTTGATCAACAAGAACCACACCTTAAAAAGGATGATAGCTAAAATCTGTCAAGAAACTAACTAAACCTGGGACAGAGTGTTGTTGGTTGCACTGCTTAGAATTAGATTGGGTCCTAGAAGTAGACTCCAGCTCTGTCCTTATGAAATATTTTATGGGAGACCCTTCCTCTATTCTGAGCAGTTTGGTGGCCAGACATCTGACCAAAAGGTAAAAGAAGTAGACACTGTAAGATATTTGCAAACACTGGGGTTAGTTTTCAATGCTACTCCTAAATTTGTTACCAAAAAAATGATGTTTCCCACAGATGTCCCCCTCCGGTGTTTTAGACCTAGAGACTGGGTGTTCCTCGTAACATGGAACCATGTACACCCAAAGAACCAACTCCAGCTGCAGTGAGTGGGGCCTTACCAGGTTCTGCTAGTAACTTGCTCTTCTGTTAAATTGACAGGAGTCAAGCCGTGGATCTGCTGTACACGGTTGAGGCTGGCTTCTGATCCAACTACAAGTCCACGGTCCTTGGCAGTTACAGAAAAGACAACCACAACACTGACTGAAAGCCAGTTCTCCTTCCTGCAAGTCTGGACCAGGGCTTCGGTTAAAATTAAAGGAAGTATCTTAGATAAGTAGTGAATGACTTGTGGCCATTCATAATAACATTTGTAATTGGCTGGAGCATTTTTCTGATTTATTATTTGCTTAGATCCCTTTGCTTGCTTCTTGATTCATGTAATCATTTTACCTGTGATTACATTGCAGTCAATCAAACCTGTAATTTGTTGTGATATTGACAATAGGAGATATTTCATCCTTGCTCTATTTTAATTTAACCCTTGTGATAATAGAATTTGTACCAAAGTTTAGGGCCAGTGCTGTTTTCCCATACGAGCTGTTGGCCCCAACTGTAATAATGCTTCTTGCTTTTCTTTACTGTCTCATCCCACTGGTGTCTGCTGCTTCCTGGAAGGAAAATTCTCTCATTAGGTTGTCTCAGATTATACCGAGAGGTGGGAATTTAAGTAATTGTTGGATATGTCATTTGAGATCTCAAACTATTCGTGAACAGTATATCCCATCGGTGGTCCCTATAACTGATTTTGATACTGTGCCAGACCCCTTAACCTTCTATAATCTTCCTCCTTCAAGCTTCACATTCCAAGTTCAGATAACCAAGAGACCTCAGAATATCCCAATCCCTTGCTTCAACCTGTCTGAAGTAATTTCCATTGGAGGAAAAGTTACTACCGGTCCCCCGCGGTCCCTCAAATTTCTCCTGGAGAAATGTGATGCCCAAAATCCCCTGAAATGTACACTTGACAAATGTGTAAGGGCTAAAAATGACACGAATTTATGCCAGATAGCCAGACAAGTTGGATATCATGTAAATGGACTATGGAAGGCTTGCGGTGGCTCTCACCCCTGGCTTGAAAACATAATCTCTGAACTCCCCAAAAATGAAGGAATCAATGACGTGACCCTGGGAGGTATAACTTGCTCCCCTCCAGGATATATCTTTGTCTGTGGCATAGGGAGTGACTCACCAACACAAGGATGGGCACATCGCTGCTTAGACAGCTGGCAAATGGAAGGGTCATGCCTATTGGGATATTTTAGGATCCCTTTTTCTGTGCATAGTCTGGAGAGCATGACTTCTCTCTCTAAATCAAACACCCGTCTTAAAAGAGAGATATTGGCAGGGTAGGAGGACAATATAGGACAAAGTATTTTTGCCAAACTCACACCAACTGCCAGAGTTTATGTCAGTAGAGATATGATTCATAATGTATCTGCCGCAATTGGACAAATTGCTGAGGACACAGCTAAAAGTATTGCAGCCCAACAAACATCTTTGAACTCATTGGCTCGAGTGGTCCTGGATAATAGAATAGCCCTTGACTTCTTATTGGCAAAACAAAGATTATGTGCAGTGGCTCATCCCACATGCTGCACATATGTCAATACCTCTGGAGAAGTTGAAACCCAAGTAAACAGAATAATTGAAAAGGCTACCTGGTTATAGGATGTTTATAAAGAGGACACGTACCAGGACTTATTTTTGTGATAGCGATCTGGAGTAGGGGGACTCTTCTGAGTACTGTTACAAGGCTCCATCTGATCATCATCCTCTTTGTAATGTGTTCATTAATTTTCACATATTTCTCCAGATACTATGACAAAGTGATCAAAGAGGGAGATAATGGTTCATAATGCAAAATACTGATGCTAGGCCTGGGACTTGAGAATTCTTAGAAAAGAAGGTCCAAGACTTTCTCTCCTCTAATCCTGAAGAATTGACATCGCCCCTGTTCAGCAGGAAGTAGCCAGAACGGTCGTCGCCCCATTCCCCTCAGGATTGAGGAGTATCGAAGAGAAGAGGGAACTGAAACGGAGCTTGACCCTGCAGTGCCCTCCTTCATACAATTCCCTCTTGTCCCCACTTCTTTTCTGTAGAAAAAGCTAGAGTTTTTGAGGCCTTCCCAGAGTTCTAAAGAGCAGACTCAAGCAGTTAATGATTACAGAAGTGAGGAAATGCAGAAACAAAGGAAAAGCAACCAAGCAAGAAAAGTTCAGCCATAAAACAGAGTCACAGGACTCCTAGTTCCTCCTCAAGGGATATAGATAACAATCTGATGCAACATATCCTTGAGTTGTTTTACAGAAACCAGGACCCTGTGATGAAACCTGCTGACCACAGCCAAGGAGACTGAGAGAAGTTGGAGCCAGACGAGTGATGACCAGCATGCCAGATATCACTTTATTGCTTAACACCCATCCAATCAGAAGAATCCATGAGCTAATCACATGCTTCAGACCCTTACCCTTAATTTTAGTCTTTAAAAACGCTTGCCTGAAAGCCGTCAGGGAGTTCAGGTCC
This sequence comes from Eschrichtius robustus, assembly GCF_028021215.1. Taxonomy (NCBI): domain Eukaryota; kingdom Metazoa; phylum Chordata; class Mammalia; order Artiodactyla; family Eschrichtiidae; genus Eschrichtius; species Eschrichtius robustus. The sequence continues at coordinate 53,472,526 of NC_090826.1, forward strand.
TTTAAGCATTAGGTGCCCATTCTCCCTGCTTGGTACCCTGCAAATAAAGCTGAACTTCCCTTCACCACAACCCTGTGTCAGTAGATTGACTTTCCTGTGCATTGGGTGAGCAAACACAAGTTTGGTTCAGTAACAACCTGTGTTTCGGTTGGGAGAGGTCAGTGGTATTTAATACTCTGTACATATTCAAAATTTACTGCTCTTCTACAATTGATTTATTGAAGCCAGGATCTAAGTAAGGGGCACACAATTCTCTCCATCTGCTAAACCAGAACAGCACGTCATTCCCCAAGCCATTAAAGTATTGAAGCCCTGTTGAAGGTCATATCTGGTGGACTTGTTTGGTTGCTTCATCATAGTCACCTTGATAGCTTCAGGTACAACCCTAGTTATTAAATAGTTTGTTGCACTAAGAGGAATAAAACATGTGTGTAACTAATATTGATCAATTTTTTATTCGTAGTCATTTTTATGCTTTCTCTTCTGACATTTTCTCTTACTTCAGATCTTTCATGTACATTGATTCTTCACTTCCTGTCACTCATAATTTGAGTTATTTTTATCATAAATGAATGCTAAAGTTAAGGCTTTTTAATAACCACTGTGGGTTTTTATGTGGTTAATGTAGTTAATTATGTTTATAAATTGTTTGCTTTTAAGCTCTTCTTGCATTTTTAATGTGGTAAAGTGTACATAACACAAAATTTACCACAACTATTTTTAAGTGTACAGTTCAGAGGCAGTAAATACATTCACATTGTCATGCAACCCTCACCACCACCCATCTCACAAATTTTTCATCTTTCCAAACCTAAACTCTACCCATTAAACACTATCTCCCTATTCCCCTCCTCCCCCCAGCCCCTGGAAATATCATTCTACTTTCTTTCTCTAGAAGTTGACTATTTTAGGTATGTCATATAAGTGGACTCACACACTACTGGTCCTTTTGTGACTGGCTTATTTCACTTAGCATAATGCCTTCAAGGTTCATCCATGTGGCAGCATATGTCATATTTTCCTTCCTTTTTAAGGGTGAATAATGGTTTGTACATATATACCACGTTTTGCTTATCCATTCATCCTGTGAAGGACACTTGGGTTGCTTCCAGCTTTTGGCTACTGTGATGCTGCTGTGAACATGGGTGTACAAATAAATAATTTAGTCCCTGTTTTCAGTTTGTTGGGGTATATACCCAGAGGTGGAATTGCTGGAACATATGACAATTCTATAGTTAATTTTTTGAGCAACCCCCTTATTTTCCATAGTGAATCCCCTTGTACTCTTGAATAAACCAACTTGGTCTTGTTGTATCCTTTTAAATAACTGCTGAATTTGATTTGCTACTATTTTCTTTAAGGTTTTTGCATCTATATATATTTATGAGTTTGAGGATAATAATTTTGTTTTGCATTGTCCTCTAGTTTGTTATTGAAGTTTTATAGCCTCCTGGAGCATATTGAAATACTCCCTTTTTGCTGTTCTCTAGAAGAATCTGGATACTACTAAGATAAATGGTGTGTCTCTAATTTTCAATTTTAATTGTGAAAGTTTGATAATATTCCTGTTTTGTTTATCTGTGGTTGTATATCCTTTCTGTTCATAGTTTTATTTATTTGTACCTTTTTTTCTAGCTAGGTCAATGCCACCCAGAGGTTCAATGTTTTCAACTTTCTGGGTCCATTTTTTTTGTTTGTTTCTCTCGCAATTTAACTCAATTTTCACCTATTCTACTTTTCTAATATTTTAAGCCAGTAAATTTCCCTCAATTCATCATTTTTACCACAAGTAGTTATTATGATTGATATCCAATATTTTCAAATTTCCCTTATTTTTGGCTGATGAGTCATTGTAGAATTTAAATAGCTGTGTCTTTTAGTATTCAAATGCCAATCATAGAAATCTTTATCTTTTAATTTTATGCTCTCTTAATTTTTCCTGGTTCAGTTTTTATGTAATGAGAAATTTTTGATTGTAATTTTTGACTGTAACAACTTCTTGATTGTAAGTATACATCTTTCCTTTGCCCTGACATTAATGTTGTGTTAGCTGCTCCTATGAGTCTTACATTACAGTCTTTTTGTAATACAGTAAGTCTCCTACATATGAACGAGTTCCATTCTGAGAGTGTGTTGATAAGTCTAATTTGTTCGCAAGTCCAACCAAGTTAGCCTAGGTACCCAACTAAGACAATCAGTTATATAGTACTGTACCGTAATAGGTTTACAATACTTTTCACACAAATAATACATAAAAAACAAACAAACACAAAAAATAAAGAAAACATTTTTGATCTTACAGTACAGTACCTGGAAATGTACAGTAGTACAGTACAACAGCTGGCATACAGGGGCTGGCATCGAGTGAACAGGCAAGAAGAGTTACTGACTGGAGGAAGGAGAGGAGTTCGGAGATGGTAGAGCTGAAGGATCATCAGCAATAGTAGATGGAGGGCAAGCTACAATTTCACTCATGCCTGACATTGATGGCACAGGTCTGGTTCCTTGCTGGATTTGATTCTATCTACCCGCTTGAAAAAATGATCCCATGATGTATGAGTAGTAGCTCTGTTTTTTCTCATCATGATTGACACAGTAGCACTGGGTTGCATTCTGAATGGCTGCTGCAACCTTTGTGTACCATTCTGTTTGGGTCCTGTGCCTCAAAAACTAACAGTGCCTCCTCAAAGAAAGAAAATCCCCTTGCCATTTCTTGTGTCATGAATCTCTACGGTTCTTCGGTTATTTCTTCTTCCTCTTGTCTCTCTTCATCCTTTCTCTGGGCCTCCAGTTCCATCAGGTCTTCATTTGTAAGCCCCTTGTGTTGAACAGCAAGGAGTTCAATGAAGTCCTCTTGCAGATCTAGCTTGAAATAAAGATACTGTGCTACTGTACTCTACACAGTACTGTACAGAAAAGTACACAAAACTACAACCACTTGTAGAGGATGCAGGCACGTGACAATGTACACCAGACACCTGAACTAACTTCTGTGATTGGACATGTGAATGCACGTTCATATCTTTGAAAGTTCGCAACTTGAAGCTTCGTATGTAGGGGATTCACTGTAGTCTCTAAAGTTCCACTTTTTAGGCTTCAGCATTGCAGTAAGTAGTCTTATGCTGATTCTTAAAAAATCAATAAAGTTAATTTTTTAGAACAGCTTAGGTTTACAGCAAATTGAGTGAAAAGTACAGAGAATTCTCACATACTCCAAGCACTTACACAAGTACAGTTTCCCTCATCATCATCCCACACCAGAGTCACATTTGTTACAATCAGTGAACTTGCATGATACATCTTATCACCCAAAGTCTATAGTTTGCACTAGGGCTCACTCTTCATGATGTACATTCAGAGTTTTGACAAATGTGTGACACGTATCCACCATTTTACCATACAGAATCGTTTCACTGTCCTAAAAATCTCCTGTGCTCTGCCTATTCATTCCTCTCCCCCCATTTCCTGTGAAGGACTGATCTTTTTACTGTCTCCACAGATTTGCCTTTTCCAGAATGTCATATAGTTGGAATCATACAGCATGTAGCTTTTTCAGATTAGCTTCTTTCACTTAGTAATGTGCATTTCACTTTCCTCCATGTAATGTAGTTTGTCTTTGATGAAATGGCCTCTAATCCAATGACTGGTGTCTTTATAAGAAAAGAAAACAGAAGACGTAGGCACACACACAGTGGGGAGGCCTCGTGAAGACAAGACAGAGGTTGGAGTGATGAATCTACATGCCAAGAAAGACCATGTATTCCTGGCAACCACCAGAAGCTAGAGGAGACAAGGAAGGATTCTTCCCTAGATCCTTTGGATGGATCATGATCCTACCTATACCTTGATGTCAGACTTCTACCTTGCAGAGTTGTGAGAGAATATCTTTTTGGTTTAAGCCACCTAGTTTGTGGTACTTTGTTATGGCAGCCCTAGGAAACTTAATACAGTGGTCATGAACCCACCTCAGCCCCCAAGCTAGTGCTGTCCCCTAGACTAATAACCCATTCCTGCCTAGATATGAGAGGTGAAGGATTGGAGGAGGTCAAGCCACAAGAGTCTTCTCACACATTTATTTTCACTGACCAGTTTGAGAGATAGGCCTGTAGCATCCTGCAACAGGGATGCTTACACTGACATAGCCACACAAACTCAAGCCTTCCTGTCCTTGGGATTTATTTCGGGATAGTAATTAAGTTGGTTTTTTTCCAAGGCTGGGGGAAAAGTAAGAATCTCTACTGTAAAAAGTAAACAGTTGATAGTATCCTTTAGTCTCTGCTACTTTATCATCAAGTGTACACAAGATGGGTCTCCATTTTCCCTTTTATCCTCTGTCCTCACTTGTACTTCCCATGCCCCAGTATTCACCCACTCTAATGTGTGCCGTGTAAGTCTTTGGATATATGTGTTCCTTCTAAAATATATCAATTTGTGGATGATTGTGTCCTTAGTTTATGTGCATAGACTTATGTTTTAGACCTCATTTATTTTCTACAATTTATACTCGACATCCTTTATTAAAAGATCTGTGCTGGTTGTCATGAACGTAGAATTCATTGTTTCTAACTTGAATTTCACTGTATGCACCCACCATATTTTATTTATCAGTTTCTCTAGTGATGAACACCAAGCTGCCTCCAACTTCCCACCACTACAAACAATGCTGCCGATGACCATTCTCACCCCTGTCCCTTTAAGGACCTGGGTGAGGGTCCCTTTGTTGGCTCCTAAAGTAAGCTTATGTTTAATTCTGCTGAGTATTGCCAGTTTGTTCAGAGTGGTTCTAGTATTGTGAAAATGAAGAACCACCCAAATAATTTCTAGTTGTGCCATCTTGGGGAGAAGTCTGCCTCTGCCAGGTCCAAGTCGCCCACCACCAAGCTCCTCTCCATTTCCACAAGCTTGAGCCATTCAGGGAAACTGCAGGTCCCTCAATTTCTCTGTTTTTGTACGCAGTGAGTATGTGTAGACTCTTAGTGATGGTTACATTTATTACCTAGAAGGTTGTTCGTTTAAATACAACAATGCTATTCTTAAAAATATATATATATATGTATCTATATGTACATATATGTGTATATACACACACACACTGCTCTTCTTAAAAAAAAATATGTATATACACATATATATGTGTGTACATATGTATATATATACATATATGTATATATACACACACACACTATATATATATACACACACACACAAACACACACACACACACAAATGCCTCCATTGTTGTAGATTTGTTAAAAGGAGAATATTCCTTTCTCCATCCATAAATTCTTTTACTGGGCTTGTAAAATAAAGAGCATGACTTTAATGCTATTGTATGTCATATTATTTGTGAAACCAATCTGCCATTATTGGACATTTGGGTTGTTTCTTCTTTGGAATCAGTTGAGCACGTGGGCAGCCTGGTGAGGACCAGGGAGGGGAAGAGTGATGACAGCTGAACCTCTGCTGTGTGTTAGACACCAGGGTGCTTTTCATACACACATAGTCTCCTTTAGCATCACTAAAATCTTCTTGCTATTATCCCCCATTTTATAGATGACAAAATGAAAAATCAGGCAGATTATCTAATTCCTCACAGTTACAGAAGTAGGTAGTAATATGAATAATGTGAAATTCCCAATGGTCATCTAAATATCTATTCTTTTTTAAAAAATTATTTATTTATTTATTTATTTTGTTGCGCCAGGTCTTACTTGCAGCAAGCAGGTGGGCTCCTTAGTTGTGGCTCACTGGCTCCTTAGTTGTGGTGTGCTGACTATTAGTTGCAGCATCCATGTGGGATCCAGTTTCCTGACCAGGGATTGAACATGGGCCCCCTGCATTGAGATCATGGAGTTTTAACCTCTGTGCCATGAGGGAAGTACCTATATATATTTTTCAAACTTACACTTTTTGTATTTTAGCAAATTGCCTCCAGGGTTTAAAATGTTATTTTATTTTATTTTTAATTGCAGTTGAAATTGCATAACATTAAATTTACCATCTTAAATGTTTTAAAGTGTACAGTTTGGTAGTGTTAAGTATATTCATACTGTTTCCCAATCGATCTCTAGAACTTTTCATCTTGCAAAACTGAAACTCAATGGCCATTAATTCCCTCTCCCCCTCTACCTTTGTACTTCCTGTCACTATGAATGGACTACTTTAGATCCCTCATATAAGTGACATCATCAGTATATACCCTTTTGTAACTGGCTTACTTCACTTAGTATAGTAACCTTGAAGATCATCCGTATTGAAGCATATGACAGGATTTCCCTTTTCAAGGCCTCATAATATTCCATTGAATGTATATATCACATGACCTTTAATCCTCTGTCACAGACATTTGCGTTTTTTATATCTTGTGGCTATTGTGAATAATGTTGCAATGAACATTATTGTGTAAATATCTCTTAGAGATACTGCTATGAATTTTTTTGGTTATCTACCTAAAAGTGAGATTGCTGGATGATATAGCAATTGTATTAAAATTTTTCTTCAGGAAGCTTGGTACTGTTTTACGTAGCAGGTGTACCATTTTACATTCCCAAATACCTCCAGATTTTTAAAGAAATATGAACACCCTAGGGACTAAATCCCCACACACAAGGTGTCCTTGTCTTTACAGGCAGCTTATGAAGAGAGTTAGAAGGTACCTGTTGGCCTGAGCATCATTGAATGGTTTGCATCCATTCTCAGAAATTAATTGTTCCCCACAAATTTGCACAGTCTGGGGAGTCAAAGAAGACTTAAAGGACGTGATATCCACACTAAGCCGTGAAAGGTCCTAAGAGTTAGCTGGGGCAAGACAGGAAGAAGGGCTTTCAGGTAGATAGGGCAGCCTGGAAAAACCCAGAGAAGAGAGGACTGGACTCATGCAGAGAATTCCTGTCCCTTCGGTATAGCTGGGGCTTAGAGATCTTATAAAAATCTGCAATTTTGACTTTCTGTTTAATTGTTAGTTTTTCTTTGGGAATATGCAGATGTTTAAACTTTTTATGTGGTAATCGCCCCAGGCAGGCAGCAAAGGCCAGCCTGTTAGAGACCATCATGTCCATCTTTCTTTTCGTTGCAACAACAGAAGATGCAAACTGAATACCAAGGGTCTGAACATCTTCTTTACTCTAAGAGACACTCCTTGACCTCATAGAGTTTATGGTCTTAGTGGGAAAGCCAGGCATTAAAAAAGGAATTACGAGTTATATAAAGGGAAATACTGTGTGCTCTGGGAACCTGTAGAAAGGGGATAGAGGAGGCTCAGAAAGTTTATCTGAGGAAATGGAAGCAGATAGGGTAGGGGGTCCTCAGAGGAAAAAAACCTGGTAAATCTTTCTGACATAAGAGAAGCCATTTTAAGGCCTTAAGCCATTTTGTGGTCTAAGCCTGGCCACAATTCTTGCCCTTGAACAGGTCTCAGTAACAATGATCTTAAAGGAACAAAACAAAATACTATTACCAGGCAAGAAAAGTAACAATAGCAAAGACAACAAGTTAGTTGTGAAGACTCCCAGTTCTGTTTCAATGGTAAAGATTAGCCTGAAGCACTTTCTTGAGCTTTCTTGCGGAATTTTAATCCCCCTCCAGAGGTCAACTACTAGATCCATAGGACCCTAAAGGATGATGATGTTGACCTTTCCTGACCTTTGTAACTTCAATCAACTAAAGCCTGGGACTCTGTCAACCTTTGCCCCAATTCTATGCTGAATTCTCCTCTGTCCAATCCCCTTCATGAATATGCGTGTACCCTTACTTAAAACTTCCCGAATTTTGCTTTTCCTGGAGATACTGCTTTGGGAAAGATCCATGGTGTTCTCCTTATTTGCTGGAAGTAACATATCCTTCCTTCTCTTGATCTCTGTTTCGTTGTGTCTTTTTGCTCGAAATCCACCAAGAGGCAAACCCAGTTTTAGGGGTAACAAAGGGAAGGGGGAATAACCCCTAATTTACCACTGAAACGTCACAGCTGTTATTAGAACATTAAGTTTAAAAAAAAAATGATTTGCCTTATATACCTTGTATAATTTTAGAGCACAGTGAATTTTATTTTCTACATATGTCCCTTAATAAATGGTATCTTTTCTTTAAAAGGCTTTATAACCATCATTTCAATTGCTGCATAATTCCTCAAATAAATGCACCATAATTTGTTAAATCTTTCCCCTACCGCTAGACATTTGATTGTTTTAAGTTTCTAATCAGCATAAATATAAAGATAGAAAACTTTATGAATAGTATAGGGGAGCAAAATGTACCACCCCAAAATGTGTCTTTTGGGCATGAGGATTAATTTAGGCTGATTATTTTTAAGGCCCCAAAGACCAGGAAGAACCTTTTGTTCCAGGAAAAAGTGGGGCAAGAGAAGATGGTCACGCCGCAGCTCTCAGGCGAGTCCCTGGGACAGACTGCCAAGGATGGATCCTTGGCTTCAGGCAGGAAAGAATTCAAGGGCGGGCCATAGTAAAGTGAAAGCAGGTTTATTTAGAGAGATACACATTCCATAGACAGAATGCGGTTGGTCTCAGAGGGTGAGAGCAGCCTTGGGAGAAACACGCTCCACAGACAGAGTGTGGGCCATCTCGAAAGCGAGAGGCCCCGAAAGGTGGGGTGGTTAGTTTTTAATGGGCTGGGTACCTTCATAGGCTAATGAGTGGGACGATTATTCCAACTATTTTGGAGAAGGGGTGGAGATTGCCAGGAATTGGGTCACCACCCACTTTTTGGCCTACTATGGTTGGCCTCGGGATAGTCATGGCACCTTTAGTTGTGTCATTTAGCAGCTGATGTATTACAATGAGCGTATACTGATGTTCAAGGTCTAGTGGAAGTTGACATGTCCACCATCTTGGACCTAGTTGGTTCTAACCAGTTTATGTTGTGCCTTCAATGGTCATGTCATTCTTTTAAAGGTTGTGCCTTGCCCCCCTCCTGTCTCACTCTGACTTTCCCCCTGACTGCCTTAAAGAATGTAGATAGAAGACCTTTTTCAGGAAGGGAGTTGTCACCATAGATAAAACTATAATGTGAAATAAGTGTGTAGACAGGGAGGAACCTAGTAAAGTCTGTTAAATCTCTCTGTGTCCCAGTGTCTCCACAGAGCCCAGCAAACATTTGTTTACCAAATATTTGCTTTTCCTTCTCCATGTAAATTGCCTTTCTCCCCTTTGAAATCCCAATCCAATCTCCCTAACATCGTCTTTTGTCTTTGGTGAGGGTTTTGGCCATTTGGCATGTTATTCAGTTTTTCTGGGTTTCCCTCACGTATATATATCATTAAACTTTTGTTTCATTTTCTCCTGTTAATCTGTCTCATGTCAATTTAATTCTTAGAATAGCCAGAAGAACCTAGAAGGGTAGAGGAAATTTCTTCCTCCCCATCAATAAGTATGTGTCCTTTGTTCAGCCTTACCCCCTTCACCAGAGAACTCCTACCATAGGACAGTCTAGCGGGAATGGAATGAATGGATCAAAAATCATGGTCATGTTATGGCTTTTGCTAAATATTACTCACATAACTTTCAATAACTGTTAACGATTTAGATCGCCTTGACTGAGAGGGCCAGCTTCTGGCCTCTGGTTGCCAACAAAGGTGTACAGTAGTCCCCCTCATCCACGGGCAATACGTTCCAAGTCTCCCAGTGGGTGCCTGAAACTGCACATAGTGAAACCGTGCCCTGTAGAGTTAACAGACGCTGATATCTAATAGAAATTCTTGAACTTGTCTTCCAGAACAATATATAAGGGAACAGCTTGTTAAAACTCCTTTGCTTGTAAATTGCCTTCCCAGAGTCATGCAGCTCAGTTGTTTTATAGGAACTTGGAGTCAATACCTGCCCAGTTTGAGCCAACTGGGGCTGGTTGGGACCACAATCCCTAAAACTGGAGCTGTGCAGCTGTCCAAAGAATAGAAAACTCCACCCTCAGATCAGCTATAATTTAGGCACAGTAAGAGATTAACAAGAGTAAGAAATAATAAAATAGAACAATTATAAGAATATACTGTAATAAAAGTTATATGATTGTGTTTTTTTCTCTCTGGAAATATTTTATTGTACAAATTTAGTGCCTTTCCATCTTAACTAAGCACTTACCACACGCTTACCACTGTGCCTATAACTTTTGTAATTTGAGGTGCAACAGCAAAACTAGCAGAAATTTCTCTTTCCTTCTTTCCAATTACACGGATAGAAGATTCGTTCTTTGTAGATGTTAGGAACTTCAGCATATGGATTTTATTCCTTTCCTTATTAAGTCAAAAACTTTCACCTTTTCACTTAAAGGACGCACTTTATGGCTTCTCTTTGGCATATCCAAATGGCAAGACTACTCTAAATTTGGAGCCATTATTACATAAAATAGGGTCATTTGAACCCAAGCACTGCAATACTGCGGCCAGCTATCTGATCACCTAGACAGCTTCTAAGTAGCTAACAGATGGGAGACGCTTGACAGGGATGATTCATGTCCCGGGCATGACAGAGCAGGACGTGCAACATTTCATCACGACTCAGAACAGCGTGCAATTTAAAACTTATGAATTATTTAATTTCGGGAATCTTTCCTTTAATGTTTTTGGATTGTGGTTGACCATGTGATCATGGGTAACTAACTGTGGAATGTGAAACCGTGGATTCAGGGGGGATTATTGTAAGTAAAAACACATTTTAATAAGAAAATCGTGGTACCTTGTAACGTAATTTTCAATGTTGACATCTATTGAAATCACACTTCTTTTTTTAATTTTTTAATTTTTAAAATTTTTTAAAAATTTATTTATTTTCTTTTATCTTGGGCTAGTTGGGTCTTTGTTGCTGCGTGCCAGCTTTCTCTAGTTGCAGCAAGTGGGGCTACTCTTCGTTGCGGTGTGCAGGCTTCTCATTGCGGTGGCTTCTCTTGTTACAGGGTGCAGGCTCTAGGCGTGTGGTCTTCAGTAGTTGCATCATGCAGGTTCAGTAGTTGCGGCTCACGGACTCTAGGGTGCATGGGCTTCAGTAGTTGTGGCTCACAGGCTTAGTTGCTCCGTGGCATGTGAGATCTTCTCGGACCAGGGTTCAAACTCATGTCCCCTGCATTGGCAGGAGGATTCTTAACCACTGCGCCACCAGGAAAGTCTGAGATCACAACACTGTTGGCATTATTTCACTTGGTACTATGTTCAGACACTGCACCCATTTATCTACTTGTAGACTGTGCTTTTACTTTTATATCTTTAAGTGCTCTTTATCTCATTTCTCCTGCAGGACTAAAGAGAGGGGCTGTGGGCTCAACTTTCTACCCACTAAATCTTTTATCCCCTCTAGTTTTGTTTTTGTTTTTTTTTTTTGGTTGCATTGGGTCTTCGTTGCTGTGCGTGGTCTTTCTCTAATTGCGGCGAGCAGGGGTTACTCTTCGTTGCGGTGTGCTGGTTTCTCATGGCAGTGGCTTCTTTTGTTACGGAGCACAGGCTCTAGGCACGTGGGTTTCAGTAGTTGTGGCACAAGGGCTCAACAGTCGTGGCTCGCGGGCTCTAGAGCGCAGGCTCAGTAGTCGTGGCACATGGGCTTAGTTGCTCTGTGGCATGTGGGATCTTCCTGGACCAGGGCTCAAACCGGTATCCCCTGCATTGGCAGGCGGATTCTTAACCACTGCGCCACCAGGGAAGTCCCTAGTTTTGTATTTTTAACTCCTGTATTGGTTTTAGCCTTTGGATCATTTACATTAAAATCCTTTATCATATCTCCTTGGGGTTTCCAGTGCTAATTTTTGAATTTTGTTTCTTTTACCAATATTTACCTTTTTCTTATTTTTAATGTACTTTTAAGTCACTTCTTTCCTTTTACCCTCAATTTCTACTTCACTTTAGAGTTTTATTTGATTATGTGTTTGTTCCCTTGCTCTCCTGTGTTTCATTTTAGTTTGTGTTTAGAGTAAGGGCTAGGGAAACAGTTCCCCAAGGAAGAAGTATAGGGAGGACCCAGTGTGTTCACAAGCAAACTTGGAGGCCAGCACTGCCCTTAAATTCCCTCTAATCTAAATCCTTGTCCCTCTAGGTTCTCCAAAGCCACTCACCCCTTGGACCCTCCTCCCACCCACAAGAGGAGTCCACGGAGCTGAGGGAGGGGCCCACATAGAGAGTCTGCCCCTCCCCCCACTGTCTAGCCAAGCTCCAAGAATTTCCGGGCCAAGCAGCTTGGACCCCCCGGCTAGGGCTTTCCAGAATCACTCACCCACCTAACCCCTGGAGCATAGATAGCCGGTGTGAGCATCCCTGGGCCCTAAAGTTGGTCGAGGACTGACTTTTTGAGTAGAGCTGCTTGGCGAGACGTGTTGACGAGTCTGGATGTCCGCCTGTGTATTATGAGAATCCTCTAAATTGAAGAATGTGCAGGGAGTAGAAAGAGAAAGAGGTGGGCTGTGGGCCAGAGATGACCCTCTCCCTGTCTCCAGATTCTAATATGGAACTGTGAGGGGTCTGAGAACTCAATTTGAACTTGGCATTCTATGACTTCATGAAGGCATATTTGTTGTAGTAGTTTGTTAGCTTTATAATTTTTAGGTGTTTAGGTAGGATAGTGGGCCTCCATTTTCACTCTTGCTCCAGAGTTAGGGGTGAGCCATTCTGGAAACTGGAGATTTTGAGGGGTTATTTCAGAGGGATGTCATGATGAAAGCTATGCTCAAAGATTTAGGTGGTAAATTATTTTTTTAAAAAATGGGATCAAATGAGAAGATATCAGACAGGATGAAGAAGGAGGTGGTTAAATCTTAAGGGGAAGCAGACTCCATAAAAAAGATACAAAGTCTCTTTACCTTTAGTTAAATTAAAATACAAACAAATTATTTTTACCTTTAGTTAAAGGTAAAAAGAGAATAAGAAAACAAAGGTAGAAATTTAGACATTAAGAGGACAAACAGATGTACACCTTAAACTTATACACAGTTATATGTCATTATATCTCAATAAGATTTTTTGTCCTGAAAATTATAGAAATAAATAAATAATTTTTTAAAAAGAACAAAGTTCAACTGAAATAGAGTTAGAAATAGCAGAATGCATCAAGGTAATGCACTGTGAAGCACCCTCATTTCCTGGAGTTCAATCCACCACCTACCCAGCTTTTCCCTGAGCCACTGTGTGACCTGACCTAACAGGGTTTAGGCTGATATAAAACTCAAGGTCTTAGTATGTAACATTGGGGAGGGTAGATATTGCTAGTAAGTTTTATATGCTAGTGAGATTTTGAGTTCATCTTATCAGTGATGCTGTCACCTGTCACCAGCAAAGTCCATTAACAATTCCTGGGAAATAAAAATAGAATCCGGTAATAAAATAAGGGCTAAGCTTTCTCTCTATGCTTCATCTGGTGTCACTTTCTCATAGGGGGCTGCGTGCAGAGGCCTTGCACCCAGCACTTCAGACCAGAGTTCCTGGTGCAAAACACCTGCACAGAGACCTCAGCTCTGCAGTCCTTGTGCGTGTGTGGAAGTGACGCCCATGACACCTCAGATCAAGATGGTGATCATGGGCCGTGTGCAGAGACGCCGAGCCTGCCCCTCGAGAGCTCCGCCCCCTGCCCCAACCAGATCCCTATACAGCAGCCCCGCCCACAGCCTCAGGGAGAGGGTGTTCTCTAGAGCCTGAGCTCGCACGTCTCTGTTCTTTGATGGAAGAATAAAACTTTCCTTAGCTTCTGAACCGAACTATTCTATTGGCGGGAGGGACACCAGGCAGAAGGACCTTTACTGGGGGCTTACTCAGGAGGGTTGGTAACAGTGTAAGTACAGATACGCTGCTTTTGGCAGGAGAAAGGCCTTGGATGTCACAGGAAAAACAAAAACAAAAAGAAAAGCAAAACCGAGATTATTATTGGTGTATCCTTGTGGGAGGGTAAAGAGCTAGCTTATTACGTATAACAGTGCGCTGGGTGCGAGCTGCTCCTGGAAGACCCGGCATGCTTCCTTGCCAGCCGGCCCCGCCCCCACGCCCCACCCCCAGCCCCACCCCCAGCCCCATAACTGTGCCCGGAGCCCCGCGTACTGAAGACTAAGTTGCCCAGGACTCTATTTCTCACTCACCAGAGATCGATTGATGTTTGGATGGAGCTAAGTTTGAACCTATGGAGTTTTTACTCTAAAATATTGCTGACAGGCAGATGGGGGATGAGGGAGGACACTTAAGACACCAGGAAAAATGTAGACAACTTTGCAGAGGAACTGGTCCATTTCTAAGTGGAAACAGCTATCCGCAGAAAATGGCTTTTCTTTCACAGCCAGATCCCAGCCTTTGTGATCCATCACTGCTCAAAATCAGGCTGCTTGTAACTAAGCCATCATCAGCTATTTCACCAAAAACAACTACAATGGAATTTGAAAGGTGCAATGTGTGGGCAGCCCAGAGTTTGGGACCGGATTCTGCTTCTCCAGGGTTCTGGCTACAAGGAGACCATGAGTTTCGGGCCAACCACCCCAGGATCCCCACCGTGGCCTCTCTTGGAGGGGACCTGTGTGGGCACACACTTCCCTATCAGCCTCTAGAGATGGTTGTCATTCTTGGGCCTTGGAAAAGGTGAGGTCGAGGTAACGTGGGCATGCAAGGTAGGGCCAGGTGGCCACCTAGACTCAGGCCCCCAAACCAACAGCGTGTCATGAGGTCTGATCAGCAGCCCCCCACCTCCTCAAAGCCACAGGCCTCACACGCCTGACTTCTTTAAAAGAAAAAAATTTTTATAAAATTTCCTGTGATAAAGTTACCTATGCCGAGGTTTGTGCATATTTAAACTTCTTGGGCTTACAGCTCCTATACAAGTATAAAATGGAAACAGACTTACATCTGAATTACCAACAAACCTGCAAAGCCAATGAAATTAAAAACATTAATATAGCCCTATCCACGGTGTTGTTTTTCCGGAATGCAGTAATTGCTCACAGCACGATGATGGTCCTGCCCTCTCCAGAACAGGCTCTCTTCAATCTACCTGTTTTGTGGAGACAATCCTCACAGGACATTTCTCTCTTCAGGCCAGCTGGGGACCCTTCCTTCCCCCAGGGCGCCAAGGCAAAAGCAGCTCTGACACTGTGAGGCAAAGACCCAGAAGATGCTTATAGTAAGCTTTGTTCTTATTCTCTCCAAATTAAAACAGAAAATCAAATTGTTCCTGAGACCACATGGACTTTCCCAAATCCAATTTTTGAAAAATTCTGAACTCTGCTAGCAAATTGTCCAAAAATTAACACAGCAACATCTGACACAGGAAGTGATCCTCTCAAAAGCAATATCCTTGCGGTGTCACCCAGAGTGAGGGGTTTGGGGCTCTCCCCGCTCCAGCCCCAGAGCCCCTCTCTCCTCTGCCAGGGACTTAGGAGCAGAAGCCTCTGTGTTCTAAGCCGAGCCCGTGTACACCAGGGACAGAAAGCTTACTGCTCTTTAGGACATTTATCATTATGTGTTCATCCTTCTGATGATTCCAAATTTGGGCATGGCTGCCTGGCAATAGGTCTCTCCAGACTAGGATAGGGCTCTTCTGGGAAGAAAGATATATGTCAAACGCTCTGCCATCCAAGAATTTATATTCTGATTAGGGAAATTTTATTTTAAAAAATTATATGTGCTCAAGAGACAGCCAAAACAAGTTTAAAACTTAAGACAGCAGAGACTGTAAAGAGACTACCCAGTCTCTCCCTTCCCTCCCTGCACTTCTCCATCCATCTGTTACAGGAAAGAAAGTGGGGCGTGAGAGGATGGTCACATCCCAGGTCTCGGGCAAGTCCCTGGGATGGCTAAGTGTGGGTTCTTGGCCTCACAGCAGAAAGAATTCAAGAATGAACCATAGTAAAGCAAAAGAAGGTTTATTCAGAGAGATACATGGTCCATAGACAGAGTGTGGGCCATCTCAGAAGGGAAGAGGTGCCAAGGTTTGGGGTTGTCAGTTTTTATAGGGGTGGGTAATTTCATAGGCTAATGAGTGGGAGGAGTATTCCAGTTATTTGGGGGAAGGAGCAGGGATTTCCAGGAATTGGGCCACCGTCCACTTTTTGACCTTTTATGGTCAGCCTTGGAACTGTCATGGTGCCTGCGGGTGCGTCATTTAGCATGCTGATGTGTTACAGTGAGTGTCTACTGAGGCTCAAGGTCTAGTGGAAGCTGACTTGTCCGCCATCTTGGACCTAGTTGGTTCTAACCAGTTTGTGTTGTGTCTTCAACGGCTATGTCATTCTTTTAAAGGTTGTGCCCTGCCCCCTTTCTGTCTCACAACCTCTCGGGACCAGCAGTTCTCTGTATGTGCTGTGTTCTCTTTTCCTCTGCCTATCCATCTGCTGTTCCCACTCCCGCAAAAGTATTCTCCTTGTTGTCATGTCCCACTTAGCAGTCAGTTTTGCCCTCTCCAGGAAGCTGTAGCTGTAGCTGAAGGCCTAAGACCATATGGCCCTTTCATTCTCTTTAAGCCCCAGGCTGGAGGTAAATACTCAGGCTTGGGGCTCAGCGTGGGCCACCCCAAAATCTGCCACAATGACATATTGATTATTCTGAATTGGAGTTGCTTGAGAAGCAGCCGATGCAAGAAGGAATCTCTGACCCTTCTCCGTCTCCCTGAAAAGCAAGAGATAAACGTCCCATGGGAAAGGTGCACCCCCTGCATCTGGAGGTAAGAGGACACCCTTATCATCAGAGATAGGGAATCTGTAGCTGAGAAGCCTGTATAAGCACACCTTGTTACCTCTTTTAATTTACTATCCCAAGCCCAAACTCTGTTCACATTCTTCACTAATTAAGCACCCAAAGCCTGTTTCTTTGTCCCGTCAATTCCTCACAAATTTATTGTTTCTTTGTCTAAAAAGTCTGAAAGCTGCCTGCTTCAGCCACTTCTTAGGTCCCTTTTCTATGAGACTTCCATGTACGTGAATTAAAATTTGTTTCTTTTTCTCCTGTGAATCTGTCTTGTGTCAATTTTATTAATCGCCCAGCTATAACAACCCAAGAAGAGTGGAAGGGGAAATTTCCCCCTTCCCTGGCATCAGTAATGGAAGGGCCACGTTGGCAAGCCGTGAAAGATTGACGGTCCCTTTTAGACAGCAGGGTACTTGGCTGGAGCTTCTTAATGCTGCCTGAGGTCAGGATTGGCCCCAACCTGGCAAATTGCTGAGATGGCAGGTGAGAGTCAGTTGGCCCAACCAAAAGCCTTCCAGCCAAGTGCGGTTTGGTAGTGACAAGCTATCAATTTCCTAGAGAAGCACTTAAAAATGTAGATTCTGAAAATGGAAAGTCCATACTCTCACCCACACTCCCAATCTGATTTCTCCAATTTCCATATGAAAAAAAAAAAATCAAAATTCTGAGGTGTTTTAGGGAGTGCTCAATTAAAAAAAAATTTTTTTTTTTGATGTGGACCATTTTTAAAGTTTTTTTTTTAATTTGTTACAATATTGCTTCTGTTTTATGTTTTTGGGGCTGTGAGGCATGTGGGATTTTAACTCCCTGACCAGGGATAGAACCCATGCCTCCTGCACTGGAATACAGAGTCTTAACCCCTGGACCACCTGGGAGGTCCCAGGGAGTGCTCAGTTTTCTTGAGCAATGACTTTGTCCCTGACCCGTGAGACTGTGTAGTCCCCTCACAGCTTCTGTGTCTTTGCCCCTCTCCCCACCTGACGGCTTAGGCTTAATTCCATCTCACGGAGCCAGAGCAAGAAACTAAAATCAAATTAGCTCAGAGTAAAGTGTCACAGCAGAATCTGTGTACTCTTTGTGTGCCTGATGAGGCAGTTGTAGGCGAGGACACTGGT
This sequence comes from Eschrichtius robustus, assembly GCF_028021215.1. Lineage (NCBI taxonomy): Eukaryota > Metazoa > Chordata > Mammalia > Artiodactyla > Eschrichtiidae > Eschrichtius > Eschrichtius robustus. Next base: position 53,490,283 of record NC_090826.1, read on the forward strand.
AACCTTTTCCAAACCTGCTGCTTGTCAGGGAAACCAGCAGGCCTGGCTGGGGTGAACGCTAATGAATGCTGGAAAGGTCAAGCTGACCCAGCAGCACACACATGACATCGGGGGGTGCTGGACATCTTGGGCTTGAATAAAAGCAATGAGACAATTTTCTAGCAGAAAGGCCCCAAGTCAATAAAATTAGAGTGAGGCAGGCTTTGCCTGGCCATGGGTTCCCAGGGATCAGAAAGTGCTTGGGCACAATGGGTCTGAGCCCAGCTTGTATAGCTGGATCCTTGTGCCAATGCTGGGAGCAGAACTGTGGCTCCCCCAAGGCAGTGGATAATACCACACCACTCTTCTTGATTTTGTAAGGCAGACTCTTAGGTTTTAGGAACTAGGTTTACTATTGTATATTTTTCTAGAAAATTAAAATGTTTGTCTTCCCAGTTCCTGGTATGCAGAAAGGTGTACCCAAATTAAATAAGCTCATATATGCAAATTATTCTGCATACTGAATTATGTTTGGATTTATAAACAAAATGTAAAAGATGGCAGTTGAGTTGGAATTTTAAAACAACAGACAAATCTGGAAGCCCGTCACCATGGAAAAGGCACTGGGCAGCCTTGAGGGAAGGGTGTAATAGAACTTTTTCTGTGCTTCCATTAGGTCCTCTACCCCTTCCAGCTATCCCTTCATCTGCTGAGCTCTGGATGGAGGGGCCAGCATGGCCTAAGGAAACAACAGTCTTCTAGGTAGAAATGGATTGAGGTCCCTCCACAACCCCTCCTATTAGACATTCATATTTAGGAAATGCTGTTGGAGTGGATGATGGCACCTTGACATCCAAGTATCCCAAGGGGGAAATCGCATCAAATGGGCAGGCGGAGTTGGGGCCGTGAAGGTGGTCCTACGGGGATCTCGTCTAGCAGTTTGTCGGAGAGAACAGATTCTGGCAGAGCAAGTGACTAAGGCTGGAAGCCTTACTGGCTTGAGTCATGCTAGTAGAGCGTTACCTCCTATTTATGCTTAACGGTGCTATTCTTTCTTTATTCACACATCTCAAGTGTATTTTCATTTCTCTTTTAGATTGTTCTAGTAGCTTTACTTCTTTGGGAGTGTGTAGATTGTACTTAAATGGCATTGGGCTTCCTCACATGTATAATTCTTGCCCAAGAGATTTCTACTCATGTGACTTGGCTTGTGGGGGTCTCCATTTGGGGCAACTCCATTTGGTTGCCTCTGCTTGGGTCCTATTCTGGGTCCCCTGACTCTAGATAATTTTTTATGTTAGTAGATTGGCTTGGATTTTGCTACTTTGAGAATGCAAGTCCCACATGTATGTGGTGCAGACCCAGTATTCCAATTTCATGAGTCCAGTCTGCTAGGGCTAACTCTATCTTCTTGCTGAGAACTTGGGTGAGTGGAAGGACATTTAGATTCCTGTTTGTGGATGGGCAGCTCGGTACTGGCTCCAGCTCCAGGACCTTATTAAATGCCAGGCCTGTGGGCATTTTAACCCCAGCTCCTACAGCCTGTCTCTCTGTCCCTGGTCCTTTTGAGGGCTATACACCCTCAGCTACTGCTCTATATATATCCAACACCTAGGAAATCCCCTTTTCTTGCCTTTGCGACATGTATTCTTAAACTATTTTAATATTCAAATATTTTAAATAATATTTTGTACAGCATTTCTATGTTTTAAGCAAGGAAGGGAGTGTTTTAGAATGTGTCCAATCTACCATCTTGACCTGAAATTTTAATAGAAGTTATTTTTAGTAAAATATTGCTTTTTAATTTTAATTTTGTAAATAATCTCTTTACTCACCTCTTTTATTTTTGTAGCAGATTTAAGCTGTTTCTGTGGTTTGCTTTTTGTTTTTTTTTTAGATGTACAGTCTAATGATCTGTAAATAATGACAGTTTTGCAACCTCCTTTCTATTAATTACATAATTTAATTCAGTCCTTTGCAATTGCATTTTAATTCAGTCCAGTTGCATTAGCAGGAACTTCTAGAATAATATCCAATAATGGTGGTACTATCAGGTCCCCTCTTGTGTCTGACTTTATTAGAAATACTTCTAGTGTTTTAGCATTAAACACATCCTGGCTTTGCTTTTGAGAAATGTTTTCCTTAAGATAAGGAAATACTTCTACATTTTCATTTTATTAAGAGTTTTATAAGAAATAGGTGTAGGAATTTTACTAAATGCATTTTCAATATTCATAAAGGTTCATTCATAATGGTTTTGCTCTTTTTACTTATTTAAAATTAATTTATAATATTAAATTTCCTAATATGGAACCATCCTTAATTTCTTGATTCCTGAAATGAACCTCACTTGGTCTTCGTGTGTTATTCTTTTAATATATTTCAGGTTTGATTTGATACATATAATTTATATGTGGAGATATATATTTTTTAACCCTTTTTTAAAAAGTTTTAATTTCTAATCACAAGTAAAATTAGTTTCTAGCTTTGTCTTTATTAGGCTACTAGATTAATGGTTTGTCACTTTAAAAAAATGAATTAAGATTGTTTCCTATATGTCTCTGCCCTTGAATAGCTTAAACAGCAACAGAAATATCTGTTTGCTCAATATTTGCAAGGTTCACATGTGAAAGGATCTGAGACTAGAGGTTTTTTTTAAAAACTTATTTATTTATTTATTTTTGGCTGTGTTGGGTCTTCGTTTCTGTGCGAGGGCTTTCTCTAGTTGTGGCAAGCGGGGGCCACTCTTCATTGCGGTGCGTGGGCCTCTCACTATCGCGGCCTCTCCTGTTGCGGAGCACAGGCTCCAGACGCGCAGGCTCAGTAATTGTGGCTCACGGGCCTAGTCGCTCCGCGGCATGTGGGATTTTCCCAGACCAGGGCTTGAACCCGTGTCCCCTGCATTGGCGGGCAGATTCTCAACCACTGTGCCACCAGGGAAGCCCTGGGACTAGAGTTTTTGAGAAGAATTTTCTTAATGTCTTCCATGTTATTAACTTCTTTACGTTTTCCATCTCTTTCCAATCTGATTTTGGTAATATATATTTTTATAAAAGAGCATCAATTTTATTTGGGTTTTCAAATATGTTAATTATAATAGTATAAAATAGTCTCAAACCTATCTATATTTCCTCTGTATATAGGGCAAGTTTCCCTTTATCCTAATTTTGTGTTTTTGTGCTTTCCCCTCCTTCTGTTTCTTCTTTAAAGCTAGCTACTGACACCCATATTGTTCAGTAATCCAGCTTTTAGACTTACAAATCCGTTTCTTTGTTTTCTTAATCATTATTTTCTGATGTTAACTTTATTGCTTCCTTATTCTACTTTCTTTGGGTTTATTTTACTGTTTTTCTAACTTCTTGAGATATTGAGGTGACTCCTCAGGTATTTTTTCTGTAATGGCGGTTAATGTACCTGGATTTTCCTCTGAGGTAGCTGACATGCACCATCTATCGACCTTCCAGGATATTACACCCACTAGAGATGGCCTTTTCGGGTATATGTACTTTCCAAGATATTTTGGAACCTTAAACCCAAAGGACTAGATAAGAACCCTAGGTGAGATCTGAATATGCAGAAATGGGCATGAAAAGATTGTAATAGCTGAGGAAAAATTGTAAGAAGTTCTCAGATGTAGGGAAAGAATAGGGGTATTTTCTAGTTGGAGGGTATGACAAATAGGGTGGTGGTAGACGTTTGGAAGGCAGACAACACTGGATCTTGAATCCAAGGCTAAAGTTTAGAGAACTTCTATAGGCTCTGGGGAGCCCTTGATGGGCTCTTTTAGGGTAGAATGCCATGAGCTCAGCAGGGGTTCTGGCAGATGCCAGGACCAGGGTGTCAGACATAGTGAACAGGGCAGGACACCAGACGCACTTGCACGATATGAACTCAAGTCAGGTGGGATGAATGGAGCTCGAGGGGGTCAGGGCAGACATGCAGGATGGAAGTGGTTGGCATGAAAGTAATCATAGAAATTCTGAGTGTTCTAAGGGAGAGGGGGGAAGAGAGGAAGAGTCGCGGATGAATCTTTATATAAAGGGATTTAAAGAGAGGAGCTCGGCATGGGGATCTGGAGGGGAGAACCAGGGAGAGCAGACATAGAAGCCAAGGGGCAGAGCCACGCTGAGCTACAGGGAATCACAAGGGCGAAGCTGCCAGCAGGTGAAGGAGGGGAGAACCTCGGTGAAGACTCCTTGTTCTAGAGGGCGCCCTCATTGCTAATACTAAACTAGTGAGTGTTACAGAGTAGAATGGAAGCGCTGATGGGACGTAGGTTCTGGAGAGAATGGGCTCTTCACCCTTCAGATCTTTTCATGTTATTCACAATTAACAAACAAAATAGTAGACAATTGCAGTTTCTGTTGTTGGGACCGGGAGGTCAAATTTAACCTTATCTATCTGGGTAGCATGTATTCAGCGGAAAATACTAACTGGTGCCTTTTTTCAGATAACAGTTTTTGTCAAAGAGAAGTCAACCAGGGGAAAAACAAAAACAGGGGATGTAGCCTTCATTTTAGAGAAGATTTGCTACAAATTTCTTTTAAAGAGAGGTCTCTCTTAGAGTACTGAAAATATTATTCAATTTACTAAGATTGAGGATATGCTGAGATTTCCCCTGAAATGATGTGTAAAGAATGCCTTGCAGGCCCTCAATAAATGTTAGTTATTATCCCTCACCTCCCACTCCCAATACATTTCTAGGCAAATCAGGCCTGGTGTTCCGTCACAGGGAGCTATGTTCTTCCTGCTTAGAAATTAGATCAGGTCTTCTTGTCTGGGGCCAGCCGTGCCTGTCTTTCCCAACCAGAGACTGTGTGCTCGCCAGCATTGCTTGACCTTTCCGACACGCATCAGCATTCCCTCCCACTAGGCCTGCTCGTTTTGCCTGGTGTCTGCAACAGGATAATCACTTTGGAAGTTGCTGGGCAGGTCTCCTGCTTCCAGAGGGGTGTGGAAAAAGCCACCCATGCAGTCATATGTGACTGGCCTACCAGCAAGTGCTCACACTGGCCATGGTGGGCTCTGGGAGAAAAGGGGAAGCCTAACCAGATTTTCAGCACCTAGTCTAAACTCATGATTGAGTCAAGGCTATGCCAGGGCCAGAAGGAGAGGGAAGGTGGAGGAGAAAGACCAAAGGGCTTCCCCTGGGGTCAATGACGAAAAGTCAATGCCAAGAGAACAGTGAGAGTGCATTCAAATGACATTATTGTGTTATGCGGTTATGAGGGACGGGAGTTTCTCATTGCAAGATTAATTTTTAGCATCCTGATAAGCAATTGATATGTGTCTGTGCCCACCAGGTCTGAGCATCCCCTGAGCTCTCCTCCCTCAGTTGGGCCACCTGACTCAAGAGAACTGAAACCATCTCCACCTACACAGCAACTGTTTATATTGACCTGACTTTCCTATTCCACTCTCTGCTTCAACATAAGTTGCCTATTTCAGGAAACTCTTGCCCAGAGGATGAAAGTTGAAGTAACTATTGTTTATTCCTGGAAGTTTCCAAAAAACTGTTGAAATGATCATTCAATTGTTCAACTCTTCAACAGAAAACATCAACTGACAATTTACTCCCCAGGATTCTTTGAACCCTTGCTGCTTCCTTTGCTGTGGCCATCAATCTCAAACTCTTATTTCATGATCCTTATCCAATCCTAATCAAGCCCCTCATTGAAAGAGCTTCTGAAACCAGACTCCAAAACCTTATAGATCTCCCAACTTTGCCTTCCGCTCTCCAAGACCGTACTAAGACTCTGTCTTACTGAGAGAAGAATGAACACAGTCTTGTCTTAACAACAGGTTGTCCTGGTGCTATTTGGGGGGAAGGCAGCATTCAACGACAATCTCATCTGTCATCTCAGCCTTCCCTGAGTTCTGGAACCCATTCGGACTTCAGACAAAGAGGTTATGGGTTTGAGGGACTCTGGTCCAGTAGGACAAAGGCCCTAGTCTTATGTTCAACACACATGGCCCTAGGTGATCTGCCTGGGCCTACATGTAAATGCAATGTATTATTGTCTGCTATTTGTGAGTTCAGAAGCTAGGCGATGGGAATTAAAAGCTGAAGAAATATCGAGTCACTCTGTCTGCCTTCAGTCTACAGCTTAGTGGGGAGAGAGACATTTAAACAGATAAAGTACATTGTATTATGTACAATGATATTATGCAGAATAGCGCTTCTTAAACAATATGTGGTTAAGAAGTGATTTTTCCTACCAAATCTACTGTGGATCAATGCTTTTGTAAAATGCCATTGTATTCATGTTCTTTGGCTGCTACAACAAATTAGCCCAAATCGAGTGGCTTAAATCAACAGAAATGTATTTTCTTGCAGTTCTGGAGACCAGAAGTCTGAAACCAAGATGTTGGCAGGGATATACTCCTTTGGGGGCTTTAGGGGAGGATAGTTCTTGCTCCTTCCAGCTTCTTGTGGTTCCAGGTGCTCCTTGGCTTGTGGTTGCATCATTTTAATCTCTGCCTCCATCTCTGTGTGACTCTTTTAAGGACTCACAACATTGGACTTAGGGTTCACCTGGATAATCCAAGATGGTCGCATCTTGCCATCCTAATTTAATTACATCTGCAAAGACTCTTTTTCCAAATAAGGTCACATTCATAGGTTTCAAGAGGATAGGACAAGGACATCTTTTTTGTGGACCACCATTCCACCCACAACATCCATAAAAATGAATAAGTTGGAAAATGAAATTAAACACAATAGAAACCCACTGATGGCAAAATGTCAAACTACCATAAAGTTCTAGCCACACTTTGAGTGACACTGACGCGGAGTGTACGAGGGCTGCACATCACCCCTCCAGCTGTGTGGGTATCTGTAGTGGTGCTGGGGGCAGAGGTCACAGAAGGCTTCCCAGAGAAGGTTACACTGAGGTGCAACTTTAAGAAAAGCTAGGCATTAGCTGTGAGGAAGGGTGAGAGCTAGAGGGGAGAGCATCTTAAGAAGAGAGGAACAAAAGCACGTGATATGTGTTGAATCGTGTCCCCCTTTCCCCTAGTAAAGATATATTGAAGTCCTAACCCCTAGTACTTCAGAATGTGACCTTATTTGGAAATAGTCTTTACAGAGGTAATCCAGTTAAAATAAAGTACTTAGGGGGGCCCCTAATCCAATATGACTGGCATCCTTGTAAAAGAAGAAATTTGTTGTGTTTTGTTTATAAATTTATTTATTTGTTTATTTTTGGCTGCATTGGGTCTTTGTTGCTGGTCTGGGCTTTCCCTAGTTGTGGGGAGTGGGGGCTAGTCTTCGTTGCTGTGCACGGGCTCCTCATTGCGGTGACTTCTCTTGTTCCATAGCACAGGCTCTAGGCACGTGAGCTTCAGTAGTTGTGGCACACGGGCTCAGTAGTTGTGGCTCACGGGCTCCAAAGCACAGGCTCGGTAGTCGTGGTGCACGGGCTTAGTAGCTCTGCGGCATGTGGGATGTTCCCGGACCAGGGCTTGAACCGGTGTCCCCTGCATTGGCAGGCGGATTCTTAACCACTGTGCCACCAGGGAAGTCCTAAAAGAAGATATCTGGATGCACAGATAGACATGCACAGAAGGAAGATGATGTGAAGACACACACAGGGAGAAGACGGCCACATGAAGGTGGAGGCAGCGATTGCAGTTATGCTGCCACAGGCCAAGAAGTGCCTGGGGCCACCAGGAGATGGCAGAGAGGCCCTGGCTGAGCTGATCCCTCGTGTCCCATGTCTGCTCCCTGCTGGACTGTGAGTGCTTTTAAGCCTAGATCGTGTCGATTGGGGTGGCACTCGGGTGGCTTTATAATTGTGCCATCCTGAATTGTCACCCTCCTTCCTCCCTGGCTGGGCCTCTCCTTGGACCACTGACTCCCTCCTCCTGATTCCTGGATGGGCTCCTGGTGTGCACACCTTGCCCCTTGGTACGGTCTTATTTACTTGCGTGTCTGTCCACCTGTCTGCCTGACCAGACCTCTGAACCATGAGACCCTGGATGCCCCAAATTCCCCCCCAGTGAGGTCCTGTCCTACCTCACCCTGACCCAGGGCACCCTGTTCCAACCCTATCGGGGGCACCATTGTGCCATCTGTGAATGGCAGCTCCTGGAACACAACAGCAGAAGGTGATGTTCACTAGAATACAGCGAGATGGCGCCCCCTGGAGCTGTTCAACAGAAGCGACTAGTATCACTGCAGGCTCAGACAGACTTTGGGTCTGGCAGTGCCCCCTTCAGGCAAGATTCCTTCATCTGCCTGTGGCCACACCCACCCCCCCCCCCTTTTCCACACCATTTCACCAATAAGACCAGGCTGGGCCTCATCCACAAGATCAATGTGCTGACCAGGGAGTGTGGGGGATTTGGGGGAGTTCAGGGACAATAAATACCCTTACTTTTCTCATTTCCAAAGCTGGGAAACCACTGGGAGATGAGACACCAGAGATGTCAACTTTATTACTGATCACAGCTGGAAAGAAGGACGTGGCTTAAGTGTACACAGCGAGTATCTCACACCTGAGCCCAGAATCACAGGTTCACTCTGGTCACAGGCAGAGCCGCAGTGCCCCCTGCAGTGTCCCTGTGATATTGTGATTAATAATAAGAAATATATATTTGAATTTTGTCCTGTTTCTGGCACAGAGCTCCTAAAACCCTTGGAATCTCCTAAGCGATGAGAGCCATAAAGGTGTCTTTTGTTATGTTGATGACTGACCTGGGACAGCACCTAAGATTGAGGACTGATTGCCAGAAGAACCAACCATGGGATTAAAGGGTTGGAACTTTCAGTCTCACTCCTCTGACCTCCAAGGAGGCGAGATGGGCTGGAGATTGAGATCAATAACCAGTGGCCAGTGATTTAATGAGTCATGGCTGTGTAGTGAAGCCTCCATAAAAACCCAAGGACCAGGGTTCAGAGAGCTTTCCTGTTGGTGAACACGTGGAAATGCAGAGAGTTGCTTGCTCTGAGAGGATGAGGAAGCTCCGCCCCCTTTTCCCACACCTTACGCTACAAGTCTCTTCCATCTGGCTGTTCCTGAGTTATATCCTTTTATGATAAACCCGTGACCTAGTAAGTAAGTGTTTCTCTGAGTTCTGTGAGCTGCTCTAGCAAATTAATCGAACCCAAGGAGGAGGTCATGGGAAACTCTAATCTATAACCTGTCCATCAAAAGTACAGGTGCCAACTTGGGCTTGTGATTGGCAACTGAAGTGCAGGGCAGTCTTGTGGGACTGAGCCCTTAACTTGTGGAATCTGATGCTGTTTCCAGGTACATAATGTCAGAATTAAGTTGAAAGGTAGGACGCCCAGCTGGTATGCAAGAATGGCTTGGATGAGGGGAAAACCCCACACCCTGGAGTTGGTGATCAGAAGCTCAGTCCCCTAATGAGGCATGGCCAGGCCTGTCTTGCTCAGCCAGCAGGGGGGTGGAAAGCAGACCTGCGTGCATCCTCTCTGTGGGCAGGCAGAGCACAGACAGGGCCTGGGCTTGCTCCCATCCTGCTCCGGATCTGACTGCAATGACAGTGGAGGGAGGGTATCTAGTTTCTTCTCATAGCTTTCCCTTCTGGGGAGAAGAGTGGAAATTTCCTCACTTCTAAGGCAAATGAGGATTGAAGAATATTTCCCCGCTCCCTACTCAACAGTAGGGTGGTTCTGTTTGCTTCACCGAGGACTTCACTTAGTCTGGATGTGGAGTTGAGGCGGAGAGGAAGGCAGGTGGGACCCCCTGCATCACCGGCTGGGCCCCTCTGTTCCAGGACCATCTCTCTCTGGGATGGGACAGTGGGTGAAGGAACTGATTTGGAATCATAGGGATTTCCCTACTGAGGGGGCAATTGAGGCAGTGTGGGTTCAGACTATCTGTACCCTGCACAGAAGGCTGCTTTCTTCCCCAGGAATGCTGAGTGCCTGGGGGTCCTGACCCCTCAGCTGTTCCAGTCCGAAACGCTCTGCCTGTTTGTCTCTTCTGTCTTGGGGCCACCCAGCAGGACCTGCAGGTCAGCCACTGACTGAATGCTGGGTCCCTGAAGCAGCTCTGTTCCCTCAGCAGTGTTTACCCCTGCTGTTGGGCACTCGTCCCCAGCCTGGGTCACTGGCAAGGGAGCAAAGAGAGCTCCAGATGTATGGCAGGTGGTGGAGTGGAGTCACAGAGCCAAATCTACTGCTTGGAATCCCAGATCTGCCATTTAGTAGCTGTGTGGCCTTGGATGAGTTACTTAACCTCTCTGTGCTTCAGTTTCTTCATATATTCAGCAAGGATAATATTAATGCCAACTTTAAAGGCTTATTGTGAGAGTAAATGATTTCATACAACACCCTTAAGACTGATGCCTGGGTATTTCTAAGTACTCAGTGAAGACAAGCTTCTATTTTTATGGGGCCAGGTCTAGAGGAAAAGATCAAATGGCCAGCGGAAAGGGGAAGTACTCTTCTGTATATTGAGTTCTGTCACTGGTGCCAAGCGTTAAATGGATGCCTAATCTAATTAACCTCTTACAAGAACAGAGGGGGAACTATTATCCCCCAGTTCACAGATCAGGAGCCTGAGTGGCCAAGTGGTCTAGCTGGGCTTCAGCACCAGAGACAGCCAATTTCAGACACCATGGTCTTGCTCGCCTCCCACCATGCTACACAGCCCCGAGGGGAGATTGGGAAAGAAAGCAAGTAGGGTAGTTATCTCCTAGGGTCTTAGGAAGGAACAAGCGTTGCTCTGGTGAAGCCAGGAAGTCTGTTTCAGTCTTTCTGGCTGAAGAGTCACTTTTGCTCCTCAGTGCACAAGGCTGACCCTGGCCACCAGCAGCTTCTGAGATGAACATGTTATAAGCCAGACACCCAGAAGGAGACTGAATCTCTCTCCTAAATCCCAGCTCCAAAATCCCTTGGAGAAGGTCTGATTGGCCCATTCAGTTCCACGGTCCATCCTTCAGTGGCCAGGGGCCAAGATTTCATGTAGGGACGTGGCTGCTTCTGCTGCAGTCGTGTGGATGCTGGATGGGGCTGGGAAGGGGAGGTTCCTAGGACAGGAGGACCTGGCAGACAATCCACAGGTGTCTACTTGATAGACTTTGCTCTCCAACTTTTCTCTACTCGTAGCTCCCTGTTGCTCATACTTGTTGCCTGGCTTGACCTCTGTGCGTGCAGATTCTACCTGTCCTCCTACTTCACTCCACTTCACAGCTTCTCTCTCTTCTCACTCCCTAACATGACCTTCTACTAGTAGATAAAACTCTACATGTTTCTTCATTCAGATTTCTCAGATAATTCAGTGGTCTTGCCCATATTTCCATACCAGGCCAGTTCACAGGCACTGTCTTGCTTAAGGACTGGCTGCCCTGTGGCCCAGAGCCTGTGTTTAGGAATCTGCTATAGTGATACCGGGCCTCACCTGCAAGACTGTGGGTGGGGTGTTTTCACTGCGGGCATGGAAGAGGGGCCTGTATCTTGAGGACATATCCATTATACTTAGCCATTGAGAGCATGCTGCTTCTGAAGGCCTTCCTGAGCTTTTCCCCCTGAAATCCACTAACCTCAGCTTCATTTATTTGAATTTTTTCATTTTATTGAAGCATAGTTGATTTACAATGTTGTGTTAATTTCTGCTGTACGGCAAAGGGATTCAGTTATACATATATGTATTCTTTTTCATATTCTTTTCCATTATGGTTTATCACAAGATATTGAATGTAGTTCCTTGGGCTATACAGTAGGATCTTGTTGTTTATGCATCCTATATGTAATAGTTTGCACCTGCTAATCCCAAACTCTCAATCCTTCCCTTCTCCCACCCCCTCCCCCTTGGCAACCACAAATCTGTTCCCTATGTGTGTGAGTCTGTTTCTGTTTCTTAGATAGTTTCATTTGTGTCATATTTTAGATTCCACATATAAGTGATATCATATGGTATTTTCCTTTCTCTTTCTGACTTACTTTGCTTAGTATGATAATCTCTAGGTCCATCCATGTTGCTGCATATGGCATTATTTCATACTTTTCTATGCCTGAGTAGTATTCCATTGTGTGTGTGTGTATATATATCTGTATATATATACACACACATATACATATATACCACATCTTCTTTATCCATTCACCTGTCAATGTACACTTAGGTTGTTTCCATGTCTTGGCTATTGTAAATAATGCTGCTATGAACATAGGGGTGCATGCATCTTTTTGAATTATAGTTTTGTCTGGATATATGCCCAGGATTGGGATTGCTGGATCATATGGCAACTCTATTTTTAGTTTTTTGAGGAACCTCCATACTGTTCTCCACAGTGGCTGCACCAATTTATAGTCCCACCCACAGTGTAGGAGGGTTCCCTTTTCTCCACACCCTCTCCAGCATTTGTTATTTGTAGACTTTTTAATGATGGCCATTCTGACCAGTGTGAGGTGGCACCTCATTGTAGTTTTGATTTGCATTTCTCTAATAATTAGCAATGATGAACATCTTAACATGTCCGTATTGGCCATCTGTATGTCTTCTTTGGAGAAAAATCTAGGTCTTCTGCCCATTTTTCAATTGGGTTTTTTGGTTTTTGTTATTGAGTTGTATGAGCTATTTGTATATTTTAGAAATTAAGCCCTTGTGGGTCACATCATTTGCAAATATTTTTCTCCCAACCCATATAACCTCAGCTTTAGACCCTTGAGACTGCCATGCGATGCTGAGTGCATTTGTCCAGCTCCTCCTGCAACAGAGATCCCATATGTGCAATGGTGTAAACAAGCTAAAGAATTATTTCTTGCTCACATATCAAATGGGGAATAAACAACCAGGGGCAGATTCGATGGCTTTACAGTGCTGGGGGCCTAAGCTCTTTCTGACTTGTTATTCTATGATCCCTAGAGAGCTGGCCTCATCTTCATGGATCAAGATTTATCGCTACCACATTCCAGCCAGTGGGAAGGGAGAAATGCATTTCCCTTCGCTTTAAATGCAGGAGCCAGAGTTTGCACACATCACTTCACTCACGTCTCATTAGCCAGAACTTAGTTACGTGGTCACATCAAGCTGTAAGGGAGGCTGGGACATGGAGTTTCTATTATGGGTGGTGATGTGTCCAGCTAAAAGTTGGAGATTCTATTACTAAGGATGATGGGAAGAACAGATATTAGGGACAGTGACACCACCATTTTCCTGTCACTCATTTTAGACCCTTCTCCACCATCCAGTTTGTCATCACATCCTGGCCCATGTCCACTCCTTATGCCTTTCCCATAGGGCCCTATTCTTTATCCCTACTGACACCAGGGCGAACGGCCCTTACAGCTTTATACCTCCTGTCTTATGAGAACTTTTAGCAGGTCTGTTCGCCTCTAGTCTCTTTCCACTCTCCCCCTGTGATCATTTTAAAGTGCAAATCTGATCATGTGGCTCCACAGTTTAGAAATTCTTCAGTGGCTCCCCAATGCCCAGAGCAGTGAGATTTTAATTGCAGATTTCTGAATCCCTGAGATTACATGCATATTTGGCACATATGTGCATTTTTCCAAAGAGAGCTTCAGATTCTCCAAGGACTCTGTGATTCCCCCTCAAGTTCAAATCCCTAATGTCAACATACATGTCAACAAGTGAGATGTGTCTACCGACCTTCTTCTCAAATATCCTCTCCGGTCATTCCCCTGTGCATCCTAAACCGAAGTCATCGTGAAATGACTCTGAAAGAGCAGGCCGTGCTCTTTCACACTACACATCTTTACACCTGCTGTTCTATCTAGAATGCCTGGGCAAACTCCTAGGCATCCTGCTGGCTTAGCTCAAAAGCCACCTCCTCTGGAGGCTTCCCTGACTCCCTCTGGCCGAGTCAGTCTCTGCAGCATGACTCAGACTACCATTATTCATCCTATCACATAGCTGATGTTAGCCTACGTCTGTCTCCTCCACCAAACCATGAACTCTGGAGCCTAGGACCCAGAATAGATAGTCCACAGATGTTTGTTGAATAAATGTCACTCATGCCCCCCAAAACTCTAGTGTTCTTTCTGAAATGTAAATCTGAGCATCGCTTACTATGTTCCTATTTCCTTCAAGTCTTGTTAGAGTGGCTCTCTCTCTGGTCTCATCTTGCCATCCTTCCTTTTTCCTACTCCAGGAAGACTGGAGTTCTTCTTATGCCCCAAGTCAGTGTTCTCCCTTGTCTTGAGGCTTTATGCATGCTTCCTCAGCTCCTCTTTGCCTGGCTAATGCCTAGTCATCCTTCAGATAGCTTAAACATTCCTCAGGAAGCCTTCCTCGACTCCCTCCCTACCTTCTGACTAGGCTGACGGTCCCACCTATGTGTCCCCATCACACCTTGTACTTTCCCAGTTGCAATGTGCATCATTCTGGGCCAAGAGGACTTGTTTGTCTTTCTTCTCTGCTAAACTGTGAGTTCTGTGCCTAACTTGCCTACCAGCATGTCCCCAGCCCCAAACACAGGACCTGGAAGGGAGTAAGTACCTGACAAATCTGTGTTAAATGAAGGTTAGGTGAATGAATTTCTCAATCATAAATCAGTAGACTTTCATTGCCTTTAGAACAAAGACTTATCACAGATTTCGGGCCCTTTTTGATCTGGTCCTCAGGTATTTTCAGTCTCATCTCTTCCAAATCTACCCTTTGATCTCAGCATCCCTCTCAAACCCTACATGGCAGTTCTATCAAACTGAATGAAGGTCCCCAAATGCCGGCTCTCAAATCTTTCAGCCTTGGCAACACTGGTCTCTCTGCCTGTCACACTCTGTCCTCACCTCACCTCTCAGTACTCTTCCTTTTCTGGCTAACATCCACTAATCTTTACATTTTCAATTAGACCCCTCTTTCTCTAGAAGCCTCCCTTGACTTCCTAAGACCCACTCTAGTGCCCTTTATTGGTACCCCTGGAGTGTTCTAGGCTTCCTTCTCACCATTCTGTTTCCCCAAGTAGATGAAGTGGCCGTCTGAACTGTGTCACTATGATGTCTCTAATTCAAGCCCAGCACTTGCACACAGTGGGTACTCCAGAAATACTTGTGGAATAAACTATGTTGTCTGGTTTTATTCTTTACTATTAGCACATGTGTCCTGTCTTCCAAAGCAGATTATAAGCTCCCTTGCAGGCAGTGAGGGAAGCTAAAATATCTGTGGGTCTCTCCCCAGGCCTGAGCTTAATTCCTGTCTCCAGTGAGCCTGACTTATGTTGCTTGGAGGCTGTGCTGTCAGACACTTGATAAATGTATTAATCAGTGGAACCTTGGCTTAAAGTCCTGGAAAGCCTGGGATTGGGATCATGGTAACCTTAGACACTGGTTTTCTAGAGGGGACCACAGCTGCTTTCCAAAAGCCAGTGCTGGGAACAGTGTCAGGCACCGGGCCGGTTTCAGCAGATATTTGTGGAATGAATTCTAGAGCAGTGACAATGACAGGGAGGCAGGCTGTGCTTGTTCATCTCACCGTGCTCTGGGCTCAGACATTCCAATGGAATGGAACGGTTAAGTGATGAGATCATGTATTCATGGTCCAAACTCAACATGAAAAGAAACTTATTTAAAATCTCAGAAAGGGCGGAGAAGTCTTTCTGATAATGACTCAATGGCTTCAAACTCTAGGGAAAGCAGTTTGCCTTCTCTGGTCAATAAGCAGTTTTTAATAGCTGGACTCGAATGACATAATTTTTAAAAATATGACCAAATAAAATTTGCCACCCTCACATGAGATGCAGAGATAGACCCTAAATTGGCAACACAGGACATGGACCCCCTTAATGCTCTCTGCAGAACCACAATAGAAAATAATTTGCAATAATTGCAAATTCCCAAGAGCTGAGAGCAGAGAAATGCAAAGAAACTTTGAGACAGAATATCGAGAGCCAGCATTTTAATATATAAATGGTCAGGATAGGCCAGAGTCTTGCTCCTGCACGTGTGGTGTGGCCCTGCAGTGTCAGCGTCCCCTGGGAACTGGTTAGAAATGTAGACTCTCCAGCTCCCTTCCCTCGCAGACTGCGTTCTAACAAGCTCTCCAGGTGATTTGTATGCACATCAAAGTTTGAGAAGCACTGGACTAGAACATTTATTAATATGGGGTTCTGCTCTTAAAATGTGCTTTGAGGTCAAAATAAACCCATTGAAAGCATTTTAGATCATTATTTGCTCCATTCTCTCCGAGCAACACCGTCACACATCAATGTCCCGCTCTGGGACTTAGAGCCTTTCTCATCAATCACAAAGTTGTACTGAAGTATGCTGTGCCATTTCAGCAGACAGTCTTTATGGATTACAAATTGGATTCCCAAACTTCCATCAGCTGTTCCTTGCCCAGCACCCCCAGGACGAAGGTTGTATGATGATTTCCATTTTTAGAGATGGTGAAGTTGGGGCCCAGAGAGGTTCCATGACTCACCCAAGGGGCACCAAGCAAATTGATATCTGAGTCAAATGAGAACTCAAGCTTTTGAGTTACCAGTGTGAGGCTCACCCAGCTTTGATGTCTTTCCTTTTTATACAAGAGGGATTTTTTTGCGTTAAGAGATTTTTAAGAGAGAACAAATTCATAGATAAAGCCATGCACATGTGGGCCCCTGGGATTGTGGAAGTTTAAGAACTAACTTTCCAGTAGACAGATATGTCAGTGCAGAGCGGGCGCTGCCCAGCCCAGCTTCCACATTCCTGCTGCAGGCTGACAAGTTCTGCAGAGCTAGGAGCCTCAGAAATCTGAGAGCCACATGAGGGCTCATAGTCCGCTCGTAAGGGTGGAGGGGAAAGGAGCCAGGATTACCGTGAGTCCATGGGTACTGCTACAAAGGAAAAGTGGTGGCTTCTGGATGATAATAACCCATCCCAAGAAGTATGCTCACTCTGATTCATCTGTTTCTTTCACAGATTCAGAAGAGCTGACGTAACTGGACGCTGCCTAGATATATGTGGTGTGCTTCACTGGATTGGATAACTTCCTGATTAATTCCAATTTCCTAGAGCAAAGTAGAGCCACTTGGTGACTCGGAAATGGTCAAGACTGTATATCTGGCATTGATGCCAATGTGCTTCTTCCTACCTCATCTGAGTTTCAGATTTCTCTGTCAACGCCAACTAAACAGAGGCCCCAGAGGGGTTTGTTCAGTTTCACCTGCCTGCATGGTGATTCTCCTAGGGTCCTCCAGAGAATGACTGCCAGGGAAGCTGCTTAAATCCCACCCCTTCCCCACCCCCTCCTCTCTAGACATGCATATTCAATGGAATATCTTCATATATAATTGATTAAAAAACAGAAAGATGGCGCACTTTAAAATTCCATGTGAAAAGTATTGCTTTGCTACTGTGCTCCTGCCTGCCTGCTCTCTGCACGGTGCTACAAAGGGTAGAGTCACGAGGAACTCGAGGCTGAAGATAGTCGGGATTTTTTAGCCAACACCAATGCACTCTGTACCTTGCACCCCTCTGCAGCCCGCAGTTTTGGGGCTTGGCCTAAGGCAAAAACTACAAAGCATCCTAATGAGCAGAATTATACAAGAGGAATGTATGTGCATATTTGACATAGTTTCTTCTCTTGCGGGGCGGCCCCCTGGCTATGACCCGTGCCCTCTCCAAGGGCGAGGGAGGAGTCCAGAGAAGGCCCCTTCTGTTCCCTGCTGCCAGCTCTTCCACAGCCCCTACGGCCCCAGGGACCTGCCCTGCTTTGCGTGGGCCCGTAGCAGCCCTGCAATTTCCACATGGGCGGGCGATTTCAGAACGATGGACAAAGCTGTTCGGCCAGCCTACAGGGGAGAAAGAAAAGGAAAAACAAATTTTTATCCCATTTGCCTCCCACCGCAGAAAGGAAGGGTGAGTTGGGAGCAAGGGGTACGCATGGGACATAGAAGTCTATTCCAAGCATTCACAGAGGAGAGGAGGAAACTCGAATGGCATGAGGATCAGAGAAATGGGCCCCCTTCCACGGAAACATCATTCACTCCTGGGAAATCTGTGCCAATGAAAATAATGAAGTGCTGCTTGGTTTTTAATACTTTTTTTAAAAAATTGGAAAACAGAGGAATGAAAACAACTCTTCCATTATTCCATTACACAGACCTAAATGAGAGTTAGGATTTCAGTAAGTTTCCCTCCAGTCTTTTCTCCTGTGCAAATGTGTTGTTGGTTTTTAAATAGAGGAATGATAATGTATATCAATTCTGAATGTACTTTTATTTTTAATTCACCATGATATGCTATAAGACTTTCCCTGCTCTTACATAGTCATCAGGACATATAGGCTTTTCTTACTGGCTGTATAATATTCCATTATTTACTGAACTATTTTCCTTTTATTGGAGATTTAGGTTGTTTCCAGCTCTTCACCACCATAAACTTAGTGCAGAAAGCATCCTCCCATTCCTAACTATTTCCTAGGGACCAACTCTTTGAAGTGGGCTTGCAGCCCAGAAGGACACACTCATTTTTACTTCCTGATGCGTGACACCATGCTGCTTTTCTCACCATGGCTGCTGTGCAAGAAGCTGCCCATTCCGCCGTCTAAAGAAGCTGCAAGAACAGCGGCTCTCAGCAGGCATCACCAACCATTCTCTACCCAGAGATGAGGGGAAGGGCCGCCACGATGCAGTGGACGCTGAGCTCCGAGGGCTCAATCCCGAACCCAGAATTCTGAAATCTAAACAGCTCTGAAAACCACTTTTTTGGCAACTCATTTTGAGGCAAAACCTGAGGTTATCTCTGGTCCTTACTTAGCCCATTTAAGTATCAATACTTTTACATTTTGCTGTATAAATATGAATGGGTTTGACACATGGGGGCCACCCAAGACCCCACTAGAGTGTTCTCTACTCTACTGCAGATGGGGGAAATTACTTTCTAAAATGTGAAAACTCCAAAGAAGCAGGTGGGAAGTGTTCACGCTCAGCTAAAAACCCTTCAGTCTCTTCTCTGTGCTCCAGGATGGAGTCCAGCTGCCATCGGGGCTACACACACACGTAAATTAACTATAATGTACGGCCAAAGGCCAAACAAGCCAGCAAAGGAACAGAGTGAGCTCAAGGGACAGGATGACCACCCTGTGTATATGGGGGGAGGGCAGGGGGTGGGGAGAGGAAGGAAGTGGCATTTCAGCAGACAGGCTTCACAAAACAGGTGAAGTTCTTTCCCTGAAAAGGCCTCGTGATTCCTTGTACCCCCCTTTTACCCATCTTTGTAAGTTGGTATTTGTGGGGTTATTTGATAAATCTCAGTCTCCACAAGGTCAGACGCTGGATCTGGCCTGCTCTGCTGGCCCAGCCCCTGGCCCCGTGCCTGCGGTCTGGTCAGCCCTCAATAAGCACTGTTGAAAGAGGGAATGCTGGAGGATAACAGAGGATTCATTTCAAGTTGATGAAGAACCTGAGCCACCTAAATCCTAATGAGTATGTTCTTAGATTGGCCAAGTCTGGAAGAAAGCAAAGATTTTCCACAGCAGATTCTTGTGAAAGCCCCACCAGAGGGGCCTGGGTTTATTTAGGCCTGTCCCCTGCTGCACTTTGTCAACCCTGACGCTCCACGTAAACAAGGAGACAGTGTGATTAACGTTATTACGGGAAAGAGCCACAGGACCAGTCCCAGGGGACACGTGCACCTTTGAACAGGGCCCACCTGGAGATGACAGCCTGCATCTGTGGGCTCTTCAACTACAGACGTGGAAAGCGGGGGCCCCATTCATTTCAGAAAGTGTGGCCAGAGAGACCACCTAGGGAGGGTGTGTCCCTGAGATGCCTCTGCCCGAGCCCTGGGAACAAGCCCACGGCACGCAGCTCTGGTGGAAGCCAAGCACGGCAAGTCCCTGCTCGGCAGCACTGCAGGCCCAGAGAGCCCGAAGGGGTCAGGCAACCAGCACACCTTGTGTGTGTGTGTGTGTGTGTGTGTGTGTGTGTGTGGTAGGGGGTTATCTCTCAATGTGACAAAAACTCACCAAGAAGCCACTACATATCAGGCAAAGGTGAGCAAGGCATAGTCTATGCTTTCAAGAAGCTTTCACTTTGATGCATGCTTTGGAGTCACTGCCCAAACAAGTCCTTCAAAGGGTAAGCCTTGGGGCCAGGGCTCAGGTCTCACCACCACCTCCTCGTCCTCGTCACTCTGGGGGTCCCAATAGGCTGGGTGACCGATTTCCCGAATTACCTTCTAAACGTGGGAGAAGGTGCCTTGCTGGCTGTTCTGGAGGTTCTGCATTTATAGCAACCTTTACGTGTTGGTAGGATGAGAGAAACCAATTTCAGGACATGATTTCTCTTGCGGTTTTCCAAGGGAGCGCCTAAGTCTCCATAGGAAAGTGAACGTTGAAACGAGATGGTGATCATGATACGGGCTGGACTCCACCCTTCAATGCAAAGCTGGAGGCACAGGGCTTTGTGCTTGCCAAGACCCAGTCAGCGGTCCCCATCTCCCACTGAAACTTTTCACCCAAGTCACCTTTGGGAAATTTGGGTGTGACTCCTGAGTCAACCCTGTCCCCAGCAGGCAGCAGGTGATTGGGCCGTGAGCAGGTTCTAGAAACTTCTGTGGGCCTGCCACCTGTATCGCTTGGGCACCCCCGTGCTCACTGGGCATCCCCTAACCCTCTCCACCTTCCCCTAAGACAGGCTTCCGCTGCCATCTCCGCTTTAGCTGCCTAGTTCCTTCTTCTCAGGCTGCCCCGAAGTGCAACCTGCCTGTCCTCAACCCTGGTCTGGCTCTTCCTGATCCAGCACTTGACTGGGACGGCATTTCATCCCACCTGGATTTCAGCACTCACCTACACCAGGGTTTCTCAGCTGAGGCACTACTGCCATGTTGGGCCAGATAACCTGTAATTCTTCACCGTTCCTGCACTTTATAGGATGTTTAGCAGCTTCCCCGGCCTCTACCCACTAGATGCCAGGACTGCCCCCACACATACTTATGACAGATACAAATGTCTCCAGACACTGCTGAATCTCCCCTAGAGGCCGAAATCACCCCCAAATGGGAGTACTTCTCCCTTTGGGCTCCAGCTTCCTCTGAATGGCTCCTCTACCTCCAGACCTTCATCCTCCCTACTCCCTCCAGACGCTGCCTGCAAATGCCCAGGTCCCTACTCATTCGTGCTGTGGCTGCTTCGTATTTGCTATCATGGGTCACCTATTCCCAACAATAACAGTTGCCATCAACTGAGTACCTCCTAGATGTCAAATAGGGGCTTTACAAACGCTACCGTATTTAGGTCTGGTCTATTACTATCCTCATTTACAGACGAGCATGCAGAGGCTCAGAGTGGTTAAGTGACCTGCCCAAAGGCACACAGTCACGGAGCCCTGTTTCAAACTCATGAGTGTTTAATTCTAAAGTCCATGCTTCTAACAATCACTCGATTTGTCCGAAGTTCAGCAGAGCCCTACCTCCACCTACTGAAAGCAGCTACTGGGCTCTCTAATCTGGGGCAGGAGACTCTCTCAGTCTCACTGCCTGATGACCCCCGCTAACCAGGGACTTCCAAAGCTCCTGCCCCCCCGTCCCACAGGCCTGC
The DNA here is from genome assembly GCF_028021215.1 of Eschrichtius robustus. Taxonomy (NCBI): domain Eukaryota; kingdom Metazoa; phylum Chordata; class Mammalia; order Artiodactyla; family Eschrichtiidae; genus Eschrichtius; species Eschrichtius robustus. The sequence goes on from NC_090826.1 coordinate 53,511,714, forward strand.
CCTCTCAGGCCTCCCCTGGCCAACTGCACTGGTCACTCCTAAGAGGGCCCTGGGCCTGTTCCAGATGAAGGGGCCAGCTCCTTCTGCCCCAGGGTGACCCTGCAGGGAGCTCATTAACATAGAGCCTTTATCTGACTGTATCACATTTGGAAAAGGAGGCTCTTATTTCCAGAGCCCACCACTGTTCCCACAGGCATTTCAAGAGGGTCTGTGCTCTCTAATGATCACAGAAATGGCTTTGGGCAGAGCTGGAGTTCGTGGGACCTGAAGATACTGGGCCTGGGTGCCTGCTGCCTGGGTGTGGTGCAAGGGACCCAGCAGCTTGAATCAGTGATGGAACAGCGGCAGGGCATTTTCAGATGTGGCCTGGTAAGCGGGGCTGTCCCTGGGCGGGGAGGGGACTCTCTTTCCCCCCTCAGGCCTTTGTTCCTTTTGAAGTGTGGATGTTAAGAAAGTACAGAGAAGTCTGTTTAAAGTGTTAAATTATAGTGTCAGCATTAAGTCAGACCTGGGCTCGAATTCTTGCTTCAAGAATCAGCAGCTTGTGACCTTATGACCGCTATATAAACGCTCTAGGCCTCTGCTTCCTTATCAATACAAAATGGGGATGGCAGTATCTACCTCACTGGATTACTGAGAGGATTCGTGAGGTAATGCATGGAAAGAGTTAGTTCCTGTGAGTGCTCTTAGGACTTTGATGGAGCTGGTTCCACTAGCTGTGTGATCTTGGGTATGTTACTGAACCACGCAGGGCCTCGGTTCCCCCAGGAGCAAATGGGTGGCATCAACAGAGTCAACCTAATAGGATTGTTGTGGGATTTAAACTAGAGAGTCCGTGGTAACCGCTTGGTACAGTACCTGGCACCAGGCCAGCACATGATACAGGTTAGCTTTTATTACTATTGTTATCCCATCACTGTCACCACCACGACCACCACCATCATCACCATCATCGCCATCAACGCCATCACCTTACAAGAAGCATGTATCTGGCAATGCAACTTCAAGCAGGGTGGCTTGATGAAATGGGCCACCCCGTAAGGTAGGTCACTGTCCAAGAGTGGACACGATGTGTACTTGGTTCCTTCATCCAGCCTTTGGGAGCCCCATGGACAGCATAGCTTCCCTACTCAAGCTGCTGCCTCAAAAGCCCACGTGCTGTTGTTGCCATGACCACATGTGGTCATGGGGTTTCTCAGCTCCAAGTCTCGCAGCATTTACATGGGTCGTCTCATCTAAATCCAACAACAGCCTTAGGAGGTCAATTCTGTTCCTACTGCCATATGGTTCCTTGAATTTTGCTGGCTGGCAAGGTACTTTTCAGGAAGGGAAGTGAAACACCCACTTGTTAATCGCCTGTAAGTCTCACCTTGTCGGTCAGGCTGCTGTCACAGGCCGGGTGTGCCAGGAGCAGTCGGACCATGTCGACGTTGCCATGGCGACAGGCCAGCATGAGGGCTGACAATCCATCATGGTCCTGCAGGTTGACATCTGCCTGGCAGCTCAGTAGCGCTTGGACCATGTCCTCCCTGTCGTGGCTGACTCCCAGCATCAGCGCAGTCTGGCCTCCCTACACACAGAGAGCAGGGGTGTGGTGAGGCTGGGGCTGATGGGGAGGACCCCCTCCGCAGCCTGGGTGTAATCAGGAGAGACTTCTCTGGAAAATGACAGTTGACCTGAATCTCTGTGGTAAGGGACACATCCTCCTCGGCCTGGTAAACTTCTACTCCTCTTCCAAGACGCTAGTCAAATGCTGCATCCTCTCTAAAGCCCTCTACTAACACCTCAGGCACAGGGTTCATAACACAGCATTTACCACTTGGCATTTCAACCTGTCAACCTCTCTTTCTCATAGACTGTGACATCTTTGATGGCAGGAACTAAGTCTTTTTCATCTCTGTCTCTCCAGTGCCTAGCACCAAGTACATGCTGGTAAGTGCTGAATGATGGAATAAACGAAGGGTTGAATACTTCAGGACCATGGTTTCTGACTCCCCGCCCCAGCCTAACTTCCTACAGGAAGTCTTGGGCTGCTCTGAACACCTCTGGTATTTTCAGCTGAATGATACCCAGAACCCTCTTTTCTCAAGAAGCTCTCTGTTTACATGTTCCTGTGGTCATTTCTAATCCATAGCCATTGACAACAATCTTTCACATCCCTGTAATCATCAATGCACATGGCAATGGATTAGAGTCAGAAAGTAAGACCAAGCTCTGGTTCTGCTGTTTCCTAGTGCGTGACCCTGGCCACGTCACTTCGTGTCCCTGAACCTTGGTCTTTCTTTCTTAAAAATTAAAATAATTATGATCCATCCTCTATACCTCACAGGGCTTTTGTGAAAATCAAATGAGATAAAGGGCATAAATATAAAAATGTGTGGCAGTAACTTTTCTGATTACAAAGTGATCATCATTTTCCCTGAGTTTTCCTGTATATACATAGTCCTCTTATACGACTTGATTATATACTTTGCCCTCGTGGTTCTTTCTCTCCTGGGTTCCAGGCAGGTCAGGCGTGTCTCTCTGACTGTCGGGCTTTGTAAGGATGTGAGAATAGGTAAGGACTGGTTTCTTTCTTCTCAGATCCCCTGTGGCTCTGACCACAGTGTCTTACACGTGAAATATGTTGGCTGATGTGTTCACTGATTAAAGCTCCAACCTGCAGTCACTGATGGATTATGCTTCCCTGCCTGCAAGGCTGGGGCTTAGAGAAAAAAAGGGGGTTGCAATCAGAAAAATCCTGGCTTTGCCGCATTCTGTACTTATGTGAATCTGGACAAGTTAACCTCTTGGTGACTCTTCCTGATCTGGTAAAGCAGGAATGCTTAACGATATTACCTGCCTTCTGGGGCTGGTGTGAGGCCTGAGCGCGGCACAGATGCTGTGTACACTTTAGCTATTATTGGATTTATGAGCGTTAGAGATGATGTCTGACCATCGCCTGGGACGTGCGAATGTATCGTTAGGTGTCCTGGTTCCCCATTTCTCTGGAACCCAGACAGATCTTTCCAGAGACGCTTGTTTGCTCTTTGGTTTGCTTATGCTCAGCCCTGAGGTAATGCTTGTTTACTGTACTAACCAGACCGTAGGTTTCCCTCCAGACCCCTCTCTTCGAGCGGTATTAAAGCCAGATGACATATGCAGATGTCTTCCTGTCTGCCCCCTGCCTGACTTGGGGCCCCCTCCCTCCTGGTCTGGTTCCATAAAATTTAATTCAACAACCATTTACAGAGCACTGCTATGGCCCGGTGCAGCGCTGACCCTGGAGATACAGAGAGAAATAAGTAGTTTAGCCCAGGAGACTCCTGGCCTCCCAGCTCACTCCTATTTAACCTGGTACCTGCAGCTCCCCTCATACGTAAAGCCCCCAGAGGGTGCTGAAGGGTGCAGCTGCACTATGAATTCCCATCCCTCTTTTGGTGACCTGGGATGGGTCCCTTACTCTACTAGAGCATTGGTTTCTCCTCTATAAGAAGGGCACTGATTTTGATCGTTAGTGAGCATTCCCCCTTCAAGAGGACCAATTTAGAAAAAAAAGATTTGATATGTTTATGGAAAACATAATATTTAAAATGAAAACAGCTTTACTGAGTCCTACGGAGTAGGTGGGTGAAGATACTTTGAAAACTAGAGAGTAAGCTACAAATGTCTGTTTCTTGCCACCAATAGAATTGCTAGTATGTGACGTGTGCAAAGAGACTTTGCCATCAGGTTAGGCTACTGTCTGCAATCACTTTGGGGTCGGGGTGGTGAGCAGATTTAAATAGGTTGTTGGGAGACAATTTTCTATGGGTCTCTTGGCTTTCTGCATATTTCGTGAGTCAGGCAATATCTGACCTTTTGTTCTAGACTACCTTTTTAAGGATGAATGTACAATGAACAGCGTTGGAACTTAGAGACAGTGTCCCCTCCAGAACAGAGGGCAGACGCATTTACTATCCAGTATGAAAGATTCAGGTTCCCTAAGCTCAGGGTTCCTCCCCAGTAACACAATCCACTCTGTGTGCAGGGATCTGGCCCTCCTCGCACTGCCCTGTGGGAAGTGGGAATTGGGACTTGGGGAACTGGTATAAATACCAATGCTCTGACTATTGTTACTGCTGTGAGTAACACACTGTCCTTTGTCTCTTGCACAAGAGTCCTGGGTCATCTGCCAGCATCCATGACACTTGCTAGCTTTAAGGTAGAGTAAAATCTCAGACCCTTTACAGTTCTTGAGAGTTAGGCTACACTGATGATCACTCTAGGGGGAAATGGAGAGTGGAATGCACTCTACTTGTTCTTCTATTGGTCAAAGATGGATAAGTGGCCTTTCGAGGAATACCCACTGTTCCATATGGAGCTTTGTCTACTGGCTAAGAGCCACACCCCTACTCTGTGTTCTCTAGTAGAAGGGCCCAGAAGCTGAACGGAGACATCCCAACCCTCTGAACTGCTTTGTAATTTATGATCGAGGTGGATCTCCTGCAGGGGCTTTCTACACAACTAGCGAACGCCTTCTCAAGGTGCTAACTGTGGGAGCATTCGGTTTGAGGAGTCAGACCCAGATGGAATTTACCCAGTTTCAGACGGGGACATAGATTACAAGCTCATGACCTCTGTCCTAGCCTGTCTGGGTCTCAGGAGGCTCTGAGGAAACTGAATGTCCAGTCTTTGGACAGATGCCATTTGGAGGGCCCAGACTTCTCGGGATAAAAACTCTACATGGATCTGCATGGAGTTTCTCACCCCAGTGGCAGGATAAAACTGGGAGGTGCCCGTGTTCATTAAAGAGGAGATCATGTTCACACCTCCTACCTGAGCAGCTTGGATGTTCACATTTCCTTCTCGTAAGAGCTTCCAGACCACAGCCATGTCTTCATCAGTCTCTGCAGAAGCCAGGGGAGTGATCATCACGGCGGTGTAGCCAGCTTTGTTCTGATGGTCCACGTTGCAGACGCCTGCAAGAGAAACACCGAAGCTGGAACAGCTCCCAAGAGGCTGGAAGCCAGGCTTTAGCCTGTTCAACAGGATGCTGCCTGCTGGTTAAAGGGCCACAGAATAGAGCAATCCTTTCCCAGTGGTGGAATCTATGTTCTACATTTTTAGCAGCCTTTAACAGTGGCCACTTTTCTTTACAAGTTTTCTGAGGATACCCAGCAAGAAAGGTCCACATGAGAGTCAGAGGTGGCCAAGGGGGCCAATGACCTTGACTTTATTTCCTAAAGTGTAGGACAAACATTATTCCTATTTTACAGATGAGGACTCTGAAAGTCAGTGAAGCTATATCAACTGCCCAAGTGAAGGAGAAGTGAGACCAGGACTCAGATCTATCCGGCGCTAGAGCCCATCACTCACATGGCTTCACGTCACCCACAGGTGTGTATTTCAGGTCTGGTTCTATGTCTATGTGTAACTCTTAAGCAGCTGGCTATGGTTGTAGGTCTTTTCCAAAGGCTAGTGATATCTTGTGCAATGGACCAGGGGACATGAAAAACACCCCAGGATAAACATGGGAAATCTTCCGGGAATAACCATTTTCATTTGAAAAGCAGAGCGGAAAATAAAACACTCCACAAATTTTTATATTAAAGCAATTAAGAATATACATTTCACAATAGAATGAAAAACTGGCATATTTTTAAGATGAAGTATTAAATGAGAACTCAAAAGAAATTTCTGCTTTGTAACCCTGGGGATATGCATTCATATCTGTTCCCACCAAAGGAGATGTAGGAGATCTTCAGCCTGTTATCTGTTGTCTGAAGGCTCCCACTTCATAAGGGCGGTACAGTGTGGAAAACCAAATCTTCCCTGTACTGTTGGTCATGCAAAAAATCTACATGTCTCTTTGGGACAATAATAAAGCTATCTCAGTAAGGCAAGGCTGAGATTTTCTTAGCATTTCTTCTGTAAAATGGGGATAATAACAGGATCTATAAGGTTACTATGAAAGTTAATGAGCTTATGTATTAAAAGCACTTAGAACAGCTCCTAGCACATAATAAACACTCAATAAGTGTTAGCTGTTATTACTATTATTGTCCAGAATGGTATTCTTGTCTTTACATCCTTGCTACTTGCTCTTGAAGACTTAGAGCTTCATTGTAACAAATCTGGTTTACGACAAAATGTCAGGGTTACTTATAAGTTCTGTGCAAGGGAAAAAAAAAAACAACATTTGTTTGACATTCCCTCCACTCCACCCCAAACAATTTTTCAGAAATGTGTCACACTGGACCAGGATGCCAATGGATACAGTTGGGCTCATGTATCAGCAGTTTCCTCCCCGAAGCCTCTCTGGCCACTGTCATGACAAGCTGGGCTATGAAAGCCGAATAATAACTCTATGCATCGCCTCACAACTCTGTTCTGATAAAGACAGGAATATCTGCGTTGCCACGTTAATGACTTTAAAATTTTTACCCCGTGACTATTTTATGTTTGCTTTTAAGATGCGTAAATGAGCCTCAGGTTACGATTCTCTATACTCTCTTCAGAAACGTGACCTATAACTCAGTAGAGTGAGAACTAACTCCTACCCAGGGGCTCTGAAAAGGGGCTGAGGACCCCTGGCTTTCACAGCAGATGTTTCTGAGCAGCTCCAGGGAGCAAACCAACCTCCCCAGAGGCGAGGAGAAGGCTCTCGACTGAACATCCTCCAACTCGGCCAGCTTCCTCTTCTGCAGAGGCGTCCTGGCGAAATAGAGGACGGATCACAACGGACTAAAGGGTTGGAGGTGCACCCATGGCTTTATTCTCAATAATGATGAGTCACTTCTGTGCAGCCCCTTACAGTTTGTAATGTGCTTTCCAGATGCTTCACAAATGGCTGGGAAGGGAGCCCAGTTTGGAGTGGGACACATCTGCCCTCCTCAACACCCCTACTACAGTGAGGGAAAGGAATGGCACTTTCAGACCGTCTTCCCAGCCCCCTTCATTCTTTATGCTTGCAGCTGTTGTGCTATTTCAGCATGTTAAAGGGAAAAGCTTCCAAACCACTTTAGGGTTGATGAGTATTGACTGGATCTTGGACAACATCAGCAGAAATTTATAACAACCAAATCAAAGGTTGTCTGTTCTCCAGCCTGGCCTGGCCCAACCAGAGGACTTCTAACAGGCTGCAAGCCTGTGAGCTCCTTAGAGATGCAGGTGCTACATTATGGGTCTTTAGAGTTTTTGTGCACATAATAGGTGTGCCTAAGGTCTCACAGTGTCCCTGGAACCTAGCTTCGGGTAGTAGAAAAAAGCCCAGGTTGGGAGGGTGACAGATCATGGTTAGAATTCTGGCTTAGCTACCTACTGGCTCTGTGACCTTGACCACATAACTTGACCTCTCTGAGCCTCAGTTGTCTCACTTGGAAAATGCATTAAATATCTGCTTCACAATCCCCGCAAGGGCTGCATATGGTAGTATTGCACTGTGTCTGGGTTGGGGAAGGCACTCAATAAACAGTAGGTGGTGTTGTTATTCACATTCTATAATGAAAGGCCCTAACACTGAATACAGTAAATGCAACCCAGAGGCATGCTCCTTTAATTATGTGCCTTTCTCAACTGAGCTACCATTTTTAGGGTATCCATGAATCCCTGAAGAATGTTAGAATTGTAACTTCGTCTTCCTCTGATGATGCAGAAAGAACTTTAGGCTGTCATTATGTACATCACCTTTCCACGCAGGTAAAGAGCCTCAAGGCTGCTTAATGGACTTTTGGAGAACGAAAGTTTACTGGAATTTAACCTAGCTCCCAGGAATCATCCATCCACTCGTTCATCTAACAAATATTTTCACTCGACACCCACCATGAGCCAGGAACTGGTCTAGGTGCTGGGGATACTGAATGGAAGGAGACAGACAAGAGCCTCCCTCAGGTTAACTGAGTTCTGTTAGACTCAGATAGAAGTGACAAGCAAAGATCACGTGAAGAAAGAAACTGGGTGTACTGCTAGAGAGAGATGGGGCAGCCGCTTTAGATGTATCACCAAGAAGCCTTCTGCGGTGACATTTGAGCTGTGACTTGAATGATGAGAAGAAGCCAGTCATGAGAATAGTTTCAGGGAAAAGGGTCCAGATGGAAAGAAAATGCAAAAGTCCTAAGGAGGGAATGAGCGTGGTGAGTTTGAGGCCCACACGTGGCTGGAATGGAGGGAAGGAGGGTGCATGGTGGTGGCAGAGAGAGCAAAGGCAGGCAGGACCAGGCCATCTGGGATTCCTGAAGGCCAAGAGCAAGGGGAAGCCGTGGGAGGGATTTAAGCGGGGGGCGGAGGACAAGATACAAGTTGGGGGGGAGCTGTTGGATCCAAAATTCAGACTTCCTGATGCCTGTTTAAACTCCCCCTCCAGCTTCCTAAGTAAGGGTGTACAATTCTAGCACGTGCCTAATTCCTGGTTGCCACGGTATCGACTTCAAATCCCAGCAACACACTTAGTCATTGCATGATCTAGAGCACGTATGTTGACTTTTTGGAGTGTCACTTTCATCACCTATAAAACAGGAATAATCGTCCTAATAACAGGATCGTTATGACGATTAAATGACATCTCAGGTGCCAGGTGCTTAGCAGAGGGCCTAATCCGTGTAGATCATTTGCGGTTTTATACCTCTTGTAGGTACCCTCCTAGATATCCCTCATACAGCCTTCCTAAGCTCACAGATGACATTCGACTGGGACCCACACACCTTCAGTCGGTCCCATCCCCCTCCTGTCCACACAGTCACTCCTAGGCTGCTTGATGTTGTCACACGCTCTGCAGAAACTCCACTATAAGCCCTGGGGTGTCGTCTCAGCAGACGTAGAGTTCTTTGTTTGACTATTAACCACTCTTTCCAGCTCCTAAGATGATCAAGGCCATTTGCAATGATTCTCCACCAGAGGGAAGAGTCTTCCCTTCCTCCAGACTTCCAACAATTAAGAACCTAATGCTCACTTCCCTTGTCTCCTCCTCAAATCCCTCTGGACCTTCACCCACCCTCCCTTCCTTTTGCTTCCATCTCAGAGGAGTAAATATCCCAGCAGCTTGCCTATGCTGACCTCGTCTGCCTCTGCTGTGGATTCCAGGTTTTTCCAGCTCCTCAAAAACCTTGCTCCATCAAGCATCTTCTCTCCTTTGTATCTTTAATCTCTCTCTCTCTCTTTCTTTGTCTCTCTCTGTCTGCCCCTTTCTCTCTCTGTGTCTCTCTCTCTCTCGGATTCTTCTTCTCAGCCAACAAACATATTCAGGTCTCCTCCATCCCCATTCACTCAAAAATAACTCTCCCCATCCTCTCCTGCTTCCTCCAGCTATTGTGCTACATCACTGCCTTCCCTAGCCCATGAACGTCACTCCTTTCACTTCTGCAATCTGTTTTCCTCCCAACAGGCCCCTGAAACAACTGTTTCCAAAGTCACCAGTGACCCCTTCCCGAATCTGCCAACCAACCCCAGGCATCATCCTTCGGGGACACTACAGTACAGTATTTGACCCAGCGGACAATCTTCTTTCTTCCTGACATTTTCTTCTTCAATGGCCTGGGACTTTTCTCTGTCTGCCAGAACCTACCCGCTGCAGTGCACATTTCCTGCTCTCTAAACAGGGTATTATCTCACTTCCTTGGAGCCCTGAAATCACATTCTGCACCTCTCTCTGGTGAGCCATCATCCTGCTTCATCCTGACTGTCAGGCTGTAAGCTCCTGGGAAGAAGAGGCTCACACCTAGCTCACCTTTGCATCTCTGGTGGTAGTCAGTATGGACCTCATACACAGTTCACAAATATCTGATGAAGGGTGAATGAATCAAATTGAGTCAAACTGATCAAATGGAGCCATGACTTTTGTTACAAAGTACTGATGAAGATGGAAAATGTGACCTTTCCTAGAGTCAGTGTGGTATAGCTCTGGAGCTGGACAAACTGAATACGAAATGTGACTCTACCACTTACCAGCATTGTGACCTGAGCAAGTTTTATAACTCTCTCAGCTTCAGTTTCCTCAACTGTAACATGAGAACAATAATACCTACATCACAAGAGTGTTGTGAAGAATAAATGACATAAGAAAGGAAAAAATGGTCTAGCCCAGCTCCTAGAACACAGGAGGAACTCAGAACAGTGAAGAATCTCCTCGCTGGAAAGAAGTGGGAACAAGAACTGCCCGTCACAGAGGGACCCAGGCTGCAGAGATGCAGCCATTTCTGACCTGTTTCCAGCAGCAGCCTCACGATGGAGAAGCTGGAGTGGGATACGCTGTAGTGAAGAGCTGTGTTGCCATTGCCATCAGCCAGGTTGACAAGCAGCTTTAGCAAGTGTGGGGAGTGAGGCTGGACCCCGCGGAGGTAGGTGGCCACCACAGCAGGGCTGGATGACTTCCGGCTGGAGACCCGGAACCACTCTTGACTGATGGTATTTAAGCTCTGCTTCTGAAAGATCAACAGATTCCAGTTCCAGGAGGTTACCTACCCGGGTGCTCCAGCAGGGGTGTTAATTTCCACTAGGAAAGGTCAGCTTAGGATGCTTCCACTTCTATCCCTTCAGCTCCCTCCAAATCTCCACGTGATTTACTCCTAGAGGGCTCAGAGCTGTGGGGTCCCCATGCAGCAGCACACTTTGAACCCGTGGGATCGGTCCCCCATATGAGGTAGACAGGAGGATTGGGAGAGCAACACAATAGCCAGTGACACAGCACATTACTTGGGGACAGTTTGAGTCTACTGTACGTTTCGATCACATCCCCCATATGCACAGGATAACCATGACCCCCTCTTTCATGCGACAACACCAGCCTATGTAACCCTAGCCCAGACTCCACCAGGGCATGTGCATGTTTTTAACAGGCACAGCTGGAAAGTCACAACATTTTACTAATGGGAAAAATGCACACTGAAAGCTAAGACAAACAACATGCCCAATTTATGCTTGAAGTAAAACCCAAACAGATGTGCTCGAATTATTTTTGGCATTTAAGTTTTGCTAGGACCTTCAGAGAAAATGGTTTAACAACCCATGGCAGGACCGCACTATCTGCAGTATTCAGCTCCTTTATAACCATGAATGCAAATGACACCAACTCTGCATGTGACATGACCTAAGTGTTTAAAATGGAACATGACTAGATTATTTTTCTAAAGGGGAGGAGAAACGATGAGGCTGTGACTATTAGAGATGATTTCACATTCATTCTGGAAAGGGCGCTGAATTAGGAGTCACTACACCCTAGGGGCCGGGCATAAGTCCTGGCTCAGCTGTGCGACCTTGGAAGTCCTATAACCTTTTTGAATCTTTCCTGTCTTGTCTATAAAATGGGGGTGAAAAAAGGGCTGGGTCCCTAACCTCCCATGCTCTACAGAGTGAGGTCCTTGCACAACCTGCTTTGTCTCTAAGGTGGAGAGGGGGTGTCCTGTGCTTTGATCCTAAAGTGGGTGTGATGTCAGGTTTGTATGTCCTCTGATCGATTTTCTAGGCGGAAACAGTGGACCCTTTTGTGGCTGAAACACTTCTTATATATCAGAATATCTCGTTTACCCGTGGAATCTTCAGGAGAATCTGGAGAAAGATCCTAATATTAAGGAACATAGTGGTAGATTTTAAATGAAGATCTAAGCAATAACTTAGCTCTGTAATTCATTTAAGAATAAGTAGCAGGAGTTTTAATCAACATCCACCTCACATATTGGTTCTTTAACAATCTGGGAACAAGTTATTTGCCAAATCAGCGAAGATAAAATACTCATGAAAATGGGCTAATCAATCGGTTTTACTCTTAAGGCTCTTCCGCAAAGGAGAACAAAATGGGCTTTAAAATGCTTACAAGCTGTTACACATTCGGTCTTATCAGTTGCTCTCACGACTTGGGAAAATGTGTCTGTGCCAGTACCTCTTGATTCAAGCAGAAACTAATCCTTACATGTTTAAATCTCCATGGGCCATGATGGTGTTAAGGAGCAAACAGATGTATTTTCTTGCTTTTGGTCTCTTGACCCATAGGTGCACTTCAAGAAAAACAGTAAAGACTACAGAATGAAAAGCCAGGGCTTGAGGGTAGTGGAGACATGCGGTCCACCACCTTCCTTTTTATTAATGAGGAAATCACGGCCCTGAGCGTTGAACTGACTCACCCAATATCTCACCGCTATCTAGCGGTCCTGGGAATAGAACAACGGTTCCCATTCCACCCGCTCTTTTCCACTCTACTCACGGTTCTCTCAAACTGCGAGGCAATTTTGAGCCTAAGCCACAAAAGTTCTATGACACATTCGGGTTGGGACGCCTAATTACACTTGGTAAATGCCTCTGAGCCGCAGGCCTGGTTCCTGTGCACGTGCATGGGTTCCGCTTTCTCAGCACAATCCATCACCTTGGGCAGCAGAGTTTGGGCAAATGAGAGAACAGCCAGCGGACAGGGGCCCGTGCACACCCACACCGCTGCCTCAGGCACAGGACCCAAGTCAACCCAGGTGAAACTTAAACAGTATAGAAATCTTTACATGATGATGAAAAATCAGAGTACCAAGAGCTGGTCAGTGGTCGTCCCAGTTTCTGGCAGATGTTGGCTCAATGCCCGGCATGCATTAAGGAATTCTTCTGAGGGTTTATATCTAAAGAAAAAAAATATATATGTATGTATGTGTGTGTGTATATATATATCAGTCTCCATGTTGATAAAAAAAAAAAGTCCCCTACCTTGACTTTCACTCTCATCTTTTACCTCTCAGCAACTCAAACACCCAAACTGGGCAACTTCCCAGGTTCAGGGGCATTCCTCAGAAATACTGGGTGAATACAGCCTCCTGACGAGGAGGCTTGGCTTCTGAACTCTTCTGAAGAGTGAGTTAAGCGCGTTGCCCTTTAGATCCTGCTGTTTTCAGGGGGCAGGAGCAGACCACCAAAGCCTTTTGGGGGCCACGGGCCCAAGTGCCATTCCTGACACGCTGGGAAAGGGAGAGTTATCTTTCTGACTTTGGAGCCAACATTTTCTGCCTGAGTGACTTGACAAATCCAAAGGACTCAATGCACAGCAGCAAATTTCTTCCGGTTATTCTTCCATGAAGGATACAGTAAGTGCTAATTGAGTCAATAAAATGAAAATCAATTAAGCTGGGGCGCTCTCAATGATACTCACTCCTCCTGTGCTAGTATAAGGGCAGACTCAGCACTGAGAGGCCTAGGTTGGGAGTCAATGGCATTGGTCACCGAGAAGCTCCGCTCTCATCGCGTCCTTACAGCGCTGCTATTTTGGAGCAGCCCTGCGGCACTGCTGGACAATCAGCTGCCATTCACTGCTCATCACTCCTTCAGCAACCAGGCTGGGGATGATGGTAACGATAATGAATGGTACTTATTATTCTCATTTCCCCCATTTATCAAGAGCCTACTATGTGGCAGGCACTGCAGGAAGCATTTTGCATACTTTCTTACATACTTTTTCTCATCCAGTCCTCAGATCAAATCTATCAGGTTGCTACTATCCGCATTTTACAGACGAGGAAACTGAGGCAACTGCAGCTAAATAACACCGTGGCAGACGTAGGATTTGAATCCAAGTGTGTCCAACCCCAAAGTCAGTACTCTCTTCATCATGCCATGTGACCTCTCATCACTTTCAGAAACAGGGTTATGTCAGTATGGCCAAAGGGAGAGGCAGAAAAACATGTGGGAGAATCACAAAAGACATGCGTTGAAACACCATCTCTGCTAGCTGTGTCATTAACTTCTCAAAGCCTCTGTTTCCACATCTGTAAAGTGGGGCTTATAATAATTTCTACCTTACAGATTGTTAGAAGGATTACATCAAGAGAATACCTGTAGAGTCCTTCACATTTTCAGTGCTAAGGCCATGTTAGCTTCATATGCAGAGCTCTGTCTATGACAGTATATCCCATGAAGGCAGAAGTTAGATCTGTTTAGTTTAACCAATGCACAGTACCTGGCATAGATTGGAAACTCAATAAATATTGGTGAATGGATGGATAAATGAATTAACAAACGACCAGATGAAAGGGTGAATAAATGCCCTTGCTCTTTCTCAGAGGATCAAGTGCCCCATCTGTCCCCATCTGACTCACCTCTCAGCCTTGGGATGGGGAAGCTCTTCCCCAGGCCCGCGTTCCTGGTCTGTGTCACGGGTGCCCTCGGGAATGCCCTGCCCCGCCTTGTAGCTGAAGTGGGCATCCTTGCCCCGCCTATGTTCTGGGCCATCACATTTCTTCTCGGCCTCGCTGTCAGACAAGTCTTCTGGGGAGGTGTCCTCACTGCTGGTCTCCTCACTCGAGGTGGTCTCATAGCTGGGAAAGGAGACAAGGTCACTCGTTCCGTGCTTCCTGCCCGATGCTCGTGTCAACACTAATGGGAACTCGGTGGGCTTTAAATAACACTTCCGTGCTTGCTAACCTCGCCCTCCATTCTCTACACTTGCAGTGCTGGGCAAGGGGACTCCCAGGAAACCTACTGTCAGAGGAACATGCTTTTAAGAGCTCTGTTCCTTTAACGCTGGAGGCCATTTGGGGAAAAGGGTAATTAACTAAGCTCTTTGCAACAAACACACAAACAGCCCATGGCCTAATTGGTCGATGCATTCAGGTGATCCAGGTATCCAAGGCTCTCATGAAAGCATTTGATTCTGGAACCCTAACGTCCTGTCCTGAGAGGGACCCAGATCTAGGCAAACATCCCCCATCCTGAGTTCTCTGAGTTGCCTAACAAATCTTCACATCTCTGGGTGACTGTGAAGCCTCCCTTTGGCCGCCCTGTTCTATCCCAGCTTACAGCTGACAAGGGAGGAACCATCTGTGTTCACTCCTGGCAGGGTTCCATGGGACACGTGAACGGTTGGGATACTTGAGCCTAGCACCTGCCTTTCTCAGTTGCTGTTTCAACCACGGCTTAAAACAGCAAAAGTGAGGGCGTGGGCCACTTGACTGGCCTTCCCTCCCCAGCAATGATCCTTATGTTCAGTTATATGCAACTCTATTGCGGTGGCAGACCAGAGACCAGAGAGGAAAGTTCTGGAAGATGTATTGATCCCTCTGCTGATGGTCAACAGGAGACCTCCGATGGAGGTTGCTCCAGTTAAGATGAAGATTTTGGGTTCTTGGCTTACTGGCACTGCCACAGAGACCAGGGGAGACCAGGGGCCACAGCTTCTCCTGAACCCCCTCATGCCCTTTATCTGAATGGTGGTCCCTACGTAAAGCCCCTGTGCTCACTGGATTTGCAAACCCAGACTGCTCCCTGGTATGCTCACATTCTGTCTTGTTCAAACCCCAGATATTTCTTCCTCTACCGTGCTTGGAACAACATTTTCCTTTTGTGATTAAGAAAACGGGGCATACTAAGTTTACCAAACGGTTCTTCTCTTAGAATTGCTTCATAAAAGCTCCACCTGGAAGTTCATTCATTCATTCAACAGACATTTATTGAATACCTACTATGTGCCAGGCACTGTTCTAAATGTTTATTAACCAAAGTCCCTATCCTAACTGAGCTTAAACTCTAAGTAGGGAAAGGCAGAAAATAAACACGTAAGCAATATATTCAGACAATGATAAGAGCAATGAGTAAACTAACAACGGGCCATGGGATAGTGTGCTGGGAGGAGGGGCTACTTTAATTAGAGCAGAAGTTTTTGTTTTTGTTTTAATTTTATTTATTTATTTATTTTTGGCTGTGTTGGGTCTTCGTTGCTGCGCGTGGGCTTTCTCTAGTTGCGGTGAGCCGGAGCTACTCTTCGTTGCGGTGCGCGGGCTCCTCATTGCAGTGTCTCCTCTTGTTGCAGAGCACCGGCTCTAGGCGCACGGGCTTCAGTAGTTGTGGCTCACGGGCTCTAGAGCGCAGTCTCAGTAGTTGTGGCGCACGGGCTTAGTTGCTCCGTGGCATGTGGGATCTTCCCGGACCAGGGCTCGAACCCCTGTCCCCTGCATTGGCAGGTGGATTCTTAACCACTGCGTCACCAGGGAAGCCCCCAGAGCATAAGTTTTTAATGTTGGCTGCATGTTAGAATCACCTGAGGGTGTTTTAAGTTCCCAATACCTTTACTGCACCCGAGACTAATTAAACCGGAGTTTTCCAGGAGGGGGAGCCAGGCATCAGTATTTTTAAGCCTCCCCCAGGGTTTCCAAGGTGCAGTCACGGTTGAGAACCACTGCACCAGACTGACAGATACTGAGGGATATCTGGGAGAGAACGTTAAGTGGAGGAAACAGCCAATGCAAAGGCCCCAAGATCAGCCTGACTGAGCATGTTTAAGGGAAGAAAGCCCGGAGCCAGTGATGGGGGATGAGGCAGGCTGTAGTCACGAGATGGACCGCCAGGTTTTGGTACAAAGCTGGCACTTTTGGGGACTTCCCTGGTGGTCCAGTGGTTAAGAATCCATCTTGCAATCCAGGGGACGCCAGTTCGATCCCTCATTGGGGAACTAAGAATCCACGTGCCACGGGGCAACTGAGCCCGTGTGCCGCAACTACACAGCCCAGGCGCTCCGGAGCCTGCACACCGCAAGGAAGAGCCCGTGCCGCAACTAAGACCCGACGCAGCCAATAAATAAATAAATAAATATTAAAACAAAAAACACAAAGCTGGCACTTTTACAAGTATTTAAGCAGGGGAGAGAGAGGACCTGCTTTAGACTTTGAGGTTAGTCTGATTCTGCTTTCTGTACACAAACTGGGGAAAGCTCAGAAAAAAATGGTTTCTCCTCTGGCCAGTGTCTGGCGTCAGCAGGAGTGAGAACAGCAACGCTCACAGAACCTGCCACAGTAGTGACGTCACCCTTGTCTGAATTGGGTGTCTTCCTTCTGGTCTCACCCAAATTAGCAGGGGTTCCGACCTGTTCTGGGCAGCCTCCTGGGCCCACGCCTGGCTGGGCCTGGTGCCCCTGCTTTGGGCTTTCCCACCATCCTCCATTTCTTCCTCTACTAGAGTTCATCTCAGCCTGTCAGCATTCTCCCTTTACTTCTGTCTTATCTCTGCCCATGTCCAAACTGTGAGTTAAAGGCAGGGACAATGATTTATTTGACCTTTTTATCCCTACCACCAAACACATCATCGGTACTTAATAAATGTTTGTTGAATGACTGATTTAGAAAATATTCTAAATCCAGTGATTTACTCTCTACACTATATAAGGTCTGGTTCATGTTCTGAGTCAATAGACATTGATCATTTTTCTTCATCCTAAAAAACGTTGGTCTGGTTTGCCGTAAGTTAGTTAAAGGAAAGAAAAAATTAAAAGGATGAAATTTGAAATTCTACAAATTAAGAATTTGTCCTAGGTTCAGTGTTACGGTTCAGATTAAAAGTCTTCCTTAAAGGGCTCATGTGTCCCCAGACTAGCAGAAGGCACCAGAATCCTGGCCCCAGGGAACACCAAAGCCAAGACATATTAAAAGCACAGGATCCAACAGACTACCACAGCTGGCAAGAAGCCAAACACATGCAAACCCGAAAGGGAGTTTTAAAGGGCCGTTGAGATTAATTCCCTTGAAGAAGAATGAAAGCCAGATGCTTCCCCTAGGAAAAGAGAGTGCTCAGGACAACAGCAGGAGAGGTAGTGTGGAGGGCAGTCTGGGCTTCACGAGCGATGCTTACCCACCGTTAACCCCAACAAACTGAAGGTTCTTTTTGGTCCCATTACCTCCTGCACGGAAGCCATAGTCTTTCTTTTTCATTATGGATTTAAGGCTGGTCGACGGGGAGATCTCTAGGCAGACACAACATCACAGGTTAGCATGACCTTGGGGATGCCCCAGAATGCAGCAGAACTGGGACTCTTGCTTTGAGGGCACACAGGCTGAAGGTGTGTGAAGAGGCAGAAAGGGAACTAGATAATTTCAATCAAATATATTGAGGGTCTCTGAGGTGCCCCAGCCTTCTGGTCAATGCCAGCCAAATTGTTCCGGTTCACAAACCCTCTACGTGTGGATTACAGAGTAGAGTTATCGGAGCATTCTTGAACCATGTGGTGTGAGTGCCATTGTTGTCCCTATCTTAGTCTGGGGAAATCTGAGGCTCAGATTTGCTCAGTGAATGGCAGAGCAGGAGTAGAACTTAGGCCTCCCGACCCCTGGTCCAGCACCCACTTCTGCTCGAGGGCACCCCAGCGGTCCTTCCTGACTCACAAGCCGGATGACACTTGTGATGTGGGGTAGGCACGGAAAACACATGAGCAAGAGCACGAGTCTTCTTTTGCTGGGCTCAAAGTTACAGGAGGCAGTTCACAATCAGTAAGACTAGCACTAGCACCGAAATAATGAGAAAACAGCCAATTTGTGATCTGCGGCAGGAAGCAGACTAACACGCTGCTGCCCGTTGAGCAAAGCAAAATATGGTTCCACTTAACTCCAGAGTGTGTGATCTGTTATAGGAGGAAGAGCCGCTCAGCCAAAGGGTCGACTTCCACATGTGAGTATGACTCAGTTTCTCTCTCTCTCTCTCACACAGACACAGAGAGAGAGAGAGAGAAAATAATTCAGTAAAATATTTCAGCTCTCAATATAATAATCCTCCAAAACAAGGCTACAAAAAACCTCTAATGTGCAAGAACTGGGCAGGACCACAGGAATGCAAGAGGCCAAGAAACAATTAAGGAAGGCAGAGGTTTAAAGCACTCACAGCCAGGGCTTTTCTTCACCCTAGACACTGCCTTCGCACAATGCAAACGAGAAAGAGGCACCTCTCTGGGCAGACACAGTGCTGCAGGCTTGGCAAGTGTGGGCTGGGTTTCAGCTCCCATTTACCCTCTGGCATCTCTGTGCCCTGTGCTACGTGAACGACTGTATGTGGTGGCCCTGCAGTCAGTCCCAACGTTAGAGCAAGGACAAGAGCAGAGGTTCCAAGCCTCCACTGTCACAGAGATCAGTTTTTATTCCACTGGGTTCCTGGATGTGCTTAAACCTTTTAAAAAAACATATGCATGCAATTAAAACCCTTTTCCCCTTTGACTCGTCAAGGAGCAATGGTCCCCCGTCTCAGGCACCAGTATTTACCCGTCGGCGGGGAGGAAGAGGGGCCCGGGGGCTCCTTCTGGGGTGGAGCGTGGGCCGAGTAGGCGGACAGCAGCAGGTTGAGGGAGCTCTGTAGCTGGCTCTGGATGCTGCTGAGCTTGGAGGCAGGCTGCTTGATGGCACGGGCCAGCTCCGGGTACCCATGCTCCAGGCAGCTCCACTGCTCCTGCAGGAGCTCCTGGATCTTCTTAACATACTGCCCAATAGTGGCATCGGCGGTGGGCGAGCTCGGTGGCCTTCCTGGGCGCTCCTTCCCCGGGAGCTCTGAACCGGCCTCCTTCCTCCCTGCTGGGGGAGCCTTTCTCTCGCTGCTCCTTGGAGAGCCTCTTGCTCCCCTGACTGGACCCTCGGCTCCCACCTGATGCCCTCCCTCCTGCTCAGAGCGTCCTTCTTCGATCCTGAGCTCAGTGGAGAGGCAGCTGTGTAAAGAGGGGGTGAGGACCATCTTGGATCCCTGTGGCAGTGACAGCTGGGATGGTGACACAAATTCTGCTGGGCTCCGATCCCCCCATCTGTGACTTTCCTGCCTCCACAGGACGCCATTCCCCTTTCCCCAGGCCCCCCAGCTTTCAGATCTTGTGCTGCCCATAAGGTTGACCCCAATGCTCTTGTCACACGACTCCGTGGTCAAGAGTCCGTGCAGAGGGTCAGTGTTGACCATGGCATCAGTCTGGCCCTGAGCCTCTTTGGTGTTCTCGTGGCTAAGCTTTTCTGTCAGTTGGGCTACAGTGCACTCTAGCTCTCGAATCCTCTGCCCCCTAGCCTTGATTTCCTCCTCCTGCCGCTGGAGGGCAGCTCTGACTTGGGCTAGTTCCTCAGTTCTTCCAGACAACTCGCCCTCAAGGCCCGAGAGCTGCTGCTTCAGGCTGGAGATGCTGCCAGGATCCACGGAGGTAAGGCCCAGGCTTTCCTCCGTGACCCGGATGCCGATGCTTCTCACGTCTACTTCTACAGGTGGCGGCGGTGGGATCTCGCTGATGTTGAGCTCGATTTCTTCTAGGGGGAGCTCATTCCCAGGGACGGGTGATGGCAGAGGTGGGGGGCTTGGTGTTGGGGAGCTGGGGGTCGTGACCGCCACCTCGGCTTGTCTGCTTTCCTGTTGGTCTTCTGCATCCTCTAGAACTACAAGGGATGAGAAAGGAGGACTTGAGAAAGGGAGGTGATCTGGAGCTGCTTTTTCACCCTCTGGACACTCAGGCCCCTTCCGGATCAGCTCCGGTATTCCTGGCACCAGGTCTCCAGACTCTCTGACTTCTGGTTGGGCTGCTGTTCGTTGGGTGGAGTTGGAAAAACCTGCAAATCCTTCCGCAGGACCAAAGGCACCATCACAGACACCGCCTTCGCCCTGAAGTGGCGGGAGGGCGGGCGGGGTAGGGGGCCCTGAGTTTAGGCTCGGGTCCTCTGAGGCCCTGTTTTGCAGCAGCGTGGCTGGCATGCTGGATGCTCTCAAAAGCTGGGGCCGTCCACTCCCGGAGGCGACCTCAGCCTCCCTGGGGCCAGCAGCCTCCAGCTGTCTGGCGGTCTCCGTCAGTAGGGCCTTCCGGTGGTAGCTCGCCTCGCTCCCGCCGGCGGCTTGGGGGGGATCACCGAGCGGCAGCGGCTGGGCTCGCGCCTCTGTCCCGAGCGACACCTTACTTGGCACCACTGGGGGCCAGTTCGGGTGGGAAAGAGCAGCATGGGGGCGAGCCCCGCTGTCGGGAAGGCTGAAGTTTCGGGGCAAAGTGCTAAATTTGGCCTGCTTGGCCCTTCTGTGGATAGGAATCCTTTTGATGGTGTTTCCCTTCTCGATGTCATCCACGTACTTGAGGAAGTCCAGGTCTAAATGGAAGCCATATGGGGTCTCCACGGAGTAGGGGTGGCTCTTTGGAGGGTCTTTCTCTTCATCCCCCTGAGAGGACTGGTCTTTGGCTGGGAGACATAAGACACGTGAAAAAGAAGCGCAACGTTAATGAGAAAGACAGGCGGTGAGACCTAATATCTCTCCCATAAGCGTTCTCCTAAATGTTCCAGCCTCTGAATTATGCTAAGATGCTCACCGTCTTTTGGCTGGGCTGAGAAATCCTGTTATTAAATCAATGTGGACTTAGCCAATGTCTCCAAGGAAATAGGTAGAGGGAATAGTTTCCAATTTGCAGTATGGCATTTCAGTTACCACTGTGGCCAGGAATTTGCCAAATCAGGGTACTAATTGGTAATTATGAATATGGACGTTTTCAAAGGATGAGATACACGATTGTCTCAATATTAAAAAAGGACCTTGCATTATTCAAATAGTTCCTAGTAAATCTTGCTAAAGCCAGAGATATCAAGGAGCCATGCCTCCTGCATTATTTAAGCTTCCTCTGATGGCTGAGCCTCTAGGTACATGAAGCTCAGAACGGGCACCCATAATCATGCACAGCCTATGCTCTTTTCCACTGGAAAACTGCGCAGTGCTTAACAAACAAGTTTCACTTTCAAAAACTCATGCCAGGTAAGGAAATACCACCTTTTTTACAAACTGGAAAAAAAGGTGGTGGAGGAAAATGGGACAATCAATGTCAAAAGGGACATTGGCAAGCATCCTCCAAGAGGTGTGGGACTCATGATTTTTCAGAGCAGCCCAAAGTATCAGGAGAATATCACGATGAGAAAGTTCTCCATCACACCAAGGCACCACTGATCTTGACTCCAGCAGAGGAGTCTGAGAACAAGTCAGTCCTTTGATTATTTGAATCCATAGGAATTTGTCTCCAATTAGCGTCTTCCTCAGGTTAAATAATATTTGTTGTTTTGATGTTCCTAATGTGACACCCTTTATTATCTCTGACATTCTGCTAAACATGCTCTGAAAATGCTGAGTTCAGGAGAGGACATTAGTGGAGAGCACAGAGGCCAAGAATGCGGACCCTGGAGCCTGGTCTATATTTCAGCTCTGTGACCTTGAGGAAATTACTTAGCCTCCCTGTGTCTCATCATCCATAAGATAGCAATAATAACAGGTAAGATGAGATTGTGAGGACTGATTAATACATATGAAGTGCTTAGAACAATGCCTAGCACATGATGAACATTCAATACACACTCAATATTGTAGTTATTATCTTTGTGGAAGTCCAAATTACAGAGAACTGAAACCCCCTAATGGAAGCTGTCTTGCTGGATACATAGGAGGGGATCCTCAAATTCTTTGTGTCTGACTGATTGCTTGACTCCAAGAGTAATAGGCCCTGGGGGCAAAATGACAAAATAGCAGTAATTGAATTCACTTACCTCAACCACTATTTATTGAGCACCTCTGTTGGTTGCTAAGATAGATCTTAAGGACACAGATATGAATCAGGTATAGCTCTGCCCTCAAAAAAAAAGTATGGTCAAGTAGGAGAAACACCAACAAGTACGATGCAGTGTGACAAGGATGGTAACAGATACATGCTCAAGGACCAGCATTCCTTCTTGACTTATTTTCCTAGTTTCTCCAGAAAAACTTTCTTGGACTTAGAGGCTAATTCTGCCTTGGTTGGAGAGGGATGACTTCATAAGAGTGACATATAACTGGGTGTTAAATGAATAAATAGCAATTTGCCAGGAGAACACAAGAGGGTGAAAGACATTGTAGCTGTTTATCTCCAAGATGGCCATTATCAATTCCTACCTTCTCTAGACAGGCAAGGGAATCTTATATTGAGAGGTGGGGTCCATTTCTCTATGCTTTTGAATCTCAGCTGGCCTGTGACTGCTTTGACCAAAAGAAAATGGCAGAAATTACACTGAGAGAATGCCAAGACTAGGTCATAAGAAGCCTCTAAGTTCCACCTGGGTCTCTTAGAATGCACACTCAGGGGGAAGCCAGATGCCATGTAAGGAGTCCAACTTCCCTGAGACTGCCATACTGTGAGGAAGCCCAAGTAGCTCCAGAGAGAGGTCATGTGAAGAGATGGTGAGAGATGCCTCGCCAGCCTGAGCTGTTCCAGACATCCTAGCCCAGGTGCCAGGCATAAGTAAAAGAACTTCAGATGACTCCAACCTCAGCCATCATCTGATTTCAATGACAGGAGGGACTCCAAATGAGAACCACTCAGCTGAACTTGTGTTAATAATGCATGATTGTTTTAAGCCACTAAGTTTTGGGGTGGTTTGTTATGCAGCAATAGATAGCCAGGACAGATCAGATATATGTCAGAGAATGGGCAAATGCATTAAGGTGTGAAAATCCATAGTAATCCAGGGTTCTATAAACACAGTTGATATGGTTGGAACTTAAAGTGTGGAAGAGAAGGGTGAAGAGTAGAAAAAGACAAAATTGGAAAGGTCAGCAAGAGCCAGATCAGAGAGCCACTTGTATGCAGGCCAAGAAGCTTTGACTTTACTCTCTAGGCAGTGGGAGTCATCAAAGGGTTTTACACAAGGGAGTGACTTGATCAAATGTGATTTCACAGTGAGCATTCTTGCAGAGGATTAGAAGAAGAACAAACCAGAGGCCTGAAGACCAGTTGGGAGATTGCTGACATGGTCAAGGTGAAAGAAACTAAGGGAATGGAAGGAAGGGGCAGGTTCAAGAAGAGGTGTAAGTGATGGCATTACCTGGGGCACATATAGGGCTACTTTTTCCCTAAGAGTGATGACATATTTGGGCTGAGCTCTTCCCACTTGCCTGTCTGATGTATCCTTCTGGCCAGTGCTACATGCTTGGGGCACAAGAACTGTGCTTAGGGAAGTACAGTTATCTCCAAAGAACTAAAGAAGCCAAGTAGACACATAAAGGCTGAACCCTTGAACACTGACACAATCGACCCTACCAGCCTCAGTGCTAAGTAAAGTTGCGGGGCCTGTGGGTGAGTAAGTCACAGCCTCAGCAGGGAACACAGCAAGGCACTGGTGCTGATCCACAGGGTTGGTCCAAGTTGGGTTCCAGAGCTTCTGTGCAGATACCTGGACTCCAGGCAGATAAGGAGTAAACACTCCTCCAGCACCCAAAAAAGTCCAATTAGTTCCCATTCACCCACATGATTTTTTACAAACCTGCTTTCTCCCAAAGAGGCACACTGGTAGTCTCAGTGACAGCAATTGTTCTCTGTTAGTTTCCCAGCTGCACTTGGCTATACTCTTAGGCCTACTGGCCAGTTCAGCAGCCTCCTGGATTATAGGAACAAGCCAAATCAGAGAGGAGGCATTTGTCTAAAGTTAAATAGGGAGCAGATTTATGACCCAGAAGGCAAAGAGCACTCCAAAGGAGAGACTGCATTATTTATCTGCTTACTGCCTCAATTCGGTAGAAATGAACTGATTTGCCCATCAGCCTCTGAGAGCAGGTCCAGAGCACAAATACAATAATAGCATCAAATGAGGAACAGCAGGTTCCAAGGGAAAATATTCCACAAGGGAGACTGAGGTGAATCAAAGAAGTCTGTGAGACTGAGCAGTTATCCAGGATGACGGGTTTAATAGGTGCTTTCCTAAGCTACACTACGGGGTCTCTCTCCTCTCTCTCTCTCTCTCTCTCTCTCTCTCTCTCCCCCTCTCTCTCTCACACACACACACACACACACACACACACACACATTGTGCTGCTGTGCCTGCCACCCACCGTTCTGCATTCCTTCTCTTTCTCCCAGTGCAAGAGGAATGCTGGACCTTGAATGAGGGAGCTTGATCTGATATGCTGGGAGATCTAGGCTCACATTAAGTTCTGCTCCTTTTAATTCTACCTGGTGATAGGTATGCAGGAGCTCAGAATTCCAGGCATTGGGCCAGGGTGAGAATTAATTAGGAGGACTGTCTCTGCTCAAAATGAACTTCAGACCTGACAAACCAACACATAACTGGTTGGAGTTGAATCCTGCCTCTTTTACCTCCTACCTCTGTGATTCTGGGCAAATTATTTAAATTCCCTATGCCTCAGTCTCTGCATTTGTAATGTGGTGATAAGAATACCTAACTCACAGAGATGTGATTATTAGCACCGATGCAGTAGAGAACATGGCATAGGTACTCAACAAAGGGGCCAAAAGATGAGGATGGGCTGGTTCTGAATGGGGCCGGGGGAGATTCACTGAGAATGTGTTCTTTCTTGAATATTTAACTCTGTGTTGGGCCTAGAGCATCAAGAGGGAGTGAGAGTCCAAGAAAATAATTCTGGAGAAACTGGGAAAAACGAGTCAGGGGAGAAGACAAAAGTAGGATATATGAGGCTCAGAGCTACCTAGAATTCCCTACAGAGTCTCGGTCTGGAAGCACCCCAGATCACTAGACCCTTGGAAAGGACCTGCAAACACAGTCATGAGCCTAAGACCTACAGGTAGGCATGAGAAAAGGGATTAGAAGGAGACAAGGGAAGGAGGAAGGGGCCACAGTCATTACCTTGAGGGAAAAAGTGAAGTGGGGGGCAGGTAAGGGAACCCATCAGAGGCATTTAAAATGAGAAAAAAAGTCCAAAAGCCTATACTCAGTTTCTGAAGGAAATGGGAAAAACAGAAACTAGAGAGAAAGTGGCCAAAAATACAACCGGAAAGAAGGTGAATTAAATGAATCTCTTTAAAAGGCCAAGACAGCGGAAGCTGTCTTTTCCCTCCTCTGCCTTTATTTTGTGAGATGTGTGTGCTTGAAGGGAGGGGTGCCTTTCTTAGCTAGTTGTGGGTGATCACGTGGAAAGCAGCCATGCCAAGGACGCTGAGCGGGGACAAATGAGGCAAGCAGGAATGACAGGCCCCCGGGGCATTAAGGGAATTAGCTGGTGTTCTGTGGGACCACTTTCAGGGATGCGCTGAAAAGGCAGCTCTCTGGGGAGAGAGGCAGACTTTTGAAATATATGGTAACTGCATTTGGAAAGAAAGATGAGGCAGGGCTGGAGCTGCTGTCCAGTCCTTGAGTCCTGTACCAGTGAAGGGCCATATAGGCTCTCCTGTTTCCTGACATTTGGTGATCTGGAAAAAGCATTTCATTAGAAGTCAGGGGATCGGGGTCTAGTCTATGATGTTTGGCAAGTTTCCTGGGGAGGGAAAGGGGAACATTCATCGAGACATTCGTTGGGCTAGATAGTTATTACTTAACAACCTTACATGCATTATCTCATTTAATCCTTTACCAACCCTGTGAAGTAGGTATTAATACCTGCTTATAGACGAGGTGTGGCAGACTGTTTGCAAAAATAGCCACAATTATAACCCACCCTTGTGTACTTCCCTCCCACACTGACCCTAGGCTTGGCCTTGTGACTTGGTCAACAGCAAATGTGACATATGCAGAGATTTGAAAGTTGCTTGCACAGTGGAGTTTGTCTGTTCTTGCTGTGCTTGGAACCCTTCTGTCATCATGTGAACAAACGCTAACTAGCCTGCTGGGCAACAAAAGACGCATGGCCAAATCATCACCAATGCCCTAGGTGACATGGAGTCAACCACCAGACATGTGAGTGTAGCCATTCTAAACCATCAGGACAAGTCACCCAGAAGACCACAGACATGTGAACAAGTCCAGCAGAGATCAGTCAAGCTGGCCCAGCCCAGAATAATGGCTTAGCCAACCCACAGAATCTTTTAAGAAATAATAAATATCTTTAAGTCAATACATTTTTGAGTGGTTTGTTACACAGCAAAGCTAACTGATATAGGAGGGAAGTGAAGCTCAGAGAAGTGAAATGCCTTGGAAAATCACACAGGTATGAATGTAAGCTCTTTTACCAAATTGTGCCTCTTTTTTAGACCTCAAGTTCCTCATCTCTAAAATGAGGTTAATGAGTGAGATCATCCTGCTCCCTTCTTGCTGCTTGGAAGGGATGAGAAACACTACAAAAATTACACAACTCCAATATAAACATAAGCCTTCATTTTCATTCCCTACTACCTTCTCTTGTTCATGTCTGAAACACACAGTTTGGGTTTCCCAGCACCGCCTATTTGGGGACGGTCTCCCGTAGGCCTCCCCTGAGCTATTTCCAGGATTTATGGTAATAATCGCTTTCCAACCCAAGTGCTCACTGTAGACCAGGGAATACAAGGGAGCCTGCCTACCGTCTGTCTTCTCCATCTTAGAGAATGCTGACCGCCAGTCTCTTGGGCACTCTTCTTCCGATAAGCCTGTAAAATTTGTTGGAGAGTTCTGAAAGAAAGAGGATGGAAAAGTGGAGAGTCTCATTACAATTAGAATAAGTATGGAGGGAACATAGCACCAAGAAAAAAAAAAAGTAACACCCCCTCCTTGCCTTTCTCCCAGGATGCCCATGTGCTCATAGCTCTCCAAGGAGGGAAATTAAAAGCCTATACACACTCCTAGAGTATAATCTTGCGTGTGTCTTCGTGGAATGTTAGCAGTGGTTGACACCAAAGGAAGCCTCTGGTCCGACTTGACAGATGAGAAAACTAAGGCTTAGAAGTTAATTGTTCTGTGCAAGGCCTCTCAGCACATTCGTGAAGGAACTGGACCCAGGGCTCCGACAAGCAGCATGGTGCTCTTTCCAAAATATCAAGAGCTGAAATCTACTCACTTCCCGTCATGGTAAAAGAATTATAATCCATTTTTTTTGGAAAAGCTGGAACCAGAGTACCCATAAGGGATCTGTGACATCCCAATCAGATTCAAGAAAAAGATGAGCTAATTGGAAGGACTGACTAGGAGCTAATAGTTTGAGGTGATTTCTAACCAGGGGCAGAACAAGGGGGAGTTCAAGCCTGGTAGCCAGAAGACATCAGTAACTCTGCAAGCAGAGTACCCTCCTGACTCTGAATTAGGGTACCTTGAGGTTTGATCATAAATTCTCCCCAAAGTTTCAATCCTTTTCCAGGACTATTTCTTCAAATGGTAAACAACCTGGATCCTGCCCCCAGTACAGTAAATCACCCAGGAAATTGGTTTTTATGATTTAACTCCACACACATCAGAATCATAAATTATCTGTGACACCTCAGCAGTGGAAGCGGAGTTGTTTTAGGAATTCCAGTGTGCTCGACCACGAACTCCAGATCAGAGAAGCGTACCAGGGATGAGGGAAAGGTTGGGAGGACGTGAGGGTGAGAGAAGGACAAGGGGTGGCCCCCAGCAACCTGGGATGGAAAATGGGGAGCAAACAAGCAAACTGGGGAAGAGGCCTGGGAAATATCAGGCCTGCCAAATAAGAGGAAGTCTGAAGTCTGCCCGACAGAAAGTTTGGCGTACCCTCTTTCTGTGAGTGCTGCTACTGCCTCCGAAGCTAGCACCCTGCTCCTGTCTTGGTTCCCCCATAACCACGTTCCATGCAGCGGCCTTTGCCCATGCAGGAGTGGCAGAGCCTGGAAGGGCAGGCAGGGTTTCTATAGGCAGAGACACTCCTTGCAGAAAGATCACAGACGCTAAATACCTCACTCACCTTTGTGGCAACAAGGACTTGAATTTGGAGCTGGAGCGGAGAAGTTAGGGAGCAGGAGGATGAATGTGGATGGTCCTGGAGGCTAAAAGCGGCCACTAAGGAGGCCGACAGTGGAGAGGCATGGAAGCTTCTAATCAGGGGTGAGGGAGGGTCGCCCTTGTTAGAAAGAGGAGGCTCTGAAACAACCTAAGTGTCCATCGACGGATGAACGGATAAAGAAGATGTGGCGCATAGTATATATACGTAATGGAATATTACTCAGTCATTAAAAAGAAGGAAATCTTGCCATTTGTGATAACACGCACGGACCCTAAGGGCATTATGCTAAGTGAAAGAAGTCAAAGACAAACACTGTATGTGAAATCTTTCTTAAACAAAAGAGAACTCATAGATATAGAGAACAGATTAGTGGCTGTCAGAGGCAGGGGTTGGGGGGTGACGGCTGGGCAAAATGGATGAAGGGCATCAAAAGGTACAAACTGCCAGTTTTAAGATAAAAAGTCCTGGGGATGTAAGGTACAGCATGATGACTATAGTTAACAATACTGTATTATATTTTTGAAAGTTGTTAAGAGAGTAGATCTTAAAAGATCTTGTCGCAAGAAAAAAAACTGTAACTATGTGACATAGTGGATGTTTACTAAACTTATTGTGGCGGTCATTTCACAACATATACAAATATCAAATCATTACGTTGGACACCTGAAACTAATACAATCTTACATGTCAATTATAACTCAATTGGAAAAAAAAGAAAAGAAAGAGAAGGTTCCTGGGCAGAGGACAGTGCTGCCGATCTCAGTGCCCCAGGTCTGCAGTCTGCAGCCGGGGGTGGGGCCTTCCAGATGCTGGCAGGCAGGAGAGGCCCGGCAGCTTCAAGGTGAAAACTGGGGAAGAAAAGCGTGAGGATGCCAACCCCACACATGGCCCCTCCATCATCACGGCCTCTCCTCTCCTCCTGCTCCCTTCCTCCTCCCACCTCAAAGCATTACTGAATAACAGGCAGAGCTCGGAGCACTTGACACACTCGAATTACCACACGCAAGCCTCACCATAACCCCAAGAGGATTATTATTGTCCCCATTTTCCAGGTAGGGAGACTGAGGCTGAGAGAGTTTGAAGGCCTGCCCCAAATCATATAACAAGCAAGTATTAGAGCAGGATTTGCTCTCAAGTCTAGTTGACTCCAAGCCTGTGCTGGGAACAGAAGTGATTTGTAAATGTTTTTCCACCCCTGTAAACCAGGCCCATGCTATGACTGATCCCCAGCTCTCTTTGTGAGGGGAAACGTTTCTGACTCTGATGCTTCTCTGCTTTTTCCCCTAGTATATGTGATGCACCTTCTGGGCGGGCAGAAGGAGAACCGCTCCTTTGGTAAGTCCTCCTGACCAAAGTGCGATCTGCTTCTCCGAGGCTGGACACCAAGCAACAAAGTTCCTCCTAAGCAGGAGGCGGCCACCTGGGTGCAGATGGACCTCTGGCTGCACGAACGCACCATCACCTCGGGGAGTTCAATCACACCCACTGCCCTTGGTTAGAGTTACCGTTCAGCCCTTCATATATCAGATCACAGAGCTTCAAATAATTCCGCAGCACACTTGGGGTCAAAGTTCATTAAAAAGAACTCTATAGAGACCTCTAATCGTTCTCTTAGACTTGAATTTTTCTAAAATGAATCTTTCCAAGGGTACAGAAATTAATCAGTTGATACCCCAACTCTCTGAAGAGGGCCGAGCAAGCTTTCACGGTAAAGGGCTCTGCAGGAAAGGGGGGACTATCATGCCCACGTTATGCCACTTCCAGCTCCACCCACCCCAGCCTTCTCCACCTTGGCCCGTGGTCCTTCGCGCGGACATCTCGGAATTCAGCTAAGGGGGTTTTCTTCGAGTGGGTGGATGTTTGATGTGGTTAGGGGAGTGGAATCAAAGACTAAATGCTACGTCGACACATGCTACTTTGTTTGCAATACAACAGAATATGAAAAATAGCTTTGTTGGACACAATTTCCCTTTAAAATGGAATTTTGCAACTTCCTGGAGCATTTAAAATTTTGACTTAGAAGCAATTTATTACTCGTTCTGTTAAGCTGTATCCCCAGTGTTCAGAATTGTAATACCTGGTGTTGTTATGTAACTTTTCATTTGTTTATGGCCTATCCCAGGATCAAGAATGCCCAATTAGGTCCCAACCTCTCTCGTGAGCTCATCATATTCTAGATGTTTTGAGTATACATAGCTGGATCTTTCTCTAGTTCTTCTCCCCTATTAAGCTTGTGAAGGTCAGAACTCCTACAGGACTCATTTCTGTGGCCACATGTCACCCTCACCCACTGCCCAGCTATATCCGAACATGTGGCAGATCATCTTCAAGTTCCAAATGAGGAACAAAGACACAAAGAGGCTATGTGGCCAATCTAAAGTTACCCAGTTAATTAGGGGCAGGACAGTTTGTGCGACTCCATCACTCCACACTGCTTCTCAAAGCCAATGGGCAGTGAAGAGGTGAGGACTGAGGCTGCCAGCACAAAATCCACCAAAGAGGCAGTTGCTGGAAGACAGCAGTGTTAGCCCATATGAACTACCAGGCCACGTTAGAAACGGTTCCAGCAGGGTCCATGCCCAGGAGCGTGGATTTCCCTGGGCCAGACCAACTCCGGCAATATGTACCCACACCCTCTCCCTCTCCCCAGTTATTCTTTTTATGATGCCATTTTCAATCTCACTTTTAACCTCAAATCCAAATACAAAGAAACCTTCCTCTACTTAGCCCTGAAACTGAAACCTAGTTCTGTACGTTTGTTCTCTTCAAACCTCTCTTTATTCTGCAATAATAAAAATGCCATATTTCATCCCAGAACAGGCTGCATGCCAAAATAAATAGCACCTTGGATTTCCTTAAAAAGAAAGCTTGGCTCAAAGCACAGCCTTATTGCCATGAGAATTCTTGGAGAATTCAACCTTACAAAGTCAAATATTTAGCAAGGTAGCACACCAAACAGCAATCTGTCAATCCCTGCAAGACCTCTTGCAAAGACAAAACGCTCTTTCTGAAAGAGAGGGAAAAAATTACTTATACCTCATACTGATCTCCCCAGATGATGAGAGCTTCCCGTTTCCCCACTCCAGGGCCCCATGCCTCCAAGTGGGAACGTCCCCTGTGCTAAACAGCAGGAGGCATATGACAGCACTGCTTAACATTAAGAGGGCTGAAGTCCAGGCACTGGGGAAGTGAGATGCACTCCCAAAAAGGATTCCATCAACCGAGTTCTCCAGCCAGCTCACTTCCCACCAACCCAGGAAACAAAGAGATAACTCATGCTCAATAAATGACACATTAACACAATCTCATTAACTCCGTTCCCACATTCTTCTGCAAGTGTCTGTCATTTTTGCCTGCACTGCAGCAGCTGAATCTGGAGTTTCATGAAGAAGAGAAAACCGTCGGGAGGAAAGCTGGGACCACATTACCTTCCCTTGGCATCCTCCCCCCTGCCACAGCCTGGAGCTGGAGAGGAGTCACCTCCTCCCGGAAAGCGAGGTTTTGCTGCTGGACCTGAGCCAATCGCTCGTGAGTTCAGCACAGCAGCACTGGCTCCCCAGCTGTTAAAGATTTGGTCAGGTGATCCGTGACCTTGCTGGAAAAGCAAATACTGACTTCCTTTTCGCTCACGGGAAGAGGGGACTGGGGTCAGGACGGAATTCAGTGCTCAATAAGCTGATACTGGATCTTGCAGAAAGAGGAAGAAAGCTCAAATCACTCAATCGGAAAGTTAGTTCCCAGAGCTGCTCCCAGTTCAGAGGGACACATCTAAAGATGCTGAAACGGTGCATGCCTTCCTCTGCACACTCCCTCAAAGCTAGGCGCTTATCTGGGGTGGGGGGGGGGTCATAATTAATTATGCTTTTCCTCCTCCTTCCCTGCAGCTGAGTGGCTCATTAATAAATTTGCTCCTAAAGAGAACTCAGCGTCCTAAGGAGCTGAAACCCTCCAGTGGTGCATCTCTTTCTTCCAGGCTCTGCCTTAGCAACTTCCTCCCCCGGCTGCCTCCTGGGTCCCACGGCCAAGCAAAGCTTCTGTGAGCGATCCCCAGACTACTCGCTGCCCTGATCAATCAGTGACTGGAAGTCTGTCGGGGCAGAGCTAGAGGAAACAATGACCAGTGAGTTCCCGGGGCCAGACTGGCAGCTCCTGCTTCCTGCCGCTATGTGAATCTGATGCCCCAGCACCAAAACGCACCCAATTCTGGCAGAAAGAGAAAAGCAAGGAAGTACCTACTGTAAGGATCCAGCTCCAGGCAGGGCTTCTAACAGCAGAGCGGACCAGTGACTTCCGAAGGGCGGGTGCAGGAGCCGGGGAGAAGGCAGCTGTGGAGGAGGAAGGTCCCAGAGTATCCCAGGCAGGCGCCGTGAAGAGTCTCAGCCAGCCCACTGCAGCTGCAGCTCTTTGGAACAGAGGCAGGTGTGAGGTGCAGGCACAGAGGCTCCAGGCTCTGCAAATCCAGCACCACTACTAGAACTGAAGGAGATACAGGGGGGTGGGTGCAATCCAAACGGGGCCAGGACAGCATCTGGGCTCCTGTATGCAGGCTCAGCAAAAGGATTAGAGGACCTTATCCCCTTGACCTTCTGTGGCTCTAGCCAAACGAGGCTGTCCTCAGAAATGAAACCCCATCAGCAAGACATGTCGAAGCAGCTCTGACCTTTACAGACACTGCCTGTCGAGATGTGCTCTCAGAGGCGAGGGCAGATTCCTGTCTAACCCACACTGAAACTGATGCCAGAGCTGAGTGTCACCCTGAAGCGCTGCCTGCATCCAGCCCAGGACACTTGGAAAGCACTTCACATCCAGGGCCTCACACCAGCTTAAGGCAGACAGGTAGGGCTGAGCGTCCCCATTGTACAGGTGAAGGAAATGAGACAGACTCAGCGAATTCCCTTGGCTCACCCAGGAGTGAATCTGGATTAAAATGAAGATTCCGGGGGTGTAGAATTCTGTGTTCTTCCCACTACACTGGATCAAATTTCTTATTTTCCTTGGAAGACTCTGGAGCATCTTGCTCAAGACGGAGGTTAACAAATTTACCGAAAGGCGTGGGATGATGCGATGGACGAGACTATGGAACACCAACATTCACTTTTCTCAAATGCTAAAAGTATTTAACTAGTACACAGACCAAACCATCAGAATGTTTTTAAAAAATCAGAAATGTACCTTGAACTCTGAGGTTATATTTAAAACTATACTGAGGAGCAAACTGTCTTTCTGATAGATTTTAAATGATCATCGACCATCCCCTCTGAATTGGCTAGAGAACGGCTAGAAGCATAAGACATTTCACCAGGAAGCTGAGTGAAAAAGAGCTCTCCATTTCACCAGGTCCCATGACCTTCTAGCCACCCACTCTTCCTCTCTGGTTTATCTGTGTGACAGAGGTAAGCCTTCTCATTTCCTCTCCCAGGATAAATTCTTCCTTATCCAAGACAAAATGGTGAGAGGCTTCCTTGCAGAGCTGAGCCTTTCTTGAAACACCCAACATTCTTCCAGGAACACTGGCCAGCTCCCGCCTGTCCCCCAAGCTCCGCTCAGCATCCGCTCAAGTGCAGTGGCCAGCCTTCCTACTTACACTGCTCCTGTCGGCCCTCAACTGCCGCAGGTGTCACCTAAATTCTAACTGCTGCCTCTGTGTCTGTCTCCCTGACCAGGATCACGGGCTAGATGTTCCATCAAGTTTGTGAAACTGAACTCATCCACGACACCGACGACTCTAAACACAAGTGACCTCTCCAGATACTCCCTTAGGTACCAAGAAAGCACCTCTCCTTTCCAACAGGTGCCAGGCCTCTCATCAGATTGAAAAAGACAGCAAGCAGAATGAGGGAAGGAAATACTAGCTCCTAGCAGTGCCATAGATCAGCTTGGCTCAGATGCCAGGACAGAAGATCCACAAACACACACACACACACACACACACACACACACACACACACATACACCTCTAACCCTCCTTCTTCAGCTCTCTTTCTGAAGATGGGTAGCACTTTCAGTTCTCTGAGCTCCACATGAGATGCAGGTTCAGGCACTGTACTGACAGCCTATGTCTCTAATAGGAGGAGAGTTTCTTCTGTCTTTTCTGGCTTTGCACTTACCCAGTACTCTCCATTAACTCCATGGTCAAGCAGGGAGGTGAGCAGACCCGGGAATGTTACCCACCATCTTCCGGATGAAAAAACAAAGTTGGTTCCCAAGGGTATAAAGCTAAGAAAAGGCAAAGGCTCAACTCAAACCCAGATGTTCTGTCTCCCAGTCTAATACCCTTTCCTCTAAACCACGCAGCCTGAACTGGACATGCAGGTGAACGCAGGAGACACACAAACTCCAGGACGTAAGCTTCAATGCTGGTGCTGTCCAGGCAGAAGGTGACCTCACATTTAGGGAAGGTGTCCATGAGAAACACCAACAACTTTCTCTAGGGGAGTCTGAGCTTCTTTGGGGGGGATCCCCTCCATAGCCTCTGGCCCTTGCCATGCTGGGATACTGGCATGTCTCTACCCCTACAACTCACTCATGCATATGTCTTAATATTAGTAGCCAATTTCATGTTACCACCTATATACCCAGAAAATTCTCCTGGACCAAACACACTTATCCACCAGAACTTTTCTGGCAGGAATCATTTAGCCGAGGGGAGGTTTGACTCCTTTCGCAATTTAGAAACCTCCAACTTTTATGGCCCAGGTCCCTTCTGCCCCATGATGGGAAAAAGGTGGACCACCTAAGTCAGGCAAGATGGCGCCAGGCAAGAGGGAGAAGAGGTGGAACTATCGGAAGAATGTGCCCTTTATCTAAGTGGTCCCTTAGGCTTTTGCACTTTGCTCAGAGAGGTCAGCTATCACGCAGGGCCGGGGAGCAGTGCGCTGCTTAGGTACACGTGCTGCTGAAACAGCCTCTCAGAGCAGACTGGTTACAGCCATTCTGACCAAACGCAACTTCACTGGACAGAGAAAGAAATCACACACGGGAGATCTGTGGGTGTAGGGGTCCAGTGGGAATGAGCTATTCAAATGATTGCCCCTTTAAGGCAGATGAAAATTTCTCAGGGATGAAACAGGGCCAATTGCAGGGAGAGAGGAGCCTGCAGTAACCAGTGAAAAATGCTCCTTAGAGAAAAAGAAAGGCGTCAGGCCCATGGGGGAAAAGACCTCTACTCCTCATCCCTCTCTTCACTTAGACCCTTCCAGAATGCTCTTAGTCTTTGACTCAAACACTCTGTTAGATAAAGATGCCAACAGACAAATGATGAAGGGGCACAAGCAGACAATTCAGGAAAGAAGAAATACCAATGGTTAATATTAAAAAAAAAAGTTAAACTGCATGAATTAATAATAAAAAAGATGCTAGAAAACATCGAAATGCCATACTATTTATTTACCCTACACTGCACCAGGCAGTATAGGTCCATTCCAAAACCAGCCAATTTAATTCCCACAATGACCCTATAAAGTAGTATTGTTATGTCCATTATCTGAGGACAAAGCTGAGGCTGAGAGCAGTTGCCCAGTTACTGAGACCACCAGCGCCAAGACTGGAATCCAGGTAACGTGCAGCTCTTAACCATGGTATGACACAGACTCTCTAACAAGTTAGAAAAAACAGATTTTTTTAAAGAAAGGTCCTCAGTGTTGATAAGAATGTGATAAGGGGACACACCCTCCCCAGAAAGTTGCAGCAGAGTCATGTCCATCTATTTTGCATATTTTAACATAATTGAAGAGCAAGTTCTAGAGTGTCTAAGAGTCTGGACTCCAAGTCTTGAAGCCAGGGCTAGAATCCCAGCTCTGCTAGTGACTGTGTAACCTTGGACAAATTATTTAACCTCTCTGTGCCTTAGCTGCCTCACTGGTAAAATAGGAATCGTAATACACCTTACACATCATGGATCTGTCAGGAGAATTAAATAAGATGACAATACATGTCAACAACTTAGAGCAGAGGCTGGTATACAGTCTGTGTTCAATAAATAATAAATACATTAGCTAGTAACATAATGATATAAATTAAATTATGAATTCAATTTTGTATTTAAAATTCTAATCACATAACATTTAGGAAATATACCTGCTTTATAATGATTACTATAAATGGCTGTGCAAGGTTCCATGGACTTAGGTCTTATTTTCCAAACCCAATCCCTCCTAGAGCTCATTTCATCTCAAGTTTAACTCTCCCTGCAATGCTACTCGATCAGCCAGCCTGACAGACAGGTCTCTGGGCAGGTCTCCAGGGAATACCCCAATTCCAGGTGCTGGAACCCGGCTACCACATATAATGATGAATGATTAAGAGCAAAGATTTCAAGGTAAGATAGACCAGGTTCAAATCCTGGCTGTGTGACCTTGAGCAAATTTCCTTATTCAAGAAGAGCCCAGCTCAGGACACGGTTGTGAGAACCACATGAGATAAGGTACATTAAGTGCTTGTGCCAATGCTCAGTATGTAATGAACACTCAGTAAATGTTAGCTATGATTACTTCTTTTTTTTTTTTTTTTTATATATATATATATTTTTTTAAACATCTTTATTGAAGTATAATTGATTTACAATGGTGTGTTAGTTTCTGCTTTATAACAAAGTGAATCAGTTATACATATACATATGTTCCCATATCTCTTCACTCTTGCATCTCCCTCCGTCCCACCCTCCCTATCCCACCCCTCTAGGTGGTCACAGAGCACCGGGCTGATCTCCCTGTGCTATGCGGCTGCTTCTCACTAGCTATCTATTTTACATTTGGTAGTGTATATATGTCCATGACACTCTCTCACCCTGTCACATCTCACCCCTCCCCCTCCCCATATCCTCAAATCCATTCTCTAGTAGGTCTGTGTCTTTATTCCCGTCTTGCCACTAGGTTCTTCATGAATGATTACTTCTTAAAACCCACAGTTTTTTAAGCAAGAAAAGGCTAGGGATTGCATTTATTTTATTTATCACCCTATTCCTAACTGTTGGCATGGTAGAAACGCAACAAAAATGTGTTGAATTAATGAATAAATAAACAGATTAATAGATAGATCATAGAGACTGACAGAGCTGGAAAGGATTTTTTTAACAGTCTTATTTAGGTATAATCTACATACCATACAATTTACCCAAACAAATTGTACAATTCAATAGATGTAATATACTCAGAGTTGTGCAAACATTGCCACAACCTAATTTTTTAAATTGTGGTAAAATATACATAACATAAAATTTACCATTTTAACCATTGGTAAGTGTAGAATTCAGTGGTATTCACAATGCTGTGTAACCATCACTACCATCTATACCCCAAACGTTTTCATCACCTCCAACATAACTCTGTAACCTATAAAACAATAGCTCCCCATTCCCCTTTGCTCCCAGCCCTGGTAACATCTATTCTACTTTCTGTCTCTATAAACTTACCTATTCTAAGTACCTTCTATAAGTGGGATTATGCAATATTTGTCCTCCTACGTCTGGCTTATTTCACTTAGCATGTTTTCAAGGTCTATCCAAGTTGTAGCATACATCAAAATTTTCATTTCTTTTTATGGTTGAGTGATATTCCATCATATGTAATTATCACATCTGGTTTATTCATTCATCTGTCAATTGACACTTGGGTTGCTTCCATCTTTTGGCTATTGCGAATAATGCTGCTGTGAACATTGCTGTACAAGTATCTGTTTGAGTTCCTG
This sequence comes from Eschrichtius robustus, assembly GCF_028021215.1. Classification (NCBI taxonomy): domain Eukaryota; kingdom Metazoa; phylum Chordata; class Mammalia; order Artiodactyla; family Eschrichtiidae; genus Eschrichtius; species Eschrichtius robustus. Next base: position 53,549,709 of record NC_090826.1, read on the forward strand.
CTTTCATTTATTTTGGATATATACCTAGGAGTGAAATTTCTGGGTTATATGGTAATTTTATGTTCATCTTTTTTTAATATATAAATTTATTTATTTGTTTATTTATTTATTTGGCTGCATTGGGTCTTCGTTGCTACGCGTGGGCTTTCTCTAGTTGTGGCGAGCGGGAGCTACTCTTCGTTGCGGTGCGTGAGCTTCTCATTGCAGTGGCTTCTCTCATTGTGGAGCACAGGCTCTAGGCACATGGGCTTCAGTAGTTGTGGCATGCGGGCTCAGTAGTTGTGGCGCACGGGCTTAGTTGCTCTGCGGCATGTGGGATCTTCCCAGACCAGGGCTCTAACCCATGTCCCCTGCATTGGCAGGCGGATTCTTAACCACTGCACCACCAAGGAAGTCCCCTATGTTTAACTTTCTGAGGAACTGCCAAACTATTTCCAAAACAGCCGCACCATTCTACATTCCCACCAGCAATACATGAAGATCCCAGTTTCTCCATAGCTTCACCAACATTTGTTTTTTTCTCATTAAAAACAAATCAATATAGACATCCTAGTAAGTATAGCAGGTGTGTAGTATTATCTCATTGTGGTTTTGTTTTGTATTTCCCTAATGACTAATGATTATTGAGCATCTTCTCATGTGCTTTTTGATCATTTGTATATCTTCTTTGGAGAAATGTCTAAGTTCTTTGTCTATTTTTTAAAAAATTTTGTTTGGTTCTTATTTATTAGGATGAAAAAGTATCAGATATTTGTCTGTAAACATCATCCATCTAATGAGATCATCTAAATGATCCTAGTTTTAATTTCATACATGAGAAAATGGAGACAAAATAATTTCCTTAAAATCACCGTCACATTTTTTTTTATACAGCAGGTTCTTATTAGTTATCTATTTTATACATATTAGTGTATATATGTCAATCCCAATCTCCCAATCCATCCCACCACCACCACCACCACCACCACCACCTCCCCCCCACCCCACCCGCTTTCCCCCCTTGGTGTCTACACATTTGTTCTCAACATCTGTGTCTCCATTTCTGCCTTGTAAATTGGTTCTTTGTCCATTTTTTAATTGGATTGTTTGTTTTTGTTGTTGTTGTCAGTTCTTTATATATTGTGGCTATTAACCCATTATTAGATATGTGATTTGCAAATATTTTCTCCCATTCTGTAGTATGTCTTTTTGCTTTCTTGATAGTGTCCTTTGATGCACAAAGGTTATTTGGTGAAGTCCAATTTATCTATTTTTGTTGTTGTTGCCTGTGCGCTTTGGTATCATATCCATGAAATTGTTGCCAAATTCAATGTCATAAAAATTTTCTTCAATGTTTTCTTCTAAGAGCTTTACAGTTTTAGCTTTTAAGTCTAGGACTTTGAACCATTTTGAGGTCATTTGGTTTAAGATAAAGGCCAGCTTCATTCTTTTGCATGTGACTATTCCCAGAACCAGTTATTGAAAAGTCCACAATCAGATTTTAGAACATTTTCGTCACCCTCAAAGGAAACTTCATACATGGGATTTCATTTTTATAAGGAATTAGGAACGTAATGAGTTACTGAGAATTAATAAACCTTGGCATTCATAAACAAAAATTAGTTTATTAGAGTTTACTGAGAATATGAACTCTCTGTTCTATAAAAATGTGTGGCCTCCATCCACTGGTAAACAACACTGCAGAACTAGGGTGTATGCATGCAGGTGAAGAGCTGGAATTCCCACAATTCTCAGGAAGGGTGCTTTGTTATTACTGCAAGAGACATTTGTCATGCTATTTTGGGCTACCCAGCACCATGTGAACACCCTTCCTATGTCTGGGTTATTTCCTTCCCTAGGAGTTCCACCTCCTCAAGGTTGAAAACAGAATTTACAGTGCCAGACTCCTTTACAGCTAGGACCCAGTCGTGGGACCTGCACTCAGCAGGCAGAGGCACCCAGGCCAGACCTCAGATTGGAAGAAAGTGCCCTGGAAAAGGAAGGACTGCAGACAAGTGATTCTGAGGAGGGTGGTGGAGTGACCTGACATCCTCTAATAAATTCCTCTTTTATGTAAGCTTGCTAGAATCGGTTCTATTGTTTGCAACTGTGACCCTTGACTGCTACAATGCAGCATCAGCGTTGGCTTGGTTTTAAATTTCTCTATTCCATTAATTTACATTACTTGGAGAATTACTCTTTGGAGTTTCTGTTGATTGTTGTGTCCTGAGGATTTGCTGCATGACCATTTCGATTATTTTTCTCTTCCCCTTTAGCCTTTGTTATTACCAAATTCTTTCTCACTGGAAAGTGGGAATCAGTGGGCTCGGTGGGCCACAAGGTCTTTTGCTTGGCTGAACTGGGCCACAGTCCAAAGAGCTTGGAAACCACAACTTGGAGTAAACCAAGGAATTCAGCCTCCCCTCCTCCCTCCTGGGTAAGCTCAGTGAAAGCATCTTAAGGGTAAGCACACACACACCCTCTGCAGTGGGGCACCCCTGCACCCACCCTCTTTGGGCCGCCCCCGGTCCCAGCATCATGGTCCTGGTCAGAGGCCAGCGGAAGCCTTCACAGGCATCAGGCTGGCTTTGGAACATGGCTGCAGGTGCAGACACTTTAGGGCTTGCGTGGGCTGTGGCATCTGCCTTCTGGGTTGGGAGGAAGATTTTGCTTGGCGCAGGGAATTCAGTTAAACCAAACCGAACCTGATAAGTCATCTCCAGACACCTGGGTGAAGCCAGTGATGTTTCCAGATTTTTCAGGCAAGTTGGAAAGCTTTTTATTATTATTTCACAAGGCCCCGCCTGGCTCTCTAGCAAGCACAGTCCAGAGAGGAGCGGGCATATGTGATGTGGGTCAGACAAGCATGGCGAGCACTCAGCCTCAGCAGCATGCGACTGAGGGAAGGTTGGGCATCTTTAGAGATGAACCAGAGAGAGGCAGTGAGAGAAGAAGGTCTCTAGAAACTTCTATCAACCTCAACTTTCCTTAGAGATCGGGTTCGTTGTCAGTGTACCACATGGCAATACAAAGGAAGGTCATACACTATTCTGGTTTGGGTTTTGTTTTGTTTTGTTTTGTTTTAATGTGAGTAAAGTCACTAAGAAAAGGTGTTTCCAAAATTGACATCCCATGTTTGTATCACCCCATAGTGGTTGCGAATTGGTAGCAGAGGACAGGCAGACTTTCATTAGGTAACTCCAAGTAAAAAAATAAAGATGCTCACATCTTTTCTTTCTCTTTTTATATTTTATTTTAATTTTTTATTTAAGTATAGTTGATTAACAATGTTGTGTCAGTTTCAGGTGTACAGCAAAGTGATTCAGTTATGTGTGTGTGTGTGTATTCTTTTTCAGATTCTTTTCCCTGCTCACATCTTTTCTTCCAGCCAGATTTTAGGGCTTTTTTTTGTTTTTCAAGTTGAGGCCCCTCTTTCATGCTTTTGGGTATCCTTTAGGGCACCAGCCCATGGCCTTGCAGGTGGCGAATGTTCAATCAGTCCTGCTGATTATCTACAGTTGGGAGCAGAGAAACATAACACAGGACTTTGGACCTTATCTTCACTTACTAATGGGGAAACTGCAGCTCAATGAGTTGCCCATACCATACAGCAGGGCCAAGGTCAGATTCTGCTTTCTAGACTCCTGCTTTCCTTTATAAATTTCATGCTGATGGCCCTGGTCTGCAGTAGGCATTGGAGGGCACCAAACTGATGGCTTCTTTGAAAACAATGTGGCTGGTGTCCCTAGTTTAAATGTGGGATAATGGCCTGATGTTGGTAAAGAGAGCCAGAGAACTGCTCATACTCCTATTGGTGACCTTTGCTTGCAGCTTCTGGCAACAGACAAAGTATGATGCACAGCAATGGAAATAGTTGCCAATGGCAATTAAGCATGTATTCTGTACTGACTCCTTTACCCATCCTCACTCAGCCCTGGGATGGTCCTATCACGATTCCCCTGTAAATGAGGTAAAGATGGCCACCTTATGGCCCGGCCACAGCTCAGGGCTGTGTTCAAAGAAACAGCATTTAAGTAGAAAAAAATGAACTGGAGGCAATCCAAAGCTTCACTGCATTCTCTAGAGAAAACACAAAAGGGGAAGTGCATTCTTAGCACAAAGCAAAAGTCTTAAATTTTTCCTTTCCTATCTCTGCTATTCTCAGTATCTATTTCCAGCAAAGTAACTGCTCCAGAAGCAGCGTGCTCTGATCCCCAACATCCCTTATGCAATCCCTTCCGCCTGGATCTTCACTCCCTCACCTCTACGCACCCGTCCTCTGCCATCTCTCTCTATCCTCGTCACAATCCCAATATTGGCTCCATTTGTCCAGAGCTTTCTCATCACTGGATGACCCCAGTCGGCATAATAGTGGAAGGGTAACAGCCAAGCAAGCCATGCCAGAAATTTTCCTAGAAGGGAATTACTCGAAGGCTCTATGGGCAAAGAAGTTTTGAATACTCATGTGTTTATGTTTTTATTCCCCATCCCACCCATTTCACAGATTAGAAAACTGAGGCAGCATCATCATAACAGTGACTACTCATATTGTTATAATAATGATATCATTGTTAGCCAGACACTCTCCAATATTGTACAATGATAACGTTTAATTTCACCATGATCATATTGGGTAGGTACTATTATTGGGTAGGTACTGAGCCCAGATGATAGGCTCAGGGCACAGGCTAGTCAGTTGCAGGACTGGAATTCAAATTGAGGTATGTCTCACTCCAGAGACCAACCTCTTAACTACGGTGTTCTCTGTCTCTCAGGTTCTAGTTCTGCACTTGTCTATGAAGTAAGTTGCCAGTGGAGTCAGAACAGAAAGAGAAGGAACCAGATAGGATTTAGCAAAGGAACTAATTTACTGTTAAATTCCATCACCAGCCATGCCCATTAAATATCAGATGATTATCAACATATAAACAACATTTGGGAGGCATGCAATAGGACTATAAATACGATAAATTTATTTGCAAAGGAATAGACTAAGAAATGCAGTGGCTTTCTGATTAACTTAAAATTATTTAATCAATACAACACAATTACTTTTCAAATAATCTTTGAAAGTTCCAAGGCGGCTTGAGCTGTTTAATTGCTATTTAACCAGATAGCAGCAGTCAAGTCACACAGATGTCAATTTCAGAGAAAATACTCTTTGCAGATCTATCGCTCTGTCAAATTTTCCATTAGAAAGATGTATTTTTCAGGCTTTTAGGTTACAAGTTAATTTCCTTTCTTTGTTGTTCCAAGGGGCAGGGAGGGTGGTGTGGCTGCTGCAGGGGTGCATGGCTCCTTCCTCGTGTAACTCAGGAGAGAGATGTACCTCCCTGCCAGTGGGGCAGTTTCCCCCAAAGCAGAGGGGTGCTGCTGCCAGTGACTCAGTGCAGCCCCAAGCCCAGCCCAGATTTCCCCTAATGGCTCTGCGTGCATAAACCATGAGCAGCCTTGTGCCAAGACTTGAGCCAGAAGTTTGCCTGGATCCTACTCACATCCACTACACCTACACCGAGGAACCCACGAAGTGAAGGCAATAGATAAGAATGGAAGGAGCAATGGATACAAAAATCAGAATCTCCGGGGCAGGAATCAGCATTTTAACAAGCCCTCCCGGTGATTTTTATGCACTCTATAGTTTGAGAAGTCCTTTTCTAACTTACTTTAAAAAACACTTTAGAAACTCAGTTCACTGCTTCTCAAATTGTATTATGCACACACAGCGACCAAAGATCTTGATAAAATGCAGATGCTGATTCAGTGGGGGGGGGGCCCTGAGAATCTGCATTTCCAACAAGCTATCAGGAGATGCGGATGCTTCAGGACGCAGCACCAAGAAGCCAGGCCTGTGATGGGCATCTGTCTGGTTGGGAAGGGAAGGGAAGGGGTCCAACAGACCTAGGCACAATTCCTCGCTCCGGTGCTTGCAAGCTGTGCGACCTTGGCCACATCGCTCTACCTCGGAGCCAGTTTCCTCAGCTATGAGAGGGTATAAGAAAGAACCAAGCACTTTATAGGCTGTTCTGATGGCGCTATGCCTGGACTTAACACAAAACTTGGCATGTAGAGAACACTCAAACAGAAGCCGCGGCTGCTGTTGTTTCTGAGGGAAGGATGAGACTAGTAAGCGCTCAAGAGTTGTTCATTGTTTGGTTATCGTTAATTGGGAGCTGCCGTGTGGCAGGACAGGCCTGGTGCCAGGCAGTACAGTACCATTTCCTCCTCCCAATGGCTCTGTGTGTGAGGCCAGGTATCGTTTGTTCTGGTGTGCAGATTAGGAGGCCGAAGCCCAGAGAGCTTGAGTAACTTGGTGCAAGTCACAAAGATAGTGAAAGGCAGAGCTAGGGTTGAATCAGGTCTTCCTGCTTAAGTCTCTAACCGCCCAGACTGCGCCATGGTTCTGACCACACCTGCCTGCAAGGCCTGGGTGGGGGTAGGTGGGTGGCCTGATAACGCGTGCCTCTGGGAGGTGATACAATGCAGGGCCAGGTCGTGGAGGTGGAGGACAGGCAGGGGCAGACGGAGGCCTCAAGGCGGAGTCCTGAGCTGCAGAGGGACATCGGGCCCCAGAGAAGGAGCAGGGCCAGGCTCCACAAGGATTTGGACACCCGGCAATCCCAAACTGAGCCTCAAAGGGACAAGAGCTGTCTCCCTCGTGCCCAGTACAGTGCTGACCCCTAGCAGTGCTCCTTGAAGACATAGCAGTCACATGAACGAATTGATGGATTCGCAGATTGATTAATATTTTGAAGGCAGCAACTGAATTGGAATTGGTGGACAGGATGTGTTGGAGTGGGAGAGAGATTTGCACTTCTGGACTTTTCCCCTTTAAAAAGGGAGCAGTTCAAAACAGAAGAACAACAGGAATATTTCCCTTGGAGCGCAGCCAGCGCACACAATGCCTCCTTTTCTTCCCAGGGCAGGAGCCGTTAGGGGCCCAGGCCCTCGGCGGGTGTGTGCAGCCCGGAGCCTGCCCGACATACTTACACACTTGTGCTCTGGAGCACAGAGCCCCCTGCCTGCCAAGCCCAACACAAAGGCCTCCTTCACCGCAGCCCTCTGCCAGGTATGGTGTCAGCGGCCACTGCTTTTGAAAGTCCCCCTCCAGGGCTACAGTGAGGCTCTTGTGGCGGTGTGTCCCCACTACTGTGTGCAAAGGGGAAACAGTGATGCTTTCTCAACCATCCCGTCTCCTTCGCAGGCCACGAGGCATGGAGTTAAACAGCCCAGCAGCTTGAGAGAAAGCAAGGGAGCTTCCTGTTCAAAGATCAGCCCCTATGGATGGTATTCAATCAGCCATTCATCAGAAACTATCGTCCAGGCTCAGGGCTAGGTTCTGTGGATTCGTGGATGATGAAGACAGGGGATAAAGACCCTTTAAGGAACTCATGGTTCAAAACAGGAGGTGGAGACCTAAACAAGGACACATGGTGTTATAGGGGTGGGCAAAGGCATGACAGAAGACCGTGAAAGCATCACAGTGTGGTATCTGAGTTGGGCTTTGAAGAATGAAGAGAAGTTCACTAGGCAGGCTGGGTAAAGCAGCCCTCTAGCCAAGAGACGAAAACAGGTACAGTGGGCTTGAGGAATGACCAGTGCACCAGGCCTAGCATGCAGGGTGAGGGACCCAGGAGGGAGAAGGCAGGAGCCGGAAGTCAGCTCGTTTTATTCTATAGAGAGTAGGAAACCCACAAAGGTTCTTCAGCAGGAGAGGAACCAGACGAAGGCTGGGTTTTGGATACAGCTCTGGCTGCAATGAGGGAGTGTGTGTGTCCCTAGGGCCTGGCCCATTAGTAGACAGTAAATATTTACGGACTGATTTCGAGAGGGAAGAGAGAGTAGCAAATCTGACGAGAAGTCTGGCCAGACAATGCTTTTCACTAACGGCTCCTTTTATGTATTTTTTTTTCTTTGAAAAGAACAGCAGTTTTTCTTCTCCTTTATTGAACCATCACAAATGTATATAATCTGAGATTGCAGGCATAATTACATAATGTCTTATACTGCTGGCAGTTTCCTGAATGTTGGCTTGTTTTCCGGAATAATTTTGTCAGCTCCTTGACAGCTGGGGCAATGCCTCTTGTGCTCTCTCTGCTTTGCCCACAGCATCTATCATGTGCTAAAGGATTCAGTAGGCCCCAGGTAAGCAGAACCATGAAACAGATTCATGGAGCATAAGAGCAGGACAGGCTCTTGCAATTAACTTGTGCAACTCTCTCATTTTACAGATGAGGAGCCTGAGACCCGAGAAAGGGAAACATATGTGTGTTGTGTTGACATTCCTACTTCTAGGCTCTGGCATCTCATGGTGGGGACCTGGGCTCAGTGAAGGCTTTCAAGCGCTAACGCTGAGGGTCAAGGCAGAGACTCTGAAATAAACCAGCGATGAGCCTGGGTAACAGCAGGGTAAATAGAACACCAACACGCAAACAACACAGGCACAGAAGGATGTGTTCATGTACATACACAATACGTATTCAATTCTGAAAAGAGCATAGCCTGGTACAGGAACTGCTAGAGGCAAGAGAACATAAAAGGAGGGTGGGCTTTGGAGAAAGGCAGGCTTGAGTCCGAATCCCAGCTCTGCCGCTTACTAGCATATGTTTAGCAAATCTCCTAAACTCTGCCAGCCCCAGTGTCCACGTACATAAAACAGAAAAAAACACAACTTCTTCCTTACAGGGTTGAACAGATGAATTGGGATGGAGTATAGCAAATGCTTACCATAGGGCCTGTAGTGGGAATTGAAAAGTGATGAACTAGAGAGAAAGTAAGAAAAGGGCAGGACTTGGCAACCAATGGGATTCATTGATTATAACCTTTGGTTACTAAACACTTACAGTAAGTCCCCTACATACGAACGAGTTCCATCCCGAGAGCACGTGCGGAAGTCCAATTTGTTCGTTAAGTCCAACAAAGTTAGCCTAGGTACCCAACTAACACAATTGGCTGTATAGTACTGTACTGTAATAGGTTTATAATACTTTTCACACAAATAATACATAAAAAACAAACAAACAAAAAATAAAGAAAACACTTTTAATTTTACAGTACAGTACCTTGAAAAGTACAGTACCTTGAAAAGTACAGTAGTACAGTACAACAGCTGTCATCCAGGGGCATGTTTGCACCTTTGAAAGTTCACAACTTGAAGGTTCGTATGTAGGAAACTTACCGTAAGTGTTTAGTAACCAAAGGTTATAATTTGGGAGGCGAAGGAAGTGTCAAAAACTGTAGGGTTTCAGACCTGGGTATCTAGAGAGTGGTGGGAACCACAGCTGAGTTAGGGAGGTCAGGAGGGAGAAGAGATTTGGGAGTAGGAGACTGGACTGTTGTCTCCTCGGGCACGAGTGTGCCTGCCTAGGGGTTCACCCACAGAGAGGGGTTTATCCTGTGAGGGTGGCCCAGCAGAGAGTAGAAAAGGTGGGCCTGGGGCAGAGGAGAAGCCTGAAGATGAGAGTGTAGATTCTAGAGTCATCCATATCAGTGTGATGGCTGCAGAGGTGAGAGGGGCAGTGGGGAGCTGGAGCGAGCATTAGAGGAGTGTGGGGAAAGTCACAGTGGGGATCGGGGGGGGGGGGCGGGGGGGGGAGAAGAACCAGTGTGGCTCGCAGCCCAGAAATCCGAAGGAGGGTGAGTGGAGAAAACCAGTGAGCACAGTGTCAGTAGAGCAGGGGGAAGATGCCTGGGGTTGACAAGAGGGCAGAGGCAACAGGTGGGGCTACTCTTCGATACTCCAGTGGAATTCAGGAGAGAGATGGGCAGCCGCTCAAGGGAGGGATGAGGTGAACTACGAGGACAGGGAGAGTGTTTGCAGGCCGAGGGGAGAAGCCAGGGGAGAGGAATGGGCTGAGACGCCAGAAAGAGAAGGGAACATAAGTCAACATTTACTCCAGGCTCTGTGTTAAAACATGTCACAAAACTGAATTTCACCTTCGCCACCACCATAGGCACTAGGTGATTTTATGAGTCATATTAGTCATATTTTGCAGTGAAGAAACCAGGCACAGAGCAGTTAAACAACTTACCCAGGTTAGCAGTAGGTAGACCTGAGATTTGAAGGATTTGAAGCCAGAGCTTCATGGCCAGTTTGAAGTAGAGTGTTTCTGGAGGTGGGAAGGGAGGGTTTTTAAGGCTCTGGCCAGGGACAGGAGAGCACAGATGAAGAGAAACAGCGAGGTGGAGATGAGAGCATTCGAGCCACATGACCTCCACCTTCTCAGTAAGGGAGGAACTGCCCCTGTGCTGAGAACGAGGACGTGTGGGTGGATTTGAGAGCTCAAGGGAGCAGGTGAGGTTTGCAACAGTCAGCGAGGGGGATGAGAGACAACTGAGACAAACGTGAGCGTGACAAGTAGCAGCTGAGGTCAAAGGGCATGGATTTAAAATGAATCCAGCAGTCCCAAGGCAGGATCAGAGAAAGGGAACAGCAAAGTTAAATCTAGGATTGGGGTTTACAAAAGTCAAAGGTGTTAAGAGGGAAGACGGGAGAGGGCAAGGGAGAACACAAATAGTGTGGGTGGTGGCACAGTGGGCGAGGGGAATATTTTCAGCATCATGTCGCCCATGACAACAAGCACAAAGGTGAGGACAGGGCAAGCAGCCACGATGTGCTGTAACTGAGGTCTGCTGATGCGCCGTCCCACCCAAAGACACCCTGATCACAAAGGGGCTCAGAAGCACCCCATTACCCATCCCCAAATAAGCCTTCTCGGCTTAACAGTGAATGAAGCCTCATAACTACACTGGCCAAAACCATCGCCACAAACTATTCAACACATGTGGCTACTGAGCACTTGAAATGCGGCTAGTCTGAATTACAATGTGCTGTGAGTGTAAAATGTGCAATGGATTTTGAAGACTTAGGATGAGAAAACAAATGTAAAAATATCTCATTAATTTTTTTGGTATTGATTGCATGTTAAAATAATGATATTTTGGATATATTGGTTAAATAAAAATATATTATTAATGTCACCCGTTTCCTTTTTATTTTATTTAATGTGCTGCTAGAACATTTTAAATGTGACTCGCGTTATGTTTCTATTGAGAAGAGCTGGCCTGTAAGGCTACTGTGATACTAAACGTGGGCTAGATAAATGCATCCTGCCAGCATGCTCATTAAAGCAAATAAGGTTATCTGAATAGCTCTCTCAGCTATTCTCTGAGAGAATGGGAAACAGAACTGATAAGTTTTGATTTGTTGGATGTGGAAATAGAGGGCCAGGGAGATGTGACCTGAATTAGGAAAGGGTTCCTCTGTGGGGTATGGAAGAGGATTTTACAGCATGCTACTAACTGAGGCAAAACAAGGGCCGAACATTCCAAATGAGACCAAATGTTGGAAAAGCCCACAAACCTGCCAGTGACCACAAAGGCCAGCCTCCCTTTTGGTGTCCAGGCTCTGCACCAGGCCATTCTCAACCTTCCCAGCTCCCGGCTCCCCCCTCCACTGACCTTGGGGTGACCTCCAAACCCATCCCCTTCGTCTGCTCTCACCAGTCTCTCCCAGCACCCTAAGCCCTACAACCGCACGCATTCCAAAAAGTCTTCCCCACTGGCCAGAAGGAGGGCCCCTCCTGTAGCCCTCCCTTTCAGGAGCTTCCTGCCAACAATGAGAAAAGGAGGCAACATGATACAGCACGACTAGCATGGCTTGCGAGCCAAGAAATCCAGATCTGTCCAATTTTTGCTGTGTGAGTTTGACTCCTATCACAGCTCCTCTGGGCCTCAGCTGCTTCATCTGTCATATTATACGGACCTAAATTTACTGACTTGTTGGAGGGTTCAATGAGATATCGGAGTAAGCGGTCTTTGTTAAAGACGTGTTACACAAATGAAAGAGAATATGGTACTCTAGCACCAGAAGGGGAAGGAGAGAAGTGGGGAAGGAGAGAAGTGGAAAAGGGAAAGTCCATAGCAGGAGGGGATGCCATTTGCGAAGACGAGGTATGAATCCCCCCTTGTACTAAGAGGGGCAGACTTTCCCCACTGGCAAGAGGGCGCCCCTACGAAGGGCAGGCACAGGTCACAGCCTTCCTATCAGACATACCTTCCTGCTCACATACCTGACTTCAGGAATTTTCCTGCAGCTGAATAAATAAACGTGGGTCCGGAGAAAATGTCTTAAACAAAACCGAATGCATCTGTTAATGAACTGCTTGAGATTTTAATGTTACTCAGCACTGAAAAGAGGGTTTTAAACTCCATTGAGAAAAGCTGTAATTTGCCCCAGATTCACCCTCACCCCCCAACGCCCCACCACTCCTCTCCCAACGGGGTGAAGGGTGGAGAATGACGAATCCAAGGAGTGAAAGACATTTTCTCGATGGTATAATGGGCTCTGATCACCCAATATCCAATAAGCTGTGCTGAGTACATTTGCATTCTATTTAACCCTAATTCTAACCTTTGAAGGAAGAAATTATTATCCTCATTTTATAGAGGAGAGTACTCGAGGCTAGGAAGAGCACAGGGAGGGCTCAAAACTAGCCCTTTCTATCCAGCACTCTTTTTCATTGTACTCTCCTTACATAGGCCTGGAGGTGATGTACTGATCTGTAATATGTTCAAGATAGAGGATTAGGAGAAAAACATAGCAGAACAGTATGCAAAACCTCATTTTTATTAAAAAATTTCTATCCAGATATATATGTGAGCATATACCTAGGTCTATGAAAGGATATAGCTATATCTCATTTAGGTATAGTGCCAAGTCTAGAACAATACACTCCAAACTCTCCCATATGCCCTAACCACCAATTCTTGACAGTTTGTGGAGTTTACTCCTTCATACATTCTTATATCATTCTGAATGTTTGCTACTAACTGGTATAATCTTTTAAATAATTAATTAATTTAAAATTTCCCAGTCGGGTTTATTGAGCCTTTCAAACCATAAAGACCAGCCACTCCCACATACACACACACTCCAAAAATTATTCAAAACATAGAAGAACTTTTCTCCTTAGCATTATTTTCCTTATCAATTAAAAAAAAACCACACAAATTTCACCTTGTCCTTCAAGAGTCCAATTTTTCAAGCTTAAAATTCAGTAAAACAGGTAGCAAATGTCTTACAATGCAATAAATATTTTTATTTATAAAATAAATAAAAAGGACAGGTGTTTTGGTGTCCTTCCCCAGCAGACGGCAGACGCCACGGCTGAGAGGAGTGGGCACAATGAGTCACCACAGGGCCCCACCATCTTCATCTTTCCAGGTGTCCACTCCCACCCTTCACTTCTTAGAGTTTCCATCTCAAACCATCATGCATCAAGCATCCCATTTTCTCCCCCTAACTGCTACTCCCCAGTTAAAATTTACCCAAGGAGTAGTAAAATTCATCCCCTAATCTAATAAAGGAACTACAATGTTAATGGCTTAGAATTTTCTTTCTGCTTCCTTGTAATGTATTAGCATTTTATTAGGAGCTTTCTGAACATACTGTATTAACTCGAGAGTGATTTGAACAGTGGAGAAGTCAAGCTAATTCGCCAGTGGGAGATGCAACCTGTGACTGTGGGCTATAGTGACATCCTGAATGTCCACCACTCACCCTCCAGCCAGGTGTTGGGATGTGGGGATTAATTCAAGGCTAGTGTTGCCAGACTTGATTTTTTTCAAAAGAAGCCAGGAATGTGGATTTATGTAAAATCTGATCTTTTAATGTCGACTTAATTCTTTTTTTTTTTTTTAATACTGCGCAGGTCCAATAAACCCACATGCACACTAAATGTTGCCCGTGTGCCCACCAGTTAGGCATCGAAGTGGTCTCAGCCCACCTTTCCAGCCTCACCCCCAACTCCTCTGGCCCTGACAAATGCAACCCCACCTCGCTTTGCCTTTGCTCACTGGACCAGCCCCTTAAGATGCCCTTTTCTGTCTTCTCTACCAGAGTCTTTCCCACCCTTCCAGGATCTTCTTAAATTGTGCCAACTCTTCCTAATCCTCAATATCAATCTCAATTAGTATTGCCCATCCTTCAAAAAGCTATAACCCGCCATCGTATTTCCGTTGACTCCAGCACTTTGCACGTTCTGCCTCTCATTGCCATTATTTCCACATGGTTAAATCTTTCCGGTCAAAAATAAAATAAATTGGAAAAAAGGAAGGAAGGATTTTGTGTGTGTGTGTGTGACAGCTATGACTTTGGTCCTATTCTCATTTTACAGGAGAGATAACCAAAACTCAGTGAATAAGTGATCACCTTGAGCTTTCTGTATATCCTCTAGCTGTGCATCTTCTGGACTTCCTTCTGCTTCCGCTACCCAGGATCCTACTCCTTCCTTCTCCATCTGGTAACTCCTACTCAACCCTCAAGATGCTTTACCTACCAGTGTCTTCTCCTTCTCTACACACCAATCAGGATGGGTCCCCCTCCCCCCAATTCTGTGTTCCCACAGCACTCTGTAAGAACATCTGTCAGCGCACTCATCAAACTATCCTGTCATTAGCTATCTGATTCTTGTCTCTGTTGAACTGGAAGCTCCTTATCTAGCCTGATACCTGGCCCAGAGCAAGTGATCAGTCAGTATTTATTGGATGGCAGGAAGGAAGGTAGGGAAGGAGGAAAGAGGGAAAGAGAGAAAAAAGGATAGTAACAGTCCACAGGCAATCAACGAACGTGAGGTATCATGAACTGCATGGCTCCGAGCCCCACTTCTGGGGTGAAATTGACGCTGGCCCTTTTGTGCTCCGCCCCAAAGCAGATGATTGGGAAGGCTCCCATTGCACCCCCTTCTTCCCCACCCCCAGAGTGGGGCAGGCAGGTGGCAGGTTGCTGCTTGGCTTCGGGGTGCCAGGAACCAGCATTCACCTCCACTCTTTGTTCCTGGCCTCCAGCTCTAGGGAATGTGATTTTCTGCATCAGTCAGGCTCTGCTTTGGAAGGATAACTTCAGTTATGATGGATGATGGTGGGGCTGAGTCTTCCCCAGAGGCTGCCAGGAAAGCATACTGGAGAAGGCCAGCGCTCAGAGAAGGGCTGACAATTCTCATTGCCCGTGGCGGACAAGGGAGAGGGGAGCGTCGTTTTTTCCGAGAACGCTGGAAGTAAGGCGCCCTGCTCTGGGGGTTGCTGGAAAACTCCTGTGCCCCCCACCCATTCACCCCTCCTCATTCACAGGCCAGGAGGCTGGGCCAAGCAGCTTCTGCTCCTGGACTCTCTCCCTGGTGCAAGCCAAAGAGAATCATCCTGCTCTCAGGAGACACTGCAGAGAATCTAGCCTGGGTTGATGGTCTCAGA
The DNA here is from genome assembly GCF_028021215.1 of Eschrichtius robustus. Taxonomy (NCBI): domain Eukaryota; kingdom Metazoa; phylum Chordata; class Mammalia; order Artiodactyla; family Eschrichtiidae; genus Eschrichtius; species Eschrichtius robustus. The sequence continues at coordinate 53,564,934 of NC_090826.1, forward strand.
AGCCCTACTCCACTCTCAAAGGAGCAGTTTACAACACCCAGTGACACCCACTATGAGATCAGAGAGGTAAGGAAAACTCTGGTCTCCTCACCACTACTCGACCAAAGTCAAGCTAGGGAGGGGGGCCAAGGGTACCATTCCTACAGGGAATTCAGAACCTCAGAGAACTCACCTAGAAGGCAAACGATCTGGGGAAAGGTCACAGGGTCCAACCTCTTCCAGGGCTGGGGCAGGATTCCCAGGTGCCCTACCACCCAGACTCTACATCCAAGCAGCTGGGGCAGAGGAAGCAGGGTTCCCCTCATTTCCCCTTTCTCCTCCCTCCTCATCCCCCATCTCCTCCCTGGGACCCACCCAGAACCTCCCCCCAACTCCCCAAGGGCTTTCGATCCCCACCTCCAGGTTAACTGAGAATAGCAGGCTCTCTGTGAGAGCCTTGGGCAGGCCCGGCATCCACGGTCAGCACTTTAGGCTCAGTAAATCCTCAATAAACCAATAAGGTAGGATCTTTTACCCTATTTTAAAAGTAAGAAAATGAAGGTCAAAACCATCTTATAATTAGAAAGGAAAAAAAAAAAATCTTAAAACAAAAGGAGACTACATTAAAACAAAATACTTAAAAAAACAAACTAATAAGACCCAGAACTTCAGCTAGAGAACTGACCAAATAATTCTACAGCTTTAAAAAGAAAAAAAAAAAAAAAAAAAGCTAATTTTATTGACTACTTATTATGTGTCCAGTGCTTCATGTGCACTATCTCATTTCATCCTCGGGGTAACCCCATAATGCACTCTCTTATTATCTCCATTTTACAGATAAGAAACTGAGGGCCAGGGAGGTGGTATGACTTAACCAAAGCCCAGACATTCTTCTCTTCCAAGGGGCCACAGTACTGGGGTAACAGGTTACCCTGTGGGGTAACATATTTGCATTTTAACAATAGCTCTCTGGAGAAGACAAAGTAATCCAAAGGAATGAAATGACTCTAATGCCAGGAATTTCAGGCCTCAGCTCTGCCTGTGGGCAGAGTTCTTAGGGCAAGAGCCTTCTGGCATCACCGGGCATCACCCGAAGGTGGCCACCCACGAGCCCGGCTAACACAAGGCTCCATTCAGCAGCCGGCAAAGCCCAGGGCATGGGGTTAGAATGAGAGAGAAGATTGGGTCAGAAGGCCAGCCCCGAGGCAGGCACAAGAGTGGAGCAAGTGAGCAACTGCAGAAGCATGTGATTCCAGGTGCTCCACGTACGTCCCCTCATGCAAAAATATCAGCCTGCTTACCAGTGTGGAAGAGGCACTTCCAGCATTAGTGTCAGGACCAGGCAGTGTGCTGGTGCAGGAGGCCTGGGTTCCCATTCCAGCTCAGTTACGTACTCCCAGGCCACCAGGACCTGCCACCTGTCCTCAGTATACTCATCTGTGAGACTGGAGTAGGCGCCGGTGTCTAGGTAAGCAGTGAGGTTTCCTAGAGACAAACTCTAGGTGATGGGACCCAGAATGGGTGCCAAGGATGGGCAATGGGGTCCTGAAAAGACACTGTTCATTGGCTTTTATCAAGGCTCTACTGAAAAGCACTCCATGTCAGATGCTGCACCAAGCACAGGGATGAGGACGGGAGCTTATACCCAAGAGGGGACAGCCTCCCAAGTAACGCTCATGAATCCTCCACTAAGAGGAGTGATGCTTGCTGCCCACGGGCCAGGTTTGCGGAGGGTTCAGGGAAGCCCTCCTAGAGCAGCCCGTGTGTGAAGAAGATGGGGACGATGACTCCCTGTAAGCAGAGAGTGGAGGCACTTACCCAAAACAAAGCACTAGAGAGAGGACATGCAAATTTAGGAAGGGCGCGTCATTACCTCTGGAGGTAATGAGGTTGGGCATGGTCAGAGCCAGGTGACAGAGCCGGAGTTAGGACCCCATCCTGCCTGACCCCACAGTTTTCGCTCTTAATTTTTATCCTGTCCTCACTCCTGCAGCATGTGTGCCTGTGAGTGGATTCAGGGTGGAGAGGGGAAGGGAGGAGGTGTGCGAACAGGCAAAAGGCTGGAGAGAAGGATGGGGAAGACAGGAATGGATAGTAAGCACTTTCTTACCAAAACAAATTGGCAGCCACAGTTTTTCTAGACAGACTCTCCTGTGGTTGCCTATCGTGGTTTTTAAGAGCACAGGGTTCTGGGATCAGGCAGATCTGGGCTGAGCCCCTGGCTGCACCACTTAATACCTCTGTGACCTAGAACAAGTATTTAACCTCTTGGAGCCTCACTTTACTCACCAGTACAATGGGAATGATAGCAATTATCCCTTATTGGGTACTCGGTAAAGATTATATCACTGCTATATTTAAAGGGCTTGGCAGAGTGTCTGGCACATGGTAAGAATTCAATAAAAGATAGCAAAAAACCAACCACTATTCTAATGTTGCTCTGGGGGGCTCTCGTCTCTCCAGGCATCCTCCTCAAAAATCAACATCTGGCCAGTTCCCCCACATCCTCACTGACTCCCTCCCTCCTCCGTTCAGCCTCCTTTGCATTCTCGCCATTTCAGAACCCACTTCAAAGCTATTTTTTCCCAGTGGTTCTCTTCCCTCCTAGGATTCTAGCTTGCATTTGATCAAGTGATTCATCACGTAATCTACACAAACTCCTTAACCTCTCAAGAACATAACTGCCCATTCTGTGGCTGTTTCAATGGACTGGTTTGCATGGGATTGGCAATCAAAGCAGAAGCTGCTGGGTTTGCAGGCTGATGGGAATTACGGAACCAGTTGCCCATGTGTGCCTGCAATTTGTAAATTTACTTCTCGATATATATTAAAACCTTCTACCCAAACTACAAAGTATGTGCTTTTGCAAATTTGCCAAACTATTAAATGAAATTTACTACTGCTCAAGAATGTCTTGCACTAATTGGACAGAGATAGGTGGGTATATGAAAGATTAGGGCGAGGGACGGTGGGAAATTGGGAACTAAAGCTCACTGACTTTCTGGGGGGGGGGGGTCTTAACCTTTTTTGTGCCATGGACCTCTTTAGCAGACTGATTAAGCCTATGGACCCTTTCTCAGAACGTTTTAAGATATATAAAATAAAATACATAGCTTGACTACAAAGAAAACCAATTACATTGAAATATAATTATTAATTTTTTTAAATGAGTGTGTAATATAGTAGTATATGTTCCTTATTAATGCATTAAATAATAAGCTCTAGCAGCAGGTATAATAACTGCTGTAATTTCAAAGCTGTGATGGGCATAAGTCATGTTCCAGATATACGCAGCAACTGAAATTTGATATGAAAATATCTGTGATTTCTACTGGTGACAATGTCACAGATACTGCAAATACACTGTGGTTTGTTGCCTACATTCATAATCGAAGAAAATGCTAAATAAAGATGTTATTGTTTTCCCCACCCAAGTTCACAGACTCCTCTGAATTCTACCGATGGGCCCCCTGGGGCTGTTAACCCCCAAGTTAAGAATCTCTGTTAGATCCTTCATAACTCAGTAAGCATCTGTACTGAGCATATTCCTGAGTTCCAGCTCACTTTCATCTCTTTCTCAAGGAATCTCCACCCTCAGCCCTTCCTGCCTAAGAAGGTCAAGTTCTGCACATATGACCCTCCTCTGGCCTCCCCTCCTATCTGATTGGCCAAAGCTGACCAGAGACTGGCCTGGAGAGAAAACCTCAGCTTCTAGAGAACCAAGCTCAGACAACAGGATCCTCTCTGGAACTTGAACTCAGAGACAAAGGAGAGTGTGATAGTACAGTGAGGTGGCGGGGAAGGGGCGGCGGGGGGAGCGGGCACAGGTGCTGAGTTGAGCCAATGGTACTCAAAGTGAAGACCAGTGACCACTTGCACCGGTGGAATAGCCTCGAACTCAGAACCCTCTCCCTGCCACCTCAAGGATGCCTGGCCTCCTTCCAGGCCTCTGCTTAGATATCAATACTGCATTTTATAGCTCCTCACTCTCTTCATTAGAACCAGCTTAAGGGAGTCTCTGTTTTCTGCCTCAGAAGAACCCTGAGTCAGTATTACCAACAGCATGTACAGGTGAGGAAGCTGAAGTTCTTCAGTCAACGTGAATCACTTGCTCCGGCCCACAGGGCTAGTAATCCTTTTTTGAGGAAGAGAGGGGTGATGGCCTTTATTATTTATTTATTTAAAAATCATACAGATGATACCTGAAAACGATCTCTTAAAAAACTTAACCATTACTAATGAAATGGCCCCCTGCTACACACTTGGTATCGCACCTAAGAAGTGTAGACCATGATCATACTAGGCTCTACTCAGCCGCCACCCAACTTGATGTTCCTTGTCTTTTAAACCTTTCCCCAACTGTAGGATGGCTACATGTTTCAAGGCGGATGGGAGTGGGGTGGTAAGGACCAGCCGATGAACACAGCACTTGGAAACACTCAGCCCTGATGTCTGGTGCCCTGCTATGAAAATCAAAATTGATTTCACTGAGAGCCGGCATCTCTGGCTTCTGGGCAGAAACCAGGCTGCGGAGGAGAACCAGCATCGAAAGCTGGAGCAAATTCTTCCCAATGTCATATTTCTCTCCCCGTTGTCCCTTGACGTCAGAGCAACAAACATCTCCAGCCAATAAGTTTTATTTACTTTGGAGAAAAAAATCGGAAGGGGGGAGGGAATCAGGATTTGTGTCTTCTTCCACAATGCCTGTGTCCCCGGAAAGTTAAGTGAGGGGCAAGGCCCAGGCCCCAGAGCCCCGACAAGACAGTGAAGCGTTCCTTTTGAAAACAGACTTCTTTCCCTTGGAGAAGGAACCTTCAGCCAGCTTCTTCAGACACCACCAATCTATAACTGCCTGCAGATCACATTAACCATCTACTTGAAATCTTAGGGCAGCACTTATTTTATCAGGGAAACTGCGACAAGCCTATTTTTATTGGGAGGGCCCCTCTTCTTTCCTTTAATCCTACTTTGAAATATTATCCGTGTAGACTGGAAACTTCACAGAAAGGTCTATTAGAAGCCTCTTAGTCTAAACTCTGGGTCTGGAAGATTAGCATTCTGAAGCACAGAGAGGTTAGCGGTCCAGCTGTAAATCACACAGCTAGTTAGCAGTAGATCTAGGCTCCAATCCCATGATGCCCTGGCTTCCAAGCCTGGGCCTCTTCCCACATAGTCTACTACAGAACAGCACGAAGTGGCCAGCTGTCTGACCCCCAGAGACAGAGAGCTCTGTCAATCCCAGTTTTATCATGTATTAGTTCCATATCCCCAGGCAAATCACTTAACCTCTCTGAGCCTCATTTTTGTCATCTCTACATCTGAGATTATGAGTGTACCTATCTCTAGGATTACTGCACGCATGAAATGTGCCAGGGTTTGACACACACGGACCCTATTATTATACTGTACTGCTCCTGCTTCACATACTGAAGTGAACGGATCTGCCATGTGAAATGTGATAACTGTATCCGCACAGCTGCCCAGAGATAAGCGAGAAAAGATGGTTATCAAACCCATTTTACAGTTAAGAAAATTTAGTCCCCCGCAAAGATGACATAACTTGCGTGAGATCAGAGTTTTAAAACTGAGCACATTCTTAGCTGCCCTAACTGTCCTCCCTAGCACACCATCCGAGGAATGGGTTGAATTAGAAGTAAAGGTTACCTCTTTCCCCACCCTCCACAGAGCAGAACCGTCTATCACTGGCTCACACTCTACGACCCTTCCTTATAAACTGGAATCAGCACAGTGCCTGGCACAAAGAAGAGACACAATGCAGTTTTGATGAATGAGTGAATTACTGTATCATTGAAGATCCTGATCGGCAGATAAGCTGGGCACTGCGTGGGCCCAGATGCCTGAAGCACAGGTCTCGTTGCAGAAAGCAGGAGGCAGGCACGCAAGGGCTCCAGGAGCGGGGAGCAAGAACCCCATTCTCTCCATGCCTTCCCATAGCCTGCTCTACAGGGAGGAAAACTTTGACAAGACCGAGAGCTAGGCCCCTGATCTCAAGGGTCCCATCCAGAGCGTTTCCAAACCTAGCCCACATGGCTCAATCCAGGGCCCAGAAGACAACTGTGAAACACACGTGACCCTCCTCCAGCTAAAACAGATGTAATAACATTGAAGGCAAGGGGCAGTGAACAGGCCAGGGAGATGGCCCATCTGTCTTCCTAATTGTCAACTCTGCCCATAACAAAATTTGTCTCCCTGTCACACCTTAGGCTGCTACTGAACTGAAGCAAAACCAAGATATCCATCTTCCAGCCACGAGCAGCAGCCTTCACAAAGTGCCAGGGACAAAAAGAGGCTGTTTGACTAAGAGAAGCAGAGAGAGCTGGAAGGAGCCCTGGCGTGAGAGTCAGGAGCTGGGGTGGGGTGAGGGTGTGTGTGTGTGTTGCAGGGGTTACTTGGGCAGTTACTGCACCTCACTGGGCCTCTGTTTCCTATAAAATTAAAGTCCAAAGTTCTGGAAAGTGGGGTCAATGGGGGAAGAGGAGGGCTGTGAATCATGTGACATTGTATGCAAAATATTTTAGGTTATATGCATTTGGAAGAGAGTATCCATAATTTTCATCAGAATCTCAAAGATATACGTAACACTCCCCCCCCATCAAAAAATTAAAAAATACTAGACTAGATGGTCTTCTAGTCTAGTAAGCATTTACTGAGCACCTTCTATGTCCTTCTCTGTGTTAGGTACATGATAGGAGGGTCCTGCCTTTACGAAGCTCAGGTGCATTTTATACTCGCTGTGATAGAAGCCTGTCAGGGGAGCTTCGGAAGCAAAGAAGAGGGAGCATTTGACTCTCTGGTCAGGAAAGGCCTTCGGGGTCGTGGGGGAACCTTAGGTTAAATGTTGATGTTGAAAGCTGAGTGCGCATTCGCTGGGTGAACAAGGAGGAAGTGTATTTTAGAGAAAGGGCAGCATGTGCAAAGGCAGCAAGTGTTCCAGGAACTGCCTGAAGTGTAACTGTGAGTAGAACATAGGAGATGCTCACTGGGGTCAGCGGGGGGAAGAAGCCAGAAATGAGGCTGGAAAGGCAAGCAGGGCCCAGATTAGGAAATGCCATGCAAGCCACCCTAAAAAACTTTACATTGTAGGCAATGAGTTCATTCTAGTTTTAAAAACCTAGGGTGAACCACCACGCCCAGCATGAATCTTTCTGATTTCTGGCAGAAGCCTTGGTCAGTCGTGAACACAGTGGGCAACAGGGAACAACTGGAGGAAAGAACTGCTGCCTCTTGGCGCCCTGAGTGGGCATGGGCTGTCTGCAAAGGTGCTGGTAGTAAGTGCATGCATGGGACGGGTAAGTCCCACACCGGCATGTTAGTCTCTCCTTCTTCTCTTCCAGCCAGGGGGACCCCAACTGCCCGTGATTATGGATGAGAAAAGAAGGTACTGATTGGCCCAGGTGATGGGATGCAGAAGTAAGGCACATGCCCATTTGGGCCCCTGTTCATCACTTGGTAAACAGTCTTTCAGTCCCTCCAAAGGACTCTGCTACTTGCCTCAGGGCCCTCTCACATGCTGTCCCTTCTGCCAAGAAGACTCTTTCCGCCCTCTTGAACTAGTTACTTCTTATCAGCCTTCCAACTAAGCGACTACTGTATGTGTCACAGATTCTCATAGCACCTTATCCTTTCCTTTCAAGCAATTCAGCACTGTTTGTAATTCTATATTTATTTGAGTGAGTTGATTCAAGTCAGTCTTGGCCACTAGACTGCAAGCTCCATGAGGCCGTCTAGACAGTGCCAGTTTTGTTCATATCTGTATCCCACTCCCTTGCCTGGTGCCTGGCACAGAGCAAGTATTTGTTGATTGAATGAAAGTCTGGTGTGGACCCTGAGCCATTGCCCATTCTCACTGCCCTTTAACATTCCCCATAACTCAACTCACATTATGGTCCAGTGAGGAGGAGGTTTGGACATGGGCAGGAGGGTTGGACTCGAAAAGGCAATATCAGAGTGAACTCTGCCTTTATTCCAAATGGAGCTCTGTGTTCTCCTGTGTCCTGTCTTGAAAGGCTCTAAGGGAACCCACATTTGGTTTACCCAGGCAAGTCCTTGGGAATCGTGTTCAAGATGCTTTCTCCCCAAGCCTCAACCGCGTTACTGGCTGCATCTGATCCTCCCCTGACCCTACTTGGTCAATAGGACTTTGCCCAGGCTTCACGGGGTCATCCTCAGAAAGAAGGAGGCGCCTCCATCTCCTTCTCCTGCAAAATACCTCCTCCCGGCCCGCCAAGCCCGAACCCTAGGGCGCCTGGGAACCAAAACCACTGGTTCCTGCAGATGCTCAGGGCAAATGCAAATACAGACCTAGCGTAGGGGCCATGGGGTTCGACTTTCCAAATCCCATGCTAAGTAACTGGCCACTCTGCAGGGACAAAGTACTTGGGGTCAAAAGTTTGACCTTAAGGGAGAGATGACAGGGAGGGAATCTCACCGAGTGGCGTACATGCTCAGCAAAAGCGCCCTCGGCGGGGCGGCGGCCAGCACATCCGGCCCCCCTAGAGGCCCCCTTGCCTCCACCCAAGGTCGTGGTCCAACAGGAGCGCTGGAAAGTTCAGCCAGGGGCCGAGGGGTACCCGAGTAGGAATCGGGGGACGGCTTTTGCGGAAGAAGGGAGACTGAGAGCTCGATTCTTGGTAGTCCTGGGAGCCGGCGGCAGGGTGCCCCAGTCCCGCAAGCTGCATCCCGGACCGCAGCGCCGGGCTCGGAGGCTCTGGGCGGGGGCTGCACCATCCGAGCCGCAAGGACAACGCGGCCTCCCCGCTCCCCAAACTCCTCCGTCCCCGGCACTAGGGCGCGGGGAGCGGGTGGGGCGGAAGGCGAGTGGCGCCCGCCCTTGGGCAGCCCCCTCCCCGCGCGGTCTCGGACCCCGGTGGGGGGCGGGGGGCGCCAAGTCGGCCCAGGCTGCCGCAGCCTCTGCTTTAGGGGAGCCGGGGATGCGGCGCGGGGAGGCGTGAGGCGGGTGGCGGAGGCAGAGGAGAGTGGCCGAGCGCCGGGGCCAAGACCCGGGTCGCGCCGGGCCGGTGCGGGCAGGGCCGGGGTGGCGGAGCGCCTTACCTTGGAGAGACGCGGGAGGCCGGCGGGGGGCGCCGGCTGTGCCTCGGACTTCGGGGCGCACGCAGCCTCCGGGTGCACCGTCCCCGTCCCGGGCACGCTCCACCAGGCTGACGCACCCTCGTCGTCCGGGGCGCGCACCGCCTCGGGCGCCCTCTCGCCGGCGGGCTCGGCCTGAGCCCGGGGCGCACACCCAGCGGGGCACACCCACCGCGGCCGCTGCGGGACTGGCCAGGCGCGGGCGGCCGAAGCTGCGCCCGGCGTCGCCGGCTGCCAGCACCACCCGAGTCCCCGCCTTCGCCAGGGGAAAAAAAGACTCCTGACGCGGCGCAGGCTTTGGAGTGTAGGAAGGGGCGGCATTGCGAAACCGAGGGGAGGGTCTTAGACTTGATAAACTCAAAAAGCTTTTGGATGGAGTTTGGAAGAAAAACTTTTTGAAAAAAGAAAACTCCTAACCTGTGTATAGCGATTTTCAGATTTCCAAAGTGCCTTCACATGCATTTACCTTAGTTCATCCTTACTACAACAGTAACTAACCGTTGAGGCATTTCTATCCTCTTACGGATGGGAAGACATCATCACACAAGGTAATGATTTGCCCAAGCCAGGACTAGAACCCAGTCTGGGTAACGGAGTCCGAGTGCAGTGAGGGGATGTACATCGCCCCGGGGATTTTTTCATTGCAGAGGTGGATGCAGGGTAGGGACGGATGTAACCGACCTTTTCTCTCTCCTAAGTCATTTCCTTTTCCTTTTGCTTTTTTGCTTCCCACCATTGCTTTAGCCCCACTAAGTCTTTCACTTCACACTTTGATCTACCACAACGCCTTTTATCAGTTCACAATATTTGCATTTCAATCACTAACCTTGAGTGACCTGCTCACTGAGTGCCATACCGTGCACAATAAACCTAGGAGAAAAGAGCTGGTACCGCCCCATTTTACGGATGGGGACAAACAGGCATGGGAGGGGTAGAATGTATGGAACCTGCGGGACTCCAGACCCCAGCTCTGACCCACTATGCGCACCTTTCAGAGGGTCCATTGGTGCCAGGTAAAACCTAACCAAAGGGGTTTCATTTTTGACACTGAAACTGTGAAGAGGGGAGATAATTTGGGGCAAGGGACACTTCTGAGACTTTCTTTTTCCCATTTTGATGGAAACATGGTTGTTATAATGATTTACTTCCTCTAGGGCACCATTAGAAGCAAATCAATGGCCCTAGAGCCACAATAAATGGCGCAGTCTTGGCCTCGGTATTGGGAATAATAGGGAGCGGTGGGGACTGTGGTGCACTTGAGGGCAGCTCCAGGCTCCTGCCCAAGTGAAGGGGCTGCTGCCACCCAGCTCTCGCCAATTTTCACCATTCAGAGCAACAAGTTAATATGACCAGATCGACCCATTTTTCAAGAGAAGCTGTAAATCCAGATCTCTAAGTGAAGTTTCCCAATTTGTTGACAACTCATTTTTAAAATGCTAAGCACTTGATATATAGGTCAATATTGTTCAAGCCAAACGAAATTAGTTTATGGAACAGACCCAGCCCATGGAGCAGGGGTTTGTGCCCTTGAGTTTTGGGTACTTCACACTATTTCATTTGGGCCTCCCATTGCCCCTACAGGATGGACCCAGCATGGATTACTATTTCCATTTTATGGAAGAGGACACCCCTATTCAGGAGGTTTCCCTAACTAGCTCAAGGTTGCACAAGGTAATTGCTAGAGCTGGAACTGAAAGCTAGGCATTCTGATTCCTGATCCTGAAGCCTTTTCTCTCTGCATCCTCTGATCTCATTAAGATTTTGTTTCTTGGTTTCTAGGCATTGTGAGCCAGGTTAGGCATGGGGCTGGCACTGGGGTGTGGAGGCAGAGCACCTTTCCTGGGAGGATGGAGTAGGAGTGCCAGACTGCTGTCCTCGAAAGCTCAGCCTGATGACTCAGAGGTGAAGCTCTGTCTTGAGGGTAAAGCTGAGTCAGAGGAAACAAGGTCTGAATTGGGGCAGCTGGGGCTTCTGAATCCCAGATTCGTGTATTGAGAAACAGGATGAAAAACAAACTAAGCAAATACACCCACCCCCTTGCCCCTCACAAAACCAGAATCCATGGACTCAGAGACACGGGCTAGAGCATTGCCTATTTTTCCTGTCATGACAGGAAAGCAACAAGAATTAGACTGGAAAGTGGACCCTTGGGCGGTCCTGAGAAGAGAGAACCCTTTGCAGACAGCAGGTCTTCTAGAATCTTAGGTTTGGGCATCTCCACTGCAAGACTCAGCCTGGGCCTTTCAGACAGAGTGAGTCTGAAAATCCGATTTAGAATGACTGCACCACACTGCTGGAGCCTGGAGCTGCATAATCAAGGAACTGAGCAGCAGACAGAGAATGGAGTGCCTCCTTACCCCCACCTTTTCTTGGAATTTGGGGTAGAGTGTAGGAGGATTAACAGTTATTCACCGTCTGCCATGTATGTGCCAGGCACTGGGTTGAGGATTTTACATACATGATCTCATTGGGACAATAAAATCTGTGAAATGGCTCTTATTCTCCTTTCAGGGATGGGGAGGCACAGTGTCACTTGCCTGAGGGCACACAGCTAGTAAATTGGGGAGGTGGGTTCAAACACAGGTCTTGGTGACTCCAAAGACTGAATCTTCTCTAACTGGGGGCCTAGAAATTACAGCCAGTGTGGAGGTGGGTCACTCAGATCCTGCTTCAAGAAAGGACACACCAATCAATGGTGTGTTGGTAGTGTTTAATAACTGGCTCCCAGGGCGCAAATGTGTGCATAGGTACAGTCAATGCTCATTATTCCAGGAAGTTTTATAAAGCGGCAGCAAACACTGAAATTGCTAATATTGAACCATTGCTCCCAGGGAAAATACAGGATTAGGTGCCTATAAGCCTTTTGGCACATTTTCATCAACTGATCAATACATAGCTTTGTTTTATGTTTTTGTTTAAAGAAAAAAAAAAAAAATATATATATATACACACATTATATTTTTAATATGTATCATTGATTCATTAACATTGAACTAATGGCCAACCGTGCCATAACTCACACCTGAACAAAGGTTATCTAACACACATATTTTCTCCAAAAAACAGCCTTCTTGTGCTTAGGAACACTGGTAGCACTTCAGCAGTATGCTTTGGGGCTGTCTTAAACAGTGAAATCACCTGCAAAAAGTGTGAAAATGCAAAAAAGTGCCACCAAATAGACCACAAAAAGGACGCTTGTTTACAGCATGAGGCTGAAATACGAAAGCAGAGGGTCACCTTGCAACCTCAGCTGGGAATGTGCACACCAGTTGACTCAAAATTTTGGTAAAAATTTTGCACATATCCACAAATGACTACAAACTTGCTGCAAGTATTGATGTGGGGTTACAGATAAATTTTAGCAAGTAAGTGAATTCGCAAATACAGAATCCACACATTATGAGGAATGGCTGTACATATAGGTATCCATGTATGCCTTCTGGGCCCTTCATATCCGCTACCTATCCCTCCAGGTTTATCCCCCATTATCCTCCAGCCAGACTGGACACTTAACCATTCTCCAAACATGTCCCACACTTATCTAGCCTATGACTGAGCGCAGGCCACTGCCTATACCTGGACTCTTTCTCCTCTGCCTCCCAACACGCACGCGCGCACACACACACACACGCACACTCTGTCTTCTCATGTCCAAATAATTCTGCCATGCAACTGTACCTTCTCCATAAAGGCCTTCCTGTTGCCGCAACAATGGGATTTCTCCATCCTTGGGACCACCGTGGCATTTTGAAGCCTGTGTCAGACACTGCTCATGTTCTACTGTATGGTTAGGGCCCTCAAGATGGCTGCTGTCTTGCTCTCTGTACATCCCCTGCTGTCTAGTCCCTGCTTCACCTACACCCTACTCACATGACTATTCAATCCTCTTAATCATAGGGCTTAATCAGTAACGGCCTATGGCGCTTGACCTCCGTCCCAGCTGCTGGTTTCCCCGGTAATTGATGAGCCAACCTGACGTCAACACCCCCTATAACTGGTAGATTCCATCCTCTCCCCTCTAGAAGACTGCTGCTGGGTCCTGCCACTGTCTGCTGTACATGGTGAGGTGTCACTCCAGGACTTCACTTTGGACTTGTAAGATTCCCTATCCAACATATAGTTAATGTCTCTGTCGTTGTCTCCAGGCTCTTTCTTCGGCCTCGCAGCTGGACTATTACAAGGTCTGCAGGTCTGTGGAGTAACATCTACCTTGCAGGCCTGCAGCCTAACATCTATCTTGTATTACAAGGCAGCCTTAGTGATCTTCAAAAAACACAAATCTGATTATGCCACTCCCCTGCTTAAACCCTCTGAAAGGCATCCCATTGCTCCTGGGATAAAATCTGGATTCCTTTAAGAAGGCTTACAAGTCCAGCCCCTTCCTACCTCTCCAGCTTCATTTTGTGTCTGCCTCACCCTCACTTCTCTAGCCACATGAGACTCCTTTATTATCTCTAACATGCTGGGTTATTCCCTGCCTGGAGTTCCCTGCACATGCTGTGTTTTCTTCTGCCTGGAATTTTCATCCCTCCAATTCTTTGTCTAGATAATTAGTATGAGTCTCAAGCATCACTTCTGTAAGGAATCTCTCTGATGTACCCCAACCTCCCGCTGGACTAAGTTAGGAGTTCCTGGTCTCCAGTAGCATCTCTGCTTTTCTCGTAACACTCAGCACAATTTAAATTACGTGTTATTGCCCATTCTCCCACAAGATTGTAATTACATGAAGAGAGGCCTATATTCAGCATCTAGTTCAGAATCTGGCACATATAAATGTAAATCTCTCAATAACTGTTTTATGAATGAATAAGTAACTAAATCTCCATTGTCTTCAGACCTATTTGGGGAGTGATAGGTTAGCAGATAGGTAAAATAATTATGGAGATGTCAAGTTTTCTCTTGCTTACTTGTGAGGTTAAATTACTACTATGTTGGTGTTTTATACCACACAATTTTAAATACAAAAAAGTTACTATTGTTATTAAATTCAAAAAGAATATGTCCCCACTACATTATATCATACACAAAAATCATTTAGATAATGTAGATTAAAGTGTGAAAGATAATCAATAAGCTTCTAGAATATAACATAGAGAAGACTCATGTCCTAGAAGGAGGCCAATTGGTCTTAAACAAGGCACTAAACCTAAAGAAAAGTATTGATAAACTTGGAATACATTAAAATTAACAACTTCCGTTCATCAAAACTTATTGACACAATGGGAATTCCCTGGCGGTCCAGTGGTTAGGACTCCACGCTTCCACTGCAGGGGGCACGGGTTCCATCCCTGGTTGGGGAACTAAGATCCTGCATGCCTCATGGTGCGGCCAAAAAAAAAAAACTTCTTGACACAAACAGCAATCATTTTATTCCCTCTTACGAAGGTGAGGGTCGGCTGGCTTAGCTGGGCAGGTGCTGGTTGGGGTTGAGTCATCTAAAGCTCATCTGAGATGGAACATCCAAGGTGGCTCTTTTATATGACTGGTTCATCAATGGTGGTTATTGATTGGGAGCTCTGCTAGGGCTGTTGACTTAGGAGTACCTCCACACGGCCTCTCCATATGGCTCGGACTTCTCACAGACTGGTGTTTCAAGAGCAAGTCTTCCAAAGAGGGAAGAAGTAGAAGCTGCCCAAGCTCTCAAAAGCCAGGACCAGAACTGATGCAGCATTGCTTTCAACGTGTCTTATTGATTAAGCAGTCACAGGGCAAGCCTTGATTCAGAGGGAGGGAGTAATAAACACCAATTCTCAATGGGAGAGTGAAAAAGAATTTATAGTCACCTTTAACCTACCACAATACTACTAAGAGAGTGACAGCAAACCACAGACTAGGAGACTAATGTTCAAACAACGTTATCAGTTGAACTGTGTCCCTCTCCCTCAAATTCATATGTTGAAGTCTTAACCCCTGGCACCCTAGAATGTGACTTTATTTGGAAATAGGGTCATTGCAGATGTAATTAGTTAAGATGAAGTCATATTGGAGTAGGGTGAGTCCTTACTCCAGTATGACTGGTGCCCTTATAAAAGGGGAAATTTGGATATGGAGACACATACAGTGGGAGAATACCATGTGAAGATGAAGTCAGAGATTTACAAGCCAAGGAATAACAAAGATTGCCAGCAAACCACCAGAAGCTAGGAGAAAATTGTGAAACAGACTTTTTCTCCTAGCCCTCAGCAGGAAACAACTGTGCCAACACCTTGATCTCAGACTTCTAGCCCCCAGAATTGTGAGACAATACATTTCTGTTGTTTAAGCCACCCAGTTGACGGTACTTTGTTATGGCTCTCCAAGGAAATTAGTACAATATATAAAGAATGTCTGCAAAGCAATACGAAAAAAAATCCAATAGAAAAATGAGCAAAAGTTTAAGCAAACACTTCATGATAGAAGACATTCAGAGGTCAACCATATGAAAAAATGCTCAATATCACTAGTTATTTGAGAAATGTAAATTAGGCCTCAATAAGGTCTCACTGTACACACTTCAGAATAACTTATAGTAAAAAGGTTAATATCAATAATACAAAGTGTTGGCAAGAATATAGAGCAAATGGAACACATAAACATTGCTCCTGGAGTGTAAGCTGGTAAAAACCACCTTAGAAAACTGTCTGAATCTACTAATGACCCAGTAAGTCCACTCCTAGGCATAGACCGAATAAAAATGTGTACATATGTACAACATGGGGCATAATCATGAATGGTTATAACACTACTATTCTTAATTTCCCCAAACTAGAAACAGTCTAAATTTATATCCAGTACAGAATGGAGAAATAAACTGTGTTTTAGCCCTGCAATGTAATACTATACAGCAGTGAGGATGAACCAATCCCTGCTACATTTAAACAACAAGAATGAATTTCACAAAAACGAATAATGAGCACCAAGAACAGAGCACAGAATATATGATTCCATTTAATAAAGTTCAAACACAGGAAAAACTGCTCTGATGAGAGAAATCAGGGTAGTGGATATCTTTGGAAAGGAGAGAGCGACTAGGAGGTAGCACAATGGAGATCTTGGGGGGAGGGTGATATGTTTTTTTTTTTCAATCTGGGTGATATTTTACTTTGTGAAAATTCATTGAATGTACTTTGTGCGCTTTTCTGTGTGTGTTATACGTCAATGTAAAATTTTATTTAAAAATTAAATAAATACATTCCAGAGTGTCAAGTCATCTTTACCCACTGATAACTGGAAATACTAGTCATGTTTTTCACATTTGTAATGATTTATAAATGTGTTCTACTGGAATATCATTCTGAGCATCTTTGAGGTTTTGTAAAGAAAAAAGAGATTGCAAGTTCAATTTCTTTATCTTTTTATATAATGAAGCTTTGTTGTGTATGTGAAATATTCAATGTTGATTAACTATTTAAAACTTGGTTAAATCATAAAGTGGACAATAGCATATTAAGCAAGGATTTGACACTAAGTTGGGAGGCACAGGCGATCCATTGGATGACAGAATTGGTCATCAAACAGATCTCAACATCAGCTTGCATTCTAATCTCCATATGGATGGCAGCCTCCACTCCAACCTTCCTGAACATGTAATTCCTCCAACTCCAGGAGCTCTCTCTCCCTCACTTCCAGGTTATTTCACATATAGCATTCTCTGCTTAGAACGGTCTTACATAGCTCTTCACCTATCTAACTCCTTCCAAGTCTAGTTCAGGTATCACCTGACCCTTGTGATAGACCGTCTCTGAGATGTTCCCCAGTGATCCCCTCCTCCTGGTCTTCATGCCCTGTGAAATCCCTTCCCTTGAGTGTGGGCTACACCCAGTGATTCACTTCTAAGAAATAGAATATGACAAAAGTGATGGGATATCACTTATAAGACTAGGTTACAAAAAGACCATGGCTTCCATCTTGGGCTCCCTCTCCTCTTGCCTTATTCTCACTCTTTTTCTCTCAGAACCCTTGCTCAAGGAAGTCAGGTGCCTTGTTGTGAGTAGCCCTAGGGAGAGGCCCACATAGCAAGAAACTGATGTGTTTGGCCAACAACCAGTGAGGACCTGAGGCCTGCCAACAGCCGGGTGAGTGAGGTATTGATTCAGAATGAATCCTCCCCAAGTCAAGCATTGAGATGACTGCAGTCCCAGATGACACCTTGATTGCAGCCTTGTGAGACCTTGAGCCAGAGGTACCAACTAAGAAGTACCCGGATTTCTGACCCACAGAAATGTTGATCTAATACATGTTTGCTGTTTTAAGCAGCTAAAGTTTGGTGTAATTTGTTACACAGCAATAGATGACTAATACAGCCCCCACCTTCACTTCTCCCACCCCCAGTTGGACTCATTGCCCCTGTTGTACCCAATACTTCCCAGAATCACAACATTTATCACACATTATAGTAATCTACTGCTTACTTGCCAATCTCTTCCATGAAAATGACCAGGGACCATGTCATAACTTTTTTTTAATTCCACTTCCTAGAACTTAGTTGTACTCAATAAGTGTTTGATTAACACATGAAAGACGAAATAGATGCTAGCTGTTTAACCTTGGGAAATAATAACCTCTCTGATTCTCAATCTTTTCATCTGTAAAATGACAATAAAATTTGTAGAATGATTTAAGAGACAAAAAGAGCATGACTTGGTAAGTAATTAGATGTGAAAGGTGAGGGAAAAGGAAGAGTCAAAGTTTGGACAACTGGGTATTCCTAAGAGAGAGAAAGAATACCAGAGGAGGAGACGGTTTAAAGTAGAAGATGGTGAGTTCAACTTTGGAGACGCCGAAATTGAGGTATTTATGAACACATCAACCAGGCTGATGGGTATATAGTCCAATGCTTGCAAGGTCTGTGGTGGGATACTTTTGGGAGTTAATGGCATGTAGATGGTAACCGAAGCCATGGGAGAGAAGCCAAAGAGTGAGATAAGCTGTGGGCTGAGAATAGACACTTAGGGAATATTCTCATGAAGGGGAAGATATAGACAGAGGTCTGTCTAGAATAGGAAGGCTGTGGTAACCCAGATGGATGGATGTAGACAGTTTCATGAAGCAGGGAATGATCAGCAATAACAAATACAGCAGCGATCAAGATATTAACATCCTTTGGAATCGGTCATTGGAAGATCATTGAAGACTGTTGCAGATTGTATCGTTCAGAGATGACGTAACAATATTTCCCATCCCATATGCTCTTCTACAATGTGACCTTGCCTCTGTCCCATTGAGAGATGGGGTCTATACTATCTCCCTTTGATTCTGGGAGGGCTTGTGACCACTTTGATTTGTGATCATGGTGGAAGTTGTGCTATGGGACTTCTGAGGCTGTAAAAGTCACAATTTCTGAATCATAAAAAGCGATGCTTCTTCCTCCTCATTTCCTGGAACACTAGGGCATGCCATGTAAGAAGCCAGGCTACCCTGAGGCCACCATGCTGTGAGGAAGCCAAACCACATAGAGAGGCGTGTATAGGTCTCTG
The DNA here is from genome assembly GCF_028021215.1 of Eschrichtius robustus. Classification (NCBI taxonomy): domain Eukaryota; kingdom Metazoa; phylum Chordata; class Mammalia; order Artiodactyla; family Eschrichtiidae; genus Eschrichtius; species Eschrichtius robustus. Next base: position 53,583,476 of record NC_090826.1, read on the forward strand.
GTCACCATCATGGAGCAGAGACAAGTGATACTTTGTGACCAATCTGACTTCCAGACCCTCAGAATGCACAAGCATAATAAAATGGTTGTTTTATGCCACTACATTTTGGGGTAATTTGTACTTTATTACACAGTAATAGTACCTAGAACAATGACTTTAGGGAAAGCAGTTTCCATGGAATGGTTAGGACAGAAGCCAGAGTGCAGTGGGTTGGGGAATGTGTAAGAGAAAGAGGGGACACGTGAATAGATTATCGTGGGGGGAGCTCAAATTGGAGGATGATAGAAAGGGACTTAGGAGAGTTCTTGTCAGATGGAATAGACTGGACAGATTTATAGGAAAAGAGGAAAATATCAGAGGAGTGAGAGTGTTGAAGCAGAGAGGAGAGGTTGTAACAGAGGAATCAGCAGGGGAAGTCCCAGGCACAGGTTGAAGAGCTGGACTTGAACGGTCTCCATGGAGACTGGAAGAAAATAACTGGAATTTGTTGGGGCAGGAAGGCCTGGCAGGATAGCATGCAAGGAAACTGGTGGTACTGGTGTGAGTGCAGTTCACATGATCACCTATCAAGTCTGGACTTCCAGCTGGGGAGACTGATAGACCGAAGGAAATGGAAGGAACAAAGAGCTGGGGTCTCTTGGAGGTCAGAGTGCAGGTATCATGGGTATGAAGTCTTGAGATAGCCAAAAGAATGGGAGAATGCAACCATAAAGGAGGTTACTAGAATCCAGATGACACAGTCCTGGGTCATGACAAGATCAAGGGTGGGGTCTGGGAGTGGTGGCTGAGGCAGAGGAGAGGTGAAGTCCCTTGGAGTTAAAGAGATCAAGGAAGTAACAGTCCAGTCAGTTGTCTGCCTGGGCACTGAAATCTCTTAGGGTGACACAGGACTTGAGCAGGACAGGAATACTGAGAGCCAGGCCATGAATGATTCAGTGAATGAGCATCGGACAGTTTTCAGTATTGGGGAGGAGAGATGTTGGATGGCATGAGGCTCAAAGAAAGCTATGAGTCTGGCCAAGCAATGGTGTGGAAGTGACAGAGGAAAGCCAGGATAATCCAGCCACCACTTCTACTTCCGAGGTGCAGGGTATGGGCCTGAGAGGGTGAGCAACTTTCTCCTGAAGGGCTACATAGAAAGTGAAGACTTCTGTTAAAACAAAAGATGATGAGAGCCTTCTAACGAGGATCTGGGGATAAAGGGAGCGTGTGTCCATAGTGGATGGAGGGTTCCTGAGGGTGTAATGGCTAAATAGGGTTTGGGAGTGGGGTGAGTAAGAAATACAAGGAGGGCAAGTAATGGTGCGTGTGGGGGGGTGTGGAATTTGAGGTCGCGGAAGGGACTTTTTGTTACAAGGCCCTTGTTCTAGGCAGAGACCCTCTTAAAGTATTTAGAACTTTAGTATTTAGAGCCTGAGCTATGCAGGCGGTGGGGCCTTGTTCTAGGCCAAGGTTCTTGCTCTCCAAGTCCAGTGCCCCTCCCTTGGGCAGGCCCCTCTCATTGGAGCCAGGAGGCCCCTATGCCTTGCAGATGACTGTCTGCCAGGGACACTGTAAAAGGGGAGGGGGGGGTGGACGGTGGGTGGAGCTGGCGCCTGACTGTGAGACCCCCTCAGACGGCCTGGGCATTCCTGACTCAGGAAGTCACACATAGCAATGGATCTTCCTGTTATGACTGTTCTGCTATAAATAAAACAGAAAAATGTGAGAGTTCTTGAACCCTCCTGAGAGGAAGACAATAAAAGCAATTTGACCACCCACCTGGAAGCTCATATTAAATAACTTTTTTAAGACAGAAATGGACATGCTCCTATTAATAAGCCTGGCGAAGTAAAGCCTGTCTGCGGCCAGAGTGACTCTGAAAGCCTCTTTCCCCACAGAGGCCCTGAGGGGAGACAAAGAGAAGGGGTGTGATCCTGTCATTGGACAAGCCCACGCTGGTCACTGCAGGTAGAAAATTCTACAGGGAAAGAGTCCTCAGCCTCTAATCCACCTCTTGCCCTTCATGGAGGAATTTACGCACATAATTATAGCATCTAAAGGAGAGACCAAGTATGTTGTTTTCCAGGCAAACCCTGTGAGACCCCCAACAACCTGAGGGAGGAGGGTCTGTTTGATGCCCATTTTACAGATGTGGAAACTGAGACTTAGAAGAGTACCTTTACGCCCAGGTTCTCACAGTTAGAAAAAGCAGCTGGGATTTGAGGCACTCTAGCTGCCGGATCCGGGGAAATAACCACTCCACCGTTTTCCCTGCCTGCCTGAGGCACAATGTAGTTGTGTGAAGGCTTTCAAAGTCAACTTCCTCTTGCTTCACCTCAGATGTGGTCGGGAGGCAGCTGATCATCACGTCTACTCTGCTCCTTGCTCACACCGTCCTTCAGTGTCCTGGCTGTAGTCTGCAAAGCCACTGTGGACTGAACATCAGGTCTCCTTCAACCCAGACGCCCCTAGCATCCTGCAGGGAGGTCACCCTGGCCATCAGACACTCGGGATTCCTGGTTCCATGGAACAGAGAGCCCCTCAAGAGAAAGGGAGTCAGGGCTGGAGCTGAGACTGAGGGGCCCTGGGGGTTCTGTGGGTCGTGGTGTCCACCTCTGTCGCTGCCTTTCTCGCCGCCTTCTCTAGAGCCTCACTTCTCGCTGCACACCTTCTCCTACCCAGGTCTCTGCCTGCCTCCTCCTGGCCTCTCCCCCTCCCACGGCGTCTCCGACTCCGCCACGTGGGACCTTCCAACGCATTCCCGTGGCCCCCAGCCCCTCTGCTAACTGCCTGCGCATCTCAGCATTCTTGGTTCAGATTCCTGAGGTGGGAATATGATCGGCCCGGCTCCCTTTTGGGGCTGGACCATAGGTCGTAGGTCGGTGGCTGGCCTGAGTTGGCTCAGATGACCTCCCGGCTGTACTGAACACCAGGGGTGGGACAAACACGGCTGAGGAATGTCCCTCGGCTCTTTCAGCCGGGGCTCTCTGTTGAAGTGTTCTTTTTATTTTATTTTAACATCTTTATTGGAGTATAATTGCTTTACAATGGTGTGTTAGTTTCTGCTGTATAACAAAGTGAATCAGCTGTACATATACATATATAAAATTATGGAACGCTTCACGAATTTGCGTGTCATCCTTGCACAGGGCCATGCTAATCTTCTCTGTATCGTTCCAGTTTTAGTATATGTGCTGCCGAAGCGAGCACGAATTGTTCCTTTTAGAAGAGATGATGGCCAACATTTGTACTGTACTGCTAAAACCTCCACCCGCCCTCAGGCAGGAACACAGGCTTTTGGTGCATTTATAAATGAGGGCTTTCAACTGCCAGAAATGATAACATACAGTCAGCATACTCTCACTCCAACGTTCACTAGTGTGTGACCCTGTTCCCTTTCAAACTGCTCCCCCTACCAAAATGTCTCTGTCTCTGAGAGCTCCCAGATAGTGACTCCTGTGTGAGCGATGGGCCCAGTCTGTCGCCAGACGACATCTGCATGCTGTCCTCTTGCCACACACACCGCTGGCCCTGCCGCCTCTGGCACTGGCGTTTTTGCAGCTGTCACTGTGTCCCCCAGCCTCTGCTGATGCCCTCGGCACACCTAAGCCCTGCGGGGATGTAAAGAACACCCACAGGAGGAGTTCTTCATCCTGTTTTTGTCACCTGTTATTAAGGGGCATCACCATGCTCTGACCTCTGATGGCTTGGGAGGGCTTGAATGAAACTGCTCTTCCGGTTTGTCCTCGCCAGCCACTTTCCCCAGGATCCAGGCACAAGGGCATGGGGGGAGGGCAGGGGCGGTGGCTCACAGGCTGGGGCAAAGTTGAGGAGAGACAGCAGGCCTTACTCTGCATCGGCCTCCATTTGGTTCCCTGGGGTTGGGTTATTCCCCAGGAAATTCCTGGTCTCTCAGGCTAGTAGACTTGGGCTAGACCTACCCCAGAGTCTAACCCTGATGGTGGAGGTGGCTTAGAATCGAGGTGGTCGTCATGGGCACAGCCTCCCAGGATCAGCAGGACGGAGGACTCTGGGGTGAAAAATATAACCAATCTGGTGGGTAAGCTGATGGCCAGAGGGCAGATGAGCCCTTAAATTTACACTGGTCTCCTCTCTATACCTCTCGCTGCCTAATCTTGGGGTGAGAAGTAGAAAAGGGTAAGAGCTGTAGGGAGAGGAATGGGGCAAGAGATTGGGCCAGACAGCAGTGGACCTAGGGCAACGGGTTAAGCATTCACAGATGCTAGAGCACCAAGCCTCTCAGGGGTTGGTTTCTCCCTGGCAGCCAGTCCTTTACAAGGCACGTAGCCTAGCCCTGTAGGTCATCTGGGAACAGATGGTATAGACTTGATGTGACACTTAAGAGCACATTTTCAGGAGCCAGACTGCATGCATGAGAATTCCAGCCCCACTCACAAGCTGTGTGACCTTGGACCAGTTACAACAAGTCTCTGTGAGGTGGGAGTCGCTATAGGACAGATCATGTAGGGTCATTGTGAGCAGGCCACCAGATGGTACACACAAAGTGCTCAGAACGGTGCCTGGCGCTCGGCATGGGGTTCACTATTGTTGCTGAACTCATCTGTGTCTTACCTTCTTCAACAAGATTGTAAGTCCCTCAGAGATTTCAATATTTTTTTTTTTCTCCCTGTACGTCAGTGTTGACAATGGGAAAATAAATGAGTGAATGATTGGAAAATAAACTTACTTACAAATTTCCAGGGAAGAAGACCTTGTTAACAATGCTTAGACCTGTGTGATTTTATGCATCTGCTGAGGCTCATGCCCTCAGTGTGATGACCCAGGCCCACTCCCCTCCCCATGCTCTCCCCCATCCCCATGTACCTACCCACACCTGCACACCCCTATACCCAATCTTCTCCCCACACGCCTCCCACACATCCACACGCATCTTCTACACTCCCCACAAGCACACATACAGCCTCTCACACGCAGCCACACCCACTTCCCTCACAGACTCCCCTCTCCACACACCCATCCTCACAATCACACACTCACACGCACACTCCTATCCTGACACAAGGTAAGGAATATATTTTCCTTCTATACCCTTCTTTAGGGTAAGTCAGGAAAAGAAGATGAGCCTCCTAGCTGCTTTAGGTCTTCAGCCCTTCGCCCTTTCTGTCCCCGCCTCCCCTTCTCTCTACCTGTTCCTCTCTCGGTTGAAAGAACAGAGCCCTGGGAAGCCTGGACCTGAGTTTCTCAGATGCCACTGAAATGAAGCCATAGTTCAGAGGTCACTCAGAGTCAGAATCACCTTCGATTTCCTCATGACAAGGGGAAACTCATTTTCTCCTTGGCTACCTGAACAGAAACGATTCTTTTCTCAATCCCAGAGGAATACAGCTCTGCCTGCTCTGGAGCGACTCAGCTGCATCTGGAGTCTTCCCCCCGCAGGGGAATTTCTAACCACTCTCAGCTCCCCCTCTGCAATGGTTTTCACGTTGCCTACATGACAGAGAGGAGAAAACTGACTTATATTTAACACAAATATTTGTTTAAAATATTTAACAAATATCTCTATTCGAGCAATATAATTTAAACCTCACAGCACTATTAGGGCTGGGTAGTCCTCCATTTTACAAATGAAGAAACTGAGCACAGAGATGTCCAGTGACTTGTCCGTGGTCACACAGGAAGTAAATGGTGGAGCCAAGACTCAGATTCTTCTGACTCCAAAGCTGCAACTAAAAATTGAAAGATCCTCCCTATACTCTTAGGTTCAGGGAACAGCTTTGCCATCACATGGCCTTGTCTTCCACTGGTCTAGTGACACGCATAGCCTTTTCCTGTGATGGGCTTCGATATGAAACCAAATGTGACTTGGCAACTCTGTCTTTTGGGGGAGATACAAGTACTTCCTCTTGTCTCTGGCAAGAAGCCTCTCCATCCATCCACCCAACCATTTATCTATCTATCTGTCCAGCCATCCACCCATCCATCTAACTAAAAGCTTTCTGAGCACAATTTATTCATCTATAAAATAGGGATAGTTGATGTAAAGTCTGAGTGTTACAAAACATGTTAAATACCTGACATATAGTGGGTGCATTAATATTTATTCCATGATGTCTTTGCCTTGTTAAGGAGTCAGTTTCAGGGTGATTTTAATTCTTCTTTGGAATGTCCCATTCCTGCAGCTGGATAATGTTCAAAGAGCTCTATCCTTTGATTTATGGCTCTGGGGACCTGGGGTTATGGGGATGCATTGGGTCCCTTTTATTAGATGTGCCTCTCTGGCTTCCACAGAGAACAGTAGGAAACTCCCACAAAGGAAAACCATGGGCAGGGGGATCATGAATGATATAAACAAAAGTCAGGAGCAGCCTACAGGCTTCATCTTAAAGGAGGCAGGCATGGTATGGGGAGGGGCTGGAGAGCAGGAAGTTTAGATTAGCTTCCCACCTTTTCTCCAGACTCCGTATCTCTCAAGAAGGAAGTTTGTGCAACATTGAACTATAAAAATCCTCCGTTGGGCCTTTGATGCGTCTTCTCTGTAAAAAGACTGGCCTGGCCCTTAGGGAGAAGGAGATGGAAAGCTTAAGGTCTGGGTTTGGACGGCAGTTAACAAAGCTGGCAAGCCTGAAGCCTGGACAGTTTCCTGGAGATAATGATCATGGAACTAGTTATGCATGATATCCACACAGTACTTTACAGTTTGCACAGTTTCCATATGTGCCATCACATCACAACCCTGTATGTCAGGAAGGACAGGCATTTTTAGACTGTAGGGGATCGAAAATATGCCACCTCAAAATATGCCACTTTGGCAGAAGGATTATTTTGAGCTGAAGACAATTGAGACACAGCAGACACAAAAAAAGCTCTCCACCCTCACCCCCTATTTGCCTAAAAGCAGAACATAAATTTCCATTTGCAGAGGTGTCTCCTTCTCCTGTACTAGGAAGATGAGGACCCAGGAGGACAACTCTTAGACTCTTAATTGCGGGAGACAATTCTATACTCTTATCAGCCCAGAGATGGCACCACAAGGACTCTCCATAACACATCTTACTAAAATAATCCTTATCTTCTATTAGTTTCCCATGTATTTTCCTACCCAGTCTTTCCTTTGTCTTATCACTGCTCTACAAATTTATTGTTTTTCATTAAGATGCTATATAAGCCCCTTTGAGGCACTCATCACTGCGTTTCTCCCACATGTACGCATGCTGCACTCATTCATAAACTGTGCTTATTTTTTTTTCTTGTTAATCTGTCTTTCTTCAGTTTCTAGGCCCCAGCTGCAGAACCTAGGAGAAGAGGAGAAGGCTTTTCCCTCCCCTACAAGACCTATTCTACAGATGAAGACACTAACATAGCGACAGCTGTGGTCCAGATCACCAAGGCTCCAAACCCACCTTCTGACTCCCAGTCAGAGCCCCCTACCCCATTCCAGAGCACCTCTTTTCACAAGGCCCCTAGACGGGAAAGAGTTATTTCACCATGTCTTAGGCAGCTGTGACTTCCAAAACAGCTTGGAGAGACTGCTGTTAGTTTTTTGCTGCTTTTAAGTTTTTAATTCATTCATTCAAATTGATTTTACAGAGCACCTGCCTCGCGCAGGGAGCTGCCCTCCTGAGCAAGCGCAGGCCATTGCAATTCGGTAGGTGAGGGGCGTGGTCAGGAACAGTTTGCCCCAGGAGCATCAGGTTACCCTGCCAATAACCTCTTGGAGGAAGTGACTCAGCATCCCAGATCTAAAAGATAAGTCAGAGAGCCTCAGGCAAAGGGAGCCCGAGGAGACGGTTCTGGGTAGGGGAATCCCCACTGCAAAGACCAGCATGCAAAGAGCTTGGTGAGTTTGGGAAAGTGAAGAGGTTCAGGAACTGGGAGGGTGGATGGGAAGGAGGAGGAAGGGGAGTGGTGAAATTCAAGGCTGTTGAGGGGCGAAGGACAGAGGTCAGGGGGTTAAGCAGCAACGTTGAGGAGTTAGTCTTCATCCTAAGAGCAATGGAAGCCTTCGGAAGGTTTTAGCAGGGGCTTCAGAAGGTTACAATTGCATCTGACTGAAGTGAGAAGAATAGGTTGGAAAAGGTGGGAGGTGAAGAGTTAAACCTGGGGGGTTTTTGTTTTTCAGTGTTTTTTCAACATGTCTTCACCACTAGATCTAGAACTCCTGAAAGGCAGAAAATGAGTCAGAAATATGGTCCTGAAGTTGCCAGTGCTCCCACAGAAACAAGCTTCTGGAAGAAACAAGCCTTTATTAGTATCACTAGACTTTGGGTGCCCACCACGAGCCAGGCAGAGCCTATAAAGACCTGGGCCTGCCCTCAGGAACCCACAATCTAGTGGCATATAGACATGTAAACTCCACCTAGGTGTCTGCACCAAGTCCTACAGGAGCACCTTGTGGGGCATGGCTGGCTTTGTAGAGATCAGGAAGGCTTCTCAGAGGAGGTGACATCTGAGATGGGTCTTGAAGGATGGAAAGGAGTTTGTTGGGTGGCTAAGTTTTGATCAAAGAATAAAGATCTAAACTTTCTTTAAGGACAGTAAAGTGAGACATTAAAGTAGCTCCTTGGGAGACATTTGTCAGGACTGCCTCACACCTGCTTCCCTGCTCTTATAGGTGATGACTGAATCCCCCACCCCACCTCATCCCCAGCTGCCAACTCAACAACACTGGAACTTCAAAACTGTTCTATTTTCTGACATTTTCTTCACATAAAAATGTGAAGGAAACTTGGTATAGTATTGCCATTAGAGCAGATGGACCTGGCTTCAAATCAGGGCGCTGCCACATCAACTTATTAGGCAAGTGCCCTTGACTTCTCTAGACCCTCGGTTCCTCATCCGTATAATGGGAGTAATAGCAGTTCCTGCATCACAGCATTGATGGGCAGACCCCTGTACCAGTTATGACACCATGGTGTCTCAGCTCCAAAACCCTTCTGTACTCTTCTTTGTCACTTTTGTCATGTGAGTCACTGCAAATTGTGTTTTTGCCAGGCCAGCTGACTTCTACTTAAGTTCTGCCAGTAGGGGTGCTAGAGAGGGCTGGTGAGGGAAGACAGGACTTGCTCCTTACTGTCTGCTTCCTGTGGGTTTCCTATCTGAAGAAAGAGACCAGGAGGGCTTCTAAGGGGAAGTGATATCTGAACTGGGTCTTGAAGGATGGAGAGGAGTTTGTTGGGTGGCTATGACCATCACCCCAGCCATGCTTCTTTACCCTGGCAGCAGCAAGGCCTCCCCATAGCAGCAGCTGAAGCCATTTTGCAGTTTTTCAACACAGAATTAGCTCCATCACATCCAATCAGAGACATGAGCACCAGCCCAGCCGTGCTCCCTCCTCAGTGGTCTGAATTTCAGCTCACAGCTTCCTTCCACTGAGCCTCTAAATTTTACTAATTCTGACTTTTTCCCCTGCACTCCCTCATACCTAGGGTGATAGCTGCTTTCTGCAGTTGCTATCTCCATTACACCTTATAGTTCTCAATTTACCCTTTCAGTTATCTAGTTAACAATGTTATACCTAGTTAACAATCCTTTATATTGAATTCATTCTTTTCAAGTAACTGATGTGGTTTCTGTCTCCTGGCTGCACCCTGACTGTTAATAATTAATTAAAAGATATGTTACCAACCCTTTTGAGTTAGTTGGTCTCCAACAAGGGTCCTTCTGCCCGGTGTTGCTCACCCCAATAGAACAAGAGTTCAGTTCAGAAGCAAAGGAAAGCTTTGTTCTCTGATCAAAGAAGGAGAAGTATGAGCTCACACTCTAGAGCACATACTCTTCTGGACAGGCTGTGAGCAGGGCTGTTTTATAGGGATCTCCCATGGGGAGGGGGCAGAGCTCTCATGGGGTAGGCGGAGCCATCCTGCTCACGTGCCAGATCACGGTGCCTAACACAGCATCTCTGCACACGGTCTGCCACCGCCATCTTGCATTGAGGTGTCTGGTGCAACCATCTTGCTCTAGGAACCCTGGTCTGAAGTGCCAGAGCAAGGCCTCTGCATGTGGCACTCTATGAGCAAGTGACACTAGACCAAGCACAAAGGAAAAGAAGAAGGTCAGACTTAATTTTATCACCCAGATTCTATCTTTATTTCCTGGGAATTGTTAATGGGCTTTGCTGTTGACAAACCCCTCTTCTCTTGTTTGTCCTGCTCCTCATTCTTGAGGGGAGCTGAGGGGCGAGGGTCTGTCTTTTGCAACTGCTTCCTGCTGATTTGGGTGTCGTCATAACCCCAGGTAGAGGAGCAGAACTTCTCCCCAGCTGCCTTTAGTTATGTTTGATTGTCACCAGGACATAGCCCTAACTCTTCGTATCCCTGAGTGACCACCATTTGTTTAACCCTTTGGAGACAAAGGACACCAGACAGTTTTTACATGGCCCAAATATTAGCAAGAGAATAATGGTCACATGTCAAATTTTTCCCAAAAAATGAAGGTCTTTTGCCTGTAGGTAAAAGTGTGCCCTGATATTGAGGATCACTGCCAGGGCCTGAATAGCCCCAGTCACACTTTTGGTTGTTTTTTGGAAGATAAACTGCAGGTAAGAGAGCGGTTCACACGAGTAGTCAAGGGGGCCCTTTGCCCCAGGTTGTCTCTCCAGAGGCTGGGGGGGCTTGGGGTCCTCTTCACTTCAGTGTGATGTGTCCACAGATTGACCCCTGCAACTTCAGGGCAGGATGGGTGGTTAGGGCCAACAAATGGGACCCGTTCCACTTAGGAGTGACCTGATCTCTCGGGCTGCAGGTTTTCCAGGTTTTAGGTTCACCCAGTCTCCTGGTTGGAGGGGGTGGAGGGCTGGTTAAGTGGGTGCAGGCAGCACCTGGTTACCATATTCCGTGAGAGCTTTCATGGTTTCTCTTACCTGAAGGGCATACTGAGTTGTTCCATTTCCAGAGAGTTAAGGTATCCTTTCTCTCGGGCTTGGGGAATGGATCTACCACACCTGAGTTCAAATGTACTTAACTTTAACTTATCTTTTGGGGCTAACCACATGGGGAGCAGGGCAATGGAAACAATTGGATTTTCTTGAGTTTCCTGACATAGCTTGGCTAAGGTCCATTTCAAGTCTGATTGGATCTCTCTACTTTCCCTAATGATTGGGGTCTCCAGGCTGAGTGCAAGGTCCATTTTATGCCCAGGGCACTCGTTATCCCCTTCATAACATGAAACACAAATGCTGGCCCATTATTGCTTTGTAGGGATCCTGGGAGGCCAAACCCGAAGATTATTTCTCTCAGCTGCCATTTCAGTTCTAGTGGGGAATGTTTCTATTCACTCAGAAAATGTGTCTACTAGCACCAGGAGATAACCTGAAATTGACCAGTACTCTCAGTATGACACTGAAATCAATCTGCCAGTCTTCTCCAGGATATGTCCTTCTGGTCTGAATGGGCCTTATCTAGGGGCCTCTGGGGAGTCTGGTTTGGGGGTTGTTCATTGTGCAGATGGGGCAGGTCTCAACTATCTGAATGATTATATTTTTCATACCAGGGGTTACCATGACCTCAACTAACCAATTATACAGGGCTTCCCTCCCGTAGTGAGTTCCTTGATGAGCCTCCTTGATGACTTGACAAGCTACAGTTTGGGGAAAGAAGTATTGCCCATGTTCATTAACTAGCCACACATGGCCTCCTAGATCTCTATTGAAGCCTCATTTTCAGGCTTTGTCTAATTCTTCCTTAGTGTAGATTGGGGAATAATTGGATGGATCTGGCCTTTGATGTATGAGGGGTAGTTGCCAAGTTATTGGGTTCTAGGGCTACTCTTTAGGCAGTTGCATCCACCTTGTTTCCCTTTATTACCTCTGCCTCCCCCTTTTGGTGACCCCCAACCATGAATCACTACCACCTTTTTTGGAAGCTGTACAGCTTCTAAGAGCTTCAGTATTCTTAAGCCATGTTTCACCTGTTTGTTCTCTGCAGTAAGCAGACCTCTTTCCTTCCAAATATCCGTGTGTGTGTGTGTGTGTGTGTGTGTGTGTGTGTGTGTGTGTGTGTAGGATGGCATATGCATACCGGGAATTAGTGTAAACATTTGGGATCTTCCCTGCCCCAAGCTCTAAGGCTCAGGTGAGGGCAATCAGCTCTTCCTTTTGGGCTAAAATCCCTGGGGGTAGGCTTTGTGCCTCTATGACTTAGGTCTGGGAAGTCACCGCACATCCTGTCAGGCTCTTTCCCTCTCTCATAAAACTGCTTCCTTCTGTGAACAATTCCTTTTTTGCCTTTGGCAGAGGCTCACTTCCTAGGTCGGGGCAACTGGAATACATTATGTCTATGGTTTCTATACAAACATGCTCCAGGGGCCCTGTTTCCGTAGGTAGCGGGGTGGCAGGATTTAGTGTCTGACAGGATTTTATGGTAGCCACTGGGTTGTCTAAAAGCACAGCCTGAACTTGAATAGACCTTAGAGGGTTTAGCCATTCTGTTCTCTTAGAACTTACTAAAGCCTGAACCTGGTGTGGAGTCCATATAGTGGTTGGCTGGCCAAATGTTACTTTTCAATTAAAGGAAGGTTGTAGGTGCTAACACCCATAGGCAAGGAGGCCATCCTTTAGTGGTGAATTTAATTATTTAGAGAAATAAGCAACCACCTGAGTAAGGGGCCCCAGTTTTTTAGCTAATACCCTAAGGGCGATTCTCCTTCTCTTTTGAATGTAAAAGTCAAAGAGTTTAACTAAATCTGGGAGGACCAGGACAGGGGCCCGAAGTAATTGCTTTTTAAATTCTTGAAAGGTCCCTTCACATTCTGAATTCCATTCAAAAAGATCATCATCCTTTCCTTTCCACTTTTCATATAGAGGCCTATCTATTAGATCAGAGTTAGGGATCCAGGTGCAGCAAAACCCAGCCATCACCAGGAAACCCCTACGCTGTCTTCTAGTTTTAGGAGGGGCAAGGCTGCAAATGGCTTCTTTCTTTTCCTGGGGTGGGATTCTCTGACCTTCTGTGAGAACGGAGACTAGGTAAGTCACCCTAGTTTGTGATATTTGAGACTTTTTCTTGCATAACTTATATCCTTTATCAACTAGGTGGTTCAGAATGGTTACGGTATTTTTGTCAGAGGCCTCCTTAGTAGAGCTGGCGATCAGAATGTTGTCTGGATACTGGAGGCAGATTCCCGACTCCAGATGCAGATCTTTTAGGTCTTTAGCTAAAGTTTCCCCAAAGATGGTGGAGTTTTTGAACCCTTGGGGCAGGATTCTCTAACAGTATTGCTGTTTTTTGTTGTCTTTGGGTCCTGCCACTCAAAAGCAAATATTTATTTAGACTCTGGGGCTAATGGAATACAGAAGAAGCCATCTTTTAATCTAATACAGAATACCAGGTCCTGGTGGATGGTAGTGTGGCCAGCAGAGTGTAGGGATTTAGGGACTACTGGATGTATATCCTCAGTGCCTTCACTGACTGACTGCCCCAAGGTCCTCTGCCATCCGGTATTCCCCATTGGGTTTCTTTATGGAGAGAATGGGGGTATTACAGGCTGATCTGCATGTTCTAATAAGGCCCTGTATAACAGGGGCAATGCCCAAGAAGGCCTCCCGACAGAGAGGGTACTGTTTTCTCTTGGGCCATGTATGTCTGGGTTTTAGATAGACTATCACGGGACTGGTTCCTACAGCTTGTCCTACCCATCCCTGGTCCCAGACCTGGGGATTTACTCCAGGGAGGTCAACTTGCTCTGTTCAGGGAGGTTTGTCCTCAACCATTAACATTATCATCTTGTGCCCCCTGTCTAAGGGAATGCCAATCTCCAGTTTGTCTCCCATTAGGTGGATAGTAGCCCCCAATTTAGTTAATATATCTTTTCCTGCAGAAGTATAGGGCATTCAGGGACATACAGGAAAGAATGGGTGAGTGTGTGTTCATCCAATTTACATTCTAATGGCTTTATGAATGCCCGTTCTTGGACCTTCCCTGATACCCCCATAATTTTACAACTCTTGTGACTGAGTTTGTCTGATCTGGCTTTCAGAATTGAGTAAGTGGCACCAGTATCAACTAAGAATTTGACAGGCTTTTCCCCTATGTCCAATGTCACCCGGGGCGCTTCAGGGGTCAATTGAAGTGCCAGCTTTGGAGCCCTCTGGCCCCATTATTTTTCATCTATTTGGACCATCTGCCTTCAAGGGTAGTGGCCGGGATCTGCCATTTCCATCCCCCTTCAGGGCGGTGAGGGCATTCTCTCTTCCAGTGTCCCTCTTGTTTACATATGGTGCACTGATTGGGTTCAAATTTCCTTGGCTTGTTATCCCCCCATGGGGGCCGGGAGTTCATTCAACGGAGTCAAGAGTCTCTGTGGGCAGTTAGTCCAGATTCCTGTGCCAACTGGTTGACATTGGAGCATGACAGCCAGTAGGTGGGCTTGCCTCCAGGTCTTTTTATCCTCTGACTTTTCCTCCTCTATATCTCGGTTATTACTCAGTAGGCAACCATGACCAGGTAAGAGGAAAAGATATCTGGTTCTATTTTCAGTTCCTGAAGTTTATGCCTAATATTGGGGGCACTTTGGGAAATTAAATACAACCTCAGGATTGCATTTCCTTCCAATGACTCGGGGTCAGTGGTAGTATAGATTCAGAGGCATTCCCTGAGGTGTTCTAGGATTGCTGAAGCGTTTTCCATTGGCTCCTGACTGATTTCCTTTATCTTATTCCAATTGACAGTTTTCTTTCCTGCTGCCTGGGTTCCCTTTAGGATCATATTTTTATAATGGGTCAGCCTCTGTCTTCTACCCCATTCTCCATTGTCTCAGTGGTCCCAGTTGGGTTCATTATCTGGCACCACTTGATTTCTCAGTTTGAAAATAGCATGACCAGCACTGTTTCTGTTCTTTGTCTGCTTCATCTCATGCTTTTGAAAAGACCATGGCCTTTTCTGCCATTAGGAATACGTTGAGGAGGCTACGGATGTCAGTCCAGGTGGGGTCTTAGGTCTGAAAGATTCCCCTAATCATATTCAGGAACCCCTCTGGATCTTCCCTCAGCCTCGTACTATGACTTTTCCAGTTATACAGATCAGAAGTGGTAAATGGGACATATACCTGGATGAGCCCTCTTGCCTCAAAGGGAGTACTTTTCCTGGCGGGTTGTTGGACCCTGGCTAATAATTAGGTCCACTTCCTGTAGTTGCTGGACTGGGTTCTGGGAAGGGGGGCTGGTATGCAGGGGGCCCCTCGGGGCTTTGGCCCAAATTGGGACATATGAAGGAAGGGGGTAGGGAGAGAGCAGTAGGAAGAGGGTTAGGGAGGAGATCAAGAAGGTCCTCAGAGGGAGGGTGAAGGACTAGTATCACCTCAATGGAGGAGAGCCCACATCCCTTGTGAAGGCCTTTGTTCGGATATAAGACCATAAAAAACTGGACATAGGGAATTTCATCCCTTTTCTTTTGTCGCTGGCAGAGCAGGTCCAATTGTAGAGTGGTGTTGTAATTTAGAGACCCATTGACAGGCCAACGATTCCTGTCTCCTAGCTGGTATTGGGGCCAGACTGTATTATATAAGGAGATTAAATGTTTTGGGGTCAGGGGTGATACCCCCAAATCTTCCTGTTCTGTAGGATGCACCCTAACAGGCTATCCTTTGGTAGGGTGGACCTTTGGTTTCCCCATACCTTAGATGTTCTGTTTTGGATTTGCTTCCAACTACCAAAGGGGCTGTTGGAGGAATTTGTAGGCACACAAATGTCACAGATTTGATTTCTGATTTGAGAAATTTGGAACCAGCACCATAGGAGACATCAAATGGCAAGAACTCTGGTAGAGCTGGGGGTCTCCCTTGAATTTGTAACAGCCCGTGCTTGAGACAGTTAGTCCCTCCTCATCAGGATACCCCACAGGAGGGTATAGGGGCTGCCTCCACATCACAGTAGCTTAGCCATACTAGTTCCTGACCAACTTGGTCCATCAGGCACTGGCACAACTGTCTGAGGTAGGGGTTGTCTCCTTGCACCTTTTGGCTGAAAAGGAAGAGTTTTTGGACTTCCTGCCAGGTGAAAGCGAAAAGTATGAGGGATTCCCACAGGGTAATCACCAGATCTCTGGAGCAGCTGATATTCTGTGCTGTTACAGGGAGGAGAGCCCGTGAACCCTCAGTCAATAAAGAATTACCCAATGTTCCCCTCAGAAGCAGAGGGGGAGGACAAATGGGGTGGTGGGTGTTTCCTATTATTGTCAGCAGCTCACAGGGTTTCCTGGTAATGGGGTTCCTGGTCTTATGAGTGGCTCACAAGGCTCCCCAGCCCACTTCAGAGAAAAGAGCACTCACCGAAAGAGGTCAAGTCGCCAGTCACATTACCTACCTTTGGAGCCTTTCCCACTCGGGCTTCCTGGTGCCTTTTCCTGAACTCTGATGGAGCATCCACATCCTGTTTTGTCAGATGGTCCTCATTACCTGGGCCTTTTCCTGGTCTCTCCTCTTGGCTCACAGGGCTGGCCACTTTCCTTTCCCAAACTAAAAGTGATTATGGAGAATGTGGTTGGCAAGTAGGGCAAAAAGCCCTGGTGTGGCCATTACTGCCTTGTAGAGGGCCAAGAGGACAGCACTACTGGTGAGACAGTGGGCAAGACTTCCATGGCTTCTTCCCACCCACAAGACCCCTCTGTCCCCTCCATTCCCCCACCTCCACTGGGCACTGTGGGTAGACCAGCCAGAGACAATGGGCAGGCATGAGTGAGTTTCAGTCTCCAATTCCCAAAGATGTTGCAGTATGATCCGCTCAAGGGTGTGCGGTCAAGATTATTCTGGGGGCTATGTTGTGTGTGCCTGATACCCACACCTGGGTATCAGGTTGTTGGGCAGAGTTGCTCTGAATTCGCCTGAAGGCTGCCATTGTTCTACCCCAGAGCGAACTTAAATACCAGAGTCAGTCATCCTCACTTGAACCTCCCAAAGCCTCCACCATCCTCCTGCTGGAGCTGGGGCGAGCCTGGAGCCTAGAGGATAGGTACAGGCAAAAAGGCCATGATCTGTCCCTTCATGGTTGCCAAAATTTGTGATTGACCCTTTCAAGTTGGGCCCCAACAAGGGTCCTCCCACCCAGTGTTTTTCAAGCCATTAGAACAAGACTGAGTTTGGTTCAGAAGCAAAGCAAAGTTTTATTCTTTGATCAAAGAATGGAGAGGTGTGGTCTCATACTTTAGAGTACATGCTCTCCCCAACAGGCTGTCAATGGGCCTGCTTTATGGGGTTCTTGTCAGCAGGGAGGAGGGCAGAGTTCTCATGGACCAGGCATAGCTGTGCTGCTTGTGGCTCCAGACTGAAGTGCTGGGTGCAGCATCTCTGAATTGTGGTGTTGTGGGCAGCACTTCTGCACACAGCCTGCCGAGCTGAAGTGCTGGGGCAGTCATTTTGTACTAGGAACTGAAGTGCTGGGTGTAAGGCCTCTCTCTGCACACGATACCCTATGAGCAGGTGAAACTAGACTAAGCACAAAGGAAAAGGAAAAAAAAGTTAGACTTTATTACCTAGATTCTATTTTTATTTCTTGGGAATTGTGCATAGGTTTTGTCAATGATATATGTGTGTGTATATATGTGTATGTATATATATATATATATAAAATTTGGTACATACTAAACTCTCAATAAATGCTTCTTCTTATGATTCCTTATGGGTTCCTAACATTCATTTATTCATTCATTCATTTATTCAGCATATGTTGTTTCCTACTATGTGTCAGGCCCCATGTGAAGTATTGGGGTGCAGAGCTGAATAAGCTACAGTCCTGCCCTCAGGGAGCATACAGTCTGAGTGGAGGAGACCACCAAGAACAGGAGCCCAGCCCAGGAATCGTTCTTGGCAGCTCCTCCAGGACTCCCCCATTGATGATCTCACTGCCCAGCTACTCCATCTCCCAGACCACCCAGAATCCTCATGTCCAACCACACAAGCACTCTTCATCTGGCACATTTTCAAACACCTGTTTTTGACAGGCCTCCAGAATGAACGCTTATGGTAAGGTTAATTTGATACTATCTTATTATTTATTTGCATATCTTACCATCCTTAGATGGTAAATTACTTGAGATTGGTTTCCCCAAATGGCTTGGTTCTGTATCAGTTTATAGGCCTAGTACAATGCCTGGGCCATGATAGGATATCCAAAAAAAGATGATAAATGAATTAATTCATCTAGTCAGCAAATATCCCTTGAGCTCTTACTATGAAGCAGGCAGTGGACTAGGTACTGGGAAGACAAGGACAAAGAAACCAAGAGCATCCCAGCCCCCAGTGAATGGATGTCTGATTCAGTGACTGAAACTGGACAACCACTGAGGACTCAGACCTTCATGAAGCTGAAAGTGGTTCCATCAGCCTGGTATGACATGGACTTTCCAGCGCCTCCTCTGCTTTCTTCCTGACGAACCCTCAGTGGGAGGTGACAGCCAGCCTGCTGTGGTTTACCTTATGTCCTGAACACTGGTGGCCAAAGGCTATATTTAAATAGCAAACATTTGCATTTTTAATGTTGACTAGAATTGGAAAGGCTGATATTGGTTTTTACATGATTGAAATAGGCCTGGCTTCAGGCATTTCTTAAATGGAAAATTGAAAGTATTTCCAATAGAGAGGGCAGAACCATCTCAGAACACTGTGCCCTGTTTGTATCCTCAGAAAATATCACCTTGGGACTTCCTCAGTGGTCCAGTGGTTAAGATTCTGCACTTCCACTGCACGGGGCACAGGTTTGATCCCTGGTTGGGGAAGTAAGATGCCACATGCCGTGCAGCGTGGCCAAAAAAAAGAAAGAAAATATCATCTCCCTCCCCTGAGCACAGTCAGCACCGTTGCCTTGTCAACATTTCAGGATCCTCTTAATCTTCACCTGGTCCTCTTCACCTTTTTGGAGCACAGACAGCATGAGAACTACTAGTCCTATCTCCTTGGGAAGGAAACGGATTCTCAGAGGTGCAAACTGCTTACCTCTCTAATCTTCCTTTTCCTCATCTGTAACATAGGAATAAAAATGCTGCTTCACAGGTTTGCAAACGTGGTAATCTGTAAAGAAGTTTAACATCCCATGCCTGATACTTGGCTAATGCTCAGTGGACATTAATTCTGTCCATCCTCTGACAGTGACCTGTCTAAGGTAATCCATCAAAATCAGCTGAGAACCCTAAGCTCCTTGGCTCCCGGGTTTCTTTCCAAGAGGCCCACTGGACATGAATAGGTTAAAGCATACATTTTTGGGTTAAAAGCAGAAGGACTCATTTCCATCTTCACTCTATTCTGACTACTCTCATTAACAGTATATGCCATGACAGCCTGTCTGAAGACTTCTTGACATCTATATTTTCCTTCTCTGTTTTTGTTGTAGTAAAAGTCACTGAATGGTCCAATATGGTAGCCAATAGTCACATGTGGCTATTTAAATTTAAATTAATTAAAGTTAAATAAAATTTAAAATTCAGTTCCTCAGCCCTAGTAGCCATATTTCAAGGGCTCAGTGACCACATGTAGCTAGTGGGTACCTTCTGCCTTCCCTAGTTCTGCTGGTCTGATATGCTTCTGTGTCCAGCATTTTATTCATGTTCTTCAGAGCATTTGCCCAGTCGTATCCATGTCTCTTCACTGTATCTCCCCACAACAGTGATTCTCAAACTGCATGGAGGAAAAACCAGCATTTTTTTGTTTAGTTTTTGTTTTTGTAAATATCCAATCTGTTGCAGGTGGGTGATTTTGTAAAATAAAATGAAATTTAAAAAAACAGTTATATAAAATATGGACCTTAGTTATTGTATTGTTAGATTCAAATTGCTATAAAGGTTTCTAAACTTTTACCCTCAATTTCTATATTTTTCTCATCTTTAGCCAGTAACAGTTTTCAGGTCACACTTGGAAAAGCAGTGTCCTCCAGCACCTGCTTGAAGTTTCTGCATGTGGTCATCGCTTGATATGCTTTATGGAATCCATTGGAAGTTTTCTGTCAGTGCTCCTCCAGATGTCTGAGGGATGCAGAGGAGTGTCTTTGTGGAGATGCCATTAGAAAGAAGAGGCCCCTCTGTGACTGCAGGCAGATTCAGGTGAGGACACCAGTTCTACTGTCTAAGTAGCTTCATGACCCTGAACTTCTTACCTGAATGTGGTCTTGACCTGAAGCTAGACCAAGGTTCTTAAACTCTTTTTGGCCATGGCCCTAGTTGATAGTCTAGGGAGGCCTATGGATCTCTTCTCAGAATGTTTCAATGTTCGATATTTTAAATGCAGAAAATAAAAACCACAGGATTTCAAAGAAAATCAATTATTCTCAAATACAGTTATTAAAATGTATGTTGCACAAGTGTTTGTTAACACATTAAAATAATGATATCTGTTTGTATTTGGTTGTTTAGTAGCATGGAGCCTCCACATGGAGGCTAAACAACATGCTGCTAAATAACCAATGGATCACTGAAGAAATCAAAGAGAGAATCAAAAAATACCTGGAGACAAATGGAAATAAAAACACAGCAATCCAAAATCTATGGGATGCAGCAAAAGCTGTTCTAGGAGGGAAGTTTCTCTCAGGAAACAAAAAAAAATCTAAAAGAAACAACCTAAACTTACACATAAAGGAACTAGAAAAAGAAGAACACAACCCAAAGTTAGTAGAAGGAAAGAAATCATAAAGATCAGAGCAGAAATAAATGAAATAGAGACTTAAAAACAATAGAAAAGGTCAATGAAACTAACAGTTGGTTCTTTGACAAGGAACAAAATTGATAAACCTTTAGCCAGACTCATCAAGAGAAAAAGAGAGAGAGACTAAATCAATAAAATCAGAAATGAAAAAGATGTTACAACCAACATCACAGAAATACAAATGATCATAAGAGACTCCTATGAACAACTATGTGCCAATAAAATTGACAACCTAGGAGACATGGACAAATTCCTAGAAACATACAATCTCCCAATACTGAACTAGGAAGAAATAAAAAATATGAACAGACCAATCACCAGTAATGAGATTGAATTTGTAATTTAAAAGCTCCCAACAAACAAAGGTCCAGGACCAGGCGGCTTCACAAGTGAATTCTACCAAACATTTAAAGAAGAGTTAACACCTCTCCTTCTCAAACTATTCCAAGAAATTGCAGAGGAAACACTTCTGAACTCATTCTATGAGGCCAGCATTACCCTGATAACAAAACCAGAAAAAGATATCACACACACACACAAAATTACAGGCCCAATATCACTGATATACATAGATGCAAAAGTACTCAACAAAATATTAGCAAACTGAATCTGACAATACATCAAAAGGATCAGACATGATGATCAAGGGGCTTTATGACAGAGATGCAAGAATTTTTCAATATCTGCAAGTCATTCAATGTGATACACCACATTAACAAATTAAAGAATAAAAACCATATGATTATCTCAATAGATTCAGAAAAAGCTTTTGACAAAATTCAACATCCATCAAAAACTCTCCAGAAAGTAGGCATGGAGGGAACACATCTCAACATAAAAATGGTCATATATGACAAGGCCACAGCTAACATCATACTCAACAGTGAAAAGTTGAAAGCATTTCCTCTAAGATCAGGAACAAGACAAGGATGTCCACTCTCACCACTTTTATTTAATATAGCATTGGAAGTCCTAGCCACAGCAATCAGACAAGGAAAAGAAATAAAAAGGAATCTAAATTAGAAAGGAAGAAGTAAAACTGTTACTGTTTGCAGGTGATATGATACTATACATAGAAAATCCTAAAGACACCATCAAAAAACTACTAGAGCTCATCACTGAATTTGGTAAAGATGCAGGATGCAAAATTAATATACAGAAATCTGTTGCATTTCTGTACACTAACAATGAACTATCAAAAAGAGAAATTAAGGAAACAATCCCATTTACAATTGCAGCAAAAAGAATAAAATACCTAGGAATAAACCTACCTAAGGAGGTAAAAGACCTGTACTCGGAAAGCTTTAAGACATTGATGAAGGAAATTGAAGACAACACCACAAACAGATGGAAAGATACACCAGGCTCATGGGTTGGAAGAATTAATATTGTTAAAATGACCATACTACCCAAGACAGTCTACAGGTTCAATACAATCCCTATCAAAATACCAAGGGCATTTTTCACAGAACTAGAACAAATAATTCTAAAATTTGTATGGAAACACAAAAGACCCCGAATAGCCAAAGCAATCTTGAGAAAGAAGAACAGAGCTGGAGGAATCACGTGCTCTGATTTCAGGCTATACTACAAAGCTACAGTAATCAAAACACTATGGTACTAGTACAAAAACAGACACATAGATCAGCAGAACAGGATAGAAATCCCAGAAATAAAGCCATAAACTTATGGTCAATTAATCTACAAGAAAAGAGGCAAAAATATACAATGGAGAAAAGACAGTCTCTTCGATAAGCAGTGCTGGGAAAACTAGACAGCTACAGTTAAAAGAATGCAATTTGAACATTCTCTAACACCATATACAAAAATAAACTCAAAATGGATTAAAGACCTAAATGTAAGACTGGAAAACTCCTAGAAAAAATATAGCTGGAACATTCTTTTACATAAATCATAGCAATATTTTTTTTGGATCTGTCTCCTAAAGCAAAGGAAATAAATGCAAAAATAAACAAATGGGACCTAATTACACTTAAAAGCTTCTGCACAGCAAAGGAAACCATCAACAAAACAAAAAGACAACCTACTGAATGAGAGAAAACATTTGCAAATGATATGACTGATAAGCATTATATCCAAAATATGTAAATAGCTCATGCAACTCAACAAAAACAACCCAAATAAAAAACGGGCAGGAGACCTAAATAGACATTTTTCCAAAGAAGACAACAGGCACATGAAAAGATCACCAATCATTAGAGAAATGCAAATTAAAACCACACTGAGATATCACCTGACACCTGTCAGAATGGCTATATCAAAAATATCACAAATAACAAAGGTTGGTGAGGATGTGGAGAAAAGAGAACACTTTGTACACTGTATGTGGGA
The DNA here is from genome assembly GCF_028021215.1 of Eschrichtius robustus. NCBI lineage: Eukaryota > Metazoa > Chordata > Mammalia > Artiodactyla > Eschrichtiidae > Eschrichtius > Eschrichtius robustus. Next base: position 53,606,408 of record NC_090826.1, read on the forward strand.
ATGTAAATTGGTACAGCCACTAAGGCAAACAGTATGGAATTTTCTCAAAAAACTAAAAATAGAACTACCATATGACCCAGCAATTTCACTCCTGGGTATTTATCAGAAAAAAATAAAAGCATTAATTCAAAAAGATACATACACTGTAATGATTGTAGCAGCACTATTTACAATTTCCAAGATAGAGAATCAACCTAAGTGTTCATCAATAGATGAATGGATAAAGAAAATGTAATACACACACACACACACACACACACACACACACACACACAATGGAATACTACTCAGCCATGAAAATTTGCCATTTGCAACTATATGGATGGACTTGGAGAGTATTATAGTAAGTGAAATAAGTCAAACAGAGAAAGACAAATACTGTATAATATCATTTATATGTGGAATCTAAAAAATAAAAGAAACTAGTGAATATAACAAAAAAGAAACAGACTTTCAGATATAGAGAACAAACCAGTAGATACCAGTGGAGAGAGGAAAGAGGGGAGGGGCAGGATAGAGGTAGGGGATTAAGAGGTACAAACTACTATGTATAAAATAAATACACTACAAGGATATATAGTACAACAGAGGGAATATATTCAATATTTTATAATATTGTAAGTGGAATATAGCCTTTAAAAATTGTGAATCACTATGTTGTACACCTGAAAATTATATAAATTATACATCAACAGTACCTCAATTTAAAAAAATAATGATATCTGCTTGTGAGCAAAATACCTACTCTAATTCGATGTATTGATGAGTGTAAAACTATATTTCAAGTTATCTACACAACTGTACTGTGATTTGAAAATACCAGTGATTTCTATTGTGGCCATCACAGATACTGCTATTTCTCCCTTGATTTTTTGCCTATATTCAACTGAAGGAACTGTTCAATTTCATTTTGAGAATAATGAAAATAAGGATGCAAACACAACACTGTAAAGCAACTATACTCCAATAAAAATTAATTTAAAAAAATAAAAATAAGGCTTCCCTGGTGGCGCAGTGGTTGGGAGTCTGCCTGCCATTGCAGGGGACACGGGTTCGAGCCCTGGTCTGGGAAGATCCCACATGCTGCCGAGCAACTAAGCCCGTGTGCCACAACTGCTGAGTCTGCACTCTGGAGCCTGCGAGCCACAACTACTGAGCCCACGTGCCACAACTACTGAAGCCCATGCACCTAGAGCCCGTGCTCCACAACAAGAGAAGCCACCGCAGTGAGAAGCCTGCGCACCGCAATGAAGAGCAGCCCCTGCTCGCCGCAACTAGAGAAAGCCCGGGCACAGCAATGAAGACCCAGTGCAGCCAAAAATAAATAAATAAAATAAATAAATTTATAAAATAAATAAATAAAAATTTAAAATCTCAGGATAACAACAACAACAAAAAAGATGCAATTTTTCCCATCATCTAAGATCTGGACAAGGTGTCTCCTAACTCATTCATTAATTCATTCAACAAATGTTTATTGAGAAATTACTATGTGCCATGCATTATTCCATCATAGGCAAAGTTTCTGCCCTCACTGAGTTTTCATTCTTGTTGTGAGTCAGATAACAAACAAATAATACAGTTGATTCGCATTATTTGTAGTAGTTATGTTGTATAAAGTCACCGTGAACATTGAATTACTGAATATGGAATCATTGCTCCTAGTAGAAATAAAGGTTTAGGTTCCTGCTAGCCTCTGGTCACAATATATTCATCAATGGATCAATGGATCAACCTTGTTTATGTGTATTTCTGTTTAAAGACATCTTATTTAATATATATTGTTGATTCATTAACATTGCACTCATGGCCAACAGTACTCTAACTATCAGTGTGAATGGAGCTTATCTAACATAGGTATTTTCTCTGTAAGGTACATGACAGCCTTCTTGCACTTAGGAAACTAGACAGCAATTTGGGGGCCATTTTAAACAGTAGAATCACCAAAAAAAAGCACAAAAATGTGACACTAAATATACTGTGACGAAAAGATACCTGTTTACAGTATGAGATGAAACAAGAAGGCAGAGATAGTGGAAGTGTAGAGAAAGGGATTGATTTGAGAGCCGTTTTTGATATACAATTGACAGGACTTGTGATGCACTTTCTCCTACCTTCCCATACACATTATCTTCCTGGAGGGGGGCTACAGGGGTGGGCTGGGAGTTTAGGTGACTGAAGTTTCAAGTTTGGATGACTAAATAGATGTTGATGAGAGAGGAGATGTGGGAAGCAGAGTAAGTTAAGGGCAAAAAGATGTTTTGGACATTCCCAGGGGACAACTGGGAAGGTGCCCAACTTCAACTGCAAATATGTCTGATGCTCAGGATAGTGGGTATGAGAGTCATCAGGATGTAGGTAGTAGTGGAAGCCATGTGGACGGAAATCAACCTTCAGGCTGATTGAGGAAGTGAGGGTGACCCACACCAAGCAATTAGAAACTAGCATCTGATAAACTAGATTCAAAAAAATGTTCAAATAAGTGACAGAAATAGTAATGTCAGGAAGAAGAGATAACAGCTGGAATTGCTAAAAAAATTTCTTCCTGGAGAAGGTGGCTTGAACAGACATCAGGATATGCAGGATTAGGGGGCCAGAAGGAGGGCATTGCTGGTGGGAGAGAACAGTGGGCGCAGCTATAGGGCAGGAAGGAGGTTAGCCTCAGAAGTACATTCCCCATGATGGGGTAGCCAGAGAAAGAAACAAGGAACCATTGTAAAACCACTTTGAGGAAGCTGGTCACCAAGGTTGCCTCTGGGGAGGGGAACTGGGAGTCTAGAGAGAAGGGTGGAAGAGAGACACCTCTTTATACCCTTTGGGATATTTTTACCTTGCTCACCAATTACTCTTATTATTTTTTTCAGTGGTGTAAATAAATCATTTGGCTTTGGCAGAGTAAGAGATGAGTCTGGTGCAGAAGGGAATCAAATGGATCCTATGTCTTAGAGTTTGATTCCTGGTCTGCCTTTTAGGCAGGAGAGCAGGGTAGTCTCTGAAGTACTAGGACTGGCTGTAGCTCTGAGTCTCTGCCCCAAGGGGATCTTTTACATGGATTTAGTCCCTGGGGAAGTTGAGTAAGTGAATAAGTCCTCTAGAGAACAGATGAGGACAGAATGAGAAGAGGCTGCACAGCAGAGTTGGATGGCTTCCAGGGACATAGAAGTGTGCCCCCAAAGGTGGGTTGATGGGTCAAGGCTGGATTCTAATCTCAAAACTTTCTCTTATTACTTGTGTGTCTAGGGCCAGGTTATGCTGCAGTAGCAGTGCTGACATCTCAATGGCTTGACGCAACAAATCTTACATAGAGTTCTTTTGAGAATTAAATGAGATCATCATCAACATCATCATCATCCAGCCTTTTTGAGGACTTACTATGTGCTGGGCTATGTAGCTCACGTAATATAATCCCCAAAAAAACCATATAAGGTGGTTTCCATTATTATCCCCATTTTCTAAATGTGGGAAATAGGCACAGAGGAGTCACTGATTTGTTCAAGATCACACAGTGAGAAAGTACCAACTGGGACTGAAACTGGCTCCCTAACTCTAGAGTTTTAAGCTCTGTGTTAAAATCCTCGCTTAGCCCAGGGAGAGACACATAGCATCGGTCAAATTAGGCTAGGTAATGCTGCAGTAAGAAACAATGCTAAATCTCAGTGGCATAACAAAAAAGATTATTCCTCCTTCGTGCTATATGTCTAGTGCAGGGCGGCAAGTGTGGTTCATTGTAGTCACTCATAGACACAGGTGATGGAGGCTTCATCTTGTCCTGTGCTTCTGCAATCACTGAGGCAGGAAAAGGGCAGGGGAATACTTTTGCCCAACATGACACACATTACTTCTGCTCTTCTTTCATTTGCCAAAGCTAAGGCAGTGGGGAAATAAAATTTGACCTCATGTTCTGAGACAAGAGCCATAATATTTATCAATAGCCATAATGACTGCACATAGGTGCTCCTTTAGTGTTGGTTGAATTGAAGTTAAATGACCAGTTCTGACCACATTAGTGAACTCTGTCTCACTAAGCTCAATTTATAAAGTTTTTGAGAGTTTGCAAACATAAGCACTATCAATTCTGCACAGAAGGCCACCAGAGAACCACTGCATCACTAATTCTGCATGTCAGGCATTTCTCTGTGCAGTCCACATGTTGCCAAGAGACCAGAGAGTTCTGGTTACAAGACTCAAAGATTCCTGGAAAATGTAATTACTGTCTTCCAACCACTGCCATTCAACCCCTCGCTCCATCCCGTACCACCTTTTTGCGATTGCTTTTTACTTTTCCCCTCTGTTTCCCTTGTCATGTTCGTCCATGAACTCACATGAGGCACACACAGAAATATGGTAAGCTTGCAAGGTAGGAAATTTTCGGAACCACTTTAAAGTGTGCATTTCAGGGGCAGTAATTCCATTCACAGTGTTGTGCAATCATCATCACTATCTATTTCCAAAACTTTGCATCACCCCAAATAAAAACTCTGTACCCATTAAGCAATAAATTTCCACTAAGGTGGAAATTTTTATTTTCACACTTTTTTTTTTTTTTGGCCGCGCTTTGAGGCTTGCAGTATCTCAGTTCCCCGACCAGGGATTGAAACCGGGCCATGGCAGTGAAAGCCCGGAATCCTAACCACTAGGCAACCAGGGAGCTCCCTATTTTCACTTTAAAGACAAGGATACTTAAGGTTAAACCCTGTGCCCAGAGTCACCCATGAAATAGGTAACAGAGACAGGATTTCTGACTTTAGGTATCATGATTTTCTTGCTACATTCTGAAGCCTCTCTATTATCTTATCATTCATAGTAGGGTGATGCCAACCATCTCCTGGAGGTGGAGTGCAATTCCTAAACTTGTGAGTGCCCCTTCAGTGGTCTGGGGAATAGACCACCCTTCATTCCCTCAGCAACATTCTGCATATGTTACTGAATACCTGTTAAGCGCTGGAGATTCAAAGATGAGTGCTGCAGTAGTTCACAGCACAGTGAGGTTATGCAGAAGCTGTTCATTTCCCCCCATATTTTGTTTCCCTTCTTCTCTAGTAAAAAAAAACTCAGATTTTTAGCTGAACTAATAGGTCCCAGAAATAAGACTACACTTCTAATCTCTCTAGCATCTGGCTCCCGCAAAGTGACTAAGTTCTGGTCAATAAGATGTAAGAATAAATGCTATGTGAAACTTCTGGGCGGTGTTTGCAAAGAGAAGGAGCATACTTTTCTTCCACCACTCCCCCTACCCTGCTTCCTCCTGGGTAGAAGTTATGCTGCACCAGCCGGAGATTGGGCAATCATCTTGGATCATCATGTGCAAGCCTTGGACTGAAGATGGAAGAAGCTTTAGTCCTTGACACAGTGGAGTGCTATGCCACCCCTCGGCTTCATATCTTTCATTTATAAGAGAAAGAAAACAAGTTCCTACATTGTATGTATCTGTCACCTCTTGCTGCGTAACAAACTACTTCAAACTTAGTGGCTTAAGACAACAATTACCTAACGTAGCTCCTGATTCTATGGGTCAACTGGGAAACTGGAGCTGGATGGTCTAGGCCAGGTTTACATGTCTGGTTGGTCTAGGGGGTCTCAGTTGGGATGGCTCATCTTTGCTGCATTTGGTTTATCTACAGTAGGTTAGCCTAAGCATCTTCACATGGCAGTCTCAGGGTTCCAACAAAAAAAGAGAAGGCAAGTCTCAATATGCAAGTGCTTTTCAAGTCTCTGCTTGTGTCACATATGCTACTGTCCCATTGGTCTACTCAGGTCGCTCAAAAGCATAGTTACAGCGGAGAGTGATTTGTTGGAGGCCATTATTGCAACTATCTCACTGTCTAAGCCACTGGTATTTGGGGATTTTCTGTCATTAGGATATCTGTTGCCTCTGGTCTACACATGATCAGCCACGGAAAGGGTAGGAGGATATGAATCAAAGACACCACATAGTTTTTCCCTTTTGGTTTGCTCTAATCCCATTTTCTCACTTGCAAATGTAGGTCAAGTTTCCTGATAGAATCTGGCTCCAGACACTTGGTGTACGGTTGGTTTAAATTAAGGATATTATATAAATAAAACAACTGCAGACACTCCAGTCAGGCAGAGAAGAAGAAGGACATGAGGTAGGGTGAGGCAGGGGGAGAACGGATGGTTTGTCAACACCTACCAAGGTAACCAGCTTAGGGCCAAAAGAATTTCCCGTTATTTTTTTTTTTTCAAACATGTACTTCACACTACTCTAGGAGGCAGTTAAATATGAGCCAGAAAACTGACTGTCTTAGAATCCAGACCCTGTGACTTACTATTATGGGGTGTAGGCAAGTGACTGAACGTCGGTGTGCCTGCTTTCTTATCTATAAAATTACCACTTCACGACATTGGGCTGTTGCAAGGACTACACGAGAGACGCAAGTTAGCTATTACTGCACTAATGTCATGTGCTGGCCTTGAGCCAGTCGGGGCTTCCACTGACATAGGCAGTCCTTGACTCAACATGGTAGCTCAAGACAGCGAGACGGTGATGGCCTCACGAGAAAGGAAGTTCTATGAGGGCAGGGTTGTTTGTTTGTTTCTGTTTGGTCTCCTATTGTATTTCCAAGGCCCAGAATGGAGCCTGAAACATAGGAGGGGTTCAATACATTTTAGTCGAATGAATAAATTTAAACAATTCAGGTGCTATGTTACATCATACAGGATTCAAGTGGGGCACAAAGGAGGGATGTCAATAAAATGATTATAAAAATGAGATCAGAGAGACAGGTAAGGAAATAAAATGCATGAAGAGCAGGAAGAAGTTATAGTAAAGTTTCTAAAATTTGACTGAGTGGAATGACTTCTAACTCATAATCAAGTCATAAGAAAATTTGGGGATTTAATTAAATTCCCATCACCTTAAGGCAAGGTTAGGGAGATGAACGTGAGTAGCAGCAGGCCAGAAGTACTGTCCAAGTTGCAGGCCAGAACCTCTGACTTTGAACTTGAATCTGTAACCCCAGTCTCAGGCCAATCCCTCAGTTGGCCTGAGATGGTATATCTGTTCCCGGCCATTGGCGAAGGAAATTTGCTACTCAGGAAAGTTATAATCAAGTACAGAGATGATAAAGTAAATTAAACCCACAGGATTAATACTTTCATGTGATGTTTAGGAATAAGTTTTACAAACATCATGAAAAACTGTGGGTAATGGTTATTTATGGTATACGAAACTTTTAGGAAAATTTGACATGTTAATTGAATAATTTGAAATATTTAATTATTATCAAGCCTCATTTTACTTTTAAAATGCATGAAGCTTTGTTTAATTTTGTAAACTGTGTTTGACTATCTGAAGACTGAAATGTTTTTAGGTCTTTTCAGGCATCTTAAATTTGTAACTAGAGTTTCTGTGCTAAAGAAAGTTTTGTTTATCTTATCAGTAAATCAGCCTTATTGGGCATCTTGCTTGAGAGAATCATGCTTAAGAGAATCAGATATGTTAAATTTGGGCTTCTAATTATAAAAGTTTAAGGGAATTTAATTAACTATGACAGTTTAAGGAAATATCTGTTAAACTAAACTGAATATTAATTAAAGGACAAGTGAAAGTGATGTTATTTTTATACAAAATTACTAGATTCATCGATAAATTAGCTGGATTGGTACATTGAGCTCTACAACTTAAGAAAAAGCTACGTTTTAAACTTACAACTTTATTTAATTGAATATCCATGAAAACCCTTCACCTTTTTGAACCCGAGGACCCTGCTTCTTCTGCAGCCCCGCCTCCTCCTATCACTGGGCCCACAAGCCAGCAAGTGTCTGTCTACTTCCTCTTTCATTTCAGTTCCAGACCTTTGTTCCATCCTCCTCTCTGAAAATCCCTAGCATTGAAACTCATGGCCTCAGACAATAGCACTGATTCTTACTGCAGGCAAGTATCTTTAGACCCCCGGGTCACTGGTCTTTACTCCTTGAAGATTGTAGCCCATGTTCGTTGTCATTCTCTCCAACAGCAGCCTGCCTCAATTCTTGGTGATTTCAATATTCATGGCGACAGTGGTGATATTCAGGTAAAACGTAGGTGGACACCAATCAGACGCAAAGTTGTTCCCCTGAAGGGCCTCAGCCTGGGCCAAATATTATCCTTTAATTCTGTGGGGAGGTCCTGGGTCCTGGGGCAGGGGTCACAGGCCAGTGTGGCCAAGGCAATGGGAGAACATCAGGGGACGTAGGCAGTGGTCATTAGCCAACTGGTATAAAAGAATTTCAACATTTTAACAATTGAAATGGACATACTTTTCCTACCAGCTGACATCAACCCTGAGTGGATATGATTCTCCCGAGTTCCTTGCCCTCTTCTCCTCATGTGACCTTGTCCTCCACTCTACCTCAACCACCCACTCCCATCTGTCATATACTAGACCTAAAAACAGTAACTGCATCCCCTCTGTGATCTAAATTGTAAGCATCCCACTCTTGGGCCGCCACCTCCCGTCCTTCAAGCTTACTCCACCTAGAACTCCAACTCCAACAATTCTGCCATCTTATCAGAGCCTACAGTTCATTAGTCCTCCCAGTTTTCACTATGTTTCACCTCCTTCATGCTTTTTATTCTTTTTTTTTTTTTTTTAATCATTAAGCTAGTTAGGAAGCATACTCATAGGTGATGTGTCGTAGACAATTTTTTTTTAAATTTATTTATTTATGTATTTATTTTTATGGCTGTGTTGGGTCTTCATTTCTGTGTGAGGGCTTTCTCTAGTTGTGGCAAGCGGGGGCCACTCTTCATTGTGGTGCGCAGGCCTCTCACTATCGCGGCCTCTCTTGTTGCAGAGCACAAGCTCCAGACGCGCAGGCTCAGTAATTGTGGCTCACGGGCCCAGCTGCTCCGCGACATGTGGGATCTTCCCAGACCAGGGCTCGAACCCGTGTCCCCTGCATTGGCAGGCAGATTCTCAACCACTGCGCCACCAGGGAAGCCCCTTTTATTCTTTTAACCAGATTAGATTCTACAGTACATCACCGTAATCATTCTTTCATGCATACACAACCCCCTTACCCTAGTCTTCCCTTCTGTCACCAGCCTGACAAAGCCAATCTATGGTAAATCCAAGTCCTCACCTGCTCTAAGATGGCACTATGCACTTGAATGTAGCTGCAGAAAGCCACACCACCACACTGACTGGCCTCACTTTAAATTTGTGATCAGTAACCCTGAGAGGGCCTTTAGTGGACAATGGTACTACATTGCCAGCTCCAGTCGCTTTCCCACTCTGGTAAATAACCAGAATTATCTCCCACCTCTTCTTGTCTCTTCAAACCTCCAGAACTCTTCTGCCCTCCTTACTCAAATCTAGTTGTTCTCAAAATATTTTCGTCTCATGACTCCTTTAAACTCTTGAAAATTGAGGGCCCTAAAGAGCTATTGTTTATATATAGGTTATATCTACTCATATCTATTATATTACAATTAAAAACTGGGACATTTAAAACACTTGGTTATTAATTTTATAAAAATAACAATAAATCCATTATACATTAACATAAATAACATATTTTTATGGAAAATAACTATATTTTCCAAGCCTAAAAAATTTTAGAAGCACTGTTTTACATATTTGTAAAATCTTTTTCATGTTTTGTTAAAGAGAAGACAGAAGACTGGATTCTCATACATGTTTCTGCATTCAAATTGTTATAATATATAATTTTGGTTAAAGTATATCATGAAAATCCTGGCCTCACACAGATACAGGTAAGTAGTTGGAAAAGGGAGTAGTATTTTAATAGCTTTTTCAGATAATTGAGGATATTCTCCTTTGGTACTACACAAAACTTGACAAGTGATCATTTCTTTTTTTTTTTTAAAGATTGATTGATTGATTGATTGATTGATTGATTGATTGCTATGTTGGGTCTTTGTTTCTGTGCTAGGGCTTTCTCTAGTTGCGGCAAGTGGGGGCCACTCTTCATCGCGGTGCGCGGGCCTCTCACTATCGTGGCCTCTCTTGTTGCGGAGCACAGGCTCCAGACGCACAGGCTCGGTAGTTGTGGTTCACGGGCCTAGTTGCTCCGCGGCATGTGGGATCTTCCCAGACCAGGGCTCGAACCCGTGTCCCCTGCATTAGCAGGCAGATTCTCAACCACTGCGCCACCAGGGAAGCCCAACAAGTGATAATTTCTTAAAGGGTGGTTGCAGTGCGAATTTTGAAACCACATCAATCTTTTTATACTCTGTTACATTAAAATGTATTGATTTATCTTGTACTTTAAATGGATATTTTACCCATGCATAATTTTGTAACACCATGCATTGGTCATTTGGAAAGTATTCGTTCACAAAGTTATGCAGATCTTCTAAATGTTGACATATTCCCATATGTTAGTATTACCATTGATCTCATCAGAAGTCTTTAAGTATTGGGAAGATGCCAAGCTCATGGAGGCAGAAGGTTTCCAAAATTCTAAGTTTTGTAGCAAAGCTTGAATGTTATCACTGTCAAGAAATAGCTCACAAGTATCTCCTGTCAAACAGGCTCACTTTGTTCATTTTTTAGAAAATGTCTGCCAATTATGTGCCCAAGTCTGAATAACCAGAGTTGGTCTGCCAGTCATTCTTTCAACTGGTGTTCCATGAATAAAGCAGCAGGGTCAGCTCTCATTTCAAATTGAACAAGTGCTTTTCCTCAAGACAGCTATCATACTTTGGTATGCAGCAGAAGTGCTTTATATGTACTTCCCATTCAATATTAAAAACATGTGTACTCAAGGGATGAAATTTTATAAAATTAATAACTTTCACTGCTTCATTAAAAATGTTCTTCAGTGAAACTATTTTTTTTTTTCCTGCAAGTGCTTGGTGGTGAAGACGCTTATGACTACTAGTATAATTTGGCACTATTGCCTTGACACCAGCAATTTTACCCACCATTGCTTTTACACGATCAGGACAAATGTGAGCACAGTTGTTACAGGATAAACCAAGCAATTAAAAAATGTTAACACTTTGAAAATATCAGTACTACTTGTGTTAATTGCATTCACATAAAGGAAGATCTTTGATGATTAGTTGGCGCTAATCCTGAACGAATACAAGCAAAACTCCAAGTCTAGGCACATTTGTAGATTTGTTCGTTTTAAGGCAAAAGTTCAGTTCTACAGAGGCGATATTAACTCAGTCTTTTTGTCTGCAGCTAAATTTTTACTCTGAGTAACTGAATCATTGCAAGGTGGCAGTTCTGTGGTTCCTTTCACTGCCTTTTCATCCAACAGGCATTCAGCAATGTCAACTATACAAGATTTTATTTGTCCCTCTACCATTGCATGTACTTTTCCAGCCAGTGCAATATGGTAAATTACCTTGTAAGGTGCTTCAGTAGCTTTTTCATTTCTAGTTTGAAAAGCTGTGACATGCAATTATTGGATTTTAAAGAGCTCTATTCAATTCATTTTTCTTTATACTCTGTATACTAGCCCCAATATGATGCTGTAGTTTAGGGGTCACCATATGTTATTAGAAAATGCTCTGATGCATAAAAGACACTAAGGTAATAATTAACATTTATAGAGCTTAAGAAAAGATAGCTTTTGCCATATTTTTCTTTCTTTTTTTTTTAATTAGTTAATTAATTTATTTATTTTGGCTGCGTTGGGTCTTTGTTGCGGTGAGCGGGGGCTACTCGTCACTGCGGTGCGCGGGCGTCTTATCGCGGTGGCTTCTCTTGTTGCGGAGCACGGGCTCTAGGCGCACGGACTTCAGTAGTTGTGGCACGTGGGCTCAGCAGTTGTTGCGCACGGGCTTAGTTGCTCCACGGCATGTGGGATCTTCCCGGACCAGGGATAGAACCCCTGTCCCCTGCATTAGCAGGCGGATTCTTAACCACTGTGCCACCAGGGAAGTCCCATATTTTTATTTCTTATCTACAATTTTGACAGTGTCTTTGGAGTAGATTCCTCCCTTCCATGAGTCAGAGAGCTCACTTTTTTTTTTTTTTAAGCTCTTTAGACACGGACTATGTAATTGTGGCTTGAGAAAGTAAGTCTTCTAGTCTCTCATTTTAAAGTCAACAATATATCTTAAAATATATACATATTTTAAATAAACTACTTTTATTTTAGGAGAAAATAATAAATTCTAAAATAATAGTTTTAGGTATCTAAACATTTGAAAGAGTTAGGAAAAAATTAAATATTATGCAAAACAAGACCAAAAAGTGTACTTCTTACTGTGTTTTCCTGCAGGTGCAAGGAAAACTTTGGGTAGTCACCCACAATTCCTTTCTTAGCCCCTGAAAGTCTTGAGGTTCACCTCTGTGTTGGATCCCCTCTTTCCTCCAAGCCTCTTGCACATCATCTGAGATGACACCACTCCAGCTCTCATTCTCACATGTCCAATCTGCATGTGATCCAAGGAAAATGCTTAATCATCTTTTTCCCAGCGAATGAACTCCAAGGGTGCAAGCCATCCCAACACAACCCCTCCTGTTATTCCAGCCTCTAAAGAGCCACTAGCTAGGCTCTCCCCTTTTAAACTTCTCAGGACACTAGTTCACCTTTCTTTGTGGCCCTGTTGAGGCACTTTTCCCCTACATCTGAGGTGAGGTAATTCTCATTCTTTCCCTCAGAAACTCATAACACAAGGACAGTTTTCTCTAAATATTTGCACATTCATTCATCCCTAACAGTAACAAAATAGATTAAAATTCCTGCTTTCATGGAGCTCATATTCTAGTGCACAACACTAGACAAATTCAAGAAAATAAAACTCTCCTCCTATCTCTTACTATACTTTTCTTGGCACTCCAACCTATTTTATAGGCTAGAGATGTGTGCTGAGCTTAGATGTGTGCTAAACCAATTTTCTGAAACCTTCTTTAAAAATTCTTCATGGTGTTCTGACTCCTTACTTTGGAATATGGCATCTATTATCTTGGTGCCCCAGCTGAAACTGAGATAAGAACAGACCCATTTTTAATACCTGTTACAGTTTTATCTAACACATTATCTAAAACACAGTCTCCCAGAGCTGAGCCATTGGAAAGTCAAGTAATACTCTTGATAAAGTCCTCTCTTCCAGGTCTAGGAAAACCAACATCTTTGCCATCATCAACATCATCATTATCATCCCTACTTCATTCACAGAGCTCTTCACCCACCTCCTTCTCCAAACTGCCAAACTCGGCTGGGGCAAGGGATGGGGTAAGGAAGCCTGGCACTGATTAGGCTTAGGGTGCTGTAATTTCATTCCTTAAACTTTCCTCTGCTTCAAATGAAGCAATGACAGATAAAGTTATATATATATTTTATATATATATAAAGCTACATATATATTATATATGTAAAGTTATATATTATATAGTTATATATATAAAGTTATATATATATATATATATCCATATATGTATATTTCATTTATAAAGGTATAGCTACCCTCAATAACAAAACAATACCAAAAGCATTTCCATGGACATTAAATGGAACAGATAAATGATAATGGAACAATAAGTGGAGGCAGAGTATAAATTTTCTGGATTAGAAACTGGTAGAGATGATTGGAAAGTTGACGCTTTCCCTCAAAGTCAAGTGAAGCAATTACCACCCCACACCCCTACGAGTGGTACGGACAGGAGCCAGCACATTGTGTGAATCAAGTAAGTAATTTTATTTGACCCACAGGAAGAGGCTAAAAGAGGCTGAAACCCACTACCAGAGCTTGTAATAAATAGTTTAAAGAAAAATTCATGCTAACTGGTCCTGGGCTGAGATATCTACCAGCTCAGTGACCAAATTTTGAATAATCCCAATATCATCGCAGGAAGAAATATGATATAAGAAACAAAGCAGTAAAAGATACTAGTAAATTTAAATAATTATTGACTTTTAAAACTACAAAATTTTGTTATAAAGATATAGAACTAAAATCCAAGACAACAACAGCAATAAGAAAAAGCAGCTAAAACAATCTAAGATCTTTATTTTGTTCAAGAAGGAAATACAGGGAGAATCTGAAAGGATGAAAAATAGAATCTATAGCTTTGAAACCAGATTTTAAAAGGAGAAAAATACCATCAGTTCAACAGAGATTTCATATAATGACAGTGTGAAAAGATTGACAATTTCCCTCTGCAAAAAATAAATACATAACTGGATGAAATTGTCAAAAATAACAATTTCGGGGCACTGGAAGTAAACCAAAGGTAGACAACAAATTGAGAAACATTTATTTTTGAAAAATTTAGAGCAAGAGTCTTTGGCTTTCTTGCCTGGGGCTGCTGCTGCCCTGTTCCTTGCCTCATCCCCAACTCATCAGGCAAAACTGTAGCTTTACCAGTCTTTGCTGCCAAAGCAGGGTGAGGTTGTGGAAGGCACTCTGCTTGGGATGAAGTAGGGAACAAAATCCCACAGTTTTGCCAGCTAACAGTGGGGTGCCGTAGGGGAACAGAAGGAGAAAACTTTGCTAGTCTAAGGTTGTTGTCCCAGCTGGAGTGAGGAGTGGACCAGACATAAATTTAACAAAGAGATTCTGAAAATGAGAGAGCCACAAAAGGCCTGAGCTAAACTCTTCACACACACACACCTGGCTGACGGAGGAAACACACACACCTAGGAGAGACTTCAGAGAGCCTGGTAAAAAGTGAAAGCTAGGGGAGGATTGGAATTGGTTGCAACTTTAAATGGATTCTCCAGCTCACACACAGATCAACAGGCAGAGGCTGGAATCTTTACAGGCCTGAGGTGTTTGAGAACAATTTCTGTGCAAATCATTGGCCAACCACTGAGCTACCTAGACATGGGGTGACCCCAGGAGGCCAGGTTGAAAAAATTAAAAGTAGAATAATAAGTTGAGCAGACACATCAGTGACTCCACACTATGGAAGAGAGAGATTCCACAGTACATGTGCAGACAATTTACGAAAAAGATAAAGACTCAGAAAAATAAAACAGAATTGAGTCATTGCAAAATATTATCTAAAATGTCCAATTGTTAACCAAAAGTTACTAGACCTATAAAATATAGGAAAGTGTGATCCGTGCTCAGAGAATAAAGCAGCCAATGCAAATTGTCTCTGAATGGGCCAAGATGTTGGATTTAGCAGAGAAAACTTCAAAGCAGCTATTATAAATATATTCAAATAATTAAGGGAAACTATACTGACACTGAGTCAACAAATAGGGAATCTCAATAGAGGAACTGAAACTATAAAAAGGAACCAAATGGAAATTCTAGGATTGAAAAATAGAGAAACTGAAATGAAAAATTCACTAGATGAGCTCAATAACAGATTTCAGAGGAAAGAAGAAAGAATTAGTAAACATGGAGATAGAGCAAATAAAAGTATCCATTCTAAAGAATAGAGAGAAAAATGATTGAAGAAGAATAAACAGAGCGTCAGAAACCTGTAGGACAATGTGAATTCTTCCAAGAAGGAGAGAAGAAAGGAGAAGAAGTAGCAAATTATTTGAAGAAATAATAGCCAGAGACTTCCCAAATCTGTTAAAAAGTATTAACGTACAGATCCAAGAAGCTCAATCAACCCCAAACAGAACAGCTACAAAAAGGACCACCTCTAGACATTCTGTAGTTAAATTGAGGAAAGACAAAGGCATAATGAGGAAATAAAAATGCAGTCAATGGCTGACTTCTCATGAGAAACAACAGAGGCCAGAAAGCAGAAGAATGACATACAAAAACTATCAGTGATGAATTCAATTTCCAGGAAAACCATCCTTAAAGCTTCTATATCCAGCAAAACTATACTTCAAAGATGAAGGTGAAATGAAGACACTTCCTCATAAACAAAAACTGAGATGATTCATTGCCAGGAGACCTGCCCTAAAAGCAATACAAGAGAAAGTCCTCCATTCTGAAAGGGAATAACATCAGACTGTAACACAAGTCCAATTGTATGCTGGTTTAAAGCAATATTTACAACCCTGTATTGCTGGGCTTATATAGATATGATATATGTAACAAGAAAAGCACATAGGAAGGCAGAAAACATGACGTTTTACTGGAACAAAGTTGCATTTTGTGCCAGAAGGAAGTCAGAATTAACACAAAATAGATTGTGATAAGTTGAAAATGCATCTTATAATACACTCGCACACACAAATTTTTTAAAAATAAAAATATTTGCTTAACACAGAAGAAGGTAGTTAAGGAGGGAAAGAGAAATGACAGAAAAATGAGACAAATACAAACAAAAAGAAAAACGGCAAAAGTAAATCCAACCATATCAATAATACAGAAAACGTGAATGAATTAAACACTTCTATCAAAAAGCAGAGATAATTAGAATGAATTTTATAAAAAGAAATCCCAACTATATACTGTCTACCAGACACACTATAAATTCAAAGATATGAATTCAGTGAAAGTAAAAGGATGGAGAAATGTATACTATGCAAATATTAAATAGCTATATTAATATCCAAGAAAATACACTTCAGATGAGATATAATTAGAGACAAAGAGGGATATACCCTAATGGTAAAAGAGTCAAAATTCTAGCTATACCCCAGCAGTATGACCTTATGAAATCTAAGTATACTTCCTGAGGATTTTTTAAAAATTTACTTTTGTTATCTTTTCGTTTGTAAAATGTTTCTACTGTGAAAATTAAATGAGATATTATATCATATTCTTGGCATATTAACCAATGTCCTTCCATCCCTTGTATTAAACATATGTAGTAAAGTTTACTAAAATCAGTTAATGAGGTTATACACTGTGATTATATTATCTGATGATTTTTTTTCATAAATTCTGTCCAGTGAGCATTACTGAGTGTCTGTTATCTGTCAAGCTCTATGTGAGGTAACGTATAAAAATAAACACAAATAAAGCATGAAAAAAAATAAAATAAAAGAGTCAATACATCAGGAAGATATAATTATAAATATAAATTAATATAATATATAATCATAATAAATAATATAAATATAAATTATAATTATAAATGTTTATGTACTTAACAAGAGAACCCCAAAGTACATAAAGCACAAACTGAAAGAATTGAAAAGAGAGATAGACAATACAAAAAATTGTAGTTGGAGATTTCAATATTCCTCTGTCAGTAATTAATACAACAATTACACAGAAAATCAGTAAGAATATAGAAAATTTGAATAATGTTACCAACGAACTTGAGCTAAGACATGTATGGAAGACTCTGCCTAACAACCTGCAGAATATACATTCTTTCCAAGTGCACATAGAACATTTTTCACTATAGACTGACTATATGCCAGGCCATTTTAAAATTTCAATAAATTTAAAAGAATCTAAATCATAAAAAGTATGCTTTCTGACCAAATCAACAACAGAAAAAAATCTAAAAAACTCCCAAACATTAGGAAATTAAACAAGACATTTCCAAATAACCCTGGGTCAAAGAAGAAATCACAAGGGAAAAACTTTTAAATACCTGAATCAAATAAAAACAAAATCACAATCTATCCTAATGATTAGAATGCTGCTCAAACAGGACTTAGAGGGAGATTTATACTTTTAATATTTATTACAAAAGATAAAAAAATCAAAAAATCAATAATCAAAGCAAATCAACCTCCAAGTAAGTAGAAGGAAGGAAATAATACAGATCAGAGGATAAATTAAAAAAATTAAAAGCTGAAAGACAATAGGAAAAATGAATGAAACTAAAAGTCAATTCTTTGCTAGGATCAATAAAATTGATAAACTTTTGGCTATACTGACTATGAAAAAGATACAGAAGACACACATTACTAAAATCAGGAATGAAATTATAGACCCTACAGAAATTAAAAGGATTATAATAAGATATTATTAATAACTTTATGCCAATGAATTAAACAAAGTAGATGAATTAGCCAGATTCCTAGAAAGACACAAATGACCAATTTAAGAAGTTGAGAAAAGAAAAAAAGAAAAAGTGTGGTTAACAGAAAAACCAAATGAAATATTAGAAATAAGTCCAAGTATATCAGGAAGAATAATACAGTAATTGTAAATGAATTTTATTAAAAGACAAAATTTCAGGTTGGATTTTAAAAACAAAATCCAGCTGTATGCTGCTTGCAGGAGTCATGGCTCAACAAAATGATAGAAAATGACTGAACATAAAGGGACGGAAGAGGACATACTGCAAGTATACTAATCAAAAACAAGCTGGTATACAAATATTGATATCAGAAAAGGTAGACTTTGAGATGAAGAATTTAATAGTGGTAAGAGGATCAGTAGTAAAAGGGAGAGTCTACAAAAAGATGTAACGATTATGAACTTGTATGTACTTTCTGCTTATTTAGGAAATCTTGCACTTCTGCACTTGCACTTCTGCATTCTAAAGCTTCTGCATTCTAAAGCTTCTGCATTCTAAAGCTATTATTCTGAATTTTCTTCTAATGACTCTGCTTTCTTTTCATGATTAATGCTTTAATATATGGAGAGCTTTTTTTTTTTAATTGTGAGAGGAAGGAACTAAGTTGATCACTTCTAATATTTTTAAAAAATTAACACCATTAATTAACTCCATACTACAATGTCTTGAGTCTAATTTTGTATCTTTTGTTTAACTGGCAATGGCATAGATCAGAGTATGTTTTAAATATTGACTGCATTTATTGAGTAATTGTGTGTTCTCTGTTTTGTTTTTGCTTTATTTTAAAAGTAAATTTGGGACCATTCTCCACTTAATGGAACCAGGTCTCCTGAGAGAATGAATGATTCCAGGGCTGGGC
The DNA here is from genome assembly GCF_028021215.1 of Eschrichtius robustus. Taxonomy (NCBI): domain Eukaryota; kingdom Metazoa; phylum Chordata; class Mammalia; order Artiodactyla; family Eschrichtiidae; genus Eschrichtius; species Eschrichtius robustus. Next base: position 53,625,092 of record NC_090826.1, read on the forward strand.
AGAGAAGGTCCAGGTTGAGCCTGAAACCTCTTGTTATCTTACAGAGAAAGATAATGCTCAAAAATAATGGAACACGTCAAGAGAACATGGGAGCCTAACCTGAGAGAATATGCACACCAAATAAATAATGATATTAACATATTATCACCCCAATGACTAAAGCAATAATTCAAGCCCATGCTAATATAAATAAATGCATCAATAGATAAATAGTGGAGAATGAGAACAGTTTTCTAATAGGAGAATGCCAACCAACAAATGCAGAATGAATGATGGAGTTAGACTATGACTGTTTGGCAAGTATCATATTTATAACTAATTCAAGCAAGAATTATCATTGGATGCTAAAATTGGCAGGTGAAATTTTGGGGATATTTACATGGCCCCAAAGTATCTCCCCACAGAATACTTATTAACTACAAAGGGGGAATTGCAAAGGGCAAAATAGTAACTTTACAGCGGAGAAACCTGACCAACACCACCTTACATATTAAGTGATTGACGTTAGCATCACCAGTAATGGAACAAACTCACATCTGTGTCTCTTGATACGATGCACTGCAAGAGACACAACATCACTTATCTGGTGATGCTGTCGAAGATGCAAAATCTGAATTTAATCCTGAGGGAACATCAGATAAACCTGAACTGAAGGACATCCTACAAAATAATTGGTCAATATGCTTCAAAAACATTAAGGTCATGAAAGAGTAAGAAAGACTGAGTAACTCTTCCAGATTGAAAGAGATAAAAGATATGAAAATGCAATGTGTAATCCTGGATTGGATCCTTAAAAATTATTTTTCTATTACTGTATAAAATATGACTAAAATAATGAGCAAATGTTGAATAATGGCTATAGATTAGAAAATAATATTGTCTCACTGTTAATCTCCTGATTTTGACAATTGTACAGTAGTTATATAAAAGAATGTCCTTGTTCTTAGGAATTACACACTGAATCATTTAGAGGTAAAGGGGCAGCATGTCTGCAGCTTACTCTCACATTTATATTTACAATTAAGTGTGGCAAACGTTAATATTTGGAGAATTTGGTTGAAGAGTACCCAGGAGTTCTTTGTATAACTTTTGAAACTTTTCTGTAGGTTTGAAATTATTACAAAATGACACGTTATCAAAAACTGGTGAATTCTCTTCCCTAAAAATCAATGCCTTTTAAAAAATGTGAGCCCTAGTTCTTTTTTTTAAACCACTCTTTGGTACCTCGATAGTGCTTATTTAATATGTATTTTTGGCATCCACTTTGTGCTAGAGTCTAAGGACATAGAGGTAAACTAAAAAAAATTTAGCTTTGCCCACGTGAAGTTCACAGTCTAGTAGGGGAAACAACTCTTATACAAACAATCTCGTAAATGTAGTTATTATGTGATCCATTCCTGCAACAACACGTACCTCACAAAGTCTCACCTATGTGCAGATTGCATTACATTCCTTCCTTACGAAAATACAGATCCAATCTTTTTCTTTCTGAATGTCCTTTCTGTCCACAATAGAGCTACAACCACAGGAAGCCATTAAGAGTCCACCCAACTGACTCTTTCAAGTGTGTTTCTGTCGGAGAGATAGGAATTAAAGAGGGAAATGGTGGTGGTTGTTTTTTGTAAGCTAAAATGCTTTCCATCTTGAGAAGCAATAAAGTCTGCTGTAGAAGCAGGGCACTTTTTCAAACCTCCTGTTCATTACAGAGATATGCATCTAAGGAACTTCCAGCCATGTTCTGGGTGACATTTTTTGAAATTCGAACAAAAAGGAGTTTGTTATAGAACTCACAAGGGCAGTTCTGAAAGCTTCATTGATTCCAATAATAATTCCCAATTAATTCATTTAGTCACTTCCTGATATTCTGAAATCAAGAGTTTTGAAAGCTGCTACCTTTAACCTTAGGTGAAATTTAAAATGCTATGACTTTAACTGATCCAACCTAAGCTAACCTTTTAGCCGTTTATAAAAATGCAAAACAAAGTCTGGGCCCAGGTCTGAGATGAGTGATTTGCAATAATATTCTTCATTCGTGCTGTCTCTGGAATGATGAGTCCTGACACTCCCAGGGGATATTAAGGATTTAGTGATAAATAGAATTAGACCAGGTGCTTCTCCTGGCTGAGGGCCTGAGGCATGATAACAGAGGGGATATCAATAAGGCCATAATGGGAACACATCCAGAATTCTCCAGCTCAACCTGTTCAGTGTAATTATAGCTCCCCAGTGGAGGGGTGAGGGTGGGCGCCCTAAGGAGGTGGGTGGGTGGGAAAGAGAGGCTTTCAGGAGCTTCCCCTCTGCCATCATTAACCTTGCTAACAGCTGCGGTCATTAGCGGTCCCCCACCCTGTGTCTGGGGGTGCATCTATTCCCTAGGGTGCTCCCTCCCTGCTCAGATCTGGCCCCCTGCCATGGCTGTTGCACCCTCAGAGCTAGTCTGGAAGCAGCCGGAGCTGACACTCCCTTACCCCCATCAGCCACCGCATGTAGTTTCTAGCTTTTAAATGCAGGTCTCTCCATTTTTAGAAAACTGCCCACGGAAATACCTCAACCCACAGGATAATAAATTGAGAAATGAGGCTGTGTTCTATAAAAAGATTTCCCAGAAGTTCTGAAAACTGAGCTTTCCTGATAAGCAGAGGCAGATTTACTGTGACTCTGACAAAGCCCACACTACAAGGTCCCGCTACAAGGTCCCTGGTCGCAGAGTTCCTACCACTACCTTGGGAGGACACCTAACAATGTGTTTATATGGTCATACGTTTTTTACAAATTTGCAAAAGCACAATATTTTAACAGCAGCTGGTTAAGGCTCTTGTCTCGTTCCATGGCACGCCCCTTCATACCACTCTCCCCTATGCTGGTCGTTTTGGGATGTCTGAGAACAATTTTAGGGTCCAGGTAAAGAAAGAATGAGTTGGGTCTAAACTCATTTAGTCTGGATTTAATGGGACATATTTCCATGGCTCAAATTCACTTTGGCGTATAGTTTAGTTATTGCTAGACATCCTGATGTAGGAACGGCTCTCAGGAACATCCCTGCTGACCCCCTCAGACTCACAAAGGAGTGATGCTCATATATGTACGTGCGTAATGGAGAAGGAACATGTTAGAAGGAAGACTGGCTGGAAAAGCCTTTCCTCTCACGAAAGGCCATGGCCCAGCACGTCTCAATTTCCCCACCAACTCTTCTCGTGTTGAATTCTAGAAGCTTCTTTCTGCTCAAGGAGGCAGGGCGCTCCTTGGTGTGCGGGGAACACTGCCTCTCCTTCACTGCTCTAAGGTGGAATTAACACTGCCTCTGAGTTCCAGCTCTCAGCAGATTCTCTGTGCTGGGCTGGTAAAGACCACCACTCCCCTTCTCAAGGCTGTAGTAGACCCATTTCTGAAAAACTATATTTTTGTAAGTGAAATATTAAATATCTTGGAGGATCTCAATATTAAGAAGGATCTCAGGGAGAATTTTCACATGAGACAGATATTTGATTCCAAATTATTCTGATCCAAGTTTTAGGGTTACAAATATTAGCTAATATACTTTGGACACTTGCTTCATGCTAGGCACTGTGTTAAGTATGTTTAATGTGCCTTATTTAATCTTCATATTAACCCAGTGAGTCACTATAATTATTCCAGTTTTAGAGATGAGTCAATCAAGGCTTATTAAGTAACTTGCTGAGGGCTTCCCAGTTCTGAAGTGATAGAAGCAGCCTTCGAAAGTTATATTTTTTTGAGTTTTAAGGATTGCTTTTTATTTAATATGATTTTTTATAATTACATAAAACATGAACATGTTTCTAAAGTCAAATCTATAAAAATATTGCCTTTACCCTCCTCCCCTCCATGCTATTTCATCCTTTCCCCACAGGTAACCCCTTTTTTATGGTTTGTCCTTCCAAAATTTTTATATATGTAAGCAAATATCTTCTCTACTTTGCTAAATTTAGAGAAAATAAAACCAAATAATGTTCTTGAACCTAATCATGTAGAGTGGAAGGCATAACCATGTAAAAACTATTCCAAAGTGACTTAAAACACAGTTATTTGATTGCTTTGATTACTTTGGAAGACACCAGGGGATCATCTCTCAATACACATCCGCACACTACGTTCTGTCTTGGACCCCGCTGCCTGAAGAACCCAAATGGCAACAGTAATAACACATTGAAATGCCTGGCTTTACCAGCAACAGAGCTGCTTCATTAAGGCTTCAATCATTCATGTCTTTGATTAGTAGCTCAAAACCCTGAGGTTGTCTTGAAAATATTTCAAGTAGCCTATACTTAAAGAAGTAGACTCTTCTTTTTTTGTGGTCTATGGATATGAGCAAAATAGTTTGTCTTGAGCATTTAGGATCAGCTGGATTCGTGTCACAGATCCTAGACCTGAAAAGTGATCCCAGAGCAGAGGTAACGTTTCCTGGTTTTCTTCCTTGCAACTTTTTCACCCCAGGAGACAGATATCAATGTTGCCAAGTGCTTCACTCATCAGCTCATGGAAGTAGACCCCACAACACCACTGATGTAGCAATCGCTCTATGGATGCAAGTTTGCCCTTCAGAGAAATTCTAGGCCTCACATATACATTTGTATATTATTCCACATCGCCAAAAATTTCACACTGAGTGAACTTGAAGTACAAATCATTGCAAGTCTTGTTGCAGCTGCCATGTTTTTCCTACAACTGGGTTGTGAGGAGATACAACAGGCATCTGGGTTGTTGTTAGTGACTGAGGATGGGAAATGCCACAGCTGGTCTATTGAGTGTAGAGTCTCTACTGGTTTAAATTTAGAAAAGATGAATATGTATAAGGGCTTTTGAGGCCTTGTTCATTACTTTGGTCCCTTTTCACATAAGATCTTGTATTCCTCAACCATGAATTCTATTAATATTAACCATTAATTCTATTAACTCATGGACCAAGAGTTTCCATGGTCAGAGAAGAAGTAATGTATAAATCTTAACCATTCTATTCATTTGCAGATGATTTCAAATTTGATCTTTATATGAGAGCCAATGGGTTATTTTTTCAAATGTCAACTTCCAATGGGTCTACCTCATGTGGTTGTTGGAAGGATTAAATAAGATGCTGCAGGTAATGTCTTTCTCACGGAGCCTGGCACATAGTGAGTGCTCAATAAATACTAGCTGGAAGCAGAGTGCACCACAGTTAAACCACTCTGGTGTTGGAGGGCTTGAGGGTGAATCTCAGCTCTACCACTCACTATCTTTATGACCTTGGGCAAATAAGTTGACTTCTCTGTGCTTCAATTGTCTCATCTGAAGAATAGAGAGAATGATAGTCTCACTTCAGAGGGTTATTGTAAGGAAGAAAACATTTCCATCAATGAACATCAGAAACATATGTTTGCATAAGTTAACATGTAAAGCACTTTTATTAGGAGCAATGGGATAATAAACTGAAGTGATCAAAATGGTTTTATCAGACTATGCCCACAAAGTGTTTATTTAAGGTATTTGTCATTTGTATTGTACTGCCTAATTTTTTTTTAAGATTACAAAAAGAATGTTTAATAAGATATATCACAGAGTATTATCAATTTAGGAAAAACAGTGAAATAGCAATAAATAAGAAATGAATTATATTATGGCAAGAGGATTGGTTCGGAGTGAAGAGAAGGCCAAAGAGTATAAAATGGCTATTAAATGTTGGCATTAAAGCATGATGCATTTCATTTTATACTATGGAATCTCTAGTCTAATCTTTTTTTGAAAGTCTTCCTGAAAGAGTTGAGGTAATGACAATCTCAGGCTTCTTGGCTTATCTTCCCATAAAGCCTTCTCTCAAACTTTGAATATCGATTGTCAACCCATTTGGTAACCAACTTTTTTTTCAACAAATATTTGTACTGCTTAATTTTTATTGCTGTTGTTGTGTATTGTTAACACTTATCAGATGCTTACCATCCATGTCCCAGGCACGCTGCTGGGCAATTCCTAAGCATTGCCTCATGTAATCCTCTCAACATTCCCCATAATAACAGGTAAGGCAACTAAGACACAGAGCACATAAGTGACTTGCCCAAGGATCAGCCAACTTGAACCACAGTGTGTCCTACTCCAGACCTCTTGCATCACTTTATTCTATATCTTACGATAGTCTAAAACCATTGCTAACAAAAACATGTGTACAATAGAATGCTAAAAATAAATAAAGCCTCTGGGAAGGAGGCCAATAATTGAGACTGGAACCTTGGATAAAATAGTTATTGCATCAAGCATTAATTTAGAGCTAAGCTTCCCAACAACCAAGGCAAAACAGAGTACACAATGTGTCATACGGTATCTGATTTTAAAAGAAAGCCATGCTCTTCCTTCCCTCACCCTGAACCTGGAGTACTCCTACTCATTTATTCATCAATAAAATCTAGTAAACATCTACTTTTACCATACACATTTCAGTCCTTCAAAAGACACACTAGTCCCTGACACCAAACTCTCAGCTAAGTTTACAGTGTGGTTTTTCATAGGACAGATATGGGATGACCTGTTGAACAATGTCTTCATAAGAGCTGGTGCAGGAGCTGCATGACCACAGTCTGAGTGACCACTTCTGGTGTCAGCCCTCGATAAAAGCAGATAGTGAAACCGAGGGGGGCTCTGTGGGGCTCCTGGGCACGGAGGCCTTTTTGTCCCCTGTTTCTTGTAGGCAAGACTGCAGCCTCCATGACCTACCCTGAGTTCCGGAGGGCCGATTCGAACAGCTGCTAAACAAGGGAGGAGCAGCCAACAAACCACTTGCAGCAAGATTAAAGGGACCAGAGAAGCTCATCAAGATTAGGAGACCACCACCTGCGATGAGATGAAGGGAGTGCAGGCCCTGCACACACCCTAATCTTGTCAGCAACCCACCCTTGAACTATTGCTGTAAAACGCCTCATCAAATCCTCCTGGGTGAGGACATACACTTTTTCAGGGCAGGATCCCTCTGTGTCCCCCTTTGCCTGGCAAAGCAATAAAGCTATTCTTTTCTTTCTTTTTTTAAAAATAATTAATTAATTTGTGGCTGCGTTGGGTCTTCATTGCTGCACGCGGGCTTTCCCTAGTTGCAGTGAGCGGGGGCTACTCTTCATTGTCGTGAGTGGGCTTCTCATTGCGGTGGCTCTTGCTGTGGGGCATGGGCTCTAGGCATGCAGGCTTCAGTAGTTGTTGCACATGGGCTCAGTAGTTGTGGCTCGCAGGCTCTAGAGCACAGGCTCAGTAGTTGTGGCGCACGGGCTTAGTTGCTCCACGGCACGTGGGATCTTCCTGGACCAGGGCTCGAACCCATGTCTCCTGCATTGGCAGGCGGATTCTTAACCACTGCGCCACCAGGGAAGCCCCAAGCTATTCTTTTCTACTTCACCCAAAACTCTGTCTCCAAGATTCAGTTCAACACTAGTGCACAGAGGCCGAGCTTTCAGCATCAGTAGCAGCATATTCAATCCATGGGTCCTGGTAGGGTTAAGTACCACAGGGATCTTTGCATGACCACGAAGTACTATGATCTGTTCAACTGAAAATAACCAATGAAGCCATTGTGTAAGATAGTGCATTGCTTTATACTGGACTTGAATATGTATAAGGAGTAGCAGGCCCAAAGCTGTAAGAGGAAATTATGGAAGAAATTAAAATTTTTTAAGTGTTAAATTCTATCCATTGAGGTAATATATTTTCCTGAAAATTGGGGAAAACTAGATATCAGTAGCAGAACATCTTGACACAGCCATAGAAAAGTAGTGATCATAAAACAAGATTACAAGTGAGAGGACAGAACTCCTTGATGCCTCCCTTGTTCATGGGAGTGTGGCTGAAGTTTGGTGGTCAAAGCAGGGAATGAGGAACTGGCCAAGCCAGAGGAGCCCAGAGCGGTGGGCTGCTGCCCTCCAAGTCCCTGGGGTCGGGGAGGGGCATCCGGACTCAGAAGTCAGCCTCCTTCCATAGAAGGGATTCCATGCTGTGCCATCGTCTAGGTATTCTATTTCTTACTCTGCCTTTGGGCCCAAAAGCAGCAGGCTAATGTGCCTTCTGTATTTCCAAGACAGGGTAGCATAATGCAGCATTTCCCAAACTTTGATGAGAAAAAGCTTTGTTGGCAGCACACCTATTAATATCTCCAGAACAATGTTCCTCGTGACACACTGATCTAGTGTAATGTGTATACATAGGTGAATAAACTCTGGCCAATGTTCAAGATAAGGGAAATAATCCTTGTATTATGCTTTCATCTTGCTTTCAATTTTAAACGTTGGTTTTTCTTTAAACAAGGCCTTCTGACTCACTGAAGCTCTTTGTGCAAGGAGGTATGTTTGCATTTCAAAGTCTCATGTTTCCTAAGAAAGCCAAGTTCTGAAAACACATTTTGCTGTGATAAAGACTTTTCTGAGATTATAAAGCTAAACAAAAAGTACAATGAATTTAAAAGTTCTTTCTTACCATGGATTTAGCAACAAGAGACCCCAAAATACTTATTTATACAATCTTCTTTGCCTATGAATCCACTGGGCAACTACATAACCAACAGGTTAAATAAACACATATAGTTGTACATATGTGGGTGGGTTCATGGGTAGTAACTGTAGGGTATGTGTCCTTCAGGAATATTAACTGTTCTCCTCCAGCTGGGTGACTTTGACAAACCATTTCCTACGTATATTTCAATCTTGCCATCTGAAAAATGAAGGTGTTGGATTATAGTATTTTTAATACTTCCCCAAAGATGAGAATCCCGAGAAGTAGTGGTTAAATATTAAGATTACTAAACCCTCTATTTGAACTTCTGATTAAATGGACCTAGGTTGTTTGTTTATTTTTTGTTTGTTTGCTTATATGCTTGTTTGTTCATTTGTTTTTAAACAAAGGCTCTAGGTCCTTATCTTAAAGGAATTTGAAAACTTGATTAGGTGACTCAGGGCCTTTCCATCTCTGCCATTCTATAATTCTATGACTCAGTGAGGTGGGAGATCCACTAGCCCCCTCAACAGAAGCTTACTGTAGTTGAGATGAGACCTTGGCCTTCCCTGGTGGTGCAGTGGTTGAGAGTCTGCCTGGCAATGCAGGGGACACAGGTTCGAGCCCTGGTCCGGGAAGATCTCACATGCCACGGAGCAACTAAGCCCGTTCGCCACAACTACTGAGCCTGTGCTCTAGAGCCCGCGAGCCACAACTACTGAGCCCGTGTGCCGCAACTACTAAAGCCCGCGCGCCTAGAGCCCGTGCTCCGCAACAAGAGAAGCCACTGCAATGAGAAGCCCGCGCACCGCAACGAAGAGTAGCCCCTGCTCGCCGCAACTAGAGAAAGCCCGTGTGCAGCAACGAAGACCCAACGCAGCCAAAAATAAACAAATAAATAAATTAATTTAAAAAAAAAAAAGATGAGACCTTGGGGGACTTCCCTGGTGGTGCAGTGGTTAAGAATTTGCCTCCCAATGCAGGGGACGGTTTTGATCCCTGGTCAGTGAACTAGATCCCACTTGCATGCCACAACTAAGAGTCCGCATGCCACAACCAAGACCCGGGACAACCAAAAATAAATTAATTAATTTAATTAAATTTAAAAAAAAAGATGAGACCTTGGGAAATTTCTCTTTCTTAGGTTCTCCCGCATGAAGAGTGGCATCCAGATAAGTTTGTGTGAAATAGCTATCTACCTCTCATAAGTCAAGGAGATGATAAGCCCTATGAGAACAACAAACCCTAGTTATGTGGTGGTTATTAAAACTGTGAACACTCTTCCCCTTAACTCTCCTGATGTGTTCTCTTAAATAAATGTCCCACTCAGGGTCCTAGCGTCTGTCCTCCTCCCCAAACCTCACGGTGATAACTTTCAACATCCAGAAATGGTTTGAGAACCGCATAACTCCATGACCTGTTGTCAAACCTCAAACTCCTAGAAACACCAAGTCTGATCACTTACTTTTTCTTCTCTGGAAGCCAGTTGGTCCCCCTGAGACTGACCCAACCATTTCTGGGAACTGGTTGGAAAAATGAAGTCTGGTTTTCCAACCAATCCTTTGAGATAATCATAAGACAGAAGGCTAAAAGGTCCTGTGACTTTAGTTTCTCTAAAAGAAAACCTATAGGACAGCACCCAAACACAATCATCTCAGTTTTAATTTTTAAAACTTAAGTTGCACCTTCCCCTGTCCAAATCAATGATTCATGCAGGGAGGAAAGCAGCATCGTGTTTTGTTGCTGAAAGACTGTAATCTCCTTCTCTGAACATCCTTAAGAACAGTGCTGGGCGGCGGCCCGAGCGCAGCCAGAGGAGGAGGAGGAGGATGCCCGCCCTGCACCGCAGCTCGCATCTGCGGCCGCGCGATCCACCTCCCGCGCCACTTCCCCCGCGTGCGTCCCTCTGGCCGCGGAGCCGGCGAGAGGCCACACCAGACCGATGGCGGCGGCCCTGTCGGGCCTGGCTGTACGGCTGTCGCGCTCGGCCGCGACCGGCGGCTCGTACGGCGCCTTCTGCAAGGGGCTCACGCGCACGCTGATCACCTACTTCGACCTGGCCTGGAGTTCTGCGCATGAACTTCCCCTACTTTACGTCGTGGCTTCGGTGATTCTCAACGTGCGCCTGCAGGTACATATTTAGAGCAACTAACTTGTGGCACTGTGGGGGTGTGCCCAGCAGAATGGCTGAGCTCCACCCACCAGCTCACCCGCCCTAGAGCAAAGCGACCAGCTCGCCTCGCGCACACAGACTTGCCAGCCGGTCTCGCCATTGCCCCATCTTTTCATATAAATGGGCGGCTAGAAATCATTTGCTGAAAGCCTGCAATATAACCAAAAAAGCCTAAGATATAATTAAATGTTGAATCTCAAGGAAATAGCTAATTCAAAGAACAGAACTTAAAAATCTGAAAATCCTCAGAAATACTTGAGAAGTTCTTGCATCCATAAAACAAAAGACAACACCGAATGTAGGGAAATGACAATAAGCATAGGATGCCCTAAGGGGGAAAAAGGAAAAGTTACTAACAACTTAAAAAACGATAAACTGTACAAGAATGGTCAAAATAGGAGACAAATCTTCCAAATTAGAAAAAGAGGAGAAGAGACTTCCAACTGAATGGAATCGATTCTAGGCAACAGACGGATGGAGCTAGACAGAGGAAATTTACAACATGATCTGGAAGGCATACATTTCTTCATCCCAAAAGAAAAAACAATGGCAAACAGAACCTACTGGGAAAAACAAACATTTCAAACTGTACAAGGAGAGCATGCTTCACATATGAAGCAACCTCAGATGTGGCCTGTTTTTCAGCCGTTGCCTGGAGTGTGAGAAAGGGAATCTGAACGCTGGCATGTGGCTCAAGACTCTGCAGTCACAGAAAATCCAATCACAGGGTTCAACTTTGCTATTCAGTGAACAGTGTTTAAATAATCATTGCGATGGAAATATTAGTTACGCATTTTCATTTTTAGAGTAAATCTCTAGGCAAAGCAGGGGAGACAATTATAGTTACAGAACAGAGTGGGAATGTTAACCAACTTTGACAAGTACAGGCAACAAGTTGGCAGGCAGAGAGGAAGAAATGGAATAGTGGTGTTATTCTCCTAAACTAGGAAGTCCACACACTGTCTCTAGTTGAAAGAATATGGCAGATTTAGGGGTTAGATTTTTTAAGTGAACAAGGTAACCAACAAAAGAGTTAAAAATAGTGATACAACCAAATGGAGGGGGGAGGAAATCCAAGGGGACAGCAGGAAGTCAGCAGAAAATGCCTCATGTCATCAAGTTAAGAAATAGTAAGAAAAACATATTATTAGGAAAAATGGAGTTAACCTCTAAACAGACATGTAAAAGTTTTTGCCTCTGGGTTGGGAAAGCAACAGTTGAGAAGGGTAGATGGGGATTTACTGCTTTTCATTATAAGTCCTTTTGTACTGGTTGATTTTCCTAAATCCCTTATATGCATGTATTACTTTGATTAAAAGTTAAAACTTATTAAAAATGAATTTACTGCAATTTTTAAAAAAAGAGTGTTGATCAGAGTGAGAGAAAAGAATTGACCCTAGGGAAAGGAAATATAGATATGAGACTGATGAGGTTAAGTAAAAATCCTGAAATCCTGAATTTGAAATGCCAAGTATCAGTATGAACTCATGATATATATATATATTTCTTTTTAATAAATTTATTTATTTTTGGCTGAGTTGGATCTTTGTTGCTGCTCGAGGGCTTTCTCTAGTTGCAGCGAGTGGGGGCTACTCTTCGTTGCGGTGTGCGGGCTTCTCATTGCGGCGGCTTCTCTTGTTGCGGAGCACGGGCTCTAGGCGCACGGGCTTCAGTAGTTGTGGCATGCGGGCTCAGTAGTTGTGACTCACGGGCTTAGTTGCTCCGCGGCCTGTGGGATCTTCCCGGACCAGGGCTCGAACCCATGTCCCCTGCATTGGCAGGTGGATTCTTAAACACTGTGCCACCAGGGAAGCCCAACTCATGATATATTTTATCTTAAAAAAACAAAATGTATTTTCTAGCTCTGTCCATGGAAAAGGCCTAGAAACAATGAACCAACCAAGTAGAATAAAGACATGTAGTACACAGATTGTGATCCTTAAATCCTATTTTCCACCAAAAAGAGCCAGGGCTCCTTGGAGAAATGGATGATTCCAAATCTAGGGTAGAAAATTACACGGCAAGCTTGGATTGTGTTTCCATGCTAGAAAGCAAGGAAACTATTAAAGACCACTAAGATTATGTCAGAAGGACTTGGGAGCTAACTTAAAGAGGATCCCACTAGTCAAAGATGGGACAATTTGAGCACTAATAAGAATAATCACTGTAATGTATGGAAACCATCAAACATATTAAAAATCCATGAATTTATTATGATGTGCTTAAGTCTTCATTGGTCAAAAAAAAAAAAGTGCACTGGTCATATTTGGTGGACCCTAGGGAATCAACTCATTATTTTGAAAACTTGTAAATAAAGGAAAAGAATCAAGCACTTAGCCTCTTTGCTGTACAATCTGTAATTCAGCCAAGTAGTGGATTAGGAGAAGTTTCTCTTTATGCAGTATTTCAGCTAAATACATTGTAAAGGAATGATATAATTTGACTATTGCCAACTTACACTTCTTAATGTATCTATATAATGATCATCAATAGCTGCTAATATCACAAACAAAGAAACAACCAGACTATTCGTCTCCTGATGGAAATATACACCATCCAGGAAGTATTCTTGCCAACAAACTCAAATTGGAATCTGATTAAGTTTCTAGATCTAACCACAAATTTACAGGACATACAGGGGTCAGAGAAAGATGAAAGCAGGAAAATACAGACTATATGGAAAACTTTATAAGACACTGACCCAGTTTCCTCAATGAATAAATTGCAAAGAAAAGAAGAAAAAGGAAAGAAGGTGACTTTTAGGTTAAAATAGACAAACATATCAACTGTTCAATGCGTGGATTTCATTTGGATCCTGATTCTAACTAAAAATAGTAAACAATTATGAGACAATCAGGAAGTTTGAACACAGGCTAAATATATAATGATATTAAGGACTGTTACTTTTTAAAAGTGTAGAAATCATTCTGGTTGTGTTAAAAATAGTTCTTATATTTTAAATACTCACACCTATTTATGGAAAAATGATATAATACCTGACATTTGCTTCAAAGTAATCTGGCTTGTGGGGAGTAGAGAGTACAGAGGGAAGCTAGATGGGTTATGAATTGATAGTTATTAAGCTGGATGATGGTTACATGGGGTCTCATTATGCCAGCCTCTCTACTGTTGTATACAGTAAAATTTTTCCAAAATAAAAAAAAAGGATTGATCATCCCCTCCCTTGGAAGGATTCACCTTGCACATTCTTTTCTTTTTTTTTTTTGGCCGTGTTGGGTCTTCGTTGCTGCACACAGGCTTTCTCTAGTTGCAGCGAGCGGGGGCTACTCTTCGTTGCGGTGCGCAGGCTTCTCGTTGTGGTGGCTTCTCTTGTTGCAGAGCACAGGCTCTAGGCGCATGGGCTTCAGTAGTTGTGGCACGCGGGCTCAATACTTGTGGCTCGTGGGCTCAGTAGTTGTGGCTCGCGGGCTCTAGAGCGCAGGCTCAGTAGTTGTGGCGCATGGGCTTAGTTGCTCCAGGGCATGTGCAATCTTCCCGGACCAGAGATCGAACCCGTGTCCTCTACACGGGCAGGCGGATTCTTATCCACTGCGCCATGAGGGAAGTCCCTACCTTGCACATTCTTGAAGGTGGCCAAGGAAGTCACCCTTTGTTCTCATTCCTGTGGGATGAGCTATGCATGGAGATGGCAGAAGCAGGATGACCCTGCTTTATTCTTTCACCATATTGAGGTGTTTCAAAATAAGTGATTTGAATAAACATTCAAAAGCAACTTTTTCCAACATCAACTTATTGCAGTTATTTGAGGTGGGGGTGGAAGGCCACAGAGGACCATGATGTCAGACTCCAGAACACAAATTTTTTCCCCCTAACATGATTTAAAACTCAAACCATCTTCACATGCCTTTCTGAGGCCAGAAGGACAATCCTGGGCTCTTGGCCAGAACCAACCCCCCACCTTTTCAGGACCAGTGTCTTTCCTCTCACTTCTTTAAAGAATGGAGAAGAGCAGAAAAACCTGGAAAACATTATGCACCTTTGACAAAAGTAAAATAAAAACATACTGTGTCAATTTCTCACAGACACTGTAGTCAGAACCTCATTTTATTTTCAGATGTGTGGGAGAGTCTTCTGTTAGATGCTCAGTCCAGCACAGCAGGGAGAAAACAGGATACACTGTAACTAGGTTGTAAATAGATTTAAACCCCTTGGGTCACCCTGCCTTTAGTTTCCTAATGCCCTGCCCCACAACGGAATGACAGGGCCAATATCCTCAATCTCAGAGGTTTTCAAAATTTCGTTCTTCACACAACTCTGGAATTTCTTATGTGCACAGACTAAATAGAAACAAAGCCAAATTCATGACAAATGACTTTTTAAAAACTTGAAATAAAACAAGCATTTTTCTGAACAGGAAGAGTAACAGACGCAAAGAAAGCCACCCAAATCGTTTTCTTCACATGCTGAGCTTCATATCTGTCCTTCACACTTATTCCGGATCCACGTTGCCCTTTTCATTAATTTGTTTGTGGATTTGAACCCACTTTGATTCCCATCCTGTCCATAAAACCTTCAGTCTCTCTTGAGAACCAAGGTCTAGGCTGAGGAAGTTGCAGTTAGAAACAAAAGTGAGTTAATAATACCAGGCAAAAAGTATTAAGTAAAGCCTGCTAAACTTTCTTCATGCCTTCTTGCTTGTAACGCTTGCATGACCCTCTGAGGTAGCTGCTCTTATTTCCTCCATTTCACAGTTGAAGGAACCAAAGCTTCAAAGGGCTACAACTAGTAAGAGACTCAGCTATGACTGGAACAAATTTCTGTTTTACTCCAAAGCTCAAGCCTGTAATCACTGCAATAAACCTTTTACCAGGAAGCTTTGGAAGGGACTAAGCTATTTATGTTAAAAGTAGCAGAACTTTGTAGGGAAGATGCCAAGGCAGTAAGACATAGTAAGAAAGGGTACAGGCTGCTTCGTATGATTGTGCATATTGTGTACTGCACAACTCCAGGGGGCGCCACTCACACTATTGTTTATGGAAATGGTGCCTTTGAAGTTGTGCTGGGCACCACCTGCATGGCCATATGCCTTTAATGGGCATGGGCCTTGAAATTTAAATAAGCTCCTCTGATCTTTGACCTTCATTTCATTTCTCTGAGCTTTAACTTCATCACGTGCAAACTGGGGCTGCCAATAAATGCAGAACAGGCAATACTGCTAAGATGACTGTACCCCAGTGGCTATTAGAGTGGTTATGAATATACAGTTTATGAGTACTGTACCTAGAAAGCAACTTCTCCCAGAGTACTCTTCCTGGGGGGGTACAAGATCACTGTGAATTGGGTTCGGCCAAGTGCAAGTCTCCTTCTCCTCCTTCTGAACCTCTACAGGCAGGAGTGCCAAGACCTCAGTCTTTGAACATCTTCTCTGCCTATACTCATTCTCAAGGTGATCTCATGCAGGCCCATAGCTCAAATGCCGTCTAAAGATGATAACTCTTAAATTTTACCTCCAGCACTATGCTCTCCTTGAGCTTCAGATCTTATGTCCATCTTGACATTCCCATTTGGACATCTAATAGGCCCCTGAAACTAACATAATTTAAGATATCCACACACGCGACAAAACCAAACATAAATATATGGGACTACATCAAACTAAAAAACTGCACAGCAAGAGAAATAATCAACAAAATGAAAAGGCAACCAGTGTAATGGGAGAAAATATTTGCTAAATACATTATATATAATAAGGGGTTAATACCCAGAATATATGAGGAACTCATATAACTCGGTGGTAAAACATAATTCAATTTGAAAATGGGCAAAGGGACTTCCCTGGTGGTGCAGTGGTTAAGGATCCGCCTGCCAATGCAGGGGACATGGGTTCGAGTCCTGGTCCGGGAAGATCCCACATGCTGCGGAGCTACTAAGCCCGTGCGCCACAACTACTGAGCCCACAAGCCACAACTACTGAAGCCCGTGTGCCTAGAGCCCGTGCTCCGCAACAAGAGAAGCCACAGCAATGAGAAGCCCGCACACCGCAACAAAGAGTAACCCCCACTCATTGCAACTAGAGAAAGCCTGCACACAGCAACGAAAACCCAACACAGCCAAAAATAAATAAACTAATTAAAAAAAAAAAATGGGCAAAGGACCTGAATAAACATTTTTCCAAAGAAGACATACGAATGGCCAACAGGTACAAGAAAAGGTGTTCAACAGCACTAATCATCAGGGAACTGAAAATCAAAACCACAATGAGATACCACCTCACAGCTGTTGGAATGGCTGTTATCAAAAAGACAAGAGATAAGTGCTGTTGAGGATGTGGAGAAAAGGGAATCCTTGTAGATCATTGGTGGGAATGTAAATTGGTGCAGCCATTATGTGCCAAAACAGTACAGAGTTTCCCCGAAAGACTAAAATAGAAGTGCTATATGATCCAGCAATCCCACTTCTGAGTATATATCCAAAGGAAATGAAATCACCGTTTCAAAAAGATATCTGCACCCCCCATGTTCACTGCAGCATCATTACAATAGCCAAGACATGGAAACAACCTAAGTGTTCATCAGTGGATGAATGGATAAAGAAAATGTGATACACACACACACACACACACACAAACACACACACACACTGGAATATTATTCAACCGTAGAAAGAAGAAAATCCTGCCATTTGCTACAACATGGATGAAACTTGAAGGCATTATGCTAAGTGAAGTAAGTCAGACAGAACAAGACAACTAGCATATGCTCTCACTTATATGTGGAATCCTAAAAAAAATCTTTAAAAAAATCATAGGAACAGAGAGTAAATTGGTGATTGTTGAGGTTGTGGGGGAAGAAATGAGGTGAAAGTGGTCAAAGGTACAAGTGTTCAGTTATAAGATGAATAAGTTCTGGGGATGTAATGTACAGCATGGTGACTATAGTTAACAATATTTGAAAGTTGCTAAGAGAGCAGATTTTAACACACACACGCAAAGGTAATTGTGAGGTGACGGATGTGTAACTAACCTTACTGTGGTAATCATTTTGCAATATATGTGTATATCAAATCATCACGTCGAGAATAGATCATTGCTTATCTTTGCTAATAAAATCATGCAAATATTTCAAAAAAAAAATCATCACGCTGTACACCATAACCTTACACGATGATATATGTCAATTGTATCTCAATAAAGCTGGAAAAAAATAAACTCATTCAAGTTAAAAAAAAAAAAAATCCAAAATGGAACGTGTGCTTTTGACCCTTAACCTGCTCTTCCCCAGTCCTGTCAAAGTCACCACCATCCACCCAGCTGCTCAAATCAAAAGCAAGTCCTCTCAACTGTGACCTTCAACATTTATCCTTACTGTGACCTACTCTCCCTACTTCCACTGGCTGCTGGTCTGTGTGTGTCTGTAGGTGTGTGTGTGTGTGTGTGTGTACGTCAGTGGGTTCCATGTGTTATATGTGTTATTCATGCAGAGAAAGTGTTTTGTCTTTCAGTATGTGAGTTCCAGTTTTCCTTTTAAAGCCGTGTCTTCAGGGGTGGGCCCTAATTAACAAACTGCTTTTATTGCTCTCAGTCTCAAAACAAAGCAGACAATCTTAGTCCTGCCTTGACCACAAGCATCTTGAAGGAGTTTGTCTCTTCTCTTACCCTCTACTTCCTTCCAAGTCGCTGACTCTTCCACCCTCTCTATTCTCACCCACGCAGTACCCTACTCACACTGTTCTTGTTAAGGCCACCAATAAGCTCCTAATTGCCAGATCCAAAGGATTATCTGTAGGTAAAATATGATTATCCTAATCATACTGGACCTCTCTGCTCATTGGAAATTGCTGGACTTTCCCGCTGCTGTGGGTCCTGCAGCCCCCGTGGGTCCTGAGGCCCCTGCACCTTGCATTGCTCCCACCACTCTGGCTGAAAGGGGTCAGACTTTTTTGGTGACTCTCCTTCAGACTTCACCCTTAATCCTCCTCTCTTCTCAGTCTATACCAGTGGTTCTTAAACTTCTCTTTTTCAAGAACACCTTCGAAAATATGTTGAAAGCTATGAGACACTCTTTCCTGAAAAAAAAAATTGCCTATGTTCATGGATACGCAATATTTTAAGTAATTTCAGGGTTCCCTCACACCCTGAAGGCACGTTCGACCCCTTGCTCTACTTTCTCAGCCTGCGGGATGCCAACAATTCCCTGGGCTTCAAGGGTCACCGTATGTTTATGGTTTTCAAATGTGTACCTTGAACAGCAATTATTCTCCAAAACCCTAATCTTATATCCTCAATATCCAACTCAAATATCTCTGTTTATCCCAAAGCACCTTATGCTCAATGTATCCCAACCTAGCCTGAATATTTGGTCTGATTTCTCCTCCAAGTGGATGACATCGCCATGCATCCCAATCACCAAAAAGAAACCTGCTCTTCCTCTCCCTCCTCTTGCAATTTCCCAGGCTCAAGCCCTTCTCATCTCTTACTTGGATTACTGGAGGAGTCTTCTATTTGCTCTGCCTCTTTCCCACATTGCCCTCTTCCAAGCCACCCTCTACACTGCAGCTACATTTATCTTTATCCACCGCTGCACTGCTCATGGCAGTACCTCCCCAAGTGTGTTTCCAAGAATACAGTCTGTGTGATGTAATTGGTGTTATAGGAACAAAAAAAAGTTATCATGGTCAATTAAGTTGGAGAAAAGAGTAAAAATTAGTTAGGTTTAATTACCTCTCAGAATCTTCAATATGCTAAAACACATTTTGGAGCTCCATCCGGGGGGTGTGAAACAAAGCTTTTGTCAAGCGTTCTGGCGACAAAAGCCTAGGGTTCTTTGGATTATGCTTTGGATAGGACTGGCCTACAAGTTGAAATTTCATTTCCTTCTCTATTTTTTCTTCCAGTTTCCAGCTGCTCTTCTTGATAATGTTGACAATGGGAGGACAGCAGTGTTGTACTCTGGATTCAGGAAGACCAAGGTTTAAATTTCAGCCCAAGACTTTTGGTCAAATTATTTAATCTCTCAGAACATGGGCTGGCTGGTCTCCATGTGCCCCTCACGAGGCTTACCTCTATAGGCTGCGTCATCCAGGCGTCCCTGTCCTCTGGCTTCCAGTTGGTTTTGGCCCGTGGAAGCCAGTGGTGGGAGCCCAGCGGGTGGAGCAGTGGGAGAAGAGAGAACAGGGTATTCAATTCCCCCACCCCGACCTCCCTGCCCTGTTGTAACGCAGTGTTTTGGCCCTCTGACCCTCTCCTGGCTCCAGCTGTCTCCTGTCTGGGTCAGTCTCTCCCCCTCCTTCCCTTTAGACCCTGGGGTGATAGAGGCTTCCAGCTGTTGCTAATCCCCCGTGGTTTCATCATCGCTTGTTAGTTCCTTTAACTCTGTTCACACCTCTGTAAATAGTCCATTCCTTAAACTCTCTTCAGTTAACCCCCCTGAGTATACCATCCGTTTCCTGCTGGATCCCTGACAGTAGAGAACTTTAGTCTCCTTACAAAATGGGGATTGTAACACCCACCTCACGGGGCTACTGAGAGCATTCGGTGAAAGTACATGAGTGTGTCAAGTCCCAGCACAGTGCCTGGCACGCAGCAGTGCTCGCTAAAGGAGAGAGGACTTCCCTAGTCCTGCTTCCTCTGCCTGCCCCCCAGATAGTCACATACATGGGAATCTTCCTGCTCCCTTGCCAGTGACCCAGGCTGAGATGCGTAAAGGGAAATAGTGCCAAGCCCCAGTCTGAAAATGCAAAGCTGCCACAGGGACCCAGGTTCCACTCAGCAGCCACGGAGCAGGGCTGACCTGCAGGTCCCATTACAGGGCTCTGGAACAGAGGGTCCTAATAACTGAAACAGTGAGGGTCAGGGTGCCTATGTGCTCAGCAGTCCTCTGGGAAGAAAGCTGCTTCTGTACTGGCCCCAGATGGCCTGTGTCCCCACACTGGCCAATTGTTTCCCAAGGAGGAAATCCTTCCAGTTCCAAATTGATTCCCTGTCCCCCATTAAAGTGAATAAAGTGGCCTTGAATGGGGGATGCTCTTTGGAAGGGGAGGTCACTTGAACTAGGTTTCCAGTACATTTCCCAAGAGGCATAAATTGGGAAAATTTTAAAGGAGTGATAGTAGAAATAATATCTTAGAGAAGATTTAGTGAGTCTGCAGGTAAGTGAACTGTTTGTTTCACTTCAAATTTACTCTCGCTGAGCCCTCATAAAGGAAATTCACGTATTGGATATGTTGAGCAATACAAGCCCAGCTTGTGGCACGTAATCAGAATGCAACTTAATTTTGTTTTCTACCATCTCTTTAAATGGATTCAGTGGGAGAATTCTTCCCATACCTCTTGAAAACTCAGGGAGTTGTTCTGATCACTCTTAAAACCCCGTAGAACACAGAAACAAATTCAGAAATAAAATTATCCAGTACGTTATGCAACATTCAAGCTTTACTCAAAGGCAAGCCTCCTCCCCACTCCAGGAGATCTCAGAGAGAAATTCTCTACCAGGACTACAGTACATCCCGTGGCAGAGGTGCCAGCTGCAGGAACTTTGAACCCTCCCAACACCCTGGGGCCTGAAAGATTTCAAATACAAAACTTCTCCTGGCATCACGGGGCCCCCGTATTGGTCTACCACAAGGGGATATGATTGGAGGAATGGCTCCGGTGCCAAAATGAGGACACAGAAACAAAAGCCGAGCAAGGAGAGGAGATGGGACTCTGCACGGAGGGTGAGCAAGGAAGGTTTCATGGCCCTCTTCCCCTGTGGCTCTTTGCCTTCCCAAAGCAGGGCCAAGTGCCCCCAAGACACTGAGACTTTCCCAGGGATGAGGAGGATCTAGCTTGGATAGCACAGTATGCCCTAAGTTCAAGCAGTCCACCAGTAGGAGAACGGGGGTTTTAAGTCTCAACAACCCATAGTGAATGCAAGCTTGGGGGGTGGGGTAAAAAAGGAGAGGGTGTCACAGGGCAGCTGTCAAATTAAATGTCTCTATCCTCCAGGCCAATCTCCAGGACTCTCTACGGTATGCTGACAGGCTGAGGCATAGCTCCAGAAGCTTATTTGGACAACTGCAGATCTGCAGAGATGGTGAAACTGCAAGTCTAAGCATATCTCCCTGGGTCAGGTAGGACACAGGTAGGTCATGAATGGCATCCAAACACCTGGGCTAGAGCTATTTGGGAAGTAGGGTGTGAAGGAAGCCCTAGGCCAAGGTTGGCCTGAGTATATTCTCTAGACTTAGGGTTGAGAGGGTTGTGGTCACAGCCGCTCCATTTGATGCCACCCTTTTCAACACACCCCCACCAGACCCACTACCTAGGGCCCCTACTGTGGCAGGCAGAATAATGATGCCTCAGAGATGTTCACGTCTTAATCCACCAGACCAGATACTATATTACCTCACAAGGCAAAAGGGACTTGCGGATGTGATTAAATTAAGGATCTTAAGTTAGGGAGGTTTTCCTCCATAATCCAGGTAGATGGGCCCAAAATTATCACATGGGTCTTTATAGGAGGGAGGCAGCTATGTCAGAGTCAGAGAAGGAGATGTAACAACAGAAGCAGTGGTCGGAGTGATGCATTTACTGGCTTTGAAGAGGAAAGGGGGCCACAAGCCAAGGAATGTGGGCAGCCTCTGGAAGCTAGAAAGGCAAGGATTCTCCCCAACAGCTTCCAGAAAGAATGCAGCCTTGACAACACCTTGACTTTAACCAGTGAAACTGATCTCAGACTTCTGACCTCCAGAACTATAACATAATTTGTGTTGTTTTAAGCCACTATTTTTTTTAGTAAATTGTTACAGCAACAACACGGGAAACTATAAATGTGGCAAGAGAATATTGAGATGATTCTTTCAGGATCCTAAAGCCCCAGTCAAAAATAATCTTAATGAGACCACAACTCCCCACCTCACCCCTGTCCAATGATACCATTTTTACTGTAGGAGATCCCCCTTCCAAATCTGGAAGTTTCAGGGCTGTTCACATCCAGACTTTAGTCTCTATCAGGGACACCATACTGTGTCTCAGCAATGGGCATAGCTGTCCCTCTTCATGGGCTGATTCCCAGTTCTGGAGTGGATGTATTTTTGATATGAGGAAGGGTCCCCTTTTGGAGAGAAAGCCCCTGATGGAGGATTCTCCCTCACCAATGATGGCATTCATTCAAAGATAATGGTGACTCATTGGGTGGTAGTGGGAGTAAATGGCCAGTTTTCATAATTTCTGTATAAGAAACATCGGCAAGTGCTAAATAGTATTCAAGTATCCCTGGAGGAAGAGATTAGGAATTAGAAATACTGGGGTTAAAAAGACACTCCAGCCTAACATCAATACTGAGTGTTAACATTATTAGAACTATGTATTATAATTAACTTTATTATACAACTTTTGGTTTTCTCTCAAGTTAATAATTGCCTTGGTTTTGTTTGTTTCGTTTTCTAGGTAACCATCACTTTTTAATTTTCAAACTCTGGTACTGAAGTGTAAATCTCTCAAGATGTTCAAACACATGAGGCAATTGACTTGCTTTATTTTTTTCTTGGTTACATGCCTCCTGAGTCCCTCCAGCCGCCCACTCCCCTCTGAACTGGTTCCCCTCTAGGCTGACCACAAGGGCTCTTCTGCTGGATTAGCTCCATTTTGGGGTTAGGAGTACTAAATTGGCTGAGAGGTACCCTAAAGGAAACAGCCTTGGAGTATGTGCAGGTTCAGATTTTTTTCCTGAAGAAACTTTATAGCCCCAATTCATACAGGGAACATTCTCAGTCATATTGGACTTAACCCCAACCCCCAATCAACCTCTCACATTTTTAAACTGTTAGTGTGTCCCACATTTTTAAACTGCAAATCTGACAAACAAAGATGGCTAGCAGGATCTCAAGGTGGAGATAAGTGAACACAGACCTGAGAAGAAGAAGCTGTTAATAGTGCCAGGATAGTAGCCCTGGCCCCTAGTATACAAGGGGACTCGAGGTCACACTAGTCCCTGGCCAGTCACCTGGAGGGGTAAGTGTTCTAGAGACTCTGGCTGAAGAAGGGAGCCACAGTACCAACTGCATTCTGGACGCCAGATAAAGAAATGGGAGCTATGGATGAAAAATGACGATGTCATGTTGAATAATCTTTTCCCTAGTTTCCTAATTTCTTAGCCAATTGTCCTAGAGCATGTGTTCTCAAATGAAAGTGACAAAATCTTAGATGTTACAATGGTTCATGGCAACAACATGATCAATCAATTATCAGTACATAAACAGATATACAGTATATCTGTGATATTAAAATTTTATGGGGAGAAGGGTGACTTGGAAAATTCACTTAAAAAGTTCCTTAGGAGGGAAATAGCAAAAAAAAATATTTTTTTTAAGGTTGAGAAATGCTCTTCTAGCGAAAGTTGGTTTTGATTACTGGTCTCTTCAGAATGTATTTTTTAATATATTTTATTCGATTATTAAAATTTGAGTGAAATGGAAAAGTGGATTGTTTCCTGTTGTGTTCATGGCTGGAAAAATAATTCCTACAAAGCCTGCATCATATCAGGACCCATTAATAGTCATGGCACAGGAAGCGAAGGTAGAAACAAGGAACCCAGGTTTACCTATTAGTAATTGTCCAGGTTTATAAAAATCAGAGAGTGGCGGAACACCTTGTGTATGAAATTTTCACCCAGGCATAAGATAGGGATGGTTTGTACTTGCTTCCAGGACCAGCTTGGCGGTGAGACTACTTGTGTTCATAGCAGTTGCCTGGAATAACACCTCAGTGCTAATGAATGGACTTCCATTGTAAGTTTGCATTCTGTGGGTATGCCTTAACGACCCTAATAATCAACCATTCCACCACCTTTGAAAATACCGTAGTGAAAATTGACTGAGAATAATTCGAATAGCCTCAGCTATCAGAGGCAAACTTGGGAGCCCGGTGGTAATACGTTGGGTACCTTGAATCTATCAGTTGTTCGAAGAAAGAGGTCAGACTGCTCAAACCACAGATCCAGCATCTGGGCTGGGAGTGACTGGGATAGAGAGTGGGATTTAAGTGGGCCCAGCTGGATAACTATTGTTTTACTTGATGAATGCTTTTAAAGAACAGCGCCAGGACTTCCCTGGTGGTCCAGTGGTTAAGACTCCGCGCTTCCAAGGCGGGATCCGTGGGCTTGATCCCTCGTCGGGACACTAGGATCCCGCATGACACGCGGCTGGGAAAAAAAAAAAAAAAAAGGATAGAGGATGCAAAAAGAAGCTCCCAATTTTCATTCTCACATTATTTCAGATTCCAAACGCAGAGGATCTGAATGTGTCCAGCCCTCTTAAGTTTTTGTTCCGTTCGTGAGACGAATTGATGATAATGATTAATCTTTCCTCCCATCTTCCGTTCCTCCGCCCCCAGCTCAGTGTTGATTGTATCACGTGAGCTGCAGCAGGAGCCTCCGATGAGGCTGGGCTTCCCGGAAGTGCTTGCCGCTGAAGTCACCACGTCGCTGTGCAGGTTTTTCTGGAGGGAGAATGACATGTGAGTACACCAGTGATGGTCTCCATACACGCAGGCCTGTGGGCAGTCAGAAACACAGACCCTGCCGTGTAACTTACAAAATAATTAACTGATAATACTTGTTGTCAGTGAAACCAAACTGTCCTGGCGGGATGAACACTGACATGTGTGGGAAGGTTCAGGTAGGCCCAGAACTTGCTGGCTCCGTGAGGACGGCTCCACCTTTTCCGGCCCCAGAGGAACCTGATCTCCCAGCGGATAGGACTGTGAATCCACCGCTGGACTTAGCAACGTGGAAGAGGTTTCAGTGGTGACCTGGGACAAATCCTGAACGGAGTGGGTGGGAGGGAGAATGAGGGGAGAAGGAATTGGAGACAGTGAGAACTGACTACTTTTTCAAGTATTTTGATGCAAAAATGAGTAAAGAAATGGGACAGTAGCTGGGGCAGGGGGAGGGAGAGTTGGGATCAAGAGAAGATGGAAAATGGAAGAGATAATTGTTCAGTTTTACGCTCATGGAGGGGGGCAGGGGGCAGACTGACGATGTCAGCTGCAATGGATGATCAATCAATTCGATGGAAGGCTTCAATGCAGTTGAAAGATTGCTGAGTTGGGACATGAGAGGCAGAAAGTTGGAAAGTTATAGTTGAGATGATGAAGAGCCCAGACACTATCTTAAACCCACAGAAAAGTATCCTGCAGAGGGATGCAGGATACTGCCAGAGTGAGGGAGCCTTATTAAATTCTGCTGAGAAGGCTTCTAGCTCCGCGGAGGACCATGAGGGTAAGGGCCTGCTGTATGGATGGTTGAGTAGCAACCCTGGAACACCTAGGTCCCCAAGGACCTGGGAAACGGCCACAGTGTCAGCCCTGGGCTGCCTATCTCAGGACTTCCATGTAGGAGAGAAGAATCTTCTCTCACTTAGGTTACTATTATTTTGGTTCTCAGTTCTTTGCAGCTGAACCTAATTCTAACTAATATAAATAAGTAATTTTAAAAAGCCTGTGTAGCAAAATTACAAAATTATATATTAGATAAAATAGAATTGGGGGCTAAAAGTAATAAGCAGTGAGAAAGAAGGGCAATACCTGATAATAAAAGGAACATTTTGCCTCCCCCAAAATCGTGAACTTAAAGCCATTTATTAACATAGTATGTTATATAAATATGTATATGTATTTAAATAGACTTCATTTTTTAGAGCAGTTTTATGTTTACAGAAAATTGAATGATTTACCCCCCTACCTCCACACATGCATAGCCTCCCCCATTATCAACATCCCTCACCAAAGTGGTACATTAGCTCCAATCAATGAACCTACACTGACACATCATTATCACCCAGAGTCCATAGTTCACATTAGGATTCACTCTTGGTGTTGTACATTCTATGGGTTCGGACAAATGTATAATGACATGTATTTACCATTACAGTATCATGCAG
The DNA here is from genome assembly GCF_028021215.1 of Eschrichtius robustus. Classification (NCBI taxonomy): domain Eukaryota; kingdom Metazoa; phylum Chordata; class Mammalia; order Artiodactyla; family Eschrichtiidae; genus Eschrichtius; species Eschrichtius robustus. The sequence goes on from NC_090826.1 coordinate 53,651,595, forward strand.
AGTAGTTTCAGTGTCCTTAAAATCCTCTGCCCCACCTGTTCATCCCTCCCTCCCCACTAACTCCAGTCAACTATTTATTATTTTACTATCTCCGTAGTTTTGCCTTTTCTATAAATTAGTCATATAGTTGGACTCATCCAGTAGAGAGCCTTTTCAGATCTGGCTTCTTTTACTTAGTAATAAGCATTTAAATATGCTTGATGTCTTTTCATGGCTTGATAGTTCATTTCTTTTTAATGAGGAACATTTTTCCATTGTCTGGATGTACCACAACTTATTTATTCATTCACCTACTGTAAAACATCTTGGTTGGTTCCAGGTTTTGGTAATTATGTATAAAGCTGTTATAATATCCATGTGCAGGTTTTTCTGTGAACATAAGTTTTAACTCCTTTGGGTAAATACCAAGGAGTGTGACTGCTGGATTTTTATGGTAGGAATATGATTATAAAAAACCACCAAACTGTCTTCCAAATTGGCTGTACCATTTTGCATTCCTACCAGCAATGAATGAGAGTTCCTGTTACTTCACATCCTCACCAGCATTTTGGTGTTGTCAGTGTTCTGGATTTGGGCCATTCTAATAGGCATGTAGTGGTATCCCTTTGTTGTTTTAATTTGCACTTCCCTGATGACATATGATGTGGACCATCTTTTCATATACTTACTTGCCATCCTTATATCTTCTTCAGTGAGGTGTCTGTTAAAGTCTTTGGCCCATTTTAAAACCAAGTTGTTTGTGTTCTTATTGCTGAGTTTTAAAAGTTCTTCATATATTTTGGATAACAGTCCTTTTTCAGACTGTATTTTGAAAAGCCTGTGGCTTGTCTTTTCATTCTTTTGGCAGTGTCTTTCACAGAGAAGAACTTTTTAATTTTAATGAAGGCCAGCCTATCTTTCTTTCATGGATTGCGCCTTTAATGTTGCATCGAACAAGTCATCACCAAACCCAAGATCATCTATATTTTCTCCTATGTTATCTTTTAAGAGTTTCACAGTTTTGGGACTTCTCTGGCAGTCCAGTGGTTAAGACTCTGTGCTTCCACTGCAAGGGGCAAGGGTTCGATCCCTGGTCGGGGAACTAAGATCCCACGTGCCGTACGGCGTGGCCAAAAACAGCCAAAAAAACGGTTTCACAGTTTTGCATTTTACATTTAGGTCTGTGGTATAAGGTCTGAGTCTAGATTCTTTTGTTTTATGTGGATGTCCAATTGTTCCAGCACCATTTGCTGAAAACACTGTCTTTGCTTCATTGTTTTGTCTTTGCTCCTTTGTCAAAGATCAGTTGACTATATTTATGGGGGTCTGTATCTGGGCTCTTTATTCTGTTCCATTGATCTATTTGTCTTCTTTTTTTTTTTCTTTTTTTTTGCCAATACACACTGACATGATTACTGTAGCCTTATAGCATATCTCGAAGTCGGGTAGTATCCATCCTCCAACTTTGTTCTTCTCTTTCAATATTGTGCACATTATATTTTAATATACTTCTATCAGACGTGATAGCTCAAATGGACTAAAAAATTAGTACTAAATAAACAGAGTATAAATATACAAAGAGTGACCATGTATTACGTCCCAAAGTTTATTCCTACTGGCAGACAACAGAATCTACTCAAGCTAATTTAAGCAGAAAGGAACTAATAAGATATTAGGTACCTCCTTGATTCTCCAAGAGGGCCAGAGAGCCAGGCTTGTAGACCATGTAGCCAGCACTGAAGTGGTCAGGGCCCCATACAGCCAGAAAAAAATGCCTAACCACATCATGGACCGCCCCAGCTGAAACTTAACAGCCATCACCTCTGCCACCTGCACTCTGCACTTTGGACAGTAGGGGGAAGATGCCAGTCAGTGCTCCCTGCATGAGGCTCAAGTCTGGTTCAGCATGTCTTCTTGGGGGAAGCTAGTTAGATAAATTCTCTCCACACTCGGAAAGTCACCAGCCCAGACAGTTTACAGATAAGCTCTCCCAAAACTTTATAGGATAAATAAGCTCTTACACGTTTTTTCAGAGAATAGAAAAATAGGGAAAATACCCAATTTATTTTATGAGACTAGTACAACTTTGATATCCAAATAATTAAGAAGATAAAATTATAAGCCAATTTCTCTTATGAATTAAAAAAATTAAATTAAAAAATTTTTGTCAAGTTTAACACTACATTAAGAAACAAACAAACAAACAAAAAACTAAAAACATTTATCATGACCAAGTAGGGCCTTTGGGGAACACCAGGCTGAGAGAAGTAGCCTAGTGTATAATTAAGACAGCAGGTTCTGGAGCCAGTGTGTCTGCTACTTCCTAGCTGTGTGACCTTGGGCAATTTGCCTAACCTCTCTGTGCCTTGGTTTTCTTACCTGTAAAATGAATGTGATAATAGTTCCTACCTCATAGAATTTTTATGCAGATTATATGAGTGATATAAGTCAAGAACTTAGAAAAGAGCCTCAATTAGTTGTCATTATCTCATCAAATGAAGTAGATACAGTGCCAAATAAAGAAAGATGAGACACAAGACTGGCATCAGCAGCAGACACTGGCCAAAGATGACAACCAATCAGAAATCTCTTATCCCTGATGCTCAGATGCCAACCTAGGAGGACAAAGGATGCCACTCTGGGATGGGTAGAACCCAGAATTAACTGTGTTTTGAACATAACGTGACAAAGAAATTATTGAATTGAACTGAATTTCCCTGAATGGGAGCAATCAGATTTTTGCATTAGGCAGAATAGGGGTTCAGAGTCCAAATTCAAAAACACAGTTACATTTTAGCGCTCCTGAGTCAAGGCTGTGAACAGGGCCAGCTGCATAATTTGCAGGGCCCAGTGCAAGATAAAAATGCAAGGCTCCTTGTTCGAAAAGCAGGAATAATATGCTGTTAAAGGTCCTAAAAACGTAATGCTTTTTCCTTTCTTCCAAGGTCTCTCTCTCAACTTGCCATGGTACTTTTAATTTGCTATTTCATGTCATTCAAGTAAAGAAAAATTAAAAATTTAAATTATTAGCATGAATTTTACCATACATCTTTATTTTGCACAATGGCAGTTTTAAATGCAAATTTAAGAACGTTTAACACATATGTGAAATCACTGAAATCACCCTATTCATGTTTCAAAGCTCACACATGAATGTGTATTTTGTTCTTACCAGGACAGTGGAAATGCTGCACAAAACGAACCTAAACTGGCTTTATTTCACTGCATTATACACACACATTCTACCAGCACGCTTCACCTTCACCTTACTAAGTAAGGAAGGGCTTAAAGCAAAGGAACTATGGATTGCCCTGACTTTCCTTTTCCTTCTATAACAAGCAGCATTCATAACGTTCCTTGTATTCACTTCAAGTCTTGCTGAAGATCCATGCATCATGGGCCCATCAGAAGCCACGGGAAGGAGTGTTATAAGGAGGTTCAGCGTGGAAAGAAAACACGGAGGGTAACACTTCCCTTAGAGAAAACTGTTTTGAGGGAGTAATGGAGGTGGGAGCCACACTGAAGAGAGTAGAGTTGTGAAGGGGAGGTCAGGAAATAGGGACAGTTAATATTAACAAATCTTAATTGGCTCTGAAGAATAGGAAAGGGCAGCATCTAGAGAGTTCTGCAGGGTTTTGAGGAACGATTTGGTTTTTTGGTTTTTTTAATAAATTTATTTATTTATTTATTTAATTTTTGGCTGCATTGAGTCTTCATTGCTGCACACGGGCTTTCTCTAGTTGTGGCGAGCGGGGGCTACTCTTTGTTGTGGTGCACGGGCTTCTCATTGCAGTGGCTTCTCCCGTTGTGGAGCACGGGCACTAGGGTGTGCAGGCTTCAGTAGTTGTGACACACGGGCTCAGTAATTGTGGCTCGCGGGCCTAGCTGCTCTGTGGCATGTGGGATCTTCCCGGACCAGGGATCGAACCTGTGTTCCCTGCATTGGCAGGCGGATTCTCAACCACTGTGCAACCAGGGAAGCCCTGTTTTTAAAAATATTATTTTAAAAATTAAAACGGTTAATTAAATTTTTTTAACTTTGTTTTAATACTCCCATCTGAATCTTAAGTCATTTAACACAGTTTTCCAGAGCATATCATCTTCATTTCCAGTTAAGTTGTTTGAGATACAGCATTTTTAAATCTGTGGATGATGCTGTTACTGTAAGTTTTTTAAAATGTTTGTTACTTTTTTTGAGATATAGTTCATTTACAATACTTTTTAAATTTTTAATTAGTTTTTATTTTTTACTTTATTTTCTGGCTGCACCGTGTGGCTGGTGGGATCTTAGTTCCCCCACCAGGGAACAAACCTGGGACCCCAGCATTGGAAGCATAGAGTCCTAACCACTGGACCGCCAGGGAATTCCCTACAATATTATACTAATTTCAAGTGTACAGCATGGTGATTCAGAATTTTTATGGATTATACTCTGATTAAAGTTATTATAAAATATTGGCTATATTCCCTGTGATGTGCAATTACCCTTGTAGCTTATTTATTTTATACATAGTAGTTTGTACCTCTTAATCCCCTACTCCTATTTTATCCCTCCCCTATCCCTTTCCCCACTGGTAATCACTAGTTTCTTCTCTATATCTGTGAGTCTGTTTCTGTTCTGTTATATTCATTCATTTGTTTTATTTTTTAGATTCCACATACAAGTGATGACATACAGTATTTGTCTTTCTCCTACTCACTGTACTTTAGTTACAGTGTTGTGTTAGTTTCAGGTATACAGTAAAGTGATTCAGTTATATACATATATTTTTTTCTTTTTCATATTCTTTTCCATTATAGGTTATTACAAGATATTGAATATAGTTCCCTGTGCTATGCAGTAGGTCCTTGTTTTTTTATCTCTTTTATATATAGTAGTGTGTATTTGTTAATCCCAAACTCCTAATTTATCCCTCCCTGTCCTTCCTCCTTTAGTGACCATAAATTTGTTTTCTATGTGTGAGTCTATTTCTATTTTGTAAATAAGTGCATTTGTATCATTTTTTTAGATTCCACATATAAGTGATATCATATGATACTTGTCTTTGTCTGACTTACTTCACTTAGTATGATAATCCCTAGGTCTATCCATGTTGCTGCAAATGGCATTATTTCATTCTTTTTTATGGCTGAGTAATATTCCATTGTATATATATACCACATCTTGTCTATCCATTCATCTGTCGATGGACATTTAGGTTGTTACCATGTCTTAGTTATTGTAAATAGTGTTGCTATTAACATTGGGGTGCATGTATCTTTTTGAATTAGAGTTTTCATCTTTTCCAGGTATATGCCCAGGAGTGGGATTGCTGGATCATATGGTAACTCTATTTTTAGTTTTGTAAGGAACCTCCATACTGTACTCCATAGTGGCTGTACCAATTTACATTTCCACCAACAGTGTAGGAGGGTTCTCTTTTCTCCACACCCTCTCCAGCATTTATTATTTGTCAACTTTTTGATTATGGCCATTCTGACCAGGGTGAGGTGATACCTCATTGTAATTTTGATTTGCATTTCTCTAATAATTAGCGATGTTGAGCATCTTTTCATGTGCCTGTGGGCCACCTGTATGTCTTCTTTGGAGGAATGTCCATTTCGGTCTTCTGCCCATTTTTTTTTTTTTTTAAATTAATTAATTTATTTATTTATGGCTGTGCTGGGTCTTCGTTTCTGTGTGAGGGCTTTCTCTAGTTGCGGCAAGTGGGGGCCACTCTTCATCGCGGTGCGCGGGCCTCTCATTATCGCGGCCTCTCTTGTTGCGGAGCACAGGCTCCAGACGCGCAGGCTCAGCAATTGTGGCTCACGGGCCTAGTTGCTCCGTGGCATGTGGGATCTTCCCAGACCAGGGCTCGAACCCGTGTCCCCTGCATTGGCAGGCAGATTCTCAACCACTGCGCCACCAGGGAAGCCCCCTTCTGCCCATTTTTTGATTGGGTTGTTTGTTTTTGATATTGAGCTGTATGAGCTATGGTATATTTTGGAAATTAAGCCCTTGTCAGTCACATCATTTGCAAATATTTTCTCCCATTCAGTAGGTGGTCTTTTCATTTTGTTGATGGTTTCCTTTGCTGTGCAAAAGCTTTTAAGTTTAATTAGGTCCCATTTGTTTATTTGTCCTTGTGTTTTCTTTGCATTAGAAAACATATCCCAAAAATATTGCTATGATTTATGTCAAAGAGTGTTCTGCCCACATTTTCTTCTACGATTTTTATGGTTTCAGGTCTTACATTTATGTCTTTAATCCATTTTGAGTTTACTTCTGTATATGGTGTGAGAAAATATTCTAATTTCATTCTTTTACGTGTAGCTGTCCTGTTTTCCCAGCACCATTTATGGAAGAGACAGTCTTTTCCCCATGTGTATTCTTGCCTCCTTTGTCATAGATGAATTGACCACAAATGTGTGGGTTTATTTCTGGGTTCTGTATTCTGTTCCATTGATCTATGTGTCTGTTTTTGTGCCAGTACCATACTGTTTTGATTACTGTAGCCTTGTAGCATAATCTGAAGTCATAGAGCATGATTCCTCCAGCTCCGTTCTTCTTTCTCAAGATTGTTTTTGTTATTCAGGGTCTTTTGTGTTTCCATTCAAATTTTAAAATTATTTGCTCTAATTCTGTGAAAACTGCCCATGGTATTTTGATAGGGATTGTACTGAATCTGTAGATTGCCTTGGGTAGTATGGTCATTTTAACAATATTAATTCTTCCAGTCCATGAACACAGTTTATCCTTCTATCTGTTTATGTCATCTTCAATCTTTTTCATCAGTGTCTTATAGTTTTCCGAGTATAGATCTTTTACTTCCTTAGTTAGAATTATCCCTAGGTATTTTATTCTTTTTGATGTGATGGTAAATGGGATTGTTTCCTTAATTTCTCTTTTGGATAGTTTGTTGTTAGTGTATAGAAATGCAACAGATTCTGTATATTAATTTGGCATCCTGCAACTTTACTGAATTCAATGATGAGCTCTAGTAGTTTTTTGGTGACCTCTTTAGTATTTTCTATGTATAGTATCATGTCATCTGCAAACAGTGAAGGTTTTACTTCTTTCTTTCCAATTTGGATTCCTTTTATTTATTTTTTTCTCTGATTGCTGTGGCTAGGACTTCCAAAACTATGTTGAATAAAAGTGGCAAAAGTGGACATCCTTGTCTTGTTCCTGATCTTAGAGGAAATGCTTTTGGCTTTTCACCATTGAGTATGATGTTAGCTGTGGGTTTGTCGTATATGGCCTTTATTATGTTGAGGTATGTTCCCTCTGTGCCCACTTCCTGGAGTGTTTTTATTAGAAATGAATGTTGAATTTTGTCAAAAGCTTTTTCTGCATCTACTGAGATTATTATATGGTTTTTATTCTTCAATTTGTTAATGTGGTATTTGGTCGATTTGTGATATTGAACCATCCTTGTATCCCTGGGATAAATCCCACTTGATCATGGTGTATGATCCTTTTAATGTATTGTTGGAGTCAGTTTGCTAATATTTTGTTGAGGATTTTTGCATCTATGTTCCTCAGTGATATTGGCTTATAATTTTCTTTTGTGTGTGTGTGATATCTTTGGTTTTGGTATCAGGGTGACGGCAGACTCATTGAATGAGTTCGGAAGTGTTCCTTCCTCTGCAATATTTTGGAATAGTTTAAGAAGGCTAGGTGTTAATTCTTCTCTAAATGTTTGGTAGAATTCACCTGTAAAGTCATCAGGTCCTGGACTTTTGTTTATTGAGAGTTTTTTAAATTACTGATTCAATTTCATTACTGGTAATTGGTCTGTTCATATTTTGTATTTCTTCCTGGTTCAATCTTGGGAGAGTGTACATTTCTAGGAATTTGTCCATTTCTTCTAGGTTGTCCATTTTATTGCTGTACAGTTGCTAATAGTAGTCTCTTATGATCCTTTGTATTTCTGTAGTGTTGGTTGTAACTTCTCCTTTTTCATTTCTGATTTTATTGATTTGGGCCCTCTCTTTTTCTTGATGAACCTGGTCAAAGGTTTCTCAATTTTGTTTATCTTTTCAAAGAACCAGCTCTTAGTTTCATTGATCTTTTTTATTGTTTTTTTTTAGTCTCTATTTCATTTATTTCTGCTCTGAAATTTATGATTTATTTCCTTCTACTAACTTTGGGTTTTGTTTGTTCTTCTTTTTCTAGTTCCTTTTGGTGTAAGGTTGGGTTTTTTATTTGAGATTTTTCTTATTTCCTGAGAGTAGCTGGTATCACTACAAAATTCCCTCTTAGAACTGCTTTTGCTGTGTCCCGTGGATTTTTTATTGTTGTGTTTTCATTTTAATTTGTCTGCGGGTATCTTTTTTATTTCTGCTTTGATTTCTTCAGTGATCCATTGGTTGTTTACTAGCATATTGTTTAGCCTTCACATGTTTGTGGGGTTTTTTGTATTTTTTTTCTTGTAGTTGATTTCTAGTCTCATAGCATTGTGTTCGGAAAAGATCCTTGATATGATTTCAATTTTCAATACATACTTGAAAAGAATGTGTATTCTGCTGCTTTTGGATGGAATTCTCTATAAATATCAATTAGGTCCATTTGGTCTAATGTGTCATTTAAACCCCTGTTTCCTTTTTGATTTTCTGTCTGGATGATGTGTCCATTGATGTAAGTGGTGTTAAATTCCCCTACTATTATTGTGTTACCGTCAGTTTCTTTCTTTATGTCTGTTAATATTTACTTTGTGTATTTAGGTGGTCATATGTTGGCTGTATCTATATTTACAATTGTTGTATCTTCTTCTTGGATTGATCCCTTGATCACTATGCAATGTCCTGCTTTGTCTCTTGTTACAGTCTTTGTTTTAAAGTATATTTTGTCTGATATAAGTATTGCTACTCCAGCTTTCTTTTGATTTCCATTTGCATGGGATAACTATTTCCATCCCTTCACTTTCAGGCTGTGTGTGTCTTTAGATCTGAAGTGAGTCTCATGTAGGCAGGGTCTTGTTTTTGTATCCATCAGCCACTCTATGTTTTTTGACTGGAGCATTTAGTTCATTTACATTTAATGATAGATATGTACTTATTTCCATTTTGTTAATTGTTTTTAGGTTGTTTTTGTAGTCCTTTTTTGTTCCTTTCATCTTTTGTTCTCTTCCCTTATGATTTGATAACTACCTTTACCATTATGTTTGGATTCCTTTCTCTTTTTATAGATTTTTGGTTTGTGGTTACCATGAGGTTTACATATAGTAATCGCTATATATACGTGATTATTTTAAGTTGCTGGTCTCTTAATTTCAATGCATTTTAACCACCCTGCATTTTTACTTCCCTCCTGCCACAATAACTGTTTCTGACATCATATTTTACATCTTTTTCTTTTGTGTATCTCTTAACTGCTTGTTGCAGATATAGATAATTTTGCTACTTTTGTCTTTTAACCTTCCTATTAGTTTTGTACTTGGTTGGCTTACTATCTTTACTGTGTATTTGCCTTTACCAATGAGCTTTTTCCTTTCATAATTTTCATGTTTCTAGTTGTGACCTTTTCTTTTTCATTTAGAGAAGTCCCTTCAACATTTCTTGTAACACTGGTTTGGTGGTGCTGAACTCTTTTAGCTTTTGCTTGTCTGTAAAGTTTTTGATCTCTGCATCAAATCTGAATGAAAGCCTTGCCAGGTAGAGTATTCTTGATTGCAGGTTTTTCCCTGTCATTACTAAATATGTCATGCCACTCATTTCTGGCCTGTTGAGTTTCTGCTGAAAAGTCAGCTGATAGCCTTATAGGAGTTACCTTGTACATAACTTGTTGCTTTTCTCTTGCTGCTTTTAATATTCTCTCTTTATCTTTAATTTTTGCCATTTTAATTACAATATGTCTTGGTGTGTTCCTCTGTGGGTTGATCATGGATGGGACTGTCTGTGCTTCCTGGACCTGGATATCTGTTTTCTTTCCCAGGTTAGGGAAGTTTTCAGCTATTATGTCTTCAAATATGCTCTCTGCCCCTTTCTCTTTCTCTTCTCCTTCTGGGACCCCTATAATGCAAATGTTAGTATGCCTGATGTCTCTGAGATCTCTAAAAATGTCCTTATTTATTTTTATTCCTTTTCCCACTCAGCTTCAGTTATTTTCATTACTCTGTCTTCCAGCTCACTGATCTGTTCTTCTGTATCTTCTAATCTACTGTTGATTCCTTTTAGTGTTGTGTTTTTTTATCTCAACTATTGTATTCTTCAGCTCTGTTTGGTTCTCTTTATATCTTCTAACTCTTTGTTGAACTTCTCACTGTGTTCATCCATTCTTCTCCCAAGTTCTTTGATCATCTTTATGAGCATTACCTTGAACTCTATTGAGTAGATTGCCTATTTCCACTTCACTTAGTTCTTCTGGGGTTTATCTTGTTCTTTCATTTGGAACATGTTCCTCTGTTGCCTCATTTTGCCTAATTCGTTATTTTTATTTTTATGTATTTGGTAGGTTAGTTATGTTTCCTGACCTTGGAGAGCTAGCCTTTTGTAGGAGATGCCCTATGCATCCCAGCAGCACATTCCTTTCTGGTCACCAGAGCTATATGCTGCAGGGGTGCTCCCCATGTGCGCTGTGTGGTTCTTCCTGTTGTGGCAGACTGACTACTGTGGGCTGTCTGGTAGGCATGGCTGGCTGGTCTGGTTGGTTGCCAGTCCCTGCCTTGTATGGAAGCTGCCAGCTACTGGTTGGCAGGGCCGGATCATAAGGCAGCTGGCTGTGGAACCCCAGGAGGTCCCAATGCTAGTGCTGGCTCACTGATGGGCAGACCTAGTTCTGGGGTGGGTGGTTGCAGGGCCAGGGTTCCTGATCTTGTACTGGTCTGCTGGGGCTGTTTTCTGACACAACTGGCTATGGGTTCCAGGGTGTCCCAAAGCTGGTGTTGGCCCACTGATGAGTGGGGCCCTAGGGATCCTGGTGTGGCTGGCTGGGGAGTTCCATGTATCTCATAGCTGGTGTTTGCTTGCTGGTGGGTGGGCTGGGTTCTGCCGTAGCAGGTTGTGGGGCTGCAGTGGTCCTGGGCCTGGTATTTGCTTGCTGATGGGTAGGGCCAGGGCCCAGAGGGTCCTGGGTGTGGTGCCTGTTCATTGGTGTGCGGATCTGAGTCCCAGGGTCTCTGGCTGCAGGGCCTTAGGGTTTCCTAGTCTGGTGCCTGCGCACTGGTGTGTGGGGCTGGGTCCTGGGCCCTCTGATGGACAGGGCTGTGTCTAGAGGTAGCTGTGGGCTTAGGGGGTCTTAAGGCAGCCTGCCTGCTAGTGGGTAGGGCTGTGTCCCTGTCCAGCTAGTTGCTTGGCCTGAGGCATCCCAGTACTGGAGCCTATAGGCTGGTGGACAGGGGTGGGACTGGGTCCCGAGACTGATAAGCTGGAGGGAGGATTCTAAAATGGTATTTGACAGCACTAGTATCTACATGGTAGAACGAGCTCCCAAATATGGCTGCTGCAAGTGCCTGTGTCCCTAGGATGAGGTCCAGTTGCCTCCTGCCTCTCCAGGAGACTCTCCAAGATCAGCAGATGGGTCTGACCCAGGCTTCTTTCAAATTACTATTTCTGCCCTGAGTCCCAGAGAGTATGAGATTTTGTGTGCACCCTTTAAGAGTGGAGTCCCTATTTCCCCCAGCACTGTGGATCTTCTGAAAGTAAGCCCTGCTGGCCTTCAAAGCCAAGCAATCTGGAGACTCATCTTCCTGGTGCAGGACCCCTAGGCTGGAGAGCCTGATGTGGTACTCAGACGCCTTGCTCCTTGGGGAGGACTTCTGCAATTGTAATCATTCTCCTGTTTGTGGGGTGCCCACCTGGTATGGGTCTTGACTGTACTGCAACTCTGCCCCCTCACCCATCTCATCATGGTTCCTTCTTTATATCTTTAGATAGAAGATCTTTTCTGGTAGATTCTGGTCTTTCTGATCAGTAGTTGCTCTGGTGTGCCTGTGAGAGGAGGTGAGCTCAGGATCTTCCTACTCCACCATCTTGGACCAGAATAAGGAAGGATTTGTTTCTAACTGGTAAACTGGCAAGCTCCTACCTCTCAGGATTGTTGTGATGATTAAATTACATAATCCATACAACGGGTTAAGCCTAGTGCCCGTACATAGTATGCACTCAACACACATTAGCTTTAAAAACAGTGTGGAGTAGTATTAATATCCCCATTTTATGTAAGTGTAGGTCTGCCTAATTCCAAACTTTCAAACACTTCATTAAATGACTTCACATCATGCTCAGTTGCCACTTTTAATGCCTTTGTCTCTTCTAAGCAGATTTTTGATGAAACCACTCAGGCAAATAAACTTGCTGGAGTGTCTAGAGTACTAACCAACAGAAGTTGGGTAAAATATTAACAATGCTTATTTTTTAATACAATACTTATTTTTTTTATCTTTATAGCGATTATCTACTCTGCCCTTAGCTTCCATAATGAATGCAGGGAACCACACTTTTTCATTGCCAAGTCAATATCTTTTGGAAAAGCAGCAGGTTAAAGACCAGTCAACACTATGATGTGAGTGCCACCTACTGCTGAGAAGCTTAAAGGCACTCTCAGGTAATCTTAATGTCTCAATTTGGTTCATGGCATGACTTGTTCCTTCAGATGGATGAAACTTAGATGATACTTATTTCAGTTAGGTAGTTAAAAAGTTAAAACTTAAACAATTCCCTTTAACTTTTAACTAGTTAATTAGTTAGCCAGCCAACTATTTGTGCACAGGCCCCCTTTTAACTGGAAAGCTCTGTCTTTTAACTGCTTAAGAAGTTTTAAAATTTAAACTATTTTAACTCTGAGTGATTTAAGTAATTATTTCTAAGACGAGCTCAGTGGGCTTGTATTTATGAGCTATAACATATAACTTCAATTCTACTTTCACTGAACACTTTCTTTGAGGAAGGCACTAGACATGGGGGAAACAGAGTTTTTAAAATTATCTCAATAGAGAACAACAATATAAAAATACATATGATCAAATGTTAAGTGCTAAAATGGAAGTCTATATGAAGTCACACCAGAAAAGAGATGAGGGAGCAGTCAGTTCTGTGTGAGAGTCTACAGCGGTAACCTTTGAACTACAGAATGTCAGAACAGGTGGGAACTCATTCATTTGTCCTTTCACTTATTAAGTGCCTACTGTTTGCACAAAGATAAATCATATAGGGTTCATTTTCTAAAAGAGCCAACAGCCTAGTAGGGGAGGCAGAAGTATAAGCAAATTATTTATTTCCCCCCTTCTGTATAAAACCAGAATAAACTTTGGTAGTTTGGAATAGAAATAAAAACATCATCTACCCATGCATACAAAGAAATCAATGCCCAGTGTAAAGTACTATAATAGGAGTAAGTACAATGTGCAATGGTAACATAAAGATGGCATGATTAACCCCACTCCTCAGTGAGTCCTTCTACTGGAATATGAGTTCCTTGAGGGTGAAAGTTGGTCTTATTTATTTTGTAACCCTTGGGCCAGCACAGGACATGCAACACAGCCACCAATCAAGGCTGGGTGAATTGTGCTCAGGGGAGGGAAAGGACCAAGAAGGTTCATCAAGGAGAAAATTGAGCTAGGTGTTAAGTTAAGAAGGAGTTTTAAAGGTTTACAAGGGAAGAGGGGGTTGAGGGGAAAAAAAGAGGCCAATGAAGAATATCTGAGCAAAGGAATTCACATGGAAAAAGATAGATTTGTGGAAGCAGCATAGGCCATCGGGAAACTGCAAATTACTTGCTATATTTGGAATGTAGGGTAGGAACAGAGACTTGATGGGATATTAGGCTGGAGAAACAGGAAAAAAAAAACCAAATACATAATGGGAGGCCTTGCATGCCATACATAGGAGTTAGGACACTACTGTGTACAGATATGTGTGTTAGAAAGACAATTCTAATGGCAATGGAGAGGCTGGATTGGAGTGGGAAGGAGACTAAATGAGAGAAACTTGGCAGGAAGGTGTACAAGTAGAGAGTGCAGACTGAACTAAGGCCCTGGAGACAGAGAGAAAGGGACAGACTCCAAAGATATTTGAGACCATTTTGGCAATATGGAAGACTAGAGATTCTGAAATTCTTCCGCTGGATATTGTCTAAAAATACTCAGTAAAATACTAATACACACACTCTCTCACTCCTTTACATGATTAGATGAAATATGGGAAGGAAAGGGAAACCTGATGAAGCTAGGGGTGAAATTGGGAGTTTAAGGCCAGGGAGGGGAGCATGCGGTTAGGAAAGGCAGATGAAATAAGTGAGGGATGTGAATGATAAAGCCTTCAGATATCCTATAGGCATACAAGGACCAAGGGCAGGGGTGCCACTGCACAGAGGGAGCTGGGAATAAAGCCTTGGGCCTACCCAGGGCAGATGACAGCAGAGAGACCATGCTAGGTAAAGCTAGGACACAGGAAAGGCTATACCCAGGAAGCTAGGGGGAAGAAATCTTTCTCACAAAGGTAGAGAATGAGGAAAGTAGTTTGTTTTGGCCTTGGCTTGGAGAGAAGTTTAAAAAAAAGAAAGTCTCCCCTGAGAGCTTTAGTTACTGACCAGCTCTCACATGATATGGCCAGAATACCTTAAGAAGAACTTAAGAAGGTCTTAAAAACTCAACCCACTCCTCCCCCCAAAAATCATTACTTAAAATGGACCCAGGTCTGGAATACCTCTGGGCATAAGTGATAAACTGAAGAAATCCTCCTTGGGAAAAATACTTGATTCGTTTTCTATGGCTGATGTAACAAATTACCAAAACATATAGTGGCTTAAAACAACACAGACTTATTATCCTATAGTCCTTGGGTCAGAAGTCCAACATAGGTCTCATTGGGTTAAGATCAAAGTTTCAGCATTCCTACCTGGAGGTTCTAGGCAAAAATCTACTTCCTTGTCTTTTTCAGCTTCTGTGGGCTAAGCACATTTTCTTGGCTCATAGCCCCCTTCCTCTATCTTCAAAGCCAGCAACTTTACATCTTTCTGACCCTTCTTCTGTAGTCACATCTCCTTCTCTCACTACAGCTGGGGAAAATTCTCCATTTTGAAGAACTGACGTTATTATATTGGGTCCACTGGACAATTCAGAATAATCTTCCCATCTCAAGATCCTTAACCTTAATCATGTCTGCAAAGTCCCTTTTTCCATGTAAGGCAATATATTCATAGGTTTCAGGCAACAGAACATCATCTTTGGGCAACCATTATTCTATCTACCACAAGGACCCTCACTCATGCCTCAAAATATTTTCTACAGATATATTTGCAACAAATATGAGCTTACAATTTTAAAAGGCAAACAAAACAAAACAAGAAATCAAAAAACCCACATAAGAGAAAAGCAAGGGTCATGAGCAAGAGTCAACCAAAAAAGAGAAAAAGCAATAGAACTAGACTCACAAAAGTTTCAGATATTGGAATTATGGGATAAAAAATATTTAAACAATATTTTATATATTTAGATAAGTGAAAAATAAATTTAAAACATGATTAAGGAGCAAAAGATCAACAAAATATGCAGGCAGATTAAAATACATATACATATAGCTTTAAGAAAGGAAAAATATCACAAAGGAAATGAAAAACTCAGTGCTAGGGTAAACAGCAGACTGGATGCAATTAAAGAGAGAATTGATGAAATGAAAGATAAGACTGAAGGAATTTTGCAGAATACAGGCTGGATGTCAAATCTGTGAAAAATATAAAGCAGAAATTACAAGACATGGAGTGTAGAAATAAGACAAGTTTATCGGGTATATTTTCTATCTTTCATGTACTACAGATGACAGTATTGCCAAATACTGCTCTTCAGGCAGGTCTTTACCTGCTATATAAAAACCACCCCAAAACATAATGCCTTAAAACTACAACCGTTTTATTTGTTCATAATTCTGTAGGTCAAGAATGTGAGCAAAGCTTGGGTGGGTAGTTCTTTTGCTCCACATGGCATTGGCTCATGTTGCCTGTCAGATGATGACTAGTGCTGGAGCATCCAAAATGGCATCACTTACATGTCTGATGCTTTGGCAGGGCTGGCTGGAAGACTAGAACCTCTTTGTCTCAATATGCATGGCTTTCTTTACCTAGTTAGTTTGAGCTCCCTTTGAGGGTGGCTCAATTCCAAAAGAGAGTGTTCCACACAGCAAAGGAAAAAGCTGTAGATCTCTTAAAGACCAGTCTTGGAAATTATGAAGTATCACTTCTACTACATTCTATCAGGCAAAATCGGTCACAGGGCCAGACCAGATTCAAGAGGAGAGCAAAATAGAACCCACACAAGCTACTCTGGGTTTTTAGTGGAACTTTCCAAGCTGATTCTTATATTTATATGGAAGTATAAAGGCGAAAAATAGAGAAGACATTCTTTTTTCAAAATTTATTTTTTCCTTCCAGGTTTATTGAGATATAATTGACATACAGCACTGTTTAAGTTTAAGGCGTACAGCATAATGATTTGACTTACACACATCATGAAATGATTATCACAATAAGTTTAGTGAAAATAATCTCATACACATACCAAATTTTTAAAATAGAAAAAAAATGTTCCTTGTGATGAGAACCCTTAGGATTTATTCTCTTAACAACTTTCATCTATAACATACAGCAGTGTTAATTCTATTTATCATGTTGTACGTTACATTCCTAGTACTTATTTATCTTATAACTGGGAGTTTGTACCTTTTGATTACCTTCATCCAACTCCACCTCCCCCAGCCTCTGCTTCTGGTAACCACAAATCTGACCTCTTTTTCTATTAGTTTGTTTGTTTGTTTGCTTGTTTTTGAAGTATAGTTGACCTACGACACTATGTTAATTCCTATTACACAACATGATGATTCGATACTTCTATGAATTTTTAAATGATCACCATAAGTCTAGTTACCATACAAAGATTTTACATAGTTATTGACCATATTCCCCATGCCGTACATTTCATATCCATGACTCATTTATTTTGCAGCTGGAAGTTTGTACCTCTTAATCTCCCTCACCTATTTCTTTCTTTCCCCATCAGCTCCTTTCTGTCAACCACCTATTTGTGCTCTGTATCTATAACTCTGTTTCTGTTTTTGTTATGTTTGTTCATTTTCTTAGAGTCCACATATAAGTGAAATCATACAGTATTGTCCTTCTCTGTCAGACTTATTTCACTTAGCATGGTACCATCTAGGTCCATTCTTGTTATCACAAATGGCAAGATTTCATTCTTTTTTATGGCCAATATCCCATTGTGTATGTATACCATATCATCTTTATCCATTCATCTATTGATGGGCACTTAGGTTGCTTCCATATCTTGGCTATTATAAATAATGCTTCAATGAACATATGAGTGCATGTATCTTTTCAAATTAGTGTTTTGGTTTTCTTTGGATAAATACCCAGGAGTGGAATTACTGGGTCATATGGTAGTTCTATTTTTAATTTTTTGAGGAACATCCGTACTGTTTTACATAGTGGCTGCACTAATTTACATTCCCGTCAACAGTGCTGGAGGGTCCCTTTTCTCCACATCCTTACCAGTGCTCGTTATCTCTTGTCTTTTTGATAAAAGTCATTCTAACAGGTGTGACATGACATCTCATTGTGGTTTTGATTTGCATTTCCCTGATGATTAGTGATGTTGAGCATTTTTTTCATGTGGTAAACAAGACATTCTTGAAGTAAAACAGGATATACATACTTGCCCTACCAGATATAAAGATTTATTTCAAAATTATAGTATTTATACAGGTAATAAATCAGAAAATCCATAAACAGACTCATATATGTAAACTAGATGTATGACAGAGGGGTACCAAATATCCCTGAGGTAAAGATGGACTATTCAATAAATGGGCTGGGATAACATTTTATCCATATGAAAAATAAAATAAAATAAAATTGCGTTCATATACAAAAATTGGTAGAAGCCAAATATAAAAACTTTTAAAATTTTTGAAAAAAATATTGTGGAAAAATTTTAAATCTCAGGCTAGGGAAGGATTTCTTAGACAAAATGTAAGAAGAAAAAGAAAAAAAAGTAATCCATAAAAAAAAGATGGATACATTTGCCCATATTAAAATTAGGAACATCTGTTCATTAAAACAAAACAAAACATAAAAAGCATGAAAAGGTAAGTCTCATAGGTATTTTTGTGTTTTCATAATTTGATCTGTTGATTCCAATGTTACATGGAAATGCAAAGCAACTCTAGAATAGTTAAAATAATTTTGAAAAAGAACAAAGCCAGAGGATTGACTCTACTTGATTTCAGTACATAATAGAAAACTACAATAATCAAGATAATGTAATATTGGTGTAAGGACAAACATATAGATTAATAGAGTCCAGATATAGACCCACATCTATAGTCAGCCCTCTGTATCTGCAGGGGCTGCATCTGCAGATTCAACCAACTTGCATGGAAAATATTAAAAAAAAATTTCCAGAAAGTTCCAAAAAGTAAAAAACTTGAATTTGCCATGTACCAGCAACTATTTACACAGCATTTACATTTTATTTACAACTATTTACATAGCATTTACATTATATTAGTTATTATAAGTAATCTAGAGATTTAAAAGTATTTAGATTTATTTACACTAGATTTAAAGTATATGGGAGGATGTGTGTTAGATTACATAAAATATGATATCATTTTATATAAGGTACTTGAGCATCTACGGATTTAGGTATCCACTGGGGTCCTGGAACCAACCCCCTGCAGATACCAAGTGACAACTGTATATGGTTAACTGATTTTTAATCAAGGTGCCAGGGTAATTCAAAGGAGAAAAGATGGTCTTTTGAAAACATGGTGCTATAATATCTATATAGGCAAAATTGGATAACCTCAACTCTTATCTCACATCACATATAGAAATTAACTTAAAATAGAAAATAGAATTAAATATAAAAACTAAAACTATAAAATTTCTAGAAGAAAACATAGGAAAAAACCTTTTTGACCTTAGGTTAGGCAAAGATGTTTTAGATAAAACACTAAAATCATGACCCATAAAGGAAAAAGAATGGTAAATCGGAATTCATCAAAATTTAAAATTTTTGTTTTCAAAAAACATTGTTAAGAAAATAAAAAGGGAAGCCACAGGATGAGAGCAAATATTTGCAAAACGTAGCTGATGAAGACTTGTATCCAAAATATAAAAAGAAGTCTCATAGGAAGAAAAACAGCCATTAAAAAAAAAAAAAAAGGGCATAATTCTACAACAGAAATGTCATTAAAGAAAATATACAAATGGAAAATTAGCACATGAAAAGATGCTCAGCATAATTAATCATTAGGAAAATACAAACTAAAACCACAGTAAGTTACTGTTTTATGTCTTACAGTTTAGGGAAAATTAAAATAAAGAAATTTGACAATATCAAGTTTTGGTGAGGATGAAAGATCCAGGAATTCTTGTACATTGCTTGTGTGAGTGTAAACTGGTATAAACACTGTGGAAAACAGTTTGGCATTATCTGGTAAAGTTGACATACACCACAAAGAAATGCACATGTCTATCAGTAGTCATATATGGATATATGTGATAATACGGAAAAAAACTGGAAATAATTCAAATGTCCATTGACAGGAGAATGAATAAATAAATCATGGCATAGTCACACAACAGAATACTGCTCAACAGTGAAAAATAAATCAACTACAGCTACATGCAACAGCATAGCTGAACTCCTCAAACATAAAGCTAATATAAAAACCAAGTCAGAAAATGTTACTACTTATATAATCTTTAACATCAAACATAATGTAATAGTTTATCCCAACACACACACACATATATATATATTTGACAGAATTATAAAGATAAGAGAAGAATGAAAAAATCTACTTAAAATAGTGATTGCCTAGAGGAGGGAGGCAGGAGGATGGGAGACGGAAGGGGTCCAATGGGAGCCTTCAGTGCTATGATGCTCAGTTTTTAGGTTGGTTGGTGGTTCCGTGGGTGCTCATTTTATTATTATGCTTCATAACTTACATTTTATGCCTTGTGTATTTTTCCATATCTCTCAAATAGTTCTTAATGAATAAAAGATATTTGGAAAGTTGGCTCAATGGGTAAGAAAGAAGTAGTCTAGGATGGTAACAAAAGTTACTAGAGTGGGCATAAATTTATTATGGGTAGTTTTTTGAAAATTCCCCAAAACTTTTCTTGCTCTACCACATATATTTTTTATTTGTGTGGAATCTTCCTCTCTCAAACAAACTCTAGCTAAATTTGTGTTAGCTAAACTTGTTCTAGGTCTGTTTTACGTCTTTTAGGCTTGTACGAGGAACATGAGGGATTTCTAATAAATATAGCTGCTTGATGGCAATGCTTGTGATAGTTGTAAGCTTCAGATCATCTCATGCTTACTTAAAAGATTGAAATGGAGAAAAAAAGATTGAAATGGAGAAAAAAAACTGAAGTGGAAAAATGTCAAAACTATTCCTTTTATGTGACTTTTTCACTGTAAAAATGTGTCTGTCTTGCCTCTAGGAGTAAGAGACAATTTTGATTATGCAGATGTTCTCAGTCCTAATCTTTTCCATTCCCTCCCCAGCAATTATTGAAGTGCTGGCCAAATTAAATTACTGCCCAGCAGCAGATCTTAACAAACAGTGTGAAGCCTGGTATATTTCAATAATTTACGGTCCCTTGATTTGAATTACTTTGTTTAATAGATGGATAGTTGGATGAATATTCAACACTGACATCAAAAGCCTCTGAAATCATTCTTGGGGTCTTTCCACTGACAGCCGCCTGACAGCCTAACTCTAGTCTAGGATCATGCCTTTTGCGGACAGATCACAGACTCAATTTGAGTGTGCTGTTCCCCTGTGAGAATTGAGGAAATACCCTGGGTAAACCAAGGCTGAGTTGTCCAAGGTTCTAAGAGAGAACTGAGACAGAGGGCAATTCCAAGGACATGTCCATTAACATATTACATGTATACATAAATGTTCTTGATTCATGAATGTTGGAAACTGGCATACCATAGGTAATTTGTGACGAGATGTTGCTATCTTAGGGATGCACTTGAAACTCAAGGGAGCTGGACACTCCAAGAAAGCCCAATGGACTGGACTTTTTAATGTATGAGAAAACAACGAGGTACTTGTAGAAATCTCAGCTGGGGAGACTTAAAGAATAAAACAGCCAGGGTCAAAGTTCTTCAGCAAAACTGGGTAAGTCAGCCCAACCTACTTCTTATACCCCACTGACAAAAAGACAAGAGAGTGACAAAGAGATGGCAGAAATTATTACAGATTTTATAATTCAAAATGAGGAAAAATTTTTTAAAAATTATACTTATAAGTAACTTTTAATATAAGTTAGTAAGTTGTTTGCTTTTAAGGAGGAGGCATGACCTAAAAGCCATGTAATTCGTGCAAATGTTCTGCAAACTAATTGAGTTTTTAAGAGGTTTTTAAGCTGTCTCAAGATCTCAAAAATTATTGCTTAGGAAATGTTCCTTACAAGCAGCCAAATAAAATCCTTAATTGAAAACAAATCTCCTACTGTTAAAAGACGTAAAAACACAGTATTTTAAAATGTCTATTTTCAAGAATGAACATGCATGAGCAAATTTTGTGTTTTGTGCACAAGTCTAAAGATACAACTTTTATTGGTATTGTGATTAAATTGTAATAAATCCATAATCCTAAGGTGGTATGAATTAAATTGTTTTAACTACTAATTTTGTGTTTCAGCATAACCCTACAGGAGAAAAAGAATGAACTTTTAAGCTCCAAAACAGTGGCAGCATCCAGACAAAAAATTATGTTATGGTGTAATAATTATAAAATGCCTGTATACCCACATGTGTACACACTTAGCTACACATCTGGTAACAAATTCCTCCATACTTCACTCTTAAGTGAGAAAAAAAGGTGTCACTTTGACTCTTGATTCCAAAGACCTTGGTTTCTGGGCTGATGATAAGGGAGTTAAGCTATTCCTTTATCTTTTTTTGGTAGAGAGGAAAACTCAGAGTTTTGGGGGGTTTGTTTTTGATGTAAATTTTAATTCCAAATTTTAGAACTTTCATATTAAATGTTGAAGTTCAAAGGTAATAAAATATATGACATAATGAATCTAGGAACATTAACATTTCTTACTGTGGAAATTTCCTTACTTAATGTTAATAAGTAAAATTAAAAAGAAAATATATTGGTAAAAAAATGTTTTAATGAACTTTAATTTTTTAAAAGTGACCTTATGGTTCACACCTGAAGGGAAAGTATAAATCCTACAAAATATAAAATTGGGAATACAGACATGGTTTATTTTATTCCTCGCAAAGATCAGGATATTTTCCTAAAGCTAAAGTAGCTAAAACATTTTATGATGGTAAAAAGAGTAAAGGTAAACATATTACAGTTGAAATGTAATATAATCCATATACCCATTCTCTTATAAATTCATTCTTTTCTATTGAAGCATAATTGTCTTTCAATATTATGTTAGTTTCAAGTGTACAACACAGTGATTCAGTATTTTTATACATTATTAGAATGACCACCATGATAAGTTTAGTTACCATCTGTCCCCATACAAAGTTACTACAATATTATTGACTATATTCCCTAAGCTGTATATTACATCTGTTTGACTTATTTATTTATAACTGGAAGTTTGTGCCTCTTAATTTCCCTCACCTATTTCACTCATCCCCCCATCCACTCCCTTCTGGCAATCACATGTTTGTTCTCTGTATCTATGAGTCTGTTTTTGTTTTGTTTATTCATTTGTTTTGGTTTTTAGATTTCACACATAAGTAAAATCATATTCTATTTGTCTTTCTCTGTCTGATTTATTTCAATTAGCATAATACCCTCTAGGTCCATCCATGTTGTTGCAAATGACAAAATTTCATTCTTTTTTATGGCTGTGTGATATTCCATCATATATTTATATGGTATAAAATGGATAGATATAGATATAGATATAGATATATCATCTATCAGTGGACACTTAGGTTGCTTTCATCTCTTGGCTATTGTAAATAATGCTGCAATGAGCATAGGGATGCATATATCTTTTCAAATTAGTGTTTTTGTTTTCTTTGGGAAAATACCCAGAATTGGAATTACTGGATTGTATGATAGTTCTATTTTTTTATTTTTTTGAGGAAACTCCATGCTGATTTCCATAGTGGCTGCACCAACTTACATTCCCATTAACAATGCAAGAGGGTTCTTTTTTCACATCCTCACCAATACTTGTTTGTTGTCTTTTAGATAATAGCCATTCTGATAGGTGTGTGGTGATATCTCATCATGGTTTTGATTTGCATTTCCCTGATGATTAGTGATGTTGAACATCTTTTCATGTTGACCATTTGTATGCCTTCTGTGGAAAAATGTCTATTCAGGTCCTCTGCCCATTTTTTTAATAAGGTTGTTTGTGTTCTTGAAGTTCAGTTGTATGAGTTCTTTGTATATTTTGGATAGTAACCTCTTTTCAGACTTATTATTTGCAATATCTTCTCCCATTCAGTAAGCTGCCTTTTTGTTTTGTTGATAGTTTCCTTCACTGTTCAAAAGCTTTTTAGTTTGATGTAGTTCCATTTGTTTATTTTTTCTTTTGTTTCCCTTGCCTGAGGGGACATATCAAAAAAAAAAAAATTGCTAAGACCCATGTCAAAGAGCAAACTGCCTTTGTTTTCTTCTAGGATTTTTATGGTTTCAGGTCTTATATTTAGGTCTTTAATCCATTTTGAGTTTATTTTTGTATATGGTATGGTAAAGTAGTCCAGTTTGATTCCTTATCATGTAGCTGTCCTGTTTTCCAAACACCATTTATTGAAGAGGCTGTCTTTTCCCTATTGGATATTCTTGCCTCCTTTGTCATAGGTTAGTTGATCATACAATTGTGGGTTAATTTCTGGGCTCTCTATTCTGTTCCATTGATATATGTGTCTGTTTTTGTGCCAGTACCATACTGTTTTGATTACTGAATCTTTGTAGTATAGTTTGAAATGAAGAAGTGTGATACCTCTAGCTTTGTTCTTCTTTCTCAAGATTGTTTTGGTTATTCAGGTCTTTTGTGTTTCCATACAAATTTTAGAATTATTTGTTCTACTTTTGTGAAAAATTCCATTGGGCATTGCCATAGGGATTGTATTGAATCTGTAGATTACCTTGGGTAGCATGGTCATTTTAACAATATTAAATTAGTTCTTATAAGTCCCAGATGAAAAATATAAAATACAACATTTCTTTAATCTTATTGGGTAGTTTTTAAACTGTGATATTTGTGATAATTTTTAATTACAATATTAATTTTACTGTATTTATTAAAATTAAATTACTTTTATTTTATTTTATTTTATTTTTTTAATCAGTCATCAATGTTATACACATCAGTGTATACATGTCAATCCCAATCGCCCAATTCAGCACACCACCATCCCCACCCCACCGCGGTTTTCCCCCCTTGGTGTCCATAGGTTTGTTCTCTACATCTGTGTCTCAACTTCTGCCCTGCAAACCGGTTCATCTGTACCATTTTTCTAGGCTCCACATACATGTGTTAATATACGATATTTGTTTTTCTCTTTCTGACTTACTTCACTCTGTATGACAGTCTCTAGCTCCATCCACGTCTCAACAAATGACCCAATTTCGTTCCTTTTTATGGCTGAGTAATATTCCATTGTATATATGTACCACATCTGCTTTATCCATTCATCTGTCGATGGGCATTTAGGTTGCTTCCATGACCTGGCTATTGTAAATAGTGCTGCAATGAACATTGGGGTGCATGTGTCTTTTTGAATTACGGTTTTCTCTGGGTATATGCCCAGTAGTGGGATTGCTGGATCATATGGTAATTCTATTTTTAGTTTTTTAAGGAATCTCCATATTGTTCTCCATAGTGGCTGTATCAATTTACATTCCCACCAACAGTGCAAGAGGGTTCCCTTTTCTCCACACCCTCTCCAGCATTTGTTGTTTGTAGATTTTCTGATGATGCCCATTCTAACTGGTGTGAGGTGATACCTCATTGTAGTTTTGATTTGCATTTCTCTAATAATTAGTGAAGTTGAGCATCTTTTCATGTGCTGCTTGGCCATCTGTATGTCTTCTTTGGAGAAATGTCTATTTAGATCTTCTGCCCATTTTTGGATTGGGTTGTTTATTTCTTTAATATTGAGCTGAACGAGCTGTTTATATATTTTGGAGATTAATCCTTTGTCCATTGATTCGTTTGCAAATATTTTCTCCCATTCTGAGGGTTGTCTTTTCGTCTTGTTTATGGTTTCCTTTGCTGTGCAAAAGCTTTGAAGTTTTATTAGGTCCCATTTCTTTATTTTTCTTTTGACTTCCATTACTCTAGGAGGTGGATCAAAAAGGATCTTGCTGTGATTTATGTCAAAGAGTGTTCTTCCTATGTTTTCCTCTAAGAGTTTTATGGTGTCCAGTCTTACATTTAGGTCTGGAATCCATTTTGAGTTTATTTTTGTGTATGGTGTTAGGGAGTATTCTAATTTCATTCTTTTACGTGTAGCTGTCCAGTTTTCCCAGCACCACTTATTGAAGAGACTGTCTTTCCTCCATTGTATATCTTTGCCTCCTTTGTCATAGATTAGTTGCCCATAGGTGCGTGGGTTTATCTCTGGGCTTTCTATCTTGTTCCATTGATCTATGTTTCTGTTTTTGTGCCAGTACCATATTGTCTTGATTACTGTAGCTTTGTAGTATAGTCTGAAGTCAGGGAGTCTGATTCCTCCAACTCCGTTTTTTTCCCTCAAGACTGCTTTGGCTATTCGGGGTCTTTTGTGTCTCCATACAAATTTTAAGATGATTTGTTCTAGTTCCGTAAAAAATGCCATTGGTAATTTGATAAGGATTGCATTGAATCTGTAGATTGCTTTGGGTAGTATAGTCATTTTCACAATGTTGATTCTTCCAATCCAAGAACATGGTATATCTCTCCACCTGTTGGTATCATCTTTAATTTCTTTCATCAGTGTCTTATAGTTTTCTGCATACAGGTCTTTTGTCTCCCTAGGTAGGTTTATTCCTAGGTATTTTATTCTTTTTGTTGCAATGGTAAATGGGAGTGTTTCCATAATTTCTCTTTCAGATTTTTCATCATTAGTGTATAGGAGTGCAAGAGATTTCTGTGCATTAATTTTGTGTCCTGCAACTTTACCAAATTCATTGATTAGCTCTAGTAGTTTTCTGGTGGCATTTTTAGGATTCTCTATGTATAGTATCATGTCATCTGCAAACAGTGACAGTTTTACTTCTTTTCCAATTTGTATTCCTTTTATTTCTTTTTCTTCTCTGATTGCCATGGCTAGGACTTCCAAAACTATGTTGAATAATAGTGGTGAGAGTGGACATCCTTGTCTCGTTCCTGATCTTAGAGGAAATGCTTTCAGTTTTTCACCGTTGAGAATGATGTTTGCTGTGGGTGTGTCGTATATGGCCTTTATTATGTTGAGGTAGGTTCCCTCTATGCCCACTTTCTGGAGAGTTTTTATCATAAATGGGTGTTGAATTTTGTCAAAAGCTTTTTCTGCATCTATTGAGATGATCCTATGGTTTTTATTCTTCAATTTGTTAATATGGTGTATCACATTGATTGATTTGCGTATATTGAAGAATCCTTGCATCCCTGGGATAAATCCCACTTGATCGTGGTGTATGATCCTTTTAATGTGTTGATTGGATTCTGTTTGCTAGTATTTTGTTAAATTAATTAAATTACTTTTAAAATCCTTTATTGGCTTTTGGGGCTGTAGATGAAATACACACACACACACACACACACACAATCTATGTATAAAGACTTTTTAAAGGTAATGTTCAACAATGAACTGCCTTAGATAAAAGATTTAAAATGACACTAGGAAATATATATTTGTATATAAAAACCACCTATAGTTAAGGGGATATTTAGACCAAACCTAATATAAAATTGTGTATCAATATTAGGTCGTCTGTCTTATACATCCATGACAAGTAGGATTTATACTTTAAGATAATATTCAGAGAAGAGTGGAGTAGATTGTAACATTAATGACCCCAAAGATTCAGGCTCCCCACCCATATCCATGCCCTTGTGAAGACCTGCCCTACATTGACTTTGGTCTTGGTCTTGGGATTTGCTTTGGTCAAAGGGAGTGTAATGCAGTAATACAGGCAGAAGCTTGTTAACACGCTTGCACACTGGGTCCTGCCCTCTTGGAACGCCGCTGTAGACGCCTAACAGGGAAGCCCCATGCAGCTTCTTTGAGGAGAAGCGACCACAGGGAGTGGGCGGCCCACAGGACCTGCTGGGCCCAGCCCCCAGTCGTCTGATCAGCTGAGTGCAGCCACCAAGGGAGCCCAGCAGGAGAGCCAGTGTCCAAGCCATAAAATGGTGAGAAATAAGAAGTTGTAATTTTAGGCCACCAAGTTTGGGGGTGGTGCCATACCAAGGGCTGTTTAAAATCTAATTCCAAATTAGCTGGTTTGAAAGAAGGGGAAACTACGTCACAGTTATCATACATTCTCCACGTTAGAACCACCTGTATTCTTGTCTGATTGAAAATACATGGACTCTTTTCAAAGCCCGAAATGAAATGGTAAAATAATGTATGGTGAATAGTTTAGGACATAAATAAGATTTTTTAAAAAAATTAAAGCTTATAAACCTTTAATAATATTGTGGTAAAACAATGTATTATACGGTATATTCAAGTTAGTTAGAAAATATTTTTAAAGAGGGACCTGGAATTTTCCAGGAGGTAAGGATGCTTTTGGAAGTGTTGAGAGGACCTGGAAGCCAGTTTAAAAAGAGTCCACACAGGTTAAAAGTGTGACAGGTTTTGCTTCGAAAAGGAAATAAAAATTATGCTTAATTTAATAAAAGACTGTAAAAAGCCATGAGTCCATAATGATACTCAAAAGAAAAGAATTAGAACTTATTTTCCCTTCAAATACTTAGTACTTTATTCAAGTAAATTTTATTCAGAGAAGGAAAAATATTGTTGTTGAAGTTTACACGTAGGGCTCTTTACAGGATGGGTTAAACATACAAAAGATAAGAGAATCTTAGTGGCATGAGAAAGACAAGACTCTCTTCCCGTGAAATATAAATAGGCTCATGAATCTTCCTGCCACCTCCTCAGCACCCACCCACTTACCGGACATTCATCTACTAAATTGCTACCAAACATTAAGGAAGTGGGGCAAGGCATTCCTTTCATAGGTATGGGAGGACCTCCCACCTGACCCTGGGGCTTTAGATTGTGGAAGAGGATTTAAAATTCTGAAGCCAAGTGGATTTTACCTTTTAAATAGACTTTAACTTGTGGGAATATTTTTAATTTAAATTTAACTACTGGATGGAGGTTTTACCAGCTGTTTTGAGGTTGATTGCTTTTTGTGATTACT
This sequence comes from Eschrichtius robustus, assembly GCF_028021215.1. Taxonomy (NCBI): domain Eukaryota; kingdom Metazoa; phylum Chordata; class Mammalia; order Artiodactyla; family Eschrichtiidae; genus Eschrichtius; species Eschrichtius robustus. The sequence goes on from NC_090826.1 coordinate 53,679,912, forward strand.
AAAGATGCTGGATAAAGGCCAAGGGTTCACATACTGAGCCTTCCTTTACCTTGTACCCAGAAGGTGAGGGCTGCAAGAATTGTCAACCCAAACCCACATAATGCACTCCTGTTGAGCCTGGTTGCTCTGACCTTTCCCAGGGCATGAAATCAGAAAACAGTTCATTTACCACGCTTTTTTAAAAAATGTAAGTTTTTTGCTCTTTTCAAAGTTGTACATGATTTGAAGAGCTAACTAGTTTCAACAAGACTTCGCGTTCCCTCAAGGCAGCCACTTTCAATTTTTAGCTCCTTCTTTGGTATTTACCTCCACCTGTCTAGATAATATGTTCATATTTCTACTTCTTGATATTTCGGTTAGCCATCATCTACTGACTTCCCAATAGGAAGGTAAGGATTTAGCACACTCCTCTGCACTTCCACCGCACATGTACACTCTTAGTCCTTTAATCCTACTGATACAGTTATATTTTGCTCAACCTGCCCAATCAGCAGGATGTCATTGATGTAATAGATTAATGTGAAGTTCTGAAGGATGTCCAGAAGGTCCAGATCTCTCCAGACTATTTTATGACAGAGGGCAGGAATGTTAACATAGCCTTGGGCTAAACTGTAAATGTACACTTCTGTTTCATGGGAATGCCAACTGTTTCTGATCTTTTCTTATGATTGGAACAGAAAAGAATGCATTCACTAAATCAATGATGTGTACCAAATACCTGGGGCTGTATTAGTCTACCCTAGCAAATATGCTACATCTGAGCATAGCAGCTGCCATCAGGGCTACCAATTGGTTGAGCTGGCAAGAAGGGTGCTTGTTAAGCAAGGATTGCTTAGGGGAGAACTTGAGACCATAAGGTAGCAGCTGGCAACTGCTAGAAGATATTATTTTGAAAACATGTGGTGTCCTTGAGTTTGCTACAGTTCAGAAAATTCAAGTTCTCTGTGATGCAGGAACATGTCTGAAACCACATCCACAATGGCCACCCGGCTCCATTTTGGTTGCTTGAATCCTAGTTACTTCATTTTGCTTTTTAAATGATCTTAAATATGTCATCAGGAGCTTTATAAGTCTCTCTTAAAATGAGCATTTGGGATGGATATTGATTCTAAAATGGGTAGATTAAGGAGCTGTTTTCTGGGTTTATAATTCCTGGCTTGGCAAGGGTAGAGGTCATCAATGCCCTGCAGATTTTTTAGGATAAATATCATTCTAGGTGATTGCTTAAAGTCTTGTGTATTTAAATACCATTTGGTGACTCTCAAATTATATCTCCTGATCTCAGTTCTCTACTGACCTCCAAACTTGAAATCTGCTGGCTCAGTATCTCTATTTGCATGTGAAATATGCATCTCAATCTTTACGTCTAAGAACAATGGCCCCTCCCACCAAACCCATCATTACCTCAATGTTCTCCATTTTAACAAGGACAAACCACTATCCAACTGATTTGGTTAAAAAAAAAAAAAAAACCTTGTCTTTTTTTCTCTCTTTTTTCCCATCAGCAGATCCTGTTGGCCTTACTTCAAAATATATCCTGAATCCTACCTGTTCTTAACATTTCCACTGCTACCACCTTATTCCAGGCCACCCTAATTTATTCCCTGGGCTGCTGGAATAGCCTCCTAGGGGATCTTACAGCTTGCACTTTTGAAGGTCAACAGTCTACCACCACAAGCAGCCGCTTTACAAATTACGCCACTCCCCAGCCCAAAACCATCAAATGACTCCCATCTCCTTACCCTGTTTATTTATTTATTTGTTTATATTTTTGGCTGCATTTGGTCTTCTGTTGCTGCGCGAGGGCTTTCTCTAGTTGAGGCGAGGGTGGTGGCTTCTGTTGTTGGGGAGCATGGGCTGTTGGGGAGCATGGGCTCTAGGCGCACGGGCCTCAGTAGTTGTGGCACATGGGCTTAGTTGCTCCGTGGCATGTGGGATCTTCCCGGACCAGGGATCGAACCCCGGTCCCCTGCATTGACAGATGGATTCTTAACCACCACGCCACCAGGGAAGTCCCTTCCTTACCCTGTTTAATCAGAGCCCCAACCATGTTACTAATCTCATTTCCCAATCATCACACCTAGACTCACTGTGCTCTAAGCACCCTGGCTCCTTGCTTCCTCCCAGAACACCAAACACGTGAACCTTGAGGACTTGGTAGCTTTTGCTCTTCTCCCTGTCTGGACCGTTCTTCCTGATTCCTCCAAGGCTGGCTGCACTTTCATTCAGCTCTCTACTCAAATGTCAAGACTACGTACCTAAAAGAGCATACTCCTTATTTCCTCTCCCTGTCACTTATGTCAAGCCCCTATGGAGCAGGGAATGCGTGGCACACACTAGGCACCTCAAAACACGCTTGGTTAAATGAATTTGGACTGAACTTATCGTGCTTCACTGCCACCCTTGCTTTGTGAAGTCACCTCACCGAGGTAGGCATACAACAACAGACGGAAGCAGAAACCAGGTGAGGCCTGCCTCGCCGTTTCTGAGCCCGTTAGTAAGGGCTCGTACAGGAACCCCTTGCAGCTCCCCCAGCCAGAGCTGGGCCCTAAGAATGCTCTTTTCGTTTCCTTGTCCGGTCGGGAAGGGGAAGGGGTAAACGCGAGAAAATGAGGCATGGAGGGGCTGAGGAGGGAGCCTCAGCTCCGCAGCATTCGGTTGAGAGTTTACTGTTATCTATGGCGGTGCTTCTTTTTACTGGATGGCCTGGCGTCTGAGATTGCGTTTCGGTACAGAAAGCTCAAGCGCAAAGGAGCAAGCAAGGCGGTCAGCCATTTTCCGAAAGTAACTGCCGGGTAACCCGGCCCGAGTGTGTACGCATGAAACGGGGGCGGGACTTATTGTGAAGGCCTCGCTCCGGAAACCGCACCCTCGCTGGCGTCCTACCCTGGAGGATTCACAAAACGCAGAGCGAGACTTAACAGTCGGCAGCGAAAGCGCGCAGTCTACCGCCAATGAGAGCGGAAGGAAGGGAAACGCGCCTGAGGAACACTCTGTATGTCCAACAATGATTGGCTGGAGCCGTCCCCACTTCTTTTTGGTATTGGCTGGACTGCCTTTCCCCGCCCACCAGGTGGGCTCTTTGTCTAGGTACTTCTGATTGGCTCCTTCTGGGCTGCGGGGGGCAGGGTTGGGGATTGTTCATCACGGATTGGTGGATTTGAGCACCTGGCGGTAACTTCCCGAGCAAGAAGCCCGTCCCATCTTCTCTCTGTCCCGTCTCCCGACCCGTACGCTATCCCCTCAACTCTCGCGCACGAATGGTTAAAAAAAAAAGGATTAGAGGCTCGAGCCCGCCAGCCAGGCCTCTAGCTCCTAGCGCGCGCCCTCAGCGAGGACCCGTGCGAGCTGCCCGTGACACTGCCTGCGCTGTTTGAAACTGCAAAACCCGTTACAAGCTTGGAGCAACTACCATTCCGGCTGGTTCCGGAGCCCGTGCGTGCCAGGAGGGCGAGTGGAGGTCGCGATGTGGCTCTAGCCTTTCGCGTCTCTGCATCCTGGAGACTAGAACCGGCACTTGCGTAAGACGCCACCTCCAATCGCAGCGCTGGCGCGGGCGGAGGCTAAAACACAAGGGTCCTGAGACTGAGGAAAACGCGCCAAGTTCCCGTCGGCGGTGGAGTGAGGAAGACCCCAGCGGTTCGGGCGCCGGGCGAGCGGAGCCGCTTCTGGCGCTCCTTGGCGTCCCGGGGCGGGGACGGGGGCGGGCTCGGTCGGGCGCCTCTTCGGGGATGTAGTCGTTGCCGGCGCCAGGCAGGACCGAGCGGCAGCCCGGGTTCCCGCTCTTGAGAGCGAATGGTCACTCCCCTGCGGGGAGGGCGATCCGGCCAGCTTTTCCGTGGGTCGCGGGCCCCCGCGGGCTCGGGGCAGGGGCTCACCTGTCGCACCCGCCCTCAGCCCGGTTAGACTCGTCGGCGTCACTGCCGCGGACCTCGCTCTGGGCCATGACCAGGTAAGAAGGGCCCGTGGAGGAGGGGCCGGTGCCTGGGCGCCGCGGCAAGTTCGGCAGGAGTCCGAGGGGGCCGCGGGGAGGACCCCGGCTCCTTCGGTGCTGCGCCCCCGCCCAGCTGCCAGCCGAGCCGTCAGCGCAGCGGGCGGCGCCCCCTCCCGCCGCCGCTGGGGACTCAAGGCAGGTGCTGGCTGGGAGTAAATAGGCCAACTCCGCGAGCTGTGGTTCTGCTTAAAGACGTCTCCCGCCGGGCCGGTGCCGCGTTTGACGGGCACGGACATCATCACCGTCCCGTCATCTTCTCACTTTCTTTTCCGTTCCTAGAGTTTGCGGGGTAGGGAGAAGAAATGTTTGCGCTCACGTTGTTCTGTGTCGGTGATTGCTAAATTTTACCGAGCAGTTTAACTTACTTTTTCTACAAGTATTTAGAACGGCACGTGTCTTAAACCTTTGTCGAGGATGTTAGTCTTGTTTTACATTTTTCGTGAAAAGTTGGGATTGAGTCGTCCCATCTTACAGAGGAAAAAACTTGAAACTAATGAGACTTAGTGTTCACACTGTCATTTGTCAAGAACATTTAATGTTCTACTTATTGTTTTTTTTCTGCGAAACTTGATGTAGAGTTACGGGAGAAACATTTTTGATGTAACAACCCCCAGTGATAAGGACAGCCAGGAGCAAGAAATGGTATAGAAGATAACGGCACCTGGTAAAATGTTATATTTTAGGTAATGTTAATGTTTAATCATTGCTTTGAGGAGCCCGGAGGGGTGGTTTATTGATTAGGATTGATAATGTTATTTCAGCTGCTTGGTCATTTTTTTTTTATATTTATTTAAGTCCGGTTATTCTGTCTCTTAGAGAATCCAGTTTCCATCATTTATTGGAATTGGCTCCCAAGAAAAAACCTTTTACAAAAATCGCTAATGCTTAGAGATCCCTGACACTTCAGTGCAGGCTGGTTTATCATTCATGATAGCATTTCATCAGCATTAGTGGCCAGGAGAGTAAATTGAGTTGGAGGGGGGATGGGGAAATTGGTCGGCTTTCCAGTTATTCCTGAGTTGTCTCAAAAAGGTGGTTTCACTGCCGAGTTCAGTGTTGTGAATTCCCAGTTCAGAGGCAGCCGGGTTTTCGCTTATGCTTAAGGATGAAATTTAGTTCATCCTGTTAGTCTCTACCTATATTATATTTTAAAGTTATTGCTGAGTTTTTGGACTCTTAGGTGATTTTCTGGTAATACTCGAGTCAGATAGTAATATTTTCCTAATGAAAAATAGGACTAAAGTGTAAAATAACTAACACAAATGGAGCCATTTTTTTTTTTTTAGTCCAAAAGTTTTATTTTAAAACAGGGAAGAAAGTTTGCACAAGGCAAACTTTTCTTCTTTCCTACTTAAAGCAGTATCTTAAAAAATTCTATAGTTAAAGAAGTTTGAAAAGTCAGTATATTTTGGTTTCTAGTGCATAAGAATTTGATATACACAAAGTGCAGCAATTTTTTACACCATTATCCCAACTTTGCATATGGTTTATTACTTTTCACACAAGTTTTTAGGTGTAAACTTAACACTAGATCTAGGCCTTTCCTTGTATGCAGATTATACTTTAAATAGACCTTATTTTGTATAACTAGAAAAAGACCTTGGAAGGAGAGCTCAGTCACTTCTAGCACTCCTTTGATTTCCCATCATCCCTCTGTTTCCCACCTTGTACTTCAGAATTAGAGATGGTACTTGCGCAATGTTTCCTGAATGAACTAATAGATAATAAAGTTTTTACCCCTTGATGATACTACTTTACCATTACTACTACTACTACTACCAGTACAATGGGGTCTACTACTAAAATGAGGTATTTTGTGATGTGACCCTTAATCTAATAGCAGCAGGCTAATAAAAGTTCAGTATCTTTTTTTTGTTGTTTGAGAAAGTTAAGGACACACGGCAACTGCTTCATTTAAGCAATAAACATTGACTGCCTGTTATTGGCAGGCATTAGATTTTCAAATACAAAGTTCTAATTAATACCATTCCTTGGTAAATTTGTTTTCAGAAATGATGATTTTATTGCCTACAGCTGATAACTGAAAACTAATAACCTTTTCTCTGATTAACAGATATGATTGGTGATTACAAGGTCCCTGTATAAATTAATTTTTGTCAACTCCTTGGGATTTGAAGAGAAAATGCCCGGTGTCATACCTAGTGAAAGTAATGGGCTTTCAAGAGGTAGTCCATCAAAAAAAAACAGACTTTCCTTGAAGTTTTTTCAGAAAAAGGAAACCAAGAGAGCCTTGGATTTCACAGATTCTCAAGAAAATGAAGAAAAAACTTCTGAATATAGAGGATCTGAAATGTATGTTATTTTCAGTATATTTCTGTACTTTTAAAAATTCCACATCAGTGAAAAAGCAGTGAACTTGGATTGATATCTGCAGTCATTCTGACCTGATAGTCCATAGAGGGAGATAAAAAAGCACACATTAGTGAGACAAGTCTAGCAGTGTGTAATAGTAGAAACAGGATAAAACTGGTGGTTCCCCACAGAGATCAATCATCACAGTTCACATTATAACTCATTTAAATTGTGCTCAGCCGATTAGGCTAACTTAGAGAAATACTAATTGACTAAAATCATTTTTCAATTTAAATTTGATTTTAGTGCAACACACTTTATGTAAGGGTAAAGAAATTCATGGGGGACAGTTACCTGACATAAACTTTGTCTTTGTAGTCATACCTAGTATATGAATTCTCAAACCTGTTGGTGTACAATTGCAAATTATATTTAAAATAAACTTAAAAATAAGAAATGCTTTTTATACAAATAAATCCTTCAGTGACTGAAATCAGAACAAAATGGAATGCTTTACTCCACCAATAGTTGCTCTAGTTGGAGTCTACACTTGCTCCGTATTCAGCACATAGGCACTCTGCTGTGTGTCTAACGTAGATTTGCTCCCCTGTATAATTTCCTAATATTTACCAATAATCAGTTTAGGAGATTGTGTGTGAACCTTTTGCTTACCAGCATTCGTGCCTATAAATACCTTGAGGTATTAGAGTTATAGCTAGCAGCTGTAAAATAAATAAAAATTCTGTGAGGACTGTTTGTTAAACTGAGTAAAAGAATTATAAACTTGAACAGTTCATTTTTAAGTGAGGAACAGCTGTATAAGTATCTTCATAGACTCTGTTTCCTCTTAATCTTTTGTGAACAGAATCTGACTTAGATAGTGCAGCCTCTCCCAAATATTGTCATATTCAGGTTATTCCCAGGTTTCTATTCAGAGTTAAACTACTTGATTAAAATGTCCTGTTGGCTTAACAAATCATAGTACCAATTCTGCAATTTTCTGCTCTGTAAAATGGGATTAACAGTCCTTTAATGGAATTGTTTTGAAGCTTGTTGAGTGTAATATTTTTAAAGTGCTTGTAAAACTTTTATTCTGTGTGTATAGCAATTTTTGCACCTGTACAGATTGTCTTAAAATGCCATCTGAATAAAAAATCCATATGCTTTTCGGATCATACAATTTTTGGGAAAAGACTAAATCTAGGGAAGTAATATTTCCACTTTAATTCTACTTCCTTATCCCTTTCTCTTCTTTGTACTTAATAGTGATCAAGTTGTTCCTGCAGCACAGTCCTCACCTGTCAACTGTGAGAAGAGAGAAAACTTGTTACCGTTTGTGGGACTGAATAATCTCGGCAATACTTGTTATCTTAATAGTATACTTCAGGTAAGTTGACAGTTTTGCTATATAATAAAACTTCAGTAGGCAAAGAATGATGTAACACTTAATATTTTCTGAGAATTCAGGTTATTGGAGGATTTCAGTTGTCCATAATACTGTCTTTGTCTTTGTAAATAAACCAGAATTGGGTAAAATAATCATGATTCTAAATTGCAAGTTACAAATTTCAGTTGAGGTAAGAGAAAATGATATATTAAATAAAATTGGGATAGCAAAATTGAGTAGATGTTGATTAAATTGAAGATACCAAACTTTTAGTTTTTCTGTCTGATTCCTGATTCTATGGTGATATGTATTTTAACCCTTGGAACTATATCTGTTTCGTGTTGTACCCTTGTATCTGGTCAGGCTCAGTGCTTTGTTGCACTGAGGGAAGATAGCAGGCTACTATGATGAAATAGAGAACAATTTTTGACACATCTTAATCTCAGAATTTTAAGTAATGCACATATGAACATGCTCTACAAAAAGCATGATAGTGTTTTAATGATTTTAGGTATATTGTTTGTTCAGTAAATACTCAAGACAATCTCACTTTATAGGTATTATATTTTTGTCCTGGTTTTAAATCTGGAGTGAAGCACTTATTTAATATTATTTCAAGGAAGAAAGAAGCCCTAAAAGATGAAGCCAGTCAAAAAGATAAGGTAAAAAATAAAATTAATGGAAATTCACTTGCTTAGAAATAAAAAAGTAATAAATACAGAGAGGATTTGGGAGGAGAATGACAAAGATTATTTCTCTTAACAAATTATATCTGAGAATTAAATTTCTCATTGGCAATTATTTTTCATTCTTGTGGGGTAAGCAGCTAACTTGATTACCCCCTTTTATAGTGTTTTCTCCAGTCCTCTAATTTACTGTTTACCAGTAAACATTGTCACACACACCACTATCACAACACATTGTACTCTTTTACCCCGTTATTTATCTACTGTTTTCAAGTTGACTCACTTTTACTATATAAATAAATTTAAAGAAACCTTTGACTTATGTAGTTAGAAAACCATTATAACCCACATAATAGAAAGTAACCAAAAATATGCTTAAAATTTTTTTAAGTTTATTTTGTGTACCTCCAGAAAATTAGTGTTATGAAATTAGATTTAGAAAAGCTAGTGTTGTCTAGTGAGAAAAAGAAGGGGGAAGGTACTTAATTTGTTCAAAAATTAAAATGTTTGTGTGTTTCTTGACAGGGAAATTGCAAAGAAGATTCTTCAGCAAGTTATGAACTAATATGCAGCTTACAGTCCTTGATCATTTCAGTCGAACAGCTTCAGGCTAGTTTTCTCTTAAATCCAGAGAAATATACTGATGAACTTGCTACTCAGCCAAGGCGACTACTTAACACACTCAGGTATAGTCTATTATATAATTTTAGGATTCCAGTTTAGGTCATGCTCTCTCTGGAGGAGAGTGACATGTGAACAAATGGGGGGAATAAAGGGCAAGGAAAATAGACACTACAGATCTACAGTCCTTAATATCCCAGAGGCTCCAAAGACTGGAAATTTTTTCTTATGATTGGTACTAAATTCATTAAATCTGAATTTGTGTGAGGCTGTTTATAGTCTTTATTCATATTTATCTGTAATGTGAATCTTCATACTCTTTTCTGTAGAAGTAGTAACGTGTGTAATTATGGGATACTGCCCCTATTATGTTGGTGATACATATTTTACCTATGTGCCAGATTCTTTTTTAATCTGAAAATTTCTGAATTACCAAACACATTTGGTCCTAAGGATTTCAGATAGGAATTATAGGTCTGTATTCAAAATACGTTATATAAAAGAACTGTAAATTGCAAGTATTCTATTTTTGTTGTATGTACTTAGAAGAGAAATATTAGTTAACTGGATTAGATTTCTTTGTAGTATTACTTAAAAAATGAAACTTTATCCTATATACAGAATAGCTTTATCCAAAATACTACAGGGTTTAAGTCTTTAAAAAATTATTTAATCATTTAGGTTAGGAATAGACCTAGATGTAATACATTGCCATACATTTGTTAAGAGGCAGTGTAGCGTGGTGTCCAGGAGGTTTGAATCCTGACTTTTGCATCTCTGTGACCTTGAGCAAGTTATCTGTAAATAGTGGTGATACGGTACTTACCTCATAGGGTTATTGTGAGAATTATACAAATAATATAAAAAGCATTTTGAGGGAATCCCCTGGTAGTCCAGTGGTTAAGACTCTGTGCTTTCACTGCTGAGGGCTGGGCTTCGATCCCTGGTCGGAGAAGTAAGATCCCACGTGCCATGTGGCAAGGCCAAAAAAAAAAAAAATTATATATATATGGCATTTTGAATAAAGCATGGTACACAGTAAATACTATATACATATTAGCTATTAACAATAATATTTAGAAGATCAGAGTATTTGTGATAATGAAAATCAGGTTAAATTTGTTTTTAGTTACATGTTTAGGTAAGGAGTTTCAAATTAGTAGCTGAATAAATGTTTTTGGACTTTTAAATAATTTATGATATCCCCATAAATGAATTCATTTCTGTATGGAAAGGTGGTTTTTGGTTTTTGTTTTGGTATTATATCTTCAAAACTGGAATAGATGAAATGGAAATTTTTATTTATAGGGAACTCAACCCTATGTATGAAGGATATCTACAGCATGATGCACAGGAAGTATTACAGTGTATTTTGGGAAACATTCAAGAAACATGCCAACTCCTAAAAAAAGAAGTAAAAAATGTGGCAGAGTTATCTACTAAGGTAGAAGAAAAACATCAGAAAGAGGAAATGAGTGGTAATAACAGCATGGAGATGGACAATATGAGGCATTCTGAAGACTATAAAGAAAAATTGCCAAAAGTAAATGGGAAAAGAAAAAGTGACACTGAATTTGGTAACATGAAGAAAAAAGTTAAAGTCTCTAAGGAACACCAGTCTTCGGAAGAAAACCAGAGACAAACCAGATCAAAAAGAAAAGCTACAGTTGATTCATTAGATATTCCTGCTAAAATAATCCCCAAGTACATTTCTGAAAATGAAAGTGCAAGACCCTCACAAAAGAAATCAAGAGTTAAAATAAACTGGTTAAAGTCTGCAGCTAAGCAACCCAGCATTATTTCTAAATTCTGTAGTCTGGGTAAAATAACAACAAACCAAGAATCCAAAGGACAGACTAAAGAAAATGAATATGATCTTGAAGAGGACTTGGGGAAGTATGAGAATGATAATACAGCTAATGGTTGTGGACTTGAATCTCCAGGGAATAATGTTATGCCTGTTAATGAAGTTAAGCCCATAAACAAAGGTCAGTATAATTTATTCTTGGACATTGATAGGTAGGATTAACAGCTGCAGAATTGAGTTTTCTCTTCTTAGATCCATATACAGTATAATATCTGGCTAAAGTTTTAAGAGAAATTTAACACAATGTGAACTGGCGTTTCAGGCACTACACTTACATGTATTTTGTGTGTGTGTGTGTATAAATCTCACTAATTTTAAGGTAATAGTAATTTATGTTTATAAACTAGGAGAGTTCAATTCATCTTAATGGCAAGAGAATATTTTACCCCTTTATATATGCAGTATTTGACATAAACTCATGAAAGAAATTGCATTTGCTAAGTAGTTATACCATACTGGATTTCTGCTGAGGTTCACACAGATCTCAGGGAAAATTTGTAGAACTTACATGACTAAATTTCATCCTTTGGGGTATCTTTAGGAAGGGAGTTAAGAAGACACACATGTGTTGAAACTTTTTTTAGAGATAACAGTAATTCATATTCAAAATTATCTTTACAGGGAGTTTATATTTCATGAGTAAGTCACCTCTTAATGCTAATAAGCAAGTTTGAGATACGAAAATCAGCCTTTTAGCCATGATATACTTTAAATGGAATAATGGTTATTTGGGCTGTACTGAAAAATTCATCTGTATAGATTTGTGTTTTCCTTTTTTTGTTTTAGGTGCAGAGCAAATTGGTTTTGAGCTAGTGGAGAAATTATTTCAAGGTCAGCTGGTATTAAGGACTCGTTGCTTAGAATGTGAAAGTTTAACAGAAAGAAGAGAAGATTTTCAAGACATCAGTGTACCAGTGCAAGAAGATGAGCTTTCCAAAGTAGAGGAGAGTTCTGAAAGTAAGCAAAATTGGAGGCTTGCATGGACTATGGAATAATTAGAGTTTTCCTCAACAAAACACAGTCTAATAAGTAGCTTGTATAATTATTGAGAAAAAACTCTTTTAGTGTCTTTGGTATAATCTTTCTGCCTATATAGCTACACTTGTCAATAGTTACTAGCATTTGGAAAATTGTGGCATCTTTATTTTGATGTGTAGAGTATGTTATAATGGGAAAATGAAATGCTTTACTAAGTTAATTTTGGGGTACCTGAATCTCAGAGCTACTGAGGATATTTTTGTTAACACCATATTTGAGCCAGTGTTTTTTCTTGTATAAACCACAAAAAGTGTAGTAATGCCATGGGAAGTGATCATGAGACTGGTTTACTTGTTCAGATATTGTAAATTGACTATTAAATATAAAGTCTTTCTCACATGGAGTCAGAGGGTAGGGCTTATATTGATTTTGCTGTCCCTCAATATTTTTTGGCTGACCAGATATAAATATTTAGAGGTATGTGCACTGTCGAAGATGAACTTACAAGTTTCTGAAACTAAAAAAAATCTCTTTAGTTATTATTTGGGAAGGATTAGTCAGTTAAAATGGTATGCTAATTCTGAACATAAAAATTTGTGGCTTAAGTTTTTAATTTCTGAGAGATTTTTCATTTGTGAGTGACAGGATTCTCTTGTGTAGTTTCTCCAGAGCCAAAAACAGAAATGAAGACCCTGAGATGGGCAATTTCACAGTTTGCTTCAGTGGAGAGGATTGTAGGAGAAGATAAATATTTCTGTGAAAATTGCCATCATTATACTGAAGCTGAACGAAGTCTTTTGTTTGACAAAATGCCTGAAGTTATAACTATTCATTTGAAGTGCTTTGCTGCTAGTGGCTTGGAGTGAGTATTCTAAAGTTTTGTTCAAAATGCTATGATAGTAAGGAAACAGTACAATAGTGTAATGGAAACTACTGAAATGAAGTAATTTACAAATACTGCCTTAGAAAAGTTTATTGTTTTATTAACAGTTTCCCTGTAAAAACGCATCCGTTTAGATCCTTCTGGTATGAATGTGTATGATTTGTTCACACATTTTTCATTTTCATTCCTTATTTGATTATTTTAATTAATTGATTAAAGCAGGGAACAAATTTCATACATACATCAACATTTTTTTGAGGGGAGCAAAAAAGCAAAATTATTTTAGTTTTAAGGTAAGTAAACCAGGAAATAAAACTAGTCTGAACAATTTGATTCTTCTGTAGTAGAAAATTTAAATATCTGAAAGCAATAATAAATATAAAAATACCAATTACATTTTAGATAGTCTTTTTCTGACATGTATACATGTCATTGTAGATTTTATTCCTTTCTATATTAATGAATTGTTTGAAATTACCACGAGAGCTTACCAGTAGCTCTCCACACGTTTTCTTATGCCAGAAGATGACATGGTCCTTTCTTTCAGTGGCCTTTTCCTTTGCTACAGTACAATTTTATTTATTTTTTGTCCCCAAATCTTGGTTGTAGAGACAGACTTCACGTTAAAATGACTTACTAAATATAAAGGAAAAGGATTTTGAAGATCAGTGTTTTTTTTTTAATGCCATTTATTTTCTTATTGCACAAAATTAGGAAAATAAAGAAAATTAAGGGGGGAAGTGCCAAATATCCTTCACAGAAGCACCTGAATATTAGTACTTATTTCAGTATTCTTTGTGTAAGTATTATACAAAATTGGGGTCTTGTTTTTTACTTTGTGTTTTATTCATATGAGCAGTAAATATTATGGGTTCATTCAGACTTACTTGGTTTCACATTGGGTGTAAAACTGAATATATATAAAGTGGAATCCCAGAAAACCTTTTTTTTTTCCCCCCTTCCAAAGGTTTGATTGTTATGGTGGTGGACTTTCCAAGATCAACACTCCTTTACTGACACCTCTTAAACTGTCACTAGAAGAATGGAGCACAAAGCCAACCAATGACAGCTATGGATTATTTGCAGTTGTGATGCATAGTGGCATTACAATTAGTAGTGGGCATTATACTGCTTCTGTTAAAGTCACTGACCTTAATAGTTTAGAACTAGATAAGGAAAATTTTGTGATCGACCAAGTGTGTGAGATAGGTAAGCCAGAACCATTGAATGAGGAGGAAGCAAGGGGTGTGGTCGAAAACTATGATGATGAAGAAGTGTTGATTAGAGTCAGTGGAAATACCCAGCCAAGTAAAGTTTTGAACAAAAAAAATGTAGAAGCTATTGGACTTCTTGGAGGACAAAAGAGTAAAGCAGATTATGAATTATACAACAAAGCATCTAATCCTGATAAAGTTGCCAGTACAGCATTTGCTGAAAATAGAAATTCTGAGGCTAACAATACTAATGGGACCCATGAATCTGATAGAAACAAGGAATCCAGTGACCAAACAGGCATTAACATGAGTGGTTTTGAAAACAAAATTTCATATGTAGTGCAAAGCTTAAAGGAGTATGAGGGGAAGTGGTTGCTTTTTGATGATTCTGAAGTGAAAGTTACTGAAGAGAAGGACTTTTTGAATTCTCTTTCCCCTTCTACATCTCCTACATCTACTCCTTACTTGCTATTTTATAAGAAATTATAGTGAGTGTATTTTCCTTTGTATATATTAAACAGACCTGGACAAACATCGGTAAATTGATTACATCAAAAAGTCTTTAGCTTATCTTTTGAAGCTATTGGATATTATTGGTCTCTCTAGGTTTTTATATAGTGAAATTTGAATTGTTGAAAACCATGTTAATTTTTAGAATTCATTTTCCTTAGTGGAGACTAGTGATTGATGCATTAGCTTCTGGGAACAAACTTGTATAGGTTCTTAACTGAATTATTCAAAATGGAAGCATTTAAACACTTTGAATTTACACCTATCTTTTGTGTTTGCTTTTTCAAATAAAGTGCTTGTATTTGTATCTCCATATTTTGGAGTAATTATCTACATGATGTTTATAGGTTCTGTGGTTTTTCAGCTAAGAAGCAGAATCTCATTTCAGTACATTTAGTTTTGTAAGTCATGAAGCCAAATCTTTGATGGGCTGTATTAGAGGCACATGTATGTATTCACAATAGTGCACATTTTGTGCCTTGAATCACCTTGAAAAGTGTCTCAGAAAACCTGAAGAGTCAGTCCTCTTCTATCTTCACAAGAATTTTATATGTATTTATGAAAATGATTCTGTACCCTAGTAAATCTTTTTCGGCGTGGACTAATTTGTATCTCTTCATAGTCATACTCTGCACGATCTGTATATAATGCATCGAACTTAGAGGTGTGACCTTAAATTTAACTTTTTAAAAAAAACCAGGAGGTCAATAAAATTTAAACTGCTTAACAACTATGTATACAAATGCTTGAGGATTTTTTTACTTGCATATTTTTTACCATAAATATAGCTGGCTTCTCTTAAAAAAAACGTGTGTGTATATATATACACACATACTATACACACATATATATACATAAAAGAGAATAAACATGCATAATTACCTTTAATAATACTTTCTGACATTTGGAGGCGAAGAAATTGAATTTCAAATAGGAGAAATTGTGCTTAGGCCATCTAAATTGTCATACCTAGTTATCCTTTAGACATATAACTATGGAATCCAAAACTGGAGAACTTAAGGTGAGGCTTTGGGCACACAAAACACTTGGTCATATTTTCACTTTAAATATATTAAATTGGTAAATGATCGATTATGACTTGTTAAAGGACATTCTTGGTATTAAGAATATGAAATATAATTCCAAAGAATATATAACTAACTCTTGGAATAACACCGCTATACACCACTTCAACAAATAAGAAAGAATACCTGTCAACTAATAAACTACACAGTTAATGTCTTTCTTACACATTCTTTCACAAGATGGTGTGATATAAAAAGTCACAGTTCTTGCCGCTTTCTATGTTCAGGAGCACTAATGGAACTTTTAAAAAGGAACAGCCCTGAACACTACCCATAAGCAGCTGAGGGAGGAGTCACTAATAGAACTTTTAAAATGAAACAGCCTTGAACACTACTCATAAGCTGATGGAGTAGTTCTAGGATAGAACTTGGGCTTCTGTAACACTCAAGAGACAGCCTAGAACTATACTAGTTAAGAACTAGTGTAGATTCCTGATATGAGAAAGTTTGTTTTAAGAAAATTGAAGAACACGGTAAGTTAGGAAGTAACTGTTCAGTTACACCAGTGTTTTAAGAGAGGAATCCTCTTCTGATTTTACGTCAGATAATTACTGTCTGATAATTAAATCGTAATTATATAAATTTTAAAGTTCTTGATATTGTCCCTGAGATAGGTGACAATCCAAACTCTTACACAGGTGTAACCTTATGAGAAATTACCTAGGAATTAATTAATTTTCTTCCCCCCACCCCAAAGAGGGAGAGAGTATGTAAATAAGTTCTTTTCTTTTTTGTTTGCTTTAAAGAGTTTCCGTTCTTGACTGCCTTTCCTTATTGACCATCTGGATCCTCTGTTCCCAAATGTATATTTTTGAGGTTATGCTTTTCTGACTCCCTAGTTCACCTGTTTTGGTCCACCTGTAGACTGACCTGAAAAACCTTTCTGTGATTCGGTCTTTGAATTGATGTAGATGAGAGGAATCTGAGATAATACTGCCTGTTGTAAAGGTAGGCTGGAGCGGGGAATATCAGCCATCACATCTACGCTCTCAGGAGAATGAAGGTACCATATTATAATTGATCAGCTCTTAAGTGATTCATGTAAGTGGTCAGTAGATCAAAGGGATAGATTACAAGTGATACCTTTCTATAAGTTACAATACTGCGCAAAGAAAAAATGTTCAAACAAACACTTCCAGAAATGATTAATATGCACTTCCTTGGAAAAACTTGCCAAATAATTGAAATACATGTTGGAAAAAAACCTGCATTAGTTTTTCATATCATAAAGTTACAATTTTAAATTAATTAGCTCCTAATTAACAGCTAATTTTACCTTTTATACATATACTTTGTAAAATCTATACAAGTATCAAAAAATATACCTTATTCAGCTGGTAGATTAAAATCAAACACCAGCTCTGTTATTTTTATGGTGATGTAAGATAAGTTTAAAGCGGATTTCTAATTTACCAGTTTAGAACACTAAAAACTGATGAAGTGACTGTCTTGTCTAATTTAAAACAGAGGAGTCATTCATTTTAGTTGCTAAGGGTCAACTTATATTACTATCATTACTATAATAAGGTTGAGAGTCAAACTACTGTCACTGGTATTAGCTATCCCAATATGTAATCGTTATTTATAGACAGAAGTTATCAGGTAAAGTTACTTCTGCAATTCTAAATCCCTTTTTTTTGCGTGCCTAAATGGAAAATACCTTAGAAACCAGTTTTAAGACTTTACAAACCAGTTATCAATAATTTATTTCTACCCATTAATTTATTCATTTATTTAATTTGGGGGCTATTATCCGGGCCCATAAAGTGACTGTCAATTATGATTTTCATTTTGCTAGTTTTGGAACTGTTTCTTGAATCAACTCTAACTTATTCTGTGCTTTTGTCAGTAAAAAAATTTTTTTAAGTCTCAGTAAAATTAGTGTAAACATTCACATATTTAATAGTACCTTTAAAATAAGCATTACTACATTTAAAATGGTTCCAAAATGAATCTATAAAATGGTAATATAAATTAAAAAATACAAACTTAAAGTAAATTAACATTAGCTATGGTATAAATAATGGTAAATGTAAGTGTACCTTTGAGTCATTAAAATGTCTTAAAAAAGATAACAGCATATTACCAGAACATTAGAAACCACAGCCATGATTCTCAAACTTCAGCAATCGCCATTTGATATTGTTTGGCCACTGCATTCTTCCATGAGTAAATTAATGCTATAATTTCCAGAATTAAGTCCCAAGTCTTTTTCAAAAGTTCTTAAATTCTTTTCACACTCAATGTTGAATACATGGCTTTTCTCAAATGAATAAAAACAAGTGCATTTATATTAGAGATCCATTTTGCGCAGGCTCATTCGACTGAAGGAATCCCTGGAGAGACAATGAAAGGATATAGTTATAAGTAAACAATTTTTATATAATCCTGTAAAATATGTTTACATGCTTTCTTTCTGCCAGTTATCTCAGAGTTTTGCCACCAAAAGCTTACTGACTTTAAAACTTTTTTGCCACCAAAGCTCTTTTAACACTTCAAGTTACATGCTCATCCTACACACTCTGCCTTATGTATTCTAACTTGTAGAGTTCTCTGTAGATTAGAAGTATTTTATAGTAAGCACTCTATTCAAGTCCATTGATCATTTATTCATCTGTCCAATAAATACATTAGATATTGTGATTAAACAAGAACTAAGGGATAATGGGAGAGATTTCAGGAAAAGATTTACTTGGGGTTATTAAAAGGCAAAATGCAAGTGTTTTACTTAAAATATTAAATTCTAAGTCTTAAATCAGTGCTTCTCATATTTTTGGGATTTAGGTCCTTTATACACTCTTAAAAATTGAGGACCCCCAAGGAAGCTTTTGTTTATGGATTATATATTGATATTTACCATATTAGAAATTAAAACTAAGAATATTTTAAATTATTTTATAAAATAACCCATTACATGTTACTGTAAACAGCACTGTTTATTAAAAGTAGTTTGCAACAGTTCTAGAAGAGTGGCATTCTTACATATTTAACATCTGGCTTAATAGAAAGCCTAGATTCTTAGTATCTGCTTCTGCATTCAATCTTTTACATGGCACGTAGTCTCTGGGAAACTCCACTGTACTCTCATGAGAGAATGAGCGTGAAAAAAATAATATTTGACATTAATATGATAATTTGTTTTGACTCAGGAACCTCCTGAAAAGGTCCGAGGGATCCCTCGCATGGGTCCCAGATTATACTGTGAGAACCACCATCTTAAAACCTCCTAAGGTATTTTCCTTCTTCCTTAAGCTGGTTTGTTTTGCTTATCTTTCCTGCCGTTAACGTTAATAGTCTCTTAAGGTTTCCAATCTCCAGGAAAGGAGAGGACACGTACATAGAGATCATGTTCAGCTTTGAATCTTGAAGCTTGGTTTTTTTTGGAAAATAGCAGTCTTAAAAGAGTGTTGAAGAAAAAGAATTTTCTAAATTCCAAAAAACTGCCTGCAAATATTAAGAACTAAAGCTTGGAGGAATAACCATCAGAGAGGAAGGCAAAACTCAGGGTAATGGTGTAATGGAAAGCTTCCTTCAGATAGGAACAATACTGTCTTTCCGTTGAAAGGAGTTGGAGAGATTTGATGGAAGTGAGACTACCATTAGGAGACTTCCTGACTACTTCAGGGACCCAGCACCCCATCCCAGGACCTCTGACCAATGACTGTAAGATTGGTGGAGGTGGCTAGAGCAGCAAGAAGTAAGAAATTCCAAAAAGATTGAAAGGGAAGCCCAAAGTGGAGGGAACTAGTGTTGCTTCCCATCAAGAATTTCAAGAGGAAACCACCCAGGGTGTCTTGCATCATTGTAAGGATTGTGGAAACAAAATATAATATATTCTGCCAGAGAAAGGATCTAAAACAGGCCTCCTGGTCTCCTTCTGTTCCTGTAGATGGTCTGTCTACATGCTCCCTGTAGGGGACAAGACATACAGCAGGCACTTGGTATACATTTTCAGAGGCCTAGAAGTACACAAATATTAGATCACTGAAGAACAGGGAATATTCTCATTTGATCAAATAGACAGTTAAACTTTCTTTTGTAGTATATTATACTTTGCATTTACATTCCATTTATATAAGCAACTTAAAAGACCTTCCAAATATTAATTGATCAGGTAAGTACAATTTAATAGCTTCACTGCCATAATTCAAAGAAAAGGGTGGTAAAATATTGGTGCCACAACAATTCAATAGATGTATGTACATTTGGATTTCAAAATGCAAAGAAGGCAGTTTACTTTTAGCAGTTAACATGCCCTGTCCGGAATTCAGGGGTTAAAAGGAAAAATGTTGGGCTTCCCTGGTGGCGCAGTGGTTGAGAATCTGCCTGCTAATGCAGGGGACACGGGTTCGAGCCCTGGTCTGGGAAGATCCCACATGCCACGGAGCAACTAGGCCCGTGAGCCACAACTACTGAGCCTGCGCGCCTGGAGCCTGTGCTCCGCAACAAGAGAGGCCACGATGGTGAGAGGCCCGCGCACCGCGATGAAGAGTGGCCTCCACTTGCCACAATTAGAGAAAGCCCTCGCACAGAAACGAAGACCCAACACAGCCAAAAATAAAATAAATAAATAAATAAATTAAAACAAAAAAAAAAAAAAGGAAAAATGTTAATAAGCACTGTCCTTGGAACTTTACATGCCATTTAATTTCCACAACAACCTCTTCAAGGTATTATTTTACAGAGGAGAAATCTAAAATTAGATTAAATTATCTGCTCAAGTAGAATTATGGTCAGTTGTAGAAAATTCCAAGTTACTTCCACTTCTAACTTTATTTGTCACAATTAGAAAGTGAAGAAAAATAGTGAAGTCGTCTTGATACTCAGTGGGGTTATCTGTTTTAATCCAAATCTAGAAGAACATACTATATACTATTTACTGTCAGGGATAAGGGAAATGAATACCTGGCTTCAAGTACATTCTAGCAAATTCTCTCATAGAAATACCAGAAAGTGTGACAGGACATTAAAAGGAACAGTTCTAGGAGGCCAGACTTATGTGTGGTGTCCTGGTTAGTATGAGTTCTTAAAACAACTTTATTATTCTCTTCATTACAGAAAGAACTGACTTTTATCTTGTAGGCTGATTCAGGTATAGATGATGAAAGGCTTACATAAGTTGAAATTGTTAGGTTTCAGAAGACAATATTTGAAACCATTTAATAAAAGTTAAATAAATTCACTTTTAAATAGTTCAAGCAGATTTCATTTTTCTGAAGATATCCAAAGTAATAGAAAAAATAAGCATACCTGTGGCAGGTAACAGGTAATATTGCCTTGTATAACTGAGGGATCTTTCTGTTTATCAGAGGCTGTAGGGCCTCTTTAAGGCGATGATAGTTTCTCTCTAGTTCCCTTTGGTACTCCTTTTGATCTGGCCCAATTAAGCTCTTATTTTTTCTTAAGGCATCCTCACACCTAGGAAAAACAGTGTGTTATCAAAAGAGTTCTTCTGGCATACTTTTAGGGCATGCATATATATATTCACCATGACGAGGACATTCAGTTTTTCGGTTGTATGTAAAACATCCTCTCTTGCTATTAGGTTTAAAGCAGGGAACAGATGATCAACAGAGTTTCTTTAAAATCTAACATCCGCTTCCAATTTTCACAATTGAAAATTATATATACTTTAATATTAAATCTGACACCCTTTTTTTCCCCACATATCACCACTAGGCTAAAAGTTCTTTAAGGGTTGTAACCGTACTCATTTATGTAGCAACAATGGCATCTCGTACAGTGGTTTGCCTTAACAACTGAATAGATCTGATATCTTTTATTCAACTTATTCAGATATTTAAGAAAAATATCTGGACTCCAATAGATAAATGGAAAAAGCGTGTTTAAAAAGAAGTATACATATCAATACTTGTAGAATGCAGCTAGAGTAATACTTAGAGGAAAACATATAGCCTTAAATGCTTATATTAAGGAAAGAAGACTAAAACTGAAGCGCTAATAAGCAACTTAAAAAGAACAATAAACTCAAAGTATAAGGAAGGGAATAAAGTTTTAAAGTATGATAGCTCTATATTAAAAAATGCAAAAGTTGGTTGTCAGAAAAAATCTAAAAAAAATAGACTAAGCTCTGGCAAGAATAAATGAGAAAAGGCCAAGTATCCTCTTCTAGAAATAATAAATGGGACATAAAGTCAAATACAGCAGAAGTTTATAAAGGCACAGAGGATATTATGTACAATTTAATGCAAATAAATCTGAAATTCTACTTTTCTAGATCAATTACCAAAAATATTAAGCAAAAAAATGAATAAAATTTATTAAGCAAAGATATGAATAATCCTAAAACCATCAAATCAGTCAAATCACAAATCTACCCACAAAGAAAATATAAACATGCAAATTCTACTAAACATTCTAAGGACAGATAATCCCTCTGTAACACAACTATTCCAGAGTATATAAAAAACTATTCCAGGGTATAGGGGGAAAAAAGAACTATTCCTGAGAAGAGTTTCAAACTCATTTTTCAAGGTTGGGATACCAAAACCTAATGGGGGCTATAAGAAAATACTTGTAATTCAATCTCACCCATGAAAACAGTTGTAAAACTCCCAAACAAAATACTACGAAACTGTTCTAACAACATATTACATCCCTACTCCCCACATACAACCCACTTGATAAAATCTAAAAATTTGTCATGATAAACTTTTAGCATAACTACAAACAGGTAGGAACTTTTTTCACCTAATTAAAAATATCTACAAAAACATGAAGAAAACGTTATACTCAATGCCAAAAAAATTTCTTTTAGATCAGAAACAAGAAAATGATGCCCTCTATCACCATCCCCATTCAACACAGTAATGGAGGTCCTAAACATTACTGTAAGAAAGAGATTCTACAGACAAATTATTAGAATTAACAAGTGAATTTGGCAGTATTCTCATGTAAAGCATATAAAATTCAACTGCATTTCTGTATGCCAGCAAACAGAAAATATAATTTTAAAAGATACCATTAACAAAAGTATAAAAATACTAAATACCAAAGAGTAAGTCAAAAGATACGTAAGGCCTCTACAAAAAAATTAAAAAAAAAAAAACATTCAGAAGATCTAAGTAAACGGAGAAGTATACCATATTCATAGACTGGAAGAGTCAATTCTCTTCCAATTGATCTATAGATTCAGATTCAGGTTATTATTTGGGGTGGGGTAGAGGGAGAGATACATTGATTCTAAAATTTGAAATTTATATCAAAAGGAAAAGGGCCAAAAGTAGTCCTTGAACAAAATGAGAGGAATTGCTCTATCATATATGAAAGTTTATTATAAAGCTGCAGTAATTAAAACACCATAATATTAGTTCAAGGAGAGATAAGTAAACAGTGGAAGAAAACAAAGATCCTAGAAACAGATGCACACAAAATGAGCACTTGATGTGTAATAGTGCAAAGCAGTGGAGAAAGGCTAATCTTTGAAATAAGTGGTGCTGGGTCAACTGCACATCCACATGGGAACAGAAATCTGACCCCTATCTTACATCATATTCAGTCATCAGTATAGACAAAAATCAAACATCCCTACCTGAACCATATACAAAAATCAAATTTAAGCTGATTTTTTTAAAAAGTAAAAAGGCCTTTTTTGCCTTCTTGCCCTTTTGTTTAGGCTATATTGAATTTTAGAGATACCATTATATTGACTTTTTAGAAGTCAACATAGAATGTTACTCTGACCTCAGGTAAAAAATCTCTTAAGACACAAGAAGCAATAGTCATAACAGAAAAGACTGAATCATTTAACTATATTAAATTTAACAACTTCTCTTGATTAAAAAAAAGGTGCTAAGTCCCAAATTCAGAGAAGGTGTCTATGATATTTACAAATGATAAAGCATTACATATCCAAGAATATGTAAATACTCTAGAAATCCGTAAGGAAAAGAATCCAATAGGAAATGGCAAAAAAACCAAAAAACAAAAAACCTTGAACATACAACTTTACATCTTGCACATGACAAGATGTCCAACCTCACTGGTAATCAGGGAAATGCAAATTTAATCCCTAATCACATAATCATTTCACACCCACCAGATTGGTAAAAAACTGTCAGACAATATCAAATATTGGTGAGGTTACATAGCAATAGGAACTCTCTCAAACATTACTGGTGAGAATGTAAATCTGGCTTCACACTTTGGAAAAAGATGTGACATTATCTGGTTGAAGTAGAACCTATGAACCAACAACACTACTCTTAGGTATATAAGCCCTAGACTATCTCTTGTACATCCAGAGGTAGGTAAAGAAATATTTGAATAGTATTCTTTGTAACTAAAAAACAACAACAAAAAACAAAAACCAGGAGACAGCCAAGATATCCATCAACAGAAGAATGAATAAATCATGGCACATCCATACAATGAAACATATAAAATAAATAAAGCAACATTTATTATAGCAATATCTCACAAACATTAAAAATAGCAAGTCACAGAAGAATATGTACACTCCATTTATATAAAGTTAAAAAAACATGCAAAATTAAATAGTGTATTAAGGGATATATTCATTTATGATAAAACTATGAAAACAATGAGGAAAATGACAACTATGAAATTCATGTAGTGGTTACCTCTGAAGGAAGGGAGGGTGATAATATCAGAAAAGGGCATGTGAGGAGGGACCTCAAAGCAATGATAATGCTCTTTTTCGTAAAAGCTGGGTGGTAAGTACGTGACTTTTTTCTCCCTATTCTTTAATAGCAAATGTTATAAATACTATTTTGAATCTACTCAAGATTTAATGAAAACAAGTTTTAAAAGATAAGCCCCAAAATATAAAGAGTAAATACAAGAAAAAGTGTTTACTGTTTTTAGGAATAAAAGAATGCAAACTGAAGTACCATTTAAACTGATTAACAAGAGACACCCTATTTAAATGGCATTACTTAAAGTAAGGTGTACTGTGACTAGCATTCTTGGCACTGTTAATATACTAATAATAGTTTCAAGTTAAAAAAATTTCCTGAGTCTAGGCTTTTCTAATCTTTAAAATTTAAAACATGGCATTATATACAGTATTGGGGGGCGGGGATATATATACACATAAGGAATAGTAAGTTATACACAGACAACCTCTCATTGTGAACCATTTTCCTATAGTTTCTCTTTTCAATAGTCCCTGAAGACTCTCACATCAAACTGTGTATTGGACAGTCTCAATTTGAATATCTTTACGTAGGAAACCTTGAATACCTTTTAGTAAAATCTTTGAAGCAGAGTCGCAATTTATTATGATGTCTGAAGAGCTTTGGGTCACTGGGTATTTCAGACAGGAAAACCTGGGCAACTTCCAAAGGCCCCTGTAAAGTAAGAAAACAAAAAGTGTGTTTTTGTTTTTTATATATTCACAGAGATAGAATTTGCCAAAACCATTTTTCTTAGCACCGAACCAGCTGCATTTAAGCTTGATACATATATGTCTATGCCTATATTAAAACTTTTCAGAGATGGATTCTGACAATACATTTTTAGTTTTTCCTAATGTCGAAGCTATATTCTTGCCCACAGCAATTAACTTAGTTCATTTTTCAAAGAAAAAGAGTAGGAGCTAAAGGACTGACTCCTGTATTCATTAATGTATTCTGCCTTATTTTTTTATATTCTTTAATTTATCCTAGATGTAAAAGTTGTCAGGCTACTGACAATCAGTTGTGAGTCTACTGATTATTAGACACTTGATTTTACTAAAACAGCTTCCCTCAGCATTCCAAATGTGTTCTTAATACTGCGAATTAAAGGTGATCTTTTGTAAGTTATGTCATTTGGAAGTAAAACCTCCAAATCACGTATACTTTTAGGGGGTAAAGGTCTTAAAATCTTTATTTCAGTTTTGGTAGGGCATTTTTTGGCTTCATTTCTTCAACCCAAAAAAAGGTAAGATATATTACATGAAATCTTACTTGAAGCTTTTTTGGATTTTCCCTTACCTTGGACTATTCACTAATCATCAGCAAAAGAAGCTGAATGAACCCATTACAAGGAGATAATGGGGATGGCTTCTAATCTGCATATGACAAAACAACAATATCTTGTGTACGTACATTATTAAAATTTTCAAAATGATTTCACATTACTTATTTACTATTCTCAGCTCACTGTGAAGGAGACCTGGAGCAGATAACATCAGGGAGTATCTAAGAGAGTAGATACACACACATGCGTGTAACATGTAGCTCTGAAAATGAGCCCTTCTTTTTAGATCACATTCTTTCAGTACAAGCTTTTAAAGGAAAGGCCATTTTGAGTGAAATCTATCCCTTAATAGAATGTTTCAGAACAGATAGAAAAACAGGCAGTATAGAAGTCAGGTGTGAAAATTTTTCAATAATTGAGATTATACTAAAAATTTTGTTTTTCAGTTTAACTTTTGCAACTACTTCTAACATATTTTCACTTGCTTTGACACTTATTTGTGATCTCTGTAAAATATAATGAAATCATTCAAAATTCCATTTATAACTTAAATCGCACAGTATTAGCAAATGCTCCAACCTGATTCACTGTTGTGCCTACAGATCCCTGTAGTACCATCTGAAGCATTTTGGGGTCTGCTGGATCCTGATGTGTTGCAAATGCCAACTCCTGCGTTTTTTTCTGCATGTCTTCAATAGCAACTTCAATTGGTGTTAAGATGATCTGGGTCAAATAACATCTATTAGGTCAGTGTATTGATTGAAAAATATTTAGTGAGCTTTACATACAATCAATTAAAATAAGAAAAAAGTGGTGACCAATTGTAAACTATTATCTAATAATAAAATTCCAAAATTTGGATCACTAAATGAAAGAAAAAAAAAATCAACCTTTTAAAGCATAAGCTAAGGGTGAATTAGGGACTTAGAAAAGACGCTGAAAATTAATGACTTAAAAATGGGTAAAGTTCTAGTATGTTACCACGTGAGGAATGATATGCAATGCTATATCCACATTGTTTTCACATGGCTCCAATGTATTTGCTCCACTAATTCTATTTCCCTATTTGGAGACTTACCTCCTCTTTGTGAGTGACATTGACCCTTGTCTTAATATAAGGAAAGGCATGAGAAGTAGTCAGAATGGTCTTCCGTTTGAATTGTTCATGAAGTTCCCCATGGGCACGACCATCTAAAGTGAAGGGTGTACAGTACATGAAACGACGAAGATTATAATTTTTGTCAAAATATGTGATTCTGTCCTTCATCTCATATGTGTCAAAGTATGGCTCCACGTAGGTAATCTGAATATATGCCTGGGAAAGGAAAAAGTCCTTCATTTTCATTGTGAAATCATCATTCAGTCTTTCCCCCAAAAAATCAGTCTCAAAGATATACCTATGTGTCATTACAGTCTAATCAACCATACCTTGTTAGGATCTAATTTACACTTGTCTACAGGATTAGAATCCTTGATTACTTCAACCACATCCTCTCCAAATCTTTCTCCATAAAATCCCTAAAATAAGAAAAAGAAATCTTTCACATGAAGTTAACAGTAGTAGAAAACAGAGGAGGTCTCTGAGGGAGACTCCTGAGCAAAAGCAGGCCATTTAGTAAGTTCTTGTACAACCATGTCAATAATTACAAAATAATAATTATTTGCATTCACAAAAATTAAATTTAGCCTATCAAATTAGCATGGCCTTAGTCCATACTTATTTGATATTATTCCCATTTACTCATTTTAAGTAACACAAAATACAAAAAAAAAAAATTTTCACCACTGAAAATACAGGATTCCACAAGAGGTCCTCAAAAAAAACCAAAAAGGGAATAGAAAGCAGAGACAAAAGAAATTCATTATACTTGATGTATAGGATATTAACTTTTATTGAGTTTGATGTAGCCTAATTTCTTGCAGTCAATGAGCAACCATTCATTTTTCTGAATGATTAATGTAATGTTCGAGAATTTTCAAATAAAAGCATTGACTTGTTGAAGTTTTGTAAAAGTTCAGATTTTGAAAAGGTAACCCTGGGTCAAGGATGTACTGACTTTTCCATATGACACTGAGTAGCAGCATGGGCAAAGGATGGAGCTATTCAAAAGGAAAAATTAAATCTCAATCCTCAAAGGAGAACAGCCACTCCTCCCTCTAAGATAATTTTTATGACTAAGTTTGGGAAATACTGTCTCAACATTTCCCAAGACTTACTTAATAGGCTCTTGAAAAACAAAAAGTCCAGCTTAAACCAATTTATGGAAGTTGAGCCCTGTGAAATCATCAATAAGAATACAACACTGAGAAATTAACATCAGCTGAGAATAAAAACTAGCCTAGAGCACTACTTCTCAAACTCTTATGTCTATACAAATCATCCGGGGATCTTGTTAAAATGCAGATTTTGATTCAGACGGTCTGGGGTAAGGTCTGAGATTCTGCATTTCAAACAATCTCCCAGGTGATGTCAATAAAGATTCTGCCCATGGACCACACTTGGAGAACCAAGAAGAGAGAAAAGTTGGAAAGGATAACTATAGCAGAAAAGATTGGTTAGTTTCATAAACATTAAAATTAAGTATTTATTGTGAAAATTAAGTAGCTGAATAAAGGTTAAGGGATTCTAAGCAGTGTTTTTAAAGTAAAATTTCAATCTTTTAAGTTCTAAAGATTATCTCACTGGGAATCAGTTATGCCAAAAAGATAATGCACTTGGGTCAGAAATACCTTGGGGTTCTAATTCGAGTTCCATGCTTATTAATACCTTATACCTTTTTCAAAATGTGGATAATACTATACATTTCTCCACAAATCACAGTAATTCTGAAAGATACAGGATTTCTAAAATATGTGTGAAAATAGACCCTCAAAAAAAATCAAGTTAATAATATTATTTTACTGTTGCCATAAAGGATTTGAAAAATTCAAAAGACTATTACTGTACCTATCAAAAATCCTTATACTCTAAAGGAGTAGTTTATTTGGCAGGATCTGGCTTATTAAATGATTAGATCTGGATCTGCAAGTCTATTCACCACAGAAAATACAAATTAAAGATGACATTTTGTGAACCACCACAGCATTCACCTCCAATCTGTGAGATATCTCGGCAAGTTTGGTTATTGCAGGCTCCTTGTAAACAAATTCCTGTTCATCCAAATCCCCGAACTTGGTTCCATAAAAACCAACACGAAAATAGGTTCCAAACATCCGCTTACCATCCTAGGTGTAGGAAAATAAAGAAACTTTAATACAAAGTCTTTTTGTTTTACACATTTTGTTTAGATTGCTATAGTATAAAATTCTCAAAACATTGCAAAAGTTTTAATTCAAAACTACAGTATTTTATTATTTCTCAAATGAAAATAAAAGCAAAGTAATCTTTCTTTTTTTCATTATTTCTAACAAATAACATTGTGCAATTAGGGCTTTTACCGAATCATATATGGCATATGTTTTTCAGGGACTGTACCAAGTGGTGTCCTCACATAGGTCTATGTTTTTTTTTTATGTCCATACAATTGAGATAAATTAACTCATTTTCCTTATTGCAAGAAAAGTTGCTTGGTATAAAACAAACTGTTTTAATTATCCTGAAATTAGAGCATACTAAAGTTAAATTTAAAAACAACACTAATATTTTTAGTTACCATTAGCCTTTATATTATCCCTTTACATATATTAAATGAGATCATAAAAGTTAGGAGCCAAGTATAGCACCTGGCACAGAGCAGACGGTCAGTAAATGTCAAGACCATCCAGAAGCACTGAAGCAAAATATTTACAATTAGTATCCCTCTGGTGATAAAAATATTGACATGTAGAAGAGTAACTAAAAATGGAATTGAAAGAAAAAAATGTATAAATGAAAGATAAAAAGAAAAAAAATTTGAGAAGAGTTGGTTTTCTAAAGTTCCCAAACCACCCACTGCATACATTAACCACACATTCATCCCAAGTACAATGTACACTAAGGTCACCTCAACTCTTACACAGCACATTTGAAAACAAATTCCCTCAATAAAGATAAAATACTTGGAAGCTTTCTATGCAATTCTTACAATTTAGATACAAAGATGTTTCAGAAGGATTTTGGGGTAGCGCCCATATACACAGCCACATGAGTGTTTATATATCTCTGAATTCTCTTTAAGCCTAGTAAGTTTGATACTTATTTTTCCTATATTGACTTCTTACTGCAAAGGCAAAAGGGTATGTAAAATAAGTTACAATTGAAACAGATAATAAAGCAAGATGGGAAATTCTAATCCTCAATTTACCAGCCTTATAATAATAATTAAAAAAATACAGTGACTAAAAATATCCCCACATTTTTGTCCAGAAGAAATACAGTTTTAAAGAAAAATGTCTTTGAGCTAAAGAAACTTGAGGTTGCTAATAAAAAAAATTTTTTTCAGTCTGTTAAATTTTTCAAAATTTAACAGACATAAAAATTAACTGATTTCTATAGCAAATGAAATCTCTCTAGAGATTCAATGTATTCAGTGAATTTGACTGAAATGTATTCAATCAAAATTTTGATTAAAACCATCAATAAGCCAATGGAACAATATAATAATAGCAAATTCTGATATAATCAAGAAATGAAGACCCCACTACCTGGAAAATAAAAAAGGCATTTGAGAAAATTAACAATTTGTGATTGTTTTTTCCAAAAATGCCATAAATGTACATATTTATTTTTTAAAACCACAAATATTAAAATATTGTTATTCTGGCTGTATTCCTCTCAGAGTGTTCCAATTTAAAACCCTATTCTAAATCTTCAATATTATGATCTTTTAAATATTTGAAGACTGCTATCAGAACTTGTTTCCCTTAAACTT
Source organism: Eschrichtius robustus (assembly GCF_028021215.1). Lineage (NCBI taxonomy): Eukaryota > Metazoa > Chordata > Mammalia > Artiodactyla > Eschrichtiidae > Eschrichtius > Eschrichtius robustus. The sequence continues at coordinate 53,710,245 of NC_090826.1, forward strand.
TCCGGTTCTCAATCATCTTCATATGATAGGAATTACTATGCTGTTTTCATTTTATTAGTTTTTCAATGCCACCTTTTAAAGTGTGGTATCCCAGAAATAAACACAATATTGCTGATGTGATCTGATCAGTGTAGAGATCAGTGGGCTCACTGCCTCCCTGAATGTTGACTTAAATTTTATTAATGCAGCTTAAAACGGAACTAGTTACTGAGCAGCCATTTTAAACTCTTTTTATTTACTTTCTCATACTGACATTCAGTTCAAGGAAAAAAAATTATTGAGTGCTTATAATGTGTTAGCCACTGTTCATCCTCAGGAATAGGAAAATAAAAATAAATAAGACTTAGCTCCCCAAGAGGGTAAAAAATGTATTCAAATAATTACAATACAAAGGGTTATATGCTATAATAAAAAGTGTATTGAGAAAGGAAAGATAAATCCTGTTGGAGCCAGGCCACAAAAGAGGTGACACACAGGCAGGATTCTACAACTTAAAAGAATGGCTAAGTGGATGTGGGAGGGAAGGAAAGGACATTCCAGAGGCGGGGCGGGGGGGTGGGGGGGGGCAGGAAATAGAGGGAGGGATGGGAAGGAAAAAAAGATAAAAAGTCATTAAACAGAATGTATATGAGGGAAACCATTCATCCATTCACATATTTATTGAACGCCTACTATGTGTCAGCAAACTGTTCTAGACATTGGTGATAAATCAGTGAACAAAACAGAGTGGTCAGGGCAGGTGTCACAAAAAGGTGACATCTGAGCAAAGATGTGAAGGAGGTGTGAGAGTTATTCATGTGGATCTTCTGGGGGAAGTGCATTCCAGGCAGAGGAAAGAGCCAGTGCAAAGGTCCTAGGACAGGAGCCTACCTCATGTGTTTGAAGAATAGGAAGGTGGCCAGAGTGGCTGAAGCAGAGTGTGCAAGAGGGAGAAGATCAGCGGAGATAAGATCAGAGAGGAGTTACTGGAATTGAAAATGAATGTGTGTGTAGTGGCGTGGGGGAGGGAACAGCGATTAAATTTACTTTCAACTTACAAAGAGTTCTCTAGTGTAAAACCATTGACTCTATCATGTTCATGAACGACTAATCATATAGCTGTACCTTCAAGAAAAACATCACTTCATCTTATTTCCTCTTCAGAGTTTTGGACCACAGGATGATACCCATTTTTCCTTTGAATTAAAAAAAAGTACACTTTCCTACAACCTAGCCTATATTTTTCTAGCATTACCTTCCTTCAATGTCATGAATTCTTTCTGAACTTCACATCATTCCCACACTCCAATTTATTCTTCCTTAGCAGTTCTACTTACTGGGTCCACCACCTTGTATTTGATGAAACTATGTCCCAGACAAGGAAATCCATCTACTCATCTATCCATGTCTCTAGTGGGTGAAATTGCTTATGACAGATTATCTTAAGTCTTTTCTAGTTTTGTTATCTTTATTTAGCAGGAAACATTCAGTTGGGCTAGTTGTATATTTCCACAATGACATCACTTCTAAAACTTCTTTCCTCTTCACCCATAGCTCTCCATTATGCTTCTGACTCCATGTTGGATCTTTTACTTTAACCTTTGCTTTTTGTTGCTTTTGTTATTATAATCATACATAATGGCCTGCCTCAAGGAACCCTGACCCTGTGCATGAATGTTAAACTAAAGTGCCTCTGTTCAGCTCACAGGGAGACAATCTGACCCTGCCCACCTGTGAACAGCTGCAGAAAAGTAGAAATTGAACAGCTGCAGAAAAGTAGAAATTAACACATGCCCTCCCTGATGCTGGCCAAGCCAGGAGATATTTTGCAAAACTAATGGCCTTTTCACTTTACTTCATAACCTCCTCCCCCTCTCTGTTCTATAAAAGAAACTGGCATCCAGACCCTGATAAGATGGATTTTGGGGACACAGGTCCACCATCTTCTCCATCTGCCGGCTTTCCAAATAAAGTCGCTATTCCTTGCCTCAACACCTCGTCTCCCGATTTACTGGCCTGTTGTGTGGCGAGCAGAGCGGGCTTGGACTTGGTAACACCTCCTTCAAGTTAACTGATTGCCAGATAGGCACACCAGTATTTCACACAGTGGTAATCTCCTTCTCTTCTATTAGATTTATTCCTCTTAAAGAACATATACTTTTATCAGTTTATTTAATCACAGATCTCAACCTGGGAACATAACACCTCTTAGATTTCACAGCTAAATTGTGTTAAGATTTCAATTAACAGTAATGATGATAATGATGACGATGATATAATAACAATAAAAATAATAATCTCCAACATTTTTAAAGTACTTACTATGTGCTAGACACTGGTTATCCACTTTACATGAGTTATGTCAATTCTTATCACGACTACGAGATACCATTATTTTTACCCTCTTTTTATAGATTAGGAAAAGTAACTTGCCCAAGGTCGTACTGCTAGTCAGCGGCAGAGCTGAGAGTTAAATCCCAATATATCTGACACCTGAGTCCAAGCTCTTAATTAAGCTATTTAATCCCCATATTCTATATATTGGTATACAAACACTAGAACATAAGTATGATCTCTGAACCATCTTTCGCTTCTCTGATGCTTTCCTTGAGAACTTTTGAGAACTTCCTTGAGTAACTGTTTGAGGATTACTGGGTATCTCCCTCCCTATGTTTTGTCTTCCTCTATATTACAACGCTGTCCTCTACTGTAATTGTTACTGCATGTTTGCATCTCCTTCCTGTAAACTTCAGTATGAAAATTAGGTTGGTGGTTTACCTACCAGATATATTCTTCTGATATATCCTACTGCATTTCTTATCAGAAGTTCAATTTTAACCATCATATGTTCCAGTCCAGAAAAAAACAAATCATGTCCAGTATCATCTACAAAGTAAATGTTTGCTGTCTGTATCTTTTTCTCATCGAAAGTAACATAAAGGGCAAACCTAATCAGTGGCACAGCACCGCCCAGGTGCTCAGTCATGGGTCTATACCAATTATTAGGGAGTCACCAACTATCAGAAAGTACCTCCTCACAGAGAAGTTCTTCTCACTTTCCCTAATTTCCTTAACTTTCTTCATAGCTAACTTCACCGCTTCACCTTTCCTGAGGTTAACACTCATGGATGTTTTATACCTACACTGGTCTAGTTTCTTCTTTAGAGTGTCACATTTTTCCACTCAACTACTTGTTGTAAAAGTACTTGTTTTGACTATGCTCTTGGAACTTTTTTTCATGCGCTTCTTTCAGCCCCCCACTCCCCAGTCACCTATTAAAATTTGCTGTTTCTCATTCTGCTCTTTTACTGGCTTGGATGAGTTAATTTATCTCACGCAGCTTTAGCATGGATTAAAGCTTATAAAATTCAACAGAAGCCACTGCACCAGAACTATGGCTAGTATTTCTCAGCATATAAAAACCAAAATATTGGATGGACATGAATATGGACATATTCATGTCCATCCAATACAACAAGAGTTATGATACAGTTATTTTGCATGCTTCAATCTCATAAATTAGGGTACCCCACTTTTCTTCAGTGACTTAGTAGAGAGAATTCAGCTTAAAAAAGCTAAGCCCACCTTCTCAAGCCTTTCTGGAGACTATAATATATGCCTACTAGGGTGGTGAAATCTGTTATAATCTTTTAAGGAAAAAAAACGGAGACAGTATTATGTTATCAATGGTTGGGGAATGATTGTTCTGAAGAATATAAACTTGCATTAATCTACTTCTGAATACAAACTGTTTACTATTTGATAAACGGATAAATGTATCTTTTAAAATAAAATATATAGACACAAAATATGAAATGGCTGTAAGTTTCCATACAGAAATTCAATATTTCTCTTTTTTCTAAAAATAATTTAAAAATGCCATCATAAGAGAGAAATTATTAAACACACTTTATTTCCTATTATTTTAAGAAAAATAAATGGGCTTGGGAAAAGAGAAAATAAAGGTAAATACTAAACAGTCATTAAGATACTGGAATTGGCAGAGCAGATAACAGTCACCATGATTTAAGAAGGGTTCATGATTTGTTATTTTGGATGGTAAATACTTTACCAAATTGCTAAATTATCAAGTTTTAGAGTTATCTTTTACACACACACACAAACCCACACACACAGCCCTAAAAAGCTTTGCCAACTCAAATAATTTGTACCAAATCAAGGAGCACGGTAAAAAATGAAATACAATGCTAATATATAAGCCCAGATAGCGTTCCTCTAAGTCAGGGAGGGAGTATCAATTCAAAGAGCCTTTCTATAGTGTATCAGTTATCCTTATTGGATCTCAATCCAGTGAGAGTTCTTTGAGAATACTAGGAAATTAGCTAGGAAACATAGCTTTTAGAAAAAATGAAATTACTTAAGTTTTCCCAGAGTCAAAAAGAAAAATATTCACAAGATAGGAACTTACCACAATAGACAATAGTAAAAGTAGGGAGTAGGGTCAGCAACCAGGGGCAAGAGAGAAGAGAAAACAGAAGCATTTTAATTAGGGAAATTTCAAAACAAATAAGCAGCAAATGGTAGCAAACATATTTTTAAAATGCAAGCATCCATTTAAGTTTTACAAGGGAAAAGCAAAAAACAAACGTGCAACAATTTTAGAAGCTACAAAGCTAAAGGTCCAGTGAAAGGTAGTGACAAGAATATAAACAAGAAAATAAAGTCTGTGCGACTTTTACCATGCAATAAACATGATGACAGAATATTAATATCATAACCAGTGAAAATTATACCTTTCAGGGGTCGATTTAGCATCAAGCAGACTAGTAATAAACTGCTCAGAGGTTTCAATGTATCTTCTTTTATCTACTTTTCACCTAATTCCATTTCATGATAGGAAATCCATAAGGAACTTTATCACTCATAGATAACCATGTAAAGTCTCTTTATATAAGTCTTAATTGAGCCACAGAAATGAGAGGTTCTATACTAGGTATTAATAAGGTCACACACATTTAATCTGGAGAACTAAGATAGATGTAACAGTACTGGCTTCATCTGAAGAAAAACAAAAGGTGGCAACTAATTCAGAAATGGAAGAGAATGCAATAGTAACATTTATTCTGAAGGTTTCTAGTTGGATCTCAAAACAAGGATTGAAATGCTAAACCAAACAGAGAAAGCCTAAGCTGTTTAATCAACATAAACCTGACTACAAAGTGAGAGGCAAAGCAGAAAACTTTACAAATACACTTAGCTTTAAATAAGCCTGGTTTATTAATACCTTGTTTTATACCTCATCAAAATAAATTATTTTGTCGAATTTTATATTTTATAGAATTCTTTCCTTTACCGAAGGATTTAAAACAAAGGCAATCAATTCTTCCTGGCACTTTTCAGGTAAGATGTGACTTATATATAACTTCATGAGCCTAACGACTCCATAAACGGAAGCACACATAGTCTTCATCGAACATTAATTATCAAACATTGTCAGAATATGAGGTCAAATTAAATTTCCAGTTGTCTCAATCTCTTTATCCCTCCCTCCAACAAAATTCAAATGACAAAAGTGAATTTCTTTCCTCAGTAGTGCTTATACTCAAGGTGAAGTGACTCAGGATCAAATTAACACATTCTTTCATCAATTCTAAGATGCACATTTCTGGCCCATATTTTAGTATCTCTGTAGTTGGCATTCATCTTTCGACAGATAGGATGTTGTAGTTTAATACACAGGGTATTTTTTTTTCTTTCTTTCTTAAAGGCATGGAGAATAATGGGATGTCTTACAATTGATGGCATCTTAGATCAGATGAAATATTTTTTATTTACACCTCTGAGCAATAACATATAAATCGACCTCTGTAAAATGAGGTGAAACAATATGGTTAAAAAAAGAAATTTGTGTGTAAATGTTGATGAAAGAAAATGCTTCAAAGGATAAAAACAAACTAAGTGATGACAAAGTGGCTCATTTACCAAAGAATCTCATTAGTGTAACATATGGATTTCCATGCACTGCCTACAACCTCTTAATAATAAATATCTTAACATAACTTACAGTATTTTAACAAAATTTCTTTGGTTAATGAATTCAGTTGACAGCAGACAGCAACAGAATGCCCACAGCTAGCACATGTGGGCAAAGCATTGGCATAAGAAATCTGATCAAATCAATCTATTAGTGTCTTTAACTAACTAAAACATTACCTACCTCCCAGCCAGTACTCTGTATAATAAAAAGTAAAAAAAGGGCAAGTCATAAAAAAAAAAAACTATTTAAAAAGAACAAAAAAAAGCCAAAAGAAGTTCAGTAGTGTAAGGCACCATATACCATAAATTCTTCTTCGTATAGAAAACACCAGGGTACTTTAAACACCATATTCCTTCACTTAAGACCTGTGATAATTTTATAAATTGCTTGTTCAAAACCTAGAAGCTAAAATTTCACCTTTTAAAACTTTAATAAGTGAAAAGTACAAATTTGGGGGAAAGAAAGCCAACTACTTGTTTCATTTGTGTCTAAATTAGATCACTAACTAATGTGAGCTGCACTTCACTGAAGTACCGCAGGTAAATTGGAATAGACATTGAAATTTCATTCAAATGTCTTTGATACAAATGGATGAAAGTTTCTTGGAAGCTACTAGCTCTAGATGTTCTAGACCTGATGTGTAATTTGCAATTTATAGCTCTGGAAGCTGGGATGAGATTTCCTTAACAGTATATGTACAACTGATTATAAAAAGACACAACTGTTGTGATCAAGAATCCTAATGATCTTTTGCAACTTCAACATTTTAGTAAACGATAATAAAATTCTGGCTTAATAGTATAGTGCCCCTATTTAAGACTTAAAATTTTTCAGATTACATCAATTCATCCAGAACAGCTTAGTCCATGGCAAGAAAGAGGAGGTCAAGTTGATAGACAATAAAGTAGGACTAATACTGAAGGAAAAAGTGGAAAACCAGTACTCCATTTCCTTCTTTGATGATGGCAGTAGCAGACAACAGCACGGGTAGCACAGGGAAGGGAAGAGAAAAGTGGAGAAAGAGGAGCCTCAACAGGATACTTCGGAGTATTTCAATGGAGCCAGTGACTTAGCTTCAGGGAAATCAACTGCTAGTAGTCTACCTCATTTCTAAACCAAGTTTATTTTAATTTTAATTTTAGTGATAATATGTGGATTCCATGAACTATAAACAAGTACTGAAATCATACTATTATAACTGAATAAACATGACAACCATTTATTCATTATTTTCACTAAACATTATTTTCATATTAGAAATATGTCAAAGGATGATTGAATAAAAATATACGGGAAAAACAGTTAAAAGTTCAGTTGAAATCATTAAAAATATTAGGAGTTTATTAAACTTTCACATCATTTAATAAAAAGTTAAACATAAAAACTTTTTTGGCAGCAAATGAATAGAAATCAATTTAAAAATCAGATTCATAACTATAACCCACACTGTGAAACAGAAAATAACTCACAATTTAAAAAAATTTAGCAATTAGTAATAATTCAAAAAAAGTGAAGGAAAAAAAGAGAAGCTATGTGGAAAGGTTATGATGATCATAATCTACTTTAGGTAAATTCAGTTTTGTTAATGAGTCTTGCTTTTGGCCATGAACCATCATTTTGACACTGTTCATTTGTAACCTGATTAAAATGGTCATTTCATGAGATCTAGTTTGACATTAGTACAAAGCAACAATAATGCTTGTAGACAGTTTTCTCCGTTTATACTGAAGCTAGAAAGTACAATCATTACCTGATGAACAATTTTGCTGAATGCTTCTTGAAGTTTACCATGAATCGTGGATAGTTTCTTTGCATCCCGATTAGCTTCATGAATAGGAATAAGTACTTTGTAAACCTCGTTAACTGCTTCATACATGCCAGCCTATAAGAATAATAAGATATTGCTTTCTTTTACATCAATAAGAAAGTGAATTACAATTTATGAACTCACAATATTTCTACTAAGACAATACTACTGTTTTCCAATAGGACATAAAAACAAACACTACTAATTTTTAATTTGATTAAGGCCTAATAAAATAATTTTGCACAATGTAATATTATCTCTTCTAGATGGATGAATGGATGTGTATGCATGTGTGTTTGTGTCTGTGCATTTAAAATACACACACATAATATATGCATATTTATATTTCTATATAATTTGAATTGGACATTTTGCTTTTATCTACCCAGTAATTACTTAACTAAAATAAATGTGTGTATGTGTGTGTCCTCATATACGCACATAAACTTTTGCAGAAACTAATTCTGAGCAGAGGAATAAAAGAAACCCAATTATTACATTGGTCACAGATACGCAAATATCAGATAACCTTTAGTGGCCTCCTAGGACACTAAAATTATTAACTTTTCCAAAATATTAAATTGGCACAGGAAATCTTATTGAAACTCTCCTATGGAAAAATCACTGATTTTTAACAAAACATAAGGTTTTATTCAAGATTTTATTCAAGTAGGGGCTAGTTGGTCAGTAGGTGGCCAAGGGTTGCTCTGATTATAATCAGAGTAAGGGACAAAATGTGTTTACACTGCTACCCACTCTCTTGTCTTTAGTAATGGATTGATGGCTGTAGTGAAGGAAAGGAGAGATATTTTCCAAGAGCCACTGAGTTCCCACTGCCTCACACATCAGCAAACATTATTTTCCCAAGGAAAACATATGGTTCTCATATTTTCTAGTCAGTTCTCAGGAGTATATTTAAGCAATCATGTAGCTGTAATAGTAAAATATATTTAGTGTAACTAAAATGCCCAGTAATTATTTTACTTAATATTAAATAGATTAATTGAAAAAGAATGAAATTCACAATTATATGTTCTTGCAAAATATAGGCTTCTGTAATATAGGCCACTGTACCCCAATCTAAATTCACTGCTGTGAATTATTAAAATTAAACACATATACACAGAGAATGTATATTTGTTAAAATATTCCATTAATACCAAAAAACTTTTTTTCCCTGCTAGTTCAGATCACTTAAATTGAAACTCAAGGGACAGAGATCCGGGGTAGGAATCGGGACAATCAAGGTCTTCAAAAATAAGAAATTTTAAAGTGGACCAACGCCTAACGTTCTTTGAGTCTCAGAATCATTATTAAAAGAATTGCTTCTAAGTGCCAATAATGATGAGAGGATGATAATAGCAAACACATTAAAACTTACCTGGAGCCAGGCACTGTGATAAGCACTTTACATAGGTTAACTCATTTAACCCTGACAACATTCCTTGAAGTAGGTACTATTATTAGATGCATTTAGTGGTTAAGAAAAGTGAGGCACTGGTAGGTTGAGTAACTTGTGCCTGAAGTGATTTAACTACTAAGGTAGCAGAGCCAGGATCTGAATTCTGAATACTGATGCCTTCTAAATCTATACCCATAACCAATATATTTCTGGGGAGGGTTAAGGCCAGGAGAAGCAATAACCAATTCCTAATAATAGTACAATGGGGAAGGTGGGAAGCACTGTATATTACATCAAGCTTCCCTTTTACCTTAACATGAACCTCACTGTCTCCCAAACCTTGGTGCTGGGATACTAAACACTCAGCAGAAAACTCACAGAAAGTAGGTGACCCTATCACCATGGTTCAAGAAAGTAAGCAGGGATTTGGCTGGCTATTTTTTCCTTCTCCAACAAACATCCCATCTCAGATCCACATGACTGCTTTAATTCTTCACATACAGATGGGGAGGGACAAGGATTAGAGTTATAGCACGGTAGGGTAGATCAGACAAGGGATCTAGGATGTAGTTCATAAAGCTCCTGATAACACTTCAATATCTACCTAATAGAACTCACTATGCAACCAACGGGATGAGTGGCCATAATTTTCCTGAGCACCACAGGCTTTCCGTTTTGCTGGGCTTTTTTAAATTTTGAAGTTTTAGAAAATGTTTGGTGGTAAAGTTTTGTAAAGCAAAAAAAAAAAAAAAAAAAAAAAATCTCTTACAGACTAAGTGTTGGTTCACAAACAAGCAGATGAAAAACACTGGAGGAAGTGACAGACTATTAAAATAAAAAGGAATAAGCAATGATGAATCTAGAAAGAAAATATGTTACTAGATGGTTCTTAAGGTACTTAGAGAAAACTACCATAAAGGAAAAGCAGGGTCATAGGCAGAAAGCATAAATATACATGTCACTAATAATCAAGAAGTATGTAATTGTGGGAAGAAATGAATAAGAGTCATCTACCATCGAGAAAGAAGCAGCTGCTTGTTCCAGTAATCCCACAAGTCCTGACTCAGTAAAGTACTTTCCAGAGCAGATACCTTCTTCATCTGGAGATACCACATCATCTGAGACTGCAGATTCTTCTAAAACATTAGATGAAATATTCTAGGAGGAAAAAAATGTTTAAGGCTTGTGAAATGGAATTAATTTCTTAACATAAAGATGTATATGAAGAAGTAATTGACGATGAAATATAGCTACCAGCTTAAGTTTAAAAAAAAAGGGTAGTCCATGCAAAGATAAAAGACAAATCTCCAAAAACTTTTTGTATTGTGAAGATGACAATAAAGTGTAACACCACTGCTAGATAACTTTTCCATTAATAAAAAGTTGCAAGAAAGGAAATTAAGAAAAATCATGGGCTAAGGAAAATCATAATATCACATAGAACACCTACGGAGACTTAAACAATCTTTATTTTTAATTTAATTGATCTTGCTAAAACTCTGTTTCGGGGAAAATAAGGTACAAAAATGGTCCCTTGGCTTGCCTAACATACATCAAGTTAATGAGAAAACTCAGGTATATTAAAAGCCCTCTTACCCAATGAGATTGGGATCAGCCATTATTTCTAAAAAAGAAATGATACCTACATACCTTATTTGATTTGAACCTAAATATTCACAGTAGATATACACTCATTTGTCAATTTCCTGAAGTAGATCTAAGGCCTTTTCTTTGTGTATGGGTCTCGAGATCAGAGTTCCATGTAATCTCTCTTGACTAAATACCCACAATGCAACCTTTATTTAAGATTTCCAGTTTTGGTTTCTTTAGAGTAAAAACTTGAACTTAAAAGATTATCAAATTATCCTAGACTTCTCGGAGCTTTTCCCCCATTCTTTCTTTGTCTGATCTCTTTGCAAAACATTCAACTTAGTTTTCAGAGAAACAATAACTCACTTTCTTTTTGCATTTAGATTTATCAGAGAACATAATATTTAATTAAATTTTGTAACTTCCCAAACCTGGCCTTAACAGGTTTTAAGAAAAGCAAAGCATAACTAACTCTTGGTAAGCAAAGAATTCAACTAGTGGGTAAGGGGGATTTAACTGTACTAGAGCATAAACTATCATCTCTGAGTCATATATTAGCATATTTATACAGGGAATGGAGAATGTTCGTTTACCTGGTATTTTAATTAAAAGCCAATTAAGAGTTTCCACTGAATTCTGATTCTCAATATTTTGAATGTATTTCATAGATGCTACAAAGTCCACAGCAGTATAGGCAGAGAGAATAAGTATACACAGCACTGATAATGCAGAGGTAAGAAAATGTGGAAGAGAATTAACGAGAAATACACTTTAAAAATGTATTAATGAAAGTGATAGTGAAATGTTAATTCATCTACTGAAGTATCACCTTCAGTCTTTATGCTTTCCTTACAAGCTGAATGAATCTAAACACCAGTGAGAAAACTTAAATCCAAAAAAGGACATACCTTGATTTAATGTAAACCTGGCAGATTCCTACCTGAAATGTTACACATCCCACAGGAAGATACTTCCGGTCCTCCAGCATGCTCAGATATTCAGCAACAAGTGCTGCTGAGTGAACGAGGCACTGGGCAGCTTCAGCATGATTGCTGCGTTCCGAGTGTTTGCCAGCCATGTTCTGCAACCAGGTCAGCCGCAGGTCTGGAGAGGTCTGGTACCCCTTGGCAATTCTAGTTAGAACAGAAATTCTTCTCAATTAGCATTTGCTTCCCAAGTTGGAAGGGAGTTCAAATTGCTTGTTCAGTGTTTAGGTTTCTGTTATTGAACACAACCTATTAAGACAAGTTTTTGGGTGGTATGAAAATGTCTTTGAGTATGCTTAGAGAAATAACTGTAGGCCAAGGGAATGGGTAATATCAGTTTTTTGCAGTGGGGGGCTAAAAAAAGGACATTTTATATGAAAATCTGGCCACTAAGGAAACAGTCAGTAAGGGAAAAACTGTGGGAATTTACATGTTTATTATGGGAATATAAACAAGTTTTGTATTCAAGGAAAAAAATTTATAAAAGATTGTTTCACTGTATCATCTTTATTTTAAAGAAAATATTTGTTTTTGTTTTATTTGTGCCTTTAAGGAACTCCAAAACTGTAAAAAGAGAAGGTCATATGGCAAAGAAGAAGTCAAGTTTTACTTACATCTTTTAAGATACAACAGGAATTACAAAATTCTCAAAATACCCTATAAATATTATCCTATAGGCAAAACCAATTTAAAATCAGCAAAATTAATATTGTAGTAAAATGTTAATACACTGTATTTTCTTCCTAAAGAACTGATTTTTACATTTAAAGTATGGATCTTGGGCCTTCCTAGGAAATCTAAGGCCCAGGATGCCAAGGTGTTAAATGTGTCATTATTTTAAATAATCCTCTTGTTTTTGATAATCAATAAATATACCAAACAATTATTCATAGTTCTTAAAAGAAGAAGTGAGGGGATCTGATAAAGCACATTTTGACTTTTCAATTACTGTTAGAAAACGACAAATAATTTTTGTATTTTTTTAATCTCATGTTTTCTGTGTATCGTACTAATTTAAGCCCCATTATACAAAGTATAAGTGAATCAAACAAATGTTACCTGTACATTAGATCAATCAACATTTCAGGATCCTCCTGGTGTTCCTTCATTTTAACAGTATCAGAAAGGATCATATGGAGATTGAAAACCAAATCTTGGACCTGTAGCAGAGAATTGTATGAAAAGCATCCTTCAACTGTTTATTCATTCACAATCATAAAATTCATTTGGAAGATATTTCAGATAAGCATCTAAAGATTTCAAAACAAATAATATGATTTTGATATAGTTCTAAAGAGTCTGGGTATGCTGTGGTAAGATGCGTGAAGGGTAGTAAACTTTATACAAATTGCTCAGCAGACTTGTTTTTTCAGTTCTCTCACCCAGAAACAAGCAGAACTGTAAGTAGAAATAAAATACATATAGGGATATAGGGAATACAGGAAAAGAACACAAAAGGAAATTTTCTCCTATGTTTCAGATTTTCCCAAAAGGTAGTTTGCAGAAACTTTAGTTTTTGAGGCAAATTACATTAATCAGTGGGAATAGTTTCATCAAAAAGCTTTTTGTTTGTCCATACTGCCTAAGTCTAATATTATTTTGGTACAAATTCACAGAATTAAACACCAAAGATATTAACCATTCTGAGAAGGGAGGGTGGCTTATTAAAACAAAGAGATTCAGCCCTATCTATGACACACATGGATGAAAGAAAAATATAGGTTCCTCCAGTTAAAACCAAAGTTTGATCTAACAATTTGGAAAATGCCTATTTACAACTCCCGTTTCAATTAATGCTCTAAAAAGTAGCATTTCTGACCTGATCAGGAAATGTTGTCTCCCTCAATTCCAAGTCTTCTTCAGCATATGTCAGTATAGTCTTTAGAGAACGTCTTAAGAATTCTTCATTAAAATTCTGAGATGTGCCCACCAAGGAAGACAGTGACATGGTTACCTGCATTTTAACCCTGGCAAAGTTCTGTAACAGAGAAATTACCAGGTAAACATTTAATACAGGAAAGCTTAAAGTGAAAAAGTATTTTTTTTTTTACTTCCTAAAAGGAAAAGGTTAGTAAAAAAAAATACCATTCTATGCAAAATATTTTTGAAAAACTAATGAAATGTTTATATTGAAATCTTATTTTTAAAAGGACATAAAGCTTAGAATCTTGCTTTAATAATAGCCTACAAAACAGGGTAAAAAATAAAAATTGTGTGTTAGACTTGAATTAGAAGTTGTGCCTAGACTTTACATTGATCTATTATGAGGTATATGTTATTAATAATAATACCATTTTTACAGATGGGTTAAAGAACTTGACCAACATCACAAAATTCTTCAGTGTTAGACGCAGTCTTTGCATTCTAGCCCCTTTCATTAGGTCCACTGCTATGAAAAAGTAACTTAACTCACATCCTGTATAAAGAAACTTAAAGGTAGAATCTTTGGAGTGATGCCTATAAGAGCTTACATTCTTCCTTTTCTACTAGTATTTCTTGATTCTATCAACTATATAAAATCACTGCCAGTTATAAACTACCTATTCCTTTTTAGAGGCACTACCTCACACTAAGATGATAAATCACCTATTTTCATCCTATTATATAAAGCTTTCCTAAAATAACAGAAGACTGAATCAAGAAAACTCCAAGTGTAGTCAAATTTTAGGGACTTTATTTAAAAAACTAAACAAGAACCATAAAGTAACTAGATTCTTCTGTTCTGAATTAGGAAAGAGGACTTGGCTTCCAGTAAAAATAGGATAGTGTGAGACAGCAAGTTCCTACTTCTCCTGGATTTCATATAAAAATAAAAGATGAACAGAAAAAAATCCATAAACTCTATTTCAGCAAAATGAGGAGACTGATACACAATCCATATATTAGAAAAATGCATAAGGGTTGCCAAGACAAGCTAAATAGGAAGCAGTTTCAATGGAAGGCAAGGAGGGGATAGTAAATAGTGAGGAATCCTAGGGTGCAGATTTAAGAAATAATGAGAAAAATACTTCTTTTAAATAAGAAACTCACTTTGAAGTGATTAAAAACTATCTGTCTTGGAAACAAAATGACCTAAAAATCTGGAAGGACTGGCTAGAAATAGATTGACCAGAAACTTTAGGAAGTTACGTAAGATGTGTATACAACAGCAAAATCCCATGACAGACACATTACTGAAGGAATGTCCTATAAATACCTGGGCCAATATAAACTATCTCATTCTATGTAGAGTAACAAAAAGGTAAAGAAGATCAGTGAAACACCAGGTAAGAAACACTTAATAGGAAAATATGGTCATGAAACAGATGAAAATTCTAACAAAATATTTTGCCTTAAATTATAAAAAATTTATGAAGCCATTCACTTTAGAAAGGAAAAAAAAAAAAAAATGCCAGAAATAAAAGAACTCAAGGAAAGCCACTGTGATAGCTAAGATTTTCTTTCACCCCCCAAGAACCAATATTCACTAGCTTGGTGGTAATACTGCCTCCACTGAGAATGCATGATTAAAGAAATAGAGGGCTGAAGGTATTATATAATTATAAAGGTAATCATTAGAACAATACAAACTTTCTTAAATATAATAAAGACTACACCAAAAAAATAAGGTGAACTGACCATAAGTGCAAGATGAAAACAACCAACAAATTTTTTTAAGGAGAGAGGTGGGGAAGCATAACAAAATAATACAACACAACTCTAGGACATATATGATAGAATAACAAGTATGAAAAGGTTTAATTCAACTTAGAGACTGGATTACAAGGCAAAACCCAACTCTATGTTGTATATGAGAGGCATGTTTAAAATAAAGTGATTCCAAAAAGTGAAAACGAAAGGATAGGCAAAGGTAACCGAAGACACGTTCAAATTAGAAAGAAAGCAGAGGAATCTTAATACCATACAAGGCAGAATTCAGGCCAAAAATATAAAAATTTTAAATGAAACTAATTCAGGGTCTTTTTCAATTCTAAAGGGAATAATTCATAGTAAGATATAATAGCTATGAATAGTAGTTACAAATATACCAAATAGTTATGAATATCAATTTACCAAATAAGACCTAAAGGAGAAATAGACAGTGTATAGGCTTTAAATCATCTCCTTCAGTCCACCAAATGGACCAAAAATAAAGAAAAACAGAATAATGTAATTAAAAGGTATATCTGTTTAACTCAATACTCTGAAAATAAAGAGTACCCCTTCTTTTTAAATGCTTGCATAACATTCATAAAAACATTATATGATTGGACACACAAACACACACATCCATAGTACCAAAAAGGAGACATAGTATGTTAATTGTATGATCACTTTGCAATAAAACTAAAAATTATCAGGAATTCCCTGGCGGTCCAGTGGTTAGGACTCCTCACTTTCACTGCTGAGGGCCCGGGTTCAATCCCTCGTTGGGGAACTAAGATCCTGCAAGCTGCAGCACAGCCAGAAAAAAAAAAAACAACTAAAAATTATTATCAAAACTTTAAAACTTTGGGTTAAAAAGAAAATATAAACTGAAATTACAAATATCTACAAACCAAGAATACTGAGAATACTACATATCAGAACCAATGAGACACCAAAAACAGTGCACAATGGAATATTCTAGACCTTAAATACTTACATGAGTAAGAATAAATGAACTAAACATTTGACTCATAAAGTTTGGAAAAATACAACACAAATCTATTATCAAATGAAAAAACATAAATGAAAACACGGAATTCTTCAAAGACTGGCATATAATCATAAAATATCAAGCCAAGATATTTAACTTTTAATTTTCCTTATGACTTTCATTTCACTTAATGATAATAATTAAAATTTACAATAGCTCAACATATATATTCTAAATCTGTACTACTACACACTGTTTTTAGTATAGGAAGTAAAACTGAAGATTTGGACTTTTATAAGATGTCCACAGAATGAGAAATAGAAAGACAAATATTAGACTCAAAACATACCAAAAAAATTCCATGCTCCCCCCCGAACCCATTTAATAGTTACCTACAGCAGTTATATTTCCTAATGAATCAAAGATACAATCCTGAGATGAAACACTTACATTCCCAATCTCAAAGTTCTGTCTCATAAGTAGGTAAAGGGAGGCACTAGCATGTGACCGTATTGTACCGATGCTACTGCTACAGTGCCGGAGAAGCCGGAGGCATAAATCAGCACACTGCTCTGTCTCCTCTTCAAACAAGAGTTCAGGGAACTGTAAAGAAACAACACCGACACTGAATTTATGCAGTAAAAGTTCCAGAGATATGTCAATATAGCCTGATGTGGAGATTTGTTGGTGTAGCCCAGGAATTAAAAGAATGTTAAGGGACAATATTTACTAATGGTTAATAACATGGCCCACAGAGCCAGACAGACTGGGTTCGAGTATGGATTACACTAGTAATATGGCCTTGGACATGTTTTCTCATCCTTAAAATGGGCCTAATAATGTTATCTATGTGGGACTGTATGACTACCTTAGATTAGATAATGTGCATAAAACACTTACTACTATAGTAACTAACACATAATAATTCTGTGAAATGTTTTTATTATCACAAAATAGTATATAAGTTATTTTCACTGGCTAAGTTTCATCAACAGCTCTGCATTCCATCTTATAAGATGACTAAGATGAAATAGCTACCTTCAAGAATTAAGAAGACACATTTCCAGAGGAAAACAAACATAGGAAATAAATATTTGAAGTAGTTGAACAAACAGCTTAAGCACCTTCCTTTCCATTTATCATAGGATAAGCTAATTTCAACAGACTGAACAACCTATACATTGAATTCTTGATAAATCAAGTCAGTAAGGGACAGCCAAAATAAGATGAAGAGAAAACACAAAAAGCCCCATATTTACAATAAGCTATCGGGCTTCTCTGGTGGTGCAGTGGTTGAGAATCTGCCTGCCAATGCAGGGGATACAGGTTCGAGCCCTGGTCCAGGAAGATCCCACATGCTGTGGAGCAACTAAGCCCATGTGCCACAACTACTGAGTCCACACGCCACAACTACTGAGGCTGCGCGCCACAACTACTGAAGCCCGTGCGCCTAGAGCCCGTGCTCCGCAACAAAAGAAGCCACCGCAATGAGAAGCCCGCACACCGCAACGAAGAGTAGTCCCCGCCTCGCCATAACTAGAGAAAACCCGCATGCAGCAATGAAGACCCAATGCAGCCAAAAATAAATAAATAAAATAAATAAATTTATTTTAAAAAATAAATAAAATAAAATAAGCTAGTAATTTCAGGCCCTTCTCCACATCAGAACTACTCTTAGAAATTCCAAAAGGTAAGCAGTAGAGAAAAGGCAAAGAAGAATCGTGAGTCTTAGGTTATTACTAAAATTTTAACTATAAGTATATTTAAAATATGATCAATGTATGTGTCAAATGATCTTAGACAATGTTAATAAAGAAAGCAAAGTCTGACAAGACAGCAGGTACAAAAATAACCCACCTTTGAAACCAGGGCTCTCTGGGTAGCAAAACAGTGTTGTAGATAAACTGCACTTTGATTACAGGCCATGCTATGTAGTAGCACTTTCAGCACCCCGCCAAGGATGCTCTCTTTGGATTCTGTTACAGAAACTGTCTGCAATTTAAAAATAGATAAATAAAATAGAGATGTTAACTGCAATTTGGTTAGAGAGATAGAATATGTATAAGTAACAAATAAAAATTTTAATAGGAAAAAGACAATGTAAGATCTAGGAAGACCTCAAGGAAAAGAAGCTGAGACGGATTTGGATTAAAAAAAAGAAGTGGAGAAGAATGAATAGGTTTTAAATGAGAAAAGAAGAGGAGCAAGGACATAACTTCTAGGATCTACTGATATTTAAATGTAACCATATGGTTCAATAAATACTTTTTCCCCCAACCCTAACTTATCAAATCTATACTACTTTAAATTCCTCTAATTTGTGTTCTTACCTGGACAACAATCTCTAATGTATCCAAAATGATTAGATTTGCTTCAGTAGCCAGATTTCCATCAATCAGTGCTTCATGTTCAATCTCTGCTCTTGACCTAATACAAAATATTATAAGAAATTATATTTATCTTTAGAAAAGCCAATAGATCTGCAATTCAAAAAAGACTTAAAGATGCACAGAAATAAAAAACCTTGGAACCATTTTGCTTTTTCAGGGGAACCATTTTTCAATATTTGCCTGAATGCAAAGTTACAAGAGAATAAGGAAAAAGACAGTATTTTGCATATTTTAAAATGTTTTGTTTTAACCTACATTTTTTCAACCATGCCAATACAGACTTTCTCACCCCATTACAGTGCTACAGTGCCACTAAAGGCATAAATATTTAGTTTTCAGAGATGCAGCAAACACAGGAAAAACTGTTTTATTCTGAATGGTACGTAGACACTAGGTGGTGCTATGTGGGCTTGTATTTAGGGCTGCTTTCATGTAAAGCAACATTCAAAATGTTTAGTATTCATATTACTATTTCAAGGATTTTCAACATATTTATTTAAGATAAAAGATCTTTTTTAAAAATAAAGTTTTGTCTAATTTCCCCAAATTTTTGATACAAAAATTTTAATACAGAAAATGATTTGACTCTTCAGTGAGACTCTGGATGGAATCACTCATTAGAAATAAAACAACTTGATGTAATGAAGTGGTTTACTTGAATACTAATATTTACAAAAGTATTATTTAATGAAAATAAAAAACTTAATAACTATATATGATTTATGAGTAAAGTCGACATTTGTTTTAATTGCAATACATATACAGAAACTATATATCACATCCAAGTAGACAAAAAACACATAAATCAAAGCAAAAATAAAAGGATATATTAAATGCTAACTTTTCAAAGTTCTTAGATGTTAAAGTCTGAATCTTTATTACTGTCACTAAAGAGAACAGTTCATGAATTTACATTTTACAAATTAAATTTAAGGAGAAAATACAACATAGTTAGAATTAAATTGGACAACAAAATATATAATGTTCAAACTTAAAATTCCAGCAAGATTTTGTGAAGAAACATGACAAAACAAGATGGTTAAACAAAAAGAATTAGGAAAACACCAAAAAAAAAAAAAGGGCTCCCTTAAAACATAGTAAGATAAGCAAAGAGAACACATTATACAAATGCGGAAATAAAGCAACATACTAATAGCATAGTATCTTGGTGCTTTTTGATTTCTAAAAAACACAACATGTGGAAAAATAATAAAAGAAACGAACATGGACAAAGAGGACAGAAATGCAGAAACTCAAACTTTAAGAATTTTTAACACAGTTAGATTCAGTATCTGCATTCCCTGCCAAATTCATATGTTGAAAACCTAATGCCCAAGGTAATGGTGTTAGGAGGTGCAGTTTTTGGAAGGTGATTGGATAATCAGGGCAGAGCCCTCGAGAATGGGATTAGTGCCTCTATAAAAGATGCCCCAGGGAGTTTGCTTGACCTTAAACCATAAGGGGACAGAGCAAGAAGTCTGTAACACAGAAGAGGGCCTTCACCAGACACCAAATCTGCTGGTGCCATGCTCTCGAACTTCCCAGCCTCCAGAACTGTGAGGAATAAACTTCTGTTGTTTAAAAGTGACACAGCATGTGGTATCTTGTCATAGCAGCCTGTAGAGACTAAGACAGTTTCTGACAATTCCAAACTCATCTGTGTGGTACTGACCCTGCTGCTTCTCTCTCTGCTGACTCTCACAGGGACTTGCTTCCTGTGTTTCATGATTTTACTGTCTGAGAGCTAATATTTCTTGAAGTTCATCTGTGAGAAGCCTCTAAAGCTTGGGCTGAAGACGGTTCTCAGATAGGGGGGCCAACCATCCAGGTTCACTTTAGGACAGGACTGGGAGGTTCCCTGGGACATGGGACATTCACTACTAAAATGAGGAGTACTAGGCAGACCCAAATGAGTTGGTCACCATATGCTCAAAGCTGTGGGGGCCAATCAAGTAACTTGAGGGCTAACTTGTAATTACAAATTATCAGGAAAAAATGTTAGCCCCATAACACCTGAAATGCCAAGTGTCAAGCTGAGCAACTTTACCTGTGGTTACCTGGGCAATGAGAAGGGTTTACTTCCAGCTCCCCTTAGGCTGAAGATGCAGTCCTTTAGGATTGTTTTTGGCGGTGGGGTGGTCAGTTAGTGTACCTAGTTTGCCTCCATGCTAGAAACAGAAGACTTGTAGTGTTTTGTCTTTCTTTATATTTCAAGCTTTAAGAGGGCAAAGACTAGTGTTCTAATTTTTTGTAATCCTTGAAATATTTAGTTCAGTGTGACACCCAAAATATATTTAAAAAATAGTTGCCAAATGCATTTTCCAAAGGGGATTGTTGGGGGAAAACAGAGTAACATTTGTAACCTTTTGTTACAATATGTAACCTTTTGTTTTACTATACCATATGAAAAATTCTTCCCTCAAATCATTTTTAATCTAAAATTTAAAAATAAAATATAACTATTTTGTCTTCTAAGATTTGAATGCCTAATACATAAAAAATAACATAGTAATCATTTTCCTCTGTATTTGAAACTCAACAAACCCATCAGTAAGATAAAACAGAAGGTTATATTACTTGTCAAGCTTCTCAGTGTTTTGACGCCAGTGAGTCATATCCTTCCTCCACCTCAGATTTTCTTGACTCCCAAAGGCACTTCCAGATGGGCTTCTCTCTGTCAAACAAATTTCAAAACCTTTTTTTAATGTTATTTCAGTCAGACCACATACATGTATATTTGCAAACATATAAGAAATCCTACATAATGTTATTAATTTTATACACAGCCACCTTATCCTCAGTACAAGTGGAAAAACCAGACAATGGTGCTTTTTGTTAAAATTTTTCATTACAGTTGCAGAAGAAATATATTTGCTAAATGTAATATAAAAAAACCAAACATGCTTTTAAATAAGCAAACTTTCTAATACTGACTTTCCCAAAATCTTAACCATGGTTTATAAGACCATGCATGATATGATCTTATTTCCTCCCACTCTTGTTTACACTACCATTATTGTGTGTGTGTGGGTTTGTGTGTGTGTGTGTGTGGGTGTGTAGTTTCACTACATATGCTACTGATTTAGGATGTGCGCAATGGTGGTTGTTCCTTTTACTTGATTGTTTTTCCCACAAATTTTCACTGGCCAATTATTCATCACCTCTGCAGAAAGGCCTTCCTCAACTCTCTACCACTTCCTTTCCTCTTAACTTACTTTCTTTCTCTCCATAGCACTTATGACCACAAGAATATAAGCTACTTAAGAACACAGATTATGTCCATTTTGTTCATCCCTTTATGTCAGGTACTGACAAAGTGTCTGGCACATCCTGAGAACTCAATAACTTTTTGTTTAATAAGTAAACAAATTAAGAAGAATTCAGGGGCTTTCCTGGTGGTGCAGTGGTTAAGAATCCGCCTACCAATGCAGGGGACACAGGTTTGAGCCCTGGTCCGGGAAGATCTCACATGCCGCGGAGCAACTAAGTCCGTAGTCCCAGCTCGCTGCAACTAGAGAGTAGCCCCTGCTTGCCACAACTAGAGAAAGCCCACGCGCAGCAACGAAGACCCAACACAGCCAAAAATAAATAAATAAATAGATAGATAGATAGATAGATAAATAAATAAATTTTTTTAAAAAAGGATTCATAAAGTAATTATTTCTTTTGGTCCACAGAAGGCAGGACAGGAGGAAGATAGGGGCTTTCTCCCAAGCGGTTTCTAGGATGGAAGGCAAAATGAATGGTATGGGCTCCTTAAGGGGCAGCAGCAGCAACAGAACTGATTCATACCAATCCAGCAGAAGTGGAGAAGGCATTGAGAATTGTGGAGAAATATAAACAATAGAATCAAGTCATGACTTCAAGCTTTCAACTAGAAAACTAATGCTCCTTTTTGAAAACCATGAGACTTTAAATTGGCTGGGAGGATGGAAAGAAAAATGAAAGTAAAAATTCAGAGTTCAAATAGAAATTTTAAAAATACTGAGAAACAAATATAATTTGACACACAATAAAGGACATGTCTGGATACTCCTGCTTTCTCTCCCTTCTGTTCTCTTTCTTTCTCTCTTTACCTCTTTGATTTTGAAACGTCTGTCTTTAAGAAATTTTGTGAAAGAAAGCAAAAAGATATGTCTATATTAAGACAGTCAACAAAATAAGTAACTGTGATCTATTTTCATTTTTATCATTAACTTTTTTTTCCATGAAATTGTCTCTTACCTCCTTAGTTAAGAATGTCTATCATTAGATGACCTAGCTTATTAAGTATCCAAATATATAAGAATTGCAAAGGTTTAATTTTTCAAAGACAAGAACTTCAATTCTTTTTTTTTTTTTAATAAATTTATTTATTTATTTATTTATGGCTGTGTTGGGTCTTTGTTTCTGTGCGAGGGCTTTCTCTAGTTGCGGCGAGCGGGGGCCACTCTTCATCGCGGTGCACGGGCCTCTCACTGTCGCGGCCTCTCTTGCTGCGGAGCACAGGCTCCAGACGCGCAGGCTCAGTAATTGTGGCTCACGGGGCTAGTTGCTCCGTGGCATGTGGGACCTTCCCAGACCAGGGCTCGAACCCGTGTCCCCTGCATTGGCAGGCAGATTCTCAACCACTGCGCCACCAGGGAAGCCCTCAATTCTTTTTTTTTAAATTGAGATACAATTGACATATAACATTATATTAGTTTCCAGTGTATAACATAATGATGCGATATATGCACGTACTACAAAATGATCATCACAACAAGTCTAGTTAACAACCATCACCACACATAGCTTCAAATATTTTTCTCTTATGATACGAACTTTTAATATGTACTCACTTTTGCAACTTTCAAGTATACATTTGTTAACTAGAGTCACGGTGCTATAAGTTACATCCCCGGTACTTAAGTATTTTATTATGGTGAGTTTGTACCTTTTTATCCCCTACACCCATTTTGTCCATCCCTACCCCCCACCTCTAGCAAACACCTATCTGTTCTCCGTATCTATGAGTTTGGGGGGTGGGGGTGGGTTTTTTTTTTAAGATTCCACATATAGAACTTCGTTTCTTACATTTAAACAGTGGTACCTGTCCAAAGGCCACAAGTTTAAAAATGTAACAAACATATCGGTAACAGCCCCACTCTTTCCAACAGTAAGCCTCTGAAAGAGCTACTGTGTAATATAAAGAACACTAAATTGGCAGTCAAAAGATCTTGGTTCTATCAGTTTATAATCTTAGGCAAGTTATTCACCTCTGTGAGTTTTATTTTATCTTAAAGATGAGGATAATTATTCATTAGGCTTTGGTAATAATTAAATGACCTAGAAAGTTAATTTCCATACTTAATAGAGGGTTGTTGTACATACTAAAAGAGTTAAAAGAAAATCAATAGGTACATTGTAAACTGTATATAACTGAAGTGAACAAACAGTGCTCTATTAATTCCAAAGGCAAAGACTTTGTCTTATTCATTATTAAATTCCAAACACACATAGCATATAAAAGATATTTAAGTTTACTTAAATAAACAATCATTAAGTTAAATGTCCTATCAAAAACAATAATTAAAAAATATTCATGTAAGTGTACATTCACATTTTAAGTCAACAAATATATATCGAGCTGTTAGCAAATGTCATGTACACAGATGACTAAGCCATGTCCCTGACCTTAAGGAGCTCTCAGCAACAATATTACTTTAGAATTTGCGAAATGTTTACACACACATGGTCACTACAAAGATGATAAGATCAATTAGTTACACTACCTTTTAAAATCTCAAAACAATCACAAGTGGAAGAGGAAAGGGAAAGTGGGGAGATTAAGTGACTTGGCCAAGGTTATATGGTTACTGGGTAGCAGACCAGGGATTAGAAACAGGCTTCAAATGCTACTGAATTGTCTTCTCTTGCTGATATTTGAGTTTAATGGGCAATATCTTTGCCTTATATACAGGGTATATTAAATCATTACAAAACTAGGAAACTTTTAAGAGTAAAAAGTGATGCTACATAGAATGGATGACCAAGAGAACCATAATGTAAACTATAGACTCTGTATGATAATGAGCGTCAGTGTAGGTTCATCAGTTGTAACAAGTGTACCACTCTGGTAGGGGAGGTTGATAACGAGGGAGGCCATGCATGTGTGGGGACAGAGGATATATGGGAAATATCTGTATCTTCAGCTCAATTTTGCTATGAACCTAAAACTGCTCTTAAAAAATCTATTTTTAAAAATAAGAGATGCTGAGCAGAAGCAAGAAAAACTACAATCCTGCAGCCTGTGGACCAAAAACCACAGTTACAGAAAGATAGACAAGATGAAAAGGCAGAGGGCTATGTATCAGATGAAGGAACAAGAAAAAACCCCAGAAAAACAACTAAATGAAGTGGAGATAGGCAACCTTCCAGAAAAAGAATTCAGAATAATGATAGTGAAGATGATCCAGGACCTTGGAATAAGAATGGAGGCAAAGATTGAGAAGATGCAAGAAATGATTAACAAAGACCTAGAAGAATTAAAGAATAAACAAACAGAGATGACCAATACAATAACTGAAATGAAAACTACACTAGAAGGAATCAATAGCAGAATAACTGAGGCAGAAGAACGGATAAGTGACCTGGAAGACAGAATGGTGGAATTCACTGCTGCGGAACAGACTAAAGAAAAAAGAATGAAAAGAAATGAAGACAGCCTAAGAGACCTCTGGGACAACATTAAACGCAACAACATTCGCATTATAGGGGTCCCAGAAGGAGAAGAGAGAGAGAAAGGACCAGAGAAAATATTTGAAGAGATTATAGTCGAAAACTTCCCTAACATGGGAAAGGAAATAGCCACCCAAGTCCAGGAAGTGCAGAGAGTCCCATACAGGATAAACCCAAGGAGAAACACGCCAAGACACATAGTAATCAAAGTGGCAAAAATTAAAGACAAAGAAAAATTATTGAAAGCAGCAAGGGAAAAACGACAAATAACATACAAGGGAACTCCCATAAGGTTAACAGCTGATTTCTCAGCAGAAACTCTGCAAGCCAGACGGGAGTGGCATGATATACTTAAAGTGATGAAAGGGAAGAACCTACAACCAAGATTACTCTACCCGGCAAGGATCTCATTTAGATTTGATGGAGAAATCAAAAGCTTTACAGACAAGCAAAAGCTAAGAGAATTCAGCACCACCAAACCAGCTCTACAACAAATGCTAAAGGAACTTCTCTAAGTGGGAAACACAAGAGAAGAAAAGGACCTACAAAAACAAACCCAAAACAATTAAGAAAATGGTCATAGGAACATACATATCGATAATTACCTTAAACGTGATTGGATTAAATGCCCCAACCAAAAGACATAGACTGGCTGAATGGATACAAAAACAAGACCCATATATATGCTGTCTACAAGAGACCCACTTTAGACCTAGGGACACATACAGACTGAAAGTGAGGGGATGGAAAAAGATGTTCCATGCAAATGGAAATCAAAAGAAAGCTGGAGTAGCTATACTCATATCAGATAAAATAGACTTTAAAATAAAGAATGTTACAAGAGACAAGGAAGGACACTACATAATGATCCAGGGATCAATCCAAGAAGAAGATATAACAATTATAAATATATATGCACCCAACATAGGAGCACCTCAATACATAAGGCAACTGCTAACAGCTATAAAAGAGGAAATCGGTAGTAACACAGTAATAGTGGGGGACTTTAACACCTCACTTA
Source organism: Eschrichtius robustus (assembly GCF_028021215.1). Classification (NCBI taxonomy): domain Eukaryota; kingdom Metazoa; phylum Chordata; class Mammalia; order Artiodactyla; family Eschrichtiidae; genus Eschrichtius; species Eschrichtius robustus. The sequence continues at coordinate 53,736,735 of NC_090826.1, forward strand.
CACCAATGGACAGATCATCCAAAATGAAAATAAATAAGGAAACAGAAGCTTTAAATGTCACAATAGACCAGATAGATTTAATTGATATATATAGGACATTCCATCCAAAAACAGCAGATTACACGTTCTTCTCAAGTGCGCACGGAACATTCTCCAGGATAGATCACATCTTGGGTCACAAATCAAGCCTCAGTAAATTTAAGAAAATTGAAATCATATCAAGCATCTTTTCTGACCACAACGCGATGAGATTAGAAATGAATTACAGGGAAAAAAACGTAAAAAAGACAAACACATGGAGGCTAAACAATACGTTACTATAACCAAGAGATCACTGAAGAAATCAAAGAGGAAATAAAAAAATACCTAGAGACAAATGACAATGAAAACACGACGACCCAAAACCTATGGGATGCAGCAAAAGCAGTTCTAAGAGGGAAGTTTATAGCTATACAAGCCTACCTAAAGAAACAAGAAAAATCTCAAGTAAACAATCTAACCTTACACCTAAAGAAACTAGAGAAAGAAGAACAAACAAAACCCAAAGTTAGCAGAAGGAAAGAAATCATAAAGATCAGAGCAGAAATAAATGAAATAGAAACAAAGAAAACAATAGCAAAGATCAATAAAACTAAAAGTTGGTTCTTTGAGAAGATAAACAAAATTGATAAGCCATTAGCCAGACTCATCAAGAAAAAGAGGGAGAGGACTCAAATCAATAAAATCAGAAATGAAAAAGGAGAAGTTACAACAGACACCGCAGAAATACAAAGCATCCTAAGAGACTACTACAAGCAACTTTATGCCAATAAAATGGACAACCTGGAAGAAATGGACAAATTCTTAGAAAGGTATAACCTTCCAAGACTGAACCAGGAAGAAACAGAAAATATGAACAGACCAATCACAAGTAATGAAATTGAAACTGTGATTAAAAATCTTCCAACAAACAAAAGTCCAGGACCAGATGGCTTCACAGGTGAATTCTATCAAACATTTAGAGAAGAGCTAACACCCATCCTTCACAAACTCTTCCAAAAAATTGCAGAGGAAGGAACACTCCCAAACTCATTCTATGAGGCCACCATCACCCTGATACCAAAACCAGACAAAGACACTACAAAAAAAGAAAATTACAGACCAATATCACTGATGAATATAGATGCAAAAATCCTCAACAAAATACTAGCAAAGAGAATCCAACAACACGTTAAAAGGATCATACACCACGATCAAGTGGGATTTATCCCAGGGATGCAAGGATTCTTCAATATACGCAAATCAATCAATGTGATACACCATATTAACAAATTGAAGAGTAAAAACCATATGATCATCTCAATAAAAAAAAAAAAAAATGAGGGATGCTATTAATAATTACACAAGGGCAAGAGGAACAAACTGAGATTATCCAGAGCAAATTGTAAGTATGCTCACCCTACTTAAATAGGAATTCTAACGTGCAAAGAAATGGCTATTCAAGTTAATTCACAGTTACATTTAAAACACTATTTTAAAAGTGTAGAATTGTCACTGAAGACTTGCAAAAATGATCACTGTGATAGTGTTCAGGGAAACTGAAAAAAATTCTCACCAGAAGGAGAAGATATCATGTACATACCAAGCTGTCCTCGGCTTCGGCGCACCATTTCTTGCCTTGCACCTATGCTTCCAAGAATAGCTTCCTCAAGCTTTGCTCTCATGTCCTTTGATTTCTTAAAGGTCAAACTATTCATTCTTTCAAACACTTTCTTTCCCTAAAATTTAAACATTAGAAAAGAAGACACATTGAAGAAATTTTCTTCTTCTTTTCCACATTATGTTTCGCCTCTTGTTCATCTTTGCAATGGCACAATGATCACTTACTTTGTACTCAAAGCAAGATACACAGAGATAAAGCAGATCTAATAGCCGGTTTAGCTGCAGGACTGAGAGATCTGTAAACCACTTTTGTAAAACTGTCTCATCTGCATTCTTGAGAACCCAAAGCAGACAGATCAAAAGACTCCGACTTGATTCTGCTGAAAAGGTAGTGTGTTGCCTGCCACTCTGAAAATAAAAAGCAGTAGAATAAGACACAAAATGATCAAAGACCATTTCTTTTTTTCAGTTGTTAGTTGTTTTCTTCTAAAAGCAATACAACAATAATTACTTTAAAATCAAATATTTCAAAAGAACCATTTGATTTAGACAATACTTGTGTAACTCATATAGAACCTTAAACTTAAGGTCCTGACATTTAATGAACCTTTCCTAGCAATAGAAGATTGTTTTAATCTATGACAGGGCTTCCAGCAGACTATAAACGTTAACAGAAAACATAAAGGGAAAAACTAAAAGGTCCTATTATTAAAAACTAAGATATCTACCAAAGACTATCAGACACGATATGAATAAAGGAAAAAAAATTGACTCTATATAAGACTATTTTAAGAGTATTATGTGATAACAAAATGTTTATCAGGTTTAGAGAATCACTATTTCCTATCAAGGGCCACAGACAAAAGGAAAAAGTCTTAGACCACATATAAGTGAAAAGTATTTTTACTTAGAGCATATAAATTTAAGGTAATATTCCCAACCTTCGATTTGTATTAGTATACAGTATGTGAAATACAAATAAAAACTAAAACTAAGAATTTGTTTACAGTACCATTTATTGAATATTTACTCTCTTCCAGTCATCATACTGAGCTCTTTGCATATATTATTTCATTTAGCCCTCCAACAACATTACTAAGCAGGTTGTATCATCTCAATTTTACAGACAAGAATGCAGGATGACAATAATAATAATGATGATGGCAAATAATGATGATGGCAAAACATAACAAAATTTGAAATGTGCTAGACACTATGCTAATTGCTTTTTCTTATTTAACTCTCTCAACAGTTTTATGAGATGGTATTAACTATTGTTATTTCTAGTTTACAGGTAAGGAAACTAAAGGCTAGAGATTAAGTAATTTGCCCTAAATCACATTCTAAGAAAAAGTAAAGCCACAATTTTAGTCCAGGTTAACCAGATGCCTAAGCTTATACTATTCACCATTATACTACATTCTAACATTTGGTTAATAAATATACTAAATTATAACAAGAAAGCAGTGGATAGGATGTTGAGAGGAATTACAAAGGAAAGCCATGACCTCAACTACTACCCTAATCTCCCCTCTGTCATGCATGATGGTTTCCCCTGAAACCATCTAAAGAGAGAAATATTATTACTAACGCCATTCTACAGACAAGAAAACTGAGACAAGTAGTTAAGTATCAATATTTTGTGAAAGTATTTTGCAATAAATGGTGGAACTGGGATTCAAATGCAGAACGTGTGGCTCCAGAAACCAAGCTCGTATCCACTATGTTTACTGCCTTTAATGGATGCATGCACATGTAAATAAATTCACGTACATAAACTCACTTAACCACTATGCTATACTGCACCTGACCTGGACACAAATAGCTTTGACTCTCACCCCCAAATCCACAGTCTCTCTCATAAGGAAAATGCTTCTTTATTTTAAAAGTAAGCACTTTCTACAGCAGAACTTTCAGGTATGCATAAATATATTGACTAAATTCTCAATGACTGATTTTTTAAAACAAAATTTTAAAATTATACCGAATTCGACAAACAGGTACACACTAACGTTTCCTATACCCCCACATAAACTGCCAATAACACAGTGACACACTCTGAAGAAAGTTGGACAAACATGAAAAAGACTCAGTAATGCAAAGATGTCAGGTTTCCCCCATATTGTTCTATAGGATCAATGCAATTCCAATCAAAATACCAGCCAGGTTTTTCCTGGAAGTTGACAAACTAATTTTAAATTTAATGGGGAAAAGCAAAGGGCCAAAAATAGCCAAGGCACTCTTGAGGAAGAACTAGGTAGGACGGGGGACAAATTTGCTCTACCAGATAGCAACATTTACTAAATAGTTAGAATAATTAAGACAGCTTGATATCGGCATATGGATAGACAAATAGTCTAATGAAATAATAGGAAGCACACAAAAAAATCCTATGCATATATGAAATTGTGACATACAACAGAGCTGACACTATGAATCAGTGGTGGAAGGATGAATTATTAAATAAATGCTGTGAGATAACTGACTTCCCTAGGGGAAAAAAAAGTAGACTCCTACCTTGCACTATTGTACAAAAAATAAATTCCAGACAAAGAAAGAACTTAAGTGTTAAAAGGAAATATAAAAGAACATATTTATAATCTTGGGAGTAAGACAGAATTTCTTAAATAATACATAAAAAGCATAAACCATAAACCACAAAAAGATGATCATATTTGCTTACACTGAAATTGAGAATGTGTGCTTGTTCATTCAATTAATAAATAAATAGATAAACAGAAAAAGCACACCATAAATTAGTAGAAATTTGTTGCATAAAAAACCAACATATATACACTACCAAATGTAAAATAGATAGCTAGTGGGAAGCAGCCACATAGCACAGGGGGATCAGCTCGGTGCTTTGTGACCACCTAGAGGGGTGGGATAGGGAGGGTGGGAGGGAGACGCAAGAGGGAGGAGATATGGGGATATATGTATATGTATAGCTGATTCACTTTGTTATAAAGCACAAACTAACACACCATTGTAAAGCAATTATACTCCAATAAAGATATTTAAAAAAAAATCACTACGCTAAAATGTAAAAAAAAAACAAAAAAACAAAAAAAACACCAACCTGAGACTTGTATCCAGAACAGTCTTTCTCAATCAAGTTTCTATGAGAGAATTAAGCCCTACAAAAAATTGAGGGGCTGTTTTCTCCATTCTCTCAAAACATTAAAAATAAAAAGATAATTCTGGTTTGGTATTACCCATCAATGAATCTTCTGTGAAGGAAGAAACCACAACCCCAGGACTCTTATTATACATACAAGTAATACTGCAAATACAAAGTCCAGTACACAGTCACGAACTAGGCACACAAAGAAGCAACACATCATGAGTGAGAACTGACAAAACAGATAACAGAAAAAGGTACATTAAGACTTGAGGTATTGAAATTATCAGAGACTATAAAATAACCACACTTTCTATGCACCCTTGCCCAAAAAATAAGATTAAAAATCTTGACTGGAGGGCTTCCCTGGTGGCGCAGTGGTTGAGAATCTGCCTGCCAATGCAGGGGACACGGGTTCGAGCCCTGGTCTGGGAAGATCCCACATGCCGCAGAGCAACTAGGCCCGTGAGCCACAATTACTGAGCCTGCGCGTCTGGAGCCTGTGCTCCGCAACAAGAGAGGCCGCGATAGTGAGAGGCCTGCGCACCACGATGAAGAGTGGTCCCCACTTGCCACAACTAGAGAAAGCCCTCGCACAGAAACGAAGACCCAACACAGCCATAAATAAATAAATAAAAAATAAATAAATAAATAAAAATTAAAAAAAAAAAAAAAAAAAAAATCTTGACTGGAAACTTGAAAATATAAAGAGAAATGTTTTATTGAAAAGAAATAGCAGAAACAACACAATTTAGAAAACTGAAAAAAATTTACCCAATAACCAAATTAAGAACTCAGTGGGTTGGTGTAATGTAGTATCAGGTATAGTTAAGGAGAGAATTAGTAGACTGAAAGATAGATCAAAAGAAACATTCCAGCATGAAGCACAGGCTAACAAAAAGATGGAATACACAGAAGAGTAGAGACAAAGACGATACAGTAAAAAGGACTAACATAAGTTTAACTGGAATATGAAAGAGGAGAGACAGAATGGAGAAGAGGACATATTTGGACACATAACAGCTGAGAATTTCATAGAACTGAAGAAAGATGCTGAATCATAAATTTAAGAAGTCCAAAAGAGCTACCAAGCAGAATAAACATAAAGAAATTCAAAATTAGACTCAACAAAATTAGACTCAACAACTGAAACCACAGAAAGCCAATTTTAAGGAGACTATCAAAGAAACAACAGAAAAAAAGACAAGTTATTTTCAAAGAAGTAACAGTTCACCACAGCTGGCTTCTCAAAAAGTAGCAACGGAAATGAGAAGACAATGGGAACAATGTCCTCAGCAGGCTGAAAGAAAACAGAGGAAACTCAGATGCTATTTCTTAAAAAAGAAATCCTAATGAAGGTCAAATAAAGACATTTTTCAAAGAAACACAGAGAGTTCATCACCACAGAATAGAAAATTCTAAAGGATGTATTTCACAAAGTAGAAAAACATCTCATAGAAGTCACAAATTTGAGAAAGAATCAAGAGCAAATGAAGTGGTGAACACATGGGCAAATCTAAATGATAACTGATTCTATATAGCCATAACAAAATAATAATGATGATGTCTTGTGGGGTTTAATGATACATAAAACTAAAGATAGCATTTAAGTAGAGAGAAAGGTAAATGAAGTCAACCTGTTTTAAGATCCTTCTATTAACCAATGTGAAAGTAAAGGTAATGATTAATATTAGATTGAAATTTAAGAAAGCATATTCTTATTTGTAATACAATCACAAAAAGAATAGAAACAGAATGTATGACTTCCAACCTAGTAGAGAGGAAAAAGTGGAATAAGGAAAAAATAGAATGAGAAAAAAATGATCCAAAAGAAGATAATAAATGAGACAAAAAGAAATACATAATGGGGGTGGGAAAACATGAAGTAAAATTAAAATGTTAAGTACATTAATTTAATTATACTAAATGTAAATGGGTTTTAAAACTCTAGTGAAAGACAAAGATGAATAGACCAGATTTTACAAATATAAGACAAACTCTAACCATATGCTGTTTATAAAAGACACATTTAAAATATGAGAAAAAACAATGAAAGTAAAAGGATGGAAAAACTCATGCCATACACACACACATATACACACATACACGCTAAGCAAAAGAAACCTAGCATAGCTATACCAGTATTATACAAAATTGACTTTAAGGCAAATAAAAAATAAGCATTACAGTTCATGTTGACAAAAGGTACAATCCATCAAAAATATAACAATTTTAAATTAGATATTTCATAATAAGGCCTCAAAGGAAATAAAACAAAATCTGACAGAATGACTACAACAAATTACACCACCACAGTTGTAGTGGGATATTAGAAAAAGTGAACAGAATTCAGTAAAGAGAAAGATTTAAACAATAGGATTAACAAATTTGATGTAATGCATGTAATGGATAAATATAGAACATATAACTAACAAATGAAGAATATGCATTCTTTTCGAATATGTGAGATATTTGCAAAAACTGACCAAGTACTAGACCATAAAACCAACTCCCATAAATATAACAAATTATGTAGAGTAAGTTCTCTGATCATTCAATTAGGCCAAAATCAGAAGCAAAAGGATTACTAGAAATTTTCGTATGACTGGAAATTCTCAAACAAAAACAATTTAATAGCCCAAAAGTCTAAAAAGAAATCATAATGAACTTTAGATATATTTTGATGACTAATTAAAATGTTACCTACACGCTGTGGTATGTAACTAAAACAATAATTAAAGGAAAATGTTTTTGATTAAAATATGTATCAGAGAAGAAAGGATGAAAATTAGTGAGTTAAGTAAGCATCCATCTCAAGAAGAAAAGAGAACATCAATATAAAACCAAAAGAAAGTAGAAGACAGTAAATAATAAAGATAAACATTCAAAAGTGAGGATCAACATTGACCCCAAATTGGTTCTTTACACAAACTAAAGAAATATACACATTTCTGTTGAGACTGATTTAAGACAAAAGATATAAAAAGCCAGTCACAGAAATAAAAATGTTTACTTCTACCATAGATGTTATAGACATTAAAAAGATCATAGAAGATATTTGAAACAACTCTGTGTGCCAAGAAATCTGAATAAATTTCTGCTAGAATAAAATTTATAAAAACCAGTGTAAAAAGAAATAGAAAACTTGAACAGTCTTACAATCATTAAAGAAATTATACAGGTAATTTTAAAACTTTCAAAAAAGAAAACTGCAGGTATAGATGGCTTCACTCACAAGTTCTCCAAATATTCCAGGAAGAAATAATTTCAATTTTAAACAAGTACTCTCAGGGAAGAGAATAAAAAGGGAAATTCCCCAGCTCATTTTAATTGGCTAAACTACCCTTGATTCCAAAATCTGAATAGAACATTATGAGAAAGAAAAAAATCTTACTAACACGGATACACAATCTTAAACAAAATACAGCGAACCAAATCTATTAATATACAATCATGAAAAAGTTGGGTTTAATTCAGGAATTCAAGGTAGGTTTAACACTAGAAAATCAACTGAAAGGGGTCACAGTAAAAGATTACAAAGCAAAATAAAATGACAGTCTCAGTGGTGCAAAAAAGCATGATAAAATTCAACAACTATTCATAATTACAAAAATAAAACTCTTAGCAAACTAGGAACAGAAGGGGACTTCCATAATATAACAGAGGGTATCTTAAAAAAAAACCAAACCCCAAAACCAAAACCTTTAGCACCTATGTTTAAGAATGAAATGTTGCAAGTTTCCCCTTTAATGATGCCAACTATTACTACTTCTATTTAACACTGTACTCAAGGTTCTAGCCAGTAAGTAAGTTATGGAAAAAAAAACAGGAAGGAAGAAATGAAACTGCCAGATGATATGATTGTGTATGTAGAAAAAAAAATCTATACCTCTGTTATTAGTTTAGCAATTCTGCTGGAAATAAACATTATTGTTCAAAATCAATTCTATGCCCACATAAAAGCAATCAACAATTAGGGAGTTCCCTGGTAGTCTAATAGTTAGGATTTGGCACTTTCACTGCCCAGGTGGCCCAGGTTCAATCCCTGGTCAGGGAACTGAGATCCCATAAGCCGCGTGGCACGGCCAAAAAACAAATAGCAATCAACAATTAGAAAACAATTTTTGAAAAAGATGACATTTATGAGACTATAAAAATATAATGTTATATATATAAAATTTATGTGTATTATACATTATCATATTATATAATTTTATAATATTACTAAAATATTTTTTAAATATCAATGACCAACAATACACCTACAAAAGATGTTCTGGGCCTCTGGTGAAAGCTATAAAAGTTTATGTATGTGTAGAGACATTAAAGAAAGCCTAAATAGTGGGGAGATCTAACATATTCAAGGATTTGGGGATTCAAGCGTGTAAAAATATTAATTTTCCCAAAAACTGATCCATAGCTTCAATACAATCTTACTTTAAAATAAGACACTTATCACCAAATTCACAATTAAGTGTATGAAAAAGCAAGCCACAAAAAAAGAAAGAAATCTTTGAACCACTTATAATTGACAATGGGTTTGATCCAGACATATAAACTACTATAAATTACAAGCAAAGGCAGACGATCCAATGGAAAATGGGCAAAAAAACTCTAGATACTTCAAAAGAAAAAATCCAAATAGCCACTTATATGAAAACGTGCACACCCTCATGAGACATCAGGAAAATGAATGCTAAAATGAGATATAATGATATATTACCAAATTGACAAAAATTTAAATGTTTGAATATTCTAAGTGCAGATGAACGAACATATGAAGGAACGGAAACTCTCATACGGCAGGTGCAAATATAAATTAAGACAAACCTTTTGGAAAACACCATGGCATATCTAGTATAGAAGAGGGTACACATATATGACCCAGCAAATTCCACTCCTAAGAAATACCCTAAATAAAAGTGTGTACATGCAGACAGGAAACATATAGAAGAATCTATAAGACTGTTATTTGTAACCAAAGATCAGAAACCATTTATGCATCTATCAATAGAATGGGTAAATAAATTGATCTATAGTCGGACAATGGAATATCATGCCAAAATGAAAAATCAGTGAATTACAGCTATTTTTTACAACATGGAGGAATATTAAAGACATAATGTAAAACTAAACTATAGTATTTAGTGATGTAAACTTAGATGGTGAAACTATTAACAAAATTATGCAATTACTTCATTAGTTAGGATAGTGGGTGGCTTGGTGGATAGGTGTGGTGGGAAACAGCAGGCTAAGGATTTCTGGAAGGCGGTCAATGTTCTATATTTTGACCTGAATTGTGGTTACAAAGATATTCATTTTAAAATCTTTTGTAAACATTTACATTTATGTTTCATGTACTTTTTCATCTGTGGTATATTTCAGATAAGCAAGGTTTTAAAAAATGAATAACAAGGTCAACAAAACTGCGAATAGTGGTCATTTTGAGGGGAGAAAGGGATTGAATTGATGGCAAACTGGGAACTTCCATGGAAATTGCAATGTTCTATTTCTGAAGCTGAGTGGTAGGTACACTGTTGTTTCTTCTATTATTATATTTTAACTATACATGTACTTTATATATTATTTTGTATCTACAATAGCAAAAGCAAGTAAAAGAAAACACTGAAAAACTGGAATTCATCAAAATTAAAAACTTTTGCGCTTCAAATGGCACCATCAAGAAAGTGAAAAGAGGGACTTCCCTGGTGGTCCAGTGGTTAAGAATCTGCCTTCCAATGCAGGGGGACACGGGTCTGATCCCTGGTCGGGGAACTAAGATCCCACATGCTGCGGGGCAACTAAGCCCATGCGCCACAACTACAGACCCCACGTGCTCTGGAACCCATGCACCACAACTACAGAGCCCACACGCTCTGGAAGCCCATGTGCCGCAATGAAAGATCCCGTATGCTGCAACTAAGACCCGACAAAAAAATAAATAAATAAATATTTAAGGAAAAAAAAAGGGAGAAGATAATCCACAGGAGAAAATATCTGCAAATCACATATCTGATAAGGAATTTCTATCCAGAATATATAAAACACTCTTGCAACTCAATAACAAGAAGATGAATAACACAATTTTAAAACATTAAAGGATTTGAATGGGCTTTTTCTCTAAATAAGATATACAAAAAGATGTGCCAATAAGCAAATGAAAAGATACTCTCAGTATCAGTAGACTTTAGGGAAATGCAAATCAAAACGACAATGAGACACCACTTCATACACACTAAGGTATGAAGTATATATAATAAAAAAGAGATAACAGTGTTGATGGGGATTTAGAGAAATAGGAACCTTTATTCATTGCTGGTGAGAATTTAAAATGGAGCAGCCACTTTGGAAAAGTTTAGAAGTTTCTCAAAATGTTAAAGATAGAGATACAATATGACCCAGCAAATCCATTCCTAGGTATCTACCCAAAAGGAATGAAAACATATGTGGACACAAAGACATGTACACAAATGTTCATAGCAGCATTATTCTTAACAGCCAAAAAGTGGAAATGATTCAACTGTTCATCAACTCATAAATGGATAAAAATCTGGTCTGTCAATATTTAGGAATACTATTTGGCATAAAAAAAAAAAGTACTGATACATGTCACAACATGAATGAACCTCAAAAACATTATGCTTAGTGAAAGAAGCCAGACATAAAAGATGACAGTGTATAATTCCATTTATATGAAATGTCCAGAACAGGCAAATCTATACAGACAGAAAGTAGGTTAGTTGCTGCCTAGGGTTGGGGCTGTGTGGAAATAGAGGGTGACTGCTAATAGGCTTCAGGGTTCTTTTTGGGGTGATGGAAATGTTCTAAAATTAGATTGTGGTGATGGCTGCATAACTCTGTAAAGATACTAAAAACCATGAAATTGTACGTTTAAAATGGGTGAATCTTTTGATATGTAAATTATCTCAATAAAACTTTTTAAAAAGTTGTCTAGTAAGCTAGCTTCCATAAATACAATTGCAGTTTTCTGAAAGAAGTCATCTAAAACTTTTAGAAGTTGATCTTGTTCTATTAACAGTTTGTTTACTCTCTGCCTCCCTGTTCTTCCCTCTTTAAGAGGGGAAAATTACAGGGTTGAATGAATATCAATTTATTTAAATATGAAAAATTATAAATCTTCACAGATTAAAAATAAATATTCTCAACTGCTAAATAAATGAGACTATTTCTTAGGGCTGACAAAGAACAAAATGGATTTTAAAAATGAAGAAAATAGGCTGTAAGTAAGGCAACTTTCAAAATTCTAAATGACAGAATATAGACCTTTATACCATAAAGCTTGAGGTAATTAATAATTTTAAAAACAACTTAGTACAAGATAGGCAATATTCTCAAAACCTTAATGTTTCCACAAAATAAATAAAACTCAGAGTACTTCTGTATCAGCTAGTACAATAATCTCAGTTATTAAAGGGTATATCCTTGGAAATATCTGTCTTTCCAGATAAAACTTCTGTAGGAGGGCTGTTTTTACCGTTGATGTAAGGAGGAAACTGCCGGGCCTTGTTAGTTGAGGAACTGATGTTCCTGCAATTGCCATGGCAACTGTCTGGCTTATCATGCTTCCGCTCTCACTCTCATAATCATCGGTGGCTATACAGATGGGTCTTCCTCGTTGATTGTGAGTTTCTGGAAAAAAATCACCCAAAAATAAATAAAGAAAACTTCTGTTTAGCTTAATTAACAGCTATTGAGCAAGGAATCCCCTTTCTTATTCTCCTTTACTCTTTAAAGAAAAACCTATTAACATATACTGCTTATCATTATATTGACTTCTTTTAAAAAAATAATTTAAATATTTTAAACATTAACTCATTCCTATAGTAATATTTATAGTTTTGTAGAGAACTTTAACTTGCTAGTAAAAGAAGATATAATATATAGTCATAATAATATAAATTTCTGCCTTCAGATAAGGAAACCCGCTTTCGTGATCAAAATACTGGGAAAATTACTCTACTATTAGTCTCTCAAAGGGAAGGAGTTGCTATATTCGTATCACCAGCACCTACTGATAATACATATTAGATACCAGTAAAATTTTTTTAAATGAACTGGAAGTACTTTAACAGGTTAATTGCTAGTTCAAATGCAACCTACAGTGTTTTCTCTAAGGCAAATGAAGGAATTTAAGTAAATTCTAAAAATGGAAAGCAAGAGGAATAAAACTTTGTGGGTTCCAGTTTTTAAAAACTAACAAAACTTCAACTTATTAACCCAGTATTAGCAATAAACATCATTGTTGTCATTCAGGTGAATATTAATTTCAATTTTATGTATATGAATAACATTGAGACTGAGGGTGGTGGACATCTGGCAAGTTTTCTCATATTGTTTTTTTCAGATGAACTATAAGTATACACTCACAAAAAAAAACTCCTATTTCCTAATAGGTAGGTATAGAAATCCTATAAAATCATTATTTAAAAATCTGTCATAAGAAATGCTTACAGAAACCTTGCAGCGAATTTTCTCACATAGTCAAAAGTTTTTCAGAAATATGTTAAGTATTTACAGTGTACCTATGTCAGTGTAATTTTCCTTATATTTCTTTTCCTAAAATAAGATCACCTTTGAGATATTTTCTAATACTTTTAAACACTGACATTTGCCTTTAGTTTGTCTTAAATATACTAAGTACCTGTAAAATCATACAGCTGAGGAACAGTTTCCATGATAATGCCAATCAGAGGTAGATACAACATAGCCACCCGAGCCTTTATCTGGGGGTCAGAGTACCGTGGGTCTGAGTCGTGACTGGATAGTAAATTGTGTACCATATTGATGACTTTCTTATGCAATCCAAACAGTCTATTTAAAAAGAAGATGAAGAAGCAGCTGCAGTAAGGTCACAGAGATTAGTTAATATCTTTAGAGCAAACAGTAAGTCATGGTACTGAACCACTTTATTCAGCTTCTTAACTTTGCCACATATTCGCATGTATTCCTATAAAACACTTCTCATTTTAAAATTAATCAATGTCCAAAAAATAAATAAAATTAATGAATATCTCGCTGTACAAAATAAGAACTGAGGGAAAAGGAAATGCTATACAAATTCACTTAAGAGTAAATCTGAATATTTTTTCATTAACTCCTTAGGGCATTTTAATATTAAATAACTTAAAACCAGTTACGGTTACATTTTAAAGCAAAAAAAGTAAATTTTAAGTAGTTGTAAATTTTATTTCATCAAATAAAATCTTTTCACACTTAACCAAAATAAACTTTTATTTGCTTTATCTAAGAGAAAAATCCTCTACCTAATGGGTTATGTAGTCCATGGCTAGGGTTGCCTTCAACATTTCTATTTAAACTGAACTTCCTTGCTCATTTGGGCCCTTACAACTTTCTAGACTCCCAATCCCGAGTTTCAACTGGCTAATACACTAGCAAGGATCACTCTCATCTTCACACTTTTTTGGCTTCTCTTCTTAGACTGAAGCTGCTTTGACTATGAAAACCATTCTAAAGAAAAATTCATCCAACTTCAACTGCCCTTAATGCTGTACCTGGCAGCTGTTTCAGATCTTATTCTCTCTCCTTAAGCCTCTCACCATCAATCTCAATAGAAGACCTTACCTCCAACTTTCTTTTAGGAAAGAAAAGCCGTTCTGAATTTGCTCTGGCCAGGTCTTTTAACACATCTCCATCTTTATAGCTACCAAATCATCTTTCCTTTCATCTCAGAAAAAATTCTTTCTTCAATAGCTTCAATGTCCCTCCTCACTAAGTTCTTCCCTTCTTTCCTATCTTGAAAATACATGTTCACTTGAAACTAGTTTGCTCTGGCTTATTTATAGTATTTCTCTTAGTAATAAATTATTATATGATTTCTCTAGTAATAAACTTCCTGAATGTGCAGTATATATCAAGCGTTTTTTTTCATTTACTTCCTAATATCTACTCTCTTTCTCTGAAACTAAAAGTTTTTGAATGCTTACCACATGGTACTGTACCCCTTTCATCATTTAATAGCTAAATGATTTTTCAAAGATACTTAACCTCTGTTTCCCTATCTATGTATGAAGGTAATAACCTACCTCATAAGGTGGCTGTGAAAATTAATTTACATAATTTATGTAACATGCTTATTAGCACAGTGCCTTGCACACTGCTTTTTTCGGTAAATATTAGCTTTTCCCTTTTAAGATCACACAACAGATTTAAAAGCTAGGACTTGAAACCAGGTATTCTTCCTCCGGGGCTCTTGAGCTTATCTACCATATTACGTAGCTGTATATGAAATCTAGCTGGAGATTCTTCTTCCTTTCAGTTTTTATTCAGAAAGTATAGTTTTAAATACTGTCAAGAACTCCATCTAATGGACATATCTCAGATTTCATTTTCTAGCTCTCTACTTGACACTTTGTCATCTTTTATGTTTTCTTCTCAGTATTTTCTCCAAAGAGTTCCCATTATTCTTCATATTCTCCATCATTCTTCCCAAGTCTCAGATTCTGATCATTTGCCTTTTATGTTCTCCCTTTCAACTTGTATCACCAGTGATGATTCCCAAACCTGGGTATATATTTAACATCTCTCAGCAGCTACCAGCGCCAGACTTCAACCTATCTAAACTCTACCCACTGGTCTTCATGAAGGCTTTTCATGTGTCTACATTACTCAATCACATTCAGCCATTATACACATACACACACACACACACACACACACGCACGCACGCAGGACCTGTCATATCCTATGCTAGATGTTGGAGATAAGACATTGTCCCTGTTCTTAAAGAGCTTGCTTTAGCAAGAGAGAAACACAGACACAAAAATAATAATTCAATTTTACAAATGCTATAATAAAGGTGCTAATCTTCTTCAAAACTAGGTCTGTACTACAAAATTTGCATTTAACCATAGTATCCTGTTTCAACGTTGTAACTTTCTAACTGCAATGAAAATTTCTAGAGAGCAAATCTTTGGTCAATATTAGAATATATGGGGCTTCCCTGGTGGCGCAGTGGTTAAGAATCCGCCTGCCAATGCAGGGGACACAGGTTTGAGCCCTGGTCCAGGAAGATCCCACATGCCGCGGAGCAACTAAGCCCGTGTGCCACAACTACTGAGCCTGAGTGCCACAACTACTGAAGCCTGTGCGCCTAGAGCCCGTGCTCTGCAACAAGAGAAACCACCGCAATGAGAAGCCCACGCACCACAATGAAGAGTAGACCCGGCTCACCTAAACTAGAGAAAGCCTGCACGCAGCAACAAAGGCCTAACACAGCCAAAATTAAATAAAATAAATTTTTAAAACAATATTAGAACATATTATTGCTACTCAAGGAATTATTTGTGATTACTTAGCAAGCAGAAGGAATAAAAAGAAAAACAATCCTCTTAAGGGTCTATCTAACCTATGTATGTTGTATTTTATCTATGTAAATATAAAAAGAATGTAAAACTTAGAGATGTGAGTCTCTCATAGTCAATCATTCATTCACTGAATTAACATATACTTACCAAGTGTCCACTCTGTACCAGACACAATTCTAATGCAGTGGGAATACAGCAGTGAATAAGAAAGAAAGTGCCTGCTCTCATGAGCTCACATTCTAAGGGAAGGGGACAGATAATGAACAAACAAGCAAATTTCAGGTAAGTGCCTTGTAGAAAATAAAACAGGCTTATCTGGTTAAGAATAATTGTGGCAACGGCAACACAGCTGTAATTCAGATTGGGTGGCCAATGACAGTCTCATTGAGAAGATACTCTTTGAGTGGAGACCTGAAGAATCACAAGGAGGAAATTCCTATGTGGAGATCTTAGGGCAATTTCAGCCTTGCTTCAGGCAGAGGAAAGTCCTAGTCCAAAAGCCCTAAGGTGGGACTGGGTTGGGCCCATTAGAGAAACAAAAAGAAGGCCAGGATGGCTAGATTTTAGTATGTGAGGAGGGAAGAGAGTGGCAGTGTAGACAAGAGCTAGATATATAGGGCTTTGAGGTCCATTATTAAGTCTGAATTTTATTTTAAATGCTATTTTAAAAGCACACACTTTTACTATTTTAAAAGTTAAGTGTGCTTTTAAACACATTAAAGAGTTTTAAGCCAGGAAGTGACGTAATTTAATTTTCATTTCTAAAACACCATGTAGGCTGCTGGGTAGAAAAGGGATTTTAGGGAGGGAAGAATGGAAGCATGATTAGGGGAGCAGCAATAAAGACGGAGAGAAGTAGCTGAACTTGGGGTATTCTGGAGATAGTATTAAGGCATCTGCTAATGGACTGCGTGCAGGAAAGAGTGAGAAAAGGAGGAAGCAAGCAACAGTAAAAGCTTATAGTCCTGTATATTACTATTTAAAGCTCTTCCAGTTATCTTTTTTAACTCAATAGACAAAGTAGTAGTGAACACAGTTATCACGGCTTTCAGACTTGATAGAAAATCTTTCCAAGTGTCAAAGGACCAACTCTGAAGACCAGTTGGAAGAGATAAAAAAGAAGTAAAGAAGTCTTCCATAGGCCCTATACTGTTCCACAGAAATGTATCTATTTTAATAGAACTGATCCTTCATGTGAGAAAGAAACCTCATCACAAAAATAGTTGACTGTTAGAATTCTCTATTTTTTATCAGACACTGCTGAACACCTACACAACATCTCCTTCCCCTGTCTCCCTTCCTAACAGAATGTGAAAATTTTCAGGTTTACGTTCCTGCCCCTGTGACTCAGGGGAAGCTGACTCCATTCCCCCAGTTTCTGAAGTAGATCCAATCAGACTAGCCCTGCTACTTAAAGCAGACAGTCAGTAAAGCTGTTTCATTACCAGTGCGAGAAGAGATAAATGTTAATTAACTAATTGCTGCCTTAACTGAGAAGGTCTACAAAAAAAAATATCATATGAACTAAACACTTTTTAGTGACAGCTGATTTAATTTAGGCATGAAGTCCTTACCTCTGCTTTGTAACAAACCACCCATGAACCAAAACCAGTCTAAGCACCACATCTGAGTAGAAGTGATCTAATCCATCCAGGAACCTGGCATTGCTCTGGTGACTGTAACAGTACCGGATAGGCGAGTGAGCCAAATCAGCCCAAAGAAAAGATGTGCATTGCATGCTTGAAAGAGGGTTTTTTCCCGCTGTCCTCTGCTGGACATGAACAAGTAATAATCTAAGCTCAATTGCCAGAGCAACTATCTTACAGTCATGAGAGGCACACTAGCCTCAGGATAAAGCTGAGGGGTTTCTAGTAGAAGTAAGAGATATAAAGAAACAGAACCCTGACAACATCATTGAGCTGCTGATTATAGTGTGCTAAAAACTTTATCTTTCTTCCAGTTATGAAAAAATAAATATCCTTCCTTTCATAAAGCCAGCCAGTATGAAGAAAGGTTTTCTGTTTCTGGTAACCAAACTTATCCTGATGTATCAAGTAAAAATACTGGAAATATAGAGTCAAATGATTGAGATATAACAGTTACTAAAGAAAGGTAGTATGTTTAGAAGTGGTTTTCAGAGTGATTTTTTTCAAACAATGGATCCTTACCCCCCCCCCAATGACATTATATTCATTTATCAATGGCAAAATATAAGAGTGGTGGCAAGCAGGGGTGGGAGACCCAGGGTTTCACCCACTTAGTCTGTCCTCTCCATACTCCAATATCTACACCCCAACCCCATCCTACATGGAAGCACATTAAGGACCTTTTCAGAACCTTACAGCTCTGCAGAGCACAGTGTGAAAAACTGCTTCTTAAAACTATATTCCTAACGCGAGAAGTTGCTGTTATGAAAAAAACTCATGCCTTTCATTTGCAGAAGCTTTAGCCTTTGACAGTTTACTAAGCATTCACTATGTCCCTATCGCTAAGAACTTTAAAAGCATCCTTTTTCATTTGTTCAACAAATACATCATAGGATTCTTAAAAAACCTGCTCAAAAGTATCTCCTTTTGTTCTCTGGAGCTCTTACTTCAGGTTAAACTGCATTACAAACTCCTAATGATACTATTATGGGAAAAAAAAGCAATTATTACCCAAATGAGTTACAGTCATTCAGATTTTTGAAAATAGCTGTTAAGATAGAAATACCCTATAGGGATCTTAGATCACAACACATTTATAGAAAAGCTATTTCTATAAATTCAAATCATCAGACAATATACTCTTCTTACTATATCAATTTCCAGTAATTCTTTAAAAGTATACACAATTTTGGAAGTTTCTAAAACCTAAGTACATTGGTTTATAGAGCAAATTTTGAAGTACATGCTACAGAGTATGATGACAAATCAAAAATTTTCTTCACAAGGAATCAAACAGGTTAGTCTACTTAACTGAAATGTGCCTGCTGTATATCAGCAAATCTATAAGTCCATCTACTAATATGCACAAATATTTTATGTACTAAGAAGGAAAAAAAGGCCACCAACTAAACCATGATACAATGTTGATTTCAAGACAAACATCAAATTCAGAGATGACAAAAAATGTCTTTCTTAAAACTGATGAAATATAGAAATAACATGAGCATGGAACTTAGTGAACACAGAAGTAGAAGAAGAGTGGTAAACAGTATTCTTTTGATTCCTAGGAAGTTAAGCGGATACTTCTGTCCCATTTTCCAAAATCAAATTGATACTCTACACGGCAAAAACTGGTCTACTGGGGCTTCCCTGGTGGCGCAGTGGTTGAGAATCTGCCTGCTAATGCAGGGGACACGGGTTCGAGCCCTGGTCTGGGAAGATCCCACATGCCGCGGAGCGACTGAGCCCGTGAGCCACAACTACTGAGCTTGCGCGTCTGGAGCCTGTGCTCCGCAACAAGAGAGGCCACGATAGTGAGAGGCCCGCGCACCGTGATGAAGAGTGGCCCCCACCTGCCGCAACTAGAGAAAGCCCTAGCACAGAAACGAAGACCCAACATAGCAATCAATCAATCAATCAATTAATCAATAAAATAAATCTTTAAAAAAAAAAAAAAACAAAAAAAAACTGGTCTACTCACCCTTCAGCATCAGGGTCTAAAATGACAGCCAGCTCTGTTAACACAAGTCCTGCCAAATAATGTTGCTGGCGGAAAGGCACAGACAATTCAAACATATTTGCAATCTTCTGGTCTTGCACAGTGGTGGAAAATCCAGAACTCTGTTTGGGAGTGAGGTAGAACAAAACTATAACAGCTATGCAACAAAACATTCTATAGACAGAGCACTACAACAAATGAGATGTGAGCATTATCTGAAAGTGAGAGTTTATTTTTACATTACTATTATTAACATTGGAGAAAGTAACTGCTCTTACTTTTGGTATAGGAAACTATGATGAAATAACATTTTAAATTATTTTCAATTTCCTTTTTCTCATATTAAAATTTTTTCATCTGCTTTTTCCTTTATACTTTTAGCCACGTAATGTTTCAATATCATACTCTGAAGGGAAAAAAGGAACTAAATCCATATGATACATTATGTACTCACTGCTGAGTACAAGAGAAATATTTATAGTCAAGGCTATCGGTTTCCAGAGAAATTTCAAATACTAATGAAGTTGTTTTTCAGGGAAAACACTATCTCTAGAAAATTACTATTTTTTTTGTCCACTCACTGAGTTTTTAAAACTTTTTTAATACTGTAAAATAGCATCCCCCCCAAGATATAGCTTAAGGCAAGAATGTCCTCAATCTCATCACCCTTAATCCATATTCAAGACCGCCCATGCGAGGTTTCTTAGAAGAACAGACTTCAGATTTCTCTATGGAGAAATCATCTTCCTAATAAGCATATAAAACTATCCTTGCCCCCACCTCCCAAAGAGTGATGTCCCTGTCATCTATTAGAATCTGAAAATTCTGCAGTTAGATGAGAAAGTAGGGAACGAGATAATGGAAGAAATTCTGTTAATTTCTTGGCTGAATGAGATGTTCAGCAGGGAGTCAGGTGTAAACAAATGTATTTCATTAAAGGTTTTAGGAACTGTACCTTTGAATAATTTGTACTTGACTGTGTAGCCACATCTTTGACAGAGGATGGGGGAAGGGAGCAAAAGACTAGCCTCATTTGTTATTGGAAGAAGTATGTCCTAGCCAGGTAAAAGTATGTGGAAATAGGCTGATCCTTAAGAATTTTTGCAAAGGTAAAATGAAAAGTTGGGGGTGTTCTCTGATGTTTTCTAATCTTTCTAAGTAAAGTTTAAAATTTTGTTAAACATCTGAGATTGATCTAATGTAGGGAATTACTTTCAGGAATTAAATATCTCAAAAATAAACTTATAAAGAGTTCATATCCACTTTGACTTTAGACATTAAGAGCTTAAGGAAGTAGCTTGTTTGCCTTAGGAATTATATAGCAAGAAGATGTTTCACTAGGAGGGAACATCCAGGCTTCTCTGATACGAAAACCACAGAATCGCTTCATTTCAATCTGTATGACAGGACACATAATAACTGCTACGATAACCCTTCTTCATCTTTAGAGCAACTACTAGGCACCCTGTGAAAACCCATAAACACCCATCTAGTTTCCTTTGGGTTCTCTGGATACAAGAGAGGCAGGTAGGGCTTTGCCAGGACTGCACTGCAGTTTGACTTCTTTCTCTGCTAAATTATGTTTCATTCCCCTTCCTTTCACAGGTATTGACATCTAATAAATACCTTGTCCCCCAAACTCAGTCTGTGTCTGCCTCAAACAAACACAACTTGTGAAAACATCAAGTGAGTTTATGTAGCTGAATTCACTCCCTTGTGCATGAATCGGTAAGAGGGGTACAACAAAGTGGTTAGAACTTGCGCCCTAGAATAAGCCAACACGTGCCATGGTTCAAAGCCTAGCTCTGCCAGTTTTTATATGTGACCCTGGGTAAGTTACTGACGTTTCTGTGTTTCAGTTTTTTTCCCCTGTAAAATGGGGATAATAACAGAACTTACCTCCTAGAGTTTCTGTGAGGAGTAAATGATTAATACTTATAAAGCACTTAGTATGGAGCCTATCACACAGCTATTATTCAACAGTGCTACTTTTCATGTTTTCCAGTGTTTAGAATGCTTTTTCCACAAGTGTGGACTTAAAAAGATTTGTTTTCATACACTTTGCATACCTGAGATGTTGCAGAAGAAACAGAAGGTGATGGTGACGCAGGTGGAGTTAGCAGGCTGCAGGGTAAGTTTAAGGTAACGTAGTGCTCATGGCTGCAGATGATGCGCAGAAAATCCAGCCTCAGGGACACCAAGACACTTGGAGTTGGTAATGAATAAAGCTTTGAAGATACCTTGTAAGCATCGCATAAATAAGAAAATACCAATTGAACATATCATTTCTCTACTACCAACCAGAATGATGGATTAAAGAATTAAAGAACAGTACTCAGTGAGCAGTTTTGAATTCTGTGGTTTAAATAACACTATCGGCTTTTTCCAAAGTTACTCTTAAAATAAAAAATTTGGAACTACAAGATTGACTGTATAAATCCACTGACTAGGTGCATTCTTAAAGCCACATTCTTATATTTCCAATATAGCGTTAATATTTCCACTTCTCAAAGATATACTTTATGAAGAAAAAGTATACCACCAAAATAACTTCCTAAAAGAAATTATCCATTCTTTTTACAGCACCTTGTGTTAACCTATATTTATAATTATCTATTTTCCCAACTACACCCATTAGCTACTTGAGGAGACATATATAGACTGACTTATTTGAATAGTTTTAGCATCCCTAGAGTCTAGTTTAATGTTTGGCAAATGTAGGAGGCCAATGCTTGAAGAATAAAGACAGGACAGGTTTTGGGAGCAATAATACATGAAATTTCAGGGAAAAAGTAAAAATAATACATAGTGTTGCAAATACTTGCAAATAGATCAGTGCCCACGCATAGTTTTAACTTCTCTATTAAAAGAAACATACAATAATGGCATCCAATAGAACAGAGCTTCAAAATTCTAAGTATTAGACTGCCAAATAGCATTTTTAACCAGTAGTTCCCCAAAACTAATCTGTGGACCAGCAGGGAGTACTTTATAAGCACTGTTTCCCACACTCCCACCCCCACCACCAGGGTTCAAACTCCTCAGAAATGCTGGGATGGGACACAGAGATCTGTACATTTTTAAAGCTCCCTTAAAATGTAATTCTAGGATGATTATACAGCTCACTACCCAAATGGTCTATCAGGACAAATAACTAATGTTTTCTAAAAGCCAGGTTTCATTAATCATTTGATAGAAAATTTAAAACAAAACCAGCTGTTTGTAGAAAACTTCTAGGATACTTTTAGTTTAGAAAAAGCTAGATAATGATATCTGTGACTTGGGTAAACATCTACTCATGCTTCTAAACTCTACAATGTCTAGGGCTTCATCATGAGGAATACACAGCAAAATGCAACTGCTTTAAAAATCACTTAAAACAGAAAAAGTTGGGTTAGCTGTTCATTCAGTAAAAATGCTACTCTTGCATGGCATCTTGGGGCTGCTTTACATTTAGACTACTGACTTGATGGTATACTTCTGAATGAGAATCAAAGAGTCATAAGTGGGCCAGTATAACTCAATGAAAAGCCAGTTGTACTGACAGCAGCTTGCCATAGTCCTGTGTCCTAATAAATGTAATTTATTTTCCCTTACTAATAAAAATATGCCACTTTTTAAAAACATCACTATATAAATGTGTTCTTGAAAAATATCTTAGCTCCAGCCCTAAAAGAGCAAACGCAGCATTTAAATTATTTGATTACTAATTATTACTAATTATACATTACCTGTTTATAGCAGGTCTTTATAAGGCTAAAGACAAATCCTCTGTCCATAACAGACAACAGATCATTGAGAAAGAATGCAAGGCTTGTGTTGAGTCTCTCAACCATTTCTGTGTCCTGGGAAACAATTAAAAGAAAAACAAATATAGTTTAACGTGTGCTTGAAACACAGATTTAGTTTAAAAAAATAAGTTACCGTTACCTTCTGAAATCGTGAAACTATATCACTAGCAATTGTGCTGACAAGAGCAGCAATGTCATCCATGAAACGTTCTGGAAAACGACTTTTCCTTGGTGCATCAAGTTTATCATTAAAGTATAAATGGTGCACCATGCTCTTTACCTGAAAAAAGAAATAAGCCATTCGTTTAATTTCTTATGGATGTAATGAACAGTTACAGAGATTCTAAACATTAGGGCTATTTTTGTCAACATACCATGTAATTTAACAGATAGATAAAATACTTTTAACTCATCAAATATTTTGAAAAAGTTCCCTACAATATTTTGTATGCGCTAGAGAAATATCAAACACAATACAACTCAATCTCTGTATCAGCTTCATGACATTATCCTGGCTATCAGTGGGAAAAAAACTATGGGTATGTCAACAGAAAAAAATTTCATCCTTTAAAATTATTTTAAATTAAATCTTTCCATGACTTAACAATTCTGCCATTCCATGTCCCCCCAACTGTTAGCTCTGAGAGGTTAGAAACCTTGACTGCATGTAGTATCTTTAGCACCTAGCATCTCGTGGCATATGGTGGGTGTACATTAAATATTGATGACTAGATATTAAGAATAAAATGTTAGGGAAAAATTAAAGTGGTTTCAATTTACCAAATACTTTTAGATATGGATTCTTACAACAATGTGTTAACGGTACTAAAATTTTTTAATTCAGGGAAATTAATGACAAGGTTTTACAGTTGGTAAATAACAGAGCCAAGTCAAACTATTTCATGTTTAAGAAATCTGAACATACATGTAAGACTATTAAAAAAAAGTCATTTTGATCTTATATTAAAAGCACATGAATTACAATTTGGTGTTTATTCTCTAGGGGAAAAAAATGAGTTGCCTATCACTTACATATGGTCCCTGATTTATTTTTTTTGTAGATTAGCAAATCTCTAGAAGAAACGTCTTTTTTAAAATCTTTTACTGAAGTATAGTTGATTTACAATGTTGTGTTAGTTTCTGGTTACAGCAAAGTGATTCAGTTATATATATATATTCTTTTTCATATTCTTTTCCATTATGGTTTATTACAGGATATTGAATATAGTTCCCTGTGCTATACAGTATGGCCTTGTTGTTTATTTTATATACAGTAGTTTGTATCTGCTAATCCCAAAGTCCTAATTTATCCTTCTCCCACCCTCTTTCCCCTTTGGTAACCATAAGTTTGTTTTCTATGTCTGAGTCTGTTTCTGTTTTGTAAACAAGTTCGTTTGTATCATATGTTGGATTACACATATAAGTGATATCATATGGTATTTGACTTTTCTCTTTCTGACTTACTTCACTTAGTAGGATAATCTCTAGGTGCATCTATGTTGCTGCAAACGGCACTATTTCATTCTTTTTTATGGCTGAATAGTATTCCAATGTATATGTATTCCACATCTTCTTTATCCATTCATCTCTCGATGGATATTTAAGCTGCTTCCATGTCTCGGCTATTGTAAATAGTGCTGCTATGACATTGGGGTGCATGTAACTTTTTGAATTAAGAGTTTTCTCCGGATATATACCCAGGAGTGGGATTGATGGATCATATGGTAGCTCTATTTTTAGTTTTTTAAGGAACCTCCATACTATACTCCATAGTGGCTACACCAATTTACATTCCCACCAACAGTGTAGAAGGGTTTCCTTTTCTCCACATACTTTCCAGCAATTATTATTTGTAGGCTTTTTAATGATGGCCATTCTGACTGGTGCGAGGCGATACCTCATTATAGTTTTAACTTGCAGAAGAAATGTCTTCTAATCCTCAACATAAGTAACATTCAATGCTGAGAATGATTCTATGGCATACTCTGGAAACGTCCATTGTTTCTTTTCTTTCTTTCTTTTTTCTCTTTTTTGTTGTTTTGTCTTTGTTTCTTATTTATTATTTTACATAATTTTTTTGGAAGAAAAAGTTTCAGTGATTTCAGCTTTCTAGATGCTAGAGAGGAAGGTCCCTAGTGCCAGAATGCCTAAGTTTGAATCACAGCTCTCCTGTATACAAGCTATGTATACTTAAACAAGTCACTTAATCTCTCTGTGCCTTGGTAATTCCTAGCCCATAGAGCTGTGCTACCATACTGTACATACTTAATAAATGTATATTGCTTTTGTGTATATATGTGTTTATGCTGTGTATATAGATATTTATTAAAATATTAATTCATTTATTTGTTTTAATATCATTTACTGAATTAAGTAGAAAGTGTGGTTGTTTTTTATTGGCTGTGACTGGCATTTCCCTAAGAGCTTTCTAACCATAAAAGCAGTAGGTATCTATAAAGCTCTTTTTATCTGGTATGAAATCAATAGTACTGCCATTATACACTAGCATGTTCAGACTAAGAAAGAATGTATCACAGGTTTCCTTTAAAAAGACAGCTTCTGCAACTATCCCTAAAAACATAGTTTAAATTAGCTTTATAACTCCATCTAAATTGTGCTGATTGTCCACAGTGTTTATTTAGAGATGTAGCAAAGGTAATTTTGTCTTGGAGGCACATGTAAAACCATAAGATGGGCAATAGGAAAAGATTCTAGGATAAAATCATGAGCTAACACAAAATTGTTTAATAAGAAAAACAAAGAATGTGTTTAGTTTGCTCACCATTAACTCAAAAAAGAACCAGGCTTGTTGCAAAGCTGATTCCCGAACGCTGCCACTGCAAACAACCCACTGCAAAGCCAGCTCCTCATGAAATAGCTATCCAGAAGTAAATCCAAAGTTATTATCAGTGTCAGGTCTGCTGGTAACACAAACCAAATAATGCAAGTACAAATGAAGATATAATGAGAATAAGCAAAATAAGGCATGTGAACCATTCAATGATGCAGTGAGGACACCCATTAACGAAACGGCTATTTATACACGTAAGACAGTGGCATGTTGAACAGCTGAAAAAATTACATGTTATCTTGGAGTAAAATGTAATTTTAAAAGGACAGGTGGGAAATAGGCTCCTAAATTGTACGTGCAAAAAGAAACTAGACCGAAAACTCACAGTTACAAATAAAATCTGGCTTGTGCCTTACATACATATTTCAGCATATGCAAATACATTCATGAACTTTGCTGGTACAATTTAGGAAATACCTTTAAAAATTTAAACTTTGATATCAGCCATTAATTTTCAAGTTTTCAGGTATTTAAAGTCTTTTTATTAAAATAGCAGAAATTTCCTGCCTTATAATGGATATGCATACAAAGCATTTGCACAATAGTGTATATTAATATGAAAAAGGACTAACAAAACTGTGCATAAGGGAAGCAAATCAACATATCTTACTAAGAGTGATAATTTTTCTAACTCATCTTCCTTTCCCTGGAGATTTAAAACACAAAACAGAAGCAGTTACAGAAACAGAATTAAGAGTTGATACAATTTTTTTGGTACTAAAATTTAATGATCAAATTTAATGCACTAAACTCTAAAAACAGTCATCTGCAAAGATATAAATATTATAATAATGTAAAAGAGCTTGCAATGGAGAGGTATGCCCAAAAAGACATCAGACAAGCAATGCTTGCTCAAATGTATTTTTTAAAACAGTGCAATTATTGTAACATCTCATACTGGTTATGTAAAGAATCCTTACATCTATTTAATTGTTGGAATTATTTTCCCCCTACATGGACTATCTTCATATGAATCTACCTTTTTAGTTGGTAAGCGTCCCGTTAATGTTTGTAAGAAACTTGACGTCTCTGTGTGCGAAGACATACGATTACAACTTCGATCCATAGCCTATGGAGTGAAGATGAATGAATGACGAGATACCATTAAAGTCTGCTGTGGATGACTATGCAGTTCAAGGATTATATACAATTTTTTACATAGAGCTTTACTGTCATTTTAACAGCCATCTGTTTTATTGCTCATCCCATTTTCACTATTTTAAGTTGCTTTAATGACAATGCACTAGAAGTATCAAAATGGCTTCTGTTTATTTTATCTTTAAAAGATAAGTATTTGAATGATTATATAAATTCAGAGTGCTGCAAAGAATGAAACTTTTATCTGTGTGATCTATACACATGCATGTATCTAGTAAGAAAATGTAAAAAGTAAAAATATACTTCTCACGGGTCTCGGACCAAAAAGAGAAATCAAGAATTTTATATTTAATTAAAAAAATAAAAGTTTAGAATAATTTCTTTCATGTTTCACTATCATCAAAAATTACGATTCAGGTTAGCCATATACTATATTAAATATAAATCATTTATAATAAATTTGCAATTAAAATTTTTCTTGAAGAACGAGAGCATTGTCCTCCAAAGCCAATACACAGATGAGAAGTATATTTTGAGGAATCATGCAGTATTAGCTATCAAGCAATTAGACTTAAGTAAGCAAAACCTAGTACAAATAAGTTACAACAAATTTCATACTTTGCAACACAGTACAGATTAAAACAGATTTTTGCTTCTGGTACTTAATCTTACAGCATGGGGATCATATACTGTTCATATTTAATTTCAGCTTATTACCAATATTTCTAGTCAGTGATTATGAAGAAAATGACAAGATAGTAAATGCTAAATGACAATGATACAATAGCTACACTTTAAACCAAAAGCGAATGGAAAACTGTCAGGTTTTTTCCACACAAAAAATTTTTAAATTCCTACTAAAGATGCGCTACCCCAAAAGTAGAAACTGTTATCAAAGCCATCAATTGCATAAGCAGCAGGCACTGAAACATCAATGGGGTATACAGGAGGGAAGGAGAAGGAGACAGGAAATAGGAAAGGAGAGTATTACTGGTGCAATTGGTGGTATTCATGCATAGCAGTTGGAAAATGTGCTAAGTAAACAAAAATACACACTTTTTAATTATTAAAAAGCAAGCCACTGAAATCATAGTATATACTAAAAAGTAATGTTCTAAAGGGAAACATCAGCAGCCAATAAAGAAACCTCTAATATAAACACCACCTGTGTTGATTCTGCACTTGGACTGGGGTTGGATCCCCATGGGGCAGCTTTTGGACCACCAGTGTTAACCCAGGAATTGGAGCGGTCTAAACCCTAAGCATATAATAGAAAGCAGTTGGAAAGGAAAGAAATATTACATGTGGCATGCTATATTCTTAAAGAAATCCAGACTTTCCAATGCAAACATGTTTTTAATTAGTACTGTTAAAGCAACCAAAAATTTTAGGCATCTATAGAATATTAGTTCATCAAAATTATCTCATTACATAATTTTTTAAAAATCACAAAGAAAATTAAGTATAGCATTTAAAGGTAATTTCTCTTTATATAAAGGGATCACCTTTAAGTATCAACAACTAAAGATCCCACAGCACCATCCCCCCAAACTCTCTTCAAAGATGGTACAAGTTAGCAACAGACAATTTCCTCTAAATCTAACTAGGGTTTAAAAGAAAAGAAAAAAAAAAAAAAAAATGGAAGAAGAAAAACATTCCAATCTTGTCTAAAAGACTAATTTTATTCCATCTGTCATCAACTGAAAACTTCTGTGCAGCAATACTCCACAATTCTATTTGAACTTGCCTCCTCTTTTAGGGACCAATAAGAAAAATTAGGTAAAAAATTAAGAAAAAAAAAGATGCCCGATATTTGCTCCTTCCTAAAAATGATGGTAGATTTGGAGTTGTGCTCAGTCTTATTGTGCTTGTTGAAATTAAACATAATGGGCTACTTTTTTATATAAAAATTGTAATGAAAAACATTATGCTGGGGCTGTCTGTAGGAATTGTATCTTCATCATCACTATCATTAATTTGAAGTTAATTCAATATGCTATTAATGTGTATGACCAGAAGTGAATTATGTCTGTCTTCTCTGAAAGAGGTTATTATGATCCCAGGTAAAGGGGACTGGGGCTTTACTTCAATTTCTTAAAATTGATCATTAGAATCACCTGAATTAGAAAATTCAGATTCTGGCCCTTACCCCCAGAAATCCAGATTCAGCAACATGGGCTGGGCCCTGGGAACCTACAAATAGAACTGAGCAAGGTATAAGAGATTTTTAGAGGACTGCTGAAGACAACACAAGACAAGCCAACTAAAAATATTAGGGCCTGAGTATGAACTCAAACCAGAAAGCGCCAAAGAAGGATAGGTAAAAGAAAAGAAAGAGTAAACAGTGGTAATCAACTCTATGTAGACATTAGTATCAGCTGGGAAGGTTAAGGACAACCATCACCACAAATGTGCAGGGCCCTACCTCTAAACAGTTAAATAACAATCTCTGGGAGTGAGGCCCATGCATGTATATTATGGGAAGGAGGAGCTAGGGGGGAAGGGAAAGGGAGGGGAGGAGGAAAGGGGAGGGGGAAAGAGGGAAGACAAACTACTAGCTCTCAAGGGCTTAGCTTTTAGGGAGAATATTTCCCCTCCTTTTCTCCCTATTTTTTCCAAAAATACAAAGAAGTTGAAAGGATGATACAATAACTACCCATTTCCCCTCATTTTTGACACTCAATGTGTAAGATGAGAGTTAAAATTCAAATCCAGGTTCTACTGCTTACTAACTGTAAAATCTAAGGTAAGTTACCCAATCTCTTTTTCAGTTTCTTAGCTACAAAATAGGAATAATGATAAATGTCTCCCTCATACTGTAAAGATCAAAGTAAATAATGGAAGTAAATCACTGAATACAATGCCTCAAATATAGTAAACTCTTAAAAAATAGTTTTAACAAAAACTTGCCACCATACATGTTTTTTTAAATGCTTCCTAGCAAAGTAAATTGGGCAATATTCAAATACTCATAAAATTACATAATCAATAGATTTGTTTAAAATAAAATACCCCATTTTATAGGTATTAATAAAGACTTCTCAGAACCCCATTATATTATTTCAAATAAAAGCAAATCAGCACACAATATGTTTTTCAGATAAGTTAAAACAAAAATTTTCAGTCTCCCAAATTATGTCACTACTCATGTTACAAAAATAACAAAATATAAGCATCTAATTTCTGCAAAATTACAACTGTGCTCTCTCTACCATAAATTTCTACAAAAAGAGAAACAATAACTTTGCCGTACTCATAAGTTCACTTTTTAACTTCTTGCTTAATAATTTCCTTTAAAACTAAGGCACATGCTAATGAGTAACGTGAGAATAAACAATAAATCTCTTTGTGCCATTAATTATACATTATATCCAAAATACTGAGGCACTGAACAGTTATAATCACATCAAGTCAAAGCCAACTGTTTAAAGAAAACTGGTGGCCAATTTATTTGTAAAGCAAATTATTTCCATAATTTAAATGTCATACAGCTAAGAATTATATCAAACAGCCCTTAGTTAAGCAAAGTCATCACTGATATTTACTAATATAATAACTATGTTTACATATCTCCAACTAACAGAAGAGATTAATCAAATGTGTGTACATGTGCATGAAAGTGTTTTTATTCTGTTTTTGCCAAATCTCTGTAACATTATTATTTTGTTTTGTCCCTTAGGTATAGATAGGCTCCTTCCCCGAATAAGGCTCACAGTATATCTGACTTGACATCAATACTCATGTTTCAATACAATCCTCAGCATAGTGGATTTAGTAAGCTATGCACACAGTAAGCTCTCAGTTTTTGAAAAATAAATGAAAAAATAGGAGATGATACATTAGAAAGAAACTAATTATCAATGTAAAATTGCACTGGCATTTGCTTAAAAGCAATAAAATTCAAACCTGATGTAACCATATATTTACACAACTGAATGTTAAAAGAACATTGCTAGGACAAAGAAAGATCAGTTTTGGCAAAATAATTATGAAAAAAACTCACAAATATGGTTTTATAGCCACTAGAGTAATAAAAGCCTGTTGATAGTATTTTAGAACTTCAGGATTTCTGCATTTTGTATTAGGAAATGAAGTCTAACCAAAACTTTCATAAAACCAAATATCTTAAGATCTTTAAGTATTTAATTAATCCTGATAGCAAGAGGGCAAACAAAAGCATAATTCAATTTTTAAAAAGTTGTTTACTCTTGCTAGAGATACTCAATGCTTACTAACATTCATTCTTTGGATACATGTCTTTTGAGTACTTTTCATATGCTGGATATTATAGTTGCTTTGGATACATCAGTGAACAAATATCTCTGCCTTCATGGAGCTTATACTCTAATAAAGGGAGACAAACACTAAAAAATAAACATAACAGGTAACTAATTTATATGTTACATTAAAAGGTAGTAAATGTTATGAGTCACAGAAACAGAGTAAGGGGATAAGAAGTCCCCGGGACAAGGCTAAGGAGAAAGACACACTTATACATTTAAATAAGTGCTCAGAGTAGACCCCAAGGAGAAGGTAGTTCTCTGAGTACAGACTTAAAGGAGGTAAAGGAGTTAGTCATAGGATCTTGCTCAGAGATATGACATAATCCAACTTAAGTTTTGTTTATTTGTGACTTAAGTTTTTAAAGCAGCATTCTGGTTGCTATGTTGTGAAGTGAGTGTAGGTTGGAAGGAGGGAAACCATCTTTAAGGCTATTACATTAATTCAGTGAGAGACGATGGTAGTTCAGACCAAATGGTAGTACTAGAGGTGATGAGAAGTGGCTCTACCTTTAACATATATGCAAATCTGAACTAAAGGATTTACAAAAGGCAGCTGAGTTTAGAATTCTAGAGAGATATCTGTACTTGAAATACAATTTTTGTGAGATATCAGCATAAAGTGATACTTACAACAACAGGACTTCATAAGATCACGAAGTGAGTGAGTGTAGAGAAAAGAGAAAACAAGACAAGAGAAGACAAGAAATAAGGACAGAGGCCTGGGGCACTTCCAAATTAAGAGATCAGAAAGAGAAGAATCTACAAAGGAGACTGAAAAGGTGTAATCAGTACAGAGGAAAATCAAGAGAGTGTAGTGCCCTAGAAGCTAAGTAAATAGAATAAATCGGAGAATTAACTGTGTCAAAAGCTGCTGTAAGGTAAAGTCAGCCAAGCGTTGAGACTTAACCTTTGGATTTAAGAACAAGGAGAGCACTGGGGGCATTAGAAGGGCAGTATGGGAGGAAGATCAAAGGAATATGTTTGAAGTAGGGTAACAGGAGTTAAAGAACGAGAGTAAAAGAATTGGAGACAGCAAGTATGGAAAACACTTCTAAGGAATTCTACTACAAAAGGTAGCAGAGAAATGATGAAGAAGCTACCAGCAGAAATACTAGAGAGGAGATTTTTTTTATGGGAGAAATAAAAAAATTTTTATTTTTTATCCCATTTTATGGGATGGGTTGATTTAGGAGATGGGGAGAAACTGATGATGTAGGAGAGTGATGAAAGAACTGCTGGAGTGAGGATCTTGAGTAGGTGAAAGGGGATGGGTGGTTGTATACAAACAGGGAATGGACTTAGGGAAATGGACAGTTCATCCATAGCAGAGTTTTAAGTAGTAGGTAGTAGTAGATGGTAGTGGGTAGGTAGATGTGATGGTCAAAGGTGACAAAAGTTTTCTTCTGATGGCCTCAATTTTCTTAATGAAGTAGGAGATAAAGTGAGGAGGGGGATTGGTGGGGAGCTGTTAGAGGGTTTGAGGTACCAAAGAAGGCATTAAACCTTTTTCTGGGAGAATGGGAAAGTAAATGGAATGAAGAAATATAGTATAATTGCTTGACAGCATTAAGGGCTCTCTTGAGGTTCATGGCCTTTAATTTCAAATGAGACCAGTTATCATGGCATTTCTCAAATCATGTTTGAGGGCACAGGCAGTCAACTGAATTCAGCTATGGTTTGAGGTTTGGCTAAGCAAGTAAAATGAAGTAAGGGAAAGATAAGGGAATTGACGTTTGTTTATAATGGTAATAATTATAATGATTGATCATGGAATTTAAGCTGGCTAAATTGGAAGAAAGAACATTAGGGGCGTGAGGTACAGTAAAAAGGTCATACGATCAAGTGATTGGAGGTTGCCGAGCAGAGAAATTGTTGGAGTTGGGGTACTAGACAGAAAAATATAAGCTAATGGTTAGAGAATAAGATGCATGAAATTGAGATTATGAGGATTAAAATTATTCATCATGACAAGACTAAGGGTATGACCATGGCTAAGGCAGAGTGAAAGACAAAAATCATTAAAGAAGAGTTTCTCTAATTTCCAAGCCAATAAAATCAGAATAAATGAAGAGTAGCTATAAATAAACTTCAGATTCCTTATAATTTTTCAATGAGATAAAATTATACACCATTATTATTTGTGATTATGACTAAATGATAGTCCAAAATGAAGGTAGGTAGCTATCAAAAATAATGAAACCAAAAAAAAAAAAAGAACATACAAAAACCATTTGAATAAAATTTGATTAGGACAAGACTGTATTGTCATAAGACAAAGTCTCACCTTATGACGGCTTTCTCAAAAGTTTATGTATATCATAATATCAGAAGCAAGTTTACATCATTATTATGTCCCATTTTATGAACCACTTGAAAAAAGACAAATAATCATTCCAATACATGTACACTTTTGTTCTAAATCTTGATGTTATAATCTACAAATACATCATATATAAAGGAAAACTCTAGAATTATGCTAAATGAAGCATAATGCAAATCTTACAGAAATTAAGAGATGTTTCAAAAGTAGAACCTTGAGAAAAATGGCAACTATAGCTCTTTAATAGGAAAATTTCTTATAATTCACAAATGAGATTCATTCCACTGAAGAACTGTACTTACAGTACATAAATTATGTTAAGTATTACCTCCATCACAATAAAAAAAAATCAAGAATGAAGACAAGGATAAAAAACCTTGTCTTCCTAGACATGGCAAGATATGTGGAGGGAGAAAAGCCGTCTCTTTTGTAATTGCTGTATTACTCAGGTTACTCTGCAGCATCCATGTAAATACACCTGAACATCATTCTCTCAGAAAGCTCACAAAAAGTGAAAGTTTGTTTAATTAGAGTAACACCTATTTGGATCTTTAAGTTATTGAAATTCATGTTTATTTTTTAAATTATAAGGCTACAAAATATTTTTTTCATCTGTAAGAAATTACTTTAAAAAACGTATTTTTGATCTGTGAGAAATTACTTTCAAATTACGTAAAACGTACTTTAAAATGCGCAATGCTAAAGTTTATTAGAAGTGTCTGAATGTAAAATTTCTGTAACTATATGAGTAGATTTAAGTAATTCTGATGTGTTTGATCTATATTCAAGTATTTCACAAAAACAAGCTCAGATCATTAAAAAAAAAAAAGGTCTATTTAGTTCAGGCTAAGGGTTAAACACAGACCCCAAAACATGTTTGCTAATTCTTCCTCATATCCTAATTAACAGACTAAAATGCCAAAGAAAAGTTGGCTATGATTCCGTAACAAAGGTATCTTCCTTCTTTCTAATAGCAAAAAATCAATTTAAAA
Organism: Eschrichtius robustus; assembly: GCF_028021215.1. Lineage (NCBI taxonomy): Eukaryota > Metazoa > Chordata > Mammalia > Artiodactyla > Eschrichtiidae > Eschrichtius > Eschrichtius robustus. Next base: position 53,771,822 of record NC_090826.1, read on the forward strand.
TGGTTTGGTCAAAACCCAACATAATGCGATTTCTTGGCCTCAGTCTTACTGTTCTTTTTTTCCAGTTTGATTTTCAAACTCTGAGTTATTTTTGTACTTTAACTATAGAAAGGTAATGACTACTTGTTCCTTAAGTATATTTTGGGGGATAATAAAGATGGATGCTTACATAAAATACAGCTGGATCTTATACTGGCTGGCCTTTCCCTTATCATCTGGGAAAATCACTAACCATGATTAAATAAATCATATTTTTCTAATCCTGGTGCACCTTACATAGAGTTTTCCGTGTGAAATGTAGCTCTGTTAATTGTTAATCATTGTTCTTGATATTTTTGGAGAAGGGAGGCTCATATTTTAAGTTGATAATATGTCCCAACTACACAGCAGTCACAGGTCTCTTCTAATGCTCTAGAAAATCAATCTAACCATTTTTCACATGATAATCAGACAGACAATGAGTCGTATGTGACTGGTCACCCTGCACAAATTTTTTAATTTGGCAGATATTCTTGAGCAGAGCACACAAACCAGTTTGTAATAGCAAAAACATTGAATAGAAACATCAAACATTTATGTGTTCACTGATAGAATAGAAACGCACAATTTCTTTCTTATTACTAACTCAAATACATTTTAAAATTAAAAATAAAGTAAAACAATTGGACATTTCTCATTTGTTCACAAACTGAAAACCAAATTTATAGACGCATATCTTCAGTTTACCTTACTGCCGATGATTGACCGTACTTCATCATCTGGTGACGTGGGAGTTCCAGATATATCTGGATTACTATTACTAAGGCTCCGAGAACGATTTAAATTAAGGCTTGCAGGTCTCACAGCAGATCTAGCCATTGTGGCATAATGCACTGATCCTCCCAAACCCCCAGGACCTAGAGTTGTATATAAAATAACATATAATTAAGCAAAAAATTAATCAGCAAAGGACCTGAAAAAATCTCTTCCACTTTACAAAATTCCACAAAGATCATAAATTGCTTTTATTTCTAAATGAAAATACTATAAATAAGAAAAACACTCCAGACCTAGTGATAGCTATACAAAGATAATTTATTTTACAGCAGCTGACAAAACCATGTGAATTATAAATACAATCATTATCTCTTCAATGTTTCTATGATTATGTATTATATATACAAAAAAACACAAAAGTAATAAGAAACATACACAAATGTAACCTTCCCTTATATATGAGGGTATCTAAGACCCAAAATGCTCCAGCTAATATCTTTTCCTTTTTTCCCACCCCTCCTGCTCTGCCCCTTGAAACACAGTCACTAAGAGGGAGAGCCAATTTCCTGTCAGTATCTCTTAAATGAAACTACGGCTTAGGTCTCTATCTTTATCAGTGACAATTTTAACTATAACAAAATGGCATCTTTATAATATACATACATAAATGTATACTAAAGATAATTCTCCTAAAAGCCCAGGTTATACAAAAAAAAGCAAAGAATCCCTTTTTTGTCTGAAATCAAGCCTGATACCATTATTCAACCAGGGTCTATGAACGTAAAATACCCAGCAATTGTATCTCCATTTTTCGTTTTTAAAGAAATCTTTCTGAGTGTCATATCTGCAAATGACACACACCTGTCAACTAAGTAGTTTATAGTCTTCAGGTCAGCATGTAAAAAAGACATTTTGCAAAATCTGTGAAATTCTAATAGTGTTCTGAATGGAACAGTAAAAGGAGTAGCATTATATACAGTCCACAATCACTTATATACTCAGAGACTCAAGTACTATAATTTTAGAAATCAAGATAGGAAATTATGAACAAGACTATAAGAGTCAATTAGTTCTCTGTTTCAATTAAGAAATAAAATGTGCTAAAACTGAGATTACTATTATGCCTAGTTTTCAGAGTGAATGTCATAATTACTTGTCACCATTATTAATGTTAACACTGACAACAGCTGAAAAGGGCACTTACCATTATCACTAGTGATGGATGGATGACTCATACAGACAAATATGTAAACAGGTTGAAAGGTATGCACAACATAATCATTAACCTACTAACTGAACAACTAAAGAGTGATTCAAACTAAGTCATCCCCCACCACCACCACTACCACCTATGTCATATAAAACAAAAGCAAGTGGCTACTCTGGGCTCTAATATTCAAAAAGGCTGTATGATTTTATTGACCATGAAGAGATCAGAACTTTTCTAGAGGATAATCTTTTATAGTATTGTAGGTTTCACAGGGTTATCAGGAAACTACTGAGCCATCATATTTCTTCTTTAATGTCCAATAGCACTCTGAATGACAAATATAACATTCTATTTATCCTATTTATCTTATCTTTTTTTTTTTAACTGAGATATTGGGGAACTTTATGCACATATTTTTAGCATGTAATCAAGAGAAAAAACTGAACTGGGAACTGTAAGGAAAACAACTTTGCCATATGTACCCCAAAATGTAGTAAATAAACAATGAGCAGAGATATGTTTTTATTCTTTGAATACAACATCAGGTCCCTAGAGCTGAGCCACAAGTCAACAGCATGTATTATACTGAGAAAAAGAACTCACTTTATTAAGTATCAAGAACAAAATCCTCCACAAATGTCTTTTCTAATAGAAATCACCCTCACTGCTAATTTGGAATTTGGAGCAATAGCCTTTTATTAAACTGTTTACAAACAGCAGTTCATACGTCAGACTACATAATCATAAATCAAGCTGAGATGACTGCATTAGCCTCAAATAGACTCAGAGAACCTCAGTGGGGATTTTTAAATACTCTTCCTTCCAATTTTACCCATAATGCCTTGCGATGCAACATAATTTTTTTTAAAATTTTATTTTATTTTATATACAGCAGGTTCTTATTAGTTATCTATTTTATACATATTGGCATATATATGTCAATCCCAATCTCCCAATTCATCTCACCACCACCACCTCCCCCCGCCCCGCTTTCCCCCCTTGGTGTCCATCGGTGTCTCTATTTCTACCTTGCAAACCAGTTCATCTGTACCATTTTTCTAGATTATTTATCTTAACTGGGAATGATAAAATGCTTTCAGAGACGGAAGTTATTTTCAACGTTCATTTCCAAAAATTAATTCAACCAAGATCTCTCTAATTCAACTTAAAGGAAGCTGTATAAATAATGATGCTTTAAAATATAACCTATTTATCCTTTTAACTCCAGTACATAGCATAGTCCATGGCACTTAGCAGGCATTCAACAAATGTCTGCTATTGAATAAATGCATCACACCATGGACTACAAGATTATTTCAATCCTATTATGAACACATAATCTATGCAAGATAGTTTCTTAGTAAAAAGAATAAAATACCTGGTGATGGTGAATTAGGGTAAGTATTTGGTAGGCGAAAAACATAATAGATATATGATGCGAGAAGGCTGTTTCTGCCATGCTGGTCATGATTTCCTTCCAAGTTTTTGTGAAGCCGATTTATAATTGATGCCATGGCTTCAAATGATGCTTGACCTAGATTTACTTTTAAGGAGGAAAATATTTTTCCATTAACTTTTTTAGACTGTAATTTCCAAAAAGATCAAGGTTTTGCCTTCACTATATGCATTAAGTATAGTGACTACACACAGTAAGCATATAAAGATGATATTTGATATTAATTTTATGGTATCTATTTATAATACTGTATTAACTGAATCAAAAATACTTTTAAAAAAATGAGAAAAAACTAATTTTAATAATTTAACATGAAAACTATGTGGCTTTGCTTAGTGAGAAAAAAAGAATCATCAAACAGTACCCACTACTTTGTAAAACAATACAAAGCACATGATAAGTAAAAAATCTATCTTATATATAACCTTTGAGAAGTAACTTCTCATTTTAAACATGACTCTGAGAAACTAAATACCATACATTGAGCACATGTTACTTTTGTTTATAAAATAAAAGTTACCAATAAAAGTAGATTATTAAAAATATTAACTTAATAGAAAAGAGTTGATAAGCAACTTAATTGAAGTAAGTAGCTCTGTAAAAGGATTAGAAGGAAAAAAGGGTAGAAAACCAGGTTGAGGTAAGGCTATAGCACATTAAATGCCAGGCTAAGTAACACCTACCCAGCCATTCAAGTCAGTATATAACAAGAATTTTGCAAAAATTGGGAAATTCTGGTAGCTCAGTGAGTAAATGGATAATCCAAACAGCCATTCTGAGCAACAGCGCCTCACATTTTATGATTTCTTTAATCAAGACAGGAATTTATGAACAGATAATGAGGCCAATTAAGTTTTCCTAAAAGTGGAAATATCAGATAGAGTGGTCATTTAGGAAGATTAATCTATATATACTGAACTAGAAGAGAGACTAGAAAGAGAGAAACCTAAGCAGGGTTTAGTAATCCTACCTGTGTTCCTGTTTGACTCCTTTTCCTTTTCCTCATAGTAGCTATTCCAAACCATCAGAATCCTTCTCAAAACTAGGTCCACTTTACTCCCTTCTCCACAAATCCTCCTTTTTATCTCAGAGTAGAAATTTATAGAGCATGAAAGTCCTGAAGTTTTTACTATAAATTTATCAGAATCTGAAACAATTTTTAGTTCCTTTCCAAAGGAAGCAGTGCTCGTCTCCTACATAAGAATGATCTATCCACCTTAATTTCTGTCCTACATGCTTGCTTCATTAATTAAACCCTCTTGCACCTCTATATAGATTCTCAAAGCATATAAACATGCTCAAATCTCTCCACTCTTATGCCCTAATCAACCTTGCTTCCTCTTCTAACTAAACTTCTCAAAACAGTATAAGCTTTTTGCATTCCTTTCATCATCTGCTGTTTACTACTAAATTCTCTGTAATCTGGTTTCTACTTTCACTATTTGACCAAGACTATTCTTGTTAATTTCACCAGTGGATACTTCTTCAGTATAGTAGATAAGAGTGGGACTCTAGAGTCAGTTGCTTGGGTTTGAATCTTTAGGTAAATTTTTAAGCGTATGTTCATCATTTTATTCATGAAATCATGAAATTCATACCTATACCTAGAGTTGTAAAGATTTCATACATTAATATAAATAAAGTACATAGCACAATTCCTGGTACACTGTAAGCGTTGGGGAAATGTTTGTTACTATTGTGATTATTTTACTTATACAATCTACAAAAATGAACGATGTTAACTTTTTTTTCTTAAAACCTTCTATGACTTCGGTAACATTACTCTCTACAACATCTCTTCAGTATCTCTTAAACTACCCTGTCTTCTCTATCCCACCATCACTGTCTTTTATCAGGACCACAGAGTTTTTTGTATAAAATTCAAGATTTCAAATCTGTCTGCCTGCCTCCAGATTTTCTCACTTTCAATCTACCTCCGTGCAAAATCATCCTTATAAAAGCCAACCTAGTCACATTACTTTTCTAATTAAGACCAGACCCTTCAAAGGCTATTGATCCTTACAGAATAATAGTCCAATTTCCTAATGTGTCAAGGACCCTACTTCATCTCCCCTACGACCAATATCATCTCTAAACACTAACCCTCCAATTCATAACTAATTACTTATAATTCCCCCAAAATTTCCAAGTTAGTTTATCTGTTTGTGTACTATACACACACTGTTTCATTTCCTTGGGCTAGTTATTTACCTGTCAGACTCCTACTCATCTTTAAATGCTCAACCCAAGAATTACCTCTACTTACAAGTGTCCCTAAAAAAAACTCAAGGAGTTGAATACTACTCTCCTTTGTGCCACCACTTAATACGAAATTTCTATAACAAGTTAGCTGAAATTTCTCACAAGCTCAACTACTTTGCAGGATTGGGTGGAAGCTGTTAGCAAAAGTAAAGGAATGAATCTTGGAAAAAAGGTAGGAAACCTGAATACCTCTCTTTCGAGAACAACTCACAAGAAAAAGAAGATAGAGATTTTGAGTCAACGAAGAAAATATTAGCTATATTAAGTAGAGGATAGCAGATGAGTGAAAATGTAGATTATAAGTCATGTAAAACACAATATGATTTATCAGTTGCATGTTGTCTTAACTAGTCTATGAGATCCTTAAAATCAGAAACCATGCCTTGGTCAGTGCCTATCACTGTATGGTACATATTAGGTGCTTAATAAATATTTGGTGAGTGAATAAATAAATTTGTCTTCATAATTTGAGTAGAAGTCTATATGGCACATTTTATAGAAACAAAAGTTATCATTTTCCAGCATTAGAAACAAGTAAGTAACAACGCCCCACAAAGTCAAACACAGTCCTTACAGAGATGGCAAAAAGGAATCATGGTTCTATTTCTGTAAAAGTTAGAAATGTTGAATGATAAATTTCATGATTCCCCCAACATAGGTAAATTACCTATTTGGCCAGCAATGACAGGAGGTCTAACAACTAAAAGTATCAGTTTATCAAGCAGAAGATAAAGAAATCGGACCACTGGTTCCAACTGAGATGAATTCAATGCTGCAATACTGCTCTTCAATTCATTTTCTAAGTTATTTTCCATGATTCGCATGTCTCCAATTCGGACTGGGAACATGTGTTCATCCAGAGCATTCACCAGAGCAAAAAACTTATCAAGATAAGGATCCTAAAACAAAGAATGAACAGAGGCACTAAACAATTATAACTTCATACATTCCCCAAACTATGGACCACTGATATCTCATATTAATTGATAATACAAAAAAGTACATACTAGTATATACAAACATTGTTTCCAATTAAATACTACATCTATTCTCAGCTATTATTGTAAAGTGGCCACTTCAAATACTATTGATTACTCAAAAAAACTATTGATATTAGGATTTTTTTTCCCAGTGTGAGTCTGCATTATTGCTTTAGAACTCAATTGTTATGGCGAGTGTGTTAGCAACCTACCTGAGCCCATTATTAATGTATTACCTCTTAGCTCCATCCAAACCCACCACCTTTTCCACATTTTGTAATTCTGGAGCTAGACTCTTCAAACTACATTTGTCCTTTGTCAGCTGGCTTGTGATAGGCTCTGACCACAGAGGGTATGGGAAACAGTCTGCTAGGCTTGAGGAGTTAGAAGGGAATCTTCTTCCTCCTGTTTGCTTTCCTAATGGCAGCGAGTAGACGTGCATGCTGTGGCTCAGAGGTGAGGGACATGGGCAGCAGTGGTGGCTCTCACAGTTCCACAGCAGGACCTCTCTACCAAGCTTCCTCAATACTACAGCACAGCAGGCACTGGGCTCCTGTAGCAGTGGTGTCCTCTCCTCAGAGGTCTGATTCACATCCTTCAAGACCTTGCTCTAGGTTTCTAGGTTCCATCCTCCCTTACCACTTTCTGCAATTGCTATCTTTGTTACAATCAGAATTCTCTTTTAACCCATTTAGTAGTGAATCACCTTTAACTTAGTTAACAATTATTTATTTGCAGATTTTTCTCCACTCAAATTACTGGCAGTTTCCATCTCCTGACTAAATCCTAACTGCTATTATTTAACCTCCTTCTACACTGACAGAACCACAATCTTATTTAAAGCAGTAATGTGCGTGCTCTTCGAGCCTCCTTTATACCTATAGATGACCGAGTTCTGACCAATGGATGTGAGAAAAAGGCTACTGAAACTCTGGGAAGACTTTCACTTAGTTAACAATGAAAATAAACTTTAAGAAAAGGCAGTAATGCTAAACAACTTCACATTTATAATTTTAATACTGTTCTAATTTTTTATGTTTTAAATGAATAAAAATAATTCTACTGAATTCTAACTATATATCCAGTAAATTTCAAAGCGCCTACAAGCAAAGTACAAAACATCATTAAAAACATTTATTGTCTTCAATTGATCCTTTAAAAAAGATTATAATACATGATAAAATTATATTACAGCGTTGTAAAATTTATAAACTTCTGAGTTTCAGTCACAGGACTGTGAATGTCAGGGGGCTACACACTAGACACTTCCACTCTATTCTTCCTCTACATTCTATAGATTCTAAATCACCTCTATGAAATATTTTGCCCCAAATCCTTCTTTGTTACATTAAGACAATACATGTATCTACCTGCTTCCATAAAAACAAAGTCAGGAGTAAAACATAAATATATTACCAACACTAGAAAAAGAGAACACTAACAATGATTACAGGATTCAAAAAAACATGAAAAATAATGTATTTGTATACTTAAGAAGATATCATGTGATATTAAGAATAATTTTATTAAGGGAAGGAATATATTTAAACAGTATACTATATTGTCAACCTTCTCATTATCAGAAGAATAAGGTCTATAGGAAACATAAGCATATCTAACAACAGAAAAGTAAAAACTCCACTGGAGCATTATTTTACTAGGATCTACCTGCATACTGCTAAATAAAATATATATACTACCTTTTTGCTGTTTTTTTTTTTTTTTTTTTTTTTTTGGCTGCATTGGGGCTCCGTTGCTGCGCGTGGGCTTTCTCTAGTTGCGGTGAGCGGGGGCTACTCTTCATTGCGGTGCATGGGCTTCTCATTGCGGTGGCTTCTCCTGTTACGGAGCACGGGCTCTAGGCATGCAGGCTTCAGTATTTGCAGCACATGGGCTCAGTAGTTGCGGCACGCAGGCCCTAGAGCACGTGGGCTTCAGTAGTTGCAGCATGTGGGCTCAGTAGCTGTGGTGCACAGGCTCTAGGGCACATGGGCTTCAGCAGTTGCAGCACACGGGCTCAGTAGTTGTGGCTCGCGGGCTCTAGAGTGCAAGCTCAGCAGCTGTGGCGCACGGGCTTAGCTGCTCCGTGGCATGTGGGATCTTCCCGGACCAGGGATCAAACCCATGTTTCCTGCATTGGCAGGAGGATTCTTAACCACTGCGCCACCAGGGAAGTCCTTTGCTGTTGTTTTAAAACATGATATAGAGCACCCTGTCTTTTTACTTTCCCTACCTCACTGTGCAGAAAAGAGTTAACATAGCAAGCTTAAGACATTTCAAAGGCCTGCTTACAAGGTTGGCCCTTGGCTGGCATCTGGGAACTTGGATTTCAGGAGGGTTCCCACTGATAGGCGATTGCTCACTATACCTAAACTGTTTGTGCAAGCAATATGGTTTATGCTTAATACCTGCTTTCCTTTTGCAAATCTAGGATTTTGGTATGTGTTAGGCAGAGGGTGTCTACGAGACAAGCCTATGGTAAAAACTCTGGGAACTGAGCTTCCCTGGTAGACAACATTTCACATATGCTGTTTCAACTTATCCTCTATGACTCCAGTAGGAGAAAACTCTTGGAAGCCTGTGTCCTATTTCCTCTAGACTTGACCTCTTTCCCCCAGACTTGACCTCTTTCCCCCTACCTTATTTTGCTTTATATCTTTCACTAAAATAAATCACAGCTGTGAATATGACTATATGCTGAGTCCCGTGAGTTCTGCTAGAAAATAACAGAACTTAAAGGTGGCCTTGGAAACCCCTGCATACCACCCCTTGCCTTTTCAAGTTGGAGAACCCACATATTCCATTTTGAACACCCGCCTCTTCTCACTCTACATTTTCTCCCTGGAAAATCACATTCACTAGTACAGTTTCAGCTATCACATTTATTCTGTTACCCCCAATCCTAAACTCCTAATTAATTACAACTGCCTATAGGACATCTTCATCTGAAGTGCACAGGCACTTCAAACTCAAAAATAAACTCATTATAGCCCCATAATTTCTCTCCCTTAGTATGCTCCCAAATTTACTTCTCTCACATTTACTATTTACGTTAGAAATCACCATACACCCTAAATTCTGTGGCATTCAAGGTCCTTCATAATCTTTTACCAGCCTGGTCTTCTATGCTCATATACCATGATTTCTCACATACTTTAAATTGCAGTCACACCAGATTAATTACCCTTCCTTCAGCAGATTACTGCCTCTTTGCACTTGCTTTTTATCAATTGCACTGTCTACCCTCTCTCTGTATGGTAAATGCCTACTCACCAATGCAACAACTCAGTTCCCATCAAAACAAACAACTCTCTCTCTGTACTTGAAAGGATTTAGTTCATATATCTAACATAATACTAGTTTTATTATAATTATTTTTGCACTTCCCCTTATTTCACTGTAAGGTTCTTTAAGGGCAGGCTCTTTCCTTCACAGGTAACAACGTCCCTGACCTCACAGAGTTTACAGTCTAATGGGGGAAAGAACCAATAAACAAAGGATATGAATGCATTTATATGTACACACACACACACACACACAGTGACAGAAAGCAAAAGTGCAACAGCATGCAAGTGAAAATAAGAAGCAGTAAGGAGTGCAGGGTAAGATGATACAGAGTGATGGAGCTGCTATGTTTAAAAGAGTCACCAGCAAAGGCTTCTCTGAGGTAAGGAGAAGCCTTAATGAAGAGAAGTCAAATGAATGTGAGAAGGAAAAGCATTCCAGTTAAAGAAAGAGTAAATACAAAGGCTTTGAGAAGAGCTTGGCACATTCCAGAAATATAGTGAAAAATATGGCGATCCCTAAGAACCCTTTCCATTTGAAATATCTAAGTCTATGAGAAATAAAACGAGCTGGATGATGGTTTTTCAACTCTAATTATTCTGCTATGTTCTAGAAACTTAGGGAAAAAAATCACTTAATTTTCAAAATGAAGTCAATAACATTTTGAAAAGCAAAATATTTGCTTTTGTTCATATTAAATATTTTATTGATTCCTTTAAAAAGTAACTTCCAAACCTATACATTTTTAACTGATATATAGTCTCATAAATCTTATAGCAGACAAAACTGATTTAAGTTCTGGACAAAATGTTCAATTCATTTAAGTGAAATCTGATCACAAAAATTATTAAAACTCACTTACCTGTGTATGGATAGATGAAACAGCAACAACTTCAACATTAAAAACACCTTTGTGATTATCTACCCATTTCATGCCAGGTAGAGGAACCTATAAGATATTGAATACAATGACCACAGATGCTTAAGTTGATTATGAATTCTGAAACAAATGTGAATTATGAAAAAAAATTACAATATCTCAATGAGAAAAAATACTGTGGAAATATATTTTATGCACTACAAATAAATGTAGAACTTATATTTTGTTCTTATTACAAAAATCAATGTTTTCTACAAGAGAAGTAAAAGGCTCAAGGAGCAAAAGGCAGAAAATATACACACAAAATTCTATCTTCCCAGAAACATATACCTTTATATTATTCCAAATCTTCCCTTATGCACGTGTATTTTTAAATACACCCTTACATAGGTGATATATCAAACATATTACATTGAAACCTGTTTTTCACCTATTGCATTGTGAATCTCTTTTCATGCCAATAAATTCACATCTACAATATCTTAATGGCTTACAGTATCCTATTTTCTTTATTTTAAACACTTCTATTATGTTTTAATTGGGCTTTAAAATATTCATAAGCAAAGGAAGTCTATTGTTTTAAGGATTAGAAAACATTTTTTTCTGATATAAATTGCTAGCAGTGTTAATTAAAATCATATCACAAAAATTATTTTTAAAAGGGAGTACATCAGTTCTCTCTATTCTTCCTGCTGAGTACAGCTAAAAACCCTGAACATGATACATAAAATAAACACAAAGACTGAAAGGGGAGAGAAGGATGCAGACGGGCTAGGGACCTCAGGATACAAGGAACTATAAGGCAGTGTTTCCTGGGTTTTAGTTTTGCCTCATGTATCCTGGGCTAGTTACTAGAGAAGCTGGCAACCCAGAATTGCCAAAAGAAACAGACCAAAAAAAAAAAAAAAAAACAAAAAAAAAAACTCCAGGAAAAGCCTGCTCCCTCTAGTGAAATGCAACAATTGCCCTAATCTGGCCAAACACAAGGAAACAAATCACAGCCCCATTCCACCTCCATAGGCTGAGTGAGGACCCTAGGTGTCCACCCTCAGCTGGCTATAATGAAGTTCCTCAATCCCTACCCCACCCTCACAAATACTGTCTGGTATCACAGAAGACAGAGATGGGAACTGGTCCCAGTCCAGTGATAAAAAGTACCTCCACTAATTGTGGGGTCAGTGGAGGCCAAGCAGGGAAAAGTAACAAGTTTCCCCCTCACCCTCACAGCCAGGGAGGTGTCAACTGAGGCCCAAAATCCTACCTCCACCCAATAATAAGCCACCCCCTACCCAACACGGAGTGGGGAATGTGAATCTTTACCTCCACCTGGCAACAGGACCTCCCCCTTCTGCTAAAACACAAGACTTATGTAAGATCTAGAGTCATAACATAATACCCAAAATGTTCAGGATATAACAAAAAATCACACATCATACCAAGGACCAGAAAAATTTCAACTTAAATGAGAAAAGACAATCAACAGACATCAATATTTAGATACTGGAAAGATCTGACAAGGAGTTTAAAAAAGCCATCAGGGGAGAAAAAAAAGCTCTACAAGCAATTACGAACATCCTTGAAACAAATGACAAAAATAGAAAGTCTCAGCAAAACAAAACAAAACAAACAAACAAAAAATATATATACATATATAGGAAGATAGACAGGATTTCTTTCCCATGGTTTTATATTTTTATTATATGAAGAAAATAAAACCAAATAAAGTAAGTTTCCTATTACAAAATTCAATACTAAGTAGGTAAGAAATGCAATATCTTTACTGAGGCAAATAATACAGGTATTGAAACTTTAAAAAAGAAAAAAACGCTGGTGGAGTAAATTGAAACTACTCAGCACAAGAAACAGTACTAGCTCTTTCAACCCAAAACACTCATTTTCAGCTTTAAAAAAAAGGACACCCAAATAAAATGTCAACACATACTTCTTTAAAAACAGTCTGCAGCATCAATATCTTCTGGGCACTTGAAGAAATGTAAATAATCAAGCCCCAACCCAGGCCTACCTCATCAGTAACTCTGGGAGTAAGGTTAAACAACTGGTGTTACTACAAACACTCCAGGTGATTCTGATGCATGCTAAAGTAAGAACTACTCTCTTTAAGTATTCTAACAAATAGTGTGGCAATAGGAATGGCATAATAGCAGCAGACACTTCTTTAGCACTTTTCATGTGCCTGGTACCATTCTAAATGTTCTACGTACGATTAATCATTCAGTCATCAACATAACTCAATTATTGTAGGCATTAATTATTCTCCTCAATTTACAGATAAGAAAATTCAGGCAGAGAGACTATCTTAATCAGCTCGGTTTGCCACAACAAAATGTCATACACTGGGTGGCTTAAATAACGGAAATTTATTTTCTCACGGTCTGAAGACTAGAAAAGTCCAATATCAAGGCGCCACCATGGTCAGTTTCTGGTGAGAACCCCTTCCTAGCTTGCAGATGACCACCTTTCACTGTGTCCTCACACAGCCAAGAGAGCAAGCTCTCTGATGTCTCTTCTTACAGAGCACTAATCCCAGCATGAGGGCCCATCCTCATGACCTCATTTAAACTAATTACCTCCCAAAGGCCCCATCTCCAAATTCTATCACATTGGGGGTTAGAACAATTTAGTCCATAACAGAATAAGAAACTCACCTGAGGTCAGTGGGAGCTGGAAGTGAAATCTTGGATATTATGTTATACTGCCTTTCAAAGGTATATGAGATTAGAGAAAAAATCAACAACAAAAAAACTTTCATAATCCCACACCCCTTTGAGAGCTAACTTTGCTAAATTTGGTGTATATTTTCCAAACTATTTCCACCCAGTTGCTGATATATCTACATATTGAGTTTGGTTGTCACTACATTATTTGTTTGTTTTTATATTTTTATTACAAATGTCCCATTGGGATATTTAAATCTATATCACTCCTCTTAACTACCGTACCACTGTATGGCTGTACAAAAATTTAATTAAACAAACCCTTGGTCGACATCAGGTAATTTTCATTTTTTACTTTTTGCTAATACCAATAATCCTGTAATTTTCTTCTTTAAATTCATACAACAAATATTTACTGAAGTCTCTACACAGGTTTCTAGGTACTAGGGTTTCAGGATAAACATAACATCTGCCCTCAGGGAGCTTACTACCCATTTCCTGTAGAAAAAAAAAAATAAGAATTCAGATAGTGGTAAGTATTCAGTAAATAAAAATGGATTAAAAATGACAGACTGTATCAGCAGTGTGGAGGAAGAAAGGGTTGAAAATTCATGGAGTTAGGGAAAGCCTCTCTGAGGAAGTGCTATTTGAAATATATAATGAAATAAATATAACGAAAAGACTCCAGCCATGAGGAGATCATGAAGAAGAAAGACAAAATTCAAAGACTGAGAGGCTGGAAAAAATTTGGAAGAAGCTGTAAGTACGGAACAAGGGGTGTGGTGACAGTAGAAGATGACGCTGGAGAAGTGGAAGAGCCCAGGTCTTTTAGAGATTTCCTGTAGGTCACAGGAAAAAAGATCTAGATTATATTCTAAGTACAATGAAATTCCGAAGGAACATTTTATTTTGATAATAAACACTAAATCTTAGTAATATAATGCTGAATGAAAAAAGCAAGTCTCAGAGGATTATTTATAGCATAATAACCTTTTCATTAAATTCATAAAATAAGCAAAGTAAACAATGTATTCTTTAGGCACACATATGCCTCAATTAAAAAGTAGTTTTAGAGATTTCCCTGGTGGTGCAGTGGTTAAAAATCCTCCTGCCATTGCAGGGGACACGGGTTCGAGCCCTGGTCTGGGAAGATCCCACATGCTGCGGAGCAGCTAAGCCGGTGCACCACAACTGCTGAGCCTGTGCTCTAGAGCCCGTGAGCCACAACTACTGAGCCCACGTGCCACAACTACAGAAGCCCATGCGTCTAGAGCCCATGCTCCACAACAAGAGAAGCCACCACAATGAGAAGCCCGCGCACCGCAACGAAGGAGCAGTCCCTGCTCTCCGCAACTAGAGAAAGCCTGTGCGCAGCAACGAAGACCCAACACAGCCAAAAATAAATAAATAAGTTTATTTTTGAAAAACAAAGTAGTTTTACTGGGGGGGTTGGGGGGGTGGTGATTGAGATTGGGAGATTGGGATTGACATATATACATTAATATGTATAAAATAGATAACCAATAAGAACCTGCTGTATAAAAAAATAAAATTAAATTCAAAAAATAAAAGATTCTATGGGAAAAAAACCTTACAGAAAAATGGTCTGAGAGTATCTCAGTCAACAAAATAAATGGCCTCTCACACACTTTATTTCTGGCCCACATAGGCTGAGATGACCATGGAATTCTTTTCCTTACCATACAGACCATTTATACTCAGTTTTATTTTACCCCAACTCTGTAGTACTTTTTTTAAATCATTTTTTTCTCCTAATATTTTACTTCTTTGCTTGTTAACATATCTCTTTGCAGCTCTACATTTCTTATTCTCAAAATCTGATTCCTGGCTCACCCCCCTGCCCCCACCTTCCCAGAAATGATTGGAAATACAGGTGTATAACCAACTCAGAAGATTTTTTTTTTTAAGTTCAGTACATGAAACCTCCAACCACATCTGGCCATTCACCATTCCAGACATTTTGGTAGGTGTTGATTTGCCCCTAATATTTTGATGTTTGTAATATACTAAATTCTCCATTAATCAGAATGGAATATTCTGGTTAAATTTCTAAAGAAGATAAACTTTTTAATAAACTTTTGCTCTTGCTGGAAATAAAAAAAGTAGTTTTAAGAGGCTAGTTTTCAAAACAATGTGAATGTACTTAATACCACAGAACTGTACACTTAAAAATAGTTAAAATGGTAAATTTTATGTTATGTGTATTTTACCACAATTTTTTTTAAAGGCTAGCTTTTTGTAGTGAGAAGGAAGAAGAATGTGGAATAAGGGAGGAGCACATAAGTGATGTAAACTATTGTCAGTGTTCTAGCTCTTGGATTGGGTGGCGGATTCATGTGTGTATTATATTATTAAATAAAATAACAAAAAATTGAAAAGTGTAAACTATCCTCAGGTGTAACCACTGTTAAGTTCAAAAATATCCTATATGCTGATCTTTGCATACCTATGCAAATAGAGATGATAAACTGCCATGCTAGTCTATATGTCAATCTTGTATGAATCTTGTAAGCATGAATCTGCTTCCTGGAGCCCAATAAACACTAATCCTGAAAAGTTGATGACACTGAACTGAGATAAATTCACTAGAATACCATCACTCTGTTGAGGCATATTGGTGGCCAAGGTTTTCCTCTCACCATAAAGTTCCAACAGTATTCAACAAGAATGAGTCCAGTTTGGGACATTTTATGTCTGAGATCTACAGAACATCCTGGCGCAGACATCACTAGGTTTTTTAATTTACCAGCCAAATAACTGGCAAGAAATGAGTGAGCAGAGATGCAGATTTAAGATTCATCAACTAGCAGTAGGAGTCAGGAGTATCTTGGTCTTCTTGTAAGTTACATACTACACCACTCTGAGAGCACTGTTCACAGAACTGCAGTCAGTGATCCTGCCTGGGAAGAGTGCTTACAGGTTCAGAGTGAAAAGAACATGAAAACTTAAGGGGGAAATACCAGAAAACCAAGTAAATGTGGTGAAACAAAGCCAACAAAGGTTCACCTTCCTTTTTACCCAGTTTTAAGAAGAAAATGATCCATTTATCACTGAAAATGACCACTGAGTGAAATATAATGAAGCAATAGTTCACTAGTTACAGAAATTAGTTTCTCAGTACCTAAGTGTGCTTATATGGCAAGCTTCATATTCTAAGGTCCAAAGAACTGCTGAAGTTAACACATATCAGAAGTTCTCTGACTTTCTGAATCAAAGAGAGCTCAACCTCAACCAGGAAAGTAAATACAAAATTGCATTAAGCAATGACCTATGAAAGTCAAATATTTAAATATTTATCTCTCACTTGCTTTAAATTAAGCACTAAAATTAATATATACTATTCTTTAAATATAATAATGAAGCTAAGAATATATACTGTACTTTTAATATAGTAATTAAAATATACAAAAGTTTAAGCACTTAATCAGGTGGTTTAATCTCACATATCAATCAGCCATACTATGTATCTATAGTCAAATCCAAATTATCACCATATTCTTTATATATGAACATACACGTTGTAGCTAGAAGAAAACCATCAGCCTCCCCCTTTAGAAAGCTGACCTTGCATTTGCAAATCAATTAAGAACAAATACATAACTTCCATAAAATTATATTTTCTTTTAAAATATTTCCTTTTGAAATACAATGCTACCCCTGACAGAAGACTAATCTGTTTTACTGAAAAGATATGTTTCTGGAAAACTGAATGAAAGATTTGGGGGTTGGGGGGGTTCTGTCCTATTTCTTTCCTACGGTCTTTATTCATTCATTTAATAAATATTTATTAACTGTCTACTATGAGCCAAGCACTATTCTGAGCACTGGTAGATACAGCAATGCATAAGAAAGACAAAGTCCTTAACCTCATGGAGTTTATACTCTGTAGACAATAAACAGATAAACAAAGATATATGAACTATAAAGTCAGTGATAAGTTGTTTTTTTTTTTTTGGCTGCGCCCCACGGCATGTGGGATCTTAGTTCCTGTCCAGGGATCGAACCCGAGCCCCTGCAGTGGAAGTGCAGAGTCTTAACCACTGGACTGCCAGGGAAGTCCCAGTGATAAGTATTATGAGGATAAAGCAAAGGGATAAAAAGCGGTGGAGGCTGCTACTTAAAGTTCTATTCTGAAAAATAAATGCCACCAAGAGAACATTCACAAGACACATTTCAGATTAATGGTTACAAACAGTTGTAGTCAAAGCATTAAGAGACATTGGTAATCATCATGTAATCGTTCTCTCAAAAGGCACTTTGTTTTTTGAACAGTGGCTACTGATTCTTGATTGAGATTTTCCCAATGTTTTTGTTTCTTTCAAGTCACATATGTCATCATCAAAGCTGCTAATGTCCCTTGGAAAATAATATTATTACTTCACTGTATACATACTTAGAGAGAGAAGAAACAGCAAGTTTGAGAAAACTATCTTTGTAATGAAAAGCCCATTTTATTCAAACTGGAGAATTTCAATGTGAGAGACACTGACCTCAGGAGACAGTACAGAATAAGCCTGTGGTGGTTTTTCCAGTGAAACCGGTAGGCAAAACTGCCCAGTCTTTAATCGTCCATTCTGAAGCATCGGTATCCACTTTTAAATAAAAAGGAAACAATATTAATTTAAATATGTTTGTTGTAAAAGTAATTACTTGGAAAATCTGCTTTAAGAACTTGGTATGAGCCAAACTCGTCTCACATCAGTAAACACCAAGGGGATTTAATTATGTAGGTAATAATAATAGGTTTTCATAATTCCTCTAAAGAAGTTTCCCCAACAATATTTAAGGAGGATCCCCAAAACATTATTACCAACTAAGTATGCGATACTTAAATCTATAGCAGGTCCTCATTATCCAAGGGAAAGTTGGTAATAGAAAAGGCCACAAAGTGAATCAATTTTAAACTGGGGTAACAGTGTCAATGTAAATAGGGAAAGAAAGATTTGATTAGATAAGAATGTTGAAAACAAAACTAAAAAGTATGACATAAACTTATTCTCTTACATTTAGCAAAAATTCATGTCATAAGCTGAAGACAAAAGATATGTATCAAATGTTAGTTTTTCTCTTTTAGGTGAAGGCATGCCTTTCTGACAAAATTGTGATAGCACACTATGATGTATTCACCTTAGGTTTACTTTTGTAATTCAATAGTAATGATTTTCAAAAACTACTCAGGTGTTTTAATTGCTTTAATTAAGGCAATTAAAAAGGGTTTTAATTGCCAAGGGTCTCTTTTAATCATTTTACAATCAAACCATTTTCTTCGGAAGAACCCTTAAAACTGCTACATTTACACAGTACTGTTGGGTAAATATACAATAATTAGGACCAACATCTAAGTGTTTACACATATTACTTAGTTAATTAATGACACTGGTTAACTATATTGAGCATTTTCTTGTTATGATGACCCTTCCTAACGAACATGGGGAATCAGATAAGGAATACTCAAATAATAATGAACACCAACTATCTTAAATATCGTTAATTATTTTTAAGATCAAAGGGCTAAATATTTAACAAAAATATACTTACCGTGTATCCAACAGGAGTTTCAAGAGGAGTATTTTGTTTTTGTTGACAACTAACATGATAAAAAGTAAAAAGCAAGTGATGATGGTCAGTTAAAGTAGCAGGGAGTTTAACCTTGATTTCTTCATGAAAATCAGGAGACCTTCATACAAAAACAAAACAAAACAGATCAATAGTCAGTAATGTGTTCAAAATAAACAATTATTACATTTGTATGTTTGAGTAATTTTTAAATTAATTTCAGGATTCATGCTTAATTTTTCTTCTAGTCCAAAATATTTTTATTTCCAAACTCTTAAGTAACTAACCCCTACTTCCAGATGAGGGAGCTGCCACTGTTTCTGAAATTTCTCATCCCATTTTTATTAATGGGTTAAGTAATCCTACTATTTGAAAATTCATTAATAATCACCACCTTGATGCTGAAATCTTCATTAGATTGGAAACTGTATAAGAGAAGAGACTAGGGCAAGGCTTTCTATATTTATAAACCAATTTGGATACATATTACATAGAAAAAAAATAATATGAGCTTTTAGAAGTGTATATCTTATAACCATACCATAGAAAAACATTTTTCTTTTATAGGAGTACAGCTTCATAGTAAGACTAAATTGTATTATCCTTTTGTTAAAAAAAAAAAAAGAAAGAAAGAAAGAAAAAAGGAATCTTTAGACAACTTGGTATCAAGATGGGCTCTCTATGGAATGTCTTATATCTATCATTCCACTGCTAAAGAAATATAAATGTTACCTAAACATGGACTAGTTGTGTATTGACTGACAGCTTTAAAAAAAAAAGGAAAAGGAAAAGAGAAAAAAGAAAAGAAAAAATCAGGGAACCCCCACAAACTGCAATGTGTCCCACCGTTTAGAAGGGCTCCCAGCTACTAAGGAATACAACAAGTAGCATATTTGATCAAACCGATGGCACTTGCATCTCAATATTCATTGAGAGTGGGCCCTAAGAGCATTTTTATAAGATAGCATGGCTGCTATTTATGATATAGACCTAAAAGGGATAGAACCTTAGCATCCCCATCTTCCATATTCAGTTAGTATCTCTCTGTTGTATTCAGCGAAAATACATCCAAACCACATAGTTCCAACTACCTTTAAAGTGAAGCCCATCCCACCAGTTAGGGATTTTTCTCTGATGCTAAATACGTCAAATATTCTTCCATCTCCAATAAGCCTCAAAAATGCTAACAGGTGTAGATCTGATCACAGAAAAATTAAGTGGCATAAGGCTTTTAATACCCATAAGAAAGATAGCTAATGCTAGCAATCTGAGAATTTGATGACTTTGGTGAATAAAAGATGCTACAGATCTTATTACTGATCTCACTAAT
Organism: Eschrichtius robustus; assembly: GCF_028021215.1. Classification (NCBI taxonomy): domain Eukaryota; kingdom Metazoa; phylum Chordata; class Mammalia; order Artiodactyla; family Eschrichtiidae; genus Eschrichtius; species Eschrichtius robustus. The sequence continues at coordinate 53,792,233 of NC_090826.1, forward strand.
CACCACTGAATTATGAGAAAGTTGAATTTACAAGTCATGTTAGACTGTATCATTTTAATTCTACTAATGCTGACAGCAACAAAATAAAGACTTAGCCACAAACTGAGATACTTTTAGAAAATACAGCCTTCTTTATAAATATCTTTCCTGGCTTCTAGTGCTTTAGTTCATTTCTTTCCTGAAATCATATTATGTAAAGGCTCTTATGGAAAATTAAACATCTACGAGTTATTCATCAACAAGTATTTTGAATTACCCAACATTAGGCTAAGCACTGTGTTACTTTTGTGGTGGTTTTAAAGATGAACATAAGAAAAATAACCCTCAAAAATATATAATTCAGTAGAAATTTAAGTAAGACACACATATATCAATAGCTATGCTATAAAGCAGGGGTTGGCAAACTATGGCCACAGGCCAAATCCAGTCCACTACTTCATTCGTATAGCCTACAAACTAAAAATGATTTTTATATTTTTAAGTGCTTAAATAAATTCAAAAGAATATTTCACTTGAGATATTAAATGAAATTCAAATTTCAGGGTCCATAAATAAAATTTTATTGGAAGACAACCATGCCCATTTATTTGCAATTTACTGTACATGGTTACTTTTGCACTACAACAGCAAGGTTGAGTAGTTGCAAGAGACCAGATGGCGCACAAGGCCTAAGATATATACTATTTGGCCCTTTTTAGAAAAGTTTGCCAACCCCTGGTATACAGCATATAAGGTTAAGTGCTTCAAGAACAGAGCTGAACAGATTACTTCAAGTTTTAGATCAGGGAACTGTCATTTAGGAAGAGATATATGATACGGGCCTTAAAGTATGAGTAGGAGTTCAATTAGAGGGAATCAGTATTACAACAGAAAAAAGATCCAAGAAAGGCCCAGAAACAGAACAGCACAAGATATGCTTGGTAATGAGGCAGAAATACAATCATCAAGATGGAAAAGATGATTGTATATTAGACAAACTAAGAAGGAAGGCAAGAATGTCTTACATTTTGAGTCAGAGCAACTGGAAAAATCATGGTACGATTAATAAAAATAGAGAGTCAGACAGAGATTGGCTTAGGAACAGAGTCAAGAACAAATACATGGAAATTGAGAAGGCAGCAGGCATTCGAATGAATATGCCTAAAAGGCCACTGAAAATACACATCTGTATCTCAGAAAGAAGGTTATGAGAGAAAATAAACAGTGCGAACAATCCACATAAAGGTAGAAGTAGTAGTATTTTCATTGAATGCACTCTGGAAATACATATAAGATTATTGAGGTAGAGAATATTATAGAAAAAGAAGGTTAAAGGCAAAACTTTAGTGTTTTGTGTGGAAGGCCTATGTTTTAAAGAAAAAGAAAAATTAGAATAATTACTATTAAAAAAAAAGTGTTCAAAGGGATGAAAGGAAACCAAGAGAGGGTCATAAAATAAAGGTGAGAAAGAAGAAAGTTTTAAGAAGGGTAAGGAAAAACCATGCTACACAACAGCACTGAAGAAAGACTTTTTTTTTAAGTATAGGAAACAAATTTTGTGGCAATAAGAGATGGAGCCAATGAAACAGAAGACTGATGATGCAAGAAAAGGAATAACTGATGGAGTCACATTCTGAAGAGCCTGGATAAGATCGTTTTGAGAGCAGAGATGAAAAGATCCACACTGAGGAAGGTGTGGGCCATTACCACCTTTGAAACAGAGGAAAGGCAGATCTGCATGGAGACAATTTGAGGTGAAGAGCACAGAAGTTGATAGACCTCAAGTTAGATGGTCTCAATCTACTTCATAAAGTAGGAACACTAAGAGTTAAAGCAAACAGAAAAGAAGTAGGAGTTAGAGATAGGGAAAGAAAAGCTTAAAACAGCTACCGCCAAATGGGAGAGAAGGTAAAAAAGTGACGACAAAAAAATTTACCAAAGAACAGAGGGGCCAAAAGAAGATAAAATACAATAAAATAAATTACTGTAGCCCCATCATATGATAAAATAACATCAATTTGTGACAGCCCTGATTGGCACAATTTTGTGTTTTTTCTCCAATAGCATTCAATAATCAAAAAAAAAGAAGTGGGAGAGGGAGGTGAAGGAGGGGGATGGGGAGAGAGGGTAGGAGGAAGAGGAGGAGGAGGGGGAGGAGGAGGGGAAAGAAAGCAGAAGTTAAAGGTTATCCAGAGTTAACAATCAATTCCCAAAGAAGTAAAAGGGAAAGTCACTGAGTCGAAGATTTATTGGATGTTGCACCAATTTAACTGACTAATGAGTGCAAGCTTAGTAAAGAGTTAAGTAAAACTACAAAGTGTCAGGTGAAAATAACAGGGAAAGACCAAAGGACCAGAGGCCATAATGATAATCAATGACAATATAATAAAAACGAAAGGATCAGAGAATTTGACAGAAAAGATGTTTTGTGCATAAAGTCTTATATTTGAGATGTCTACGGAGAGAATGTGCATCTACAGGTTGAAAATTATAACTTTGATGTCAGCTGTCTTGAATTTGCACATCCAGTGCAGCAAAGCATTTGGTAAACACACTAACGTGAGTGCTAACAATGCCACTGAGAAGTGAGTAACTTTGAAAGAAATATTTGAATTCAGTACCTGTTATGATATACTACGGCTGTATAGGCTTCCTTTGAAAATTCTGAACAGCTAGATTTACCAAAGATTACCTGTAACAAATAACAGCATGTTGAAACTTTGTTGTAATAAATGCTGGATGTTTCAAATCTATGTAAGAATTTGTCTGATTTAATAACTGAGAACAATGGGCAAAATAAGCCCAATGAAGAACAATGTGCCTATAAGTTCAATTGCTTAACTGTATATTTCTTTTCAACTATAGACCCATCTGACATTCAAACATTCAAAAGGTTTCTATCCATTATATTTATATCTATTGGGCAATAAGGTACATTTCTTTCCTTTTTCTTAAAGAAGGTAAAGAATTCATTTTAAAATCTAGATGTAGCACATCATTTGGAATTTACATAAGAAATACGATCCTAGAATGGTGGCATATATCTACTATATAAATTGGTGGCTTCTCCACTAAAACAACAGTCATTCTGAATGTCAAGTATAAATTATTTATAAATGATATTAAAATACCCTAATTTAGGTCAAGCTATGTATCCTTTACTTCCAGTACTCCCTGCAAGCTACTCTACAACGGAAGAGGAGCTCCATTCTTATATTCTTACCTATGTGTTTGTTTTTTTTCAAATCCACCACATTAAAAAAAAAATACAATACTACTACAATACTTTGGAGAAGGTTTAGAGGTAAAATAATTCAGTCTTGTATATCTGCCTCTCGAATTCTACCAAGCAATACTATGGTTAATTAGGGCAGCGGATTACATAAATGGCTTAATGATGTCAAGGTCATAGCTATGATTACTATGTGACAGGCTTACAATGTTATCTAGGCATAGATTAAACTTTTAAGTCTGGCCAGTCATCTCTACACATGCATGAATAGGTATGTGGACATGTCATCATCACACTTCTATCACACAACTGGTAAAACAACTCAAAGTTTATTCCTTATACAAAGGGGTTAAGTTGCACCATCCTTAAATAAAAAGAACATAATAACAGATATCTGTGTTTCTTTTTGCAACATTTCAAGCAGGTCCTTTTATTTTAAGGGTATGCAAAAGTGTAATAATTATGACTCTCCTGTATATGCCTAATTTCATCAATTTCTAAGACTACCTTACTATGTTTTTATAAAAATGTTGTTCCAGTGCCAGAATTATGAAGTTTATGATTTTATCATATCAACATTATATGATCCAAAAATTATCTTAAGATTCATTTGAACAGTCTTCATTTTTAAAAAAATAAGCAAATACAATGTGTCTGTGTTTATACATTATTTCAAACCAGCCACTCACATAAACATACAGCATTATATTTTCATATCACTAATAATACACAAGAGAAAGGAATGCAGTACCTTTTTTTCCCTCTGAGAAGCTATTGTTTTTCAAAAAGTAACTTATTTTCATAACATGCAATGATATAAAGTGAAAAGTGTTCCTCTGACCATTTAACATGTATTTTTAATCATTCATCAACATGGACTGAGCATCAATTATGCCAAGCACTATGATAGGCAAGATACAGATATGAGTAAGACATGGTCCTTGCCCTCAAGGAGCTCACAGTCTAGTGGTCGAGATAAAGAAACAAACATATAACCATAAAATGAAACAGCCCATAAAAGAAGTGAGAAGACACTAAGGTAGCACCAAAAGAAGGAGTGGTCTAACTGCCAATATGGCTGGACGCAGCTGGGGCTCTGTAGAGGAGGCTATATGTATTCTAAGACAAGGAAGAGTTTGTTAGGCAAAAAATAAAAACAAATTGTTTTACATATACTACGTTTTTCATAAGTTCAAATTCATATGGCCATTCACATATAGGATAACAAAGCATCTGTTTTCCCAATCCAGCATCTTTTCATCGACTATGATTAGTATATTCATTCCCTCGGCAGAAATGAAGAGCTAGTAAAAAGCATGAAATGCTCATTCCAAACCTCCAAAATAAATTCTACATTTATTGAACAAATATTTATTCAGCATGTATTACATGCAAGGATCTGGAACAGCTGCCATAGAAGAATACAAAGATGAATAATTTGTGCTTGCTGCTATCAAGAGCTATAAATGTTGATGAAACTGACGCTACAGTGGAAAGGAAAATATATAGTTTTCTTAGTAAGTATTGTAGAAAATCAAAAGAACTTGATTCAAATGACTGCCATAGAAGGCTAAAATAAAACTCTGTAAACAGTGCACCTGTTCTTAGCTCATTTTCATTCCACTAGGGTTCTTTCAGAGGTTGAACATCTACAGTGATAGATATGCTCCTACTCCGTAAATTAAAAATCTACTTTCATGGAACCTGCATTTATTAGTGTCCCACAAATCCTAAATGACAATGTGGGCAGTCAAGAACCTCCCCAATCTAGCCTCAATCTACTATTCCTGACTTATCTTGCATTGCTCTGGCTCACTGGCAACTCACCACTCTACCTCTGTTGAAGGACATTCTCCAACTTGAATTGCTCTCCTTTCCCCACAGTCTAGACAGATCCACTGCTATGAACATTTTAACCACCTTTGAGGCATTCTCTCCTTCCTCTGAACACCTATACCTTTGAAACCCTATACTACCAATCTTCTAATAATTAGCTCATACCTTGGTTATCAATATTGGCTGCAAAATGTAATCCCTTGGGGAGATTTAAAAATACTGATATCTGCCTGGTATCCCACCCCAGAGATTATAATGTAATTGGAATGAGATTGTCTGGGCATTGGTATTTTTAAAAGCTCCCCAAGTGAGTGTAAAATGTAGCCAAAGTTAAGAACTACTGCCAGAGTTTCTCAACAAAGATGGGAAGAATCATACAAATTAGAATCACCTGGGGAGCATTTTCAAACTATACCACAACCCCATAATACTACCCACCACTTTCCACCTCCCTTACCTGGCCTTTCATTCTAAAGGCGGGGAATCAGGATCACAGATGGAAGAGTAGAGAAGAGGTGTCTGCTCTGTTACAGTACCCTAGGTGATTCTGATCTGGCCCTCTTCTGAAGTTCTTTATTTTAAAATTTTACATATTCTTCTTATATCCTCTAGATTATGTCTTATTCATCTTTGTATCTCTGGGAATGCCTAGCATATACCAAGTCCTCAATAAATAAGACTTCAAATAAACTCATTACTACCTGTACAGGAAGTAATGAGGTCAGAAATTTTGTTTGCAAGATCACATTAATTTCCAGTTTAGAGCTGCCAACCAAGTGATTACCTTCCCACCCCCCCAAAAAAAGGTCTATTTGAACCATATATAAAGAATAGGAAATGTAAAGAACATTTCTTACCGGCATGGCATTGCTAGGATCCTCCCCATACATAAACTGGACTTTAACTGTTATATTTCTGGCAGAACCTTGACGGTTGGCAAAATTGAGACTCTGAGGGTATATGTAGAGAAGGTTTCTGTGAAGGCAATAGTATACATGATAGTGATTACATATCTAAAAACACTATGTATCACTACTACACACCACAAAAGGAATAGATGAACAAATACTGGGTTATTAGCATTTGCTAGACACTATGCTATTTTCACATACAATGCTTGATTTGATCCTTAGAGTAGTCGTTCAAACAGATAGCAATCAAATATAACCCCCTTTTGCAGATGAATCGAGGCCCAGAAAAGTTAAGAGATTTTCACATAAAATCAAATAAGTGGCAAAGCTGAAATGAGAATACAGTTCAGTCAGACTTCAAAATGCATGTTCTTTCCTCTAGAAGAGGCTTCTGGGAAATAAACAAGTATGAACAGAAACATTATTAAGAAGTTAAAAGACAGTTCTAATATTATCTTAGTTTCTCCAAGCAGATATAAATAGGATGACATTTAGAAAGCAGGCTTTTTGTACAAATGTGATCAAGGTTTTAAGAGGTATAATATTCTACATTATTATTCAAAAACACATATGATAATATGGTAGGTATAACGGTATTAGGTAGTTACTATGAGAAAATCACATATTACTCTACAATTATTTGACTTCATGCCCAGTTGCATCTTACACAGCTTTAACAGTCCCTGCTGCCAACACAGAGATGAGAAATAATTCAAGGAAAGGCACCAAAAGAGAGGGCTTAAAAAAAAAAAAAAAGAAAAAGAAAAAGATTGAGAGTTACTTTACCTGAAAACTAGTGCTTGCTGAGAGCGGATGAACAAGACTTCAAGCATAATAAAACCCTCCTCATCAACTGCTAGGACAATGAAAATAGGTCTAAATTTTCTAGAAGGTGGTAGGGCAATATAGAAATTTTAAATGACCATACTCTTTGACACAACAAACCCACCTCTAGTCTAAGGAGAGAACTGCATATATGTACAAATGGGTGTGTTCAAAGAAATTCATGACATTTTTTATATTAGGAAATAATTATAAAGAAACATGTTCATCAGTATTGGACTAATTAATTAAATTAAGATATATTAAAAGAAGAATACATTTCAGAGTCCTAAAAATGACAATATGCAGCAGTATTTATTAATGCAGAAAGAGATACCCAGCATGTTGGATGAAAAAAAGGTTGCAGGGCAGGATGTATAGTGGCATTAACTTACTTACGGAAAATTGTGAAGAAATAATGGCTGAAAACTTCTCTAATCTGAGGAAGGAAACAGACATCCAGATCCAGGAAATTCAGAGTTCCAAATAAGATGAACTCAGAGAGACCCACACCAAGACACATTATTATTAAAATGTCAAAAGTTAAAAACAAGAAGATAAAAAGAGGTAAAATATATCACACATCTAATGGCACAGAAATACCTATAAACAAGACCATTTCAAAACAATGCTGTGTTGTGAGAGAAGTATGCAGAAGCTATGGGAGGAACAGACAGGTACTTAGTTGATCATGGAGAAGTCTTTTCATCTATTCCCTTTGCAATACATTTGTTGAAGAATTATTGATATTTTTGTGTAGATTTTTCCAGAGGCTGGATTTTACTGACTGCACACTGTAGTGACATTTAACATGTTCCTCTGTGTTTTCTATGAATTGAGAGTTGAATCTAGAGCCTTGGTCAAATTTTGGTGGCAAGATCACTTCATAAATGGTACTGTGTCCTTCTATCAGAAGGAAAATGTTTGGTTGTTGTTTCATTTTTTGTGCAATTAGCAGACAATGATGACCAATGCCTAAATCCATTAACTCATTAAGGATTGCCAAAAGGTGATATTCTATCATTGCTTCTTTATTTAACAGCTGGAATATCTCTATGAAGAGCACTTTTCCCTTATCTACTATTTGCTTTGCCAGTGAGCCATTATATGAGAGGCAAGAATAAATGCTTGATTCTTTTCCATTAGCTGCCAGTTTTCAAAATAATCAGTTGGTACATTACATTCCTCTAAAAGGGATAGTGTCTTTTTTTTAAAGAATCACTTATAAACTCATGGACCAAACATATTAACGGGTTTCAATATTTTGCAGTTATTATCTTTATTGGTGTTCAAATTGTACTATCTTTGACAAGTGAAAAGGTCGATTCAAACTGGCTCATGATTCCTTTTGATTCAGTCATAATAGTCTTTGACGGCTTCTTACTATCTGTTACGACAACACCTTCCAGGCTCTTCTTGTACACTTTTTTCCCAAACCTGGAATCAGCCATTTCTCCAAGGAGTTGGGGTTTTTGAATGGGTAATGTTTTTCCAGGCCACTCATTGTGGGTTATTCATTGTTTCTAGGCCTTTTAAAGCTGAAAGAGTTAGGGGAAAATGCTTTTAACATGAAATATATCCTGAGTTCATAGTGATAATTCAAATTCAAGAATACAAGGTTTTTATTTATTCTTTTCTATCTTGTACCTATATATCATTTTTCCTGTGCTGAGAACCATTCTCAAGGACATCAACTACGAGAGAACTAGAATATCACTTAATTACTCTCATTGTGTATTATTCCAACAAAGGAGTCTTAAGGAACTTCAAGATTATGTGGTCATCCAGAAGAAGATGAGCCTACAAAGACTGATAAGGCACCCACAAAGAAACAGAAGGAAAACCATGAAAGTACAGTGGCAAGGAAGCCCAAGGAAGAAATTACAAGCAGAATTATAAGAGTTAAGTGTCAAATGCTATTCACAGACCAAATGAGGTAAGAAATGAAAAATGTCAACTGAATTTAGCAACTTCAAAGTCACTGGAAATCTCAGGCTGAAAACAGACAAAAGTAGGTTTAAAGAGTAAGTAGGAGGTAAGAAAATGAAATAAGTGAAATTCTGAAGAGTGTAGCTGAGAATGGGAGAAAGATAATGCAATAGCTGGATATAGAACATAGGGATTCTGGAAGCTTTTTAAGATTGGAAAGGTTTAAGTTTGATTAAATCCTAATGAAAAGAATTTAGTTGAGACAGAGTTTGCATACACTAGAACAAGAATGTAAGATTCCTGAAATGGTGGGAGAGAACAGGATCCAAAGGGCATGATAACAGATCGGCCTTTATTATGTTTATAATGCCTCATTGTGACATTTATTGAGTATGCAGTATACTAGATACTGAGAATATAGAGATAAAAGACAAAGTTCTTGACTTGATAGAACTCACAGTCTGGAGGGAGAATAAGACAGGCAAATACTTATAATGTAGTATGATAAATGCTATGAACATAGAATGTCACTGGGGCCCACAAGAGGACTTGAAACTAAAGAATCTGCCCATAAATTTCAGTGAGAAATTTGCAAGTAGGATAGACATGCAAAACACACAGAAAATCAAAACACATCATGCCTTCCCCCACCCCTCAATTTCTGCATTTGGATTACTACTGTTTTAGCTTTGTGGATATGGACATAAGTGGCCCCTTCCCATCTTTTGAGTCTTAGAAAGCTTCACTTTATCTCCCCACATAACACCACTTTGTTATTCCATTAACAACTCTTAAATAATCTGCTTAAGATAATCCCAAATTATCTTGTTTGTTTGTACATTATTTCTTGTTTATGTATCTCCTTAAATAAAGCCCAAATTCCATGAGGGCAAGGACCTTACCTATCTAGTTAACTGCTATATTTCCAATGCCTAGAATAGTTCCTCATATGAATAAATGATTGAATGAATGAATGAACAGTACAGAACTCACATAATATTTAGTTACTTAACTCTTCTGGAGTTCGAATTTTCATATGAAATGCAAATTAACTGAACATTAAGCTATGCTTGATTTCTAATATAAGCAATACAACTTTAAATTCAACTTGTTTATGAAGGTGAAAGGCATGCGTTTAGCCCAGACTCTTTTTCATTTGACTGCTAACTCCACTAATAAATTTCCACATAAACCCAGTAAGTCTTTACCATGCATTTATAATACTCCTTCAGAGGAATTTTAAATCAGCAGAGAGAAGGTAGATCAATGAAAAGTGTTGAGTTGCTGAGATAGCTGACTGGCCTTTTTTAAGGCTGAATTCATATTTCACCACCTCCTCAAAATAAATTCCAGATTAAATCAAAGCTTTAAATAATAAAAATAAAACCATAAAAGTACTAGAAAACCTTTAAAAAGACCATATTTTATAGGTGAGGAAGGCATTTCTGAGCATGAGCCACAAAAAATCATAAAAGACAAATTTTAAAGCCTCTACACAGCAGGGGATACCATAAACACAAGTGGAAGACAAAGGACAAATTGGAAGAACACTGTTTGCTACACACATGACAAAGAGTTAGTATCCATCACATGCAAATAATTCCTAAAATTATTCAGAAAGAGACAAACAAAAAAAGGGTGGGGAGTTTGATGGGGGGAGGGAGACTTAGATAATACTCAGGTAATTCACAAAGAGAGCAAGACAGACAGCAAAATAAACTAGATATATGTGCCTACTAGGTTTATCAATATTTTGTCTTTCTCATTTAAAGCACTGGTAAAACTTCATGGGAAAAGAGGAACTCTCATATACTCTTGGTAGGGATATAAATTGGCACAATCCTTTTAAAGGATAATCTGACAAGAGAAATCTACTTTGAAAGTTAACGTCTATGAACTTATCATATGAAAATATTTATACACAAATATAAACACATTTTCTATGCATATTGTTTGTAACCAGAAAATTGCAAGCAACTGAAATGATAATTGACAAGCAGATGATTAAATTAAGGTGCATTCATATAATAAAAGATTGTGCAGCCATTTAAAAGGATATGGTAAATCTATAGGCACTCATATGAAAATAAATTTTAAAATGTTATGGTCTTGAATCAATTTATATATATAACACGAGCTATACATTACACACTCCCATTTGTGTTAAAAAAAAATTACATTTAGGTAGTCATCCAAGGGAACTGGTATGATAGACCCCAAAATGTTAATAGGGAAGAGTCAGCATTTTTATTTTGTATAGGTTTTTCAAATATCTGAGTTTCCACAATAAATACTTTCAACATAACAAATTAACATTTATTAATAGCGAACATGAGAAAAAAGCTAAGATGAATAAAATGACTCCTTCAAAGGTCACTCATCTTCTGGACCTCTGCTGTCCAATAATATGGTCTAGTGAGACTATAGAGTACTTGATCTGTACCTGTTCTAACTGAGATATCCTGAAAGTATAAAGTACATACTAGATTTGGATTAAACAAAACATACTATTAAAATTAATTTCACTTGTTTCTTTTCAGTTTTTTACACATATAGCTCACACTATATTTCCATTGGACAGTGCTGTTCTGGACAAAGAGAGGAAAAGGGAGCTAATGTATTGATATTACTCTGGCATTATTCTTTAGTTACTATAAATATTTCTATTTATAAATATGCTTTTCTCAGTTACTTTTAGAATCTTTCTACCGAATATATTAATTCAAAAACAAATGACCACAGTTTAAAAAGAAGAAATTACTAGTGATACTATATTCAACAGACCCAAAATGCCTTGTGTTTTATTTGGAACTCAAATCTCCATAAGATTGCACAACCTGGGGGAGGATAAAGGACTTTGCTTTGCTTAGAATTTAAACAAAGCTCCCAAATGTCCTAAAATTCTATGCAGCTAAGAAATTTTGTATATTAGTTCTTTGAAACTAGGAATTCTTAAATTAGGTCTTAATTTTGCTTAGTTTCTTATTTTCTTTGGCATAAAAATTTTAAGTTTTTATAACATTACTGGTTACATCTCATCAGGGTTCTATTTAAACAGGCACAAGTTCAAGCAAAGATTAGATTCTGCCTTTAACAATGTGTACTCAGACAGGAGGCATTAAAAGGTAGATGTAAAAATCATTTACAAAATTACTACTTTCATTACATTTCCCATGTTGACACTCTTCCACAGCTTGTAATTAGGCAAATTATTTATTTTAATTATATTCAATAACATGTCAAACTATGATAAGAAAAAAAATTATCCAGATATTTCTACCCAGAGACAATATACTATAAACCGAGAATATGCAACCGCTGCCTCTAATCTATCCTTTAGGGTTACCTGTGAGGAAATATATAAATTGTGCAAAAAGTGTCAATACTCCAGCAGAGTAACCAAATAGAAGGAAATTCCTTCACACAGCCTTTCTTTGGTATTAGTGTCCAGTTACTTTCATGCACTGGAAGGGACTACTTTTCAAATTCCTTTCTCTGAAAAGAAACTCCTATATCAAAAAGGCATATCTATTATATGCAAATTTTGTGTTTGAAAAACTCCAGTGTTAAGACTTTATCATTATCTTACTCATTCAATAAAAATGTATGGTTTCTCCAGCAGGTTAGGCATTATACTAAAGTGCTGTATAGGATATAAATTTAAAACAGATATAGATCTTACCAATGAACAGCTTATAGTACAATAGAGACAAGAAGCTGGCCCATCTCCATTCCCCCTCAACTAGAAAATGGATGAAATATCAGGGTCAATAGTTTTAAGCCAGAAAAGTAGACAGTTTAGTTAGGAGAAGTTTCGAAATATGCCCTTCAGGACCAATGATCACAACACTAACATATCTCTTTTAAAAAGAGGGAGAAAATTCAAATTTCTTCACTAGTTCAACATACACTTCTATAATTCCATAACATGTACCAGTGGTAAAGGTAAGATGAAAATGAAGAATAAGGAAAAATATTTTGTTTTTCTTCTTCATTAGTGGAAGTATTTGTATATTTTTATTTACTTGCATTCTATATTTCTCTTACAAACAGAAATATTTATGTGGTTCTGTATTGGACACTTAGAAAAAGTATACAGGCTAAACAAAAGACTTAATTCCTTGTACTTATCAAGGTCCAAGAGACCAAAACTCAGAAAACCCAGACTCTAGCAAAACTTCCCAATTTATGTCACCTTAACATAAGACTAGATAATATTTACCAATAAAATATTACAGCAATATTACATAAGTGCATTGCCTTTTTAATTACAAAAGAATACTAATACATAATACTGTGTAGTGTTTACTAAACACTAGGTAGTGCTCTAAGTGCTCTAAAATATTTTTAATCTTTATATAACTCTATAAAGTAGACATTATCTTCACTTGATAGACAAGAAAACAGAGGTCAGAAAAGCTAAGTAATTTGACCAAGGTACAGAAAAGCTAAGTAGTTTCACAGAGCTGAAGAACAGCACAGCCAGGATTCCAATTCAGCCAGTCTCTCTCCAGAATCAAACTCTTAACCACTGTAGTTTACTACATCTACTGCAACTGTTCTATCCAAAAGCCCTTAATCCTAAATCATCAAAAGAAAGGGTCTCTGTTTTACTCCAGGAAGAAGCATTTCTAAGAATGGAAATTTGGAAATGATAAATTTTGTAAAGTTTTGCTTGATAATTTACCATTTAAACTGAAATTCATTATGTTAAAACTTTTCCCTTTGCAAAAGAGCTGTTGCATTTATGAAAAATTTCATTTAGATAGGGCTAATCACACACACATACACACACACAAATTAAAAGGTCATTTCATGGATATAATAACTAACATTTTGAGTACTTCCTATTTGCCAGACACTGTTCTAAGTACTTTACACATATTACTTCTTTTGCTTCTCCTTAAGTATGTACTAAAAAATACCTAACTTACAGAAGAGGAGACTGAGGTGTGGGAAGGTTAAGTAACTTATCTAAGGCAGGATAGCTAGATCTGGCTTCTGGACCAGACCATAGTCTTATTCCAAAGACCACACTCTTAACAATTTTACTATATTAATTTGTCAAGATAAGGCATTTTAAAAGTATTTATTATTTTCTCAAAAAAGTTCTTAATATGAACACTCAAGAAAAATAATCACTTATAATTTAACTGAAACATTTAGTATTTTTCCTTTTAACACTAAGTTAGAAGCACAGTGGAACATTATTTTTAATCATACTATTAATTTTTTGGTTTTGTTAAATTTAGATCATGAATATTGTTACCAAGCACTCAAACTTTAGAAAAACTTATAATGGGCAAATAGTTTCTGACATTTTAAGTATTGGGTTGGCCAAAAAGTGCCTTTGGTTTATCAAAAAAAATAAAAGACACATTCTTCATTTTCACCAAGAACTTTACTGAACAATGTATTCACTCTTTTGTTCCACTACCTTCTGCCATTTTTAGGTAACTTCATAATTCCATCTTCCCAAAACTTTTTATCTTTTTGAGTGAAGAACTGTTCCAGGTGCCCTTTACAGTCTTCCAGGGGATTGAAATTTTTTCCATTAAGAGAATTTTGTAAAGACCGAAATAAATGGAAATCCGAAGGTGCAATGTCTGGTGAATACGGTGGATGAATCCGAACCTCCCAGCCAAGCTTAACATACAGTCTTGCATTATCCTGATGGAATATTATGCGTTTTCTGTTGACTAATTCTGGATGCTTTTTGTTGAGTGCTGCTTTCAGTTGGTCTAACTGGGAGCAGTACTTGCTGGAGTTAATCGTTTGGTTTTCCAGAGGAGCTCATAATAGAGGACTCCCTTCCAATCCCACCATATACACAACATCACCTTCTTTGGATGAAGACCAGCCTTTGCTGTGGTTGGTGATGGTTTATTTTGCTTGCCCCACGATCTCTTCTGTTCCACATTATTGTACAGTATCCACTTTTCATTGCCCATCACAATTTGTTTTAAAAACGGAACATTTTCATTATGTTTCAGTAGAGAAGCACATGCAGAAGTACAGTCAAGAAGGTTTTTTTTCACTTAACTTATGTGGAACTCAAACATCAAAGCAATGAACATAACCAAGCTGGTGCAAATGATTTTCAGCGCTTGATTTGGATGTTTTGTCTATGTTGGCCATCTCCCGTGTGGTATAAGGTTGATTGTTCTCAGTTAATGTCTCGGTTTGATCGCTACCAACTTCAACTGGTCTACCTGACCGTGCAGCATTGTCCAGTGAGAAATCTCCAGCACAAAACTTCACAAACTACTTGTGACATGTTCGATCAGTCACAGCACCTTCTCCATACACTGCACAAACCTTTTTATGCATTTCAGCTGCATTTTTACCTTTCTTGAAATAATAAAGCATAATATGCCAAAAATGTTGCTTTTTCTTCCATCTTCAATATTAAAATGGCTACACAAAAATTCACCAATTTTGATAAGTCTTTTTATAAATGCACACTGATATGACAGCTATCACATACAATCTAACAAAATTGTTTTGAATGAAGTTAAAGACAACTAAGTGCTACTAGAGCCATCTTATGGAAAAAACTGAACAAACCTTTCTTTTGGTCAACCCAATATTTAATTCTGGTTGACCTTAGAAAACCACATAACCTATTGGTCTTACAGTGGGCACACGGAAAAGAGGCTAGAACATAGAGACATAGACTATAACAGAGAAAAAGGATGAAACAGCTTTTAATGTATGGGATTTTGTGATAATATACAAATATGATTTAGATAGATTATCTGAAGCAAAAAGATATACTAACAAATAATTACAATGACAAATAATAAGGAATATATAATCATATGTTAGCTTATATAGAGTACCATGGGAATGCAGCATTACCACCACCTGCAGATGTGGAGGAAGGTTTCACAGAGAAGGCATTTTTTTTTAATCGATCACTGTTTCCAAAAAAAACTAAAATACAATTTGGGAAATGTATACTTAATTCATTAATTTTTCCTCAACTTTAATGATGAATTTATCAGTCAAAAGAATTTGGTATTTACTTGTAAATCTCTTTAAAAATCATGACAAATTAAAATGAGCTTTCAAAAACAGGTAGATCTCATAACACTGAAAGTGCAGTTTATAATACAGCAAAATTAAATACAATAATCATTTTAAATGACCTATTAAATTCTTTGTTCATTTCTTTGACTTCATTTAGCATTGATCTAACTCAATGTGGAAGGTTACATTCATACAAGTTTAAACAGCTTAATGATTAACTATATTCACCTGCCAACCTTACTGTTTATGAGGCAAATAGTGTTATATAGAGAGTTCAGAAGTCTCGGTATGCTTACAGGAAAAAAACAAATTCCAAATCATTTTAAAGTGAATAATTAGGATAAAAATGTACACTATTAAGCTCTTTCTTTTTATTGCTCCTCTAGTTATTTCTTCCAGAATTGACCAAGACTATTCATCATTTGATTCTGTATCTCCAGAGCCAAAATCAAGATTTGCTATGTTAGATGATGTAAAAATTTTAGCCAATGGCCTACTTCAGTTAGGACATGGTCTTAAAGACTTTGTTCATAAGACTAAGGGCCAAATTAATGACATATTTCAAAAACTCAACATATTTGATCAGTCTTTTTATGACTTATCACTGCAAACCAATGAAATCAAAGAAGAAGAAAAGGAACTTAGAAGAACTACATCCAGACTGCAAGTCAAAAATGAAGAAGTAAAGAACATGTCACTTGAACTCAACTCAAAACTTGAAAGTCTCCTTGAAGAAAAAATTCTACTTCAACAAAAAGTGAGATACCTGGAGGACCAGTTAACCAATTTAATTAAAAATCAACCTGAAATTCAGGAACACCCAGAAATAACTTCACTCAAAGTAAGTATAAAACAAAGAGGGTTCATAATTATGTTTTCAATGTGGATCTTTTTTAAAAAATATTTTAAAACATGCTACTTGAAATACTTTGTTGAACTGTTGAAACACTATATTTTTCTCATGAAAAAAAGACTCCAGGAAATAAATTTTCCCATTATAATTTCAAGTTGGTTTTTGTTTCCCTAACATTATTTATGAAAATAACTAAACTTTGCATTTCAGATGAAAATTACAAGACAGTTAAGCAATGAAATTTAGAACACTAAATTATTATACTATTGCAAATTACTGGAGGCAAGTCAAAAGCTAAAGGAATATAACCTGTGTAACTATTCTCCCATCTTTAAAATATATAAAAGTAATACAGTTAATGGAAAAGATATTAAAATACTGTTTTTTTTTTCATTTAATTGAAATAGTTTAAA
The DNA here is from genome assembly GCF_028021215.1 of Eschrichtius robustus. Classification (NCBI taxonomy): domain Eukaryota; kingdom Metazoa; phylum Chordata; class Mammalia; order Artiodactyla; family Eschrichtiidae; genus Eschrichtius; species Eschrichtius robustus. Next base: position 53,809,240 of record NC_090826.1, read on the forward strand.
GTTCAGGAAATCAGATTTTAGAGATGGTACATTTTAAATAAAAACTAAAGTATGTACTATGTGAAAGAAGAATACAAGGGGAAAAGGTTTGCCTGTACCAGTTTTCTAATCCAGTATTAGTTTAAAAAATTAGATTGTGATAGTGTTACAGGAAATAAAAAAGTCTAATTTAACAAAAAAGAAAGAAACTTCTAACCAATCTATAATCTATGTCCAGACTTTTGTAGAACAGCAAGATAATAGCATCAAAGATCTTCTTCAGACCGTGGAAGAACAATACAGACAATTAAATCAACAGCATAGTCAAATAAAAGAAATAGAAAATCAGGTAAGTCAATATTTTAATAGTATGTCCAATCTTTTATGTAAAATTTAGGTTTATGAAAACACTTGACCCTAAAATTATTTTAAATAATTATAGTTGGATAGTGAATAAAAGGATCACATCAGCATGATCATTAGGTTTGCAGGCTCTGAAGCTAATAAACTACCTGGGGTTGAATTTTGGCTCTAAAACTTTTGTGTGACCTTGAATAAATTACTTAACCCCTTCTCAGTTTCCTCATGCACTCTATGTAGATAATAAAAGAACCTGTCTTACAGGACTGTTGTGAGAAAAAAAGAATTAATTCATGCAAAGTATATTCTCAATATAGCAGCCAAAGAGATTCAATTAAAATTTAAATTAGACTATCTCTCTCTTCGTTCAACACCGCACAATGGCTTCCGGTCTCACTCGTAGTGGCCCATAAGACCCAGATGACTCTTAATCATCTCACTGACTTCATCTCCTGTACTCTAGTCACACTGGCCTTTTTACTGTTACACAAACACATCAAACAGGCTGCTATCTCAGGGTCTTTGCCCTTGTTGCTCTCTGTCTGGAATGCTCTTCACCCTGGTATCTGCATGGGCCCACTCTTACTCACTTTAGGTCTTTCTCAAATACAAAATTCTCAAAGAAGCCTTCCCAGATAACTTAATCAGAAATTATAATCCCCTACACCCATGCTTGAAACCTGCTACCTCCTTCATTACTCTCTTTTCTTCCTTAACATTTATCCCTATTTAACGTAATGTACATTTGAGTTATTTATCTTGCCTGTCCCTGCACTAGAATGTAAGCTCTGTAAGTACAGAAAGTTTTTTCTATTTTTTTAAATTGCTATAGCTCCAAAATATAGAACTCTGTCTGACACATAGTAGGCACTTAATAAATACATGTTAATAAAGGTAATGTCACATTTAGCACAAAGAAGTCAATAAAAACTTACTATGATTAATATTATTATTAGAAGCTATATGTCTAATAATTAAAGTTTAATACCCAAAAATATAATTAATCTGCAATGTAAATAACTGGCTAGGTAAGCAAGGGAGATACGTGTTTGGAATAAAGCTATGCCAAAATCTAAGATTTCCAATATATAGTACCATAGTTCAAAAATATTAATTAGTAATAATACTACTAAACAGCTGTTCAAGAGAGTTTCAAAAATAATACAGACCTGAAGAAACTGGTATAAAAAAAAAATAGATGCCAAGAACTATAAAACAAATATTACCAATTTCCACCAAACAAACACATTATGTTTCAGTAATTTTATGAATCATAATTTTAGTAGGTTATTTTTGCTAATTGTCTGAAAAGGGGTTTTTGCCAGCTAGTTTTGATTTCCATAATTTCCTTCTTACTATATGTTATTTTTCTAATTCTTTTCCTATATCTTTTATTATGAGTAAATTAACCTGCTCACAAAAGCAAAATGTCACTATTATAAAATAATATACATCCTGTCTAATAATAAAATGTATGAAGAATTCAACAATGAATTCTAAGTTGGAAGAAGCCTTAAACCATCTGACCCAACTTATTCAAATTTAAATTAAGAAACCAAAACTGTAAAGTTAAGTTACTATAAGATCACAGTTACTTAGTAGAAAAGACTAACATCCAGTAAGTGAACTTTACAATGGATCTTTATGCATTATATCCTAGGAAATGCCATTTATGCTGACATCAAAAAACTAACACTAATAACACATTACATACTCTGCTCTTCTCAACCCATCAATAAGAAAAGCTATCGGTCAATAAATTGCAAACCCAGCACAACAGACAATGAAATATTGAATATATTGAAAGTACACAAATAAAACTGCCAATTTGTTACCTCTACAGATATGATTACATGTCAAAAACTATCAAGAAAGTAGCCTTGTTCAAATTATGTGCTAGGTCTTAAGACCTACAACTGAGAATTATGAAATTTAAAATCTGCCTGTGTCACTGAACAGAACGTATATTACATTCATATAAATAAACATATTAAAATATTCTAAGTAAAGTCTCTGCCTTTGATCTTACTGTTTTTTGATCAATTTCTGTTTTTTGCCTTGTCTTTCTCTATTTTTTTGAACTCTTTATGTGCCTGATTAAATATTTTGAGAACAGGAAGTCTGTATAATATGTATAGCATTGCTTATCCCTCTTAACATCAAAAACAATAACATATTATGAACTCAGATTTCCCCTAATTGTATATTCAGTACCATTTTTAAAAGTAGATTTATATTCTTTTATCAGTTAAGAAGAACTGGTATTCAAGAATCCACAGAAAATTCTCTTTCTTCTAAACCAAGAGCACCAAGAACTACTCCCTCTCTTCATTTGAATGAAACAAAAAATGTAGAACATGATGGTAAGATAATTTGGTGGGTTTCCTTCTTGAAACTAATATCATCAAATTTTTCTTCTTTGACATTTCCATCAAAAATCTCTATTCTCAGGGCCTGTTCTAGACTAACTAAAAGAGAAAAAAGAGATAAATCCAACAAATATAATGTGTCAACCTAAATTAGATCCTGGTGATTTTTTTAAACCCTATAAAACATTCTTAAGACAATCGGGAAATATAAATATAGACTTGATATTAGATAATATAAAATTATTATTAATTTTCTTAGATGTAATGATGGTATTATAGTTACGTAAGAGAATAATCTCATGTTTAAGAGATGCATGCCAAAATATCGAAGGGGTTAAGGGGCATGATGTTTGCAAATTCCTTTCAAATAGCACAGCAAAATACATATTCGTATGTATTTGTGTTTATAAAGCAAATATGGCAAAATGTTAACAACTGTTGAATACAGATGAAAAGATTATGGCATTCTCTTCAATGTTTCTATTTTCCATAAGAAAAACAAAAAAGATGGGGGAACAAAGTCTCCATTCCTACCCAAGCTTTAAAAAAATGATATAGTTTGAAAACACATTTATTTTTAATGTAATTCATAGAGGAAAAAAGTTCTCTGTTAGTTTCCTCTATGTATGTTCACTCTTTCCTCATGTATCTGTTGACTACCTGCTATGCACCAAGCACTATACTAACATCTCATATGTAGTATTTTATTTATGTTTTTCCTAGATCTAAGGGAAAAAAGTGTTTAAAATTCTAATTTTGTCACTTTTCTTAAAAATAAATCAGTTTGATAATAACTATTTTGATATTCTTTGCATAACACGCCATCTAATAAAAATGCTTTGGTATAAAGTACCTTTTCAATAACACATTACTGAAAAAGACTGAAGGCTACAGTCACCACAATTCCATAAAATGTCAAGTAAAATCTCAAGCTCTAAAGATATCATTCTTTATTACTGTATCTTACGTAATAACATTTCGTTGATTCTAGACATTCCTGCTGATTGTACCATCATTTATAATAGAGGTGAACATACAAGTGGCATCTATTCCATTAGACCCAGCAACTCTCAAGTTTTCAATGTCTACTGTGATGTTAAATCAGGTAAAACGAGCCTAAGAGAAAATAGACAGTAGCTAGCTCAGGTTACTCACTACCTATTAGTAAGGCTAATCCTGTTATTTTTGTTCTGAATACATATAAAATGAAATATATATAACACAAGTAGTTATACAGATCTAGTACTTGTATTTGTCTTGTTTATGTATTTACTCAGGCATTTACTCAATATTCTCCACCTTTTTCTATAAAATAATCTGAAATGACCTTTGTCAATAAGTTTATTAAGACAAATTCATTAGTTGCCCTTCACTTAACTTCTTGGGCTCATAATAAATAATAAAATGTTATTACCATAACAACATTAATAATACCTTGTACAGCCACCAATTAAAACCAAACAAAAAACCGTATTTTGTTACAACTATCAGCATCAGTCTACTGAAAATAAACAATCTGTTCATTATATTCAGGTAGTTCATGGACATTAATTCAACATCGAATAGATGGATCACAAAACTTCAATGAAACTTGGGAAAACTACAAATATGGTTTTGGGAGGCTTGACGGTAAGCTGACTTCATTCACTGGTTAACTTAAAAATATTTATTAAGAGCCTATTACAGACTGGGCATTAGAAATACAACAATGAATGAGGAACACTCCTAGCCTTCATATAAATTATTAACAAATAACTACACATTTGTAAGTACTGAACTTATTACAAGTGTCTTTATTTGAATTATACTTTTCACAATTACATGTCTATTCTATGTATACTTATCACAATTTAACTGGATGGCTTCTAATTATCATAATTATAATTATCAAAGATAAATTTGATTAAGTGCTAAGTGCTTCAAATAAGTGCTAAATGCTATGAATGGGCTACAAAGAAAACCATCCTTATCACTGGTCATTCTACTTTCTTATTAACATTTTAGATATTAACTATTTGGAAGTTGGAAGGCACAAGGAAGCTGTCAGATGTACAGTACAAAATGTTTAGATTTCAATTATTTAAATATGATAAATGTATACTATACAATGTGTGGTTTAAAATAAATTTAGTTTAATTCAATGAAAATTATTATATTTTGATCACAAAATAAATAAGGTAAAAAACAAAATAAGCAAAATAAAAATGACAGAGGTTTAAAATCCAAAAAGCACATTATAAAAATCCATGAGTGATGTACATGTACTCATTAATAAAGTGGATAACATCCATTATTATATCGAATTTTTAAACATTCAGTACTACTTGATCATTTAAACAATTCTGTATTCAAGCTACCAGTTAAATCCCTAACTAAAAGGTAGAATCAGTGATATGTTTTGTAGCTCCAAATCTTCTTCTGAGAGTGAGAGTCTAGAGTACTCATTTATTTCTACAAGAAAGTAAGCCATTTGTATTTTGCAATTCTTAAAATGAAATCTACAAATTCAACAGCAGTAAGGAAATTTTGACTTTTTTTCCTTAAATGCTTTAATAAAAGGGATAATTAAAGAGAGAGTAATTGTGATAGAGAGATCTATTTGTATTTACAATGTTATGTTTTTAATTCCAAATAAAATTGTTTAATTATAGAGAAAAGTTATTAAAAATTATGCTTTTTAATTTAAAATGTTTTTAAAAATTTATTTCCTTCTTTTTCTACAAAGAAAACATATATAACAAGCAAATATCAAAGGCCAGGATTATATTTGAGGAAAATTACATTATTATCCAAGTCTCTGGAAATACTTAACAAATCTCTTGATAGTATATTCATATTAATAAATAGCTGACAGTAAAGCCAGTACATGTAAGGACCCAGAAGTTAGATAATATTTTACCAATGACTAGCCCTAAAAGTACTTATAATAGTCTAACATGTTTCACCTGTGAAATATGCCTGATAATATCCATTTTAGAAAGGATAATCAGACTTTAGGTAGGCCTATTACTATTTTAACACTTGTTGTATTTTAACATCTATTACTATTTTAACATAACTATCTTCAATAAAATTGTTTTAAAAAGAAATATTTTACGAGACTCTAAAATAACCAAGGGATTCAAGACTAAAACATCTAATCTACTTACACCAAAAAAGAAAAAGAACACTCTCAAAAAAAATAGTCGCTGCCTAATCTGCAGTTAACAATCCACAGATTTTTACAACTTTTCTTTTCAGGAGAATTTTGGTTGGGTCTAGAGAAGATATACTCCCTAGTACAGCAATCTAACTATATCTTACGAATTGAGCTAGAAGATTGGAAAGACAACAAGCATTATATTGAATATTCTTTTCACTTGGGAGATCATGAAACCAACTATACACTACATCTAGTTGAGATTGCTGGCAATGTCCCCAACGCACTCCCGGAACACAAAGATTTGATGTTTTCTACTTGGGATCACAAAGCAAAAGGACACTTCAACTGTCCAGAAAGTAATTCAGGTATCCTCTTCCTAATATAAATACTTTATTTTCAAAGCTTCAAAATATCTTCCCAAAGTAATAGCTAATATCTTTCAATGTCAACTCTTTAAAATCTGAATCCAATATAAACATTTTCTCTATAGGTAAACGTCTCAAGGTAAGTGTTAACTTGATTATAGTTTGAGTATGTATTTTACCTCTAACTTTTCTCAGATATTTTATTTTTGGTCAGGTATATGAGACTTGTATAAATTCTTTTAAATTGGAATATATGTATACAACATTGTCATATTTATAAGAAATGAAGATATACTCACTGGGGAAATATAATAACAGTAACTACGTATGAGTTTGTATCTATTAAACTGCGTGTCTATCCTTTTTAGGAGGTTGGTGGTGCCATGATGTATGTGGGGAAAACAACCTAAATGGTAAATATAACAAGCCAAAAGCAAAAACTAAGCCAGAGAGGAGAAGAGGAATATGCTGGAAGTCTCAAAATGGAAGGTTATACTCTATCAAATCAACCAAAATGTTGATCCGTCCAACAGATTCAGAAAATTCTGAATGAACTGAGGCAAATTAAAAAGCCAATAAATTGAACATTAAACTCATCCGAAATTACTGTGGTTTAAAAATCTGGTATTAAATCCCTAATAGAAGGCTTTAGAAATAAATTCTTTATATTAAAGCCACTACCAACTTAATATTAAACATATCATCACATCACCTCAAAGAACACCATTTACCTTTGTCAATCAAAATTCTTATGATCATTTATTCATATATTTTGTGACGTGCGAATCAATTTTAGATGGTCACAATCTGAATTGTAACCAATGGGTGAATTTTTAAATAACCTTTCTAAATAAAAAACTTACAAAGAGATTTTTATTTTCAAAGTCATCATGTGAGCTGATTTTACAACTTCCTCAGTTTAAAAACTACTTTTCTTGCTAAAATTCTAAACTTGAATAACTATAAAGGACTAATAATTGTACATATCTTAAATGCTGTAATATTAATTTCAAAACTAAAATTCAGTCAGTTCAGAGTACATGTGAAAATCGATAAAATGAATCTTAAAACTGATACTTCATTTTGCTACAAAATAATTTGGAGTAAATGTTTGGTATGTTTTATTTATGAAGCCAAATGAAGCAGGATGAAATACTGTACTGAAATAGGTTCATGGTCTTAAATACAGTAGATCATAACTGCTAAGTCATATTGACTTTAAATATCAAGTATTGCTGTACCTTAACTTGTTTGTTAACTTATCTGTACTGTATACATATTTTAACACTTAATATTGTGAAAACAAATAATTTTAAAGGGATCTTGTCAGAATACAATAAGAATGAATATATTGGTGGCATCAAGTTAAAGTTTTATCATTTATTCCCCTTGGACACAGGGTGAGTCTAATACTTATGTGTAGGTTTTCAAACAGAATTAAGAATCATAACAAGTAACTAAATGTTTAAATAGTCTGAGAGATGTTCATGTATGTTTCCAAATTCAATAAAGACTCAGTCCCCTAAATTATAGAAATTTAAATTCTTGTAGCTTTTTTTTTTTTGGCTGTGCCACAGCATGCGGAATCTTAGTTCCCCGACCAGGCATCAAACCCGTGCCCTCTGCAGTGGAGGCGTGGAGTCTTAACCAATGGACCGCCAGGGAAGTCCAATTCTTGTAGTTTTTTATTGACATCCAATAGAAGTATGTTTATGTTATTTCTAATTTAAATAATTTAAATTCTAAATCCTCAAGGATTATTAGAGGATATTTTGACCATAGTATCACTTGTCAGTATTTATTTTTAAATACGTTTTAAAGAAACTACCAAGGAGAAATAAAGTCTTGAATTAAATCCAATTCTTAAAGGTTAGTGCCCAAGCTATATAGTGACTCACATTAGTCAATAAATATTCAGCATTCTGTATGTTAAATTATCCAATATATGTCATATATATTTTTAATATATGACACATGCAAATATGGATGACCTATGTGGATCCTACATAAATATTTTGTTCCAAAAAATACAAAAGAATAAAGGCAAGAGTAAGTTTTCTTTTTTTCAGAACTACATTCAAGCTGTCCAAATTGACTTTTTAGAGCGAGAATGCCACAATGGCTTAAAATAGGAAGTTTTCAAATGCAAAATAATGCATTATTTAATATACCAATTTTTGTCTCTGTTTTCCAATTTTTTATAATTCTCACACAATATGTTTCATTTTGTTCCATTTAGGAACACTAAGTGAGTGTTTTTCTGTATATCAAGCTCAGATTGAGAGAGAATTCTGGTAGAGAAAGAAAAGGGATTTTTTTCTTTATGGTTCACAAAATTGTGTCCTTCTGTCCTCACTAGTCTGCCAAAAGTGTTCTAATTGTACCACTAACACAACTGTCAAATCTAGTGATCTCTTAGACCACATTCCCTTTGGTTTCTCTACTACTTACTAATAACAATATTATTTTCTCAAACTTGACCTTCAGTTTGCTTCCACAATACTACTATACTCTCCAAGGATTATCTCCAACTTGAACCCATCTTTAAAGCCCTAATCCATCCTAGTCTTTAGCATTGTGGACCAATGTACAATATTCAGTCATCTCTTCTACTCTGACCCTCAGAAATTCTATCTACTCTAACAGACTCATCTTTTTCCATGAATAAAGTTCCCAAATCTACATATTACTCCCAGATCTCTCTCCAGTTCCCTTCTTCCATTGCCTACCTGCCATTTCTCCTTTTGATATCCTATAGCCTCTTCAAACTCAATTTATCAAATAACAAATTCATCAATACCTTACAGCCTCTGCTGCTTCTCCCTTTTACCTTTTCACACTCTCCTCCTTATTTCTTTATATACATTAATGGCACTACCATGCTTCCAGTCATAAAAGCTTAGAACCCAGGAGGCATCTTTGGCTTTGCAATTAACTTTGTGTACCACCTCTCCTCTACCATGACTTGCATATCTCATTTAGCTGTGCCCTCACAAGAATGTGTACCCCAATTAGAAGAGCATAAGCCTACAAAGCAAAATCCAAATCTCTTCCAGGTGTTCAAGGATTTCTATAATCTGACCCCAAAATACTTCTTTAACGATTTCCTGCCCAACACAAACCCTCAGATCTAATCAAAATTATTCACTTTGAAACATCCCCTGTATACTTTCCTAATGCCATTCCATTTTCCTAGAATGCCTCTCCACACCTTTCTGCTTGGCTAGATGCTATTTATACTTCAAGGTAGCACAGATGATCTCACTTATTCCACAAATATCCTAGTAAATGGAGGTCCTTCCTCTGAAACCTTGCAGCATTACTGTCTGGACCCCTTCAATTGGCACTTTACAAGTAAAGACAAGACAGAAAAATAAATCTGGCAAATCATAACACTAAAAATAGTGAAAAATAGTAATAAAAACCCCAAGAGCACCAAAGATAGTCGATCTACTTGATTTTAGTGAATTCCTACAGAATTTCTATACCAAGAGTTTACTCTGAACTAGTGTGAATTTTACTGGGAGCAAGTATATACATTTCTCATGTAGGAGTTACCTACTGTAGTATAATCTATTTAAATGCTGTCATCCTAGAATCAGCATGTTTTCACGCTTGTATCTTTTCTTCCTAACAACTCATGGAAATCAATTAACTCATTCATTAATCAAAAATGTATTCATTAATCAGTATTTGAGTATCTACTATTTACCTCCTTATAAAACCTATTCCAAATATGTATTGTTACATATTCCACATTCTGTTATAGAATAATCAAATGTCCTTTTGTTCTTCTCCCATAACTAACAACCACAAACATTGCACTTACGCATGTATTACAAAGTGATCAAATGTTGGCCCTTTTATCAAAGTCCAAAGTGTTCTCATGGCAAACCAAATAGGGCAAAATTACTCAATTGGTGTGAAATGAGCAGTTCAAGGTCATGAAAATAGGATTAACAATCTCCCTAATAAGCCTTTATAAAATGAGGTTTCAATGACATTTTAGAAAATATAAAATCAGAGATTCCATCTCAAACATAAAAACTGTTTGCTTCAATCACGTCCATTCATTCTCCCTCTACTCAGAAAATAATTTTTTAAATCTTTTTTATCCCTTGAAACCCTTTAAAGTACACTCAAGTTTACTACTAAAAATAAAGACAATGTGCAAATACTTTTTGAAAACTCACACTAAAAATGCTTAAATTTCTGTTCTTTTCAGATACAAATTTGAACACTACGGTATGTCAGCTCTGTCATCTATAAAATAGGGATAATCGTATTGGCTCTGTGCAAGCTGCTGTGCAGAGTTAATGAGATAATGGCTATATATAAACTAAAAGGAGTCTTATAGGGCTTCCCTGGTGGTCCAGTGGTTAAGACTCCATGCTTCCACTGCAGGGGGTGCATGTTCAATCCCTGGTTAGGGCAATGAGATCCTGCAGGCCAAGAGGCCAAAAAAAAAAAAAAAACCTCACACTAAAATTCCTTACATTTCTGTTTCATTCAGATATAATTTTGAACCCTATGGAATGTCAGCTTTGTCATCTATAAAACAGGGATAATCGTATTGGCTCTGTGCAGGCTGCTGTGCAGAGTTAAAGAGATAATGGCTATATATAAACTAAAAGGAGTCCTTGTGTCAACTTTACTTTCTTTTTTAAACATTATTCACTGGGAAAATGTACACATATAGATTGCATAATGCCTACTAACATGTATTACCAGAAATCACTGCTTACCTTGAAACATGCCTCAGAAGGTAGAAAGAATTCAAACTGAGCTAGAAGAGTATTATTGTGATCCAATACAACAATTCAGTCAGCAAATATTTACGGAAATTTATGTAAAATTTTATGATATCTGTGTGTCAGCTGATATCTGCTGAGTATATCTCCTTCCATCATTCTAAAATTACTTCTACCTAAGCTAGATTTTCTAGATAAGTGAAAGGTTTTTTTAAAAAATTATAAATTCCTAAAAAATATTAGCTGCCTGAGACTAAAATTTTTTAACAGTACTAAGTAGAATAAGCAACCTATACGATTTGGTATTCAGGTCTCACTGGACATTGAAGGCCCAAGTAAAAATACAAAGAAGGCCACTAGTGACTTTGATAACCTTCCTTTTTAAAATCATTCTTAGCCAATTACACCCCAAAAGCCCAGTATCCTTAAGCTTTCAAACCAATCTCTCTCAAGTTGTGTAACGATTGGGTAAATGTAATCTAATAAAGCCAATGATAATAATAATGACTAACTTCTATCAAGCATATAATATGTGCAGGTACTTTCCTATACCCTAAATCCAGGAAGATACTAAAGGCTCTCAGTATAATGAGTACCAAGAAAGAAAAAAATATATAGGAGATAAGAACTCCATTGCAAAAGAAATGCAAACAGAATTTCTAGGAAAATGGTGAATAGGCTCTAAGATGACAACTGTATAGTAAGCCTAGTGAGCCTAGAAAACTTCCCCTGCCATACTAACTTATAATTTAGTTGCAAAGGGACCAAGGAAGGTGCAAGCGAGGAAATAATTGATAATATGATATATTTTACTGTATTGCAAGAAGCTTTACAGAGCTGACAAGTATAGGTTTTTTTTCTGGATTTATGCAAGTAAATGTATTTTTTTAAGGAGGAGATATCAGAGTTAAATCTTGAAAAAGAATCAAGAAATAGCAGCATGAACATGGTATTTAGAAACAAAGAGTAAAATACCAAAAGAAGGATCAAAAAGAGTTACTAGTGAGTGACAATAAAGATTAGACATCAGTGTAGGGAAAAGTTGGTAGGAATAAGATGAAGGACCTCTGTTTTTAATTTTAAGCCTTATGGAACTATGTGAACTTTAAGTATATTCATATAATTTGTTTAAAAAATATAAATTTGTAAATAAATAACAAAGGTAAGTAGGAAAATGAAAGAAAAGACCCCTCATAGTCCCCAATTCCATTTTCCCTGTCTCTGAAATAATCCAAGCAAAGGCAAGACAGATAAACACAAGTTAGGAATGTTCTAGATGAGATTCCTGTACTAGATAAGAGAGAGAGTTGATAACCTCTAAATTGTTCAATACAAACCTTGGATCACTTCTTTATTCCATGTCCTTTTAAGTAGTTATATACATAATTTATAGGAGAATACTTATATTACCTGTTTCGTTTGAAAAAGCAGTATATATTTTCTTCAGCCTATCTTCCAGGAATCTTACTCACACTATGTGCCAATCACGTGCAATGCTTTGCGCTCTGTACCCTCACAAGAGAAGACAGGTATTATCATCTCACATTTTATTAATAAAACTGAGTGCCAATAAATTGGTAACTTAAAACAAGTTACTTAAACAATAAACAGTGGAGTCAGAAGTCACACCCATATCTGCATGACTCTAAATTCCATTCACACCACTGTACAATGTCTTATTTCTTAACTCACTGAGTAAGTATTTACTGTGTGCTCTCCATGTGCTTGTACACTATTCTATATGCTGGAGATAAAGTGGTAAACAAAACAGACAAGTCCCTGCCCTTTACAGTAATTACATTCTAATGAGAAAGAGAAAAAATGATCATATAACTACACGTTACAGTGCCAGATAATGACAAATACAAGGAAGGGTAAAAAGCTCGAGTAGGAAAGCAGCAGATCTTTTTAGTTAGGGTGACGAGAATGTCCTGTAAGCAGATATATGTCTGATTAAGGAATCAAGTCATGTGACTATCTGGGGAAAAACATAATAGGCAAAGAGAAGAAAAAACATCAAAAAATCTTAGGCAGAATTTTGTTTGTTCAAGGATGAACAAAAAGGCCACTGAGGCTAAAATGAGCAAGACAGAGATCAGTAAGATATGACGTTAGAGAAAGGCAGGAGCCAGATCATATAGTCTTATAGACTACTATAAAAAAATTCATTCTTGTTCTGCTTATAATAGAAGCCACTGAAGGGCTTTTGGCAGAGGAATAAATTATCTGATTTATCTCTTTTAAAAATCTCTCTGACTACAACGCTGAGAATTGACTGAGGCAGGGGTAGAAATAAGATCAAATTTTAAAAGGTACACAAAATTCGAGATCAGCGGCTGTCCAACATTAGCCTCTAGTCCCATCTGACTACTAACCATTTGAAATGTGGCTCATCTGAACTGAGATGTGCTTTAAGTGTAAAATACGCACCAGACTTTGAAGATTTTTAGTAGGAGTGGAAGAAAAGTAAAAGAATTTTTTACATTTATTACATGTTAAAATACTATTTTAGATATATTGGGTTAAATAACATATGATTAAAATTAATTTCACTTGTTTCTATTTTTTTTTAATGTAGCAACTATAAAATTTTACATTACAAATGTGGTTCCCATTATATTTCTATTTGACAGTGCTGATCTGGATGGTAACTTGACTAGAATTTTAAAGGTGGAGGAGGTACAAAGTATTGGATTTGGGATTCATTTTGAAGCAGAGCCTACAAAACTTCGCAGAGGAGTAAATGTGAGGAATAACAAAAGGAGAGAAATCATTTTGATTCCAAAACTTTTGGCCTCAGGAACTGGGTAAACGGTGGTGAAATACATTAAGATGGGGAAGTCTAGGTAGAAACTTAGGTCTGAGCGGCCCTGTTGGGTATCCCAATAGACATGTCAAGCCATGGTCTCAGCATTCACAAATAAAGGGAGCCTCATTCATAAAGAGTATACCTAAATGGTACACCTGGAGTTATGCAGGTTCAGCCTAAAAGCCTATCCAATAACCTTGTGTCAAGTATTCTCTGAGTAATGTAGAATCACCAAATATTGTTGATTGTTAGAACATAGTGCAGGCACATACATATGATCCATGTGTAATGCTAGATTCTGCTAATAAGAACACATGAGGAAATACAGTAACTAGGAGTTCAAATGTTTTAACCTAACAACCCACAATTCAAACGCTAGTTCCAACACAGTAAAGTATAACCTCTTTATCCCTCAGTTTACTCACTTCTAAAATGAAGGTAATACCTACCTCAAGCTATGAGCATTAAATAAGATAATGTATGTAAGGTAACTAACATTATACCTCTTGCACAGCTTAATAGCTTAATAAGCTTAACACATTACAGCTATTAATAAAATCATGAAGTAAGAAATGGAATAAGTAACAAAGCTACAAAAGATTTTTGAAGAGTTTCATTCTCTATTAATATTAGAATATATAGTATCTTATTTCAGAATTCTCCAAAATTAAAATGTGCTACCTGTAAGTAGTGTTTGGAACATAGACATCCCTTGCAGGAAACTCCAAAATTTCTCTGGTAGGTCTAACTCTACTGTCAGGGTAAAGCTTCACTTGAAGCAGCTCTGGTGTTAGGCAATAATGGGGATTTTCAGGTGCAGGAGAAATGTCTATCTTCAGCTGAGCTGCATATAAAAATACATTATAAAAACAATGTAAACATAATAAATAACAACTTCACACTAAAAGTATTTTTGGAAGGATTTAGATCCTATTTTTGCAAGAAGTCTGGGAAGAAACCAAAATTGCTATCATCTCAGACCTCTAAATTATTTCGTCTTATCAAGTCTCAAACTTACAAATTACTAATACAGACATAAAATAATAAATGCTTACTGAATGAATGAATGGAAAGGAAGAAGGGGGCAAAAAAGAAGAAAAAAACCAGAGGGATCTAGTATAGAAACAAGCCAACATTTTGAAGATTAAATGATTTACTTTAAATTTGGTAGATTTCAAAATAGTTTTACTCTGGAATGGTTTGTTCTGATCATAATATGAATCTATTTCTGAATATCTACCATTACATGTATTTTTTTCCCTCTAGAAAATAATTTTAAGCCACAATATTATTCATCATTCTCATTTCCGTACTCAAATTATCAAAGGTACTGAATCCTGCATCCAAACTGTTAGACTACATGAGAGCAGAATAATGAAATGAAGAAGGCTGACAGGTATTGAGCACAGAAACACATATGGGCTAGATAAGCGAAAAAAGGAAAAGATAATTATAAAAAATGCAATTATTAATGATGATAATAGTTGTCATCACGTTTACACAAAATTTTTAAATACCTGTAATAGGTCTTAGTCGCCGTAAAACAGAAGATGGTCTTCTCATATCAGCAAGGAATTTGTACAGATCTTCATCACTTAAGCGATCTCCTTCCTGATTTTAAAAATAGAGGAAAAAGTATTAGATTTAAGAAATATAGTACATTGAAAATAAGTTTACATTGCCTGTTAATAATCCTGCCCTTCTTCCTTCAATTCAGTCTGAATGAAAAGTAAAATTAAATTAATATAATTATGATTAAAAATAAATATGCTAACCTATTTTATTCCTTCTTGCTTTCAAGTTATATTAAGACCTATAATATTGCTATCTATTTTTAAATTTTATAGATTTATTTACAGCCCATTATCTATGTTTATAAGGGGTTACAGGGCACTCTAAAATATAGAAAAAACGATGCAAGTTAGAGGGAGATAAAGAGAAGAAAACAAGAATATAGACAGAAAACAGACATATATATGTATGTATGTGTGTGTGTGTGTATATATATATATATATATATATATATGACACTCATAAATTTGTTACACTTGAGTTTTTCATTTGTCTTTTCAACTTTATGTCATCAAATTTCTTAAATGCAAAATATAGAGCACTGGCTACATTTGAAAAAGAAAAGAAAGAAGTAACAACAAAAAACTACTCTTAAAAAAAACAAGACAACTATCCTGATAATAAGACCAGAAAGAAAACTCTAAAAAGACCTCAATCAATGGGGGAAAAGAGACAAAAAACCGAACCATGTCCAATTAACAAAGAATTCTCAATTTAATGTAATATTTTTTCTTACAGTTAAAATAGGTAGAGATTGATTTTATTCTTTTATTCAAAAGTCAGTCTTTACATTTTATTAATCCAAACCTCCTGCATTTGACATCTTATTATTTTTAATGCGTAATTCATATACTGTCTTTTTATCCTATTTGGTAATAAACATATTTAAGCCTCCTTTATTATTGTGAGCTCACCTTGAGCCAGATCTCATTTGTTCACAATTGTGTTCTAAACAGGATACAGACAGAACTGATCTTCTTTTATGTCATTATTTTAAAAAGTGATTTTTATTTTCTAAGTGGTTGGAGATTTTTGTCAATACTTTTATAAATGGTTTTTAGTTTTACTGAGTTATAGTTAGAGAATCTGACTTCAAGAAGATTTTTTCAGTGACCTAATATACAATTAATTATTGTAAATGTTCCATCAGTTGCTAAAAGAGCATATTCTCTCCTTTTGAGTACAGAAATGAATACAGATCTTCAAA
Organism: Eschrichtius robustus; assembly: GCF_028021215.1. Taxonomy (NCBI): domain Eukaryota; kingdom Metazoa; phylum Chordata; class Mammalia; order Artiodactyla; family Eschrichtiidae; genus Eschrichtius; species Eschrichtius robustus. Next base: position 53,825,794 of record NC_090826.1, read on the forward strand.
TGGTCCTTATTTAGAATACATTCAGATTATCTCAAGATTCAATTATTTCTGTCTCCTTCACTTGTTAAATTGATTATATTAATGGTCTCCATTCTTTACTCCCTGTCTGTTTCCATGCCTTTTGTTGGGTGGGACACAATTCTTTCCCCTAGGCCTGGCCAGGAGACTTGTTCTAATCAGTAAGCAAACATGATACAGAGACTTGAAAAGCATTTGCAAAAGTAAGCTTGCCCCCTCTCTGGAACTTCTGTCACTGCTATAACAACATGACCAAGCTGGCATGCTAGAGGATAAGAGTGGAAGCTGAGAGACATGGAAAAGGTCTGAATCATTTCAGTTTTCCCAGCAGAAGTCAGTCTAGATCAGTTGACCCCAGTCAATCTCCAAACATGTGAATAAGCCTAGCTGACACTCATCCCTCCACACTGCATGTACTGCTATGTACTCCTGAAGCAACAGATAACTTCTATACATGTCAACAAATAGAACAAATGTCTTTAAAACTAATGTATGGATTTAATCTTTGTTTTTAAATCTCTATGTATTTCCAATAATTTTGGCCTGACACATTTCAAATCTGTACATAAACACTCCTGATTACTATATCCCAATCGTGGACAGTAATCTCTCATTAAAAAAAAAAAAAAACCTGGGGACTTCCCTGGTGGTCCAGTGGTTAAGAATCCGCCTTCCAATGCAGGGGACAAGGGTTCGATCCCTAGCTGGGGAACTAGGATCCCACATGCCATGGGGCAACTAGGTCCGTATGCCGCAACTACTGAGCCTGCACGTTCTAGAGCTCGCGTGCCACAACTAGAGAGAAGTCCGCACTGCACCAAAGAGCCTGTGCATCACAACAAAAGATTCCACATGCTGCAACGAAGATCCTGCATGCCACAACTAAGACCCGGCACAGCCAAACAAACAAACAAATAAATAAGTAAATAAATAACCTGCCTTCTGTATCTCATTTAGGAGAAATTGTACCTTGAATTCTACTTTATTATAATTGTAATCTCTGCTTTTTACTTAATATGCACTTGCCTGATGCATAAAATCCTAGCTATTTAAAAATACTTATAAAAATCATATATGTTAATAGTTAAAAAATTATAGAACTGTACAAAAGTCAAGTGTAAATACTTTCCATTGCTCCATATTTCCAGCAATCATCTTTTTTTAAGTTTTCACAATCACTTTGTTCCAGTTTCCAGTTACCAGTCTCCAACAGTGTTCAGTACATGATGAATGCTCACAAAATATTTGTTGAATAAACAGGTGGGTGGGTGGATGGATGACTTATTGATTTAAGTTTATAATACTAGTTCAATAATAAAACAGGCTGAAGAAAAAAAAAAAAAAAAAGAGCTGTGGAAATAGTGGCAGAAGTGATATACCAGCTGAAGACAGAGAGAGAGAGAGAGAGAGAGACAGAAATGTTACAGCTACAAGGTTGTGTCACTGTAACAAGTAAATCTACTGCCCTGTTTCCATAGCTAAATGTGGCCTATCACCTCATCCAAGTAACACTGTGGCCTTTTCTAGATTCTTTCTTGCACTATTATCCATAATAAAAAGACCCTTACCACTTCAGACCCTTCTCACCTGCTTTATTTTCCATTTGAGTCTCTCAGAGCAGCTGCCTGTAAGTGCTACTGATATATAACTGTAGCATTATACTAGACAGCTAGCTGTCAAATCATAACACATCCTGCCCTAAACACCTTGCCCTCTCAAGTTATAAGGTGTCACTAGGCCAGGATTTTCTCCTCTTATTTAGAATAACACCACAGAAGGAGGAATTTTGAGGCAATACTTAGCATTTTCCTTTAATCTGCTCCAAAATACATGCATAGTACCCTTCTCCAGTTTATCACACTAATACAAATTTTCTTCCATCCTTAAAATGTTCTGGTCCTCTGGTTACTTTAGACAGACTTTCAAAATTTTCTGATCCTGATTCAGAGTATAAAATTCATTCTACAACAAAATCCAGTAGCACATACACCATGTATGCACATATAGACAGGTATGCACGCACACAAAAATTGGAGGGAAAAAAGCCTACTGAAGCAATATTTAACTTCACTAAGTGCAATGCACTATTATTTTTCTATTCTACTGGTTTGTTTGTTTTTTTTAAGCTGGGTGTTATCTACTAAATTTCCAATACCATTATTGGATCATGACCAGCACTTGAAAACTACTGATTTGACTCAAGTACAGGAAATATACTTGCAAAGAACAAAGTATCTTTGATCAAGAACTTTTTGGACCTGTAAATTCACCTATAAAAATAATTTTAGCACAAAAATGCACTACTAGAGCCTGACATTTCTATTCCATATACCATGGATGTGGTATGTTAGGTCAAAAACAACTTGAGTGGGGAAGACAGATGTAACCACACACCTACTCTAAGAAAATCCATAAAATATCAATGCTTAAGAAAAGTTAAAATATTAAAATTAAGAAATAGGATACAGATGTGGATGACTGATTTGGAAGCATTACTAATCAATGCCAACATTTAAATAAATATAATGATGAAAAAACAGTTATAATATTATTTTGTCTTATATTTTTTATTTTTATTCTTAATTTTTTTAACTTGTTAAAATCACAATCAATTACTACATGTACATGTACTACATGGAAAATTATGATTTTTCTGAAATCACAAGAAATTTAAGTACGAATAGCCCCCTAGCATTCCTCCATGACAGAACAATACCTGCTTAAAAAAATTTGTCACTGTGAGAGTAGCAGGTCGAAAGCTGGTCAAGTTACAAGAATCATCTCCACTTGTTGTCCTTTCAAGTGATCTTCTGCCAACCAGACTAGAATTCCTCCTCTCTGACCAAGACCCCTTTCGTTCTACCAAGGAAAAAAAGTAAGATATTCATTTCCATAATATTTAAAATGTGTTTTAAAGCAATCTTCCAAACACAGGAAAATATCCACTAAAGTTGAAAATTATCCCCTCAGCAATACTGACTACAGTAGAAGAATTTCACTTCTGGGGAGATCTGTAAGGAAGCATTAAACCTAAATCTTCAGGTTCTCTTTAAAAACTTCTCCAGTGTAAAATAAGTCTCTACCACACAAAGATTATGCATATAACCCAATATAAGCTATGAAGAACAGCTACAGAGGAACTATGTATTTACTAGGAAATATGCACACAATGCAAATTTTGGTCACCATATAATGGTCCCTCAGTCTTAGCACTTGAGTTTGAAAAAGAATTTAAGATAACTTGCATTCAAAGTCTTTTCAAGATAACCCTATAATTCAAAACCAACAGAACAACTATGTTGTAGAAAACAAACAAAACTATAAACAAGCTAGACCTAACAGGCATCTATAGAATACGCCACTAAGCAAAAGCAGAATACACATTCTTCTCAAGCACACACAGGAAATTCTCCAAGACAAACTATATAATAAGCCATAGAACAAAATACAATAAATTCAAAGGGATTCAAATCATATAAAATATGTTTTCCAAGAACAATGGAATTAAGCTATAAATCAATAAAAGAAGAAAATTTGAGAAATTCATAAGCATGTGGAAGTTAAACAGCACACTTCTGAATAACCAATGGACAAAAGAGGAAATAAAATGGGAAATTTAAAAACATTTAAGATATAGGAAAATGAAAATGCAAAATCCCCAAACATATGATGTATCACTAAAGAAGTTCTCAGAGGGAAATTTATAGCTGTGAATGTTTATATTACAAAAAAAGAAAGATCTCAAATCAGTAACTTAAGCTTACATCTTAAGAAACCAGAAAAAGAAGAGAAAACTAAACCCAAAGCAAGCATTAGAAACGATACCAAGGGAATGTAAATTGATACAGCCACTATGGAGAACAGTACAGAGGTTCCTTAAAAAACTAAAAAGAGAATTACCACATGACCCAGCAATCCCACTACTGGGCATATACCCTGAGAAAATCATAATTCAAAAAGAGTCATGTACCACAATGTTCACTGCAGCTCTATTTACAATAGCCAGGACATGGAAGCAACCTAAGTGTCCATCGACAGATGAATGGATAAAGAAGATGTGGCACATATATATAATGCAATATTACTCAGCCATAAAAAGAAATGAAATTGTTATTTGTAGTGAGGTGGATGCACCTAGAGACTGTCATACAGAGTGAAGTAAGTCAGAAAGAGAAAAATAAATACTGTACGCTAACACATATATATGGAATCTAAAAAAAAAAAAAAAAAACTGGTTCTGAAGAACCTAGGGGCAGGACAGGAATAAAGACGCAGATTTAGAGAATGGACTTGAGGACACGGTGAGGGGGAAGGGTAAGCTGGGACAAAGTGAGAGAGTGGCATGGACATATATATACTACCAAATGTAAAATATATAGCTAGTGGGAAGCAGCTGCATAGCACAGGGAGATCAGCTCGGTACTTTGTGTCCATCTAGAGGTGTGGGATAGGGAGCGGGGGAGGGAGATGCAAGAGGGAGGAGATATGGGGATATACAGCTGATTCATTTTGTTATACAGCAGAAACTAACACACCACTGTAAAGCAATACTCCAGTAAAGATGTTAAAAAAAAAAAAAGAAAGAAAGGATACCAAAAAAGACAACAGCTAAGTGGAAATAAATGAAATAGAAACTAGGAAAACAATAGAAAAAAAATCAATGAAACCAAAAACTGATTCTTCAAAAAGATAAAATTTTTAAAACTTTAGTTAAACTAATGAAGAAAAAAATACATAGACAGGGGACTTCCCTGGTGGTGCAGTGGTTAAGAATCCACCTGCCAATACAGGGGACATGGGTTCGAGCCCTTGTCCAGGAAGATCCCACATGCTGCGGAGCAACTAAGCCCATGCGCCACAACTACTGAGCCTGCGTGCCGCAACTACTGAAGCTTGCGTGCCTAGAGCCTGTGCTCCACAACAAAAGAAGCCACCAAAATGAGAAGCCCGCACACCGCAACAAAGAGTAGCCCCCGCTCGCCACAACTAGAGAAAGCCCGTACACAGCAACAAAGACCCCATGCAGCCAAAAATAAATTAAATAAATAAATAAATTTATTAAAAAAAAAATACACAGACAGGACTCAAATTACTAAAATCATCGCTACAGACCTTAGAGAGAAAAAGGATTATACTGCGATACTATGAATAACTGTAGGTCAACAGTTAGATAACAATTAGATAATTTAGATGAAATGAACACATTTCTAGAAAGATACACAGTACTGAAACTGACTCTCTCAAGATGAGAGAGAAAATATGAATAGATCTATAACAAGAGATCTAATTAGTAATGAAAATACCACAAAGAAAAGACCAAGCCAAGGTGGCTTCACTAGTGAATTCTTCCAAACTTCCAATGAAAAATTAATACCAACTGTTTACAAATTCTTCCAAAAATCAGAAGGAAAAAATCACAACTCATTTTCAATGAGGCCAGTATTACCCTGATACCAATACCAGACAGAGATATTACAAGGAAGAAAAACTACAGACCAATATCCCTTAGGAATATAGAAGCAAAAATACTAAACAAAATACTAGGAAACAGACTAACAACACATATTAAAAAATTATATACCATGACCAAGTGAGACTTCTCCCAGAAATGTAAGATTAGTTTAACATCCAAAACCAATCAATTAATGCAATACAGCATACTAAAAGACTACAGGGCAAAAAACCATACAAATCATCTCAATAAACTCAAAGAATGCATTTTACAAAATCCAATATCCTTCCATGACAAAAACACTCAAAAAGTTAGGAATAGAAGGGAACTTCCTCAAACTACTACATTACATCTATGAAAAACCTATAGCAAACATCATACTTGATAGTGAAAGACTGAATGCCTTCCCCCTAAGGTCAGGAACAAGACGAGGATATCCACTCTTGCCATTTTTTTTAATACTGTACAGGAGGTTCTAGTCAAGATAATCAGAAAAGAAAAATAAATAAAGACATCCAGATGGGAAAAAAAAAAAGTAAACCTATTTTGATTTGCAGATGACATGATCTTATACATGGAAAATCCTAAAGAATCCAGAAAAGAAAAAAAAAATTAGAATTAATAAACACATTCAAAAAGGTTTCAAAGTACAAGATCAATATTCAAAAGCCAATTGTATTTCTATCACTAAAAATGAACATTATGAAAATGAAATTAAGAAAACAATCCTTTTAAAATAGCATCAAAAACCAATAAAATACTGGGATGCACATTTAACAAGAGAGGGGCAAGACTTGTACACTTAAAACTACAAAACATTGTTTAAATAAATTTTTAAGATCTAAATAAATGGAAAAACATTCCACGGATTGGAAGACTTAATATTGTTATGAGGGCAACACTCCACAAATTGATCTACCAAATCAATGTAATTCCTATCAAAATTCCAGCTGCCTTTGTGCAGAAATTATCAGCTGACCCTAAACTTCTTATGAAAATGCAAGAGCTCAAAATAGTCAAAATAATCTTGAAAAAAAACTGGAGGACCCACTATTCCCAATTTCAAAACTTACTGCAAAGCTAAAATAATAAAGATAGTATAGTACTAGCATAAGCATATACATCAATGGAACAGAACTGAGAGTCCAGAAATAAAACCGTATATCTATGGTCAGCTGATTTTCAACAAGAGTGCCAAGACCATTCAATAGGGAAAGAATAGCCTTTTCAGCAAATGGTGTTGGGACAACTAGATATCTACATAAAAAGAATGAAGTTGGACCCTTACCTCTTACCATGTACAAAAATTAACTCAAAATGGACTATACCCAGATGTAACAACGTGCGTGAACCTTTCAAACATTATGCTAAGTGAAAGAAGCTACTCACAAAAGACTACACATTGTATAATTCTATTAATATGAAATGTCTGGCATAGACAAATCCATACAGAAAGAATAAATAAATTACAGGTTGGTTAGGTTTGGGGACTTGGGGAGAAGAGTGACCACTAAGGAGTATGAAAGTGTTCTAAAATTAGATTGTGGTGACAGTTGCTGAACCTTACGAATATAACAAAAAACACTGAATTATACACCTTAAATGGGCAAACTGTACGTATGTGAATTACATCTCAGTAAACCCGTTAAAGGAAAAAAAGAAAACCCTTTTAATGTCTCACTACATTGCAAAGCTTACAAATAAAACAAGATTATATAAGAAAAAGAAAAAAATTATACATGTAGAAATATTTTATATAAAACATTCTCACCTCCAGTGCTTATTTCTACCTCTGTAGAATCTCTTTCCAAACTCCCAGCACTGCTAACAATATTCATTAAATGGATTGCAGTCCAAGCAAAAGGCATGCGATACTTCCCAAGTCTTTGGCAGAACTGATCAGCTTGACTTTTCAGCTTCTCCAATTTTTCCTTATTCTGCAAAAGAAAACTTTATACATTATATGATTACGTTCAAAGAAATGAATTAAAGGCTATTTCATAATATATAAAGGAAAATATAAAGGTTAAGAATTCTCAATTCTCAGCAAAGATGGAAAAACAATCTGTACCTTTCAGAGATCAATTAACAGTATATTATCTTTACTAAGCAACCTCAACCAGTTCTACAAATGTATGTGAAAGTCTTTAAAATTTCTGTTTGTGATGATCTTATGTTGGGAGAAAAGAAAGGACAGCAAGTGTCAAACATGTTTATGTACTAAAAGTACTATTTTATGAAAGGAAACATAACCTAGACAACAGGTTCTAGACATCAACTGCCAACCACAAAATATTCTAGGTTATGACTTACTAAATTTTATTTTTCTAAAAAAGATGGAAGCAGTTGGGCCATTCTGACATAATCACTAACTTATGACAACTATGAGGTGGGACTGGGGGTCACAAATAAACCATGAATAAGCCCAGAGTTGTAATAAAAGAAGGAAACAAAAAAAGTATGACAAGAGGACTAAACCCTGGAAAAAGACTAATGATCCAAATAGCACGTGTTTATCTGGAAGACATCCTGAGGCTGGCTCAACTTTTAGGCTATCCTTGAAACAAACACTAAGGTGGCCTGCAATAGCCAACCAATGGTCCAAGGGTGAAAACCTACACTAAAATCTCTCACATACTATTTCCATATAGGGTATTGGTAAGGTATACTCGAATGGCAGTGTCCTACCTTGGGACTCAGGACTGAGAAAAGATGAAGAAATAGCTAAATGGTAGGACTGTTTACTGATAAAATATATCTATTATACTTTCAAAATAGGTTCTTGCTTTAAGAGTACTTAAAGAGAATTAAGGACCCTTATCAAGCATGTAAATATGTAAGAGAAGAGTGAAATAAGCTGCAATTATACACCTATGAGCTTCATATAACAGAGCAATTTAATTCATAAAATGACGACCTGGGGAAAGCCAGAATACTTTAACCCTAATTTCAACCAGATATCCAGGAATCAGAGTATATCATGTGCTCCGATGTACACATATTAGCAGAAAACGCTCAATTCTTGTTCCAAATCTCAGAAAAATAGAAAACAAAACATTTTCTAGATTGTGGTGATTTGTCCAATACTCCTCAAGCACACCTCTCCTGGCTGTTTGACATATTAAATCATGTGTTCAAAGATCCAAAAATCACCTGTTATGCTTTTTTTTTTTTGGCTGCATTGGGTCTTTGTTGCTGCGCGCGGGCTTTCTCTAGTTGCGAAGAGCGGGGACTACTCTTCGTTGCGGTGCGGTGGCTTCTCTTATTGCAGAGCACGGGCTCTAGGCGCGCGGGCTTCAGTAGTTGCAGCACACAGGCTCAGTAGTTGAGGCTCACAGGCTCTAGAGCACAGGCTCAGTAGTTGTGGCACATGGGCTTAGCTGCTCCACGGCATGTAGGATCTTCCCGGACCAAGGCTCGAACCCGTGTCCCCTGCATTGGCAGGTGGATTCTTAACCACTGCGCCACCAGGGAAGTCCTCACCTGTTATTCTTATAACTAACTCAGGGTATCTGGAATTTGGTACCGATTGTTCACCAATTATTTTTGCTTTATAAGTTTATCCAAATTCTAGAAATTAGTTATCTGATGGCAAAATGGAGATTGTATTTTCTATTTTTACCATATTCCCTAATTATCTGCAGCTAGACAGAGGCCCAGAATACTTCTGCTTTGCTAGAAAAAGTTCCATCAAAATCACTATTTTGCAAACACAGGAAATTTTTCATTATTTAGGAATTAAACTGAAATAATTTGATTCTTTAGGAATCTATTACCTTGGGGTGAGGGAGATTTTAAAGAATAGCATAGCACATGACTCAAGCTAGGTAATGAAGGAAATAAAGAAAATGGGTAGGCCAATAGAAAAAAATGAATTAGTAGTAAAATTCTTTAATATGCTCTGTATAGTATTCTCCCAAATTATAATTTTGGAGATTAGAGGTGGTTTAGGGTTGGGTTTGGGGATCTGAGGAGAATGGAGAGTGACTGCTAATGGCTATGAAAGTGGCAGAAATAAGAGGCATGACATTCTACCTTGGTGGCATCTGCTTCTTTGAAAATCATATATGGTTCTGCACACTCTCCAATGTCTCCTTGCTGTAGCACTTTTTCTAGCTGTCAAAGACAAAAAGAGTAAAGATTAATTAAGCTTAAAAATAAAAGCAATCAGCCTGGAATGCAAGGATGGTTCAAAATACAAAAATCAATCAACATAACACACCACATTAACAAAATAAGAGAAAAAAACCACATGACCATCTTAAATGATGCAGGAAAAAGAACTGGACAATTCAACACCCTTTCATGATAGAAAAACTCAACGAACTTAGAAAAGAAGAAAGCTACCTCAATATAATAAAGACCATATATGAAAAGTCCACATTTAACATCATATTCAATGCTGAAAAACCAAAAGCTTTTCCTCTAGGATCAGGAACAGGATAAGGATGTTCACTTTTGCCAATTCTATACAACAAAGTACTGGAAGTCTGAGCCAGAGCAATTTGACAAGACAAAGAAACAAAAACATCCAAATTGAAAAGGAAGAAGTTAAATTATCTCTATTTACAGACAACATGATCTCTTATACAGAAAACTCTAATATTACACACACACACACACACACACACACACACAAAACTTGTTAGAATAAATAAATTCAGCAAAGTTGCAGGATACAAAATCAACACACAAAAATCAGTTGCATTTCTATACCTTAGCAATGAGCAATTCAAAAAGGAAATTAAGAAAAAAATTCCACTTACAATAATATCAAAAAGAATAAAATACTGAGGAATTAACCAAAAAGGTGAAAGATCTGTAATCTGAAAACTATAAATAGTTAGATTTTCTACAAGGGTGCCAAGACTATTCAATGGGGAAAGAACAGTTTTTTCAACAAATGATATTAAAAGAAACCTGAATATCCAAATGCAAAAGAATAAAGTTGAACCCTTATATTATATTATATACAAATATTAACTCAAAATGGATCAAACACCTAAACATAAACCTAAAACTATTAAACTCTTAGAAGAAAAAATAAAGGAAAAGCTTCCTGTGATTGGATTTGGTAATGTATTCTTGGATTTGACACAAAAAAAAGCAAAGGCAACAAAAGTAAAAATAGTTAAATTGGATTACATCAAAATTTAAAACTTTTGTATATGACAGAACACAATCAACAGGGTGAAAGGCAACCCACAGAATGAGAAAAAATATTTGCAAATCATATAATTGATAAGGAGTTCATATCCAAAACAGATAAAGAAATCCTACAACTCAACAACGAAACAACAAATAATCTGATTTTTAAATGGGCAAAGGACTTGAATAGACATTTCTCCAAAGAAGCCATACAAACGTCTAGGAAGCATATAAAAAGACGCTCAACATCACTAATCATTAGGGAAATGCAAATCAAAACCACAGTGAGATATCACCTTACATCCATCAGGATGGCCACAATTAAATAAATAAACAAACAAACAAATAACAAGCATTGGCAAGGATATGGAAAACTGGAACCCCTGTGTGCTTTTTATGGTGTAAAATCGTAATCTGCTATAGAAGACAGTACAGAGGTTCCTCAGAAAGTTAAAAATAGAATTATCATGTAATTCAGAAAACCTATTTCTGGGTATATATTCAATAGAATTGAAAGCAGGGACTCAAACAGATATTCGCACACCCATGTTCATAGCAGCATTATTCACAATAGCCAAAAGGTAGAAGCAATTCAAGTGTCCATCAAAAAATGAGTAAACAAAACATAGTGTGTATCTGTCTGTGTATACACATACACGTGGAATATTATTCGGCCTTAAAAGGAAGAAAATTCTGAAACATGCTACGACCTGGATGAACCTTGAAGACATTACGCCAATGGAAATAAGCCTGTCACAAAAAGACAAATACTGTATTATTCCATTCAAATGATGTATCTAGAATAGACAAATTCATAGAAACAAAGAGCAAAATGCTGGTTGACAGGGGCTGGGGAGAAGGGGAAATGAAGAGCTGCTACTTAATGTGTATAGAGGGTTAAGGTTTTGTTGGCAAGATAAAAATTTCTAAAGATTGTTTGCACAATAATCTGAATATACTTAATTCTGAACTGTACACATAAAAACGATTAAGATGGTAAATTTTATGTTATGTGTATTTTACCTCAATTAAAACTATTAATAAAAGCAATCAGTCTTAAAAGTCATCTCCATTTAATAAAACATCAAAGTACAAAATTACAATTAAAAAAGACAACTCACAAAATATTAAGTGGCCAATACAATAATTTCTACTTATCATTTTTCTCCAAAATGTCTCACTTTACCCCTATAAAATTTTTAATATTTTAGGAAAAGAAATATAAATAAAATAGGATAAAAGTCCAGAAACCAAATGAAGTGTATGCAAGAATTTAGCACATAATAAAGTTGATACTTCAAATTAGTGAATGGAGGATAAAGCACTCTTACAAATTAATAAATTATTAATACAACTAATAATTGATAAAATAAAAACAATCCAATGAAATGAAGATTACACAACTGTATTTTTTTCACTTAAAACTTATGTATCCTATACACTTAAAATTTGTGTTTTTTATGTATACAAACAAGTTAAACATGAGCTTACTATTTGAATAAGCACTACACAAAACAATATCCAAATGGCCAATAATTCTTAGACATCAGGGAATTATAAATTAAAGCCAAACTGACATAACCCTGCAAATGCACCAGAAATAAAATACATAATAAAATAAAATTAAGGAAATTAAGATGTAAAATATAATAAAACCTGATGATATCAAGTGTTAAGAAGGAAATGGAGCAAATGAAATTCTCAAGCACTGCTGATGAGACTGAAACTTGGACGAACCACGTCAGAAAACTGGTTCTTTCTACTAAAACTGAAGCTATAAATACACTATGATCCAGTAATTCAACATCTACCTATATACTCAATAGAAATGCAAAAATCATATATAAGAATGTTTACAGCAGCATTACTTACAATAGCCAAAAGCTAGAAATAACCCCAATGTCCATCGACTATTAGAATGGCCAAACTGTCATATGCATATAACAAGATACTATGCAGGGTGAAAAACAACCAACTATTGCTACATGCAAAAATGATGAATCACATAATTCTTTAGAATGTCAGACACAAGAATATATATGATTCCTTTTCTATGAAGAAAAAGAGGTTAAACTAATCCATGGTGGTAAGTCAGCATAGTAGGAAAGGACACAAAGAAGGCTGTTGGGTAATGTTCTATACCTTGATCTGGATGTTGGTTACATAACTGAGTTAAGTATGTAAAAATTAAAGAAAGTGTACACCTTGTGCATGTTACTAACTATAAATAAAAGTTTATAAAGGAAAGATAACCGAATTTCTATACACCAGTGACGAATGAAATTCTGTATATAATTTAAAATGAAAATTTTTAAATGATACCATTTATAACAGGGTCAAAAATATCAAATTACCAGGAAGATATAGGAGAAAAGACCTAAAAACATACTGTGCTCATTGACTGGAGAACTCAACAGTTTAAAGACGTCAACTTTTCCAAATTGATCAGGATATTTAACGCAATCTCAGTTAACATCTCAACAAGCTCTTTCTTGAGAGAGAGTATGCCTGTATTGGGGGAGCATGGAGGGACTGACAAGCAAAAATTTATACAAAAATGTAAAGGGTCAAAAACATCCAGCCTCTCTCGCCTCCTCACTTCCAAGATGACCAAGAAAAGTAGGAACAATGGTCATGCCAAAAAGGGCCACGGCCACGTGTAGCCTGTTCGCTGTACCAACTGTGCCCGATGCCTGCACAAGGACAAGGCCATTAAGAAGCTCATCATTCAGAACGTAGTAGAGGTCTAAGCCGTCAGGGACATTCCTGAAGCAAGTGTTTTCGATGCCTATGTGCTTTCCAAGCTGTACGTGAAACTACATTACTGCGTGAGTTGTGCCATTCACAGCAAGGTAGTCAGGAATCGTTCTCGGGAAGCCCGGAAGGACGGAACACCTCCACCCTGATTTAGACCTGCAGGTGCTGCCCCATGACTTCCACCAAAGCCCACATAAGGAGCTAAGTCCTTAAAGACTGAAGAAATACCGTTCTCTGAAAAGACAATAAAATGGAAACCATACTTTATTTAAAAAAAAGAAAAAGAAAAAAGAACATCCAAGGCAATCTTGAAGAATAAAGCTAGAAAAAAATATACTGTTTTTATAAACTACAATAATTTTTTTTTTTGGCTGCGTTGGGTCTTTATTGCTGCGCGCAGGCTTTCTCTACTTGCAGTGAGCGGGGGCTACTCTTCGTTGCGGTGCGCAGGCTTCTCATTGTGGTGGCTTCTCTTGTTGCAGAGCACGGGCTCTAGGCGCATGGGCTGCAGTAGTTGCAGCATGCAGGCTCAGTAGTTGTGGCGTGTGGGCTCTAGGGTGTGCAAGCTTCAGTTGTTGTGGCGCACGGGCTCAGTAGTTGTGGCTCGTGGGCGCTAGAATGCAGACTCAGTAGTTGTGGTACACCGGCTTAGTTGCTCTGCAGCATGTGGGAGCTTCCCGGACCAGGGATCGAACCTGTGTCTCCTGCACTGGCAGGTGGATTCTTAACCACTGAGCCACCAGGGAAGCCTCTAAACTACTATAATTAAAACAGTGTGGTACTGGTGCCAATTAAAGACAAACAGGCCAGTTGAACCAAAAAAGATTCTAGGAAAAAAATCTCATACATATGAACACTTGATTTATGACATGGGATACTTTGTAAAAGCAGTAGGAGAAAAAAAGCAGTCTTTTCAATAAATAGTGCTGCGTCATTTGGTCATCCATATGTGGGGGGGATTAATCTTCATCTCAACTTCACTCCAAACTATATGTGTAAGGTGAAACAATTACTCTTACCAGGGATCACTTAAGAGAATATATTTTTGAATTTGAGGGAGGCAAAAATTCCATACACAAAACACAAAATAACATAGCCATAAAGAAAAAGGTTGATAAATTAGACAACATGTAAGCTATAAACTTTGGTTTATCAAAGGATAACATTCTGTGAGAAAGCAAGCACAGAGTGGCAAAAAATGTGAATACAAATAATCAACAAAAAAATAACATGCAGAATAGATTAAGAATTCCTATAAATCAATAATAAAAAAGCCAAAATAACCCAACAAAAATATGGGCAAATTATTTCAACAGGCATTTCACAAACAGACTATCCAATGACCAGTAAGTATATAAAGATGGTTGCACAGTGAAAACCAGAATGGCCACAATTAAGAAGACTATCAAATAGCAGTGCTGGCAAGAGTGGAAAACGGTTGAATCACTCTGGGAAACTGATACATGTATTTATGCTAAACATATATCAACACTATTATCCAGCAATATCAAACACAAACACATGTATACTCATGTACCAAAAGACTTGTTAAAGAATGTACACAGAAGCTTTATTCATAATATCCAACTGAAAACCAGATATACACTAGGGGAAAAAAAAAAACCTTATGGTCTACCAAGGTCTATCTATTCATCTAAGCAGGATAAATAAACTGTGTTATAATCAGACAATGAAGTAAAACATGATGATAAAAATAAAAGAACAAACTACTGCTGTACATAATATAGAGCATTCTCAAAGAAATTATATTGAGTTGAAACAAGCCAGGCACAAAAGACTGCATATTGTATGACTGTGCTCAGATGAAATTCAAGAAGAGGAAAAGCTAAATAATAGTGATTTAAGTTGGAATACTAGTCATCTGATGGAACAGAGGGGGTGGTCACTAGAAAGACAAACAAAAGAACTCTCCAGGGTGATGAGGTGATGGAAATACTGTACGGCTTGAGCTTAGTCATGATTACACAGAAAAATACATAGTAAGAATTCATCACTCTGTTTACCCCACATTTGTAAACTATACAGGTCTTATTATATGTATTTCATATGTCAGTTTTTTAAAAAACTGGTAAGTGTGACTAACTGAAACTCTTATTCACCCCTGGTGGGGAATACAACTATCACAGATACTTTGGAAACCAATATGGCAGCATCTACCAAAGCTGACATATAAATATCCTATGACTCTTCACCCTTCCTTTACCCCCTCACTGCTATATGACACTGCAATTCCTCCAAATAAAGAGGTCAGGTATATATCACAACTCCTAGAGTTTGTGTTATCATGTGACCTGTTTTGGTCAATAAAATGTTAGCTGGTGTGATGTGACCAAAGGCTAGAAAAGTGTCTATGCAACTGGGTCTGCTCTCTGGCACTTATGCAATCACCATGAGAATACACCAGTCTAGCCTGCCAGAAAAGAGACGTACAAAGAACAGCTCTAACGAAATCAAGTGACGCCCAGCCAACCTACAGACACTTGGAAGGAGCACAATTACCTAAGAGAGTACAACTTTATTGGCTGACCACACAGACAACTCAGATGCATGAACTAAAAAATGCTTATTGTTGTATGCCACTGGGATTTTGTCTTTTTGTTCTTGTAGAGCAATAACTAACTAATACACAGATCAAGGGGATTTTTCTCTCAAAAAACAAAAACATCCTGCTGGACTATGATTTAAGAAAACCTCCTAAATACATTTTCTTTAAAGTCTGTAAAACACTTTAACTTGTACATATTTTTGAAATTATATAAAAGTCTTTTTCTATGTATATACAAACATTTATGTGTGTATAGGTGTGTGTGTATATATTTTACACAATTGGGACCATATGGTATGAATAGTCTCATTTTTAAGCAGCTAGTATTCCAATCATCATCTCTATCTTTCCAGTTCATTCCCTCAAATATGTTCTATTTTATGAAAACTTATTATTTTCCCATGTAAAATAACTGTGTATACACATTTATCAATTGTATTAATATCTAGAACTTTTAATCTTAAGTGAGTTTCTGAAGACCACTGCTGCTAAATCTTTGCTTGTAAGATTGTTCATTGTAACTAAGATTTATTTTAACCTGAATTCATAGGAATCTGTCCACAAATTAGGACATTATTCCTGTGGGTAAATAAAATTCATTTCATGACAATCCACTTTATAACCTTATTATAAAATTCATTACCTTTTTATGATAATTTTATATAAATACAGATAAAATGATTAAAGAATATATTTTAGGCTATTCTCAAGTCAAGGTCAAGTTAAGGTAAATTATTCTTAAGTTACCCTAAGCTAAGTATCTTAGTAATACTCAGATTTTAGAATCTGTAATCCTTATTCTTAATTGGCTGACAGTCAAATCATAATGCTCCATGATCTCAATGATTTAGATTTTAGTATTTATATATTTAGGAGCTGAGTGATAAAATCATAGTATAGCTCCTATGATGCTTAATTTTATATGCCAACATGGCTAGGTTATCAAACACCAATCTAGATGTTGCTATGAAGGTATTTTTTAGAGGTGATTAACTTTTAAATCAGTAGACTTTGAGTAGAGCAGATTACCCTCCATAATGTGGGTGGGCCTCATCCAGTTAGTTGAAGACTTGAAGAACAAAGACTAAGGTTTCTCAAAGAAGGATTCTCAAGACTGCAACACAGCAATCCTGCCTGAGTTTCTGGTCTGCTGCCCTGTGGAATTCAGACTTAAGACTACAACATCACCCCTTACCTGGATTTCCAGCCTGCGCTACACATTTCAAACCTGTCAGCCCCCACAATCACACGAGCCACTTCCTTAAAATCAATCAATCAATCTCTCTCTCTCTCTCTCTCTCTCTCTGTGTGTGTGTGTGTGTGTGTGTGTGTGTGTGTGTGTGTGTATCTCCCTCCTATTGACCTATTTCTCTGGAGAACCCTAATAAAGCTCCCCACTCAAGAAAAATTTAGGTAGCACCTATAGTATATGTCTAATATTGTGTTAAGAAATATTAAGATGAAAAAATAGGTTAAAGATAAAATCTTTACCCTTAAAAAGCTTGCAATATTGATAGGGACACAAGTATACAGACACAACACAAATAAACAAATATATTTAACATTATTCTCACCTTTATTACAAGAAAAACATCTTGGGAAGGATAAGTGATAGAAAAAATAGCTGATCGTGCCAGGGTGGTAATGGCAGCAGGTGGTACATGTGGACGTAATAATCCTTTCATCTGCTCAGAATTAAGGTCAAAATAAAAGTTTTCTGAAATCTAAAAAACATATTCATATATCAAATTTAAAACCTGTGTATTTTATAAAAACTCACACAAATCATACAGTCTTAAAATATTACAGATTTTAGACGAGTATACTAACATACAGTCTACCATATATTTCACTGATTGATCTTTACATGTCTAAATCAAAGCAAAAAAAATATAATGCAAAAAACATATTCTAAAGAACCATATCCCACACTCTTTTAATTAGAAATTTAACTTCTAATAAAGTATACAAAGAAATTATTATCGAGATGAATTACCCCAAACTGAGTCTTTAAAACAATTACATGAATAACATCTCAGAAAATTTGATTTAGCAGATACAAGTTGCTGGAATACAGTTCCACTACAGAAATCCATAATATGTTGACAGCAGAAGTCACTAAAGGCATTTTAAGTTTCTACTACACATTAGGCTTAGAATACTGAAATGCTGTATGAGACAGCCCTCTGAAAAACTCCTAAGTGTAATAAAGATATAATGGCAAAACTAAGAGCACTACTTTAGACAAGAATATTTGAAATACATATAAATGATCTTTTAGCTAGTGAGAATCTGAAAATTACATCAACAAAAATTCACTGTCACCATCATTGTAATCCTTTATACATCAGTTGCCTAAAATGGTTTTCTTGTATTTTTTCTATTTATTAAACTAAAAGAAAGTTGCTTCTGCTACTTGCTTTTGGAACTCTTTCAATGAAATAAAAACTAGGTCGACTGAACTATTTTATAGTAGAAAATACTTTATGTCTTAAATTTCTACTTTCTTCTTAAAAAATCCATGTTTAATAATATTCTCAAAAAGTCATTATTTATCTTATAAAACAACTTAAAAGCAGGTTTCTGAACCCATGATTGTGACAAAAGACTAGGTTCAAATTATATAACCTTACCTTTTTCTTTTCCTTCACATCATATAAAGCCAAACTTGCAAAAATGGGTTCAATTTCAATCTCAAACCTTTAAGAAGGAAAAGGATGAAGTAGTTTAAAAATAAAGTACATAGTTCGAGAAATTCTCATTCCAAAAAAAAATTCTCTCAATACCTTGTACTTTTCTACATCTGTGCTACACCATCTATGCCGCCCCTCTTCCTGAAACACACTTCTCCATGTATCTCTTTCACAGTCTAAATCAACCATTACTACATACTTCAAAATCTTAAGAAAAAACAAAGCCTGCCATGTAACAAATATAAAATCATCTCTAAGGAAAAAGATCCTTTGTCTTTATATTCCTCAAGCCAAGAACAGTGTCTGATAAATACTACAGATTTCAGTGAATGTTTTTTCAAGTTTTAAGACTAGTTACATAACTGAGGCAGAGTCATCTTCACCTAGCCAAAAATGCTCTAAAGCTCAGCTTCATAGGCAAGATTAAATGTTTAGTAGAATTTAAAATTATGTACAGAACAATACTTTTCAAAAGGACACAAACACAAGTATAAAATCTACCAGGATTTTGTTATACTGGTATTCAAACTATTATTCCAGAAAATAAAAGTTACATAGTAAACAAAATAAATACTCACTTGAGTGATAAACATTTTACAAGAAGTCTTTGACCAAAATGTTCTTTGGGCACCTCAGGAACACTAAGTCGTTCTATTGGTTCTTCCTACAAATTGACAAGCAACACCAAAATGAACATGCTTACCATATGTCAACCCTTTACAATTTATTTTTTAAGAACTTATTTTATTAATCTACTACTTTTAGTCTTCACAAGCGAACACAGAAAAGAATGGCCTATTTATCCTCAAACAGGAGTCATTAGATCATAAGTGTGCTCAACTATATTTCATTTATAAAAAGCATAGCTATGTTTCAATTAAGTTTTATTCCCTATATTATCATAATGCTACATACAATTCATACTGCCAAAACATCTATCTTAATAATCATTTGCTTCTTTATATCCAAATTATCTATACCTCATCTGGTGATGGATGCAAAGCAAAGAGTTCCTTATGACGGTTTGCTTTCCTTTGGTCATCATTCTGACGGTCTATTTCTTCATTTGGAGTTCGATCAAGTAAATTGGGAAGCAAAGCATCAGGAAGTGAATTTTTCAAGTCAAAAATACTGCAGGCCCAGCTACCCCTTGGAGTATCATCTATTGACATTGAACGTCTTTTAAGATCATCCTGTCATGCAAAACATTAAATATATTAATCAATGAATAAAAAATAAACTATTTTAAAATAACTTTTTATAGTCATTTAAAAATAAAAGTATTACTTGTTCATCCTGGTAGTTGTTGCCATCTGGAGCTTCATCGGATTCAAAGACCTGTTTTGGCAAACCTTTTTGCCTTTCTTTCTGTTTATCTAATGTATTAGGATTAAATCCTGTTCCCAGTTTATGATATCTATTCAAAATAAAATAATTAAGGAAATATCAATGTTTGAAAAATTTTCACTTTTTCATCATCATTATGTAATAAGCCAACTGTTCTCTGCACTATTTCTTTACATTATAAGAATATATTCTGGCAGTTTTGAGCGTATTAAACATTTAACCAGAGGTTTAAGAAAACTTCCATCCAAAGTTCCTTTAATCCAACTAGAGAGCATTTATGAGTTTCCAGAGGTAAATCATATTGTCCTTCCTTTTCATGACAATCATGTGGATATAATTTAAGTTGTACTTTCAATTCAGAGAATTGGTCAGTAAAAGGAAAGGATGGGAAGCCAGCTTAAAGAGTAAAATGAGAGAGCAGAAAATATATCCTGCATTCTTAACAATGTAAATTTTTAAAAGGCAAAAAATATATAAAGCACTGAACCTTAAAGTTCCAAATAGCCAAAAAAATTTTGCTATATCTCATTATGTATAAAAAATCTTAAACAACCTAAAGCTTCAGGCTTCTAAAATGAAAAAATAGGGACTTCCCTGGTGGCGCAGTGGTTAGGAATCCACCCGCCAATGCAGGGGACATGGGTTCGGTCCCTGGTCCAGGAAGATCCCACATGCCGCAGAGCAACTAAGACCATGCGCCTAGGGCCAGTGCTCCGCAACAAGAGAAGCCACAGCAATGAGAAGCCCACGCACCACAACAAAGAGTAGACCCCACTCGCCGCAACTAGAGAAACCCCGCGCACAGCAACGAAGACTGAACACAGCCAAAAAAAAAGAGCCTGTAAAATGAAAGAATAGCAAGATCTACACCACTGTATACATATATTCTTAATTAACATATATTGTTGTATAATATATATATTAGGCTAAGAACAACTCTTAAACTAATGTATACTTCTTTCCTAACAACCCAATGTCCAAGAATATTAGAGACACTATGATCAAAGAGCAACTACTGTGTCACACCTCATATAGTCAAACTGGGGGAAATTTTAACTGGAGCATAACCAATTATAATTACCAGAGGATGATATGGTTCTATCAGTCAATTTATGACATAGTAAAGAATCACACTTAATATGAATTATTCTCATGTCTTGCTGCAAAAGGTATTGAAATAGCAGCTACATGATGCTCACATCATAGCATAATCACAAAATAAAAGAAAGCATTTTTCTCTGGAATAACTAAAATAAAGATACGCAATATAGTAACATGAAAGATATTACTCAGAAGCAGATATTTTAATCTTTCATGAAATGTTTAAAGTGCCTTAATTTGTGTAAAAATGCCTGTAAAGTGACAAAGTTTGAATTCAAACACAGGTCCGTTTAACTCTTTACACAATGTTGACTAAAGACAAATAGACAAAACTTTGCAGCCAAAAACCATTACCAGATATTTTTGAAAGATACTAAACTGTTTTCTAGTCTTTGCACCTTTTTTCCTCAAGGGAAACATTTGTATTTTCCTTAAAGGACAGAATACACTGTTGCTTTTCTATATGAAAAAGGGTTTTTCATAACCCTTTTCATAACATTTTATTATTACAGAACCAATCCATGCTCATTGTTGATAATTTAAAAATATAGACTTGTAAAAATAAAATCATTATATTTCTACTACTCAGAGAGTATCAGTCTTGAACTCCTAGTATTTAACTAACTGGATCTTTTCCTGGGCATATGTATAATCATAAGTATATACATATACATAAATATGTACATACGTATAGTTTTTGTATTTTTTAATAAAAATGAGATAATGTGAAAAAAGTGCCTTAATTGAAAAACTAGATATCTAAGCTACTCTAATAAACCAGAATACTGTTGCATTCTTCCTCCTTTATGTCCTAAAAAATTGATAGTATGAAATACAAGAGAGCTCAGAAGAATGACATGATTCATGATCAATACTCCTTTCTATATTATCATTCTGTTCCTGTAGTCAGTTGCTATGATAAGGCTCTACATGATTACCCATCCAACACCACCATTTCTACGACTCTGTATCTTGGCATTCTCTCCCTCACTTATTCTGTTCCAGCCACACTGACCTCTCTACTATTCCTTGAACATTCCCAGCATGCTTCCAGTATGGAGCCTTTGCGTGTACTGCTCTTGCCTCTGCCTAGTACACTTTTCCCCAGATATCCAGAGGGCTTACTCCTTAACTTCCTTCACATCTTCGCTCAAATTCATCTTATCAGAAAGGCCTCTTCCGATTAGTTATTCAAAGTGGAATCACCTCTTCTTGGCTCTCCCTATCCCCCCATCCTACTTTTTTTCTCTACAAGACTTCCGTCTATTCTTCCCAACTATTATATATTTATCTGTGTTTGTTTAATTAACGTCTATTGCCCTCAACCCCAAGTAGAACATAAGCTCCATGAGGGCACGGAGTTAGTTTTGTTGACTGCTGTATCATCACTGCTTAGTATAGTGCCTGGCACATACTAGCCTCTCAGTAAGTATGTCTTGAATGAATAAAGTACTTTCTATCCTTTTACCCTTCTGTGCTGAATTATGGAAGAATGTCTTGGTTTCATCTTATAACTTACTATTCCACTTTCCAGTCACATCCGCTCTGCCATTAAACCCATCTGAGTTATAAAAATTTTTTTCACTGAACAAAATTTTCACTTCCAAAGATAACCAGTTGATTTTTTATATGGTTACCATAACTTTTTCACATCTCTTCGAGGATATTAGTTACACGTATGGGTCTTGATGTGTGTTCTATTAACTATTTACTAGATTATAAGTTCTTTTATTTGTAGTTTGATAATTCTCTTTCAAGTGCACTGGTTTTAATCAAATGGTTGGCAATTCTAGGTTCTAATGCTCATTTTTAAATTTGTAAGCCCATATCTGTCTGAAAATACTGTAACTGCTTAGCCAAGCACACATCCAGTGGCTGTGGAGAAGAGGCACCTCATGCTTCCAGGCAGAGTCTGCCAGTCTTCTGGGTATGAGGGCTCCTTCTTCTTCCAAGGTATGCCCACCCCAGGCACTATTCTATGAGCTCAAGCCCCTATAATTAGTGCTCTTAAAATAGGCAGATACCGGACTTTCCTGGTGGCGCAGTGGTTAAGAATCCGCCTGCCAATGCAGGGGACACGAGTTCGAGCCCTGGTCCGGGAAGATCCCACGTGCCGCGGAGCAACTAAGCCCGTGCGCCACAACTACTGAGCCTGCTCTCTAGAGCCCATGACCCACAACTACTGAACCCGTGTGCTACAACTACTGAAGCCCACGTGCCTAGAGCCTGTGCTCTGCAACAAAGAGAAGCCACCGCAATGAGAAGCCCGCGCACCACAACGAAGAGTAGCCCCTGCTCGCCGCAACTGGAGAAAGCCCAGGCGCAACAACGAAGACCCAACACGGCCAGCCAATCAATCAATCAATAAGTAAATAGGCAGATACCTCTGCTCCCACTTCTATGCATAAAGAAGGGTATAGGAGGTTTCAAAGTAACCAAATGTCCAACATTTACCCCAGGTCCCCCTTCCACTGCCTGTATGCACTGAGCCTAAAGCTCTACTGAACCTTTTGCATGTATCTTAGATTATTCTGTGCTGTGGTTTTCTGTTGTGTTCCAATCATACCTTTTATATTTCAGGGATACTTTAAAACTTCTAGTCTACCAAAAGTACCCCTTTGTCTTCCACTTACTACTGAAGGTAATAAATAATATCTAGTATAACAGAAAAAAATACTAGCATTAGAATCTGATGCCCCAGGTTCTAATCCTAGCTATCCCACTTTTTGGCTATGGGACCTCAAAGAAGTTACTTAAGTACTCTGAGCCTGAGCTACCTTGTCTGTTGGAACCTTAAACGAGATGAGTGTAAAGTATCCAATAAAATGCCCAGCATATAGCAAATAACCATAAATGTTAACTACTGTACCCTCTTGGCTTAAATCAAGGTCAGCAATCCCTTGATTAGAATTAAGTAGCAAGACGACTCCATGATTCTAAGGTTATTATATTTTACAACTAATCTATTTCTATTAAGATTTCTGATTACAGGTTTCCAACATACATGCATAAAGGTAAAGACTTTTGAGTTATCTGACAGAGGAACAGTCTTCTTCAGTAATCTCTAAAATCTGGCTATTGAAATACTTATCAAAATTGTAAGTTCATAAAAACAGCTCTTCTTTATAAAGGGTAGCAGACTGTATTTTTATTAGGTCACACTAAAATTAAAAAGCATGTCAGCAGTAACCCCAAGAGTGAAACACAGTGAAATAAGACAGTTGCCCATAAGAGCAACACAATAAGCAATGGATACATCACTGTTACTGGTACAATTTAGCACAGATAACTTCATTTCTCAAAACTGTAATGTCGTAACAGAATTTTCCACTACTTCAGTAATTATACTTCTTTTAGAAAAATAAAATAAGGCTAAGAAGATTCAGTATGAAGACCCTTCTTCATTATGCAAATTAGCAAAGGAAGAGTAATTTTATTTTATTTCTTAATCTGATTTGATATTTCAAACACCATCCATTAGAAACATAAATTTTGTGGTTAAACAAAACATTATTTTTACAACTACTTACTTGATTGGATGTACAGGTCAAGGACCTGTAAATATTCAGTTAGTTAATAAAAGGCAGAGACCTTGCAAACAGCTTGATCTAGAAATCTAGCTATTAAATTTAACTTAACCGGGACTTCCCTGGTGGCGCAGTGGTTAAGAATCCGCCTGCCAATACAGGGGACGTGGGTTCGAGCCCTGGTCCAGCAAGATCCCACATGCCGTGGAGCAACTAAGCCCGTGTGCCACAACTACTGAGCCTGCGCTCTAGAGCCCACAAGCCACAACTACTGAAGCCCACGTGCCACAACTACTGAAGCCCGCACACCTAGAGACCGTGCTCCACAACAAGAGAAGCCACCGCAATGAGAGGCCCGCACACCACAATGAAGAATAGCCCCCGCTCGCCGCAACTAGAGAAAGCCCGCGTGCAGCAACGAAGACCCAATGCGGCCATAAATAAATAAATAAATATATAATTTTTAAAAATAAATAAATAAAATAAATAAATAAATTTAACTTAACCAATTTAATAAATTGGATTCTTTTTGAGAAATACAAATTATTCATCAATATTTACCCACGATTTCCCAAAAGAATTAGACTACAAATCATTATTATATGTTATTATTAGTTATTAATGATCTATGATAATACAGAAATACTATCCTCACAAACGTATTATTTTATAAGGAAAGTAAGAGAAAGTAATTGTGGAACTCCTAAGGAAAAAATATCTATATGCAAAGGTTCTTCTTTTACTTTTTCAGCTACTTTTTAAATGAATTTTCAGGTCTCATAATTAGTATTAATCTACCTTAATCCATTTATAGATCCTACTCAGTATTTTTAAATGTCATAATGAATATATAACTTACTTTCTGATCACAATTGCCCAGTCTTCTGTATAACTTCTTATACAATCTCTAACATGTGGATCCATTTCACTATTTTAAAAAAGAAAATATATTTATAATTTAGACAGGAAAGCATTGATGTTTGTGAATTCTGCTGCCGCGCTCTTGTTCATATAATAGGAAACAACACTACCACAAGAAATAGAATCTAAATAAAATAATGGAAGGTAGCCTTTTTATAGTTACACTAAAACCAGAAATAGGTAAATGTCTCCTTACCTTTCTTCAGGTACAGCTGAAACAAGGGTTCTACAGTCCCTAGGACTATAAACCACTTCTATATCATCTGGAGGGAATTCAATCAAATCCCTTAAAAGCCCAGAATCCACAGCTAAAGGATGAGTAATGAGGTAATCTTCCAAATCCACTGGATCCACTGCTTCAGTAAGGGGCACCTTTATAAAGAGGGATGGATGTGAGAGGTGGGTATAAAGGAAGAGGTGGACACAAGAATTTTAAAACTTAAATAGATTTATTATTTAAAAAAACATAATTTTTCCCTTGCTATTTCTAAAATGTCAACAGATATTCAGCCAGATGAACTAAAGAAACCACAAAGTGTTGGGTCATACTCTCTCTGATCTTCTTGCTTCGATTTTGCCCATAACTCCCACATAAAAACAGTAAGATAGGGCTTCCCTGGTGGCGCAGTTGTTGAGAATCTGCCTGCCAATGCAGGGGACACGGGTTCGAGCCCTGGTCTGGGAAGATCCCACATGCCGCGGAGCAACTGGGCCCGTGAGCCACGATTACTGAGCCTGTGCGTCTGGAGCCCATGCTCCGCAACAAAAGAGGCCGCGATAGTGAGAGGCCCGCGCACCGCGATGAAGAGCGGCCCCCACTTGCCGCAACTAGAGAAAGCCCTCGCTTTCGAAGACCCAGCACAGCCCATAAATAAATAAATTTAAAAAAAAAAAAAAAAAAAAAAAAACAGTAAGATAATTAACAGTTTTATAATACTATACGGTGACAAAATACTCACTGGAGGGATTCTTTTTTATAATTTGGAATTTTCATTGCTAAGTTTCTTAGTGGTGCTTTTACTTTATTTGTTGTTACTGTTATCCTAGTAAAAACGTACAACCATACTGCAGTAGGGGGAAAAATGGCCCTTCAAAAGATTGCCAAATCCCAATCCATGGACCTTATATGTCAAAATAAATAAATAAAATATAAAATAAGAGTGTTTGAAGATATCATTAAGGATCTTAAAAGAGGGACATTATCCTGGATTATGAGTGGGTCCTAAATGCAATCACATATATCCTTATATGAAGATAAACAGAGATTTGGGCCACACCAAGAGGAAAGCCATGTGAAGACACAGAAAAGAGAGATTTGAAGATTCTGGCCTTAAAGATAGAATTGATGTGCCACAAGCAGCCACCAGAATCCGGAAGAGGCGAGAAAGTGATACTGAAGGGAGCCTCTGAAGAAAGTGCAACCTTGCCAAAACCTTGATTTCTGCCCGTTGATACTGATTCCAGACTTCTGGACTCCAGCACTGTGAAAGAATACATTTCTGTTGTTTTAAGCCACCCAGTTTGTGGGAATTTGTTACAGCACCCAAGGAAACTAATAGACCCTATTAAAAGTATTATTAGCAATAATAGGATATTTGTGGCATTCCTTAGCCAAGCTGAAATTATAGTTTTTGATAAGATACTCTATTTCTTATCTAATTCAAGAAAGAAAATTATTCAGGCAAAACTATAAATGATTATACAACAAATGTGCAGTTGTGGACCAATGAAAATAAGAATATGTTATTTTTCAAGATGTTCAACTGGGTAAAAACACTGAGACCTGCCTACTGTGCAAGTTTGCATTACTACAAAGAAGGTGCTTTAATCTATACTTCTTTGGACTGAACAACTAGGTAGAGCAACAACATTTTAAAGATACTAAGTAAAATAATGAATGACTATCACATCACAAACACTCAAAAGATAGGCTATTATTATCATTATCATTATATGTTTTCTCATTTAAACCTCCCCCAAACCCTATAAGTTAGAGATAATTACTATTTCAATTCTACAAATAAAGGCAATTGTGCTCAAAGAAGTTAACTCTGAAAATAAAATAGCCACAAAATGATAGAGAAAAATTTCAAACTGGGTCTTTAAGATCTAAATTCATGGTTTTCTCTCATAAGCATTCTATCTTACCTATTCTACCAAGTACCTAATACACTATCATGACATGCTTAATAGAAGCATAGAAGCAATTCATCAGGGAAAGGGAAATCTTTTTCAATTACTGTTGCTGGAAAAATTGGATATCTATATGGGGGAAAAATGAACTTCAATCCTTACATCACGACATGTACAAAAACTAAACTGAGATGGACCATAGATATAAACATAAATGCTAAAACTATAAAGCTGCTAGAAGGAAATATAGGAGAATATCTTCAAAATTTGGAGTAGGCAAAGGTTTCTCAGAGAAAGGGATAATCGTAAAAGAAAAATTGATACATCAAAAGATGGTTAAGAAAATGAACAGGCAAGCCACACTAAGAGAAAATATTTACAAAATACATTTAATAAGGGACTGGCATCTAGAATATATAAAGAAGTCCCACATCTCATAAAAACAAACCACCCCCTCAAATAAATGGCATGGGGGGGGGGGGCAGTTGGTAAGACATTCAGAAAGGAAGATATAAAAATGGCCAGTTAGGGACTTCCCTGGTGGCGCAGTGGTTAAGAATCCATCTCCCAACGCAGGGGACGCAGGATGGATCCCTGGTCAGGGAACTAGATCCCACATGCATGCTGTAACTAAGAGTTTGCATGCCACAACTAAGGAGCCCTCGAGCCACAACTAAGGAGCACACGTGCCACAACTAAGACCTGGCACAACCAAAATAAATAAATAAATAAATAAAATTTTTTAAATAAAAAAATCCAACAGAGTCCATAAAATAAAATTTATTTTTTAAAAAATGGCCAGTTAGCACATGAAAAAGTGCTCAGCATCAAAAGTCACAAGTAGGTACCTCCACTTCCAGGAAGATGGAGTAGACATACTTATCTCTATTCTTCCCACTAGTTACAACTACAAACCCTGGAGATTATATATAAAATAAACATAAGACGGCTCTGAAAGGTGGATAGAGAAAGGCAGACCAACAGGGACCTCGGGACCCAAGGAATAGCACAACAGTGAGTTACCTAAAATTTCTTTTTACCTTATATACTCCAGACCTGATGCAGAGAAGCCCACAACCCAGAAACACCAAGGAGCACAGGAAAACAAAAAACACAACCAAAGTCTGTTCTCCCCAGCCAAAGGACCAAGAAAGCAGCAGCCTAGTAAAATAGAAAACTGTTAGAGAATAACCACTCTACTCCAGCCAAACATCACATGAAAAACTGTAGTCCCACCTATATCCACACCAGCAAAGGCCAAATGGGGAGCTAGACTTCACCCTCACCAAGCTGTAACAAGCCATCCCAACACTACCCATTCAGCACGATGTCAGAGAAGTCAGAGTGGGGAGCTGAGATTTTCACATCTACTGGAAGGTAATGAATCCTCCACTCCCACAGTGTCAGTGGAGTCCACACAGGGAATCTGGACACCTATTCCTATACAGCAGTTACAAGAACTCCTTCCCCTTACTGCTGAGGCAATGTCAGGTGAGGTCTATATAATTTAATACCTATAGGGTGAAGAGACATAAAGGTACATAAGATTTCCACACTTCACTCAAACTGGTAAAATG
The DNA here is from genome assembly GCF_028021215.1 of Eschrichtius robustus. NCBI lineage: Eukaryota > Metazoa > Chordata > Mammalia > Artiodactyla > Eschrichtiidae > Eschrichtius > Eschrichtius robustus. The sequence goes on from NC_090826.1 coordinate 53,855,034, forward strand.
TCAACACCAGTAGCGTGATTAGTTATGTATATACAATACCTTAAGCAACCACTAAAAAGACTATACAAAGACATGCACTCAACAACATTACAGATAACAAAATGGAATTCTAAAAACTGTTCAGGTAACCCACAGGAAGACAGAAAAAGGAAATTAGAGAAACAAAAAGCAGAGAGAACAAACAAAAAATAAAATGGCAGATTAAAGCCCTAGCAGAATGATAGTAACATTAAATGTAAATGGCCTACATACACCAATAAAAAGATAAGAGACTGGCAGAATGGATTTAAAAACATGACGTACCAGTATGGTATACCAAAAGCTCACTTCAAAAAAGACACTATAAGGAGGCTGAAAACAGAAGGGTGGAAAAAGATATACCATATATACATTAATCAAAAGAAAGCAGAAGTGGCTATATTAACATAAGATAAAGTACATCGACTTCAGTGCAAAGAAAAGTACTGAATAAAGAGGTACATTACTGATGATAACAGCTATGACCCATAGCAATCTTAAATGTGCAGGTACTAAACAACAGAGCTATAAATTATGGGAAGCAAAAACTGACAGAACTGAAAGAAGAAATAAGATATATCTACAGTTATAGCTGGAGACTTCAAGACATCTCTCTCAACAACTGAAAGAAAACCAAACAGAAAAATCAACAAGGATGTGGTAAAATTCAACAGCACCATCAACCAATAGGATCTAATTGACATTTTTAGAACAATCCACCCAACGACAACAGACCAAATACTTTTCTCAAAGGCCCAAAAAGTAAATACCAGGATAGACCATATCCTGAACCCTAAAACAAACCTCAACAAATTTTAAAAAACTGAAATCATACAGAGTGTGTTCTCTGACCATAATGTAATCAAACTAGAAATTAGCAACAGAAAGACAACAGGAAAACCTCCAAACACTTGAAAACTAAAAACACAGTTCCAAATAATCCATGAGTCACAGAAGTCTGAAAAATGAAATTTAAAAATTACATTGAACTAAATGAAAATAAAACATAACAAAATTAGTGGGATGAGGAAAGTGCAAATCAAAAACACAAGATACTACTTCACACCCATTATGATGGCTATTACCAAAAAATGTAAAATAACAAGTGTAGGAGAGGATATTGAGAAATTGGAAGTCTTGTGCACTGCTGGTGGGAATGTAAAATGGTACAGCTGCTGTTGAAAACAATTTGGTGGTTCTGGAAAAAAAAAAAAACCATAACACACAGAATTACCATATGACCCACCAATTCCACTTCTAGCTATATACTCAAAAAAACTGAAAATAGAGACTCAAACAGATACTTGTACACTCATGTTCATAGCAGCATCATTACCAATAGCCAAAAGGTGAGAACAATCCAATGTCCATCAACAGATGAATGGATAAACAAAATGTGGTACACATATACAATGGCATATTTTTCAACCTTAAAAAGAAATGAAATTCTAACACATGCTGTTGAAGCATTCTAACACATGAACCTTGAAGACATTATGCTGAGTGAAATAAGCCAGACACAAAAAGACAAATATTGTATGATTCCACTTACATGAGGTATGTACATATAATAGACAAATTCATAGAGACAGGAAATAGAATGGAGGTTACTGGGGATTGGGAGGAGGCGGGGAATGGAATTACTTTTTAATGGGTACAGGGTTTCAGTTTGCGTTAATTAAAAAGTTTTGGAAATGGATAGTGGTGATGGTTGCACAAAATTGTGAGTGTACTTGATGCCATTTAATTGTACACTTAGAAATGGTTAAACTGATAAATTTTGTTGTGTATACTTTACCACAATATAAATACATACATACATAAATTTAAGCGAACATTTTTTTAAACTTTATAAATCAATACTTCTCCACCTAAGAATTATTTCTGAGGCAGTATACTTTTCAGGATTCAAAGTGTCACAAATGATACTCCATGAAAATAATGACAAAAGCTGGGAGTCCTTACATATGTCTAATTCAAAATTAACCTTTCCTCAAAGATTGACCAACCATATCAAGAGTAAGGGTTAGGGTTGGGAAGAAAGCTATGACACTCTCTTAACAACACTAAATCACAGAGATGATAAATGATCTTGTTTCCCAAACTCACATAGAAAGTCACTGGTTTTCTAGGTGTAATATTAACTAGACTTGGAGCAAGGAAATAAATTTATTTCTGCTACAACTGTCTCCACTCTCTCTGACTCCCATCAGAGACAACTGCCTGGGCTAGTTTTCAGATGTAGTGATAAGCTGCTTACAACTATAAATTATTTTGCAAGACTTCAAAGAAAGATCCTGTATTTACAGATTCAAGGGAGGAGATTGCAACATGACTTTATAACAGAGAATGACTGGGCAGTAAGCAGGGTTAAAGGATGCAATAAGAAGCAATAGTGAAGCACTACAAAATCCCTTACAGGCAATGTGAGACACTGTCTTACTTCAACAATCACTGCATTGGAATTCTGACTAACATGTTTAGTGTTCAGATCTCTTTCAGTCTTTTCTGGTGTGCCATCAAAATTCTGGTATTTGTTTAGTGGTTGTTTTGGGATGGGGGAAGGGAGATAAAAGGGTGATAGCTAAGCAGTTTCTTTTTGAGGTAATGAAAACGTTCTAAATTGACTGTTGTGATGGTTGCACATATCTGCGAACATATTAAATCCACTGAATTGTAAATTAAATGGATGAATTGTATGGTTATGTGAAAAAAATCTCAGTAAAGCCGTTAAAAAAAAAAAAAGTTGAACCAGAATCTAATCGTATACAGGGAATACAGAAGATAGAGAAACAAGTCTACAAGGAAGAAATTTCAAAAAAGTTGAACCAGAATCTAACCAGTTACAGGAAATACAGGAGATAGAGAAACAAGTCTACAAGGAAATAAACCTAAAATCCAAGAGGCAGGAAATTCTATAAGACAACTAATCCAATTTCCTCAACAAGTCAATGGCATAAAAACAAACAAACTTAAAAGTTGGAGGAGGGAGTAGTATTCCATTGTATATATACACCACATCTTCTTTATCCATTCATCTGTTGATGGACATTTAGGTTGCTTCCATATCTTGGCTACTGTAAATAATGTTGTTATGAACATTGGGGTGTGTGTACCTTCTCGAATTAGTGTTTTCATTTTCTTCAGATAAATACCCAGAAGTGGAACTGCTGGATCATATTGTAGTTCTATTTTTAGTTTTTTGAGGAACCTCCATACTGCTTTCCAGTATGGAGGAAAAAATATGGCTGTACCACGTTACATTCCCACCAACAGTGCACAAAGGTTCCCTTTTCTCCACATCCTCGCCAGCACTTGTTATTGCTTGTCTTCTTGATGATAACCATTCTAACAGGTGTGAGGGGATATCTCATCGTGGTTTTAATTTCCATTTCCCTGAGCACTTTTTCATGTACCTGTTGGCCATTTGGATAACTTCTTTGGAAAAATGTCTATTTAGTTCTTCTGCCTATTTTTAATCGGATTGTTTGTCTTTTTGTTATTGAGTTGTATGAGTTCTTTATATATTTTGGATATTAACCCCTTATCTGATATATGACTTGCAAAAATTTTTCTCCCATAGGATGCCTTTTCATTTTGTTAATTGTTTCTTTTGCTGTGCAAAAGCTTTTAAGCTTGATGTAGCCCCAATTTGTTGATTTTTGCCTTTGGTGTTTGTGCTTTTGGTGTCATATCCAAAAACATCATTTCCAAGAACAACATCAAGGAGCTTCTTCTCTACATTTTCTTTTAGGAGTTTTATAGTATCAGGTGTTATGTTTAAGACTTTGATCCATTTCAAGTTAATTTTTGTGAGTGGTACAAGATAAGGAACCAATTTCACTGCTCTGCATGTGTCTTTCTAGCTTTCCCAGCACCATTTGTTGAAGAGACTATCCTTTCCCCATTGGATGCTCTTGGCACCCTCGTAGACTATTAGACGACCATATGAGCAACAACATGGATGGATCTGGACGATATTATGCTTAGTGAAATAAGTCAGACAGAGAAAAACAAATTTTATGTTATCACTTACATGTGCAATCTATAAAATAAAACAAACTAGAGAATATAACAAAAAAAGAAACAGACTCACAAACACAGAGAACAAACTAGTGGTTACCAGTGGGGGGGACAGGGGGCAAGATAGGGGTAGGAGATTAAGAGGTACAAATTACTATAATAAAATAAAGAAGCTACAATAATATATTATACAGAAAAGGGAACATAGCCAGTATTTTATAATAACTCTAAATGGAGTACAACCTTTAAATATAGTGAAACACAGTGCTGTACACCTGAAACTTATTTAATATTGTAAGGCAGCCATACCTCAATTTAAAAAAAAAAGTTAGAGGGAGAAACTGCTTTTTTTTAAAATGCAAGTGATCTAAGACCAAATTCCATCTGTGGATTTTGTTTGATCCTGATTTGAATAAACCAACTATAAAAAGATATGCATGAAATAATCAAGAAAACTTAACATGCACTGGATATTAGATGATACCAAAGAATTATGGACTGTTAATTTTGTTAAGTGTGATAACAGCACTGTGGTTAAATTTAAAGATGTTAATGTTTATACTAGTCTTCTACTTCTGTGTATGTTTGAAGATTCCCATAACTTAAAAAGAACTTTTTCAGAGAGAATACAAGAGAAATTGAAATCAGCAAGCTCTGACAACCCTTCGAAGGAATTTGTTGCAAAAAAGAGCAAAGAAATATTGGAGGTTGGAGACTGATGGAAAAGTGGGGCAAAAAAAGCAGAATTTTTTTAAATGGGAGAAATAACGGCATGCTTGCATGTTTATATACTGATGGGAATGATCCAATAAATAGAGAGAAAAAGTGATGATATAAAAGAGAAGGGAGGACTTCCCGGGTGGCACAGTGGTTAAGAATCTGCCTGCCAATGCAGGGGCACAGGTTCGAGCCCTGGTCCGGGAGGATCCCACATGCTGCGGAGCAACTAAGCCCGTGTGCCACAACTACCGAGCCTGTGCTCTAGAGCCCACGTGCCACAACTACTGAAGCCTGCGCACCTACAGCCGGTGCTCCACATCAAGAGGAGCCACTGCAATGAGAAGCATGCGCACCACAATGAAGAGTAGCCCCCGCTCACCGCAACTAGAGAAAGCCCACACACAGCAACGAAGACCCAACACAGCCAAAAATAAATAAATAAAATAAATAAATTTTTCTAAAAAAGAGAGAGTAGGGAGAATTCCTAAAGTACTGTATTTGAGCAAGGGAACTTGGGATCTAGTTCACTAGTGGTTCATTTAAAATAACTGGTGAACAGACAGACAATATGGGTACAGATGATAAAAGGTGAACACACATGGTGGTAGGAGTATGTGGACGTTCTTTCTGACTGCTTCAATTTTCTCAGTGAAACAGGAAGCCAAGTCATCCTAAGAGTGAAAATGGGGAAGAGCAATTAGGGTTTTAAGGAAAGAGTAGGAGGCATGAAATGGGTCAACTAAAACAGTGGGAAAATGAACGGACTAGGAAAATAAAATGTTTGCCTAGCAATGTTAAAGCCTTCATGAGTTAGTGGTCATAAATTTAACGTGAGACCAGTCAATGGGATCTGTGTGTTTTCCTCCAGCCATACTCAGCTGCACAAGTACAGGTATGAAGTAAGCAGAAGGTTGGATTTAAACAGCACTGAGGTAGTGCAAATGACATGAGAAGAAGTTAAGGAAGCCAAGAGTATACGCAAAAGAGTAATTATAATGATCAACAAATAATTTAAGTTTGCTAAGGAGAGAAAAGAGGACATCAAGGGGTGAGAGACACAAAAAAGTTAGTATGATCACAAATTCTAGGTCCCAGTGGTGTTGAAGGACAGTTGAAGTCACAGCGCCAGAACAAGAGAGCAAGAAAGATAAGAAGTGGTATTAAGAGAATAGGAAACATAAAACCGAGATTACAGGAGGCTTATGGTTATTCATAATGACTAAATCCAGAGATGACTATGGAAGTGAATAGTTAAGGTGTAACACAGAATGCAGGAAATCAGTTGAAAAGAGGAGTTGAAGACACTAAGAGGGTATTAGAAGGATCATTTCCATGTACATTTACACCATCCAGAAATCTATATATTCTAAAATTTCTCCAATCAGTATGTTACTGTTGTTAAAAGTAAACTCCAGGTTTTAAAATTTTAATAACACAAACATTATAAACATGTCACTACAAGTCAATCAAACTATTATGCTCTGGCATATGATGTTTGTTCAATAATTGGTACCATTTCATAACTAAACAGAAAGTGTTAATACAACTTCACCCAAGTCACTCTTAATTACTTTTTCAGTTTTTGACAAATGGAGCATGTTTTTAATTCATATTCCTACTATAACTAATAAGTATCAGTTTTTTATCAAAATTGATTATCTTCATGCCAGCCTCTCGAATAAGAAAACATATATTTATATCTCTGACATAGCACCTGGCTTAAAGCAATAATTCAATAACTATATATCCCTTTCTATTAAAGGAGGTAGATAATACTATGCATCTACATAATTATTTAACATTTACTTCAGTACCTATTATTTTTAGAATAGATTCCTGAATTTTCATGTATGAATCACCTTGGGTCTGGGAAGTTCTAATTGCAAAATTCCAGAGTTGATTAAATCCTGAATGTAAAGTTTCAGAGTTGACTAGGAAATCAACACTTCTATAACACCTCCCAACACTCCTCTGACTCAAATTTCAGAAAAGAGTGAGATAGCAACAAATAAGGTTGTTAATGAGAGTAGTGATGGAACCCAATCTACTGGCTCTTATCTTTCCACTATTTTTTCATGGCCTAGTCAGAATTACACAGTAACATACCATATGTTAAATATGCTACTTACTGTGGTATGATGGGATATACTGCCAACAATGTTGAGGTTTTTGAGCAGCTGGGGAGAACCACTGTACTGTCCAGAGATCTGCTTCCTAACTTCAGCAGCCACAGTTCTACAACAAAAAAGCAAGAACATTGTTTTTAAAAAGAAAACAAACTAACTTAAAATGGGAGAAAGCTAAGAATTTTAAAAACTCATCTAAAGAACAACAAAATCTCAGCACATCAATAAGGCTATAAATTTATAAGATATTTTGGTAAATACTGCTTATAATTACAGTAGACAATCTTTACAATGCTGATATAGGGTACAACACTTATAGCCAACTTACATAAGCCTTTTTTTTGTATATGGCATTTCAGGGAACATATTGATACTTTTGTTTATGATAGAGCTGGAAGATACAATAAGATGTATATATTAATGTGTATATATTTTAAGGATATAAAATTAATTCAAAATACTTTATAAACAATATTCATGCCCCAGAAAACTATTCCCTATTTTTACTTAACTAATAAAAATTGTCTTTATACTCTGGCATTAATGGCTTTCCATAATCTGACTCTAATCACCTTTTCAGCCTTACATATCCCTTCCCAAATTCTTCTCAATGAACATAAACTGCTTCCTAGAATGCTGTTTCTCTCCTGTATCCACAAATTCAACTCTTAACTAGTTTTAGGGGTAAAACTCAAATGGCAGGACTTCCATACAAGCTTCTTGACTCACCACAGCTAAAATACCACCCTTCTTAAAAACTCTTAGAGCATCTATCATAACCTAACTTGCATTTTCCTCCTTCCTAGTTATTTTTTCCACATTCATGTATGCCCTATACAAACAGAGGCAGTGGTTTCATTCATTGCTATTTTCCCTAAAATATTTAGCATGTGGCACTTAAAACAGAGAAATGTATATTTAGTCCTATGAAATATATAGTATTACTGACAAATGAAGTAAACCACAAAGGCATTACCATAACATAACTTGACCAGTAAGTCCTTATTTGAAACAGGATTAAAGTTTAGGAAGTTCCACGATTTCAAGCTGCTTGTTGACCCTTGGGAGCATACTAGTACTTCAAATTTACTAAATAACATTTCTGGGGACTTCCCTGGTGGTTCAGTGGTTAAGACTCCATGCTCCCAATGCAGAGGGGCCAGGCTCCATCCCTCGTCAGGGAACTAGATCCCACATGCCGCAACTAAAAGATCCCGCACGCACGTGGCAACGAAGATCCCTCGTGCCACAACTAAGACCCAGCGCAGCCAAATAAATAAATAAATATTTCTAAAACAAAAATATTTTAGACATTTAAATGACTTTGTAGCTCATTAAGCTCTATATTCCTTAAACTTCACAAAATTATAAACCAAAATATTTAGTGAGTCTTAAATCCAGTAATTAAATAACTTCCTCACATTAGTAACATTTTTACTAAGTAAAAAATGTAACTAAAGAACACAAAATAAAGACAACTATCAACAGATTTTGTACAATTATTTTCCTGATGTCAATATCTAACCTCCACCCTATGATCATCAACTGGTCACTTCTCTATTTTATAAACCTTGCCTTTTGTTCTTTTACTCTTTTCCAAAAAATAAACCCTACCTTCTTCCTATCATTCCATTGAACGTAAAGTGAAACAGGCCTACTGCCTTCGATTCTGGGCCAGCTTGATGATACTTCTGTTCTGGAGTGTTCTCAAATTAATGGTTAAATTCAGAGCCCTGAACATCTATCTTCGTGCCCATTCAAATTTCCAGCTGAATTTCTAGACAATTTCATTTTCCAAAAATTATCCAAATATATGATATAATCTTTAGCCTCCTTCTTCTCGTCCATACTCCCTTAACTTTTTTCATCTTCAATCACTCCACACACATCTCTTGAGCACTGCTAGGAGGTGACCACTCAGTTAGAAATTTCTGATAGAAAGGTGAAAGAGTTATCATTTTTTAAGGCTCAAGATACTGAATTAGCTCAACTTTTTCTTTACAGGTGACCTGAGGTACTTTAGATCATATTTGTGTTTTATAAAAGGCTAATTTGTTATTCATAATTGCCAAAACTTGGAAGCTTATCCTTCAATAGGTAAATGGATAAACAAACCATGGTACATCCATACAATGGAATATTATTCAGCAGTAAAAAGAAGTGCACTATCAAGCCAAAAAAGACACAGAAGAACCTTAAAAGAATACTGCTAAGTGAAAGAAGCCCATCTGAAAAGGATACAATACTGTATGATTCCACCTATATGACATTCTGGAAAAGGCAAAACTATGGAGGGGTGAAAAACAGTAGTTGCCAGGGGTTGGAAGAAGGAGGAAAAGGAAGAGATGAATAAGTAATGCACAGGGATTTTTAGGGCAGTGAAACTATTCTCTATGATACTACTACTATGATGGATACATATCATTATACATTTGTCAAAACCTATAGAATATACAACACAAACAGTAAACCTAATGTAATCTATGGACTTTAGTTAATAATAATGTATCAATATTAGCTTATCTATTATAACAAATGTATGATACTAATCCAAGATCTTAATAAAAGGGAAAACTTGGTTGGGAAGTAAACATGGGAACTCTCTGTACTTTCCACTTTTCTGTAAATCTAAAACTGCTCTCCCAAAAAGTCTACTAATTTTTTAAAAATAAGTAAATAAATAAAAAAGACTAAGAACAGACAAGAGAGGAAGAGAAGAGCAGGAAGAAACGATTAGAGGTTAGAGATGAAAGCTAAAGAAGGAATGTAACCTTTGAAGGAGGATACAGATTGAGGAGAGGGCAAAGGGCAAATTCTGTACAGCATCTGGATGTGAGAGGACAGGAACACTCACTGCAGATTATGACTCCCCTTACTATACACTGTGAATGTTCATTATTATGTTTGGTTTAAAGGCTTTACAATCTCCTGATCCTGTTGTCAAGACTGAGATGAAAATATGAAAAAGCTTTTAAAAAGAGAGAGAGACAGAGAACAAGTATTGTGTCTATCTTCCTCGGTGCTACTCAACTCAGTCTACCAACCTCAGCACTACCTCAGTGCTTCTGTTTCTCAGTGTTTCTGGGGCTAAACCACGAGTAATCTGAATTGTAAACTGCTATATTTGATCAAGTTCAAGATCTCAGTAACTGTTAAGACTTGCTATTACTTCAGGTACACTAAGAAAGAAAAACCTTGCTAATTAAGCAATACACTATCAATTAATTGAAAGACATACCCTGATTTCAGAAAATGTTAAAAAGTGAAACAAAATTTAAAATATGATTACTTCAAAAAGAGACAATCTTTCATTTAATAACAATCTTTCATTTAATAACAGAGACATACAAAGGATAATCCCCACATTACACATATTTGTCTTATTTATACATGACATAATTTCCCCCAAAGAGAAAATCAGCAATAATTTGAAATAAGAACCATTTCCAAGCTTAGCTATAATGGCAATAAAACCATCTGCAACCCAGACAAAGGATGTATTTATACTGAGACCCTCTGCATGAAAAGATTTCCTCAATGGTAAGTGAGGAAATTTTCCCAAATTAAAAAAACAGTATCTCTTAACCATATTATGGTCCAAAGTATGCAAGACAAGAAATGTAATGAATAAACTGTTATCAGGAATAACAGTACCTGATATCAATTAAAATCCTTTATCACAGATTACTTTTTAATGATTTTTTTTTAACTTTTTGGGTTTTATTTATTTATTTATTTATTTATCCATTTATTTATGGCCGTATTGGGTCTTCGTTTCCGCGCAAGGGCTTTCTCTAGTTGCGGCAAGTGGGGGCCACTCTTCATCGCGGTGCGCGGGCCCCTCACTATCGCGGCCTCTCTTGCCGCGGAGCGCAGGCTCCAGACGCGCATGCTCAGCAACTGTGGCTCACGGGCCCAGCTGCTCCGTGGCATGTGGGATCCCCCCAGACCAGGGCCCGAACCCGCGTTCTCCGCACCGGCAGGCGAACTCTCAACCACTGCGCCACCAGGGAAGCCCACAGATTACTTTTTTAATAACAATTTTTCCTACTCCTAATGAAGCTCATATAGTAAAGCAATACAAGGAAGTCTTTTTTACTTCTAATAAGCTATTAGTATTAACTGCAAAGTGGAAAGAAGAGTAGGTCAAAAATTCCATAGTTACTTACACTCAAATTATAATAGCAGAATATTTTCTTCCTCTTCCAAAAGCACGTGATCCAATGTTTGACCTATTTAACTCCTTACCAACTCTCTCCATTTCCGTAAGCTCCCTCACTATGTCAGCATGCATTACAGTTTTTACAAAAGAAAGCACTCGCTAAGGCCGTTCACCATGGGATATTAGAAATAACCAACAAAGGATCCACATCCTGAGGGAAAATTATGTTGCATTTAACCTTTCCTCTAACCTCGCCCCACTTTCAGACGCCCCATCGACCATGATTTCCAGAACGTCCCAAGGCCAATCTGGGCCTCTCTCATCTCTAGTCATTCTTCATGGGACCAGAGGAAACACCTGAGTAAAGATGAGTAAGGAGAGTTTAGACTAAAATAAAAGAGGTTAGTTGAGCTACTCCTATAAAGTGACAAAAAAATATCTGCAATGTAATATGCAAATGAGAGAATAAGATCTCTTGGAACTGGCACTGTTCATATTAAACACAGAACTCAGGGGAGAAGTGTAAGGGAATATACCATGGAATATACCAGGTAAGGGCACATATCAGAGACAAGGCAAGAAAGGGCTAGCTAAAACTCCCCAAAAGAAAAAGGACAAGAACAGATGATACTCCAATGCTGTGAATATCCAAGTCCATGATTGATGACTGACGGATTGAATCACAGTTCTACCATTGTGTATAGTTGGTATTAAAGACCAAAAGAAGCAAAATAGAGAAAACGATAGATTAAAGAAATGCAACACTGTATCACCTTTCCAGTATTTGTGCCACAAATGTTTAACCTGAACTGAATCAAACCTGTATATCTAACATTGATTACAAGAAATACACAGAACACTGTTAACAATACTAAAAAAAAAGCAATCAGACAAAAACCAGAAGAAAGCTCATTCTATAATGTCAAGTCTCTTCAACAAGTCAATGTGATGAATAAATAAATACAGGCAGTGGGCTAAGTTTTAGCATAAAAAAGACTTAAGACTAAAAATTAAAGTCTACTCAAAAAGGGAAAAAAAGACTTAAGAGATATAACCAAATGCAATGAATGGTCCTGAACTGGATCCTGATTTGAACAAACCAGCTATAAAAGACATTTCTGGGGATAATGAGAAATTTGAAAATGGACAAGGTATTACATAATTAAGAATCAGTGTTTTTTTAATGTGGGAAAACAGTATTATAATAATGGAGGGAAATGTCCTTATATTTTAGAGATGCAAATGATGTCTATAATTTAGCTTAAAACACTTCAATTATTGTTACTCTGCCTTAACAGAGAAAACCAGCAAACTAAATATGGAATACAGATGTGCCAAATACTCTTCAAGAAGTATATCATACCCTCCATATATACCTGCCTGATTATTTCTGCCCTGTTTTCCTCAGGTTAGACACTCATCCTCTGTGCTTTCAAAGCATTTTGTGTTTATCCGCATTCATTTAAGGAAGTGGAGTTTCCAGGAGGCTAGGTCAGACAGGCAGCAGACTAGCCAGACTGCTTTCTATGGTGGAATAAGAACCTGGCCTTGCTGACAGAGTTTGATTTCAGCAGTGAGAAAGCCTAATGTTTGTAAACATTCTCTTTGATAGAAGCACATAAACTGCAAAGTAGGTTTTTCTAGAATAGTAGTAATGCGACCCACAGATGTAAAAGTATGGTGGACAAAAAAAGGTGTGGTGAAGTATCTAGAATATGGCTTCTCAGGCCTGGCACACTCTCCCTCTTCAGAGGTACCTTTGCAACCTCCTTGAGGAATGAAGGACGACAGGAAACTTTACTTCTGATAGGAGTACGCTACGTCTCTTTTTTTGTATAATGTCTCAAAGCAGGCTAATTTCTGCCATTAAAGAAAACGTACATTTTTAAACTCTGTCTGGTGCCACTTTCCTATCAAGAACTACCTCACTGTGATAACCGAGCAGTACCTTAGTCATAGCACCTATCAAATTGTTCTGAAATCTATTTACCTATCTCCTTGCAAGGAACTAAGCGATTAGCTTTACTTACCTTTGCACCCTCCAGCAGAGTGCCTAGCACACTCTGGTGCTTAAAAAATGTTTAAAAAGCTGAAGTGAAAAAAATGAGACTATAGTGAAATTCATAATTCCTCCCCCCCAAAAAGTAGTTCAATAAGAATGCTAGAATGGAACAATTGATAGGAACTTCTTGAGTGCAGGAACTACATTTTATTAATCTTTACATCCTCGATGTCTAAGACAAGACAATGGGGGGGCGGAGAAAGAGGAATGGAGAGACAGGTGTAGTGGAGAGAGAGAAAAGGAGGTAAGGGAAAAGGACGAACTTAGAGACTACCTAGTATATGGACTTTCCAAATGCCTTTCAGAGGAAATTAATCTATAAGTATTGTTGCTTTCTAATTGATTGGAAAGAGACAAGAAGTATGCCTTTTTATTTATTACTTTCAAGTAATCAGGTAAGTGTTTGCTGGGGGGAAAAAATCTGAATCAACAGAAGAGTTCTACACGTGTAAAACCTTTTCTTTAAGAGCCTAGCTGACATCATTACTATCCCATTTGTTAAGTGGTAAAGTTTAAAAACTACTATTGAAGGGAAAAAAAAAAAAAACTCCTACTGTAACACAATGCTCTCCTATTCTATGTGAAACTTTTCTTTTTTAGCAATGTTTTAACAAGATAACATGTTTACTTATCTCAAAGTAGTCTCTAATACATCTTTAGCATATCTGCAAAGGGCTGGTTCTAGAACTACATTCAAGCTCTACAATTATGTAAATAAACTTACTATGAGAAGCAGAGAAAATAAGATTTCTCCAGTATGGAGAGAATAAGATTTTCCAGTATGGAGAAAAGACAAAACAACTTGATAAAGGAAGACATCTTTTTAAAAAATGATTAAAAAAGTAAATAAAAGGAAAATGTACATGGTATTAAAAACTCAAACTTCACAAAGAAGTAAAAACAAAAGGTATAACTCTCTACCATTTCCAATCCCCAACCCTATTCCCCACATATGACCACTGAATATTTTCTTAGGTGTCCTTCAAGAAAAAGATGGGTGTACATCAGTGTGTATATAAGAAATCCTTATTTTTTAATATGACATATAACATCATACATAACCTTTTCTTAATATCTTACATATACACTTAATATATCTTAGGAATCTTTCCATATCAGAACATAAAATTAATAATAATATTCTAGCAATACTTATCAAGCATTTACAATGTGCCAGATACACATAAAAGTGTTAAATTTGATATATACCTCATTTAATCTTCAGAAGAACTCATGAAGTAGGCACTATACCAGCATACTGAAGTTTTAAGATGTTCAGGTCATACAACCAATAACGAATAGCACTAAGGTCTCAACTTAGAGCCCCCACTCTTAACCACTGTTCTCCTTTTTATCTGATATAGAGTCCATAAAATGAATAAACTGCAACATATTTAACCAGTCTCTACTGGTAGACATTTAAGCTATTTCTAGTCTTCGCAAAGATCATCGCTTGAATGTAAGCTCCACTGAGAGATTTTTGTCTAAATCAAGAATTATGGGTGATTTTTATTTTATCTTTTGGGCCTTTTGTATTTCCACATTTTCTGCAGTACCATATATTATTTTATAGTAAGAAAAAAATAGATATTTTTAGATAAACTTGAAAAATAGAGTAACTTATGAAAGGTAAAGGCAGGGTTTGAATTCAGATCCATAAAACTCCCAAGGCCTCTTTCCATGGAAGCAAGTTTCCAAAGGTAAATAATTCTAGTTACAGTTTATATTATTTCTCTATTCTCCAGAACCTAACCAGGAGGTCAGTTAAAGATGCCCAGTGAAAATGTCTGTAGTATATACCAACATATTAATAGGAACACTATAATAACTACCACCACTGTTATGATCTGTTTCTCTTTCACGGATGGCTAAATAAAACTCCCATCTGAGGCACTGTCATTTGTAAGTTATCCTGTGTTGAATTCTTTAAGAATTAAGGTCCAGAGTAGACCAGTAACCACTAAAACCCCAAGAAAACAAAAACACATACAGGTTGATTTGTGAAACCAAAGAACAGAAATAATTCTTCTCTATAGTACACTTAACATTTAAGACATAGTTCCTTTTGGGGGAGGATGAAGAAAAAAAAGATGTCAGATGACTCATGTATCCCATCTGACGCTATTTTGGGATAACATTTAAGTTAAAGATTTAGAAAACACTGTATTAAGGAGACTTGGAAGTCTCCATCATTCTGATCTACAGCATTTCACTGTATCTCAATTTCCTCAACTAAAACATGGTGATAATAATGTTCCCTACTTCATGGAACATATTAAGTTATAACTACAGAAAAAAGATTTTTAAATTTAGCATTTGAAAAAATTAACACTGATCTGAAATTGGTAACTAAAAAGAAAACTGAAGGGGAAAAAACCTCTACTGTAAAAAGTCAATCCTCCCAAAAGGAAATAAATATATCCTTAGCTCCACTCTACTTCATAAAAATAAACCAGAATCTCCTTACCCACAAACATACAAATTATATCCTGGTGTAAACTGTATACAATTAGTTGCTAAACTCTGTTCATCCTAAGTCTTAAATACTTCTCAAATTTTCGTCCCCTCCTTCCCTTTCCTACAGCCTCTGCCTACAGATAACATCATACTTAATGGTGAAATGCTTTCCTCCTTAGACGGGAAAGAAAGCAAGGATGTGTACTCTCACCACTTCTATTCAACACTACACTGCAGGATCCAGCCAGTGGAATATGGGAAGGAAGGAAGGAAAAATGGAAAGAAGGAAGAGACGGGGGAAGGAAAGGGAGGGAAGGAGGAGGAAAGGAAAGGGAGGAAAGGAGGGAGGGAAGGAGGGAAGGAAAGGGAAGAAATTAAAGGCATTAAGATTGGAAAGGAAGAAATAAAACTATCTTTACGCACAGACAATATATCCTGTAGGCAGAAAATCTTAAGGAATCCACCAAAAATTACTAGAACTAATAAATGAGTTCAGGAAGGTCAAAAGATACAAATTCAATATTCAAAAATCAATTGTATTTCTATAAACTAGCAACAAACAAACCAAAAATAATTCTTTAATTCCATTCATGATAACATCAAAAACAATAAAATACTCAGAAATAGATTTAACAAAAGAAGTATAAGACTTGCACACTGAAAACTTTAAAACTTTACTAAAAGAAATCAAAAAAGCTCGAAATAAATGAAGAGACAGTCTGTGTTCATGGATTTTTTTAAAAATTTATTTATTTAATTAATTTATTTTTTTTGGCTGCATTGGGTCTTCGTTGCCGCACGCGGGCTTTTCTCCAGTTGCGGTGAGCGGTGGCTTCTCTTGTTGCAGAGCATGGGCTCTAGGCACACGAGCTTCAGTAGTTGTGGCATGCGTGCTCAGTAGTTGTGGCTCACGGGCTCTAGAGTGCAGGCTCAGTAGTTGTGGCGCATGGGCTTAGCTGCTCCACGGCATGTGGGATCTTCCCGGACCAGGGATCGAACTCATGTCCCCTGCATCGGCAGGCAGATTCTTAACCACTGCGCTACCAGGGAAGCCCTGTGTTGGTGGATTTGAAGACTTAATATTGTTGATGGCAATTCTCCCCAGACTAATCTACAGATTGAATGTAATCCCTGTCAAAACCCCAAAAGAATATTTGCAGAAATTGGTAAAATTCATGTTGATATTGATCCTAAAATGTTTACAGAAATGCAAAAAATCCAGAATAGGCAAAACAATTTTGAAAAAGAAGAAAAAAGTTGAAGGACTTACACTTCCAGCTATCAAATTTTACTGTAAAATGAGAGTAATCAGAACAGTTTGATACCGTAAGGACAGACATACAGATCATGATTTTTAACAAGATATCAAGGTAATTCAATGAGAAGAGGACAGTCTTTTCAACAGAAGAGTGTTACAACAACTGAACATTCATATACAAAAGATGAATTTAGACCCCTTCTCACACCATGCACAAAAATTAATGCAAAATGGATCATAAACCAAAAGTAAGAGCTAAAACTATAAAAACTTCTAGAAGAAAACAGAGAAGGAAATCTTCTTGAGTATGAATTAAGCAGAGTCTTAGATAACAACACCAAAATCATGATCCATAAAGAGAAAAAAAATTAATAAATTGGACTTCATCAAAATGTAAATCTTTGTGCTTCAAAATTCACCATTAAGAAAATAAAAAAGCAAACCAGACAGGGAGAAAATATTTGCCAATCATATATCTAATAAAGGGCCTGTATCTAAAACATATAAAGAACTCTTACAACTCACAAACAAGATAAATAATCTAATTTAAAAATGAGCAGAAGATTTTAATAGATATTTCACCAATAAGATATGTAAATGGTTAATAAGCACAAGAAAAACATCACTAATCATTAGGGAAATGCAAATCAAAACCATAATGAAATGCCACTTCACAAGTACTGATACATGCTACTACTTGACAAACCTTGAAATGTTATGCTAAGTGAAGGAAGTCAGACACAAAAGGCCACATATTGTATGATTCCATTTATATGATATGTTCAGAAAAGGCAAATCTAGAGAGAGAGAGACAGACATAAAGTACATTAGTGGTTGCCTGGGGCTTGGAGTGGAACTAGGGAGTGACTACAAACTGGCACAACGGGTTCTGGGGGGGGATGAAAATGCTCTAAAACAGGATTGTGGGTGATGGTTTCACAACTTCATAAATTTCCTAAAAATCACTGAATGGTACACTTAAAATGAATTAACTGTACGGTATGTAAAGTATACCTCTATAAAGTTGTCTTTTTAAAAAACAAAAAGAGCTTGGATATGGTTGGAACTACTCTGTGAAGATAAGGGTAAGAAATTGCTTATAGTCAGAGAAAGAATGATGGTGACAGGAAAAAGAGGAGAGTTGGAGTGGAGTCACTAAGAAAGTTTTGGACTCTGAGGCTCCTTACCACCATCCCTGTATCTTTAGCAAAGTTTATGAAAATCATTAAAAGGCTGATATGAGTGAAGGAGTTCAGTTTTCTGGTGTCACAGGACAAACACGGAACACTTCATGATGATGCAGCAGTGCAGGTGCAGAAAGAAGCATGGGAAAGCCAAAAAACAAGAACCAAGTAGACCTCCTTGGGAGGCGCTGAGCTGGCATTAAGGTGACAGCTCAACTTAACAAAGTTAAGAGACAGGGGATCCACAGCTGGCATCAGGTTAACCTGGTTTTGTTTGCTTTCTGTATTTCACCAGTTACATTTAAATTTTAGCAGGTAGTAGAGCTGACTATACAGCTATATATTTAAATGATTATAGTGATGCTACACAACTTCAAATGACTAATTTTAAAGAATATCAGTTGTTTTGGGGACCAGCACTCTGACCCTCCTTCTTTTGGTTAGAAACTCCTTTTTGATAAGGAACTCATTCCTTGAGATTGGGTGTTGCTGACACCATCACATCTCTCCCCCAAACCATACAGGACATATGACCCAGGACTGGTCAGAATCCCCTATATCCCTAAACACAGTAATTGGTTCAAGGAAGGACATGTGATCCAAGCCAGACCAATAACTGAGTTCCTGGATCTTTTCTGCCACAACTAAACTTGTAGGATTTGAGCCTGGGGCTGTCAATTCTCATTGTAACCATTTTGTTACAATTTTGTGGAAAATCTAGCCAAGACATGAAGAGGCCTGCTAACATCACCTGTATCCCTGGACCCAATGTACTCAGTTATATGAGTCAGCACTTTTTTATATGTGCAAATTAATCTGATTTGAGTTTCTGTCACTTGCAACCAAAAAGTCTCTTCTGTAAAAGGCCACTGAAAAAGCAGAGACATTTCAAGCGGTTGCCAAAGGGGCCCAAAAGATGCATCCCGGAAACTAAAGGGAACTAACTCTCTGTGGAGACTGAATTGACTAATGGAAAACAGGATGCAGGAGAAAAGCAGGTAGATAAATTTCCTCTTCTTCCACAGTCCCATCTACACATCTAAGGAACTGTTCCTCTGTCTGAAGATATCCTGTGTGGCCAAGCATGCACACCTGGCAAACGATCTCTCTCTAGCTCTTTGTGAAGCGGTGGCCAACAAGATAAGGTATCACCTTACATTGTTTCCTATCCTTCTCTTCACCTCCCTCTTCTCTTTTAATGCCCTGGGATTATGCCTCTCAGAAAAAACCTCAATTTTTTTTTTTTTTTTTTTTTGGCTGCGTTGGGTCTTCGTTGCTGTGTGTGCACGGGCTTTCTCTAGTTGCGGCAAGCGGGGGCCACTCTTCATTGCAGTGCGTGGGCTTCTCATTGCGGTGGCTTCTCTTGTTGTGGAGCATGGGCTCTAGGCGCTCAGGCTTCAGTAGTTGCAGCATGCAGGCTCAGTAGTTGCGGCATACGGGCTTCAGTAGTTGTGACTCACGGGCTCTAGAGCGCAGGCTGAGTAGTTGTGGCACATTGGCTTAGTTGCTCCGCGGCCTGTGGGATCTTCCCAGACCAGGGTTCAAACCCGTGTCCCCTGCATTGGCAGGTGGATTCCTAACCACTGCGCCACCAGGGAAGTCCAAGCCTCAACTCTTAATCCTTGTTTCAGTCTCTATTTTCTAGGGAACCCAGACTAAAAGAGTACCTACAAAAAACCTACAGTAATCACCAGGCCTCATATTAAGTGAAACACAGAAAGCTTTCCCTTTGAGATTATAAACAAAATGAGGATGCTCAATTTTAACACAATGTTGAATAGAAATGGTAGTAAAAATCTGTACAGTAATGCAAGGTAATAGCCTGCAGACCAACACAAAAAAATAAATCAGTTACAAGGTTTGGAAAAGATAAAACAAAAATTCTTCATTTTCAGATGATACGGCTGTCTACATGGAAAATATAAAGGCCACAGGAGAGTAAGTAGGTTGACTGCAGCCTGATCTTCCCCCTCAGCTTTGTTCAGTCTATCCTGTACCAGGAGTTTCTCAAGTATGGAGCTGGAATATAAGGTCTCCTAAAAAAGACTGACCTTGTGTTTTCCTGAGAAAGCATAATAGTTCTGGCTGAATCAGTCCCACAAAGCTATTGTGTAACCTGAGGACTGTCCAGAGTTGAAAAGCCTGTGCCCATTTTGAAGAATCAAGGATTATTATTAAACTTTGGTAAAAATTTTTAAAAAAAGAAAAAGAAAATACAAAGGAATCCACAGATACATTCTTAGATTTAACAAGAGTTTAGCAAGGTATATAGCTGATACAAAATTGTTATATACCTAAGGATAAATCTAACAAAAGATATGCAAGAACCTTACAGAGAAAACTACAAAATTTCATTGTGTGATATAAAGAAGACCTAAATAAATGGAGAGATACACCACAACCATGAATCAGTATTATAAGAATGTCATTTCTCCCCCAAATTGATGTACAGAGTCAATGCAATCCCAATCAAATTCTAATAGGATTTGGGAGTTTTTTGTTTGTTTTTGGTAGATTCTAAAATATACACGGAAATTCAAAAAGCTAAGAGCAGCTAAGACACTTTTTTTTAAGTTGGGAGGAGATATTCTACCAAATTCCAAAACTTATTATAATGAAAATTGTTTATAATTAGTGAAAAGATGTATAACCAGACCACTGGGACAAAATAGAGAGCCCATAAAAAGACCCACAAATAAGGACACACACATCTATTATAGACATGGCAGGACAGATCAATGGGGAAAGGAGAATCCATTCTGAAAAAATTAAAATTTCACACCATACGCATATCAAGTCCAGGTGGAATATAAACCTAAACACAAAGGAGGTAATTACAAAGTTTATTATAAATCAGATGAATATCTTAATGACCTCAGAGAATAAAATATTTCTTAAACAAGACCCCCAAAATACTAAACATTAAAAAAAAATCCTGATATACTGCATTAAAACTTAGTTTTCAAAAGACTCCATTTTGGACTTCCCTGGCTGCCCAGTGGTTAAGACTCCACGCTTCCACTGCAGGAGGCCCAGGTTCAATCCCTGGTCAGGGAACTAAGATCCCACATGCCGCAACGTGCAGCCCAAAAAAGAAAAAAAAAAAAAAGTAAAAGACTCTATAAAAAGGATTAAAAAACAAACCACAGTGTAGGAAAAGATATTTGCAAAACATATAATCAATAAATGATTAATCTACTGAATACATATAAAGTTCTCACACAAATCAATAAGAAAAAGACAATCCAAAGGGAAAAAACAAGGAAGGAAAATGGCAAACTATTTAATTAGGTAACTTACAAAAGAGTAAATTCAAATGGTCAATAAACATACAAAACAGGGCTCAATCTCATTAGTTATCAAGTAAATATGTACTAAAACTTTTACAATAAGATAGCATCACGCATCCACCAGATAGGCAAAATGAAAAAGTTGGCAATACCAAGTGATGGTAACTATGCAAAGCAACATTGTGGGAGTGTAAATTTCCACAACTATCTTAGAAAACAGTTTGGCATTGCCTAATAAACTTGATGATAAATAAAACTGCTAGGACAAGCAATAAAAACCCAGCAATTCCACACCTGAGCATACCATAGAAAAACTCATGAACATATGTACCAGAGTATATGTACAGGAATGCTCACAGCAACACTGTTTCTAATAGTCAAAAACTGGAAACAACCCAAATGTCCATCTACTGTAGAATGGAAAATTGTGGTATATTTATACAATGAAATAATATAAAGCAATGAAAATGAATGAACTTCAACTGCTTGTAACATCATGGCTGAATCTCACAGATATAATTTTGAGCAAAAGAAGTAAGACAGAAAAGCAGACAAACACACAGTATGATTCTATTTAAATGAATTCAAAAATAAAAAATTATATTGCTTAGGGATGCATTCATAGGTAGTAAAAATAAAGAAAAGCAAGGAAATGGTTACCCCAAATGTCAGGACAGCAGCTTGGAGTGCTCTGAAGCAAAGGGTAAGATTTAGAAAAGGAGAGGCAGGATATATTAAAAAAAAACAACAGAACAGTTATAGAGATGGAAATGAGCAGAGCATTTGTGGGGGTAAAGTGAAAACACCAGACTGACTAGTCCAAAATGTAAGCTAGAGAATAAGCAACAAGAGAAGGACCAGATTATTGATGACTAAAATGCAAGCAGGAGTTTGGATTTAACCCCATAAGAAGCCACTACGTTTATATTTTTGAACATAAGAATGCCATGATAAAAGCTGTGTTTTAGGGAGACTTCATTTGTAACACATTTGAATTAGAGGAGGGAGAGACTAGATCAGCCATGACCTTGTTGTGAGGCAATGAAAGATGCTCCAAGGTGGCAGGGTGGCGTTCATTCCTACACTTCTTATGCATCCAGTTTACACAGTTTCTGTGCTAAGCACTGGAGATAAAAAGACCTAGACCAGCCCTCAAAGAGCTCTGAAAAGCAGTAGAAAATAGGGGGAAAGGGGAAAGGAGGGCAAGCATGAGAAAGTTAAAAAGAAAAAGAAAAAAAAAAACTGTACCTCATGAAGTCAGTGATGAACAAAAGAAAAAAGTGAAATTTTCCTAATTCTCAAGAGTTCTATAATCTAAGTACACATAAGGTAGCATGGTAAGCACTGCCATATGGCCCCAGGATTGATGAGAAAGAGAACATGCAGGAAGTACTGGTGACTATACCACATACATGTGAGAAAGCTGACTATAAAAGAAAAAGGAATGATTGGTTGGCAGCCAGAAATGCCAGAAGACTCGATGGTTCTTTGTTTTATGATGAGAAAGGCAGGATAAGTCTTATGGCTTAAGGGAAACATCCATAAAAAAGAATAGATTGAAGATGCTAGAAAGGAAAGGGAAAATTGTGAGATCAAGGTTGGGAGGAGGTGGCAAGGTATGGGATTCAAAGTACAATAAAACAGGTAAGTTTTAGGTACAAGACATCCTTTCAGGCTCAAGAGAAAGATGGTTGAACGATATGTCGGGACAGTCATATGCTGAGGTTAAAACGAAGGACTCACGTGGTATGGTCCCAAACTTTTCGGTAAAAGATGGGGTAGGGAAACAAAGATGATAAATAAGAGAAATTATTTGGAATAAACCTCATTTCAAATGATAAGACATTAATTAATAAAAGATCAGGGCTTCCCTGGTGGCGCAGTGGTTGAGAATCTGCCTGCTAATGCAGGGGACACGGGCTCGAGCCCTGGTCTGGGAAGATCCCACATGCCGCGGAGCAACTGGGCCCGTGAGCCACAACTACTGAGCCTGCGCGTCTGGAGCCTGTGCCCCGCAACGGGAGGGGCCGCGATAGTGAAAGGCCCGTGCACCGCGATGAAGAGTGGCCTCCGCTTGCCACAACCAGAGAAAGCCCTCGCACGAAACGAAGACCCAACACAGCCAAAAATAAATAAATAATCTATTAAAAAAAATAAAAAAATAAAAAAAAAATAAAAGATCAACTCTGGGGACTTCCCTGGTAGCACAGTGGATGAGACTCTGTGCTCCCAATGCAGGGGGCCTGGGTTCCATCCCTGGTCAGGGAACTAGATCCCACATGCATGCCACAACTAAGAGTTTGCATACCACAACTGAGGAGCCCACGTGCCGCAACTAAGGAGCCTGCCTGCCACAACTGAGGAGCCCGCCTGCCGCAACTGAGGAGCCCGCCTGCCGCAACTAAGACCCGGCACAACCAAATAAATAAATTTTTTTTTTTTTAAAAAAAAGATCAACTCTGGACTATTCTAGTCTCCCTCTAACACTACTCTGCAGCTCAGGAGCAAGAAATAGGTTAGACATTCAGCATTAACAGTTAGTGAGATGAGTACAACAGAAGGCCAGGGAAGTGGTATATGTGTCCAAAGTGATGAAACAGGCAGCACTGAAATAGTTGATACTATGTGGAAAGGATTTACTTTGATCAGGAGTGAGATTATGAATTGAACAAAGTAGATTAAAAGATTGGGCCTATTCAGCCAGAGTTATGAACAGATTCAAGACTAAAAACAATTGAGGTTATAAATAAGCCTATATCCAGGAAATCCTACTCATGTAAGATTTTCCTCAGAAATAAAGATCCGATGAAAGCCTTTCATTAAATTCTGCTCCTTAGGCAGCAAAATGATACGAAATTAACAAAGATTAAGAAAACAAGGGTAACTTCTGGTATACTAATAGCAGCACTATTAGAAAATCTAGAACTACCACAGAAGAAAATATTTTGCAGCAAGAAAATACAGTCGAATAATAATAATTTAAGATCTGAAATCAGAGGACTAGGGTTTGAGCCTCAATTAAGGCAAATAATCTCATTCTCAGTAGGCCTCAGTTCTGCATCTGGATTATGGGAATAATAAATAACAGTAAATAACCATAATTCAAAAAGACACATGCACCCCAATGTTCATTGCAGCACTATTTACAATAGCCAGGACATGGAAGCAACCTAAATGTCCATCAACAGAGGAGTGGATAAAGAAGATGTGGCACATATATACAACGGAATATTACTCAGCCACAAAAAGGAACGAAATTGGGTCATTTGCAGAGACGTGGATGGACCTAGAGACTGTCATACAGAGTGAAGTAAGTCAGAAAGAGAAAAACAAATATCATATATTAACACATATATGTGGCACCTAGAAAAATGGTGCAGATGAACCAGTCTGCAAGGCAGAAATAGAGACACAGATGTAGAGAACAAACGTATGGACACCAAGGGGGGAAAGTTGGGGGGGGGATGAACTGGGAGATTGGGATTGACATATATACACTAATATGTATAAAATAGATAACTAATAAGAACCTGCTGTATAGCACAGGGAACTCCACTGTACAGTAGAAACTAACACAACATTTTAAAACAACTATATCCCAATAAAAATAAACAAATAAATAAATAACAGTAAATAATATAGGAATAATAGCAGCAGCTAACATTTTTTGAATGCTTATTATGTTTCAGGCACAGTTCTAAGTGTCTTACATGTATTATCTCATTTAATCCTCAAATTAACCCTACAGAGGTTTTTAGCTCCACTTTACTGATGAGCAAACCAAGACAAAGAGGTTAGATCAACTGCCCAGAATTACACAGCTATTACTTGGTATAGGCAGAATTTCAACCTGGGTGATGTGACCTAGAGCCTACCTTCTTTACTATGTTCTTCTGCCCTCTGGGTTATGAAGAGGAGAATGTGGTAAAAAGTGTTTTAAGTATACACAAATGTTCTTCATTACAGCTGAATATCAAGTGATATGACAAAATAATCCAAACAAAATCCTAGATCATTTATCTACAATCAACAGTCCATAAATTGTACCTATTACATACTAGGGAGTGATTACAAAGGTTAACAAGGCATATGCCTTGTCCTCAAAAAGTAGGGAGAGGGCTTCCCTGGTGGCGCAGTGGTTGAGAATCTGCCTGCCAATGCAGGGGACACGGGTTCGAGCCCTGGTCTGGGAAGATCCCACATGCCGCGGAGCAACTGGGCCCGTGAGCCACAACTACTGAGCCTGCGCGTCTGCAGCCTGTGCTCCGCAACAGGAGAGCTTGCGATAGTGAGAGGCCCGCGCACCGCGATGAAGAGTGGCCCCCACTTGCTACAACTAGAGAAAGCCCTCGCACAGAAACGAAGACCCAACACAGCCATAAATAAATAAATAAATAAATAAAAATTTAAAAAAAAGAGTTCTCATCACAAAGGAAAAAACTTTAAAAAAAAAAAAAAAAAAAGTAGGGAGAATAGGGACTTCCCTGGAGGCTCAGTAGTTAAGAATCCGCCTGCCAATGCACGGGACATGAGTCCGATCCCTGGTCCGGGAAGATCCCACATGCCACGGAGCAACTAAACCCATGTGCCACAACTACTGAGCCTGTGCTCTAAAGCCCGCGAGCCACAACTACTGAGCCTGCATGCCACAACTACTGAAGCCTGTGCGCCTAGAGCCTGTGCTCTACACCAAGAGAAGCCACCGCAATGAAAAGCCTGTGCACCGCAACAAAGAATAGCCCCCGCTCACCGCAACTAGAGAAAGCCCACGCAGAGCAACAAAGATCCAACGCAGCCATACATACATACATAAATGTAGGGAGAACAGACAAGAGGCAATACTTGACATGAAGTCTGCTTTTCTATGATGAGCCAAGGTTAGTAGCACAATCAGTAATGCAGAATAAAGAGCTTTGAGAAATCACCAAATCACAGCCTCAAAAAATAACAGCACTAAATGCAAAGGACTAGGAAATAACTGAGCCAGAAAAGAGATCAGTATAATTCTTTTCAAAGTAAAGGTTTCTGAAAAATCATAAAGCTTTAAAAAAGAAAAATAAGTTTTCCAGTAGCAACAGGCTTTTCACAGAGCAACAAAGTTCATACAGGTATATCATAAAAAGGATTATTACTTCCAAATAATAGTCCTAGGCCATATTATAAATCCTGTAATAATTAAAAAAAATAGTGATACTTACTGTGCACTTATTATCTAAAAAGCACTGTCATAAGCATTTTATACGTATGGATTTATTTAATCCTTACAACAATCCTATAAGGTGAATCCTACTATTAACCCCATTTTATAGATAGGGAAAATGAGGCAAAAGTGAGGGGAAGTAACTCGCCCAAGTTTACCCAATGGGGGGCAGTGCTAGGATGTCAAACCAGGCAGTCTGTCTCCAGAGTTGTGCTATACTTCCCCCAGTAGGAAACTAAGAAGCAGAACAAGAATTTATTCAGAGGTATTATTCAGCCATATTTGGTAACTTGGAGGAAAGTACCTTTCATTCACAATAAGCAGATAATAATTCATCATCTATAGCAGTTCTGTCCTTGGTCTTCTCTCCAGATTAAGCCTGTGCATTCCTCCTCAACTATCTCATCTACTCCTCTGGCTTTAATTACAATCTACTTGCTGATGACTCCCAAATCTAGATCTCCAACCCAATCTCTCTTCTGCACCTTAAACCTGTACCAACAGCCTCGTAAACACTTCTCTTTGAATGCTCCATGAGCACGTCAAAATCTACATGTCCAAAACTGAATCATCATCTCCATCCCACCTCATTTCCCACCCTCACACCCATTCTTCCTCCTGTCCTCCCTTATCTCAACAACTGCCTCCATCCTGGTTGCCCAAGTCAGAAACTTGGATGTCCTCCCAGACTCTTCAGTCTTCCTCACCTTCCTTATCCAAGCAATCATCAATCACTGCCATGCCTACGTCCGAAGTATCTCTCTAATCAATGCATGTCTCTTCATTTCCATTGCCTTACTTACTTTTATAACTTTATGGCTATACTAATTTGAATTTTTTTGTTGTTTTGCAAAACTGGTTATCTTTTTTTCTTGTGTTTTGTCATGTCCTATCTGAGAACAAATTCCATGAATGGAGAACAGACATTGTATGTATTTCACACCTAACTCCCCAATGTGCACTTTCTTGATCAGCACAATGTTCTCAGAGATAAGCTTTTGGTTCTATTTAAGAGAAATTAATACTAAGCATGCATGTCAAGTAATACATTTATTTTAAAATGGCACTGCCTTCAGAAACAAAACCGTTATTTTACAAAAAAAATTTTTTAAAAGAACAAAAGTAATAATTTCCTATTAAGTCTATCATAGCTCCCTAGGTTATACTAATTATTGTTAAGTGTTCCGTGATAGCTAGTAAAGGCCATACACTGTACTAAACCCTTTACACAAATTATTCCGTTTAATGTTCACAACAACTCTATGAGCTGGGTACCGTTTTTTTTTACCCATTTTCCAGACAAGTAAAGCTTAAGAGAACTTAAACAATTTGGCCAAGGTGTCAACTTAGAAAATAAGAGTCAGGATTTAAGCCCGTGGTCACAGTCTGAGCATATGCTCTTAAGCACTTGCTATTTTGTCTCTTAAGGAGAAAATGAAATATGTGTTTTAAAGCTCGAAAGAAAAAAAAATAAAAAGCACAAAGCTTAAATGAAAGAGATGTTAGTTTTAAATGAAAAAGTGCCAAAATAGAGTAACACTATGGAAGTTCAAGCAGTTAAGAAACGACCTGTTTGGTAGGTCCAAAAATCTTTAATAAACATCAGCAAACTAAAAAGATCCAGAGTCACAGAAATACAATTGTCGAAAAAGTAATACATTCGAATGTTTCTTTCTTCTCTTAGGACTTCAGATTAACAGAAATATGGTCTTATTACACAAAAAATGTCTAGTGTCATACACACTGATATATTCCACAATTAAAGTCTACAAATATTAGAATCCTCCACCGTAATTCAATTTTTAGTTTTAGGGGGGAGAAAGGTGGCAACCTCCCCACCACAAGTAGGTGAAAAGCTCAGAAACCACAACCTTGATCGCTTGCTCATTGCTAGACTCCTAAAACACGAGTCAAAGGGCCGGTGTATAAAGAACACTGCCCATCATCCATCTTCCTCTGGAGCTATGAAAAACACAGGCGCAGTTTACATTCACACGCTACTAGGATCAAGCTCCAGCCTACAATTCGTCAGATCGGGCAGCTGGACACCGAAGGTGCAGACCACAAGCTCTCAACTTTTCATTTAGGCCGTACGTTTTCGATTCTGGGTGCACGAGCCCACTCTGAATTGGAACCCTGGGTGCAAAGAGGATTCCTGTCAGATTTCTGGGAAGGGTGAGAGGCTTGAAGAAGGGGCGGCCTCGCACCGGCCGGGAGCCCGCCGCGCGCCGAATCTTTTGTTGGGGTGGAGACGAGGGCGGACCCCCGCACCCTCCAGAGGGGCAACGGGGGTGGGCGGGGAGAGGGAGAGGGAAAGGGCCCCGGCCAGCCCGGGGGTGGGGACACAAAGAATTTGGGGAGCGCCGAGCGCCCGGCCGACGAGCTTCCCCCGCCCGCCCTTCAATAAGCCGCCGCGAACTCCAGGCCCGGGGGCCCGAGGAGCCGGCGGAGGCGGGCGCATGGGGCTCTCAGTGCCCCTGGACTAGGCGCGGGCTAAAGGCCGGGTTCGGAGGGCGGCGCCAGGCCTCGGCGGCCGCCGCGAACCCCCTCCGCCCCTCCGCCCAGCCGCCGACCAGGCCGCGGGATCCCGGCGTCCGCGTCGCCACACCCACCCGCCTCCTAGGCCCGGGCCGGGAGGACTCTCCGACTCTTCCCCCGGCTACGGCGGCGCGCCCCACGCCCCAGATTTACCTACTGATCTTCTGGGCAAAGGCGCGGCGTTCGGCCATGGCTGCTAAGGCGGCTGCGGCGGTCTGGGCGCGGACGGGCGGGCGCGTGCCTCCTCACTCGCGCTCCCTCCCTCCCCGCCTCCGCCAGTCCCTGCTCCGGACCCGGGAGGCTGGGGCTGGCGGCCGGAGCCGGGAACGAGCCCGGCCGTAATGCTCCTGAGAGGCGCGCAGCAAGAAACCGCTCCTCCCCCCAGCGCGTCAATCCCCTCGGGAACCCTGGCTTCGGAACGCAGCTGCGGCCCACGGAAGCGAAGAGGAAGACTAGGGCGTGGAGGGAGCGAGCCGCAGGCTCTGGCCTCCCGGCTGCCGCGGGGCCCGCAGGACCGAGAGGACGCAAAGAGAAGCTAGAGAGGGGCCAGCGACCTGGCGAAGCAAGAGAATAAGATAACCGAGCTCGTGGGGGGGGGAGCCCGGCTCTCCCGAAAAGGAACGGAAGGAAATGGAAGATGGGCTTTGCCAAGGCGGCTGTACTTTGCCGCCCGGGATGGCTGGGTCCACGTTCCTGCAGCACCCATCTCCGAGTAGTTGAAAGCACTTTCTGTTCTGCTGCGACCTTGTGATTGGTTTTTTCTTACAGAAAAAGAGCCAGAAAAGAGCTTTCTCCTGCAGAGGTAACGATAATAATAGTTGACTTGTGGTGCTAAGCCAGGCACTGGATTAAAGTTTTACATGCATGCATGATTTTACTTAATCTTCACAACAGCTCTTGGAAGTAAATTATTATCCTCATTTTAGAGAAAAGGAATTTGGTTCAGAGAAACTAAGCGACTGGCCCCGGGTCACACAGATGGTAACCTCTTCAACCGAAGTTCAAACCCTGAGCCCAAGCCTTTTCTTTGAAGACACGTGTTTCCCCGTTAGTAACACTCTTCCTGAGACTATTACGTATCCCTTTTGAATCTCATTTTTCATGTATATATATATGTTGAACCAGATGAGCGCTAATGTACTTTACCATTTTGATATTCTGTTAAGTAATCTGTATATTTACCAAACTGATCTTGCCCATCAAATCCTATAAAACAGGGATTAGCAGAAATCATGTTTCATTATTCTGTTGTAATCCCAGTGTCTAATGTGTTTGGCTCCTAATGCATATTTGCTTATTACTCATGTTACGGTGAAACTAAGAAAAATACCTTGGTTTCTTTAGTACCTTTCTCTTAAGTGTTGCAAGAATTTAATATGTGTATTTATTTATTTATTTATTTATTTATTATGGTCTTGCTGTGTCCTTGTGAAGTATGTTGGATACTTCTTTTCCTCTCTTTTACAGTTAGAAAGTCAGCAGCATGGAGCCATTAGTTCATTTGCCCAGAGTCACACATTGAGTCAGAGGTGAAAGCCTCAATTAGTCAGATCCATAACTTCCTGTCAGATCCACAGTGCTCTAACCAGTGTGGAAGACTTCATTTATTTTGTGTAACAATGCTCATTCCAGTAAAGGTGGTCTATTCAAAGAGGTACATATGTAGCTTCTTGCCAAGTGTAGTACAAAGTGCTGTTCTCAGGAAGTTTGAGTCCATTGGGAAACATGAAACAGCTACTCAAAGAACTACATGTCAAGGCTAACACTGTATGCTGGCCTTTAAGACCCTCCATGATAGGAACCCAATCTTATGCTGCCACCTCCTTACTATGTGACCTTGAGCAAGTTACTTAACCTCAACTCTAAAACAGGGTAATAATTGTACCTACTTGAAAGAGTATTATGAGGATTCATTGAGTTAATTCACACACAGTTCTTAGAACAGGGCCTGGCATATGGTTAAGTACTATACATATTAGCTGCTGTTATTATTATCACTGTTATTATCATTATTCATCCTACCCTTAAGCTTGTCCTGGGTGCTTGATAGTCGCTGAATCGTTTGTCTGCTCTCATGCTCCCAGCCAGATGTTATATGCCTTTATCTCTGCTCTCCAAACATCTTTTCACTACTCTCTCAGAGAAATGACCACATTTTGCTTTGAATGGTTCTTTGTGTACATGACTCACTAGTTGCCAAAGTGTCTGAAAGGACATTGCATGCACTGTGCAGCTTGGTGGGAACATTTAGAGCAGGAAGAGGACAAGCTGTAAGCAGGCTAGACAGAGTCTGGGGAATACTTCAAGCAAGAATGGTGGTCCCCACCTCTGGGGAACAGCTGACGTCACAGACAAGTCCAGTGTGGGCAGGTATCCATGTCCCACAGGAGTCCAGTCTCAGGGATATGTGCGGAGCTCAACAGAGGGACTGAGAGGGGAATTGTTTTGGCTGACCGGCGTCCATGCTCCCCACACTACCCACTGTGTGTGTGTGCACACCCGCACATACAGCCCACACACAGGTCTCAATCCACCAGTCTCAATCACCACACTTCTTTGGAGCAAATTCCCCCAGCCCAGTTTCAAGGATGAGCATTGGCCTAGGCCTGGCCAAGCCGAGCAGCACATTCCCCTGGCTTCTGTAACTGGTTTAGGGGTAGGCACATGAGTCAAGCCAAGACTGTTGGGCCCAATCAAAAGTAAAATTTGCATTTGCTGTACTAGTGGCCTCCATTTAAAGAAGGCCTGCCTGCGAGTGAAGCCAAACACAGCAGAGAGGAGAGCAAAAGATGGAAAAAGACTCCTTATAACATTGCTTGAGCCTTGGACTTTGCAGTAACATGAACTGATAAAGTGCTAGGGAGAGGGGTTGCCTTGTTTTGTTTCTGTTTTGTTTTTGCTTAAGCTAATTTGAGTTGGGTTTTCCTGTCATTAGCAAACAGGAAAAATTAGTGCTAAAACAGGAAAAATTCAAGAAGCTACGTATAAGTTCTAGATAGTATCAGTTCTCAGCATCAGGTGAAGACAAGATGTTCATTTCATATGAGGTGGAGAAAACTGGATGGAGTTTAACTCCATGTTTAACCCAGTTAAAACTTTGTGGAAAGGCTCATTGGAACTCTGGGAGCACCAATGGCCCAGCCATTGACTGGGATTCAGAACCCAAGTTCCCCACTGATAGAAAGATACTGGCAAAGGAATTACCAAGGGCCAGGACCAACTTGGCTGAATAGCCTTAAAATAGTTAGTTTTAGGTGAGAAAGCCTCAGGACACTTTTCTCACTAGATGTACACAGTGTTCTAAAGTCCTTTAAGCAGAAAACTTAGGGATACAGCAGGAAAAAAGAAAAAAGGGAGGAAAGTCACATTCGTTTCACATTTTAACTTTTATTGGGCTCAAGTTTCCACCTTTAATATAGCACTAAGGAGCGTAATGGTTGTGGCAAGGTCAAGGTTCTAAGGCCACAGTACAAACGGGCAGTTTTTGTGTCGTAAGGAATAAAATTCTGGCTTTGCGGGCAGAATGTATTCTCTTTGGGGATTTTTGGGGGGGGGGGGGTGGTTAGGGAGTGCTTTCTTTTTTCAGGCTTGAGCTTTTATGAAGCACCACTGGATTCATGCAATAAGAGCAACATGGGGCTCCCTCCAATGAAGGCTCTAGGAGGGCCATAGTAGTGGCCTGGAGGAAGGGAGGACTCGGCCATGCCACTTAGGCTTACCTCAGTCCCAAACTGAAGCCTGGGAGTTGGGCACAAAGTCCAAGCTAGGGATGCTTTGGCTGCCTTGTCCTCTGTCATTCACTCTCCCCTACTACCTAGCAAATGGGATTTTTGCAAGGGACAATTCAGGGGTCCTAAACCTGGCCACGCTTCACAACTAATAGCACCCATGTTTACCCTGTTATAATGCTTGATACTTTATTCAATTATTGCCCATTTATCCATGTACGCCATCACACTTGATCTCCTGTTCACCATCGTATTTTCAGTATCTAATACACTGCCCGATACATTATAATCACTCAGTAAATATTTCTGAGTGAATTAATGCCATGGACTAAAGTATTTTGAGATCCTGCCCTAATTTACATTTCCCCCAAAGCAGAGCTTGAGACACAACTTGGAAGCAGGCAGTTTATTAGGGAAGAGATCCTAGAAGCTGGAGAGAGGGAGTAGAGAGAGTCGACTAGAGAAGAGAAAGCCGGTAAAGGGGGCATTATTGAGTGTTAGCACAGTGGGCTACAAAGCTTAATCCTGCCTGCCACCCTCCGGAGAACTGTTTAGTATGCACTTCAGAATTGGCCCTGTGAGGTTGAGTATTTAGCTACCCTTGGTTGAAGGCTGATCCTCGGGACATTAACTACTCCCACACTCCATGCTGCAAAAAGCTGAGCGATATGGTAGGTGCTTCAGGTAGGAAGCCATCCGTGTGCATAACTGTCCACCACAGCCGCAGCTAAAATCAGAGATGAGCTGTGGGGAAGAAGTATGAAGCGCCAATAGTTTCTATTACAGACCCCCTGCAAGTGACACAGGGACTACAGTTAACAATCCTCCTAAAACAGAATGTATGCCCCTCATGGTTCTTTAGCTGGGAAGGGCCCAAAGGCCAGCCTACCCCAATCAAAATGGCCTGAAATGTAGGCTCAGTGCCCACTTTAAAAACAAGCTCAAGTTATGTCTCTTCTGAATGAGCTGTATTCCAAGGTAGTCATATTTGATGAGGGAAAGTTATTTTAGGAGAATTTGAGCTAACAAATGCAGAGGTAGTGTAGACTCTGGTGAAAAAGTGAATCTAGACCTGTACTATCCATTAACCGCTTGTCACATGTGACCATTTACTTTTAAGTTAATTAAAATTTGAGTCATTTTTCAGTTGTATTAGGCATATTTCAAGTACTCAATAGCCACATGTGATTAGAGGCTGCCATATTGGACAGTGTACAGATAGAACATTTCCATCGTCATAGAAAGTTCTATTGGACAGCACTGACCCAAACATTATAGCTGATAAACCATTAAATAAGAGCCTGTTGGAGAATTTTAAATGGTTGGGTTAGGCCAATAAGAACAGAACCCACTGATTAATCTTAACATCACAAAAAATTCAATCAGTCACTGGATTCCTCCTCATGTGATGTAAAGAGGAGATGTTTAGGATGTATACAGTACCACCTATGAAATATTTCTGTCAGAAGTTTAAACCCAAATCTGATGAAGCCTCTGGATCTAATTTTGAGCCTATAGAAAATATAGGGGTTGGGGGAACATGTTAAGTAATACCCTAGGGTTGCAATTAGCAAAATTGAGAATATGGTAAATTGTACAGGACATAATGACCTGGTTCCTTCAAGAAATAAGTAGAAAGGAATTTTTAAAAGATTAAAAATAGAATCAAAGCACAAGCAACAAAAGGTGAATTGGAAATCATCAAAATTAACAACTTTTGTGCTTCAAAAGACACCACCATCAAGGAAATGAAAAAACAAACCAAAGAATGGGAGAAAATTTTTGCAAATCATTTGTCTCATAAGAGACTTCTGTCTAGAATATATAAACGACTCATATATCAATAATAAAAAGACAAATAACCTAATTTTAAAATGAGGAAATAATTTGAATAGTCGTTTCTCCAAAGAAGATATGCAGATGGCCAATACACATATGAATAAAGTGTTCAACATCATTAGCCATCAGGGAAATGCAAATCAAAACTACAGAGAAATATCACTTCACACCCATTAGGATGACTAGCATCAAAAGGACAGATATTAATAAGTGTTGATGAGGATGTGGAGAAATTGGAACCCCCTTATACTGCTGGTGGGAATGTAAAATGGTGCAGCTACTCTGGAAAACGGTCTAGCAGGTCCTCAACATGTTTAAATATAGAGTCGCCATGTGACCCAGAAATTCCATTCTTAGGTATATACACAGGAGAAATGAAGACATATGTCCACACAAAAACTTGCACATGAAATGTTTATAGCAGCATTGTTCACAATAGCCAAAAAAGTGGAAACAACCCAAATGCCAATCAACTGACGAATGGATAAAATGTGGTATATCCATACAATGGAATATTATTTGACAATAAAAAGAAATAAAGTACTGATACATGCTACGACATGGGTGGATCTTGAAAACATAATGCTAAGTGAGAGAAGCCAGACACAAAAGGTCACAAGTTATATGAAACGTGTGGAATAGACAAAGCCATAGAGACAGAAAGTAGATTAGTTCTTCCCAGGGGCTGAGAGAAAGGGAGAATGGAGAATGACTGCTAATGGCTTTAACGTTTCTTTTGGGGGTGATTAAAATGTTCTGTAATTAATTGTGATGGTTGTACAACTCTGTGAATATACTAAAATCTATGTAAATTTTACACTTTAAATGGTTGCATTGTATGGAATGTGAATTACATCTTGGGCTGATTTTATTCACAACACTCTGACACCAAATATGTGGAGTTTTTTTCCTCACACCAACCAATTCTCCAACTCTCCAAACACCAACTGGGTGTCTGTAGTTCATTTCAGTTCCGACACAACCTACCTGGGTTTTGCATAGACCCCACAAGTTAAGAGCTCAATCCTGCAACATTACCCCCACCTAAGATGACAGCTGCAAGTCGTAGGTTACCACTTGTACTTCTGACCAACCGGCTATAAATTCAGTGGGCTCCCACAATCCCCTTCCCAGTTTCCATAATTTGCTAGAATGGTTCACATAAATATATTAAGTGATATTAAGAATTATTATTTTCTGGGTATCTTCCCTTTGTTCCTCCAGAGCTGCTCTCCACCCTACTCTCTGCTCCAGAAGGCTGGACTCTATGGATTATATCAGTAGGGCTCCCATGCCCTTTAGCCATTAGATGGACTAGGCCAGTGAGAACTACTAGCAAAAGAAGAGAGGGAGGGAGGAGAGTAATGTCAGGGTACCATTCCCCTGTCTCCCTCCCTGCAAGATCACCCTACTGTGTCTCTTGACCAAAGGTCATTGCTTTTTTCAGTGTAGCCCACTCTATAGATTCTTTCTTTTCCCAGGTTCTGGTAACCACTCCCTCCCCATATCCTTATGGGTCTGGAGGTGGTACCAACTCAGTCACTTACCCTAGGTTACTGTACTATACCTTGTGGTTCCCCTATACCCACAACCTTTAAATAACCCCTCTTAAAGTTATCTTATTTGAGTGTATCCTCTGTTTCCTGTTGAAACCTTGATTTAAGTGCGATAAGAGTTTTGCGGTTGTACAAAAAGAAGTGGGGTGGAGGGATCTTCTATTCCTTTAAGATACATTCTGAAATGTTTATTAACGAACTGATATAAGGTCTGGAATTTGCTTTAAAAATAATCCAACATGATTGATGTTTAGTAGGTACAGAGTTTCAGAATTAAAAGGTGAAAGAGTTTCAGAGATCTGTTGTACAACAATGTGAATATACTATTGAACTTTATACTTAAAAATGATTAAGATGGTAAATTTAATGTTATGTACTTTTTACCACACACACGAAAATGATAATCCAACGTGGGCTTACGTTGATAATTGTTGAAGCTGGGTGATGGGAGCATGGGGATTCATTACCTCATTCTTTTTAAGCTGAAAGAAAGAAAAGAAAACAGTCCCAAATTAGTAAGATATCAGAAGGGAGAAGACAACCCGCTGATTAGAGAAGATAGAAAGAGAGTTGAAAGCTCAGAGAATGAATCTATCATGTAGCCAGACTAAAAGGCCTAAGAAGCTAGGGGTTAAAGAAATAAAGCAAGTAGAGGAAACACTGGGGCAAGGGCCAGCTTGAAACCAATTTCAGTGGTACCCTATTGTGCCATTCTTATTTCATGTCACTGGGCTAGGATCTGAAACCTGATGGGGATTATTGATCTGGATCTGGGCCCAGATGAGGCCAATGTGTTTAGGAACAGTAGGGTAGATCTGGAACAAGCAGGTGTGACACAGAAAGGAAGGAGAAAGAAGCACCAAAGTTCAAAAGAGTTGGAGTCATGGAAAGGTTCTGTCAGGTAGGAGATCCTATGTGTTGTAGGCTGTGGGGAATGACTAAGAGGAGAGAGAACAATTGAAATTCTGAAAGAGACACTTGATAACCTTGAGATAAAGAGGTACCTTTCATTTGCTACCTGGGGAGGGAAGAAAAGGATGGAAAATCACGCAGCATTGTAGAGGTAGAAATAAGGGAAATTGAGGGAGCTACCTTCAGATAGCATTCCATTTTCTCACTAAATGTAACCATGTAATGCTGGTATATTCATTTTCAATCACTGTATAACCAAAGGTGACCATTGTCATACATTCATCACATAATATAACCTATCAAGTGAGTGCCTATCTCGTATCCACAAGTCCTGCCCACATGCTTGGGGAAGGCTTATACAAAACATGTATACCAGGGGCAGGAATCATCTGGGGGGCCATCTTAGAATTCTGCCTACCACAACCAGGAAAGGATGGGAATCGTGGATGTATGGGGTCATTGCTAGAACTGGTTCAGTTCTAGATAATTGTTAAGGTAGTAAATTTTCTGTTATCAGTGTCATGTGGCACTGGGACAAGTATGAAAAAGAGTTGTGGAATATTCTTTTTCCAACTATTTCAAAGAATTGCATAACTTCCTCTGTTTGGGGACTACTAGGTGTAGCCTTGCTTAAAGATAGACGATTACCTCTTAAGAATGCTGCCTAACCCCATAATTATGTGATTCTGAAATAGAATGTCAACTAGCACCTTAGTTTTGGTATTTGCTATTTTAATCTATGTGTAATTTGGTTTAAAGTTCACTGCTTTCGGGACTTCCCAGGTGGCTCAGTGGTTAAGAATCCAGCTGCCAATGCAGGGGACACGGGTTCCATCCCTGGTCCAGGAGGATCCCACATGCCACGGAGCAACTAAGCCCGTGCGTCACAACTACTGAGCCTGCGCCCTAGAGCCTGCAAGCTGCAACTACTGAGCCCGTGAGCCGCAAATTCTGAAGCCCGCACGCCTAGAGCCCATGCTCTGCAATAAGAGAGGCCACCGCAGTGAGAAGCCCGCACATCACAACGAAGAGTAGCCCACGCTCACCACAACTAGAGAAAGCCCGCGTGCAGCAAAAAAGACCCAACACAGCCAAAAATAAATAAATAGATAGATAGATAGATAATAAAAAGAAAAAATTTTCACTGCTTTCTTTACTGGTTTAGCTCTATAATATCACACAATTTTTTACAGTAGGTGGGATATTCTGTCAAGACAATTTTGAATCAGATTCTGACTCTGCTTCTGTCTCTGCTGCTGGCTCAAATACATTACCTAATATCACTGAATTTCACATTCTCTACTTCTCAAACAGAGATTACAATACATATTTCTGAAAGATTTTGTGAAAATAATTGGTTCTACAAAAATAGTTTAAAAGCTGTAAGTAGAAAAAACTTAAATACTGCTATAAAAGCTCACTTTTATTTGGCATGTTTTTTCAAGGTACATTTTTTCGAACAAGAATTACCTAGCCAGCCCCTTAAGGTTGTCAGCTCTAGAAGTTTGTATACTTTTACTTTTCCCTATATAATGTATTTGTAAATCATAAACCTGGAAGAAACCTGAGAGCTTATCTAACTCAAGTGAAGTGGAGTGAAATGATTTCAACTAAAACCATCCAGGTAGTGGCAGAACCAGGTACAAAACTCAGGTCTCTATATTCCATTTAAATGCTATTTTCATGACTCCATGGTATCCATTCATTCACTGACTTATTCACTAACTGAATAAATATCTTTTGAGTGCTACTGTGTGCCAGGGTTTGACCTAGGGCATGATGATACACTATTAATGAGAAAATCATCCTTGCTCTCCAGGAAATTGGTAGGGGAGGGGTGTGGAGATAATAGACAAATAAACAGGCAGTTCTTTGATAAAAGTATGCACAGAATACTTTGGGAATACATAAGAGGGGACTCTAACCAATTCTCGGGTGGGCAAGAAAAACTTCCAAGAGGAGGAGACATGAATTCTAAAGGACAAATAGAAACTAGCCAGGCAGAGAAACTAGTGAGGGTGGGGAATTGGCATTCCAGGCAGAGTAAACAGCATGTACAGGTGCACTGAGGTATGAGAGCTTGGCTTATTCTGTGAAGCTGCAAATGGGTCTATGTGATTTGAGCTTGGCACACAAGGCAGGGAATGATAAGAGGTAAGACTGGAGAGATAAAGCAGAGGCCAGATTATGTAGGGTTTGGTGTGCCAGGCTAAGGAATATAAAGTACACACTGAAAGAGATGTCATAGGAAGTAGAAAATGGCAGGAAACAATCTGACCAAATTTAAATTCTATTACAATGATTACTCCAACTTTAGTGAAGAAAACAGATTAAAGAGAAGTTAAAAGTGGGGACAGGTAGACAAATCAAAACGTTGTTGTACTAATCCAAGGGTATCACTCTATAGATCTGGTTACTGTAACAGAAACCCAAATTACAGGGGTTTGCACAAGATAAAAGTTTTTTCCTCACTTAGTCAGGGCATAAGCAACCCAGGGCTGGCAGAACAGTTCCAGGACATGGACTGTCAGGTGTTGTCCTCATTTGCATGTTCCAAGATGGTTTACCACTACCACATACACCTTACAGCCTGAGATATAGTAAAATGGAGAAGAGGATATGTTTCCCTTTAAGTTTATGACCTGGAAGTTCCACATCACTTCAGCTCATATCCCATTAGCCAGAATTTAAACACATAACCATTGCCTATCTGCAAGGATAGCTAGGAAATATAGTTTTTATTCTGAGGCCATGTGCGCAGTTAAAAAACAAGGATTTATTATCATAAACAAAGGGGAGAATGAATTTCCTGGGGGACAATTAGCAGCTTTCTATCATACAATGTAAGAAAAAAAAGGACCTGATCCCCAAAGCCCTCTATAGATTCAATTCAATCCCCATCAAAATACCAACAGCATTCTTCACAGAAATAGAAAAAACAATCCTAAAATTTGTATGGAACCGTAAAAGACCCCAAATAACCAAAGCAATCATTAGAAGAAAAACAAACAAAGCCAGAATTATCACACTTCCTGATTCAAACTGTACTACAAAGCTACAGTAATAAAACTGTATGGCACTGATACAAAAATAGACATCTAGACCAATGGAAAAGAATCGAGACCCCAGAATTCAACCTTTGTTTATATGGTCAACTAATACTCTACAAAGAGCTAAGAGCACCCAATGAGAAAAGAATAGTCTCTTCAATAAATTGTTTTGGGAAAACTAGATAAACACATGCAAAGCAATGAAACTGGACCCCTATCCTACACCACTCACAAAAATTAACTTGAAACGGATCAAAGTCTTAAACATAAGACCTGATACTGCAAAGCTCCTAGAAGAAAACATAGAGAAGTTCCTTGATATTGATCTTGGAAATAATTCTTTTGCATATGATACCAAAAGCACAAACAACAAAAGCAAAAATCAACAAATTGGGAGTACATCAAACTTAAAAGCTTTTGGGCTTCCCTGGTGGCACAGTGGTTAAGAATCTGCCTGCCAATGCAGGGGACACAGGTTCGAGCCAGGGTCTAGGAAGATCCCACATGCCGTGGAGCAACTAAGCCCGTGCGCCACAACTACTGAGCCTGTGCGCCTAGAGAACATACTCCACAAGAGAAAGCATTGCAATGAGAAGCCTGTGCACCGCAATGAAAGAGTAGCCCCTGCTCACCACAACTAGAGAAAGCCCACGCACAGCAACGAAGACCCAACGCAGCCATAAATAAATAAATAAATAAATAAATAAATAAATAGAAACTTAAAAGCTTTTGCATAGCAAAAGAAACAATTAACAAGATTAAAAGGCAATCTACAGCCTTTGTCCAGCAAGCTACAGGCTGTCTGCATCTCAGGAGTGGGTCCCAGGACAGCTCTTGAACTGGGGGAACCTGCATCAGACTTTTTCACAAATCAGACTCTGCCGCGTGGATGAAAGGCTCTTGGTGCTCCAGCCAGGCATCAGGGCTGTGCCTCTGAGGTGGGAGAGCCAGCTTCAGGACACTGGTCCACAAGAGACCTCCCAGCTCCACGTAATACCAAACTGCGAAAATCTCTCAGAGATCTCCATCTCAGCATCAAGACCCAGCTTCACTCAACGACCAGCAAGCTACAGTGCTGGACACCCTACGCCAAACAACTAGCAAGACAGGAACACAGCCCCATCCATTAGCAGAGAGGCTGCCTGAAATCATAATAATGCCACAGACACCCCAAAATACACCACCAGACGTGGACGTGCCCACCAGAAAGACAAGATCCAGCCTCATCCACCAGAACACAGGCACTAGTCCCCTCCACCAGGAAGCCTACACAACCCACTGAACCAACCTTAGCCACTGGGGACAGATACCAAAAACAACGGGAACTATGAACCTGCAGCCTGTGAAAAGGAGACCCCAAAGACAGTAAGTTAAGCAAAATGAGAAGACAGAAAAACACACAGCAGATGAAGAAGCAGGGTCAAAACACACCAGACCTAACAAATGAAGAGGAAATAGGTAGTCTACCTGAAAAAGAATTCAGAATACTGATAATAAAGATGATCCAAAATCTTGGAAATAGAATAGACAAAATGCAAGAAACATTTAACAAGGACGTAGAAGAACTAAAGAGGAACCAAGCAACAATGAAAATCACAATAAATGAAATTAAAAATACTCTAGAAGGGATCAATAGCAGAATAACTGAGGCAGAAGAATGGGTAAGTGACCCGGAAGACAAAATAGTGGAAATAACTACTGCAGAGCAGAATAAAGAAAAAAGAATGAAAAGAACAGAGGACGGTCTCAGAGACCTCTGGGACAACATTAAACGCACCAACATTCGAATTATAGGGGTCCCAGAAGAAGAAGAGAAAAAGAAAGGGACTGAGAAAATATTTGAAGAGATTATAGTTGAAAACTTCCCTAATATGGGAAAGGAAATAGTTAATCAAGTCCTGGAAGCACAGAGAGTCCCATACAGGATAAATCCAAGGAGAAACACGCCAAGACACATATTAATCAAACTATCAAAAATTAAATATAAAGAAAACATATTAAAAGCAGCAAGGGAAAAACAACAAATAACACACAAGGGAATCCCCATAAGGTTAACAGCTGATCTTTCAGCAGAAACTCTGCAAGCCAGAAGGGAGTGGCAGGATATACTTAAAGTGATGAAGGAGAAAAACCTACAACCAAGGTTACTCTATGCAGCAAGGATCTCATTCAGATTTGATGGAGAAATTAAAACCTTTACAGACAAGCAAAAGCTGAGAGAGTTCAGCACCACCAAACCAGCTTTACAACAAATGCTAAAGGAACTTCTCTAGGCAAGAAACACAAGAGAAGGAAAACACCTACAATAATAAACCCAAAACATTCTAAAAAATGGGAATAGGAACATACACATCGATAATTACCTTGAATGTAAATGGATTAAATGCTCCCACCAAAAGACACAGACTGGCTGAATGGATAGAAAAACAAGACCCGTATATATGTTGTCTACAAGAGACCCACTTCAGACCTAGGGACACATACAGACTGAAAGTGAGGGGATGGAATAAGATATTCCATGCAAATGGAAATCAAAAGAAAGCTGGAGTAGCAATTCTCATATCAGACAAAATAGACTTTAAAATAAAGACTATTACAAGAGACAAAGAAGGACACTATATAATGATCAAGGGATCGATCTAAGAAGAAGGTATAACAATTGTAAATATTTATGCACCCAACATAGGAGCACCTCAATACATAAGGCAAATACTAACAGCCATAAAAGGGGAAATCGACAGTAACACAATCATAGTAGGGGACTTTAACACCCCACTTTCACCAATGGACAGATCATCCAAAATGAAAATAAATAAGGAAACACAAGCTTTAAATGATACATTAAACAAGATGGACTTAATTGATATTTATAGGACATTCCATCCAAAAACAACAGAATACACATTTTTCTCAAGTGCTCATGGAACATTCTCCAGGATAGATCATATCTTGGGTCACAAATCAAGCCTTGGTAAATTTAAGAAAATTGAAATCGTATCAAGTATCTTTTCCAACCACAACGCTGTGAGACTAGATATCAATTACAGGAAAAGATCTGTAAAAAATACAAACACATGGAGGTTACACAATACACTACTTAATAACGAAGTGATCACTGAAGAAATCAAAGGGGAAATCAAAAAATACCTAGAAACAAATGACAATGGAGACACGACAACCCAAAACCTATGGGATGCAGCAAAAGCAGTTCTAAGAGGGAAGTTGATAGCAATACAAGCCTACATCAGGAAACAGGAAA
Source organism: Eschrichtius robustus (assembly GCF_028021215.1). Taxonomy (NCBI): domain Eukaryota; kingdom Metazoa; phylum Chordata; class Mammalia; order Artiodactyla; family Eschrichtiidae; genus Eschrichtius; species Eschrichtius robustus. The sequence continues at coordinate 53,898,416 of NC_090826.1, forward strand.
CATCTCGAATAAACAACCTAACCTTGCACCTAAAGCAGTTAGAGAAAGAAGAACAAAAATACCCCAAAGCTAGCAGAAGGAAAGAAATCATAAAGATCAGATCAGAAATAAATGAAAAAGAAATGAAGGAGACAATAGCAAAGATCAATAAAACTAAAAGTTGGTTCTTTGAGGAGATAAACGAAATCGATAAACCATTAGCCAGACTCATCAAGAGAAAAAGGGAGAAGACTTAAATCAATAGAATTAGAAATGAAAAAGGAGAAGTAACAACTGACACTGCAAAAATACAAAGAATCATGAGAGATTACTACAAGCAACTCTATGCCAATAAAATGGACAACCTGGAAGAAATGGACAGATTCTTAGAAATGCACAACCTGCCGAGACTGAACCAGGAAGAAATAGAAAATATGAACAGACCAATCACAAGCACTGAAATTGAAACTGTGATTAAAAATCTTCCAACAAACAAAAGCCCAGGACCAGATGGCTTCACAGGCGAATTCTATCAAACATTTAGAGAAGAGATAACACCTATCCTTCTCAAACTCTTCCAAAATATTGCAGAGGGAGGAACACTCCCCAACTCATTCTACGAGGCCACCATCACCCTGATACCAAAAGCAGACAAAGATGTCACAAAGAAAGAAAACTACAGGCCAATATCACTGATGAACATAGACGCAAAAATCCTCAACAAAATACTAGCAAACAGAATCCAACAGCACATTAAGAGGATCATACACCACGATCAAGTGGGGTTTATCCCAGGAATGCAAGGATTCTTCAATATATGCAAATCAATCAACGTGATACATCATATTAACAAATTCAAGGAGAAAAACCATATGATCATGTCAATAGATGCAGAGAAAGCTTTCGACCAAATTCAACACCCATTTATGATAAAAGCCCTGCAGAAAGTAGGCATAGAGGGAACTTTCCTCAACATAATAAAGGCCATATATGACAAACCCACAGCCAACATTGTCCTCAATGGTGAAAAACTGAAAGCATTTCCACTAAGATCAGGAACAAGACAAGGTTGCCCACTCTCACCACTATTATTCAACATAGTTTTGGAAGTGTTAGCCACAGCAATCAGAGGAAAAAAAAGAAATAAAAGGAATCCAAATCGGAAAAGAAGAAGTAAAGCTGTCACTGTTTGCAGATGACATGATACTATACATAGAGAATCCTAAAGATGCTACCAGAAAACTACTAGAGCTAATCAATGAATTTGGTAAAGTAGCAGGATACAAAATTAATGCACAGAAATCTCTTGCATTCCTATACACTAATGATGAAAAATCTGAAAGTGAAATTAAGAAAACACTCCCGTTTACCATTGCAACAAAAAGAATAAAATATCTAGGAATAAACCTACCCAAGGAGACAAAAGACCTGTATGCAGAAAATTATAAGACACTGATGAAAGAAATTAAAGACGATACAAATAGATGGAGAGATATACCATGTTCTTGGATTGGAAGAATCAACATTGTGAAAATGACTCTACTACCCAAAGCAATCTACAGATTCAATGCAATCCCTATCAAACTACCACTGGCATTTTTCACAGAACTAGAACAAAAAATTTCACAATTTGTTTGGAAACACAGAAGACCCCGAATAGCCAAAGTAATCTTGAGAACAAAAAATGGAGCTGTAGGAATCAGGCTCCCTGACTTCAGACTATATTACAAAGCTTCAGTAATCAAGACAGTTTGGTACTGGCACAAAAACAGAAATATAGATCAATGGAACAGGATAGAAAGCCCAGAGATAAACCCACGCACATATGGTCACCTTATCTTTGATAAAGGAGGCAAGCATATACAGTGGAGAAAAGACAGCCTCTTCAATAAGTGGTGCTGGGGAAACTGGACAGGTACGTGCAAAAGTATGAAATTAGAACACTCCCTAACACCATACAGAAAAATAAACTCAAAATGGATTAAAGACCTAAATGTAAGGCCAGACACTATCAAACTCTTAGAGGAAAACATAGGCAGAACACTCTATGACATAAATCACAGCAAGATCCTTTTTGACCCAACTCCTAGAGAAATGGAAATAAAAACACAAATAAACAAATGGGACCTAATGAAACTTAAAAGCTTTTGCACAGCAAAGGAAACCATAAACAAGACGAAAAGACAACCCTCAGAATGGGAGAAAATACTTGCAAATGAAGCAACTGACAAAGGATTAATCTCCAAGATTTACAAGCAGCTCATGCAGCTCAATAACAAAAAAACAAACAACCCAATCCAAAAATGGGCAGAAGACCTAAATAGACATTTCTCCAAAGAAGATATACAGATTGCCAACAGACACATGAAAGAATGCTCAACATCATTAATCATTAGAGAAATGCAAATCAAAACTACAATGAGATATCATCTCACACCGGTCAGAATGGCCATCATCAAAAAATCTACAAACAATAAATGCTGGAGAGGGTGTGGAGAAAAGGGAACACTCCTGCACTGTTGGTGGGACTGTAAATTGATACAGCCACTATGGAGAACAGTATGGAGGTTCCTTAAAAAACTAAAAATAGAACTACCATACGACCCAGCAATCCCACTACTGGGCATATACCCTGAGAAAACCATAATTCAAAAAGAGTCATGTACCAAAATGTTCATTGCAGCTCTATTTACAATAGCCAGGACATGGAAGCAACCTAAGTGTCCATCATCAGATGAATGGATAAAGAAGTTGTGGCACATATATACAATGGAATATTACTCAGCCATAAAAAGAAACAAAATGGAGGTATTTGTAGTGAGGTGGATGGAGTTAGTCTGTCATACAGAGTGAAATAAGTCAGAAAGAGAAAAACAAATACAGTATGCTAACACATATATATGGAATCTAAGGGAAAAAAAAAAAAGGTCATGAAGAACCTAGTGGCAAGACGGGAATAAAGACACAGACCTACTAGAGAATGGACTTGAGGATATGGGGAGGGGGAGGGGTAAGATGTGACAGGGTGAGAGAGTGGCATGGACATATATACACTACCAAATGTAAAATAGATAGCTAGTGGGAAGCAGCCGCATAGCACAGGGAGATCAGCTCGGTGCTTTGTGACCACCTAGAGGGGTGGGATAGGGAGGGTGGGAGGGAGGGAGACGCAAGAGGGAAGAGATATGGGAGCATATGTATATGTGTAACTGATTCACTTTGTTGTAAAGCAGAAACTAACGCACCATTGTAAAGCCATTATACTCCAATAAAGATATTTAAAAAAAAACTGGAAAAAAAAATGTAATCTACAGAATGGGAGAAAAATTTTACAAACCATATATCAGATAGGAAGTTAATGTCCAAAATATATAAAAAACTCATACAACTCAATAACAAAGAGACAATCTGATTAAAAAATGGGCGGAAAAACTAACTAGATATTTTTTCCAAAGAAGTCATCCAATGGCCAATAGATACATGAAAATCTGCTCCACATCACTAATCATCAGGGAGGTGCAAATTAAAACCACAGTTAGATATTACCTCACACCAATTTGAATGGTTATCAAAAAGGCAAGAGATAACAAGTGCTGGAGAGGATGTGGAAAAAAGGGAAATTTTGTGCATGGTTGGTGGGAATGTAAAGTGGTGCAGCCACTGTGGGGAAAATTGTGGAGGTTCCTCAAAAAATTAAAAATAGAGCTACCGTATGATTCAGCAATTCCACTTCTGGGTATTTATCTGAAGAAAACCAAAACACCAACTCGAAAAGCTGTACATACTCTCATGTTCATTGCAGCAATATTTACCATAGTCAAGATATTGAAACAACCTAAATGTCCATTGGTAGATGAATGGATAAATAAAATGCCATACGTACTTACAATGGCATATTATTCAACCATGAGAAAGGAGACCATCCTGCGATTTCCAACAACATGAATGAAACTTGAGCACATTCTGCTAAGTGAGATAAATCAGAGAAAGACAAGTACTCTATGATATCACTTATATGTGGAATTATAAAAAGCCAAACTTGTAGAAAGTTGTGGCTACCAGGGGTTAGAGAGTAGGGAGACAGGACGGATGTTGTTTAAGGGTAGCTACTTACAATGAGTAGTACATAAGTCCTAGAGTTATAACGCCAGTGCAGTGAATATAGACAGCAATATTATAATCATCAAACTTGCTCAGATACTAGAACTTAATTTTTCCAACCACTAAAAAGAAAGGATAATTATGTAATGTGATAGAGGTGCTAATTATCACTACAATAGCAATCATATTACAATATGTAAGTGTATCAAATTAACTTGTCGTACACCTTAAATTCACGCAATGTGATATGTTGAATATATTTCAGTTAAAAAAGAAAAAAATAAAAAAGAACCTGAACCTAAGGTAGTGGCAGTGAAAATGAAGGGAAGTGGACCAGTTTGAGAGGTAGGAGAAGAGTTGACTCAGCTGTAGATTGACTATGGAAGGTGAGGGACAGGATGGTGCCACAGATGACTTGTGAACCTGACTTGCAAACCTGGGTGGATGATGGTGAATAGCAGTTACTGAGTAACAGCATATAAGAAAAAGAAATTTAGGGAGGAAGTAAAGAATTCAGTTTTGCACAAATGGAGTTTGAAGTGTTTAGAGGACATTTAGGCAAAAATATCCAGTGGCCAGTTTTGGAACCTGAAGCATCTATGTGGAAATTTGGTGTATGAAAGCAGATGTTATTTGAGATATGAGAGCAGGGAAAATACATCAACCAAGGGAAAGAAGAAAAGCCTGAGGGCAGGAACCAAATTTTTAAAGAGAAAAGTAAAGAAGGGATACTAGAGAGCAGATAGGAAGAAAGGACAATGGAAATAAGAGGAGAATGAAGAGATGTGGTGTCTTAAAAGCCAAAGAAGGAGAGCTTTCCAAGAAGGAACAATAAAAATTATTCATACTCAACCATAAAAAAGGATGAAAATTTGCCATTTGCAACAACATGGATGGACCAACCAAGAGGGTATTATGCTTGGTGAAATAAGTCAAGGACAAGGACTGTATTTTTCACTTACATGTGAGATCTAAAAATAAGACAAATGGATAAATATAGCAAAACAGAAAAAGACTCACAGATATAAAGAACAAACTAGTGGTTATCAGTGGGGAGAGGGAAGCGGGGAGGGACAAGATAGCGGTAGGAGATTAAGAGGTACAAACTACTATGTATAAAATAAATAGCTACATGGATGTAATGTACAATTAATATAATATTGTAAGTCAACTATACTTCAATAAAAAAGTAATAAAATTAAAAAATAAAAGTTATTCAGGAGCATTATGGGAGAATTCCCAAGGAAAATGATGAGCAAATCTCCAGCTTTCCAATAAGAAGATTGGAGATTTCCAATAAGATGGTTGAGCCATTACTTACTTGAGTCAGGGAACCTTAATGAAAGCAATAATGGCACCAATTTTATAGATTTTGGGGAGGATAAAATTAAATAATTCAGGGACTTGGCACATAGTAAGTGCTTAATAAGTATTAGCTATCTTTGCTGTTGTTTTTATAATTATTAGGAGTATTATTTTGAAATCCATTTAATAGCTATTGGTTCTCTACCTCCTATTCCCTATCCCTTCATCCTCCTACCCCCTCTTCATTTCTCACCTGTCCTTACCACAAGGAATAATGCCTAGTGTGTTAAGAGCACTGTGGAAATCCTAAACTCTATTCCCAACCCTTTTGGTATGTCAAGTAAGTGGATCTGGCTATCAAACAAATTCACACATAATAAAATCAACTACTACATATAAAGATTGACTGAGCAGATTCCAGCCATTTTAAAAGCTTTTCTTTGCTGTACCCTGGTTCTTTCTGCAGTTAGACATAGCCTTATGGTGTGTCTTCTTACATATTTTAAAAGACATCACATTTACTAGAGGACTTTATAGCACAGTAGTTAAGAACATGGGTAATCACTGAGACATTCTTATGTTATCATCTTGGATTTTTTAAAAAAAATTCACTAAAGTTCAGTTTCTTTATTTGTAAAATTGGAATTATAATAACACAAGAGGTAGTAACATCATAGCGTTTTATGAGTGCATTCCTGTGCTTTTCCATTTTGGAATTCACTGTTCCATTTGAGATGATTCAAACCTCTGAAGAAAAAAAAATCCCAAATTCTCTTGAGGTAGAACAAATATAAAGAATAACAATTCTTGGGACTTCCCTGGTGGTCCAGTTGTTAAGAATCCGCCTTCTAGTGCAGGGGAGGTGGGTTCGATCCCTAGTTGGGGAACAAGATCCCACATGCGGCGGGGCAACTAAGCCCGCGTACTGCAACTACTGAGCCCGCGCACTCTGGAGCCCTCGTGCCACAACTAGAGAGAAGCCTGCACGCCACTATGAAGAGTCCGCGCACTGCAACTAAAGATCCCACATGCCCCAATGAAGATCCCGCATGCCGCAACTAAGACCCGACACAGCCAAATACATAAATAAATAAATATTAAAAAAAAAGTCCCCTCCCCAAATGTAGACATAGCTCTAGTATTCCATAAATAATATTATCTTTTATTGTGCAGATGATGCAACTAACCTTCTCTGTCTTTCCTATATCTGGAAGAGGATGGATAGGAGTCAGGGTGGGGGGGTTTGTGAAATCTTACCTTCGAAGGGATCAGTACCTGAGTTTTTCCCTTATTAAAAATAATGAATTTGTACTGGTACAATCTCTCCCTTAGAACTTTTATGATAAAGAACAGACATTCAAATGCCCACTACATGCCAGTATGTCTCTCTAGTAAATAGGGTGAGTAAGAGAGAAGGTCACCATAGGTAGGGATGGGTAAAACTGAAAACTGAAAATAAATAGGAGTTAGCCAGATGAGGCTGGATGCTGAGGCCAACAGAGAGGAAAGCAGAGTGAGCAGGAGCTAGAGATATCTTCCTGATGCATTGTTTTAACCTGCACTGTCCAGTTTTGTAGCCAGCAGCCCCTATGGCTATTGAGCATGTGAAATACAGCTAGTCTAAATTGAGATGTGCTATAAATGTAAAAATCACACTGTATTTCAAAGATTTAGTACGAATAAAAGAATTTAAAATTTCTCATTAATAATTTCTTATATTGATTACTTTTTAGAATGATATGTTGGATATTTTGGACTAAATAAAATATATTAGGAAAATTAATTTCAGCTGTTTCTTTTTCCTTGTTTATGTAGTTAGTAGAATATTTAAAATTGCATATGTGGTTCACATTTGTGGTTTTCACTGTATTTATACTGAACAGCACTGGTTTGAGCACTTGGGTCCAGCCATGCCTAAAGTTACATTAACTCTGGATTAACATAAGCCAGTAAATTCATATCTTTGCTTAAGCCATTTTGAGTTGAGTTTCTGACCCTTGCCACTAAAATATTTCTAATTAGTATATTAGCTAAAAAGAATTCGTTCAGCTAATACGTTGTTTCCCATACTAGGAAACTGGAGAAGATGCTAGAGACATAGCAGTCTAAAAACTTGATTCCCTGGGAACCAATAATAGAGCGTTTTGTTCAGGCAATATTGCTTAAGAGTAGGAAAAAAAATCCCTTAATTTTATTATGCCAGTGTCAGAAATCAATCTAGTTATTAAAGTATCACTGGTTGTCTGGGTTGACCAGATACAGGTTTTTAGTCATTTATTTGATGCATTTGATGTATTCTTATGGCTTCCCCTGTGGGTGAGCACTCCAGTCCAAAGAATTCTATCTCTGCTTAGGCTGGCTCCTTATATGAACCCTCTATAATCAAAGGCTGAAGCATGGAGCTCTAAAAATCTACAAAATGGTCATTAGAGCTTTGCAAAAACACATAGCATGAAAGAATTGTTTTAGTTTTCATTCATTTTTTATATAAATTTATTTTATTTTATGTATTTTTGGCTGTGTTGGGTCTTTGTTGCTTCACACAGGCTTTCTCTAGTTGCGGTGAGTGGGGGCTGCTCTTTGTTGCGGTGCATGGGCTTCTCATTGTGGTGGCTTCTCCTGCTGAGGAACATGGGCTCTAGGCATGTGGGCTTCAGTAGTTGTGGCACACGGGCTCAGTAGTTGTGGCTCGTGGGCTCTAGAGCACAGGCTCAGTAGTTGTGGCACATGGGCTTAGTTGTTCCGCAGCATGTGGGATCTTCCCGGACCAGGGCTCGAACCCATGTTCCCTGCATTGGCAGGCAGATTCTTAACCACTGAGCCACCAGGGAAGTCCTTAGCGTTCATTCTTTGATTCTAGTTTTATTTGTGTTGTTGCTGATGAGTAGATTTTGTTTCAGAATGATAAAAACTATGAAAGCACTAACAGACAAAATGAAGAGTTTTACCTGCTTTACACGTAAAAAGTCTGTTTGTAGGGAAAACATTCTAGATATAAACTTCTAGGATAGGGGACTTCCCTGGTGGCACAGTGGTTAAAAACCCACCTGCCAATGCAGCGGACACGACATCGAACCCTGGTCCGGGAAGATCCCACGTGCTGCGGAGCAACTAAGACTGTGCGCCTAGAGCCAGTGCTCCGCAACAAGAGAAGCCACTGCAATGAGAAGCCCACGCACCACAACGAAGAATAACCCCCAGTAGCCACAACTAGAGGAAGCCCGCACGCAGCAATGAAGACCCAATGCAGCCAAAAATAAATAAATTTATTAAAAAAAAAAAAGTAGTAAAAAAGAAGTAATCTCTGAGAATGTACTTAAAAAAAAAACCTTCTAGGACAGCAAAGAAAATGTAAAAAGAGTATCCTCTTAAGAAAGAGCATAATCTAAATTAAATCAATTTACATTATTTTCCAGTAGAGTTTTAGGTCACAAATTCATATAGAAGTTTTTCATTTATTTGAGCTAAACATGAAAATCTCTAAACCCAATGAACCTTGCAAAGCATGCATCAGAAATATAATAGAAACATACCTGGGTTCTTTTCATATATCTGTCATCCAGCCACAAAACACTCCACACCTTTGTCAACGATGAATTGAGATCAGCAGAGATGGGTTAGGATGGCAAAACTGTGTTCAGGAAGATGCCTATGAGGGGAAAAAAACTAAATATGTTATGTTGACTCACAGACAATTCCATATATGGAACATTAACTTTAAGAATGAGGGAAGGGACTTCACTGGTGGCGCAGTGATTAAGAATCCACCTGCCAATGCAGGGGACATGGGTTTGATCCCTGGTCCGGGAAGATCCCACATGCCATGGAGCAACTAAGCCCGTGCACCACAACTACTGAGCCTGTGCTCTAGAGCCCGTGAGCCACAACTACTGAGCCTGAGAGCCACAACTCCTGAAGCTCGTGTGCCTAGAGCCCATGATCCACAACAAGAGAAGCCACTGCAATGAGAAGCCTGCACACCACAACTAGAGAAAGCCCACGTGCAGCAATGAAGACCCAACACAGCCAAAAAATAAATAAAAAATAAAAGAAATTAAAAAAAAAAAAAGAATGAGGGGACACAAAGAGTCTACAAAAGTAAGATGCCTGATTTGTTCTTTCCCAACACACTTCCCATCATGCCTGACTTCAAAGAAGACCTTAGGACTAGCAAAGTTTTCTCTATGATAATCAAAGGAAATTAACAAACTGAAAATAAACACTTTCACTCCAATTGTGCTCATTATCGCCCCGAATTCTTTTTTTTTTTTAAGGTTATACTAATTTTTTTTTAATCTTTATTGGAGTATAATTGCTTTACAATGGTGTGTTAGTTTCTGCTTTATAACAAAGTGAATCGGTTATATATATACATATATCCCCATATCTCTTCCCTCTTGCATCTCCTTCCCTCCCACCCTCCCTATCCCACCCCTCTAGGTGGTCACAAAGCACCGAGCTGATCTCCCTGTGCTATGCTCGCCCCTGAATTCTAAGGAATTTATTGAGTGACCAAATCATTTTAAAACATGCAGTGTTTTACATGAGAAATGTATTTTAATTATGTATTCAAATGCATATTAATGTATTCAAAAGTATTTTAGCTAAGTGATAAAAAAATTTCATTTAAAATTTTTTAAAATTAAGTTTAGTATTATCTCTTTAAAGAGACTTGTTTTCATGAAAGCAGAAATGCTTTTTTTAACTCTTCCAGTGCTGGGTACCCCAAATCACTACTACTGCTGCTGCTGCTGCTGTTACCAGTTACCATTTATTAAATGCCAGGCATTGTGCTTGGTACTTTACATAAGCTATCTTTTTTTCCTGTTTTGGCCATGCCATGAGGCTTGCAGGATCTCAGTTTCCCAACCAGAGATTGAACCCGGGCCAAGGCAGTGAAAGCCCGGAATCCTAACCACTAGGCTACCAGGGAATTCCCTTCATAAGTTAACTTTCATCTTTGCAACAATACTAGACATATTATCCCCAGGGCACCAAAGAAGAAATGAGATTCTCTGAGGCTAGGTGGCTTAACCAAGACCCCACAGCCAGGACTCAAAACCCAGGTCTGATGTCAGACCTTGGGCTCATTCCACTAAGTTTTTTCTTTACTTAGTTGTTGGGACAATCTTTACTTAATTTAAAGGGCCAGTAACTAGCCCTTTTTCCTCACCTGATTTCTGAATCAATGGGAAAGCAAGTCATGAGTACTTCAAGTGGGAGCCAAAAGAAATCACCGTTGTACGGATAAAGGTTAGGTTAGAGGGCTGATGTCTGAGCAAGTGGGCTTCCTAATACTGAGTCCAGAATTATTCAGACATACGTCCCCAGTTGCAGGCAGTGCTGGAGCTGGGCAGACCCCCTCGGCTACCCCCAGCATGGGCGGCACCTGTACGCAGAGGGGCAGAGAGATAAACACATGCTCTCTCTCTTTAACTGTATCCCAAGAGGAAGAAGCTAAGCTGTTCATGCCCAACTTCTCTTTTCAAATATCACCCCCCAGGGTGGAGTGAGTGCTGGGCTGGCAGAAGATCACAAGTTCTACTAATTTACACACTAATGGGCTCCTGTCAAATGGAAAAACATCAGAAGCAGGGAAATGTATCTTCAGTAACACTAATAGCATACTCACAGGATAAACACATCTATTTGTCTATCTAGAAGAGCCCAATTGATTGATTTATAGCTCTTTCTAATATTCTTGATAAAAATTTATTTTTTCCATTGCCCTGCCTATACTCAGAGCTTTAATAGTATCATCACTTTATCATTACAAAGCGATTATCCTAAGCTCCTACCTGCATGTAACCTTGGGATAGATACTTTAATCTGCCATTTTACCACTGCTATGATTTTAACAGAGGACATTTATTTCAATAGATTATGAAACATGAGAGTATAGATGAGCTCAATGCTAATAAAAGCTCCCAAAGGCCTTTATCTATCTTATTCAGCACTGCTCCCAGGTTTAGTGCCTGGCACATAAGGGGTCTCAATAAATATTCGTTGGATATATATGAACATATTTTCCAAAAATCCCACGTTTATTTAGATGGTCCGTATATAAGTTAGCATTTATAGGAGAGCCTTAATACTGGCAAAGAAATATGTTCTGGAAGACTTTTCAAATGGGAAAATTCTCAGTACTGTATGAATGTCTTAGAGAGAGAGGAAAGCCAAGAAGAGGCAGTTAAAAGAAAAAATATGGGGCTTCCCTGGTGGCGCTGTGGTTGAGAATCTGCCTGCCAATGCAGGGGACACGGGTTCGAGCCCTGGTCTGGGAAGATCCCACATGCCGCGGAGCAACTAGGCCCATGAGCCACAGTTGCTGAGCCTGCACGTCTGGAGCCTGTGCTCCACAACAAGAGAGGCCGCGATAGTGAGAGGCCCACGCACCGCGATGAAGAGTGGCCCCCGCTTGCCCCAACTAGAGAAAGCCCTCGCACAGAAATGAAGACCCAACACAGACATAAATTAATTAATTAATTAATTGATTAAAAAAAAAAAAAGAATACAACACAACTCTTTAAAAAAAAAAAGAAAAAATATGTTGCTCCTTTTTCAAATGGATATTTGCACATACAGTATTCTTCTCTCCCCAGCATTTTCTCCTCTCCACACACTGTGTTTCCCCACTACCTCCTTCTTTCGTTTCTTTGTACTCTTCTTCTACTGCTGCTTCTCCTCCCTCCTATCCTTCTCTCCCTCTTCTACTTCACAGAAAGAGGGAGAGGTTTTTTTTTTTTTTTTTTTTTTGAGGGAGAGGTTTTATGCAGGAAAGATCTATATCAATTTAGAGAGCCCGATCTGCATTAGGGGAGTCAGGGGGTTCTCGGGACTGGGGAGCTTGAGCAAACTGGAGAAGACTAAAGTCTGCAGCTTTCTAAACCAATCATGATATCAGTATTTCTCAGCACACACCTTGCTCACTATAGCTAAGGAATCATTTTTAGGTCTGTAATGGCTCTGACCAGGACCACAAGCAAAACTAACAAAGTAGGCAAAGTTTGCTTATTCTCATTTACCTTCATACCTGCTTCTTTATTTCTGCTCCACTGAGGATCGATGGTCCTTATGTTGCTGTTCTCCTGTCCAAAGTCCCCCATCCTTCTTCTAGCTGGTCTTCCCCAAAGCACCACATTAAGTACTCCCCTCTTCCTCCCTTCATCTATGAGTCCATGGTATAAGATAGAAAGTCTAGGAATATATTCTAGCTAGTTTCAGCAGAAAAGGAACTCATTAAAGGACATTAAGGAGTTCACAGAATCTCCTGAAAGGTGGGAGAACCAGGCCTGGAGGATCAGTGCACAACTCACATACCAGAGAAACATCACAGCCTCTACCACTGACTCTAATGTAGGGCAAAGACCCTTCCCATAGAACTTTTGCTACTGTTCCCTGGGAATTTGAACACACCTGCCTCACTCTTGCTAGACTGGGTACTGCCTACTTCTTTATCTCTCTAGCTTCCCTTTCTTTCTTTCTTTCTTTCTTTCTTTCTTTCTTTCTTTCTTTCTTTCTTTCTTTCTTTCTTTCTTTCTTTCTTTCTTTCTTTCTTCCTTTCTTTCTTTCTTTCTTTCTTTTTTTTGGCTGCGTCGGGTCTTAGTTGCGGCACACAGGGTCTTTGTTGAGGCATGCGGGATCTTTCGCTTCCGCATGAGGGCTTCTCTCTAGTTGTGGCGTATGGGCTCCAGAGCGCGTGGCCTCTGTAGTTTGCGGCACACGGGCTCTCTAGTTGAGGAGCGCGAGCTCAGTAGCTGTGGAACGCTGGCTTAGTTGCCCCGCTGCATGTGGGATCTTAGTTCCCCGACCAGGGAAGGCAGATTCTTTACCATTGGACCACCAGGGAAGTCCCTAGCTTGCCTTTCAAAGTCTGGCACAAATATATGCAATTGGAGGAGCCTAACTGCAAGAAAGGCTGAGGAAGTGAGGGTTGGCTTCTATTTAATTGGGTAGAGAAATCACCAAATACAAGAGTGTTCAGAGGTGCTGGGCAGCCAATAAGAATAATAAAAGTGTACTACTCTGCTCCAGTTAATCTCTCAAGTCCTACTAATCTGAGCCAGGCATTCAGCAGCTTGAAGTAATTCACACAGAACTGTGGTTTCCATCTTTGAGAGTTGGCAATTTAAAAGAGTACCTTATTAACTCAAATGAACCTTCAGTTGCTAAGTTATCTGGATGGAGAAAAATACTTTTTAAAAAAGGGAATTTCTATAGTTCCTTTTATTTCTTCATTCAATACACATTTTATTGAGTTTACAGTGTGCCATATAGTAGGCTATGTTGAGGAGACCTGGTCCATGCCCATAGAATTTGATAATCTCATTGGGAATAGAGAAAATTTAATACATATAAAACAATGCAGTAAATGCAGAAATGGTGATGTATATAACTATTTTATTACGTGCATATGCATATATAAAGCATTCCTAAAATGTATATTCCCTATAGGTGTGTGTATATGTACGTGTGTGCATATATATACACATATAGTATTCCTATATTGTGTATATGTATGTGTGTGTGCGTATATATATGCACATAGTGTGTAGTATTCCTATATATTTTAAGGCAGTTAGGGAAAGTTCCTTGGAGGGCAACTTGAGCAAAGACATAAAAAAGAAATAATTTGGTGGTGAAGATGGGCAGAGGATGTGTATTTGAGGGAGCCTCATGCAATTTGATTTTACTAGAGGAAAAACTAGCAGGGAATAAAAGGGTGAAAGATAAAATGGCAGAGACATAGGCAGGAGAAAGATCAAGAATCACCTTCATATTCTATGTAAATGAGCTTAGCCTCTACCCTGTAATTGATGGGAAAACTTTAAGTGTTAAAGGTGGGGGGTGCAAAATGGGTAAAAGTGGTCAAAAAGTACAAACATTTAGTTATTAAATGAATAAGTACTGGGAATGTAATGTACAGCATGATGACTATAGTTAACAATATTGTATTGTATATTTGAAAGTTGCTAAGAGAGTAGATCTTTGGGGGGGGGGGTTGTTTGTTTTTTTGCCACACCCTGTGGCATGCAGAGCTTCCCCAACCAGGGATTGAACCCACACCCCCTGCAGTGGAAGTGCAGAGTCTTAACCACTGGACCACCAGGGAAGTGCAAGAGAGTAGATCTTAAATGTTCTCATCACAAGAAAAGAAAATTTGTAACTATGTGTGGTGATGGATGTTAGCTAAACTTATTGCAGTAATTATTTTGCAGTATATACATATGTCAAATCATTATGTTGAACACCTTAAATTAATACAATGTCATATGTTAATTACATCTCAATAATTTTTTTTAATGAAACAAACAATTCAAGTAAGAGATAAGATGATCAAATTTGTGTCTTAAATAAATTGCTCTGGCTGGTGGGGGGAAGATGGATTTGAAAGGGTTCCACACTGGAGACCTGGAGAATGTAGATTGTTGGTAGCCATCCAGCCAAGAAGTTTTGAGGGCCTGAGTTAGTGATTTTAGGAATGGAAAGGAGGGAACTTGGCTAATAAATAACGTAAGCTTGGTCTTGAAGAATGACTAGGCATCAACCAGGCAGAAAAGTGAAAGAACATTCCTAAGCAGGTGTAGAGGCAGGGAAGTGTGGCAAAGCAAGAAATGTTCTGAGAAGTGGAAAATAATTCAGTATGACTGGAGCACAGGATCCCTACAGGGGATTGCCAAAGAAAAAACAGTGCTGGATGGTAGTTAAAGTGGTAAAATTGTTGTCGAGTCCAGGTTCATGTGCCTGACAGATGCACAGTGAGGCCAAACAAACCAAAATGTCAGAGTTTGGAGCAGAGAAAGGCTTATTGCAGACCGCCAAGCAAGGAGAACGGGCAGCTCATGTTCAAAAGACCTGAATTCCCCAATAGTTTTTGGGGAAGAGTTTTTAAAGGCAACATTTGGGGTAAAGGCTATAGGGTGGGTGACTTTCTTCTGATTGGTTGGTGGTGAGGTAACAGGCTGATATTTCAGGAATCTCAACCTTCTGGTTCCAGCCAGTCTGGGGTCTATGTGCTTGTGGTCAGCATGCCATCACCATCCTCCACCTGGGTGGGGAGACGTTAGTTTCTGTAGAACAACTCAAAGATATGTATGAGATTGTTTTCTGTATCCCTTCAGGGAACTAGGAGCCCTGTGACCCTATTGTCTTATTTTGGAACTTAGGAAAGGCCTAAGAGACTAAGGTCTTTTTTTCTTCTACAAATAAGAAACAGGGAACACAGAGGGGCTTTTGTACCTGGGAGGGCCCCGCAGGGTCCTGCTCTGTTTCAAAAGCAGATTTTATTCAGGAACTATTACAATAGGGGAAAGGGGACCTCAGGATAGAACTGGGCTCAATTAGGAATATAAGGGAACGTGGGGATTTAGAGCCAAGCAGTGGGGTGGGGGCATGAGGGTGACGGTGTCAGTCAGTGGATGGAAAATTACTAAGGGGGTAGGATAATTCTTGCTGAACTGTCCTAATAGGATTCTTGCAGAAAGTAGGACAGAGTGATCGGATATCACCTGGGAGATGGTGGAGGATGACGAATTTGACCAGATTTTGAGGGTGATCAAGGGTGGGGGATTCTCTCTAAACTGATGTAGCAGAATTCTTTTTTTTTTTGGCCACGCCCCGTGGCTTACAGGATCTTAGTTCCCCAACCAGGTATCGAACCCAGGCCCCAGCAGTGAAAGCACTGAGTCCTAACTACTGGACCGCCAGGGAATTCCCAGATGTAGAAGAATTCGTGCTAAAAATAGGTGGTGTGGGTCCAGCAAAATTGGATGCTGAAGCCCAAGGTCAAGGCCTAGTTGAGAGGAGAGCTTACAGGAGCCTGATTAAGTTTGGTTAAGGAGAGAGTCATTGTCAGGCTGAGGCAGAAGGAAAGCTGTTTGGGTAGTTAAAATCCAATTCTATGCTATGCTTAGGAGTTTGGTCTCCTTGGTAGGTTATGCTTGTATATTATGCACACTCACCTTTTCCTTCTTCGGAAGGCAGAGGCTCTGAACTGCATAGGGTGCAATAAAATCAAGGAGTCATTGATAGGAAGACCACAACCCTTCCAGAAATACTCAGAACCATAATCAAGAACCCTCACACTGGGAGGACCTGTAGTTCTTTTGTGAACTGCCTTTCAATCCTGCAAACCTCATCGCCTAAATTACCAGTGTTATCTGAATACAGACTGTCCCTGAAGCCCCTAATTTCATTGCATTGACTGAGGCTTTCTTTAGTGAGTCTATTGTTGGAAAAGGAAGCATTTGTGCCTCAAGTACAGGAAATCACCAAACAATTAACTTCCATGGACTCGTGCAGCCTGGGTCAAATGCCTCAGTATGATTGTCTTTGTTTCATGTCAGGCTATTGAGGAAACATTTTACAGGCCAGAATCTTGGCCTCAATGTGTTGTTTTGTGTCAATGGAGTCAGCTGTGAGACCTCAAACAGTGATAACTATCTATAGTAAAATGTGAATATAGCAGTAAGTGGTCTGCCAGGGGAAGGGAAGTTTTCACGGGGGCAGAGAGTTTTCTCAAAATACATTGTAATTTGGATATTCAGAGGTGGGAAGGGCCACTTATACAGACCAGAAGAGAAACTAGTGTGGGAAGCAAGGGAAAGGAAAATAGTTATTATATTTTGTGGTCAGCGAAGACTAATCTCTTGGAGGCAGAGAAGTTGGTATGTGTTGCACGCAAGGTCAGACTTATGGGCAGGCAGAAGCAATTGAGGGGCACCAGAAAGACTTCTCTGACCCAGCATATGCCTCAGAGAGAAGTGTCAGAGAAGGCCCCCAGAACAAAAACAGAGTAAGATGACAGTAAGGATGAACTTCCACAAAATTTTCCGAGAAATCATTTTGGATGGATCATTTTGCCAGGTGAAGAAAACTGTATTCATACTCTGGGACAATACTATACATATATTAAGAAAATGACAACTGATTACTATTATTTTTTTTAATGAAAAAGGCAATAGGAGCTAAGGGCACAAGCTTGAGATCAGGTGGTTCTAGGCACAAAGCCTGGCTCTATTACATACTTTGTCACTGCAGATAAGTTACTTAATTTCTGTGTTATCATTTTCCTCATTCATTCTAAAATATTTGCTGAGCAGTGTAGGGGAGGAAAAAAATATTTTCCCCTCTACCCATCTTAGGTTCATTAGCTGGGGCTCTATAAATTAGGGTGACAAAAGAGAGTTTAACAAAGACAAAAGACAGAAGAACAAGCAGAAGTTTATTAACATGGCATGGAAGCATTTAGAGATGGGTAACTTAAAGGAATGGCTAGAACTTGGGTTTAGGTATCATCATAAGAAAAGAAAAATCAATAAATTATTAGACAAGTGACAAGACAATAGAAAAAGGTCTTTGAATTTCTAGGGAAGGCAAACATATGGGGGAACTAATGCAAGATAAAGGTTAATTAGTAAAGTTTGTTATGTAGATTCCTCTGGTGCCATCTCTGGGCTGTTAAGGATCTAGAGTTGTCTCCAGTGATTAACTTTTGTCCTTCCCAATAGAGATGGGAGGGGAAATATCTATACAGATTTGCAACCTGCTTTTAGGCAAAGAGGAGGAGGGCAGAGAGTTTTTCTTATATCTACTCCTTTTCAATTTCCTTCAGCCAAAATAGTTCTTATGCCAAAGTGGCTTATTTTGAGGTGGCATATTTTGCTACCCTTCAGCAGCTACTATGTGAACAGACAAATAAGATTCCTACTTTTGAGAAACTTACATACTAGTTTTGAGTGTAGAGGAAGAGAAAAACAATAAATAAGTAAATAAAAAACAAGATGATTTTAGAATGTGATAGATACTGTGGGGGAAATACAGTTTTAAGTGTGTGGACTCTGGAATTTAGTCTGCCTGGGTTCGAATATTGGCTCTGCTATTTACTAGCTATGTGACCTGCATGAGGTATTCAATCTCTGTGCTTCCATTTCCTCGTCTGTAATTGGTGATTGTAATAGTATCCACTTTATAGTCTCATGGGGTTATTATGGAGATTAAATGAAGAATCCATGTAAAGTGCTTAGAACTGTGCATGCCACATGTAAGTCCCTAATAAAAGCTATCTACTAACACTATGAATAAAATAAATGGGATGATGTAACAATAAATTGAGAGGGTGTAGCTTAAAATAGGGTAGTCAGTGAAAGACTCTCTGATGCTCTTACAATTAAGCTGTCACCCAAGGGATGAAAAGAAGCCAGTCATGATTAGAGTATCTCAGGAAGAGGGAAATCTAAATGCAAAGATCCTAAGGCAGGAAGAAACTTAGCACATCTGAAGAAGAGAAATTTGACCTGTGTGATAGAAAACACAGAGAACAAGAAAGAAAGTTGCATCGTATTTATTTTCTATTGCTGTGTAGCAAATTCCAACAAACTTAAAACAATGCGCTTTGCCATATAACAAAATATAATCACAGGAATAACACCCGGGGTGAAGATCATGGGGGCTAGAATTCTGCCTACCACATGCATGAAGTAAATTGGAACCACATCATGTAAAGCTTTATAGGAATGATAGGGAATGTTGATATTATTCTAAAAGCTAAAGAAACCCTTAAGGTTTCAAGCTAAGTGTCATGATCTGATTTATATTTTCAAAAGTTCATTCTGGTTGCATGTGGAGAATGGATTGTAGAGATGGTAAGTAGAGGCAGAGAGGATGGCTGTCCAGATGTGACATGAAAGTACCTTGGACTAAGGGAGTGACTGTGGGGACAGAAAGAGAGGATGGATTTTGGCCTTCTTTAGATAAGGCCAAGGAAGTCACTGATCAGAGTCGATGTAGGAGATATGGAAACGAAATAACTTAGAGGATGGTAATGCCATTACTGAGATGGAAAAGAATGACTAATGGTGAATTAGGGGCAGGGGATGGGCTTGGCAATCAACAGTTCTGTTTGAGATGCATAATAGGAACCCAAGTCTTTTCACTGGTTTTCCTGCTTCCGTTCTTGCCCAATTCCCCCCCCCCCTCCTCAACTACTCTTAGCAACTACAGTGATTCTTTTAAAACTTAAGTCCTATTATATCACTTTCCTGCTCTCAACCTCCAAATGGCCTTGGTTCACAGAATAAAAGGGTTTTTACCATAGTTTACAGAGTTGTACACAATCTGACCTCTGGCTACCTCTCCAGCTTCACTTCCCGTCATTCTTCTCCTTGCTTACTGTGCTTCAGCCACTCTGGCCTTCTCCCCGCTCCTCAAACTTGGCAAACCTCTTACCATGTCTGAGCTTTCAAAATTGCCTTTTTCTGTAGATCCTAGAAAGCCCACTCCCTCATTTCATTCAGGTTTCTGCACAAATGTCTCCTCCCCAGATAGGCCATCTTGACTAATCTATAATAAATAGCAACATTGTCACTTTATTTTATTTTTCTGACCGGGACACTGCACAGCTTGGGGGATCTTAGTTCCCTGACCAGAGATCGAACCCAGGCCCCTGGTGGTGAGCACACCGAGTCCTGACCACTGGATTGCCAGGGAATTCCCGTGACATTGTCACTTTAACTCTTTGTTAATAGTATAAGTTAATAGTAATAAGTTCATTTGTATCACTTTTTTTAGATTCCACATATAAGTGATATCATATGATATTTGTCTTTGTCTGACTTACTTCTCCTTTTAATAAAATGTTTACTTTTATATTGTGTGTGTCTTAGTCCATTTGGGCTGATATAACAAAAATACCATAGAACGGGTAGCTTAAACAACATTTATTTCTCATAGTTCTGGAGGTTGGGAAGTCCAAGAGCAAGGCACTGGCAGATTCGGTGTCTGGCGAGAGCTGTTTCCTGGTTTATAGACAGACAGCCTTCTTCTCTCTGTGTCTTCACATGGCAGAACAGGTTAGGCAGCTTTCCTTAGTCTCTTTTATGAGGTCACTAATCGCATTCATGAAGGCTCCACCCTGATGACTTAATCACCTCCCAAAGGCCCCACCTCCAAACACCATCCCATTGGGGATTAGGTTTCAACGTATGAATTTTGGGGGTACACAAACATTTAGTCCTTAACAGTATGTTAAGTGTATTTATTTATATACACTCCTTTCCACAAAATATTTGAAAAAGTTTTTGGAGGCACATATAATAAAGTAGTAAATTATAAATAAAAGAAGAAAATGAAGACTAAGAAAAAGAAGAATGTTAGCATGACTATCCATTGGGAGTTAACGTAAATTACTATGTTTAAATTACAATTTTTTCCATGAACTTCTTAGTGTTACCAGGTATAAAATTGTTCTAAAATTTGTATTATAGACACAAAGATGGCCCCAAATTATCCTCACTTCCTGGTATTCATGCCAGTTTTACCTTGTGTAAAACTCTCTTGTTGGTGTGGGCAGGGCCTGTGACTTGCTTCTAACCAATAGAATATGGCAAAGGTAATGGGATGGCACCTCTGTGATTGCATTATGCAAGACTGTAACTTTGATCTTGCTAACAGACTCTCTTTATTGGCTCTCTGATTGACGGCTTTGATGAAATAAGTTGCCATGCGGAAAGTCCATGTGGCAAGGATCTGAGGGCTGTCTCCACTCAATATTGGAGGAACTGAGGCTTCCAGTCCAACCACGTGCAAGGAACTGAATGCTGCCAGCAATGATATGAACTTGGAAGAAGAACCTTCCCCAGATGAACCTCAGATGAAACCTCTGCCCTGGCTGACACTGACTGCAGCCTTGTCAGAGACTCTGAAACAGAGGACTGAGCTAAGCCATATCCAGGTTCATGACCCAGAGAAACTATGAGCTAATGCATGAATAATGTTTTAAGCCCTTAATAAATGAGTGATATTTTATATCACTCAGTTTGTGGTAATATTGCTACACAGCAATAGTTAACTAATAAAACTAAGGTATAGGAAATATCACATTTCATTGTTTTTCTAAATTAAATTAAATTCTTTGGACTCTCACCTATCAAGGTTGATAATTCAATCAAAGTTATTTTTAGAGGGCCCCATCTCATTCTTCATAAAAGGACCCTAAAGCTTACCTAATTCAGGGAAACTGAGGAGAAGAGGTATATAGAGAGTTCTCAATCCATCAATTTGTTGCTGAAATGCACATTGTCTAAATCTATCTATCTATCTATCTATCTATCTATCTATCTATCTATCTATCTATCTATCATCTATCTATCTATCTATCTATCTATCTACCTGTCTGTCATCTATTCTAAGGGGGCAACCTCTGCTGAAAACAGCATCTACTCGCTCTGTGCCAGATTTGGCAACTGGAAACTTCACTACAGACAGATGTTTACAACTTAGTGTTCAGTCCCCAGGTACACACAAAACCATGCTGTCAAAATTCCTGTAACTTTTAGGCCACTGTGAGGAAGTGGAGTGCAAAGCCCCACAGCTAGAGGACAAAGCACTATGCATCTGCCTACTCTAGATAATTTACCTCTGCCCCAGCTCCTCCTCTCTTAACACCGGAAGCTCTTTCTCTTTAGGCCAGTCCAGCAGCAAGCCTCCAAAAACCTAGATTTCAAAAACAAACAACGTTCTCTTAGCTAGGTAAAGGAAGCCTAGATCTTACCAAATAGCACACAAAGTCCTGGCTACTTCCCCTCTCCCACCCCCATGCTCCTCCCAGACAGAAAGGGAAAATGGTGTGTCATTCTTTTGTGTTGGTTCTACAGCAACTGGAAGTCATTTAATTTGTCATTTAGGTTGCTAGCCACACAGTCTATCGGGGTATGATGAAAACAAATACTCAATCATGAAGTTGTCAATATTGTGAAAGATTCTATTTCCTCAAGAAAAACAGTACTTTTTCTAGCTCCAGGTTCTACAGGGGACTTTTCTTTTAAGAAATAAGAGGGTAGCAGTACTAAGATTTGCAAATTCTAGTCACTTTAAAGTCTGGATGTTGGTGAAACCCTCATGCAGTGACCCCGGGCCTGGGCTCAGTTAGGGTATAGAGTATAGAGCCCAAATAGTTTGAGGTAAGGAGAGGATTGAATGTGTGGTAGTAACCATATTGTGGAGGGACATGTAAGCACCATAAAGGAGATAGATTAAAACTGAACCAAATATACACATGTATATTTCACTAGCTTTAAAAAAGATCTATATTATTTACCACCATAGTCTTGACTGTTATGGTTTCTGATGCTCTTTTTATTTTTTTCCTTTGAAATGCATTGGACAACATTCCAAAGGATTTATATAACCAAATCTGTGTTCTTCCACAGAGTTATAAATTTAGTTTTTCAGCTGTTCAAAAACATTTTTTTCTCTTTTTTCTTTGCCATTATCTCTGATAATGCTGTGTTATTCCTCCCACTCAAAAGCCAAGAAAGACAATCCAACTACTTCCTCCTCCAACGTACTTACAGGAAAGAATAGAAACAATTTTATTAACTCCAGCTTGGGCAGCACAAATGCCAGGAAGATTTTCTTAATCCTTTGTGACTCTCACTGTAGGTGCTTTCCAACACTTTGGTTTCTTTTTCTTGAATTCTGTTCTTGCTACAGAAACCTTCAGTTGTCTAACACTGGTGGCATTTAGTAATCTTTGCCAAGTTTAATTCCAATTCTGTCACTTGGAAGGTTTCAGTGACCCTGGAAGAAGGTTTTGTTTTGTGCAATGGGAATTTGCTCAGGAAGTGTGAGTCAGGCCCCCTCCCTCTCCCTCCCAGCAAAATAGATTGAATGATTTCCTTTTTTTTTTTCAGGATAGAAACTGAAGACAAACCAAAAAATATGACCATCACCCTTGCTCCTACCTCAGTACAAGTTAAATCTGCCGCATTGCAAGAAGCAGTGTTTACCTCAGGGAAGTATATGTATCTCTGATAATACCCAAGGTCATTTTAGGTAGTAAGCAGGCAAAATTTTTAGTTTAATAATTATGTATTCATGTTAGTGTGTATTAGAAAAGTATAACAACATACTAACCCATCATTTCATGGACGTTATTATTTCAGATTAGGCTAACAAATAACAAAAGAAGGTCCAAGGAAAATATGAAGTAAATCATAATATGATTGGCATGCATATCCTGAAAGTGGTACATGAACAATGCTGTATGAACAGCAGATGTTTAAGAACACTGTCCAATTAAAACACAGTGGAATTTGTCTTAAGACAAGACTGTTTTGAATCCCAGTATTGCTACTCTGCAGCTGTGAGCTTTAGGTAAATTTACAAACCTCTTTGAACCTCAGTGTCTTCATTTGTAATGTAAGGATAATTTCTACCTTGTAGAGTTGTTGAGAGAAACCGAGCTACTGGATTTAAGTGTAGTTTTATAATGAGCATAGTGTGTGCTCATTAAATGGTAGACATCATATCTGATTCCTCCCTACTCTGTTTATTGTCATTTATCTTAAGTAAAAATCTTGTAGCCACAAAGCAAGTAACCAGCTTTCCTGTTCAACATTAGTGTCAGAAAATACTGGTGCCCTTGAGAAATAGGGAATCTAATGAATAGGGCACTGTTTCCGGAATCAGAGATCTGGCTTTCACCCTGGACTTATTGCAGCAAGTGACTTAACTTGCAAAGCGACCGTGAAAACAAGGCTGTGCCTGAAAAAATAAGCCATCTCAATTCTTTTCCTTGATGCGTTTGATTGTCATGGGATTTTTTTTCATGATTAGGAGACTATGACTCAAGTTCAGTTCAGGTCAGCAAACATTATTTTTTTCAGCACTTAATCTGTGTCAGGCACTGTGCTACTTCTCAGATATTAAAATGAATAAGGCAAACTTCCTGAGCTTTCGTTCACTCATTCAGTAAATGTTTAGGGAGTACCTACTAGGTAATAAAAACCTTGCAAGACCTGGGGAATCAAACAGAAATAGTTACTGCCCTCATGGAAATTATAGTATAGGGAAAGTTATAGAGAGTGATGTATTAGTAATTGTTTAAGAACTAGTTCTCCAAAAAATAAATTAAAAAGTATGTGTATGTGTATGTTAAATTTTATTAAGACAAAGGATGTGTAGCACACAATTTATAAATAATAATATATACCTTATTGTAAAATCATTATAGGAAATTGATTCTCACAGAATGATTTTGTAGATTGCGAAACTCTTGTAAGCATGGCCAAACTATGGTTACAATGGACAAATGAGTGTGGGTCCACTTGAATGTTGATTGATATTTTCATTTCAGTTAAAGATTAAGATGAAAGTGAAACAAGAAAGAGGAATGTCAGAACTTCATTTGTTTGTCAATGACTGATTTCTTTGCTGAATGAGATAATAGTTTTCAAATACCAGAAGACTATATCCTTAATTTTTTTGTGCTATTCACAATCTAACCGTTACAGACACAGCATACTTTTAAGTTTAATTTGTATTATTAATATTTTCTCCATCACATTCTTAAGTCTAGACAATGAAAAGAACAATATCAATTCCTTATTTGTAGCATTTTCTGATTTCTATGCTATAAATACTCCCCCTATAGCCACTTTTAAGCTACTAATATGACTTCACTGAATATGGAGTTGGGAAGAGATATATAGCACATCATTACAATAGATGTAAATAACCTGAAGAACATAGATGATAGTAAAATTCACTAAACTAATGAGGAAGTGATAAATTTTGAGTATTTATTACCTCTGTTTTTAATATAGTTTATTTCACTGTAAGTTGTAAACTATAATAAACATTGTAAGTTTAAATAATTTTTAATAATGATTACCAACTGGCTCACAAATTCCTGAAAATAAAACCATGTATTCTTGTGAGCCAGTATGAGCTAGCTCCAGTACTGTTGGAAATGTTATAATATCTTGAAATATTAACATTTGTGTTTTTCTCTTCTTTCTGCTTTCTTGTACTTGATCTTTTCCCTGTAACTCAGAGGTAGCCATGTTGCCTTGAAAAGAAGCATAACAGTTATAGTGGGAAAGTAACAAATGTTCTGACTATATACGGTGGATTGAACTCATGGATTCACCACAGTTTTCTCCTGAAATCCCAATAAAGGCATAAGCCAATAAGGACAAAGAGAATGGGAGAGGAGACAACATAACAAAATTTGAAGCATAGAAGCAGGTGAATAAATGAGAACTAATATTCCAGTCTAGAGAAAGCTCAAATCTAAACTTGCAGAGGGGAAGGTAATAGCAATCTGATTCATGCTGTGAAATCTCAAAAAGCTCAAAAATTAGAAGAAAAAATTGGAGGAAATCCCTGAGAAAGTAGAACCAAAAAATAAAAATGAAAATGAAAAAGAGATGGAAAATAGAAAATATAAGAAAATGAAAGACAGTTCAGCACCTACATAATAAAAATGTCATGCAAAAAAGAATAGAGAAAACAGAGGGGAGGAGATTATCAAAGTAGTAATTTAAGAGAGTTTTCCACAACTGAAAGACATGACTTTCTAGAGTTAGAGAGCCCACTACATGCTGAGCACAATAGATTTAAGAAGACCCACACCAAGGCATCTCATGGGAAGTTTTATTTACTAGGGACAAAAAGAAGCTCCTAAACATTTCCAGAGGAAAAAAGAGGCCACAAAGAGCTAGAATAAGGAAGGAATTGACTCTTTCAGCAACACTCCATGAAAGAAGGTAGCGGAGCAATGTCTACAGAATTCCAAGGAAAATGGTTTCAACCTAGAATTCTATATTCAGCCAAACTGTCAAGTGTGAGGATAAAGACATTTGCAGATGTTTGTGTTCTTAAAGATTGTGCTTAATATGTACCTTTTGTCAGGAATTACTGGAGAATGTACTCCACAAAGCAAGGGAGCAAAACCAGGAAAAAAGAAGTGAGATACAGAAAATAAGGGATCCAGCACAGGGAGGAGACGGGAATCCTCAGGATGAGCATGAAGGAGATCCCAGAGCAATAACTGCACAGCATTTTCAGAGAACAGTCTGTTCATTTTGGGGACAGGAAAGCAGAGGTATCCACCAGGGATGTTGCCATGAAAAGAATAAAATAAAAACAGCCTGATGTATTTGAACATCATGAAAGGAAATGTATAATTCTGGAGGAATGTTTGAGGATGAATTAGTTATAGCAACATAGAAAACTAAGCTAACAATAAAGGCAATTTTTTTTATTCCAGGAAAAACAAAAAATTGTACAAGAAAGGAAGTATAATTGTTTTATACTGCATGGTCATGTTGAGTTAACCAAAAGTTATGGATTGTGTAATCATATAGGTAGACATGAGGGCGGAAAAGAATGTGTGTGAATGTGTGAGATAGGGTGTGAGGTGGGCAGTGTTGTAAGAGAGATTAATCTTCACCCTCCATAGTAGGAAGCTAAAAGATATGAAACTGAGCAATGTCAAAATAGCAGCAATACAAGGATGTTATTGAGGAAGATGGAAGCAAGTACCAGAAGAATATTCAGCTAATGGAAAAAATGTTGTGTTTGAGAAGTGGGAATCAAGGGTAGAGAAAGAGGAACAGTGCACCACTTTTTTTTTCATTATGAGTCTTATAGTATTATTTGATTTTTAAAACTCTGTGCAAAAATAAACTACTGTCTTAAATAAAAGAGCAAGAAATAACTAACATTTTTTCCAAATAATCTTTTGAAAATAAAGGGAATGAAGTGAAGGAAGTAATAGTGATGTATAAGGGAAAGCTTCAGCCATGATGGTTATATAGTACTGGACAGTGGTAATTATCATCCCTATTACAAAAATAATCACATCCATAATTTCTTTTTCAAGATTTCATTTTATTTTATTTTTTTAATTTTTTGGCCACACCCTGTGACATGAGGGATCTTAGTTCCCCAACCAGCGATCAAACCTGTGCCCCTGCAGTGGAAGCGTGGAGCCCTGGACCACCAGGGAATCCCCACACCCATAACTTTTATAAAGAAAAACCATAGGGAATTGGGGATACTTGTAGCAGGGGAACTCAATCCCATCTGGAGTGTGTGGAGGGTTTCCATATAGAAGCTTACAGTTCAGCCAAAGACACAGATTATGAATAGATAATTTCAATACAAGGCAGAAGTAGAAACAGTAGAAGTATACATAGAGGGGCTTGGAGCACATAGGAGGGCATTTAGCCCAGCCTGGATGGGTCAGTAAAGACTTCCTAGAGTAAAGAATGACTAAAGATGTGCAGGAGGGTAATGAAGGCTGTAAAACAATAGCCAAGTGTTTCCGAAACCTTTGCATGGAGAGGTTGGAATTTTCTAGACAAATGTTTTGACTCAACAATCAGAATCATATCTGGTTTTGATATTTTAATATCTCTTTATGGATTTGGTAAAGAGAGGGAAAATAGACCACATAATGGTAATGTTTTTAAACAACTGTTATAGAAAAACTTTATTTATTTGGGCATATTTCTTTCAAGTTATATTCCTTGTCTTGTTCTGGAGATATAAGAAAGCAGAAGGCAGGGGGTGTTGGGAAATATTCACCCTAACCTTTACACTTTTTTTTTTTAACTTTAAAGCACTTATTTCGGGACTTCCCTGGTAGCGCAGTGGTTAAGACTCCATGCTCCCAATGCAGGGGGCCCGGGTTGGGGCCCGGGTTCGGTCCCTTGTCAGGGAACTAGATCCCACATGCATGCTGCAACTAAGAGTTCACATGCCACAACTAAGGAGCCGGTGAGCCGTAAGGATCCTGTGAGCTGCAGCTAGGAAGCCCACCTGTCACAACTGAGACCCAGTGCAACCAAATAAATAAATAAATATTTTAAAAATAAAGCACTAATGACTCTACTACCCAAAGCAATCTACAGATTCAATGCAATCCCTATCAAACTACCACTGGCATTTTTCACAGAACTAGAACAAAAAATTCCACAATTTGTATGGAAACACAAAAGACCCCAAATAGCCAAAGCAATCTTGAGAAAGAAAAACGGAGCTGGAGGAATCAGGTTCCCTGACTTCAGACTATACTACAAAGCTACAGTAATCAAGACAGTATGGTACCGGCACAAAAACAGAAATATAGATCAATGGAACAGGATAGAAAGCCCAGAGATAAACCCACGCACATATGGTCACCTTATCTTTGATAAAGGAGGCAAGAATATACAGTGGAAAAAAGACAGCCTCTTCAATAAGTGGTGCTGGGAAAAATGGACAGCTACATGTAAAAGAATGAAGTTAGAACACTCCCTAACACCATATACAAAAATAAACTCAAAATGGATTAAAGACCTAAATGTAAGGCCAGACACTATCAAACTCTTAGAGGAAAACATAGGCAGAACACTCTATGACATAAATCACAGTAAGATCCTTTTTGACCCAACTCCTAGAGAAATGGAAATAAAAACAAAAATAAACATATGGGACCTAATGAAACTTAAAAGCTTTTGCACAGCAAAGGAAACCATAAACAAGACGAAAAGACAACCCTCAGAATGGGAGAAAATATTTGCAAATGAAGCAACTGACAAAGGATTAATCTCCAAAACTTACAAGCAGCTCATGCAACTCAATATCAAAAAAACAAACAACCCAATCCAAAAATGGGCAGAAGACCTAAATAGATATTTCTCCAAAGAAGATATACAGATTGCCAACAGACACATGAAAGAATGCTCAACATCATTAATCATTAGAGAAATGCAAATCAAAACTACAATGAGATATCATCTCACACCGGTCAGAATGGCCATCATTAAAAAATCTACAAACAATAAATGCTGGAGAGGGTGTGGAGAAAAGGGAACACTCCTGCACTGTTGGTGGGACTGTAAATTGATACAGCCACTATGGAGAACAGTATGGAGGTTCCTTAAAAAACTAAAAATAGAACTACCATACGACCCAGCAATCCCACTACTGGGCATATACCCTGAGAAAACCATAATTCAAAAAGAGTCATGTACCAAAATGTTCATTGCAGCTCTATTTACAATAGCCAGGACATGGAAGCAACCTAAGTGTCCATCATCAGATGAATGGATAAAGAAGTTGTGGCACATATATACAATGGAATATTACTCAGCCATAAAAAGAAACAAAACTGAGTTATTTGTAGTGAGGTGGATGGACCTAGAGTCTGTCATACAGAGTGAAGTAAGTCAGAAAGAGAAAAACCAGTACTGTATGCTAACACATATATATGGTATCTAAAAAAAAAAAAAAAAAATTGTTCTGAAGAACCTAGGAGGAGGACAGGAATAAAGACGCAGACCTAGAGATTGGACTTGAGGATACGGGGAGGGGGAAGGGTAAGCTGGGAGAAAGTGAGAGAGTGGCATGGACATATATACACTACCAAACGTAAAATAGATAGCTAGTGGGAAGCAGCCGCATAGCACAGGGAGATCAGCTAGGTGCTTTGTGACCACCTAGAGGAGTGGGATAGGGAGGGTGGGAGGGAGGGAGACACAAGAGGGAAGAGATATGGGGACATATGTATATGTATAACTGATTCACTTTGTTATGAAGCAGAAACTAACACACCATTGTAAAGCAATTATACACCAATAAAGATGTTAAAAAATTAAAAAAACAAAAAAAGCACTTATTTCAACTTCACTCACTTATTATATTTCTTGGATTGGAAATACATACATTATTTACCAATAAATACTTAATGCTTTACCATTACATTGGCAGAAACTTGAAAACAATTCCAATTAAATGAAAAAGAGGTACAAAAATTATCTTTATTTTGCTTTTATAATTCAAAGTATATTCAAAACAAAGTTTTTATAGCAGCTAAAACTTTAACCAAAAATTCAGAACTGCCGTTTTATAAGCTCAGCAAAACTTTAAGTTAAATTATTTTGATGACCCTGACTCTCTTTACTAGTCTGATTAATCCAAGAATTTACAGCTGCTGGCCCATAAAAAACAAGGTAAAGAGGAATTCCCTGGTGGTCCAGAGGTTAGGACTCCGCGCTCCCACTGCCGGGGGCATGGGTTCGATCCGGGGGGGAGGAAAGAAAAAAGAGCTAGAGGAACTCTAGTCTGTTTCTAGCTGTTATCCAGGGCTTCTACGTTGCTGTGTTTGCTTCAGTCTGGCTCCTCAATCAGATTCATCATCCAGCAGGTTCTGGACTTTGTCTCCTCATTCTGGTCATGTGTTTCATTGCCTCCAGGATTTGATGATGAAATCTGCCTCCCTCACTTTGACTGTTGGCCCAAAACCTCACTTATCCCAGCTCCATGGAACGATGGGAAAGAGATTTCATTCTGATCAACCAGTCACCTGGTCAAGTTTGTTTGAAGATATTCTTTGGGGTCTGGAAAAACGTAGTTCCACAAACAGTTCTCTATGTGGTAGAATTATTACTGATTTTTGTTTTTTCTTCTTGTTCCAATTTTTCTCTGATAAACATAAGAAGAAGCAAGAGTAACATACCAAATTTGTATGAAGGGCTCTGCCCTTCATAACCTCTTCAACCAGAGCAACTCAGCCTTTTTGTGTTGTATTTTTTAACTTCCATAGTAAGATTTTATCAAAGGACTCTTAGCAAATTCAAACAGTGCTTTTTAAATCACTTGTACATTCACTATTACATTTGATTCTCAAACAACCCAGCATGGCTGATAGATCATTTTTCAAAATTCTACTAGAGAGATAAATACATGAAAGCAGCTGACTGATTGAGCGTCTTTTACACAGCTAGTTAGCTTTATATATGGGACAAGAATTCAAGGTCAGAAGTAATTAAGATGCAAATTGGGATTCAAGGTGGTAGTTTCTTGTAGTTACCAAGTGTGAGCCCCAAATTAGATTTTTAATATCCACAACATTCATATCTCTCCCTGATCCTGTTTGGGTCACCAGTACGACATTACCCTATTGGAGGATTAATTGTTCCAATCCTGATGCTTTGTTGGATCATCTTTCTAAATTAAAAATGGGATTTGTAATCTAGCAAAAGATATTTTACTCAAATGCATGAATTTATTTACAGGAAAACTCTTTGAGAGATATAAAAGTTAAAATCCAGTAAAGGAATGACCTTTGCTATGGAAAAATAAAAGAAAGAAATAAATCAGGTCTTCTCTGGAAAATCTGGGACATCGAATCATTAGGCGTAATGTGCTTCCCCCTAGGGACATAGGTCACTTTCAATATTTGCCAAAGCATTAGATCAGCCAGGCACTAGGAAACATTTCTAAGCTTAATAACTGAGCTGCTTTGATGTGTTTTGGTAAAAGTTTAAAACCTCTCCGGCCCCATTTCATCAAACATACACCTTTAGTATACAGCATCTCTCCCTTAGGATATTACTGAGAGAATAACCATCTATTTAACAATTTTTATTGTTCTTCTAGTAAGTGTACCGTGTATATGGTTGTTAAGTTGTAAAAGTGCAAAGATTAGAGCTCTGTAAGAGGGTTTGGGGAAATAGGAGCAATTTGTAATCTGAATAGGAAAGGACTTAATTATTCAACTGACTAAAATTATGTCAACCTTCTCTGCTTTGCAAATAAACTGGAAATTGGGGTAAACTTTAGATCAAAAACAAAACCTCAGAGGTCAACTAAGACAGGCAGTAAAAAAAAGAGTTGAAACAAATTTGTTGTAGGATGGATAATCCAAAAGCACTGATACTTTTCTTTTTAAGGATAAAAACTACCTGAAATTCCACCAGCCAGAGAAAAGGATTATTAAAGTTTTAAGAAACATTCTTCCACACTTTATATGCATATATCCATATGCACAATAAAAACTATATATTCTGTTTTATAACTTGGAATGGAAATTTTTAATTTTTTAAAAACTAATCAATATATCATAAGCATATTTCTGTGTCAAGTGAGAAACTAAAATGTCCTGTTTTTTATTACATAGTATTTTATTAGATTAATTTACCAATTTGCATAGAAAAATCTTTGGGAATATCAGAAAATCTGAGCTTTCACATTTATAAACATTAAAATGATAGACATTCTTATAACCAAAGGCTTTGGAATTCTTTGTATTTTCTGAAGATATCTTCGGAAGTGGAATTGTATGGTGTATTGGCTAAGATTCTTTGGTTGCAAGCAACAGAAACCCAACTAGAACTAGCTTAAGGAAAAAGGGAGAATGGACTGATTTGCATTCATTCAACAATTTTTTTTAATCACTAGAGCTTTTGTTCATTGGAAACTATAAGAATATATTTATTTTCCAAGTTGGAACACAGATCTGCTCAAAGAAAATTATAGGAAACTTTTTTTTTTACAGTTCCCACTTCAGATTGTTCCTCATATATATCCTCTGATCAATAGTCAGCTAAACAATAAAGAAGAACTCTGCAGATCTTCAGAGCACTCTCTCTGTGCAGCAATCTCCTCTCTGGTATGCTGCCCTGAGAACTCTAGCTGCCTTGTCCTCCCACGTCCCCAGCTCCATCTTCTCAACTCAGAGAGACTGTGAGACTCCACCAGCGTCCCCCTTCTTTGCAATGCAGTATGAAAACTCTCCAGACAATAAAAAGGGGTACTTATAGGGCTCACTTTGTTTCTTCTCTCTCAGAAATCACACTGTTCTGTACTGTCTGATGTCCAATGTCTAAAAACCATTTTTGGGGACTTCTCTGGTGCTCCAGTGGTTAGGGCTCCATGCTTCCACTGCAGGGGGTGCGGGTTCCATCCTCGTCGGGGAACTAGAATCCCTCATGCCGCGACCAAAAACATAAAAATACAAAAATAAATAAAAACCTTTTTTTTTTTCATGTATTTTTTCTGCCTTTTAAATTGTTTTCAGAAGGGAGTGTAAATGTGGTTCCTATCATTCCATCTTGGTCCAAAGTGAAGTCTCTATCTCAACGATTATTCTTGGAATGGCTGTCATGTGCCAGACACTTGGGATCCTTGCTTTTCTAGAGCACATGATCGAACTACAGGAAGGTCAGAAGTTGAGATAGCTCCCAGGCCAGCAAGACCCAGGGATATAAATGCTACCAGATTTCAAAATCTCTGTCTCTCTGCCTCTTGTCTCTCTTTCCATATCTTGTGTCTCTGTATCTTTTTGCACAGTGGTGTCAATCTTTCTTTCTATAGATGAACTGAATTCATGAAGAGTACACAGACAAAGCAACCTGTAATTGCCTTCTTTCAAGCTTATTTTTTTTAGAAGAAAGTGAATCTCTTTTTCTCAGAGTCAGTTTGAAAAATCTCTAGGAAGGAATGATGAGCCCATCCATTGGATGAATCACTGTGGCTGGGGAATGTGGAATTTAAACTGACTCAGTCTGGATCATATGCCTCCTTTGTGCCCAGTGATCTGGAATTTCTTAGCAGATACAATCACAGGGGAATTATCAGATGAGAAGCCATCCCAATCTGTGTCTACAATTTTGGGTATACTATTTTTTGATACTTAAAGATCTACTTTGAAGTAATTTCAAACTTCATGACATTCACCACTGGTTAATATTAAGGGTCAAATGCTTGCCTAATATAGTGTATAAAGAAGCTAAGGTAGAAGTAGCCTTAACATTTAATTAATGAATATGGTTCAGACAAGCAGTACATTATAAAAAGAAGCATATGAGGATCCAGAAGAACAAGAGAGAACTTTAAAGAGCAAAGGAGACATTTATAAGCTTAGTTTAGAAAACACCAAAAAGGAACTTTATGATAAGCTCGGGAAATCTTTTCTCATTCGTGGACCCATAGCCAGGAAATTCTTAGGACATCTAGGCTATGTCACAGCCTGAGAAGGAAAAAAATTTAATCTTGGATTCATCTTTGATTAGTCTCCCCACTCTTTACCTTTTTATCCAATTAGTTATCAAGTCCTGTCCATTCTCTCAACCTTCACTGGCCTCTCCTTATCCAAGTCACTTTCATCTCTCACTTGGATACTGGAAAGGTCTTCTAGAAGCCTCTGTGAATCAAGTCTTCCTCCCTATAAAGGGGTGCTTGTGCTTGCTGCTCAGCACAAATTTCTGCTTTTTCTTTGTAGCTGTACCCAAAATTCTCCTTTGGGAAAAAATCCCTCCCCCATTCTCAATCATGTAATTTGGGTGGGATTAACCTCACCTTCACATCCAGAAGGGGATTCTGGTTAGTTTAGCTACTCAGTGAATTCCTATTGAGTGAATTCATCTATTCCTCGGACTATACGGATTATTTCAGGCCTAATGAGACACAGTAACATGTTTGTTGGGGGCTTCTGGGAGCTAATTTCTACTCTTCCTTCAGTTCTCTGTAGAAATGTCACTTTCTCAGGGACGATTTCCCTAATCTCAATTTAGGTTGTGCTATACACTCCCATAATTACCTTTTGTGATACATATTGCGTTTGTAATTACTTGTTTAAAATCTGCCTTCTTTTTAAAGTATATACACTCCCTGGGGACAGGGCTTTCTGTCATACTCATTGCTATATTCCCAGAGTCCAGCACAGGGCCTGGGACCAAATACATAGTGAACAAATCACTAGACCAAGAATGAACATGGAGCTCAGAACCATAGAAAAGGCAAAAAGTGTATTTTAAGAATAAATGAGCATTCCACCAAACTTAGCTTAAATGTCAACCAAAGGCTACGTAATATTGATGAATCTGAGTATCTTGGATGAAATTCCAACTTAGATTGGGCTAAGAGAAGGAAAGTGAAATCTGATAGGCCAAATATGCCTTTCAAGTCAACATTTGACTATCCTTTCCTTACTTAAT
This sequence comes from Eschrichtius robustus, assembly GCF_028021215.1. Classification (NCBI taxonomy): domain Eukaryota; kingdom Metazoa; phylum Chordata; class Mammalia; order Artiodactyla; family Eschrichtiidae; genus Eschrichtius; species Eschrichtius robustus. The sequence continues at coordinate 53,933,350 of NC_090826.1, forward strand.
GTGCTCTGTGAACTCATCCATGTCTATTCCTGTGCATTGTCTATCGTTTTGGTGTTTTCTTTCTTTCTTTTATTTTACTTTTTGGCTGCTTTGGGTCTTCGTTGCTGTGCGTGGGCTTTCTCTAGTTGAGATGAGTGGGGGCTACTCTTCGTTGCGGTGCGTGGGCTGCTCACTGCGGTGGTCTCTCTTGTTGCGGAGCATGGGCTCTAGGTGTGTGGGCTTCAGTAGCTGTGGCACAGGGGCTCAGTAGTTGTGGCTCACGGGCTAAGTTGTTCTGCGGCATGTGGGATCTTTCCGGACCAAGGCTTGAACCCGTGTCCCCTGCATTGGCAGGTGGATTCTTAACCACTGCACCACCAGGGAAGCCCCGTTTTGGCGTTTTCTTATTCATTAATTCAACAAATATTTGTTCACTATCTCCTTTACTTACCACTGCCATAGATGCTACAGATAGGATGAATAAAATATGATCCTGTAAGAAATTTACTGTCTAATTAGAGAGATAGGTGTGTAAACAAATAAATTATGACCTTGTAATTGCTGAAAGAATAGAATAGTGATTATTGCTTTCTTCAAACATGAGGTGTTATTGATCAGAGATCTTTCAGTTGCAAGTGACAGAAACCCAATTTCAAATAGCCTAAGCAGAAAATGGAATCTATTGGCTCATGTAACTAGGAATTCCAGGGACGAAGCTGAGCTGAGGAGCCCAAATAATATTATTGGGTCTCCATTTCTTTCTGGATTTATTTCTTGCTGTTTGGGACTTATCTTCTTCTTCTAAAGATGGACTCTGAAGTAGATTCTGTGGTGCGCCACCCAGACACCACTTTTAGGATGGAAGCACTGGTTTCCCCCAGCTTTGGGGAGTGTTGGCTGCTGACGGCTTAAAGCTGAGTCTCTCTCTCTGGGCATTGCCCTTAGACAAAGCGGGGAGCCTCAATCAGGGAGGGGGTTATGACACCTCCCTGGGAGTAGCTTGCATCCGGAAACTGATCAATGAGGGATACCAAGGCCTGGCCTCTTTCCTTGACTGAAGACATATCTGAAGAGCCATCCCAGCTTTAGGGCTACCCATAGGATCAGCTGAGAAGTCTGTGGAACTTGAGGTCTGACCTCTGGCAGATCTGTTCCGTAAAGAAGAGGGTTGAGTTTATTTTTAGAGTTCTGGATATATAGGGAAGAAATGGAGAGAAGTGAAGAGGAGGAGATACGAAGTGAATCAAAAGAATACTCCAACAAGCACCTTGCCCTATGAGCCCTCTCTAGGATTCTGCAGATCTTTGTCAAGTGCTTGAATGCAAGTATTTTTTTGTTTTGTTTTGTTTTGTGTGTGTGTGTGTGTGAAAGCAGTGAAGAGACTGGGCATCCCCCACCAGAATGGCCTAGGAAGGGATGGAACTGTAGAGCACAGGTGTATTCAGGAGTTTAGAGATATAATCTGAGAAAATAAGTTCTATAATTTTGCAGAAACAGTGGGTAGGGTTATGAACACTGTAGGTTATAAGGTTTAACTAGTGAATATCTGGATATACCTGTCATAGCAACAAATATTTTGGACACTAGAGTATAGATTTGTTACCCACCAGAGTTCTTGGCCTTCCCCTATCAATAGAAATTGACTAGAGGCCAGACCAGAAATTCAGGCAAGGCTTTATTGAGGCCCCTGCTGCAGCAGCAGGGAGCGAGAACAAACAACAGGTTCCCTTGCTTGCTCGCTTCCTGGGCCGGGGTGGGGTGGGGGGTGAGCTGATTCCTTATATGGGGTGAGGGTAGGGGTGTGTCCAGGCTTCTGGCCGGAGGGGTAATTTAGGTGGTTTGCCCACCCCTTAGGTGGTGCTGTGTTCAGGGGGCATGCTCAGTATCCTGCTTTTGCTCCTGACACCCTGTTTTTGCTCCAGGCTCTTCAAAAGTGGCAGTTGGGTTTTTTGGTCTCTTTGTATCTTTTGGGTCCAGAATTTGCCCCAGCTGCACATGCACGCAGTTATTTTTAGTCCCATATAGTTTCTTTGCATTTTGTTGCTTGAGGAGAGGTATGTCCTGGTACAAGCATTGCAGCACTTTAGCAAAGGGTCACAGGTCCCAGCAAAGGGTTCCAGGTCCCAGCCTGTCTCAGCTTTATTCTCCAAACATTTGATGAACTAATAGTAAAACTAGTAAAAGCCAATAAATCACAATATAATAAAATAAAGGTAAAATGCTATGGGAGGGACTTCCCTGGTGGCGCAGTGGTTGAGAATCCGCTGGCTAGTGCAGGGGACACTGGTTCGATCCCTGGTCCTGGAAGATCCCACATGCCACGGAGCAACTAAGCCCGTGAGCCACAACTACTGAGCCCGCGTGCCACAATTACTGAAGGCCGAGCCCCTAGAGCCCGTTCTCCACAACAAGAGAAGCCACCACAGTGAGAAGCCTGCGCACCGCAATGAAGAGTATCCCCGCTTGCCAAAGCCTGCACACAGCAATGAAGACCCAACGCAGCCAAAAACAAATAAATTTTAAAAAAATGCTATGGGAATAGAAAGGTCCTGCACAACTAACTGATATAGTAAAGTTAGAGTTTTATAAATCATTACTTAGCTTTATAATACGAAGAAAAACTAAGGGAAGAATTAGTCATGTCTAAAGTTATTATAAAAAAAATGAGATATCAAGAAAATTGGAAGTCCATTTTCCATGAAAAATTTAAGGTATAAATTATGTTCATCCATCTATCATGACAGATAAAAATAGGCTCCAATGAAAACATTTCCAAAATGGTTTTCATATGTTTTCTTACAAACAAACAAAAAACCCCACAACTATCCACTGAAGAAGTACCTCTGCAAATGAATTTACATTTCCAAAAGGGCTTTCTTATGTTTTCTTAATTAAAAACCAAACAAAAACCCTACAACTATCCACTGAAGTACCTCTGCAAATGAATTTGCAACTGCGGATTGTAAATCCTACCAGACGATAGACAAATAAATTATAATAATTCCTGGAGAGCCATTTCTACCCTGTTACCAGAGTTTTTTGAAGGTGTGACTCCATGCATAAAAGCACAAACCTGAACTGAAAATAAAATAGCATATTAAGAGAGCCATCTACTGGCAGCTCATTGAAATCTGTTTAATTCAGTAGGTTTCTATGCCAAATATATTTCCATGTGTAATACTGTGATCAACTTTCCAGAAAAATTTAATCTGACCAACTTTCATGCTATACTTTGTATGAAGGAGGGTATCTTTAGTATCACAGTTATAATTTGAAACACAGATTCCCATGTTAAGGAGTTATTCTTTGAAATTAGCCAACTTGGCTATTACAGTAAGAATGATAACAACAGGGTATATGATGTTTACTAAAGTGAACATAATAAGAGCAGAAAATATATGTCCAGCACTGTTCCATTCATGTACTTTACTTACATGAATTCTTGTAATCGTCACAAGAACCTTATAAGGTTTGTGCTATTATTTTTTTCTCTTCTTTATTTCCCATTCATTCTTCTTTTTAAAAAAATTATTTATTTATTTATTTTTTTAAAGTATAGTTGATTTACGATGTGTTAATTACTGCTGTACAGCAAAGTGATTCAGCTATATATGTGTGTGTATATATATATATATATATACACATTCTTTTCCATTATGGTTTATCATAGGATACTGAATATAGTTCTCTGTGCTATACAGTAGGACCCTGTTGTTTATCCATTCTATTATAAAAGCTTGCATCAGCTAACTCCAACCTCCCATTCCATTCCTTCCCTAAACCCCTCCCCCTTGGCAAAAACCAGTTTGTTCTCTATGTCCATGATTCAGTTTCTGTTTCATAGATATGTTAATTTGTGTCATATTTTAGATTCCACATATAAGTGATATCATACGGCATTTGTCTTTCTCTTTCTGACTTACTTCACTTAGTATGATAATCTCTAGTTACATAGTAGGTGCTGCTATTATTCTCACTTTACAGGTGAAGAAACTGAACACAGAGAAGTTAGATATCTTGGCCAAAGATCAAGCAGCTATGAAGTGTCAGAGCTTGGAATAGGATTCAAGTAATTTGGCTGCAGAGTGGATACTCTTTAACCATAGCCATATACAAACACCTATTGAGTTCATATTATTTAATCAGCATTGTTATGGCTTACAAAGATAGTAAGTCAAATTTGAGAAGGTTACAGTTAGGATGAAAAATGCAAGTGTAGATACATTTTAACACAAATGATGTGGTAAGTTAATTAAAACATGTAAAGTGTGCTCTGAGACCACAATGAAGAGGCACTTAGCTCAACTTTATGAAGAAAGAATGGGACAGTATCTTAGCTTGTTCTCCTAATCATAGCACCAACCACACTAAAATATAACTACTTGTTTACTTTTCTAAACTGCAAGCTCCCTGAAGTCAGGGGCTATCTATGTCTGCTTTGCTCACTCATTTATTCCTTGTATTGAGCACTAAATATTTGTTTCATGAATGAATATAGTTCAGTTTGTTGAGAAAAATATCTGAGGCACAGAGTGATGAAAGATCAGGCTGAGAAGAGTGCAAAGGTCATTCCTAGAGGGCTTGATATGCTGCATTAAGGAGAGATTTTGTTGAACTGCTCTGCTGCCCATACATGATCTCACATTTTTCGTGGTTTCAAAACTCACCTGACTTTTGGACTGTCTCCAGAACCGTAGTGAAGTAATTCCAAATGCCTGCTTGGGGTATCTACCAAGATATTCTGGAGGTACCTAAGACTTAACATATTAATATCTTCAAACAGAACACATTTCTCCTCCATCACCAAATCTGTTCCATTACCTACATCCTTTTGTTGTTGTTGTTGAGATATAATTCACATATTATTAAATTCACCCTTTTCAAGTGTACAATGCAGCATTTTTTAGTATATTCACAAAATTGTGCAACCATCATCACTAATTCTAGAATATTTCATCACCCCAAGAGAAATCCTATATCCATCAATAGTCATTTACCATCCTCTCCTTCCCCCCAGAATCTGGCAACCACTAATTCAGTTCTGTCTATATGGATTTGCCTGTTCTGGACATTTCATAGAAATGAAACAATACAATACGTAGCCTTTTGTGTCTGGCTTCTTAACATAACATAATGTTTTCAAGGTTCATCTGTGTTGTAGCATATGTCAGTACTTCATTCTTTTTTGTGACTAAATACCATTCTATTGTAAGGATTTCTTTATGTATTAAACAATTGATGGACATTTGAACTGTTTTCACTCTTTAGCTGGTATGAATAATGCTGGTACAGGTATTTGTACACAAGTTTTTGTGTAGAAATATGTTCCCTTTCTCTTGGATATGTACCTCAGAGTGGCATTGCTGGGTTTTATGGTAATTCTATGTTCAACTTTTAGAGGAACTTCTTATTTTCCAAAACAGCTGCACCCTTTTATATCCCCACCAGTAATACATGAGAGTTCTGATTTTCCACATGCTTGTCAACATTTTAATTCTATTATTTCAATTCTTTTTTAATGGCTGAGTAATATTCCACTGTGTGTGTGTGTGTGTGTGTGTGTGTGTGTGTGTGTGTGTGTGTATATATATACATATATATATGACATCTTCTTTATCCATTCATCTGTCGATGGACATTTAGGATGATTCCATGTCTTGGCTATTGTAAATAGTGCTGTTATGAACATTGGGGTGCATTATCTTTTTGAATTATAGTTTTCTCCAGATATATGCCCCAGAGTGGGATTGCTGGATCATATGGTAACTCTATTTTTAGTTTTTTGAGGAACCTCCATATTGTTCTCCATAGTGGTTGTACCAATTTACATTCCCATCAACAGTGTAGGAGAGGGTTCTCTTTTCTCCACACCCTCTCCAGCATTTATTATTTGTAGACTTTTTGATGATGGCCATTCTGATCAATGTGAGGTGATACCTCATGGTAGTTTTGATTTGCATTTCTCTAATAATTAGTGATGTTGAGCATCTTTTCATGTACCTCTTGGCCATCTGTATGTCTTCTTTGGAGAAATGTCTGTTTAGGTCTTCTGTCCATTTTTTTTTTTTTTTGGCCACGAGGTGTGGCATGTGGGATCTTAGTTCCCTGACCAAGGATCAAACCGTGCCCTCTGCACTGGAAGCACGGAGTCTTAAACACTGGACTGCCAGGGAAGTCCCCTTCTGCCCATGTTTAGATTGGGTTGTTATTGTTGTTTTTGATATTGAGGTGTATGAGCTGTTTGTAAACACTTGCTATTGTCTGTGTTTTAGATTATAACCAAAACTAGTGGGTGTAAAATGGCATCTTTGTGGTTTTGGTTTGCATTTCTTTGATGCTAATGATGTAGAACATCTTTCTCCTTTGGAGAAATGTCTATTCAAATCCTTTGCCCACTTTTAAATTGGTTTGTCTTTTTATGGTTGAGTTGTGTTCTTTATATACTCTGGAGACAAGTCTTTTATCAGGAACATGATATGCTTATTTTTTCACTTTCTTAATGAAAATGAAAACCTTTTGAAGCAAAATACATTTAATTTTGATAAGGTTAAATTTGCAATGTTTTTGTTTAATCATTTATGCTTCTGGTACTGTATCTAAGAAATCTTTGCCTAACCTACAATCATGAAGATTTACTCCTATGTTTTCTTCTAATAAATTTATTGTTTTAGCTCTTACATTTCGGTCTATGATATATTTTGGGTTGATATTTGTGTAAGGCATGAGATACAGGTCTGAATTGATTGCTTTGCATTTGGCAATACAATTTTCCCAGTACCATTGAAAAAACTATCCTTTCCCTATTGAATTGCCTTAGCACCTTTGTTGAAAATCAATTGATTATAGATGTAAGCACTTATTTCTAGATTTTCAATTCTGTTCCATTGATATATAGGTTTACCTTTATGCCAATACCACGTAGTCTTGATTACTGTAGCAAAATTTTGAAATTAGGAAGACAAATCCTCTAAAATTTGATATTGGGAAGGATAAATCCTCCAGCTTTGTTCTGTTTTCAAGATTGTTTTGTCTATTCTGGTTTCCTTGCATTTCTATATTAATGTTAGAACAGTTTGTCATATGCCCATGCTTGAATTGATTGACTTAGGGGATGAAGAATTAGGGGCCAGCCTAGGTCTATGGTCATAGAGGGGTGGGGTCTGAAGAAGAAGGGAAGGTGTGCGTAGTGAAAAAAGCTGAGACTAGAATAGAGTTGCTGTGTCTTTCTTTAATCTTTATTCCTGGAGAGAACAAAAGGTTGTGTCATGGAGGAGGATGGTAAAGAGGAAATTTGAACTTCCTTGCTAAAGATCAACAGGTGTGGATAAGAAATGCCTGATTTAGGATTTTTTGAGGTAGAACAAGTGGAACCTGGAGGCTGAATAGATATTGGAGGGCAAGGGAGAGGGGGAAGTAGATTTCTCCAAGGATTCTCGTTTATTCAATAATATAAGATCATTAATACAGGTAAACATAATCAGTATATATGTATATCATATTTATAGAATGAACAACAAAAGCAACATGATCATCAATCATACATTTGAAAAAAATCTAATGCCCTTTCATGATAAAAAACACTCAACAAACTAGGAATACAAGAGAACTTCCTCAAACTGATAACAGACATCTATGGAAAACCCACAATGAACATCATACTCATTGGTGAAAGACTATGGTCACTAGTTGCCTGATACCTGGTCCTGGGATCATTTAGAGCAGGGGAAATATTGGCTTAGTGTGTGAGAGTTAGATAAGGAGATGGTTGAGTGTATAGACTCAGTATTGGTTGGTTTACATATTAAACCCATGCTCAATTGGCAAATTGTTATTATCTTTAGGAATTAGCCAGCCCTTGGAGGGGTATTCTCTCTCTGGGTCTGTAAGGCCCCCAAATGCCAGAGCATCAAGAATACAGAAAATAGGGACTTCCCTGGTGGTGCAGTGGTTAAGAATCTGCCTGCCAATGCAGGGGACACAGGTTCAAGCCCTGGTCCAGGAAGATCCCACATGCTGTGGAACAACTAAGCCCATACGCCACAACTACTGAGCCTGCATGCCACAACTACTGAAACCCACACGCCTAGAACCCATGCTCCGCAACAAGAAAAGCCACAGCAATGCAAAGCCTGTGCACTGAAACGAACAGTAGCCCCCGCTCGCCGCAACTAGAGAAAGCCGGCGTGCAACAACGAAGACCCAATGAAGCCAAAAAGAAAGAATACAGATAATAAGAAAACATAAGTAATATAATATTTGCCCTGTGATGAATGGATGCCAAATAGACAAACAGAATCTAAGAAAATGCAGTTAGAACAACTTCACACCTACTAGGATGCTATAATCAAAAAGTGAAAAATAGGAACTTCCCTGGTGGCGCAGTGGATGACTCCGCGCTCCCAGTGCAGGGGGCTCAGGTTCAATCCCTGGTCAGGGAACTAGATCCCACATGCATGCCACAACTAAGAGTTTGCATGCCACAGCTATGGAGCCAGGGTGCCACAACTAAGGAGCCTGCCTGCTGCAACTAAGACCCAGCACAACCAAATAAATAAATATTTTTTTAAAAAGTGAAAAAATGATGTGTCATAATAAGTGTTGGAAAAGATGTAGAGAAGTAGGAACCTTCACACATTTGCTGATGGGAATATAAATTGGTACAGTTGCTGTGAAAAAGAGTTTGGCAGTTCCTCAAAAAGTGAAACATAGAGTTACCATATGATCTGGAGTGGAGTTACCAATTCCACTCCCGCATATACACCCAACATAATTGAAAACAGGGATGTAAACAGATACTTGTATGCCAGTGTTCCCTACAGCATTATTCACGTATCCAAAAAGTGTAAATAATCCACATGCCCATCAAGAGATGAATGAATAAGCAAAATGTGGTATATCCATACAACAGAATATTTTTCAACCATAAAAAGGGATGAAGTACTGATATATGCTACATCATGAATGAACCTTTAAAGCTATATGCTAAGTGAAAGAAGCCAGACACAGAAGACCACGTGTTGTATGATTCCATTTATATGAAATAACCAGAATAAACAAATCCATAGAAACAGAAAGTATACTAGTAGTTTCCAGGGGTCAGGGGAAGGGAAAAATAGAGAATGACTGCTTAATCAGTATGAAGTTTCTTTTTAGGGTGATGAGAACATTCTGGAACTAGATAGTAGTGATGGCTCTACAACATTGTGAGTTTACTAAATGGAACTGAACTATATATTTTGAAATGGTTGAAATGGTGAATTTCATGCTATCTGTATTTTACCACAACAACAAAAAAAGCAGCACCAAAAAAAAGTCCATCTTCTGCTGGGTACTTTAGGTCTGAATGTGATAGCTACAACTTTAAGAGTTACTAAAAGGACAGAATAGGATAATATATGTAAAAGCTCCAGTCACAATTACAGGCACCCAATACATAGTAGCAATTATTATTCTGAAATAAATGAATATTAATATGTAGATATTTGGGTTTATGACACAATAGAATAACTGTCTCTCTACTAGGAGCCATTGTGTTACCCACTATCATGAACTTGAAGTAAAAATGCCACTTTAATTTATAATTGTCATTGATGAAGCAGTAGAAATGACTAATTTCATTGAATCTTAACTCTTTTTAAAATAATTAATTAATTAATTTTTGGCTGCGTTGGGTCTTCGTTGTTGTGCCACAGACTTTCTCTAGTTGCGGCGAGCAGGGGCTACTCTTCGTTTTAGTGCGCGGGCTCCTCATTGCGGTGGCTTCTCTTGTTGCAGAGCACAGACTCTAGGCACACGGGCTTCAGTAGTTGTGGCACACGGGCTTAGTTTCTCTGCGACATGTGCGATCTTCCTAGACCAGGACTCAAACCCGTGTCGCCTGAATTGGCAGGCAGATTCTTAACCACAGTGCCACCACGGAAGTCCCTGAATCTTAACTCTTAAGTGCAAACATTTTGGGTGATAAAATAGGCAGTATGACTAAAGCACTTCTGCTGCATACCAGAGTGGGATGGTTGTCTTGAGGAGAAGCATATGTGTGATTATTTGAGTTGCCAGCTAAACTAGACAATTTTTCTTGGAATGCCATTTTTTTCATGAAAGAGTAACTGACAAACCACATTTATTTAGATTTGGCATCTGACAGAAAATTTTTTAAAAATGAGTGAAACGAACTTGTTACTTCAAGGAAAACCACACTAATTTTAAGTGAAAATTAGAATGTTGGAAAACTAGTATCAGCCACAGCAAGCTTGTCAGCTTCCATATACTTAAAAGATCTTTTCTGACTAGAAAAGTGCACAGGTAAGGCACATGCCCACCTTAGGACTTTTGTACTGCCTGCCCCCTCTACCTGAATGCTCTTCCCTCATATCTGCTTGCCTCATTCCCTTATCTCCTTTAAATTTTCATTCACATGTCGCCTTGTAAATGAGATCTACCCTGACCACCATTTTAAAATTGCAATCCATCCTTCAGGACTCTTGGTCCTTCTTTTCATCCTCTATTATTTCTTCCTCTCTCCACCTCCCTATAGGACTTATCACCTTCTAACATTCTACATAATTTACTTGTTTTATTTTTTGTTTATTCTCTGTCTCAATCCACTAAAATGTAAGCTCCTTGAACAGAAATCCCTGTTTTTGTTCAGCTATAACCCCAACATCTAAAACAATGCCTAGCTCATTGTATACAGTCCAGACATATTAACATTAACAAATGTTTGTAATAATAATATTTCATGTTAGCATAGTCATAAAAAGTTAAGATTATACATCAAGTTATTATGGGTCATTATTTTGGTTGTGTTATATATTCTTTAATGTCTGAATTTTTATCAAACACCTGGGTTATTTTAAAAATCAGAATATATATTTTCTGAAGTATACACATACTTCTATGTCACAATAAGACTTTGTATCTTTATTAAGTCCTGTTCACATTCTGCTTTGATTTATAATTTAATATGTACATACTTGTCTTCCTCAGTAGATTTCTAGCTCCTCAAGGGCAAGATAATATCATGTTCTCCTAGGCACCTGACCAACTGAGTGCGTGACTGGCCATGCCTCAAAGTCTAACCATTTTCAAAACTAGAGTAGATTCATTTAAAAACTGGCTTTTGGCATTCAGAGGTACAAACTTTGTGAATTATTAAGTAAATAATATCCTTTAACTAAGTACTGAGACTTAATAAACAAGATCCTTGCCAGCTTTCGTGTTTCTGTAGAGAAGTCAAAAAGAATTACAAGAGGTCGCTTCTGGCTGTCTTTTTACTTTAAAATATATAAATTGAAGCTTTTTATAATTTTATTTAAAAACTAAAGTTTTTGTGATATCAATATTTAATATTAAGTTAGTAGTTCCTTTCTGAACATTCCCCCAATTCAGAGTTTGAGTTCTGGTTTTTGGTTCAAGTGACAAACTGCCGGTATTAGACTCTTTCTTCTTCCTCCAAGCTCACTGAATTCCTTAGTTTCCAAACCCCAAAATAGTTTTCTATCAAAAGAAAGAGAGAGAGAGAGAGAGAGAGAGAGATTATTTTAGATTCAGAAGAATCTGAAATTGGGTCAGGCTGAAATTTAGATTTAACAGAAGTAATGTTTATGAGCAGTATTTAGCTTGCTGTTTTTCCCTGGAAAGCAGTGTAAGGTGGAAAAAAGAGCACAGGTTTAAAAAATTAATGTTGAAAAATAGTTCGTAATAACATGGAAAAGTGCTTTATGTTTTAATGGTAAGGGAAAAGAGCTGAATAAAAAATCGTTTGTAAAGTAATCACAACTCTGTCAAACAAACACATGAAAAACTACATTTAGAAGAAAAGATACCAAGAAATACAGATCAAAATGTCAACAATGGTCACCTTCAGATAACAAAAATAATTTATTTATTTATTTTTACAGTAGGTCCTTTTGGGTTATCTATTTTAAATAAAGCAGTGTGTACATGTCAGTCCCAAACTCCCAATCTATCCTTCCCCCCCATCCATCCCCCCTGGTAACCATAAGTTCATTCTCTTAAGTCTGTGAGTCTGTTTCTGTTTTGTAAATAAGGTCATTCGTAACTTTATTTTGTTTTTTTTAGATTCCACATATAAGTGATATCATATGATATTTGTCTTTGTCTGATTTACTTTACTTAGTATGATAATTTCCAGGTCCATCCATGTTGCTGAAAATGGCATTATTTCATTCTTTTTTAATGACTGAGTAATATTCCACTGTATATATATATATATATATATATATATATATATATATATACACCACATCTTCTTTATCCATTCGTCTGTCGATGGACATTTAGGTTGCTTCCATGTGTTGGCTATTGTAAACAGTGCTTCAATGAACATTGGGGTGTATGTATCCTTTTGAACCATGTCTTTCTATGGATATATGCCCAGGAGTGGGATTGCTGGATCATATGGTAGCTCTATTTTTAGTTTTTTTGCGGAACCTCCATACTATTCTCCATAGAGGCTGTACCAATTTACATTCCCACCAACAGTGTAGGAGGGTTCCCTTTTCTCCACACCCTCTCCAGCATTTATTGTTTGTAGATTTTTTGATGATGGTCATTCTGTGTGGTGTGAGGTGATATCTCATGTAGTTTTGATTTGCATTTCTCTAATAAGTAGTGATGTTGAGCATCTTTTCTTGTGCCTCTTGGCCACCTGTATGTCTTCTTTGGAGAAACATCTATTTAGGTCTTCTGCCCATTTTTTAATTGGGTTGTTTGTTTTTATGGTATTGAGCTGAATGAGCTGTTCATAAGTTTTGGAGACTAATCCCTTGTTGGTCGCATCATTTGCAAATATTTTCTCCTACTTTGTGGGTTGTCTTTTCATTTTGTTTGTGGTTTCCTTTGCTGTGCAAAAGCTTTTGAGTTTAATTAGGTCCCATAGACAACGAAATTTTGAGTGATTCTTTTTTCTTACTGCTTTTTGGCAGTTTACAATGATTTACAATCTATATATATTTTATTTTATAATTGGAAAAAATAGTAACTTTCAAAAGAATGGAAGGAATAAAGAGAAGCAAAGAGAGAAAAATGTGAATTTTGAATTCATGCTTATCTGAGTTCAAATCATCTGAAAATTGAGACATGTTAGACAAGCCAAAGCGTATGACTTTTATTACCCACTGGGTTTCAGGTGCCTTAAATACATCAGTTCTGCCACTAGTCCCAAGCAAGAGGAACCATGCCTTAGAGCAGCAGTCCCCAACTTTTTGGCACAAGGAACTGGTTTCATGGAAGACAATTTTTCCACAGATGGGGGTGGAGGATGGGGGGTGGGGTGGGGAATTGTTCAGACGGTAATGCGAGCGATGGGGAGCGGCAGATGAAGCTTCGATTGCTCACCCACTGCTCGCCTCCTGCTCTGTGGCCCGGTTCCTAACAAACCGCGGACCTGTACTGGTCTGCGGCCCAGGGGTTGGGGACCCCTGCCTTAGAGGGCTCTACGTGTAATATGATCACAAAAATCATACTGAAAACACAAGAGTATGTTTATCATTCTCTAACTGGCTCTCAGCACTAAACTGGTGCCACCCCTCACCCTAAAACAGCTGTTCCTGTGACTAACATTGTTCAGGTCCCAGGAAAATGCTTCTCCACATCTTTTGCCCTACAAAAGACAGCTATATGCAAATGCTGTAAAGTTCTGGGATTTGCTGGTAGCAACATCAAACATAAATACTGCTTCAGAGTATGGAGAGGATTTGAGTGGCAAAATACTTAGGTAAGAAAAAAGACAACTTGTCAAATCTTGTGTTTCAAAAAGCATGAATGCCATAGATTCCTGTATAGCAGAGACTCATTTCACAATAGAGCCAGGCATTCATTTTCTTGCTTCTGTTCCTATTCCAATGTGTGGTTCCAAGTTAATTATGAATTAACATGGTATTTGCAACAGTTGTGTATGGTGACTGTGGTGAATATTTCTAAAATGGCCTACTGTGATCCCCACCTCCTTGCATGTATGCCTTTGTGTAATAATCTCCCCTTGCGTGTGGGCTCAGCCTAGCAGATTGTTTCTAATAAGTAGAACACAGCAAAAGTGATGGGGTGTCACTTCCATGATTGGCTTTTAAAAGCGTGTGACTTCTATCTTGCTAGCAGACTCTCTCTATTGCCTTCTTGGCTCACATGCTTTGATGAAACAAGCTGCTTTTTCAAGAGGCTCATGTGGCAAAGAACTGAGAGAGGTGATGACCAATAGCCAGTGAGAAACGAAGGCCCTCAGTCCAACAACCTGCAAAGAACTGAATCCTGTCAACAACCACTGAATGAACTTGGAAGCACATTTTTTCCCAGTCATATTTTCAGATGGGATCACAGACCTTGGCTGACCTTGATTGCAGCCTTGGCAGAGACCAGGAAGCAGAGGACCCAGCTAAGTCATGACCAGATTCCTAACCCACAAAAATTGTGATAATAAATATTGTTTTTTAAAACCACTAAGACATGGATAATTTGTTATACAAAATACATGATTAATACAGTGGCTGAGAAACATTTTGCAATTTCAAGCATTATATATTACTCGTTAAATGTATGTATATGCATGTTTAAACATAAAATACACTTTTTCATAAAAATATGATTAGCAATGTTGAACACCTTTTCATGTGCTTTTTGGCCATCTGTGCATATCCTTTGGAGAATGCCTATTCAAGTCTTTTGCCCATCTTTTAATTGGATTATTGTCTTTTTGTTGTCTATCTTTAAGTTCTTTTTATATTCTGGATACCAGACCCTTATCAGATATATGATTTGCAAATATTTTTTTCCCCATTCTGTGGATTGTCTTTTCATTTTCCTCATAGTGTCCTTTGATGCATGAAAGTTTTAAATTTTGATGAAGTATGATTTCTCTATTTTTTCTTTCTTGCTTGTGATTTTGGTGTCATCTAAGAAGCTGTTGTCAAATCCCAGTCATGAAGATATACCTGTATGTTTTATTCTAGGGGTTTTATCATTTAAACTTTTATATTTAGATCTTTGATCTATTTTGAGTTAATTTTTGAACATGGTATGAAGAAAAGATCCAACTTTATTCTTTTGCATGTGGAAACCCAGTTGTTCCACCACTATTTATTTGTTGAAGAGACTATCCTTTGGCAATTGAATGGTCTTGGCATTCACTGCTTTTTTTCTCTTCAATTATTTTTATTGTGGTAAAATACACATAACATAAAATTAACTATTTTAACCATTTTAAGTGTACAGTTCAGTAACACTAAGTACATACACATTGTTGTGCAACCATCACCACATCTCTAACACCATTCATTCACAGAGTCGAAGTTCTGGTCCACAAACCCTTCCCTGTAAGAGGTTCAATGCTTGCGAAAGAATTTGTAATAAACCAGGCCTCCCAGGATGGCTAGCTCCAGAAAAAGAAAAAAAAAAGAATCCATTTTATTTTACAGAATCCATTTTACCTTACAAAACTGAAACTCTATATCCGTTAAATAATGACTCCATTCCTCCCTCCCCCTAGCCCCTGGTAATCACATTCTACTTTCTATCTCTATGAATGTGACTACTCTAGGTACCTCAGGTAAGTGAAATCCTGCAGTACAGTTGACCCCTAAACAACATGGGTTTAAACTGAATGGGTCCACTTATACTCAGATTTTTTTCAATAGTAAATACTACAGTGCTACAGAATCCATGGCTGACTGACTCTGTGGATGCAGAACTGTGGTTATGTAGGGCTGACTATGAGTTACACGTGCAGATTTTCAAAAGCGCGGGGATGGGTGCCCTAACTCCCTCATTGTTCCAGGGTCAGCTGTATTTGTCTTTTTGTGATTGGCTTATTTCACTCAGTATAATGTCCTCAAGTTTCATCCATATTGTAGCATGTGTCAGAACTTCCTACTTTTTTAAGGAGTAATAGTTCATTATGTCCATACACCACATTTTGCTTATCCATTTATCTGTTGATGGACACTTGGGCTGCGTCCACCTTTTAGCAGTTGTGCATAATGCTGCTATGATGTGGGTACACAGCATGTGCTGCTTTTTGTTAGAGAGAAAAACTTTTCCCAGAAGCCACCCATAGCAGATTTTCCCTCACACCTCATTGCCAAGAATTATCTCACATGTTCATGCTTAAACCAAGAGAAATGGGCCACAGTGTTTGATTTAGGGTTCCATTGTAAAAGAAGGTTGTGAGTATAAGTCAGTAAGTTACACACTCTGCTGTCAAGACTAGTGAAGTCTACCTGCACAAGTTAGGGTGAACCTCAGATTTATATAGGATTTCTGTTTTGAGACCTTGAGGCTAGTGAATACTTCCTCATATTCCTGGCATCCTTGGTCATCATCTTTCTTGTGTGTTCTCACATGTGCTTCCTTTCTCATGACCCAATCTCCCGCTACTTTTCTCCATTCAAAATCTTTCCATTGCTTCTCTGATGCTCTAATTCGCTACCTCTGGATTCTCCTCACAGAATTTTTGCCTCACCTTCTGGTCTTAACAAATGCTGACACTTCTCTGAAGATTCTGTCCCCCTGCAACTTTCTTGAAAGTATGTCCTTTTGTCTTTTTGGTCTCATTTATTCATGAACACTGGGTCCAGAGGTGAGTTCAGCTCGCTCCTTATTCTTCAATGTTACATCTAAACCAGTAACCCTCTGTTTTTATGTAAAAATCCCGTTCCTTGAAAAATTTCATGATATTTACATATATTGTTCTCCACCCTCCCTCATTTCTGTCACCTTTTGGCTGCCTGGTTACTAGCTCAGATGCCCATCCACCTGGCTAGTAATCTTATCCATGTCCATGGTTTCAACTCTCACCTAAAGCTAATGAGTCCCAAAGCTACATATTCAGCTCAAATCTTCCTCTTAAGCTCCATATCTAATTGCCTCCTGGGCATAGCCCTCTGATGATGCTTAAGCATTCCTAACTAACTCAACACGTGGAAAAGTGAAAAAACAGAAACCTGGGAGTCTCCTTTGATTTCTTCCCTCCTTCACCACTCCTCTTGGTTCTATTGTCCTAATATCTCCGACCAGTTTTTGCTCTTCCCTTATTACTATTTATTTCAGATCTTCCTTTTTTTAAAACCTGAATTATGAAAACAATCTCCTAACTGTTCTTTCCACCCCAAGCCATTCTCCATAATCCTGCAAGCAGCAGCCTAAAATGCAATTTAATTATGTCATTCCCTAAATGGTTTCCTTTATAACCAGATTAAAGTTCAACCCTCTTATCTTAGTATACTAAGTACCACTCCCCAACTCTCATGTTCCAGCTATAATAAATTTCTGGGTTATCCTAAACTGGTCGAATCTCCCTCTTCTGAAGCTAGTTATTTTTGTCATTTAAGTTATCTCAGGACTTCCTCCTTCAGGATCCCTCAATTTGAGAATAACTGACACTCCTTGTTCTCTTAATACCCTGTTCATACCTCTATCATAATGTTTATCACACTGTGAGCCGTAAGTTACTTCTCTGAATTCTTTTCATATTTCCATGACTTAGCACAGCGCTGGGTGTTCAGTAAATATTAGCTGTGAATAGCTTTTGTGCTGCATTTCAAGGCTAAGGTTTACTTTGTAGCACTTGCTGAAGTCTGGTTATGAAAGGAAAAGGAAGATGGAATAATATTGCATCTAGGAGGGAAACTGAGTCCGCTGAAGTTGCTTTCAGAATTGTGGGGATTCAGTACATGTTTGTAGGCTGAGGCAAAGGGGGCAGTGGAGAGAGTGAGCTTGAGGATGTAGGAAAGGGGATAGAAATAAGGTCACTTGGAAAGGAGAAAACGTTTTCACCAAGTTTTCCTTAAAATAATTTTATAATTTCCACAAGGTATTCATCTCATCAAGGCTGAGTTCAATTTATCTCAAAATAACGTTCCTGATCAGTCATACATGGTACCTGTTTACTTATTAAACAGGACCTTCGTCTTTCTCTGGGTCCTGGAGGGAGATGAATAAGAAGTATACTTGGTAGAAGTTAAGAATTAAAAGTTTACTAGCAAAAATCTGGAGCTGTATCACAATCAGTGCTACTAGAATGGCTTCTGGGTTCGATCCCTGGTCAGGGAACTACATCCCGCATGCCACAGTGAAAAGATCCCGCACGTGGCAATGAAGATTCCGTGTACCGCAACTAAGAGCCGGTGCAGCCAAATAAGTAAGTAAATATTAAAAAATAATAAAGCACGGGTGTTAAAAACAGCTTATGTATGAATGAGAAGGGAGTTTTCAGGGCCTCAGTCATCACCATGAACTCCCACAAGGACTGATGGAGAATTACTCAAAGTACGATGCTTACAGCTGAACGGGACACAGATGTTTAAGATGTAGCTCCTGTCTTTTAGAAAGTATATTCACTGCTAAAGAGTTCCAGTTAACCAAATGCATAAGTGATTATTGAAAGTTGATGTTGAAGGTAGTTTCTAAATACTTAGAACG
Organism: Eschrichtius robustus; assembly: GCF_028021215.1. Taxonomy (NCBI): domain Eukaryota; kingdom Metazoa; phylum Chordata; class Mammalia; order Artiodactyla; family Eschrichtiidae; genus Eschrichtius; species Eschrichtius robustus. The sequence goes on from NC_090826.1 coordinate 53,951,761, forward strand.
CTATCTGGTTCAAATATAGTAGCATATTTTTCACTAATTGTATGATTGATATTATTTAGGTACTTTCTAAAAATAGGATTATAGTTTATTTTTAAAACTTTCAACACGCTGACTAAAATTTTACCTTCAAAACATATTTTATGTCCCAAGCCCTGTTCTAAATACTTTGTGGTGGCTTTTATTATCATCCTATTGTACAGTTGAGGAAACTGAAACACAGAGAGAAGAGTAATTTGCCCAAGTGTAGAGCTGTGACCCTTACACAGGTATTCCACTGCAATGGCCTTTTAATTTTTAATTAAAAATTTTTTTGACTAGGTAAGACATTCACGTGGTTTAAAAATAAAAGTGTGTATAATAAAAAAAGTTGATGTTACACATATTTTACTTTCTGTTTTCCATTCAGATAAAGCTCTCTTATCTTTTCACTTCCTTTTAATTCTTTCTTAATTATCAAAACTGTATGTGCTTCAAAAAAAGACTATAGTGCCTAGGCAGAGTGCTTTGCCCCTAGCAGCACTTATCATGTATTTGTTGAACCGAAATGAACATCTTGTCCAGTTTTGACTCTGTGTGGTTGGCAATTGGCTGAATTGCAAAGTCAAAGACACATTTAGAGGAGAGAATATTGCTGAGCACTGCAGCTGCAAGAATCTCTTTTAAAAACCTAAAGTCTGTTACATAAATTATGTACTCTTTAGACTCTTTCCCACGTTCATTTATACAATTGATCATTGAAACCACTTTAGAAATATGTGTATCAAACATTTAGCATATTTTAAAGCTTCCTTAATAACAACCCTAATAAGTGGATCCAATTACATGTTTATTTACTACAAACACCTATGAATAACAGATAACCTAATTATAGTTTATTATTACCTCTGAATCATTCCGATGAAAATGTTTTCTCTCACAGAGTTCATGTTGCTTTGGTGTATGAGTATCAAAAGCAGCAGATTGTTTTCCATGATCGTAGGTTTTAAATATTTACCTGCTTGTGCTGCATAATTTAGCACACTGGAGTTGGAAAGCAGTTTGTATGGTAGCTGATGCCATGCCAGTGTTAGAGAATACAATTTCCCTGTGTGACTTCTACGTGAAGTTGTAAAAATGGAAAGTATTCTACTCTTTTACTAACCAATTAAAATTTGTTTTTGCTGTAAATCCACAGACTACCAATGTTTGTGGTATACACACAGTTTTATTTTGTATAATTACCATGTAGTTTATTTAAAGAATCAAAGCATTGCTTCTCGCGTCCTGTTAATGTATGATATTAAAAATGAAATACATTCATTCTTGTAATCCGAGTCTTTATGAAAGTAACAAAAAAGCATCCAGACAGCTTGTTAAATGCATGTTATCTGTCCTAAGAAATCAAAACAGAGTTCCGTATTTTAAAATGTGGAACCACTGGCTATCCAATCAGGCAAGAAAACAGGTATTTTGTTTGCTCACTCTAAAAAATGTTACATCTTGCTATATCCTTTGTATGATAGGTTACTTGGTGGCCCTACTGCATAACAGAAAATAAAAAGTTGCATTACCTGTTTTTGTGAGAAGAATAATAAAAATAAGATAATTCAAACCATTAAACACATAAAAAAATTGAAAACCCTTTTCAAATCTACTTTTGAACTTTTCAACTCTGCATTCTGAAAGATTTTCTTTCCCTCGTGGTTTCATAGTCTGGTAGTACAGACTGTTAATTTTTCACTTCTCGCTCTTATTGTAATTTCCTATGCAATTCGGGAGCACGTTTGGTAACCCTTGTTACAGCACAACCTTGCAGTACTGCAAAAACGACACAGGATTACACTTTGCAATAATTTAGTATTTCTCTCAACACCCCTTATGAATGAGGATAAAAATTTCCATTTCATAAAAAGCCTTTGCAGACTGTCCTGTTTCAATTCTGGAAAATAATCTGAACGTCGAAAATGAACGCACATATTCCTTGATATTTAATACCTTCACAAAAGTAAAGGAGGGAATACTGGTATTTTTACCAAAGTGGGGCTTGCTAGAAAGGTCTACATTAACCTAAAGGATTTAATGAATCCTCTGAAATCGCCTTTGAGGTCTGCAGGTGTCAGGGGCAGAGTGAAGAATAAGGGGCGCAGTGCATGCTGGACCTTGTAGTTCCCGCGCTGGAAGCGAGGGAGTGTTGCATGGCAAGCTGGGAGTTGAAGTCCAATTGTTCAGCAGGAAGTCATGGCAGGAATAATGTAGTTTGTCTATCGGAGACACCGCTTATAGATGGATACTTTCTCTTGATTCTGCGCTTGCTATATTGGTGACTTACAGTCTGAGGCGGCAAACAGGACGAAAAAAGGAAAAAAGGATGAAGTAAACGGACCGGGGGCCTGTAGGCCGCTGCTATTGCTGCTGCCAATCAATAGGCGTTAGTGCCCCGGAAGTGGCTGACCTACTGGGTTTGAAGCGGGGGGTGGGGCGTTTCTCTTACTACAGTGGCCGGGGAGCTCGAGGTGCCTGTAGCCGCGGCGCTGAGGTCGGGGTGTCTGCGTGTGTGTCGGCTGCTTTTGTGGCGGCTGCTGGTGGAGCTGGAACATTTCCCGGTTGGTGGCTCCTGCACATTGTTTACATTTCTCCAGTTCTGTTTTCGGTTTTTCGGTGAGGGGTCGACTTGAGGTTCCTCTGACTCCGCTAGCCTCAGAGAAGGTTGGGACTTAGTGTCTCCGGTCCTTCCAAATGACCGGGTTTCTTGGGGGGCCCTGCCCTCAGTGGAGACCCAGTAGCCAACCGTTTAGGCTCTCTGAGGGTTTTGGCGCCTCCCTCATCTCTGTTTCTGGTGTAATTTGTTTTCTGACTCCTTGCCCTTCCTGGGCTCCAGAGCTAACGAACCGTAAGCCTTCCTGTGGGCAGCTGTTCCCCCTCTCCTAGAGGCTTTTCTTACGTGTTTCAGGCACGATCTCTCGTCCTCTAAGCTATTGCATCCATTTAACTCCTTCCCTGTTTCTCTCCATTAAAAAAAGAACAGAAAAGAGAAAAAAAAATCCCCCCAAATGAGATTCTCAAGATCTCAATCTTCTCATTCCTAACTCCTTTATCCCTTTTTAGGCCTTTGTTACTGCTTCAGACTCTTAACACATTTGCCTGAATATCTTAATGCTTTTCCATTCAGACATTAACGTTTAATCATTTTATTTGATTCTTACTCATCCTCAACTCTTCGACTTCCATCCACATGTCAGGGCTTTTTAGGTTGGATGTTCAAACACATTGTTATGATGACTGGTGAATACGAGAGACGTCAACGAACAGCCAAGCCTGACTCTGCTTATGAAGTTTATACTTAAGATCTATTTGGCTTACATTTTTGTTTTGTATTGATTATTTTCCCACAAGGGGTTCACTGCTACCCTATGGTTAGAGGAGAATACCTCGTCCTACAGCTCTTTGTATCTGAATTACTTAGATGGGATTTTTTTCCCTTCTCCTATTCGAAACATATGTCCCCAGTAGAATTTTTGCGATGATTTTGTGTCAATTAATAGCAGATAGACACAAGGGAATGCTCTTTCCTCCTTGGTTGTTTATGATTTGTAATTAGATTGTGAGTCATTGAAAGTACACAGAGGGATTAGAAAAGCTTTGAAAGGTAAAGTCTGTGTGTGTACCAATTTACAAGTAAATAAAGTGTCTTCCCTGAACAAGGGAGCGTTTCTAATTAGTCGAATAATCTGATGCTATATTGAATTAATTATCAGTTCTTTCACTGTAAAATTTTGGGAAGTGTTTAAAGTTAAAAAGTAGCCAATATGAGAACTTTTATAGTTTAGTAAAAAGAGTTTAAAAACCATTTAACTGATGCTCCTTTTTCTGTAAAATGGAATACAAATATATTGAAAAGTTTATTTGTTGTGATTGTTTATGACATATTTCTATATATATATTTTTAAAATTAATTTATTTAGTTTTGGCTGTGTTGGGTGTTCGTTTCTGTGCGCCAGCTTTCTCTAGTTGCGGTGAGCAGGGGCTACTCTGTTGCAGTGCGCGGGCTTCTCATTGCGTTGGCTTCTTGTTGCAGAGCACGGGCTCTAGGCACGCGGGCTTCCATAGTTGTGGCTTGGGGGCTCTAGAGCTCAGGCTCAGTAGTTGTGGCGCACGGGCTTATTTGCTCTGCGGCATGTGGGATCTTCCCGGACCAGGGCTCGAACCCGTGTCCCCTGCATTGGCAGGCGGATTCTTAACCACTGCGCCACCAGGGAAGCCCCTTCTACATCATTTGATAGATCTGGTAAAACAGCATTGTTGACTATTCAGTAATGTTTTGTAGACAGAAAGTTTTGTACTTCTTGTCTTTCTGGGGACCATGTAACTTAAATAACTTTGCAGCTTTCTTCTATTCTGAGTATTTTACTATTCTAATAGTAAAATTATTGTTCTTCTTTAGGAGTCAAATATAATCTCTATGTCAATAAAATATAAATATTAATACTTGTACCCAGTCTAAATGAGGTGGTTCCTAATTAATCAGAAATGGTTTTAGCCATGCTTAAGAGTGGGGCTAAATGTATAATATTTCAGAATTAATTTACTCATGAAATTCTTTATTGGATAAATGATATGAGGCTAGACATTACTCAAATTTGAGATTTTATTCATTTAGTAGGCATTTATTAAATGCTTCTTACTATTTAACTTTTGTCACAATATCATCAAAACATTTATTGAGAACATTCTCTTGTCCTCAGCTCTGTACCAGATGCTTTAAAGCAGGAGTCCCTAACCCCCGGGCCACGGACTGGTACTGGTCTGAGGCCTGTTAGGAACGGGGCTGCCCCGCAGGAGGTGAGTGGTGGGCGAGCGAAGCTTCATCTGCTGCTCCCCATCACTTGCATTACCACCTGAACCATATTCCCCTCCCCACGAAACTGGTTCCTGGTGCCAAAAAGTTTGGGGACCGCTGCTTTAAAGCATTATTGCATTAAATCATTATACCAACTCGTTGAGCTATTGAGTATTATTTACATTTAGCAGATGAAGAAACTGAAGCTCAAAGAATTCAAGTAATTTAGTCCAGTTCCTTTTGACTCTTCCCACTTACTACAGTTGCAAAGATTTGTTCACTACTCTGGACTATATAAAGAGCATTAATTCAATAAATATACTTGCTAAGCAGCTATTACGTACCAGATACTCTTCTAGGTGCTGGGAATATAACAGTGAACAAGAGACAAAAGTCCCTGCTCTTAGGGAGCTTACACTCTATCAGAATGTTTGACATGTAAACCTTGCCTTCAAGAAACAAAATATAGCCAGTATGCATTTGGTTTTATGTGTTTTAGAATGTTAAGGTTGAAAAGAGAGATTAACCAAGGAATATTTCATGAAGAAGATGAGATTTGATCTAGAACTAAAATAGTGAGTATAAATTTGATAGGTAGAAATTGGGAGGAAAGTAATTCCAGTTTGAGGCATAAAATGAGCAAAATTGTAAATTGTAGGAGAGAGAGATTAGTGGGAGGGACAGTTAACTGGACTGCTTTGTATCTTCATTTCTTTGCATATAGGTGCGCAGTGTTGGCTGAATTTGAAACAAATGTTTAAATGAATGAAGCTGTGGCAAGAGCTCAGATACCAGGCAATGAGGAATTAGATAGATCTAGTGTTATTATTGTGGGATTTAAAGAAAAGAATTAATTGGATAACTGTTGGTGAAAGAACCAGTAAGCACTGTTAATTACTGAATGTTGGGAGTGGCATGGTGGCCAAAGGAGAAGGGAGGCTAGCCTACCAGGTTTGAACTGAGTGGGTCAGGTGTATTGTAGATTTACCTGGGATGAGGGTTTTTTATTTGTTTGTTTATTTTATTCCAAGATGCACCGTTATTTTATGAACTGCCGTGAAAGAAAAAAAATATTGCCCATTAAACATAAAAAGATTGTCAACTGTAAGATGTATTCAGTTTCAGAGTTTAAAATGTAAAAATGTGTGATCTGGAAATGATGAAATAAGGTACTCCTTATGATGGTTCGTGAGCCTTGTAACTACTTAATTTTTTTGGACTGTTTATAAATGTTTGTAATCTTTGACGTGCATTCAATCATTTAACACTTATTTATTTACTAGGCACGCTTCTAGGCCACAGTGATATAGTGATGAGTAAATGCAGTCTCTACCTCATAGAACTTATGAGGGGAGGCAGACATAAATCAAATATTCCATCAAAGAAATGTAAAGTTGCAACTATTGTAAGTTCTATGAAAAAGGACTTGATGTTATACAGAAGAAAAATTGTTTACAGAGGAGATAAGAGTGTGGATGAGGAGAGGCCAGATGAGAGATGGTAATATCTTAGACAAGGTGGTGGTGAAGACAGGTAAAAGTGGATGGGTTTTAGAGATGTTTAGGAGGTGGAACTGGTTGATGAATTGGATATGAGGAATGAGGGAGAGAAAGGTGCCATCAGCCACCACTAGCATTTTGGCTTTTGTAACTGGATGGATTGTGGTACAGTTCATTGAGGTTGAGAACATTGTAAGATGACTGGGTTTGGGGGGACATGCTTTGTTTGTTAATATTTTTTCACCGTGGCATCAGTGTTCAAGGTTTATGTCTTAATTATTCTTTTTTTTCCTTTTATGTCATTGTTTAAGTTAAGTATGTTTGAGGAATGCTGTACCTGAAATAAGTTTTTTCAGTATTTTTTCCCTTGAGTGGGCAGGGATAAGGTTCTAGATGAAGGCTTTTGGAAATATGTTGGTATTTGTTTTGAATTTATATGTAACATATTCAACCATATATATGAATAGGTAACTGAGTAATATAGCTCTATATCATTTTTAATTGCACTTGGGATTTGGCAATAAATTGGGCATCTGGTTAAATTCTAACTTCATTCAGTTGGTGTATGTGTAAATATAAATGTGTATTAGGGAAAAAAGACATGCTTATGATTTTCTTTGAAATAACTCCATTGTGTAGTTTTTGGTAGATATTGAATTAATACAGTCAGTTATTATTTAAATTTTACATTTCATAGTAAAGCAGTAGAGGGTACAGAGCAAAAAGCTTGGGCTTGGAGTCAAATTGCCTGGATTCAAGGTGTGTTTTGCTATTTAGTAGCAGTATGATCTTGCAAAAGTTATTTAGCCTTTGTTATTTTTTAAATCTATAAAATGAGGATAATAGTACCTGCCTTATAGAGTTGTTGTGAGGATTAAATGAGATGTTATGTGTGCATAGGTTTACAAAATTCCTGGTACAGAGTTTGTTTATTATTATTGTTATCATTATTATTATTATAGTGATGTGGTGTCTGGGATCATCTGTACTTCTGTAACAACATTTTAATTTAGAGTTCCTTTTTTTTTTTTTAAGTTATTATTTGGGGGTGGGTTTTTTTTTTGTTTGTTTGTTTTTAATTATTTATTTATTTTTGGCTGTGTTGGGTCTTCGTTTCTGTGCGAGGGCTTTCTCTAGTTGCGGTGAGCGGGGGCAACTCTTCATCGCGGTGCGCGGCCTCTCTTGTTACGGAGCACAAGCTCCAGACGCTCAGGCTCAGTAGTTGTGGCTCATGGGCCCAGTTGCTCCGCGGCATGTGGGATCTTCCCAGACCAGGGCTCGAACCCGTGTCCCCTGCATTGGCAGGCAGATTCTCAACCACTGCGCTACCAGGGAAGCCCCTAGAGTTCCTTTTAACTAATAGATCTTGATTGGGGAAAAAATCGTTTGGTAGTCATATTTGGATTTGGAGAAAATATTATACAAGACAGCTTTTTTTTTTTTTTTTAAACATCTTTATTGAAGTATAATTGCTTCACAATGGTGTGTTAGTTTCTGCTTTATAACAAAGTGAATCAGCTACACATATACACACGTTCCCATATCTCCTCCCTCCCACATCTCCCTCCCTCCCACCCTCCCCATCCCAATACAAGACAGCTTTTGTTTATTCACAGTTGTCCTAGGTGAGTCAGCACATGTCATCTTTCACAGAATTCTCATCAGAGATTATGGTTATTCTACAGCTATAACTGGAAGCTAATGATGGATTGGCTTATAATTACTTATATTTGTTAGGATTATTACTTTTATTTTTAGTCCAACCTGTCTGAACTTTGTACTGGCTTTTAGGTCTTATGGATAGGGTGAAGACATAGTTAAACGTTATAAAGTCTGATCAGCTGCTCTAAAGTCGATTTAATTTCCATCATACTTTTTTCCCCAACTTTTTTTCTTTTGAAAGTTTCAAACCTATACAAAAAAGTTTAAAGAGTAGTACAACAAATACCTGTATATCCTTTACCTGGACTCACTAGTTAGCATTATGCTTCTTTTGCTTTTTCGCTTTTTCTCTAACACACACACACACACACAAATGCACACATGTTTTTTTCCTTGCTGAAGCATTTGAAAGTAAGGTGGAAACATCATGATACTTTACTTCTAAATACTTCACCATGCATCGCCTAAGAACTAGGACATCCTCCTACATAACTATAATGCCATTAGCATAGCCAAATAATTTAATTTTGATATGATAATATTATCTAATGTGTAGGCCATATGAAAAAATTCAGATTTACCCAGATGTTCCAGTAATGTCTCATAGCTTTTTAGGAAAAAAACACTGAATTGAATAAGAGATTTCATTGAATTGTATTTGGTTGTCATGTCTCTCTGTTTTCTTTTATCTAGAACAATCCTCACCTTTTCTTTTTCCTCCTGTCTTCCTTCCTTTTTTTCTTTTTTTGGTGTTTCAAGACATTGACATTTTTGGAAAGTCTAGGCCAATTGTTTTGTAGAATGCCTCACAAAATGAATTTGATTGTTTCTTCACAGTTTCAGGCTAAATAGTTTTTTTTCAAGACTGTTACATGGTAGTTATTGTAAACTTTCCATTTGATCACATCAAGAGTAATGTAATGATAATTTGTCCATTTATTGGTGATGTTAAGGTTGATCACTTAGGTTAACCAGATTCCTACATTTTAAAGGTGTCTTTTCCCTTTTATACTTAACAATTAATCTGTGGAGGTGATACTTTATCATTAGATATTCTGTTTTCCAACAATTTTTTTTCTATACGGTGGCTTTAGTAGCCATTGATGAACCTTGCCTGAATCAATCATTGCATTGGTTGTTGCCAAATAATGGTTTTCCAGTTCTCTCAATCCTTCTACATATGTTTGCTGGCTATTTTCTTTAAAGAAGAGTTATTCCTCCTCTCTCTTTTTATTTTATTTTAAAGGAAGATACAAAAAATATATATATATATTTATTTATTTATTTGGCTGCATTGGGTCTTAGTTGCGGTGAGTGGGCTCTTTGTTGAGGCATGTGCGCTTCTCTCTAGTTGTGGCGCGTGGGCTCCAGAGCACACGGGCTTAGCTGCCCGGCGGCCTGTGGGATCTTAGTTCCCTGACCAGGGATGGAACCCTCGTCCCCTGCACTGGAAGGCGGATTCTTAACCACTGGAACACCAAGGAAGTCCCTCTCCTTTTATTTTAGTACTTCTTTGTACGCAAGGATTCCTTTTTAAAAAACGTATCCAATGTGATGATCTGTTACCATTATGCTTTTTGATGACTGAATTATCTCAAATTTGTTTAGTCCCTTCAAACTAGTTCCTGTGGCCTTTGCATATGTCCACATTGGTATTTGGGCACCTTCTTACTTCTTTGTACAATAAGGTGTTCCAGGCTCACCTTGTATATTCTACTTGGAATCAACTATTTTACAGTGGAGCCCTCGTTCATTTTAGTGGAAAATGGTACTTAGAAACCAAAATTTGGACATTGAATATACTCACTACTACTACGGTTGTTGCTCCTAGGCCCTTTAAATGGTTACACACATACACACACATTTTTTAAAAGAAATCATGATTTTATAGGATACCTTCAATTCAAGTTCAGAACCACAGAGTTCAACTTTACCTTTCCTCAGTTCATATTTGTATCTCCCTTTTCCTACAGGGAGAATTCTGATTCTCAACCATATCAATATATTTACTCATTTAATCTGCCCTACACACGCATATGATAGTTTTGGAATTGCTATACTGATACTCTCTCCTGCAACAGATTTACCAAGTAAAGATTTCTTTGCCACTTTATGTCCTTATAATATATCCCACTAAAGATATATAGTCAAAGAAAGCAGGTGTTCAAAGGTATTTGAATGATTTCTTCTGTGATTATGTTATCAATTTAAAATATAGTTAAGTTCCTACTAAACCACTTTTTAATAGACTCTTTTTGTAAAATCGGTTATCTGTAAAACTACTAAAGTAGACATAATAATTTAAAACTTTATCATAATATATAGTAATAGGGAGCTCTAGGATAGTTATATCAGATAGAGAATATGCAGTTTTTATCTTTATAAGGCTTTAAATTTGTAGCTCTTTTTTCAAATTGATATAATTTTTTATTATTTAAAATTAGAAATGATGAGAAAAATGACATCAGGCAATTCCATTTGTAAGCCAAAACAATTATGTTTGTGAACATTTTAAACAGTGCTCTTCTTTTGACTGATGATACAATTCAAGCATTAATCTTTAACAATAGACATAATTGTTCAGGGTACTTTAACTCATTCCTAAAAAATATGGCTAGTGTTTTCCTGTATTGACACGCAGAATAGAAAGATTCATGTTATTTGTATGTCCTTGTTCTTTGTATTTGAAGAATGCCAGTTATGACTGTGTGTTACCCTGTGATTTTTTTTCATGTGTGAATGTTCTCATTGGAAATGGAAAAATATTTCTCTTAATTATTATAGCATTTTATATTTTTGTTGTGAGACATAGCCACATTCAATCTTGAGTTCTGGTTAGTTATAAACATGTTGCTTATTAGAATGCAAGGTTAATGGGGACAGGAACTGGGTTTCGTGGCTTATTATATTTCCCATAGTGCCTTATAGAAGTAAGTACTCCAGTACTTGATGAATGAATAAATGTGATACTTTGTGTTTAAATGACATATAATACTAGTGTCAATAATATGGATGCACCTTTTTCTTGATGAAAGTATCTAATGGAATGGGGCTTGGAAAAGATCTTATTGGTATTTACTTGTTACAAATCTCAAAGTCACTGTGTCTCACACTGAACTCCCCATCTTCCCTTAGCCTTTTCCTCTTGGGTTCCCTTTTTCTGTTAAAGGTATCATTATTCTCTGAGACATCAGACCTGAAATTTCAGTCATTTTATTCTCTCTCCTGTATGTGGGCATATAAACATTCATATATTTATATGATGTTGCTAGTTCTACCGTCTCAGCTTGTTACTTGTATCTCCTTATTCCTTATCCCCTTACCAGCACTCTGATTGAGGCACTCATTACCACTCATAACAATCTTCTGACTAATTGAAGGAATTAAGAATATTTAATGTGGAAAAGAGATGATGGGGTGGGGTGAAGAGCAGGAAATATGTCTTTGAATATCTCATGGACTATCAAATGGAAGAGGGATTGACTTCAGAGAGCACAGCCAGGACCAGTTACTAGAAATTAGAAGGACATAGACTTTTGGTTCCGTATGTCTTTCAAGCAAGTGTAGGTGTTTAAAATTAGCTGATATCAGGCAGTTGTATGGATACTCTAGAGCAGTTATGTTAGTAGAAAAAAAATAGTTTAAAATATTATCAGGCTTTTAAACTTGCTGCTGTATATTCAGCTCAATACAAAGCTCATTATATACTGAGCTCCCTGTTTTAGGAGTGTTCACTCAGAGGCTGGGTAAATGCACTTGGCAAAGATGTTGTAAAGGAAATCTTGCTGCCATATGGGTGGATGAACTGATTAGCGATTAGTGAGCCCGAACCAGAGAGCAGATCAGATTCCTAGGGATAGGAGTGATTTTTTGTTTTGCGTTTTTTGCTTTTTAAACTTACACATTTTCTTTCACTGCTCCTCCCCATCCAAGCAGTGCTAGTTAGGAGAGATTACTGGTAGATTGGAGTGTATTGTGTAGGAAAATGGTCAAGAACTATTAATAGTACTACTTAATAGTTACTAGATGCTTTTAAGTTCCCTTTTAATCCTAAGATTCTGACATCCTTCAGTTCTTAGAGAGGTTAAGTTCATTTTATTGATTAAATGATTTGACTCACCATGTTATCTCTTATATGTAGACTGTGTACTTAACACCTTGCAAAGTTGCACTTTAAAGTATGGAGGCTGCAAACATTCATATTTATCGTGGACTCATCAGAGGTTACTAAAGTACTGACAGAGTTCTAGAGTATCCATACAACTACATGATTAAAATTTATTTATCAAACTATAGTCAATATTATGTTCTTCTTAGAGATAAGATCAAGGAATGTTTAAGACAGCCCAGATAACATTAATGGTTCCTATTGTAGCCTTCAACCATTTAGGTTGGTTATGGTGATGACTTTACAGTCTGTGAACATGTAATACTCAGTGCTGCATAGGTGGAGATTTTTGCCTATAGGAACTTGATACAAGTCATATGTCAGGGTAAGTGTCTATTCAGTACTTAGGTTTTTCCATATAAGTTTCATTTTAGATTTCAGAGAAGAACACCTTAAGTAGTACCTTTTATTTATGTCATCATTATGAAGTAGCTGTGCATTGATTTAGTGTCTTTAACTGGAGGATGCAATCCTAAAGAGTTCTAAGACTGTTGACAAGATGTATCCTTTAGGCAAAACTACCAAGCCAGTTTCTGGATGTGCGTGTCTTACCCTTATTATGTTGCTTGTCCCTTTTCTCAGTCTTTTTATCTTTATCTCTTACTGCCATCTACGTTGCCTAACTGTTAGCTCTGAAAGAGGGCAATCCAAGTAAATATTTCTAGTGCTCCCCCTGTCTTCATATTTGCTACTTAAAAAAAAGCGTGCTGGGTTTTCAAACTGAACATTTTTAGACAAGTTCAGGACATGAAGATAGAAGACTGGCAAGTATAGGAAAAGCAAAGGAATAGAAATGGATACAATAGTTGACGTTTCTGTAAACAAAGAACTGAGATGGAGAAAAGAAATAAGAGAGCAGAAGTGACAGACCAACATATTGAGAGACATTCAAGGTCAGACAAGGGATTGATTGATATTTGTTACTAAAAATGCAAGCAGGTAGAAAAGGTTACAGTGGATGAAAAACTTCCTCACAGTTCAATTTATTTGATGGCATAGCTAAAAGCACATGAAAAATTCTAAATCAATATCTATATTTCTTTTGCTGCAGAATACCATTTGGGGAAGATGCCCAACCATACACAAATCCTGGAATCCTGCAGTGTTTTTATTGGTTGTGCTGCGTGACTGAGATATATTCTGTAGAATCAGTCCCCTAAAGTTCTGTCAGGAGTTTTTACTGGCTTTAAATCCTCAGTGGAGAAAATATTCTATTTATTGCCATATGGGGGAGGCTGATTATCCTTATCTACTCTTCAAGGACATTGATTTGAGTACCTTTTACATTTATCAGTTTATAATTTATCGACTATCTTAATGTGTGGTTGTGGTTAGAAAAGTGACTCTCTAAAAATGACATTTGGGTCTCAATCTATGATTTTCATATCAAATGTTGTAGTTCTGTCTTCCAAAACAGCTCTGTTTAGTCTTCACTCTGCACTTCAAATCATTAACAATAAAGTTGAGGAATGAACCTCATCTAGTGGCTTTATCTATGTTTACTGAGGTAAAGAGTTTTCTCCTCTTTAATGCTATTATTTTTAAATTAAAAATGGAATCGTCAGAATGTAAACAGCAAACAAATATGGAAATGGTGGATGATAAAATTTGTTGTAGTATGCGTTAGTGAAGAATGTCTACTTGAAAAAGGTATTGCCAATTTCTCTAAAGTTTTAAGAAATAAACCATAAATCCCTTCTAAAAAGTATTTGGAAATTGTGGAGAATGTTATTTGGATGGTTTTTTTAGACTGAGGCTCTGACAACACTACATAAAATAACCAAGAGTTTTGGCGTATCATTTTTTTTTTTCCTGGAGCGGTCAAACCATGTATTTTAGGTATCACAGGAGATTGAAATATACTGGATAATGGGTAAATCATCTCTTCACTTTATAATTGATAGACTAGTGAATTTTAATTCATTTTTAATTTTTTTTTTTTAAATCAGGAAAGCTTCGGGAAAGGGAATTTGTAGGTGAGGATAGTTTAGAATTGCGGTTTCTTCATTTGTATGTTTTTTTTTCTTTTATAGTTAAACTAAAAGTACTGTTTGTCTTGCCTTTCCCTGGCTTTTCTCACACAAACAAAAGGAACAAATTTTTTTCTTCATTGATTTTTTAAATTATTATATACATTTTCTTCCAGCTTTATTGAGATATAATTGACATACAGCACTGTATAAGTTTAAGATGTACAGCATAAAGATTTGACTTCCATACATCATGAAGTGATTATCACAATAAGTTGAGTGATCATCTGTCATCTCATATAGATACAAAATTAAAGAAATAGAAAAAAAATTTTTTTTCTTGTGACGAGAACTCAGGATTTACTCTCTTAAGTTTCATATATAACATACAGCAGTGCTAATTATATTTATCATGTTAATTACATCCCTAGTACTTATTTATCTTACAACTGGAAGTTTGTAACTTTTCTTTTTTTTTAAATAACTGGAAGTTTGTACCTTTTGACTACCTTCATCCAACTCCTCCTCTGTCATCCCCTCCTCTGGTAACCAGAAATCTGATGTCTTTCTCTATGAGTTTGTTTGTTTTTGAAGTATAATTAACCTAAACACTATGTTAGTTCCTATTAACATAGTGATTTGGTATTTTTATACATTTTAAAATGATCACCACAATTAGTCTAGTTACAGTATGTCACCATCCAAAGATATTATGTAATTATTAACTATATTCCCTATTCATACCTGAGACTCATTTAAAGAAAATATTTTAGTAGACTGAATGGATGCAAGTATTAATTTATGCTTTTTCCTCTTTCCAGATCTCACCACATTTATTTTTAGGAGAAAAAAAATTATGAGTTAACAAGGGGTAGCCTCCAAGTCATTTTACTCAGCTAAAGCTGTTCTGGGGAATTACATTGAGGAAGTTAAGTTTTGTAAATGACTAAATAGCTGAATCTGATGTCTTTGAGAAACACAAGAATAATGTTGTTTATCTTAAAAAGGAAAAAAGCACTTTGTCTCAGCATTTTTATCTTTCTCATAGGCTTTTTAGGAATTTTGTAATAGAATGTCTTCTCTGTAGATTTCTTAGTTTGTCGGAGTCCAGCTCCAACAGGATCCAGGATACCCCAAAAGGATGGACAGCGTCGGCGATGAACAACAGGAAGGAGACTGAGACTCGTGGACTCAGCCAAGTAAAAATAGCACCATCTCGTGCTTTCTTTATTTCATATACTCATATATAGATTACAGTAGAATTACATAAATCATTAACATACATTGTAATACTATTGTTTTGGGTCGAAAGAATGAATCATTTTGAACCCACAAAGATTTCCTTAAAAGATTATGTAAACCATACCTTTTAGTTTCTAGATTTTCTCATAAGATAAATTCCAAGGTTACCATTAAGTACAGTACACGTTCTAAGAATTATTCTTGGTGGTTAACCAACCTTAACACCTAAGTCTAAATATATCCTTATATTCTATATATCCCTAGCCCCCACATAGCTTTTCCTACATGGACATTCCTTTTTTATAATGCCATTAAAATATCTAAAATATATTTTACAATTTCTATTTTGAATATTGCTACTCAAAGGCAATTTAATATAGCAACAAACAATATTAGGATCCCAATAATCTATTAAAGAATAACTTTCCAAATCATTTCTATTTGTCCCTAATCTAGAACATATCTGTTCACCAGTTAATTGATCAAATATCATTAAACTACCATTAATATTGAACCACAAATTATTATTACCATCATAAACACCCTCATATGGCCATATCTCTAGGGAGGATGGTGTTTTCCAAAGAAACATTTCCCTATGTCCAGATTTAGTCACTGTTTCCCAATGTCCCTCTTTAGGCACTGGGCCTTGCCAAACAGTACTCAAAGGGGAAGTCAGGAAATCTAAGATTTTTCCTTGGGGCAAATCCTGCCACACTTAAATTTACATATATAGAAATTATAAGTATTGCTTTTACGAGGAATGTAGTCCACCTTCCACGTGCGGTTCCGCCTTGCAGTTCCGCACTGGAGCGCCCCATGACCTTGTCATGGCGTTGCAGCGTCTGGATGGCTTCCAACATTAGTTGAGCAGTTTAAGTTGTTTTTGTTAGAATTTAACATAACCTGGACACACTTGTAATTTCCTGTGTTAAGTTTTTCATTTGAGCGATTTATTTTTGAATAATTCTGTTATTATTTTAAAAGAGGCTCAATGTAAACACTTTAATAAAGAGAAGTACAAAAAAGAAAGTAGAAATGACATTGCATAATGTCAGCATAGAGTCTCAACATTAATCATACCTTGTTAAATAAAGCTTCTCCTAATGTTAAAAAAAATGATATTGCATCTCTTAGAGATTTCCACTTTTAACATTATGGACTTCTTTTTTTTTTTTAATATTTATTGGAGTATAATTGCTTTATATTGCTGTGTTAGTTTCTGCTGTATAGCAAAGTGAATCAGCTATACGTATACTTATATCCCCATATACCCTCCCTCTTGTGTCTCCCTCCCAGCCTCCCTATCCCACCCCTCTAGGTGAACACAAAGCACCGAGCTGATCTCCCTGTGCTATGCAGCTGCTTCCCACTAGCTATCTGTTTTACATTTGGTAGTGTATATATGTCAGTGCTACTCTCTCACTTTGTCCCAGCTTACCCTTCCCCCTCCCATGTCCTTAAGTCCAGTCTCTATGTCTGCGTCTTTATTCCTGTCCTGCCCCTAGGTTCTTCAGAACCATTTTTTTAAAGATTCCATATATATGTGTTAGCATACGGTATTTGTTTTTCTCTTTCTGACTTACTTCACTCTGTATGACAGACTTTAGGTCCATCCACCTCACTACAAATAAGTCAATTTTGTTTCTTTTTATGGCTGAGTAATATTCCATTGTACATATGTGCCACATCTTCTTTATCCATTCATCTGTTAATGGACAGGTTGCTTCCATGTCCTGGTTATTGTAAATAGTGCTGCAGTGAACATTGTGGTGCATGACTCTTTTTGAGTTATGGTTTTCTCAGGGTATATGCCCAGTAGTGGGATTGCTGGGTTATGTGATAGTTCTATTTTTAGTTTTTTAGGGAACCTCCATGCTGTTCTCCATAGTGGCTGTATCAATTTACATTCCCACCAACAGTGCAAGAGGGTTCCCTTTTCTCCACACCTCTCCAGCATTTATTGTTTGTACATTTTTTGATGATGGCCATTCTGACTGGTGTGAGGTGATACCTCATTGTGGTTTTGATTTGCATTTGTCTAATGATTAGTGATGTTGAGCATCCTTACATGTGTTTGTTGGCAATCTGTATATCTTGTTTGGAGAAATGTCTATTTAGGTCTTCTGCCCATTTTTGGATTGGGTTGTTTGTTTTTTTGATATTGAGCTGCATGAGCTGCTTGTGTATTTTGGATATTAGTCCTTTGTCCATTGCTTCGTTTGCAAATATTTTCTCCCATTCTGAGGGTTGTCTTTTCATCTTGTTTATGGTTTCCTATGCTGTGAAAAAGCTTCTAAGTTTCATTAGGTCCCATTTGTTTATTTTTGTCTTTATTGTCCTATAGATTTTGGATTGTCGTGTTTTTGTTTCCATTTGTCTCCAGGTATTTTTTGATTTTTTCAGTGACTTCAAAATCATGCTAGTAAGCATTGGTTGTTTACTAGCATATTGCTTAGCTTCCATGTGTTTGTGCCTTTTTTTTTTTTTATATGTTTGTCCTGACCACTTTAACTAGGGTCTGGGTTTTTTTTTTTTTTTAATTTATATATTTATTTATTTATTTTTGGCTGTGTTGGGTCTTCGTTGCTCTGCATGGGCTTTCTCTAGTTGCGGCAAGTGGGGGCCACTCTTCATCGCGGTGCGCGGGCCTCTCACTATCGCGGCCTCTCTTGTTGTGGAGCACAGGCTCCAGACGCGCAGGCTCAGTAGTTGTGGCTCACGGGCCTAGTTGCTCCGCGGCATGTGGGATCTTCCGAGACCAGGGCTCGAACCCGTGTCCCCTGCATTGGCAGGCAGATTCTCAACCACTGCGCCACCAGGGAAGCCCTGTTTGTGCTCTTTTGCAGTATTTTTCTTGTAGTTGATTTCTAGTCTCATAGCATTATGGTCAGGAAAGATTCATGATATAATTTGGATTTTATTAAATTTACTGAGAGTTGTTTTGTGGCCTAGCGTTTGCTCTATCCTGGAGAAAGTTCCATGTGCATTTGTAAAGAATGTGTATTTGGCTGTTTTTGAATGGTATGTTCTCTATATATCTTTGAAATGCATCGTATCTAATGTGTCATTTAAACCCCTTTTTCCAAATTGATTTTCTATCTGGATGTTTTCAGTTCATGTAAGTAGGCTGTTAAAGTTCCCTACTATTGATGTTATTGTGTTACTGTCAGTTTCTTCATGTCTGTTAATATTTGCTTTATGTATTTAGGTGCTCATATGTTGTGTGCTTATATATTTACAACAGTTATATCTACTTCTTGGACTGATTCCTTGATCATTATGCAAGCTCCTTCTTTGCCTCTTGTTATAGTCTTTGTTAAAGTCTATTTTGTTTGATATAAGTGTTGCTATCCTGGCTTTCATGTCCGTTTGCATAGAATACCTTTTTCCGTCCCCTCACTTTCAGTCTGTGTCTTTAGATCTGAAGTGAGTTTCATGTAGGCTGCGTATGTATGGGTCTTGTTTTTGTATCCATTCAGGCACTCTCTGCCCTTGTTTGGAGTATTTAGTCCATTTACATTTAAAGTAATTATTGATAGCTGTGTAATTTTTGCAATTTTGTTAACTGTTTTGGGTTGTTTGTGTAGTTCTTTTTGTTCCTTTCTTCTTCTTTTGCTCTTTTCCCTTGTAATTTGATGACTAGTTTTAGTGTTGTATTTGGATACCTTTTTTCTTTTTTTTTTTTTTCTCTGTATCTATTGTAGTTTTTTGCTTGGTTATTACCATGAGGTTTATATATAGCAATCTCTATATATTTATATGATTGTTTTAAGTTGCTGATTTCTTAAGTTCAAACACATTTTAACAACCCTGCATTTTCTCTCCCCCCACCATGTTTACTGTTTTTGACATCATATTTTACATCTTTTTGTTTTGTATATCCCTAACTAGTTATTGTGGATGTAGGTGGTTTTACTACTTCTGTCTTTTAACCTTCCTACTAACTTTGTACTTCGTTGGTTTACTACCTTTATTGTATATTTGCCTTTACCAGTGAGGTTTTCCTTTTGTAATTTTTATGTTTCTAGTTGTGGCCTTTCTTTTTCATTTAGAGAAGTCCCTTTAACAATTCCTGTAAAGCTGGTTTGGTTGAGCTGAGCTCTTTTGGCTTTTGCTTGTCTGTGAATCTTGATCTCACCATCAAATCTGAGTGAAAGCCTTGCTGGGTAGGTAGAGTCTTCTTGGTTGTAGGTTTTTCCCTTTCATTACTTTAAATGTATTATGCCACTCCCTTTTGGCCTGCTGAGTTTCTGCTGAAAAGTCAGCTGATAGCCTAATGGGAGTTCCTTTGTAGCTTGTTGCTTCTTCCTTGGCTGTTTTTAATGTTCTCTTTATCTTTAATTTTTGCCGATTTAATTACTATGTGTCTTGTTGTAGTCTTTTTTGGGTTGGTCTCATTTGGGACTCTCTATGCTTCCTGGACCTGGACGTCTGTGTCTATTTCATTTCCCAGTTTAGGCAAGTTTTCAACTATTATGTCTTTCATACATTCTCTGCTTTTTTTCTGTCTCTTCTTCTTCTGGGACCCCTGTAATGTGAATGTGAGTCATTGTGCAGAGGTCTCTTAAACTGTCTTTGTTTCTTTTTATTACTTTTTCTTTTTCCATCCAGGTTTAGTGATTTTCACTACTTTGTCTTCCAGCTCACTGATCCATTGCTTATATCATGCAGTCTTCTGTTGATTTCTTGTGTTGTATTTTTTATTTCAGTTACTGTATTTACCTCTGTTCATTCTTCTTTGTATTTTCTAACTCTTTGTTACAAACTTCTAACTTCTCTCTCTGTTCATCCAATCTTCTTCTGAGTTCTTTGAACATCTTTATGATCATTACCTTGACCACTTTATTGGTTAGATTGCTTATCTCTGCTTCCTTTAGTTCTTCTAAATTTTATCTTGTTACTTTATTTGCAAAATATTTTTCTGTTTTCTCATTTTGCCTAATTTGCTATTTTTATTTTTATGTATTTGTTAGGTTGGTTATGTTTCCAGCCTTGGAGAAGTGACCTTGTGTAGGAGACATCCTATGCGTCCCAGCAGTGCACTCCCTTGTAGTTACCGGAGCTATATCGTCTAAGGGTGCCCGCTCTGTGGGCTGCATGGGTTCTTCTATTGTGGTGAGCTGGCTACTGTGGTTGGTCTGGTAGGCATGACTGGTCCCCAGTCTATTTCTTTGTCAGGCCCTGTCTTGTGCAGAGGCTGTTGGCTGCTGGTTGGTGGGGCTGGGTCATGAGGCACCTGACTGCAGAGCCCCAGAGGGTCCTGGGGCTAGGGCTGTCCCACTGGTGGGTGGGAACTGGGTTCTGGTGTGGGGCTGGGGGGTCCTGGATCTATTGTCAGCCTGCTGGTGGTCAGGTCCATTTTCTGGCATGGCTGGCTGCAGGGTCTGGGGTGTCCCAAAGCTGATTTTTTACCCACTCGTGTGTTGGGCTAGATCCTGGGGAGGCTGGCTGAGGGGCCCAGGGTATCCTAGAGCTGGTGTTGGCTTGCTGGGTGGCAGGGCCAGGACCCAGTGTGTCCTGTGGGTGGTGCTTTTCTGCTGGTTGGTGGGCTGTGTCCTGACATGACAGGCTGTGGGGCTGTGGTGGTCCTGGGTCTGGTGTCTGCCCTCTGATGGGTGGGTCCGTAGCCCATGGGATTCTGGTGCTGGTGCCCACCCACTAGTGTCTGAGGTCCTGGGGCTAGTGCCAGCCCACTGGTTGGTAGAGCTGAATCCTGGAATCTCTGGCTGTAGAGCCTGGGGATTACAGAGCTGGTAGCAGCCTGTTGGTGTGGGGGGCGGGGTGAGGCCCAGGTGGTCCTGGGGCTAGTGCCTGCTAATTGGTGGGTGAAGCTGGGTCCCAGGGTCTTTGGTTGTAGGGCCCTGGGGGTCCTGGAGTTGAGGTGTTGGCACACTCATGGGTAAGGCCTGGGCCCAGGGAGTTCTGTGGCTGGTGACTGCCCACTAGTGGGTGGGGCCAGGCCCTGGGTTCTCTGGCTGCAAGGCCTGGCGGTTCCGAGGCTAGTGCTGGTGCACTGGTATGTGGGACCAGGTCCTGGGCCCTCTTCTGTACAGCGCGGGTCCTGTGGCAGTTGTGGGCTTGGGGGAGGGGGGCGTCTTAAGGTAGCTGGCCTGCTGGTGTGTGAGGCTGTGTCTCTGCCTGACTAGTTGCATGGCCTTAGGAACCCCATTACAGGTGGTGACATGTTGGTGGGAAGGGCTTGGTTCCAGAGATAATAAGCGAGAGAGAGGAGTCCAAAATGGTACTTGACAGCACCGGGGTCCTTGCGGTAGAACAAGCTCCCCAAAATGGCGGCCGCCAGTGTGTATGTCCCCAGGATGAGCTCCAGTTGCCTCCTGCCTCTCTGCCAAGATCAGCAGGTAGGTCTGACCCAGACTCCTTTCAAATTACTGCTTTTGTTCTGGGTCCCAGAGAGTGTGAGGTTTTGAGTGCGTCCTTTAAGAGTGGAGTCTCTATTTTGCCCAGTCCTCTTCCTCTCCCGAAAGTAAGCCGCACTGGCTTTCCAAGCCAAATCTTTTGGGGGGCTTGGGACCCCAGTGTGGGGCTTGGACCCCCTTTCTCCTTGGGGAGAAACCTCTACAAATGTAATTATCATTTTGTTCCTGGGTCAGCCACCTTGGGGAATGGGTTGTTTTTTTTTTAAATTAATTAATTAATTTATTTTTGGCTGTGTTGGGTCTTCGTTTCTGTGCGAGGGCTTTCTCTAGTTGTGGCAAGCAGGGGCCACTCTTCATCGCGGTGCACGGGCCTCTCACTATCGCGGCCTCTCTTGTTGCGGAGCACAGGCTCCAGACGCGCAGGCTCAGTAGTTGCGGCTCACGGGCCTAGTTGCTCCGCGGCATGTGGGATCTTCCCAGACCAGGGCTCGAACCCGTGTCCCCTGCATTGGCGGCAGGCAGATTCTCAACCACTGCGCCACCAGGGAAGCCCTGGGGAATGGGTCTTTACTATACTAAGTCTCTGCCCCTCCTATCCATCTTGTATGTTTACTTCTTTATACCTTTAGTTGTAGAAGATCTTTTCTGTTGGTCTTCCGGTCTATAATCAATAGTTGCTCTGTAAATATTTGTAATTTTGGTATGCCTGTGGGAGGAGGTGAGCTCAGGGTCTTCCTACTCCACTAAAGAGGCCACCCAGATGCATCTCCTATGCATTGCTGAATTTGATTTCCTAATATTTAGTTGAGGATTTTGCAGCTATGTTCATGAGAAATACTGGTCAGTAGTTTTCTTTTCTTGTAATGTCTTTGGTTTTGGTATTAGGGTAATGCTGACTTCATAGAATGAGTTTGGAAGTATTCCCTCTGCTTCTATCTTCTGGAAGAAATTGTAGAGAATGGACATAACTTCTTTCTTAAATGTATGGTAGAACTCAGTGACGCCATCTGGGCTTGATGCTTTGTGTTTTAAAGGTTATGAATTATTGATTCACTTTTAAAAATAGATATAGCCCTATTCAGATTGTCTGTGTTTTCTTCTGTGACTTTTGGCAGACTATCTTTCAAGGATTTGGTCCATTTCATCTGGGTTATCAAATTTGTGAGCATAGAGTTGTTCATAATATTTCTTATTATTATTTTAATTTCCGTTGGAGCTGTGCTGATGCCTTCTCTTTATTTCTGGTATTAGTAATTTGTGTTTTCTCTCTTTTTTCTTAGTTAGCCTGGCTAGAGGCTTATAGGTTTTATTGATCTTTTCAAAGAAGCCCCTTTTGGTTTCATTGATTGGTTTCATTCAATCTCTATTGATTATTTTTTTTTCTGCCCTAATTTTTATTATTTCCTTTTTTCTGCTTACTTTAGATTTAATTTGCTCTTATTTTTCTGGTTTTCTAAGGTGGAAGCTTATGTTATTAATTTTATCTTTCTTTTCTAATATATGCATTCAGTGCTATAAAATTCCCTGTAGCCATGCATTTGTTGCATCCCACAAATTTAGATACTACTTTTTCATTTTCATTTAATTCAAAATACTTTTCAATTTCCCTTCTTTGACCCATGAGATTTGAGATTTCTTCTTTGACCCATGAGAGGTATGTTGTTTAAGCTCCAAGTATTTTGGGATTTTTAGGCTATCTTTTCATTTTTGATTTCCAGTTCAACTCCACCATGGTAAGAGCAAACACTGTATGATTTTGATCCTTTTAAATTTGTTAAGGGGTGTTTTATGGCCCAGAATGTGGTCTATTTTGGTGAATATTCTGTATGAACCTGAGAAGAATGTGTAATCTGCTGTTGTTAGGTGAAGTAGTCTGTAGCTGTCTAGTCTGTAGCTGTTTTTTTTTTTCCCCCCTACAGAGGCCCCTTGGAGGGGTAGTCTGTAGCTGTTGATTGATGCTGCTTTTGAGCTCAGTTATGTCTTTACTGATTTTCTGCCTGCTGAATGTGTTCATTTCTGATAGAGAGGTGTTAAAGTCTCCAATTATAACAGTGGATTAGTCTATTTCTTCTTACAGTTTTGCCTCACATATTTTGATGCTCTCTGGATATCTTTTTTTAAAAACTTTTTACTGGATATCTCTTTATGGTGATAAATATAGGTCATGATATGTATCATCAACAGATATTTGTGTCTGCTAGCACTCCTGTGTGCTAGGTGTGAGGATATAGTAGTGAACAAGACACATTCTCTGCCCTCAAGGAGTTTGTTATCTGAGAAATAATTTTGTAAAATGCTTGTTACCTCAGGCTTGCTAATATCTCTTGTGAATATGAAAAAAATATTAAATTTCTTTAATGTGCATTACTTTGATCTAGTAAGGTTGAAAATATTTTCATATGTTTATTGGTCCTTTTCTTTCAGAATGCTTGTTTTTTTTTCCATTTAGTTTTTTTTTTCTGATTGATTTTTAAGAGCTCTTTGTATATTATGGACATTAATGCTTTGTCTATACAATATGAATTGGATTTTTTTCTTAATTTATGAATTGCAAGTCAACCTTGTTAATGCTTTCTTTTTCTTCTTCCTGGCAGAAGTTTTCTTTTTTATGTGATTACATTTTCTTTTCTGATTTCTAGTATTGCATACCATGCTTAGAAAGGTCTTTTCTACAAGACTGTTAAAAACATTTAAATCAGTACTTCCCTGTAGTATGTGCAAACATGCCATGTGTTTGCATTTTCATTTAATTCTGTGATTGGTCTAGAATTTATAATGTGTGAGGTAGCTTTATTTTTAAACTGGCTAGTTTATTATTCCAGTACTATTTACTAAATCAGCTATCTTTTCTCACTGATATGAAATATCTCTTGTATCAGTCACTAAATTCTCAAATATATTTGGATTTATTTCTCTACTCCCTGTTATGTTTTACTCAGTGTCATCCTTTGCTAATAAGATCAATAAATTTAAGTATTACTAAACTTAATTACTGTAGTTTTATAATGTGTTTTAATATGCAGTAAGGAAAATGCTTTCCTCATTAGGAATTTTTGGTTCCTTTTTAAAGTGTTTTAGTTTATAGTACTTTCTAATATGGTTCGAGGGATCACCTTTCAAAATCATCTCTGCTCTAAAAAGTTAGGATTTTTAGAAACAGCCATTTAAATTTTTGTTATGGAAATAAAGTGGGTTTCTGTCTTTATAGAAGATTGGAATTCAATTTTAGTTATATGGAAAGTAACTATACTGAATTGTTAAACTAATAACAGCTTAGTTAATTTGACCTTATGATAATAATTTTATTCTTTCCATGTACTCTATATTAAACAATGGCAATAAATGCATTCTTATAAAATAGTTGAGATGTTCCAAAAACATTTCAAATGTTTCAAGTTTGGGGTAAAATTACTCTGAGTAAATAGTCTATAAGTAGCAGGAGTTTGAAGTAAAAATAACAGTAAAAGAATAATTTAACAATTTATTCCACTCTAAGTTCCTTGAGGTTAGTATATTTGTCTCATTAATTTCTGTATCTGTCACAGCATCTTACCTTGGTTATTTATTTATTTATTTATTTAGGAGTCTTTATCTAATATACAGACTTTCCTCATAGAAAATGTCTCATTTTGTCTTGATTTTCCCCCAGCACACTTGAAAGTCATGTTGACTTTCACACTGTTGCTAAGGACTGTCCAGAGTGTTCCTGGTAGCTGGTATTGGGAACTCTTTGAATCAAGGTCCTCCCTGTGGCCTACTTTCTTTCTAACTTAGAAAGAAAATACATGCATGTACATTCTCTTATTTTATTTTTATTTTTTAATTTATTCATTTTTATTGAAGTATAGTTGATTTACAATGTTGTGTTATTTCAAGTTTACAGCAAAGTGATTCAGTTATACATACATACATAGGTCTATTTTTTTCAGATTCTTTTCCCTTATAGGTTATTACAAAATATTGAGTATAGTTCTCTGTGCTATATAGTAGGTCCTTGTTGGTTATCTATTTTTAATAGAGTGGTGTGTATATGTTAATCCCAAATTCCTAATTTATCCCTCCCCCGCCCCTTTCCTCTTTGGTAACCATAAGGTTGTTTTCTTTGTCTGTGGGTCTGTTTCTGTTCTTTATGTAAGTTCATTTGTATCATTTTTGTTTAAATTGCACATATAAGCGATCTCATATGATGTTTGTCTTTGGCTTGCTTTACTTCATATGATAATCTCTAGGTCCATCTATGTTGCTGCAAATGGCATTATTTCATTCTTTTTTATGGCTGAGTAATATTCCATTGTATATATGTATCACATCTTCTTTATCCATTTATCTATCGATGGACATTTAGGTTGCTTCCATGTCTTGGCTATTGTAAATAGTGCTGCAGTGAACATTAGGGTGAATGGATCTTTTGAATTAGTTTTGTCCCTGTATATGCCCAGGAGTGGTATTGCAGAATCATATGGTAGTTCTATTTTTGGTTTTTTAAAGAACCTCCAGTCTCTTCAGTAAGTGGTGCTGGGAAAACTGGACAGCTACATGTAAAAGAATGAAATTAGAACACTCGCTAACACCACACACAAAAATAAACTCAAAATGGATTAAAGACCTAAATGTAAGACCGGATGCTATAAAACTCCTAGAGGAAAACATAGGCAGAGGGACTTGCCTGGTGGCGCAGCGGTTAAGAGAATCTGCCTGCCAATGCAGGGAACACAGGTTTGATCTTTCCAGGTCTGGGAAGATCCCACATGCCGTGGAGCAGCTAAACCTGTGTGCCACAACTACTGAGCCTGCGCTCTAGAGCCCATGAGGCACAACTACTGAGCCCGCATGCCACAACTACTGAAGTCTGCGCGCTCTAGGGCCTGCGTGCTGCAACTACTGAAACCCGTGTGCCTAGAGCCCGTGTTCTGCAACAAGAGAAGCCACTACGATGAGAAGCCCGCACACCACAAGGAAGAGTAGCCCCCACTTGCCCAACTAGAGAAAGCCCATGTGCAGCAACAAAGACCCAATGCAGCCAAAAAATAAAAAAAAACAAAAACCCCCCAAAAAACATTGGCAGAACACTTTTTGACATAAATCACAGCAATATCTTTTTGGCTTTGTCTCCTAGAGTAATGGAGATAAAAACAAAAGGAAACAAATGGGACCTAATTAAATCAAAGTATTTGCACGGCAAAGGAAACCATAAACAAAATGAAAAACAACCTACAGATTGGGAGAAAATATTTGCAAATGATGTGACCGACGAGGGATTAATCTCTAAAATATACAAATAGCTCACACAGCTCAATATAAAAAAAACAAATAACCCGATCAAAAAATGGGCAGAAAACCTAAATAGATATTTCTGTAAAGAAGACATACAGATAGCCAAAAGGCACATGAAAAGATGTTAGACATTGCTAATTATTAGAGAAATGCAAATCAAAACTACAATGAGGTATCACCTCGCACTGGTCAGAATGACCATTGTCCAAAAGTCTACAAACAATGAACGCTGGAGAGGGTGTGGAGAAGAATGGACCCTCCTATGCTGTTGGTGGGAATGTAAATGGGTGCAGCCACAATGGAGAACAGTATGGAAGTTCCTTACATTCTCTTATTTTAAATATTTTGTATTTAGAAGATTCATGGTTGGTGGCTTTTTAAAAATAAACTTTATATATATTTTTTAACATTTATTCATTTGGCTGCGCCGCATCTTAGTTGTGGCACATGGGATCTTCGTTGCGGCATTCAGGATCTTTTTATTTGTGGCATGTGGGATCTTTAGTTGCATCATGTGGGCTCTTAGTTGTGGCATGCGGGATCTAGTTCCCTGACCAGGGATAGAACCAGGGCCCCCTGCATTGGGAGCTCGGAGTCTTAACTACTGGACCACCAGGGAAGTCCCTAAAAATAAACTTTTTAAATTCTAAAAATTACCTGTGTTTTTTGTATAAGATTTGGAAAAGGTGAGCGATAGTGATAAAAAAAAATAGCCATACGCAATTTGTCAGGGAAACTATTGTCAGCAATTTGGTATACTTTTTTTTACTCCTTCACCTCCCCCTCAGCCCCCAGGCAGTATTGTGTGATACATAAAGTTTTAGATTTTGCATAGTGTTTCCCCATTTTCACAGACTCTTTGTAAGCATTTTTAATGGATATATAACCCATCATGTGGATGCACTATATATAATCACACATTTTATAAACTTTTCTCCTTCTTGCTTTTCCAAATTTTGTTAAATAATGCACTTTTGTGGAGGAAATTTTTTTCTTTATTCTAGTTGTCAGTTAAAGAATTCTAATTACAGCAGGTAAGACTACTGCTTACGTTTCATAATTTTTCAGTTCACTGGTTCATTTAATAAACATTTTGAGAAACAATTGTGTGCCAGGCAGAATTTAAGGACGTTTGAAAAGTTTACTGTCTGGTGTAAGAGGCAGGTAAGAAGCAAGTTATTACAATACAGTGTGATGAGTGCTGTGATAGAGGAAGACATAGGCTCCTAAGGAGCTAAGAAGAGGGGCTTCTGTCTTAGTTTGAGGTTGGGAGGAGGGTAAAAATCTTACTAATCTTACCAGAGGAGGAGAAACTTAAGCTGGGTCGTAGGGACTCATGATAATAAGACAGTCAAAAAATGAGGGTGAGCAGGAAGGCATTGTAGGTGGAGGGAAGAGCACATGCAAAGGCATGGAGGTATTAGCATGTCAAGTTTAGGAAGCTTTAATATTAATATTAAAAATGGCTTTAGTATATAGTGCGTGTGAGGGAGTGGCAAGAGAGAAAGCTGAGTAAGTGGGCAGATGTAATTTCATGAAGGGCTTTGAATATCATCCTCAAGGCTGGGGTACCATCATGGACGAGGCAGAATCCTTGAGAAACATGTTTATAGCTCTTAACTCTTCATTTGTACATCAGCAATTCTCAAATTAATAGCTCTCACCCAAACCTCACCTTTGAGCTCCAGAGCTATATATCCAACTGCCTTGTTGGCCTCTCTAGAATGTCTAGAATGTAAGCGTCATGAAAGCAAGTATTTTACTCCCTTTGCCCTAAGCTATATCTGCACTACCTAGAACAGTGCCTGGCAATAATTTATCGAGTGATTAAATAAAAATGAATGATTCCCTACTATATCTCAGAGCCATCTCAAACTCCACATAAATCCAATTCATGATCTTCTCCCTCTAACCTGCCCTTCTCCTAATGTTCCCTATTTTTAAAAATAATTAAAAAAAATTTTATTTAGTTTTGGCTGTGTTGGGTCTTCTTTGCTGCACGCGGGCTTTCTCTAGTTGCGGTGAGCGGGGGCTACTGTTCGTTGCAGTGTGCAGGCTTCTCATTGCCGTGGCTTCTCTTGTAGTGGAGCACAGGCTCTAGGTGCGTGGGCTTCAGTAGTTGTGGCACATGGGCTCAGTAGTTGTGGCTTGTGGGGTCTAGAGTGCTGGCTCAGTAGTTGTGGCGCATGGGCTTAGTTGCTCCGCGGCACGTGGGATCTTCCTGGACCAGGGATCGAACCGTATCCCCTGCTTTGGCAGGCGGATTCTTAACCACTGAGCCACCAGGGAAGTCCCCCTAATTTAATGTTCCCTATTTAAGTGATTGGCACCAACTATTTAATTTCACAAGCCAGAAACCTGGGTGTATCTTTGACATATTCCTCTTTCTCACCTTTCACATCCATTTTATCGCTGAGACCTAATGAATTCTTGACATTTCTTCATATGTCCATTTCTGTCCACCTCCACTGCTCTAGTCCAAGCTACCATCTCTCTCCTCATCCTATACAGTAGTAGTAAACTCTCACCCTTTACTCTTGTCCCTTTTCAATCTGTTCTCTGTGTTGGAGTCAAAAAAAAACCAAACAAACCCACAGAATCTGATTCTGATATTCCTGTTTGGAACCAGTTGCTCTTTGGATAAAGAACAAAACCCTTAACATGGTCTACAAGGCCCTGTGTGCTTCGGCCACTGTCTAACCCAATAGCCACATCTCATGCCACTTTTTTGGATTCTGTGCTTAGTCGCGTTGGCTTTTTAAATTCTTCCGGTGGACTGTGCTTTCTTCTGTCACAGTTATAATGTATAATTAGTAGCTTCTAATACATATTATAAAACGGAATGCCTATTGTCAGAGAAACAAATGTATCGATACCTTTGAGTTGATATTTATAACCCTGAAAGGATAATGTTCTGTGTGGCATTCTTTACTTGAAAAGAAAACTGTCTGTGAATTATTTCAAATAAGCTCAAACATTTTCAGTTATAATTTGTTCCTCTTTCAGATTACGTATCACGTATATCAGTTTTCTCTCAAGTAAGTTAAATACTTACAAGCTACATTTATTCTTATTTTAAAGTAAGAAAACATTGTCTTGTAAATTTAAGCCATTCGACTTTTAAAAAAATGCTGCAGTAGGAAGCAAGGATGTATTGGAAATATAGGAAATGCCTTAATTAAAAAAAACAACTAGGCTTTATATGAAACTAGTGACAATCAATATAAGTGGAGGCCTCCATTCTGAAGATAGTCGCCATTTCTTATACGATTTCAAATCACCCTCTCTGATTACAAATGAAACAAGTCTTGAGTAATCTCACCAAGACTGACTTGTGTTACTAGGTTATTGTTCTTAATTGTGAGTGTCTGGGGGAGTTTATTGTTTGGTTTTGTGTGATAATTTTTATTGTACATAAAATATACAACAATAAAATATATTTTGTAATTAAAATATTTTTAGAGTATATTGTATTCTATTCTGTAAAATGAAAAATTGATTTGCTCATTTCCAGTTCAAGTTGTATTTAATCACTTAAGTAACTTTAGCAGATAGTGCACCATATAATATGTACTCATTACTTATTTTTCTTTAACTTCTTTATGTCAGAACAGAAGTCTAAACTTACAGAAGAATGCAATCAAGTGATGGCTTTTTCTTTAGAATCTGACTATGGAGGCCACAGGAACAGATGAAGCTGACAAGCTAAAAACTAAATTTATATCTGCTTGGAACAATATGAAATATAGTAAGTATGAAGATTTGAAAACTGTATAAATCCAAAGAAATATTTGAAGACATGTATTATCTCCCTTATTAAGTCACTGACAATTGCTGAGATTCTCTTTGAATGAAATATTTCTGTAAGGAATGTAGATAAGAATACTACCTGAAGAGAGAGCCAGAGACCATCGTAAACATTGCTTAGAAACTCAGGCATATCATGTGGTCCTTTAAAAAAGAAAATTCCAAAGAAGATAGAATTTATTCAGGTGATGATAATACCTCAGGTTTTCAGACTCAGCATCAGGCACCCTCATGTATGAACCAGGAAGCAAGCAAAATAGACTGCTGAACACACAAAGCAGACCATTTAAAGTTCACATTGCTGATACATACGACTTTCTTCTAGGAACACAATCAGATTCTTATTTTTAACTTAGTTACTCTTGGTTTGCATACAAATCCAATAGGGATCATATGGTGGTTTTGAAGCCCACTTAAAGACTAGAAACAAATTGGAGATGAAAAATCCTTCAACGATGGCGAAATACTCAGCAGAACCAGTTTCAACTGGAAGAAGTTAATATCCATAAGATAGGAATGATAAAATTTAGTAAAACCCCTTGACAGCGCAAATTCAGGTGAAACACAATTGGCTGTTGGCTCCTGGTTCACTGGAAGTCATGGCCAGCTAGCTATTTAGACAGTTAAAACTTGATAATAACTTGACATTGTATTTTGAAGATTATAGACATTAATTTTTTGAAAATTGAGATTTAAATCATATACTACTAAAATTCACCTTTTTAAAGTGTATGATTCAGTGGTTTTTAGTACACTCACAGGAATGTACAACCATCATCACTATCTAATTCCAGAACATTTTCATCACCCCCAAAAGCTACCTTGTACCCATTAGCAACTACTCCCTATTCCTCCCCACCTCTCTCCAATCCCTGGCATCCACCAGTCTACTTTTTGCCTCTCTGGATTTGCCTATTCTGGACATTTCATATAAATGGTATCGTATAACTTGTGGCCTTTCGTTTTTGACTCCTTTCACTTGACATAACGTTTTGAAAGTTAATTCATGTTGTAGCATGTATATATCAATATTTCATTCTCTTATACGGCTGAATAATATTTCATTGTATGGATATATCACATTTTCTTTACCCACTCATTAGTTGATAGATGTTTGGGTTGTTTCCACTTTTTGGCTATATGAATAATGCTGCTATGAATATTGTATACGAGTTTTTGTGTAAACATATGTTTTCAGTTCTCTTGGGTATATACCTAGGAGTAGAATTGCTGGATCATGTGTTTACCCTAAGTTTAACTTTTTAAGGAACTACCAAACTGTTTTCCAAACTGTTTGCACCATTATACATTCCTACCAGAAATGTTTGAGGGTTTGAATTTCTCCACATCCTCAGCAATACTTGTTAATGTCTATCTTTTTAATTAGACCCATTCTAGTGAGTGTGAAGTATCTCACTGTGAGTTTGATTGTATTTCCCTGATGAACATATGAAGTTAATCCTCTTTTTATGTATTTATTGGCAATTTGTATATATTCTTTCAAGAAATGTCCATTCAAATCTTTTGCGTGTTTTAAAATTGGGTTGTCTTTTTATTATTGAGTTGTAAGAGTTCTTTATATATTCTAGATAAAAATCCCTCAGCAAATATATGATTTGCAAATATTTTCTCCCATTCTTGGATTGTCTTTTCACTTTCTTCATAGTGTCCATTGAAGCATAAAACTTTTACTTTTTGATGAGGTCCAATTTACCTATTTTTTTTCCTTTTGTTGCTTGTGCTTTTGATGTTGTATTTAAGAAACTGTTGCTTAAATCAAGGTCATGAAGATTTGCACCTATTCTTTAAAGAGTTTTTATCTTTTTAGCTCTTATATTTAGGTCTTTGATCCATTTCTAGTTAATTTTTGCATATGATGTGAGGTAGAGGTTCCACTTTATTCTTTGTATGTGGCTATCTGGTCCCAGCATCATTTGTTTAAAAGAATATTCTTTTTCCATTGACTGGTCTTGCCACACTTACCTAAAATCAGTTGACCATAGATGTAAAGATTTATTTCTGGACTCTCAATTCTATTCCATTAATCTGTATGTTTGTTCTTATGCCAGTAGAACATTCTCTTGATTACTTTAGCTTTTTGTAAAATTTGAAATTGGAAAGTATGATTCCTCCAACTTTGTTCTTCTTTTCCAAGATTGTTTTGACTGTTCTGGATTCCATGCATTTTCCATATGAATTTTTGATCCTCTTATCAATTTCTGCAAGAAATCCAGCTGGGATTTTTATATAGATTTTAGTGAATCTGTAGATCAATTTTCAGAGTATTGGCATATTAACAGAATATTGCCATATTAAGTCTTCCAATCCATGGGCATGGGATGTCTTTCCATTTATTTAGGTCTTTAATTTCAATGATGTTTTGTAGTTTTCTGTGTGCAAGTCTTGGCACTTCTTTTGTTAAAGTTATTCCTAAGTATTTTATTCTTTTCAATGCTATTTTAAAATGAATTTTCTTCATTTCATTTAGACTCTTCATTGCTAGTATATAGAAATACAGTTGATTTTTATGATTTGATCTTGTATCTTGTAAACTCGATAATCTCTTTTATTCTAATAATTTTTTGTGGATTCTTTAGGATTTTCTGTGTGTAAATCATGTCATCTGCAAACAGAGGCTTATGTTCTTTTTCAACCATTTAATCTGATGGATAGGTTATGTGATGAAGATTTCATTTATAAGGTCTGAACATTGTCATACAGGTACTCAACACATTTCAGCAGTGACCTAGGAATTGTTATTTAACCTATTATTTACATATGTGTAGCTTTCCCTATCTAGATATTTAAGTGGGCATCATAAGATTATGGTAATCCCTAATCTCCGAAGAACAGATTGTTCAGGGTAACTACATGTTCTAGATAGTTTTAAGTTATAGAGTAGAATTTTAGTTTTATTTTTATTGGTGAAAATTATTCTAAAATGTTGAATGTATTTTCATTGTTTAGAGTTTGTGTAGTATGGATGGTTTAAGAAGGATTAAAATCGATTGAGCACCCACTAGTATGTTGTAGTTTATGTACCTTCTCATTTAAATTTCATATCTTTCTGAGTTAGATATCTTTCTGAGATTTAAACCTAATATGTTTCTAAGGTATTCTTTTTGTGCAAATTAGAAAACTGAGATTAGGTGACATATTCAAGGTCGTATATCTAGGTAAGTCTTGAAACTTGTATTCAAACCCAGCCTCCCTTGCTCCCTATTCTTGCTGTTCTCTGAATACACTGAACATAATTTAGGATTATTTTTTATCAATGTCAATATTATTATATAAAGATGGAACTAGAAATGGCATAGCACTTAAAATTTAAAAGAACTGGACCTTACTTTCTTGAAAAAGTGTTTCATTTTTGCTTCCCCCCCCATATTTACATGACTTTATGAGGTATGTAAACTTGATTTCCTTTTTAAAATATTACGAAGTAAATCATCCTTCTGGGTGTTTCTGTTCCTCCAGAAAATCATTATCATCTCTACTATTTCTGTGCTCTTTGGCTTGTTTGCATCTTTTAAAGCCTGACTTGTGATTTTCAAATTGCTGACTTAATGGGCTATCGGTTTTTTGGTAACATTTTGTTTATGGTAGCTAGTCTCCAAAGACAGTCCTCAGTGAATCACATTTTGTGTTGTCTCTTTTCTCATATGAATCTGGGCTGGCTTGTGTCTCATATCAAGCAATAGAATGAGTTAGAAATGAAGCTATGTCAATTCCAGGCCTAGCCATTAAGAGACAACTTCTGCCTGGTGTGTGCACTATAACTCATTGCTCGTGTAAAATGTAGATCGTTGCAAAGCCTCAGGCTCTGACTTGTCAGGTTCACCTTTCTTTTCTTTTGGAAGGGCTGGTGACTGGTAAGAGGGTATACAGGTAGAGGGTAAAGCATAGGGAGAAAGAGAGAAGTTCCTCCGTAAAGGTTTTTTGTTTGTTAGTTTTTGAGGTTGTTTTTATGAAGTTCTTAGGATTTGCTTTGGAAGTACTGCCTTTTGGGGAGAGGGGATTGTTATCATTTTGGGGATTAGAATCATTCTAGTATGGTGCTAATAATACTCCTATGAAACAATGTCTATAAAGCACCTAGCTTAGTTCCTAGTATAAAATAGATGGTCAGTAAATACTATTTTCCCATTGGAGTTCAAAGAAGAGAATGAGAGATAGGTGGGAACAGGAAAAGATGTCTTAGAAGTGCGTGTTTGAGTCAGAAGAAGAAGATTTAAATGGATTTAAATGGGCTGATATTGGGGAGGATATTTTTGTTATGGAATAGTATGAACCAAATATTAAAGCCCACTTTGAGTATAGATGAGAAGTAGTGGAAAAGATGACTGTAAAGGTGATTTGTATCATATTGTGGAAAGTCTTTAGTATCACAGAGAAGTTCATTATAAATCTGTTAGGTAATGAATCATTGAGGATGGTTTTTGAGCAGACGAGTTACCTAATCAAAGCTGAGCCACAGGGAGATTAATTTGGCAGGGATATGTGGCATATGCTAGAGTGGGGAAAAACTGATTACAGATAAGCCATTTTGGGGGAGTATTGCAGTAATCCAAAGCCTGATTACTGTATTTGACTTTCCATTCTTTCTTTCTTTTTTTTTTGGCTGCGTTGGGTCTTCATTGCGGTGCTTGGGCTTCTCACTTGCAGTGGCTTCTCTTGGTGCGGAGCACGGGCTCTAGGCTTCAGTAGTTGCAGCATGCAGGCTCAGTAGTTGTGGCACGCGAGCCCTAGAGCATGCAGGCTTCAGTAGTTGCGGCACGTGGGCTCAGTAGTTGCGGCACGCAGGCTCTAGGGTGCGCGGGCTTCAGTAGTTGTGGCGCGCGGGCTCTGGAGCACAGGCTCAGTAGCTGTGGTGCACGTGCTTAGTTGCTTCACAGCATGTGGGATCTTCCTGGACCAGGGATCAAACTCATGTCCCCTGCATTGGCAGGCAGATTCTTAACCACTGCAGTACCGGGGAAGTCCCTCCATTCTTTCTTTTTCACTACCAAACTCAGATACTTGCATGATTTTTATTATAAATACATATTTTAATATACTTGTTCTTTATGCTTATTTGTATTATAGTACTTAAGGGAGCACTTTCATAAAAATCGCTCATTTAAAATTTTGTAACAACTCTGTTAAATATAAATGTTGGTCTGCTTAAGACTAGACCTAAGTCTCTTAACTCCCAATTTCAGATTCTTTTTATTTATATGTTCTTGCATTTTAGGAGCTGCTTTTAAGTCTGCCATTAGCACTCAGGAATTTCATACACTTAGGAATATTCAGGAATGTAATGGGCAAGTGCTTTTCTCAGGAAATTGAGAACTATTAATGGCAACATAAAAAACCAAAAGGAGAGTTCCTTTTAGATACAGACAGTTTAGTAGGAAGAAAATTGGAAGAATTAGAGTTTGCAACTAAGAGTTGAGGATTGGGGATTGGGAGGTGGAAAATTGAGATGAAAATGTCTGAAAGCTTTATACATCACTTTCAGAAATCCTCATTTGGCTGAAATGATGGGGTAAAAACAGATTTCCCTAGGAAACTTCAGAGATCCACTTTTATCATAAGCATTAGTGTACTGTGTGATCTTTTCCCTAAATTACTTCACTGGAATACTCAAATACTTTAAACCTTTAAAAATATCTAAAATGGAAGAAAATATAAGAAATTGGTAACATTTGTTGCCTTTGGGAAAAGAGGTTGGTGTCAGGGAAACTGGAGTAGAATTTGTACCTTTTAAGTTTTATACCATAAGAACATTGTGACCTGTTTGAAAATAAATTAAAACAGATTTTTTTCTCTGCCATGTTCTTTAAGTGGGCAGAATGTGGTTAAAATACTTTGCTTTATTTGAAAGTAGCATAAGTAGTCTGTATTTTCAGTTCATTGTCAAAATACTTTTGCTACACTTGTAAAAAGTGCACATCCATAATTGAGAATTGGTGATTTGAAGTTAAATACAAGAAAATGCTGCTGAACTTTTAGTCTGAAATCCTTTAATTGCAAAACTGTTTTTCTCTTTTTCTCATTTAGGTTGGGTGTTGAAAACAAAGACATATTTTAGTAGAAATTCCCCTGTATTATTGCTTGGAAAGTGTTACCATTTTAAATATGAAGGTAAGTGCTAAATTTGTGATCCATTTAAAAATCTTTGTAGAAATTCATTGTGTAATTGTTTTCATTATTTTATTTCCAGATTAACCTACTTTTGACATATTTCTTTTTGTTTTTTACTTCCAGTTATTTTTATTGTGGTAAAATACACATATCAAAATTTACCATCTTAGTCATTTTTAAGTGTACGGTTCAGTGGTATTAAATACATTCATAATGTTGTGCTACCATCATCACCATTCATCTGTGGAACTCTTCATCTTGTAACACTGAAATTCTGTACCCATTACACAATAACTCCTCATTCCTCCCTTCCCTTCAGCCCCTGGCAACTGCCATTCTACTTTTTATGCCTATGTTTTGGCATTTATCTTTTAAAAACCTGTATTTTATGTAACACATAAACTACTGCCATATGGTTTGGGTTTCTTGTGAATTCCTTGAAAATAAAGTTCATACCGTCATACACCATTTGTTATATCCCTCATCATTTTGGACTTACCGTATGAGTGCTAAGTAAATATTATTTGAGTCAATATCTTAATATTCTTTATCAAGTTCTCTGATGATAATTTTAAAATATATGATAATAATTAAAAGTATCACGTTAGTTAACGTAAAAAATGGTAAGTTTTCCAATTCTTAAGGATGCCCCAATTTCTGAAATTATTTACTGTATTTGATGTTTCTGAATTTTCATATATCCTCATCCTTTCTGTAATTATCCTATATTTTCTTTTAATAATTTATGTCCCCTATTGAGTGCCTATTATGTGTCAAGCATCATGCTAAACTCTTTGGGAAATGTCTTTAATTCTCACAACAAGCCTACAAGGTAGATTTAAGTGTCCCTATGCTATACGTTTGAAAGCCGGAGTTTAGAGAAGTTAAATAATTTGTCCAAAATCACACAGGTATTAGATGACAGGGCTGAATTTTAAACCAAGACTATGTTTCATTTTAATACTGGCATTCTTTGTACTATATGTCTTTGCCTGGTATTTTGTATGTATGAGTGTGTGTGTTTTGTGTGTGTGTGTGTGTGTGTGTGTGTGTGAGAGAGAGAGAGAGAGAGAGAGAGAGGAGAGGGGAAGAATGTATGTGACAGTATGTGATTATCAAGGCTTTCATTCGTTTTTTTGATTGATCTGTTTTGGTCACATCAGCAGTTGTCTAAAGCCTAAATGGTTTGTAATAGGAACAGCTGACATTTATTGAGTATTTATAGTACGCCAGACAGGATTTTTAAGTAATTTACATGTATTAACTCATTGAGTCCTCACAGTATTCTTGAAAGATGAGTAGGAAGTTGGTGGATAAAGAAGGCATGCATTTTAGGTAAATAGAATGGCATGATGAAGGCAATAGCACTGAGATGTTAGACAGTATATTTAGGAAACAGAAGTGTCAAGTGTAACTATGGTGGGAGAGAATTATGAAAAGGATCACATTATGGAGGAGCATCTTGAATGCTGTGCTAAGGAGTTCGGTCACTTGTTTACAGGCAGAGGAGAGTACGGGCTTTAGGGTGAGACCTAATGTGGGTTTGAATTTTGGCTCTTTTTGCTGATTAGTTGTTATTTTTGGCAAGTTATGTGATTTCCCTAAGTATTAATGATACCTGTTTCGTAGGCATTTAGCGATATCTCTTGTACATGTAAGCATTCTAAATGATATTATTATTCATGACAAAAGGAATGTGAGAAAAAGTTATTAGAATTGTTTTTAAGGATAGCGTTATATATTTTTTGGAAGAAATACTTTGAGCAGTAAGTGGATTCTTGGGGGTCCTCAACTCGAGATGAAAAGTTAACTGATATAGGGGATACAAATGGGACAAATAGAAGACTGTTTTGTTTTGGACTAGGATTAGGGATACAGGGAAAGAAAGACAAGGGTATGGGGCTCGGGAAGGAGAAAGGAGAGCGAGCCAGAAGGGTGGTTGGATTCTGCATGTCCACCGAGAGGTTTCCTTGTTGACGTGCTCTGGTCTTCAGCAAAGTCAGGTAAGTTTATGAAACGCTTGATGTAGGAAAAGTTCTTTTGGAAAGGGGATGGACTTGGCATCTGGAATGAAAAAGACAACTCATATCATTGTAGGAGTTAGAAGCGGGAGGGGAGGAACCAAGAGAGTTTAAGCTGTGTAGAATTAACAGAAATCTGCGGGGCTAGCTTTGAACTTCTACATGTCACAGAATTTTTGGTTCAAGCAAGTTTTCTAAGTTATCAGAGAGATAGGGGGTGGTGTACACAGCTTCTTAGCTACAATGGTTATTATTATCCTAGGTTTTAAAATTTTTTAAATTTTTTAATTTTTTAAATTTATTTGTTTATTTATTTATTTATGGCTGTGCTGGGTCTTCGTTTCTGTGCGAGGGCTTTCTCTAGTTGCGGCCAGTGGGGGCCACTCTTCATCGCGGTGCGCGGGCCTCTCAACTATCGCGGCCTCTCTTGTTGTGGAGCACAGGCTCCAGACGCGCAGACTCAGTAGTTGTGGCTCACGGGCCCGGTTGCTCCGCGGCATGTGGGATCTTCCCAGACCAGGGCCCGAACCCGTGTCCCCTGCATTGGCAGGCAGATTCTCAACCACTGCGCCACCAGGGAAGCTATCCTAGGTTTTTGAACAACAAAATACCAGATTTCATTTAATTATTTTCAGTGATCATGTAATGAGAACATGCTAGCTAGGACATTGATCTTGCCCAGAAGGAGCATATGATAATCATAACTAAATACATGCTTTAGAAAAATAACTGATAGCAATGTAGAAGAACCATTGGAAGTCAGTTATCAGGCAAGATACGATGACTCTGATATAGGGCAGTGGAAATGGAGAGGATTGACTTGAGATATTTTAAGGTAGACTTGATAGCATCTGACAAATGATTGGATTTGAGGTCATGAGAGAGAGAAGATAAAGAATACTTAAAGACTACTATCTTGGATTATAGGTAGTGTTAGTAACCAAATGTGATATACTAGAGGAAGTGTGGATTTTGCGGGGACATGTAGTGTTTGAAGTAGGCCATTCAGAAGTAAACAGTCTGAATGAAGTAGGTGGTTTAGAATTGATTGGTTAGTTATTTTCAAAGAGGTAGCATTTGAGGCTAATGAATAAGGTCACATTGATGGAAAGTATAGGTGGAGAATATTCATCTCTAAGGATCTACTGATGAAGAAGAATCAGTGAATGAAATTGAGAAGGAGTAGGCAATATATAGGACAAAACCCATGACAGTATTTTATCATAGAGACTGAAGGAAAGAGATTTTCAGGAGAAAAGTTGGGACAAAGTGCCTAATGCTCGAAAGAGGTTAAAGCAGGAAAAAACCTGAGTAGAGGCTGTAGGATTTGTCAGTGAGAAATTGCTGATGACTTTTGAGAGATCAGTTTCACTGGAGTGGTAGGATAGAAAAGTAAAAGCGGTAAAATTAACAGCAGCTAACCTGCATTTACCGAGTGTGGCTCTTTGTTATGCACGAAAGCCAAAGTGTATTCTATTTATTTATTTATTTGGCTGCATTGGGTCTTCGTTGCGATGCGTGGGGTTTCTTGAGTTGTGGCGAGCGGGGGCTACTCTTTGTTGCGGCGTGTGGGCTTCTCATTGTGGTGGCTTCTCTTGTGGAGCACGGGCTCTAGGCGCACGGGCTTCAGTAGTTGCAGCATGCGGGCTCAGTAGTTGCGGCATGCAGACCCTATCGCACACGGGCTTCAGTAGTTGCAGTGTGTGGGCTCAGTAGTTGTGGCGCGTGAGCTCTAGGGCACGCGGGTTTCAGTAGTTGTGGCACGCCATTGTGGCTTGCGGGCTCTAGAGCACAGGCTCAGTAGTTGTGGCACATGGACTTCGTTGCTCCGCGGCATGTGGGAACTTCCCAGACCAGGGATTGAACCTGTGTCCCCTACATTAGCAGGCGGATTCTTAACCACTGCGCCACCAGGGAATTCCCCAAAGCGTATTCTTTTAAAGATTTATTGGTTATGATATCGGGGTAGAGAACTGCTTTTATAAAACATAAAAACACAGCCTGTATAGGAAAATATTGATGTATTTGACCAAATAAAAATTTAAAAATCTGCATCACGAAAGACACCATAAACAAAGTTTAGAAGCAAGACAGAGAGAGAAGATATTTGTATACGCGCTCTCATTCTCTTTTTCTCTCTCTCTGTATTGGTATATGTATGTGTGTGTGTGTGTGTGTGTGTGTGTGTGTGTACATTGAAGATCTATCTGTCCATCTGTTATCTCTTCATCTATATCTTAGACAAAGGATGTCTACAAAATAATATGAAAAACATGGACAATTCAAAAAAAATGAGCCAAGGAAATGAACAGGTGCTTTTAAAGTAGAAACTTGAGTGGCCAAACATAAGAAAATGTTCACCACAGTAATAAAGGGAGTGCAAATTAAAATGAGATACTGTTTCTTAGTTATCAAATTTGCAAAAATTTGAAAGCTTCATGATATCAAATTTTAGCAAGGTTGTGAAGAAATAGGAACTCAAACACTGCTGATGGGAGGCAACTTGGTACAACCTCTTCGTGAATTTGAAAGTACTTAGAAAAATTGATAATACATACAACTTAGGATCTAGCAATTCTACCTTTAAGTATTTACCCCAGAGAAGTTCTCTGTATATGTGTAGAACACTTGTACAAGGATGTTTATTGTAGCTTTGTTGAAATAACAAAAAATATTGAAAACAAGTATGCGCTACTAGTGGATTAGATGGATAAGGTTATTCATTCATTCCAAAAGTATTTATTAAGAGCCTGTTATGTGCCAGGCACTGGGGTTACTGCTGAAAGTATTGCAGGCACAGTACTTACACTCAAGGAGCTTACAGTCCAGTAGATGAGAGACATTAAACAAATAATTACAAAATTATTAATTTGATTATGATAGTCATGATAAAACAGAAGTACAGGTTTTTATAAACAGAGACCAAATTAGAAAGGATGTGATTGGATCAAATAAGCAGAAAGTCCATTTCAAAATAGCTTAAAAGCAGTAAGGGTATTTATTATCATTCACAAGCGGAAGTCCTGACGTAGGGATGGCTCTAGGTTGGTTAATCAGTGCCTCTGTGACATCATCAAGGACCCATGTTCGTTCTGTCCATCTTCCTACTCTGCTAATCTCAGCGTATTGGTCTTATCTTCATCTACCTCTCCCATAGTAACAAGTGCCTATCTTAGTACCATTATAAGACATATGGCAGATATGACGGAATCCAGTGGAAGTAGGACTTTTTCTTCTTTGTTTTCTTTATTATAAATATGAATTTTTATTATTTTAATAATTTTATATTATTTAAAATCTTTACATTTTAAAAATTATGAATTACTCATACACAGAGAAGACAAAAGCCTTGTGTATACACTTTCAAGGATAGTAATGAAATTTCATTAGACAAGAGAAGTACAACATTATGAATAAGTTTTAATCTCCTTGTGCTTCTACCCAACTGTAGTCCTTCCCATGCCAAAAAACTCTACTATCCTAAAGTGGTGGA
Source organism: Eschrichtius robustus (assembly GCF_028021215.1). Lineage (NCBI taxonomy): Eukaryota > Metazoa > Chordata > Mammalia > Artiodactyla > Eschrichtiidae > Eschrichtius > Eschrichtius robustus. Next base: position 53,994,219 of record NC_090826.1, read on the forward strand.
ATTTAGTGTTTCCTATTTTTGACCTTTTTGAAAATGAAATCGAACTATGTTTTGCTTCTGTGACTTGCTTATGGCTTTTAAGGTTGTGTTTTTAAGATTTGTCCATGTTATGTGTAGGTTCTAGTTTATTTTTAACTGCTGTATAATATTCCATTGTATGAATTACCACAAATTATTCATTCTACTATTGTTAGACATTTAGTTTGCTTTGGTTTTGCCATTTTAAATAGTGTATAACAGTACATTCTTGTATTTTTGTAGAAATAAGACTGTAGTCTCAGAAGTTTTTGAAATACGACATTTGCTGTTTAAAAATATCTACATGCAGAATGAAGGGAATGAATCATTAGCCAGAAGAATATCATATTTCTGTTCTTATCATCCACTTTATAGATTCTCTTTTCTAATGAGTTAACCCCAAACCACCTTCTTACACCTTTCTAGGAATTTTTTGGTATCCTCAGAGAGGGGGAGGCCCTTGTACTTAAAAGCATACAAATTTAAGTGAGTCAAGTATAATTCTGAAAACGGGAGGAATAACACTGAATAAGATCAAATACACATTTGAAAAGAGATTTCAATGTACATTTTGAAAATAAGAGGGGTCACAATAATCAAGGTAGGGTAAAAGGGAATTAGAATATTTGTTCAGAAAAACAAAGGGATTGTGACATGGTGGAAGTAACATATTAAGGATTTTTTTGGTTGTTAATGAAGTTTTAAAACTTTTGAAATATATGACATAAAGGTCTGTTGATTATGGGGGACTAATTTTCTTTATTATTTCTCCTGTTGTGGGTATACAAACCCATATTATGTAAAGGTTTATTAATCCTATAATTATGGTATTACTTTGGTGAATTTCTAGTTCATAACAGTTGTCCTAAGGTTATTGCCCTGTTTTGTCATGACTTTCTTTATAGCTTCAACAGAAATATAATATTCTGTTTATCTCATTGGAAATATTTTAATGCTAACCTTTTCTCTCTGTGTGTCATTATGTACTCATAGCTTTTTAGATTTACTGTGCATTGGTCAATCTCCACCAGATTTTCTCTTAGATGGTTCAGGACATGATGGGCCCAGAGACCATTAAGGAAAAACTGTATCTGTGGTTATCTCTAGTATACCAGTTCTATCTTAGGGACCCAAATGATTTAACATGAATAACAGAGATAAGGCTCTCTCCTTCCTAATTTTGGGGCTGAGGAGCATCTATAGACAATGATTCTAACCTATGGACAAAAAAACCCCAAAATAGTGCATGGAAAAAAGGAAAAAAAAAATAAGTAGAGAGGGTAGCACAGAGGCTAGAAAATAATAAAAGTTTTTTCTGCACTGAAACCAGCCCAGGGTGGAGCTTTGCCTAGGGATCTCTTTATAGGACATAAAGGGCATGAAAGTAAGGTATCAAGGGGTCTTCCTTTGTGTGCTCTTGGTTCTTGTACTATCTCTACTATTTTCAGGGATCTGTGTTATTCCACGTGTTGCCAAGATTATGCCCAAATGTTGTGGAAATAAGATCCCACAATTTGGAATTTTTTGAAACATGACTTTTGCCATTTAGTAAGAAAGGGTGTGCAGGATGAAATCAATTGTTTATAGGTATATTACTTAATTTGGAAATTTTCCAGATCTTGTTCTGTTATTGATTTTTAATTTAATTCCATCGTGGTCAGAGAAAATATTTTTATGACTCTAATCTCTTTGAAGTTATTGAGACTTGCTTTATGGTCTAAATATGGTATAACTTGGTAAATGTTCTTTGTGTGCTTGAGAAGAATATGTATTCTGTTACTGGAATGTTCTATAAGGACAGTTAGGTCACGTTGGTTGAGTTCACGTCTTCTCTCTTCTTGCTCTGTCCTACTTGTTCTACCGGTTTTTATGAGAGGGATATTGAAATCTCTGACTATAATTGTGGATTTGTTTGTTTCTCCTTGCAATTCTATCAGTTTTTGCTTCTTCAATTTTGAAGCTTTGTTATTGGGTACATTAACATTTAGAGTTGTTATGGTCAGTTAATGAATTGACCCCTTTATAATTATAAAACCCTTCTTTATTCCTGGTGATATTTTTTTGGTCTGAAATCTACTTTGTCTGATATTAAGCTTTCTTTTGCTTAGGGTTATATGGTATATCTTTTTATGTTCTTTTACACTTAATCTATTTTTCTTTATATTTAAAGTTCGTTTCCTGTAGGAAGTAAATTGTTGGGTCTTGCTTTTTTATCCAATCTGATAATCTCTGCCTTTTAATTAAGTTGTTTAGACTACAGGCATACCTATCGGAGATATTGTGGGTTTGGTTCCAGACCACTGCAATAAAGCAAATATTTCAATAAAGTAAGTTGCACAAATTTTTTGGTTTCCCAGTGCATATGAAAGTTATGTTTATACTGTGTTATAGTCTATTAAGTATACAATAGCATTATGTCTAAAAAAATAATATATGTACCTTAATTAAAAAATACTTTATGGCTAAAAAAATGCTAATCATCATCTGACAACACAGGGTTACCACAAACCTTCAATTTGTAAAAAAACGCAGTATTTGCAAAGCACAATAAAGTGAAGAACAAAAACAAGGTATGCCTGTATTCACATTCTATATGATTATTGATATAGTTAGGTTTGTGTGTTATCTCACTATTTGGTTTCTATTTGTTAAATCTGCTCTTTGTTCCCTTTTCCTCTTTTTCTACCTTCTTTCAGATTGAATATTTTTTGATTTCTATTTTATCTCTTTGTTGGCTGGTTAGCTGTAACTTTTTATTGTGTTATTTTACTGGGTTACTTTAAGGTTTTAGGGTATATCTTTAACTTATCACAGTCTACCTTCTAATGATATTATACCAACTCACATATAGTATAAGAACCTTAGAGTAGTGTACTTCACTTCCCTCCTCCTGGTCTTTATGCTACTGGTGTCATACATTTTATTTATTTGTATCTTATACATGCCATAATACATTGTTATTATTTTTGTTTAAACAGTCAATATCTTTAAAGAGATTTAAGTAATAAGAAAAATAATATATTTGCTCATATAGTTATCATTTTTGGTGTTCATTCCTTTGTGTGAATCCATATTTCCATCTGCTAAAATCCATTATTTTCCTGCTTGAAAGACTTATTTTAACATTTCTTATAGTGCAGGGTGTGCTGGTGATACATTCCTTCAGCTTTTGTGTCTCTGAAGAAGGGTTTTGCTTTCATTTTTGAAAGATACTTTTGCTGGGTATAGAGTTTTGGGTTGATGATTTTTTTTCTTTCAGTAGCTTTAAAGATGTTGCCCTGCTATCTTCTTGTTTATTTTGTTTCCAGGGAGAAATCTGATGTCATCCTTATCTTTCTGTGTACATAATGTGTCTTTTTTTTCTTGACTACTTTAAAGATTTTTTTTTAATCACTAGTTTGGAACAATTTGATTATGATGTGGAGTATAGTTTTCTTCATGTTTCTTGTGCTTGGGTTTTGTTGAATTTCTTGAACCTGTTGTTTCATAGTTTTCACCAATTTTGAATTTTTTCAGCCATTTTGTCTTCAAATATTTTTTTCTGTCTTCCCCTCTCTTCCCTCTCCTGGGTCTCCAGTTGAACATATATTAGCATGAATGAAATTGTGCCACATCTCACAGATGTGCTTTTATTTTTTAAAAAATTCTTTTTCCTCTCTGTGTTTTAATTTGGATAGTTCCTATTGCTGTGTCTTCAAGTTCACTAATCTTTTGATCTTTTCCTCAGCAATGTCTAATCTGCCATAAATCCTAGTCAGTATATTTTTCATCTTGGTCATTGTAGTTTATATATCTAAAAGTTCCATTAAAAAAAATCTTCCTTACTTATCTTCCTTCCTTACTTAATCTTCTTCTACTTATCTTTTTGAACATATGTAATATTGTAATAACTGTTTCAATGTACTTGTTTGCTAATTCTAGCATTTGTGTTAGGTTGGGTTCAGTTTTGATTGGTTGAGTATTCTCATTTTGGCTTGTGTTTTCCTGCCTATTTGCATGCTTGATTGATTGCCAGACGTCGTGTTATTTACCTTGTTGGGAGCTGGATATTTTTGTATTCTGAGTATTGCATTGTGTGAATGTGCCACACTTCATCCATTTTACTCTTGGTGGGCATTTGGATAGTTTTCAATTTTTGGCATTCGTTAAGAGCCCTGCTGTGAATATTCTAGTACATGTGCTTTGGTGAATGAACATGTGTATGGATTTTCATTCAGTATGTATACCTGGGAATGTAATTGCTGGGTCATAGGGTATTCATATGTTCAGCCTCAGTATATACTACCAAATAGTTTTATAAAACAGTTGTGCCAGTTTGTATTTCTACCAGGTGTGTATGCAAATTCTGCTTGCTCTCAGCTCACCGATACTTGGTATTTTTCCGTGTTTATTAGAGCCACATTTTATTTTAATTTGCATTTGTCTAACTTATGAAATTGAGCATATTTTCATAAATATTTTTCCATTTAAATATGTCTTCTATTAGATTATCTCTCTAGGTTTTCTTAATATATTCTGGATATGGATCCTTTTTTGGATATGTCTATAGGAAATGTTGTCTCCTACTTCGTTACTTTTTCACTCAGTTTATCTTTTGAAGAGCACAGTTCTTAATTTTAATATAGTCTGGTTAACTTTTTTATCTTCTTAAATGGTTAGTACTTTTTGTGTTCTGTTTAGTAAATCTTTGCTCGCTTTAGGACAAGATAGTCTGTCTGGTGTTTTGAAGCTGTCATTTCTATGTTTTTTCTCTCTGGTTGCTTTTAAGATCAACTCTGTCTTTCATGTGGATTTCACTTTATTCTACTCAGAATCATATATTTCTTAAAATCTGAAGAAATTTCAGCCACTTTTAATTATAGTTTTTCTCCATTCTTCTTGTTCTGTCCTTTTGCATCTCTGATAAGTCTTTCTGTTAGACTGTTTTTCATGTCTCTGAAATTCTTGTTTTTTGTATTTTCTGTTATTTTTTCTCTCTGTGCTGTGTTCTGAGTAATTTCTTTAGTTTTTCTGGTTCCTTGATTATCTTCTGAGCTTTGTATAATTTTCTATTTAACCTATACCAAATTTCTATTTTCATTTATTATATTTTTCATTTCTAGTAGTTTTATTTGGTTTTCTTTTACATGTGCCTGGTCAACTTTAATTGTTTTCTGTTATTTGTCCACCTTTCAGTACCCTTCTACTTTTTAAACATATGCATACTTATTTTATCCCATACCTGATAATTACAATAGTTGTACTCTTTCAGAGTTTATTTCTGCAGTTTATTGTACTTCTGATTATTTCTCATATTAGCTTGTTTAATTGTGATTTTTAAAAAAAATTATTTATTTATTATTGGCTGCATTGGGTCTTTGTTGCTGTGCGCGGGCTCTCTCTAGTTGTGGTGTAATTGTGATTTTTGATTGCGATAAGCACCCTTGACTGAGCCCTCAATATTACTAGCAGGTCTCTTCTATTTCCTTTATCAGCTTTCTTTCTCATCCTTTGTAGTGGTTCTTTCAGGCATTCTCACTCTTCATAAACCTCTGCTCAGAAGTCTTTTCCATCATAGAAAACAAAAGCAAAGCAAAACAAATATTTATTGTGTACCTACTATGGACTGAACTCTGTTAGGCGCTGAACATTCAGAGGTCTAGAAGATAAACATATTTCTTCTCCTCTAGAATACTTGAAATCTGGAGGGGGAGCAGATGTAGATAAAAAGCATTCTAGATATAATTAGTTAATACTGTGAAAAGGAAAGTCAGTCAAAAAGTGGAATAGCAGGAGTAGTATTATAGTGGAAAGTCAACAAGACAACAAAGTTCATTTAGTATGAACAGTTTCACAATAATACTTAGAGTAAATATTAAGAGGAGACTAGATCTTAAAAGGATAAGGAATTAATCACGTTGTCAAGATAGGAGATTAGAACTATGTGTTTGGCAAGCCTCAGGATGAGCTGTGAGAGTTATGTGTTATTATATCCAATTTCAAACAAATTTAAATGTCTCCAAAGTGGAAAATTTGGCCTTATTTGTAGTGCCATATTCAGTTTTCAGGTATTTTTATTTTTTTTTGGAATTAAATTCAAACTCTAATCTTGAGAGAAATTCATTGATAATAGAGATTTGCCATGTATTCGTTTTTTTTTTTCCTTAACATCTTTATTGGAGTATAATTGCTTTACAATGTTGTGTTAGTTTCTGCTGTATAACAAAGTGAATCAGCTATATGTATACATATATCCCCATATCCCCTCCCTCTGCGCCTCCCTCCCACCTTCCCTATCCCACCCCTCTAGGTGGTCACAAAGTACCAATTTGATCTCCCTGTGCTATGCAGCTGCTTCCCACTAGCTATCTGTTTTACATTTGGTAGTGTATATATGTCCATGCCACTCTCTCACTTCGTCCCAGCTTACCCTCCTCACCCGCCATATGCTCAAGTCCATTCTCTTAGTCTGCGTCTTTATTCCTGTCCTGCCACTAGGTTCATCCGAACCATTTCTTTAGATTCCATACATATGTGTTAGCATATGGTATTTGTTTTTTACTTTCTGACTTACTTCACTCTGTATGACACACTTTAGGTCCATCCACCTCACTACAAATAACTCAATTTCATTTCTTTTTATGGCTGAGTAATATTCCACTGTATATATGTGCCACATCTTTTTTTATTTAATTAAAAAAAATTTTTTTTCACATCTGTATCGGAGTATAATTGCTTTACATTGTTGTGTTAGTTTCTGCTATATAGCAAAGTGAATCAGCTATACATATACATATATCCCCATATCTCCTCCCTCTTGCGTCTGCCTCCCACCTTCCCTATCCCACCCCTCTAGGTGGTCACAGAGCACCAAGCTGATCTCCTTGTGCTATGTGGTTGCTTCCCACTAGATATCTGTTTTACATTTGGTAGTATATATAAGTCCATGCCACTCTCTCACTTCGTCCCAGCTTACCCTTCCCCCTCCCTGTGTCCTCTCAAGTCCATTCTCTACATCTGCGTCTTTATTCCTGTCTGCCCCAGGTTGTTCATAACCTTTTTTTTTTTTTTTTTTTTTTTTTAGATTCCATATATATGTGTTAGCATATGGTACTTGTTTTTCTCTTTCTGACTTACTTCACTCTGTATGACAGACTCTAGGTCCATCGACCTCACTACAAATAACTCAATTTCTTTTCTTTTTATGGCTGAGTAATATTCCATTGTATATATGTGCCACATCTTCTTTATCCATTCATCTGCTGATGGACACTTAGGTTGCTTCCATGTCCTGGCTATCGTAAATAGAGCTGCAATGAACATTGTGGTACATGACTCTTTTTGAGTTATGGTTTTCTCAGGGTATATTCCCAGTAGTGGGATTGCTGGGTCATAAGGAAGTTCTATTCTTAGTTTTTTAAGGAACCTCCATACTGTTCTCCATAGTGGCTGTATCAATTTACATTCCCACCAACAGTGTAGGAGGGTTCCCTTTTCTCCACACCCTCTCCAGCATTTATTGTTTGTAGATTTTTTTGATGATGGCCATTCTGACCGGTGTGAAGTGATACCACATAGTCGTTTTGATTTGCATTTCTCTAATGATTAGTGATGTTGAGCATCCTTTCATGTGTTTGTTGGCAATCTGTATATCTTCTTTGGAGAAATGTCTATTTAGGTCTTCTGCCCATTTTTGGATTGGGTTGTTTGTTTTTTTGATGTTGAGCTGCATGAACTGCTTGTAAATTTTGGATATTAATCCTTTGTCTGCTGCTTCGTTTGTAAATATTTTCTCCCATTCTGAGGGTGGTCTTTTCGTCTTGTTTATGGTTTCCTTTGCTGTGCAAAAGCTTTTAAGTTTCATTAGGTCCCATTTGTTTATTTTTGTTTTTATTTCCGTTTCTCTAGGAGGTGGATCAAAAAGGATCTTACTGTGATTTATGTCATAGAGTGTTCTGCCTATGTTTTCTTCTAAGAGTTTGATACTGTCTGGCCTTACATTTAGGTCTTTAATCCATTTTGAGTTTATTTTTGTGTATGGTGTTAGGGAGTGTTCTAATTTCGTTCTTTTACATGTAGCTGTCCATTTTTCCCAGCACCACTTATTGAAGAGGCTGTCTTTTCTCCATTGTATACTCTTGCCTCCTTTATCAAAGATAAGGTGACCATATGTGCGTGTGTTTATCTCTGGGCTTTCTATCCTGTTCCATTGATGTATATATCTGTTTTTGTGCCAGTACCATATTAACTTGATTACTGTAGCTTAGTAGTATAGTCTGAAGTCCGGGAGCCTGATTCCTCCAGCTCCGTTTTTCTTTCTCAAGATTGCTTTGGCTATTCGGAGTCTTTGTGTTTCCATACAAATTGTAAAATTTTTTGTTCTAGTTCTGTGAAAAATGCCATTGGCAGTTTGATAGGGATTGCATTGAATCTGTAGATTGCTTTGGGTAGTATAGCCTTTTTCACAATGTTGATTCTTCCAATCCAAGAGCAAGGTATATCTCTCCATCTGTTGGTATCATCTTTAATTTCTTTCATCAGTGTCTTATAGTTTTCTGCATACAGGTCTTTTGTCTTCTTAGGTTTATTCCCAGGTATTTTATTCTTTTTGCTGCAATGGTAAATGGGAGTGTTTCCTTAATTTCTGTTTCAGATTTTTCATCATTACTGTATAGGAATGCAAGCGATTTCTGTGCATTAATTTTGTATCCTACAACTTTACCAAATTCATTGATTAGCTCTACTAGTTTTCTGGTAGCATCTTTAGGATTCTCTATGTATAGTATCATGTCATCTGCAAACAATGACAGCTTTACTTCTTCTTTTCCGATTTGGATTCCATTTATTTCTTTTTCTTCTCTGATTGCCATGGCTAAGACTTCCAAAACTATGTTGAATAATAGCAGTGAGAATGGGCAACCTTGTCTTGTTCCTGATCTAAGACGAAATGCTTTCAGTTTTTCACCACTGAGAATGATGTTGGCTGTGGGCTTGTCACGTATGGCCTTTATTATGTTGAGGTAGGTTCCCTCTATGCCCACTTTCTGGAGAGTTTTTATCTTAAATGGGTGTTGAATTTTGTCAGAAGCTTTTTCTGTATCTATTGAGATGATCATATGGTTTTTATCCTTCAATTTGTTAATATGGTGTATCACATTGATTGGTTTGCGTATATTGAAGAATCCTTGCGTTCCTGGGACAAACCCCACTTGATCATGGTGTATGATCCTTTTAATGTGCTGTTGGATTCTGTTTGCTAGAATTTTGTTGAAGATTTTTGCATCTATGTTCATCAGTGATATTGGCCTGTAGTTTTCTTTTTTTGTGACATCTTTGTCTGGTTTTGGTATCAGGGTGATGGTGGCATAGTAGAATGAGTTTGGAGTGTTCCTCCCTCTGCTATATTTTGGAAGAGTTTGAGAGGGATAGGTGTTAGCTCTTCTCTAAGTGTTTGATAGATTTCACCTGTGAAGCCATCTGGTCCTGGGCTTTTGTTTGTTGGAAGATTTTAAATCACAGTTTCAATTTCAGTGCTTGTGGTTGGTCTGTTTATACTTTCTATTTCTTCCTGGTTCAGTCTGGGAAGGTTGTGCTTTTCTAAGAATTTGTCCATTTCTTCCAGCTTGTCCATTTTATTGGCATGTAGTTGCTTGTAGTAATCTCTCATGATCCTTTGTGTTTCTGCAGTGTCAGTTGTTACTTCTCCTTTTTCATTTCTAATTCAATTGATTTGGGTCTTCTCCCTTTTTTTCTTGATGAGTCTGGCTGATGGTTTATCAATTTTGTTTATCTTCTCAAAGAACCAGCTTTTAGTTTTATTGATCTTTGCTATTGTTTCCTTCATTTCTTTTTCATTTATTTCTGATCTGATCTTTATGATTCCTTTCCTTCTGCTAACTTTGGGTTTTTTTGTTCTTCTTTCTCTAATTGCTTTAGGTGTAAGGTTAGGTTGTTTATTTGAGATGTTTCTTGTTTCTTAAGGTAAGATTGTATTGCTATAAACTTCGCTCTTACAACTGCCTTTGCTGCATCCCATAGGTTTTGGGTCGTCGTGTTTTCATTGTCATTTGTTTCTAGGTATTTTTTGATTTCCCCTTTGATTTCTTCAGTGATCACTTCGTTATTAAGTAGTGTATTGTGTAGCCTCCATGTATTTGTATATTTTACAGATTTTTTTTCTGTAATTGATATCTAGTCTCATAGCGTTGTGGTTGGAAAAGATACTTGATACGATTTCAATTTTCTTAAATTTACCAAGGCTTGATTTGTGACCCAAGATATGATCTATTCCTGGAGAATGTTCCATGAGCACTTGAGAAGAAAGTGTATTCTGTTGTTTTTGGATGGACTGTTCTATAAATATCAATTAAGTCCATGTTGTTTAATGTATCATTTGAAGCTTGTGTTTCCATATTTATTTTCATTTTGGATGATCTGTCCATTGGTGAAAGTGGGGTGTTAAAGTCCCCTACTATGATTGTTTTACTGTCCATTTCCTCTTTTATGGCTGTTAGCAGTTGCCTTATGTATTGAGGTGCTCCTATGTTGGGTGCATAAATATTTACAATTGTTATACCTTCCTCTTGGATCGATCCCTTGATCATTATATAGTGTCCTTCTTTGTCTCTTTTAATAGTCTTTATTTTAAAGTCTATTTTGTCTGATATGAGAATTGCTACTCCAGCTTTCTTTTGATTTCCATTTGCATGGAATATCTTTTTACATCTCCTTACTTTCTGTCTGCATGTGTCCCTAGGTCTGAAGTGGGTCTCTTGTAGACAGCATATATATTGGTCTTGTTTTTGTATCCATTCAGCCAGTCTGTGCCTTTTGGTTGGAGCATTTAGTCCATTTACATTTAAGGTACATTTACATTTACATTTATCAATATGTATGTTCCTGTTACCATTTTCTTAATTGTTTTCAGGTTGTTTTTGTAAGTCTTTTCCTTCTCTTGTGTTTCCTGCCTAGAGAAGTTCCTTTACCGTTTGTTGTCAAGCTGGTTTGGTGGTGCTGAATTCTCTTAGCCTTTGCTTGTCTGTAAAGGTTGTAATTTCTCCATCAAGTCTGAGTGAGATCCTTGTGGGGTAATCTTGGTTGTAGGTTTTTCCCTTTCATCACTTTATATATGTCCTGCCACTCCCTTCTGCTTGCAGAGTTTCTGGTGAAAGATCAGCTGTTAACCTTATGTGGATTCCCTTGTATGTTATTTGTTGCTTTCCCCAGCTGCTTTTAATAGTTTTTCTTTGTATTTAGTTTTTGATAGTTTGATTAATATATGTCTTGCTGTGTTTTTCCTTTTATTTATCCTGTGTGGGACTCTCTGCGCTTCCTGGACTTGGGTGGCTATTTCCATTCCCATGTTAGGGAAGCTTTCAACTGTAATCTCTTCAAATATTTTCTCAGACCCTTTCTTTTTCTCTTCGTCTTCTGGGAGCTCTATAATTCGAATGTTGGTGTGTTTATTGTTGTCCCAGGGGTCTCTGAGACTGTCCTCAATTCTTTTCATTTGTTTTTCTTTATTCTGCTCTGTGGCAGTTATTTCCATTATTTTATCTTCCAGGTCACTTATCTGTTCTTCTGCCTCAGTTATTCTGCTATTGATTCCTTCTAGAGAATTTTTAATTTCATTTACTGTGTTGTTCATCACTGTTTGCTTGCTCTTTAGGTCTTCCAGGTCCTTGTTAAACGTTTCTTATATTTTCTCCACTCTATTTCCAAGGTTTTGGATCATCTTTACTATCATTATTCTGAATTCTTTTTCAGTTAGACTGCCTGTTTCCTCTTCATTTGTTTGGTCTGGTGGGTTTTTACCTTGCTCCTTCATCTGCTGTGTATTTCTGTCTTCTCATTTTGTTTAACTTACTGTGTTTGGGGTCTCCTCTTCACAGGCTGTGGGTTCTTTGTTCCTGTTGTTTTTGGTGTCTGCCCCCAATGGGTGAGGTTGGTTCAGTGTGTTGTGTATGCTTCCTGGTGGAGGGGACTGGTGCCTGTGTTCTGGTAGGTGGGCCTGGATCTTCTGGTGGGCAGGGCTGTGTCTGGTGGTGTGTTTTGGCATGTCTGTGAACTTAGTATGAGTTTAGGCAGCCCTTATGCTAATGCGTGTGGTTGTTTTTTTGTCTTGCTAGTTGTTTGGCATGGGGAGTCCAGCACTGGAGCTTGCTGGCCATTGGGTGGATCTGGGTCTTAGCGTTGAGGCGGAGATCTCTGGGAGAGCTCTCACCAATTGATATTACGTGGGGCTGGGAGGTCTCTGGTGGTCCAATGTCCTGGACTTGGCTCTCCCACCTTGGAGGCTCAGGCCTGACATCCGGCTGGAGCACCAAGACCCTGCCAGCCCCATGGCTTGAAAGAAAAGGAAGAAAAAAAAGGGGAAAAGAAAAAAACCAGTTAGAATCCCAAACCAAATGGTAAAAGCAAAACTGACAAAATCACACAAAGTAACGTACACACACACACTCATAAAAAGAAATAATAATTAAAAAAAGAACAGTCAGAACCCTAGGACAAATGGTAAAAGCAAACCTAAACAGACAAAACCACACAAAGAAACATATGCATACACAGTCACAAAAAGAGAAACAAGGGGGAAAAATAAATAAAAAAGAAATTAAAAAAAGAAGAGAGCAACCAAACCAATAAACAAATTCACCAGTGATAACAAGCGCTAAAAACTAAACTGAGAGAAACATAAAAACCAGAAACAAATCAGATGCAGAAAGCAAACCCCAAGTCTACAGTTGCTCCCAAAGTCCACTGCCTCAATTTTGGGAACATTCGTTGTCTATTCAGGTATTTCACAGATGCAGGGTTCATCAGCTTGACTGTGGGGATTTAATCTGCTGCTCCTGAGGCTGCACAGAGAAATTTCCCTTTCTCTTCTTTGTTCGCACAGCTCCTGGGGTTCAGCTGTGGTTTTGGCCCCGCCTCTGCGTGTAGGTCACCCTCAGGCATCTGTTCCCTGCCCAGACAGGAGGGAGTTGAAGCAGCGACTGATTAGGGGTCTCTTGCTCACTCAGGCCAGGGAGAAAGAGGGTACAATAGTCATAATTGGAATGCGGGGCAAGCCTGCGGCGGCACAGGCTGGCATAACATTGCAACAGCCTGAGGCGCACCGTGTGTTCTCCCGGGGAGGTTGTCCTTAGATCTTGGGACCCAGGCAGTGGTCGGCTGCACAGGCTCCCGGGGGGGTGTGGGTAGTAACCTGTGCTTGCACACAGGATTTTTGGTGGCAGCGGTGGCAGCGTAGCATTTCGTGCCCGTCTCTGGGGTCCAAGCTGATAGCCGCAGCTAGTGCCCATCTCTGGAGCTTGCTTAGGTGGTACTCTGCCTTCTGTGGGCACATGGGGAAGGAGTCCTCTCTCCTCATGCACCCCGAAACAATGGTCTCTTGTCTCTTCAGCAGGTCCAAAGTATTTCCTGGACTCCCTCCCGGCTAGCTGTGGCGCACTGGCCTCCTTCTGGCTGTCTTCTCGCAGCCAACCCCAGTCCTCTCCCTGGGGTCTGTGCTCCGAGCCCGAGCCTCAGCTCCCAGCCCCCACCCGCCCTGGCGGGTGAGCAGACCAGCCTCTCGGGCTGGTGAGTGCTGGTCGGCAGTGATCCTCTGTGAGGGAATCTCTCCACTTTGCCCTCTGCACCCCTGTTGCTGCGCTCTCCTCCGTGGCTCTGAAGCTTCCCCCATCGTAACCCCCCCGTCTCCGCCAGTGAAGGGGCTTCCTAGTGTGTGGAGACTTTTCCTCCTTCACAGCTCCCTCCCAGAGGGGCAGGTCCTGTCCCTATTCTTTTGTCTCTGTGTTTTCTTTCTTCTTTTGCCCTTCCCAGGTACGTGGGGATTTTCTTGCCTTTTGGGAAATCTGAGGTCTTCTGCCAGCGTTCAGTAGGTGTTCTGTAGGAGTTGTTCCACATGTAGATGTATTTTTGATGTATTTGTGGGGAGGAAGGTGATCTCCACGTCTTACTCCTCTGCCATCTTGAAGGTCTCCCCGGCATGTATTCTTTTCATTACCACTGACACTATATGCTACAACTTAGCTCCATTAAGCTGAATATTATGAAGTTTGGGTGATTGTAATTTTTTTCAGAATGAGCTTGAAAAGGGATAGGTGCAGGAAAGATGAGGAATAAAAGCATGATAACACTGCTTTAACATCCTTTAGAAGGGCATTGGAAATTAAACTCCTTGGAATTGAGAGTTACGGGCGGATTTATCTACCTATGCATCCACCCACCCAAGCCAGCCAACATTTATTAGGATCTATTTGTGCTAGGCACTGTGCTTCATTCTGAGGTTGAAAAGATGACTAAGACTTTCTGTCTGGAGGAATCAAGAAATGTTAGTTCATTTTGAGCACTAGTGTTTTGTAAATTATTGGGCAAATAGTGACCATAGTTTTCACATAGAAATTGCATAAGAGATAATCAATTTGGAAAAGCCTTTAAAAATGATATATGTGGGTCACAGCAATTTAAAAATATATATACTTCAACATGAAAGGATACAAATATATTTAAGAATTTTATATTCTTACTGTTTAGCTTGTTAGTTTTGATTTTATAATTTGAGTATAAATATTCATGACAATAAATACAATGTGCACATTTTATTTGATTTTAAGAACTAGTTATGTGATTACATACATTTTTACATATTGATAAATCATGATATTTTATTTGCAAATCTCATTTTAGAGAGCACTAATATCTATATCCTGAGCCAAATGAGGCAATAAGAAAATATATTTTTATATTATGTCCTCATAAGAGAGTTGATTATATTCGGAATATAGGATATTATTATTAATAACAGTAGTACTGATAATACCTTATATTAGTTAGCACCAGAGTGTACAGAACATTTCAGCATTCATTCTCATTTGATTTTCATAACAGCCTGAATAGGAGGAACATGAGACTTATCTTCATTTAAATTGAAAAAAAAGAATTAGAAAGATTGTGCTGTGCTCTGTACGGAGAGTAATGAGATTATGGTACCATTATTGACATTTCTTTGCATTTATTTAGAGTATAGTTTATATTTTTATTTTGTAGATGAAAATGAACTGTTACCTGTAAGCTCAGGATGTACAGTAGAAGATCATGTGATTGCGGGAAGTGTAGAAGAATTTCGTAAAGACTTCATTTCAAGAATATGGCTTACCTACAGGGAAGAGTTTCCTCCAATAGAAGGCTCAGCTTTGACAACAGACTGTGGTTGGGGCTGTACACTAAGAACTGGCCAGATGCTGTTGGCTCAAGGACTCGTACTACACTTCCTTGGTAGAGGTAAATCAAATCTCTGGTTTTGGGGGGTTTTGTTATTGTTACTGTTTTTTAAATTTGAACTCTAGCTTGCAAACTGAATAAAATTCCCTGATGTTAATTTCCTGAGTCCCATATGTCTTCTAAAGTTGTAACTAATCTAGCATGTAACATCTTTGTTGGACTGGGCCATTCACCTTTCAAACATACAGGTTAAACATAAGTGTTATTCATGACTACCACTATGAGTTAATTAAGTTCAAATTTTAGTAGTCTTTGGATTTTTTGTTGCTGTTATCATTTAGTTCTTTTTGATTGAACTCTGGATTATCTCCAGTTCAGTAAATTCTGGGCAGGTCAACAGCAGTGACTTTGAGCAGAAAATTATTGAGCAGTTAATTTTTTTTTTTTTTTTTAATGTCTGAAACATTTATATTAACATATTTCCATACATATTTCCATACAAATACAAATATAAGATTTTTAGAAATTTCATGTAATGTCTGAAACATTTATATTAACATATTTCCATACAAATAACCCAATGAAAGTTTAGTATTAGTTGTTTTGTTTGTTTGTTTTTTTATACTGCAGGTTCTTATTAGGCATCAATTTTATACACATCAGTGTCTACATGTCATTCCCAATCGTGCAATTCAGCACACCACCATCCCCACCCCACCGCAGTTTTCCCCCCTTGGTGTCCATATGTCCGTTCTCTACATCTGTGTCTCAACTTCTGCCCTGCAAACCGGCTCATCTGTACCATTTTTCTAGGTTCCACATACATGCGTTAATATACGATATTTGTTTTTCTCTTTCTGACTTACTTCACTCTGTACGACAGTCTCTAGATCCATCCACGTCTCAACAAATGACTCAATTTCGTTCCTTTTTATGGCTGAGTAATATTCCATTGTATATATGTACCACATCTTCTTTATCCATTCGTATGTTGATGGGCATTTAGGTTGCTTCCATGACCTGGCTATTGTAAATAGTGCTGCAATGAACATTCGGGTGCATGTGTCTTTTTGAATTACGGTTTTCTCTGGGCATATGCCCAGTAGTGGGATTGCTGGGTCATATGGTAATTCTATTTTTAGTTTTTTAAGGAACCTCCATATTGTTCTCCATAGTGGCTGTATCAATTTACATTCCCACCTACAGTGCAAGAGGGTTCCCTTTTCTCCACACCCTCTCCAGCATTTGTTGTTTGTAGATTTTCTGATGATGCCCATTCTAACAGGAGTGAGGTGATACCTCATTGTAGTTTTGATTTGCATTTCTCTAATAATTAGTGATGTTGAGCAGCTTTTCATGTGCTTCGTGGCCGTCTGTATGTCTTCTTTGGAGAAATGTCTATTTAGGTCTTCTGCCCATTTTTGGATTGGGGTGTTTGTTTCTTTGATATTGAGCTGAATGAGCTGTTTATATATTTTGGAGATTAATCCTTTGTCCGTTGATTCGTGTGCAAATATTTTCTCCCATTCTGAGGGTTGTCTTTTCGTCTTGTTTATGGTTTCCTTTGCTGTGCAAAAGCTTTGAAGTTTCATTAGGTCCCATTTGTTTATTTTTGTTTTTATTTCCATTACTCTAGGAGGTGGGTCAAAAAGGATCTTGCTGTGATTTATGTCAAAGAGTGTTCTTCCTATGTTTTCCTCTAAGAGTTTTATAGTGTCCAGTCTTACATTTAGGTCTCTAATCCATTTTGAGTTTATTTTTGTGTATGGTGTTAGGGAGTATTCTAATTTCATTCTTTTACATGTAGCTGTCCAGTTTTCCCATCACCACTTATTGAAGAGACTGTCTTTTCTCCATTGTATATCTTTGCCTCCTTTGTCATAGATTAGTTGACCATAGGTGTGTGGGTTAATCTCTGGGCTTTCTATCTTGTTCCATTCATCTATGTTTCTGTTTTTGTGCCAGTACCATATTGTCTTGATTACTGTAGCTTTGTAGTATAGTCTGAAGTCAGGGAGTCTGATTCCTCCAGCTCCATTTTTTTGCCTCAAGACTGCTTTGGCTATTCGGGGTCTTTTGTGTCTCCATACAAATTTTAAGATGATTTGTTCTAGCTCCGTAAAAAATGCCATTGGTAATTTGATAGGGATTGCATTGAATCTGTAGATTGCTTTGGGTAGTATACTCATTTTCACAATGTTGATTCTTCCAATCCAAGAACATGGTATATCTCTCCATCTGTTGGTATCATCTTTAATTTCTTTCATCAGTGTCTCTTATAGTTTTCTGCATACAGGTCTTTTGTCTCCCTAGGTAGGTTTATTCCTAGGTATTTTATTCTTTTTGTTGCAATGGTAAATGGGAGTGTTTCCATAATTTCTCTTTCAGATTTTTCATCAGTGTATAGGAATGCAAGAGATTTCTGTGCATTCATTTTGTATCCTGCAACTTTACCATATTCATTAATTAGCTCTAGCAGTTTTCTGGTGGCAGTTTTAGGATTCTCTACGTATAGTATCATGTCATCCGCAAACAGTGACAGTTTTACTTCTTCTTTTCCAATTTGTATTCCTTTTATTTCTTTTTCTTCTCTGATTGCCGTGGCTAGGACTTCCAGAACTATGTTGAATAATAGTGGTGAGAGTGGACATCCTTGTCTCGTTCCTGATCTTAGAGGAAATGCTTTCAGTTTTTCACCATTGAGAATGATGTTTGCTGTGGGTTTGTCATATATGGCCTTTATTATGTTGAGGTAGGTTCCCTCTATGCCCACTTTCTGGAGAGTTTTTATCAGAAATGGGTGTTGAATTTTGTCAGAAGCTTTTTCTGCATCTATTGAGATGATCATATGGTTTTTATTCTTCAATTTGTTAATATGGTGTATCACATTGATTGATTTGCGTATATTGAAGAATCCTTGCATCCCTGGGATAAATCCCACTTGATCGTGGTGTATGATCCTTTTAATGTGTTGTTGGATTCTCTTTGCTAGTATTTTGTTCAGGATTTTTGCATCTATATTCATCAGTGATATTGGTCTGTAATTTTCTTTTTTTGTAGTGTCTTTGTCTGGTTTTGGTATCAGGGTGATGGTGGCCTCATAGAATGAGTTTGGGAGTGTTCCTTCCTCTGCAATTTTTTGGAAGAGTTTGAGAAGGATGGGTGTTAGCTCTTCTCTAAATGTTTGATAGAATTCACCTGTGAAGCCATCTGGTCCTGGACTTTTGTTTGTTGGAAGATTTTTAATCACAGTTTCAATTTCATTACTTGTGATTGGTCTGTTCATATTTTCTGTTTCTTCCTGGTTCAGTCTTGGAAGGTTATACCTTTCTAAAAATTTGTCCATTTCTTCTAGGTTGTCCATTTTATTGGCATAAAGTTGCTTGTAGTAGTCTCTTAGGATGCTTTGTATTTCTGCGGTGTCTGTTGTAACTTCTCCTTTTTCATTTCTGATTTTATTGATTTGAGTCCTCTCCCTCTTTTTCTTGATGAGTCTGGCTAATGGCTTATCAATTTTGTTTATCTTCTCAAAGAACCAACTTTTAGTTTTATTGATCTTTGCTATTGTTTTCTTTGTTTCTATTTCATTTATTTCTGCTCTGATCTTTATGATTTCTTTCCTTCTGCTAACTTTGGGTTTTGTTTGTTCTTCTTTCTCTAGCTTCTTTAGGTGTAAGGTTAGATTGTTTACTTGAGATTTTTCTTGTTTCTTTAGGTAGGCTTGTATAGCTATAAACTTCCCTCTTAGAACTGCTTTTGCTGCATCCCATAGGTTTTGGGTCGTCGTGTTTTCATTGTCATATGTCTCTAGGTATTTTTTGATTTCCTCTTTGATTTCTTCAGTGATCTCTTGGTTATTTAGTAACGTATTGTTTAGCCTCCATGTGTTTGTCTTTTTTACGTTTTTTTCCCTGTAATTCATTTCTAATCTCATAGCGTTGTGGTCAGAAAAGATGCTTGATATGATTTCAGTTTTCTTAAATTTACTGAGGCTTGACTTGTGACCCAAGATGTGATCTATCCTGGAGAATGTTCCGTGCGCACTTGAGAAGAACGTGTAATCTGCTGTTTTTGGATGGAATGTCCTATATATATCAATTAAATCTGTCTGGTCTATTGTGTCATTTAAAGCTTCTGTTTCCTTATTTATTTTCATTTTGGATGATCTGTCCACTGGTGTAAGTGAGGTGTTAAAGTCCCCCACTATGATTGTGTTACTGTCAATTTCCTCTTTTATAGCTGTTAGCAGTTGCCTTATGTATGGAGGTGCTCCTATGTCGGGTGCATATATATTTATAATTGTTATATCTTCTTCTTGGATTGATCCCTTGATCATTATGTAGTGTCCTTCCTTGTCTCTTGTAACATTCTTTATTTTAAAGTCTATTTTATCTGATATGAGTATAGCTACTCCAGCTTTCTTTTGATTTCCATTTGCATGGAATATCTTTTTCCATCCCCTCACTTTCAGTCTGTATGTGTCCCTAGGTCTAAAGTGGGTCTCTTGTAGACAGCATATATATGGGTCTTGTTTTTGTATCCATTCAGCCAGTCTATGTCTTTTGGTTGGGGCATTTAATCCATTCACATTTAAGGTAATTATCGATATGTATGTTCCTATGACCATTTTCTTAATTGTTTTGGGTTTGTTTTTGTAGGTCCTTTTCTTCTCTTGTGTTTCCCACTTAGAGAAGTTCCTTTAGCATTTGTTGTAGAGCTGGTTTGGTGGTGCTGAATTCTCTTAGCTTTTGCTTGTCTGTAAAGCTTTTGATTTCTCCATCAAATCTAAATGAGATCCTTGCCGGGTAGAGTAATCTTGGTTGTAGGTTCTTCCCTTTCATCACTTTACGTATATCATGCCACTCCCTTCTGGCTTGCAGAGTTTCTGCTGAGAAATCAGCTGTTAACCTTATGGGAGTTCCCTTGTATGTTATTTGTCGTTTTTCCCTTGCTGCTTTCAATAATTTTTCTTTGTCTTTAATTTTTGCCACTTTGATTACTATGTGTCTCGGCGTGTTTCTCCTTGGGTTTATCCTGTATGGGACTCTCTGCGCTTCCTGGACTTGGGTGGCTATTTCCTTTCCCATGTTAGGGAAGTTTTCGACTATAATCTCTTCAAATATTTTCTCTGGTCCTTTCTCTCTCTCTTCACCTTCTGGGACCCCTATAATGTGAATGTTGTTGCGTTTAATGTTGTCCCAGAGGTCTCTTAGGCTGTCTTCATTTCTTTTCATTCTTTTCTCTTTAGTCTGTTCCGCAGCAGTGAATTCCACCATTCTGTCTTCCAGGTCACTTATCCGTTCTTCTGCCTCAGTTATTCTGCTATTGATTCCTTCTAGTGTAGTTTTCATTTCAGTTATTGTATTGGTCATCTCTGTTTGTTTATTCTTTAATTCTTCTAGGTCTTT
Source organism: Eschrichtius robustus (assembly GCF_028021215.1). Taxonomy (NCBI): domain Eukaryota; kingdom Metazoa; phylum Chordata; class Mammalia; order Artiodactyla; family Eschrichtiidae; genus Eschrichtius; species Eschrichtius robustus. Next base: position 54,014,846 of record NC_090826.1, read on the forward strand.
GTTAATCATTTCTTGCATCTTCTCAATCTTTGCCTCCATTCTTATTCCGAGGTCCTGGATCATCTTCACTATCATTATTCTGAATTCTTTTTCTGGAAGGTTGCCTATCTCCACTTCATTTAGTTGTTTTTCTGGGGTTTTTTCTTGTTCCTTCATCTGGTACATAGCCCTCTGCCTTTTCATCTTGTCTATCTTTCTGTGAATGTGGTTATTGTTCCACAGGCTGCAGGATTATAGTTTCTCTTGCTTCTGCTGTCTGCCCTCTGGTGGTTGAGGCTATCTAAGAGGCTTGATGGGAGGCTCTGGTGGTGGGTAGAGCTGACTGTTGCTCGAGCAGTTAATGTTTTTACATTATTTAAATCTTAAGAAATTTTACAGTTTTATGCTTTAAAATTATTTTTATCTTTATAAATGTGATTATAATCAGTTAAATTGATTAGGGCATTTTCTTAATAAGGTCATCATGCTTAGACTTTTAGACTCTCAGAAATGTCATTGATACTAACTTACATATATTTTTTCCAATGTGCCACCTTTCTTACCATTTCTATTAGTTCATTTTTATATAATGTGTACATTTGTTGGAGGATTTTAGTTTACCATTATAGGCTATCATATCTGGTTATTAGTAAGTGTCGTTTTATTTTTTTAAGTGTCAGACAGTTTTCTGCAGTGCATGGCAAATATTTAATAACCTTTCTGTAGAGATTATTATTATTTTTTAAAAAATTTATTTATTTATTTATTTATTTATTTTTGGCTGTGTTGGGTTTTCGTTTCTGTGCGAGGGCTTTCTCTAGCTGCGGCGAGCGGGGGCCACTCTTCATCGCGGTGCACGGGCCTCTCACTGTCGCGGCCTCTCCCGTTGCGGAGCACAGGCTCCAGACGCGCAGGCTCAGTAGTTGTGGCTCACGGGCCTAGTTGCTCCGCGGCATGTGGGATCTTCCCCGACTGGGGCACGAACCCGTGTCCCCTGCATTGGCAGGCGGATTCTTAACCACTGTGCCACCAGGGAAGCCCTGTAGGGATTATTGATGAGGTCATTTGGAGAGAATGTTTATTCAAGAGCAGTGTGGATATTGCAAGGAAAACGAATTTTTCAGCTTTTTCTGGGATGATTTATTTATAGTCTCATGCAGTCATGGACAAGAATTGGAATACTTTTCACACTCCTGACTAGGTCTCTGAATCTGTGACTCATTTTGTTAGCTTGAAATTACATGAATGTTTGGGGACTGTTGTGTTATTGAAAACAGTGAGGTAGTGATATAATTGATTTGGGGGGGAATCTTTGATCTCTAATGACTTCATTTATTAACTTCATTTACTAGAGAATTGATGTTATTCCCTAAATAATAAAGTTATTTTGAAAGGACTGTATGAGAAAAAAAACACCTTGCAAAGAAATATTAAACTTCCATGGTCAAACTTCTATTTTAACATATAACCAAAACAAAATCCACTTTCTGAAGTTAAACTCTCATAAATACTATGATTGTTAGTGAATATGTTTATTGTGCCTTTGGGTAGTCAAGACTGGATGTCTGGTGAGCGGTACTGGTAATGGAATACAAAAGTCTTTATGCCACCTTAGCACTGTCAAAAAAAAGAAAAGAAAGAAAAACATATTCCAGAATTGTCCATTTGTACCTAAGTTTACTATTTTTTCTCTTTCATTTCGGTAATTTTTTCCTGATTATATGTAATATATCCCCATTTAAAAAACTTTAGAAACTACAGAAAAGTCTGGAGAATAATATTTCAACTCAAAAGTAAACATCATTGGTATATTGGCATGTTTCCTCTGCTTGTACCTTTATTTGTTTTTTTACACAGCTTTATTTAGATATAATCAACATACCATAATTTCATTCATTTAAAGTGAACAACAGTTCAGTGGTTTTTAGTATATTTACAGAGTTCTACAATTATCCCCATAATCTAATTTTAGGACATTTTCATCTTCCCCCAAAGAAACCTCATACCCATTAGCAGTCATTCCCAATACCCCTCCTTCCCTATAGGCAGCCATTAATCTACTTTCTGTCACTATAAATTTGCCTATTTCTGACTTTGCTATTTTAGTTTAGTAACCCATATGACTTTAAATGCTACATACTTATTTTAGTAGAATTGTTAAAGTCTAACTATTTAAAAGATCTGAACACCTTGCTTTGGAACTGCTATAGCTTGGACCTGGCCTGATGCTTTGAACATTGAAAATTCAGACTCTGAATCATGGACTTCCAACACTGTAAAAAAATTTACTGCATCATTCGAAGCATCGCTTTCAGTGGAAAGAGAACTCAAAACCCCAACAATTTCTCTGAAGGAAACAATCGGGAGATATTCTGATGATCGTGAAATGCAAAATGAAATTTATCACAGGAAAATCATCTCTTGGTTTGGTGATTCCCGCTTGGCTCTCTTTGGTTTACATCAACTAATAGAGTATGGAAAGAAGTCTGGGAAAAAAGCTGGAGATTGGTATGGACCAGCTGTGGTTGCTCACATTTTAAGGTAAAATTGTTTTAAAATCTTTCATCTTGTGACAGAGGTCCTCAGGCTCAGAGATAGTGATTTTTGCAGTGCATATGTATTATTGGAACTTTTAAAGTCTAACTGTATGAGAATATTCATAAAGTAGCTTTCATTTACTGTTAGGGAAAAAACAAGACATGTTGTGACTCTAGTTACATTTAATTTATCTACTGACAAATTTTTCTTCTTTTGCTCATAGGTATAGATACCCAAGGTCTCCTTCTAACCAGGTTTTCATTAGACTACCTTATTGAAATGTTCTAAAAACTAACAACTCTTTCAACCTTGGAACATGCATAACATTATAGTTTTTTTTTTTAATAGTGTAACCTGTGGGCTGTAATGTACTGATAGTGTAATGAAATGTCAAGAGCTAAAATTGATGTTTTCAGCATTTCTTTGCACACATCAAATTCTTGTGAATTGTAAATGTATGGGACTATTAATATTATAATTATATCATAGTAAAATAAAGTGTCTGTGACATTCAGAGTAGTTAGAAAAAAGTCGAAAGTCAAATTTCACTATACCTCAGCTTTTTATGTGCCAATTATTTGGATGCTACGTAAGTTTTTAAAAAAATTGTCTTATTTATTGTGTCCCACTATTATTATTAACTGAATCATTAATATTGTCATCCAAGTACAGCATGTTATAGTAAATTTAGTCTATTTAGAATAATATACAAAATCCAAATTAGTACAAAGGTTTCTTTTGCTTATTAACAGGCTTTTATATTTTATAGGTCAGATGCTTATACTTGAAAAAGTAGTTGCCTAATATTATTAAATGGATTGTTAATAATGTCAAGTCCAGCTTGGTATGACATGTATAAAAACATAATCATAAAAGCATGGTTTCTGCTCTTCAAGATGTTATGTTCTGTACCCCAGGGATCAGAACACTTTTTCTGTAAAAGGCCTAATGGTAAATAGTTTAGGCTTTGCAGGCTATATAAGGGCTCTATTGCTTATTTTGCTCTTTTTTTTCTTTTTTTGTTTTACAGTCGTTGAAAACTGTAAAAACCATTCTTAGCTTGCAGGCTGTACAAAAACAGGCCACAGGTCATGCTTGGACTATGGGCCATGGTTTTCCCATCCCTCTTTTATATTAACACATACAAACATGCATAATAAGGCATGTTAAGTTAAAAAATTATAAAGATACAGTTAAATAAAAGTATTTTTCCACAATTTGTGTAATTTCCTTTTACATATATTATTGTGATTTTTTTTCTCACTTCATGTGCAGCATTGAGAATATTGTACTCACTTGGAAATACTTTTCAATTTGCAGTTTTACTTATAGAATTCTAAGACTTGAAAGTAGAAAATTCATTTGTTCAGGTCATATAGGTTTTTGAATGAAGGAAAAAGGTCATGCTATTGTTTAAAGAAAAGAAAAAATCTTTCATAAATGTACCAGAGGACAATCATACTTTGCTAGTCAGTAATGTCAGTTAATATGAAGCAAACCTTGAAGCATATTGTAATACCACTGGGTAGAAAACATTTAATATAGCCAGGTGAGTTTGAGAGAAATTCTTTTTTGGGGGGCAGGGTGGGGTTCACACCTTTGTACCCAAGAATTTTAAAATATGTTTTTTAAACTTATGTTTTAATGTTTTTTGAGTAATTTTATGTAATATTCTACTTTGAAAAAATTGACTTGATTTTTGATACCATTCAGATGATAGTTTTGAAAGCAGATGCTATAGGGTAAATAGGAAAGTCAAGAAAATGATGGCTTTCTTTTCCCTTAAATTTAATCTTTGGTTATTAACTGGAAATGTTAGTTAGGATTTTAAAGGATAATGCTTGTTATTTTCTTAGAAAAGCAGTTGAAGAAGCAAGACACCCAGATTTACAAGGAATAACTATTTATGTTGCGCAAGATTGTACAGGTGAGGAATGTATTATATAATTCTACTTTTTATCCATTTATTTGGTCAAACCTTTTTAAAAATTTAGGTATAATTGATATATAACATTATATTAGTTTCAGATGTATAACATAATGATTCAATATTTGTATATATTGTGAATGATCACCATAATTAGTCTAGTTAGCATCCGTCACCATACATAGTTAGAAATTTTTTTTTCTTGTGATGAGAACTTTCAAATATACAATACAGTATTATTAACTATAGTGCCCATCCCCATGCTGTACATTATATCCTTATGACTTATTTATCTTATAGCTGGCAGTTGTACCTTTTAGCGCCCTTCACCCATTGTGTCCCCCCATCCCACTTCTGCCAGCCATCAGTCTGTTCTGTGTATCTGTGAGCTTGGTGTTTTGTTTATTCATTTTGTTTTGCTTTTTAGAGTCCACGTATAAGTGAGATCATACAGTATGTGTCTTTCTCTGTCTGACTTATTTCACTTAGCATAACACCCTCAAGGTCTATGCATGTTGTCACAAATGGCAAGATTTCATTCTTTTTTATGGCTAAATAATATTCCACTGTATATACGTACCACATTTTCTTTATCCATTATCCATTGATGGACACTTAGGTTGTTTCCATATTTTGGCTATTGTAAATAATGCTGCAGTGATTAAAGGGGTGCATTTATCTTTTTGAGATAGTGGTTTCGTTTTCTTCAGATAAATACCCAGAAGTTGAATTGCTGGATCACATTGTAGTTCTATTTTTAATTTTTTGAGGAACCACTGTACTGTTTTCCATAGTGGCTGCACCAACTTACATTCTCAGCAACAGTGCACAAGGGTTCCCTTTGCTCCACATCTTCAACAACATTTGTTGTTTCTTGTCTTTTTGATAATAACCATTCTAACAGGTGTGAGATGATATCTTGTGGTTTGATTTGCATTTCTCTGATGATTAGTGATGTTGAGCACCTTTTCATGTACCTGTTAGCCATTTGTATGGCTTCGTTGGAAAAATGTCTCTTCAGATCTTCTGCCCAATGTTTTAATTGGATTATTTATTTTTTTGATGTTGAATTATGTGAGTTCTTTGTATATTTTGGATATTAACCCCTTATCAGATTTATGATTGCAAATATTTTCTTCTATTTGGTAAGTTACCTTTCCATTTTGTTGGTGGTTTCCTTTGCTGGACAGAAGCTTTTTAGTTTGGTGTATCCTCATTTGTTTATTTTGCTTTTGTTGCCTTGTGGTGTCAAATTAAAAAAAATTATCACCAAGACCAATGTCAAGGAGCTGTCTACCTGTTTTCTTCTAGGAGTTTGTGGTTTCAGGTCTTGTGTTCAAATCTTTGATGATCGATTTTGATTTAATTATTGTGTATGGTATAAGATAGTGGTCCAATTTTATTCTTTTGCATGTGGCTGTCCAGTTTTCCCAATACCATTTATAATTAGATTTTTCATAAGTATTTAGCTTATCCCAATTATACTGTAAATGATGAAAGTAGGGACCATGTTTTACACATTTTTGTTCCTACATTGCACCCTGTATAGGCACTGATTAAATATTTCTTGATTGAATATATACTATGAATTATTAGTTGCAATATTAAAATAAGTTCTTAAGGAAGATTTCAGTATTTAAAATGACTACTTAAAAAAGATAGGTGGGAAAATTTAACATAGGTATATACTTGGGGTGCATGTCTGCCAAGTCTCATCTCATTGGGGATGTGTTTCAAGGAAGGAAAATTCTCTGTTTGATTTGTTTCTCACTAGTCCTTCAGTAAATCATCTGATCATGATGCAGCTATTGTCCAGAATGTTGCTTTGTTTTATTGTTATGGCTATTCTGTTTAATGACCAGTATCTATAGTAATTTTGAAACTCTATTGGGGATAAAATAGAGACCTTAATTTCCTAATAAAATAAAAGTGCCTTCAAAATAAAGCACCTCATGTTGTTTATTTTTTACCGAAATGCTGTTAAGAGGATAAAATATGTTTGGGGAAAGTTAAATATACTTCAATTATGTTTAATATAAGGGTATTTACAAAATGCTTGTGATTACCCTGGTAACTGACTAGTGTTTATAGTGTGGATATAATCGTTACCAAATACACGTGCATTTTGTTCGGCCTTTTGTTAAGGTTAATGGGATTTTTAAGAAAGACTGATAAGCCATGATTATAGCCATATGAACATGAAAGTTTTAAGTTTTCAGATGAGTGTGTGAATTTTGCAGGTACTGTATTTGCTTTTCAGGTAGGAAATCTTGCAAGTAAAATGTACTGTGTTAAGAGTTCTAATTAAGCCAGAGGATGTGCTTAAACAATTAGTCATTAAATAATTTATGAATTTGCCTTTTGTGCTTTTATTGATATCAATCAGCCTTGGTCTTATGCGTTACATATTGTTAGTTAATTAAAGAACACAAAGCTACTCAATATCTAAGTGGTTTGTGTAATTTGAAGTAGATCTTAAAATTTTGAACACTGATGTTTAAAATTCTAAAGGGAGAGTTTATATTACTGTAGTGCATTTTGATAGATTGTGAGGTTAGGAACTAGGTGAAGCCAGAGTCTATTAATAATTCCCCTCCACACCCCCATCTTCATTAGTGTTTTTAAAAGCTCCACTTTCTATTCATTTTCTCTTCCTCTCATTCTGTATTCTCTTCCTTTGTAATTGCATATTTTTCCATGCCTTTAAGTAGTTAGGACTGTGCTCTATATACTAGGACTTCTAAAACTGCATTTCTAGTGCTACTTGTGTTAATATGAGGTAACTCGTATTTTCTGCTGTCCTTCAAATATTTCCATCTGGATGTTCTACAAACACTTCAAATTCAGCGTGTTTAAGATTAACCCTGCCATTCCCCTCTACACCACTCCTTTCTTGCTTTCTATTTTCTCTTCACTAATAGTATCATGTCCACATGCGTGCGTACTTATTCTTGACTCTTTTTTCGTTGCTTATATCTAGTTAGTCAACCAAAGCTTAACAAATTATACTTAAAAAAATGCATCTGAAATCTGTTCTCTCTTCTTCACTCTCATTGATTTAGATCAGACCCTTATCTCTAACTTGGACTTTAACTTGATTTCCCTATCTTTCTTTTCTTTTTCTCATTCATCTGATCAAAAGAAATTGATTGTGTCCCTTAATTTAAAACCAATGACTGTCTATTTAGTCTCAAGTTATTGTAGCATGTAAAGCACATGAAGTTCTTTACCATTTGTCTTGACCTACATTTCCAGCATCACCTCTCAACACTATCTTCCGTGCTGATACACCAAAGTACCATCAACCTGCAAGCCATTCCTTGGGCATACTATCATTATTTTTTTTCCATGTCTTTGCTGATATTATTGCCTCTGCTTAGAATGCCCCTTATTATTAAAATGTCTTTTGTTAACTCTTACTCGTTCTTTATGAACACGCTCGAAGGTACACCTTTGGTGAAGCCTTTACCAACTCCCATCAGGTAGAATTAGTTTATTATTCTGTGTTCTGTAACATTTTGGAAATACCTCTATTAAATATTGTGCTTGTAATTCACTTTTAATATCACTTTGTGCTTATCTGTATCTCCTTGTAGATCAATGATTATTAAGGTAGCAGGGGTAGGGGAAAGGTACCAGAACCATTTGGTTGGCAATCACTGCTGTAGTGAGCCTGTGCTATGGAATTGGATTATTTCATAGCCCTTACATATGTTGAAAGTGAAGGAAAAATACCAAAACAATTGAGCCAGACACTATGAAGTAAGGATCTTATTTACTTTTATATTTCTCTGGCATAGAAAACTTCAATGAATAGTTGGCCATCAATCAATGTGTGTTGAATTAGACTGAAGGGTAAGAAGCATTTGATAAGGAAGAACTTGTATATGCTAGTGGAAATACTTTTACTAGTGGCAAGTGGAAGATAGGGATGGTCATGTGTGCACTGCCTCAGAAAAGTGAGAGAATTTAAAGGTTTATAATTAGAAGGCTTTACTGAGTAGTTTAGCAAAAATAAAATGACAGAATTGAAACATGGAAAGAACTGTTTTTCCATTTTTGTGGCTTCGGTTTAGACTGACTGTGGAGGATAGGGAAGCGGGTGAACAGGAGACTGTGATAGCTCATAATCTAAATTTGGAATTTAGGGAAGAACTGGGACAGCAGTGGCAGAATTTGTTAATCAGCTAACTGTGGAAGAGTAAAAGAGTTTGCTGACAGGGAGTATGGGTGTAAAGTAAGTTTTGAATAAAACTATTTTTTTTGTTGAACAAAACAAAATAAAGTTTTGTCTGTATTTGCTTCCACCAAATCCACCCATTTTCTCTTGAACTATCCACTTAGGCTCTCATACCCACCACTCTACCAAAACTACTCTTGTCAATAATTTAATCTCACTAAATCCAGTTGTCACTTCTCAGTCTTTACCTCACAATCTGTCGGCAGCATTTGACACTGTTGACTTCTCCCCCACTCCTTGTAATGTTTTATTTACTTAGTTTCCAGAACACTACTCTTCAGGTTTTCCTTTTACCATTGTGTCTGCTCCTTCACGGGCTCCTGTGCGGATTCTTCCTTATCCCCCTATCTCTAAAGTACTTGGTGTGTTGTGCTACGTCTTTAGATCTCAACTTTTTTTTCTGTGTATACAGATTTGGATTTACCCAGTCTCATAGCTTTACAGTACCGTCTGGGTCCTGTCAATTCCCAAATTTATAGCTCCATCCCAGACCTGTCCCCAAATGCAGGCTTTTATGTCCTTACCTGCCTACTCATCCTCCCTGCTTGCATGTCTAATAGATATCTCAAACTTAGCATGTCTGAAACTGAATTCCCACTCCTCCTTTCTATATTTTCCCTTCCTACAGTCTTCTATGTCTTTGTAAATGGCAGCCCGCCTACTCTGTTTGCTTATATGAAAACCACTCAAATCATCTATGACTCCTTTTTTCCTCTCACATCTTATGTTTAATGTATTAGGGAGTTCTTAATTTTCAACTGATCAGTTTTCACCACCTCCACATGATCATCCCATGACCGTTCCATATCTTGACAATTACTGCCTTTGTTCAAGCCGCCATCATCTCTTGCTGGGTTCCTGCTGTGGCTTTCTAACTTCTCTATGCTTCAGCCATTGCCCTCTGCAGTCTGTTAACACAGGAACCAGACTGGTAAAGTATAAATCAGAGCAGGACATTCCTTTCCTAAAAATCTCTTCAGCGGCTTCCCATCTCACTCAAAGTAAAGACTGAAGTCTTTATTAATGGCTTTTAAGATTTCCCACAATCTGTCTTCGTTCTCTCCCCATCTGTAACTTTATCTCCTAACCTCATTTTCTACTATTGTACCCCTTGCTCACTTCCCTGCAGAGGCACTGCTCTCTTGTTCCTGGAACAAGCTGGCAATGCTTCTGCTTTAAGACGTTTGCACTTGCTGATCTTTCTATGTGGAATCTCTTCCCCCCAGGTATCTGCATTTCTTGGTTTCTTTCTTTCTTTAAGTCTTGACTTCCCTACCACCTTATTTTAAATTGCATCCCTTCTCTACATTTCTTATCCATCTTTTTCTCCCTTGTTTTTCTTGAAAGCACCTATCATCATCTGACATATCTTATATTTTACTTATTTATTGTCTACTTCCCTATGTGTTAGATGGTATGCCTTATGAGGGAGGGGTTTTTCTCCATTTTGCTCACTGCTGAGGACCCAGTGCCATATAGTAGTTATTTGATAAATATCTATTGAATGCATAAATGAGGTAGGTATTTTTTAACTCATTGAGACCTTGTTAGTGATGTCAGAGATCATATGACTGGCCATTGTGGGGGGGAAATTAGGGTACAAATGTTTCTGAAAATCATTTTTATAAAATTTAATACATATTAATTGTGTTTTTCTCAGTTTACAGTTCTGATGTAATTGATAAACAGTGCACTTCCATGGCCTCTGATAATACAGATGACAAAGCTGTTATTATTCTAGTTCCTGTTAGACTTGGTGGAGAAAGAACCAATGCCGACTATTTAGATTTTGTAAAGGTATGAAATAAGAGCTAAAAGTTTTTGAAGACAATGCTGGCTGATATGAAAAATAGAGAAGGTTTGCAATCTTTTTTCTATGAAATGGGTAGTGATGATTTTATAGTTGTAGATTGTAAAGTTTGACATTAGAGACCTTAAATTTCAGTATTACAAGATCAGATGTGATTTGAAGAGTAAGGTGTTCTATGACAAAATAAAAAGGCTTTTAATCTTTGCAGCTAATTAAGGGGATTCAGTGCAGCAATAATCATAGTCTGAAATATGTCTACAGTTCCCATCATCCTTATTTGTGATTTTTAAATGTATGTACCTTTGTTTATTCATAAAACCCACATTAAACTATATCTAGGTAATTATTGAAACAAAATGAGTTTTTTTTTAATTGCTGCTGCATTATCTCTTAGTTTGTTTCCTGTGCTACCATAAGGTCCATCAATAGGTAGAATACTTATTTATATAGACCGAAATGATGAAGATAGTATGGGGAGCTTCCAACTTTGTTTTCTTCATATTAACCAGTTAAAAATCTGTTCTGTTTCAGAACACATAATTCTTTTTTCCAGAAGAACCTGTCTAATTAGGTTATCTTGTTACAAAACTTTAACTTTTGAATTACTTAGTTTCTAGTTGAGAGTATAGTATTTATGTTATTTTCATAGTTTTAATAAAATCAAGACCAGAGATAGAATTCCTCTTTGAATGGAGTGTTATGGCATATAGTAATCTTGAAATAAAGTTTAGATTTGTTCCCCACATGAAGCATTAACCCCATATTGTGGTCCCTATGTATATAGGTAGAACATATATCCTCACTCTAGATTGTACCAATTCTAAAAACCTAGAGCATTTGTTTTCCATATGTGGTATATGGAAGTCTTCTAGCTGGTATATTGGCTTTTCCTAATCGTTACTAAACTGTTACAGGCATACTTGTTACTAATAATACCAGTACGATAACCAATAACATATACATACCCTAGATAAAAGTGGGGTTTTGATTTCTAACATGTGGACTCTTTAGTAGAATTATTGGTGGAATGTGGGAAGATATGAACCATTTCATCTCGTGGATCCACTGAGGGTTTCGAGACTTTCTCGCATGTTGTCATGTCTCTGTTGGTTGTAACCAAATCTGAAATGAATTCCCCTGCCTTCTCTACTACCGTGAGAAGATCAGAAATTGAGGCAGTCTCAGAACTGACTCTTTTGCCACCCCCACTCCTGGTGAAATGGACTGCAGATAGCTTTGAGGCATACTTCATTTGGCTGAGGGCTTTGCTGTTTGGTGGTGTTGATAACAGTTATCAGATGGCAGGACTGCTTAACGCTGTTGAGTGATTCATTGGAGTCTGCATTGTAGTGAAACAAACCATGGTTAGCTGTTAAAGTGATCCTTAGTGCCTAGCGTATAGGAGCTGCTCAGCAAATATTTGTTAACTCTCATATTTGTATAACACTTTTAATACAGATTTATCTCATTTTACCCTCATACTAGCTAGGAACTGGATTGTCTTTATAAAACAGAAATGACAGAAGTTAAGTGATATGTTCAAATTCGGGTAACAAACTGGTGACACAGACCAGAACTTTTATTGTTTTTTCATATTTTCCCCTAAAATATGGACTTTCTAAAATGTAACATTTCTTTGAGCTTCTACTAATTTAATTTATGTTACAGTCCCCTTTTAGAGTAGTGACTGTTAATACATTTAAAATTTTCAACTCTCAGGTAAAAATGGCTGAAACGGCTGAGTGAAGTAGTGTTATGTTTTGCTTGGTCAGGGCGTGGTTGGGTCAGAAGCCAAAAGGAGAGCATGTAAAGAGTCATTCAGTTAGCAGTGAAAACATAGTGTGTCTAATAGCCCTAAAAGAAAAGTAATCTTTCTCTTCCATTTCCGCTCCCTTTTCTTCTCCTCCTTCTCCACCTCCTCCTGTACCTCCATCACTGCCCCACCCACTGCCCACCACTACACTTCTTCCTCCTCCTCCTTTGTCAGCAGCTGTATTTTTTCCTGCCAAACCATTGTGCATTATACTCTCTAAAATTCACCGTTCAATTCTAGTTTTAAAATTTATTGATTGAGGTAATTCCACAGTATTTCAGAGATGGTTACCATCTCCTGCTGCATTCTGTGAGGAGAAAGAAATTTGGTGTGGTGCTTTATCAGCTCTTAACCACAGGAAGTTTACTTATTTATTTATTTTTAAAAGGACCTGGAATGAGGAAAATCCAATATGTTCTCTTTCTTCAGCAAGACAAATTAGGACTTTCCTTTTTGACTGATTACTTCAGTCTTATTTATTGCTTCATGGATACAGCTCAATCAATTCTCACCACTAGATAACTGTGAAAAAGCTTTTTTAGAAACTGAAAAGTGTTTCAGGTTTCCAAAGATACAGCTTCTTATATGTAATGGCATTTTAGCTCTTAATCTACTTATAAATGTTTATTGCTAAATCTGCTCTATTCTGTTGAAAAGGAAATACAGGTGTCAAGAACCAAAGTCTTTCTTCCATTACCTGAAATCATTCTTTTTCTGAAGAGAGTCTGTGATGATTCTTGCTATATATATATGTATTTTTTCTTTTTTTTCTTGGCTGTGAGGGACTTAGAACTTTCACTTCCTCATGGGTTCCTATATCAGAAACATTGTATTTCAGCTGATCAGATTGCTTCAGATTAAAGTAAGGCACTCTCTAATTGAGTTAAGGATTTTTATTTAGGGGGAAAGCAATAGAATAATAGAACTGTTAATAGAATGATAATAACAATAGAATAATAATAACTATTATTATCAAGTTTTTTGGTATAATTTCATCTTAATTTATTTTTTAGTTAGCTCTAAAATTTTAACTTTATATGCCTTCTCTGTTTCTGTAATTCCTTCAGTGCAGTTCTCCTTTCCAAAAAAACCTCTATGATATTTTCACAAGACTGAAAATATACAAAATTTACAGCCATTGAATATTATAATATAGATCTATATTTACTGATAGGAAAAGATGTTTATGAGATAATGAGTGACAAAAGTTACAATGGCATATGTTGTATGATGCCATATACATAAAATTGTATTTATAAACTATATGTGAATATATGTAATACAGACAGATGTCAAGAAGGTATTCTCCTAAATGTTAATAATGATGAGTGTTGGGGTTTTGGGAAATTTCTGTGTGTGGTTTTTCAATAACCACCACATATTATTTTTAAGAAAATAATTAAGTTTAAACAAAACTGTGGTTTGTTTACTTGTTAAAGGGAAAAGGCATTTGTTCATACAGTCTTTATTTTTGTATCTTCTAGATTTTGAAACATTCTCTCATTTAAGAGAAGGAAAGTTTATTGTTTAATATTTTGGGGTTTTATAACATATACTTTATCATTATTAGTGTTTTCTAACATAATATATGCTAAAATTAATGCAGAAGCTATTGATAGGATATTAATTGATTCCACTGGACATGTTTTTAATTGACTCCATTCCATGGACATGTTTTTTAAAAAAGTATAGAATTATTTGGCCCAGCTTAAATGGAGTTCTGCTTAGAATAGATGCTGAGGGAAATATTAAACAATTTATTGAGGTATCACTGGTATTTTATGATTAGTAAAATAAACTGAGTTTAAATACGGTAATAATTATTATTTTCCTTGGATTAAATTGTTTTCATTAGTCTTTATATTTATTCCAAATGAAGTAGTGTAAAAATTTTGTCATGAATGCCATTGATTGAAAGTGGTTTTTAGTTTGTGATTCTAAGACTCAAGTTTCAGTGAAAACAGTAACAATGTCTAATAATTATTTCTAGCGTTTCAAAAAGCCTGATGAAAATACTACATTGATCACAGCAAGGCTGCACCAGCTAACTGAAAGGCCAAATATTTTGACTTTGGCAGGCATTTTTATTGCCTTTCCATGGTTATGTTGTTTATCTCTATAACTGGCACATAGTAATTGTTTAATGTTGTTGAATGGTTTAAAGAAAATGGAAGATAGTTTGGTGGACAAAAGGATTTCAGAACATGGGGAAAATGTAATAAAAATAAAACTGGTGGTGAAAAATTTGGGAACTACTACTACTATTAGTAATACAAATTTGGTTGTTTTGAATAATTATCATTTGTCTCTTGACTCTAAATCTGAATTAATTTATTTTGGCAGGGTATTTTAAGCCTTGAATATTGTGTGGGTATTGTTGGTGGCAAACCTAAACAGTCATATTACTTTGCTGGATTTCAAGGTTAGTGATTTAGTAAAATATATTTCTTCTCTGTTTTCTTTTAAAAGTTGGAAAGTTAATATAGGATCATCTAGAAACAGGATGATTAACGGAGCAAAATGAGTACCTTATAAATTCATCAGTCCTACCATAGCCACTCATCTGTCATTTGGTCCACAACATAATTAGATTCTGTAAAATGTATATTTAATTTCTGTTATTGCATAAACAAGGCATAATTTATTGGTTTTACTAAACTTTAGAAGATATTGCTGCCACATTCTGGCAGTTGCTATTTACATATTTACCTTTTACCAGTTTTAGTGGTGCTAGTTGATGATAAAATGACAAGCAATATGTTCTTCCTGTCAGGATAAAGTAGTGCAATACATTTTTCATATGCAAACTGTAGAATATAATTGTGTGTTTGTGAAAGTAATTTTATCACCAAAAATTAAATGACAGTCTCATCACTTTATAAAAATTCTGCTTATACAAGCATATTTGATTATGCAAAAGTTAATCTGTCCTGTGCAAACCTGTGTTTCAGTCAATGAATATCAGTCTGGCAAGCTGTTACTCCCAGATTTTTTTCAGCTATTCTACATAGAGATTGGATTGTAAGCAGTGTAATAATAAGGTGTTTTTTGAATTACTTGTCTTCTGTTTTGTCCTTGTAGATGACAGTTTGATTTACATGGATCCTCATTACTGCCAATCTTTTGTAGATGTCAGCATAAAGGATTTCCCTCTTGAGGTACTGTGGATAAAGAGCTGGTACTGTTTTCTTACCGTATGAAGCAAATTCTAATTATTTAGAGATGTGCTAGGCAGCTACGCTTTTATGGTATCACAGTTACAAGTTAGTAATAAATATTTTACTAATTTATAAAACCATAATACATACAGTGGTCAAAGGTTAAATAATTCATTGCTGAATTTTAATTTACAATACACTTTCTTCTTCATTTATCTTTGTCTCTAACTTGTTAGATACCCTAGCCCTACCAAAATAAATGATCAAGCCTCCAAGTAATTTTGTACATATACAGCTGAATAGTACTGAAGCATTTAAAATGTTAGGTATGTTTAAAAAAAAAAAGAAAGGGGGGAAAAAAAGAAAAATAAAGAAGATGATGGAGTTGGGTTAGAGTGACAAAGTGGTTGAAGGAGCCTGCAAAATTATTTTGCTTTAAGTATAGTAATTAAGTCTTAGCCTCTAGTTAAGTTTTCACAAGTTTTAATTGGGTTTCTAATATTTGTTTTAGCTTTGATTTCTTAAAGTCTTCTTTTCCTTTATGTTAATCATTTTCTGATCCAGCATTTTAAAAAAACTTTTATTGTATTATGGTTGGTTTACAGTGTTGTGTTAGTTTCAGGTATACAGCAAAGTGAATCAATTATACATGTGCAGCATTTTAATTCAGAAAATTTTGAGAGTGCATAAGTGAGACGTTATTATTAACATGGTTTTGGTTCTTGTTTTCCCAGGTGATGCTTTTACAGACTTTTAAAATAATCGCTTGAGTGGCATGGATCACTAATTCTCAAGGGCTTGACAAGTTGGAAATGTGGTTTAGTACTTTGTTTTAGTAATAGCTTGCTAGCTAATATTAATACCTAATAAGTATTTAGGGGGTAGATTATGAAAATGGATAAACCACAAGATTAAAAACTGGTTTTAAAAGATACATTATAAAACAGCCTAGCATTTTTTGTAGACTATTACCTCAACTAAAGTACAAGTGTCTTGAGGCCAGAATCAGCTTTGCTTTCTACTTCCTTCCTTCATAATATTTTGCATGTAAACTTTAATAAATATTTCTAGTTGGCTGATTGATACTGTGGGAGGAGGCACATAGAATTGTGCTATGTGAACCACACTGTAATTCTCTCGCTGCTGCATTGTGGTCTTGTGGCCCTGATTCCTATGTCTGAGTTACATTTCCGGTGTGTCTGTGTCAAACTGACTCCTTAGAAAAGTAAGTACTTGAGATTCAGATGGAAACTTGTTCACAGTATTCTGACGTCTAAAATAGGCAAATTAAAAGATTATTAGTGTTGGTTATTTTGGCCAGTAGAAAGAGACTATTCTTCTGATATTTTGAGAGACTCTGCAAAGATGCCAGGTCAGTGAATATTCTGGTTATGTCTATACAGTCAATATTAGGAAGGTCGCAGCTCATTATTGGGAGACTGTTGCAACACTTCAGCACTTCAGTAAAAGCTTGAAGTGGGGTGAAAGTGAGAATGGAGAAGAAGAATTGATTTTAAGAGACTTTGTAAAGTAAAATTTGGTGAAATTAGGTAACTTCTTGAATGCACAGAAGCATTTATTTTTTATATATTGGGACACCAAGAAAGCGGGTTTAAGATGAGCTTTAGCAGCGAGGGTCTGTTGAACTGTGGGTTCACATTGCTAGTGGCTAGGGCAGGGCAGAGTTTCAATTGTTGGGATGAGAGGACTAGTGGATATACATTTTCTTATACATATTTATGAAGTGTGTGTGTGTGTATACATGCATGTATATATTTAATAAGTTAAGATTTCTTAAACCAGAGACTATTGCTTCATGCTATTTATGACATACTTTCAGAATGACTGATTCTCTCTCTTTACAAATACTGAATCTATTCTATTATTAAGGTAATATTGTATTACCTTAATATTAATATTCTATTAATAGTGTAAGAAAAACCTTATTATAGATATGTTAGTCTCTTCTGATTCCTGGGCCCCCAATTCCAAGTTTCAGGTTTTAGGAGGTTTATACAGTGGTGACTATTTTAATATATCCTAGTAAGTTCAGAGAATAGTGGCATTAAAGCTATTAGAATGATGTGATGTGGTTATGTAGATAGATGAGTGAATTCATTGGTGAAAGATGTACGCTTTATGAATTACACATGTGAACTGCAGTTCGTAGGAGGTGCTTTTTAGTAAGGATGTATTCTCTAATTAGTTATCTTAGGAAGCTTTATCTAAATCACCAGAATAACACAGCTACACCTAAAAGTATTTGTTTCAGTATTATTTGTATGTTTAGGTAATAGAATCCACTATTCCATATAATAAGCCTAGAACAGGCCTAGCATTTAGTAGGTGCCTAATATCTAACTGTTTGTTGAGGCAATGAATAAACAGTTTGTTGAAAAATGAAATAAATGGGAATTGACTCACTCTGGCCAGTTTTTTCAGAAACATATTTTATTGTCACAGAAGTGTATCTAGTGATACTTGCTAAAATGTGTTTGTGAAGTAGAAGCTGCTACTCTTAGCAGTCATCAGAATTTTAAAAATTAAAAAAGAAATCTAAGTGCATAGCTCAGAGAATTATCACAAAGTGAACGTAGCTGTGTAATGCCACTTGGGAAAATATTTTAAAGTCTAACTTGTTTTACAATAAACAGAAATGATTCTGAATTATAAATTAATGTTGGTTTGTTTCAGACTCTTCTTGGGTGAACAAAAGATTATAATTTAAATGGTATAAAATGCCTCTCTGTAATATGAGTCCTAGTACTCATGTAGGAACACCCAATAACAATTTCACTTTTCAGTCATCAGAGATTTATATCTGTGTTTTGGTGAATAGTTTGCAAGTTCTTTGTAGGTATCAAAACAACTATGATTAACTAGTGTTTGTCATTATTATCTATGATGATTGAGGCAATACAGTGAAATAGCACTAAGCTTATTCCGGTTTAGTCCCAATGGTTCTTACGTGACAACTTTAATCAATGCTTTAATATAATTTAGGGCACCCATGTAGACAGGTTAAAAAAATACTTGTTGGACCGTACAAACTTTTGGCTCTTCTTTCTCATCCCCAAGTAGCAAAAACTGAATAAACATTCCTTATTATTGGCTTTGGAAGGAGTTGGGCAAATGACTATTGTTAGATACCTTGTATGTAGAATAATTTTATTGTAACTATGACCTAGAACTGTCTGAGCCTTAAACAGTAATACTCCTGTATATTGTTAACTAACAGGTTTACCTAGCTTTTCTGTGCCTTTCCAGATCTGTTTTTAATATCTCTTTATAAATAAAACAGGTAAAACAATGTTAGAAAAAAGTCCAACTAAGACAATACTTGTGTTGACTAGAACACTGGACGTTCCAGTTTAGCTAGGTTGGATCTCACTATGAAGTGAGTGTTAGCTAAGCATTTCATAGAAGTCATAGTTTTGAAAACACATTTGTTTGGTCTATGCTTACTAGCATGATGTTGGATTTGAATCTAGTATGTGACTGAACTATCTGTAAGGGAAAAAAAAGCAGCTTGGAATGTATTCGTTTTGCATATCGTCTGATGATAATATGGGATATTAATTGGATCACTAGGAATACTGTATGTAGGGGGAGAGAAAAGAGTGATTTTGACTGATTCACCATGAACATAAATATGAAAGCCTATATTTTTCTGTGTTTTAATAGATAGTTTCTAGTTGAAATCCCTTAGTTTCAGGCATTAAATGTAGGGAAATTTTAAGTTTATGGGTTCATATCCAGCCTAGATGATTTCTTGAGCTTCTTCTTTAATTCAAAAATATAAAATATGCAATGAAGAATTTCCCATACCTGTCTCCCATCTGCCCAGTTTTCTTCCTCTCCTTAAACTTGTTAATTTTTGATATCTTTATGCAAATATAAGCAAATATGAATATATATATATTTTTTATGGCCCTCCTTTTTAACATAAACTTTTTTTTATACATACAAAAAAGATTTGGTAGCATCAATAATTTTTAAGGACAAGTGTCTGAGCATTCACGCAGTTAAAAAACAAATCTTTTGAACAAAGTACCAGAGTGTAGTGGTGAAGAAAAAAAACATTGGAATGATTAGCTTTATATTCTGCCCTTTTCCTCCTTTTGCATTCTCTAAAGATACCGGACTCTACTGGTAGCCACAGCCTATTGACAAGAGTAGAGAGTCTAGAGCAGTCTCCTTAGCTCATTTATATCTTTAGCACTGTGACCACTTGAGAAAAGTGAACTAAGGGACGGGAGGACTGGTGAGGAGAAGGGCAAGGACCGTAAGAGAACAGTTTTCACCTGTATCCTGTGTGGGCCTGAACAAGAACTTGAGGTAAAGCTCAGTAGAAGAGTGGGTTGGGAGAATGTGTAATTATGTGCTAATTGTGTCAATCGCTAAAACTCTCACGTTGATCTCTTTTCATATCATTATGGAACATTTTCATGAACCCGCATATTTGTTTACAAAGTCTTCGTATTCTTATTCAAAGGTTTATAAACATTTAAAAAATCTCTAACCAAACAGACTTAATTACACTTTCTTAGAAATAGCTAACTTGATTCTAAACCTTGTACTAGCTTATTCATGTCTTTTTCAGAGACACATTTTTCTTCCCTTCTGCAAGTGTTAGAAATGCACACCACTTTTGACACACTTCCTTTCTTTTGCAGAATGGCACTAATGTTGCATCAGGTAGAGATTTGGTGAATTGAATATACACAGTGTTGGCGCTTACGTTTTACAGCTTTGGAGATTGGGAGGGATCATCTGCATAGGATAGACTAAAACACCATTTGAAAGCATGTTTGTAGTTTGGAGAAAAGCTAGATAGCAAATTTTAAATTAAGTAATATTTTTGTATACTTAAGTCCATCAAATAAAACTAAATTAATCCTAAAGAACTTTTAAAATTACAGACATTCCACTGCCCTTCTCCCAAAAAGATGTCATTTCGAAAAATGGATCCTAGCTGTACAATAGGATTTTACTGTCGAAATGTTCAGGACTTCAAACGAGCTTCTGAAGAAATCACTAAGGTACTTTTATTTTAAATATTATAATAATATTTGTAAATGACCTAATTTTTATTAGAGGTAGCCTATCAGAAGATAAAAGTCTATAGATTATGATTCGTTTATAAAATTCCCCCTTGAATGTTAATATTATTAAGAATATTTTGAACCAGAAAATACAACTATTTGGGGCTTCCTAGCTTTTGAGGATGATGAGATCAGTGACCAATTGAAAGTATTGATTGCTCCACTAGGTGGCACTGTTGAAATAAAAATCTCTGCAAACTAGTCATGTGCAAGCAATTAGGTTATATTTTATTTGAAGAGGATTTTAAAAGGGCAATACCTTAGGGGGTAGAAAAAAATTAATGAAGTATTTGATCAAGCCAAATTGTGCATTATTTCTTGTTAGTCCAAGTGTTTTGATTTTTTTAAAGAGAAATGGTGTTTTTGGATTTCTCAGAACTGTTTTATCAAATGAGCTGTATTGTTACCTTCCAATAAACTTGTTTAATCTGATCTATTCTACTTATAGGATCTTGGAAATAGGTTTATTTAACTCCTCTTATTACCTTTAAACTTCTGCATTTTTCTGGCCCTTGAGTACTGCTAAAACATGTATAGGGCCATAAACTCTGTCTATATTTAGTACTTTAGAAAGTAAAAAAATTACTTATTTAGGAAGTAAGCCTAATTGGATGGCTCTCTTTATTCGTATCAATATTATAGGTTATCATTTTTTATGGTAAGTAAAACTAAAACTAGAATCATTTTTGGGAATTCTTAACTTGAGCTCAGTTGTAATATGTATACCTTATTACTGCTTCACTTCCAATTAATTTTATTCAGGAAAATGGACATAGTGGGTTGAAATTTTATTTTTATAACGTAAAAATAGAATGGAAAAGTTAAATAAAAAGTTTCATTTAAGTTAGGTTTAGTTTACTTGACCTGCCATGTAAAAGAGGAAATTTAACAGGAACATGACAGAAAAATGAATGAGGAGAGGAGAAAATGAGATATGTGAGAACCTTTTCTTATTCCTCATTTCTCACAGTTGTCGTCTTTTCATTCTTCTTTTCAACCTGAAAGGCCAAGTGAACATAAGAAAATATGTTTTCTCCATTTTCCCCTCTTTTATTACTTGAAATTAGTATATACATTTGTATATTTTAGTTTGACAATTCTCTGGCTTTATAAAGTATCATGTATGTGCTAAAATATACAAATACAGATGATATGGTAATATAGATTGACGTTGATGAACATTTTCCATTAAAAAGTCCCATTTATGTTTCCGTTAGTTTATTTTTTATCTAGGTTGAAATAAGTATATTTAGAACAGTGATGTAGTCTACCTCTGGAATAGAAAAAAGCCCAAATTACTGTTACCAAATTGAGAAAAACAATATTCATAAATGAGTTGCATGTTGATATTTTCTGATTAAAAACAGATAGTTTTGTGGTTTTATACTAATAGTCTTTACACTGGAAAACTACTTAGAAGTTATTGCTCTTGATGCATCCAAGTAATATGCAGTATTAAAGCAATGAGAAACCATGTTGGAATATAATATGGAAGTACTGAGAATTTGGCCAGAGTCAATTAACTTTGCTTTAATTATACTGTTGTTCTTAAGTTAATAGCTTTTTGGTAGCAGTATCAAAACCTCACTTTGTCAGTTAATAACTTGATCATTTACTTTTGCTTGGAAGATTGTAAGTTAAGCAATTTTCCTTCTTAAAACCTGAATTCAGCATTTTTAGTTAAACTGTTATTTTTTTCTTTGAAAATTAAAACATCTTAAATTATTTGTTTCTATATAGGATATATTTTCAGTTTTCTCATTTTGAAATTGAGGCCAGGTAGTCTAGATTCTCATGTTTAATTTGTAATGCTATGTGAATGAATATTCTAATGCTTATGCCACATGAGTTTTAAAATGTTAATAAAAATTGTTAAATTAATTCAGTGTTTAGCAGAGCTCAGTCCAGCAAGTATCTGAATAACTGTCATGTTGAAAACACAAAATGACCAAGGCTTTGCCCTCAAGTAGCATTTATAGTTCAGGAGGCGGAATAAGACAAGTAGACATGTATTACATTGAATATGGTAAGCATTCATACAGAAATAGAGATAAATTGATAGGGTAAGGAAGAGTGTTAAAATGAGAGAGATGTCACATCCAAGTCAAAGTTCTTTATTGTGATGGTGATATTTAATATGAGCCCTAAAGTGTACGCCTAATTTCTGTTGGCTAAGGGAGAAGGGGGAGGGTATGTCAAGCAGAGGAGATAACAAGAGGAAAAGTATTGGAAAAGAAAAATGTAGAGCTTCTCTAGAGAATGGCAAATCGTCCAATTTGTTAGGTGCCATGGGTACATATAGGGCACGATTTTTTGTCTTCTGATTGCACGAATCAGAATCCCTAGAGGTATGGCCTGGTAGCCTCCATTTCTAACAAACTTCACAAGTAATCTTGTACACCAAATTTGAGAACCACTAGTGTAAGACAGTGTAACCCAAAGTGTGATACTTGATATTTTTAGGTGACCCTGGGACAAATATTCTGATACTTATATATGTATATTCATATTAAAAAAGAATAGCTGGCTTATTAAACATGTGGTTTCCTACTTATCATTGACCTGCACAAGGCTAGTGGGGTTAAAATTATGAAAAGAAAAATATTCATTAATTGTAATAGAGATGGCATATATAGTGAAAATAAGGAAGGAGGTATATAAATGTCCAAGGCTTGGGAAACACTGCTATAGGAAATAGTGAAGGATGAGGCTAGAAAAGGAGGTTGGAATAATATTGTGGAGAGTATTGAATGCCAGGCTGAAGAAGTTTGTACTTTGCAATACGTTTATTTTATTAAATTAGTTTTTAAAAATTTCAAGCATACAGAAATATAGAGGATAGAATAATAAATACCCATGTGCTACCTCTAAGCTTAAGGGAAAAAAAAAAACCCATGTATATAATCGAAGTGTATTACCCTTCCCCAATCTTATTCCCTATTTCCTTCCCACTGGTAGCCACTATCCTAAATTAGTGTAAATTAGTATACTTGATGTATCTGTAAACAACATACACTGTTTTTTTGGTATGTTCTTAAACTTGTCATTAATTATATATTCATAGAAAAATGTATGTATCCTTTTGCAACTTGCTTTTTCATTTGATAGTGACTTGGAGATTATATCTATTCATGTTGGTCTAGCTTATTCATTTAAACTGCTAAATAGTAGTACATTTTACAATATACTACGTTTAAAAAAATGTATTTATTTCTTGAATTTTTTGAAGTATAGTTGATTTACAGTGTTATGTTAATTTCTGCTGTACAGTTGTATATATATTCTTTTATACATGTATATTCTCAATTGTACATATATATATTCCTTTTTGATTTCTTTTCCATTATGGTTTTTTCACAGGATATTGAATATAGTTCCCTGTGCTATACAGTAGGACCTTGTTGTTTGTCTGTTTATTTATTTATTGAGGTACAGATGTTGAACATCTTTTCATGTACCTGTTGACCAATTGGTATGTCTTCTTTAAAGAAACAACTGTTTAGGTTTTCTCCCCATTTTTTGATTGGGTTGTTTGTTGTTTTTGCTATTGAGTTGTATGAGCTGTTTGTATATTTTAGATATTAACCCCTTTTCAGCTGCATCGTTTGCAAATATTTTCTCCCATTCTATAGGTTGTCTTTTAATTTTGTTGATGGTTTCCTTTGCTGTGCAAAAGCTTATAAGTTTGCTTAGGTCCCATTTGTTTATTTTTGCTTTTATTTCTTTGGCCTTGGGAGACTGATCTAAGGAAATATTGCTATGATTTATATCGAAGAATGTTTTGTCTGTGTTCTCTTCTAGGAGTTTTATGGTGTCATGTCTTGTATTTAGGTCTGTAAGACATTTTGATTTTGTTTTGTATATGGTTTGAGAGAGTGTTCTAATTTTATTGATTTATGTGAGCCTGTCCAGCTTTCCCAGCACCACTTGCTGAAGAGATTGTCTTTTCTCCATTGTATATTCTTGCTTCCTTTGTCATAGATTAATTGACAGTAGGTGTGTGGGTTTACTTCTGGGCTCTCTGTTCTGTTCCATCGATCTATGTGTCTGTTTCTGTGCCAATACCATGCTGTTTTGATTACTGTAGCTTTGTAGTATTGTCTGAAGTCTGGGAGGGTTTTGCCTCCAGCTTTGTTCTTTTCCTCAGGATTGCTTTGGCAACTCTGGGTCTTTTGTGGTTCCATATAAATTTTAAGATTATTTGTTCTAGTTCTGTGAAAAATGTCTTGGATAATTTGATAGGGATTGCCTTAAATCTGTAGACTGCTTTGAGTAGTACTGCCATTTTAACAATATTAATTCTTCCAATCCAAGAGCATGAGATATCTTTCCATTTCTTTAAATCATCTTCAATTTCCTTTATCAGTGTTTTATAGTTTTTAGTGTATAGGTCTTTCACCTAGGATGCTGCCATTTTAGATTAGCACTACAATTCATTTCCTTCTAATCTTTTTTCTTTCTTTTTTTAATAATTGTGTTTTTTCTTTTTCCTTTTTTAAGTTGAATTATAATTGACATACAATATTAGACTAGTTTCAAGTGTACAACATAGTGATTCAGTATTTTTACACATTATGAAGTGATCACCATGATAAGTCTAGTTACCATCTGTCACCATACAGAGTAATTACAATATTATAGACTATATTCCCCATGCTGTACAATACGTCCCTGTGACTTTTTAATTTAATTTAATTTAATTTTTATTTATTGATTTATTTATTTAAACATCTTTATTGGAGTATAATTGCTTTACAAGGGTGTGTTAGTTTCTGCTTTATAACAAAGTGAATCAGTTATACATATACATATATCCCCATATCTCTTCCCTCTTGCATCTCCCTCCCTCCCACCCTCCCTATCGCACCCCTCTAGGTGGTCACAAAGCACCGAGCTGATCTCCCTGTGCTATGCGGCTGCTTCCCACTAGCTATCTATTTTACATTTGGTAGTGTATATATGTCCATGCCACTCACTCACTTTGTCCCAGCTTACCCTTCCCCCTCCCCGTGTCCTCAAGGCCATTCTCTAGTAGGTCTGCGTCTTTATTCCTGTCTTGCCCCTAAGTTCTTCATGACCTTTTTTTTTTAGATTCCATATATATGTGTTAGCATACAGTATTTGTTTTTCTCTTTCTGACTTACTTCACTCTGTATGACAGACTCTGGGTCCATCCACCTCACTACAAATAACTCAGTTTTGTTTCTTTTTATGGCTGAGTAATATTCCATTGTATATATGTGCCACAACTTCTTTATCCATTCATCTGATGATGGACACTTAGGTTGCTTCCATGTCCTGGCTATTGTAAATAGAGCTGCAGTGAACATTGCGGTACATGACTCTTTTTGAATTATGGTTTTCTCAGGGTATATGCCCAGTAGTGGGATTGCTGGGTCGTATGGTAGTTCTATTTTTAGTTTTTTAAGGAACCTCCATACTGTTCTCCATAGTGGCTGTATCAATTTACATTCCCACCAACAGTGCAAGAGGGTTCCCTTTTCTCCACACCCTCTCCAGCATTTATTGTTTGTAGATTTTTTGATGATGGCTATTCTGACCAGTGTGAGATGATATCTCATTGTAGTTTTGATTTGCATTTCTCTAACGATTAAGGATGTTGAGCATCCTTTCATGTGTTTGTTGGCAATCTGTATATCTTCTCTGGAGAAATGTCTGTTTAGGTCTTCTGCCCATTTTTGGATTGGGTTGTTTGTTTTTTTGATATTGAGCTGCATGAGCTGCTTGTAAATTTTGGATATTAATCCTTTGTCAGTTGCTTCATTTGCAAATATTTTCTCCCATTCTGAGGGTTGTCTTTTGGTCTTGTTTATGGTTTCCTTTGCTGTGCAAAAGCTTTTAAGTTTCATTAGGTCCCATTTGTTTATTTTTGTTTTTATTTCCATTTCTCTAGGAGGTGGGTCAAAACGGATCTTGCTGTGATTTATGTCATAGAGGAAGAGTTTGATGGTGTCTGGCCTTACATTTAGGTCTTTAATCCATTTTGAGTTTATTTTTGTGTATGGTGTTAGGGAGTGTTCTAATTTCATTCTTTTACATGTAGCTGTGCAGTTTTCCCAGCACCGCTTATTGAAGAGGCTGTCTTTTCTCCATTGTATATTCTTGCCTCCTTTATCAAAGATAAGGAGACCATAGGTGCGTGGGTTTATCTCTGAGCTTTCTATCCTGTTCCACTGATCTATATTTCTGTTTTTGTGCCAGCACCTTACTGTCTTGTTTACTGTAGCTTTGTAGTATAGTCTGAAGTCAGGGAGCCTGATTCCTCCAGCTCTGTTTTTCTTTCTCAAGATTGCTTTGGTTATATGGGTTTTTTTTGTGTTTCCATACAAATTGTGAAATTTTTTGTTCTAGTTCTGTGAAAAATGCCAGTGGTAGTTTGATGGCGATTGCATTGAATCTGTAGGTTGCTTTGGGTAGTATAGTAATTTTCACAATGTTGATTCTTCCAATCCAAGAGCATGGTATATCTCTCCATCTCTTTGTATCATCTTTAATTTCTTTCATCAGTGTCTTATAATTTTCTGTATACAGGTCTTTTGTCTCCTTAGGTAGGTTTATTACCAGATATTTTATTCTTTTTGTTGCAATGGTAAATGGGAGTGTTTTCTTAATTTCACTTTCAGATTTTTCATCATTAGTGTATAAGAATGCAAGAGATTTCTGTGCATTAATTTTGTATCCTGCTACTTTACCAAATTCATTGATTAGCTCTAGTAGTTTTCTGGTGACATCTTTAGGATTCTCTATGTATAGTATCATGTCATCTGCAAACAATGACAGTTTTACTTCTTCTTTTCCAATTTGTATTCCTTTTATTTCTTTTGCTTCTCTGATTGCCATGGCTAGGACTTCCAAAACTATGCTGAATAATAGTGGCGTGAGTGGACATCCTTGTCTTGTTCCTGATCTTAGAGGAAATGCTTTCAGTTTTTCACCATTGAGAATGGTGTTTGCTGTGGGTTTGTAATATATGGCCTTTATTATGTTGAGGTAGGGTCCCTCTGTGCCCACTCCCTGGAGAGTTTTTAATCATAAATAGGTGTTGAATTTTGTGAAAAGCTTTTCTTCATTTATTGAGATGATCATATGGTTTTTATTCTTCAGTTTGTTAATATTGGTGTATCACATTGATTTTTTTTTTAACATCTTTATTGGAGTATAATTGCTTTACAATATTGTGTTAGTTTCTGCTGTATAACAAACTGAATCAGCTATATCACATTGATTGATTTGCGTATATTGAAGAATCCTTGCATCCCTGGGATAAATCCCACTTGATCATGGTGTATGATCCTTTTAATGTGTTGTTGGTTTCTGTTTGCTAGAATTTTGTTGAGGATTTTTGCATCTATATTCATCAGTGATATTGGCCTGTAGTTTTCTTTTTTGGTGACATCTTTGTCTGGTTTTGGTATCAGGGTGATGGTGGCCTCGTAGAATGAGTTTGGGAGTGTTCCTCCCTCTGCTATATTTTGGAAGAGTTTGAGAAAGATAGGTGTTAGCTCTCCTCTAAATGTTTGATAGAATTCACCTGTGAGGCCATCGGCTCCTGGGCTTTTGTTTGTTGGAAGATTTTTAATCACAGTTTCAATTTCAGTGCTTGTGATTAGTCTGTTTATATTATCTATTTCTTCCTGGTTCAGTCTGGGAAGGTTGTGCTTTTCTAAAAATTTGTCCATTTCTTCCAGGTTGTCTATTTTATTGGCATAGAGTTGCTTGTAGTAGTCTCTTATGATGCTTTGTATTTCTGTGGGGTCCATTGTAACTTCTCCTTTTTCATTTCTAATTTTATTGATTTGAGTCCTCTGCCTCTTCTTCTTGATGAGTCTGGCTAAAGCTTTATCAATTTTGTTTATCTTCTCACAGAACCAGCTTTTAGTTTTATTGATCTTTGCTACTGTTTTCTTTGTTTCTATTTCATTTATTTCTGCTCTGATCTTTATGATTTCTTTCCTTCTACTGACTTTGGGTTTTGTTTGCTCTGCTCTCTCTAGTTCCTTTAGGTGTAAGTTTAGATTGTTTATTTGAGATTTTTCTTGTTTCTTGAGGTAGGATTTTATTGCTATAAACTTCCCTCTTAGAACTTCCTTTGCTGCATCCCATAGGTTTTGGATTGTTGTGTTTTCATTGTCATTTGTCTCTAGGTACTTTCTGATTTCCTCTTTGATTTCTTCATTGATCTCTTGGTTATTTAGTAATGTATTGTTTAGCCTCCATGTGTTTGTGTTTTTTATGTTTTCTTCCCTGTAATTTATTTCTATTCTGATAACGTTGTGGTGGTCGGAAAAGATGCTTGATAGATTTCAATTTTCTTAAATTTACCAAGGCTTGATTTGTGACCCAAGCTGTGATCTATCCTGGAGAATGTTCTGTGCGCACTTGAGAAGAAAGTGTAATCTGCTGTTTTCAGATGGAATGTCCTATAAATATCAATTACATCTATGTGGTCTGTTGTGTCCTTTAAAGCTTGTGTCTTCATATTTATTTTCTGTCTGGATGATCTGTGCACTGGTGTAAGTGAGGTGTTAGATTACCCCACTATTACTGTGTTACTGTCAGTTTCCTCTTTTATAGCTGTTAGCATTTGCCTTATGTATTGAGGTGCTCCTATGTTGGGTGCATATATATTTATAATTGTTATATCTTCTTCTTGGATTGATCCCTTGGTCATTATGTAGTATCCTTCCTTGTCTCTTGTAACATTCTTTATTTTAATGTCTATTTTGTCTGATATGAGTATTGCTACTCCAGCTTTCTTTTGATTTCCATTTGCATGGAAAATTTTTTCATCCCCTCACTTTCAGTCTGTATGTGTCCCTAGGTCTGCAGTGGGTCTCGTATAAATAGCATATATATGCGTCTTGTATTTGTATCCATTCAGCAAGCCTGTGTCTTTTGGTTGGAGCATTTAATCCATTCATATTTAAGGTAATTATCAACACATATGTTCCTCTGACCATTTTTTTAATTGTTTTGGGTTTGTTTTTGTAGGTCCTTTTCTTCTCTTGTGTTTCCCACTTAGAGAAGTTCCTTTAGCATTTGTTGTAGAGCTGGTTTGGTGGTGCTGAATTCTTCTAGCTTTTGCTTGTCTGTAAAGCTTTTGATTTCTCCATCGAATCTGAATGAGATCCTTGCCGGGTAGAGTAATCTTGGTTGTAGGTTCTTCCCTCTCATCTCTTTAAATATATCATGCCACTCCCTTCTGGCTGGTAGAGTTTCTGCTGAGAAATCAGCTGTTAACCTTATGGGAGTTCCCTTGTATGTTATTTGTTGTTTTTCCCTTGCTGCTTTCAATAATTTCTCTTTGTGTTTAATTTTTGTCAGTTTGATTACTGTGTGTCTTGGCATGTTTCTCCTTGGTTTTATCCTGCCTGGGACTCTCTGCGCTTCCTGGGCTTGGTGGCTGTTTCCTTTCCCATGTTAGGGAAGTTTTCGACTATAATCTCTTCAGATATTGTCTTGGGTCCTTTCTCTCTCTCTTCTTCTGGGACCCCTATAATGTGAATGTTAGTGCATTTAATGTTGTCCCAGAGGTCTCTTAGGCTGTCTTCATTTCATTCTTTTTTCTTTATTCTGTTCTGTGGCAGTGAATTCCACCATTCTGTCTTCCAGGTCACTAATCCATTCTTCTTCCTCAGTTATTCTGCTATTGGTTCCTTCTAGTGTATTTTTGATTTCAGATGTTGTGTTGTTCATCTCTGTTTGGTTGTTCTTTAATTCTTCTAGGTCTTTGTTAAACATTTCTTGCATCTTCTCAATCTTTGCCTCCATTCTTTTTCCAAGGTCTAGGACCATGTTCACTATCATTATTCTGAATTCTTTTTCTGGAATATTACCTCTATCCACTTCATTTAGTTGTTTTTCTGGGGTTTTATCTTATTCCCTCATCTGGTACATAGTCCTCTGCCTTTTCATTTTGTCTGTCTTTCTGTGAATGTGGTTTTCATTCCACAGGCTGCAGGATTGTAGTTCAGTATTTATTATGTAATGTTAAAGGAAAAACAGGATAAGCACTATATATAAAATTTAATCTCAGTTTTGTTAAAGTAATTTTAAACTTGTACTTAAAAAAGTCTAGAAGGAAATACAACAAAATATTAAATATTTCCCCAAGTTATTAAATGTCTTTCATTATCTTTATTTTGTATAATATCTCAATTGATATAATACCCCAAGTCATATAGATAACCTAATTTGGAATTTTTTTTGTATAGATTTTAACATTATCCATTATGGAGGGACCTTAATGTTTTGACAGTGCATCCTATTTTGTAGTATAAAAAAGAAAACTAAACTTTTCTCTTCTAATAGAAGTTCAAATCAATGGTTATTCTTAAAAAAAGAAAAGTCTAAGAAATTCTTGATATGGTGCTTAGAGCTTTGAAAAGCATTTGAAAGGCATCTGATTTTGAAAGAAAGGATGAAGACATGATAATGTTAGCTCTGCGTGTTGAGTTGAAAATGATACAATAATACCTGCTTGTTAGATACTGGACTTTTATAAGTGACATTAAATGAATAGAAAATGGTAACAATTTTGAACTGTATTCCAGCCATTGGCTCGAGGTGAAAGATGATTGATCAGATGCCGGCCCCCTCTGTCTCTTACTTTTCATTTCCACATTTGTGCCCTTCTCTCTACCTTTTTTTTTTTAGAATGTAAGTTAAATAAATTTGAGACGTGTAAAAAGTAGGAGCACAATATGAATTATAGGATAGATCATATTTCATCACGTCTGGTTTTTTAAGTACTTGATTGTTTTTAAATGGTTCATTTCCACTCAATTAGAAAGTGGATTTCATATAAAGTGTCTCATTGAAATATTTTAAATTTAACATTGTATCTGTATCCTAGGGCTACATATTTATTTTAGCCAAGATAATCTATAAATGTAATATATAAGAATTTGATGAGCCTTCAGGTGAGTATCAACATTTGGGAGAATTTAGTTTTTACTGCTAAAATTATCCTTAAATTATATTTAATTGATCATGATTAATGATGTATAAGTACTATTGATATTTTTTCAGCATTCTTTGTAACTCACATAAACTTTTCAGAATCATTCTTATAAGTCCTGGTTACCTATAGAAATGTTTATTTCTATAAAAACATCCTTCACTCAAAAATTTTTATGCACCTTAAAATGAAAATTGTTTTAATTTTTTAATAGACTTTGTTTAACAGAAATATTTAAATGGTTTAGAATGGGTTGTTGGCTTGTCAACGAATCCCATATTGACAGAGGTTATATAAGGGTTGTCGGTGTTCTCACAAAATTCCAGGTATTACTTATTTTACTTCTAAATTGTGTAATGTAACTTTAGAAGGTAATATGTAAAGTGTGGATTGTTACTGTGTATAAGAACACTGTTTTTCATCTTAACTAGATTATTGCAGACATATATTTTTTTAATATAGAAATCTTTGAAGAGACCAAACTTGATTTTAAAAAATAACTTTTTATTGCTTTTGGTCATCCTAACATTTCTCTGAGATAAGGAGATTGGATAACTTTTGCCCAGTTTTATAGGTGATACTCAGGTAGAGTGATTTGTCAAAGATCACATCAAAGGTAAGTTGTAGAAGTGAGATTAGAATGGACCTTTTGACTTAGTTTAATGTTTTTTTCTGTGTTATGGTACTAAACATTCACAGTATTTTACCATAATCAGTGATGCCATTTTGTTTTATTGTCTATTACCAACAATAGAAGGTAAATCTTAACTCACTAGTAAGCCTTCAAATGAATGTGACCAGAAGACTTTACTTTTGGGGGTTTTGGGTAGGAATGATAATATAGTTAATTTCTGATGGTCTAGTCCTAATGGGGAAGTAGGTATTTAGCAATAAATAAACTATACAATGCTGATCAACTTTTGTCTTTTAGCCAGAACAGTAAAGCAGTAGCACTGGATAAATGTAAATTAGAGAAGCTAACAAGAGAGATTCAGGCCTAAAACATTAGATTTCATCATGTGGTTCTACTGTGCACTATTGCATCCAATAAGGGATTCTTCTGTTCTTTCTGTTACAGATGCTGAAAATTTCTTCTAAGGAGAAATATCCCTTATTTACTTTTGTAAACGGTCATTCCAGAGACTATGATTTTACATCTACTACAACCAATGAAGAAGACCTTTTCTCAGAGGATGAAAAGAAAAGATTAAAAAGATTTAGCACAGAAGAGTTCGTCTTGCTGTAAAGATTAGCACATTTGTGCTTGATGAGAAGAAATCCTTTGAAGGAAGCAAAATGAAGAGAAACAAGTATACTTGAAACTGGTTTATTTTCACAAATACCTTAATTTTGTACGTTCTTTAAAAAAAGAACATTTGAAAATATACAAGTTTTAAAGATATTTTTTTGAAAGAGAAATGATTCAGTGAATCTTGATTTCTAATAAATATCAAGTGATTCTGGCTGCATTCCTGTTTCCCTAAGATCTGCTAATGATAACTCTACCTTAACTGCAAGTCTTCCAGTCTTCAAATTCTTCCACCTGGGTCCAGTATTCTCCTGAAGGTTTTGTGATATTGGGCCCCAAAATAGGATTGCCAAATAGTTTCAAAAGCTTCAGTTTATACTAATGACCAGAAGAGCAGAGAATGAATCTTCAATGCTGCCTAAGCCTCCTGATATTGATGCAACCAAAGGATGCTTTTGGATGTATCTTGATATATGTTAAATAGTAATTTTTAGCTGTGATATGATACAATTACCTAAGCAGAATTTTGAGTTGAGGTAATACTTAGCAATATGATTTTATAATGGCTCCTCATTTTGCTTGCTGTTGAGCCTTGTCTGAGGAGTGGAGGTAAGGTATTGGTTTTCCCCACTGATTTAAAGGTTATGTTATTCATAATAACTACATCCAATCTAACAGATAAAGGCAACATTGTTTGTTTCCTATCTCAAAAATGAAATTTTATGGAAACTCTACTTACTATGCAGTTTTAAAATCTAAAGATAAGTACCAGGAAAGATATCAGTAGATGCTCCTCCATGTGATTTTTGCTATTTGTATAAATCAGTGCAGTGGTGTTTAGAAGCTGAGGCCATCTGTAAGGTAAATCTGCCTTAAGTGTATTATGTATTGCTTAAAGGCAAGTTTGTGATATAAAAGTATGAGTTATTATTGAGCCAGGTTTACAAAATAAGTACTTTAATAAAGATGTAAGAACATAAAATGCCTTTGTTTTGGTTTTAATGGGATTATTTTAATCCCTTCATTTGAAAAATCATCGTCTCAAATGAATTCTGTTTATTTATAATGAAGGCAAATAATATTGTTGCTTTGAAAGCAAGTATTAACTTATTTTATGAAGCTTCCACGTTTCAGTGTGAAAAGATGACTTATAAGACAAGAAATTGTGTATCATTTAAAGTCATTGATTTTTTTCCTTCAGGAAGCCTATTTGTTAGTTGTACAGTTACATGCAAAACTGAAAGAGGCTGGGCGGATAGACTGCTTTGGTATGCCTGACGAGAGAAATCAGGTTTGGCACTTCCTGGTGAAGATAGTTTATTGAATTCAAAAAATAGTCAGTAATCTAAAATTTTCCTTTACCCTAGATGAAATCTGGACAAGTTAAGTATGATACTGATTTTCCTAGAATGCGAAAGCAGTACAGGTACAACAAGAAGCCAGTGGTACGCCTGATTTTATACACTGCAGCTCCCTCGTCTAAAGTACTGCAATTTGTTGTTCCTATACACCTGCAGTAGTCACAGGATTCTACAACAAACACATCAAATGAGAGCAGCATTAGCTTCAAACAAATCAGAACTGACTGTAAGTGTTCTCTTACAAGGACTATATACAAGCTTAGAATTACAGGATAGCACTCTGTTATTTTCACAGCATATTGGGGGATGAGACAAAATTACACCTGGACAAAGTTGAGGTGAGAGGAGGGAGAAACTTCCTTTACATTGCATTATATTGAAAATACTCAGAATATTGCATAGACAAGACAGATCTTACAATACAATCATCCCCATGACTGAGAATAAATGGTTAGGATCAGAAATTATTAGAATAATATGCATATAAAAAGTATTCAACAATACGTATGAATGAATGCATGCATTCATGAAAATTGAGAGATAGGCTGATGGATTTATCTTGCCTATTAATAATAAAAAAATCAGCTTCAGCCAAGGACCAGCCAAAACTTGTGCTAATCTTTTATTGGAAAGACAGCAACAAAACTACATCATTAGATTTAGAATAGAGGTTTCAGACTTTGTTTTGAACACAGATTTCATTTAAAGTTCTGACAGCCAGTAGACTCAGTCAATAAAGCTATTGGATGATCTCTTTCAGCCTGGAATAAAAGAAAGTAATAAAGGACAAGATTCTAAGATGGGTGTTCTGTTAGAATTATGATAGGAGGATCCTCCATTTGGACATCAATATTAAGATACTAGATTTTACCATTAACATTTCAGAAATGAATTAAAAAAAATTTTGATGTGACTTTTTGGTGGCAAAGTTTTCTTTTCTCTCTTCTTCATAAAATTTGACACTTTGAATCCCCTTTTGTCAATGTATTAACCACCAGCAGGCAATCTTGAGAGTCATCATTTGGTGAATGACTGCATGAAAAGATCCTTTATAGTGTAAGTCTATGCAAAAGAATTTCCCAGAGATATCCATTTTTCTGTTTTTACGTTAAACCAACCCCATTGAATTTGTGTTAGTGAGAAGACAACTTTAGAGGATTAAAAATTCGGTTAACCTTAGGATTTAGCATTGTCCAAGGGCAAGCATATCTAAAAATATATATGTTAATTTCATCTTATTTTTAGGAGAATGGAAACAAAATAGCAAAAATAACATCTGTATAGTCTATCCAATTTTAGGTCAGAAATCTCTATTTTTTTAGAGATCTCTTGTTAGTTTCTCTTATTCCATGCCAGAAAGCACTGTATTTCTGGTCACATCGTACTAATCCAGTCTTTTTTTTCCCTTTTCTCTGCTGATTTCTTTGCTACTAGGAGAAAGATTTATTTTCATGGTTTATCACAGGTCACTTTCAGTAGCTTGCATTGTACATCTAGGTCTTGACTATATTTTCATACACAATCATAAAAACACTATAAAGGATTTTCCAAAAACAGAACACAATAGGAAGAACAGATAATGAAAAAACACTTGGAAATATTAAATCACTATATGAATTTCTATTGAAACAGACATAAGATAAGGAGGAGATTGAGAATTTAAAATAATAGTGAAGTAGAAGCAAGATATCCAGAATATGTTGATAGAGGCAATTTCTTAGAAAGGATAATGGATTATTATTTTCTATAAAAAGAAGAGCAAATGTCTTTCGAAAAATTTTAGGAGAATAAATACTTAACCAGTAATATTTATTATAGCCTCAGTATTGTCAATCAACCACAATTTAATAGTACTATATTTGGTTAAGCATTTAGACTGAATATCTTCAGGTACCAAATTGAAAAGGTGAAATGTCAGACCAGGAAAAATTGGAAACATCCTATTGATCCTAAAATATAAATTTTCTATCATTTTATAGTTTGAATCTTAAGTCAGTTTAGAAATCTGAAGCATTTTTGTGTGGCTTTCATGGTTATATAAAGACTTTCTCTTTGCCTATAAACTTTGGAAAATATTATATTTAGAGTCATTATTGCAGAAGTCCTCAGCATTATTGGTGGCAAGCAATGGCCCAAAATATTCACAACTACTATAAAGTTTCACTTACTTTCTCACAATAAGAAAAATATGCTTAGGGACTTACTTCCCTGGTGAACCAGTGGTTGAGACTTCGCCTTCCAATGCAGGGGGTGTGGGTTTGATCCGTGGTCGGGGAACTAAGATCCCACATGCCTCAGGGCCAAAAAACTAAAACATAAAAATGGAAGCAATATTGGAACAAATTCAATAAAGACTTTCAAGAAAAAGAAAAAGAAAAATATGCTAAAAGTGGAGAATACATGTTTGTATTAGGTAGAAAAATTATTGTGCTACCCTCTAACCAATTCCTCCGGAAATTTAGAAACTCAATTTTCCCCTATTTTAAGTCAATAGTCCAGATACTGCTGTCATTCAAGAATGAATCACAAAAAAATTCTACAGAGAATTATCTTTCATTTATAATGTTACTGAAAATTAAATTAATAAGTATAAATATAATACTTATATATTATACTAAGACAATATAATAAGAATTGGGAATTCATGGGTTTTAAAAGAAGTTATTTTATAAGCAGGAAAGGTAAAGAAAGGAAAGTTAGGAGTCCAATAGAAGTCTGATAACAAAAGGATGAGAGAATTATTGACAGCAAGTTTTGAGTGTGTCTAGGCAAATACACCATATCAAACTGACACAGGTAAAAAGTATGAATTTAAAAGGCTGGAAGGCTGGGATGATTTAAAATTTTTTTGAAAAATATTTATTCCTTTCTTTTTTTTGACTGCGTTGGGTCTTAGTTGTGGCACGTGGGATCTTTTGTTGTGGTGCGTGGGCCTCTCTCTAGTTCTGGCATGCGGGCTCCAGGGTGTGTGAGCTCCGGAGCGCGTGGGCTCTGTAGTTTGTGGCACACGGGCTCTCTTGTTGAGGCATGCAAGCCCAGTAGTTGTGGTGCACGGGCTTATTTGCCCTGCGGCATGTGGGATCTTAGTTCCCCGACCAGGGATGGAACTCGTGTCCCGTGCATTGGAAGGCGGATTCTTTACCACTGGACCACCACGGAAGTCCCTGGGATGATTTAAAATTTGATGTAGGCATTGGTAGAAAGTAAATACTGACTGATACCAAAAGGTAGATATGTGGCTGCTGTGTTGCATAACTCCAGGGGGGCACTGTTTTCAGTGTAATGTGAATGGCACTCCTGGAGTTGTACAATGTGGCATCCTTGTAGCTACTTGCTATTTATACAGCACTGTTCTGATCAATTCAGTTGTATCAAATTATAGCTAATGAATCTAAGATGGGGAATTAGATCTGGGATTAAGGAGACTATTAAGGAGTCCTGAGACTTGGATGATCCTATAATGGAGCAGGTCAGGAGTAGTCCATAGTTAGGACTCTAGTAATTTATCAGGGAGTTTTAATGGAGAGATACACATACATATTTAAGTTATTTCCAAGTTACTTTAACTAGATATCATAGAAAAAAATCCACCCTACACTTCTGCTACCTCAACATAGTATTTTCACTTGTCTATGTTGTCTTCTATTTTGTGTTTAATAGGTTGAATTTTGATTCTTATTTTAAAAATTTAACTGCATTCTATTTGATGGAGAGAGCCACTACTTATCAGTCTTTCAGCTTTTGATTTGTGTAATGACATTGTCTCTCTGACTTGCATGGTTGTCTTTCCTGTGTCTTGTGTCTGGTTCCTAAACCTGATTCACTGTGCTTGGCCAGTTTTGTGGCTACCAGCCCATGTCTAGAGAGAGAGACCTAGAGAGAGACTCTTATTTTCGTACATAATATGTTCCTGTAAACACTTAAAACAGCTGAATGTGAAGGAACTGAGCCATAGATGCTTTCAAACAATATTTTAAGGAAGGTTCTGTCCCAGAGAGTATAAAATATTATGGAAATATTGAAAGCATTATAAAATTATTTTAATCATATAGTCTTGACATAATCTTATAGTTCTAGCATTTCATAGATGTTCTTTATTTTTGGTCTTTTATAGTCAAACATACAGTTGATTGACTTAAAGTCCAGTGAGCATGTCATTGAGGCTGATGATTATGTCTATCTTTATATTAATTATATGAAATTTGAGACCTACATTTCTTTTTTTTTTTAATTTTCATAGATCAATTTATTTAGAATTACAAATATTAAGAATAAAAGATTTATGCATTTCTTAATTAACATAACAGTTTAGCTAAATATAAACTCGGCACTAAAGTTCTGCAGTGGCACAATACCAACAAAGAATATGGAAGCATTTTTAAACTATACAAAAATTTCAAATGGAAAATAATCTTGTTTCAATTTTATTATACATTAACATATAAAAAGTCTCATTTTATGAGACATCTAAAAGAATCAAAGCCACTTCTACAGCTATATCTTAAACTCCAAATCTAAAAACAATTTATTTTATTTTGACTTTATAATATTCTATATTAAAACAGAGAAAATTCCAAATACACACTTTTTACAAGATTAACATCTTAGGCAGGGTTTTCCTTAAAAAACCAAAAACCAAAAAATGGAGAGGAGGAGTATAATGTAACCGTGGTGGAGTCATAAAAAATCGAGAAGTTTGCTGTTTTTGTCCAAAGGCAGCAATAGGCATCGTCTCATGAGGCTCATTACTAAGAACTTCATAGTCAGGGATAGTATGAGTTCCAAGCCCTGCCCTATCAAAAGTTACTCTATAAGTAGCATTAAGAGTATCCACAGCATCTATCTGTCCAGTGAACAGACCATCATGAACACCACGTAATCGTGCTGTAACTTTGGTTCCAATAACCAGGGGCAAAGGAATTTCGTCTGGGAGATCTTTGAACTGTGAAACATCCGCAACTTTCCTTTGTTGTAAGAGCCTTATTTTCTGCCGTTTCTGTTTTAATGCTGATCTCTCTTCCTCAAAAGATGCAGAAGAACATCTCCGTGGTTTCCCCATAAGCCGCCTGATTTTTCCCCATTCTACTCTTGTTAACTTTCTTGTTTTCAAATTAGGAAAAGATTCCTTTAGACACACACAGAAGTCATTGTCGCCTTCAAAAAGTGGTTTATCTATATTTGAGTAGAACCACTCATATGTGCACCACTTATGTGCTTTGGGAAGCTTGAGTAAGTTACGTAATCGAAAACCAATCTTCTGTGAGGCCTCCTTATCTGGTGTTGACATTGTTGCTGTAAATTTCTGTGGAACCATTGCCACCCTCTGATTTCTTTTAGGTGACCTTGTATTTATTTGTCTGTCATCTTCATCAGAAAAGAGCCGACTTCGTTTTGAATTTCTGAAAGGCATTTCCACAGCAGAGCCTGTATTCCTGCCTTTCCAAACAGGTGTTTTTTGTAAAGAGCTGTACTTTTCATTCCATGTGTTAAATAAGCTTCCGTTTTTTAAACTGACAAGGGCTTTCGCTGAAGAGCTCTCGTCAGGCAACTGGTCGAGCTCCGCCATCTTGAACGAGCCGCGCCGCTTTTTCAAAGGCTGCCCGCCGCGGTGCATTGTGGGGCGGAGACTGTCTTTGCGAGGGAGGTTCGAATGCGGAGCTCGCTGCCCGCGGTGCGGCGCAGCGCGGCGCTACTACCGCCGCTGCCGGCTGAGGCGGGCCCGGCTCCGCCCGCGCCTGCCCGGGGAGGGGTGTCGCCGCCGAGACCTACATTTCTTACCGTGAGTTTTAGCACTTTCTTTTTTCTATTTTCCTGTCATGTTTACAAAATAAGGGGAAATGAAATATAAAATCCAGTATTGTATAAGCTGCTACACAAAGACTGTGGTATTAGCTGGCACACAGCATCAGCTCAGAGCTCATAGTGCTTCTTTGTCAGCTGATGTTCAAAAGTCCAAGTTTTATAATATTAAAGGTCATTTAGGAGTATCAGATTATATGAAAGTCTAATGTCTTTTTGATTTACAGCCATCCTAGTGGGCATGACGTGGTATCATGTTTTTTTAAAAAAATAACTTTATTGAGATGTAATTCACCCTTTCAAGTGTACAGTTCATTGGTTTTAGATGTATTTGCAGAGTTATACAGTGATCACTACTCTCAAATTCCAGAATATTCTCATTACTCCAAAAAGAAACCCTGTACCTATTAACTAATTTACTTTGTTTGTGTGGATTTGCCTATTCCAGACATTTCATATGCATGGAATCATATAATATGTGGCCTTTGGTGGCTGACTCCTTTCACTTAACATAATGTTTGCAGATTTATCCACATTGTAGCATGTATCAGCACTTCATTCTTTTTTGTGACTGAATAATATTTCATTAGATGGGTATACTACATTTTGTTTATTTATCAGTTGATGGACATTTTGGTTGTTCCTACTTTTTGGCTATTACGAATAACACTTCTGTGAACACTTGTGTATATGATTTTATGTGGACATTTGTTTTCCTTTCTTCTGGGAATATGCCTAGGAATGGAATTGCTGGTCATATGGTAGCTCTATGTTTAGCTATTTAAGGAACTGCCAAATTGTTTTCCAAAGTGGCTGCACCATTTTGCAATTCCATTAAGAATGTATGAAGGTTCCAATTTTTCTACTTCCTCACCAACCCTTGTTACTGTCTTTAATTTTAACCATCCAATGTGTGTAAAATGGTACATTATTCTGGTTTTGATTTGCATTTTCTTAGTGACTAAGGATGTTTAGCATCTTTTCATATGTTTGTGGCCACTTGTATATCCTCTTTGGAGAAGTGTGTATTCAAGTTCTTTGCTCGTTTTAAAATTGCTTATTTGTCTTTATATGTATTGAGTTATAAGAGTTCTTTGCACATTCTGGATACAAGTCCTTTATCAGATATACATGATTTAAGAACATTTTCTCCCATTCTGTGGATTTTTTTACTTTCTTGATGGTATCCTTTGAAACACCAATAAAGTCCAATTTATCTGTTTTCTATTTTTTATTTGGTTGCTTGTGCTTTTGGCGTCATATTTAAGAAACCATTGCTTAATCCACAATCACACAGATTTACGTACTTCTTTCTAAGAGTTTTATAGTTTTAGCTCTTACATTTAGGTTTTTAAATCCATTTTGAATTGATTTTTGTATATGGTGTGAGATAGGTGTCCAAATTCCTTCTTTTGCCTGTGGACGACCAGTTGTCCCAGCACTATTTCTTGAAAAGACTATTCTTTCCCCATTGAATGGTCTTGGCATTCTTATTGAAAATTAATTGACCATAAATGTAAGAGTTTATTTCTGGACTCTCAATTCTATTCCATTTATCTATATGTCTATCCTCATGCCATATGTATATGATGTATAGTTGATTTACAGTGTTGTGTTAGTTTCTGCTGTACAGCAAAGTGATTCAGTTATACATCTCTATACATTCTTTTTCATATGCTTTTCCATTATGGTTTATCACAGGATATTGAATATAGTTCTCTGTGCTGTCCTTGTTGTTTATCCAGTACCACGCTATCTTGATTACTATAGCTTTGTAGTAAATTTTGAAATTGAGAAGTGTGAGTCCTCTAACTTTGTTTTTTTTTCAAGATAATTTTGGCAATTCTGAATACCTTGTATTTTCATATCAACTTCAGCTTGTCAATTTCTGCAAAATTTTTCTTTTTTTTTTTTTCAGTCTTTATTTTGAAAA
Organism: Eschrichtius robustus; assembly: GCF_028021215.1. Taxonomy (NCBI): domain Eukaryota; kingdom Metazoa; phylum Chordata; class Mammalia; order Artiodactyla; family Eschrichtiidae; genus Eschrichtius; species Eschrichtius robustus. The sequence continues at coordinate 54,056,739 of NC_090826.1, forward strand.
CATAAAGTGTTATCGAATTTCCACATAGTATGAAGTCGGCCCCAAACACCAAAGATACTTGTTTGAAAAGGAATAAAACATGCAAAGGATAGGTCGTATAGGTATGGTCATATTGTAAAAGAACATATCAAATTACACTAGATTACAGCCAGAACAAGTGTTTCAAAACTAAGACTTTACATATTCACTTAATACTACTAGTTTGGAAAAAATTATGAATCCTTATATTTAGGGAAAAACAGATACTTAATTTCTCTGTCAAGCTCCAGTGTTCCACTGTGGAGATGGCATAAATGAACTGGTTAAACTATAGAGTCAGACTGGCTCTGCTCAAATTGTGACTTTAGCACTTACTGGCTATGTACATGGCCTTGAGCAAGTAACTTAATCTCATCTATAAAATATAGATAATAGTAACTATCACATTGGGCTGTTGTGAGGATTAAGTGAGGAAACATGCAAAAACACTTAGAAAAATGCCTGGCACATAGTGAGTACTCAATAAGTGTTAGTCTTTAAAACTGTTGTCAAGATTTCATTCATCTCTGTCTTAATATTTGAAAAGGCTTTAAGAGTAAGTTTTTTGTTTTTGGAACTGGCATTGAAGAACAAGAGTTAGAAAAGAAAAGAAAAAAAATCAAAACCCCTAAAACTTCTTAATTCCACTCCAATATTGAGTGTCTGTCGGGCTCTATAGAATACCTTGAGGTAAAAAAGTGACACTTCTGTCAGGAAGCTTAGAAATTTACTTAAGGGTGGGGAAAATACACCAAAAGATGGTCACGCTTTGTAGGGGAAGAGAAGACTTATAATAGAAATTCTATAAAATAAAATTGTATTTGGTTTCAAAAGAGAGCTCATATCTGGTTATGGAGATTAGGAATGTCTTCATGGAGGAGGTGTCATTTGAGGTGAACCTTAAAAGTCTGGTATATAGGCAGTGGTGAAGTAAGTAGTGGGGCTAATAAGGAAACAGCACAAAGACTCAGAGACAGGGTCCGTGGACATGTTTTCTAAATGAAAATGGGGTTGGGGTGGAGGGTTATCCCCATAGGGCATGTTTGAGGTGCATGTGGCTGCTTTTGGTGGTTCTACTGACCAGGGAGCACTGGTGGCATTTAGTAAGGGAATGATGATAATAAACATCCTGCAATGATGTGGATAGAAGAATATGTATTAAGAATGAAACATATGTCAAAGCTATATTACTGAGGATCTTGAGGGTCAGGCTGAAATGTACACTTAAGTAGGTAGATGCCTGGGAGGAGGGCCACAGGAGCAAGGATGTATGAAGGAAGAAACAAAGGGCGTAGAAGTCAGAAGAACTGGGGTTTAGTTCTAACACTTTAAAACATGAAGATTTAAAATTGGAAGATGATTTCTCAAACCCTATCCTTAGAGTCTGTTTTACTTTGATATAATTCTGTAGAGTCTATGGATGAACTTAGTGAATTTAGGTGGGGCTGAGGAACAGTAAGTCATTTAATGTAGAGGTTTTTTTTATTTTTTAATTTTTATTTATTTATGTATTTATTTTCGGCTGTGTTGGGTCTTCGTTTCTGTGCGAGGGCTTTCTCTAGTTGCGGCAAGTGAGGGCCACTCTTCATCGCGGTGCGCGGGCCTCTTCACTATCGCGGCCTCTCTTGTTGCGGAGCACAGGCTCCAGACGCGCAGGCTCAGTAATTGTGGTGCACGGGCCTAGTTGCTCCGCGGCATGTGGGATCCTCCCAGACCAGGGCTCGAACCCGTGTCCCCTGCATTGGCAGGCAGATTCTCAACCACTGCGCCACCAGGGAAGCCCAGTGTAGAGCTTCTTAACCTGATGAATCCATGAGTAGAATTCAAGGGTCTATGAACTTGGATGTGAAAAAAATTACATCTTTATTTTCACTAACATCTAACTAAAACATAGCATTTCCTTCCACTAAGAATGTAGGCAAAAAAGTATAGTCATATTAGCAGTACCTAGGACTTTGCAACTCATTGAAATCATAAATTCATGGTTAATGCGGTTATCTTGAAATATTTACACTGCCTTGAAATTACGGTAGGACTTGCTGCTAGGACTTATTAATGCGTTGATAAAGAAGCCAATATATTACTATATATCAAATTTCAAAATATTTTCATAACTATTCCCTTTGTAACCATGTGCGTTTCATTTACATTTTAAAATATTTTACTGAGAATGGGTCCATAGACTTTACCAGGCTCGCAAAGGCTTTAAAGTGAGGAAGTGGGAGAAACGGAATGACAGAAGGTCGTGAGGATGATAGGCAAGGCAGAAGAAGTTCAGGCTGAAATCAGGAGTTGGAGCATTTTTAGTGTTGAAGTAGATGGATGCACATCAGGAGGAGAGGGTGTGAGATGATGATAGAGCAGCACCTGGAAGCGGGAATGCAGAGTCACCCTCACCAGCCCCCCCCAATGGGAGGGATTCAAATAGAAGGAGGAGTCCCTGCTGGTTGAGTTTAGATGGGAATTAGTATCGTCAGGGAAAGAAAAGTTTGAGTCAGTGTGAAGAGAAAGGATTAATGATTGCAATGATGATAACAATTGCAACAGCTGCCATTTATTGGGTACTTACCAAGTATTTTATAAAAAACATTGTTTCATTTAATCTACACAAAAATCCTGGGGTATTAGTTATTTTTATCATCTTTTACAGATGAAGAAACTGACATTTCAGATACAGTAACTTGCCAGATTAGCACAGTTGATAATTTGCAGATCTGGGATTTAAACCTCTCTTATTCCAAAGGCTGTTCTAACTTTCCCTGGAGGGTAGTGAGTTAGAGGCTCCAAAGGACCGAGAAGCAGGCGCTAGTGAAAATGGCACATAGAGTGGAGGAAGGCTGGGCTGGATGGGGATGAAAATGGGGCCAACTGTCGAAGGGTAGCCTTTTACCTAATGTAGCCAGAATTTTGGAAAACTGGGAATAAAGACACAGGCAGTTTGAAGAGGTTGAAGAAGAGATGAGAGACACTTGACAGATTTGCTTATGTTTTACTGGCGTTGAGAATCAGATTCCCGTTGTTTGAGAAACTGCTAAATAGATGGGAAGTTTTCGTAAGATGCTCCTTTTCTCTCTTCCCTTCAAGTAGTACATCTTACTTACCCTGAGGTGAAGAGTCTGATCTTAGTAGCCTTATGAGGCGACAGTTCGAGCCCTCTCTTCTTTGCCTGGCCTTCAGACCCCAATTTTCCAGAGACCACAAATGAGAAAGACCTTTTGTTACTGTACAATAGGGGGAAAACTCCCAGTGGTAGAAAACAGGCTGAGGACTTTGCAAAATATAGCAAGTTCATGTCTGCTAATATGTTAAGTTATTTGGCCTCCCTAGTTTAAGTAGTGATTTGTTGTTTTCATGCTAATACAAATTCTTGTATTAATAGGAGCATGGCCTGGGTTTCTTCATCCGCCTGGGAAAAAATTACTTGTTTGATGGTAAACAAAGAACAGAAGAATTGATTCACTGTCCTCATTTTAAAAAAAGATGGTATGAAGCAATAGTGGAATAATTTTAATTGTAACCCTCTAACACTTGCCATCAGTAAGATCATTTGTGTTCTGTTTTTAGGAAATGGAGTATTAAAGAGTACATAGTGCATTAGAAATGCAAAACATGACCGCATGTTCTCAGGATTTTGTCAGTGTTACATGAAAGAGCACTTGTATTGGGATACTCAGCTCTGAGGGTATTCTCTGTTCAGTGTGTATTTACAGAGATGTATGAATATTTGATTAATGAGTCATGGTCTCTGGAGAAATTTAATAACTGTATTGCTGTACAAAGCCAGGCCCTTAACTGTTAACACAGCTGCCAATAGTGTCATTGACACTGCAACTCTTTCTGAATCTAATATATTCTGTGGAGTAAATTCCTTGGTCAAAAAAAGATCTGTGAGAGACATTATTCAGTTATCTGTTTTGAACTTTACTCAATTTAGAGGCTCTGATTTGTAAAGATTTTTCCAGTGAAAACAAGCAGTGATATGGAAACTTAAAAATGACCTATTTTAAATGATTACTTTTCCCAGAAATTAGTTGAAAAATCATTGATAAATAAAAAGTGGTTGATAATTCTCTTCAAGATTATCTGTTAGGGATTCAGCAATAATGTTGTCTTGCGTATCATATTAAGAAATATCCATAAGAAGTAGAAACATGAGGTATACCTGTGATTTAGATATAGATCTCACATCTATTTGAATGCCATAATCTAAATTCATTATTAAACATAATTTAATGCTTCTTCAGGAATTATGGAAGGCTAATTTATCCCTTCATCTATTTTTTTTGTTTGTTTTTAATATCCATGGAGAAATCAATTGTAACTTTCAAAGGTAGGTATTTTAGTATTGTTACCTCATTTAACTGCTTGGGTAACAGGGAGAAATGTCAAAAAAAGATAAATTTCGTGCAGAAGCTTTTGCTGGAAGCTGTAACTGCATGGTAGAATTATCCGTGCTATGCAGAATTTCCTGCAACACTTCTCCTTAGGGCCACAATGCATTACAGCAGACGTATAATGAAGCTGCTATAAAATCTCTGGTAATTAAGGGGGATTTGACAGTAATTGCAACAGTGAATCAACTTAATTATTACCTGCTTCAAAGAGAGCTAACCTGATGTTATAATCTAACCTTTTCTACTTTTAAAATGGGAGATTAAACAAGTATATGTAGCATTTAAGAATTAAATCTGTTGAGATAGAATTGCATTAATATACTTCTAATATACATTTTATGCACACGTACACATCAGCTTCTCAAGAAGAACTAGCATTAGGCTCCCTGTGATCCTCTGAAGTTATCTGGTATACTCTGGAAGTTGAAGCAAACCCACAATCTCTGAATGGAGTCCGCTTCTCCTCAAGCCCAGACAGACCTTGATTATGGTTTGCCTGACTTCCGCAACATAAAAAGGATGCTTTCTTAATATTAACAACGTAAAGAAAAGAAACACCATTATTATTATTGTTGTTTGCATTTAGATAGACTAGCTCTTAGGATCTTAAAATCTCAAGAGCTACAAGCAAGCTGATATGAAAGTGAAGATTTAGAATCAAATGAAAGCTCTTCTATAGCTTGGTATATTCAACCCTGAGTGCAAAGAACAAGAAACCCAAGTTTCAGCCCGAGTTCTGTCTGTGGTAATGCTTCTTATGAACTATATGCTCCTATTTCCTGTAGCCCGCTGTCTTCCTTCTCGCAGGAGTGGGAATGGAGAAAGATGAAAGTAGTCACTGTGATTTGGATGAGTTCATGTCATATACCATGTGCTATCAAGGGCTTAGAACAATTAATACCAGGTTCGATATTTATGATTTGACACGCCCCACTCCCCCACTCTGACAGATACCCCTCTTTTTTCTGCTCTTAAGTCTTATATCTTCATTGGCTTTAGCTTTACCTATAGCCATATTAATTCTCTGTAATTATAGGAAGATTGGACTTCAGTAGTTTTGTTTTGGAGTGTGAATCTTTTTGTATTTTGTGGCTGCCATATGTAGAGACCCAGTAAACTGACTCATTTCATAAGAGATGATCGATTAGGCATAGATTTGGTACAGTTTGGGATGGAATAATCTTATCCTCAATTACTGTTTGCCACACTAGAAGTAGGTTCATATGAAAATGAACCAGAATTGATTCTCCATCTGGGGCAGCAGGACCCCTGGGCAGGCTTTGATCATCGATCTTTGTAAGATTTCTTCTGGTGTGTTGCAAATTCAGCCTGAAGGAAGGATTCCTTGAAGGAAGATTGAGAACATGTGTTACATACCTTGTTTTCTAATGTTGCTTCATACCACTAAGCAGATTGTTTCTCAATACAGGAAGCAAATAAGTATGGTCAATAATGAATAACGATTGGAAAATTAAGCAATGTGAGTTATAATTTCAATTTGGTCACTGATTGACTTGGGGAAAATTGTCTAGAACCTCTTTTCGTTTTATTCCTCTACTAGACTGAATTTCAGCTACTCCACAGGACTCCCCTAAAACCCAATCCGCTTGTTTGTTAGAAAACTTTTACCAAAGCAGAAACTCACCTAAGGCGTGGCCTTTGTAGAGGTAGTTAGTACAACTTCCAGAGGTACCTATTTTGTGATCAGGGATCCTCCTATTCCACATGAGCCATGGTTGTCTTCAGTTCATGCTCATAACTTTTAATTTACCAGGGATCAGTGATCTATGCAGGGTTTATCCCTCTGATTTTTATCTTTTAGATGGTTCATTCCTTGTTTTAATGAGCAGAGGAGGTTACAGGGCATGAAACTCAAACGAAATGATTTCTACTTGATAAACAATGTAACAAGGCCATGGAAAGAAGTTGGAACTGTTGGCCAGAGAAATAATCCTTTACTTATACAGCTTATCTATGTACTTGAGATAGAAAGGTGAAGGAAACAGGCAAGGTTTCTGCTCTCATGGAATTCACATTTAGTTGTAACTTCTATTTACTAAGTGCTTACTATTCTAGGCACTTTATATGCATTATCTCATTTTTATGCCATAGACAGAAATCTGTGCTTTATACGGAAGAAACTTGAGACTCAGAGAGATTAATCAAATTGCCCAAGGCTACCCAGCTGGTAAATGATTCATTCAGGATTCCACCCCAGATCTATTTGACTCCATAAATGGTTGAAACTGCTAAATTTTGGGATTGTATGTAGAATTAATGAACCATGTTGTTCTTTTCCTAGATATTATAAGTTAAAACTAACTTTACCATATCCACCATGCCAAATATTTACTATAGTAATGCAATGAGATAGAGAGCCCTAAGTTTTTATTTTTGCTTGTTTTTTTAATTAGATGTATATGACACATTAATATCCTGTTTCTGACAAAACCCAGAAGTTAGCAAGGTTTCATGAAGACCCCTTGAAATGCAACGGAATTTTCAGTGTCAGCATTTTCAGTGTCAGATATGACATAAGAATCAGTAAGTTTTGAAGCTGTTACCTTCCATGCAAAAGCTATTACCCTCTCTCAGTTCCTCTCAGATCTTTTCCACAAACAAAACACGTACTGACTTCTTATGAACTTTATGAAGTATGGGTATCCATTTAGAGAACTGCATTGTAAGACAAATTGTCATGCTTCTTTGTTCTTATAGAATGATGGAGTAAAAAAAAAAAAAATAGGATTATGCTTTCTGAGAGAAAGTTAATTATACAATCACCTCAATTATTCAGGGGTAGAATATTAGATTAGGGATATATTCACTCCTGCCTTGGGCGACAGAGAAGGACCTTTTAGTTGACACTAACATGATTACAATAAGGGATTACAAGTGAGCTGGCGTCACCTGAAAAATGACATATATCTTTGAAAGGTGGCCAAGTTTTGGGGACCTTAAAGATTATCTAGTCCATTGTCTTCTTTTTACAGATGAGGAAACCAAGGCCACCAAAGATAAAATTACTTGCCCAAGTTACACAGCTATGTAGGACAGAGCTCTAATTAGAATTCAGTTTGTTCTTTTAGCAGAGAGAAAATTCATTTTAAAGAGTTAATATTTGGTAGCTTTAATATAGATAGCAGAACATCTACTGATGTCTTTTTAAAAGTCTACTCTCATTTAAGTAAATTGGGTCGTTCAGTTGACTTTCAAGACTAGAGTCCTGAAAAGGGATAGAGTTCTTGTTACAGGAGTTGCCTTTCCTTTGGTGTCCAATTTGAGCATTGTTGTAGACTTGGGATAGTGAGTGAAACCATCAAGAGAGAAAATAGAAAACTAAGAGCAGAGGGAATCAGTCTGCGGTTTTTTTAAAAAAATTATATTTATGTATTTATTTTTGGCTGCATTGGGTCTTTGTTGCTGTGCATGGGCTTTCTCTAGTTGCGGCGAGCAGGGGCTACTCTTTGTTGCGGTGCGTGGGCTTCTCATTGCGGTGGCTCCTCTTGTTGTGGAGCACGGGCTCTAGGCGCGCGGGCTTCAGTAGTTGTGGCACGCAGGCTCAGTAGTTGTGGCGCACAGGCTTAGTTACTCTGCAGCATGTGGGATCTTCCCAGACCAGGGATCGAACCTGTGTCCCCTGTACTGGCAGGCAGATTCTTAACCACTGTGCCACCAGGGAAGTCCCAGTCTGAGTTCCTTTTCAAAAAAAAAATTCTACCCCTCCCTCCCAATTCATATCTTGGCTTTTTGTGTTATTGTTATTGAGTCACTTCTGCAAGAGGAATAGGAAAACAGGTGATGACTGCCGGTTGGCAAAACTTCAAAAGGAAGGTCAGATGTGAGAAGAAAACGAATGGAGATTTCCAGTATAAAATCTGTTTCACTTATCTATTGCCATGTAACATATCACCTGAAAATGTCACGGCTTAACCTAAGAAGGATTTGTTTTTCCTCGTGGTTCTGTGGGTAGATTGAGTTCAGCTGTAAGGTTCTTCTGCTCCTCGTGATGAAGCTGTAGTCAGTCATGTCTTGTGCTGGAACAGCCAAGATGGTGTCATCTTCCAAGACCAGTCTCCAAGTAACCTCTCATCATTTGCTAGTCTAACCTGAACTTTTTAGTGCATGGCAACTCCTAAGAGAGCACAAATGCAGTAGCTTCCAGGCCTTCAAAAGGCTCGTGCCGGGATATTGCACAGTGTCACTTCTGCTAAATTCTATTGAGCAAAAGCAACTCAAAAGGCCAGCCCAGATTCACAGGTAGAGGAAATACACTCCATTTACTGATGAGAGAAATGGCAAAGAATTTTGTGGTCATCTTTAAGCCATGATCATCTCAATTTTTTAGAATCTCAATTTTTGTTTCTCAACCAATCTTACATCTTAACTTTCTTACCTTTTTAATGTCCATATCAAACATACAACAAATGCCAGTATTTCCTTAGCCCAGGCAATAACCTATATCTTTCCTCAATTTCCCCTAAAGACAAAGAAATTCACAGACATACACAACTCAGGAAAATGCTAGGATTATGACGTTGTGAAATTCTAGATTTCAGAGATTACAAAAATATCCCTGATTATCTGCATGAGATCTGAGGTGAATTTTCCAGCCCCTTTTATTCTCCAGGGGTATAAAAAGAAGACTTCAAGTCCCAGGAAATTTAACTTTTGGAATAAAAAGAAATATGAACGTGTGAGAGTGAGTCAGAGGGAGAATTTTGACTGGGAATTTAGATGTGTAATTTGGTTCAGCAAGAAGACCAAATCCATTTTCCCTCTGGCTGCTGCATTCTAATTTCTCTAATAGAGTCTGAATTTAGAGAATCGTCTTCTCTGACCAGGTACTCCTCTGCCAGAACAACAGAAAGTGCCAAACTGACGTGGCAGTGATGGCCAACTTGACTTGGAGACATTGGAAAAATAGGAATGAGGGATCAGCTTTGATCTCCCTAAACTTTATTTTTAAAAATACTTACAAAGGCGCTACACACAAGCACTCAGGTCTGCTTTTCTGCTGAAAAGGCAGTGATTACACTGCCAGCAGGGCCCTCTTACTGAAGCATGTAGACAATGGTGGGAATGGGTGTTATGGAGTGGATTACACTGTAAAGACAGCCATGTGATTTTAAATCCCCTTTTCCCTGAAGGCACCAGCAGAATCACCAAGAGGTAGCCTCTTCCCCCTCAAATGAGATACAGCAGTTTATCATGTCAGACTACGCCACGGAGGGTTAAGGCTATCGGGCTTCTGGCTGTCAGGAACAGGATTTCATATTGGGACCCCTCAGGCCATATGGAGGAAGCCTAAAAAGTTCATTCTCCTTTTCCCATTGTCTAGCATCTTGCCTCCTTTTCCCATCCCAGTGTCCTCTTGACCAACCTTAGAGTCCAAATCCAAATCATGTCTGTGAAATAAGCATTGTAAGATTTTCCTCTTATTAAGAGAGGGTTCCCAACTGTATCTGAATAAATTTAGTAAAAAGAAGTAATGGGTTTTTATCTTAATTTATGAATTTTCATAAGCTTCCACAAACTTAGAAAACTATCTTTTAACATTTGGAACAATTCTGTGAAAAGAATCTGAAATTATTTCTGCCTAATAGAGAGTAATCTATGGAGGCAGGATCATGAGACCAAAATATACATATGGAATTCTTCTGCAGAGCTACTATATTAAGATTCTGTTCACAGCTCCTATTAGAGTTCATCACCACCTATTTCAGATTTTGCTCATAGTAATTGTTTCATTGTAAAAATCTTCTGTGTCTGTTTTCTGAATTGCTGTGTTGTCTATAAATATTTAGTGATAATTCATGATTGGGTTGTATTTACCCCTGTAGTTATGTATTACAAATGAAACGGCAGCATCTGCTGAAATTAAAAGTGGCCACATTTTCACTGGAGCTTAATTAAATGCCAAAATTTATCTACATTAACAACAAAGTACTGAAATTTATTGATCAATTCACATGATATAAGTTGACAAATGGCTTAAGCAATTTCCATAATTTTCTACACGTGTTAAAATTTGTAATGAAAAAGAACACTATATTAACATTAAATGAGAAATGAAAGGGAGGTTTTGTACTGGGACCAGTGCCCTGGAGCAGTGTACTTTGTTTTCCAGGCCCTGTCCAGGCTTGCTGTTTGAGCTGTGTACAGATGGGTCTCTGACAGTCCTACAGCTGTTCTCCTAATTGTCCATTAAGTGTTCTATTGATTCTCTGATTCAAAGTACATGTCTTTCAGCTCAAGCTATCCTGTGAAGTGGCAGACACATTCCTTGTAGAATGACAGAGCTCCTTGAAACCTAAAAATGTGGTCTGCCAGTTTCAATTGAGGATCCTGCTTTCAAAGGAAAAGGCTTGGTTAAAGGCACTTTGTAATAGCTGGTTAGGTTTTATTTTCTAAACTTTTAGCATCAATCAATTAAAGCAGCAGCAGCATGAAGAGTTTTAATTCCTGGTTAAGCATGTACAGATTGCACCTGGCTGATTCAAGGTAGGGCGAGGGGATCAGTATTGGTAATAGAAGATCAGCCTTCTTTAGCTGTATGCAGATTTTTATCCCCCTGTGCACCTGACACGCGCAGTCATTTTCATTTGACTTGCAAGTTCACTTTTAGCATTTTTTTAAGAAATCATCTTTCTTTAATCTGGAAAGTGAAAGATAAGATGCATATCTGTTCTGAGGACCATAAATCTTCAGAGAAACAAATAACCATAGATAAAACTGTAAAAGTTATTTAGTTCTCCACTGGAAGAGGTTTATTAATGTAAAATTTCCGGTCCACCGTGTCATGATTTGGTTAGCACTCTGTATCTCATTTGCGCAATGGTACCTCAAGCAAAGAGCTGATCGCTTCAGAGTTTGAACTTTATCAGTTGTGTAGTTCAGTTGTAATCTAAGTGCAAGGAATAAAACAAAAGGCGCTCTCCAAAAAAAGTCCAAAACTATGGTCTAGGTCACCTCCAATACTATCTGCTTTCTTCTCTTAATGAGATGATACATCCTAATGTTTTTACCACTTCAGTTTAGCTGTTAATTGCTTTGTCATATATTATTTCAATAGAAAGCAGTCTTATTATCTAGTAATCTTTCAGCTATAAATGAACTGAACAAATAATGTTTGTGGCCTCCGGTGTATCAGTTTAATTAGGAGCTACCCCAATGGCCCTAATCACCGTTGAGGTTCTCTAGTGTGATTTTAGCTATTAAGTTTTGAGATTCAGCTAGATTTTCAAAGGGAAAAAAGACTGTCAAACACACATTTAAACGTGTTTAATGTGTTAAATGCACATATTTAAATGTGTAAAAATGAAAAATATAGATTATCTTAAGGAAAATCACTTTAAGGGAGTGATTAATTAAAAACTGCTCTGTTTCTCACCATTAGCTGCTTGTTCTTTTTTTATGTCTCCCTTGTATCTTCTCAAAAGAGCCCCTTTTGAAGAATACTCCCTTTTCTTTCCCTCTCATGATTGTTGGGTAAAGGAGCATGGCCACTAAACTAGTGTTCTCTTTGTCAAAAGCAAGTGATTTGTATCCTGATGCTCTGTCTGAAGTATGACTCTCTTTACTCTGACCCTCCCAGTCTATAAACCTCTACGTTGTAGCATCCTAAGTAGGAAGTGAGTGACCTGCAGTAAGAGTTGCTGAAACAGGGAGACAGAATTTAGATACTTAAAATTTTTTTCTAGTGTAATGTGTTTGGGATTTGGAAACATTAGGAGTTGTATAGTCGATTTGCTTTTAAAAATATTTGATTTGAAATTACATAAAATACGTAAATGAATGAACTATATGGTACATACTCCAGAATCAAATCTGAATTTAGGGATTTGTATTTTTTCAGAATATGGAAACTTCAAGCAAAATGTCCATTTACCAAAGGATGATAAATCTTCCCTATCTGCTTTTTCTTGGGAAATGAGTGTAAAATCTATTTCTAACATAGTAATATAGTATATATTGATACCTGCAAAACATTATGTGAATCTAGTTAGACGCCAGCACTTTCAATTACACTGTTAGCCAGTTTTTAAAAAAGATTTTTAGAAGCTTTCAACTGTAGACTTTTGTCTTGTTGAATGAACTTCAGCTACACTAAATTTTAAGTAAATTTGTGATGACTGAGCAATATACATTGGCTGAGCTAGAATCCAATAACCCACAGGACAAATTAATTTTCAACAAAAAGGGCAGAAACCTCAAGTGCCATGAGTATATGGAGTCTCATTCTATCTCTCTGGAGCCATTTTTGCAAATCACTACAGCTATTCATAATCTAAATCAGTCTCCTTTAGCAGCAGAAAGATCTTTTTTCATGACAAAACAGAAGATGACATTCATTAGTGCCTAACTTGCATAAGCTACCTTAAATTTATTGGTGCTCTTCTACTTATCTGAGTAAGAATTCCTTTGTCTATAGCTATAGGAAAATTCCAGTTGTACTACTTAAAAATATAAATTGTCACTTTTATCAGAACTTTTGGCAGTTTACTTTATTTTGGAAGTAAAACTGGTTGTTAAGGTTTTAAGACTTCCAATGGGCATTGTTTCAATCATATTTAATAGGTGCCTAGGACTGTAATAGGATCATGTATCAGCTTCTCGGCTGCCAAAAAAAAAAAAAAAAAAAAAATCCACATTTTCATCCGTGTACTGCTAGGGTGGCATGTGGGGGAAACAACCTTTGTGGGGGCGGATATGGCTAAATGCATCATCTTGCCTGCAGCTGCGGACAGACCTAAAGCCACCCAGCCTGTTTACTCATTGTATTCAAGGGCTATGTGTGATTTTAAAAGGGTCAAAATGCTTATAAGATATTATTTTGAGCTGTTCTAAGCCTTTTTACCTAGGAAAGAGCCCAGTCAGTGGGAAACTTAGTCTTATGTTCACATTCTTCTGATTAGAACCCTTCTTTTGTTGCTCAGATTTTCTTTCCAGTCTATAAGAACCAGGCTTGGATCTGTCTGGAAAAATTAAGTTGTAGCTACATCATTAGGACCATGTTCTTTTTGCTTTTTGTCCCCTCCCACCCCCATCCATGCTGGTTAAAAAGAAATAAGGAAAAGCTGACTATACTTCAATTTTGCAATGATAGTTTTTGTTTTCTCCTGACAATCAGGTGCTTGGCCTGGTGAGACAGTGAGGAGAATTATCCAGCAAGAGTTATTTTGGCAGGGCAAAATGGCACCTTGGTGCATCTATGTAGAGCAGGAGAATGTGGGTATGGCCTTGATTGAACCTGACTTGGCTGTGGGTTTACAGTAAGGTAAGATAACCAGATCCTAACAACACTTCTTTTTCTGTGTCTACACAGCATCTCTAATGCCTGAATTCACATCTCTATCTGCTACTAGTCATCATTTATCACAGATGGTAACATTGAGGCAAGACTTGGATATGACCTGGAATGAAGGGAGAACCGAATAGGACCACAGGTGGTGTAGCCCACAAATTGGAAGACACCTTATACTTTAATTACAACAAAAATAAAGTTATTTTAATGGTGGGAATTGTGGGAAATTTGGGATTTAAGGGAGATGAGAAAAGGGAGCTTAGGGATAGTTTCTAGCCACATACCTGCATGAGGATTTCAGAGGGTGATCTTTGCTGTCCTGGTCTTTCTCCTCCTTCACTGCTCCTTCTAAAGTTCCCCCTCATCTCTTTAATCTGTAAATGTTGGGGTGCCCTAGAGCTTAGTCCTCAGTCTTTTTTCTTCTCTTCTATGTTTATACTCCTTGATGATTTCCTCCAGTTTCATGACCTTAAATACCGTCTATATGGTGCCTACTTCCAAATGTATAACTCCAGCTTGACTCTCTCCCTTAACTAGCTGCTTTACATCTCCAGTTGGATATCTAGTAGGCATCTCAAATGCAATGCAATCAAAGTTAAACCCCTGATCTCTCCTCCCCATCCTGCCCGCCCCCCCCCCCACCACCAAGAAAAAGCTGCATTCTTCACAGTCTTCTGTCTCAGTAAAGGGCAGTTCTAGCTACTCAGTTGCTCAGGCCAAAACCCATGAAGTCATCCCTGATTCCTCTTTCTCTCTTTCTCATGCCTTGTATCAATTCCATCAACAAATCCTGCCATCTCTACTTAAGTATACATCTAGAAACCAGCCTCTCCTCAGCACTCCACTGCTACCATCCTGTTCCAAGCCTCTGTCATTTCTCACCTGGATTATTGCAATAGCTTCTGTACTTAAGTTCTTGTCCCCCTATAGTCTATTCTCAACATAGCCAACAGAGAGATCTTTTAAAAACCACGTCAGGGACTTCCCTGGTGGTCCAGTGGATAAGGCTCCGTGCTCCCAATGCAGGGAGCACAGATTGGATCCCTGGTCAGGGAACTAGATCCCACATGCCACAACTAAGAGTTTGCATGCCACAACTAAAGATTCTGCATACTGCAACTAAAAAAACAAACAAACAAAAAGCATGTCAGAACCCTCAAATGGGGCCCCAGTCACTCAATATGGAAACCAGAGTCCTCATAATGACTAACAAGGTCCTTCATGTTCTGGTCCCCAGTTACCCCGCTGACCTTGTCTCCTCAAGCTCTGTCCATCACTCACTCTTCCTCAGCCACATGGCCTCCTTGTCCCTCAGACATGTCGGGTAGGCTCCTGCCTTAGGTCTCTGTACTTGCTTTGCCCTCTGCCTAGAACTCCCTTCCCCAAGATATTCTCATGGCTTGTTTCCTTACCACTTTTAGGTATTTGCATGCATATCACCTTGTCACCAGTATCTTCTTTGACCACCTCATTGATGACTGCACCCCCCTCACCGCCTCATCCACATCAGGCTCTTCCTATTTCTGTTCTGTTTTACCTTTCTCCATAGCACTTGTCACCACCTGGCATTCTATGTGTTTTATTTGTTTGTTTATTGTGTCTTCCCCTGTAGAATGTAAATTCCTAGGGACCAGGGGGTTTTGTTTTTGTATGTTTTGTTTACTTTTGGATTCCTAGCACCTGGTAGAGTGCCTATAATATATTAGACCTCAATAAATATTTGTTGAATGCATAAAAGAAGGGCTTAGGGTAGTTCATAGCACATAATGAGCACTCAGTAGATGTTAACTATTATTTTAAAAGTTGTCATTGTGCATAGTATAGGATAACTATAAGCCAAGAGTCTACTTACACATATTAATGGCCCTATAACTCTGTACGGTAAAGCTCTTCTATTTTTTCACTTTAGCCTCAAAATATCTCTTCTGGAATATACCAGTGCTTACCACCATGCTTTGTACACTCTCAGTAAATGTTTGATAAAATGAGTGGTTCAGTTTCTGACTTGAGAATATCGTCTTTAGGAGGTCAAGACTAGAAGCCCAATGTTCTTTGGGATCAGCTTCCTGATTAAATCTTTTCAAGACAAAAGCAATAAGGGTAGCAGAAACTTACAGGTTAGAATTTCCCCTTCTTCCATTCTAAGACTAAGTTCTTAGCCCTGGGTCCTTTTTATTTAACTTAAAATTACTGGGCAATTTCAATAGTTTCACGTTGTTTTTCATTGTAGAGCTTGGTGTCCATGTGTATTACAATACAAAGTCCAATATCATAGCAAATGATAGACATGTTCATGAAGATCCCTCTGTCAGGTCAGTTCAACAAATATAGAGATCTACTTACACTGAACTAAGTGCAAGGAATTTGTAGATGAATATTACTTGGTTCTGCCTTTGAGGAGCCTAAGAACAGTGGAGAAGACAGACACATAAGTAATTGTATTTCAATACAGCATAATAAATGCTGTAAGAGGACCATGTGCAGAGGTGTAGAGGTAGCAAATAGGAAGGAATGATTAACTTTGGGAGATGGGGTGAGTTGGGGAGGAGATTAAAAGAAGGCTTCTTAAAGGTTATACCCAAGCAAAGCTTTTATGTACGAAAAAGTGTAAACATGAGTTATGGTGAGTAAGGTGGGGGCTGGAGAGGAAGAAGGCATCTCAGAAAGGGGGAACAGTGTGCGCAGGCGCAAAGATGCATAACAGTATAGTATGCTCAGAAAAGTCACAAATAGTTTGGTATTGTTGAAGCAGAAGGTGTGAGTGTGTGTGTGTGTGTGTGTGTGTGTGTGTGTGTGGTGTGTAGGGGGTGGTGGCATGCGTGGGAAGTCACAGAATATGAGGCTGCAGGGCTTTCCATGCAACATTAAGAGCTCCCATGCGGTCAGTGGGGAGCTATTCAAAACAGAAGCCAATTCCCTGGTGGCGCAGTGGTTGAGAATCTGCCTGCCAATGCAGGGGACACGGGTTCGAGCCCTAGTCTGGGAAGATCCCACATGCCGTGGAGCAACTGGGCCCGTGAGCCACAATTGCTGAGCCTGCGCGTCTGGAGCCTGTGCTCCACAGCAAGAGAGGCCGCGATAGTGAGAGGTCCGCGCACCGCGATGAAGAGTGGCCCCCGCTTGCCACAATTAGAGAAAGCCCTCGCACAGAAACGAAGACCCAACACAGCCATAAATAAATAAATAAAATAAATAAATAAATAAATAAATAATTAAAATAACCCTCTTTCCCAGGGGTACTTCTCACTTTAAAAAAAAACAGAAGCCAAGTTCTCACAACTACTCTTCTTGCACTACAGAGGGTGTATTGAAGGAGATAAGAGGGGAGGTAAGGAGGCTATTGAAAAAGTCCCAGGGTAAGCTGATGACGGCCTGAACTAAGGCAGTGTTACTGGGGATGGAGAAGAAGAAAGGACTTTTGAGACGTTCTTCAGAGACTCAGGCAAAATACATTTGGTTGATTGCGTTTAGGGGGCACGAGGAAGACAAGCACCTACTTGCTTCATAAAAATACATTTCTTATTTCCAGATTCTAAATAAGTTGGAGCGTTATCATTTGCTGAGAAGGGGAGTTCTGAGACAGAAGCTATGGCAGGCCTCTGCACCCCACAGGTCCACGGAAGAGCTGGGTTCCTCTGGGGTTTCGTCTCCAGAACGGAATTGCTGGTTTCCAAGGCAAAGAACCCTAACCTGGTCTCTAAGAGCTGGAGGGAGTCTCAGAGGTCACTTAGTCCAAGCTTCTACCTAATGCAGGAACCATTTCTGTAGTATCCTGGACACAAGATCATCCAGCCTCAGCTTGAAATCCACTTCCAGAGACGGGGATTTTGCCACTTCTTAAGGCAGCGCCTTCTACCTTTGAACAGTTCTATTAGAAAGTTCTGCTTTACACTGAGCCAAAATTGGCCTTCTAATCTTTGGTTCTGGTTATATCCCATAACGCCACACAAGTGTGATTCTTTTTCAAGAAGAAGTCTTACTCAGAAATTAAAGATGACTTTTGGATCCCCGTGAGGTTTCCTTAGTTCCAGTTGCTCCTTGTGGGACATGGTTTCTGGACTCCTTACATCTTGTTTGTGCTTCTGGAGACAAGCATGAAATGTCAGTGATCCTCTTCAGAAACAGCACCAACAAACCATCATAATACAGTGGGCCCACTCCTGTGATGTGGAGCCCGCAGATGTGGAGAGCCAGCTGCACTACACTATTTTATATGAGATATTTGAGCATCCACAGATTTTAGTAGCTGCGTGGGGTCCTGCAGTTAATCCCCCGCAGATACCAAGGGATGACTGTACTACCCACAAGAGCCCAGTGGCCCGGACGTGCGTTTTCATCAATGTAGCCTGAGGTTCGTAGGGGTTTTTTTAGCAGCCAAATCATTAGCACCTGCTGAGTTTCTGGTCACCAAAACCCCTGAGCTAAGTCTTTTTTACCCTGTCAGTCCTATTCAGTTTAACTGATTTTTCGAATCTACGTGCAGGACTTACATATGTTCCTGTGAAATTTCACCTTCTTGGGTTTGTAGACCCAGCGTTTGTCTGTGATGAAAGTTGACTGATTCAAGACTCAAAACAATCATATTTTTACAATCACACTTTTAGTTTGATAAGGGTTCCTGGAGGTTAAGCTCTAATTGCATCTCCCCTTCACCTTCGTCTGAGGCTTATATACCTTTCTTGTCTCGACATTTTCCTGATCCCAGAGCAGCTCAGGAACATTCGCTGACAGTTTGTTCTACTGCGGCAGCTGATGTGGCTCTACACGTGTTGCCCCTTAGCCTCTGCTGTTGCTGCCACTGCCCTGCTGTCCCTCCTGGTGGGAGCCGCCGACTTGGGTGTATCTTTGGAGTGTGTCACTCCGCTGTGCACTGCTCGTTCCCACGTTGTTGGTGACGTCGTTAGCGTCTATCTTGCTTCTAGCCGCCCTAGTCCTTCCTCTGGCCCAGCAGGCCCTGCACTCAGACGGGGAGGACCTCCACCCCCAAGCATCGCACTTCTTTAATTATATGCCGCAGAGGAAGGCATACTTTCTAGGTGTGTGTGCGTGTGTGTACGTGTTTTAATACCCCCCATCAGCGTTACACACCCTATTTATTTCACCCTACCTTTAGGTTGTTGACAGGCTCCCTACCTCATCCCAGGATTCCTTCAGGGCTGAGACAGAAGACAATTCAAGAGGTAAGCAACAGTCATAAGCTCTGCTGAGGGCTTGGCATAGAGTCGGTGCTCAGTGCCCAGAGTACATCACCCCAAATCGTCACTTCCCACCAGCCCTCCACCAGTGCCCCTGGTTTGAACTGGTGCCCTTCCTCTAGCTATGGAAGATGAATTCCGCAACCCCCTCCTTTGTTCGCCCTTTCAGGGCCCTGCACGGGGAGTTGAAGAACAACCTTTGTCCCCTAGAGTCAGGCCAAGAGTCTTTGTCTTGGAAGTGAAAAGCAGTTCCAACCTCTATACTCTCTTTTTGGGGTTTCGCCTCTTCACACAAACACAGTTTGCGCTGGAGGCTCTAATTGGCTGAATTCTTTTTTTTTTTAAACATCTTTATTGTTGGAGTATAATTGCTTTACAATGGTGTGTTAGTTTCTGCTTTATAACAAAGTGAATCAGTTATACATATACATATATCCCCATATCCCCTCCCTCTTGCATCTCCCTCCCACCCTCCCTATCCCACCCCTCTAGGTGGTCACAGAGCACCGGGCTGATCTCCCTGTGCTATGCGGCTGCTTCCCACTAGCTATCTGTTTTACATTTGGTGGTGTATATATGTCCCTGCCACTCTCTCATCTAATTGGCTGAATTCTGAGGCAGATTCCCAGAAGGTTCACTGCTCCCGTCTGTGAGACTCATCACGTGTCTGTTATTGAATGTGTGTGCTTTATCCAGCCTAAGGAACTTGCGTTTGGAGGTTTGGCCCTGACTGTAGCACCCTCTTCGCCTTGGCAGTTGTGACTTAACCTCCCTTAGCATAACTTCCCCTCTCTACAAAATGAGGAGGATGATACCCTTTCTTTCCTCAAAGGGTTTCTTAAGGACCGAATGAAATACTCTATGTATTTTACAAGTTCTAAGGAACAATGCAGGTATTATTATTTACTAGAATTGTCCATGGTCCAAATCAGCTCTAAGGGTCTAACTCAGGCTGCCGGAAAATATGTGACCAATGGGAGGAAGGAAGCTAGTCCCTTGGGGGCTACAAAACTGTCACAAGGTCAGAATCTCCAAATTTTAGAGTAGATGGGGCCTAACAGATCACTTGGTCCAACGCCCTCACTTTGCTGAAAAATCAGACGAGAGAGGAGCAGGGGACTTGCCTTGAGATTTGCTTGGGTCAGAGGATCCGCAGAGAAGTAACAATCCTCAAAGCTGGAGAAGGCGAGAGGCCAGCCAGCAATCGGGAAATGTGTCCAGCCTCTCCCAAGGTCAGGGAAACTATCAATCTTTCTACCAGGTGGATGGTTTTTTAACCGCTTTCCTTACCTTGAGAGCTTCCTCTGGCTCACAGGCTCCTCGAAGACCCACCTGTGTCCTTTTAGAGTTTGGCTTTCCCAAGCAAGCATAACCGTGTTGTCTCTCAGCTGCGCTGCTGCACAGTGGGTGAGGGCTCCACTCCGGATCAGCCGGGGACTCCAGTGCCAAGCCTCTGATACATAGTGTGGGGACTGCAATCCAAGTTGCAACAGGAACAAGATGAACTTGTGGCCTCGGGCTTCTAAGCTGCTCCCCAACCCACACTTCAAAGAAAGTTATTACACAAGAGTTAGACTAAATCAAACCAAACTGCAATGTTTGCGTACTGTGGCCCATTTTCAGATCTCACTGTGTCTCACCACTTGTCCCTCAGAAACCTAGTTGGGAGTAGAACAAAAGGACCCAATGATAATTTAGTTGCAGGTCTTTAAAAATGAGCCCAACTGATTTATTTTGAAATTTCAGTTAAGCATGATGTCAAGAAAATCTCTCTGGCTATTTATCATCTTCTTTTCCTCTTGCATAGTCTGAATAGGCAGGATAAAATTAGAAACTGGCTATTCACATGCTTCCAGCTTTTGTTGTAGGCAGATGTTGTTACTAGAATATCAGAACGTTAAGATGTTTTGATGATCATTCTCTGCCAAAAGAATACTCATTGTAGCAAGAAAGGTCTTTACTATGCCATTTACTTTCTTTATCAGCAATGTTATACAGGTGCTGTAGGAAGAGGTACAATAAATGATCTAAAGATATATATTTCACTTTGGTGAGAACTGCTACTCCCATTTTTCCAGATCACCACAACCTGAAAGCATGAAAAATTGCATTTTTCTTTTGTAGCTTTGAACAGTGGATATAAGATCTGTAAGTTTTTTGAATCATCAAAGAGAAAAAGCTTATATTCATTGTTGTCTAGTGTTGAGCATATTTTGTGGGATGGTTTAGAAAACTTTGTATGGTACATATGGTACACCTTTCATTTAACCTAGTAATTGAACCATTAAAACCCATACCTCCTAGCCATTCTCCATACATTCGTTATGCGCAACAGGGACGCTTTTAGACACTCCTTTAGTTCCAACCATGAATCACTGCAGTGTCTCAGAATCGTGGAGGGTTGGAGCTGGGAGAGATCTCCAAGTTGCATGAAGAAGGAAACTGAGGCCACAAAGACAGGTAATTTACCCAAGGCTGCACAGACTGTTACTCAGAGCCATGGCTAGGATTCAGGTTGGGTGCTTTCTGCTTCCATCCCATACATGGCACCTCTCTCATTAGATCAAGGATGACAGACTGGAAAACCAAAATCAAAGAATTTTATGTGAGCAGAGACAAAAGTGAACTTTTAAATCGCAAACCCAAAGGCCAATACGTTAAAAAAAAAAACCAGTCAAACCAAGCATCCAGCCCAAAAGGGGGAATGTGAGGCTGCAAAGCCCAGGGAAAAGTTGTGACCTGGGTCCGAAGAGAAGTGGAGATGGGGACTCTTTTGGCTTCCGTTGACTAGACACATCTGTGGTGCAAGAACGGAATATTTTCATGGTTCCTTTTCCATATTTCTTTTTATTGTTCCAATATTTGTGTACCCTCCTTAGATTTTGACTTGCTTTGTTTTGGAAAAGTTAAAGACTGAGATGCCGCTAAAAAGATTCTCATCCTGCGCCCTGGTCAGCAACCTGCGCCTTTCCGTAGGTGCTGCCACACTTATCTTCTGAGCCAGAACATTAATTGGTCCATCACCCACCCAGTCTTTACTCAAACTTAGCCCCAGATACAAAGAGTATCACGTAGTCACTGCTCTCAGGGAGATCATAATCTGTTTCGGAGGTTTCAGGGGATATTATTAGCACCTTGGAATTATTGGCAAATTTCCATGTATATGTGAATATCTTTGAGGGAAGAGTCAAAGAAATAGCTGATTATCAGAGGGTTCCATGACTCAGAGAGGTTGATTAATCAGTCCAGTTGGAGAGACGAGACTAATTTACAGAATCAGCAAAATAAGAACAGTATATGATATTCAATCCATTTGTGAGATCAAGGTGGGTCAGCTTCCCAGACAGCTTCCAGAATGAGGTGGGGTTTTTAGGTGTGTCTTGAAGGGGAGAAGATGTCTGGATAGGTAGAAAGGAAAGGGCAAGTGTGCCTGACTGGGAGAAACAGTGGACTGGAAACTAAAATTTATTAAGCAGAACGCATATACATTAGGCACCTTATTACATATGATCTCATTTAATCTTCACAACAAGACAGTGAAGTGAGGGTTATCATCTCCATGTTACAGGTGAAAACAGATCCAGGAAGGTTAGGTGCCTTGTATGCAATTGGGAGATTGGCAAAGCCATATTAAGAACCCCAATCATTTAGTCACGGATATGAAATGTATAGTATGGGGAATATAGCCAATAATTATGTTATATCTTTGTATGGTGACAGATGGTAACTAGACTTGTCATGGTGATCATTTAGAAATGTATAGAAATATTGAATCACTGTGTTGTGTAACATGAACTAACATAGTCTGTAGGTCAATTATGTTTCAAAAACAAACAAACTCACAGAAAAAGAGATCAGATTTATGGTTACCAGAGGCGGGGTATGGGGGTAGGAGAGTTGGATGCAGGCAGTCAAAAAGTACAAAGTTCCGGTTGTAAGATAAATAAGTACTAGGGATGTAGTGTACAGCATGATAAAGATAATTAGCACTGCTGTATGGTATATAGGAAAGATGTTAAGAGGGCAAATCCTAAGAGTTCTCATCACAAGGAACAAAATTATTTTTCTATTTCTTTAATTTTGCATCTTTGTGAGATTACTGATGTTCACTAAACTTCTGGGAGTCATTTCATGATGTATGTAAAGTCAAATTATGCTGTACACCTTAAACTTTCACAGTGCTGTATGTCCATTATATCTCCATACAACTGGAAGCAGAAAAGTAGAACCCAGGCCATGTGACCTCAAAAGCTTCTTGCTGAGAAGCAGGGCTCATATGGTAACAGTAGAGCTAAATCCTGTCAAGCTAGGATCATAACGAACCTTTATTGAGCACTTACTATGTGCCAGTCAGGATGTAAGCTCTTTATCTCATTTAATACTCAAAATAACCCTCTGGGAGGGTATTGTTGCTACGCTCACTTTACAGTTGAGGAACCTAAGGTTATAAGTAGTTTGTCAAGGGAATTCCCTGGTGGTCCAGTGGTTAGGACTCCGTGCTCTCACTGCCAAAGGCCGGAGTTCAGTCCCTGGTTGGGGAACTAAGATCCCACAAGCCGCATGGTGTGCCCAAAAAAACAAAAGTAGCTTATCAAGGTTCGCACAGATAATGGGTGGCTGAATTGGAAAGATTTGAAATTCAGATCTAATCTGTTTGACTCCAGAGTCCCACTCTTGAAACATGCTAGAAAATTAGCATTTTGTGAGTGTTCACAGCGTGCCAGGCACCGTGCTGAGCACTTTATGTGCATCACCCCATTCAATTCCACAGAAACCCTGGGAAGGACATCTAATATTATTTTCTGTATTTTACAATGAGGAGTGAAGTCACGGGTGAACTGAAGCTCAGGAAGGTTTAGTAACTAGTCCAAGGTCACAGTTTGCCAGGGCTGAAATCTAACCCAAGTCTTCTGGCTCTGGACCTGGACTCAGAACTCCTGTGGTACAGTTTACCCAAACCAGGGATTCTGGGAGTAAAGGACTAAAGTCACTTCTCTTAACTATTCCCTCTCCTCCCACTGTATTTCTTATCTTCTCCTCAGTCATTATTTTTTCATGCCTTTTAGTGGCTCCCTTGTTACTTCAGATTCTCATATACATTGGACCCAAATCACCATTTAAAGAAAGCCTGGGATAAATGTTTTTTGTAATGTTATAAATGGAGGTAATGTGAGTAAGACCTCATTTATTCATCAAACTTTTATTGAGCCCCTACTGAGGGCTGCTCAGGGTGCTGGGAATATAAAGACACAAAGAAAAAGTCCTTCTCGGTAAGCTGGGACAAAGTAAGAGAGTAGCATTGACGTGTATACACTACCAAATGTAAAATAGGTAGCTAGTGGGTAGCAGCTGCATAGCACAGGGAGATCAGCTCGGTGCTTTGTGACCACCTAGAGGGGTGGAATAGGGAGGGTGAGAGGGAGGTTCAAGAAGGAGGGGATGTGGGGATATATGTATATGTATAGCTGATTCGCTTTGTTATACAGCAGAAACTAACACACCATTGTAAAGCAATTATACTCCAATAAAGATGTTAAAAGAAAAAAAGAAAAATTGCTTCTCTTCAGGGACTGCACAGTCTTGTGACAAGGATAGACACTAGGCCCATAGACAAGTAATTGAAATACAATGTGATAAATCATGTGATAGAGGTAGGGACAGAGTAACATCAGAACACAGAGAAGGGGCATCTGACTCAGAATGGGGTATTGGTGGGAGTTGGGGAAGGTGTCCCAAAGCAAGTGATGCTTCAAAAAACTGTTCTGTATCCAACAGGCTGTTTATGGCATTTTGAAGCCGTTAGTTCAAGATGGTCAATACAATGTCACTTAACTGCATTTTCTCTCTTTTACACACACACACACACACGCGCGAGTCTTTCTCGCACACAACTTCTCCTAGCTCATTGCACAATTGCTTTCTTTCTCTCTTTCTTTCTGTTATATTGAAGTATAATTGATTTACGTGTTAGTTTCTGGTGTACAGCAAAGTGATTCAGTTTTATATATATATATATATATATATATATATAGTTTTTCATATTCTTTTCCATTATGGTTTATTACAGGATATTGAATATAGTTCCCTGTGCTATACAGTAGGACCTTTTTGTTTATCGATTTTATATATAGTAGTTTGTTAATCTCAAACTCCTAATTTATCCCTCCCCCACCCTCTTTCCCCTTTGGTAACCATAAGTTTGTTTTCTATGTCTGTGAGTCTGTTTTTCACAATTGCTTTATTAAGCTTTTAAAGTCAACACAAAGACAGTGGTTTATGAAAACAACATGTAGGGCTTTTGCTGGTGATATCAGATGTGCTGTTCTTGAATAATTCCCTTATTTGAACAAAGCAGCAAGCTCGGTTGATGAAGCACTGAGTTGCGGGTATCTCTTACCACCTGTGAATTTTAGACTGAGAGATACTTCCAAGTTCTTTCTGTATTTCTTCATTATTTAAAAATTTTTAAAAGTCAACTTTATTGTAATATAATTTACAGGTAATAAAATTCAATTTTAAGGGTATAACTTGATGAGTTTTGACAAATGTACGCAATTGTGTAATTATCATTACAATCAAGATATAGAATATTCCCAAAACCTGAAAAAGTACCCTTGTGTCTGAATCCTGTCACTGTATTCATTCATAGCAAGAGCTGTAGCGGGTAACCGTTAAAGAAATTAAATGGCTGGAGAGAGCATGACCAATCTAAGGAACTAACATTTATTGAGCACTTTCTGGATGCTTAACCTAAGTACATACACAGATTTATTTACACCCCCTATAAACCACGTGGGGGTTTTATCTCCATTCTACAGAAGAGGAAATCAAGGCTCAGAGAATTTAAATCACTTGCTCAAGGTCATTGAGCCAGAAGTGGTGGAACCAGAATTCCACCCAGTTTATGTTTCCCACATTACCTTCTCACTGCTAATATATAGAGGAAAAGGTATAAAGAAATATGGGAATACTCAATGCTCTGTGGTGACCTAAATGGGAAGGAAAGCCAAAAAAGAGGGGATATATGTATATGTATAGCTTATTCACTTTGCTGTACAGTAGAAACTAACACAACATTGTAAAGCAACTATACTCCAATAAAGATTAAAAAAAAAAAGAAAAAGAAATATGGGGAGCCAAACACAAAAGAGTAGATACCATCTGATTCTATTCATATGAAATTCTAGAAAAGGTAAAACTAGTGATCGAAAGTAGATCATTGGTTATCAGGGGTGTGGGAAGAGGATTAACTGCAAAGGGGCACGAGGAAACTTTCTCAGTTTATGGAAATATTCTACATCTTGATTGTAGTTGTAGTTACACAATTATATACATTTACCAAAACTCATCAAAATGTACGCTTAAAGTTAAATTTTATTATATGCAAATTTATACCTCAATAAAGTAATTTTAAAAATCTAAAAAGAAAAAATATAGAAAGACCTTGGAAATATCTTTTGGTTTAAAAGTCACAACGAAATTGTCACCTTTAAAAATGTAACTTTTGCCATATTGAATAATGAAAGTATAGAAATATTTTTTATGAAATGATGCTAAAATTTTAAAAGGTTGGCAAAATAAATCAGTGCTCATTATGACTTTGAAATTAAATCAGCAAACTGTTTTCTTGCATGAAATGAACAATTCAATATATACATTTCTGAATCTGTTGCAGATGTCTGGTGTACAAGGGTCTGATTAAGCATGATCCAAAAAGAGCTTGCAAGTAGGACTGTTTACTAACATTTCAATTTCTGTGCCCCATTTATTAGACTTAGAATAAAAGGGCTGTTTGGGATTGTCTTTAACCTTGGTGATATTTCCACTGAAGCAGCATAATGGCTCTTAATTGCTTAAGTGAAGAGAGCATGTTGATGTGTCCTTCTTTGGGCTAAGAGCTCAGAGGCTAAACCATTATGCTAATTCAAGCATTATATACACCAAAGTATTTATGGGACTGACACAAGTGATGTTGTAGGTAAAGGGCTGTGAAATGGTCTGTAAACAGAGAGAATTGATTTGAGGCCCAAAAGCAGTGCTGTTAAAAGTCACAGCCATTGAACAGCCAACCCTACAATTTCTATCCAGATTGTCAAACTGGGTCAGACAGTGTCAACAGGGCTGCCATTAGAGATCAGATGGGTGATTTAATAATATGTAAACCAACCACATAAACAGGTAATTCTCATGGTAGAGGTCCATACCCACCTGGGGTGTGTGTGTGTGTGTGTGTGTGTGTGTGTGTGAATTCTCATTATGGAAACTTCAGAGTGCCATATTCAGTCAAATATCAATGCATTGGTTTTTGATAAAAGAAAAACTTCCAGCCAGTATAAGTTAGACAAGAGAGCAGCAATGCAACATAAAGGCATCCAGGGAGAATGAATCTGTAATCATACGGGGAAGGAAGGACAATCAGATTCATGCATTTGACCATCTAGACTTTGACATCATTTGTTTTTTATGCGTCTCTTTCTACAATAGGACTGTACATTTTTTGAGCCAACCTCAAAATAATTATGTAAGGCTCCTCATCATCCACATTACCAGCATGCCTCACTTAGGACGTCAAAAAAAATGGAATCAATTGTTCTAAAAACTAGGTGGACTTTGAGTTCAGATCCCTACTCTGCCACTTACTGACTTGGGGCAAGTTGTACAACCTCCCTGCACCTCAGTTTCTTCCTCTGTGAAATGGGGCATTGACCTCACAGGATTATTGTGGGGCTGCATACATATAAGAATACCTGGCACAAAGTAAGCATTCAAAAAATGGTGAATATTACTGATACATATTTAGCCTCATAAACTTTTGATTTATGCCTGATATAATTTCTGTGTCAGTTCAATTTTCTTCTTTCTTGGGATTCACAGAGATTATTAACATTCTAGGGAGTTTATTGGATATATATGGTATTTTAAAAAACAGCTCAAAGTATTCTCTCTTAAACTAGAAAATTCATTAAAGTGTATATTTTCTCACAGTGACAACAACAGATAGCTCACAGTTAACTCCTTTTAACTTTTCCTTTTTTCCCCAATGAAGGTCCTCTGTCATAGGGTTAGGTTCTACACCAGGAGCACGTCTTTCTCATTTGGTTTCAATGTTAGTGCAGCTTACAGTGGAGTTCTCCATGATTGGAATAACAGTGACGTCCTGTGCTGATTGATGTGGATCAATTAAATTCTTCAGGCCCCTCTTTTGGACAAGAACCTCTACAATGCTTTTACTCTTATTAGATTGACATCTTATGTTAATTTGCTGCCATTCCAAGCCAAGCTTTTAGTGTATAGCTCTGCTTATATTGGTTAACAGTTTTAATTTAAATATCATTTTCTAGGTATACACCTGCTCAGGAAATTTTGATAAATTTCAGAATTATGAGTCATTGTATTTAAAATGGCACAGTGTGAAATCAAGACATCGTTTAACCATCCTATGACTTAGCTGTTCTTGTAACTGTCTTCCTTGAGAATGTGCATTAATGAGAAGATAAGATTTTGATTTAATTTTAATCTGTTAGCTCATCAGTTCTAGGGGTAAATTGTATTATGGTATTTTCTGAGGGCTTAACATGTGGGATCCTATCAAGGGTAATACAGTGTGTGGTTCCAAAAAAGGTTCTGTTTTAAAGTTTCTAACATGCTACAAATGCATATTTTAGGAAATATTTTTAAATGCACACAAGACATCCCTTAATCATAGATGAAAGAATTTTCCCAATTTCTTTCTCAACATTTTTGAGCTAGAGATTTCTTTGAAACTTTGAACATACACAGATTGTGTCAGAGATACTGTTATTAACAGCTGGTGGGAAAATCCAATAATAGGACCAGAGATGATTTCTGGAGGTTATTTTGTTTCAATCCTTTCCATAGGCAGGACTATGTCCAATAATTTTGGACCAATAGGGATCTAGCTTATTTATAAAGGTATTTTAGAGATTTCACAGCCACACATAGTAACCCATTCAGAGATTCTATAATCCAGACCAATAACTCTTCAATAAAGTTTAAACAAAATCAGAATGATCCCAAAGTACAGCTTTATAGATTGGGCCCCTCCTGTCCTCTAGGCAGTCAAAGAGATGTACAAACAGCTTGAACTGGTTCTCTGGTCCCCTTAGGTCACAGAGAAAAAGCCTTTAAGTCTACGAGGGATGACAAATAGATTTCAGTGTGAGTGTCAGTTCTGATGGATCAGTGGTAGTTGCCTGGAGCAAGGTGTTAGAGGACTTGAGGCTCTGTCCAGGATCAGCAGGAAATTGTGCCGTGATCTATTAGCAATGCCTGCCATGGTGAAGGAGTGGAAGGTGGGAGCAGCTTTTTTGCTAGGACATGCCATTTTGAATTTGTATGTTGTATGTTCTTCCCTGTTGCCCATCTTTCTCAGTTGAAGTTACTTTAAGCTAGCAAACCAGTACCAGTCTAGGTTCCTACAAAGCGGATGCGTTCTTCCACCCGTATCACATTTTAAAATTTTTGTGTAGATTTGGAAAACATCCTGGGAGCTTTTTTTTTCCCAAAAAGATAAAGAATAAGAGTTTCTTCGGAAAGCCTGAAACTTTTACTTCACTGAACAAATATATTGAGTACCTACTATGTGCCAAGCATGTGCCAGGCATGTGCCAGGCATGTACCAGGCATGTATGGGTAAGCATGAATGGACTATTTTATTTGCTCAGAATATCTTTATTAAATAAGTTAAAACATAGGAACCCTCCCTAAAATGCCTAGAAATGTTTCGTGCTCAATAAATCTGAATTATCCTTTTAAAATATCTTTTACATGCCGGATTCGGCCAAACATGTTTGGGCTCTCAGCATCCCTTTACCCCTCCCCCAAAAGGAAACATGGTAACAGCCTGACTTGGAAGTTAAGAGATCTGGTCTATGGTCCTGGTTCCATACTAGCAAGCAGTGGGACCTTGAGCAAGTCCCTCCACTGGCCTGTGCCCCCATTCCCCATCTGTAAAGGGGAACACCACTGACCCCCTGGAATGTTGTGTGGCTGGTCACATGGCAAAGGAAAGCACCTGGAGCAAAAAACTGTCTAATGCCAATGCTTTCTGTAACATCAGCATGGATTATTGTTTAAAACCAAACAAAGGAGAAGCACGGGGGACAAGAGAGGTCACACCAAATATGATCTAAAAGCATATAAACATTACCTTTTAAAGTCTTGCAAATATTGGGAGGTAGGGGCCAAAGATTTGGCCCAAGTCTGAATATATCAAGAGTGAAAGAGGCCTGCATTCTAATGTAGTTCTGGCACATCTGGCAGTTTCCAAAGTTCTTTGGAAAGTTACTTAACCTCTTATAAACCTCCGTTCCCTTATCTATGCAATGGGAATAATCATAGCACCTAGCTCAGAGGGTTGTCTATTGGATTAAATGATGATATGAAAAGCTTAGTACACTGTCTGGAATATAACAGTACTTAAATGAGTTCTAGCTAGGATCATATTGCTTGGCAATGCTATTTGGGTAACACACAGGAATATGATGTTTTCTCTTTTGTGGTTACAATAATCCCTCCCGTTTGTTAGCGATTACCAAGTGCCTTTACATAGCCTCCCAATGCCTTGCACAGCCAGCATTTTTGGAGACTCCTGGCAAATAATATTTGTTGAATTACTTTTCTCACTGAATTCTCACAGAGACCTT